>NC_046295.1:81306574-83956141 GCF_004115265.2 Rhinolophus ferrumequinum
AGGCAGAAAAATGAGTGTTTTCTTAAAAGCAGGGACCAGTCGGAATTGCTTGTAGACTGGTTCTGAAAGCTTTCTAAAGAAATCAGAAAAATAAAAAGCATACCAAGAAAGTGGGAGGAGGAAAATTATGAAGTTAAAAGGTGGAGAAAGGGAGAAAATAATAAAACAATTTGAAAAAGTGTATTCTTGAATGAGGCCAGTAAATAGTTAACCTTTATAAACCCAAACAAGGAAAAAGCAAGGATAAGCAAGACGAGAATAGGGTGTGGGTGGCCCACCCACAGGGAGGAGGCCCCACGTCTCAGCAGCACTGGGACTTCACGGGACTTGCTGTTTCCTCAGTGGACTGAGGAAGGGGGACTTGAGGGACCCGTCACCAGTGAGGGGGTTGGGAAAGGGGATTGAAGGGCTAAAAGTGACATCGGGCCCTGTGATTTTATACTGGAATTCACTTAAACAACAGAAACTTTTATGCCTGTTGAAACTTCTGACCACAGAAAAGGCTGGGGTGCCCCCTACTACTTTATGGATCTAGCACGGCCCTCCTCCCCACACTTGGTTCCTGGTCCAAAACAAAAACCACAGCAGACACTTCACTCGTGTAGAATATCAGTGTCGGGATTCCAGAGAAACCGTTACCAAAGTGAGCCCAGCAGTGCATTAAAAGTAGTATTCCACGCCCAGGTGGGTTTGTTGGGTAATGACAAGATTGTGAAAATAATAGTAAACATCAGGAAATCCGTAATCTAAGTCATCATGCCAATAAAGCAAGGCAGACAGCCATATGATTTATGACCAGTAGAAGTCAGGTAGGCAGCTGGTAAGAGCCAGCAGCCCTTCCTAATAAAAACAGTAACATAGGCCAGTATTGTCGTCTGTTTACCAGAAACTTTTATTATCTTGTATTATAAGTGGTGACACGCTAAATCCATTTTTACTAACGTCAGGAGCAAAACAGTCATGCCATTTCCCCCGTCATTCGTTGGTATTTGAGTTTCTAGTTAATGTGGTAAGAAAATAAAAGTAATTGTATGAAAACTGGGTGGAGATGGAGCTCTCAGCAGCAGATGATGTATTTGTATGTTTCTTACTTAAAAACTGCTGATACGGCCCTTGACAAACACCAGCTCGTTTAGACCCCATACCAGTGCTGTGATGGGGCCACTTGGTTTTCACCATCCCGCTTTTCAGTTGGGAAACTGAGGCAGGCATCAGCACTTGCCCGGTTCCTCTCCGTGGGTAAGTGACAGCCAGGGTCCAGTGCAAATGTCTGGCCCCAGGTCCTGCCGGCTACAAAGTGCCACCCAGCCTTTGGCTAGGGAAATGCTTGGAAACCGATAGTTTTTCTCTCTGCCTGGAGTTACCAGTAAGTGGGTGACAAACAGTTCCATGTGTGATAGTGACAGAAACGTTAGGATACTTGGGAATATGTCTTAACAAGAAAGAGCAGGACCCACGTGGAGAAAAGGGTGACCTGACACCAAAGAGACACAGCGTAGAGCCGAGGACCCAGGACGAGGCGCTGGACCCCACACTGGCACATAAAAAGGGGCCTCCATCCTGGGCAGGCGCCCTTCGACCCCATGCCCAGGCCGCCACCTGGGATCCATGCTCCACAAGTGCAGGCCCTGATACACGGTGGTGTGTGCTTCCAAAAATGGTGTTTCTGGAGGAAAGTCTCAGAAGCTCCGAAACTGGACCAATGTGACGTCCACGCCGGGAACAGTGACGCTTAGAATAAGTTCGCTTTTGAACTGAGGGCTGTCCAGGAAATTGCATGTGATCATCTATTTTTATATAAAACGAACTCCCAAGTGGCTACGTGCTCGGTGTACGTGCACCTGGAGACCTGCAAGGAACCAGGCAGGGCTGCCAGCGCCTCCCCGGGGCCAAGGAGGGTGGAGCGGCTGGCCCTTCTCCGTGGTGCTTTCTCCTGCTGTGGACGTGCACCTTTGGAAGAGAAGCAAGTGCACACGGCGTCCGAGTGTGCAGTGCCACTTCGGTCCCTGGAACATAAGATTGTTCAATGAACGAGTGAAGCATACCTGAAGAAATGAAGGAGGGAATGTGTTGGTTGTAAAACTTGTATCTGATTAAGAACTGTGAACGCACAAGCTGTGAGTAGTAACGCGCTTTTGAACAGTGTTTTGTCTTTGCTTTGCAGTCGGATCTGGGACACCGCGTCGGGCCAGTGCTTGAAGACGCTGATCGGTGAGTACTGGGCTTCTGCCTCCCGCTTTGAGGTGTCTTTCCTCCAGGTGACCCAGCTGGGGGTGCTCTCCTGCGCTGCCTCCCACCCTCGCTCTTCTGTGGTTTTCTGGAAGCCTCTCTTCTGTCCTGGATCTGCTCCCTTGGGCTGTTCTGTCGCCCACCAGCTTCTTCCTGACGAACTGGGGCTGTGCCCTGCAGTGTCCTTGGAAGGACTCTGAGCCCTACCGACTCTGCCGGTACCTGGGACCCTTGGTCTTCCTCCCTGGCCTCGGCCTCAGGGGCTGTCTTCTCAGACCATTTCTGGAGCAGGTGTGATTGGCCCCACCTGCCAAGGGTGCACAGGGGTGGGCGGGAAGGAGCCTGAGGAAGGCACTATGGTCTCTGCAGATGGCGTTGGAGGGGCTCCTTGGGGACGAGGGGAGGGCGGCTCTGGGCAGGATGTGACGTAATGGAGTGGGAAAACAGCCTGGCCTGGGTGGGGTGTGTGGGCAGGTGGGATGGGTCCTGGGAAGGTTCTGACCAGGGCAGTGTTGCTGCTGGAGGGCTGATCACCTGAGTCAGCCTGGAAACCTTTGCGGTTCTGGGTTTAGGGCAGAGCGAGGCAGGCTGTAGCCTTCTGGGCTGTCGTTAGTCCCACGTGTAGGGAGGGACATGGCCTCCCCGAGGAGGCACCGCCCCTGGGCGTCCTTCCTACACGTGGCCGTGAGTCCGCGGGGGCCACCACAGCAGAACCCCAGGCTGGGGGCTGCAGCGACAGACTGTCCTCCCCAGTTCTGGTGTCGGCAGGCCTGTCCTCAGCCTTCTCGGTGTGTGCTCGCACGGTGGCTCCTCTGTGAGTGTGCCCTGGGTGTCCCGATCTCGGCTTCCAGACACTGTCAGCTTGGACCAGGGCCCCCGGAAGGGCCTCCTTCGGGCTCAGGCAGCCCGTTAGAGGCTGTCTCCAGGTCGAAACACATCGGAGGTGCTCGGGCTAGGGCTTCAGGATAAGGTTTTGAGAGGACTCAGCTCGGCCCTAACAGCGGCCTTGGTGGTTTTCTTCCTTTCCGGCCCCCCTGGGGATGTGCAGCCTGACTTCCCACAGCGACGTTGCACTCACTGTGTGTCAGCGTCTTTTCCCCAGAGGCCTGGTGCCGCCACCTCTGCTGGGTGAAGTGCTCGCTCTGTGTTCAGCATCGTCGTGTTAACACATCTAATCCTCGCGCCACCCCGCAGCTGGGCGGGAAACCGAGGCCCAGGGAGGTTAATCACGTAGACCAAGGCTAGCAGCAAGAGCCCCCGGGAGGCAGGGGCGCAGGGCCGCCATTTCCCTACCCGGTGCTGATTTCAGGTCTAGGGAGTTAGAACTTTCTGGACTTGAGCCAACAGGTCCCGTGACACTTTGCTAACCACAGGGCTGGGGTTCGCACTGTCGGCACCCCTCACCTCGTCTGAGTTACGCGCCGCCTTCCCGTGGAGTCCTGGGACCCGAGGGGGCTGTGAGTGGCCTCACGCCTTCCCATGTCCTTTTCAGTGTATGGGACTGGTCGGCAGCAGAGGCGCCGGCTGCGCAGGGCCGGGCCCGGGTCCTCCGAGGTGGTGATGCCGTGCTCTCCCCCGGTGCTCGGGACACCAGCCACCCCTGCTCCCACACCAGGGTGCCCGCCCCCGGTCCTCTCCTCCTCACTCAGGCCAGGGAAACGCGCGCCTCCCGTCGTGAGGCTTAGTGGAGCGGCACGTAGCTGGGGTGCCGGAGTGCCGACCCCTTGTCAGCTGTGAGAGGGTTGACGGCTGAGCCCCGGGAGGCCCTGACCTGGATTTCCAGGGCCGCCCGGGGTCAGGAGCGAGGATGTGGGGATATCGTGAAGGTGGTTTCTGGAGGGAACTTACAAACCCTGCTGTAACTGAGTGACAGGGAGACGGAGCTTATCCGCTGTCATTTCCTTATTCCCCGTCGTCGCTCAACCGAGCTGGGGGTTTTTGCACACGTTGCACGTGAGGAAGCTTGTCCTGAGTCCTTGCGCGGTCCCCTTCCGTCCCAAAGCCTGGCAGCCGGACTGAGTTTCTGCAGGCCCTGTGCTGCTCGAGCCCTTGTCACGGGTCACTGGGCCCGTGATGGGCCCGCAGGCCGGAGGAGCATTGACACGGCGCACGAGTGCACGAGGGGGGGGTGAAGGGACGTGTAGCCAGCTCCTCAGGGACTCGGACCATGGTGGTGGTGCTGGCACCAGGGGCAGTGGCCTCACTGGGACGGCTCTGTGCCGTGATGGGGGCGTCCTCCTTGCCTGCTCCGGGCTGCGGCCTCGGCAACCTGGCATCAGCCTGTCTGTTTCCCTACAGATGATGACAACCCTCCCGTGTCCTTTGTGAAGTTCTCTCCGAATGGCAAGTACATCCTGGCTGCGACCTTGGACAAGTAAGCAGTTGTGCCCTCCACCTGCCGGGGGAGCCCGCTTCCTACCAGTGTTAAACTTCCTGAGCCCAGTTTGGACCCAGACCCTCCTGCTGGGCTCCAGCTTCCGGGATGCTGGGGGGGGTTGGGGGGGGTGTCTGCCAGGGGGCGAATCCCTGTGGTGATGGTGTGGCCAGGGCAGCCTCCCCGGCCCCCTCTCTGGAGGGGGCTGTGCCTTTGGGTTCTGCCCCAGCACCTTGCCCCCACACGTGGAAGATTTCCCCATCAGTGGGACTGTTGGCCTTCTGCTGTGGGAGGTCCTTTAGGCTCCGCCTCCCTGTGTACACTTGGGGCTGTGCTCCCTCCCAGCTCTGCGCCCCCCATGTGGGAGGGCTGGGTTCCTGCCCAAGTGGGAAGGAATGCTGCTGCTGACCTCTGTTCTGGGGGATGCTGGAACCAGCAACCCCACATCCCTTTTGCACGGGAATGTGATGACCACATAGTGACTTAGGGAGCTCCCAGCAGCTTCCTTTAAAAACGTATGTCTTTGTTTGTCTTGTTCTCTTGTTGTTTTTGGTCTGTATACCACATATCAGTGAAATCGTGTGGTTCTCTGCTTTTACTGTCTGATTTATTTCGCTTAGCATTATACTTTCAAGATCCATCCATGTTGTCACAAATGTTCCTGTATCATCTTTCCTTACCGCCGAATAGTATTCCATTGTATATATATACCACAACTGCTTTATCCATTTATCTATCGAAGGACATTGTAGTTGTTTCCATGTCTTGGCCACTGTAAACAAAGCTACAATGAACATTGGAGCACACGTGTCTTTATGGATAAATGTTTTCAGATTTTTTGGGTAGATACCCAGGAGAGGGATTGCTGGATCACATGGTAATTCTATTCGTAATTTTTTGAGGAACCTCCACACTGCCTTCCATAGCGGCTGCACCAGTCTGCATTCCCACCAACAGTGTACGAGGGTTCCTTTTTCTCCACAGCCTCTCCAACACTTGTTACTATTTGTCTTGTTGATGATAGCCATTCTCACTGGGGTGAGGTGGTATCTCATTGTGGTTTTTATTTGCATTTCTCTGATGATTAGTGATGGTGATCATTTTTTCATATGTCTATTAAAAACGTCTGTCTTTGAACCACAAGTATTTGGGATTCTTGCACTGTACTGGGATGTCCTTAGATCAGTGGACGCCGTGCCCTGCCCCCTGGGCACCCACACTTGGACAGGGTGAGGGGGTGCCCCGCCACCGGCTTTGCTCCAGACATACGAGCAGCTGAGGCGCACAGAGACAGCAGACGGGCTTCAGAGAGACCCTGGAAATGTATGGTTGACTCACCCCCTTTCTCTGCCTTCCAGCACGCTGAAACTCTGGGACTACAGCAAGGGGAAGGTGAGCAGCTGGGAGACGGCCCGCTTGAGTTGGGGTTGTGCAGTATTCTGGGCTGTGGCTTTGGTTGGTGGCAGAGCTGAGCCAGGAGCTGAAGCAGAGGGACTCAGAAAGCCAGCTCCATTGTGTTGGTTTCGTGCCCATTTCTTTTTTTTAAAAAAAGATTGTATTGGGGAAGGGGAACAGTGTGTACTTCCAGGATGTTTTTTTTGCCAAGTCAAGTTGTCCTTTCAGTCTTAGTTGTGGAGGGTGCCGCTCAGCTCCAGGTCCAGTTGCCGTTGCTAGTTGCAGGGGGAGCAGCCCACCATCCCTTGCGGGAGTCGAACCGGCAACCTTGTGGTTGAGAGCCCACTGGCCCATGTGGGAATCGAACTGGTAGCCTTTGGAGTTACGAGCATGGAGCTCCAACCGCCTGAGCCACCGGGCCGGGCCCATGTGCCCATTTCTTAAAGATGCGGGGTTTGCAGCCTGCCAGTCTGCAAGTCAAAGCTCTGAGCACATTGGTTTTCTACTGTAGGTGTTTAGAGTGCTTTTCTGAACTAAGTGTAGTCAGCCGTAAAGTGCCCGCTCTCAGAATCAGGGAATTATCTGGAACATGGGGAAATCATGACTGTGAACAGAGACTGTTACCTTTGCCTTTTCAGTGCCTGAAGACATATACCGGTCACAAGAACGAGAAATACTGCATATTTGCGAATTTCTCCGTTACTGGTGGGAAGGTGAGTTTTCTCCAGCGTCCTTTCCAGATTGTCCCGCTGAGAGGTGACCCCGCTACAGGTTGGAACTCTTAGAGATGCTTTCCGTGCCCACAGAATAGTAGGAGTTAGTATTTTAACCAAAATGAAGTCGCATGACGTAAAGCAGTGGTGACTGTCACTCAGCTGTGGGGTGTCTTTTCACACCTGCTTCTGGCCCCGCCCATTCCGTTCGCGGAGGCGGTGGCGAGGGGCTGTGGTGACTGATCAGCTGGTGTGTCCCTTTAAGTCAGGGGCATGGCCACAGCCTTGTCCCTGGGGGACGGCTGCTTCAGGCGCCCGACCGGAGTGGTCCTAACAGGCCGTCCAGCCCAGAGCGGGTTTTCACCAGAGCGTCTCAGTCGCACGGTCCAGGGGGAGTATGACTAGAGTAGATGTGACATTCAGCTGAACTGTAAGCGACACAAAAACTTCGAAAGTGGTCATTGAAGAGAACATTTTATATCCCAGAAGCCTGGCGCATGGCGTGGTTCTCAGTGGTGGGTGGGAGGGGGCAGGGCTGGCTGGACGCGGGGAGGCGACGTGGGCTTCCTGGACAGGGACGGAAGCCCCGCGTTTCGATTCCAGCACAGCAGCCCCCGGAAGGGAGGGTGTGAGTTGGGGGATTGGAAAGTGACCCCGTCCGGTCCACACAAGCGAACTCGGACCGGGATTTCTCATGTCGTCCTCCCATTTTGTTGTGCCCTGCCCAGTGGATCGTGTCTGGTTCAGAAGATAACCTGGTGTACATCTGGAACCTTCAGACAAAGGAGATTGTACAGAAATTACAGGGTCACACAGGTGAGCTGGAATCGGGCTTGTGTGCATTGGCTGTTGCTGGAGAAGCACAGGGGGCGTTGTGGGGGCGTCCGAGTCCACCTCTTGCCCCTTCGCCCTCTGGTGGCCGGGGTTTTGTCCGAGCTCCCAGCTGGCCGGGCTGGTCTCGGCTTTACCTTCCTCTTCCCATCCGTCTGCCCGGCTGCCCAGCCGGACGTCCACACGGGTTCTGTGGCCACTTAGGGCCAGACTGGTGCAAGGACTGGGGGCATCCTCTGGCCACTGTAGGGGCTCTGACCTGTCTGCCAGGCAGCTGAGGGGCTGCCCCTTTCCTGGTTCCTCAGCACCCGGGTGTCTTCCTTCTCCCCACCCCAACACCTGCTCCCCTCCCCTCCGGCACTTGTCTTCTGCAGTCAGTAGAAAGTGGTAAGTCAAACAGTCTCCCCTAAAAGAGCACCCCCCCCAAAAGGCTCACCCTGGACGGGGCACTGACGCTCGGTTGGCCTGCTCTCCCCACAGGGCTCACTGCTCTTTGCAGGCAGCCTGGGCGACGCTCAGTGCTTGTGGGAGCCATGTGGGCAACAGGTCAAATTCAGGGGTTCAGTTTATGTGAAAGCTATAAGTACGTGAAGCGGGCCGACCCCAGGTGCCTGCTTGTGACAGGTGATGCCTCCACCTGGGGGATGGCCTTGACTCACGGACATAGCGGCCCCTCCAGCACCTTGGTTCCAGCTGTGATGGGAGGCAGTGGGAACATGGGCCCTGGGCCCCGGGGGAAGTGCATGTTGTCGGCGCAGCGAGACCTCCTGTGACAGCCGCCAGGTGTGTGTGTGCACGGCACAGCGCAGGTCTGCCCTGGGGCCGGCTCGACGGCATGGTGCCGTCGTCCCCTTGCAGACAGACTGACGCTCAGAAGCTTCTGCTTCACGCAGCTTTCCAGGCCGGGGCTCACCACCCTGTCGGCCCGCTGTCCTGCTCCGTGGCCCCTGAGCTCCGTGTGCCGGACGGGCGGGCAGCACAGTGCTTGTCGCTTCGGTAGCACCCTGAAAGCTCGGTGCAGGGAAAGGCTGAGTGAGGCGGCGGTCAGCGGCTGGGTGGGCCAGGCTGGGAGTGGGAGTCGCTCCCCACACCAAGCAGGGCACCGTTCTTGACTGTCCCTGTTTGCAGATGTTGTGATCTCGACGGCATGCCACCCAACAGAGAACATCATCGCCTCGGCCGCGCTGGAAAATGACAAAACGATTAAGCTCTGGAAGAGTGACTGCTAGGCCCTCGGGTGCCACGGGAGGGGCTGGCGGGAAGCGGGCCCGTTTGGCAAGGAGCGAGGTGTCTCAGAGGGGTTGCCCGGGCCCGGGGACCGGGGAGCCGCCTCTGAAGGGGAAGTGTTACCACCAGAAAGTTCTAGAAGGTGACATTTCTTGCCAATTCCTCTCACACTGTCTGGGGAAGAGTTCTTAGTCTGTATTATGTTCAAACAGTCAACAAAAGTTTAATTTTTTATTACAAAAGGGTGAAGTTCAAATTACATGAGTTGTGTTTTTTTCCAGTAAGTGTTCTGTACTGTTCTTGATGTTTTCTTACCCAGTGCAAGCGCTGTGACCAGTCGCCACCACGGCCTCTCCCAGCCCGGCCTCCGCAGGGTGGTCCCCTCTTGTGTGTCCAGTAGATGCTCTAGCGACATGGTTGTCACTGTCACCGGTTCCTGCCTGTAGTAGTTCCCAGTGTATTTTAACGTCTTTCTGGAAAACAGACCACTGTGAGGTTATTTCCGTGTACAAAACCTTTTGTATGTTGGGAACTCGTAGCCCCTGTGCTGACGGCACGGTGGTGGCACTCACTAGTCTCCTGTTTGTGTCCCTGGTGTTCACGCCACAAGCAGCCACAGGCTGTAAGAAACGGTAGGATTTTGTGCACGGTTGCAGCAGCCGCAATCATGCGAAGCTTGTCTCCACTGGCTTCTGTGTGAAAAGCCTCCGAGTTGGCAGGAGGTTGAAAGGACTTTTTTTGAGGCCTGGTGCCCCCCACGATGCATGCGGTCTTACCTTGTCCTCTGGAAGCCAGGGACTGCAGAGGCCTAGACTTCCCGCGGCTTAACCGGGTAAACGTGGGGCTGGGGGACATGCTTAGTTGCCGACCAGCCAGCGGCCCTGAGACGCCCTGTTGACGGTTGCATATGGCTGTCTCGGGAGACGGGGGCATAGGAGGTGCCTCAGTCCTAGGATGAGACTCGGGTCCGACGGGCTCAGGCTGGTGCCCACCCCTGTTGGCAGCCTGAGGCCCACAGGCTTCGTGGTGTCCTTGGCGGGCCTGGTAGCTGGCTCTTCAAAGGGCAGTGGGTGTCATCCAGCCGCCTGGCCCTCCCCAGCAGGCGGGCCTCGGTGGGGGTGGTAGGACTGCAGAGCGGTTTGCAGCTGCTGCCAGTCCACGGGGACCCTTGGGGACCCCTGTGTGCAGTGCAGCAAGGCCCACCCAGGGCTTTGAGCCCCTTTCGCCGGTGCCGGGACCTTTGCGGTGGAGGCTGCCTGCCACACCTAGGGGAGGCCCGGGAGGTGTGTTCCCGCTTGGGGCGGGGGTACAGATGGCCGACGTCAGCAGTCTGCCTTGCAGCCCGCTCTGCTGTCCTAAGGTCTCGAGTCCCCGGGTCCGGGGTTCTGGGTGGAAGTAATGGAGGAAGCCCGCAGGACCTTCAGTGGGACGGGCAGTGGAGGAAGTTGGGGCTGTCCCTAGTTTTCCTGGGAGCCCTCTGGTGGCTGCTGTCACATGGGGTAGCATGACAGTTCTAAAGGCATCTGGAAACAAGCTTCCTGCAGTTTTCCGCGTCCTCTCCTTGGAAGTTGATGTGCCAGTGGGTTATCTGTTCTACGAATGAGCTGCTGCAGTGAAATGGGTTCAGTGCTCGGGCTGGGCCCGCGTTTGCAGCGTGTTTTGATAGACAGTGCTCCAGTTCTGTGTGTCAGAGTTCCAGTGGCTCTTCCTAAGAGACCACGAGGTCCCTTCAGCTTTGTTGGTCCTGGTGTCATTTTGCCCCTGGAAGGGGGGGGGGGGGGTGCGTGCGGACACCGTGTCCTTGAATATAGTGTATTTTTTCTACATTGGAATTCTCTGTTGTAGATTTATGTAAAAATACTTTCTCTTTTGGAAATAAAGATTTTCATGTCTTGTAATTTTGTCCTGGAAGAATTTTTTACCTTATCGTATGGCTGTTATCTGGGGGGGCCGAGGGGCAGCAGACATGGCCCTTTCCCTGCTCTAGGCCAGTGCACTCTGGTGGAAAGTTCGTGTTTTTTTTTAAAATAGTCTTTCTTACTATGAAAGTTAGGTATCTGTGCTAATTATCGACGATGTAAAACAAATAGGCAAAGACAGGAACTCACCCAGATTCCCACGACCACTAACATCTTGGGGAATGTCTTCTAGTATATTCATTAAAAGCAAAATTATTATGGATAATTGTGAACAAGAGTCATCCGAATTCAAAAAACTTAACACATCTCGGTTTGTGTGCCCCTCCCCTCTTATTTGTGTATAAATCCCAGGCATTTTATTATTTAAGCAGTGACTACACAGTATCTAAAGGAAAATTCTCCCAAAAGCAGAGTCACCACAATACCACATTCACACCTAAAATATTCTTTAATCAAATATTTGGTGTCCAGATTTTCCCAGTTGTCTTAGTATCTTTAAAAAGATATGTCTACACATACGTACACTCGTGGTTTGAGCTGGTGCCACCTGCATGTGGTTGGTCACCCCAACTTCCCTGCTGGTTCCCTCACCAGGCATCAGGGACCAGAGGTCCTCCCTACAGGCCCCAGTCTGCGCCTGGACTTGGGCTCATTTCTCTTGGCTCATTTCTCTAAGCTGAGTTGGAGGCTGAGCCGAATGAAGCTTCCTGGATGATGCTGGATGATGATGATGATTTTTTATTTGGCTATTTTATTATTTATTTTAAGATTTTATTGGGGAAGGGGAACAGGACCTTATTGGGGAGCAGTGTGTACTTCCAGGACTTTTTTCCAGTCAAGTTGTCCTTTCAATCTTAGTTGTGGAGGGCGCAGCTCAGCTCCAGGTCCAGTTGCCGTTGCTAGTTGCAGGGGGCGCAGCCCACCATCCTTTGCGGAAACCGGCAACCTTGTGGTTGAGAGGACGCGCTCCAACCAACTGAGCCATCCAGCATTGCTGGATTTTTAAACAGTGGAGTCGATCCAGGTTTTACTTAATTTGGTAAGCATCTTTCTGGGTCCCCAAATGAGCCCTACATTTGAGTCTTAGAGCAGTGTGTATGGACAAAAGTGGAGGATACACCCTCATCCCTTTGGGTTGCCTTTCTGGGGATTAAGTATGTCCTTCTCTTAGCCTGTGAGGAAAGCGCTGGAAGCAAGCAGTTGTGTTGGCCACATTCCCGCAGGCCTGGCTGTCCCTCAGCAGGCTGCCCTAGGGGCAGGCGGTTCTGAGGTGAGCGGGAGGGCCCGCTTGCTGGGCTGGAGAAGCAGGGACCCAGAGAATGGGACAGTGGGGCTGAAGGCCCAGTTCCTGCGCCGTGGCTAGGGGCTGGAAGAGAGCCCACTGGCTGCTTGGCCCCCTGGGAGACCCTGAGCTCCCCACCTGCCCGACTTGGGGTGGGGGCAGGAATGGAGCAAGGAGGCCGAAACGTATGGAGGTAGAAAGCCTGAAGGGCACATAAAAGGCAGCTTGCCAAATGTCTTCCCTAACTCCGTGAGGAAACCTGTCGGTGTCACTACCACTGCAAAAGAGAATTCAAATGCGGCACTTGCACAGAACACAGCAGTGCCCAAGTGAATTTGTAAATGGATTCAACACTGGCAAAAATGGTAAGACCCCACAGGGCAACAACCACACACTTTTTGCAGTTTTGGCGTTTCCAGGAACAAGAAGCAGGCACAGTCAGCCCCTCACGGTGTGGAGAGCAGTGGCCGAGGGACTGACTGCATGGCGGGCCGTGGTCGAAGAGCTCTCTTAATTGGTGGCCTGTTTTCAAGGTCGCACGGTTTTTCCGACAGTAAACCGCTCCATCAAAGGTTGGTGTGCAGGAAGGAGGGAGGATCCAGAATGACGCCTTTGGGGCGGGAAACAGTGGAACATGCTACGACCAGAGGAGGAGATAAAGGCACAGCGGCTCCAGGGGCGCTGACGCCAATCCCGGGAAAATGCCAAGCTGCTCCAAGCAGAGTTTCATGTGTGTTTGTGTGCACCGCACGTGGCGCACACTCGTGAATCCCTGTTGCCCTCGCACAGGGCTAACGGCAGTTGGGGGAAAGAAAAATAAAAAATAAAAAAAACAGTGGTTAGATGCCACGAAGTAGGTGGCAATGCCTTAACCGTATGCGTGTTGTCAGGCCCGGGGGCCTCTTCCATCCTTGTCAAGGGGAGTGCTAACCTTCTCTCCTTTCATACAACACGCTACGAGGGCTGCACTGGCCGCTATTTAAGGGCCGGAAAGCCTGTCACCTCACGCTTATGGTGACTTCGGATGTGCGCTTCACATATGTGAATAAGAGTGTCTACATCCGACGGGGAGTTCAATAGTCACACTAAAGAGTCTACATTCATTTTAGCGTGTGAAAAAAACCTATTTTTTCGTGCTCTAATATATTCATAAAACCGGCCAACCAGAGGCTGGGAGAAACACCCGGAAGTCCTCCGCGTCCTTCAGCAAATTAGATTCCCCCGGAAACAAAACAGCAACACGCCTAGAGGACGGTCGGGAAATGGCTCGGAACTTTCTGCGGAAATGGAAGTGGTTTGTAGCGAATCAGAGGACGAGGAAGGAAGAGACGCTCCACGGACTTCCGGACGCGGTCCTGCGCTTGGAACTGTGGGTGCTGGGGAAACGTGGGGGCGCGGAACGACACGCGCGCATGCTCCGCGCCGGCCTTGGGACCGGGGTTCAAGCCCCGACGCGGGCCCAGTCCGCACGTCCCGTTGTCTCCTCTGCCCTCTCCTCTGAGTTTTAAGGTTTAAATCCGATGCTTCTGGTGCTGGCCGTCCCCGCGGTGTAGACGGTGGGTCGCTGCGGCTCCTGCTTGCCTTTCCCGCAGGCGCCGCGTGCCCCTGTCCCAGGCGGTGACCCGGGGCTTCCCGCAGGCTGGGGGCGCGTGTCCCGGTTTCCGACTGGCGCGTGCTCTGGGGCGTTGTGCGGGCTGGTGCGCCCGTCTGATAAACCGCGCGGTGCGTGCATGTGTGCAGACGTGTATGTACGTGTGCGTGTGTATGCATGTGTGCACACTGCTCGTGAGTACGCGTGCAGACCCGCCCAGCTGTGCAGAGACCACCGTGTCCATCCACGCCTGTCCGCTCACGTGCTCATGGCCACACGCACAGAGCACGAGGGCAGAGGACAGAAAGGGTGGCGAGGAGGCGGGTGGGTCCAGCCCGGGGAGGCGCAGCCGGCAGGAGGCCGGCTTCACCTCCATTCCGTCCTCGGGTGGGAAGTTTCAGGTCAGCCCTTTAGTTACAGGTGGGCGGAAGCACTGTGCCCACCTTCGCAGAGCATGTGCGGAGACAGGGGACAGACAGCGAGGAGGGGACGACTCCTGGCCAGGGCGGAGGCAGCAGCATCAGCTGAGAGCGGGTGTAGTGTGGCTTGGGCAAGTCCCTTTCCAGTCCTGGGCCCACACTCCCGTTGTGTGGCCTGAGGCTGGCGTCACCCTGCAGCCCGGACAGTGAACCCTCAGTTTTGTGGTTCTGTTGCTGAGCGAGCTCCAAGAGGCATGGGTCCTGTCGGCAGTCACTGCGTTGTCCGCCAGCCTTCCTCCTCCCAGAAAGCCGGGGCCTCCTGGGTCCCCAGCATTCAGGGCCTGTGAGTCCTCACTAAGCACAGGCTGCTTTTGGAGCTGTGCTCAGCGACTTTCCACGGTTCTCGTGTGTGAACTCCCGTGGCAGAACTCTGCCATCTTTTTACCTGGAGGTGTCTCCGCCAAATCTCCAGACCTTGGCCTCATTTTCAGGGTCACTGTGCCCCTGACTTTCTGAGAAGTCCCTTCATTCCTCAGCACTCTGGGCTCCTCCGGTTCCTGCCTTTGCCCCCCCGCCTGGCCTGGGCGCCAAGCAGCGGTGAGGCTGTGACATAGTCTAGTCCCCTGGGCTAGCAAGTTGTACCATGCACGGTGAGTGCCTGCTGGACTGGAGTCCTTACTGAGTACCTACTGTGTGCCAAGGCCTGCACAGGTATCCCTCACGCCACTCCCCAGCTCCCACCCTGAAGGTACCATCAGCACCCGTTTTATAGCGGAAGATACAGAGGCCAAAGAGATTGGGTAACGTGTGAGATTGCACCTCTGGTGGGTTTGAGCCAGGCTGTGGAGTGAGGGTTAGGGGAGTCTATGCTGTCTTGTCCACTCGTTCCCAACTCCCCTGTGTCATGAGCCTCCTGCCTCGGACCTGTTGAGCCCCTTGCATCTGGTCATGTGGGAGGCTCCATCCGAGGTGGCCCAGTCCCAGTGATGTCTCCCGCCCACGGCCAGGCCATGTGCGGCCTCCCCCTTCCCTTGGGTCTTCAAGCTCCTCGTCCCCATGGGCTTGGAAAGAAGGGGCAGCTGGCGCCTCCAGAATCCCAGACCAGGCCCCTCAACGATGTGGGGTTAAAATGCAGATTTCTCGGCCACCGCCAGTCTGAATATGGGGGTCTGTAATCAGGCCTAGGAATCTGCACTCACAAAAAACCCTTTTTGTACTCCATCTTGGCAGCCTGTCTTTGCTCTGGGTGCAGAGTAGATGACTCCACCTCTTCCAGGGGACTAAGCAATGACACAAGATGTGGGAAGAGTGTGGACAATAAGGCAAAGGGTGACTGGAGGGAAGGCAGCTTGAGGGTCTGCACAGGGTCAGGATGACCAGGTGGGAAGAACCCGAAGGCGGCAGCTCCCTCCTGGGACCGGCACTGACCTGGGTTCATAAGCTGCATTTACTGGTAACGGGAGGGGGTCTTGTCAATTGTCCACGAGGCAGCATTTCCCAGAGTGCTCCACTTTGGGGCGGCTTCAGTCGTCCCTTGAGATGCCCTGTGGAAGAAAGGGAAGACACTTGTTTGGGAAATTCTGTGTTAAACAAAACTGCAGAGTCCTTCCCCACCCCCCTTTAAAAAGCAGAGCTTATCAGCAGGCCCTGGAGCTTGTGAAAATGAGACATTGGAGTGGGGAGTGTCATTTAAGTCATCTGTCTTGGTTAGTGGGCTGGTGGGATGGAGGTCTGTGTTCTCGAAAGGAAAAAAGTGCAGGAGGGGAAAAGGGCCCAGGGAAGGGAAGAACACGGAGGAGGAAGAGGAGAAAAGCTAAAGACGGAGGAAGTTGGAATGTCAGGTAGTACCTGGGGTGATCCAAACCAGCCAGCGCTCGGGCTGAGCACCCGCTGGCGGCAGCCACTGGATTTGCAGGCACAGCTCGAGCGCTTGGCTTTGCCAACCAGCTTCACTCCAGTCCATCCGGCCACATCCCCGACTGGCCCCCTGGGAAGCACCGAACGCATGTCTGCTGAGTGGTGACCTCAGGCAGTGCCCCATGTCATTCAGAGCAGAGAGCCTGTTTCTTCCTGAGCACAGTGCCCAGCTCCAGGCACAGGTGGCTGTGGAGGGCTTTCCAGACCCCTGGTGAAGTCTCTGTGCTGAGCTGGAGAAATGTTAGAGTCAGGTCTCAGGCAACTGCACGGAAGACTGAGGCCAGTTGGGGCCCACAGATGTGGGCATTTACTCTGCCCAGTCGTGCAGATGGCCTGGGTGTGTTGGCTGTCCCCTATTGGGAGTTCCCGGCAGCCATGAGGAAGGGCTGAGCCAGATATGGGAGAAGCTTAACTGCAGAATTTGGTGGTGAGATTAAAGCTAAGTCGTGATTTGGAGAACTTCCCTTGGAGACACACACATCTTGCTGGCAGTGTCCGTGGCTGCGTGGAGTGGGGGTGTGGTGGCAGTCGGGGAACCTGGCCCCCATCCTATTTACCTCCAGTTCACAGACCTCTGCCTGCTGGCCAGCCAGCCTCGAGGGCCTTTCCAGGTTCCTGGGAGGTTCTCAGCTGGGAGGGGAGAGAAGTGACATTCCCAGGAACAGTGACAGGCCCCGAGGACTCATTGCCTTTTGGAACGGAAGACCTCTGTGACCTGAGACCCTCCTGGGGCCGTCACGAGCCTTTCAGAGTGACTGCTGGGGCCCAGAGAGGCAGCTTGAAGGTCACTGCTGACGGCCACCACACAGACCAAGCCGTTGGAATCGGGCAGCCCTGGCCTGTGGATGCCTCTGGCCCCCAGCCCATCCTGCCGGCCTTGGGGTGGTCTAGGGTTCCTGCCCCCCGCCTGCGCTTTGCTCTCTGTGGGGAGGGGTGACCTAAGGCTTGGGTATCCATGCCGGCCAGTGGCTCCTCTCGGGAAGCAGTGCCGGGTAGGTGGGGAACACTGGCCCCGTCCTGGGGCGCCACGCTCGGCAATTCCAAGAGCGTCCACCAGGGGGCGGCGTCGCACCTCTCAGCGTCCGTGCGCGGCCATGGAAGAACCAGCCCGGGAGCCAGGCCCTGGGCACTAAGCATCTCACCGTTAAGCCTCAGCCCCTGGAGCAAAGCCAATTTTCTTAGCTCCCAGTATGGCTTCTCTGTGACTTTGGGCAAGTCGCCTAACTGCCCCGTGCCTCAGTTTCCTCCCCCATGACACTGGAGCTCAGAGCACTGTAGAGGTTGGCTATTACTGTCCCATTTTCTAGACAGAGAAACCGAGGCTCGGGGCACGGATGAGATGCCTGTGAAGGTGACACCCCAGGTGTGGATGGTAGTGGCGTCTAGAGCCCAGGCTCTTGGGCTCTCAGAGGCCCTGGGAAATGCTGAGAGGTGCCGGGGCTGGTGGCCATGCAGAGGTGAGGGTGGGGTTCCTGACAGGTGCACAATCTGCAAAACCTCCAGGTGTAGCCTGGATGCTTCTCTTGGCATTAGATCTTTCCAAAGTTAGTTTTTCCTCTATTACTGTAGACGGAATGCCTGTTCATCGAGTACACACTGAAAACCCCCCAGGAGCAAAACAGCCCTCATCTCACCAACCACCCGTGTGGTGGGCACGAGTTCTTGCGTTTCTACAGACAGGAACCATTCGTGTTATTATCAGTGTCCTGTTTCCTGTGATTGCAGCGTTGTAAGCTTGCTTTGAGATGACCTGGAGGACGCCCAGGCAGGGCTACCAGTAATCTCTGTGGCCTATTTCACGGTCTCGCAATTCTTCCTGGCAGCAGGCAACTCTGTCAAGAGATTCGGTGTCCAGGGAGGGAGGGAAGCTCCAGATAAGGCCTTTTTGGTGAATAACTTTCCAGATTTTTCTCTGTCGTAATGGGCCCAGATGGTCTAAAACAGGACATTCTTTGTGATGCAGACACTTTCCTCTCTCCTTCCAGAGTTTCTGAGGGTGGGCACGCCGCTCTAAGAACAAAGTGCGGTTTCTTTGGCCCCAAGAGCTGGTATGAAGGGAGTGCTGTCTTGTGGTTGATGGTGGGAGGGAGAAAATGGGATGTTTGAAACCTGCTTTTTTCCCTCTGCGTGTCCTATGGTCAGCGTGGTGATGTCCCCCTGCCGTCACTCCCAAGGGCTCCGTGGGTCCCTCCGAGGGATGTCCCCAGGTCACTCCTCCAAGCCAGCAGGGAGGCGATAACCATCCAGGGGGAGTGGCCTCTCTTCAGGGACTGCTATTAATAAAGTGACCACTGACCCCCGGACGTGCGGAGGGAGGAGGGGACGGAGCTTTCCCAGGGTTGACGTTTGGCCTTAGGCCTCTCTTGCGTGACCAGGCGGCCTCCACAGCTCCGATTCTGCCCTGGCCCCGTGGCCTGGATGGGCCGGAAGCTCTGATGGGCCAAGCAGGGCTGCCCTTCCTCCAGGATATAAATACCCAGGCCCCAGTGTCCTGAGGGCCCGAGGGAGGAAGGGAGGGACGCAGACCCAGGTCATCCACCCTTCAGAATTTTCTCGGGCTGCCGCTCTCTGGCTCTGTTTATCGGCCCAGAGGCAGCCTGGCAGCACGTCCTGCTTTATTTCTCTGCTCATTTAGTTTGTGGCTGAATGACAGGAGGGGACGCGGCATGTGTGCACCTTCCAGGAGCCCTGCTAGTGGCTGCAGGAGCAGGGAGGGTGTGACCAGGGTGACAGACAGCGTCCATGTGTCTCGTGTTTCCTACCTGTGTGTGCAGCCCTCTCGGGCCTCAGGCCTCGGGGTTCCAGGAGGGGGAGACAAATGATTAGATAAGTCATCACAGGGACACCTTGGCCAACAGGACACCCTGTGCCTCATTTGTCCACACACAGCCCTGCTGCCCACGTCTCACAGGGAGACACTGAGGCACAGATGGCCAGAGAGGAGCGGCAGCTGGCTCACCTGGCTGGCATTCCGGCTGCTCCCACAAGGCTGCAGGGAGGTGACGTAGGGACAGCTTCTCTGGTCCCCCCTATTGGAGAATCTCCTGCCAGAGGGAGGTCCAGGGTCCCCAGCCCCATTAAAAGGCCCCAGAGAGCCTGCTGTGAAGGTCATCATCTCCATTGTCCCTGCTCATCTCCCAGCAGCATGCCCCGTTCAGCCCCCCAGAGGTGGGGCTTGGGGAGGGAAAACAGTCCCTCCAGGTTCTGGCCTGGTGGGTGGTGCGGGGCTCAAAATGCTGAAGTATTTACAAATCCTTTGTGTGAGGCACCAAACTCACCCTTAAAAATGAGACTGGAAAGAATTCAGTTTAAAAAGTGCTGCGAGAGCATGGCTAACTCAGGAGAAAGAGGGAGGTGCTGGCCCTCACCCAGTCAGACCAAGGCGACCCTATCCTCTGAGGGCCTACTGTGCGCAGGCTGGAACCAGGGGCTCACACTTGGTACTTTTGCTCATGGGACCTGGGCATTGTTTTCTCCATGGGACAGAGAAAGCTGAGGTTCAGAGAGGACCCGTAGCTAGGAGGGAACAGATGGATTTGAGTCATCTCTGGGTAGCTGCGAAGCTCGGCTAGCCCCTGGTCAGTAACAGGGAACCGAGGCTTCCGTCCAGAGCCACCCGTGGGTCTGGTGTCACCCGTGGCCAAATACTTGGGGGAAATTCTGCTCACAGTTTTCTCAGAGGGCCAGCTTGCAGAGCTCTAAAGGCTCTGAGAAGTCCTTCAGGGAACAGTTCTCTCCCCTTTACTCATCCTGTGCTTCCCAATCTTCCTTCACCAGCATCAGCCCGTGGAACTAGGGCTCCTTGGACACACGCTCTCCCCACACGGCAGCACGTGTACCCTGGAAGTGTGAGCACAGACTCCTTGCTCCTGCCCACATGGTCCATCTGTGCAGGGCTGTGCCGGCCAGACCAGGTGCCCTGGGAAGCCTGTCCCCACTTCATAGGAGCCTCTGGGCCCTTACCCCCTCTCTACCCCTCTTCTCAACTGTGAAAAGGGGATAGAAATGGAGCCCACCTTGCAGAGCTGTTGGGGGGACACAGGAAAACCTCGCCGAGTGGTAGTTGTAAACATCCTTCAGGGACCTGTGGTTGTTGAAGACCTACTGTGTGTTTTGCCCTGTGCCGCCTCAGCAGGAAGACCGTCCCCAAAAGACAAGCCCTGGACGTTGGGCGCTCCTGGCTGGGGAGAGCCGTCAGTCAGCAATTGGTCCCTGGGTTAGATTTGTGAGAGTCCTTCTGCCTGAAGGGGTTGCTGTGGGCCCTTCTTTTTTGCAAAGCGGCCACAGCCCGTCCACTTTCCATTTCCACAGTGCCCCCAGCCAGCAGCCAGTCCCTGGTGCTGCCCCAGGTTCCCTGCAGGGCCAGCTCATGGGCCGGAGGGAACGTCTTCCTGCTCAATTCTCTTATTTATTTGGCCTGGAGTAACCCCTGATGTAGCCTCCGCTCAGCTGGAGCCAGCGTCCTCCACACTTGGCCCCTTGACCTTGGGATTCTGGTCCTCAAGCTCCTCTTCCCTTGCAGGCCAGTGTCCAGGGTGGGCCCAAGGGACCAGTTCATGTGGCTTTGCAATGACCACATCAGGCACTGCGGGTCCCCCTCCCAGTTTGCCCCGGAACCCCTCCACTCCAGCTTGGCTCCCCCATTCTCGGTGGGGGTGTAGGCCCCATCCCCTCTGACTGGAGCATTGGGTCGCCCTGCTCCCCCTCCCCCTTCCTCCCTCCATGGGGCCTCTGAGACCCCCTCCCCCACCCCCTCCCCCAGACACCTTCCCTTCTCAGTGCCCTGGGCTGTCGTTCTTCCTTGGCTTCTGAGTGCTGGCAGACCCCAGGCTCTCTCCAGCTGTCCTCACTCCTTAGAGGCTTCTTCCAGGCCAGGCTTCTAGTTCCTTCCGTGGGCTGGCGAACCCACACCTCTCTCTCTCCAGCACCTACACCTGGGTGTCTGCGGTCACCTCCAGTTCAGTGTCTATCACCCCATTTCCCTGTCTCAGGTGGAGAAAACAAGGACGGGGAGAGAGCCAGTCCCCACGCCTGCCCGCCCTGGACCAGGTCCGGGATAGGGAGCTGGGAAGTGGGCTTCCTGGCGAGCAGTCAGAGGGGCCTCAGGAAGCACCTCTGTGCAATGATGTCTCTCCAGGACTCTTGCCACTCCGGGGTCACCGGACAGTGGCATGGCCTGCCTGGGCAGCACTGAACTGAACTCTGGTGCTCAGGGGTGTCCCTGAAGGATGGGCATGCTGGAGCCGGTCTCACTTCCTTGCCAGATGTGACGTGGGAACAGGATGCAGAGTGGCCACATGCCCATGAGGTCCAGTGCTGGGGTGCTGGGCGATATCCCACCACTGGTCCTGGAAGTTGAGCATTAGTTCATCCGGTGAGAAGGTGGTGACCTGGTGGTGTCAAAGGCCACTGCCTGTAACTGAGCTGGGGACACGTACTGGCCACCAGAGGAGGGCCAGGTTGCAGCTCTGCTCCAGTTTCACCCTCAGAGACCAGAGGGTGTGGGTGAGTCAGGTGTCACCACTCCCTTCACAGGTAAGACTCATTCAAAAGTAAGGGTCCCTGGGTGGAGTGACCTGCAGGAGATCACACAGCTGGTCACACACAACTGGTGACTTTTGGGACTCCTTTCTGGGCCTTCTGGAGAGCTTTGGGAAAGCCATGAGTTTTAGTGTTAAGTTTTCATGAGAAAAAAACCAGATTCGTTATACAAAAAAATAGAAAGCATAGAAAAGTGAAAAAGAGGAGATCAATTCTACCGCCCAGAGACCACCCGTGTCAACATTTGGGTGTGTATCTTTGTTCCATTTTCACTGTGTGTGTGTGTGTGTGTGTGTGTGTGTGTCTGTATAAAAATACCATAATTTATTCCCTCCCACTATAAGCTGTTTTGACTGTTTTTCCCATAACAAACACCAACATTCAGACAATATCCCTGCCCACTTCTGTGATGGAGAAAGCAAGATGTGAAGTCACTACATCAGAGGGAAGGCCCCACATGGGATTTTGTGTGTGTGACAATCGCCATGTTTCCTTCCAGAACAACAGAGGGGGAAACGGAGTGTCTTTCCCTCCATCTCATTATTTGCAGGTGCTAACAAAAAAGTCACTGCCAGTTCTGGAGGGCTAAGAGATGACTTTGTTCTTCTGAGTCCTCATTTTGAATTTCGTGAAGTTAAAAGTGTGAATTACGTCACGTACTTTGCCCATTTTCCCTCTAATGGGATAGCCATCTTTTTTACGCATTTGTAGGAACCCTTTCTATATTAATAATATGAAATCTTTTTCAGCCATATGGCAAATTTTTTCCAAGTTTGTCTTTTGTCCTTTAGCTTTGCCTATAATTTTTTAATTTGAATATTACTTTTTTTTATGTACAATCAATTTCCTTGGTGGTGGTGGTCTTGGCTTGTGTTGGGTGGGGGACGTTGGAAGGGCAGCCCTTGGCCAGGTGGGGGTGCTGCCGGCTGAGCTGCAGCTCTGAGCTCCTCGGGTCCTTCAGGCGAAGTTCCTCGTCCGTGCCATTGAACTCTTCCTGGAAATGCGTTTCGTGGTGGGACGATTTGGGGTCATCCCCTTGGCTCTTGTCAACCTAAACAGGACATTCTGTGCAGTAACAGAGATTACGCTTTGTTTGTTTGTTGGAAAATCAAAGATATGTGAGCATGAGTGTGTGCGTGCAAGTGTGTGTAGGGAAATGGGGTAAGACTTACCCAATTAGCAGTTTTAAAAAAGCTTTGACTTACAAATCCACTTCCTTTTCAGTCCAGAGCAGCGCCAGGGCCTGGCCCCCTCCCTGAGCTCTCAGGTCTCTGGGTGTCATGGGGGAGTCCTCCCGGAGGGGGCACAGCAAGCATGAAGAGGGTAGCACGTGGGCATCCAAGGGGGACAGGACCCTAGGGCAGTGCATTTTCACCCAACCCAGGGGGCTCCCCAAAGGCAGGCAAGGATGGGGGTCCTGGAGCCGTTTCCAGTGCATTCCATCAAGTTGGATAGAGATCATGTTTGCTCCCAACAAGGTCTGCCTGGCCATTTGGGTGGTGGCCACTGGTGATGTCTTTCTTCAGACCCATTTTACAGATGAGAAAGCTAAGGCTTGGCAATGGGGCCCAGGTGCCCAAGCCACAGAGTAAGTGAGAGGCCCAGGCAGGACTGGAGTCCTCCTGCTGCCTGGGTGGTCTCTGCACCCCCATGCCTCCTGACGCCCCCCTCCTCCATCCTCCATCACCAGACTGCCTTCTCGCTGTTCAGGGGTGGCCAGCCCCTGGTCTCCAGTTCTTGCGTTTGTGGGTTGGGGAGGATGCCCGCAGGATGGGTCACGATTGCAAGGATCACATTAGATAACGAGATGGCATCGGTGCCCAGTCATGATGATGACAGACTAGAAGAACAGGGTTGAATTCACAGGGTATTGTGATTTTCCCTCAGTGCAGAGCATGGTCTGGTTTCAAGTCTTGCCTCCGTCTTGCTCCAGTGGGAGCCTCAGTGTTTTTTCTGTAAAGTGGGTCTGTGTATCCCACCCCACTAGTGAGCGCCACGGGCAGGGTCCTTTTCTGAGTTTGCCCTGTATGCAATCTCTGAACGCAGAGTGCTTTTTCCAGACTTCTCGCCCTCACTTCCTGGTTGTCCCAGGCCCTGGGAGGTGGTCACCAGAAGCTCCTAACACCTCTGCAGAGTCTGGGCTGCGGAGTGCACCCTCTGGACCTGCCACCAGCCTGCGTGGGGTGGACGGGGTGGGGGGACAGAACCCTGGCCCGTCTCCAAAGCTTTCAGGCACTTAGAATGTTTGATTTTCTCCCTATCCCTCCCTGCTCGGAATCCAATTAATCAATCGAAGAAATCTCTAGTGTGGCACCTCTCCAGCCCTGCAGGCTCCTACAAGATTGATTAACACAAACATCAATTTCTCGGGCTGCACGCCTCCGAAAACACGGCACTTTTTCAGATTGAATTGCTACTGTGCGCCTGGTGTAAATAAAGGAGAGGGAATAACGTGGAAGATTTGTTACTGTGTCTTCCCTCTGCACCAGTGCTACTGGGGGGCAGGGAAAGGAGGGGCAAGACAGGGGAGGGGAGGGAGGGGAGGGAGGAAGAAGGGAGGGAGGAAGAGGGAGTAATGTGGAAGGTTTGGGCAGGGACTTCTTGGCTGCCGTCTGTACCGGTGCTCCTGTGGGGTGGGGGGAGGGTAGGACAGAGAAGGAGAGAAGAAGGGAGAGGGGAAGAGAGGGAGGGAGAGGGAGGTAGGAAGAAAGAGAGAGGGCGGGAAGGAGAGAGAGAGACTGGCAGAAGGAGATCAGGGGAGAGGAGAAAACCAGAGATAGAGGTGGGTGACAGGTCGCAGGATTGTGGGGAGCGAAGTACTAATTGGTTATTTATTTTTTAGCAGTCTGGGGGCGGCAGCTGAGGGGTGGGTGCTGCTGGTCTGTAGCAGCAGCTGGTGGGGTGACTTGGACCCTGGGGTCGGGCTCTGGCCCCTCCACCCCCACTCCACTCCCTCTCTCCTTCCATCTGGTGCAAAGAGAGGCCTGAGGGATCCAGCTCAGGCTGGGCCCCAGTGGATAAAGGACCTGGAGGCCTTGCCAGGTTGGCCTGGCAATCAGCAGCCAGGAATGCCAGAACGCAAAGCAGGGAGCCTGGAAGCTGGGGTGTAGGCACAGGGGCCACAGCCCCTGCGAGCAGTGGGGTTCAGGCCTTAGCGCCCAGGAAGCTGCTTCCCACAGTCCCACCCCTTTGCTGTAACCATGCCTCTGGTTGGGTGCCCTCCCAGGGGTGTCCGTGCCAGCCTGGGTCCTCTGTCGGCAGAGACACATTCAGGTCTCTGCAGCGGCTTCTGGGCCCCTGCAGCAGAGGTGCCGCGAGACCCAGGAGAGCCTCAAACGCAATTTTAAATTTCCTAGTAGCCACATTAAAAAAAAGGTAAAAAGAAACCAGTGAAATAAGTTTCAGTAATATATTTTATGTTACCTAACACACACCTAACATGCAGTGAATAGAAAACAGGGCCTCACGCGTTCATCTTTTTCCCTCTAAGTCTGCCATCAGGAGTGCGGTTCACACACACAGGGTCTCAGTTTGGGGGCTCCGTGGCCAGTGTGGCCGGCGCGTGGTGGACGGTGTGGCTCTGAACCCACCTCGGCCTCGACCTTCCAGGTGCAGGCGCCCCGTTTAGTCCTGGCGACAGCCCCACCAGGGCAGTAATGGGGTCGTCCCTTTAGTCCCTTTACGGATGGGGCCAGCACCTCGCCCAGCCGGAGGGCCGGGTCCATTGTTCAGGGAAGGAAGGAGGGCAGCAGCACGTGTTCAAGGCTGGGAGTCCAGCTCCGGGCTGCCCGCCTCTGCCCGCTCCCCACCCTGGGGGCCTGGGGGGCATCTGACCTGAGGGCCTGAGCAGGGGGCGCAGCCAGGCGCTGGGGCTTATTACCTACCTTCCTCTTCATTATGATCCCTCCTCCGCGTTGGAACCCAGCCGAGGTGCTCCCCTCCCCGCAGAACCGTGTTCCCTTCACCAGCTCACGGAGGGCAGCAGGTGGGGGCGAGCGTGGCCTGGTGTTGCCCAGTCCTGGGAGTGAGTGGGAATGGGGGCCCCAGCTCGCCCTGAAGTTGACAAGCGTATCAGTCCAACTGGACGTTGGCAGTGTACATAGCAAGAGCCCCGCACCCCAAGGCAAAGTCGGGGTTCCTGCCTGCCCTCTGCACTGGGCGTGGGGACGATGCAAGTGTGTGTTTGCAGAGGCAGCAGCTGCCTGGGCCCCTGGCCCGACCGGCCTGACCGTGGCCCTCGGCTTCGAGCCCTCCGTGGCCGCCCAGGGCCCTCAGGGCCAAGCTCAAGCCCCACCCCTCCACCGCGTCACCCCAAAAGATGGCACCCCGCTCCATGTCACCTCTGGGCCTCAGTGGAGGCTGCTCATCCCTCCTTCACAAGTCTGAGTGCTGCTGTCCCCCGGGCCCTGGGGCCTAACTGTGCGGCAGACATTTCCTGAGGGTTCCGTGTGTGCTGGATCCGGACGCCTAGGTGGGGCCGTGACCCCGGGGCGCGTGGTGGTCGGGGGTTGTCCTGCCTTCCCCCTGGAGGCCTTTTCAGGTCCTGACGGGGAGGCCTTTTCAGGTCCTGACGGGGAGGCCTTGTGTGTGTTGGATACTGTGGGCCGGGGGTGGGGGTAGGTGGGGGGTGCTCTGGCACACAGTAGGAGCACAGAGGGCTTGGAAGCCCTTCCGGAATGCAGGACTCTCAGGCTCCAAGTCAAAAAGTGTGGGAGGGAGTGTGGGGGGGCTTGCCATTGTGGGGTCCATCTCTCCAGACGCCTTTCCTGTTACTCGCCAGCAATTTCCTAGCACAGAACGGAGCCTTCCTGACCTACGTCAAGGGGACACGCGTGTCTGCCACGCCCAAGTTAGCTGTTGGGACAGACAGATAGCATGCAACAACAGGACTGAGCGAGGGGCTGAACACGTACACATACAGGGTCTGCGGGCACAGCGGCACCTCCCAACTCAGCTGGGGCATCTGAGGAGGCTTCCAGGAGGAGGTGGCTCCTGACGGTGGAGTGTGCATTTCCTGGGGAAGGAACCTGGCACAGAAACTCACAGGTGAGCAGCAAGGGGGCTGGAGCTGAGGCCGGCTGTGCGGGGGCTGGAGGCCGAGGGGGTGGTCACCGAGGGTGACGTGGCCTGGACCAGGTGGGCCGTGGAAGCAGGAGAAGGACAGGTTGGAGGGATGCTCAGAGGCAAAGGGATGGACCGTGGCGGGCAGTCAGCAATGAGGCCAGTGCCCTTCTACCCTTTAGAGAACCTTCCTTATCCTTTGCTGTTACATTGTACCAGAAGTTTCCAGGGAGACAGGCGAGCAGAGACGAGGCGTCCCGCCATCTCCCCTGTGGCTGTTCTTCCTCCCGTGGTACCTTGAATTGATCGAAAAGAAGAGCCGGGGATCAAGAGGACGTGGCACTCCCTTCCTCGGGGCCCAGTGTGACTTCTGCTGTCCTGTTTTCCATTTCCGTTTAAGGTCAATTGGTTCTTGAGGGTCCTTGTGGAGAGCCCGTGGCTGAGGCACTTCTGCTCTCAGCTTCTGGGGGCTTCCTGGACTGAGAGGGGCCGTGGACCTGAGGACCACTCTGTCTGAGGGTCCTGGGAATCCTTCGGCCGGGGGCTATAGCATCTCCCCTTGGGGCTGCGTGTGACGGGAAGAAGCCCCAAGTACTGCCGTGTGGGCTCTGATGGTGGGCCTCGTTTCCAAGCCCCCCTGTGCCCATTGCGGGGCTTTGTCTGTCCTGGGGCCCCTGAGCTTCCTACCGGAGCAGCACTTGAATATCCCTGGTGTCCCAGCAGAGAAAGGTGTCCAGGGGAAAAAATGCCAGGTGACGAAGTGTCCTCCAACCCCCCAAGCACCCCTAGTTCCTGGCTGCCTTCTTGCTCTGACATTGGTCACCCCCGGGGGAGTGGGAATTGGATGGGGTGAAACGTTTATCTATTTTTGTGCTGATGGCTTTTTGTCCGATGAGCTGAGCTGTATTAGTGTTTTTATTTGAAAACAATTTTTTTTTAATTGAGGGTTAGCTTACAGTCAAGTAAACAGCTCTGTGACATTTTACGTACTTTTCATGTATAAAATCTAAAATGCAACAAAATGTAGATTTTAAATGAGTTTATCTGAATCATCTCCGCTGTACTGGGTGGACAGGAGCTACGCAGACTGGCCTCCTCTGGCTGAGAACTTGGCTATTCACTCCCCAGCCTGCTGTCCTCACCGGGAGTTATTATCTGAGGTCAGGGGTGAGGGAACAGGCTGGAGAAGGCGGGAGTCGTGCGTGGGAGGAGACTCTGGTCTCTGGACTCTCAACTCAGGGCTCTCGGCAGCCGCGCACTACGTTGTGTCTGGGGTCCCTGCCCCAAGTTACGCCCCCAAAACTGAGGCGTGGGCCCCATTACGGAGCCTGCAGAGTGCTGTCAGCCGGCACGGACACACGCATTCATTCTTTTCATTCAGTCGTTCAACAAATGCCCAAAGCCTGTGACGTGTGCCAGGCACCGTGCCACATCCTTTGTATGAATAGCTCTTTCAATACCCACTGATGTGCTCAAAGAGGGTGAGAGACTTGCTCAATGTCACACAGTCAGAGAGTGGAGTGGGGACCTGAACGTGGGCAAGTCTCACGCAAAAGCCCCCAAACCCATTTTCTTAAAATTCCACCCCTTCAGTGTCTTGGCCCCCACCGGCAAGCCTTCTGCCACTTCCTCCATGACATCAGGGGCTCTATGGGTTAGGGACAGTCCCTCTGCAGTACGGTCCTTGGTCGTCGGCAGGAGCTCTATGAGAGGGAGCTGTGGGCCGGGCTGGCAGGGGTCTTGCTGTAAAGTGGGCTGGGTGAGGAGAGGCCCAGGGCTCTGTCTGGGCTGCTGCGTCTCTGCTGCTGAGTCAGGTCTGCACATTGTGTCCCCCTCGGCAAGTGGGCTCAACGGGAGCACAGAGGTCTGGTTTATCCTGTCTCATGGAGGGGGAAGCAAGGCCCAGAGAAGGGAGGCACACTGCCTGAGTCACACAGCCTCTGAACCCAGTAATGGAACGCACAATGGCCTGGAGCCCAGTAATCACGGCCTGGTCATCATGGGGGTGGGTGAGGGCCGAGGGCTGTCCCTGCTTGCAAACTTCCAGTGGCATCAAGTGAGTGAGTCAGGCCCGCTGCGGGCTCGGGCGCGCTGGCAGGCGGGTGGGTGGCGGGCACTTGAGTTAAGTGTGGCTAATTTGGTACAAGAACATGAATGCCACTGGCAATTTCTGCATCTTAGAGAAAACAGGGAACAGTATGAGGCTTGTTCCAGACGCAGCAAGACGGGGGGCTGGGCAGGATGCTGTGTAGGGAGGACAAAGGCACCCCGGCACCCTTCCCCTGCCAGGGCGCTGGGTGGGGCACCTGCAGCCCGTGGGAAAGGCAAACGGGGCTCCAGCATGGTGACAGGTCAGGGTGCAGGTGGACCCCAAGGACTGCATCTGCGGTGGCCCTGGTGAGCTGTCTACGGTGCCTCCTTGGCACACGGAGGCAGGTTCCCCCCGCCCGGCCCCCAACGCCCTCCACCCCACGCTTGCAGCTCACTCTCTTTCTCCCTCACTTCCCTTCCTGCATGGGGAGTAACACGAGGGTCCGGGGGTGAGCGTGGTGTGAGAGGCCTGGGAGGGACACCGTGTAACAGGGGTCACCCACTTGCCGCAGCCTGGGATGGGCTTGGCTGCTGGAACAGAGCTGGCCCCCTGGTTGGGTGTCTGTGCCTGTGCCCGGGTCACAGCCAGTTGCAGGGTGAAGCTGCCAGTTCAGGAGTTGGCATTTGTCCTCAAAACCCGCTATGTCCTTGATTCAGAAACACAGACCCTCCCCAGGTTCTAGACTGGAAGGAGAGAACTAGGAGTCGTGGGAAGGGTGATTCTGAGCTCTCCCCACAGCCAGACGGCTCGGACCAATCCTGGCCCCCTGATCCTGGCTCCCCATGTCATTGCTTCCTGCACTAGTACTCCCACAGCTCTCGGGAGACCTCTGTGCCCAAACAGGCCTGAGCCCTGCCCTGAATCTTCTGCTTTGACACAGGACCCCACTGGCCCGGTGACCATAGGGAATATGGAAAAGCAATCATCATACTCTCTACTTTGAAAGGAATATTATACACTTGGGAGATACTGATTGGGACGTCCTGGCCCACGGTCCCTGGTGGATAGTGAGGGCTTCCTGACTGCCATCATCACATTTGCTCAAGCAGTGGACACAGAGCTGTAGAGGTGAGAAGTCCCTCATCTTGGAGCATGGGTTTGGTGGCCCTTGGGTGCCAACTGCTGCCAGAGCATCAGGAAGACCGAGACCCTAGTGCTGTGACACGTGAGGTGGCCTGAGACGGGCTAAGCTGGATGGGACATCTGGGATGGCCTGATGAATTCTGACTCATTTTTTCTCCTTTGAACAGCTCTTTTAGGACCGGCCCGGGCAGTGTGGTACCTCAGCCAGGATACTGGACGTGGGGCCCCCACCCCCATTGTGCTCCCCAATCCCTGATTATCCCACGTGCCCAGGGCCACACAGCTAATACTGGGGAGTGGGGAAGAGCAAGGGAAATGACAAAATATGTTGAATTGAATGAAAATTAAAACACAACATAACAACTTTCCGTGATGTAGCCAAAACCAAATTTATAGCTTAAATTCATTTAATGAAAATCTATATGAAGCAGAATTTATAGTTAAATGCTTCTTTTAAAAAAGATTATCAGTGATCTAAGCTTCCACCTTGAGAAACTAGAAAAAGAAGCAAATTAAATTCAAAGCAAACAAGGAAGGAAACAGTTACAAGCAGAAATCAATGAAATAGACAAAAGAAAGGTGATAGGAGAAAATAATCAATGAAAACTGAAGTTGCCTCCATGAAAAGATTGTATATAATTGACAAATTTCTAGTCAGACTACCCAAGAAAAACAGAAGACACAAATTACCAATATCAGGAATGAAAAAGGGAACATCACTACAGATTCTATAGCTATTAAAAGGCTAATAAACAACATTACAATTTATCCTCATAACTTCTACAGCGTAGGTGAAATAGACAAATTCTCTGAGTGACATAAGCTCACTCATAGAAAACCAAAGCTCACTCAAGAAAACAATAGTCCCATATGTATTAATTCCCATATATATTAACATCTACAGCTAACATCATAAATATATTAAAGAATTTGTTGTTAAAAACCTTCCAACAACAATAAATTCCAGACCTACATGAGTTTCCTGGCAAATTGTACCAAACACTTAGGAAAGAAATAGTACCAACCACACAAATCTCTTCCAGTGAATAGAAGAGGAGGGAACAGCTATCAACTGTTTTTCTGAGACCGGCATTACCTTAATACCAAAACCAGACAAAGATATTACAAATTAAAAAACTACAGACCAATATCCCTCATGAACATAGACACAAAAATTCTCAATAAAATATTATCAAATCAAAGCCAGTAGTGTCCAAAAAGGATAATACATCATGAGCAATGGGATTTATCCTAGGAATGCAATTCTGGTTCAACATTCACACCCAATCAATAGAATTTGCCTAATTAACAGATTAAAGAAGAAAAAAAAACATACAATCGTTTCAATAGTGAAAACAAAGCATTTTATAAAATTCAACATCTATTCATGGAAAAACAAAAACAAAAAATCTTTCAGCAAACCTGAAAGAAAAGGGAATTTCCTCAGTCTCACAAAGGGTGTCTACAAAAACCCTGCAGCTAACACCATAATTAGTGGTCAATATTGAATACTTTCCCTCTAAGTTCAGGACCAAAGTAAGGGTATGCATCATCACTCCTATTCAGTACTGTACTGGACAACATAGCCAATGGAATAAGGCAAGGAAAAGAAAGAAAAAATGTACGGACTGGAAAAGAAGAAATAAAACTGCTTCTATTTGCATTCAATGTGATCATCAATATAGAAAGGCTCAAGGAACTAATAAGTGAGTTTAGCAAAGCGACAGGATACAAGGTTAACATACAAAAAATTAATTATAATTTTATGTACCAGAAATGAATCATTAGAAATTGAAATTAGAAAAGATACAAAACCATTTACAATAGCACCAAAAAACAAACAAACAAACAAAAACACACACACAAAGAACAACCACCACCACCTAGGTATAAATCTAAGAAAACATGTAAAAGAGACCTGTGTGCTGAGACCACAAAATACTTTGAAAGAAATCAAAGAAGACCTAAATAAATGGGGAGCTATAATAGGTTCATGGGCTGGAGGACTCAATACAGTTAAAATGTCATTTCTCCCCAAATTTGTGATTTAAAACCAATCAAAATCTCAGCAGACATGTTTGTAGAAATCAACACGCTGATTCTAAAATTCATGTAGAAGGACAAAAAAGCTTTGAAAAAAAGAACAAACTTGGAAGATTCACACTATCTGCTGTTAAGACTTATTTTAAAGCTACAATAATCAAGACAGTGTGGTACTGGCAAAAGGATATATGTATAGATCAGTGAGATAGAAAATGGAATAAACCCCAATGTATATGTTTAATTGATTTTCACCAAAAGTGAAAAATAATTTAATTTCACCAAAAGTGAAAAATAATTCAACAAATGATTCTGGAACAGTTAGACATTCATGTGCAAAAAAAAGAAAAAAAAAAAAAAGGACAGACTCCATACCTTGCACCATGTACAAATACATACAAAAATTAACTCAAAACAGAATATAGAACTGTAAAATTTGTAGAACTAGTATAAAATCTAAAACTAAAAAACTCTTAGAAGAAAACATAGGAAAAAAATTTTTGTGTTGGTTCGAGCTAAGATTTCTTATATCTGACAACAAAAGCGTAATTCTTTAAATATTTGATAAATTAGACTTTATCAAATTAAAAAAAAATTTAATAGAAAGGCAATCCACAGACTTGGAGAAGATAATTTCAAAACACAAATCTTATAGAGTTTGTATCCAGAATATATAAAATACTCCACAAACTCAATAATGAGTAAACAAAAATTTAAAAATGGACAAAAGATTTGGACACATCATCCAAAGAATATAAATGTATGCCAAAAAAAGCACATAAAAAGATGATCAATATAATTAGTTATCAAGTCAATACTGAATGAGATACCACTATAACCTAGGATAATGGCTTTTTAAAAACTGACAGTACCAAGTGTTGATGAGAGTTCAGAGCAACTGGAACACTCTTATATTACTGGTGGGAACACAAAATTCCACAGCCACTCTGGAAAAACTTTGACAGTTTCTTGTAAAGTTAAACATACACTTACAACATGTCCTAGAAACTCCACTCCTACATGTTTACCCAAGAAAATCATACAAAAAAATCTGTGTATGAATGTTTATAGCAGCTCAATTTATAATTATCCCAAACTGGATGCAACTCAAATATTCTTCAACTATGGTATGCCCATATAATGAAATACTTTTCAGCAAGAAAAATGAATGAGCTATTGATACATGCAAGAACATGGATGAATTTCAAATAAAGTATGCCAAATAAAAGAAGTCAGACTCAAAAGCCTGCGTACCATATGACTTCATTTAAATTACATTCTAGAAAAGGCAAAAATATAGGGACAAACAGTAGTTTGTTGGTGGTTGTTAGACACTGGGGATGGATTTTGGAAGGGGATGGATCTGCTCTATATCTTGATTATGGTGACAGTTACATGACTGTTTAAATTTGTCAAAATTTACAAAATTGTACACTAAAAAGGACGAATTTTACTATAGATAATTATACTTCCATAAACCTGACTTTACTTACTTAATCAATTAATTATTCTTTTTAAGATTTTTATTAAAAATATAGCTAACATGCAATATTATATTAGTTTCAGGGGTACACCACAGTTACTCAACATTTATACACCTAAAGAAGTGATCACCATGAGAAGTCCAGCAGCCACCTGACACTGTACCACGTTATCACAATGTTATTGACTATATTCCGCACGCTGTACATTACATCCCCGTGACTTATTTGTTTTATACCTGGACATTTGGACCTCTTATTCCTCTTCCCCCACCCCCTTTTAAATGTATCGATTACAGTTGACATTCAATATTGTTTTATATTAATTTCAGGCATACATCAATACTGGTTAGACATTTATGTAATTTAAGAAGTGATCCTCCTGACTAATCTAGTGCCCACCTGGCACTATACAGTTATTACCATATCACTGACTATATTTCTTGTGCTTTACTTTACACCCCATGACTATTTTGTAACTAACAACCAATTTGTGTTTTTTAATCCCTTCACCTTTCACCCTGCCCCCCAACATCCTCCCATCTATCACCCCAACAAATCTAGCACCCATCTGACACCACACATAGTTATTGCAGTATTATTGACTATATTCCTTATGCTATATCCTGATTCCTGTGTAATAACCAGCTTGTGCTTCTTAATCCCTTCCGGTTTTTCACTCACTTCCACCCCCCTCCCATCTGGCAACCATCAGTATGTCCTCTGTACCTATGAGTTTGTTTCTATTTTGTTTGTTTGTTTTGTTCCTTAGATTCCACATATAAGTGAAATCACATTGCATCTGTCTTTCTCTGTCTGACATAACTCCACTCAGCACAATACCCTCCAGGTCCATCCATGTCACCACAGATGGCAAAAACCCATTCCCTTCCATGGCCGAGCAATATTCCGTTGTATCTATGTACCACCTCTTCTTTATCCATTTTTCCATCCATGGACACCCTGGCTGCCTCCACATCTTGGCCATTGTAAACAATGCTGCAGTGAACCTACGGATCACACGTCCCCTTGAAGTAGCCTTTGGGTTTCTTCAGACAAATACCCAGAAGTGGGAATACTGGGGCTTTCTTTGTCCCTTGTTATAGCCTTTATTTTAAAGTCCACTTTGTTTAGTATAATTATTGCTATCCTAGCTCTTTTTTTCTTTCATTTCCATTATCTGTGACTGGCTGGGAGCTACCTGGTAGGAGATACAAAGCAGTCCACAGTTGTTCACTGCCAGTGCTAACCCTGGAGGCACGTGGGACAGGCCACGCTGCGAACCGAGGACGGCTGCCACCAGTACCAGGCCTGGGTAACTCCACAAAATGCCAGGACACCCAGAGGCCTGCTGCCACCTGCTGGCTCCCTTAAGGTTCAGCCCCTGATAAAGCTTCCTACGGTAAGCGAGTTGGTGAGGCAGGGTTTCAGGGAGTCACTAGAGGGGGAACAGTTGTGGTCACCAGGTTAATGTAGACTCTGGTTTGGTGCCAGTGCTGAGCCTGGAGATACTCAGCAAAAGTCTCAGGGCACACCAAGGCTAGTTGCCATCTGCCTGGGGACTTTCAAACTTGGAACTCTGATAGTTTTCCTAGAAAGAGTGCAGTGTGGAAGGAGCTGGCTGCTCGAGGAGAAAGTGCCTCTAGCTGTGCGCAAGTTGGGTGGGATGGGGTCCAGCTGAGTCAGCAGAGCAGAGCTGTGGAGCTCACCCGGCCAATCAGATTCAGATTTGGCCGTAAGCGTAGGGGGCGGGCTCAACACGGGAAAGATGGCGCCCGCCTGCCGGCTGCTCGGGAGGAGGACTCCTCACAGGGAACATGCCGACTGTCCTCCAGCCCTCACTTGGCAGCCACACACCTCCTTGTGGCCCCCGTATGTCTCTGAGGTCCCCTGAGTCACCGTCCCTCCGCTGGAGCCCAAGGTGAGTGCCTGCGAGTGAGTGAGTCCGTGTGCGGGCCGTTTAAGAGGAGGCCTGCGTTTTCCGCAGTTTTCCATCCCACCTGGAGGTCGGACTCCCCATTGTTTTTCACAGACAGGTGTTGTGGGGGCTCCTCTTCCTGGCACCAGTGCTCTGGGCTGGGCAGCCTTGTGGGGGATGGGGTCCCTCGCTTCTCCCGGGGGAACCTGTGCAGCTGAGGTGTCCCTCCTGGTTCTCAACCACTACATGGAGGTTTGGGGCCCGTTCTGCGTCTCCGCCCCTCCTACCAGTCTCTACGTGGCTTCTTCTTTATATTTTTAGTTGTAGGACTTCTGTTCGCCTAGACTTCAGATGGTCCTCCAGGTGGAATGTTCTATAATTTAGTTGTAATTTTAATGTGTTCACGGAAGGCAGCAGGCGCAGTGTTATCTACTCCCCATGTTGGATCTCTCCCAATAAACCTGACTTTAAAATAATCAATTTGGGAAAATTAACAACTTTATAAACCACAGACACAATATATGTCCCCTATTTATTTAGGCCTTTATTAATGTCTATTGATAATGTCACATTATTTTTTCTCTAGAGGTCTTGTACATATTCCACTAGATGTATTTCTAGGCACCTGATATCTTTGATGTTGTAGGTGGTATCATTTTAAAATTCTCATTTTCTAATAATTTACTCCCATTATAGAGAAGTAAGTATGATTTTATATGTTGATTTTATATCCAGCAATCTTGTTAAACTCTTAGTAGTTCTAATTATTGATTTGTAGGTTATTTTGGATCTTCTATATACAAAATATTGTTACCTGTGAAAAATGACAGTTTTGTTTCTTCCTGTCTGGTCTTTTTATCTTTTTCCTTCTGTTATTGCATTGGTGGGGGCTGCTAATAAAACACTGAACAGAAGTGTGAGAGAAGAAATCCTTGCCTTGCTTCTAATTTCAAAGAGAAAAGTTTTAATCTTTTATCGTTAAGTATAATGATTGCTGCAGACCTTCTATAGATAACTCTTTCACAAATTAAGGAAGGCCCCTTTTATTCCTGGTTTGCTAAGAATTGTTTTAGTTTTAATCATGAATGGATGTTGAATTTTCTCAAATGTCTTTGCTACGTGTTGTTAGAGTCTTATCTGATTTTTCTCTTTAATGTATCAATGTAGGAAATTATATTGATTGCTTTCCTAATGATAACCAAATCTGCATTTCCAATATAAATACAATTCTTTAATTGTGCACTATCTTTTTTATTGCTGAATTAAATCCGCTAATTTTTTGCTTTATATTTCTGCATCTATGTACATGAGTGATAGTCTCCTTTCTCCAAAGCTGGGACTAGGGTGAAGCCAGTGAGACGCCTATGGTGCAACATGTAAGAAGGCACCCAATCCCACCCTGAACCTGCCTCCTTAAATTTGGTGCCCTTGACACTTCACTCACCTCACCCTAGTCCTGGCCTTACCTTTCTCATACGTTTTTGTTGGGGTTTGATTTTAAATTTATGCTCCCCTTACCAAATGAATTGAGAAGTTTATCCTTATTTTCTGGGAGAGTTTATGCAAGGTTGGAATTACTGTATTTCTTACTTAAGCATTTGGTAAATATTGCATGTCAACTGTAATTGAAAAAAATTATTTAAAAGACATAAAAATTAAAAAAAACAAATAAAAGTATTAATGGATCAGAGAAACATTTGATAGAACTTACTGGTAAAGTCACGTAGAGCTGCAGTTCTCTAGGAAGTATTGTTTTTGTTTCTTTGTTGATTAAACGTATGTCATGGTTATAGGACTACTCAGTCTTTCTATTTCTATTAGTTTTCTGTTTCTTCGGGAGTTAGTTTTGATGAATTACTTCATTTCTTTATTCTTTAAAATTTGCCCATCTCTTCTAATTTCATACATTTTTCAAATGTGTGGGCATCTTGCTCATTTTTAATGGATGTTAGGCTTTTGTTTGTTTTCTTTGTAAAACCTAGACATTGTTTTTTTTTTTGTTTGTTTGTTTTTTTTTGTTTTTGTTTTTTTTTAAATTGGGGAAGGGGAACAGGACTTTATTGGGGAACAGTGTGTCCTTCCAGGACTTTTTCCAAGTCAAGTTGTCCTTTCAATCGTAGTTGTGAAGGGTGCAGCTCAGCTCCAGGTCCAGTTGCCATTGTTAGTTGCAGGGGGAGCAGCCCACCATCCTTTGCGGGTGTCGAGGAGTCGAACCGGCAACCTTGTGGTTGAGAGCCCACTGGCCCATGTGGGAATCGAACCAGCAGCCTTCGGTGTTAGGAGCACAGAGCTCCAACCGCCTGAATTATTTTAGAGTCTTTGTCAGACTGCTGTACAAACTCAACCTCTCCTTTCTACTATTTCTCCTTGTGCTTTTAAAATAGGAATTTGCTGGCTCATTGTCATTGGGAGCCTCAGACTTTTGCATCCTCTGGTTTTAAATGCCTTTCACACTCTCTCCTGCCTGATTGGCCCTGAGTAGTTTTGTGTTTGTCTACTCGGCTCCGGGCGCCTAGTCCAGAATCACGACCTGAGGGGTGTTTCTGTGCTGTTGTGACGTGGGGGATGAAGCAGATTCAGTCCTGGAGGCAGAAGGCAGCTTGGCGGGGCTTCTCACTTCGAGCTGTGGCATCAGCCTTCCTCTGCCCTCCCCCCCATACACAGGCTGCAGCACCTCTAAATGACAGCCTTGGTGCCAGGCTGCCCTGCTCTTTTCTTGTTTCCTTTTACTGGCCTGTGTCCTGCCCTGCCTGGACTCACGTACGTGGTCCCCATAGGGAGTGTCACATCCGGACCCCCTACTGCTCCAGGACCTGGACCACTGTGCCCTCCACACTCCATCTTCTGTTTCTCATCTTTGGAGACATTTATCATGGTTTTAGCGCCGCCATATGCTTTGGGTCACCCTCTTTGTGTTGCATTTATCACTGCCTTGCCCTGGAGCAGTGGGCGGTGAGAAAGTGCGCTGCACCCACAAACTGCATCGGCCGGAAATCCCCCTTGTTCGGGAGTGTGATTTGCTCCTTTTGCCTGTCCCGGCCTCTCCCCGCCAGAGCAGACGGTGGCCTCACCCTGAAAACCAACGCCTTTGAGGCTGTCTTCTGTAAAAGAGCAGCTTTCCGGAGGTGAATGCAGACATGGCGGTGTCACGGTTTCTTCCCTCTGTGCACCCGTCTGCCTTTATGTATTTCTGCGTGTGTGGCATGTCAAGGTCGTGGTGCGATCGGTGGCCTTCTTGGGTTTCTCCGACGTAGAGCCTTCTTGCTCATACATTGCCCTCTTGCCCTCCTCCTCCGGAGTTCCCTCACCCTTCCAGGGGCAGCTTACAGCTTACACGTCACTCCCGAGAGAAGCCCCCAGGCCAAGTCAGCTTCCCTTGATGTCCCCCTGGCATCTGTCCTCTGCCTGTGTGGCTTTGGTGTCCTTCTGAGCTCCATGTCAGCCCTGGACAGGCAGCCTGAAAGGCGGTGGCCGTTCCCTGAAGGCGAGCCCTCATGCCAGGCCTGCTGGAGGAGCCGCTCGCTCGCTTGGAAGGCCTGGATATTTCGAGCCCAAGCTCCCCGGGCCCCTCCCCATTATGGTGTTGCTTCTGTCGGTGGGTGGGGGTGGGGAAGGACTTGAGGAAGACGATTCTGCTCCTTCTCATCCACCGCTGGGCCTCGGGCTGCACAAGCCTCGTTCCCTCTCTGCCCCTCTCTGAAGGGAAGCAAAGGAACGCGCACGTCGCTGAGGTCTCTTTGAGAGGTCCAGTGTGACTTCCTGTTTGAAGGTCTTCTAAGTTTATGGAATTTGAGAAATGCTCTGTTAATAAAGGCAGAAGTAACCTTTGACCTCCCCTCCCCCCTTACATCCTGTAACAGGAAGCCAGCGATTCTGCCCCACCTACCAGAGGGGGCAAGACACCGTCCCTAGGAGGAAGGCCGTTGCCTTTTCACCCCGTCCTCTGTCTGGAAAGTTCTGTGCCCTCTTCCCTGGGGGGATGAGTAAGACAGCTGTGCAAGGCCTCAGCTATTTTACTGGGGGCCAGAGCTCGGCAGAGGCACATAGAATGGGGTCCCCCTCTCACAGGGTGCCCGTTACAGAGGTGGGGAGGCTGGTGGGGTGGCAGATGGCACCCCAAAATACTTGTCTAGACCGGAGCCCTGGGCGGGGCCGTGGGAGAGGCCATCCATCTGAGAGTTTTATTTACCTTGAACTACTCAGCCAAGCAGACACATTATTTAGGGACTAGAATAAAAAGCCATTCACTTTACTTCAATTGACCATTTAGTTCAATTTGTGTGTTACTGCAGGTAATTACTCCGGTAATAACGTGCGGTAATCTGCGCTGATAGGGAGCCGGCCTGGCTCAGTATTAATACCGCGTGCCGTCTTCACTAATTACCCGTGTGTTACCATGGTTACTTGCATGGACGCCGTGTTAACGACACCCTGGAAACATAAAGCAATAGCGGGCTTTGAATTAAATCTTTGTGTTCTCTTAGAGCTAAAAGTGCATTTCACATAAAATAATCATGAATAAAATGAGATCATCTTGGCAGAGTTGCCAGGAAGCTGATTAACTGAACTGCAGAAATGTGACTTTCCCCTACTCAAGAATTAGAGCCTCCCAAACGTTGTTGGGGTTGCTAGGCAACCCCCCAAGATGACATCACTCACACAACCCCGCTGCTGGCGATGTCATTGCTACATATTTATAGTGCCTCCATGGAGCGGGCGAGCGTTATAGAAATGACATTATTTTTCTCTCAGATGATGGGTCTGAATGGCGGGCGGGCCTCCAAGGGCTGCGGAGAAGGAGAATTTGGGAACACCTGTGTGACTCTTTCTCGGGGTGACAGATGTTTTATTTCCATCAGGTTACGATAATGGGTCCAGATAAAAAGGTAGGAGGCCCAGCACATGTCTGAGAGCTGCTCAGTGGAGGCGGCCTTCTTCTGCCTGTGAGCGGGCAGCTGGACATGTGCCCAGGCCGAACTCGGAGGCAATGAAGTGGCACAGTCTCCTGGCCATGACAGGCCCCGGCTCCCTGCTCCAGCCTAGAACCTGTACCAGGAGGGACTAACCAGAGTAGGAACACGGCTGCCTTGAGTGGTACTGAGCACCCTGTCACGGGAGGCATCCAAGGGGAAGCTGGACTAGAGTAGGGAGGAAAGGAGAGGTGGGAGGTCGAAAGGTGTGCGGCTGGCCTGGCTGACCACTGTAGTCTCTCCGAGTTGTAACGTTCCATGTTTCTGTGGCGTCTCCATGCCCACGCCAAGTCAGGCTGGTCCACAGTCGAGGCCTCGGGGGGGCAGAGGCAAGTGGACCCCAGTGAGGTGTGAGCCTTGCCCTGGAGTGCACAGAGGAGATTACCCCAGCCCAGAGGGTGGAGGGAGGGCTTCCTGGAGGGGCAAGGCCAGAGCTTGGGCCTCCTAGGCCATGAGGGGGTCTGGACTTTACCCTGAAGGTCTTCCTGAAAGTCAGGTTCCTTTGGTTTCGGCACGAAGAGTAACCAGGGGGTGGGGATAGGAGTCAAAATACACCTGGTCTCTGGATCAAGGAGCCAGGATACCTTTGTAGTCTCTTTTGCTGGTGCTTCCGCTTCTTTGCCAGTTGGAATACCAGGGCTCAGCTCCAGCTAGACCCCTTCCCCCCAGTTCCCCCCGGCCCATCCATTTAAAGGCCGTCCATGCAGGGATGGCCCCACGCGTATTTCTCCAGCGCCAGCCTCCACCCTGAGATCCAGGCTTTGTACATTCAACCACCCACTCAACACTCAAGGTGTCAACATCTTACAGCTTGCCTAACAGCTCGGAACGCGCATGTCCAGACCTGAGACCTGCTGCTCCGTGTGTCTGCCCGTACCTTAAATGGTGCCTTTGTTCTCCATCTGGACCGGTTGGCCCCGTGACACCCTCGGACAACCTCGGACACTGCCCCTGTGTCCCCTCCATTCAGCCGCGTCTCGTTACCACCTCGGGGCCTTGTTCCGCTGTGTCCTGCCCGAGGGCCTCCCCGATATTCTCGTGGATCCCTCCCTCACTTCATGACCTCTCAGCTTGAGGGCCTTTCTCAGGGGTCCTGCCCTGAACCCCCACCCCTGCTGTCAGTCGCTGACCGTTTGCTGTACCACCCTCACCGGAACCTATATTCTTTCCTCGGGAGCTGTCCATCTCCCTCCCTAGAATGGAAAGTCCATGAGAGGAGTGGATTTTTCTGCCTTGTTCATGTCTACGTTCCACATAGAGTTGTTGAGTTAATAACCAACATGGGAGCTGGTGTTGTGACAGGTGAGACGCCCAGGATGGCCTCAGGCAGTGTGGGGCGCGGAGGTCGTGGGACTCAGGGCTTCTTGTCCGGGCAGGCAGGACAGGGGTCTGCGTGCGACCCCACCTTGGGGAGGTGGTCCGAGTTCTCGAATGACTCAGTGGCTCACCTCAAATGTGCTCGGTCAGCGAGGGTGCGTCTGGGCTCTCTTCTGTTGTCATTGCCATGCCCACGCAGCACGGGCCACCATGCCCAGAGCGGGGGACGCCTCTGTCTCCGAGGGCCTCACGCTCGGTCTGGAGAGACGTGATACCAGGGCCGGATGTGTGCTCAGGGCACACAGCGGGGGGTTGGCATTGGTTTGGGAGGGAACTTTTTGAGCACGGAAGGCGCTGCCTGTGAGTCTTGGGACCCAGGGGGCTCAGGCTGGGCGGTATCCTCCAGGGAGACCAGTGTTGTCCACCACCTCGAGAACTGAGAGGCCAGTGGTCAGGGAGAGCCAGGTGACCAGCCGACCGGGCCACACGCTTCCTGTAGGAGGCGCTACCTGGGCTCATTGATGGGCTGGGGCTTGGCCCAGGACTGAGGGGTTGGGACTCTATCCAGTGTCCTGTGGGCAGCAGAGAACATGTACATTTCGGGTGCTCTGCTTATGGTGCTGAGGATGACGGGCGGGACACCTGGAGGTGACAGCTGAGTCCGTGCTGTCCCTGTGGTTCAGGCCCAAGGCTCAGGGCTCTCGGAGCCCCGTGATGCAGGGCTGGGGTATGAGATGTGGGGTCACACTGACCCAGCCGGATCCCGCACTGATTGTGCCCTGGACGGGGGGCCGGACCTGTTTTAGTCCCAGCAACCTCACCTGGGGAAGGCGGGTCACGGGGACCTTGTCCCTCTTCACAGCGGCCGAGAGCCTCTGAGACCAAGCACCTTGACTAGTAACGAGGAGTGGGGATGGGCCAAAGAGTGGGGGAAGCCCCCAGCCCTGAAGGCGGTGGGGCGGGGAGCCAGCCTCACTGACAAGGAGATGGAGTTCGGGGGACAGCGCTGGCCGTCCACGGGCGCCGGCAGCCGTCGGTGGTGGGGAAAGGCCTGCCCTTCATGACTTTTTCCTTGAGATATTTTCCAGCTCTGTCTTTTTCTCAAGCAAGTTCAAGTTTACGTATGAGCTGTCCTTCTTCCTCCCTAAATGGAAATTCCATTAAAACAGTGGATTTTTCTGTCTTATTCACATCTAGGTTCCACATGGAGTTGTTGAGTTAATAACAAACATAGAAGCTGGTGTCATGGTGACAGGTGAGACACTAGGACGGCCCAGAATGGACTGCTGGCTGAGGCTTGCATGCCCGGCCCCCCCAGACCAAAGTCCAGAGAGCCACTAGGGTCTAGCATAGAGTTAGTTGCTAACTTCTTACTTTACGGAGTAAAGACACTCAAACAAAACAAAAGCCAAGTACCACCCGCTATAGCTGTGATTTCATAAAAGCAAGGACATGCAAACACCCTGTGTGGACGCAACGTGAACTCAGAACAGATAACAGTCCATCACACTTCCTGTTCTTGTTTGTCACGGACGTCAGGACACATTGTCGCCACCAGAGCTCAGTCTGGGGACTGGAGCTTGCGAGGCCCTGGTACTAACTCAGCCTCCGAGAGGTCCTGGAAATAGGGACTGAAGGCTGGGGCCCTGGCTGTGGTGACAGTGGCCGTGACCGTGGCCCTGGGCAGTGCGTGTCCCCGGTGCTCGTGGTTCCCCACAGCCGTGTGCCGCAGTTGCAAGGCCTTTGGCAACTTGAACGAGCGTCCCCGTGGGTCTGGAACCCGAGCCGCGACGCCTGCCCCAGTTTCATCACCACGGCGCCCATGAGCACATCGCAATGGACACTCATGGGCCCGAAATGCTCTCCAGGGGCGAAAGCGAGCCCGGCAAACGCTGACTCTCCGCTTTCCTTTGTCTTCTTTAGATGCGGCTTGAACAGTCTGGGCCAACTCGCTCCTAAAACCCGTTTGGGTAATTATTTAGCAAGGACAAACTTGGCACTGTTGGTTTGTAAGCAGGGCAAAGGTTCTCGGAAGCCTGCTCTGAGGCCCACGAGGCTGCGTGTTCCTGGGGCCCTTGTCTCTGACTCACACGCGTGGCGTCTGCTGTGGCAGTGCCCCATCCTCTGGGACCCCCACGGGCTCTGTCTTTGCCCTGCCTGAGCCAAGTTGTCCGACTCACGGGAGATGTCTCGTCCCTCCCTGGGCTCTGGCCCACCGTCCTTTCCACCACAAACCGACCCAGCCACGTGGGCAAACGTGTGGCCAACTAGGCCACAGCTCCATGGGGACGTCCGTCACTGGGAGCTGCCTGGGCTGGACAGGGCAAGGTCCACAGGGTCCCTGTGGGCCAGCAGCAACCAGCGGAAGCCAGTTATTAGTGGGCCTTGAGGGCTGGGGCAGAACAGAGACTAGTTTGGTGGGCGAGGGGTCTTGGCAGTTTGGGAGCAGAGCAGTGAGGTGAGCTGCTTCAGGAAGGGAATTCACATGGCTTGTCTAGGAGGGTGGGGGGCCGGGACCGTGGGGGCCTGGAAGAGGGCTGGGTGAGGGACAAGATTAAGGGTCACAGCTCTGCCAGGGAGCATTTCCAGAGCCAGGCTCTGCTTTAGCCCTCTTGCCTCACAGAAACACATGCCACAAACTTGTGGCAGACACCCATTTTACAGATGATGAAACTGAGGCTCTCAGAGAGGTGAGGCCATTCAGGAGCTGGACATTAGCAGAGTCTGGGCTCCGGGGTTTGACTCAGGAGGTGAACTGGAAGAGAGAGGGCCCTAGAGAGGGGGCATTGCAGGTGACCATGGAGGAGTCCAGGGAGACAAGGGGGGCCTTGAAGGGGTGCAGGTGACTCTGGGCTGGGGGTTGTGGGCCACCATTCCCAGCGTCCTGGAGTGAGAAGAAGGCTCTGGTGAGAATGTCTCTCTACCACCAGGGGCTCACTTCTTCCTCTCCTCCAAGAGGCTCGGCCCCAGCCCAGCGCTCCGTCCTCATTGGCTTCAGAGCCCGAGTCCACCTGGCCAGGTGGTGCAGGAGGGCTACCTGGCCGGTGCGGAGGAAAATCCATACACTGCCACCCTAAGCAGCAGCAGCAGCATCCCCATAACTCCCCCTGCCCCCAATCCTGAGATGGCCAATGTGTCCCCCTGGCAAAGGTGACGAGATGACTCTCTTAGTTACTGTGGCACATGGCAGGAATCGTCCAGGGCGATGCACTCTGGACCAAACATATAGCCTGGTGGACGCTGCCAGAGCCCTGTCTTAATCTGCTGAGTGGAGACAGCAGCGTCCAAGACCCACTTTATAAATCACGTCTGCGCTCCATGTGGGGGATGAATAAAAACCCCACAGGGCTTTGAACCGCCACACGTGGGGCCAGGGTGGCTGGTGCCCTTTCAGGCTGGCCTTGGACTTGCCCTCGGGCGCGGGCTGCATTTGAAGCAGGAGCAGTTTGCAGTGGGGCCTTCTGTCCTCAGATGGTGTTGACACCTGCCCCAGGATCCTGGAGCAAGTGCACGGCGGTGTGGAGAGCCAGGTTCCGACTCCAGACCTGCCTCTTGCAGGCTGTTGACCTTGTCTCGGCATTTCACCTAGCAGAGCTTCGTTGCCCTGATCTGGAACCGGGAGACCATCTGACTCAGAGGTGCCACGAGGCTCTTACAGGCTGCGTGGGGACATGTGGACGAAGCCACCAGCTCAGCCAGGCCCCGGGAGCACTCAGTGAAGGAGGGTGCTCGGAGTAGCTCCTCTCCCCTCCCTGCCTACTCTCCCTCCTTGGGCCACGTGGGTCATGAGGGCACCTGGGCACCGGCTCTACGGGGGAGGGCAGTCTCTCTGTGATACCAGAAGTTATCTAGTAGGTCAGTATTTTTGAGTACCTACTGCATGCAGTTTGCTGTGCAATGTGCCTGGAGCAAGGAAGAAGAGACTACAAGGCCATGGTACCAGGGGCGTGCCATTTTGGGGGTGGGGTTGAATCACCCACACCTTCCTGTAGAAGTGAGAGCACGTGAGGGGCCTGAAGGGATGGGGGATGTGGGACGTGGGTGGTAGTAAAGCAGGGAGGTTTCCTGGAGCTGGCAGGGTATCAATTGAATCCTTCGTGCCTCAGTGTTCCCAGCAGGAAAATGGGACTAGCGTTCCATGACTTTCTAAGGAGGAGTGGGAAGTAGTAGAAAAATAATAGAAAAGGGGAGGGGAAGGTGGGAAGTGTTAAACCTGACGGTCAGTGTGATGATTGAGGTTGTGGGTTCTGGAACTCGTGGACTTGGTTTGCGTCCTGCCCCCCGCCCTTGGGAGCTGTGTGACCTTCCCAAGGTCTCTCTGTGCCTCTGTGCTCTGGTTTGAGAAATGGGGATGATGCCAGCCCTGCCTCCTGGGGTGGCTGTGAGGATTAGACATGGCCCGCAGCCGGCCCCTGGGGAGCCTCACGGAGGCGTTTGGTTTTCTCCCTCTCTGCCCTCAGAGTGGGGCTGACTGTCCCGGAGGAAGCGCTCAGGTGGAGCCCAGCTCAGGGTGGGGAGTCGACCTGGACTTACGAGGGGGTCAGGAGCCACAGGAGAGAGAGGGACGCTTCTGAACTGTGCTTGGAGCAGGAAAAACTGATATGAGCACCCTCCTTCCTGATCCCAGGAGACGCCAAGGAGGAGAGAGTGGAGAATAAAGAGGAAACGAGAGAGGGCCACGGTCAAGGTTTCCAGTAACTTTCCTGCCCGTAGTTGGCCTGGTTGTCAGCTGGGGCCCCATGTGTTAGTGCTGGACTCGGTGGGAGGGAGGAGCCCCAGCCCGGGGCAGCCAGAATCCTGGGTTTGGCAGGGCCATCCAACTAAACACCCCTCCCCCACTCTCCTACCCCTCCAGGGCCTCATTTCCCTCCTGCCTGAACCTCTGGGGAGGGGTGAGGAGGTGAAGGAAGGACACCCCCACCCCCACCCCCGCACCACACCCAGCCAGAGAGAGTGGTAGGCAGGCTTACTTATAACAGACCCTCTCGCAGCCCCCACTTCCGCAGCTTTCTTGGGGTAGAGCTGGCCAATGGTGGTGGTGGTGGCAGTGGTGGCAGTGGCGGCGGCTCTGCCTGGTTCAAGGCTGGGCTGGGATCCCCTCTCACCAGTCAGGGGCAGCCTGGGGTCCAGGAGCCTCTGTGTGTGTTTGTGAGGGGCTGGCTGCCTGGTGGGCCCTTCAGGACGCAACCCCAACCTCAGGCCACCAGGAGGAGAAGAAGGGCCAGGAGCCTCCCCAGCGGAGACACCACGGCCCTGCCCTTGATTTTGGCATTTGCATTCTGTGTGGGCCCAGAAGTGGCTGCAAATAGCCGAGGGGATGGGGGTGGCTCTGCTGGCCTAGGTGCCCGCCTGCCTGGGGAAACTGGCAGCCCAGAGGAGCAGCAGGGTTTGGGGGTGGGAGGGCCCTGAGTCTGGCCCTCTAGAAAAGAGCTGGAGAAACAGTCCAGGGCACTAGGCCGCCCCAGCATAGGGGTCTACCCCCTTTGCTGTGTGACCTTGAGCAGACACTTCAGCTTCCTCATCTGAAAATGGGGTGAATGATGACAGTTCAGGGTCTTGGGGTGCTGTGGGACAGTGGGGACACACAGTAGGTACTCCATCAAAGCCATCAGTTCCTATGGGGGCGCTGGAAGGGGCCTGAGCTGTTCAAGATGAGGAAACTGAGGCCAGGGAGTAGGCAGCGGAGCCGGAATCTTGGCCTGGCCTGGATGAGAGTCTTTCTGTCCTGCGTGATGATGACAAACCCCTGAGGGCGCCTCCCCTCCCCCTAACAGTTGTTCACTCTGTTCCTCCCTGTCCGCCATTCTGCTAAGGCCTCCCAATATCCCCCAGCTCCTCATCACAGGTTGGACCCAAGGTCCCCTGGGGGTGGGAATCTCTGTCACTTCATGGGTCCCCAGACCCCACCATGAGGGTGCCGGCATTGGGATGACCTGCGGTGGGGGCAGGGTGGCCTGCAGTCGGCGCGTGGACAGATGGACGAGGGCAGCGCACAGAGCCCTCCCCCATCCGGCCCCCTCTGCGCCACAGCTATCCCCTAACTCCTGATTTTTCATTAAAACAGCAACGGGCTCCGAGCTGCCCAAGGTCATGGTGGGGCTGCGAGGGGAGCTGAATGCGGGCCATTACGCTGGCCTCTAATGTCCCTGCGGCGGCGGCTGGCGCTGGCACAATCAAGCACCGGGGACACTCCAATTTCCGCCTGTCCCGCGGCGATCATATCAGGGCCTGAGTGATCTCCTCATTGGCGGCAGCGGAGAGGCACGAGGGCAGCGAGCCCAGGCGTCCCGCAGGCAGCCCTCCCTCAGGAACAAAGGGACACATGGCGGCGGCAGCGGGCGGCAGGGCCAGTGGGGCTGAGAAACAGTTTTCCTGAGTCCCTCCCTCGTGCCGAGTTTGAGCTCAGTCCATCTCTGTGGGAAACTGTTCATCTCTTCTCGGAAGGGTGGGCGCAGGCTCTGTGTGCGCCCCCCACGGGGAGGTGTGGGTCTGCGCGGAGGCACAGAGCAGGTAGCAGGTCCCGTCACCCTATTTATTCCAATTAAAGGCTCATGACTCCGGGTAGTTGTCTGCAGCCTGTCATAACCTCGATCTGCCAACTGCAGGGGTGTTGGGGTGTGTGTGGGCACATGCAGGGGCATTGGGGGGAGTGTGAAGAGGCGGGGGTCCCAGGGGCCTGCATCTCTGAGCCTCACTGCCTCTCAGCAATTCACCTTTTCCCAGATGTCCACACAGAGCGGTCCATTTGGACGGGGCTCTGTTCTGGAGCTTGAAGCTGTGGAGCCTATTCTGGGCTGAGAAACCGGGTTTTAGAACTTGGCTAAGCAAAATCTGGAAACAGCCCAACGTCCTTGGGCTGGGGACCAGCTAACCAGCGCGAGGCCTGTGCCCGTGTGGAGTACCTCTCTGCAACCAAAAGGCTCCCAGCTGAGCCTCAGATCTGCTATGCTCTCTGCTCCCACTTCTGTGGCCAAGCCACAGGCACAGGAAGGGCCACTGCTGGCCGCTGGGCTGGCGGCGGGGCCGACCGCAAGCGGCACAGGGGAATCTGGGGGTGATGGAATGTGCCATATCTCGATTATGGCGAGGGGTACATGACTGCATACATTTGTCAAGACTCAGAACTGTACACGAGAAACAGCAAGTTTCACTGTATGTAAATCGTCCCATAGTGAAAAACTGAAAAGTGTTCTTCTCCCTTATACCGGACACAGTCGGCAGCCTGGGATGGGTCCAGGCTGCCACACGGCTCAGCCTGTGTGACAACCAGAAAAGGACCTTGTGCGGTCGGTCCCTTTGTCCCTCTCAGGCCCTGGAGACACTGCTCCTTAAGATGCCAGGAAGGGCTGTTGAGGGCGGGAGGGCGTGGGGAGGGGTCTCCTCTCGCAGCCCTGGCTGCCCAGGCAGGAGGGGCCCTCAGAGCCTGCCCCCGCCCAGCTTCTGGTCCTCCCTGGTTTGGGAAGAGGGTCCTGCTTCCCAAGGGGAAGGGTGACACGAGTCGGGGCTCAGCTGGGGACGTGCCTTCGTCCTGGTGAATGGTGAACAGCCTGGGGAGTCCCACCAAACACACAAACACACCAACCAGAAAAGATTCCAGGCACGGGGCGGTGGGGGGCCGTGGGGGGGCCGGGGGGCGGGGACGTGCTGCCCTGGGCCCTAGGCTTTCCTTCCCTTCCAGTCAGGGTCCCGGGAGGATAATGGGCTAATTAAGCCGGAGGAGGTTCCCCCGCTCCCGTTTGCCCCTCGGAGCAGTCAGGGAGATTACAGGGAGGCTCCGGGTCTGTCCCTTGTTCCCGCAGGCCTGCTGCTGCTCCCTGCCCCCACCCCCACCTCCCTCTGCAGGCCTGGGCGGCCCCTCCGTCTCTCCCCTCGCCTCTGAAAGCCCCTGTGGGAATCAGGGAATTGCATGCTGGTGGAAATAGCTCCTGTGAACGTGTGTCCCTCAGTCGCTGCCTCCCGGGAAGCGTGGGCCTTGCTGTGACCCTTACAACACACAGCTACTTACCCTGGGGCCGAGCCAGTGTCTTCCACACTGGATTATCCTATCGGCCACTTTAGAGTGGCCACCTGCAACGGCGTCACCTCCCCACCCCAGAGGGAGGGGGGACCCCCACCAGCCCCTCTTGAGGAACGGGAATCTCACCTCCTTAGGGCCCCCAGGATTTATTTCGTGGCAACACGCATTTGAACACCTACTGTGTGCTGGCTGCGTGCCGAGGGCTCAGGCTGTGTACGCGGTGAGGCCAACAGCCAGATACACTCTTCTGCTGTCAGCGGAATGAAGTAGGAGGAAAGCCACTTCCCGCGTGTGCGCCCGGCTGTGGGTATGCCTGGAGTGTTCTCATTTCACAGACGAGAAAACGGAGACACTCCCCTCTGCGCCCCCCCAGGCCCCTCCCAGGCCAGATGTATTGGCATCCAGGCTGGGACCCGGCACCAGCATTTTGTGCCCAGCAGTGGCCGCCGGGCTGGCCTGGGCTGCACTGGGCCCGTGGCAGTCCCTTTGCTGTCCCACACGCAAGTCATGTCACACATCATTTCGAAACAAAAATCGCTGTCGTGTCCTGACTGCACCGTGAAGGACGAATGAAAGGGAAACCACTGATCAGAAAATAGCATGTGTCTCAGTGTGTAAATACCAGGCCCTCTCCAGTGGGTGCTGCAGGAAGCCGCGCCCTGCTCCAGAGCATAGCCGCCGGTGCAGACAGCTCAGCGGAGGTGTGTCTATCTGTGACATGACTTTTCCAGATGGTAAAGTTCCCAACAGAGCAAGCACAGTGCCTTCAACTGACACACAGGTAGATGCTTCCCTGGAAAATGCGGTGATTGTTAAACATGCACAAAGGATGCCTGGGTCTGTAAGCTTCTAGCTCGGGTAATGCTAAACAGGCTTCATCCACCTGAACGTCAGGTGGGACGTGTAGAAGTTGGGTGAGATTGGGCCAGCATTGCCAGTGGGGCTGGTCTGCACGATGGAGGGGCCCTGCTTACCAATTGTCAAGGGCGCCACCCCTGCCACTGTCATTGTGACAGTTCTTCCAAAATGCTCTCTTGGAGGTGTAGCCACCTGACTTTTCACCGTCATGGTGTAATTCCGGTGACAATCAATGCTTTGCGGGACATAAGGAGGACGTCTTCTCCTGCTGGGGGACCGGGCAGGTCACCAGAGTGACCAGCAGAATGTCCAGAGAGTGGGCAGGGTGGTGCCCACATGATAGAGCACAAACAGAGTCCAGGGCTGGGACCAGGGGGAGAAGCGTGAGGCGCTCGTCCCGGGCTCCAGGAAGCTCTGTAATCAGGAGAAATTATGTTTTAATGCAATATTCTTAAAGACCAAAGCAATGCAACACGTCCACCGTGACCGACACACCCAGTCCTTAACTACTGACTTCCTTTTGTCCCCGGCTCCCACGTGGCTCGGCAGGTGGCTGAGGGGTGCACAGCTCCAAAGGGCTCTGTCCTCGCCGGGGGATGCATTCGCTCGGGTGGCCCATACAGCATCCCGGACCCTTCATGGCCACGCGGCCAAGTACCAGACAAGGCGAGGCCTCACTATGCTGCACGGTGGGGTCCATGTCTGACAGACCCAGAACTCAATGGCCTTGGGTAGGAGGTGGGCGGCTCAGGGTGGCGGCTAGTTGGGTCCCATGACCGACCGAGACCTACTGGAACATGTGGGATCGTGGCCTTGTGAGCATGAAGGTCGGTCTGGGGGCTCGGTAACTCCACCCTCGTGGCCGTCTGGCTCTGGTGCAGTGACAGAACCAGCTGTGCTGGGCTGGGCTATGCCGGGGGCACAGAGGCAGGAGTCCCACTGGATGGGGCCCTGTGGGGCATCGGTGTCAGGTGGTCTGGGCCACCTCAGCTGGCCACACCCAGGCCAGTAAAATCCAAGTCTCTGGGGGTGGGCCTAGGCACAAATGTTTTAAATCCTTCCCAAGTGACTCAGGCTCAGCCAGGACTGAGTACCAGTCAGGACCTCCCCTGGCCGGCAGACCTCTGCACAAATGGTGCTGAATGTGACCACCGCTGTCTGTCCCTTTCCTGGGAGAGGGCAAACTGTGTGGGAAGGCAGCGTGACTTGTCATATTTTATAAATATGCCTTTCGAAATGCCTTCACCACCTGTGCTGTTCTCTCTCTCAGAGAGATGTCATTGGAGTCCTCACCTTGTGCCAGAACTTTCCAGCTGTGTGTGTTTTCAGAGTGTCCCAGGGCAGCCCCGGGTGCCCCATCTTATAGGGCGGGGGGTGCCCCATCTTATAGGGCGGGACGCTGATGGGCAGAGAGCAAAGCCGCCTGCCCGGGCCCCCCACCGGGACGCGCGAGTCAGAGCTGGAACCTGGGTGCCCAGTGGCTCCAGCCTGCCTACCTCTGCCTGCGCTGTGGCCCTCTCTGGTCTCAGGGTGAGACCTTGTTGTGCCCTTTCATCGTCACAGAGCCGGAGAGGCTGTGCCTGCTTAGTCTGTCTGCTGGACCCGCCACCCTGGTCCTCACCGGGGTTGCTGCATTTCCGGCCGAGTTGCTGGGACAGTGATTCATTTTTCATTTTGCATCTGTGGTAACCAGACTTGGAAAGGAAAAGTAGCACGACACCTAACCATGATGAAAGAGGGTGAGTGTGAATGCCTGGAAACCTGCAAAGGGCTTTTGACAGGCGGGGGAGCAGGGGAAGGAGGGTGGCTTCGGACCCTCCTTCGGGTCGTGGCCGGAGTGACGTGGCCACGAGCCATGTTTCTCCCGATTGCAAAGTGGGAGCGTAAGATTCACTCTGAGAGTGCTACAGCGCGTAGTAGGTATTCAACAAGTAGACTTAGGATTATAGCAATAGTGTTACAACTATAACATGTATTAGGAGTCATAAAATACTAGAACTGCTTTATGTTGGGGATCTCTTAGAAAGCATAAATACGAAAAAGAACCATGAAATGGCTGGCTTGAGAATAGCTTTCTCTCTGATATTCAATTATCCTCCCCTTCCTCCCGCCCTCCCTGCCTCCGTCTGCAATTGGATTATTTCGGGCCCACAATGCACTTGTGTTAACATGTCGGGCCTCTCCTGAGAGCCCAGGAACCAAATGAGCAGAGTTCACTGCAGCTTCTCTCCTTGGGGGTGGGGTGGTGTCAAAACCTCCTAAGGAGTCCTTTCCTTCCTAAGATTCGGGGGCAGGCAGGGTGATGGGGAGGGACTGCAGCCTGCGGAGCCCCGTGTGCTGCTCTCGGTTTGATGGACCAGAAAGATGAATTAGTCTCAGGTCACGACTCAGTCCAGCAGCACGGCTGGGGCTCCCATTCAGGTGTCTTGATCACAGTGTTTTCTGTTTCAAAATTTGGTCGTCATTTGACCTCCCTCCGTGCTCTCTGCTTGGGGGATCCAGCGGGAAACATGTCAGGCCCCATAAAGGCCGAGGCAGAAAAGAAACATGGATCAAGTCACAGAGCAGACAGACTTAGATGCTGCTAAGGGCTTGGAGACAGGCCGGGGCGGGGGCTTCTGAAGGTGGCTGGTCAGGTGGTGTCAAGGGGGTGACCTAGAGCCCGGATGAAGGGATGGAGAGGGGAGTCTGCTCTGGACAGATAAGGCAGAAAGCGCGGGTGTGAGGTCAGACCTGGTGGGGCACACCAAGGCTTCTGAGGCGGGTTTTGCCCTCAGATGGGAACTGGGTGCTGGGGCCCGTGTGTGGCCCCCACGATGGGCCATGGCCCACCGCCCAGCCCCGTCCTGCAGTGGCCAGACCCTCTGATCCTGGGGCATCGGAGCTGATGAAACCTGCTCCTGGGAGAAGATGGCAGGCCCAGCCTCAGAAAAGCCAGGGACTTGGAAAACTACTCTCCTCTTCACGTGGGATTACTACAGGTAGGAAGGGATCACACGTGTGTTTCCATAACACCTGCCTGCATTCAAGGGCTCTCTACACCACGAAGTGTAGCACACTTATGAGTTAGAAGATTTGCAGATTTCCAACAGGTATGCTTCTTGTGAGTTAAGTGAGGTTTCAAATCCTGGGCGGCTTCCCCAGACCTGGAGCCCTCATGGCAGCACGGCCTCCCCGAGCCTGGGAAGCCCGCCAGGCACTGCGTGTCCATCCCGAGCCTGAGAACTTGCTTGGTTCCCTGTCCCTGAGGGTTGGGTGTTTGCATGTGGCAGCAGACAAGGGTCCCGTGGCCTCCCACGTTTTCTCCTTTTCCCTGGTGGGCAAGAGCCCAGGAGGCTGGCCAGGGGGTCAGGTCAGTGGGAGAGCCTGGGATCCACCTCGCTGGTGGCCACATGTGGCTGGGGGCATCCTCCACGGCTGCTGGGCAGGGCAGACCTTCCCTCTGGGCAGGTAGCCTTCCATGTGGGCCTGGCTGCCTTCGGGGAGAGCATAGCATGGAGACCCACTGCCTGGGTTTCCTTTTCCAGCGGCAATTAGGAATGGGAAATCTGGGGGGGGTCCAGACAGGCCAGGAGAGGGGGCGTGGCTGGGGAGGGTGGTGAAGAGCTGGCTCCCTGGATGTCCAGGGCGGGGGGCTCTGCCCTGGCCCCTGTGTTTCCCAGCTGGCTGCTCCCGGCTGGGCAGGAGCCCTCAGGGAGCCTCTGCAGCCAGCGTGCCTGAGAGCTTATCCTCCACTGTTTATAAAGTACCCTCCCATAAAGGGTCTCCCATTTAATGTCGCCCGTGGGCCCTCCGTCCTGCCTGCTGTGTCCAGGCCCCGAGCTTCCAGGGTCAGACGAGGGACACCTGGCCGCTCACCCTTCCCAGGCTGGAGGGCTAAAGAAAGCACGGTGTCTGGGGTCTGGCCCTAGTGACTGTCCCGTGCATCGTGTTTGTCAATATGACTTTTCTTCTTTTCAAAGAAAGGTTTTCATTGAGGTGAAATTCATGTACCATAAAGTGTACCGTTTTGAAGTGTGTGACTCAGTGGCATTTAGCACAGTCACAATGTTGTGTAACCACCACCTCCGTCTAGTTCCAAAACACTTTCGTCACCCAGAAGGAAACCCTATTCCCCCTTCCTCCCAGCCCATGGCAGCCACCAATCTGTGTTCTGTGTCTAAGGGTTTACTTACTCTGCTCATTTCACATAAATGGGATCATACAAGACGTGGCCTTTCATGTCTGGCTTCTTCCACTTCGCCCGACGTTGCTGAGGCTCCTCCGGCCGGAGCGTGTGTCAGTGCTGCATCCCTTTTTGTGGCTGACATTCCACGGTGGGCACGGACCATACTGAGTCCATCCGTCCATCAGCTGATGGGCACTCGAGCTGGTCCCACCTCCTGGCCACGGTGGACGTGCTGCTGTGGACACGGGTGTGTGTGGACTTGTCGGAGCCCCCACTTGTAATGCTTTTGAGTCCGTACGGAGGAGTGGGGGTGCTGGGTCATGGGGTGGTTCTACTTTTAACCTTTTGTGAGGAACCCTCCAACTGTTTTCCTGAATTGCCTTCCTTTTGATAACATGTGCCAAGCACCAGCTACTAGCCGGCTTTCCACAGACTTTCTTTTATCCTCATACTGCCCCTAAGATTTAGGCACTAGTGTGATTCCCATTATAAAGAGAAGGAAACTGAGGCCCCCAAGGTCAGGTGACACACTACGTGGTGTAGCCAGGATTCTGCCACCTGGACCCAGCTCCTCCTGAATCTGCCTGTCCCTGGAACCCCAGCCGAGCTCCGCCTCCTCCCAGAAGCCTTCAGAGGGGCTGCCCCCTGCCTGGAACCTTCTGGCCCATCTGCTGGGTGCAGAGCTTGGTCACAGTTTTAGTTTCTACTACTTGCAGGCAGTGACCTTGTGTCCTCGTTCTTTGTGGGTCCCCCCAGACCATGCACACAGTGGGTGCTTTATAAATCACCAGGTTGTGACTTTTAATGGGCTCCACCAGGTTCAGGCTGATCCCAGGACGTGGCTGTGGCCTGGATAGACTCAACTCTCTCAGCGGTAGCCAGAGGGGCGCCGATGCCTGCTGGGTGCATAGCACGGGCTGTGGGGCAGCCGGTTTATTCAACCTCCTTGTGACGTGAAGCAAAATCGTGGGTTTGGAAAAGAAGATGCTGCTGGGAGAGCCCAAATCTCTCACCTCTCCCCTGGAAAGATAGATCATTGTTTTCCTTTCCTTTTCTTCCCGCCCCCCCCACCGCCCCCATAGCAGAGCAGATGTTAACTTTCCAATGAACGGGGAGAAAATGGATGAGAGATTTTTAGCAAACTATAGCTGTGCAGGCCAGAGTTATCACTCTGATTTCAACTGGGACTATAAAATTTTATGAGCTATTAAATTGTCCTAAAGCTCCTTTAACATACAAACTCCAGTATCTGAGATTACCCATTAAGAAAAAGTGGGTTACATCAGGAGGACTTTTACTACTTACACTCAATTGTGTTCAATCAATAAAACTTTTAACTAGCTGTGCTGCTCTGGGCAGATTACACGGGTCCCACTGTGGACGGGCCGGTCGGCGGTCCTGGACACGCATGGCCAAAGCTGGACGGCAGGGCTCTCACCCAGGGCAGGTCACCTCGGAGCCCTCCAGAAGGTTCTGCTTCCTGCCGAGGGCTCCATGGTCGTGAGCTGGATTGAGCTGGGAGGTGGGGCCCTGGACGGGCACGTCACCGCGGTGCCCACCAAGGACTTGGTAGGGAGCCCAATGGCAGTGCTTCAGCCTGAGCACCGGGGCTGTGAAACCCCCTGAGAGGGGAGCGGGCTGCAGGCCAGGCAGCCCCGCAGGGGTGAGTGTGGGAAAGGCAGGGCTGGTTATCCCCAGAAGCAGGGGCCGGGGCCCCTTGGTAAGGAGTGTGGTGCCGGCGCGCGTCACACGTGTCCCCCTAGCTAGCTCTCGCAGTGGCAAAATCACGCCAGGCCAGGTGTCTGTGCGCCTGCTGTGGGGCAGAAGGCTAAGCCCGTGGGCGGGGGAGGGGTGTCTCACCAGGGGAGTGAACGCGGAACAGGGGACCCTGAGGAATGGAGGTGCCCTCCTCGGGGGTCGACCCCATCCAGAGCCCTGTGGGAAAGGAGCCGTAGCTCCACAGACAGCTCCCCTGCATGCTCCCAGGACCGTAACATCAAAAGGGGGCACGAGACCCGGGGGCGCAGGCCACAGGGGGTCTATGTGACCCGTAGTCTGCCCCGGGAGCTGTTTGCCGCCCGGCCTGCTGCCCATGGGGCTGAGTGACCTTGGGCTGGGCTGACCAGAGGAGGCGCTGGGGTAAAGCTTGGGCTGAGGAGGACAGATGCCAAAAGGAGTGAGTCGGGGCTTTGGGTTGTGGTCCTGACTGAGCCCCTTCACCTCCTCCTGCCGGGCCTTAGTTTTCTCACCTGGGGAACGGAGTGACAACATCTGCTGGTGGGATCCAGGGGATGGAGGGATCCAGGCCTCATACCCACCTGGCACTTTGAAGTGCTCAGTAAAAGGTGGTTTGACCGAAAGAAAGTGAGGTTCTGCAGAAAAAAGGAGAGATTTGGGCAACAATGGTGAAAGGAACAGGGTGGGCTTTGCCGCTTGCCCGGGGAGGAGACAGAGAGGGCTGATGGGCGGTGGCCGGACAGCCTGTGTGCCCGTGTGTGACGTGGACAGCGAGGCCAGCATGCACAGGCCAGACCAGGCGCGAGGCCTTCGGGGGTCCTCTGAGTGTGACGGGACTTCAGTGGCCGGAGCTGTATTTGTCGGGGCAGGTTCAGGAGCCGTTCTGGTGGCAGCCTGTCTGCTCCCCCAGGGCTGGTGGGGATGGGAAAAGGTGGGGTGCCCCACTGGGGGCTCGAGCTGTGGGAGGTGCTGTCAGGCCCTTTGTCTTCCCTGTGTCCTGGGGTCAAGCCAGTGACGCCCAGGGCCATTCTGGGGTGAGAATGGTCTCTTAGCCACAGCTACACCCTGTTCCTGCCCCTCATGTCCACAGAGGAGGGGGCATAGGGGCCCAGGGATGCCTGCTCTGCAGCCACTGTCCTCCAGCCATAGGCACGCAGGGCCCTGGGAGGCAGCGAGGCCGGGCGGCCTGGCCCCTGTCAGCCATCTGGAATGTAAAGCCCTTGCAACAGACCACTTGGGCAATTCCTGCAGGCTGGCCGTGCTCTGCCGGGAGCTCGGCTTCCCGTCCCAGTGTCTGGATCAGTGCAGACGGTTTCCTATCACTGTTTATGCGCCGCCTCTAATCTCGGGAGCCTCTGGAGCCTGGGCCTGTCTTCTGCAGGGTTCCCCGCAATGCTCAGGCTCCGAGGTCAGGGAGACAGTCTTCCCAGGCCTGCAGGCCCAGCCGTGGTGGTGCCTCCAGGCTGGGAGAGGCCCTGCCCAGGTCAGAGGCTTCCTGGGGTGGCTCAGGCGGGAAGGGGCTGCATCAGTTTGGATTTTGGGGGTGATGACACGTAGAGCAGGCCAGGAAAGCCAGGCCTGCTGTTTGGGAGTGTGCTTGCCAGACTCCAATTAGCCTGGTATTTGGAGATCCCTGGCTTTCCTGCCAGCCTGGTGATAGCACCGCAGGCCCACTCCCCACTGGGCTCCTCCCGTGGGGCCCGTCTTTGATTCCTGGAGTCCCATGGCTCAGGGAAGCTTCTGGGGTCAGAGGGCTTTCGGCCTCCCTCTCTCCCCGGGTCTGGGAAGAGAGGGGGTCTGGACCCAGCCCTGCCACCAGTTTGCTTGTGTCCTGCCATGTGCTCTGAGAAGGGAGGGGAACAGGGGTGGCTTCAAGGTCACACCGTGAGTTAGGCAGGAGTTCCTTCTCTGTCTTAAAACTCCATCCTTTGTCTAAACAGTGACTTCTGGGAACCCCATGTAAACTGTGATGTGTTTCCAGGGAAAATTCAGCCAGCAACCTACCTATCAGCCATTTCCACCCTAGTATGAACCAGCTCTTCAGACCCGCGTAGACACATTGTTGGGAGGGGACGGAGTGGGCCCGGGCCATTGTGACGAGGGCAGTGGGGCAGACTGGGAGTACTCGACACCCGGAGTGTCCCTGGGGACGGGGCCAGCAGGAGGACGGGTGAGCTGTTTGGGGAGTTGAGTTGGAAAAGGGAAGAAAGTGCTGGGAGGAGGTCTGTGAATGATGCAAACTTTCGTTCTGGGGTAATGGGGAGCCAAGGAGGGTTGTTTAGCAAGGGACTGGTGGGCTAGCACCCACATTTGGGGATTGATGCTGGCAGGGAACATGTGAGGGACTAGAGGGGGTAGAGATGGAGGCGGGGCCCTGACATCTTACACGTCCACCGAACCTGGCGAGAAATGCCCAGCAGTGGAGGGTGGGGTGGGGACCTGGACTCTCCCGCCTGCTGAAGAGCTCTCTGCCCTTTGGCTCACTTGGTGGCTCTGCCCCGTGGAGCCACACCAAACATCAGACGCTGAAGCTCTGTGCTCCGCGGGCATGGCAGGGGAGACGTTTGTCTGGCCCAGGGTTTCTGGAAGCTGCTCCTGGAGCACCAACGCTGTGGGATCTAGTGGAATCCCTGAAAAAAGGGTTCTGGGGTAAAGAGGTGTGAGAGCCCAGGTTCCGGTCAACCAGCGTCTTTCCTGCAGGACTAGGGAACCTGTAACCAGCACGGCCCGGCCACCTGCCAGCGCCCTGCTGAGCGTGCCTGTTCCTCAGGCTCACAACATCCTGGGACCCCAATTTGGCAGGTCCCCGGGAGACCCCTTGGACAACACTGACGATGCCTGCTTAGAACTCATGGGGGTAGAGCAGGAAGGGAAGGCCCTGGAGCTGCTGGGGTGGGGCATTCATGTCACCTCCCAGGCCCTAGAAGGGACACCAGTGGTTGGAAGGGCACCGAGGCCCCCTTAGGTTACGGGGGCTGTGGGCACCCCTCACGCACACACCTCTTCTGAGCCTCCCAGCCAGGTCAGGGCTGCAGGTTCACAGAGCAGGACGCTGAGGGCCAGAGACGCATGGCCGCTCGCCAAGGCAGCCAGTGCCCCGACCCTCCTGCCTTGCCCCCCACTTCTCCTCCAGAAGACACAGCATCCCAGCTCCCTCCCCTAGCATCCCCTGATGTCCTGTGGGGGGGGACGAGGGGAGGGAAGCATATTTTTGCCTCTGCCCTGCCCCTGGCTGTCAGCTCTCTTTGGGCCTTTCCTTTCTGGCCTGGAAGCTCCCCACCTCCACCGGCTGCCCCATCTTTGGGATGCCACTGGGTCCCCAAGGGCCATTCTGCGCCTCTCCTTCCTTCCCTCCCCGCTCAGCTCCTCATTTTCTCTCTTCTCCCAGCAGCCCACTGTGGGTCTTTGCTTAGAGAGTTTCCTGACGGATCCACGTGTCCCCAGTGTTAATTTTCAGAGGCCTGTCACCTGACCCCACCCTGTCCTCTAGGCCCAGTCCCACACCAGCTCCGAACCCCATAAGGCAAGGGCTTCGCTGGGGCTTTCACGGCGGGCAGGCATGCAGGAGCCCTGTGTTGTGGGCACCCGTGTCCAGTGTGGTTACTGGGGTCGCACCCAGAGAGCTTCTGAGGCAGGAGTGGGGTTTGCTGGGTTCACACTGATGCCTGAGTCTGGCCCAGGCCTGGGGCTCCTTCCCGGTGCCCTGAGTGGCTGACCCGGACTTCAGCTTGGGGAGCAGGAGCAGACACTGGGTTCAAGGCCCGTCCCTCCAGTGGACATGTTAGGTGACCTTTGGCAGCTCACCTGCCCTTGTCATGGGCCCAGCTCCACAGCGATGGGCACAGGATGGAGGTCGGCACAGGCCACCCCCAGCCCCGTTCCCTGCCTGGGGTCTGTGGCCGTGAGGGCGGGGACAGTGAGTGACGTGGGGACACTGGAGCTTCCTCAGGGAGGGGAGGCCCCAGGCTGTGGGGAGAACGCTGCCGTGGCCCAGAGATTGGTCCCCTGGGAGGCTGTCTTGGTGGCATGTCACACTCCTCCCCCTGTGCTTTGCCCCTTCCTTCCCTGACTGGGACAATGCTTGGCACCTCTGTCACTTAGCTGGAGAGGAGGGCACACCAGGCATTAGCAGACGTTTTAGGACCAGGACCGCCCTGGGCTCACAACAGGGTGTCCTGAGGCTTTGTCTGTCGTCTGGTCAGCCTGGGACTGAGGACCTGACACAGCTCCGGCCTTTCACTTTACTGGGCGGGGCTGCTGGCACAGAATCCAAGGTATCTCCCCAGCTCCCCGGGCACTTCAGAAAGTGGATTCGTTTGGCCTGTGGTTTCTGAGTGGCTTTGGCTCCCAGGCAGCCGGGGAGACCCCGCCAGCCGTTGGGAGTCTGAGGGCGGGACGGCCTGGCAGCCCTGGCATTGGCTGCCGACCGCTGCCCCTCCCGCCCCCGAGGCTCCCACATGGGCCTCCTGGCTGGGACGTCTCCTGCTGCAGCCAGACGAGGAGGACACTCCTCTGCCTCCCGGGGGCGCCTCTGTGAGTGTGGACAGGAATTCGGGGTACCGGCCCTCCCCATGCTGCCTGACTCCCCAGCAGCACGGAGGACCAGGCGGGCTCAGTGTTTGGAGCACCTGAAGGGGGGGCAGGCTGTGGGGGACACTGCCCTCACTGGGCGGGCCAGGGACAGCGGACCAACCTCTCTGGCCAAAAGGGGTGTCCCTGAGGGGCCAGGCAAACGGGACATCCCATGACCCTGGAGGGACATCCCCTCTCTAGGTTTCGTTTTTCTCCTGCCTCGTAGGTTCATTCATTCACTTAACAGGCATTAACTGAGCACCTACTATGTGCCCGGTGCTGTTCTAGCCAGTTCTCCTGGTCTGTCCTGCCTTTACCCTGGTCTCCCCACACCCCTTCTTTCAGGCTCATGGATTATCTCCTCCAGGAAGTCTTTCCTGCCCTCCCTACTCCCCAGACCAGGCCCAGTGCCCCATTGTGGTCCCAAAGCCAGCCGTGTGACTCCCGCAGCTTGGCACCTCCCAGCTGCATAGGCCCTGGTTTGTGCCTGTCCTGGGGCAAGCTGGCCTGAACAGTGTGCTGTCCCTCCAGCGCCCAGTCCTGATTCGGGCAGATTGAGTGTTGGGGAGTGGTGGTGGCTGGGGGTGCGGGTGGGGATTCCAGGAGGAGGTGACACTCTGCTCCTGCAAAGGTGGGCTGACAACCCCACTGCCGTCAGAGGTCAGGGCCCAGACCTGGCGGCGTTCCTTCGGCTGATGGCACAGAGGTGGGGGCGTGCTGTCTTCTGCAGTCACCTTGCCCAGTGCACAGGTCTGCTCCAACCTTCACAAGCAGCCTGAGAGGGAGATAGCATCTGCCCATTATACAGATGAGGAACTGAGCCCCAGAGGTTCTGCCCAGGTGCCCCTGGGCAGCAGAGCGAGGAGTGGCCGAGCTGGTACTGGGACCTGGTCTTTATCGTGAGGGCCAGGCCTTGGTGTCTAGAGACCCCTTCTCCCCAGACTCTGGGTGAGCTGAGACGGCCAGCTGTGTGACAAGGTCTGGGCCCCAAAGATGCCTCCTGGACAGATGACTTGCCTTCAGAGGCCAGGTCTCCGTGCTCCACTGCCCTCAACTCTCTCAGAAGCCGGCTCTCCTGCCTCCCAGGTGGTGAGAAACTGGGTCTTCTCCACTGGGTTCCAAGGGAAGAGCTGGGGAGTGGCTGTGCACCCACACATGTGTGCTCCGTGTGTGTGCAGACAGACACAAACACACAAACACAGGGGCCCTCCCACGGGCATAAAAACACCCCCAGGCATTTCCATACGCCCGTGTTCATGACAGAGGCGTGTGTACACACACACCCTGGAGGTTCCACATGCACACACGCAGAGCCCGCATCTGTACACGCAGCCATGCACGGCCCGGAGCACAGGCACACACACGGAGACCCATCACCACACAGACACACCCGGAGCCTGGGGGGAGGGGCAGCCTGGTGCCCTTCCCGCCCACACACCCCCCTCCAGCAGCTGGGCCCTTCTTTTGCAATTCTTGCATTTATTTTACAGTCCTTTCTATCGGCAGAGGCTTTCAAAACACTTTAGGCTTGTTTACTGAGCTGTGCAAGAACATTTTGTCTCCTCTCCAGCTCAGCCTTCCAGAAGGATCAGGAACGTGCCCGTCTCTGCACTGGGCCAACTGTGCACCGTGCCAGCAGCAGCCCCAGCTTCTTAAAGGGCCAGCTGGGTTCACCCTTAGAGTCAGACGTGGGGGCTTGGAGAGGGGCCAGCTGGCCAGCGTCTTGTCGCCCTCCCACCGTGGTTGCTGGCCCCCAACACAGGGTCCCTGCTGACATGAAGCGTTGAAAGGTTGGAGAGTGGGAAGCAGCCCACAAGTGGCTTGAAGGAGCCTCCTCCCTCTCGGCCGACCATTGAGCATCCTGCTGATACAATGGGCCCCAGCTTAGTACTATTGCTTGTAACCCCAACTGGGGAGAGACCCGCGGTCCAGGCACTCCGCACTCAGCTGCTCCCTGAAACAAGGTTGGAGCAGTAGGGACAGTGAGACTTTCTTTTCTCTTCCCATCTTTCTAAGGCCCAGACCTCTGAGGGGGTCCCCATGAGGCCACCGCTGGCAACCTCCCCCTTACGTGAGCCCTCACTGTAAGGGCTGCAGAGGAGGTGATGGAGCCCAAAGGGGTAGCCACCTAATCTTGAGTGCTGGGGGACCGGGTTTGAGAGAAAAGCAGAGCCCTCTCTGGAGAGAGGTCCCCCTGTGCGTGCCCCTTGCTGTTGGTGATATGGAGAATGACCTTTGTCTTGGTTCTCTCACACGGCCTCTTCCTGGAGCCTCTTCTCCTGCCCAGCACCACCCCTCCCTCCAGCCCCCCTCTAGTTTCCAGCCTTTACAATGACCACCCTTTGACATTCAGCACCCCTAAACAGTAAGCCATTGAGCGACCCCCAGACCTTTTCCCTTCACCCCTCTTTTCTCTCGGACCTGCTCCCCCAGGCCTGGCTGCCTCCTGAGCTTGAGGCCCATTTGGACATCAGCCTTGGTGGATGCAGCTCCTCAGCATGAGGCTTTAAACAAAAGAAGGTTGAGTCCACCTCTCTCCTCCCAGGTCGGCTGAGGTTTGCCAGGGAGGGACACACACATATCCAAGGCAGGTAGACAGGAGACGGAAAAGCAAAGCCAACGCCAGAGGGCAGGGTTGGGTGGGGAAAGCAAGCAGAGTGACCATGTGGTTGGCCTGAGTGCAACGCCGAGCTTCCTGGCAGCCCGTGCAAAAGGGGAAATAAGATCAAAGAGTGGCTCTTCCTGTTCATTATTTATTGGAAGGTCCTTAAATCCAGGGCTGGAGGGGCAGGCCTGAGGAATGTGCCACTCCCATTCCTCCGGGGCCTCTTGCGTAAAACAGCTGTGAGCGGTGCCTGCTGAGGTTCAAGCTGTGGGTGTTTGCCGTTCAGCAGTTGGGGAACCCGGGGGTCAAGCATTAGCACAGTGAGTGAGGGCAGTGGTGGAGGATGAGGGACAAGACGTAGGTGTGAGGCGGGTGATACCTGGGGCCCCTGAATGCTCAGAGCCTGGGTGCACAGGCCCTGCACGAGGGCGAGGGCCCTGGGTGTAGGAGCAGGGCACAGTGGTCACTGTGGTTGTGGGGGCTACTGCAGAGATGGCTGGGCCTCCCCAGAAGATGTTAGCTCTCGGCAGTGGGTGGGCAGACTGGCTTCTGGCTGCCGCCGGGACACTGGTTCCCTGTGAAGTCTCAGACACCTCCCACCCCCTCGGAGTCTCTGGGGCCCTTACCCCTGGCCCACTCTGTGACGTGTGCCTGGGGACACGGGTCTCCACCTGCCGCCCCACTGAGGGCTGGAGGAGACTTGACTCTTACCCCAAGTGAGACCCAGTCCCCCTGTGGTCTATCCTTAGCCTCCTTCAGCCTACAGTGTGACACTGGGAACAAAAGGCCCAGACATGAGACGGCGCTGGAACCAGCTCCTGAAAGCCGCTCCCCTCACCCTACGGGACACCACCAGAATTCCCCCTGGCAGCCATAAGGGCCTCTGCCCACGCTTCCTGCCCGCCGCTAGGCCCCCCTCCCCCGACACCCCAGTCCTGGCAGGATGGGCTCGCAGATGCCACACTCCCTGGGACGAAAGGCTGCAGGCACCTTGTCCTGGCCTCCAGATGCCACCTCCTCCCCCTGGGCCTCCCGGGGCAGTTTCTCCCCGCCCCTCCCCCCACACTTCCCAGCTGAATGGTTCAAAATATTCCATTTTGCTCCTCTGCCTCCACGCCTTACAGTGCCTTTTCTCTTGCCACTGCGAGCACATTTTCTCTTAAACATCACCCCGTGGCTTCACATTTGGAAAGGAAATAGCCACACCGTGTGCCAGGCAGTTGTGGGGTGGTCCCAGGGCACTCCCAACCCCTCCCTCTGCTGGCAGGTCTCGGGCAGGGTCTGGACTGGGCCAAGCCCCGGCTTCCCAGCTGCAGCCAGATCTGACCCATGGAGCACCCCGGGCCCGAGGCCAGGCTCTGGTCGCCCCTGGGAGCCGGCCCACGTCTGAGGCGCAGTGTGCCGACGGTCTCGCCCATTTGGTGCCCCTCTCCTGAGTGCCTGTCTTGGGAGCACGGGCTGTCTTGCCCAGCTCTAGGGCCAGCTGCTCCATGGGGCTGGCCCCTGGGCAGAGGGTAGGCCGCTGTGGGAGGCAGCCCAGCCAGCAGGCTGAGCCCCGGGCCTGAGTCAGACGAGCCTGTGCAGGCCGGGGCAAGTGGCTGCCGCTCTGAGCCTCGGTTTCCTCACTGGAAGTGGCAACGGTGGTGTCACACACCGTAGTAGGGCACAGTTGACAACAACCTCCAGCATTCTTGTTGGCAAGGCTGGGGGCTCCCTCCTGAGGGGTGGAGGGTTGCAGAGGGAGCCTCCTCCCCTCCGCCCGGTGCCGTGTTCTGGGCTCCAGGGCCGGCCTGGTTGGAGCAGAGGCTGCTACAATAGCCTCCATCGCGACCCAGAAGGACACGACTGTGTCTGGTCCAGGCCACCCTGCACGCAGGGCTCCCTCCGGGCGCTGCTCGGCGTCCCCTCTCGCAGCCTGGTGGCACAGGCCTCTCGCTCCTGAGCCGGCTGGGCACTGTCCCCTGAGCCTTTTTCAGGGCAGGGTGCTGGTGTAGACTGAGCTCCAGAGGGGGCCAGTGGGTTCCTCTGGGGCCTGAAGAAAATGGGGAAACAGGGTCCCTCATGCCCCTCCCCAGCCACGTGTTTCTCAAGGAGGGTACAGTTTCCACACCAGGGCCACCTGCCAGAGCAGGGCTGCCCCCGGTTCTGGGACATAAGCTCCGGCCGCTCTGGCCAGGCCGTCCTGCAAAGGCATAGCTGGTAACAGTGTGAGGTCCTGGCCATCTGAGAGACGGGCGGGGAGGAGGGGTCCTGGCTTTCAGGCTGAAATACTGACCCCTCTTCCTTCTCAGCTCTGCCTGGTGACACCACAGCTCCTAAGGGTCACTTGCCTCTGGCTGCCCCTCCTCCAGGCCCTCCCTACACAGCAAGCAGAGGGATGGTTCCAGAACACAGACCTGGTTGCGTCATTCAGGAACTGCCTACATCTCAGCACCTTGGTGCAATCTGCTTCTCCCCCACGTCGGCTGCTGTCCCTTTCTGCCCAACGTGCTGCTCAGATGTCACCTCCCCAGGGCACCCATCCCTGACAGAGGGGCCTGCCCCCCCACCCTGTGCCCGTGGCCACTTCTCGCCCTCCAAGGCGCCACGGGGTCATGTTTTCACTTGTCTCTTCCTACTTTACTGGCCTCGCTGTGGGTGCCCGGGGGCCGAGACCTTTGCCCAGGGTGTCCAGGTGCCAGGCGGGGCCGCTTGGCGGGACACGTGCATTCGGGTGTTTCCTGTTCCACACGGACTCTCTCACTGCAGCCTCTGTGTGTGGCACGAGCCGAGGACAGAGGCAGTGGTCAGCGGGCCTCAGGCTGGAGGTCAGAGGGGACTCTGGGCTCCACACCCCCCCAGTACCCCTGCGATGTACACACATCTGGGCCTCAGTGTCCCGGGGTGTGGAATGGGGAGGGGACCTCGGGCCGAGGGAGTTCAATGATCTGGGTGACGACGTGCTGGTGTCAACACACATGAGTGAGTGCGGCCAATGTCACTCCGGTCCCGTCTCCAGCGGCCCTGGGACCTTCGAAAATCTGGTCCCAGGCCCCCGGGGTTTGTACAGCCCTCACTCATGGTCACTCTCCTGCCAAGGTGGGCAGCCATCTTCCCAGTGTCTGGGAATTACTCATCGCTCATCTCAGGGGCCTTCTCACAGCCCCCGTCATGAGTGTCTGTTTACTCTGTTCCTGTGGCAGTGTCCCTGTGGGATATTCCAGGGGAGTCTGGGTGCCCCACTCCAGGGCTGTAATTTTCCTCTCGGAGGCCTCTCCTCCCACTGCCCCACCGCCCTCACTGGCAACGGAGGAGCCTGGGGCCTGGGCTGGGGGGCAAGGCTGTGCCCAGTGCCTGGAGGAACAGAGGCTGCGTCTGACCCAGCCCCACTGGAGCTTCCTGCCTCCATTGCTTGGCTTGCAGCACCCAGGACCTGCCATCTGCTTCTTCCTCCAGTTCTCCACCCCCACACTCAGTACTTGCCTCTCTCGCCCTCCCTCCTTCTCCGACTCACCCCCTTGCCTGCTCTGGAAGTCCCCCACCCCTTGTGTAGCCTGCACGCAGCGGCTGGACCCGTGGCTGCAGCCTGAAACAGGGCCAGTTCTGGGGGGTGATGAATTCCCCCGCTGGCCTGGAACTCAGCTGCCCCATTGGTGCTGGTGGAGGTGTGAGGGTGGGGCACCCAGAAGATTGAGGGTGTCCACTCTTTGCCATGCCAACAGACACAGCTACACATTGCTTGGTTTCCAAGTCACCAAGTCACTGCAATGGAGGAAAAACGGGTTTGTGGCGAGTCGATGGGTGTTGGAGACTATTAGTAACCAACCTGCTAGGAAGGACGGGAGGCACTGACCTCCCTCGCAGGGCACACGTACCCCTGCCTCTGAGGCTGGCCTCCTGGGTGGCCACTGGGGCTGTTTCAGCACGAATGGCTGTGCCCATTTGACAGACGGTAAACCAAGACCCCAGGCAGAGTCACAGGACAGCGGTCTGGGTTGCAGCCACCCTCACTCAGGGCTGCGGGGCGGCTGGGGTTCCTGTAAGGATGGTTCATGTGACGGTGTGTGTAGCAAACTGGCTGCACACGTTCCTGCCCTGGGCTCCGGCCCGCAAGCTGCCGAGTCCCCAGACTGTGTGAGGCCTGTTCGGTCCCCAGGGATCCCTGGTGCGTTCTGGTCTTAACACGTTTCCCCTGAGTGTTCATGCTGGGCGTCAAGACTGCAGGGCATTTCCTCTGCCTGTTTCTGATTTATCCACACAGAGCCCATCAGAAGGACCGCCCAACTGATGGGCTCCCTAAGCCTTTTATCTGAGAAACAGGAAGCTGTGAATTCTGCTGGAAGAAAACCAAGGGCTCAGCCCTTGAAGCCGATGGTTGAAGTGGCCTCGGATTAGATTCAGGGCCTGTACCCCGCCACCCCACCAGCAGGGCTGTTCTGGCCCCACTGGGTGGGACCCTGGGTGCTGGATTTCCAGTCTTGGTAGAGTGGCTGGCTGCAGCCGCCCTTCTGAGGAAGGACACAGGCTCAGAGAGCTTAAGGGGCCACCTTGGGGCCCCCAGCAGCCAGTGGTGGGCGTGGGTGGCCCGCCATGGAGCAGCGGCGGCCCTTCCTGGCCTTGCTCTGACCCATGGTCCCTGACTGACTTTGGCCAGAGAGACCCTCTCTGGATTGTAGGGCCCAGGAGGGAAACAGCTGGAGGGAGCCTCAGACCCAGAGTGGCCACCTCCGTGGGGAGGGGGCAGTGAGGGCTCCTGGGTGACCCCGGGCCAGCTCTGGCCATGTGATGGGGCCGCAGCCTGCTTTCTCCCTAACGTCCCCTTCTCTCTCCATCCCCAAGCAGCTCCGCTCCTCCCAGGGGAGTGCACAGCAGTTTCGGTCCAGGCCGTCTCGGAGCCAGCGGGAGGCTGTTGGACCACAGGAGGTGTTGGCCCCCCACCCGCCTGTATTCTGGGAGGAGGGGAGCACAGTTTTCGCTACGACTTGGCTCTGGGCTGGACAAACGTGGGCAACTTACGAGCAGGGTTCTCGCTCTGTGCCTCAGTTTCTCCCGAGCTGCACCCCAGGGCTGAGGGGCAGATTAGATGCCATGTGGTTTGAGAAAGATGACGGCACTTGTTATCACAGGATAGCTTAGGTGGCACATCCTGACGGCCGACCTCTCAGACTGGGAAACAAAGGCCCTGGAGAAGAATCTCCCCTTCGCGCTTTAGCTCCGCGCTGGGCACGGCCGGATCACCATCCAGTAAGCGGGGCTCCAGCCGGCTGACGTGACACAGACAGCATCAGACAGCCTGTTTGGAGGAACTTATGTAAAGACTCACAGTGACCATCAGCATCAGAGCAGTGGAAGGTTTGGGGTACATGAGCAGCCCCGGGGCGGGGGAGGGTCGGGGCAGCCACCCTGACCCTCTGCCCCCGTCTGTACTAGCCAGCTCGGCAGGGAGGGGCTGGCGTGAAGAGCGAGGGTTTAGAAGCAGACCGGCTTGGACTAGAATCTCAGTGGAGACCTTGGCAGGAGCCTGGCTTGCTGTTTGGCACTTTCCCTGCATCCTTGAATCGAATTCTCATGCCCTAGCAAGGCGAGTGTTACCATCCCCATCGCACAGGTGTGCAAAGCACGGGGCTGGTGGCAGGTCTGGGGGTTGGATTTCCCTGCTCCATTCCATTCAGAGGTGCTTAATTAGGCACCAATTGTGTATCTGGCTGGAACTGGCCACACTCACCAGAAGCGAGTGGGGAGCCCCCCTGGAAGAGATATGTGGGAATAATCTATCTGTACTCTTTGAACTAGTCACAAAACTAGGAGCTGCCCAAATGTCCATGTCAGCAGAATGGATAAAGAAACTGTGTGTTCAGCACCACACACCCAAACCATGAGCTGTGAGTGACCATATGGGTGCATCCCAGACGGCTGGCACCGTGACCTGGGGAAGGAGCCAGACAGCAGAGAACACAGCACGTTCCTTCTGCCTCCATTTACAGCCGGTCCCTGATTTACGAAGGTTCGACTTTACAATGGTGTGAAAGTGATGCGTATTCAGTAGAAAACGTGCTTCGAATTTTGAATTTTGCTGTTTTCCCGGGCTCGCGATACGTACTACGGAGACTCGCTCACGAAGGTGGGCAGGGCAGTGAGCCTCAGCTCCCGTCACACAGGGTCACCAGGGTCACCAGCCGACGTTCTACAGTACACGTGTCGCTGGTGTGTTTTTGGATATTGTGTTCTGAGCACCTTTAAGTTCTGCTGGGCTAAGCGCTGAGGTTTGGTAGGATTAGGTGTATTCGATGCGTTTTCGACTTGACGATATTTTCAACTTACGATGGGTTCATTGGAATGGAACCCCACCATAAGCCGAGAGGCACCTGTATATGGGTTTCCAAACAAGCAAGCAGAAGCTGTGGCTTTTATAAGTCAGGACAGTGGTTACCTGGGGCGGGGCGGGGAGGGGGTGGCAGTGTGTGACCGGAAGGGGTCTGCGGGGGATTCTGGGGCTGATGTGGGTTTTGTGAGAACCCGCTAAGCTGTGCACCACCCTGCGAGGTAAGTGCTGGTTTCCGTCATCTGGTTAGTGGCCGGTGATCGGGCACTCGGGCACGGGCCCTCTCAGGTCCCGCATCAGCCACCCGTCTGTAATCCGTCTGCTTCCTCGTCCTGAAGCACGGACCCGGCTGGGCCTAATGTGTGTGTTCTGGCTTCTGGCCGAGGCTTTCCTGGCCTCAGAGTGTTGTGGTGGTCACAGCTCCTCACTTCCTGTTCTGGTTTGAATTATGTCCCCCTCAATTCATGTGCGAAAGCCCTGCCTGAACCCCAGGGTGACTGTATTTGGAGAGCGGGCCTTTAGGCCTTTAGGGAGGTGATGAAGGTTCAGTGACGTCATAAGGGTGGAGTCCTGATCCGACAGGACTGGTGTCCCTACGAGAAAAGGAAGAGCCACCAAGCTCTCTTTCTGCCCATAGAGAAGAGGCCAGGTGAGGACACAGAGAGAGGGCGGCCACCGCAAGCCAGGCAGGGAGCTCTCACCAGAGCCCAACCCTGATGACACCTTGCTCTTGGACCTCTGGCCCCCAAAACTGTGAGCAAATCTGTTTCTGTTGTTCCAGCTGCTCCGTCTACGGTAGTCTGTCATGGCTGCCTGAGCAGAAGTGGGGGGGCAGGGTTGGCTCACTCTGCTCCCTCTTGGCCGGGTGTGGGCACCCCTCCTCCGTGTGGGCAGAGCTCAGGGGGGCACCGTCTGCACAGCCTCCCGGCTGGGGTCCTGCCTGCCTCCCTGTGCTCCTTTTGGCTCCCCTTGCTGGTACCCAGCTCACCGGGCTTCCTGCCTCTCCCGATCCCAGACCCTCAGCTGGTCCTGACCCCAGGAGTGCCCCGTGCCCCCTGCCCCTTGGCTCCCCGACCTGGACCCACACACCCCACTCTGCTTCTCTTCCTGCAGGTTGCTGTGCAGGTTCTGGATTTTCGGTTTAACGACCACAAATCTGGGCGGGAGGCAAGTGCTGCAGAGGCGGCGTTCCGGATCTTTTCTGCATCTGCCCTTGAAGCACAGACGGCAAGGGGCTACCCACCCTGCTATCGCCCAGCAGCAAATAAATAAATTGGTTAGAGTCACAGCTCTCGGGGAGGTTGACACAGATTGTGTTTGTGCACTGGGTGGAAGAGATGTCTCTAAATTTAATTATAACTTAAGTGTAAAATATGCCTCTTCGGCGGGAGTTTCGCGCCTCGTGCGCAATTACTTCGCCACTGTCCCCCAGTCACCCCCCTTACGACGCCTCTGTGTGCTGTGAGCGATTAATTTATAGGCTGGTAATAGGCTAAAACAATATTTAAAGTCATTTTGCCCAACGTAGCTTTTAAGGAGGGATTGAGATAATAATTACTTAGAGACCCATTTTACCTCTCGGGAGCGTTACCCAGTTGCTCCTCCCGCACTCCCGAGCTGGCAGCCTGGCCCCCTTGGTTCATTATCAGACGCACCAGGCTCTGAGCGGCCCGAATGTGACAGCGATGACACCAGATATCACATGGGTCCCGGCCGGCTGGGAGAGGGGCCTCGAGGAAGGTGGAAGCTGGCCCCGCCGGCTTCTCATTGACTAAGTCAGGGCGGAATTTATCGGCCACTCAGGAGGCAAGGATGCTGGGGCCTGGTTGTAGGAGGCATTTCGCTGCCAGGCCTCAGTCTCGGGGAGGGATGTGCACCCCACGGGTTACAGAGTGGTGGGCCCGCTGCCCTGGCAGGTGGCTCTATTTTTGTGGCTTAGTCCTGGCGGGAAGTGAATGGTCACTGTCATCTCAGGAAATCCACTCACAATTGCATAAAACTGTCCCACCACGAGTGTGCTGGCAATGGCTGCCGGGCTCTTTTTCTTCCCAAGGCATGATTCTGATGCAGAGATGGCTCGGGGATGGGCCTGGAAACCAGGACGAAGGGGCAGGGGTGGAGGAGGGTGGCTCTGACGAAGGGGGTGTCACAGGGACATTGCTGGGACGAAGGGGATCTGCTTGCTTAGAGTCCAGCGAACGCCTGCATTGCATCGTGGGGAGCCCCTACATGTCCAGGCTCCCAGGCCCAGCGCTGTCTTTGCTGGCCTGGTAAGGCGGACATGGTCAGCCTCCCTGGGGAACACTGGGCCTTTGGGAACAGATGGAGCTGGGGCTGGATTCCAGACTTTGGGAAGCTCAGGAAACCCTTGTGCCCTGTGCCCAGGGGGGCGTAAGCAGGGCTCTGACCTGCCGCTCCGGGAACACTGGAGGGAGTTGGGGGCTGCAGGGCCTGCAACCCTCAGCATCGCCCACACTACCGGGGAGGACAGGTCTACCCGATTCTCACAGAGCCCCGGGATCAGAACGACAAGGGTGTCCCCTGTGCAGAGGGCTGCGTTGGGGTGGCTAGGGAGCCCTGGCCCCCAGGGAGTTAAGTGAGGGGCCTCGATGCCTAGGGTGGCTCCTTGAATCTACCTGGCCAGGTGGCTGAGAGCACAGTGGGGCAGCAAACACGGGCACGCATCTCAGGATTCGAGGCTACCTACGCTCGGCTCTGTACTTCCAAGGGCAGTACAGCGGTTCTCACGCCTTTGACATCACTATAAAATGCCTGGCATTGTCGTGGATAACGTGCCAGCCCTCATTTGATATTCCTGGTACCAGTGCTTGGGAAATGCAATGAGGAAACGAATGGTGAAGGCAAGAAATGAATGGAATGGATCCTGGCGTCATGTCATTTGCAGGAAAGGGCCCTTTGGAGACAAGCAGAAATCTTGAGTTTTTGGCTTTTCTTGAGTCTGAAGCAGTGGATGCTGGAGAGGAGGGAGGGCGAGAGGAGGAGGCGGAGAGGGTTCCTCCGTCCCCAGGGAGAGCGGCTGTGCTGGCTCGGGACAGTGCTTTTGCCTAGAGATGTGAAGATCCCTCGTGAAGAAGATCCCACGTGAAGTCCCTGGGTGAAGGCGTTGCTCTGCCAGCTCCTGCCCCTGCCCTTGGCATATCAGTGTGGGCTGCCCAGAGAGCACCAGAGGGGGACAAATGACTGGAAAAGTCACTTCTCTTTCCTGGGCCTCGGTTTCCCCATCTGTACAAGGGGGGGATGAGATCATCTCTAACTCGTCCCCAAATTGTCAGACTGTCCTCTAACTGACAGTCTGGATCCTGTGACCGGGCACGTAGCCGGCGCTCAGAAACGCTTGTGGTTGTTCATTCAACCAAGCTGTTTGTGTGCACGGACCAGGCTAGGAACACATCCCTGCAGGTAACGGAGTGAGACGCAGGCTTCTGCCCCTGCCCCTGCCCCATCAGTGGGCACAAGGCAGGGCTGTGATGGGTGGGAGCCCAGAGGAAGGCCTCAGCCCACCCTGGGGACTCAGGAGAAGTGGGGGTGGGGAAGTAGGGTGGGCAGGGAGCGCCCCCAGTCGGGGAGAGCTCAGCAGAGGGCCCAGGAGGCGAGGCTCATCTGTGCAGGGCCCTGTCAGCCTCGGGCTCTCCTGAAGTGGGGAGGGGAGTCGGGGACGCAGAGAAAGAGCAGGCCAGTGACTCGGCTCTTAGGGTCTGTGTCCCTGCATGAGGATCCACCCAGCCCCTGATGTTATTAGCTCCTTGTGAAGGACAGAGCAGGGCACGTGCTCCTGTCACAGCATCCGGCTCAGGGTGTCACCACGCCATCGTCCCCACTCCTCACTTCCCCTTGGGGTGATTTTGCAGTCCCGGCATGGTGAGGGACCAGCTTCCACAAACAGCGGTGGGCCACATCCATGCGTCTTCTGCAAAGAGCCTCATAAAAAGGGCCCCCGACTGGAAATCAATTCTTTAAAGCTGAAATCAATAACAATAACTAATATTAATACTGATTATCCTTTCTTTATTGCACTTTGCAGCTGGGGATGAATTGTTTCGAAGGATTAGCCGAGGCGGCTCCACAATGCAGCAAGGGAGTGGGGTGGGCGCTCCCCGGGAACATGGGGCCTCTGCAGCCTCCTGCATCTTGGTTGAACTTGTTCAAGGTCTGGTTTCCCCGTGTGACTGGACTTACCAACTGTACACGTTTGGGCAGGGAGCCGGTGACCTCAGCAGCTTAAGATGGGTGTTGGGTGCCGCGAAGGGGAGGCGGGTTGGGGCGTTTCCATCGGACCTGCGCGCTCCTGGTACTGTTTCCACCCTGGGGTGAAGGGCAGGCCCCAGGGAGGGTGTCACACAGGGAAGGGCCAGCATGGCCCCCACACAGCAACCAAATGGGGTGGCCTCTGCTCGGTCCTGCTCTTTGTGGGGCTCTTCCTGGGGGACTGTGTCCTCTGACTGCTGCCGGGGGGTGGGGTGGCTGTTATTCTTGTTGCTTTTATAACAGAGGGCGGTGGGGTCTGCCTGTACCTTTTTTGATCTAGAATAGAATTCCTTTCCCTCTGACCTGTTACCTTCTCAGGAGCGTCATCCGGCCCTGGAGAAGCTGCTGACCAGGGCTTTGTCCTCCCCTCCACTTAGGAGATGTTTGCTAGAGTGTGTTTTGGTTGTTCCCTGTACATATGCACACCTGGGTTCACACACAAACGTGAGTACACACTCGTGCCTTTAGAGGTACAATGTATCCATGAAAGGGGGTTTGGGGGGGATGATTGTGTGTGTGTGCACACATGCCAATGTTTTGTGGACATAATTGGGAATATTTTATTACATAATGTTAGGTGGCCGGGTAGATACACAATTAGACATTTTCTGTGTTTTAAGTTGGGAATCTTCTGGAAAAAAATTCATACTGAAACATAGAAATAGAAGACAAGCTCAGGAATCATCTGGAGGGAAGGGGAAAGAGAATCACCTTAGGAGCCAGAGAGAGCTTCCCAGCAGCCATGGCAAGGAAAGAAAGCACGATGGGTTTGCAGTGCTGGCCCGCGGGAGGAAGCATTCACTGGAGAACTAGCTTTTGATTGTTTATCAGGTGTTTCCTTGTGAAGGAGGAAGAGGGTGGTCCACGCCTCCAAGGGGCCTGTCCTCCTGCCGGCCCTTAGGAGGTGCGGAGGCATTTCCGGGAGGCAGTTACTGAGCAGACACCTGACTTTCTGGCTATGGAATCCCATGTGGACTCAGGCCAGAGAGAAACCTCCAGTGACAGGACCCAGGCCTGCCACGCTAGCCCTACATTCTGGGGCCGAGTTCAGTGACCACTCCTGCCAGGTGCTGGGTTAACAATTGTGGGGCGAAGGAATGGGTATTCCCTCAAGTCCCTCAGAGGGAGGAGGGATCTTGGTGGTGACGGGTTGGGGGTGAACCAAGAGCGAGGCTTGGGTCTCTAGGCAACCCTGTGACTGGCTGGGCTGGCCAAGGCGAGGAGACTGGGCTCCTGTTGGACCCTGGGAGGCTTGGGCCAGCCCTCGGAGTGGGCTGGGCACACTAGGTAGCCGTGCTACACTGAGCTAACACACGGGCTGCAGACGTCATGCTGTCAGCTCTCGTTCCTCTTGCGGCCCAGGCAGGGGTGGGGGGACTCAGGCCATCTTGTGAGCCAGGCTTTAGCCTCCCCTGCTGCCCCTACATGTGGCTCACGCTTGCCCCAGCTCCACGGCCACCTCGAACGAGTGGGACAGCAGAGTGGGAGGGTGGGCCAGCCTCTCCCGGCTCAGCAGGGACGGGAGAGGGTCTTGTTCTCAGGGACACGGTTTGTCCCTCTGCCACAAACCACATTTGTTTCTCTTGAGTTAGGACCATTTGTGAGCCCATGTACCTGTCCCCTCCTTATCGTCCCCCCCTACCCCCCGCATGGTTGCCAGAGGGACTGGCCTGGGTCTGGCTGTCCTCCGAAGTTTCTGGAAGGTCTAGCACAGAGCCCCGCAGAGAGGAAGTTCAAAGCAAAAACGCTACGATGTTGAACCAAGTCTCCTCAAGTTGTTTGGACAGTAGCCCACGCCCAAAGCTATGGGTGACGTGGGCCAGGCCGGGTGTAGAAAGAGCTGCACTCCGTTTCCTCAGACCCCCAGCCTTGAAGTTCCTTGTCTACTGAGCAGGCAGGAGGCCTGGGTTCTGGTGCTGGGCCTGCTTCCTACTGAGGAAGTGGGGTACCAGGGCCCCAGCGTTCCCGGCTGGAGGCTGGGGGGCAGCTCCGGGAGGCTTTCGAGGATGGGCTCTTTCCCACCATTTCTGGGCCCTGACTATAGCCGGCTCGCGCTCCCCACAGGCCCAGACTCCCCTACCCGACCCCCAGCTTCTGCTCGGGCCGTGGCCCTGCTGCCTCTCAGGACCAGCCTGCTGGGGCTGTGTTTACCCGCTGTCTGTCTTCCCGAATGTGGACAAACAGACTGAGGACGAGTTGGAGGGAGAGGAGAGAAGGCAGGGCCGATGGACCAAAGGTGACCCTGCTCAGCTCACTCCCCACCTTAGTTTATTTACTGTTCCTGAACTCTTGTCTGCCCTCCCCTGGGACAAGGACGCTAGTCCACGTGGCATTTCAGAAGTCCCCGATCGCGGCTCTGGGAATCTCGTGGGCTCAGCCGTGCTGCTGGAGACACGCACCATGAAAAATGTAACAATGAAAACGGTCCCTCCGACAGTGACTGTGTTTGCGCTCTGACTGTGTGCCCGGCATGGGGCTTGCTTTCCCTCAGGGGACTCACAGCACATTGGGGTGATCGTCTCCAGTTTACAGATGAGAAAACCAAGGCTCGGAGGGGCAAGGTGTCCCGGGCACTGCCAGGAAAATATTCGGATCAGGATTGTAATTCACGTTGTTCTGACTCTGGAATCCAACTTCTCTAGGAAAGACTGTATTGTCTCTAAGTCTAGAAGGACTCAAGGACAGCAGCTGGCAATGCCCTGCCAGGCAGGGGCGACAGCCATTGGGCCCATCCCCCACTGGCAGGCTGCAGGCCAGTGGGCAAGTGGGCAGGGCTCGTTTGTGCCCTCACCCACTGTGTGCTGTGCCCACTGAGGACACAGACCAGGAGAGCCACCAGGCCCGTGAGCTTCCGTCCAGTATGGGAACAGAAGTGAAAGGCCCCAGGGATTGAGGTGTGCCCTGCTGACGCTTGCTTCCGGCTCTGGGTCCGGCCCTCCATCTGATTCCTTCCTGGCACTTCACACACATGCTGCTTCATCCCATCGATGAGGCAGGAACTGGGCTGTGGGAAGGACTGGATCCTACGCAATGGGCAGGATGAGGCAGGGGCCATGTCGGGGCTGACTTTTCTCTGAGGCAGGGACTGGCAGGGCTGGGCCTTGGAGAGGAGGCTGGAAGGCCCCGGCAGGGCCCGAGGACCCCTTGGCCTGGTCCTCGTCCTCCTTTCCAGACGTACCTCCTGACACCATATCCTTCACGCCAGCTGTTTCTGTCATTTCCACAAGCCCTCAGCTCGGTCTTCCTTAGGCTGGGTCGTTGCACAAGGACCTTGCACAAGCTGGGTGCTCCGCCTGAAACGCATCTCCTCTGGCTGAATCTGGTCCTGGTTTAGGCACTGCCTTCTCCAGGCAGTCCTCCCTGATTTCTCAGGCCGTTTAGGTGTCTTTTCTGTGTATGTCAGCAACATCTTCATGACACCCCCCAACACAGGCACGCACACCACACACACACACACACACACACACACACACACCTTGATGGGGGAAATGTCACCTTTGGTATTCCCAGTGCTAGGTACCATGTTGGCCCGGATGTTGGTCCAGCATGCTCTTCTGTGGCTGGAGGTAGAAGGGTGGAATTGCAGGCTGGGGAACATGTCTTGGGCCCTCAGCTGGTGTTGTGTTGACAATGGCTGTCCTCTGTCCCTTCTAACTGGATGCTGGGTCTGGAAGGGGACAGGCCAGCCCCTGTGTGTCTCCCCAGCTTGGCTCCCCTGGTATTCAGGGCATGCTTCCTGCACGACGTCAGAGGGCAATCTCAGAGAACCCTGTGGGGGTTGGGGTGGGGTCTGGGCCTGTGTTGCCCCCTCTCCTGGACCATGATTGCGTGTAGCACAGGGAAGGGGCAAAAACGGGAGTGGCCTTGGGGGTGTTTCTTTCCAGGGCTCCACTGGGCGGAGCTCAGACCTGGTGGGGAGGCTGGTGTGGGGGAGGGGAGAGAATGAGGCCGTCCACAGGCAGGTCTGGGCTCCCAGTTTCAATGTCAATAATTTTGAGTGCGTCTTCTGTCTGATGACCAGTGGAGTTTTCCATGAGGAAAAGGACTGAACTTTCTATCTAATTAAGACTCTGCAGAACCTGGTCTGCCTGGCTGTCCAAAAGAATGTTCTCAGAGTTTCCACATAGGTCTGTGATTGCCTTCGTCAGCCCCCAGCCCTCACCCTCCATTTATAGATGGAAAGAGGGAGGTTTCCTTGCTGGCTGAGGTCCCGCAGCTTGGGGAACAGAGCGGCTGCACCAGGCCTCCCGGCTCCCGTCCTGCTCCTGCCCCCGCGGTGGCCTCTTTGGGCACAGCTTGGGAGAGCGCGGCCTCCTCGGGTTTCCTCCCGACTTGGAGCTCTGAGGCCTGCACAGAGCCGAGCTTGTGCGGCTGGAGAGTCAGGGAGTGTGGCCCACAGGTTCAGGGCACATGGTGTGGCCCATGGTCAGGTCAAAGCCAGCACCTCCACCCACCGGCTGCGCCACCTGGCAAGGCCACAGGACTGGTCAGGGCGTCGGTCTCTGCACGGTCACCTTTCCCAAGCAGAGCCCTCAGGGCGTAGCCGAGAGGCGCCTGGCCTGCTGGGGTCCAGGGTGGTCGGGGCCGTCCCACGTCCCTTATGGCATTGTGCATTTCTTTGGTTCAGGTGAGGCCTGCTGGAGGTGCGGGGTTGTTAATGCCCCACAAGCAACCTTCAGTAAGGGTGTTGGTGGGTAGGTGCCCTCCCTGGGGGTATATGTGTGTGACAATTCTGGGGTGAGCTCCACAGGCTTGTAGAGGCCCCCAGGGGACTGAGCCTTCAGTGCCCGCAACAGAGGCCCACTCAGGAAAACACCGTTCCTCCCCCCACCTTTCCCAGACTCTCTTCCCCATCCCCACTGTGCTGCCACCTATGTCCTTATCTCCAGACCTGCTTCACTGGGGACCTGGCTAAGCAAGAGATGGCTGGTTTATCACCCAGACCCACAAGGGAGCGGAGGGGACAGGGAGGTACCCAGATACCAACTCAGCAAGAGTGCTTCTGGTGGGGGCAGGGAGAGTGAGGGGCTTCCTGGGGGAGGCACCCATTGAGCCGTCTAGAAACAACTGCGGTGGGGTGGTCAGAACGGGCTTTTGAGCTCCTAGAATCCCCCTACCACACCCCCACCCCACCCTCTAAGAGCTGATGCACAAGCATGGCTTTCACCCCCAGCCCCTGGACTGCCGCGCTGAGACCCTGGTGGCCAGAGGGGAGGTGGCGGCTGGGCCAATGCTTGATGGATTCCAGGTTGGCTCCTCTGGACTTTCTTACTTGTGCAAAATTAATGTGTCATTAGTGGTTGGAACGGCTCTCGGGAAGTTAAACATTAAGTGGTGTTGTACTGGGAAACGTGGCCTCTTGCCCCCAGAGCTGACGGTCAAGGCCATGGCCCTTGGTCTTGGCTTTGGAGTTCTCCGACAGACAGGCTTTCTAAGTGCCCATCACTGAACGGCGATAACCCAGAATCCCATCTCCCAGGGGCTCCGATGGGCTCCAGATGTTGGCCCGTTCCTCAAAGAAACTCCCAAATGCCACCGGTGGGCTGGGAACCTCTGGGGAGGGGAGCTGGTTGGGCGAACCCCTTCCCTAGGAAGGCAAAACTTAGTTCCCCGCACCCTGGACTGATGGGGGTGGGGTGAGCAGGAGACCATGGGGGCTGCTGGGCCTGTGGCGGGGGTCTTTCCCAAGGTCTCGGGGAGTGGTCCTCGAGGCAGGAGCCAGGTCTCACGCTTGCGTCCACAGAGGGCAGGCCTGGAAGACCAGCAGCCTGAAGACTCTGGAGGGTGGATCACGAAAGGGGACTCCGGTGTCCGCCTCTCCAGGGAGCCCCGAGTCTGGAGGAGCACAGACTAGGATGTGGTGTGAGGCGTGCTTGGGCAGGGACGCACAGGACACGTCAGCTTTGTGTCATGCCTTAAGCACAGGTGGGATTTGGCTCTCCAGACAGGGGATGGTGTCACCTCTAGAACATACAAAGGCAAGAGGGTAGGAAGTGCCGGTGTGAGCTGGGAGGGGGCTCAGCAGGAAGCCCCTCCTGAGATGGTGCCCAACCTCGGCATAGTCCTGCGGGTTAGGTTCCATCCCTGAGGAGGGCCTGAGCCTCTGATGTGTTTTATAAGCGTCTGTTTTTGTGTCAGTGTCTGTCCTCAAGGGCACGCACCAGGTTGGTGCATCTGTACCTCTGGGACTAGTGGGCAATAAGACACGTGGTAGGTGCTGGGTGAATTCTGAATGGATGGATGGTGGATGGATGGATGGTGGATGGATGGATGGATGGTGGATGGATGGATGGATGGTGGATGGATGGATGATGGATGGATGGATGGATGGATGGATGGATGGTGGATGGATGGATGGATGGTGGATGGATGGTTGATGGATGGATGGGTGGGTGGATGGATGGATGGATGGATGGTGAATGGATGGTGGATGGTTGATGGATGGATGGATGGTGGATGGATGGATGGATGGTGGATGGATGGTGGATGGATGGTGGATGGTGGATGGAGGGATGGATTGGTGGATGGATGGTGGATGGTGGATGGTGGATGGATGGATGGGTGGATGGATGGATGGATGGATGGTGGATGGATGGTGGATGGTGGATGGAGGGATGGATTGGTGGATGGATGGTGGATGGTGGATGGTGGATGGATGGATGGGTGGATGGATGGATGGATGGATGGTGGATGGATGGATGGTGGATGGATGGATGGATGGATGGATGGATGGATGGTGGATGGATGGATGGATGGTGGATGGATGGATGGTTGATGGATGGTTGATGGATGGATGGGTGGGTGGATGGATGGATGGATGGATGGTGGATTGATGGTGGATGGTGGATGGAGGGATGGATTGGTGGATGGATGGTGGATGGTGGATGGTGGATGGATGGATGGGTGGATGGATGGTGGATGGTGGATGGATGGATGGATTGGTGGATGGATGGTGGATGGTGGATGGTGGATGGATGGATGGATGGATGGATGGATGGATGGATGGTGGATTGATGGTGGATGGTGGATGGTGGATGGATTGGTGGATGGATGGTGGATGGTGGATGGTGGATGGATGGATGGATGGATGGATGGATGGTGGATGGATGGATGGATTGGTGGATGGATGGTGGATGGTGGATGGTGGATGGATGGATGGATGGATGGATGGATGGATGGATGGTGGATGGATGGATGGATTGGTGGATGGATGGTGGATGGTGGATGGTGGATGGATGGATGGGTGGATGGATGGATGGATTGGTGGATTGATGGTGGATGGTGGATGGTGGATGGATGGATGGGTGGATGGATGGATGGATGGATTGGTGGATGGTGGATGGATGGATGGGAGGATGGTGGATGGATGGTGGATGGATGAATGAATGATGGGTAGTAGGGTGGATAGATGGGTAGGTGGATAGATGAATTGGTGGTAGGCGGGTGGGTGGTAAGTTGGATGGATAGATTCTTTTCATCCACCTTTTCAATTCATATCAGAAATTGCTGACTTTCACAGGGTGTCCTGATAACCTATCTCTTGAGACAACTCTGTGGGGGGAGTGGACAAAGGCCCTCTTGCTTTAACAGCAGTTCCCCAGGAGCTGAGTCTCTGGCTTCTGTTGATGGTAATGCTTGTGGGACCACAGGGTTCTCTTCACTGTGGAAGGTGGAGTCCTCTCCTTGGGGTGCAATTTCTGAGATCAGGTGAGAAGGGAGTAAGTACCGTGTTTCCCCCAAAATAAGACCAGGTCTTACATTAATTTTTGCTCCAAAAGACCCATTAGGTCTTATGCTCAGGGGATGTCATCCTGAAAAATCATGCTAAGGTTTGTTTTCCGGTTAGGTCTTATTTTTCAGGGAAACACGGTACCTGGGCTGGGAATTCTCCATCCCTGAGTGTTTCAGTGGAGGGAGAAACCCCCGCCCCCATGGTCTCACCTTAAGCTTGGGGAAGGGGTGTGTAACCCCTCAGGCTTTGGGACCTGGAGTTCAGGAGTTTCCCTGGGGTAACTGCCCATCAGCGGTCAGAGAAGCATCCGTGCTCTTGTCCGTGGAACCTTCTGGAATGTCAAAAGACGGGCAGCCTTTAGGAAGCACAGAGCCAGAGCTGACCCCAGGTGGAGGGGAGCCTGCAGGAAGTGAGCAGGTGTGTGAGTCAGCCTGGGGCGGCTCGGTGCGTCTTTCCAGGTATGAGCCGTCATGGTCTGTCTTCACGGAAGAAGGCCCCCGCCCTGGGGTCATTCCGTCTGGTCAGACTGGCTGTCCCTCAGGCTCCTCCGGTCTTGCTCTCTCTCGCACACGTGTCAGGGCGTCTGGACAAACGCTGCCTGGCATCCGCGTGCATTGGCTCGACTTGGCACCACAGGTGAGGCCTCGAGTCTGTGGAAAAGCCGCAGAGCGGATGGGAAGCTGAGACGCTGCATCTTTTTAGAAGAACAGGCGAGTTTGTTCATTAGCTGGGCCCCACCAGCCATCCTCCTAGGTGACATAGAGGTGACCACAACCTGCAATGCGAGCAGTTTCTGAAGTCCGTGGGGAGGGGTTCGAAGTAGGGTTGAAAACAAAGCCTTTGGCATCACAGGCTGGCTGTGCCACACCCCCCGGGGGATGGAGGGAGCCCCGCCACCCAGGATGGGGTCAGGACGGAGGGAGCAGGGCCTGGTGTGGCCCTGGGCGGGGTGCAGGAGCTGCTATCAGCACCTCAGGTTTTAAAAATTTATTTTGCAATTAGAGTGGACGTACAGATTATATTAGTGTCAGGTGTATAGCACAGTAATTAGCTATTTATATGCCTTAGGAAACGGTCGTTCTGCTCAGCTGAATGTCATCACGGGCGGCAGAGCCACCCGCCGAGGGCCGAGGTCAGCCGCTTATCATGACCTTAGTCACCAGCTCCTCATGCATAGCTGAGTGACGGGACTGATTCTTTCCTCCTGCCCTGGAACTGAAGAAGGAGCTGTGCCCTTGCAGACAGCCCCTGCGGCCCCACCGACCTCCCTGCCCCCTGCCCCGGGCCACAGTGTGACCTCCCAGCCTCCACGTACGTCCCCGGGATGTCAGGCCGTGGCGTCACCTTCCGCGGCTGTGGGAGGGCCGAGGGTGACAATGCATGTGGCGTGTACGTGGAATGAGAGTGGCCACGGGCATGGAAAGGACTGTCCCTAAGCACATGAAAATGTTGCTTCTTGCCACGTTTAAACATCACAAATTTTAATTGCGTGCAAACTCATCACCCCAACCGCCCTCCTGCTGCTTGTTGTCAGTTAATCATAGCCGTGCCCCCCGAGGAAGGGGGGCATCTTGGTCCTGGGGCCGGCCATGGGCGTGGAACGAGACCAGGGACCTCAGCTGGCCTCTTCCTTAACTCTCCGTTCACCAGGCAGGCACAGGACAAAGTTGCTCATGTCAACAGGCCACGTTAGGGGCCAGGGACGCTAAGGCAGTGTCCCCAGGGCTGGCAGGTGGCTCAGCTCAGAAACGCACCTGGGCCTGGTGGCTCCTTCAGGTTTCTGAATACACAGGTCCCTAAGGCCTACGTGGTCTGTCCCCTCCACAGCTGTCCCCTTCAGAGCTGCGGGCTCAGGGACCCCATGTGACATCTGGACCCGGCCCGGGGCGCATGGTCTGAGATTTGGAGGGGGAGGAGCAGAAAGCCTACCAGGGCCCCTCCTCTGAACGACGTCTTAGCTCCGTTCCCAGACAGATTTACAATTCAATTGAGAAACAGTAAAAATTGGACACCCCCCTTTGGGCATCTCAACTTTCTTTTTTAAAGGTTCTGTTTCTCGTAGTAAATTTATTTACTTCTCGATGAGCTTTTATGTTGTGTTGACAGGCGAAGGGGTGGGCGGGGCGGGACTGCCAAGTGTTTCCCTCTCCACTCCAGGAGAAGCCCCACTAAGGACCTGTGACCACAGGCTCACGGTGAAGAAGCAGTGCTGCTTTGAACCCCAGCTTGGCCGTTTCCTAGCTGTGTGGCCCTGGGCAGTTTACCAACATCTCTGAGCCTGTCTCCTTCTAAGCGAAATAGGAAACATAATGCAGGTGCCAGGCTGAGGGAGGAGCAGGGCCCAGAACAGACCCCGAGGCCAGGATTCAAGAGCGTGTGTGTGCACAAGCATGCTTGACCATGTGTGCTGTGAGCACAAGTGTGCATGCACACGCATTTGTATGCATGTGTGCACGTGTGTGCATGTGTGTGTGTGTGTGGGGAATATGGAAGTGGGACAAGGAAGAGAAACACAGAGAGCCTGTTCTCGGTGTGTCCATGCAGTGGGGGAGCCCGCTAGAGAGCAACGGTGGGAGAGGGGTGGGTGGCGGAGGGGTGGCGGGGCAGGGCTGGGGAGGGCAGAGTCCCCCTGAGACACAAGCAGGCGGTGGTCATGTTGAGGGCAGAGGGGGCAGCAACTGCTAAGCTCCGTGCGTCTGAGGGAAAAAGACGGGCCACAGTGACCAGAGCAGAGGAGAGGGGGCGAGGGACACAGCACCGAGTCAGGCAGGGACAACCTGCTGAACAGACAGCTCCACTGTGCTGGGCACCCCGGGGAACCCAGGAAGGCTTCCTGGAGGAGGCTGGTGCTTTGGGTTGTTCTGGATTCGTCAGCAGATGATCTGCATGCACCTCATTGGCCACTCCAGGTGCGACAGGTCAAGGAAGAGGGTGGATAAAATGTCCAAGGAAGCTGCTCTGGGCGAGACAACTCTCATGGGACAGGAGGAGTCCCTCTGCCCCTTGGAATGGCTACGCATGCTCCCTGCTTTCCAGGCCTCAAGCGGGATGTGGGCTCCAGGGCAATGTTGCTCTAGCCCGTGAGCAAACACCCCGATTTTCTTCCAACAAATTTCCCACCAGACGGACGTTTCATAAGCCTCGTCCCACCTCTGCAGGGCTGTGTCCGTCCACCTGGCCCGAGGGCCTGGTGAAATGCTTTCCACTGTTGGTTTTGAGTCAGGTGGAAGGGGAGACTGCGGGCACGGTGGGCGATGTCGCCTGGCACCGGTATCCCGCCTTCGGGCTGCCGAGCCCCAGGACGCCGTGGTTCTGCTGTGCTGCAGCCTGTCGACGGCAGGGGTGTCCTGGCCCCAGCTCACCGGCCATCACCACGGCCCCACTGACTGCCTGCTGGGGCCTGAAAGTCTCAGTGCCCACGGCTGCAGACAAGTCGGCACGGTCTCCAGACACCTGGCATCTTTGCCAGCGCTCGCTGGCGCCCTGCTCTCCTGGGGGCCTGGAGCAAGTCCCGCCTGCGACGCGACGCTGGATTTCATTTCACTCACTCAGTTGCTCCCCCAGTTCATTTGCTCCTTCCCTCTCCGTGGGCCACGCAGCGGCATTGGACTCACCCCTGCTCACCGCAGGCTATGGGGGCAGCATGACCTCCAGAGTGCAGTCGTAGGCCTGGCAGGAGGGACGCGCCACCCTCCGGACAGAGTTCAGTCTCGTCGTCCTGCACAGCCCTTGCCCGCACTATGCTCTGGCCACACTGGCTGTCCTCGTCCCCTCGGACGGGCCCACTCTCTCCTCCTGTCCCCTGTGCCCAGCATTCCCTCGCCTCCTCCCCTCTTCCTCTGGACTGCTCCTCCGTCCTGCTGTCTCAGCGTGGATGTGACTTCTTCCAGGCAGTGCTCCCTGATCCCCCCAGTCTGGATTGGGGCCCCCAACATGTGCACGCTGAGCGTGGCCTGTCAAAGCCACCAGTTCAGCACCAGAATCCTTGGGGTCCGGGACCCACTCGTGACAGCCTTCTCGTGCCCAGCACAGGTGTGTGTCAAATGCTCAAGGAGTAAATGCAGGAATAAGGAAATGAACAAAGCTCTAGCATATGCATTACTGAGTCCAGAGAGCAGCTGAGCTTGCTCCAGGCCTCGGCAGGCCTTTTTTGACCACATCAGAAACCCCCTGAAGGAGCAAGAGGGACGTGGAATGTGGGGGAAGACGAGCACCTGCCCCTCCGCCCCAGAGGATCAGGAGGACCGGACACTGCAGCCACAGGGCCACCTTTGACACCAGCTTCCTTTCTGCAGAGCCCAAGTTCTGGAGTGGCCGCCCAGCCAGGGACCCAACTCCACACTCACCAGGAGCAAACTTGTTCCTTTGAAAATAAGACAAACCCCTGCGAGCTCAGGCCAGAGACTTGGGCAGGCACAGGTGGAGAGGCACCCTGTCTACTTGCTAAGGAGCTGGCTGTGCATGCGGCCAGCGGTGCAGAGAGAACTGGGACAGGCGCCGGGCCCCAGACAGCAGGACGGTCCCCTGAGTTCTCTTCCACCCCGGGTCCTCACTGGATCGTCACAGAAAGTCCTGTTTCATGGAGGGGTCTTCTGAGGTGGAAGAGGGCACCCAAGGGTTTGAGGGGAGGCAAGAAACCCCACCCTGCTCAGTGTCTGTCCTCAAGGAGCTTCCCGTCTGGCAGAGGAAAAAGGACAAGACCACCAGGCCCTGGAGATTTGTTGACTCCTGAGCCGTGCCCCCTTGCTCCCCACCGGAGGGAAACCCAGAATTCAGAGATATAGCCCCACCTCCAGCTGGGGGGTAGTCTCCCAGGAGGGGCCTGTGCAGGGCCTCTGGTAAGCTCAGTCTCCCCCTCTATGGAAAGGGGACAGCGTAGAGTGCCCTCCTTTCCTTCCCCCACGATCATTGTGAAGGGTCAGTGAGGTCACGCCTGGAAAGAAGGACCCAGGACTAGGCACCTAGAACTCGTTTAATTATTGCTCAACTGCAAGCAAGGACTCCTGTTCCACTGCCCAGGGTGGTTGCCAAGGGCTCAGGCCAGGCAGCCTGATGGCTAGGGTTCCAATCTAGATTCTGCCCCTTCCTGGGGGACTCGCAGAGCCCCAGTGTCCTCCAGGGGCAGTGGGATGGCAGGTGGGACTACAAAAGAATTAGGGCTGTTCTTGTCAGTGTGGTAGACCCGCAGGCAGCGCTGAGAGAGAATGGGGGGGTCCCCAGTTAAAGAGAGCACCCCACCTAGAATGGGCCAGGCAGACAGGGTAGGGCTGTACAGGCTTCTCAGCTCCCCCCTCGCCCTGCAGTGGGGCTCCCTCCTCCAGGACTTTCTCCAAACCCTTTCCGCGTCTGAGGACAAAGCCTGCTCAGAATAAAACCACAGTGACACAGTGTGGCACGGGACAACCCATGTCTGTCCCCTCCCGTCCCCTCCCTCCACTCCATCTCTCAGTGGGTCCTAGCTTCCAAGGCTCACAACGCAGGCTCCTGGTCTCCCCGTAACAATCAGGAGCAGATGGCTGGCTATGTGTGTCCCTGGACAGAGCCAGGACCCATGGAGGACTACAGGAGGCAGGGCCCTCCCAATGTGGGCCAGCTGGCTTTGATAGGTAGTGAGCACCCTGACACGAATGGTAATCAAGCACAGATTAGATGGCCGTCTCTCAGAGATGTCATGTCAAATTCAAGGGGGCCACAGAATGATGTCTGACCCCGTCACCTGGGCATTGACCTCGTGGTCCCAAACGCCACGCTGCCTAGTGGCCTGGAGTGGCAGGCCCACCCTGGTCATCCAGCCGCCTCCCTGCCTCCCGCCTCAGGCCTCTGTCCCCTCTAGGGAAACCTGACCCTTCAGTTGCTTGAAAGATGAGAGGAACTTGGGTTTGATGTTTTGAAGAAGTGGCTTTTTATCAGAAAGCCCTCTGGGAGCCTGGGCCGCCACCAGTGAAATTATATCTGTTGTTTCAAGAAGAGGAGAAAACTTGGGCTGATGGTTATTGAGATTTATGGCTTCCCCTGAGCCTAATTGCCTCGAATCTTTTTAACAGTTGGGCTAAGTGGTGCTAAGACAGACAACAAAGCCGAGGTGGCAGCTCGCTCTCCCCCCGCCCCCTCCCCTCTCTTTCCCTCTCCCCTCCTCTCCCCCCTATTCATCCCGTCCCTCCTTTGGGAGCGTCCTGGACGCACCACCAGGCAGGTGATGGGCATCATCTCAGGCAGGGAGGAGAGGAGGTGTGAAAAGCTGTCTGAGTTCAGGCTCTGGGTGATTTTTGCTCCTACTGCTGGTGGCTCAGGGCCCCAGCGGGGCAGGGGGTGAGGGGAGGTGGCGGTCCTGGCAGACAGCAGGGCTGGCTCAGACTTCCTAGCAGGGCAGCCCTCCCAAGGCTGGGCTATGGCGTCTGTGTTGTGGGGTGTGCCGCCCAGCACAGTGCTGCATTCAGCAGGCGCTCAACACACACTGAAGAGCTGCCCTGTGGAGGCAGAAGTGGGACCCCAGGGTACGGCCCAGGTCGAATAAGGAAGAGCTTTCTAACAGGCTGCCTCCGCGGGAGTGAGGCGCCCGTCTCCGGAAGTATGTAAGGGAAGCTGCATAACCTCTGGCAGGGAGGCAGGAGGGAGGGTCTTCTGCATCAAGGGGTCACCAGTGGGGCTGCTTTGCCTGCCTTCCTTCCTGTTCGCTGGGCAGACAGATTGAAGGGTCAACCCAGCATTTCACACCTCTTTGTCCTGGGCTGCGGCGGGGGTCCCCAGGCCCCAGGGCAGCATTTGGGGGTGGGGCTGGTGGCTGAGGTTGTTGGGCAGTCCCCCGGGGTGCGGAGGCAGGCGCACCCTCCTCCATGAGACTAGCTTCTGTTCAAGGCCATGCTCCTGGAGGTGTAGGTGGGGAGGCTGGGGGTCAGACAGACCCCCAAATGGCAGGGTCACCATAGTGCTGGGTCCTGCTAGGCTGCTGGTGGGTGTAGAGGTGGGAGGGTGCCGTCTCAGGGGACCCCTGTACCAGGGGCTGGGGGCTCCTCAGAGGGCATCAGACCCCCCTCCCAGTCTCCACAGGCAGTTAGAAGAACTGGCCAAGCCTGTGCGGGCAGGGTGGAGCCGGGTCCGCTTCGCTGCCAAGTGGCAGAGCTCCTGTGTCCTGAACACAGCTCAGGGCACTGCACGTCCCCACTCTTTGTTCCCCCCAACGCCCCGTGAAAAAGGTGGGGTCCTGGACGGGGTGCCCAGTTCCTCAACCCCCAGCAGGATTAGGGCCCCTCCCTGGCCTGCTGCTGGAGGTGGAGGAGGCTCCCTGCCCTACCCTGTGGGCTGGGGCTAGTGGAGGTGAGTGAGGGCAGGTCTTCTGTATGCCTCCGCAGCTAGCTGGTGCTCTTCTGTTGGGGTGATCTGTTCTGGGGAACCACTGGTTCAGGGAGCGTGAGCAAATGTGGGCACAGACCTGAACTCAGCCTGCAGCCTGGGATGATCCAGCCAAACCCAGCCCACCAGACCCCCCTCCACCCTCAGAACCACGGGCAAGGAAGTCACTGTTGGGTGTTGTAACAACTGAGTTTTGGGATGGTTTGTCACGCAGCAAAAACTGACTAATACATGTCAGTATTACACAGATTATTACTGTCATCCACTGCTACCAGGGAAGAAGCTGAGGCTCAGAGAGGTCAGGTCACAGCGCTGAGGTCACCCATCTTGCAAGTGACTGCCTGAGAGTGAAGCCCAGCAGCCTGGCCTCAAAGCTGGGCTCTCGACCACAGTCCGAGGGCAGTTTCTACCCCGCTCCTGGGGCCGCTGGGGCATCGTGGGGAGGCCTGCAAGTGAACAGCCCAGGACGAGTGACGGAGATTTGCATTTCACAGGATGCTGGGCCCTGGCTCTGAGGGGACACTTGGGCTGGGGGGCCTGCAGCCACCCCACCTCCTGGCTCTGGGCTTGCACGCAGTTTTGTGGCCAGAGACCCAGACCCAACACATTCAGCTGCCGTTCACCTCTCAGATCGGCCCGCCGCCTCAGGCCGGCTGGGACCGCCCCGTCCTGCCTCCAGCTGGTACCTCGGCCACTTCCCACCTCCCCCGGGCCCCTGGAAGGACCGGCCGAGATCATCAGTCAGACCCTACCACACTCGCTGGCTCCCCAGTCCCCTCAGGAAAGAAAGAGTCCTGACTCGTCACTTCTGCGTCCCTCAGGCCCTGCTTACCTGCCTCGTGCACACCAGACTTCTCGCTCACACGCACTCATAACATGTAATTCACTCACACACACACTCACACGCTCACACTCATGCACAGTTACATGCGCCTCTGCACACTCATAGTCACACACTGGTGTTTACCTGCACACTCACACTCATATCCACACACATGCACACACACTCACAGCTCACACACACTCACACAGTCTCCAGCTCCAGCACCCAGGCTTGCTCCAGCCTCCTGGCCCTTGTACCCCTTCTTCCTCTGCAGGAATGCCCCCCATGGTCCCCTCCTACACCTCAGTGTGGCTACATCACCTCCTCCAGGAAGCCTTCCCTCCCGTGTTCACCCAGTCCCGTGGGCTTCCCTGTCTCAGTGGATGTTCCATGTATTTCCGTCGTTGGTGACAGGTCCCACGCGCAGTACTCAGCAGGCGCTCACTCACTCTGCATTGCCTGGATCACTGTCTACCACAGAGGGTTGCTGGGAGGGTGGCTGAGCCCTCACCCCCAGGAGTGAGGCGTGGTCTCCTTGGAGGGGTCTCCCCGGGCCTGGCCTCCCCTCCCCAGGGTCCTATGGCTCCCGCCTAAGGAGCGGCTGCAGCCAGGCAGGTGCTGTGACTGTGGGGTTTCTCCTCAGGGTCGCTGGGCCCCCTCAGCTCCCTGGGGCGCCCCCCTCCACAGCGTACCCACCTCCTCTCTCCCTGGTGGTGGACATAATCTAGAAAATTCCTTCCCCCGAAGATCCAGAATCACGCGAGTGGATGGAGTTAGAGCCCCGAGACCAGGCTGTCTTGGTGCCGATTATTGTCCCGGTGACCCGGGAGTGCCAGCTTGATCACCGCGGCCTTGCTTTCCCTGTCTGGGGACACAGCCGCTCTGGGTTGAGGTTGCCACAAGGGAGGTGCTGGATTAGAAGTATTGCCCCTCCCAGGGGTCGGGCTGCACCGAGGGCCTTTTGGAGGGGTGGGAGTGGAGGTGTGGGAACCTGAGTCCCTTCTCCCTCAGGGACATTGTCTAGGCCGGGCGGAGGGGTCCGGGGAGGGAGGGGCGAGGCCTTTTGGGACACCTCGCAGCCCCCACAGAGGTGGTGAATTGTCCTTAGCCCCTAGCCCACCACCCACATCAAGGTGCCACGGCCCTCAGGGTGGGGCTGGCAGGAGGAGAGCTTGTCCTCAAGGAGGGTGCAGGGGAGGGGCCAGGAGAGCCTGAGGGAGGGGCTGTCTGACTTTCCTCGAAGCCTGAGTCACCAATCTCAGAATCTTGGCCTGACCTTGGACTTCCGGGTCAAGGCTGCTTGTTTGGGGCCTTCACCTTCCCATCTGGAGAATCTGCAGGCACTCCGGAAGCAGTCTCAGCCCGACGCTGGCAGGACGCTGGCCGGAGGAGGCGGTGGAGCACCTCTGGACAGGGCAGTGGCCCGGCCTTGGTACCGGGTAGCCCAGCCCCGTGGGGACTTAGGGACAGTGCAGGTTGTGGGGGCCCTAAAAATCCAAGCCTTCCCCCAATGCTCACTGAGCATGACTTTGTCACCCCCCACGCACCTCGGTCTCAGCGTTCATAGCCTAGTGGGCGGTGGGACCCACGGTTTTGCACCAAATGTACACACCTGTGCTCTGGGGCATTATGGGGTTGGTGGGCTCACCATGCCAGGGCCCCCAGTAAGGCATGGCTCCTGGGCGTGCATCAGGGCCAGCTTTGCTGGCCTGGAGAACAGACTGCAGGGGCAGACACAGGCTGGGAGGGGCAGGATGTCCAGGAGACGGGGCAGGACGGGGGGCCAGGGCTGAAGGGGTGCGGAGAGGCCAACACGAGAACCACGCGCCTTTCCTGGAATAGATGGGAGTGAGGTGTCCACGGCGGCGTGAGGTTCACACTCCCAGTGACCCGGCAATTCCACTTGAAAGCATGTACCCAATGGAGACGGGTGCCCAGGGCACCAGCAGGCACTGGGGGGCCACTGCAGCTATGCCCGGATGGCCCCCGGCTGGAGAGGACCCAGGCGTCCTTGTGCAGTAACACGGAGAGAGAAATCCGCATGTGGGCACAGGATGGGCCAGCTACACCTACGTGCAGTGGGGCGGCCTCACGTGGCAGCCATGACAGCAGCCGAGCACACACTGACCACCCAGCCCACTGTCTGAAGTTAAAACCGGCGTGAGAGACCCAAGGTGTGAGGAGTCAGGCCAGCGGCTCCCTTTGTGGCCAGTCTCTCATTTTGCGTGCACTCTTCTGTATGTTTGTTATACTTTGGTTAAAGCAATCAAGGAGTTACATTTACAAAGGGAGGTGGTGCCCCTGCGTGAGTCCCCAGTATCTGGAGGCCCAGCATCGCCCCGCCCCTAGATTTTGGAAGGCTGAGATTTCCCTGTGCGTCGTGGAGCCGTTGGCCCTTCACCTGGAGACTGGGGTCAGAGTCTTGCCAAGGCCTCTCCCATCCCCAGGCTGGGTCCAGGGCCTCTGTGGGCTCAGCTAAAGGGGACATGGGGGGCAAGGAGGGGTCGGTCGATAGCCTCTATGGGAGTGGCCAGCCAGGGAAGAGCCCCAGAAGCGGCAGGGTGACACGTCTCATGAAGGTTGCTGTTCAGCCTCCACCCAGACCCTCAGCACAGGTGCCAGGCAACTGCTGGAGAAAAGAACATTCTAAGGTTCTCTGTGCCCTAGTGACTGCAGCAACGCCAGGAGAAAGGAAAAGGTCAGCCCCACAGTCCCAGCAGTGGGCACAAAAGCCCGCGTTGGGGTGAGGCTGGGTGTCTGCAGCCGGCACGCGCACGTGTGTGCACGTACGCATGTGTGTGCACGTGTGTGCGCACGTGTGTGGGTCCCCAGGCATTTTACACAATGGACACAATTGCCTCTAAAGAAATGGGCCTGTTCTTTAGGAAGAGGACACATTTTTGAATGTCAATTGGCTATCCCAACAATGTTCGTTTAATTAGTGTGTTTTGAAGGGGAAATGAGGGAAAATTATAACTCATCTGAGAAAATGCTTCTCCGTGCTCAGCTCTTCTCGAGGGTTCCGGAGGAGCCGTCCAGGCCCAGCAGAGCCTGAGCCCAGAGCTGTCCAGGCCAGAGGAGCCCATGAGGCCCCGGGGTTGGGGGAACGCAGGGAGCAAGCGCAGCTGGGGGTTGTACCTGTCGTGGGTGCCAGGCACAGTGACACGGCAGGGGGAGAGCAGGCCAAGGGTACCTTCCCTCTGGACTTTACAATGCAGGAGCCATGAGCCGCGGCAACGTGGTTCCGTAGAGAAAGAACTGGGGCCCGCTGGAGACCGGGGTTCCCATCCGGGCTCTGCCACTGCTCTCCCCCAGAGCCAGCACAGACCCAGCTTCCTTACTGTAACATTTGTAAAAAGGCGGTAATGCCTGTGAACCCAATAAAAGGGTGACCAAGACAGGGCTTTATAAGGTGTCAGGTCCTGGAGGAACATGGCTGTGATACACCTGGAAGGGTCCTGGGGCAGCTCTCTGCCCCACACAAGGGCCGAGTGTTGGTCAAGTTTCTCTCCATGTGTAAAATCCTGTTGCTTCCTTTCGGCAGCGCAGGGTCCCTGGCACAGGGGTGTGGCCTGGCACTCGCGTGGTGCGCCCGAGCACCTCCTGACTCCTCAGGGCTGCCTTGGGCAGAGGCCGGCTCCCTGAAGGATTCCTGCACCCCACCCAAGGCTCCTGCTGCCCGTGCACAGTCCCAAGTGGGCCAGGAGGCATGGGTGGAGAGCGCCACGGCTCCCTGCCCTGGCCTGTAGGGTGACAGGCACGCCGGTGCAGTGGGCTTCCTCTCCACTCAGGCGACATTCTCCTGAGTCTCCCCAGTGGCCCAGGTGGCTTCGGCTGGGCTGGGGTAGGAAGTCTTAGGTTCCTCACCCTCTCTGCTCCTCGGGAACCAGCCTACACAAGTTTGCCAAAGGTCCGCAGGCAACGGTTGCCCAACACATGCAGGAAACCAGCTCTTATGGAGGGGGTGTCTTGGAGTGGGGGGAAGGTATGGGGCCCTAATTTCTGGAAGAGCAGGGTGCGTTGCTTGGGAGGGTGCCAGGCAATCTGCATTTCTGGGATCTACCGACAACCTCAGTGTCCAAGGAAGCAGCTGCTGCCCCTTCCTGACGTCCAGCAGCCAGGCCAGGGCCAGGCCCCGTCGTTGTTGAACAGAACCGTCAGGACCGCGGGGAGGTGACGGAGGGGGGGTGCTGCCTGTGCTGGCACGACTGCTTTTGATGGACTGGCTTCAGTTTTCAGCTGTGACTCAAAGCCCCTCCCCTTTCCGAGTGGGGCTTCCTGCAGAGCCCGGGACCTGGCCCTGGAAACCCCAAGCCCCTGTCCCCGCTGTGGCTGGCTTCCTTTGCTTGTGCCCTTGGCCTCGCGCAGCCTTGGGCAGCTGTGACTTGGGGGCCGGCATGCCCACCGCCCGGTCTTGCCCAGTCCCTGCCCCCACAGCCGGCTCTGCCCAGCACTGTGTGCCGCCGGCAGGGTCTGGGCAACTGCCTTCCTGGCCGCTGGCTTCCCCGCCCCCCATTGTTGTGCCCCTGGGAGGGCTCCAGCACGCGTTGTATGAATAGCGCTGCTATAACCATCTTGGCACAAGCCGCTGCTTTCCCCTCCTGATCACGTTATTTCCCTCTCGCAAGGGTCTGGGCGCGTTCCCTGACACGTTGTCTTACGCACCAGGAGCTGGCAGGACGCCTTCGGGAGGAGTTGGCAGTCGCCCAGGCTGCCAAGCCTCGGCTTCTTGCTGTGTGGATGAGTCCGTCCTGGGAGCGAGGGGCTTCCACCTTCGCGTCCGGCGAGTGTGTCCAGCTCTGTGCCCTGTGCATACGAACACGACCTCAGGGTGGCAAGTACCAGGGTCCCCATTTCACAGATGCAGAAACTGAGGCTGGGAGGTTCAACAACCACAGAGGTGGTAGGAGGGAGCCGAATTTGACCCAGGTCCGTCTGAGTGGAGGCCAGAGCTGATTGCCAAGACCCGTCCTTAGGACCCGTTCCCTACACACGGTATCCTGTGTCCACCTCCGGCTGTTCTCTCCTGTCCCCTTGTTTTGGAAGGCGTGTCCTCACCTCTGTGTTCTCACCTGCTGCCCTGTTCCCCGAGCCTGCACCTTCTGCAGCCCCATCTCACAGACTCCTCACGGGCCCAACAGGCCCTCGTGGAGCCAAGCTGACCCCAGCCGGGTCATCTCCGGCATCCTGCCAGTTCCAAAGTGGTCTGCACAGGCAGGGACCTGGCTCCCTGGTGCGTGTGTGCCTCCTGGGAGCATGTCTGGAAGGCCACGCCTCTCCCTGCAGCCCTTGCCCCCACAGGCCTCAGCTAGAGCTGGATGGACAGGTGGATAGAGGGATGGACGGATGGGCAGCTGGTGGACCTGCCCTAGGACGTGTCACTGAAGCCTCAGAAAGGAAGGCACGTGAGGCAGCATCCGATGGGAGGGGATAGCCCACCTGAATCCCACACCCCGGCTGAGCACCAGCATGGGGGACGGCTGCCCCAGCACGGGATCTCACCCTGGGAGGACACGGCAAACAGAGGCTCCTTTCCTGCACCCGAGGCAGACATGACTAATCGAGCAGGGCTCCTGCTTCCCCTGGGCCTGGCTCTGGCTCCGGCCCTCCCATGCAGCTGAGACCAGCTGATTGCAGATGTCCTGGAGGACAAGTTGGCCATTCCAGCTGTAAGCTATTGAAAATCCAGTCACTGAAACGCAAATTTGCCACCCTGACAGCCTCTGGGTACCAATCGAGCACCTGGAGGCAGGAAGCTAGGGCTCATTCTGTGCTTGTCCCTCCCCAACTCGGCCAGCTTCATTCACAGGACACTCAGAGCAGTGGGGCTCTACTCCAAAGTCTCCAGGCTGCCGAGGGGAGGCCGGCCCCAGGCAAGCGTCATGCTGGGGGTGGCCCATTCACAGTCCCCGGGCATTAGGCAGAGGCGCTCAAACCCCTGGGGCCCCGTCTCCAGTGGTGTGTGCCAGTGGGTGTGGGGGCCTAGAAACCTGCTTTTCCACAAGCAGGTGCAGGGCTCTGGGGGCTGTCTGGGCACTGCTCCCCCAGGGGACAGGTCTCCCCTAACAGTAGGTCCAGGCTGCCCACAGGTCCCCAGACCCCTGCAGCAGGGGATGAAGCGTCGCACCATGTAGTCACAACTGCAGGGCTCGGCCCCACTGTTTCCCAAGGCTGCCCTGCGGAGGGGGTCTCACGTGCTGCTCCCGCTGCTGCTTGCTCTGGGGGCCTGTGCCTCTGGTTGAGCCTCCCTTCTGCAGCCCAGCTCCAGTCCTGCCTGCTTCAGTCCCTGCACCCTTGGTCACCAGGCCTCATCAGCCCCAGGTGTCTGTCACCTGTCCCCAAGTAGCTCTGTCATCGAAGGACCTGCTGGGCACTCGTCCAGGGTCCAGACAGACTCCTTGCTGGGTCTCCCTGGGACTGGGGTTCACCGAGCCCTCAGCGCCCTTGGGAGTTTGGGTGACTGGCTCTAAGCTGTCCCCTCAGGTCTGAATCCCGGCTCTGCCCCTTGGAGCTCTGTGACTTTGGGCGGTCACAGGGCCTCTCTGGGCCTCGTTTCCTTTCCCTGTGAAATGCAGTCGTGCACCTGTTGGAATCACATGGGAGGAACGAAAGCTCGAGGCACAGAACAGGCCCTTTATGCTGGTCATTTGCCCCGTGATGTGGGGACAGTGCCCTTCGAGGCGCGTGGGTGTGAGATGTGACAGGGCAGTGTGTGTGGTACTGGGTCCTGAGCTTGACACGGGCCTGTTCCTAGTAGCGGTAGTGCAATCGCCCCAACAGCCCCTGTTCCCCATGGCGGGAGGACGGCGGCCACAAGCTTTGGGCCCGGGACACAGACCCACCCACAGACATGCTCTGTGCTCAGAGCTGCCAGTCCTCCTGCCTCCCAGGTCGGGCCCACCCACCAGCCCTTGTGGCTGCCTGAATGCCGCCTCCGCCCGCGGGCTCCGGGCCACACACAGCCCGAGCTTCCCCCCCTGAATGTCAACAGACCCGTTTTAGCAAACGTGGAAGCCACAGAAAAGCAGAAAAGGTGTAAACAAAGTGCCCTGCGGCCCCTCCCCTTGCCTGCCTCCAGGAGTCTGTGACCTTCTGGATCATTCCTTCCTCGCTCCTCTTCCACTCATGACTGTAATAAAAACCCCGAGTCCTTCCTCTGCCCCCTCAGCCGGGCCTGGGGCCCTATCCTTATGACAACCTGTGGGCTGGGGCATGTTAGGTTGCTCGTTTCTCGGATGGGGAAACTGAGGCACCAGAGGGCACAATGGCCCGGGGGTGCATCTGGGTCTGCCTGAGCTCCAGCCGGCCTCTTAGCCACAATGGCACCGGACAGATGTGTATGAACAGCGAGGGTATGTGAGTAGGAGACTGAGGGAGACGCGCCATCTCAGTGCCACGGGTGAGTGAGGAAGAGCATCTCAGAGTCAGTGGTGCTGAGCCCCAGGGTGCTGTCCAGAGTGTGTGGGGCTCCAGCTGGAGTCTGACCCGCCGTGCTTCAGCCTCCCACCAGAGACCAGGTGGGCCGTGCTGCCAGCCCCCGCTTTTTCTGTCCCCATCGGCTGCACCTGGCCCAGGCAGAGGCAGAGGCTGGGCTCCCGGGAGCCCCACACAGGTCCCCCCACACCCAGCGGGCCCATCCTCACTGTCCGCCTGGTCCCCACCTTTCCTGCTTCTCCCCTGGGCCTGCCCTCCCAGCGCCAGTAGCCGAGTAGCTGGCCTGGCCTGCACGCGGGGCTGTTCTCCAGGTGAACATTCCTTAGAAAAATGACTTCATTATCATCGTTGGCAGCTTGGAGTTGGGGGAGGGACATCTGTGGCCAAGAGGGGGCAGGTGGGGTGGAAGCCACCTCCTGTCGCTCCCCCTGCAGCTGAGCCCCGGGGTGACAGGACGGCCTGGAGCCCAGGCACACAGGGACCCCCACCCGGGCGGGCCTGACGGAGACAGATCTGCCAGCCCAGGGGCTGGAGGGGAATATTACATTATGAAAACAAATCACTCTGCTGATTGGAACTTAATTACGTCTCTTTTATCTTGGTGACAGTCACGCACCTGGGCTCAGGCAGGCTGAGGGGGGCTTAGCCCCTGGGGATTAATGAAGCCAAGCCCTCCCCTGCCCAGAGGAAGCTGCAGCCACTCCTCCCCCTCTTCGGGGCAGGGAGACAAAGGGGCTTCTCCTGCTGCAGCATCAGCAGGGTCTTGGCAGGGAGGGTGAGCTGGGCAGAGCGGGGTGGTCACGGGGTCTGCCTGGCCAAACCCAGGAGGGCACACTGGCCTGGGCCAGACTCCAGGGCACAGAGGCCCTCCTGGGGGCTGACCCCTGAAGTGAGCAGCCGTCCCTGTTCACTCTGGGTGGCCACTGGGACGGAGGCTGTCATATTCCAGGGCACACAGGCAGCCTCTGGGATTGGCCTTCGAGAGGAGGTGGGCTCAGATGGCTTCTCCGCCCCCAGGACAGGACAGGACCGGACAGCGGTGTGAGCCAACTCGGCTGGGCCTCCCGGGAGCATGACTGACAAGACGACCCCGTCCTGGTCTGAGAGCAAAATCCTGTTCACATCACCTTTGGAGGGCAAACCTATCCCGTGGATTTTTCTGGAATGGCTTTGATTATGAAATACTGGCCCAGGAACTAATGAAACCCAATCCTCTGGAGTTCCTGTGGCCTGGGATGACTTCAGATCCTGGAAGGGGAGTGTTAATCAAGGGGCTTTGGCCACGCCTGCCCTGGGGGCTTGGGCAAGTCTCAGTCTCCTCATCTGGAGATGGGGTGAAGAGCCGGAGCGCCCAGGGCTGGCACGCAGCTATGGTGGACGTTAAAGCGTGTTTAGTTATGTGACAAGCGTGTGGAGCCCTCAGGGGGACCAGGCGTGGTTCTCGGTGCTTTGCAATGTTGACTCCCTGAGTCCTCCAGCCGACCCTATGAGGGTCCAGCTACGGGTCCCACTGTCCACACGTGGACACGAGGCACCGCAGCTGTGTGATTGGGTCGGTGACATCACCTCCCAGCATCACACAGCTGCAAGCGTCGGAGGCAGGGTCTGAGCCAGGGAGTCAGGCGCAGGTGTCTGCTCCCGAGGGAGCCGTCCTGTCCGCGGTGTCTGACACCGGCAGACGCTGTTAGTATCGTTATCTTTTCTACAACGATGGCTCATTCATCAAACAATAGTGATCTCTATGCCTGGCAAGACGTGGTCAGAGAAATGTTGAAGGGGGCGCATATTATTGTGTTTGGAGAATATAATTCCCACGTCAGGCCCAGGGCGTGGACGGACAGTTCCAGCATCACCCAGGCCCCTCCTGACACTCTCTGGGCCCCCTTTGGGTGGGGCTGCTCTGGGAGTTCCTTTGCCCCCCACAAGAGAAGCTGGGGCTGGGGGGCTGCCAAGGGTCCTGGGCTGGATGCCTGATGGTTGTCCTGTCACTGTCCTCCCAGGTTCCGTGCTGGCGTCTGGGATGGATGCCCCCTTCACCTTCAGCCAACGGCTGCTGAGGGGGCCGCATGCATTTGCCTTCTGATGGAAGTGCCAGGGCGACCCCGGCAGAATTAATGCCTTTTCATAGACTGGCTGATGGCGGCTGAGTCACCACATAGGGTGATTCATCAGCTGGGCCGCTGATGGCAGGAGGAGAGAACGATGTCATTGCTTTGGGACGGGAGGGAGTGGGGTGGGTCTCCGTCTTCCACCCAGTTCCCGGCAGGGGTTGGCCATCACTATGTGGAGAAGAAGGGGGTGGGTATGCGATTCTGCTTCCGTGTGAGTATGCAGGGCATGCCCGTGTGAGACTGTGGGTGTACCTGCAGGTGTGACGTGCGGGGGGTACACGTGTGAGACTGTGTGTGTACCTGCAGGTGTGAGCGTGCAGGAGGTACACGTGTGAGACTGTGTGTGTACCTGCAGGTGTGAGCGTGCGGGGTGTACACAGGCCTGTGGGATGTGTGTGTTTGTGTACCCTGAGTGTGCCTGGGACAGCCAGTATTCATGGGTGTGGCCCACATGTGCAGCTGAGTGAACCACAGACTCGCGGGGGTTGAGCCAAGACCCTGAGCTGGACAGGGATCCTCAGATTTGTCATTCGCCGCCAGCCAGGTCCAAGCTTCATGGTTTCATCTGCAGACGGGAGGATGGCAGAGCTGATGTGACACGCTTGCCATGAGGATTAGCGGAGATGGAGTCCTCCACACATAGAGCCCATGTCATCACTCGTGGGCACATGCACAGAGCATACATGTTGGGCGGGGTGTTAGGGTTCTCCAGAGTGACAGGACCAGTCGTGTGTGTGAGTGTGAGTGTGTGTGAGTGTGAGTGTGTGAGTGTGAGTGAGTGTGAGTGTGAGTGTGTGTGAGTGTGAGTGTGTGTGTGTGAGTGTGAGTGTGTGAGTGTGAGTGTGAGTGTGAGTGTGTGTGTGACTTACGAGGAATTGGCTCACGGGACTACAGAGGCTGAGACGTCCCATGATCCTCCATGTGCATCAGGACAACAGGAAAGCTAACGGTATAAACTCCAGTCTGGGTCTGAAGGCGCTGGGCACCAGGAGCTGGTGCTGTGAGCCCTGTTGGAGGGCAGGACACTGGTGCCCCAGCTCCAGCTCCCAGGCAGAGAAAGTGAATCCTTTGCAGGTCCCCCCTCCTGGCCACCGTTTCGGGGCCACAGACGTGCCACTTCACCCAGCCAGCCCAGGCAGAGTTTTCAGGAATGAGCTGGAGGGCTGCGGTTTGCATCCCTGCACAGACCCCCTGGCTGCCTGCAGCCCCTGCTCCTTCGCAGCCTGGTCACAGCAGCGGGGGGCTCATTCCGACTAAGGGTGGGTATGGCCATCTCTCCCCTCCGATGGTAACCTCGCTGAGGACAGGGCTGTGGCTGTCACATCACCTTTACGTCCCAGCCCCACGCGAGTTGGACCACAGCAGAGGTGAGTCCAGTGGCCGAGTGAAGCTTGACAACCCCCCCGGCCCTCCCAGAGGTGATGAAGGGGAAGGAGTTTATCTGATACATCGTGTTCATAGCGAGCTCGGGGTGACCTCTGGAACCCTAGCCCTGGCTGGAAATGGAGCTTCCGGATGATTCTCTGGGGATAGTTTTCATAGACACCTGATCCCTGAGGACCTGACCCCGAGAGGTGGAGGCGGGCGTCCTGGGTGGAACCTGGCCTCTGTCCCTCACGTGGTGATAGCTCTTTTCAGGAAAGGCATCTGTGATGTAAATCAAAGTGTGGGCAGGAAGGAAACCGGCTGGAGAAGCACCTTCCTTCTGGGTCCCCTCTGCCTCCTTGTGGGGCTCCCTGCCTGCACGCTGCCCCCTGGGGCAGGAGGGCCGGGCCCCCCTTGCTGACTGGGCTGAGTTATGGCGAACACTTTAGAGCTTCTGCAGAGAATGAGCTACGCTCAGCACGCAGGCCCTTGGCTTCGGCCCTCGTCTCTGGCTAGCTGGGCCTCTCCAGCGGGTGGCCCGGGAGGTCGGTACGTGGAAACAGCAAGTTCGAGGCTCTTGGCCTCAGACCTGGAGAGGGCACATCTCTAATGCACGGGAAGGGGGAGGAGGCAGGAACCCTGGAGGCCACTCGTCGTCAGCCTCAGTCAGGGCTTTCTGACTGAGATACAGGTGTGCCAGCCAAGTTCCCGGCCCGGCAAAGCCCATTTTGTGCACATTCTGTACAATGCACAATTGGATCAGGGGGTCATTTTCTGTCCTTAGTGTGTGGTGACAAGAAGGGATCCTGTGTCCTCCTCCAGGAGAAGTGGTGGTCCCAGGGCCTGAGCCTCTGCATGGCTTTGTTCCACAGGGTGCAGTCTGGGCTCTGTGCTGAGTGGCTGTGGATGGCACAGGCCTGAGCGCCCGCCTGGGCCCTGGCAGCCCCAGCCACGGGGCGCTGGCAACCTTGCACGGAACGCCCGCTGTATGCGTGTCCTCAGGCTGCAGCAACAGAGTTCCACAATTGGGCGGCTTAAAACAACAGAAATGTTGTGCTTCGCGGTTCTCAAGGCCAGCAGCCTGGAGTCAGAGACGTCGTGCCTCTGGATTCTGGGGTCAGAGGTCCGGAATCAGGGTGCTGCCAGGCCAAGCTCTCGGGGAGCCCTGTCGGGGAGCTCTCCCGGCTTACTGTGTGCTGCTCCATCTCTGCCTCTGCCTTCACAGGCCCGTCTCCTAAGGACTGGGCCCACCCTACTCCGGTATGACCTCACCTTTACCAATCGCATCTGCAAAGACTCCGTTTCCTCATCAGCTCACGGTCGAAGGTCCTGGGGGTTAGGGATTCAGCACATCTTTTCTGGGAGGCATAGAATTCAACCCATATCGAGTGACTTAAAGGGCCAGAACGATCACATTCGTACAAGGCCTTGCCCTGCCCGGCTCACAGGAGGTGGCCCCTGAGGGGTTGGAATGGAAACTGGGGGGTCTGGCGTCTCAGCACGCTGCCTGCGTGGCTTTGTCTCCTGGGGGAGGGAGTGCCGGCCCCGCGAGTGTGGGCAGGGAAATGTCTGCTTCTGGGTGGCTTTGCCCTTTTCTGCAGCCCCAGAATGAATGCCTGGGTGGCCACATGCCCACGCTCCCTGGTCAGCTGTCCAGGGTCCCACCTCAGGAGCAGGACCTGTCCACGGGTGGCTGTCGCCCATGGGCTTGTCAGGGGCCCCAGCAGGAGCTGGGGACCAGCTTCAGGGTCAGGGAAGTTCTAAAAGCCCCACCTCTGCAGGACCCACAGGATGGTTCTTCTATCCCCAGGTGCAGCTGGAGCCCATGTCTCTGCCCCACTCTGCAGGCTGCTGGCCTGACCGGGGCTGGATGGGCCGCATCTGTAGGCAGCCGAGTGGCGTTGGGTGCCCAGGCGTTGTGTTTGAGGGTGCAAAAGCCGCGGGGGATGGGCAGGGCCCCAGACAGACGCGGTGTGTCCCATCGGTGTCTCTTCTTCCCACAGTCACCCTATTGAGCTGGGCCTCCCCCAGCCCCTGAGAACAAAGCCCCAGGCCCCCTTTTATCTTCCCTGCACGAGGTCCTAGGGGGAGGGACAAACAAAGGCCTGACGCAGCCTCATTTTTCTCCCCCCCCACCCTCTGGCCCACCCTTTTCTTCCCTTTATAATGTATTTTAATAGGGTCACAGCAAGATGGATAGTCCCTAGCACTGGGAGAGGGGCAACGCCTGGCCTCCCGCCCACCCGCCAGCCCTCAGAGCCAGGACTGAAGGGGCCGCCAGGAGGAGGTGTGACACCCCAGGCTGACAGCAGAAACTCTGCTCTGCTTCATGGGGCCCCCTGGGGGACCCTGCCTGGGCCTCATGGGGCGCCGGGCCCTCAGCCTCAACTGTAATTCTAAACTCCCTGTGCCCTCCTCTCCCAGCAAAGCCTAGGGGTCCAGCCCTGGGCCCAGCCCTGTTGGGGCGGTAGAGGGACCTCCAGCCCAACTCCAACCCTGGCTGAAAGGACAAGAGACAGCTGACATGTAGTGCCCCCCCGCCAAAGAGCCTTTATTCTTCTTTCGTTATTGGATCACTTATTCTCGCCATAACTAAGTCACGTTCCCTTCTTTTCCCTGTTGGCCTGGCTCTTCCCTTCCTCTATGCGCAAACCGCCAGTTGGACTGGGCGCCCTCACCCCATTTTACAGACAAGGGGACGGGGCCTCTGGGTCTCTGGGGCACAGTGGTTGGGGTTGAGTGGCGAGGTCAGGAGTAGCTTTTTCCTGGCAAGGGGTCCTCCCTGACCCCACCCCTCATGGGGAAACTGAGGCCCAGGCCAACTGAGGTCCTGCTCATCCCTTTGACCGTCATGGATATGGGGCTGGGAGCTCAGGTCTCCGGGCCAGCCCCCCCTTTACTCAGCTACAGAGAGTGGTTACAAGCACAGATTGGTGGTTGTCGGGGCCTGGGGGCGGAGAGAAGGGGAGTGACTGCTAAGTGCTGTGGGGGTTCTTTTAGAGTGATGAAGATGTCATCGGATTAGATAGTGGTGACGATTGCACAGCTCCGTGAATATGCTAAAAACCACTGAATTGTACACTTTAAAATGGTGAATTTTATGGTTTATATTCCAATTTTAAAAATTTTAAGAAGAGTCCTACAGGGGAGCTGTGGTCGGCCAGGGGCCACTCCGTCCTCTCTGGTGCCCTGAATAGCGAGCAGCTCTGCTTCCTGGAGCCTCTGCAGTCGAGGTGCAGGTGGGACGGGTCAGCTCCTGGAAGAGAAACAGGTGTCAGGAGTGGGACAGGAGCTGTCTGTGCAACCTCAGGATCTCCTGAGGTCAGGGCTGGACTAGCCCTCCTTAGCCCAGCTCCTTCACGTTACAGAACGGGAGACAGGCTCAGAGTGGGAAAGGACCCCGTGGAGAGCTCTCAATTTCCAGCCTCCGGCCGTCAGCTCCCTTCCCAAAGATCGAGGCGTGAGAGCTGCCCGCACAGCGCCTACGGTGATGGGTGCTCCTAATGAGTTCACCTGGAGACTCGGAATTTGGACTCCGACTCTTGATTTCACACTGTTCCAGGGGTTTGCAGCAAGTGTGCTAGCTACCTACTGCTCTACAAGAAATCACCCTCCCACACGTAGCAGCGTAAAACAGCGATAACCCTTTGAGATCTCCCACAGTTCCTGTGGGCCAGGAAACGGGGAGCTTAGTGAGGCCGGTCTGGCTTGGAGTCGCTCACGAGGCTGCAGTCAAGATGTCGCTCGGCAGAAAAATGAGAAAAGGAAAAAACAAAGATGTCTGTTGGGCGGACACGACTCAGCTGGGAGTGGAAGACCCACTGTAAAGGGGCCCACGGGCATCCTGGCAAGTCGGTGCCCGCGGTGGGCGGGAGGCCGCAGCTCCTCCCCACGTGGACCCCGCCACAGGCGGCTCGAGTGTCCTCACGACATTGTGGCCAGCTGCCCCCGGGCTCCTTCGCCGAGAGAGAGCAAGGCAGAAGACAATGTCTCAGCTCCATGATGTCCTATCAGTTATGTAGCCAGCTCTGTTCAGCGTGGAGGGGACCACACAGGGCACGGACCCCAGGAGGCGGGGAGCCTGGGGCCGTCTTGGAGGCTGCCCACCACAGACACGAACTCCTGAAGTTTACATTTAAACCCAAAATCTTTCCGCAGTTGGTGAGTGCGGCCTCATCAACCCTTCGGATTTGCTGTTTTCAGTCCTACCAAAGAAGGCGACAACGATTTGCCGTGATTACTCACGCTGCACTAAGCCTTGCGGGCCTCTCTCAGCCTGACACTGCCTGGCGCTGTCTCTTTACCAGGCAGGAGAGATGGGCACACCTGAGGGCCGATAGCAAAAGCATCCCCACGTACATCCAGTCCCGTGGGCAAGAGCTCGTGCCGGACGATGAAGGCCAAAGCAGGTTGTACCACTGAGGCTTGGTGCTCAAAGAGAGGGCAGTGCCATGCAATGAAGAGTGTTCACAGCCAAAAAGAAAACATGCCGGCTGGCGAGTCTTCACTTGCCCCTGGGGACCCTTTCCCCTTGTGTCCATGTGGCTCTAGATCCTTGCGGGGAATCGAGGGCTCCCTGCTCTCCAGCTTCAGAGGAGAACAGTAAGGTACAGTCAGGGAGTTGCTTTTTTTCTGGGAGTCCAGCGCCTGCCATGTGCCCCCTTCCCCAGCCCTCTCTGCTTCTGTGTTCAGGTCAACACACCTGGCCCTTGCACTTTCAAGCCTTGAGTGGTGACGGTCCCTGCTTCCAGCCCGGGTCGGGCTCTGCCCCTTGCAGCCCGGGTCGGGCTCTGCCCCTTGCAGCCCGCCACCTCTTTGCAAATACTCCCTTTTATCAACGCTCCTCCAATTCCTCTACTCGAGAGCACCAACGTTGGGAACCCCAACAGTTGTGCCTCTGAAGGGGACACTGAACAAAGGACAGTTGACAGATTGACCCGGCCCTTCTTGTAGATTCTGTCTCTCTTCCAGGGAGGCCGAGTTCTGCTCAGTATTATGTGCAGTCAGAGCATGTACCCTGGTCATAAAAGAAGTGGAAATTAAAACCCCAAGAAGATACCCCCAAAATTTGTCAAGAGTACAGTAAAAGTGGGTGGCTGGTTCCTCCCTGGGCCCCGTCCCGGCTGTATGGGCACGGCTGGACCCACGGCCATCGGGCAGCAGGTGTCAAGCCCGGTAGTGAGCACACCTCTGACCCATCGTCCCACAGCCGGGGGTGGGTTGGGGGGGTCAGAATAACAGGACTCAGGAGAGAGGATTCACCAGATGATTTAACTGTGGAAAACAGGTGAGTAAATTACTCTAAATCTGCCTGCAGAACCCCAGGGAACCATGACAAGTGACTGTTTGGGTGTTCGATCAGACAGGAAAATGTGCATGATACAATTTTGATTTAAAAAATAGGGTACAAAAAAGTAAATATAGTATGATTTCTAGGTTAAAAAATACAGAAAAAAAAGAGTAGTGGGAAAAAACCAAAGTATTAATTATGGTTATTTCTTTATGAGGGATTATTGGTATTTTTATTTTGTCTTTTATCCTTTTTCTTTCTACATTTTCCAGATTTTCTCAAGTGAATTACTTTTTTAAAATGTTTGTTTAATTAAAAAGAAAACAACTTAAATATCCAAGCCCCCAGGACCGATACACAGTGAAGGCACACCTCTGGCAGACTGTAATGTCGTGAGGACTCTATCTTAGCCACAGGTGCACCACACTCGGCTGTTTCCACACGCCTTTCCCCAGCATCGTCAGTGGGGCGCCAACTGCCCTGGTCAGAGCCGGGTCAGGCCTGTCTCCCTGTGTGAACTTAGGAGGACTCTCTAGGCTCAGTCTTCTGTCCCGTCAGACGCAGTCAGAACGCCCCCCCAGCTTCACACCGTCCATGTGTTCTTCTTGCGATTGCTGGCACTCTGCAAGGAGAAGCCAGGGCCTGGCTGGGGAAAGGACGTCTCCTCACAGGGTCCTGCGCTGAGCTGGTGTCTGGCTGGGGAGATGGTGGCGACACTGGTAGAGCTGCAAGTTCCCAGGAAACGTGCACTTATCCAGCACCCAAAGTGGTGGAAGGAAAAACAATGACAGGTCAGCAAGAGCCGGGTCAAAATGGAGAACTGGTGACCGGGCAGCAAAGGTGGGACAGGGCATCCCGAGGCTGGTCAGCGTCCGATAAAGCCCTGGGGGGGTGTTCAAGAGGGTGACGAAATGCAATGTCACAGAAAGGGTTTTTTCCGAGAAGTAGTGGGGACAATGAAGGGCGTCGATGGAAAGGGGATTTGCCAGGAAGCTAATGAAGCTTGAATGACACATCCCTCACCTGCAGGCTCTGGACCTAATTTCACATTTGCGATTTTGAACTTGTTTTCTTAAAGAGGACTGTACATTGTGGATGCTTCCTGCCCCCCAAAGCCTCGTCTGCCCTGACGTGGATGTGTCTGTTCCGAGCCCCTGTGGGAGATCCCTGGCATAGAAAGGGCAGAGGTGGGTCCTGGACAGGGCCCCTCCCGCCCTCAGCTCCCCTCCCTGGAGTGGCCCCTGAGAACCCTGGTCCATTTGGGTCCATTCCTCGGTACCAACAGCCCCTCTCCTGGCTCTGAACCTTTGTTTACGCGGCTCCTTCAGCTGAAAACACGCTTCCTCTGAGACGTACACTGTGTCCCTTCCTTGGGAGGCCTCCTCCAAGCCCCCGACTGGATTCAGTCTGCAGTCCCAGAGCCTGCAGCCAGCAGCCCCACTCCCCTACCCCAGCCTGTCGCCTATCATCTGCCATTGTATTTACCAAACCAGAAAGCTTGTAGACAGGGCCAGTCTGTGCCCTGGTCTCTACCGTATCCTTAGCACTGGGCACTGTGCCCGCCCCGTAGGAGACGTTCAATAACATTTTCTCTAAATAGACACCAGAGTCAAGGAATGGATAAAACCAGACCCTTGCTGATCCACGTCGCCGAAACAGAACCCTCGTGAAGGTCTCCTAAGCCTGTGGGAGACCGGAGCGGGCGGCGTGCCTGCCGCTGGAGGAACGCTGGCCACCTGTCCTCGCCCTCCTTGTGCTTCGTGGCCTGCGCAGGGCGTGGGCTGTGTGGGTGGATTCCCTTCCCCCTGACAAAGGAGCCCTTGCCCTGCTCTCCCAGCGGGGCCCTCTCTCCGCCCATTTGGGGGTGTCCAGCTGGAGCTCATTCAGAAGTTGCCAGCCACCCCAGGCTTGGCAGAAAGGGGAAGCTGTTGGCTGCGATCTGTGCCCCTTCTTGCTGTCGCCCACTGGGCCCAGCACTCGGTCTTTGAGATCACGTCCCTGCGTCACAGGCAAGCCCCATGGCCAGACGGGCCCTGCTGTTTTTACTTTTGACTTGTCATTGTCGATAATATCCTATTAAAAGTTGAAAATACGTTTTCCTCCTGCCGATCTTTTTCCTTTTCATTTAGCAAACATTGATTTTCCCCCCCTCCTGCAGATGGAATAGAAATGAAATCACACACATCTCTTTGGGGTGATTTAGTTGTTAGAGCCGGAGGCAGTGGGCAGACTCAGGACTTCTCTTGTCGTCTCATCCACGGGTCACTTCATGACCTCGGACAGTCATTTAGCCTTTCTCCTCCACCACGTTCCCCCCCCACACACCAGAACAGGAGACCCCGTGGCCCTGGCTTGGGAGAGCAGGAGGCCCTATTCACCAGCTACAGCAGGCGCAGAGGAAAGCATCTGTAAAAAGCCAAGTTCAAGGTTGTGTCAACACCAGACACCATGAAGTGACAATTATCCGGTTAACTTGGTTAGTGCAGACAGAACCACCACCGTCTGCTCTGCGTACCCCCTTCCACTGGTTGCTTGAGCTCAGACAGCTGTGGTAGAACAGAGAGAATGTTGGAAACAAGACACTGCTCTCCCACCACACCCTGACCGCCCTTCTCTGTGCCCCGATCTCCCTGACTCTAATATGGGAATGATAAAGCCTCCCTCACACGTTTGTGGTGAGGATTCGTGGGCTGGCTTCCGGAAGAGCTCTGGGAAGACCAGGGGAGTGAGCACTTAAAGGGATGGCGTGTGGGGAAGGTGTGGGGCACGCCCACTTGCGCCCAGGGCCTGATGCTTCACTCAGGGTCAGCGTGGGCAGGTTACTGTGTGCCTCGGCCTCTTCAGCTGTTCCACGGGGATTCAGACAGCTTCGGCCTCAGAGAGGCAAACAGCACAGGCTGACGGTGGTGATGATGGCGATGGTGGCGTGATGGGTGTAAAAAGAGAGATAACAATGGTGGTGCGGTACTGATGGTGCTGGTGATTGGGTGACGGTAATGGTGACGGTTAGAAGATGATGATGGTGGTGATGATGGTGATGATGATCGTGATGATGGTAAAGAAGACGGTGATGGTGGTGAGGATGATGCTAGTGGTGGTGATGGTGGTGGTGGTGATGGTGATGGTGGTGGTGGTGATGGTGGCAGTGATGGTGGCAGTGGTGGTGATGGTGATGGTGGTGGTGATGGTGGTGGTGGTGGTGATGGTGATGGTGGTGATGGTGGCAGTGGTGGCGATGGTGGTGGTGGTGGTGGTGGTGATGGTGATGGTGGTGGTGATGGTGGTGATGGTGATGGTGGTGGTGGTGGTGATGGTGGCGGTGGTGGTGAGGATGATGCTAGTGGTGGTGATGGTGGCGGTGATGGTGGCGGTGGTGGTGGTGGTGATGGTGGTGGCGGTGGTGGCGGTGGTGGTGGCGGTGGTGGTGGTGTTGATGGTGGCGATGGTGATGAGGATGATGCTAGTGGTGGTGATGGTGGTGATGCTGGCGGCGGCAGCGGCGGCGGTAGTGGTGGTGATAAAACCTTTCTCATGGACTCACTGTACAGCCAAATAAGGAAAGAGCCTTGCCAAAGAGACTTCCAAAGCGATCCCTCCCACACTGAGAGGTGGGGTCTAACTCCTCTCACCTGACATTTGGGCTGGTCTACAGCTTGCTTGACCAATGGAACACAGTGAAAATGATGCTACATGACTTCCAAAGCTAGTTCAGATGGAGTCTCGCAGCATCACCAGCTTCCAGGCCTCTTAGGCCAGTCTGGGAGCCCTAGGCCGTAAGATAAATGTGCAAACACCCAGAAGCACCATGCTGGAGAGGCATGTGTAGGCCATCTGGGTGACAGTGCTCACTGAGCCCAACCTCTAATCACGCTGCCGAGGGACCAGACTTGTGAGAAAAACCATCCTAGACTCTCCAGACCAACTTGGCTCTTGGCTGAAGACCACCAAGTGAGTCCAGCCAAGCCACGTGGAGCAGACGGGTCACCTGGTGGGGTCCCTGACGGGATTCCCGACCACACAATCGTGAATATACTAACGTGGCTGCTGTGAGCGACGAAATGTGGGGGCCGTGTGCAACAACAGCCAGCTGGGACAACAGGTCTGGATGCTTCTGCTTCTCGGCCACGTCCCGGATGCACACGCGTCTCCAGGTGGCTGCTTGGCTTGGCATCACAGACCTAAGCCCCCTGCCTGGGCCTTGCCCTGCATTGGGGTCCACTTTAGACAAAGAGCAATTCAGCCCTCTGACTTCTCGGCATGGGGGACAGCAGGTGTGTTTTGAAGCTGATGCTCCCAGCGCTGTAAAAAGCCACAGAGGGAGGCTGTGTAGGAGTCTGGAAAGAGCCCGGCTCGCTGTGCGTGAAGGGCTACCCGAGGCCCCGATGGGGCAGCACCGCTGGTCCCGAGTATGCCCGCTCAGTGGTAAGACAGCCCTGGGGGACAGGATATGCTGGGGGGTGCCACCTAGGCAGCCTCCGGGGATCGCCATGCTGACCACACAGCCTGGCACTTTCTCCTGCCAGGCCCTGCTAATGGGCGGGGGGGCGGGGTCTGAGGTCTGATGAAGAAGTGGTGCTACGTCCTCTTCTCGCCGGAAGCACTGGCTGGAGCCATGCCCCAGAAGGAGCATCTCCCCCTGCGAAGACCCTAGCAAAGACGGCCGGCCAGCCAGTGGGGTGGGCTCAGACATGCGGCTGGCGTACTGCTCATGGGAGAGGAGCCGGCCCTTTCCTCAGCCACGCCGACAATTTGGGGTGTCTCTTGGAGTTGTTTCTTCTTTTTTCCACAGTCCAGTTTTATTTTTTGTGAAGCAAATGTATTGAGTGTTTGCTCAGAGTGGCCACTGTGCCACTACACCCACACTGGGGGGGGGGCGGGTTGCTACTACTGCTGCCCACTTCACAGGTGAGAAAACTGAGGCTCAGAGAAGTGACTTGCCCAGGACCACAGCCAGAAGGTGGTGGAGCCAGGCTGAGCTCAGGTCTGCCAGGCCCCATAGCCAAGCCACAGACCCCTCTGGCCTGGCCTGGAGTACCTCGGAGGCGGTGGGTCAGTCAGACACACAGGTCTCACCCTTTGGGTCCTGTGTTGGAGGGAGAAGGTGAAAGGGCCCAACAGATGTCCCCTGGCCAGTGGAGGCCGGCCGTGGCCTTGTTGGAGATACTGACAGTGGCCGTTATGTGGACCACTGTAATGAGACAGGAGACTGTGAGAATTAGCATCCTCGGTCGGCATCGCCGGGCCAATCACAGTGATGACACGTAGTAAGTGTTGTGCACCTGCTATGTACCTGACACGCTACACGCTGCACTCTGACGCTTACAATGGCCTGCGAAGGTGCTGGGACCCTCACTTCAGGTGGGAAAGAAACAGAGTCGGGGAACCAAGTGCTCACCTGGGCCCCACAGATATGTGAGCTGGCAGGCACCCCCACCCCATGGGCCCAACCCCAACACTGGAGCAGAGGGCTGCCTGGCTCATAGGAGAGCTGGCCGTGTGTCCTGCTGGTCCCGCTCAGAGAGGCCTGACACCAGGCTTAGCTATGAGCTTGACTGTGAAATGCAGGTGGAGGGGAGCAGCTCAGGCTGCTGGTCTGGGCAGGGAGGACAGCGGAGGGCAAGAGGGAGAAGGGAGGGAGGAAGAGGGTGGAAGGAAAAACGAGGGAGGAGAGAGAAGGGAGGGCGGAGGGAGGGAGGGGGCAGGAACGCTGGCACTAATCCCTCTTCAGACACCGAAGTGGGTAACGGAGGAGTGACAGGGCCGAGCAATCCTGTTAGCCCTTCGCTCCGCTCCCTCTGTCCAGTGGCTCCCAGACAAAGCAGCTCCTGGGGCAGCGGCCTGATGAAGAGCTTAGCCCTTCAGAGGTGGCAGGTCCCAGAGGCACTCATCCCCTTCAGCTCTCTGGACCAACAGGGCGTCCAAGGGAGGCCCCGTGTCTGCTGGAAGCTTCTGAGGGTTGGAAGGCCTGGGAGGCCCTGCAGATGGGCTGACCCTGGGGGACGGGGGTGGAGAAAACCTCCAAAAGATTAGGGTGGTTTAGGGGGGCATCTTGAGTCTGGCCTAGGAGAGCTTTCTCACAAGTCGTCTGGGCAGAGTGAGGCCACAGGCCCTTCTTAGGCCCAGCAGCTGGGCTGGCTGGGTGGAGCCGGGGTGGGTGTGCACAGCAATGCCCCTCACCACCCTCCTCCACCAGCCAGGTTGGACCAGCTTTGCCGTCTTGGAAGCAGGCTCCTGGCTGTGCCCTCGCAGAGCTACAATGTGAAGTCACCTGGCGTCCTGAAGCCAGCTTCCCCCTGCAAACTGGAGCTGATGGTAGCGTTTATCTCCGCATGACGATGAAGGGGAGGGGGCAAGTGCTCAGTGAACAGCAGCACCCCAGCCTACTGTCACCTGGTGGCAGGTCCCTCTGGACTCATACCCTCCCAGGGGCTCCTTGCTCCCCTTTCAACAACGCTTTAGCTGAGCGACCAGCGTCCTTCCAAACCTGGGCCACTATGACCTTCGGGGTAAGGACCACTGCTCCCCACTGAGCACCCTGAGTGCTCGTGTCCCCCACTCCCTATGGGTGCCCCCACCCACCCACCCACCTGAGGTCTGACCTCCCCATCTTGGCCCTCCCATGTCCCCGGGCCTGACCTGGCCCCACCTCCAGGTCCCTCCTGAGCACTGCTCCCCAACACCTGGTTAGCGGGCCCCACAGCCCCCCTAAGTCCCCGATCCCTCATCTCCTTTTTCTCTGTGGCCTTGCGACCTGTGCCGGCTCTGCTCTATGAATGTCGTCCACCTTGGTCATCTGGAGATGGACGGAAGAGGGGGGCCTGGACGGTGCCGTGTTCCCCTCCCTGCATCCCCCTGCCCCGGACCCTCCATTGCTTGCTCCGAGGAGGCCCTGCTGAGGGACGGCGGCATTTGCTGAGGACGCTAGGGTCCAGGGCACCGTCCAGCAGCTCACAACTTTTTGGATGAGCCCAGCCATTCAGCTTGTTGGCAAGAAACAGCCGGGAACAAAAGCCAAGTGGCTTCTGCATCAGCCTTTAAAACCACTAAGATGAGCTCACTTGTCGTGCTGTGGTCCAAATATTTTGGCCATTTAGATGCAACCTTCTGTGCTTGTGAAATTAAGTGTATTATTAATCTCTCTTGGCCCAGTGACAAGGTGGGCAGATCATAAATGTCCTGGCAGCAGATAGAGGGAAGGTGAGCATATTCTTGTGGGTACAAAGTAGACACGGGATGTCTCATGAATGATACTGGTGGGACAGAGCCTGCCCAGATGAGGGTGTCTGGATGGTAGGGGCTGGGAGCCTCCCAGGACCAGGACGACGTGGGGGCAGGGCAGAGGGTGCTTAGAGAGGAGAGGAGCAGGCTCCAGAGACATGGCCACTGACTTCCAGGGCCCATGACACTGTCACATGGGGGACACGGGGGTGGGGCGGGCTGGGGGCTTCCGAGCCAGGGAGACAGGACCTGAGCTGGGCTTGGCTCCAGGCACCAGAGTCAGGTTTCAGATGCATTTCCGACAGGTCTTTGTGAACCCTACTTTTCTCTGATTATAAAAATAATAAAAGTCTCATCATAGAAAACAAAAAACGTTACCAAGTAGGGTGTGGAACGCTCCCCCAGCTCAATCACCAGAACTCACCACTGTTAACAAACGGGGGGTGACGGGGGGTGGGATTTCTTTCCAGTTTTTTTGTATATGCATTTATAATCGGACTCCTTCTGTATATAATTTAAACTGCTTTTTTCCTCTCTTGGCAGTATACTGCTTTTATCATACGCGTGTAATTTATTGGAGACTGATCCATCAGCAGCCGTCGAAGCCGTTCCCCACATTTCCAGCTGTCGGCTGGGCCTCAGTGAACCCCGTCATCACTGAGTCTTCATCTGTTTCCTCGGGAACCTTCGCTGCTGGGGGCGTGACTGGCTGAGATTCAGGCACGGTTCTTGTTCTGCTCCGGGTCCCGCAGGGCTGCTGGTAACCAGGGCACCCCTAGGAGAGAGTTCTGGATTACATTACAAACCGGTGTGTGTGTGTGTGTGTGTGTGGGTGGGTGGGGAAGGCCAGCTTATTTTAACAGAGGAAGAAACTGAGGTTGGGAGAGAGGACAGGCCTTCCCCATGGCCAGCCAGCAGACAGGCTGAATGACTGGGGCACCCCGCTGACTCTGCACCCCAGGAAGTAACACCGGCCAGGCCGTCAGTGTGTGGTGTTCCTGTCGGCCGATGTTTCTCCGAGCTGGTGAGCTGAGAGATCCAGCAGCTGGGGATCGTGTGCTGGGAGCTCATGGAGCCAGCCGGGATAGCCAGCTTCTCGGGGCGGCCCGATCACGGGTGTGGGACAGCCGGGATCCCGGCGCACTTGGCTCATCTCCTCTGCCCAGTGGCAATTTGCTGTGCAGTGACAAGGTGAGTGCTCACCTCTCTGCTGGTGTCCCTGTGGCCACCCCGAGACAGCAGGAACCTGTGCCCTCCCCAGTCAGCTCTGAGTGGCCTGAGGGTCCGCTGGGAGGCCCTCCTGCCTTCCCAAGCATTGTGCTTCCTCAGAGCTTAGATCTGGGGGCCGAACCAGCAGAACACAGCTCGCGAGGAAGAACTCCCTCAGCTCCCGGGCCCAAGCCACCTGCCTGTCTCCCCATCCATGGGTGGATTTCGCTAACACAGACCTGTTTTCCCCAAAAGGCCACAGCGCCTGGAAGATCGGGGACCAGCCTATAAACCCCAGGACCAGCGGGAAATTTCCACCAATTGTCTTCAGCTGGCAATGCTGAGCCTGGCCTGTCACGAAACTCCGGCCTCTCGGCTGAGCGCCTCGGTGGGCGACAGGCCTGAGATGTGCCCCGACCAAAGGCACCCCAGCCAGGCCTCGTAATCCTATTAACTGTGCCATTATTTGTGCTGTTCAGGGCAGGCCTGGGCCGGCCTCTTTGCAGACGTTGTCTCACTCTACCCACACTTGAGCCCCACAGGGCCGGTCCTGTCACTCGCCCCCACTGCAGAGGTGGAAACTGAGCCCCAGGCCTCACCCATTGTCGGAGAAGGGCCTTGCATCAGGTCCGTCGCACCCTTCAGAGCCCAGGACTCCCATTCCTGCCACCCGGCCTGGATTTATCATGGATACGCAGGTGTGATTAGCCCGGAAAACATCAAGCAAGACAAACGCACTTTTTCTCAACAATTAGACATCCCCTGACAAGCACACTTCAGACAGCAGCCACACTGAAAAGAGTGAAGACAGTCACTCCTGGGGGACAGGGCAGGTACATTCCCCATAACCACTGGCACCACTGAGGTGATGGCAAGGGGGTGACTTCCTTTCTCAACACGCACAGCCCCCAGTGGTCCTAAAGCCCTGGGGCTTCACTGCCAGAGGGAGGGGACATGGGCCTGACACCCCAGTCCCTCCTGATTCAGTGTCTGTGACTCTGCGGGGTCCGGCCAGCCCCTCAGAGGTTGGGGTAGTGGGCAGGCTCCGGGGCCCCCAGTGGGCCTCAGCCAGGGCCTCCCGCGTCCTATACCTGCGCCCCCACACCAGGGGCATTTGAGAAAAGGGCCTTGTGGCTAAGCCTGCTTGAAGCCCACCGGTCCCAGGCAGCTATCCAGTCTGTAGGTGAGACCCGTGACCTCTTGGGTTTCCATCCCCCTGGGCAGGTGGGGACCCTGATATCGTGGGGAGGAGCTGAAGGCCGATGTGGCCAGAGCGGGGCCAGGTGAGGGCAGTGAGCCCCCTCCGGGAGCACCCACTTCGTGCAGGTCTGTGTTGGGCTCTGTGGGTTAGGCAGAGGGAGCCTGAAATGCAGGGGCCGCTGCCCGAGGGAGGACCCAGGGGGTAGCCATGTCAACATGCGTAGTTATTGGCAGAGGTGCCTGGCACCCCCCACCCTCCCACTCCAACACGCCTGCACGACCGCAAGGCAGGAGGCTGGCAACACGGGTCGGTGGAGCCCCAGGAGGAATAGGGTCTCCCCCAAAGGGAGGAAGCGCAGGTCCACGCCTATGGCTTGGGAAGTGCATGCCACGTCTCCTCTGGCTCATCAGCGCTGCTCTGGCCTGATGCTTACCTTTCCCGTCCGTCTGTCGTGCCTGTGAGTATCATGGCCCCGCTTGGAGAAGAGGGGAGCTGGGGCTGTAGGCAGGTGGCTCTGGGCTCTCCTCCTGGGTGACCTGATTTCCATGACAGCCCTTCCCTTCCAGGCAGTGCCTTAGCTCAGAAGCAGTCTTTGGGGACCCTCGTTAGTAGGAGAAACAAAGGCCAATTGTCACCTTGAGCCGGTAATTCATCAGCCTGGGGACTAGGTTTCCGCTGAAAAGAGCTCTGGGACTGGGGGCTGCAGGCTCTCGGAGTGGGACCCAGGTGGGGTGGGGTGAGGTGGGGTTATGCTGGAAGGGCCTTAACCCCCCCGCTGGCCTTTTTCTCAGTGCAAGACTCTGGGTCCTTCCCAAAGCAAACCCTAAAAAGCTTCCTCATGGGTAAATGTCCAGGTTTGCAAGGGGCCTCGACCCCTGCAGCCAAAGACTGACTGTCCTGATAGGTAAACTGAGGCCTGGGGGGGTGGAAGGATGTTTTTCTGAGTACAGAAGAACTGAGACATAACGAGGGACCCTGACAGTCCATCCCAGGGCTTGGGGGGGAGACATTGCTATAGAGGCAGGACCCAGGCCCTGGAAAGCGCTATCCCTCCTGGCCCGCTCCTTTAGTGAACACTTGGACTTCCCATCATGTGCCCAGTGGGGAAATGGAAAGCCTGTGACCCCTGACCCCTGGCCTCGGTGAGCTGTGGGCCACCGAGGGAATATCAAGGAAACAGAGGGACAGAAGCCTCAGCCAGGCTGGGAGCAGGGGACGGTAGCAAGCTGCTGACAGGGCCACTGGAGCTGGGCCTTTGAGTAGAATGTGGAGTGGACAGGTCTGGATGGGGGTCCAGAACAGCAGTCTGGTCAGTGCCGGCCTGGCAGGGCCTTGTGGGAAGGGCTGGGTGCCTGCAGGAGGGAGGCGACTCAGGGCAGGGAGCGAGAGAGGGCTTGGTGGGCTTTCTTAGGAGTTTGGACTTTATCTGGAGGGCAGTGGGGAGCATGAAAGGGTTTTAAAGCTGGGGGAGACTGGACAGGGACAGGTGGGCGGGCGGGCAAGGCATTCTGCTCTACGCCGGGTGGAGGGAGGCTGGGCACAGGCTGAAAGTCAGGGGTCTTCAGCCATACAGCGTGGGGCCTGGGCCTTCCGGGACCTCCGCTGTGGGGACGGCGGCTTCGTGGGGCCCGGAGCTGCAGCCCAGAGCCAGGCCAGGCCTCCTCGGACGCGAGGGCTGCAGAATAGCACGCCCTGGGCCGTCTGTGCCCCGCTTGCTGGCAGTCTGCAGATGGGGAAGCCACAATTTTAAGCAGGGTTTCTTTTGATGCAAGCACCAAGCGGTATCAGGCAAAGTCCTCGGTTACTTCTCCCATCGTTCAGCGCAAACGACTCGCTTTATGGCCGCTATCAATAACTGCTCCCATCTCCCCATCGCCGCAGTGGCCACATATATAATATTTAAACCACACTGGTGGATGACAGAGACGTACAGATATTTTTAATCCCAACAGGCTATTACGGTTCATATCATGTCTGTCAAATAAATATTATGAATTATTTCCCGTTATCTTTATGGGGGCAAGTGACTCCATCAGTGGGACTGGGCACGGTGGCTCCCCCTGCATATTTATCCCCTCTTACGTATATATATGTGTATAGAGGGAGATGGATGGAGCAATTGTCGATAATAAATGCCCCCGATAAAACACATTCTCTTCTTGCTTGATGGGTGGTGTCTGGAGAGGGGCCTGGTGGAGACGGGCCAGGACGCGGCGTGGCGTATTCAGAGCCAGGCCTAGGCTGGGAGTCTCGCACCAGACGAGCATCCTCGGCCATAGCCTTCCTCCTCAGCTGCAGTGAGGCGGTCACATCGATTTCCCTGTCGATACATTCTCGTTCTGTGCCAAGATGGCTCCACGGTTAGCGGGCTCTCTCCTCCCATCTTATAGAAGAAGAGACTGAGGTTCAGAGAGGGCCAGATGAGACTTGGTGGCTGAGCCAGGCTATGGCATACCCCTCCTGGTACCCAGTGTGTCAAGACTACTGCCTGTCCCTTCTCTCCGGACTCTGGTCTTACCTGGCACCTCCTGCCCAGCTGACCCCCCACACACCCTGAGAAGCAGGGAGGTGGAGCAGTTCACTGAAGGCGGGAGTCCAAGGCTGGTGGTTGTCCCGAGCTGCCCTGCGGGTTCTGACTGTGAACCTCCGCTGCGGTGATCTCGGTGCTGGAGGCAGTCACTGTTCCTCTCAGCCTCGGTGTCTCCATCTGTGAAATGGGGAAACAGGAGTCTGCAAGGCTGGGGTGGCGTTAGAGGAGACGGTCCCTGGTAGTGCATGGCATACCTGGCACCAAGAAGCCACTTGGAGGCAACGTGCTCACCCCTCCTGACTCGGAACTCCCGGGACCACCCCAGCACTTTCCAGCCTCGCGGGCTACCGGTCCTTCCCCCCCACCCCCCAGACATCTGTGACTTTTTCCAGGTGGCCTTGGGGTTTGGCAGAAGCGTCTCTTTGGAGGTCCCTGGAGGGAACCCACAGGCTTTCGCCTGGAGCTGCCCTGCAGTCCCGTCCTTCTCCACAAACCAGCCCCATCCCCTCAGGCCTGGCTCACCTGATTGGTCTGCCCACACCACCAGCAGCGTCCTGGAGTTTGGGGACTAGGCTCCCACCTCATCAGGGAGGTAAGCTGCCTGCCTTCAGAGCGCTGCTTCACATGGTACCTGACCTTTCTCCTACTTCCCCTCTTCCCCTCCCCCTTCCCTGCCATCCTTCCTCTTTGTCTCTACTAAGCAGAACCGCCTGGAGGCCAAGTGTGGCCCAGCGCCTTTCCCATGTTCCCCCAGACCGATGGAGGGACAGGACACGACTTGGGGTCACTCCTTCCAGCCTTCCTGTGTGATCTCAGGTGAGCCCTTGCTCTCTGAGCTTCATCCCCACCTCCCAGCCGATCCTCGTCATCAGAAAGTATCACCCCCAAAGGAGCCACAGTCGTGGTGAGAAAGTGACCTCGCCAGGGTGCTTAGGGACAGAGACAGGCCACCTGCCCGTGAGGTTAGGCTGAGAGCACCTAAGCCCCTGCCACGCTTGTTGGGGACAAGGGCCCCAAAACTCTGTGAAGTCCGCTGGTCCCCAGCTCAGGGTCACATGGACCCTCTTTGGGGACAGGGAACCAGTAGCCGCTGAGGTGTGCCTGGGTGTTGCAGAGGCTGCTGGGAACATCTGCCCAGATGCCAGCCCCAGGAGCCTCAGGCAGGCAGACACCAGCCTTTAAAAATATTATTCACCAGCGATTCCAGAGACTGTTTACAAGACTGAGTGGAGACAGGCATGCGGAATAAGCCCAAGTACCTTAAAAAGCATCCTTCAGGGGGGGAAAAAAAAGCCCCAAACAAAAAACAAAACCCTCTCAGATCCCAGGTTGTAAATAGATGGATATTACTATAAAAATATTTTTGGCTGCAGAAGCGCATGGCAGGAAGGCTGGGGGCGTTTTTTTCCATGGTTAGCTTGGACCTGGCCACTCCAAACCGGCCGCCACTGTCCTGGGTGGTGTCGTGTGGGATCATTTGCACCAAAGAGCCCCTGCTTGAAGAGAGAGTGAAAAATAGCCGTAACAAGCAGTACGCACATTTTCCATCCAGGAGCCTGTGTGTGTAAGAGTGTGTGTGTGTGTGTGAGTGTGAGTGTGTGTGTGTGTGTGTGGTGTGTGTGTGCCACTCCTGCAGCCAGCTCCCCTTCTGACTCCCAGCAGGCCTGCCCCGCTCCCCAAGCACCCCTGTGCCCTGCCACCCCCACAGGTGAGAGAGGCCAGGCTGAGAGCAGTTCAGCATCTGTAGGCACTGAGGCTGGATTTCAGCCAGGTCTCTATGGCTCTGGGCCCCGTGTTCGTTCTACTGTCCACATGGTCTCCAGGGGAGAGGCAGGGGCTGGGTGACGCCTTCTCAGGTCTCAGGAACAGAGGGCCCCTCTTGCACCCTTGGCAACCCTGAGCCCTTGTGCCTTCCCTGGGTTAGGGAGCCCAAGTACAAAATTGTCCATGTGGGGCTCCCTGTCTCCAGACGCCAACAGTTCCAAAAGGTCTCAAGTTTTCTGTGGCAAGGGTGCGGTGGGGGGGGGGCAAGGAGCCCAGGGTGCCAGGCTGCCCTCTGTAGGAGGTGACTTCAGAGGCTTGAGCCCAGCCTCAGGGGCCTCCCGGAGGACCAGCTTTCCCACAAGCGCCTGGCATGTTCCGACCTGCTCTCTGAGCGGGCCTCTCGCTGTTCCCTCACCGTGCCGGGTGCCTCCCACCTCCAGGCCACTGCTCATGCCTGCCTTTCTGCCTGGAGTGCCCTCGCCCTTGCCTCTACCTGACGGAAACCTCCTGCCTTCAAAATCCAACTCAAGAACCAGCCAAGCCCGGAAGCTACCTACATCCCACGGCTGGACGTGTCCTTGCCCTCCCCTTACCGTCCATAATACTTCCTGTCTGCCCATCACTCTCTGCTTCAATGACAGTTCCTCGTGGGCCTGTCTCATCTGCCCTGTGGGCAAGGCGGGGGGCGGGGTACTCCCAGAAAGCCAAATCCATCATGTTATAATAATAGTAATACTCGTAGTAACTAACATTTACTGAACTCCTACTCCCTTCCAGACTCTCTGTTATCTCATTTAGTCATCTCAGTGACTCAGTGAGGAAGGTATGGCTCTCCCTACTTTACAAATAAGGAAACTGAGGCACAGGGAGGAAGGGACCCTGCTGGGCCACACAGCTGGTGAGAGGCACAGCTGGGATCTGGCCCATGCCTGCCTATCTGGGACCACACTTCCACCTGAGTACCCAATCTGAGCACAGACTCAGCAGTTGTTTGTTGAGTGAATGAATGATCCATGGCTTTGGAAAACCGGGATCATTCATGTTTTCCTCTTCTCACCTGTTTGTCTTGAGACCCAGTGTGGAACGTGAATGGGCTGGCAAAGGAGGTAGCAGAAAGCAGCCCTGCACTGCCGGTCACGGGCTCACACCCTTGGTGGCCCAGAGGTTCCGAGGTTGGACTCTGGGTTCAAATGCTGGCTTCATCCTCAATGCTGTGTGACATGCCATCATGTCATCTCTGCCAGCCTCACTGTCTTCCCAGTTAGGTGGGTTAGTAGTGCCCGCTGCCCACAGGTTATTAGGGTGACAAGCAAAGGACAGGGCGCCATGGTCCTGGAGGGGCTTCTCCTCCTGGTTACTTGCACCCAGTGGGGTCCCCATATGAAAAGGGCACATGGCCCCTTCTTCTCTAGCAAATGGACCAGTCTGGTGCAGGCTGGGAGGAGGGGCCACTGTTTGTTGATGGACACAGGACTGAGAACTGGGGCTGGCATATGGCACATGCCCCACATGTGTCAGCGCCTGGGTTTGCTGCTTCTCAGCCCTTTCTGGGGATGCTTGCCGGCCCCCAGCCCTGGCAGGAGGGTCAGTGTTAGAAGTGGGGGAGTGTGCCTTGGGGAGTGCGTTTGTTGTGACAGTGGACGAGGGCCATAGTTAAACAGGCTAAGGCAGAAGGGGGAAGGGTGGTGTGTGGGGGGCAGGTGGGCAGGAGGCCCAGGAGCCAGCGAGGAGGTTTTCTAGAGCAGAGGGAGCACGGATCAAGCGGAAACCAGGGCAGGACAAGTCCGGGCTGTGGCCTGTGGTTGTGTTGGGGGAAGGCTCCCCTACAAATGCTAGCCCCCACAGCACCCCCAAGTGCTCCTACCCCAAGTGGAATGAGTACCTCCCCCGAGGACAGGCCAGGCTTTTGTGGGATCCAGCTCGACTGTCCGGTGGGAGGCGGGAAGTGGATCCTGTTACTCCATTTCACAGAGGGGAAAGTGAAGCAGAGAGGGAGCCAAGCCTTACCCGTGGTTACACAGGGGGCAGTGGTGCGCCAGGCAGGACTCCCTCTCTGGTGGAGGGCTGTGGCTATCTCTGGGCAGTCGTGGGGGCCACCTACCCTCATTCATCACCTCCCTTTCCATCAGCCCGTCCGTGGCCCTAGGACCAGCCCGTGCAGCCTATGTGCCTTAGGAGAGGCCCTCTGACCCGGCCCCCACTCCCCCACTGAGCATGGGTCTGCGCAGGGAAGGTGGGTCTAGAGGGCAGCAGGCTCAGGGTGGGTGGTGAGGGGAGGCGCCTGCCCCGGGCCAGCCCTGCGCGGTGGAGCACGGTGTGCCTCGTGCTTGGCCCCACGCAGGTAACTCACACCCAACCCCAGCTCCAGCCGCCCAAGCTGTCCAGGGCAGACGGCTGCCTTTCGTTTTTTATACAAACAAATCCTGAATATGAAAGTCAAGGCAAAGAACTACCCAAGGCATAAAAATAGCCACCGGCCACAAAGTCAGTGCCCAACTCTCAGCAGCTCCTCCCCAGCCTGGTGCTTTTAAAGAGGGGTCCCGAAGTGGGGGTCAACCTTACAGCGCAAGCGTGAGCCCCCCCCCCCGTCGTCCCCTCCTCCCCATTCCTGGCGGGCCCGTGGGTCCGTCAGTGGGGGTGGGGCTAAGGTGCCCTCGGCCTATGCTTCCCCCCAGGCATGAAGCAGGGGATTGCCTGGGGGGTGGGCCCCAGAAAACAGACGCCTCGCGGAGGAGCCAAGCCCGTGCTCCCGCGTCAGGGCTTGGCAACCCGGGCCTCAGTTTCCCTACTGTCGGCGGCGGGCAGTGCGGGGCCGGAGTCGGCGCGGCCGGCCGCTTTGTGTGGCCGCGCAGACAATGGCCCGGCGGCGTCGGGCTGCCAGCACCGCTCTCTTCCACCGCCCGGGTGGCTTTTTCTTCTTTTTGGCAGGCCGGGGAGGGAATTCTGCTCCCGCCCGCGCCCCGCCCCCGCCCCGCCGCCCCCGCGCGGCTCCCGGGAACCCCTGGCGGAGGCAAACTTGCAAGTTTGCACGGCGCTGGCTCGCTCACAACTCGGCGGGCGGGCGGGCCGGCCTCGGGCGCGCGCGGGGGGGCGGGGCCGGCCGCGCGCGCGAGCTGCGGGAGGGGCGGGAGCGCCGGGTGGGGCGGCGGCGCTGCGCCGAGTCCGCGCCCGTCGCGGGCCCCCCGCCGCCCCCCCGCCGGCGCCGCAGCGGTCGGAGCGGGGCGCGGGCGCGCGCAGCGGGGGCGCGGGCGCGGGCGCGCGGCGGCGGCGCGCAGCACAAGTAGTTTACATTGTTGGGCGACTTTTGCAACAACTCGCCGCGCCGCGGCCTCCGCGCGCCGCCGCCGCCCCGCCGCCGCCGGCTCCCGCCGCCCGGGCTCGGCCGGCCGCGCCGGGGGCCGCCGCGCTCGCCGAGCCGCCGCCGACATGGACACCAAACATTTCCTGCCGCTCGGTGAGTGCTCGCGGGCCGGCGGGGCGGCGGGCAGGGGCGCGTTCCTGGAGTGCGCGGGGCGTCCCCCGCCCGGCCTCCGCGGAGTTGGGGCGCTGTGCCCCGGCGGGGGGCCGGGCAACTTTTCCCCGCGCGCGCCTGCCTGGGAGGGGGCGAGGGCGGCGGGCGCCCCCGCCTCCACTGGGTCGCGGAGCAGGAGGGCAGCGGGCCGCGGCGGGGCCAGAGGGGCGGCAGGTCGCCTGGGACTGGGGGTTTCTGCCCCATGGCCTGGCAGCGCCCCGCGGCCCCGGCGCCCGGCTCCAGCCGGCGGCGCAGGGACCGGGCCGGGCGGGCGGAGCAACTTGTGCGCTCGTAGCCTCCGGCCGCCCTGGCATCGGGACGGCCTCGGCGCCGCCGCCCGGGCCGCCGAGTCCAGAAGGCCGCCGGCTGGAGCACCCGGGACCCCTCCTCCCGCAGAGCAGTCCAGGCGCGGTGGGCTGGGCCACCAAGGGGCCAGATGACCGGGAACGTCAAACCCAGGAAGGCCCCATCCCAGAATTGGGGGCCTTCACTCTGGCGCACTCGGGCTGTTCTCCGGGTCGTTCTGTGGCGCTGGCCCTACACTTGGGGGAGGACGCCCCAGAGGCACGGAGGGTCAGTTTTCCTGTCCTCCCCCTGCCATCCTGCCCCGTGTCTTTCTTGCTATAGACTGCACTCCAACTCCAGGCCAGGACCCACCGAGAAGGAGGAGGGGGCATGGCCAGGCGCCCCCAGCCGATGCCCTCCCTAGGGTTTGGGAGCCAGTGAGAGGCAGGCAAGGGGGAGGGCGTGGGGAGACTTTATAAGTGAGCATCGCAAGGATATTAATTCGGTGGCGGGCCGGCGGCCAGGCTGTCAGGCTGGGGGAGGATTCGTCCTGAGTGGAAATCAAAACAGCTGACACTGAATGAAACCCCAGGGGCCAGTCGCCCCCCCCACCCCTGTCCCCGAAGCCTGGGGTGCACGTTGGCTACCCGGTTGGTGGTCAGAACCCAGCAGGGCTGCAGGGACCTTGGTGAGATTGGGAGCTGGTGCCCTCCAGATGTCAGGGCCAGGGAACGAGCACCAGGCACTCACAGAGGGTGTGCTGCAGGGTGCCTGGGGTAAGGTTTCAAGTTTGTCAAATCTAAGACTCCCTCCCTGACTATATGATGAAGACCTTGGCAGGCGCTGGGTCCTCCCGAAGCCCCAGGAGTGGGCACTCATGCCGTTTTGCAGATAAGAAAACGGACTAGGAAAGGCTGAGGCCCCAGGCTGCAAAGTGGTGGGTTTGGGATTCAGCCCACCAGTCCGTGGTGCCGGACCGTGTGGAGCAGGGAAGAAAGCTGAGTCCTTTGTGACTTACTGCTGTCGGGCCTCGAATGGGACTGGCAGGCTCCTGTGTGGGCCGACAGCTCCCTTTCCCCATTAAAGCTTTGCACACTTGTGCGTGCATGTGCACACACACACAAAACTGGGCTCTCCCATAGGATCTCTTCTGGAACAAGAATGCTCAGCTCTGTCATGTCCTGCCTCCTACCTCTCCCTGCTGGGTAGCCGGAGCAGGATAGACCTCTGTCTCTGACATCCTGGGAGTTGGCACATGGGGGCCCAGGACCCAGGGTGGCTGTGCCAGAGTCTCCCTGAAGAGGAGAGGTGCCTCCCAGCCACTGCCGCAGGAACCTGGGTGGGTGCACCCCTCTACTGCAAGGAGGCTGGGGGCTTCTCCCCGACACGAGCGGCCTCCCAGGCAGCCCCCAAGTCCCAGGCCTGAGCAGAGAGGCCTGGACCCTCACTGCATTTTATTTTTTCTAAGCTTGTGACCGGCTCTGAAGTCCAGTGGAGTTGAAGGTCCATTTAAGCGGCTACTTGCCTAAGCCCTTTTGTCAACACAGCCTAATCCCCCGTGGGGGGTGAGTGTCAGAAGGCCCTGCTTGTCCAGGGCCCGGCTGGCAGTCCAGGCCAGAGCTGGAGCTGCTGAGAAGGCTGTACCGTCCCTTTTAGCTGTCTGACCCCTTTTGGGGCCTCGGGAAGAGAGGGCTTCTTCCTCCCGGTGCCCAGTGCCACGGGGCTTGGTGGGCTTGGGACTTCTCCCTCACTCGCCCAGAGCCTCCAGCTGCTGCCTTCTGAGCCACCCAGTGAGGGCAGGGATGAGTTCCAGGTACAGATCTGAAGGCCGAGTGACTCGCCTGAGGCAGCCCTTGCTTCCTGCCCTTGCTGCCCAGTGTTCCCCAGTGCCCATGCACCCTTTAGGGGGCAAAGCCTGTGCTGTTGTCAGCCTGGCCAGTGGGACTAGACAGCTGAGCCTGCAAAAGAAGTCCAGAGGTCTCAGACCATACCAGACCCCCCCCCCCGCCACCTCCTTGGCAGCTAGTGGCCCGTTTGCCTGGGGAGGGGTGGGTGGCCAGTAGCAGAATGATAGGCCTACTGGCCACCCCCTGGGGGGGCTCTTTGGGACCTGGGAGAGCTTGGAACTCTGGTGAGGGGCTTCTGGTAAAATCAGAGCCTTCGGGACCCAAAATAGAGCATGTTCCAGGGCCTCTCGAAATAACAGGGTCACATGACTCTGGGGAGGCCGGGCTAGAGTCCGGGCTGGGAGGCCGGGCTGGAGTCTGCCTGCCCAGGCAGTTCTATCTCCTGGGCACTGCCCACTGTTGGGGCGTTTGTTTTGGTAAACTCCGGAGGGGGCTCTGTTTGTGCACGGGGAAGTGTCAGGGTGAGAAAAACAGCCCTCACGTGTGGCCTGACCGTGGCTGTGGCCTGCCAGCCTGCCTCTTTGCCCGGGGCTGGCTGTCGTGTCTGGGCCCAGTGTGCAGCCCTGATTCCCTCTGCACAACATGGGTGGGACGAGCTGGGGGCCCCCAGGACAGGCCAAGGAGGGAGGGCCGGGCGGCTCTGAGCCAGGATTAGGCAGAGTTGAGCCAGCAGCCCTGCTCCCAGCTCCACCAGCTCTTCCAGCTGTACTTGTCCTTCAGGGCCGAGGGGAGCTGCACCTCCTCCAGGAGGCCCTCTGCCTGCTCTCCCTTGGCCCCCTTTGTGGCTCTGGGATGCTTTCTGTTTGTGGTCTTCGTTTCTTCTCCTGGGAAAGAAGGCCTGGAGGTGGGGGTAGTTGCAGAATTACTGTGTGGGCATAGAATGGGTGCTCGGGGGCGGGCCCTGTCTGGCTCGGGCTGAGTGTGCACTCTTGGGGCTCCGGCACCAGGGGAGGGGCCCTGAGGTGAGTGAGGTGGGACAGGTGTGTGTGTGTGTGTGTGTGTGTGTGTGTGTGTGAAAGAGAGAGAAAGACTGGAAAGCCTGCCCAGAGCCAGTGGAAGCCGCCTGTGGAGTTTCATGGTTTTGCGTTGTGTGGGCTCTTTCCACAGCTGGCATGTTCCAGGGCTGTGGCCTCGAGAGTGGGGAGCAAGGTCCGCCCTTTAGGAGAAGAGCGCTCCGTCCCAGCTGCTGGGCCCGGCTCAGCTGCTCTCCGTGGGGCACAGAGCAGAGGCCACTGAGCTGGCTCAGGCTGGGCCACCGTCATGGTGTCAGGGCTTCACAAGCCAAGACCTGCCCTCCTTCCTTCTCTTCCGACTCCAAGTTTGTCGTGTGCAGTCGCCTTTTGTGGCCAGGGCCTTTAGGGGGCTCATTAATTGGTTTATTTCCACGGGAACTGGCCATTGGTGGGGCCAGGGGTTTGGGTCCTCAAGAGCCTGGCTGCCTGGACTGTGGCTGGTGGGGCTAGTGTCCATCTGGGAATCACCTTCCAGACCTTTCCGAGGCAGAGCGGGTGGATTTCAGAGATGCTAGGAAGGGTTGGTGACAGGGCGCATCCCTTCCCTCCGCTCCCCTCCCCTGCCTGCAACATTTACATTTTAAAAGCTGCACTCTCTTCTTCTCCCTTCTATTCAGGTCCCTTTGTCACTTGCTCCCCCCACCCACTTTTTCTGGAGTGACATGGCCATCCCTGGGAGGACCCCAGGAGCTGCACCTTCCTGCCCCAGGGCTGTGTCCTGTTGCTGGGCTGGTGGTCTGGTCCTCCATGCTGCCTGTGTGTGGCCTGCCCCTCCGCCTCTCAGCCTCAGTTCTCCCTCTGCAGAATGGACGCACGGCACGTATTGGGCAGCGGGTTTGTTGTAGGGGAGTGTCTATCTCTGCCTCTTGCCTGGGTCAGGCTGTGGCCCAGGTCTGAGTGTGGGACCAAAACATGACTCCAACGCAGAGGTGATGGCTGGTGCCATCAAGTGCTCCAGCAGATTCAGGAAAAGAGGGCCTCCTGCGTCCTCCCCTGGTCTGGGCGCCCTCGCCCTACTGGGACCCCACTGCACGGACTCCTCGAGGCCTGCAGGAGGGGATGGGGCCCGGGACTCGCGCGCACACCCGCCGAGCCTGCGTGAGCTGTTCTGAGTTGTGCCCCGGCGCCTCCCAGACAGGGAAATTGCACCCTAGAGTTACAAAGCGATTGTCTAGCTCAGCAGCTGAACGCGCGTGAAATGGAGCAGAAAGCAGCCACATCACATTGGCCCAGGCCGTGCAGGGAGCGTGGGATACACACATGCCCGGGCAGGGCCTGGGTCTGTGCACACGCGCACACGTGCACACGTGCACACGCGCTCCCAGCCGTCTCTGCCTGCACTGTGCTCTCCTCTGCAGCCAGGCCCTACCTGCAGCTCTGCCCGCTGCTGTTTTTCACGTGTCCCTGTGACCCTGTGTGTCTGTGTCCCTGTGAATCTGTGTCCCTGTGTGTGTCCCCGCGCCCGGTGTGAGCGGAGTGGATGAACAAGGTCGCCGCTCAGGGCCTGATTTCCTTGTCACCTCATCCAGATGGATCTCCGTGGTTCCTGCCTGTCCTGTTTTTCTAAGTGTCTCCCAGCTTGTTCAGGGCCCTGCACTGCCCCTTCAAGGATGCCGCTGGCTCCCTCCATGGGGCACCTGCTATACACCTGGGATGCGTGGAGGTTTCGCAGAGATGGCCCCTGTGAGCAGATGGGGAAACGGAGCCCTGGTTGAGGCCTGCCACAGCCGTGGTGCCGGTGCAGCGTCTTTGTGTGGCTCTGCCTGCTTTTTCTCAGCAAAGTGATTTCCCAGTCTGGGGGGGCCGGAGCACCAGCTGAGCGGAACCTGTCCCTGGCGTGGGGGCACCGCTCCCCCAGGCCTCCTGATCCTCGGGTAGCATCTTCTGAAGCGGCTCGCCTGCTGGCGTCTGGGTTTGCGCCCCGGCCTGGCTTCCTGGGGGCCCTGTTGTGGGTCTCAGGCCCTTGGGTGAGCGAGTGTTTTATTCTGTGGGATTTGGTGGATGGATGAAGCGTCACTCTGTCCGTTCTTTCCCTTTCACCCATTGAAGGCCTGCTGGGGACTGGAGACCCTTGATCCTTATCCAGGGTTGTCCTGGGCTGAAGGTGGGGGGGTTGTTAGTGGGCTGGAACGCCTGGGTTAGGACAGCAGCCAGAGGCACAGCCGGAGGACCCCGGTGGCCTGGCGGCCGGCTCTCACCTGCTCTCCCTGTCAGGGCAGAGCTGTCTGGTAGCACATTCCTGAGGAACCTGGTGGAGGGGGGCTGGGCAAGGATGGCCATACTGGGTCCCCAGGGCAGGGTGGGGCCTTGGTTACCTCTGTAGTCTCCACCCCCAACACACATGCGCACACACAAATGCATGCCCACCCGTGCACACATGTACACATGCACACATGAACATACACATGTACACATGGAACGCACAGACATGCATACACAAATGCACATGAACACACATGAACATGCATGTACCTACACACGAACATACATGTACACGCCCAGCCTTCCTCGCCGATCCTAACAGTCTCAACAGCCTCTTCCTTAGAAGGACCCAGGTCTGCTGGCTGGATTCATTCCGCAGGTGCCGAGGGCACACCTGCCGGGTGCTGGCCTGCTCCTGCCGTCCTGCGGAGATACGTGTGACGAGTGGACGGCTGGGGAAGGCCTCCTGTTGCAGCTGCTTCTGGTGTGGGCTCTGAAGGAGAGACAGGGTTGCGACAGGTGGTGGGGGAGGGTAACTCCGGGTGGACAAAGGCCCAGAGGCCCATGTGGCAGGAGCTGGGAGAGGTGGCAGTGTGTGGACAGACCCAGTTTCTAGGCGGGGCCCTGGCGCCAGGTCAGGTGTGTGGGGGTCCGGGGTCCGGCGTGGCCGTGGGCAGGGTGGTATAGATGGTTGGGTTGGGCCTCCAGCTCTGTGCAGAAGGTGGGCTGGAGGCAGGCCGGCGCTGGAAGGAGGCAGGGCCTGCGTGGGCTGGGGGCCTGACGGCAGGGCCCCTGTGAGTGCCTTGTTTCCCCTTGCCCTCAGCACAGCGGCCAGAGCTGGGCACGGGGGACTCCGAGGGGCTTTCTTGGGGATCGGACTGGGCAGCTTGGTTGGGCGGCGGATGCCCAGCGTCCCTGAGCATGGGGCTGAGAGAGGACTCCCCCGCCCCCTGAGCCCCCGCTCTCTTCCTGGCCCTTGGGCCCTTGGCCTCTCCCTGGGGAGGTGCTCTCTACCCCATGTGTCTCCCCCCCATGTTGATGGAGACATCCCAGGGCCTGTGTGCTAGGGGCACGAGTGAGGGGGCCTGGGGTCTCTGGGAAAAGTGGTGGAATGGGCCGGCGGCCAAGAGAGTGCTGGCCCAGGCCTGGGCCGGACAGGCCAGAACCAGAGCACAGGCTGCAGTTGGGGGGGCAGGCTGTCCATGCAGGGTAGAGCGGCTGAGCCTGCTCGGGTCAGGGCAGGGACCCGAGGGCTGTGGTGGGAACTGGCCTCGGGGCTGGGGGATGGGATGTAGGCGGGCCCTGGGGGTCCTCTCCTGGCCCTTGGCTCGGAGTTCCTGAGGCACGGAGCCTCAAGCTCTGTCATCTGGGGCCCGACATGCAAAGGGGAGCCCTCGCTCGGTTTCTGGGCTGACCCGAGCCTGGCCGTGGCCACCCTGCCCGTCTCTGGACTCCTTGGAGCAACAGTGGTTTCCAGCTGTGCCTTAGTTTCCCTGACTGCCCTGGGCACAGGGCTGGTGGTGACGGTCTCTGTAGAGTGGCGGCCGCTGTGCTGAGTCTGGAGCATGCAGTGCTGAGGGGAGGGAGGGAGAGTGAGTTGGGCTGGGGCCAGGCTGTGTGTGTAAACGCTCCGTGGGCCCTGGATAAGCCCCGAGGAGTTCAGAGCCGGCCACACCCGGGCCGCGGGGCTGTAATGAGGTTACTGATTCAACAGGTTTCCTGGTGCTGCCTCCTCGAACCAGGGAGGCTGGGCAGCCCCCGGGAGGGATCTAAGTATCCCATAATTGACCAATTTAGCTTAAGTGTCCGCACTCGCCCCGGGCAGAGGTCAGGCAGTGGCAGCCCAGGTGCTGTGATGCCGCCTTGTCCAAAGCCTTCTGGCACCTGTGGGCCTGGCTGGCCCCGTGCCTCCGCCTGGGACGCCTGCTCCCGTCCCCTCTTCGTCTGCCTGTGGGAGCAGCTCCAAAGCCATGTTCTTCCGGAAACCTACGGCTGCTGTTCCCACACGGTGGAGCATGCAGGGCACTGGGCACAGTTTTGGACTCGGTGCTGAGCTCCCTGGGTCCAAACCCCGCTGTCAGGTTGGCTGGCCCTGCCTTACTTGCCTCGCCGTTTCCTTGTGGGTACGTGGAAGCTCAGGGCTGTCCTGGGAGAGCAGGCGTTGGCCAGTGTGTGCTCGGGATGTGCTGGCCACCCGCCGCACCTTCTCTTGTTTCCGAGGCTTCCCCAGGGCAGGGCCTGGCAGGGCGAGTGCAGCCCTGCAGCCCCCAGCACGTGTGTCTGATTGAGGAGTGGGATGGAGAAGACCCCACACTGACCGTCCCCCGGCTGCGGCTCCATACCCAGGCTGTAGAGGAGGAGCCCAGGGCCCTGGTGGGGGCTGGCGGGCCGGTCCAGCCCCTGCTGTCCAGCCAACTCAGGCCTCATGTCCAGAGTGCCTGCCTTGTTGTCTGTTTGTCCCTGAGACGTATGGCCGGCCGTTGGGCAGCATTGGTCAGTGGTAGCAGCCGTGGTGGCCCTGTGCTCAGCTGTCCTGAGGTCAGCTGTCTACGTGGACAGGCCCATGAGGTGGGGGGCTGTCGTGTCCACGTTTTGGGGATGAGGGCTTCAGACTCGGGAAGGTTGAATGAATGTGGCTAGGGTGCCCGGGCTGGTGAGGACGTGGAATGTCAACTCTGGGGGCTGAGCCGCGATGGGGTCCTTCCTTGGGACCGTCAGCGCCTCCCATCCACACCCTGGACCAGCTTCGTCTGGAGTGCTTTTAGGGTGCCTTCAGCAGAGGCTTTCGCTGTTGCTACTGGGAGAGGTTCGTTGTGCTGAGCCCCGGGGGGTGGGGGGTGTCCCCTGAGCCCTCTTGCCCTGCTCTGTTCTGTCAGGCGGGAGAGACACTCCAACCGGTCGCTGCAGCCCGGCATGTCCCTCCTTCTCTCTGGGCCTCAGTTTCCCTGGGGCTCTCTGGCTGCCAGAGGCTTCTGCCCTTCCCTCCTGGTGCCTTGGCCTGGTTCCCCTGAGCTGGGTGGCTGTCTGGGTGGGATGGCACAGCTGGGGACCAGTTCCTCAGGAAATGGCTGCCTTACCTCCCCATTTGAGGGGGGCAGGGCCTGGCTGGGTCCCTGGGGGGCTAGGAGGCCATGGGCGCCGAGGTGGCTAGGGTGGGGGGTGTGGTCACTCCAGTTGGCCTAGCTCTGGTTTTGAACTAGGAGTGTTGGGAGAGACACTTCGGGGCCGGGCAGCACGTGATGGGGAAACAGTGAACCTCACGAACTGGGGCTGGGTCGAGCAGGGGACAGTGGGGTCATGCTGGCCACCACCCAAGGCCAGGAGAGCCCCTCTCCCCTTGGGCTCTGACCTTGCCTACTGGAACTGTCCATGGCCCCCCATGGCCCCCCACCCCCGGCTGGAGGCCAGGCCTCTGCTCAGGGTCTCGTGGCTTGTGGCCTCTCCTGCCACATCAGGCACCACTCACTCTCCTCCCTGGCTTTCTTGTGTTTACAACTTGATGGTGAAAGAGGTTACCCTGTGTGATGAGTGAGTGCCAGTGCTGCGCTGAGGGCTCTGTGGTCCTGGGCCAGCACATCACCTGTGTGGGCCTCCTGTGCCTCACCTGCTCACTGCTCACTGCCTGGGGAGTCAGGGAGGCTCCCGAGAGGAGGCGATGGTGCAGGCGAGTTTTAAGGTATGAATAGCAGTTTGTTGGGTGGACTGTGGGAAGGGAATCCGTTAGAGCAGGGAGTTCTGGGTGTGGAGAGGAGCTGTCCGTGTGGCTCTGGGTAGCGGTCCTCCCCGGAGGATTCCAGAAGTACCCGACTGCATGGCCAGGCTCTGGCCTGCCGCTTGCTGGCTGGGTTGCAGGTCTGTGCTGGTAAGGAACCACGTGAGCGTGGGGGTGTGGTCAGCTGGTCTGGGAATAATTAACCCTGGGAGGAGGTGGAGCTGGGAGTGGGCCTGGCTGCCACCGTGCCCCCTCTGAGCCAGTCCCCTGCTGGCTTGATGTCCCCTCTGCTTCCCAGGCCCTGGACTGTCCTGGTCTGGAGCATGACCCACTCTGGCCCCCCACGAGTTGTTGCGCCAGCTCGGATCTCTGGCTCCTGGTGTGAGTGCCGTTGTCAGGCCTCTTCCCCACCCTGTGTGTCCCCACATCCCTTGGTCCATCCCCTGCCACGGCCCTGCCCCTCTCCCGTGAGCACTTCTAGGTATCATTTGCCCAGGAATCTCCTGTGTGCACTGGGCTGTCTGATGGCCCTTCACCCTCTCCTTGCCGGCGCTGAGGAAAACAGCTCTGATTGGGGCCAGAGTCCAGGGGAGGTGGTGGAGCCGCCCCCGCCCCACCCCTGCTCCTGGACTTTCTGCCCAGGATCAAGGTCGGGAGGAGGGCTGGAAGGTGGGGCCTCAGGCACTGGCTGCCAGGCCACTCTGGGCTCAGATGTGCTGAGGTGGGCCGCGGCCGGGGCAGGGCAGTGCTGGCCGTGGCCTTCCCGGGCCCAGCTGGAGGGGCAGGGTCAGTGGGGAGGGGAGCCAGGGCCCCCTCTTCTCTCTTCTGTCTCCCTGGGCACCAGGTCAGGGCACCAGTCTGTCAGGTCTGCCTCCCCCCGAGATGGGGACCCCAGGAAGCTCCCCCACAAGAGGCTGACCCCTGCCGCTGATGGACCAAGGGGGTGCCACGCTCAGGGCTCCTGCCCGTTCCATTCCCGCTTTGCCACATGAACTTTGTGACTTCCTCCCTCTTTATCTCGGTTTCCTCATTTGTAAAATGGAAGGAAGGATGTTGGAGCCAGTTAGAGGTGGGGGCTGGGCACTGCCGTGTGCTGCCCCTCCCACCCCGACCCTGGCCGCCACCACTCTCGGGCGTGCGGCTCTGGGACCTCAGCCCCTGCTCGCAGTGCGGTTGGTTTGTAGGTCTCGTTTGCTGAGCCCACAGTGCCAGGCGCTGTGCCAGCCCCACGTCTGTTGGATGAGTTCGTGCTCTCTGCAGACTCTCCCCCATATCCTCCACTTCAGAAATGTCCTGGGGGTAAGCCCACCCCTTGCAGAGTTGACTTTTAAAATTATCATCATGATTTGAATCATCCTCCTTCTGGGGGTCCAGCCTGGCTTTAAAGGGAGGGACGTCCTGCTGCGTGTCTAGCCGGGTGCTGATTCCTGGGACGAGGGGTGGGCTGCTGCCCAAGGGGAGATGCTGGGCCCGAGCTTGGTGCTGGGGGCCCTGGGAGCCCTCAGGGAGCCTGTGGCCAAGGCTGGGACCTCGTGTGTTTCTGCCTAAGGGGTGAGCTCCCACCCTCAGCTCTGCTTGCTTTAGACGCACCTGCCACCTGCTGCTGGACAGAACCTGGTCTCCGTGGCCTCAGTGCCCAGGTGCGGAGTGGGGCACCCTGAGTCCCACGTGACTGCCCATGTTGGGACCTGGCTCCGTTCTCTGCCGCTAAGCACTGTATTGAAACTTGGCCATTGGGTGGGTGGGTGGGTCAAGGCCTGGCCAAGATTTCAGAGCAAATCTTCCGCCTGCCAGCTGTCCATCCATCTGTTCATCTGACCGGCTGTCTGTCCATAGATGTCTGGCTCCTGCGGGCTGCTGGGGAGGCAAAGTTGAGTGAGGCCCAGCCTCCAAGGGGTGAGTGGTGCTTGGGGTCAGACAGGCTGGGATGGATCCCAGCACTGCCACTTGCCAGAGTGTCCCCTTGGACCGGGTTTCTTACCTCTCTGTAAAGTGTGTCTGGGTAGGTCACCCATAGAGTGTGTAGAGCTGAAGTTGACTGGTGTGTTACTCCTGTGCCCGGTCTGGGGGAGGAGATGGCGTGAGAGTGGTGGTGGAAGGAAGTCTGGAAGCAGAGTGGGCACAGAAGCAGTGACAGCATGTTGCCCTGGTGTTCCGTGGGGTGGGCCCTGTGAATTGGGTCATGACGGATGCATAGGAGTTCTCTGGGAGAAGTCAGCTTTGCATCCTCAGACCTGTGCGTGAGCTTTGTTTCGTCAGAGGCCTTCTGGGCAGAGCTCCTTGAATCTGCCTGTGTGGCTGGAGCCCAGCCAGTGAGGGGGGAGGTAGAGATGGAATCAGAGGGCGAGAAGGTTCCGGATCTTCTGGCCCCATGGGGGTGGAGCCATTGGAGGGTCCTGGGCCCGGGAGGGGGGTGTCTGGCCTGTGCTTGGGAGGAGGCTGTGCTGCTGTGTGATAAGGGGGGCTGGAGGGCAGGGTGGGGCAGGGTAACCGGGTGAAGTGGTCCCACGCTTTAGGCCTGAGTACCTGGTGGGATGTGTGCCTTTTACCGAGCGAGGCGAACCGTAGAGCGAGCAGGTCTGGGGAATGATCAGGTCTTGGGTGTGGGCTGTGCTGTGACTCCCACCGGGAGAGCTTGGGTGGGCAGTGTGTGCGCGGGGAGAGTGGGGGAGGGGCCTGGGCAGTGCTGTGCCGTCCTGCAGGTGGCAGGAAAGCCTGGCAGCGGGACGAGGTCGCCGGAGGGTGGACCCGGAGAGCTGAGGAGGAGCCGGGCTGGTGCAGGGCCCCCTGAGAGGGGTCCTTGCAGGCTGCCTGGATGAGGTGGGGTTTGAGCCAGGCTTCCTAGGCGGGACCCCCACCTCAGCTTCCACTTTCATTTCTCAGGGCGCTTTTCCTGGTAGGGTCAGCTGGCAGTGCTCTCACTGCTGGGGAGAATTGTGTCGGCCGTGCCGGTGGGTCTGTGGCCGTAGAGAGGCAGCCAGAAGAGCTCTAAGGGCCAGGAAGAAGCCAGCGGCAGGGCGGTGCCCCCAGCCTCCCCCTGGGGAGGAGGGGGTGATCCTCATCTCCCCCCGGGGTGTGATGGGTGCCGGGCTTATGCCCACACTGCCCTCTACCCCCAGCCCAGGGTCTCTGCCCTTTGACGATCAATTGAAAGGATGTGTTTGGCAGCTGTTGTGAGAGAGGTTACCCTCCTGCTGTGCCAGGGGGTACAGTGGGTGTGGCTGAAGTCATGGGCTGCCCCTCGCCTGGCACTGGTGTGGCCAGAGGGCTGGCCTAGGCACTCGGAAGTGGGAGGCCCGTCCTGGGCCAGTGCTGCCTGGACCCGGGCAGTTGGGCCGCCCTGAGCATGTGCTCCGGGCTGACATGGCGTCGTCTGGGTGCCAGCTCAGGTTCCACAACTGTGAATGGGGCTCATGACGGTCCCTGCATCCTAGGGCGCCTGAGGGTTACCGGAGACGCTGCAGCCAAGTGCGGGCGGGGCCTGGGTGCCCACGGTCTGTGTGCAGTTGGGGCCCTGGTGCCACGTGTCCCTGCTGCTCAACTTCCCCCGGCCAGGCCCCAGGCCAGTCAGCCGGTGTTGTCCATGGACCTCTGGCCTCCCTCCTCAGCCTGGAAGGCTGGGCAGCTGTGTGGACGCGGCCCCGGCCTGGCTCCCCGTGGCTGGCGTAGGCTGGGAGTTTTAAAAAGAAAAGGCCTTGGTGATGAGAGCGCCTCCTCGTGTCAGGGTGAGCTGACCCCCCTCTGCGGGCTGCCACCTGCAGGCAGCTCTGGTTCCAGGGTGACCAGCCCTCAGCCCAGGTGGCGTGCCCGGGCCCTCTGCCTCAGCTCCTGCGAGCCCTCCCAGTTCCAGGTCACGAGGTGGGTCACGGCGCTGGGTGCCGTCGCTGGCCGCAGTTCGTGGGAGAGGTGTGTTCCTCGCGGTGTCTGCCCAGCCGCGGCGGCCAGTCTGCGTGTGGGCGGCCTCCCTGCCCGCAGCCCCGCGCCGACACTTATCTGTTTGTGGACGTTATTGTGTCTCCCGCGTTGGGCGTCGGGGATGCGCCCATGGCTGGCTGATGGCGTGGGGGAGGGGACAACTACTGGAGCCACGCTGGCCTGGATGTGGCTGATACGCTGTGAGCTTGTTATCAGAGGGGGCAGTCAGTACCCCCCTTGGCCATCACTCCCGCCGTGCACTGAGGCCAGGCCCTGCGCTCTGCCCAGCCCCGTGGGTGAGGGGCAGGAGCAGACAGATCACCGCTTTGGGGGAGTAAGCAGGCCTCGTGCGGACCTGGGGCTTTGGGGGACCCCAGAATGAGGAGATGTCTCCAGGGCTCTGGAGATGCCCCACCCACCCCAACTTCGCTCCCCTGTTGACTCTGGGTCCCTCTTGGTTTCTGAGAACAAGGAGGTGACTGTCCACCGCCTGGCTGTCTGGACTCTGAGCTTGGTGCTTGGCGGCCCACGCTGGCCAGGACCTGGACCTCGAGACGGGATCTGGGTCACCAGCCCACGTGTTTGTGTCGGGGGGGCTGCTGGAATTCCTGATCTGGGCTTGGCCCCCAGGACCTGGAGGCTAAGGGGCGGGCCCAGGGTGTGCTCTCAGCCTCTGTTCCACTCATGGGACCTCCACCTGTACTCTGGCCAGCTCAGAGGGTCTGCGGGCTGGAGGGCAGCACCACGTGGTGGGCATGTTGTCCCCTGCACCCTTCTTTCCTCTCTGGCCTCAGCCTCAGGGTCCCTGTCCTCCCCAGACCCTCCTTGGGGACTTGGAGCCAGACCTTACTGAGCGAAGGGACTGGGCAGGGTCCCTTCTGTACCTGGGGTCCAGTCAGAGCATGTGTGTGTGAGCCTGTGTGTGTGGAAGGGTGTGTGAGCCAGTGTTCCTGGGTGTGTGTGTGTGCTGTGTGTGCCCTGGGCCCGCACAGGCACATCCAGGGGGCAGATGGGCTAGTGTCCCGAGGAGCGGGCGCCCTGGCCGAGGGGAAAGCGCGGCAACTGAACGAGCCTCAGCCGGTCTGTGTGCAGGGAGGGAGAGGCCGGTCAGCCAGGTGGCGTCAGAAGAGCATGGGGCTGGGGGCGGGTGGTCTGCAGGAGGGACTGGGGTTTTCTCCTGAGGGCCAGAGAATGGAGAGGGCCGAGTGCAGAGGATTTTCCAGAAAGAACTCCAGCTCTCGTGGCGAGGGTGGTTTGGGGTTGACAGCGTTGGGTCAGACCAGTGCTGTTACCCCCAGACCCCGCTCAGGCCCCCAGAGCCCACCCAGTTCCCAGGGAGTGGCAAAGGGGGCAGCGAACGTCAGAACAAGTGGTGGGACTGAAGGGGCTTCCGGAGTGATGAGGGACACTCTGAAGTAGTACCCGGGGCCAGTGGGGCTCATCCTTGGCACGCGTCCCACAGCTCCAGGCCTAGACTGGGGCAGGCATCGCTAGTCGTCTGCAGCACTCAGAGTTCCTTTCAGCAGGTGCTCTAGGCAGACTCAAGCAATCGACAAGCCCTGACCCAGCAGGTACTTCACTGAATACAGCCCGTAGTGGAGAATCCGCACAGTCCCAAGGATGGATGCACGAGCTGTACCCTGGCCCTCACGGCCCTCCCGTGCCCAGCTGCAGGATCAGGCCCCTCTCTTCTGTGGAGTTCTCTACCCAGGGTCAGTCATGCACACTCTAGTGAGAACAAGCCTAGTGCCAAGCCTGGACAGGCCCAACGGGAAAGGATAGGAAGGAAGGCTTCCTCTAATTGTGTAGTTGAGGAAATCGAGGTCTGAGCTGAGAGCCAGGCTTGGTCTCTCACTCTGGTGTGTTGCGTTCTCTCCTGACTGCCCACCTTGGGGCAGAGTGAGCCTGCAGCTGGGGAGCAGCTGCAGGGGATCCTGACAGAGAGAAGTGTGTGGCAGGCCCAGGGGGGGCACCCCTGCTGTGGTGGGGGGCCGTGGTGCTGCCCCTTCCCTCCCTCTGTACCAGGTGGGTCTGCACCTTGTGGCTGATAAGGAAGCTGAGGTACAGATAGGAGGCTCAGCTCCTTGTCCGAGGTCCTGGGGCTGGTGGGTGGCAGAGCCGGTTCTCCGATTTCTCTTTGAGGCAAGTCCTGCCCTGGGCCCTGGGTGTGAGGCTGAAGTCCTGGTGGCAGCTGGACATTTGGGGGGAGGGGGAGACATTCCTCATCTGGGAGGGGCTGAGCTGAGCCCGCCCCAGAGAGATGCCTTGTTTCCTACACAAACAACCAGGGCGGCTGGAGCAATTTTATTTTTATTTCCTATTTTTACTTCCCCGTTGGCTCTTTTTAGCAACTCTGGTTAGATAGGCCCCCGCCTTCCAGTCTCCACCCGGCTTCCTGGCTCAGGCCGGAGCCCTCCAAGAAGGCGAGTGTGTGTGTGACCCCTGGTGGGGGGGACCCGGCTACTTGGCTTGCATACCTCTGGTGACGGGGAGCTCATTGGCTGGCTGGCTAGTTCTGTGGGGTGGCCCTTTCTCATCCCCTGGGGTGGCAGTTGGTGTGCCTTGGTGCATGACTCAGTTTCCTCACACCCCTCCCCTGGTTCTCAGCTGGAGGTTGAGGTTTGGGGTGGTCATGACAGAGGAGAAAAGGTGAGAGCGTGGGCGTATGCACTGGGGGGTGGGCTGCAGACGTACAGGTAAACACATATGAGTATATTCCTGCCTCCAGCCTGGCTGGCCAGGGTGCGGTGAGGGCAGCGTTGGGCCCAACCTTGTTCAGACCGTGTCTGCTGCGGGCCCTGGTCTCACTCACTGAGGGACTGGCCATGCTGTGGGGTCAGCGAAACCCCCCCTTAGGGTGGGGTACTGTTGGTGCATCTGGCCAGCTGGGGTCTTCGCACGGTGGATGCTGCTGGCTGTGGGACACACGGACAGCCCAGGGTGGAGGGGCGTCTCCCCTGGCCTCCAATCGAGGGATTACCAACAACCCTGGTACCACATGTGCGTGCACGCCGGGCACCTCCGTGACCTCACCACCCACATCACACCTCACGTCCCGCCTGGGGTGAGGGGCCTGCGTGAGCCCCCGTGGGCATTTGGTGGATGGGGGTCCTGAACTGTGACATCCCACTGGGGAAAGTGCCAGGCCCACCAAGGTGCCCAGGCGTGAGCGGGGTTGGGGTTTTGGGTGGAGGGCTGGCGAGCTGTGGTCTACCACGTGCCCAGGTGCCAGCCTGTGCCAGGCCCACTGTGCCCCCTTTACAGATGAGGACCAGGCTCAGAGAGGCTGGGCAGATCCTCAGGACCACACAGCTTGTGGGTGTGGGGCGGCGAGTGCCACACCCTTCCCCTTATTCCACATACAAGGAAACTGAGGTGCAGGGAGCTGGGGCCTGCTGCCGTGGTCGCACAGGGGGCTGGGCCCCAGAGCCTGAGCTTGGGGCAGGCACTGCATCGAGCTGCCCGTTCCAGGTCTTCAGTGGGGAGGGCCCGGGCAGTGCAGGCAGAGCCATTCCAGCACAGGCGGCTGGGTTCATCCAGGATCTGCTGTGGGGTCAGAAGAGGAGGCCATGTGGCCCTGATGTTGGGGACCGGCTCACCTGGACGGGGACATGGGATACAGACGTTTTCCGTGTGGAAAGGTCCATCCACCAGCACGGTGCCTGCTGCATGCTGGGTGCCGGCCTTTTAGAGCGTGGACGGGCCCCAGGTGTGCTGCTGGCACCTGAGGGCTCTGTAGGTTAGAAAGGGCTGCTGAGGTGACTGAGGCAGGATGGGGGGGCAACGTCAGTGAGGTCGCGTGGGCCCAGCCCCATCCTGCTTCTGCCCCGGGAGGTGCCTGCTCTGTGCCCGTCTCTCCTCCATCTGTTCGGCAGTAACGGCAGACTCCAGGCGGTCAGGTGACCTGGCCCCCGTCCTGCTGAGCCCCACTGGTACCCGGCACCCTGTGTCACCCTGCAGGTGCTAGGTGGGCTTCCCAGGCACAGCCCACCGCCCCCGGCTCCTGCAGGGTGCCGGGTGTGGCCTCCAGAGCTGATGTGGCTGTGCCCAGGCCCACGCCGGGGGCTTGTGGGATGTGGCACGAAGGGAGAGAGGAGAGTGCTGAGGGGAACCTGCCCGGCCTCCCTCCTGGCCCTGCCCGCCCTGGCTGGCTCCGCCCTGCAGCCAGGAGCCCTTGTCCTGCCAGGATGGCCTTTCCTCCTGGGTGACTGATGTGGGTGGTGAGGTCACGGAGGTGCCCGGCGTGCATGCACGTGTGGTGCCAGGGTTGTCGGTAATCCCTCAATTAGAGGCCAGGAAACCAAATCCCGCGGCCCAAGCAGGTGGGGGGGCACTTCCTCCTTGGAGAGGCCCCAGAGATTATGGGATTTCCACCCGCCCCGCCCGCCCTTGGGACCAAGGTGGCATAGGCAGAAGCGTTTGTCTACTGGAGGAGAGTTCCTCCTCGGAGCCTGGGAAGCAGGCTTTGGGCTGAGTGGCCCAGAGTGCCAGGGTGGCAGGACTCACAGGCCCGGTTCAGGTCCACACTCAGCCCTTTGCCGGTGGGTGACTTGGGGCAGTATGTCTCCTCTCCAAGCCTGGGCAGCGCATCTGTGAAGTGGGGTGAAGGCACTTGCTTCTCGGGTGCCCATGAGAGTGGACATAAGCAGGGCCAAGCCTTTAGTTCTTGCCCAGGGGTGGGGAAGAGCTGTAGCTGGGGGCCCCCTGAACCTCTCGGTGTTCCCATCTGAGGGTGGCGAGACAAGTTTTTGCTCTGGTGCCCGGGTGCCCGTGAGGGATTGCCCGTCCGCCCTCTGTGGTGCCTGGCATGTGGGGATCCCTCAGCGTGCCGGAGAACGTGGGGAGGATGTGAACGTCCTGGCCCGGAGTCTGCTCCCCGGGGAGGAAGTGTTGCCCTGGGCAGGGGGTTTCAGGGGTAGCTGGTTCCAGAACCACCCCGGGGCACAAGGATTTCCCAGGCCAGGGAGTGACACCCACCAGCCGGTGCTGCTTTGACGCGGATTTGGGCTTAGGGCCCAGCCACCTTTCCCTGCCTGGTGTCCCAGGTAGACGGTGTGTTCTACCTGGGGGGCTCTGTTGTGGACCCCAGGCCTCAGGGACCCACCGCCCGACCCCAGCGCGTGTGGCACTGAGCCGTGGAATGGTGTGACTCTGGGCTCGCCTTCTTCCTTCAAGCAAAGAGGATCTTTCGTAACTGTGGGAAAGAGCATTTCCTCCCCGAAGTTGGGTGGGGGCTGGGGCTTGGTCAGCACATGTGACGTCCTGGCGCCCTCTTGTCCTTCTGCCCTCGTGCCTGTGATGCTCCTGGGCCTAGGTGGGGTGGGCACGCCTGGTCATCCCTCCCCCTAGGCTTGGCAGTCTCCCCCGGGGGGGGTGCCATGTGGTGCCACCCTGAGCGCTCCCTCTGCCCGGTGTGCTTGCCTCGCTCCCGCTCTTCTTCTTGGTCCCTGCAGCCTGATTCCAGGGCCTGCGTCCCTGCCCTCTGTGGTCCCTGCCATCCCACACCTGCTCCGTGGCCCAGGAGGGGATCGGCCAAATATGGACAAGTCTACCCTGTCCTGCCTCGGGCCTCAGTTTCCCCAGCCCCAAGGGGGTCTCTTCCAATGTTGAAGAGTGAGGATATTGTGGCTTATGGTCCTGGGGAGGGGGGTGCGGGCTAGGGAGGGGGCTGGGAGCTGGTGCTCTCAGCTCAGGTCTAGCGTGGCACGCAGTAGGCGCTCAGTGGGGACCGGGGAGCAGCAGGCCTGGCCTCGTGCCTGTGCTGCAGGAAGGGGCCGTGATTTGGGCCCGCCCCCTGTTCTCCTGAATCAGCAGCCGCATGGTGGGGAAAGCGGAGGTTTCTCGACAGAAACCCTGACCCGGGAATGCCTGCCGCACGTTCCGGAGTTTTCTTGTGAAGAAGGTGGGAAGTGGGACCTCAGTTCCTTCTCTGGGTTCCCAGCAGGAGGTTGGGGCCATGGGCTCCTGGGGCCCCGCTGTTGGACTGCTCTCTCCCCTGTGCACCACCCTCTGTGGCTCCCCAGTACACGCAGGGTGAAGTTCTCACTGCTGCCCCCACCCTCACCCCTCCTGCTGCCACCCCAGATGCCCCTCAGTCCTCAGGAGCCAGGCTTGCTCCTGCCTCTGGGTCCTGCTCACGCTGCCCCTTCATTTGCCTGTCAGGTGTCCATGTATAAGCAGCCTCCTCCAGGAAGCTCCCCTGGGTTAGATCCCCTCCACCCCATGACTGCAGTGCCGTCTGTCTCTTTACCCTGGTGGTAGTGGCAGGACAGAACTCAGAGCCCTCCCCAGCCTCAGTGCTGGGCCCGACAGACAGTGCATGTGGGGCTGGGGGGATAGGGGCAGCAGTGACAATCACCTAGCTGGGGCCTGCCTCCTGGGACTCTGGGCTGTGTGGCCAGGTGGCCAGGACTGAGGCGTCTGGCAGAGAGCTGGGGTTGGCATTCACGGGGCCTGTTGCTGGAGCTGCTTGAAAGCTTGGGCCCTTCGGCCTCCTAGGCCCCAGCTGCCCTGCCAGCATGCAGTGGCCCCTCTCTGCCTGGACCATGGACAGTGGAGGAAATGGAAGTGGATGTGCCCTAGAGGTTGTGAGTGCCTGGTAGTAGTGGGCCTTGGGCAAGGGTCTCAGTCTTCTCACCTGTCAAGTGGGAATAAGGGAGCTGATGTTTGCACAGCCTGAGGCCGTGTCTGGCTCCTTGAAATGGAGCTGCTGGGGAGGAGGGTACAAGTTTGGGCTGAATCTGGAGAGGAGGTTTTTGTGTCCTCTTGGCAGTAAGCAGTGGGGGCACCTGGTAGGTTCATGGCCCTTGCAGCCAATCCTGGGGCCAGCATGGAGGCGGCTGACCGGCCTGGGGTTAGGAGTCTGGATTGTGAAGCCTCAGTCTGGTGTCAGTGGCCTCCGGCAAGCAGGGACCACAGCCGTGGGCCTGGGTTTAGTGGGGACATATTTCTGTCCCTCTGACATTGTGTTCCTCATCTGGCCCTTCCCACCGGGTCTTAATTCAGTGTCTGACAGCGGCTGAGTATTCACCCACCCGTCCACGGTGCCAGCAACGCCTGCCACCATCAGCTGCCGGCTTGATCCTTTAAGGTATTTGTGAAACATGGAGCTAAAAAAGGCTCTTCCCCGGTGGGGAGAGTGAGGCGGGAACGAACAATCGAAGCTGAAATTAATTGTGCCGCGTGCTTTTCCTCCAACCCTCCCCCCCCCCCCCACACACACACTGTCAGTGCATAATGATGACGAGGGCAAGTGAAAAGGAATTAGAGTCTCGACTCTCCGCCTGGTTCATTCATGACTAAATCTGGGTCAACAGATAAGCATGAGTGGGTGCTGCAAGGTGGGACAGTGGCAGCGCGGCAGTATCTGCCCACTTTGCGTGCTGTGCCCAGGTGCCCGCTCCTGCGGGAAGCCCTCCTTGATGCTACCACTTGGGCATACCTCTCTGATGCTTCCCCACCTTCCCTATAGAGAGGTGGCAGCTCCTCGGGTTGGGGCCTGTGGCGCTGTGGACGGCAGCCTGGAGCCACGTGCCGTCAGGCACCATGAGGCTCTCCTTGCAGCGCTCACTTGCCATCCTCCACTAGGTCCCTCCCACGCTGCTACGGTCCTTGGGGTGAAGTCCCAAGCCCAGACCTGGCGCTCATCCCTGCTCGAGGGGGACCAGCTGTACTGGTCAGCTTGCTGTTGCTAGAATGTCCCCAGCCCATGTGCTATTCCCTTCCCTGCATGCCCTTCCCATACACCCTGCGACAGCTGGGCTGCTCCTTCCAGCCTCACTCGGGTGTCACCCCAGCACCCCTGGCTGCTGTGGCCTCACCTCCACTGTCACCCTCGGCCACCTCAGCCTGCTCGTCCCTTCTGAGGCTCCACACGTTCTGCAAGTGGTTTGTTGGTGGGGCTCCTGTCTGTCCCCTGCTGGGCATGGACTCTGGGGTCGCCGGTTCCCAAGGGACTGCGGGGCCTGCCCTGTACCCTGGCGATCCCCAGGTCGTCAGCACAGTGGGTAAGGGAGGGGCATAGGTGAGTGCTGGGGGTCTCCCCTGTGCGCTGAGCCCCCATTTTGCGGTGTGCCTCCCTGCTGTCTCCTCACACCCCTGCAGGAGGGGTAAAGGCAAGGTGTCACCCTTGGGAGATGGTCCCCTTGCAGCATTGCTGGGCTCTGAGTGGTGAGAGCTCTGAGTGGTGAGAGCTCTCAGGGGGCTCCAGGTGCTTGTGGAGGCTGAGTTGGAACAGTGGTGGGTGGAAGAGTGACAGCTGGGGCATGGCTGCGACCCCATCAGCTTCCGACTGTTCCCATTTTATAGAAGGGGAAACTGAGGCTGGAGAGGGGAGGAGCTTTCCTTGACTCAAGGCCACTGGGAAAGGGTTTGGGGCAGCACTCCCCCCATGGCTGCACATTCTGGGCCATGGGTGGGGGGACCTGGGCTGTGGGGAGGGCCCTCGGTGGTCACTGGAGGTGACAGGCCAGGTGGGAATGGGTTGGGAGTCTGGACCTCATCCAGACGGACAGCATGGGGACAGCATGGGGTAGCTGCGTGCAGTGCAGGGCAGAGAAAGGGTTAAAGACTGAGGGAAGTAATAATGTTTCTAATTTTCCTGGGTGATTTAATAAAAATGTAAATTGCAGGGTGGAGGACGACCCACCCTGCGTGGTGTTGACCGAGATTAATTGTGGGCTCCCGGGTCAGCCTGCCTTTGTCTCCACGCCCCCCGAGTGGAGGCCGGTGTGTCCGTCAGCCCAGGGGACCAGGCAGCGAGGGGCAGGCGTTGCGACCCCTGCCTAGCGACGGGGAGCTGGAGTGCTGGGGTGTCGGCTGAGGAGGGGGCCCGGGAGGAGCCTTGTGTGTCGCGGCTGGTCAGAGCCGGTGCCCCTCTGACCCCTGCACACCCAGCCTGGAGGATCCCGGCGGCCAGGGCCTGCGGTGACGATGGTCACGTCCCAGGTATGTAGGGGTGACATTTGAGGGGAGGTTGTGGGATGAGGGGTTGCCAGGCAAAGGTGTGGAGGAAGAACATTCTGGCTGAGAGGGCAGTTATGTGCCAAAGCCTGGAGGTGGTCGTGAGCTCGGCTATGAGGGTCCCCACACAGGTGGGGCAGGTGTTGGGGCTGGCAGGGGGCAGAGCCAGGTGGGGTGCAGTGAGGGAGCCCCAGGCCACTGGTGAAAATAGGGTCCTGAGACCCCGAGGAGGTGGCCACAGCTGGGACGGGAGGAGAGGGTGAGCTGGGCTGCAGGTGAAGCCACATCTAACAGGCCAGGCGTGAGAGCTCGGGGTGACTGGGCCTGGGTCATGTGTTGGGCGGGGGTTGGGGCAAAACGTGCAGAGCCTGGGTGAGCAGTTCGGGAGGTGACGCCGTGCAGGGGACGCCGACACCTCGTCTTGGAGGGAGACTTGAGCCTCTGGGGTCTGTGGTCAGAGCGCAGAATGTTCTAGGTGCAGCGTTTTGTCAGCATGACTGGGGCTTGAGGGCGAGGACAGAGCAGCGGGCGTCAGAGCGGCGTTTACTGGTGTGGGGAGCATGCGTCCATGGCGGGATGGCCACACGGCAGCAGCAGCGAGCTCCCAGGGAGCTTCTGAAGGGCGCGGGACTGTCGCGGGAAGGCCCCTTATAGGTCAGGGTTGGTCATGGCTGCGGGAGCCGCGCACTGTTAAGCTGGTTCGGGGGCTGGATCCGGTCTTGGCCAAGTTCAGCAGCTGTGTGACCCTCCTGTGGTTGTCACCTTCCTTTCTGAGGGGTTGCTCGAGCGCCCTGTCCTTGGGTCCTGGGCCTCTGTCATGCCAGCTGATCTACCTGTTGTCAGACACGGGATGCCTGCCAGGATGCCTCCTGGGAGGCTAGACCCTGAGGTGGGGGTGGCTGGGTCCTGGGGGTGTCACAGCCCCCAAGTGAGAGCGGAGTTCTGAGTGTGGTGCTGAAACCCAGGCCTCCAGTCTTGGGAACGTAGACGGGCCCCAGGCTGGCCTGCAGACTTCCGCAGGGTCTTTCCCCGACCCCAGCTCTGCCTGCTGTGAGTGGAGCTGCGGAGTCATGCCAGCGTGCACAGAGGCGTGTCGCAGACCAGTTCTGTTGTAAGCAGTGAAGGGAGGGCGCTTGCCAAGGAGGTAGGTGAAGCCTGGCCAGTCCCCGCCACCCGGGCAGGGACCTGCGCTGCCCCTGGACTTGGGCGTGGGGGTCCCCTGAGCACTGCCCTGCCTCACGAGGGCCCAGGTGGCGGCTCCCCAGGAGAGGGGTTTAGGAGGCCTGCAGACCCCAGCTCCCTGGCCCAGCTGAGCCTAGAGCCACCGCCTCCCCACGTCAGGGACATGGGAACCCCCCTCCCCCAGCCAACCCAGGCTTTGTCCCTGGACCCCTGTGCATGGTCAGCGGTCACACGCACAGCAGCACTGGGCAGGGGCGACTTGGCCTGGGTGGGGAGGGAGAGCATCTGCAGACCGAGCAGGAGGGAGTGGACAGGGACAGGCCTTCCGGGGCTCTGGGTGAGGGGCTGGCGTCCGAGACTGGGTGAAGCAGCCCGTGTGGGTGGGCTGGGTGTTGGTAGGCCTCATGGGGGTGGGGGTTTGGGGGTGGGCCCCGCCTGTGGCTGCCAGGGGTACCAGTGTGCACGAGAGGTTTGAAGTCCCAGAAGTCCTGTGGGGCGAAGCAGGTCTACGTCTTGGTGCAAAGCTGCTGCGCTGGCTGGTGGTGACCGGCAGTCAGGCTGGGGCTGGAGGTCTCGTGGTCTCTGAAAGTCCCTACGTGCAGGGAGCGTTAGTGGGGGGGGGCAGTGTCCAGATGAGCATGGGTGGGACAGGGACATCCAGTGACCCCGCGCTGGTGTGGGCCCCAGTGGGCCTGCTGCCTTGTCTCATGAGGACAGAGGTCTTTAGTCCCCTGGGGCTGCCTTGACCGTGTGTGTGGTTGTGGCCACTCTGAGTGTGTATCTGAGGTGTGAGCCCTGGATGTGCCGCTCTGTGTCCTTGGTCCCCCAGGGCCGAGCCTTGGGCATTGCCCACTCAGGAAGGCTGCTCAGAGCAGGGTGTGCAGGGCTGGCTCGGAGGGCAGGCAGGGGCCGGGTAGGCTGCTGTGACGGGAGTGGCACCCAGCACACGCTATCCCTGTGTGTTTAACTCTGTCCTCTCCTTCCAGCCAGGTCAGCTCCTGCTGCCTGGAAGCCCCTGGCACCACTGGGCCCCCTTCCCCATCTCCTGGACCCCTGACGCCTGCACACAGGCCCAGGTCAGGAAGAGCGGGCCCACCAGATGGCCAGGCGGGCACATCTGCCCAGCGGTATCGGGATGCTGTGCCGACCGTGCGCTTTGATTGAATGACCTGTCCAGGCCGACTGGGCAGCTGGTCAGTGTCTGGCTCACACGGCAGGATGCGTGGAAGCCTTCCAGGGCCGCAGCCTGGTCGGGGGAGGGGACGGGCCTCAGCAAGCCTTGGGGGGAGGGTACATTGGCATTAGAGACATGGGGCCATGCCCTCGCCCCCTGCCAGCGGGTGCCCCTCTGAGCCTCAGTTTCCTCATTTGGGGGGGTGCCTGTCCTCGTCTCATGGCTGGTGGCACAGAACCGCATTGGTGGGGTGTTGGTGGCTGGAGGTTCCCCTGGGGCTCCTGTGGAGAGCTTCCTACCGTGTGCGTGCGCGCACATGTGCACGTGCACACGTGTGAGTGTGTGTATTGGGACGAAGCCCACAGTTTCTGTCCGGTGTCTTCCTCCTTGGTGGGCACAGCAGGCACCCGTCCGAAGCCACAGGAAGGACTGTGTCGGAGCTGCGGCTGTGCCCTCTGGCCCCGCTCACCATGTGTGTTTGCACCGGAAATCCAAGGAACCTGCCAAGGGGGTCCCGCTCTCTGCGCCTGGCTCTCTGCTCTTTGATGGGAGTGCTGCCCCCACCCGGCGCTGCCCGCTGGGGACAGTTTTCTCCTCTGCTCAGAGGCGGGTGTGAGAGGGAGGTGGGCTGGGGCAGGTGGGGGCTGTCCTCCCAGGGGCGTGCATTCCAGGGAGCTGAGGGTCCCCCGCTCCCACTGCCATTTAAGTGCCTCCCCTGCTTGTCTCCGTGTCCTCATCTGGACCTTGGGTGACATCAGCACCTGTGGCTCTGAGAGGTCAAGGAGCCATGCTGTCACTGTCAGAGGCCGAGTGTCACCCGCCTGTCTCCCCTGTCCATGCCCTTGCCCTGTGGGTGGGCAGGTGCCCAGGGAGGAAGGGCCCCCATGGGAGGGTTCTTCCTTCTCTTCTTCCTCAGTGTTCCCTCCTGTAAAGTGGAGGCAGCTACTCAGCCTTTACAAGAAGCGGTTGTGGCCTCAGGGTATATACATGCCTGACTGGAGAAAGTGTTGGTCTTAAGGGCTGGGTCCTCTTGTATTTGCTCAGGGACTGCTGTGCCGTGGGTGGGCCTGGTTCTCCTGGGGGGGGGTCAGACTGGCGCTGGAGGTTCAGACATGGCAGGACTGGGGCCAGGAGACCCGAGGGGACGTCACTCGCGACCTTGGACCACAGTGTCCCCCTCCAGGGAATCACCCACTGGAGGCCCCCCACACCAACAGTAGGGTTTGTGATGTGTCCACAGCAGGGGTGCAGGGGAGGGAAGAGCCACGGTCCAGGGGACAAACGGTACTGACTGTGGGGTGGGTGGGTGTCTAACCCTTGCCCGCAGGCCCTGTTCTCCAGAATGCCCTGACTTCATCACCCCAAGTGGTGTCTAACCGGCTCAGGGAGCCCCTGGAGAGGTGGGACCTACACCTCAGGAAACGCGATCCCCTCCCTGGCCCGTGAATATTTCATCAGCAAATTAAAAATTGAAGCTGAGCTGCCCCCCCCCCCCGAGGGTGGAGGAGGGGCACCGCCTCCCTTTCAGGCACGTTTGAGTATTTTTCTTGATAATGGAGCCGTGTCAGTTAGAAAATGACATTGCTGTTTAAAATGTCGTCCTGCTGCCCTCTGTAATTAAGGCCGAGATGTAACAAGCAGTCTGTTGCCTTCAGTGAATTTCTAACCATCAAAAATGAGAGGTGGAGGGTGCACAGTAGGGTTTGTCAGGGTGGGCGTGCGGGGGCCATGGAGAGATTTGAGGAGGCCACACGGAGGCCGTGGCCAGGCGTGAGGTGCGTGTGGCTGGCGTGTGGGGGGTCATTCTGGTTTGTGTGTTTGTGTAGGGTTGGGGAGAGCCTGGTGTCTGGGTGTTGGTGTGCACGCGTGTGAGTCAGGACGGGAGAGCCTGGGTGGCTGAGGTCGGCGTCCTGTTGGTCAGCGCAGCGGCCACGTTTGCACAGCCCAGTGCACGGGCAGTAGGAGTCCTGACTGCCCCACGGGAGGGGATGACGTCACCCAGGCAGCCGGGGACTGCGAGGGCCCCAGGAGTGATGTGTGAAGGGCCATCAGGGCTTGGTTGCAGCCAGGGGATGGTGTTCTGGGCTCCAGGGAGGAGGGATGGGGGTCCTGGTCCAAGGGTCACAGTGGGCTTTGGCGCTGCCCAGGTGTGTGACGGGTGCCTGGTGACACAGAGGGGCAGGTGAACAGAAACCAGGTCTCCCAGGCCATGGGGGAGCCTGGACCTGGATGGACAGTGCCAGTCCAGATGGCTGTGTTGGAAACCCTGGGCGAGTGTGCTGGGCCGGGGTGGGAGGGACAGGGAGGTGGTGGCATCCAGCCAGGTCTGGTGGCTGCTCACTGGGGCCCCTCAGGGATTGAAAAGCTGCGTCAGGGCTCCCGGGTGCGTCGTGGACACTGGGGAGGGTGCAGGATCCCCACTCCAGGCCCCAGACAGGCGACCCAGGGCTTGGAAGCCCTGCCCGGTCCCTCCCCACCGTGCCTCTGCCCAGCAGTGGGCAGAAGTGGCCACTCGCCAAGCAGCAGACCGTGCGACGCTAAGTGCCTGGACCACCCAGCCTCCAGCCACTCTCCTGCTGGGCCTCTTGTTTTCCTTTGGCGGGGCCAGAGCCGATCCCCGGCTGCAGGCGGGCCGGGCGCTGGGGGCAGTGTGTCCCGGCCACGTCCTACAGCCTCACGGTGCGCTTGCTTCACCTGGAGCACCAGCTCCCCCAGGGGACACAGTTGTGATGTGTGGGTGCCGTGGGGCGGACTGAGGGGCCGTGTGCAGGGGCGGGGGGGCCAAGGCTCCACGTCAGCGCGAACGTCCAGGTGCCATCCTTTCCGAGTGTCAGGGGGTCCTGCTCGCCGACTGCAGTCATCCGGGACAGCAGGCGGCTCGCTTTGGGGGCGTCGATGGCTCAGCTCGCCTCTCCTGGGGGGCAGGGGAGCTGGGTCGCCTGAGGCATTTTGGGGTGGTTGGCATGGGGCAGCGAGCCCTTGGTCTGGTTCTTCTCCGTCTTCTCTCTCTCTGGGGGGGCTCGCCCACACTTCCTGGGTGGGCACGGGTACCCGTGCAGAAAGGCAGGAGAGCACTTCCTGCTTGGTCGGCCTCCTCAGCTTGGCTCGTTCAGCACAGTGGTTCCAGCCATGTTGTCAGGCTGGGCCCCTGGGCCCCCTCAGTGTCCATCGGGTTGGGGTTCAGGGAACTTGCTGGCACTGGAAGGAAGGGGCTGGGAGGGGCAGGCCCATACCAGGGGGCTCTGGGGTCTGAGGAAACAAGAGCCAACGCTGGGTTTAACTGGCCCCGCTGGGGAGGAGGCGTGTTTATTTTCTTAAATGGATTTAAAGGGCTGCTGGAGTCACGCTCATAAACATCCCAGAAGGTGGAATTTCTGACGGCTTGCAGTTGTGAGAGGCCTGGGGCCAGTGTGCAGGAGGTGGCCTGGGCCGTGTGTGTGCGTTTGCACGTGTGTGTGCGTACACGTGTGTATGTGTACGCACACACGGGCATGTACGCCCCACGTCTGTGCATGTTTGTGCAGTCTCCCTTCATGTGGCCTCGCCACGGGCGCTCCTTGCCCGAAGCAAACCTTCACTCGTTTTCAGAAGAGTTTTGACTTCACAAAGTGATTCACTGTCTGCTTCTCAGAACCTGTGTGTCCCCAGTGTGTCCAGCTGGACCCTCCCGACCTGAAGGTGGTGGCCTGGACACACACACCCTCCTTCTCCAGGTCAGCAGGGAGTTTGCCCCCTCCCCAGGCAGGAGGGGCGAGGTGCCCTGTGCGTGGTGATGTCAGGCCTCGGGAAAGGAGGGGTCCTTCTCCCTGAAGCCTCCTGGTGCCTGTAGAACGTGAGTCATTTACAGGGCTGGGTGCACCTGTTTGGTGAGCAAGCCATCTGTGACCTGAGCTTCCTGACCTCTTGCTGGTGATGTTGGCAAGACTCGGGGACAGCTCTACACACGTCTGCCACCATGCCGGGGGAGGTGTCCCGAAGCTGCCGGTGGGAATGGGGTTGGGGTGACCCAGATGTGCTGCTTCAGGGAGCAGAGGCCAGCAGGCCCCCTGGAGGAAGGGGGCAGGACTCAGACCGTAGCCTCTCTCGCCTCCGTAAAATACCCGTTCGGTCCTTGCCTGGAAAAGCAGAGGCCTGTGCCAGCCCTCGTGACTGTTCTGATCGACTGTGGCTGCCTTTGAGTTTGGAGCAGCAGTGAGTTCGGAGGCCTCGGGGGGAAAGGGTGCTGTGATGGACTGGTGATGTGTGCCGGGTAAGAGCACGGGCAGGAGGAGGTGTGAGCTCTGCCGTCCTGGGTCTGCAGTTGTCCTTAGCTAATCAAATCAAGCTCTTGCACCAAGAGCTGAAGAACGAGGCTGTGTCCATTTTCATCACAACTGCTGCAGAATCTTCAGGCAAAGGCCGCCTGCCACTGGTTCTTCCGCCTCTTCCTTCCTCGAACAGTGTGGCGTGAGAAGGCTGCAGGGCCTGATAAATGCGGGGCTGGAGGAATCCACCCGAGTTAGCTGTGGCTTTGCACTGACCTGGTCAGTGGTTCTCACCCTGGTCACCACCAGGACCGTCAGGGTGCTTTCAGAACTCCTAGTGCTGGGCCACACCCCAGACCAGTTAGACAGCAGCCTTGGGGACAGTGCCTGGGTCCTGGGGCTTCTCACGGCTCCCCGGACATTCTAACATGCACTCAGGCTGGCCCCCACGGGCTCAGAGCATGTGGGTCTGGCATTCGGGGGCGGGGTAGGGGGCTTCCCCAGGCTCTACTTCCGCGCACGTGCGTGCGTGTGTGTGTGTGTGTGTGTGTGTGTGTGTGGCTTCCTGTGAGACTTAAATCTTCGGGAGCTCTGTCGTTGCTCGCAGTCTCAGACCTGGGAAGACCCGTCCCGTGTCCCAGGCCTCCATGCCGCTCAGGCCATGGTTGTCTGCGTCCCCGACCTGTGGCTCCCATCCTACATACCTGTGCACTCCGACTTCCCCTGACGGCCTGACCACGCTCCTGGGCTTCCCGGGGCTGGTGACACAGGGGCTGAGAAGCCACTGGGAGTCTCGGATGGCTGTTGGGGAGCTGCCCCAGAGTTCTGGGGTGTTTGGACTAGAATGACCCCCAGAAACTGGCTCCCCTGTTTTCAGGAGGCTGCGTGACCGGGGTTTCTGTTCTAGAAGTGCCCAGGACCTGTGATTCCAGAAGAGCATGTGTCCCTCTGCCCTCTGCCCGGCTCGGCCTTTGGGGTTCAGCGTGGGGCTGGGGCCTGGCTATCCCAAGCCCTCCTCTGTGCCCGGCTCCCCTCTGCCTGCCCGGCATTGGGCACCCCCTACAGCATGAGGGACCTCTGCTGTTGAGCTTGTGTCTCTGCTTCTTTCTCCCCCAGGTCCGTCCTCACCTGGGGGAAACGCAGGCCCGCGTCCCGGGATCCGTGCTGTGGTTCCCAGGATCAGTGGGCGCCGTGCCTGGTGGGCCAGGGCGTCTGAGCTCCCAGCCAGGCCAGGCGGCCAGTCCGACTTGGAGGTACAGGGAGCCCTGTTAACTGAGTGGCAGACAGCGAAAAGCAGCCCAGCCCTGTGTGGGTTGGGGAGGCTTTCGGCAGCACCCCACAACCCTGGCCTCAGTTTCTTGATTGACCCTCGGGAGAGCTGGGGCGGTGAGAAGCCAGCCCTGGGACTTGCTGTTTGTTAGTGTTGGTTGACGCTCGCTCGCTGGGGCTTCGCCTCTGGGATGGAATGGGGAGGGGTGGGCACCAGCCCCGAATTAGGGGGACAGCGGACCCCAAGAGGAGGGCTAGGATAGCGACTGTCGGCGGAGAGGTTTTCAAAGCGTCCTCTGTGGCCAGGGCCGAGTGCCCAGAGGTTGGGGAGGCCCGGACCTCAGCCCCCACCCTCACAGTATTCTTCTGTCTGGAAGGTCGGCAGGTCCTTGCGACACTGCTGAGGCAGGTAGGGACCGGGCCTGTTGTGCAACCTGCAGCTGTGCAGGGAAATTCCTCCCGGGGCTCCAGGCTCTGCCCTGCCCTGGAGTCTGCATTTTTTGGAAAGCTTCCTGGCACCCTGGTCCCAGGGGAGCAAAGGCTTTGAGGAGGCTGGCCTGCTCCCAGGTGTCACACTGCTCTGGAGTGGGGGAGGTTTGACTATGGCCAGGTTTGGGGGGCAGCCTGCCCCCTGGGATGGCTGCCAGGCCTCGACACCCCCACACAGACAGGCAGGGCTGTGCTCCCACGGGAGCCAGAGAGGCCCATCCAGAGTTCTCTTTAGGGAGCCTGGCTCAGGCCTCCTTCCCCCATGACCCGGAAGGCATGACCCCTGCTGGCCTTTGTTCCTTCCCCTGCCACCCCTGGCGGGCTGGCACAGGGCGAGGCCTCCTTAGGAAGCTGCCCTACCTTCGCCCGACTTCCCAGCTCCCAGCCCTGTGGGGCTGGGCAAGCTGGTCCCAAGGAGAAGGGGGACTGACTGTCTCAGGCTTTTGTGGGTGACTCCCACTGGGGAGCCAGGAGCGATGGGTAAGTTACGTAATGACTCCCGGCCTCGATCTCCTCATCAGTGAAATGGGGAGAGGAAAGTCTGCCTTTTAGGTTTTTGTAAGGTGGAGAGAGTTGTCTGGCTCACACCTGGCACACATGCAGCGTGTGGCAGTGGGGCCTGGGGTCCCTGTGCCTGGCCTTGGGCTGGGCCACAGGGCCCTGCAGGTAAGGACGCTCAGCCCCTGGCTGGGGAGTCCGTGCCCCACCCCCCAGGGTGTCTCCCTCACCCCCAGGTGCAGGCCCTGGTTTTGAGCACCCTGTGTACCAGCCACGTGGTGAAGGCCCTGCTCATTGGCTCTGGAACCAGACACCTTGGGCCTCAGACGGGGAAGGGTGGACTTTCTCATCATTGTCTGCTGGAAGGGAAGGTGACAGCGCGGCTGGTGGCATGTGTACCCTTGTAGTTGGGAAACGGCGGCTTTCTCAGGTGTGTGTGTGTGTGTGTGTGTGTGCGCGCGCGCCGGCCCGTCCTCACCCTGCTTGGTGGCCTGCTCAGCCTCCATCCTGTGACAGAGGGTCTTCTCACCTGCGTCCCTCCCAGCCCAGCAGCCCTGTGGGTGGCCCAGAGCCCCAGTACCCAGCCTCATGCAGGGCTGGGAGCAGAGACTGCACAGCGGGGGCGGAAACAAAACAAAACAAAACAAAAACCCACCCCCAGCCCCACCCAGCCCACACCCAAGCCTCCTTATCTGTCTCGCTGCCTGTCGCAATCGCTTGCTGGGTGCTGGGTTGAGAAATGCGATGGGGCAGATAGTCGCCAGGCGCTGAGAGTCTGGGGCAGTCGGACGGGTTTGGTTCCTGGGTGGAGGGCCTTCTCCCCAAGGAGAAACCTGGCTGGAGTTCACCTGCCATGGGAGCGGGAGCGGGCAGCTGCAGCTTCCTGCCCGCCCCCCGTGAGCCTCCCCGCTTCCCGGGCAAAGGGGGCTTTGCGTGCCTAGAGCCAGCACTTCTTGTCCCCTCTTCTGTAGCTCTGTGATGTCAGGCACTTCCTGGGCCTCAGTTTCCTCATCTGCCGTTGGGGGGGGTGAAAGATGTCTATCTGTCTTCGGGATTGTTCACACAGGGGGAGTTGCAGGCCCCCACGGCTGTCAGCGGTGAGCTCACACCCTGCCTCGGCCGGGGGGTCAGCCGTGGCGAATACAGTCCTGAGCAGATTTAGGTAGGGAATGACTTGCCCAACCAGAAGTCAAATTTCTGTTAGCCAGAACCTTCTGGAACATAAATACAAGCCAGAAGTAAGCAGAAAAGACTCCGGTCAGAGTCTCTGTTCTTAGAAAATTGTATAAATCATTAGAAACTGTAAGTCATGGTTTCTTCAAAAGTTCATTAATTCGTTTTGCCTGGCAACCTTTGACCTGTTTTATCATAGGACAAGACCGCCGGGGCGGTTTGTAGCAGACTCGAGGTCAGCAGAGAGAAGTGACAGCACAGGAGAGGCGGGAAATGCCGAGTGTGGCCTGGGCCACTCAGTGAAGGCCTGGGGATTCCGCCATTGTCCACAGTGCCCTGGAAACGCAGGGAAGTGGGTGGTCCCCTCCTGACACTCTGGGGCACGGCTGGAGTGAGGTGTGGCAGCCACGCGTGTTTTCATGGACAGACCCTGCTTGCCTGTGCACCGGGGCCGTCTCCCTCACAGCGGTTGCTGTCCGTGAGGGTCACCACCAGGCACCCAGCCCTCTGCTGGTGAGGGAGCCACTGTCAGCTCCTCTCTCAGGTCACAGGTCAGACAGCCACATGCTGCCCAGCCGAGCTGCGGAGTCCTGGCCAGGTGAGCCCGGAGCTGGGCAGGAGGCCACTCAGGCTGTCAGCGGCCAGTCTGTCAGGCAGGGGGTAGGTGCGAGCACAGGGTATATAGTTGGGGTGAGGGGCCAGACGTGGGCAACTACAGTCCAGGGTGAAAGGGTCTCCATCAGCCTGGGGTGGAGTAGAGCTTGAGAGAAGGCTTCCTGGAGGAGGTGACAACCTGTAGGTCCAGACAAGGGAACAGATGGGGGAACAGCATATGCAAAGGCCCGGAGTTGAGAGACGAGTTCTGGGTTCGTGTGGGAAAGTCGAGCCGAGGCTGGGCAGGCCTCAGAGGCTGTGTTATGGGGTCTGGACTTGACCCTGTGGGAGTGGTGGAAACATTGTGTGTGGGAAGCAAGTTCTAGTTCCAGAAAATTCTCCATGAATCCACGAATCAGTCTTTCCAGGCTTCTGTTTGGGTGCTGTTCCAGCAGAGCAGCACTGCCCCCAGGCGCTCCCTACCCTGCCTCTGCTGGCTCTGGTTGTCAGCAGGACCAGGCAGGGCTGCTGAGCCCTGCCAGAGACAAGCCGTTCCTGGGGCAGGCCTGGGCCAGGGCTGGGGTCTCCATGAGGCAGCGGTGGCGGCCTTGGGAATGCTGGCAGGTCTGAGCCCGGCCTGCGTGTGAAAGCGTGCCGTGCACAGGGGCAGAGGGCTCATGGGACGGGGCGGGGGCTCAGTAAGGAGTAGGACAGAAGAGGTGCAGGTGGAGGCCCTGTGGGCCGAGCTGGAATCGGCCGAGGGGCTCACACCTCCACGTGGCAGGGCTTTCTCATTCAGCCTAGTAACCCCCAACCCCGCCACTGGGGCCCCTTCAGTTCAGGGAGCATTTGCTGAGCACCTCCTGGGTGTAGGAGAAGCTAGGGTGAGGCCCAGGAGGAAGCACCGGTCTGTAGCCAGAGGGTGGGGGGCTGGGCGAGGTTGGCAGAGTACTGGGGTGCACACATGCTTTGGAGAGCTCTCCCAGGCATCTGTAGGGAAAAGCCAGGGTTCCTGTTGGGCAGGAGCCCCGGGGGTGCCCTGTTCCACCTCAGGGTGCCTTAGAGCTGGATTTGAAAGCCACTGATCCCACTGCAGCTGGGGCAAATGAGGCCCGGCAGTGGGCACTGAGCTGGAGCAGAGCCCGGTGCGCTGGGAGGGGCTGCCCCTGGGCCACTAACGTTTTGGGGCGCCTTGTGATAGATAACTCTGGCTGGGGGTGTGCCGCCCACCACCCCTCCCCTCCAGAGCACCTCCCCTGCTGCTCATCCATCTGAGGTTGGCTTTGTCTGTCTGGAGGGTGCTGGGCTGCCCCCAGGGGAGGTGGGGAGTCCTCTCCCCACTGTTAGTGGGCCTGGATCGAATTTTCCTGAAGATTGGTAAAGAAAGACCCCTCTGCTGAATAAATAATGAAAAACCCAGAAATCATTTGTGGCCTGAATCCTGGGAGAGGGCTGGTGGGTACGTGTGTCCCTGGGGTCCTGAACAAGACATGGCTGAGCCCTGGTAGGGGTGGGCGTCAGGCTGCCCCTCCTGCGTCACCCCTCCCCCGCCGCTGGGGATTGCCAGCCTTGGGTGCCCAGACCGCTTCCTGTCCACTTCCTTCATGGGCCGGCTTAGGCCGTCTGTCCAGCTGGGCAGGGCAGCCTGGGGCCGGGGGCTCTGCGTGGGTCTGGCCTGTGTGGGGAAGGGGCTCACACAGAGCTGAGGCTCCTTGTCACACCACAGAGGGGCAGGTGGAAGGGTCTGGAGCTACTTGGGGTCCCGGGGCTGGGGAGGGGGTGCAGAAGCAGGCAGGGCCGTGGAGCAGTGATACAGTTCCCGTTGCTGAGCGCGCTCTCAGCTGGATGGTCCCGGCTGGTTTCTTCAAGGCCACTGTACCCTCCGGAGGCGGAGGTGGTGGGAGCCCCCAGGCCTTTACCGGCAGTCCCTGCTTTCACCCTGGGATCTTCCAGGGCCCCTGGGCTGGGCTCACTTGCCAGCTACCCTGTGGCCTTGACGGGGCCTTGGGGTGCTGGGTTGATGTCTGGCCACCTCCTGAGTGGTGACAGGCTGTCACTATGCTTGTCCTGGGGGTGGGGCAGAGGTGGCAGGAAGCAGCTGTTCCTCTCCGGCTTCTACCCCTGCTGGTCACAGGATCGTGCTGTGACAGGGAGGCCTGGATTTGCCCCATGGCCTTGCACACCGTGGGAGTCGGATGTCCAGGGTTCGAACCCCGCCTCCGCCGTGCCCGGCTGTGTGGCCTCCCTGACTGGGTTTCCTTTTCCAGAGGCCTGGGGGTGGGGACGTGTGGGTGTGGGCTGCTTGTCCAGTGGCCCTGTCTGAATGCTGCCCCACAGTGGCTCGCTGCTCTGAGACGTGGTGAAAGCTCATTAGAAATGCAGGAACCATCTCGGCCCACACCGGGGAGAGGCTTTGGCCACAGGGCCTGCCCTCGGTGAGGGCTGAACTGGGGGTCTGGGGCGCCGAGGGAGCAGTTCTGGCTGGAACCTCCTGGAAGGAACAGCCCCACCTGAGACCTGGGGCCAAGGCCTGGGAGCTGCACTGCGCTGGTGGGTGGACACGTGGGGCCGAGGTGGGGGCTAGGAAGGCGGGGCCCCGAGCACTGCCTGTCTGTGACAGGGGAGGCTGGGGAAGGGTCCTGGGCTAGTACCAGGTGCCATCCCCAGTGCCTGTCGGAGCCCAGGTGAGCCCTGCCTTTCCCCTGGTCTGGAACCCAGGAGGCCTGGCAGCGTTTTCAAGGTGTCTCTTCCAGGGGAGCCCCCACAGTGTGCTTGGCTCGGGCTTGCGTCTCCCCGGTGTGGCTTCCTCTCCTCCACTGCCTGGTAGCAGAGAGCGGGCCTTTTGGTGTCAGACTTGACTTTCCCACTGGTGCCCTGCTGTGTGACTCATCAAATTAGTGTTGTGACCATTTTGCTAATTTGTTGATCAACTAACTGATTCCAGAACTTTCTCTGGGTCAGATCTCAGAGCCAGAGGAAACTTGGAGCTCCTGTTTAATGTTCTCATTTCACAGGGGGAAACTGAGGCCTCCCTTGAGACAGGAAGGCTGCCCCCACATGGGCCTTGCCTCCTCCCCAGCGCTGACCCAGTGCTTGACCCAGTGTGGGCTGAGGGCCTACTGTGTGCAGAGGCTGGTTTGAGGACCTATTCAGCTCTCACTGCATCCAGCTCATAGTTGCCTCCTGCTCTCTCCAGCCCAGGTCCGGGCCTGGGGTGGGGTGGGGTGGGCGTGGTGGCAAGATGGGGCTGGGCCAGTGGTCGCGGGCAGGTATGGGTGACAAATGTGCCGTGGGCATTGAGGTGTTGCAGCTCTTGCAGACTCACCGCCTCCAACGATTCATTAGGGACTCGAGCGCTGTCAGCGGCCGTGCTGTCATTTGTTGGTAATGAGCTTTCTCATTCTGTAATTTGTGTCTTAATTGCCGAGCAAGCGAGTAATGGCCCTGATTAAAATCGGAGGGACTCCAGAGGTTCCTGGTTTGGGAGCAGACCCGTGGCGAGTGACCAGGTGGTGGCGGAAGGTTCTGGAACAAGAGCTCAGGGTCTGAGTGCCTTGGGCCTCCTTCTGGTCTTACCTGGGTAGGGGATTCCCCTGCCAGTCTGTAGGGAGTGCCCTAGGGAGCCAGAGTGTTCCCGTAGCCTCAGCTGCCATGGGGACGCCCCCAAGGTATGGCCATCCAGCTTGGCAGGGCCACTGGCTGGCAGGAGGAGCCCCCACTCTGGCCCTCTCCCAGCCCTGAGCTTGCCCCCTGGCTTGCACTGCTTTTCCTGGCTTCTGTCCCACTGCCGATGTGGGTTGGGAGGGGACAAGGCTCATGGCGTGCCCTGCTTTTGCCGTTAGAGGGTCCCTGTCACCCCTGGACTAACACCCGACCCGCTAGCTGGGGTAGAGCCATGCAGCGTGCTGCATGCAGCTCAGCACAGGCTGGCCTCCCTGCCCGGGTACACCCTGTCCCCGGGGAGGGCGCTCTTGCTCACTTCATGTCTCGGGTCAGAGGTCACCACCTGGACCTCTGGGGGCATCTCCTGGGCTCCTTGCCTGAGTTGGGGTCCCCATCGGGGGCTCCTGGAGCCCTCCACGTTTCTTCCTCCTGCCACAAGATCCGTGTTTTGGTGGCTTGTCGTGTCCAAGGCCTGTCTCCCCCAACACCAGTGCATCCAGTGTCTAGCAGGCAGCCTGGTGTCAGCAGGCTGCTCTCTGCAGGATGTGCAGAGTGAGTCAGTGGTGGCATTCTGTGGTCGCCGGGCCACCTCCAGGACTGGGGCTGCCTTCTCTGCCCTTGTTGGGCCCACGGCTTCCTGAGTGGTCCCGCCGCGCCAGGCGCTGGGCTGGCCATGAGGCACCTGCGGTCATTTCCTTCTGAGCAGCAGAGATGGGAGGCCCCGAAGGAGGGAGTCTCGGGTCTGTGATGGAGCTGAGTCCACCACCATCTTCTGGGTGCCCTCGGGGGGCCGGGGCTGGTGGCTGAGCCAGGCTGGGGGGGCTCAGAACGAGGAGGGGCCTCTCCCTGGTCAGAGGCCCTGCCTGCTGCCTCGCGCCTGCGCTTTCTCCCTGCCTGAAGCGTCCACTGTCCTGCCACTCCCGGCCCCAGTCTGGGGCCCTTCCTCGCTGTCGTGAATCAGAGCAGAACTGGTGCCCCTTTCTCCCACCCCGTTTCCCCAGCCCTCTGAGGTGGGGCCTTGGGCCTTCCAAGGGGCTCGGCCTGCAGACGGGGACCCTCTGGGGGTCATTGGGTCTGCTGATGGATGTAACCCGAGTAATGGCTGCAGGCGAGTGGGCAGAACACTTCATTGCTCTGTCCCCGCACAGCCCGTTGATGACAGGACTGCTTTGGAGGTGCCCCTCCCCTGGGGAGCGGAGCCATGGGCCCCAGAGGCACAGACCCTGTACACACCCCCTTCCCTGCCAGGAGGCGAGAGGTGGAAGGTGTCCGTTTAGAGGAGCAGCTAATTTCACAGCCCACTGATTTCCCATCTAAGCATCCAGCCCTAATGGGCCTGGCGTGGACCCCACAGGCCACGCTGCTGGGTGCCTCGGCCCTGCTCCTCAGCCCTGCTCCTCAGCCCTCACCCCTGCCAGGGCGCCCGTCTTGGGGCTGTCTGCCTCTGCGCAGTTTCTGTGACTTGCCAGCACCATCTTCTAGGAAGACCTACGTACATGGTGCAGGTGGGCAGAGGGTCGTGTAAAGTGGCCGTCGTGCAGACACCGCCCGGAGCCGGTGTTTGTGCTGTGCCAGGTGCTGACAGCATAGTGGCACCGTCCATCCCCAGAGCTCGGCCCTCGGAGGAGGCCCTACCCACGCGCCCCTCCTCACAGTGCAAGCGCGTGGCCGCTGTCCAGTGCCAGCGGGGGGTGCGGGCAGGGCACTGGCCTGTGGGGGCTGCTGGGCAGGCTAGCTGAGTGATTCTGGGCAAATGCTATTACGTCGCTTTTTGTGGAAACCTTGGGCTCCTGACATTTTGTCATCTCCACTTATTTTGGCAATGTTTTTGGGAAAAAGCCTTAATGGAGAACTTTTTAACTAGAAAAATGAACCATCCTGAGAAAGATGGCAGTTTGTGCACGGGTGTGGGAGCTAGAAAGGCACCCGTCGTCCCTCTGGGTTTCGTCCTCTTCCCTGTGCCCTTCCTCCAGCCCACTTTTCTAGACTCTTCTACCGTGGTGATGTGAAGGATCTTTCTCTCCTAATCTCAAGCTGGATTAAGACACCTTCAGCTGAGCTGAGGGTCCGAGGTCTGCAGTGTCTTGTCTGTGGAGTCCGCGTGTTCAAGACCAGGTGCCGGAGCCGTGGGGCGGGAGTCTGTGCGTGTGGGCAGGGCGGAGGGTCCAGCAAACACCCTCCATGAGCACGGGAGCCCCTGCGTATTGTGAGGTGCCCACCTGGTGAGGACAGGCCAGCTGAACCACCGAGAGGCTCCAGGAACGGCCTGGGTTGGTGTCTTTGTGACAGTGAGGACAGTAGCCCCTCTGGGCACGCACCTGTCATAGGCATGGTCTCTTTACATGTCCCAATAGCCCGAGAGGACAGTTTATAGCTGTGGGAACTGATTCCAGTTGGGGCCCTGCCCTGCCCTCCTGGCCATGGCCCACTCCAGACCCTCTGGGGGGCTTCCTGGCGGAGGTGTGGATAGAGATGGAGCAGCCCCTGGCCCGGACACCACCTCCCATTTAGGCTCTGCCAGACAGGGGCACAGGGGCAGCAGCCGTGGGGTGCTCTGGGAGTTTGGGGAAGGCGTGCTAAGCCCAGCCCTGCCTGTGGTGACGTGGGGGCCGAGCTGGGCCACTGGCATTGGCGGATTGGGAGACTCCACCAATCGGGAGTGTGGGCCCTGGCTTGTAAGCCTAGCTTGTTGGACATAATAGATGGGGATCTCCAGTCCCTGCTCCTCTCCCACCCACCTCCCTGTCACAGATGAGGAAAGTGAGGCTGGAGAGGGCGGTGCCCTGTCCAAGGTCACCCTGTGAGGGGGGCAGTCCTGCAGCATCTGGCAAAGGTGTTTAGTTTTAGGTTGGGATGGAACTGGGGTCTGGGTGCAGTGATGGAGGCCGGCCCCCCCGTGAGCTCATGGGTGGCCTGAGAGGTGGGGGCTCAGGGGTCAGGTGAGTGACCTCTAGGAGTGTACTTCTGTCTTGGCTGGAGCCCTAAGATTGTAGGATTTTGTCAGGCGCCTGCTTTCACCCCTTCCTTTCTGGGGTTGACACTGTGACAGCGTCTCTCTACCAGGCTCTGGTGCTTCAGCAGCAGCCTTGGAAGAGGCATTGGGCCCAGACAGATGGGAGTCGGAGGCTCACAGACGCCAGGGCCCCAGCAGGGAGGCCGGGGCTGGGGGCACTGTGGTCCTGGGGTGTCTCCAGCATTGGTGCTGCCTGGGTGGTCTCTGGCGCAGGCAGGGGAGGGGAGTGGCCTCTCCTCCGCGTGCTCGCCGCCCCTCCCGGTCCAGGAATTCCACATTATCTCAGGCCCTTTCCAGCTTCCTCAGCAGGATGCAGGGCTGCTCCTGTCTTGCCCAGGCCACATCTGGAATGAGTTACCCCAGGGTGTCGGCGGCAGAGGGCCCGGCTGCAGCGGGGGCTTCCAGGGGGAGCGGAAGCGGCCCCCTCCCCAGCGCCAGCTGAGCTGCTCTGGCCCTGAGCCCCCTCGGGCAGGACGAGGCTGAGGCCGGCCTGGGGCCAGTGTGGCTGAGCCTGGCCGTGGAGGGCAGGTCCCCCCCACCCCTGGCTCCCGCCTCACTCGCTGGGTGGGGCTGGCTGGTCTTCTTGCTTCCAGAAGCTGCACCTGGAGTGTGCTGTCAGGATGTGAAGGGCCAAAGGGACTGACTATCCATGGGGCCCAGAGCGGTGGATTCCTTATCGGAGGCCATGCAGTGCCCCGGGACCAATAACTGACCCCTGCCACCCTGGCCAGGTCTTGAGCCTCCGTGGGCCAGTGGCACAGAGCAGTCAAGGAACCAGCCACTTCGAGCTGGGATGGGAGCCCCACAGGCTCTTAGCCCCTTGCCAGGCTTAGGGCTGCTTGAGGAGGTTGTGGTGGCTTCTGTTGCCTCAGCCTGTGACGTCCGCCCTGGTTATTGTGAGTGCTACCTCCCAGGCCTCGACTTGCCCACCTGTGCAGTGGACACATGGGAGTACAGGCACACCCCCAGGGGCACGGAGATGTCCTTAACCCCCGCAGGTGGAGAGATGCGAGGGGTGCCGCCTGTGCTGTCTGGTGGCACCTTGTTCGCACCTTTGGGTTCCTGTCCCTCACGAGGCCCTTGTCACCCAGGGACCTGCCCAGCCGTCTCTGGCAGTCACGCTGGTTCCTGGGCCGCTCAAGCAGCAGTTTTGTGCTGACCCTGCAGGAGCTGCCAATTAAGCTAATAGTTCCCAGCGGCTCCCTGACATCAGGGGTGGCATCGGCCGTGCTGGAGATCCGTGCTGATAAGACACTCCCTGCCTGCTCAGGGTCATTTGTTACTAAACAAACACGGTGTGGTTCGCTTTGGAGGCGCCAGTCTGTACGGCTGTGCTTCAGGCCCGGCTGCCCAGAGAGGGGCCCTGGGGTCCCCTCGGCCCCCTCGGGACTTTTTGACTGTCTGGGGGGCGAGGGCACTGGGCTTCCTCACCTTGAGCCCAGGGGTCCTGAGCTTGAGAAAGCCCAGTGCCCTCAGCCTGGGGCAGCAGCCCTTTTATCACTTCATCCTCCCTCGGACACTCCCTCCCTCCATAAGGTGAACATCGTGGGCCTGTCCCTGGAGAAGCCTCTTCCAGGTAAACGAGGGCATGCAGCCCAGCCCGCTGCCCGCTCTGGCTGCCCCCATGCCCAGTGCCCGCGTTGGCTCAGCAGACCCAGGGTGTGGCCTCTTCTGAGAAGAACAGGTGCTGCTCTCCCAGCCCTCTGGTGAGGTGCCCCAGGCCCACTGCTGTCCTTCCTCGGTCACTGTGTCCAGACCGGGCCTCCCCGTCTGGTGACCCCCAATTACCTCTCTTATTTCTGTCTTGGTTCACTCGCTGTCTCCCTAGTGGGTTCCCTGCCGTGTCCCCAGATCTAGAGCCGCGCCGGGTGTGAGAAGGCCCTAGTCCACATCTGATGAAGGATGCATGGTCCTCCCTCATTGGAAATTCCGTCTGCTGGTGCGGCCTGGCTTTGCCGAGCATTTTGGGATTTCACAGCCCATTGTGCTGTGACGGCCCCTGTTACCTTTCCCTGTCACCCCCAAACTGTCCCCCAGAGTTGGCTGCGCATTGTGTCAGACCATGGTGTGGTGGAGCCCTGGGCAGTGGCAGAACCCAGGGCCTTACCCACAACGGAGCTCCGGCCATGGAGGGTGGACGCTGTGGATACCACCGGGCCGCGTGTCCTAGGAGAGGATGCTGCTTGGCCCGTGCTGGCTGAGGTGAGGGGGTGCTCCAGTCACTGGGGGAGGTGGTGGCCTGTGGCCGGTGCAGTGTCCCCTCCGCCACCTTGTTCCAGATGTCTCCCAAGGGTCACAGGTTAAGGGATTTACCGCCAGCCTTGACCTTGCCACGCCCTTCAGACCCCCTTCCCAACTGAGACTGTTCCTCCAGCTGGCCCAGCGGGCTCCCTACTGGCCCTTCCAGCTGTGGCCTTGGGCAAGTGCCTTGCCCTCACTGGGCCTGTTTCCTCCTCTGTGGGCTGGGGCTGCTGTGAGTGCTTAGCGGGGCCGTTTCCCTGAAGCACAGGGTGCTCTCGAGGGGGGGCTGCTGTCCCCACCACACTCGTGTTTTCACTTAGAATTCAGCCAGGGCATGCAGGCCCCGGGCTTGGCCGGACTGAAGCAGGGTGTGTGCTTGCTGAGCCCGACCGGCTGTGTGTGGACAGTGGGACAGCCCCGCGAGGGGCACACGCGCTGGCCTGTGTTGCCAGGGCGCCCTGGGCACTGGGGCACTTGGTACTGCTGAGAAGGCAGGCTTCAGGGGCACTTTCTCTTTCTGAATGTGCTCCCCCCTGCTTCCCCCCTGGCTGGTCCACAGAGCACACTCATCGTGGTGTCATGGCCTCTGCTCGCAGGCTTGGAGCAGAGCCCGGTGGCCCGTTTTCAGCCTGGTACCCCCGTTCACTGGCCTGCAGCCTGGCCCAGGGGTGTGGGAAGCAGGCTGTGGGCGTGGCTTTGCACCTTTGAAGTGGCTCCACCCTTGTCTTGCAAGTCCTGGGGGTGGGGGGTGGAGATGGGAGCCTGGGCCTGAGCTCCAGCCTGAGGCTGGACTGTCCCTCCCAGGGCCAGGCGGTGGGGTGGGCAGACACATGGCAGTGGCCCTTTCCCAGTGCTGGTGGGTGTGGAAAGCAGGCGGTGATGTGGCCGGCGGTGTTGAAATAAGGGCTTGTGGGTTTCCCAATATCCTGCCAGCCTGTCACAGGACTGCGTGTCAGGATCCTGGGTGCCAGGCCCAGCCTCGGCCCCCTTCTCGGGGTGCCTGGCTCCTCATGTGCTCCCCCGCTGCTGCCCAGGGCGCTGGCAGAGGTCGTGACGTTAGGGCAAGGTGACATTATTCCAGGACCACGTCATCCGTGTGACCCTCCCGTTTTAGGGAGGTCAGGTGGCTTTGGCGTGGAGATTGGGTCTTGGACCCAGGCCTTGGATGGTGCTGCCCTCAGCCAAGGACTCTCAGCCGCCGGTGGGCACACACCAGGCTGGTGGCCCAGGGTCCCAGCCCCCCATGCCCTCCACGGGACGGCCCCGTCTACGCATGTGGGTCCCTGACTGGGCTGACGCCCCCATTGAGGAGACCGTGGGAAGTGGGGGTGTTAGGCAGTACCAGGTGGCGTCCCTCTTTTCAGCTGGCACGGGGCCTGGTGCCTGGACTGCTCTGCCGGTGAGAGGACAGTGGACACGATGGCTGCACAGCCATTGATCATCCACTGTGCTCCAAGCACGTGACTTCAGAGGGTCATGCCACCCTCCCTGTCACCTCCCTGGTGGGTGTCCTAATGCTGAGTGTGTAGAGGTGGAAACCGGAGTGACCTGCTGGAGGCGGGGAGTCAGCATCCAGGTTGCTGGACACTGGAGGCCTTTCTCTGGGATTCTGCTGGGTCAGACTCGGAGGAGATGGACAGGGGGAAAGTGCACCTTGGAGCCGCCCCTGGCTCTGCCATTCTGAGCTGTGCAACTTCAGCCGAGTAGCTGGATGAAGCTCTCTGTTCACAAGGGGACTCGGCTGGCCTAGGCATGGAGCTGCTGGAGGACGCTCTCAGAATCCGGCTGGCTGTGTGAGGGAAGGAGGAAAGGGACTCAGGATTGCCTTCCCCAGTGAGGGCTGTTGCAGACCCTAGCTAGGTCCTCGGGGTTCTAGGAACTTGTGGTCACGCCTGACTGTCGCAGGCGTCTGCCTGCTGCCTGTCAGCAGGGGAGGGGCCCTGGAGACAGGCTCTTGTGGATGAGGAAGCAGACACCCACAGAGGGTGAGGGGCTGGGCCTGGGCCACAGTGAGGCAGCTGGGCCAGGGGCCTGTGGAGAGGGGCGTCGGGAGACCGGTACTCTGGTAAGGCGGAAGTTTCCTGGTCTGGTGGGAAGCACGACGTGGGTTCCAGCCAGCGGCACGTAGCGCCTTCACTGGGCTGGGGTGACAGTAAGGGAAGATGGATGGTGACCCTTGCAGTGGTGCTGTTCTTACTGAGTATCTGCTGTGCGCCAGGAGCCGTGGCTGTTGCCTGCTTCAGCACCTGCCTTGCACCAGGCACTGTGCTCAGTGCCTTCTCTGGCCAGGGGTCCCCTGCGCCTGCCTGCCGCCCTCCCCGGGGTCGGGGCTGGGGTACTTGTCCTCAGGGTGGGCCTGTGTGTAAGTCTCTCCCATCTGTCATCCAGATATGCAGAGAGAGCCCAGGGATCGGTTTAGGGGTATGCAGGAATGTGCTGTGCAGTAGCTGGAGGGATGTGAGTGGTGCCTCCTACAGGAAGCCCTCCTTGATATCTGTACCTGAACAGAGAGGGTGCCTTCCGCTCCGCCCTCTCTTGCCGCATCACTGATAGACGGGACCCATTGGGCTCCTGGAAAAGTCTGACTCTGGACTGGGTAGGGCCTTGCTTATCCTCCCGTTCCTAGTGCAGGGGGCAGGGGGTGCGTAGGTGTCCCACCAGCAAGCAGTCTAACATGTGAAGGGAGCTGAAGCCCAGGGCACTGTCCCCTTCCTGAGGATGAGGACACTTAGACCCAGTGGGGTTGAGTCAGGTGCCTGTGGCCCTTATACAGCCGGGCCTAGAACGCAGGTCTGCTGCTGGCTGTGGGCCACCTGCACCTCACCACCTGTGTTCACCATGTGCGGGGACAGACGAGGAAAGGCCATCTTCGCGGCCATTCATCCACGTCCCCTTGCCCCTACCCACGTCCTTTGTATGTGACATCTCTGCAGAAGAGGCATACAGGCTCAGACAGGCTGTTTGACCTGCTTCGGTCACTCACTTGTCAGCCTTGGGGTCTCTGAGTAACTTGGTGCTTGCTTGGCTGGTTCTTAAGGACCATGGTGAGTCCTGGAGCTTGTGTGGGACCATTCCTAGCTCCCCGCCCCACCCCCACCCATCCATCCATCCATCCATCCATCCATCCATCCATCCATCCATCCATCCATTTAGTAAGCCTTTATTTGGCACCGGTGAGCCGAGTCGTGGCTCTTCCTCTCAGGGCCCCCAGACCTTGGCAGCCTCAGACGGGGGCTGGGGGCACCTGTGGCGTGATGAGTGCTCTCGGAGGGTATGTAGTAGAAGAGACCCCTATCCTGTCTGGGAGGGTCAGAGGGCTTCCAGGAGGAGGTGTTTACACTGGGTTGGAAGAGCCAGGAGATGAGTAGAGGGAGTTTCTGGCACTGGAAACAGCAAGTCCAAGCCTAGAGGCAAGAGAGCTGGTGCTTTCCTGGAAATGACCTGGTTCCCAGGGCTAGGGCTGGAGAGTGGGCTGGCCTGAGAGCGCGGGCAGTGTGGGAGGGCAGGCGAGGCCGGGGGCAGCGGTGGCTGCTGTGGCCGTGCTTGGCCTGGGCACCCCTGGAAATCTTCTTGCCTCCAGAGTCGCAGTGGCTTCTGGGTGCTGGGTTGGCCCATTTGGGGTCTGGAAGATGGATGAGCTTTGTGGAGGCGGCTGGGGGGCCCGTGGTGAGCCTCAGCCTTTCTGGAGCTCCAGGGTTGTACTGCCCTGGGGATGCTGTGGGAAGCTGGTTCTAGGCTGCTGGCTGAGGCTGCAGGCGGGCCCTGGCCCAGAGCAAACCCGGTTCATCTCGGGGTCAGCCCAGGACCACGCAGATGGGCTGCTGGGTCAGCCGGCTCATCTTACAGCAGAGGACACAGGCTCCCGGCCCTCCTGGCGCCCCTTCCAGCTCACGTTGGGAGAAGGTTTCAGGGTCTCTGGGTGGGTCGGGTTTTGGAGAAAATGAAGTCTGCGTTTGGCTTGGAGCGAGCTTTCTGTGGGAGTTTGTGCAAGAGGCTGGTCAGGGCGATGCTGAGATTCTGTAACTCTCACACCCCCAAAATGAAAAAAAGAAAAAATCAACCACCCTGCAACTCTGTTACCAAAGCCAAAGAAAGAAAGGAAAAGCCAGCCACCATGTCCCCTCCCCACAGGTGAGCGCCAGGCGTCCTGGGGCCAGGCCTCTTTCCTTCTCCACGTGCAGGTCGGTCGTGCACACCTCTGTTTGTCACTATTTTTTGAACAAAGCGGAATACAGATTTTCAGTTTCTATCAAAGTTGGGATCTCCGGTAGGAAGGAGGGACCCCGCCCCCCACTCTTTTGAGGGAGGAAGAAGTTGGCCTCTTGGTGGGACTGGCCCAGCCTTCTTGTGGCCGGCGGCGGGGAGAACTGAGTGTTTTCGGAGACTTTGGACCGGGATCCAGGTTCCTGCACCGTTCACAGCCCTCCCCGCTCCAGAAGTGCCAACGAGCCTGAGGGGATTCTAGGGGCCGCTGGGCCCCAAGGAGGGCATGTGTGCCCGTGTCTGTTTGTCTCTGCTACCCCTTCTAAGTGGTCTCCGTCCCCCTGTGGTCAGCCCCCGCCCCCTCACCTCCCCCCACGGTGCCTCCCTGCCCCTCCCCTGCACCTGTGCCCAGGCAGCCCTGGGCTCACGGTCTGGCCTGCCCCTAACAGCCGTGTGGCCTTGGGCAGGTTGAACTTTATGTCTCTGAGCCTCTTTCCCCTTCTGTAAAAAGTGACGCTTGTGGGTGTTTGGAAAAGCTGGACGAAGTGCGTGTTCCGGGCTGCCTGGCGCAGGGTCCTGTGCGCGGGGACAGTGCTCCTCCCCACTGCCATTTGCAGGGGGAACGGGGGCATCGGGCGGGCACCTTTCTCCCATCTGTACATGCAGGGGCTTGGGGGAGGGGCCCACTGGCTCCTGCATCTGAGACCAACCAGGGGTCTGGGCACTGAGGAGCCTGGGGCGTGGGGGCAGCAGCGTCTGAGGGAGGCAAGAGCCCTGGGTTCCTGGCCCTGTGGAGGTCTGCAGGGCGTGGGTGCAGGGCCGGGCAGGCGGGCTGGCCTCCGGGCTCACTGGTCTGTGGGTCCAGGCCCCACACTGCTCCTCTGTCCCAGGCAGGCTCCTTGCCGCTGTTCCTGACCTGAGCTGGTAGGTCCCGGTGGCCCTGCGGTCTTGGCCATGGGGGGAGCCTAGTCAGAGGCTGCACTGGGGCAGAGAGCCCAACCAGACTTACTGAGCTTCTGGGACCTGGTGAGGAGCGGAACCCCAACTCTCTGCCTCCGCCCTTCATTCCTGGCTGCCCCGAGGCAGCGTTGGCAGGTACTGCTCTCAGCCTGGTCGTCTGGTCACTGAGGGTCTGAGCTGGACCATCCTGTGTCCCCCTGTGCTGTCCCCCAGTACAGGGGTCATGACTTGTCCTCGTGGCCGCCTGGCCAGGGAACAGGTGGGCCTAGGGGACAGGTTCAGGGTGGGTGGGGTGCCCGGCGAACCCCAGTCCGGCCCCTACCCACACCGGGGCCATGGGGTCGAGGCCCAGAGGGGTGGCGTCCTGGTCCCCGCGCTGCTCTGCTTGGGGTGCCGCACGCTTACAGTCCACGCGGCCCGCGCTCAGCTCCGCGGCCCGGCTCAGCCCGTCAGCCCAGGGCGCCTGGTCCTGGCTTCTGGTGCCCCGTGGGCTTGTCTCTTCTTGGACCCTTGGAACCTGCTCTTGATGCTGGTCGTTCTGCAGCCCTCCCCGTGTGGCTGTCCGTCCCATTTCCTTGTCCTGTGAGGAGGCAGGACTCTGATGTTTGTTATGTTCAGTGTCGGTGGGCGTCGTGGGTCGCGGGCCTTGGCGGCAGGACTCAGCCACGCTGCTCTCCCACCGGGGGCGCATTTGGGGGTATCTGCTGTTCCAGGGTCCGGGTTATACCCCTGGGCTCAGCCCTTTGCATCCGATTGTTAAATTTGGGGAGCCTGACCCCTGATTGTGTCGTGGCGGGACAAAGGCCCAGGCGTCTAGCGCCTCGGGTGGAGTTGGGATCCCAGCCCTGGCCCACACGTGCCATCTGCCCCGTGTTGGATTTTTGGGGGCGTGAGGAATGCCCTGTTACAGAGATTTAAAACGGTTTTTCCGATTTCTTTTTAAAATTCTGTGTGTGTGTTAATCAGTCACAGATTCCTGCTGCCCAGACCAACTTGTGCCCTGCTCCCCTCAGGTCTGGGGGGTGGGGATGTCGGGGACTAGATGGGGTGCTGAGTGAGGCCACTGGTCTGTCAGCCCCTGGGGGGCTGAGAAAATGCAGGGTGGCAGGGCCAGCTTGGGGCTGAGTGGGGCCCAGAGGCACCTGGCTACCTCCTGTGGGGGGAGCCCCATGGTCCTGGACGGTGGGTGGATGGCAGTGCCGGGGCGCTGAGCGCCTGTACGCTGACTGGGGGCTAGGGGTGCACGGAGCAGGAATCTGGCAGTGGCCACTCCTTCTGGGCAAGGTGAGGGAGGGGCAGAGAGTACAGGTGAGGCCCTGGGCTCCTGGGGATGCCCGAGGGTGCCAGGCCACCGTGGGCATTGCTGTGTGATGGCTGCGCACAGGACCCTGCCCAGGACCCTGGCCAGAGCCAGGCCACCCTTGGCTGTGACTTTGTTTTGTTTCGTCGACTCAGATTGTCCCACTCCATCCTGTGCCAGGAAGAGAGGCCTGCTTCTGTCCTCGGGTCCCCCAAGGCCATGAAGCCCTTGCCTTCCCTCCAGGGGGTGGGGTGGGGCCTGTGCTGCCATCGCTGTCAGTCAGTAAACTCAGTTACTGTGGGTCACTCTCCTGCTGTCACCGCTCCTGGATGCGGGCCAGACTCCTGGGCCCCCGCCTCACCGCCCCCGCACGCCACACCTGTGCGTGCTGTTCCCTGTCCTACCTGCTTGTCCTTGCAGGGCTCCTCCTGGTCCCTTTGCCTTTATTTCTCCTTCAGAGCCCGCCCCCCCCCCCACCTGCACTAGGTGAGGCCCCTGTCCTCCAGTCTCTCTCACTTCCTCTGGGGTCCCTGAGGTGGGGGGCCTGGGTCTGCCCCCTGCTGCTGAGGGAACTGGTGACCTATGCGGAGTAGGGGTGCAGTGAAGGGAGGAGCACAGGCTGTCCCCAGGTTGACACACAGCCCTGTGGGCTCCTGGGGGGCTCCTGGGACAGGGCTTGCCTTGTTCTCTGCTGTCTGTGGGGACTGCCTGTGGGGCCTGTGGTCAGAGTGGTGACTCGGATGGTGGACATGGTGGCCTCGTGGCCCTTCTGTGACAGGTCTGCTCTGGCCCTTTGAGCCAAGGTGTGGTTGTCCCCTGTAGGCGTTTCCTACACTCCCCTGACTACTGGCGGGGGGAGCCTTGCTCTCCTGTCTGTTGCCCCTTCTTGGCCCCCCTAGTTCTTGGGAGGTGACAAGACACAGCCGATTGACAGCTGAGACCTTGGGTCGGCCTAACCTGAGCAGAACTCAGGCTCTGGCCAAGCTCCTCCTGGAGGTGGACTTCTCCGAGTGACCCCGGTCAGAGCCCAAGACCCAGAGGCCTGTGGCCTGTAGGGGACTGGCCTTGACCTGTCCAGCCCCCTGGGTGGAGCTCAGCCTCACATGGGCAGTGCCAGCGGTCTGGGCCTGGCTCTCTCCCCGATTGGTCAGCATGCCGGCCTTTAGGCTGGGTGACTCCCAGAGGAGGCGGGTGGGTCTGGGCTCGCAGGCTCATTCCCCACGGCCCACCTCTGGGTCCCTGAGGCCTTCGGGGGCTGCATTTCCTGGGCTCCCGGCCAAGCGTGGCCTTCCTGGGTCTCTCCCTGGAGCCCCTCTGTGATGCTGTGCCTGGCTGCCCCACAGCGCTGGGGACACCTCGTTCCCAGGCCCGTCCCACCGTCCGCTGCCATCAAGTCTGGACAGGTGTGTGTGTTCAGGGTAGCCGCCCGCGGTGGGGGCTAGAGGTGGCATGCCGGCCCTGTGAGTCACGCCGATCCTGGGAGCGGGGGCGGCAGGGGCCCAGCTGCGTGCCAAGACATGTCGCTGGCCTGGCATGGGAACCCGCGGGGGAGAAGGGTGGGGGGTCTGCCTGAGGCCTCCTGGAAAAGCTGGGATGGGGCCAGCCCTCCGAGACTCTGCCTCCCGCCAGGCTGTGCTATGGGACCAGGCTGGGGAGGCTGGGGGCCTCCCAGGTCAGTGCTTCCCAAGGAGCAGACGCTGTCCCGGAGCCCACCTTTCAAGCAGAAGGAAAACTCACTGGGAGGGGAGGCGAGGGGGTGGGAAGGCAGCTGGAATCGGAACCCAGGCCTCTGGGTGGATGTCCCTGGCTGTCCAGGGAGCAGCAGGGATGAGGGGATGGGCCCCTGCAGCTGCCTCACCGTGCTTCCAGGCCAGCCTGGACCGGGCCCTCCTGTGCCTGGGCCGCAAGGCTCCTGGCCCAGGGCCTGGTCATTGAGTGTCAGCGAGAATCTCCTGCAGACCCCTGGCCCCTGGGGCTGCGGGTCCGAATGCCACATGAAGGGCCTGCACAGGGCTCCAGGACCAGCTCTGGGCCCAGAGGGCTTAGAGCCGCGGAGGTCCCAAGGGGAGCGGCAGCCCCGTCTCCTACTGAGGGTCAGCACCCCAGGCCCACCCTGCCGCAGAGACAACAGAGCCCCAGGAGGGGCTGGGGGCTATGTGTCCCACCGTGGGAAGTGCTGCAGACCTGTGCAGGGCAGAGTCAGACAGGCAGGGTCCAAGCCGCCGCTTCCTGCCAGATCTGTGCCCTGGGCAAAGCTCTTCAAGGGAAAGCTCCTGGACCTTGGAGGGTCCGTGTGGGCACCGCTGTGAGGAAGGACAACGTGTGGGCTGGGCTGGTCACAGAGGTCCTGGAGGAGGTGGCAGCTGCTAGAGCAGGTCAGGGGCTGCAGAGGCTCTGAAGAGACAGTTTGGCTGGAAATGGGTGACCAGAGGGCCTGGGCTGAGGGCTGGGGTCCAGGGATGACCCGCCTGCTTGCAGAGCCCGTAGTCTGGATTGGTGGTTTCAGACTTAAGCTACACAGTGGAGGCTGCTTGCTTTGAGGGGGTCTTTCCGGCCTGGGGTGTGGTCCAGACCTTCACACCCTGTCTGGCAGGGGCCGGGAGGCCTTCCTGGAGGAAGTGTTCTTGGTAGGAAGCCCCAGAGGGAATGACTGCCTGCTCTGAGGGCGAGGGCTGGGGCTGAGGGGGTCCATGGCCACATCGGCTGGAGAGGGCGGGGGCCTGGGCAGGACTGGACACAGAGGCCTGCATGGGGCAGAATCCCCCCACACCACAGCCACGGCCACGGGGAAGGAGGTGGGCTGGCCTTGGTGGGAGGGATTGAGTGGGACCCCTGGGCTAATTCAAGGTTTCTCCAAGCTAGCGGTTAGCCATCTTAGGGGTGGGGAGCCTGCTGGCTGGGCCTGGCTTCAGAGCCCTAGTTGGGGCTGTGGGGGGGTTAGCCCCAACCTCCCTGGGGTCCTCTGCCCGTCCAGCGACTAGAAGTGAGGGTGGTGCCTCAATCCTGGACAGTCGGTGCTCGTGAAGAGGCGACCCTGTCCCCGTGGACACTCCAGGGTCTGGGGTCCCCAGGAGGAACTCAGTGGTCCTCCCAGGTGGGTGCTGCTTAGTGGACTCAAAAACAGTCCCCAGGTATCTGCTGTCAGGTGTAGCTGTCAGAGAGACCCCCCAGCCCCCTTCTCCCCCTCCCCAGGAATATGGGCTGGTCCCAGTGGGGGCTCTTGGTCTATGTGCTGCCCTCCCCTCGCTGTGAACGACGGGAGGGGGCAGCTGGCTGAGCCAAGGGGCAGCACAGGGGGCTGGCGTGCCCGTCCTGGGGCTGGTGCCTCCCGCCCACATCCTCGCCCCCGCTGCTCTTCTCACTGCCGGCCGGCCGCGTGCGGAGGAAGGAAGCTGAGGTTTGGGTGGTGTGTGTGTGTGTGTTTGCTTTTGACTGGGCTCCAGGGGTGCTGGCCACCTTGATGGGCAGTGTTTGGCCTGGGAAAGCCAGCAGGGCTGAGGCGGGGCCGGGGGCTTCCTGGGCGCCAGGAGCTAGGTGCCCGGGCAGGTCCAGGACAGCTGGTGGCATAGAGAGGCCAGTGACGGCAGCAGAAGCCCTGCGCACCCCCCAGGGGGGACCCGGGGCTGCCATCTCGGGTGTTGTGGACTGGTGAGGTGGGCCCGAGGCTGGGCACTGGACAAGAAGGGCCCCTGGGCTTGGACGGAGCAGTAGGTCTGTGGGATTGAGGGGTGCTGTGGGGGAAGGAGAGGGACCGTTTGTCACCCGCTAACCCCTTCCAGTTACGTATGGGGGAAGCTGAGTGTGCAGTCCCATGGCTGGTGGGGGCAGGGGTGTGGGGCTCTCTGCCCCTGATCTGTGTGTTTTCCACTTGCCATAGTGTAAACACTTCCCTCACAGCCCACTTCAAGCCAGCGATGTATAATGTCACTGAATGCTGGTTGAGAAGGGATGCTGGTTGTTTGCATGAGCTGGTCGGAGTTGGTCCTGCTCTCACTGGGCAACCCCCCCTGCTTTGCTGCGTAGCCAGAGGTAGCACATGTTACCTGCGATTCTGCTCAGCTCCTGGCACATTCTCGGTGCTTGGCTGTGCCTGCCCAGGGTGGGGCCCGGTGGGTGAGACCCTGAGGGGCCCAGAGGTACCTGGCCATGCCCAGCTAGGACTCAGGCTGCGTGACCCACGTGATGTGGCTTGTGTGTGTGCACGGAGGCCGGGATGGTGGAGGTCCGCCTTCTCAGTACCCAGTGCTGGGAGAGGCCTGCCTCCCCAGTGAGCGCACAGGTGGGCCGTGGTGGGGTGGCCTCAGACCATGCCACCCCCGAGGCCACCCAGCCGGTGGTCCAGGCCCCGCACCTGGTCACCTGGCCTCGCTCTTCAGCCCCCCTGGTCCCTGGCAGGCAGGTGGGGGTGGGGGCAGAGAAAACGGTGCAGAGGGTGGGTCTTGGAATCTGACGAGTCATGTTGGGGTGGGACGAGCTGATGGAGGACTGTCGGGTGGGGTGGCGTGGAGGGGCCTGGGGCTGAGAGGGCATTCGTGGAGGCTTGGAGCCAGGCTGCCCGGCAGGTCAGGACGTGGCCTGGGCCCAGCACTGGCCCTGCTGTGTTGGCTCCGAGCGGGCCCCTGCATTTCTGGACCTTGCCTGCCACCCGTGGGGCTGAAGGCAGGTGGGGAGGCTCGGAGCACTTTTTTCTCCCTGGTGGCTAAAGACAGCTTTCAAGTGATGAGGCTTGTTGGGCAGCAATGAGCTGATTCAGTGGGGTGCGGGAAAGAGGTTTTCAGAGGAACCTCCCTGCCGTGCCTGGGCTGACTGGCCAGGCCCTGGGCGGCTGAGCAGGATCTGGGGGTCACGGCTGACCACCAGCCGCTGCTGAGTTGCCTCTTGGAATAAAGCCTTTGACTCGAGCTGGGCGAGGATGAGGTAGGCTGGGCGGTGATCCTTGCCCCAGGCACGACTGTGCCGTGCCCCGTCCGTCCAGTGAGCTTACCCAGGTGTGGTCCTGGGCCCTGAACCAGACCAGCAGGCAGCTGCGAGGAGCAGTGAGCGGGGGATCCTAGCCAACACGGGGAGGGGCCGTCTGGCCAGGGTCCTTGCTAGAATCAGGCCACCACACAGGTGGTCTGTGTCGTGATTATGGAGATAAAACTTATGCATGGCACAGAACCCAAGCCCATAATGCCAGCAATGACATGCCATCTCCCCAGTCCAGAGCCGGGTTCCAGACCCCTCCATTCTGCATTGTGACCTCTGGGGGCTTTCCTCACCATCCTTAAACCCCACACTTAGTGGGTTCTGGTGAGCGTGGACTTTTGCGAACAGGGCAGATGGGGTGGGAGGCCCCCGGGTGGACACCCCTGCCTGGGTCCCACAGCAAGCTGGGTTCCAGGTGGAGAACGTAGTGGGAGCAGACTGGTGGACAGGTGTGGGGTGTGCTGTAGTGGCCTGGGGCTTGGGGGCTGCAGGAGATACCAAAGCAGGGCTGCTGCCGGGCTGGCAGCCTGCAGCGGGGTTTCCACGTGCTCAAGTGGAAACTGCGGTGGCCCAGCCCCAGTGCCGGCAGTGGGCAGCAGGTTGTGTGTGGGCAGTGAGCGCTCAGAGTCACCCGGGCAGCCTGGCCCCTGCAGCCCCACAGTGCAGCCATGGACCTCCTGGCGGGGGCACTGAGGATCCCTCACTGGCCTGCCAGGGACCCATGGCGCTAAAGTCTGTATGCTGTAGCCCCCACGGTCCCTGTGGCCTGGCTCCCACCGTGTGGCCTGGCTCCCACCGTCAGCCCTGGGCTGGGCCATGGGCTCATGGGCCACAAAAGGCATTCTGTGCCCTGGAAGAATGACCTTGTTGTGTGGCTGGAGAGCTGCCAGGAGCCACAAAGACCTCCTTCCCTCCGTGCTTCCTGCAGACCCCCGCCTATAGCCCATCCGGTCCTGCCCGGGCTCTGCTTTCCTGGCTGTGGGGATCTAGCCCACCCTGCCTTCTTTCCTGCTAAGCCTGGTGACCCCTCTCCTGTCCTGGACTCCCGCCTCTGGGCCTGTACCTTTGCTGTCCCTTCTGCAGGGCCCTTGCTGCTCCGGGCTCGGTGCACATGGAGCAGGCAGGATGGCATGGTGGGGACCAGAGGGTGGGTGAGGGCATGTGGCCACTAGGAGTGCCCTTGGGCTTCTCCAGGGCTGCCACCCCAGCCTAGGCCAGGTCGAGACTAGCACAGTGCGTCCAGCTGATTGAGCCTTCCTGGGGTACTGGCTGGCACTATCGGGGGGCGTGCTCCATCACCCCATCTTCTTGCCAATACACAGATGAAAAGGGGGCTCAGCTGCGACACCTGACTCGCCCACAACCAGGAAGCTGGCCAGCGATGGAGCAGATTTGAACTCAGATTTGCTGGCCGTCCAGGGCTTGTTCTTGTCGTGTGCCCAGGTCCCTGGCCGCTGCTGCTGCCTCTGCTGCTCTGTGTGCAGGCCGGGACTGGCGTGTCTCCGATTGAGGAAACGAGCCGGGGTCCCTATCCTCTTCTAAGCAGTCCTGGGCTTCGGCCAATGGGAGCCGCCTGTGGTCACAGGTGTCTGGGTGAGGGTGGTGGGCCGGGCGGGCCCTGGGAAAGAGGAACTGAGGCATTGGGCAGCACGCGCACCACCCGCTCCCGACGAGCTCCCAGCTGCTCCGCGGAGAGGACACGGCAGTCCTGGCCTCCGTCCCTCCTGGGCTCCTCTGCTCACTGAGTTGCCATGCTGCATCGCCGGAGGCTTCGGGATCCCGAGCCGGTGGGCCGGGGGCTCATGGGGCCGTCCCCGTGGTGGGACCTCTCACCTGCACTCACCATGAGGCTGCACCTCCTGGCCTCTCTTTCGGGAGGTGGCCTGGCCTGGCGGCCTGGGGACCGTAGGTGGCTTGCAGGTGAGGGTCAAGTTTGGTGGGCACTGGGGGTGGCAGGCCCGGGAGGGTGCCAGTGTCTTGCCTACGGGGTGTGTGGCGCTCATGGCAGGTGTGCCTAGGGGGCCAGGTGCAGGGTGCTGGACGTCTCCACGGAGCGTGCCCTCCTAATGCCAGGTCACGGCTGTTGAGCGAGCACTAGGAGCGCAGCTGTGCCGCGGACATCTCGTCCGTGTCCTGATTCTTGCCCGCAGCCTGAGGCCAGGACCACTGGGTTCCGGCCCGTTCTGGGTATCCGGGCCAGCAGGTTCTGCATGGGGGGGGAGAGTGGCTGGCTCTTCTGTCTCCTTGCCCTGACGCTCTGGGTAGGGCCCCTTCAGGTCTGGCTCAGTCCCTTTTACAGATGTGGAAACCGAAGCTGGGATCAGTTGGGGACTTGTCTAGCTGGAGGGGTGCAGTGGACCCGGCTATCGTCCTGGGTCCCTTGTCAAGCATCTACTAGGGAGCTGTGCGAGGCCTGGGCTTCCTGGAGTCGGCCTGGGACAGATGGACAGATGGACAGCCCAGAGTCGGCTTGGCCCTGGGTCCTGGCCCCGAATCCTTGGGGCAGTGTGTGTGGGAGGGGGAGGGTGGCTAGATGCTGGCGTCCCAGCGGGTCCCAGGCTAACCCTGTTGTACTGAGGGGAGGCCAGCGCCGTCTGCTGGGCACTCGTCCTTGCCCACCCCGGCCACACATTCCATTTCCCCTCCGTTTGGTGTCTTCAGTACTCACTGTGTACCAGGGCCCGTGTGGATCACTCACTTGCCTTCACAGCCGTCCCTAGGAGGACGCACTCTCCCATTCCCTGGTTCTGGGGGAAACTAAGGCTCAGAGATGTGAAGTGGCTTTCCCAGGGCCACACAGCGGTTTAAGGGAGGGACTCAAACAAGACCTGGCTGGCCAGGTGGGAGCTTGGATCCCTTGCTCTTTCACGCCTTTTAAAATCCATTTACAATTTGTGAGTGGTTAGCTCTTCATTTGTAGGTCTCCTGGCTTGCATCTCTGTGGAGGGGCCCTGGCCTGGCCTCCCTTGCGCCGTGTGGACAGTGGTGGACGCCCTGCGAGGTTGCACCGGCCAGTCTCTGGGAACCACTGGTTTTGGAGCTGGAACCTGAAAGAAGAGAATACCAGCTGGGCATGTGCTGTCTTGACAGGGCTTTGCCCTTTCCATGCCCTTTACAAACCTCTCCCGTGTTCCGCTCTGGCAGGAATTGCGGGACAGGCACCCAGGGTGTGCGGCCCTGCTCTCTGTCCTGGGCCAGCCCTGGCAGGGGGAAGAAGCCCTGGGCTTCTTGGCTTGGTTCCCGCCACCTTGCTCAGCTGTTCCGGATGAGTGACCGTGAGTCTTGCTCCAGGTCTGGGTTTCCTGAATGCCCGTCCTGCAGCAAAGAACTCCTGGGCACGTGGTTGGGATCGGGGCGCTGTCTCCCTGTTTGGAGGTGTTGGGGATTTGGGCTCCCATCCCTTTGGCAGCTCTTCCTCAAGGGTGAGAACTGCCCACGGACCCTTGTCTCCCCACTACATGTGACCCTGGCAGGCCTCTTCAGCTCTTGGCTTTGGTTTCTTTATCTGTAAAATGGGTGCAGAAAGAGAATTTTCCAGGCCAGCATCTTGACGTGACAGGTTTACAATCATATAAAATTGCTTTTATATAGGAAACATACTAGGCTGTTAGGCTTTGTTGTGTGTGTGTGTGTGTGTGTGTGTGTGTGTGTGTGTGTGTGTCGGACGTGGCGGGGTAGGGGTCCTCACAGGCATTGGTGACCGGGCCAGGCATCCTAAGTGTCCAGCAGGCATGCTGAGTGCCTCCCCTGCAGGTGACCTGGGAACACTGCTCTGGCCTGTGTAGGACATGAGTCTGGAATCTTTGGGGTTCTGTGCCTAGACTGTGCACCTGGCTGCTGGATTTGGACTTTTGGGCTTGTTCCCTTGTCCCCTGCTTGCTTGCCGTCTGTTGCTGCCACTTGGAGCTCTTTCCAGGTCACTCTCTGTTAGTGTTGTGTGTACGGTTGAGTCATGGGCTGTGAGCAAAGCCATCTCCTATGAGTCACATACGTGGAAGCCTTTGGCCCCTGGGGTCGGTGGCAGCTGTTTCGAGAGCATTTGGCATTCTTATTAATTTCTGGGGTCACCCGGCACTTGGCTCTGTGGTTGTCCTGGGTCTGGACGAGTGCGGAGGCTGCGCTCGGTAGACAGAAGTTGTGCTTTGCTGTCCTTTCTCTGTCGATCCAGGTGAAAGCTGATCCAGGTGACAGCTGAGTGCTCATGGGACCAGGTGCTAATGGTTCCCCAGGCGTCTGGTGGGCTGTGTGCTCTCTGGAGGGACCCATTCTCTCTACAGGGGTGGGGGCTGGGGACTGCGATAGATTTGAAGCCTTGGAGGTGTGATTCGGGGTCCCCACTCACCCCTGTCAGATGCTGAGGGCCCTCCTGTCTCTCAGGAGGATGTGCGAGCTGGGGGCTGCTGCCTGCCTGCCTGCCTTGTTCCCCCAGGCCTCTGTACTGCCCCCACCCCAGGGCAGGGGTCTGGGCCCCCGATTCCTGATGTGGCCCTGCCAGTGGGGTGCATGTTGGTCACATGGCTGGCCCCCAGCCCTGCCCCCCAGGCATTCAAAAATGTAGGTGTTCCCAGCTCCTGGAAGCGATTTGCACGTATTGCCAAGGACAGGAGTGAGCTTTCCCCAGGTCCCCTCCCCCACCTCGACCCTGGCCATGGTCACCCCTGGGGGTCGCTTGTGGGGTCTGGAGATGTGGACATTGGTGAGGCCGACAGGGCCAGGAAGGGGTACTGGGGCAAGGACTGCACAGGGACGCCCCAGATGGCCAGAGCACAGAGGGCAGGCGTGTTGGGGAGCGGGGGGAGGGGAGCAGGGGGCCTGGCTCGGCCTCTGGGACGGGTCATGGGCTTTGGAGTTTGGGGGGTGTAATGGGGAGCCGTGGGAGGTTCTCTTGATGACTGAATGGACAGTGGCCATCCTGCCAAGTGACCGACATTGGGGACAGCCATGGGGAGGGCATGCTAAGCTGTCTGTGGCCACTTGCGGCTCTCACCTGTACAAGGGGGGCTGTGAGGTGTTCCCAGCTGGGGAGGGCAGTGCTGCGTGGATGGAGACCGTGGTCATCCAGGCCGACACGGGCGCTCCTGGGCTCTCTGTTAGTCTGTCCATCCCCCCTTCTGCCTGGGGACACTGTGGGCTGGGCAGCCAGGCGAGGGGCCACCATGGTGCTCCCTGCAGCCCCGTCCCAGGTTCTTGGGGCAGGGGCCTGCAGGACATGGACATTGCCTGACCCCTGTCCACCCTGTTATCTGCAGGGTCAGCGGCTCATTGCCTCTGCTGTCCCAGCATCCCGAGAAGTGCCGGTGCGGGGTGAGAGGGTTTCCCCCTCCTCGGCTGCCTGGAGGCTGCCGCCCCCAGGTGTGTCAGGAGTAAGGCCTTAGGTTGGAGATCTGGGGACGTCATTGGATGCTTTGGCGGAGGGGTGGAGGTCCTCGGGTCTGTGCTTGGACAGCGCCCCCCAGCCCCCTGGGCCGCTCCCCCCAGTGCAGGGTGGAATCAATCCTGTCAGCAGACTGGGCCCCATCCTGAGCTGGCCCAGCAGGGAACGGCAGTGAGAGGCTCAGCTGTGCAGGCCCCAGAAGCTGCTCTGTTGGCAGGAGGGTCTCCCCAGAGCAGTGAAGAGCTGGCAGAGCTGTCAGCAAGGCTGGGGTGTGACATGCTGAGGTTGAGCTTTGAAGAGGTGGCTCTGGGTGCAGTGGGGCTGGGCAGGGGGGGAGGGCGGCTGCCACCCCTGCTGAGGGGAGGCACCCATGCTGTGGTGGTCATGGGGAAGCCCCGTTCCAGCGGGCGGATGTCCCGTTCTCAGTCTGTCTCATGAGTGAGGCCCTGTCTCCGGTCTACAGAGGCCCCACCAGCCGGGCCCCCGCACACGACGGGCATCAGCCTGGTGCCACTGGCTGAGTCAGTGCGCGTGGGTGAGCCTCTGCCAAGGGGGGGTGCTATGTGGGCCGGGGCTCACGCCCGCGGCAGCGGGAGGCTTGGAAAGCCCTCTGTGAACCCCTTGGGAGCTGAGCAGATGCTCTGCCCTCCAGGGACGCCCGCCTTGGCCCTGCCCCACCCACCGCGTGGCCCTGGGTGACCACGCCCTGGAGGCCTCGAGCATCCCATGGCCAAGCTCAGAGGGCAGTGGAAGGACTCGGGGACGTCCCCAGAAGAAGCCAGCCCCTGCCGGGCCCAGAGGAGCTGCCCCCGGAGTATCCCCTCTGCCTGGCCATTCCAGAATGCTCTGACTTGCTGGCCGCGGGTCTTGGAGCCCCACAGGTGGCTGGGGTGTGGTGAGCCTCCGCCCAAATGTCTGCCAGCGTGTTCCAGGAGCCAACGGGGGATGCATTGAAAATTAGAGAGAAAAACAGCCAGAGGGGGTGGAAAGCACGGGCATTCCACGACAGAGCCGCGGGAGGTGGCGGGCCTTTGAGCCAGCAAGAGCAACACCGCTCAAAATGAAACAAGAATCATTTCTTTTCCTGTTGAAGAGAAACCGTCTCAGCCAGCCCGCAGTCTCGGGGCCCCCTTGCCCCCCAGGCTGCCGTGGAACAGGCGGGGTTTCACCAGGAATTCCCCCCTCTCTGCTCACCCTCCTCCACAGTCTGGGTAGACTCCCAGGAGGTGCTGGGGACAGTTCAGGGGGACTACCTGGAGGGGAGGTCGCTTCGCCCAGGAGCCCCTGCCTGGCCTTGGAGAGGTGAGCGTGCTGCCAGCTCCCTGCGCTCCCGTCCGTCTCCACGGTGGGCTTCGCTGCTGGGCACCGGGTGTCTGTGCCTGGAACTCTGTGCCCGGCCATCCTGGCCGGCCGGGGGAGGGTTTGGAAGGGGGACGTTTGTTGGGTGCACTAGGGGCAGAAAGCCAGGCCTGCTCCTGGCTGAGTGGCTCTTGCTCTGGCTTGGAAACCGCCTCTCTATCCGTGAGCGCCTTTCCCCCCGTAAGGATGGGACGGAACTCCCATAATGGACCCTGGCGCAGTGTCGACGGTGTGGGTGCGTCACAGGTGCTGCTGCTTAGACCGCGTCTTTGCCTTACGGAGCCTCTGTCCTTGGGGAGTTGTCACAGCCCCCACCGCACGGGACAGGCACCTGGATACAGCATCACACACTTATCTCGGCTGGCTCCCTGCTGCTCTGTGTCCTGTCCCTTTTGTCACCCCCTTTCTGTACCTGTGCCTCCTCCCCAGGGATCCCAAAGGCGTGAGGGTTGACTGCTGCCCCCTGTCCCCCCACCCCTGCAGCTCATGTTATGCTCCTGAGCAGGAGGCGTGGGCAAATCGTCCGGGCAGCACATCAGAGTGGGGGCGGGGGGCCATGCAGGACCTCTGGCCACGGGGCTGGAAACCAGCTCTGGGACTCTCAGGGGCCCCTGGCATCTTTCTGGATGGGTGTGCCCGAGTCGGCCTTCATCCAGCAGCCCTTCCCCCACCCCGTTGGGGGCTTCTTTCTGGAAACCAGCTGCAAGGGCCACTGCCGGTCACTCCTCTCCTGAATTCCTCCTTGGTGCTGGCCGGCTGGGGTTACCCTCACATCTGGGTCCTTGGGATGGGTGAATGGCCCCATCAGTGAGGCCATGTGAGTCCTCATCGTTCCCCAGCTGCCTGTGGAGTGGGAGGTGCCTCTTGGTAAAGTCAGATGCCGTGCAGCTGTCCTGTAAGGACTGGCGTCCCTCGCCTTTGGTGGCTCTGGGTGATGGCCTGAGGGTAGGCATCCTGGGAGGTTTCTGCCCGGCGGAGGGCTGGAAACCAGAGTGAGAACCCGGCCCTGGGCCGAGCACTCCAGGATGAGTCCATAGGTGCTGCCCAGTCACTGCCAGTTCTGACGTTGCCCCTGACCCCAGGCCTGCCCGCTGGTCCTTGCCAGGAGCTCTGCCTGTGGTCATCTGGCTTCTCCTGAAAAACTGCCCCTACCCCGAAGTCTGGGGGCCCTGGAGTCACGGGGAAGAAGGAGGGGAAGTGGGGAGATGGCGGTTCCTGAGCCCGTGTTTGAGGTGTCTGTGCAGCAGACCCTGGTCCCCGTTATCCTGAAGATGTGAGTGGCCCTTGGGGGTCTTTTCCCCATAGCACCCCGGCGCACACAGGGTGGCCTGGTGAGGAGGGGCATGACGCAGCCAGGGAACTGGGCCTGAGGAGTAAGGACTGTGGCGGGAGTCTGGTTGTCTGGTCAGTGTGTGTTCCTGCCCCCCAAGCCCCCTCCCCAGCACGTTTCTCTAAGCTGTGAAGGGCTAGGGAACGCACCCAGCTTCGGAGGAGGTCCCTCATCTGTACCGTGCTGGTTGGAGAGCGCCCCCAGGGAAAGTGTGCAGCTCAGCACCCAGGGATCCCCAGGTAGCGCCTGCCACGGGCATCTGTTGGACTGCTGCCCGTCGGTGGGTTACCACAGTGCCCACTGAGAGAATTGAGGGGAAGGAAAGGTCTGCAGGTGCCTTTGGTTGATGGTAGCTGGGCCTGGTGTGAAGGAGGCTGTGGCCACAGCCCCTGTGGACCGTGGGCTTCTGGAGAGTGGGCATGGTGGGTGGCCTCCTATAGAGACCCCGGCCCTAGTGCCCTAGTGCGCTGGTGCCGTCACTCCTCTGCTCTTCGCCGAACACCATCCAGGCCCAGGCGCTGGAAGACTGGCCACCCCTTCCTCCTGGCTGTGCTCCCCACTTCCCCCACAGTGTCTGCGTTCCAGCTACACCTGCTGCCATTGGGCCCAACCACAGCACCCCAGGTTGTATCAGTGGGCTGGGTGAGGGTGGCTGCTAGCCTGAGCACCACTTCCTGTTCCTCCCCCACCTCTCACCAGCCCTGGCCTGCTCGGTACAGCCAGCAGAACCCCCAAACACTGTCCTTTTGCCAAATCCATGTAGCCTCACCGTCCGCTTCCCTGGGCTGCAGCCTTTTGTCTGTGCAGTAGGACAAGGCAAGGGGTTGCTCAAGTGGAGAGGATGGTGATGGTGAGGATGATGATGGTGATGGTGTAGGTGAAGGTGATGGTGGTGGTGAATATGGTGGTGACACAGACGAGTTTGTCATCGAGCCCTCGCTGGGTACCGGTGCAGACATTGTCCTATTCTGAGCTGTATTGTAAGGAGTGGTTTCCCTGGTTAGATCCCTTGGCCCTTGATGGGGCCGGTCTCCATAAAGGGCATTGCAAGCGCTGTGCCCTGTGCCCTGGGCAGTTAGAGGTCGATGAGGACCGAAGGGCTTTGGGTTCGTGTCTCCCGGCTGGGATCTGGAGGTCGAGGTATGTGTTACCATTCCTTGACCTCACACCCCTGTAGGTCATGGGGCCGGGCAGATTTGGGTTGAAGATCCTGCCCTGCCTTTGTATCTGATTCCCTGTGGGGGTGGAGCAGCCACCTGGTCAGCTGTGCCACGTGCTGCACGCCCTCCCGCCTCAGGGACCAGAGGCCCCAGGCCCTTTGCCTTCATTTCGTGCCCCCTCGCTTCCCGGCGTTTCCCAGGCTCCTGCTCTGAGCCAGCCCTTAAGCCCACCTTGGGGCCTGAGGTGTTTCTGAGGGGAGCCGGATACGGTCCCTGCCATTGGGGCCTCCCTGGCTCGTGGGGCAGAGGGCTAAGAGTCGAGTTCCAGGAGAGAGAGCCCAGCCGCATGACGGCTCCTGGGGCGGGGGCACCGGGAACTGAGACCCTGCTCTCCTTGACTTGGGCAGGGTTGGCGACCATAAAGGTGGATTTAGCATTTCTGAGTCGCTGAGGTCTTGTGAGGGACCTCAGCTCACAGAGGCAGCAGCCAGACCGGAGTCCAGGACCCTGAGCTGGCACAGCCCACCTGGGGTCCCTCCGAGGCCTGGACACCTGAGGCTCTCAGGGGGGCGCCTGTCCCTTCCCAAGCCCTGGGCGGAGCCTCTGTCTGCTGGGTCTGTACTCCCCGGTCACTGGACGCCCGTGTGACAGGGCTGGCGTGGGAATGGTGCCTGTCCCTCACTCAGGCCTGTCCCTTGGCCTTCAGAGCCTACCCCCTCCTGACCCCTTTTCTCCTGCGCCCCTGGGCATCCCCGTCTGTGCCAGAGGGGCTGGGTGGGCAGTGCTAGAAGGCACTAGTTTGAAGAGGCCAGTCGGGGGTCTGCATGGGCCTATGGAGAGTGAAGCCCTTGCTGGATGACCGGAGGCTGGAAGCCCTTAGAGCCACTTCCTGTGGGCGCCTGTGGGCGGTGGGGGCACAGGGTGGAGGGGATGCCTGTCGTGGTGCACTGCACCCCTCCTCTTCTCTCCTGTGGGGCCTGGGCAGGGCTGGGCCACCCCAGGCTCCCCTGTGGAGCGGGACCTGAGCTGTGGCTCCTGCCGGCTGGCTGACAGATGTGCTGGGCCTGGCAGAGCCAGGGGCCTGGGTCCCTTCTGGCCAGTTGGGGGCCTCTCTGTAGGGGCCCCTGAGGCTGGCTGCCTGAGGTGCTGCTATCTGACCTTACTTGAGGGCCCCAGGCTGCTGGAGGGGTGGGGGCGGAGGTGGGCTGGGGTTTCTCTGGTCACCATGGGGGCCCAGCTGACCTGTGTCCTCAGCAGGGGCTGGCATTTGGGGCGGGGGCCATTGGTTGGGCAAAGGGCACGGTGACCCCAGAGGAGCTGAAATTTCAGCTCGAACCCCCTGAGTCGTAAACTGACACTTCGCTGGAGGCAGTGGGTCTGTCATGCTCCCTGGAGTTGCAGGTAACAGGCCCCTGGCTTGCGCCACGCTCTGCAGGGAGGTTGGAAACAGGCAGCAGGTGCCGGGAGCCCACCCTGCAAGGGCTCGTGGGGCCTGTTTGTCTGGGCCCTGTCAGCAGCCTCTGCTGTCGGCATGGCCACTTACAGAAGGGGACACAGGCCAGGGAGGCATGGGCCTTGGGCCCCAAGAGTGGGCAGGAGCCCCTTCTCACCAGGGCCAGCACCTCCTGTGTCGGGGGCACGTCTGCCTGCCCTGCCGCAGTTCCCAAAGGCCCCTCACCCTGCAGGGGCCAGTGAAGCTTCCTGCCTCCCCCTCCTGCTCCAACCACCTCACTTCCCCCAAACCCCGACGCGCCGTGGTCCCACCGCAGTCCCCACCAGGCTGCCACTTCTCCCTCCCGTGGCTGCTGGGGAAGCAGTCCTTCCGGAAGGTGGGGGCTGGAGGTGGGCGTCCCGGGAAGCTCCCCACTGCAGGGTTTCGGTTCTGGGGAGGTCCCTGGGCAGGGCACAGAGTTGCAGGGCTTGGGGGAACGGACGCTTGCGCTCAGAGCCTGTCCTTGTTGGGTGCTGGCTCACTGCGGGGGTCTTCCTTACCCCTTGGTGGCCCTCCCCCTCCTGGACACCCCCTTTCCTACCTCCTTCATGCCTCTCCTTGAAGCCCGACCCATTCCAGCCCCATGGGAACCCTCCCCTGCTCCTGTATTTGGACTCCCGTCCGTCCCTGTGCTGGGGACCCTGCGCACATGAGCCTCGTGTCCTTTTCTGCCCAGCAGGACGTGCGGCCTGCCCTTGGCCGCACCTGTGGTCTGCTCAGACCCTGCCCTGATCAGTCCTGCAGATTCAGAGGGGGCCAGGGGAGCCCTGAGATCCCCTTTCCAAGAACTGGGGGTTCCCTGCTTGCCTGGGAGGGGCTGGGTCCAGGGCTTGCCCCCACCCTGGGCCGTGTGGGGCTGGCATTTCCTGCTACCTCCCCGCCTTCCCCTCCTGCCAGGCAGAGGCCGGAAAGGAGTTGGTGGGGGTTCCCCAGCTTCTTGCTGTTGGGTCCAAGAGGCTCCTTGTGGGCATTCTGGAGGGAGCCTATGCAGCTCAGGAATTTTGGTCAGTGGGGGTGTCCCTTCCTTCTTAAAGGGACCTCTGGGGCCACCAGCTCAGCCGTTCCCCACTGGTGGTTGTAGTTTCTGTTTGCATACAACTACGACGGGGAACTCACCACCTCAAGCAGCCGTGCCATTGTCAGTCACCATGCGAACGTTCTTTATTTTAATTTTATTTACTAAATGTAACTTTCACGGTCATACTCTGGAGCCCAGGGAGCTACTCGGCGTGCTGACCATTCCAGGCTCTTCCATCTCTGCTCCACAGCTTCTGTTTCTGGCCTCCAGGTGTTTGCATTTTGGAGTCAGTTTTGTGGCCTGAAGTACTTTTTGTGCCAAGAGAAATCTGTCCATCACCCCTTCCATGCAGCCTTCCTGGACTGAACCCGGCAGCCCTGTGAGGTCTGTGTCAGGGCTGCCAAGGGCATCCCCTCTGCTGGGACTGGGCCTGTTTCTTTCTGGAAGTCCCTGTGAGTTCCCAGCCTCTGCCTCCTTCCTCAGAGTCCCGCTGATTGCTGATGGTCTCGAAGTGGGCACGGTGGACATAAGGGGCGTGAGGTGCTGGGGTGTGAGGTCCGGTTTCTGAGGGGCCCAGATTCGGCTCTGCATCCCCTCGGATAGGGAGGGCTGGGTGTCAGCTGGCTCCCAGGGTTGGGTTGGGGCTCTGAGCCTGGCTCCCCGGCCAAGCCAGCTCCACTGAGCTGAGGGTCAGATAAGTGTGTGGTGACAAGGCCTCTGCAAGTCCAATGTATGACTTTTTAAGAATAATGCCTTATCACAGCTCTTGCTTATCAGTGGGTAGGGACAGATAAATGGCCCAGAAAAGACAGCCTGCAGCCTGTGGAGGGGCCGGCAGGGCCTCCCCACTGCAGCCCGTGGAGGGACGCAGGCAGGGCCTCCCCCTGCAGCCTGTGGAGGCGCACGCAGGGCCTCCCCCTGCAGCCTGTGGAGGGGCGCACACAGGGCCTCCCCCTGCAACACAGGGTTTTGGACATCTTTGCGTTTTCTTTCTAACATTCCCTTCCTGACCAGAGAGTGTCTCTCTCCAGAAGACTCCAGAAAACACCGCAGCCCATTGTCACCCAGGCTCTGGGAAAGTGTCTGCCATGGGCGGTCTGTGTAAACAGGAAGCGCCCATGTAGGGGCCTGGGGGCAGTGGGGGTCATGCAAGACGGGGGCTGGCAGGGTGGCCACACCCTCAGGACTGGGGGGGGGGCGGAAGGGGCTCCTAGTCAGCCGGTTTGGAGCAATTGTTGCACTTGAGGCTGGAGGCGAGGAAGGGGGCATGCCTGAGGAAGGGGGCATGCCTGAGGAAGGGGGCATGCCTGAGGAAGCAGGTCCCCGTCATATTTGGGGGATGGGCAGCACCCAGAGGCTGGAGGCTCTTTCCCCGTTGTCCCCCCTTTCTCCTGGAGTCCCTCCTTGCACCCATCTTTTCTCTTCCCGCCAGTTTCCCCTCCATCTCATTGGCTCCCCCTCCTTATGGTTCTCAGACTTGGGCTGGGTGCTGGGGAGCTGGGGGAGCTTTGAGGTGTAGCCTGGCAGCTGGCAGTCAGACAGGCCACCTTCCTCCCTCCCTCCCTCCCTCCCTGCTCCGTCCCTCCCTCCCTCCCTCCCTCCTTCCGGCCAAGCTTTCTCCTGCCTCTCCCTCCCCTTCCTGCCCAGGAGCAGCAAACAAACAAACAACCAGGCAGCTGGGGCCCAGCCCCTGTAGCTGTGTGACCAGGAAGTCCCCCCTTCCCCAGGCAGGACCACTCCCTGTCAGGTGTGGCGTGTGGCCAGCCAGTAGCAGAGGCCCCTCAGAGAGACTCCCAAAGAACCCCCAGTGCCTTCCTCTACTTCAGAGACCTCCAGTCTCCCCAGGATTCCCAGGCTCAGAGTGTGGAGGTGGGGAAGCTGCGAGAATGCAGGAGTGACTTCTGCCTGGCCCATCTCAATCCCAAAGGCTGGGAAGAAAGGTGGGCGGCTCCCCTAGGCTTCCGGACTCACTCCTGCGGTTGGGACCCCCATCTCCAGGAGTGGGGTCCAGCCTCCTCCCAGGTACCCCCAGCAGTTGCCTTTGCTCCTCTCGGTTTGGGCTGTGGCGGAGATGTCCGCAAAACGGATTTGGGGGTATTCATCTTGCTTTCCTTCCTCTTGTACCTTGAAATCAGCAGAGTGCTTCTGGACCATGTGAAAGGGGTGTGCCAGCCCTGGCCTGAGTCCTGCTGGCCTGCCTGTGCAGACCGGAAACCGAGGCTTGGTCAGAGATGGAGCTGGCTCAGGGTTCCTCGTCCAGGGGGTGGTTGAAAGCCTGGTGAGGTGGGCACTGTAGGCGTCCCAGCAGTGGCCCAGTGGAAATAACGGTGGTTGCCCGGCCTAGGGATAGCTGTAGATTTCTAGGAGTGTGCCTTCCCCATGCCTCAGTTTCCCTGTCTGTCATGGGTGGCTGGACAGGGTCACAAGAATTCTGTGAGAGCAAGGAGATGGAGGTGCTTGACGGATGCACGTGGGCAGCCGTCTCGGGCACCTTTTCCTTCCGGTCTGCTTCCATCAGCCCAAGCGGAGACCTCTTGGCACGCAGTGTCCACACGTGGTCTGGGGAGTTGAGAGACGAATCGGGCTGATTTGCAGCACCGATCATTGCCCATAAGTGCCACTGCCATCCGGTTCTGGAATTCCTTAAGCTTTTGTTTCTGAGTTCAGTGAAGTGGTTTGTTCCCAATATTGTGACGGCGAGAGTTTCGAGGGGATCAGATGTGGCTTGTCGGGGGGGGGGGGGGGGGTCAGATGGCAGGCAGGCCCCTCACCCTGTAGCTTGAAAGTGGAATTCCAGGTCCCCTTCCTCCCTCAGAGGGGAAGTGAGGCTAGGGGCTGCAGGATGGGAACGGGTAAATGCTCCTAGAGGAGGGGTCCGGCAGGGGTGAGAGAGCCCCCTGTGTTGTGTGGGACCACCCTGCCCCGCGGGTGCCCAGCGCCTCCATGGACAGGTTCGGAGGTCCTGATAAGAGCTTGGGCTTTGGCTGGAATCACATCTGCTCCGCGTCCGGACTCTGCCGGTTGGTGGTGGTGTCCTGAAGCATGATGGTGTGTGTCCCCCGAGACTCAGTTTGCACAGGCAACCAGTGTTGATGAGAGGACTTGGGGACGAGGCACACACACACAGGACTTCCTGCCCTGGGCCTGGCACTCAGGGATGGCTCAGAACAGCGGCCCTGAGGTGTAGGAAGGCAAACTTGTCCTGGGGCCATTGAGTGGTTGCATGGCTGTGGAGGGGTGCAGCCAGCTGTGTGCCCTGACCTGGGGTGTGCGTGGACGGAGGCCACGCCACTGTGCCCATGGCTCCACGGGACTTCTCAGAAGCAGGTGTGATCGCTGCAGGCCGCGTGGCAAGGGCCGGAGGGACCCTTTGCAGATGGGAAGGCTGCAGCCCAGAGAGGGGCGGGGCTTGCCCAGGGCATCCTGCTGTGCTCCAGCTGCCTTGTTTGGGCTTCGCCAGTTCTGGTTCCAGTTCCAGCCTGCACAGGCCCCTGGGCACTGGATTCACCACCTGAGGACCTCTCTGCTGGGGGTGCTTCTGCTTGCTGAGTCCTCAGGGTGGGGTGAGGAGGCCGAATGAGCCCTTGTTGGGGCTCTGAAATCCTTGAGATGAAAGGCTGTGTGTGGGAGGTCCCAGCCTGTCCCCACAGCCTCTGCAGGCTGCCCGACTGCATGCCTGGCACATAGCTGGGCCCCTCCACCAGGCCCACCTGGAAGCTCCCTGCCCCAGCCGCGTGCCTCCAGGCCTGGGCACGCAGGAAGACTGCACCTCTCCGGTCTTCAGAGGGGAATCAGAGGGGCCTGGGGGGTCTGGTGTCTTGGCCACTGCTGCTGGGGCACCTGAGCAGGCCCAGGCAGTGTGGCCGGCAGTTAGGGCCACAGACTCGGGAGTGGGCCAGCCTCCCGGTGCCAGTCGTGCCCTGCCAGGGCCGCTGTTGGGACACAGGGCCTCGGCTCCCCGGTTGTGACATGGGGTGGTAGCTGTGCCCCTGCCTGCCTCCTCTCTCCAGGCATTAGTCTACACTGGGGATGTGGATTGGTTCTGCCACATCGTGGATGCTCTGAAAACATGAGGCTTCTTTTTTTAGGATGTTTCCCAGACCTTCACCTGAGCTCATGGGCGAAGGGGCCGGCCCCCCCTGGCTACAGGGCATTCAGGCTCAGCAGGTCTGGGCTGTTGGGGGTTCGAGCAGCAGTTGTCTGGCCTCCTTGCTCAGATAGGTGTCTTAGAGCATTTTGACGGCAGCTGTCAGCCTGCTTTTGCTGCATCTGCCTGGGGTCCCGACTGAGTCCTAAAGCTGGGATGGGCAGTGGGGGTGGGGGGTGCCTTGGAGGGGCGCTCTGGACACCCTGGCCTTGTCCTGTGTCCACTGAACTTCTGTCAGTGAGCCACTGGGATGGGGGCACCCGGGGCCTTGCCCAGGCCGGCTTTCCCTGGCTCGGTGGCCCCCTGTGGTGTCTGTGGCCTGAGGGTAGCAGGCCAGTGTGGATTCCTGACCACCCTCCTGTGGGCTCTTGTCTTGCAGACTTCTCCACCCAGGTGAACTCTTCGTCCCTCAACCCCCCCACGGGACGCGGCTCCATGGCTGCCCCCTCGCTGCACCCCTCCCTGGGGCCCGGTATCGGCTCTTCGCTGGGCTCCCCAGGACAGCTGCACTCTCCCATCAGCACCCTGAGCTCCCCCATCAACGGCATGGGCCCGCCCTTCTCGGTCATCAGCTCCCCCATGGGCCCCCACTCCATGTCCGTGCCCACCACACCCACCCTGGGCTTTGGCACCAGCAGCCCCCAGGTAAGTTCTGGGGCTGGACTGGCGTGGAGTCTGGGCTGGGGGTGGGGCCTGGGCTGGGGGTGGGGTCAGGTGGGGCGGGGCCTGGGCTGGGGGCGGGGCCTGGGCTGGGGGTGGGGCCTGGGCTGGGGGCGGGGCCTGGGCTTCACCTGCAGCCCGGCTGCATCACCACATGGACTCTGGGAGGCAGGTGCTGTCATGGCTGCCCTTTACCTCTGGGAAACCGAGCCTCGGAGTGGGCTTAGGTTTGAGCCTGGGTCTGGCTGACTCCTGCGCCCGTGACCCTCAGAGGTCATCAGCCTGGCTTCCTCCCAGCTGCGCCTCCACTCCGTCATGGCCCCCTCCCTGTGGAACTTTGTGGGGTTCCTAGGCTTAAATCCTGTGTCCCCTCGCTTGCCCCTTCTCGGGCCGGGCCCTTCCCCTCCTGGTCTCCGCTCGTACCCACACCAGGTGGCTTCAGTGCCCCGGCCTCGGGCCCCACGGAGGCCCCCTCTCTCCTGCCCGACTTGGTAGTCTGCTGCATTCGCATGTTTGCTCAGATACTTCTGTGGGACAGTCTGGCTTTGGGGCTCTGTCTGGATCAGGAAGCGGCTGGTGCCTAGAAGGGCCTGGCTCACTTCTTGCTCTGGAGACCTGGAGGCCTGCCTCAACCTCCCCTGGACACCTCTTGCCCAAACCCCTGCAGAGCTGTCCTGAGTTCCTCAGACTCCTGGGCCGTGAGGGGCCACAGAGCCCAGCTGGGCACCCCCCTCCCCCTGTGGTTCTTGGCGGATTTCCCGCTGGCTGGCCAGGAGACCTGCTTGAGCCCCCGCGGGCACTCCCTCTCACCGGGGCTCCAGCTGTCTGTCCTGAAATAGGCGGGCTCCCCTCCTGTTCTCACTGTCCACGTCCAGGATCAGCTGTTTGTGCCTTGGTAGGTGAGGGTCCCGTGTGGCGTTTCGGTGTGCCATTTCCACGGGGCCTCGGGACTTGAAGTGTGGCTGCCCTACCTAAAGCCACACAGCTGATCACGACAGCCGTGTGTCCTGTGTCGCAAGCCCCCTGCTGCCCGTGGAGCCACACCACCTCCAGGGCAGGCCCCCTACTCCTGGCTCAGGAGGACTGGGGCACCGTTGAAGTCTGGAGCTCGCCCAGTGCCTGTCTGGCCTTGGTGGGAATCTCCATGACTTCTCCAGGGCGACTTTGTCAGCCCCTCTTCACCTGGGAGCTAGGTGCAGAGGGCTAGGACCTTGGGCATCAGTGCAGGGCTCCCCATGTCCCCTTCATGTCCCCTGGCCTTCCACAAGCAGGCAGAAGGCCTGAGGTGTTGGCACGAGCAAGGCTCCGCCGCCTGCCTGGGCCCGGCCGTGTTATTTTTAGTCTGGCCGTCCCACCCCCAGTCTTGCTGGCTGCACAATGCTACAGAGAAAGGGCAGCTGAAGACTGGGCACCTGGACAGAGGTGGGCACCTGCCGGCTCTCAGAGCCCCACGCAGCTCCTTGCTGGTCACAGGCCCGCCAACTGCCCCGGACATGCCGAGGGCTCGCGCACAGCGGGAGCCTGGGCGTGAGGGTCTGCAGTGGGGTTGTGCAGGCGCTGGGCCCACCGAGGGTGGCGGGGATGCCCCCTGACCTTGGGCCGCCTGGTGCCCCCAACACTGTTAGCCCACCTGGAGGCAGGGATGGGGTGGTACGGGGTGGAGGTGGGGGTTGGGGGCCACCTCCGTCTGTTCTCTGTAGTTCTGTGCACACAGCCAGGTTCATGGCTCGTAGCAGGTGCTTGTTGAATCCAAGTTGCTTGTGAGCGAGGGGTCTCCAGGTCCCTTGAGGTTGGTGAGGGGATCACGGCAGGAGTCAGGCCTGGGAGGTGAGTAGGGAGCGCGAATGTCCTGCTGGTCAGCTGTCCGTCTGACCGTCTGTAGGTGGTTGGGCTGCACTCGGTGTTGCCATGGTCTGAGCCCTGTGCTCGGCCTCTGGCCTGGTTCCCCTGCCCCCTGCCTCACCTCTGCCTCCCATCGCTCCTTCCCTGGGAGCTGAGCTCAGCTTCCGGGCTTCATCAGTTTGTCTTGGAAACCTGGGGTTCCCCATGTTCATGGGAGTGTGGTGGAGTTCAAGGGGGACATGTGCCCCCACCCCGCCTCCAAAACCACAGCTGCGAATTCACAGTTGCCAGAGCCAGAGTTTCTCTGACTTCTGCTGCTGTCGGGGAGCGTCTGGCGCTATGCCGAACACTGTCTGCCGAGTCCACAGCCCTGGGGGGGCCGTCCACGCCCCTGAGTCTACCCCACTGGACCCCGCCCTGCAGGGCAATGGGCGCATGGGGTCTGGGCACCCAACTGAGCCATGTCTCTCTGGTCTGGGGACTCCGTCTGCACAGGGCCCAGGGAGCGTTCCCACCACGGCTCGGAGCTTGCCCACAGCACCTGGCACGTGAGGGTCTCCTAGTGCCCAGGCCTTGTCAGCCCAGCAAAGCCTCCCTGTTGTAGGGCCTGCCCAAGCGCAGGCGGGCGGTCGGCCCTGCCTGCTTCTTGCTGTGGGTACCTCGGCCATGAGGCCTCCACCAGGTGTCCGCATGAAGCTGAGGGCACTTCCGAGGCTCTGCCCCTGCCTTGGTGGGCAGATGGAGGCCTGCTCTTGGTGCCCGGCGGGCTTGGGGCCTCCCATCCCAGTTCTGACGTGGGTGAGGGCCTCTCCCATGTGGGCTGGTGGTGGGGGGCTGCCATGGGCTGGGGAAGGAAGGGTGTGCCGGGTGTGGAGAGAGGGATGGCAGACAGGCAGGAGACCTGGGCGAGGCGTTGGTGAGGCTGGTGGTTATTAGTAAATCCCATAGGCTGTAGCAGGAACTGAAATAAACGCTGAGGATATGAAAGGGGAAATGGGGTCCCCACCCTGGCTACGCTGAGGAGTCATCAGGCTCCAGCAAGGGGCTGTTGGTGCCCTGGGTGTCCTAGGAGATGGGGTGGAATGCAGGAAGCAGCATCCCCTTAGGTGGGGGGCTGTGGAGCCCACTGGGGGAGGGGAGCGTGCGTGGCAGAACGAGGCCCAAGGCTGCTCTGTGCTCTGTCCTGGGAGCTGTGAACCCGCCCAAGGCTTGGCAGCTTGAAACTGAGATGGGGAAGAATGACCCTCCGGCCCCGAGCAGCCTTGCCCTCGTGGCCAGGTGGGACTGTCCACCACTTGAGGCAGAGAAGCAAAGTGGGTGACCCGGGGCCGTGGAGAGCGGGCACTCCCGCCTGCATCTCCATCTTGGGCAGTGTGTCTCCGAGGGCTCCCCAGCTCTGGCGACTGCTGTGCCAGGGGAAGCCAGAGTCTGGGAGCCAGTGTGGCCATGGCACTGACCGTGACAGACCTCTCTGTCGTCCTGCCTGCTGGCACCCTGGACAGCTCTCCTCGATGCTGCAGCCCTGCCTCAGTTTACCTAGGGCAGGCCACACTCCCAAGGGCCTGCACGTGGGGCGCTGGGAGACAGGGCAGGTGGCCCCCTTCCCACCCAGCGTGGTTTGGGCAACCACGGAAAGGGGAAATAAATGCCTTTGTTTTTGTCCTCGGGGCCGCCAGGCGGATCCAGCCTTGTGGGCTCATGGGTGGTCTCCTGTGGGGAAGGCTGCAGCCCGGGAGAGGGCTCCTCAGTGGCTCTCCACAGTGGGGCCCCGGGGGACCCGCCCTCGTCCCCTGCTGCTGTCCCCTCACCCTCTGCTGCACCCGTTTCTTGGCCTTCTCCAAACAGTCCTTTGCTTTCCCCACCTCCAGATGTTTGTGTGGGTGGCCCCTCTGCCTGGGACGCCCGCCTTCCACATCCCAGGCCCAGCTGGTGGTATCGCCCCCGAGGCCCTGCTGAGTGCTGTGCTCTCCGCCTGGTCTGTCAGGCTGCCCACGAGAGCACAGTTATCCCAGCATCAGCCCTCAGACCTGGCACTCGTGTCACCCAGTTTGGTGCACGAGGAACCTCAGGCTCAGAGTGATGAGATAACTTCCCCTAAGTCACAGTGAAGGGAGGAGGCAGAAGCCTTCCCTCCTCATCCCCTCTGTGCCAGCAGGCTCTGGACGGTGCAAGGATAGGAATTGGGGGGGAGCTCTGCGCCAGCCCACTCTCTGGGGCCTCAGTTTCTCCTTCTGCAGCACGCGGGACCACCTGAGTGGTCACCGAGAGGCCCGAGCTCACACCACTGCTCGGCCAGCTCCTGACTCCCTGTGTCTCCACCTCCGCATCTGGGAAATGGGGGAGCAGCACTCCCTGTGGGGTTTTCCAGGCATGAGAGGCACGCTTAGCACACAGTCCACGCCTTCCCTTGGCCCCTTCCTTCCTTCCCTCTTGTCTGGGAAATGCTCCTGACACCTGCACAGGGGCATCTCGGATTGCCAAGCACTTGGAGCTGGCCTCCTGGCCTCCCTGCAGCCCACCCGAGGGGGTTAATCGTCCCACCTGGACGGAGGAAGGGCCTGGAGCGGCCAGGGCTGGGAGAATCACCCTGGTGCGGGGGGGCCTGTGAAACTGATTGGGGCTGGTTTCTGCTCTGTGTGCTTTGAGCACCAAGCCCTTCCTGTCCCGTGAGAAAGGAGGATGGGAGTTGGGGGCCATAGGGAAGGAAGGGGGTGAGGTTCCTGTGTGCAGGAGGGGCCCGGGGCTACCAGGGGGCATCGCAGTGGCTGCTGCCATCCCCAGAGACAGCTGCTGCACCCGATTTCCGCCTTTGTCAGGGGTTTGCAGAAGTGGGGGTGCTGGGGGCTGGCCAGCTGGGGTCCTGGTGCTTGGAGGAGACAGGCTGGCTTGCGGGATGCAGCGGGAAGCACCTCTGGGCCCTTAGCGCTGACGGGAGAGCTGGGGTGGACACAGCGGAACCAAAACTGCTGTGTCATTCTAGCCGTGGCAGCTGTTGCCAGGGTGACGGGTGAGTTTCCCACGCTTCCTCCGGCATGGCGGCAGGCGGCCGTGGGCAGGGCGGACAGGCGGTGTCCCTGCCAGCGGATTCCCAAGGGGTGTCTCCATCCCTCTCTCCTTGGGTCATGTGATCAGAGACCCCGCCCGCCCCCCAGGCCTGGGCACTGTGGCCCCCAGCTCTCCTCCCTCCTCTCTGAACAAGCCTCCGTGCCCATCTGTGGGTTGGGGTCCCCAAAGCGCCTGCCTCACTGGGAGGGTCATGGGGTTCACGCTGTCCTGTCAGGGAGTGGCCAGTAATGGCAGGCAGTTCTCACTTAGACGTGAGCAGGGGCTTTGCGGGGTCCTCCTCCTGAGGCCTGGGGTCGACCTTGGGAAGCGGGAGCCCCGAGGGCAGGATGGTCTCCGCCAGCTTGGCTGAGCCAGCCAGGGCCAGGTGTCCAGCCCGTGCTCAGCGGGGCTCAGCCCCGCCGCTCCCCAGCTGTGTGGCCTGGAGTGGGCAGGGCCCTTCTCTGAGCCTCGGTTTCCCTGTCTGTGAAGTGGGGGTGTGGCGGCACCTTGCTCAGCACAGGGCTGCAGGGGACAGTGGCACGTGCCAGGGCTGAGCCCCGTGTTCCTTCCTCAGCTCAACTCGCCCATGAACCCCGTCAGCAGCAGCGAGGACATCAAGCCCCCGCTGGGCCTCAATGGCGTCCTCAAAGTCCCGGCCCACCCCTCAGGGAACATGGCGTCCTTCACCAAGCACATCTGTGCCATCTGTGGGGACCGCTCCTCAGGTAGGCCACAGGGCCCTCGGGCGGGGTGCCGGGGGGCGGGGTGCCGGGGGGCACGAGCCCGGCCAGGCCAGCCAGCGATGCTCAGAGCTCCGAGGGCGTTTCACATGGACCTTCTGGGGTTCTCACATCAGGGAGACAGGACGTGGGGGACACCACCGTGGGCAGGTGGTCTGGGGGCTCCTGCAGAGGAGGCAGCTGCTGGTGGCGACGATGATGAAGGGCAGCACAGGCTGTCCTCTCGCTGGGCAAAGGGCCCCTCGCATCACTCTCTGAACCCCGACAGTCCCCGGGCCAGAGCACCTGTCCCCTCGGGGGCCGCCAGCTCAGACATGGAGAGCGCAGGGACCCGCCAGGGGTGGGGTGGGTGCAGGCCGCTCAGGGCCCCACTGCCCCGCCACAGGCAAGCACTACGGCGTGTACAGCTGCGAGGGCTGCAAGGGCTTCTTCAAGCGGACGGTGCGAAAGGACCTGACCTACACCTGCCGGGACAACAAAGACTGTCTGATCGACAAGCGCCAGCGCAACCGCTGCCAGTACTGCCGCTACCAGAAGTGCCTGGCCATGGGCATGAAGCGGGAAGGTAGGCTGCAGGCGCCGGGCGGGCACCGGGTGGGCGTGGGGTGGTCGGGGCCTCCTTGGTGTTCCCTGAGACAGGGTCCAGCCTGTAGGTGACAGCGTGGCAGCATTCCAGCAGCAGCCGGCTCCCTTGCATACCTCTAGTGACGGGGCACTCCCTCCCTCCAGAGTCTGCTGCTCTGCTTGGGGCAGTGCATCCCTGTGGGTGGTGATCTCACACAGCAGATCTGACTGAGCGCCTGCTGTATGCTGGGCTCTGGAGGCTCAGAAGAGACAGCCTCGGTCTTGCCAGCAGCTTCCAATCCCGCTGGGGACAGGCATTGCTCAAACCCTCTTCACAGCTGTAGTGTGCTGTGCCCAGTGGGTGACTCTGGGAGATGGGTAGAGAAGTACAGTGCGGGCTGATGCTGGAGGTGGCAGGTCGGGGCAGGAAGGAACCGAGGCTGGCGTGCCGGGAGCCTGGGGCTGTGTCCAGGAGGCCATGGTGAGGACATGCTGATTGAGATGGGGGGGCAGGGAACTCCTGAGTCTACTGGATGCTGGGGTCGCACTGTGCTCTGTTCTTCCTGCAAACCTGGTGGACGTGATCGGCAACGGCCAGGCCCTGGGAGCAGTGGGGCTCAAGCTGCTGGCCTCTGGGCCTTGGATGCGTGAGCCCATTTTTCTGACAGCATTTGTCAGGGGTGGGGTGGGGTCAGGTAGAAAGAAGGTCACTCCACCGTGGCTGCTCCTGTGGCCCACACGTGGCTGCTGTGTGTCCATCTCCTTCCCGCCGGCTCCTCACTCGGTCCCCTGCTGGTGTCTCGTCACCAAGGACTGTCCTCTTGTGGTGGCTGCAGCTTTCATCCCATCCCATTTCTTTCTTTTTTTTTTTTTTTTTGCACCTCCTCAGCCCCAATTGTTCTTGTTCAGAAACTGAAACCTCTGTAGGGCCACGGGGTCCTGCAGGATTTCCTTCCTGAGGTCACACGGGTGAGCGGAGCAAGGTGACGGGGGTGGGGGCTCGTGGCCGCCCCATTTCCTGCAGCTGGCACCACTCCCAGCGAGGGGCAGCGGGGCCGTGGACCCCCGGAGGGGGTCATACAGTGCTTCGCTCACCCTTCCTAGTGCAGGTCCAGGCATGTCCAAGGTCACACACAGGGCTGGAACCTGGGCCTCAGGCTCTCAGTGCAGATCTCATTCCTGCAGGCTAGCGAGAGAGCCGAGGAAGCATGTGCCCGGCTCCGCTGCCCCTGGGTGCCGTGTAGTCAGGGAAGGCTTGCTGGAGGTGGTGAGCGCAGTATTGTTTCTGAAGGATGGAAACTAGGGTCGGGGGCAAGTGTGTGGTAGGCAGTGGGTGAGTATGGAGCCTGGCCAAAGGGCTGGGTGCCAGTGTGCCGGCAGGAGAGTGGGGATCCTGGCATGCAGCTCCAGGCTCACGGCTCCCTGGAGGGCACTGCAGCACCGGGCAAGCTTGGATTAGTGCCCAAGATTGCTGACTCACTGAGCTCACCACTCCTGGCGCTGGGTACCACACTGGGCGCTGGGCAGACAGCAGTGAGCTGCGCGCACCCATCCGTGGCAAGGGACATCACAGCCAGGCAGCACCCCCATCCCCGGTGTGACCAGTGCTGACTGAGGGAGGGTGCAGGGAGATGGCCAGGCTGTATGCCACTCACCCAGCCGGAGGCCGAGAATGTCAGCAGGTGGGGCACATTGCAGGGCATGGATGCCACCTCAGGCCCTAGAGAATGACCTTCCGCAGGTGCCTGGGACTGTCCAGTGGACACTGACCCCTTCCTACGGTCCCCTCGGCCTGTCCACCTGCGAGCCTCGGTGTCATCAGATTCCAGCTTCCTGTCCCCTCAAGGCCTGGGGGAGAGTGGGCACTGCCCCGTCCCATCCCAGTGGGGCTTCAGACTCAGGGCTGGGGAGACCTGGAGTCCCCTGTCCGGCCCTCTCCTGGCACCCACCGATGACTGGGGCCTGTCCCGAGCGGCTCCTAGGGGCACCTGCTGTGTGCAGAACCTGACTGGGGACTCGCCCGATCTCCATACAGTGTGTCACTCACCCACGCTGCTGTGATGCTGTCCCCACACCTCATACATAGAGAGACGGGGCACTTGGGGCGTCTCAGGGCCATGAGTGGGGGCTGCGTCCCTCTTGTCACTGCGCTCAGTTTTGATGGGACAGTCTGGTGCTTCAGGCACATTCCGGAGGTAGACGGGCCCTGAGGCCTGAATTCCTGGCCGTTAGATAAATACCTGTCCCACCAGGACCACCTCTCCTTTACCTCCTCCTGGATCTATGTCATGAACATGCCGTAAAGCTCTCTCATGCCCCAAACACAGCGTGAAACGGCCTCGCGGGCTGTGGAGGTGGCTCTGTGTGGCCCTGAGGCCTGAGGGCGGGTCTCAAGAAGGAGGGGCAGGGCCTTGCGCCAAGTGGGCTCTGTCCCTGGGCATGTGACTCCCCAGTGAGGAGGCACCCTGTCGTGTTTCCTGGTGCCTGCGGGGCCCCCGTGTGGCCTCAGTGCCGTGCCTCCAGGAACCTCCATGGTCTCCCAGGATGAGTGGCACAGAGGGGTTGGCGGGCATGTACCCCTGCCCCCACACCTGCCGTGCAGCCTGCAGCTGGCTGCTGGCACTGCCCCCTCTCCCCTGGAAGTGGTCCTGAGAGAGCTCCTCTCCTCTGCTGTCCTGGGCAAACCACCGCAAGGAGGACCCACGCCCTGGCAGTGGTGGCACAGGCCACATGAGGAGGGTCAGTGTGGCAGCTCAGGACACTCTTGGCCAGGAGCATAGGGTGTGAGCCGTAGGCGCCCAGGGCCAGCCCGAGCCCTCAGTGCCAGCCCTGGGCGGGCAGCTATGCTGACTGGCCTTGAAGGCAACGGCCCCTTGGTGAGGCTGCGATCACTCCTGTTACAGGTGAGGAAACTGAGGCTGGCACCCAGGCAGCATTGCCCAGTGCAGTGGTGGGAGGGGCAGCTCAGGGCTGGCACCTGGCTGGCTGACCACAGGGATTGCCCAGGAGGGTTTGGCTCAGGGCTGACGGCCCCCACGCCCTTGGGCCAATGAGGGAATCTGCAGGCGGATAGCATCTGGTGTTGGGCAATGGTGGGGCCTGCGCACACAAGCAGCCACGAGGGACTCGTTCCGCAGCATTCCGGGGGGAGGCGGGGGGGTGCAGGGGCCCAGGTGGGAAATGCCACTCAGGCCAGCCCTCCACCGGGCCGAGCCCGGGCCTGTCTGCTGGAGCATGTGGTGGCAGGGCTTGGGGCGTGCAGGTGCTTCTGGTCTGATGGGGGAGGCAGGCCCTGTGCTTTGGGGTTCCCAGCCTGATGGGGAGACCTGGCCCCCACCGCGGGTGACACTGGCCCAGGCTGGAGGGGGCCATCCTGCTTCCCCCACCTCTCTGCTTCCTCCTCCAGGAAGGCCTCTCCCCGTTTCCTTCCTGCCTCCTTTGCTTCCTGTGCCCCGTCTCCTGACTCTGGAGGACTGGGGTACGGAAACGGCAGTGTCTGGTGTGTGTGTGTGTGTGTGTGTGTGTGTGTGTGTGTGTGTGTGTGTGTGTGTGTTTACACACAGGCACGTGTGGCTTCACACATTTCTACTGCAGAGAAAGAGCCCTGGCTGAGTTCGAGTGCCGCCCTGTCCCCACTAGCAAGTGACTGCCCCTCTGGGCCTGTTTCCTCATGTGTACAGTGGGGTCCGAGGAGGTTCCCTCACCCAGGCTTGTTGGGAGGAATGTGGCAGGTGGGGCGCCGCTGTGCCTGGCTGGTGGAGGGGTTGGACAGCAGTGACCACAGACGGCATCTGTGCATGCGGCCGTGGGGGTCATGTGACCATTCGCCTTGTCTTAGAGTGCGTCCCTTAAGGGGAGGAAGGGCACGTCCTCTGAGCTAGGGGGACCGTAACTTGCCGTGTGGCCTCTGTCAGGGCGCCTCTTCTCCTGGTCTCAGTTGCCCTGGCCTTTAGAAGAGATGGTTGGGCCAGAGGCTTTTGGTGAAATTCAGTCTTGCCTTCCCCCTTGGGCCATATAAGGGACAGAGGAAGGTCCCAGCCGCTGGCAGTGCCTAAAGCAGAAGAGGCAGCAGGGCCAGGGCTCCCACCAACTGTGGGCACCCCATCCCACCTCCCCGCTTCCTGCGGTCCCTGGGAGCCTAGAGGGGTGGCCCTGGGGTGGCAGGGTCAGGATTGTCCTACTCTGGCCGAAGAGCTGCTGGTCCTCCTTGCGTCAGTGGGTCTCGTGATGGCGGGGACCCTGGTTGTACTGGGAGTTGAATCCCCTTCCCGTGCATGTGTTTGGCTGCTGGTGGGGGGAAGGCCGGTCTTCGTGGGGATCCCCAGCTTCCTGTGCCCGGCACACTCAGGGCTGGATGGTAACGAGGGCCTGTCTTCCCAGATGCCTTCTGCCTGAGGCTTCCCGGCGCCAGCAGAATGTAAGTCAAACATAACTTCATCTAGAAGGTGATGGAGCTGGCAGAGCATAAATCCCGGTTCTCTCCTGCCCCCTCCGCCGTCTATAAATAAAAGCATAATATTTATAATGACACTGCTCAGAGCTGCCGGGCCCTTGGCGGCTTCAAAGTGCTTTTACAAAGCCTCCGCTAATTAATTCTTGGCTGCCCCGGAGGAGGCAGGTGTGAGGAACCCTCTCCTGCCCTCCCGGGTGCTGCTGCCACCCCCGGGGCCACCCTCGGTGAGCTCAGGCTCCCTGCGCCCAGGGACTGTCTGTGGAGAGGGAGGAAATCCCCATAACCGGGCCACACTGGGGAGCATGGGAGCGGGAGGCGCGGTGACAAAGCTGCGAGCATCTGTAGGGCACCTCCTCGTGGACCCAGCCTAAGGCCGGTGCTGTCACTCCCGTTCTAGGGCTGAGGAAGCTGGAGCACGGTGGCTGGGGACTGGCCTGGGGCCGCACCGCTGGTCTGGGCACCTGGGGCTGTCTGACTCAGAGCTTGCCACTAAGCTGCCCACGGTCCTGAGAGCTCAGCCATGCCCCTTGGGCTGTCTGGGCCTCAGTTCCCCTCCCTGGTAAAATGAGGTGGTGGAGCTATACCACGTGCCTCTCAGCAGTGTCCTGGCTCTGCCCAGGGGACTGACCCTGGAGACCCCATCCTAAGGTCTCAGGGACATGGCCCCACCTGGGCTCTGGGTCCCTGTCACCCCGGTGTTGGCCCAGGCCGCCTGTGTATCTGCCTCCTACTGGTGGGTTCTGCTGGCCTGTGACCCTGTCCACTGTGATAGAGGGTGACCCAGCACCCCCATACGGAGGGGTTGGGAAGCCTGACTGGGGAGTCCTGGAGCCCAGCTGGCATCCACAACCCTGTCGGCTCCTTGCCCTCTGCCGCCAGCCTGTGCTCCCTACCTAGCCCCCACCTGCTGTCAGATTTTCCAGAATTGCCACACTTGCAAAAACTAGGACTCGAGTCCTCCTGCCTGGCTCCCTGGCCCAGCTGCTATGGACCGAAGGTGTTGGCCAGCCCGACCTTGAGTCTTGCCATGTGGATGGAAAGTTCCTCGCTCAAATCAGTCCTTTGGGTGTTGGAGAGTGCACCCCCTGGTATGGGGGCAGCTCTAAATAGCCATGTGTGCACACAAGGAGGGTGCAGGGCCTGTCCTCAAAGAGCCCTGAGGTACCAGAGGGGCACAGATGGGCCTGGCATCTCTGAATGGCCGTTGGTGGGGGCCCAGCAAGAAGTACTCGGCTCGGGGTGGTGGAGAGGTGTTGCGGGAACTGTAACAGCACTGTGGGTGGTGTGATGGGAGTGACGCCGCCGATGTGGGGATCCCCCAGCACCAGCAGGGAGCCCTCGACCCCAGGCCTGGAGGAGTGAGGGGACGTGGGCGTGGAGAGCCTGGGGGAGGGCTGCTCACCGGGGTCAGCGCCCTTCAGGAGGAAGGACGTGGAGAACCGTGGTGGGGCAGGGTGGGCACCAGAACCGTGGGCACCCCCTGCCTCCTCCCACCCTCCTCTCTCCTGCTGGTTCCTTGCGTTGGCCAAACCCTTCCAGAAACCAAGGGGGAAGGGGCCTGGTGAGGCCGCCCCAAGCTCAGGCCCTTGGAGCCAGGGCAAGGCGTGGGTCTGGAGGTGCAGTGGTGGTCCCGTGACAGCCAGTGTCTGAAAGAACGAGGGACTGTGTCTGCCCCATAGAGATGTCCTGGGGGGAGGATGAGCTGGTCTGAGGCCCAGGGAGCACTAGTGCTGTGAGCCCCCTGAGGGCCTGCACCTTCTCGCCCTCTGGAAGCCACTGCGCTGTGCGTGGGACCAGGACCAAGGAGGGGTGTGAGGGAACGCTGCCGGGCTGCGGCTCGGAGCTGCCGTGGGGTGGGAAACCGGGCTGCGTCCGAAATAGAAGCAGAGCCAGGCGGGCCTGGGTCTGGCTGGAGGGAGGGAGGCAGCCGCCTCTGGCTGGCCTGGCGGGCGTCCGCGGGAGGCCTGAGCCCCCTCGCTGAGCCCCCACCGCCAGGGCTGGCGGGAGGCCGGGTCGTGTGCCAGCTCCCATAGCTGTCGGTGTCAGCCGCGCTGAGCATGCTCCTGGGTGAGAGTGGGAGTGGGGGCTGCAGATTTGGCTTCCTGCACGTCCGCCCCTGGGGTCCCCAAGGAGCAGGCCACTTACCAGGGCCTCTCACGTGCACCCGGGGGGCAGCATGGTCACCAGGGGGATGACGGAGGTGGCTGCCACATGGCCTGGGCCAAGCAGGGTGGGCCAGGTGCTTTGCCCCACCCCCGCCCCCCGTTACATGAGGGCCCAGTGAGGTCTGGCCTGGGGGGCTTTCCCAGCTCAGGAAGATCTCCATGTCCTACTAGGCGCCTTGTGGACTGGGGTGTGGCTCCGGGAGGTAGGCCAGCTCTAGCTGGGGGCTGGGGGCTGTTTCTAGGCCCTTCCCCTCAGCGGGATGGGCCTGTGCACAGAAGTCTCCGTGCAGCGCTCTGCAAGTTGCTTCGCCCAAATGCCCACTCTTGTGGAGTCCCCAGGGACCCTGAGGGGCCTTGTCTGGGGTGGGGGGCTGAGGATCTGGCCCCGAGGAGGCTGTGGTACCCTGGATACTTGGTGGGGGGGGGGCATCAGGACAGTTTCTTTGGCCCAGCAGAGCACGACCCTGGAGGGGCAGCTCAGGTGGGCTCCAGGGAGGACCGCCCGTCCTGGTGCTGCTGTCAGTCACATGATGGCATCTGGGGTGTGCCTGAGAGACACAGCCCTGACACACAGTTAGTTCAGGCTCTACTTGGTGCCGTGCGGGCAGCCCCTCCAGCCCCATATCAGGCCTCGGGCCATGGCTTCTCTCCTCTGCCGACTCCCCCACTCCTCCTCCGTCCAGAGTCCTTGGTGCCCCCATCAGCGAGGAGGGGTATGGACGTGGGAGCCCCCTCGGGTGCTCCAGGTGGGGTTCCTGACCTGGCTCTGGTTCACTGTTGTATCAGACCTGCTGGGCGACCTCAGGGAGGTCCCAGCCCCTCTGGGGAAGTCTGAGGTCTGTGAATGCCCAGCATGGGGTGCCCTGGACTCCTTGGCCTTCCTCCCACATGGGTCTCCTTGGAGCCAGAGTTGAAGTGAACCCCTGCATGTCTGCTTCCTCTCATCAGTTTCTCTTCCTGGGCTCCCAGAAACCCGGCCACCCCGATTCCCCTATTTGCTCAGTCCTCCATCCTGGTGCGGCTCCCCCCACCCCGCTCCGCCCCCAGGGAGAACATCTGTGCTCTGGCTCTGGGCCTTTGCACATGCCACCTCCTTTGCCTGAACTGTTATTCCTGTTTTTCCTGCTCCTTTAGTGTCATTGCCCCTTCTTCTGGGAAGCCTTCCTGGCTTTGCCTGACTCCACAGCCCATCAAAGCCCTTCCCTCTCCATCTTGGGATCCCTGCTGGACCATCAGCTTCATTAGGGCCGGGCCCCATCTGCCCTGGCCTGTGCCTAGCCTCGGTGGGACCTGGTGTGAACATTAGTTGAATGAATTAATGAGAGGCAGGCATGCTCTGTATTCTCAGAACGCACAGCCACTGAGAGGTCAGGCTTGGGACAGAGGTGAGGTTGCTGTCAGCTCGCCCTGGCAGGGACACTGGTATTGTGGGCAGCACTTGGCCCCTGTCAGAGGAGGGGCTGCCGTGGGAGCTGTGGGCTGACCCGCCACCTCCCCACATGGCAGCCGTGCAGGAGGAGAGGCAGCGGGGCAAGGACCGGAATGAGAACGAGGTGGAGTCCACGAGCAGCGCCAACGAGGACATGCCGGTGGAGAAGATTCTGGAGGCCGAGCTGGCTGTTGAGCCTAAGACCGAGACGTACGTGGAGGCGAACATGGGGCTGAACCCCAACTCGGTGAGTGCGCCCCGCCCACGTGGCCTCCCCCCGAGAACTGTTATTCTGGGGACTGTTGGCCCTGGTGAGCGCCCCCGGGTGGGAGACCCCAACTGTCGGGAGCCCTGCTGATGAGGCAGGTGTGCAGTCACGCCCCGTCCATGGGTGGGGGACGTTCTGATTCCTTGAATCAAAGCCAGGACTTTGTACTTATTTTCATGCTTCGTGTTGTCTCTGGCCCGTGGTCCAGCTGGGTGTCAGGGGTCCTGTATCAGCCCCAGGTTTGCCAGTAGCATCGTGTCTAGACTTTACGTGTGTCTCCCATGTGGGTTCTGGGCTGGGACCAGAGCCCTATGGCCGGCCCTGTGCAGCCTGTCCAGGCTGCCTCTGAGGTCACCCTGGCATCTCTCCCTCCGTTCTCGCCCTGGCTCACAGTGGCCCAGACACACCCTGTGTGTCCACACCCCAACCCCAGGGCCTTGGCACATGCTCTTCCTGCTAATTCCTCTGCAGGCTTCAGTCTTGGCTAAGGTGTCACTTGCTCAGGGAGCCCTTTTCTCCTAGGGCCTGCCTGTGCCCCTGCCCAAGTGGGCCTGGCCCGTTAGGTGGGCTCAGAGCCCTGATCTTTCCCTTCACGGCCCCTAGCATGTGGTGATCTCATGGCGGGGTGTGTGGTGGGTGAAGGCCCCCTCCTTGCCGTGAGGCTGGGGGTGGCGTCCTTGCTGCTCCTTATTGCCCAGCTCTGGCAAGGGCAACAGCCCTGACCTGAGGGTGGGTGCTTGTACATGGCCCTCACCCCAAGTTTAAGAGTGTGGAGGTCCCCTTTGATATGCCCATAAGGCTCCCCGCAGGCTGAGGCACCGATGGCTGGGTGCCAGGCCAGTCCTGCTTCCTGTGCTCTGATGGGACGCCCAGTCACGAAACCCTGGGCCCTGGAGGTGCTGGGCTCACCTCCTGTGTCCCGGCGAGGGGCAGGACGCCAGATGGGAGGCTTTCATGATTGAGCAGAAACTCCAGAAGAAAAATCAGGAGATCGGCCAAGGGTTGCCAGCTTCTAATTTTGTCAAGTAAGGACATTATTTAGAAGTAGCAAGCGTGGCATTTGCTATCCTTGGTTTCAGAGCAGGCGAGGTGGTTGTGGCTGCAAAGGCAGGTGGCTGGTGGGGTGGGGGCCCTCCACCGGGTGGCCCCATGATTCCACGAAGAGCACTGCCTTCTTGCGTCTGACCTAATGCTGCAGCTTCCTGTGGGTTGGCCTGGGTCCCCTTCTGGACGGCTCCTTAGGCCCCTTCCCTCCGATGGCCCAGGAGGGGCAGCTCACCCAGCATCACGCATGGCAGCTGGTACCTCTCTAGCCCTGGGGGAGCCTCGAGCCTCTGCCGGAGGAGGGGAGTCCTACTGTCATCTCCAAGGACAGCAACTGTCCGTCCTGCTCAGGCACAGAGTGGGAGCTCATTGAACATTTGCTGTCAAATGAGGCCCATTTGTTTGAGAATCAAGGCTCAGAGAAGTTAAGTGTTTACTGGAGGCCACACAGCATGATGGAGCAGGGAGGGGCTGGAACCCCTCCCAGACCCTCCCCACAGGGGAGCCCCCTCCAGCCCTTACCTCCTGTGCAGGGCACATCAGTCACCCGCAGCTCCAGCCCCCCATGTCCTGTCTTTACCCGTTCCAGATGCACAGCGGACACGTGAGCTGTGCGTCCACCTGTGAGGCCCCAGCCGGCCTGGGAGCGGCTCAGGGTGACAGCTCGTCACCCGGGCCTGCTCTGGGCCCCTTGAGGGCTCTGAGGGGGCTGTTGGCAGTGGCCAGGAGAAGGCCCGTTTGCTGGGACTTCCGTATGGGGCCCTCACCAGGTCTGCTTCACACCTCACCTCCCCCCACGGCTCACGGGGCCGCTCCCCATCAGGCCTGGGCTCCCGCTGCATGGGGCTGCTCTGTGTCACGGAGAGGCAAGGTACCTGGTGCTTTCCAGATGGCCACATGGCAGGAGGCACACTGAGGCTCTGAGAAGGAGAGCCGGGCCGTAGTGGTGCGTCCTAGGGCACCGCGTCTGGCATGGCTAGCTGCTGTGCATGTCACATGCATGAACCGGGGACCTTGAGCAGGCCTGTGGCTGCCGCTCGTTGATGAAGCGGGGTGAGGGTGAATGCCCGCAGGGGGGCTGGACATGGGCACGTGGTGTCCTGCCCCTGTGAGCTTGGGCATCCAGGTGCTGCTCCGAGGTCTGCTGGGGGGCGGAGGTGGGAACGCGGAGCTGTGGGCCAGCCCCTCGCAGCTGAGGGGTTTTGGCAAGAAGGTGGCTACAGGCGTCATGTAGGTGTGGAGCCCTGCCCACCGCTTCCCACTGGGGGTCCCTGGCTGCTCTGGCCAGTGCCCTGGAAGTCCCCGCTGATGCCTTTCCCTGTGGCTCCAGGCACCCGCTCTACAGGCCCTAGCCCTGCCCCACCTGGTGACCTCGGTGACAACTTGCCACTGGGTCTCCTGGGAGAGCCCTCAGCCGGCCCTTCACGCAGCCTGGAGTGTTTAGATTGCGCGTCGCTTATGGGTAGAGTTTCTGTCAGGGAAGCTCTTCAAAGGCCTTTCTTCCATGAGGAGCACCGGTCACTGGAGAGTCCCCTTCTGGCTAGAAGTTTCCGGAAGGGCGTCTGTTGCCATTCTGTCTGTATGCCACCTTTGCCTCTGGTAGGGAGATACAGCACAGGAGGAGCCAGGACCGCCCAGTGGCTGGGCCACCGTGCCCGCCGGAGTATACTCCAGTCCCAACACCCACCCCACGTCCCAGCTTCCTTGTCTGTGGCACAAGGCACCTGCCTCCTGCAGTGGCACTAAATGGGTCACAGGTTGGGTGACCTTCCTGTGGCTGCTGTAATGACCACGAGCTGAGTGCTTAAAACAACCCAGATTTACTACCTCACTCTTCTCGACATCAGCCCCACAGGATCAAGTCAGGGTGTCAGCAGGGCTGCTTCCTCCTGGGGGAGCACCCCTTCCGGGCCTTTGCCAGGGCTGGAGGCCTCCACGCCCTTTGGCTCGTGGCCCCTTCCTCCAGCTTCGAGGCTGCAGGGTCTTCTCTCCTCCGACCTCTGCTCCGTCCTCACGCCTTCTCTCTGACTCTGACCTCCTGCTCCCTCTAGTAAGGACCTTGTGATGCCCTGGGCCCACCGCACCATCCAGGGTCGTCTCCCATCTCAGGGTCGCTAACTCCTGAAAGGTCTGCCAAGTCCCTTTGGCCGCGTGAGGTCATATAGTCACGGGTTCTGGGGCTTCGGACGTGGGAGCCTTTGGGGGCTGTTATTCAGCTCACCCTGGGCAGAGCGGGGCCCGGTCTGGGCTGTCCACATGGTACTCATTGCGGTGCCGCCTCCCTTACCTAGCCCAATGACCCCGTCACCAACATTTGCCAAGCGGCGGACAAGCAGCTCTTCACCCTCGTGGAGTGGGCCAAGCGGATCCCACACTTCTCTGAGCTGCCCCTGGACGACCAGGTCATCCTGCTGAGGGCAGGTGAGTGGCCGGGGCTGGCGGGGCTGGTGGGGCGTCGAAGGGTCACACTGACTCACTGCGTGCCAGGGCACCCCTGCCCCTCCCTGGGCCTGTGTCCCCCTCTGTCCAAGGGGCTCATTCGTGCTCTGTAGGTTTGTAGTCAGGATTAGATGGGATCATCCATGAGCTACTGTCAGCCACAAAGCCAGAACCTTCCACGTGCTCGGGAGTGGTGGCTGTGAAAATGACTGCTCTCGTTGAAGATGGCTTCGTGTATCCCATTTAAACGAGTCATCAAAACACTCTCACCCTTTTCTTAAGCCTTTGATGCCTTCCCTGGTCTGTGCTCCGAGAAGGAGAGTGTCGAGTTGGCCTGCGGCTCTGACACACCTCGTTTCAGTGGAGTGATTTGCTGTTTTGTGCTGTTCCACGTTGCACACGTTGATCTCTGAGTTTGCTGTCGGGACCACACTGGCTGTTCCGTGGACGTCCCAGAGAATTGTGGGAGCGCACCTGTGCACTCCGTGGCACAAGCATCCTGCACTTGCAGAAGGAGCGTTCCCTGGGCCGAGTGTGGGAACGCCTGGGTTAAACAGCCAGAGCTGTTCCGTGCGGGACTTCTCAGGGCCTTCACTGTGTCGCGTGCACTGTGGAAGAAAGGTGCTCAGAGCCTCTTTCCTGTGGAGCGTTTCATGGGGATGGCGTTCCGTGGAACCTACTGTGGGAACCCTGGCTAGGGGCCGCCGAGTGACCGTGTGTCCCCCCACCAGGCTGGAACGAGCTGCTGATCGCCTCCTTCTCGCACCGGTCCATAGCCGTGAAGGATGGGATCCTCCTCGCCACCGGGCTCCACGTGCACCGGAACAGCGCCCACAGCGCAGGTGTGGGTGCCATCTTTGACAGGTGGGGTGGCCTTCAGCCACATTCACGTCGGGCTTAGCGTTTGTCTGTCTGTGAAGGTTACAAATGCGGGCAGTAGAGAAAAGCACAGGGACAAAGACGAGCCCTTCGAAGTCCAGCCCCCGGGCTGTTTGGCAGCCACTAACGTTTGGGTGGATTTCCCTCCAGGTCTTGTCTTAAACTCCTGTATAGGGCGAGGGAGGCTGCACTCTTTTCAAAGCAACACTGGCTTATGGCGTGGATACGGTTATACCGGGTCCTTTTTGACCTGGTAAAAGGAGTGCGCTTTGCCGCGTTGTAGACTCTCGGGCTGTGGCTGGGACGCATCACAGCCCACGTGTGCCTGGTGTGGCCACCTGTGCCTGGCTGTTTCACTCCCGGCACCTTCCTGATCTCTGCACACCGCCCGCGGGCAGCACTGGTCACACAGCAGGCCCACGCCCAGGGCCGGGTGGCCTGTCTCCATTCAGGTCGCTCCAGGAACCCAGCCCGTTTGCACGTCCCCAGGCGAGCTGGACAGCAGCTGTCCGTCCTTGTGTCTGGCTGGCTCCTACAATCCCAGAGGGCCCACGGCAGGCCTGGGCCTCCTGGGACCTGGCTATCGCTTCGGCCAGCTGGAGTGGGCAGGGCTGAGAGGGGTATCACAGGTCCCTCGGCTGGGGGGCTACAGCACAGGAGTGGTGAGTGAGAAGGGGCAGGCCATGGGGAAGGGTCCACAGCAAGCCCCTGAGTATGGGAGCCCTGAAGATGGACAGTCCCCCACTTACCCACAAGGCAGGGAGGAATAATTGCAGGAATGTGCTGCGCTGTGGGATGGTTCAGACAGAACGAAGGAGCAGGCCCCTGAGCTCCCTGGTATGTGCCAAGTGCAAAAAGGCTTGTGGCCACGGACCGCAGGCAGGCTGGCTTAAACAGTGCATGTCTGTGCTGCAAGACTTCTCAGGGCCTTTAACAAGCTGGTGTACCCTGGTGCCACCAAAGGGGGCGGCAGGTGCAGCATTTATTACTCACACATGCAGCCTTTAGAGCAGCGGTGTCCAAACTGTCTTCACCGTTTTTCACCAAGGGCCAAATGCGGTAAAACACACAAACAGCCGGGCCACTCGCTCGAGGTGAAGTACGTGTTGCCTCACCTGGTTTGTTTAAGTAAACTAAATATATTTTTGGAATTTGCTGCGGGCCAATAAAAAATGGCCCGCGGGCCGCAGTTTGGACACCCCTGGTTTAGAGCGTGCGTCCCTCTGGGATCTGCGTTAGCATTGCAGCCCTAGCCACGCCCCCAGCTGACAGCTCTGTGGTCCAGCAGCTAGAGAGGTGACAGTGCTGGAGGCAGCGGGTACTATCCCCCGGGTCCCAGAACAGCTGTGGAGAGGCCCAGTGTTTCCTTGCCCTTCACGTGAACGGTTCTCTGCCCCACCTCTCTACAGTCCGCCCTCTGCCCACCAGCAGATGGCCCAGAGGCCAAGCGACGTCTGAGCCCGTCCCCTCCCACCCCATCCTCTCGGCCACGTGAATCTTTTCTCAGGCTGCAAGTACGTCCCTCCCCAGCCTGCAGAACCTCGGGGGCTCCCCTTGGCCCACAGGGAGATGCCTGGGCTCCTCAGGGGGACTGTCCAGGCCTCAGCTGGGCCGCCTGCCTTTGCTAACCTGGGGCCCGAGCTCCCCATCACTTGCCACTTTGTCACATTTTGCGCTGGTGGGTGGGCAAATGGGTGTGGGGAGCCCAGGCCACGTGGGTTGCTGTAAATAGCCCGGGGGGTCTGGGACGCTGCCACCCGCAGGGGGCTCCAGGGAGGGCTGTCTGCTCTGACGAGGACAGATGGGTTGCTTTCCCTCTTGGAAGTAAATGGCTGGTGACAAGAAGTAGAACATAGCCCCCTCTGGTGGCTGGGCAGGACCTGGGAAGGCCCCGTCCTGGGGAATGGCTCTCCCGTGGGCTAAGGGGCACGGTTGGGACTGGAACCCGAGGGCTGTGCCTCAGGCTGTCCCGTCGGTCTCCTGCTGAGTGTCCAGTGGCAGTGGACTTGGCCCCGATGTCCAGGCTCCTGGCTCACCTTGGCTTGGCTGTCACGAGGTCCCTCCGTAGTCTGCAGGGTCCCAGAATAAAATCCCACATACAGACCCTCTCCAGGCAGAGGAGAGAGCCCACCCTGGGGTGTGGCAGATGTTGGACCTGTCTTGGGAGCCCCCCCGTTTGGCCTTGTCCTTCTCAGGGGCCGTCCGGCGTCACACTGGGCTCCCTGAGACCTGTGGGTATTTCTGGGGGGCCTGGCGAGGGGTGCGGTTGGCTGTGGGCCTTATGACTCGCCTGCTTCCTCTGCAGGGTGCTGACGGAGCTGGTATCCAAGATGAGGGACATGCACATGGACAAAACAGAGCTGGGCTGCCTGCGCGCCATCGTCCTCTTCAACCCCGGTATGGTCTGCGCGCTGCGGTCTGCACAGGGCTCGTCCTGCCGCCCGCTCAGGGCGTGTGGCCGCCCGGAGGTGTCTCCTGTTTACAGTGGGGAATGGCTGTGCCGCCTTCTCCTGGCCCTTGTGAGGGTCCCACCGTGGGCCTGTGCACGCCTCGCGGCTCCGTGAGCCACGCTTGACCATAGTGGTCTGCTGAGGCCTCTGTCAGGCTTTGGGGCTCTGCTGTCCAAAGCACAGCACCACTTTGCACTGGACTCCCCATGAGCTTCCACTGCCAAGGGTCTGGAGCCTGGACAACCCAGGCGGTGTTAGTGAGGGGCAGACCTGCCCTGGGTACCGTGGGACCTGCCTGTCCCCCATCTTGGGTGCTGCATAGGAGGGGACCTTCTCGGAGCTGCCAGCCTCGGCCTAGCCAGGGGTTGTGGGGAGCTAGCCTGAGTGCCCAGGTCCCCAGGCAGCTTCCTGGGTGAGGGGCTCTGACCAGCTGCCCCTCTTCACAGACTCCAAGGGGCTCTCGAACCCGGCCGAGGTGGAGGCGCTGCGGGAGAAGGTGTACGCGTCCCTGGAGGCCTACTGCAAACACAAGTACCCCGAGCAGCCAGGAAGGTGAGTCCTGGCCCTCAGGACCTCGCGTCCAGGCCCCTGCCCCGGGCAGACTGCCACTAGCCCTTTAGATACTTTTGTGTGAAAGTATCTCAAGTGGCGCCCCTGTTGGAGCGCCTGGCATGTCCTGAGCGAGGATGGGGTGCTCTCAGGGCCCCAGGTGTACACGCTCTCACGCACTTTCCTTAGCCCCACCAAAACCGTGGCCCAGTGCCACCACACAGTAGGTGCTTTGTAGATGGTATAAGGAAGGCTGTGCTTTCCCTCACCCCCAAGGGAACCACTGGAGGCAGGGCCTTGGTGTGCTCAGCCCTGGCAGGGACAGATGCCAGCACGTAGTGGGTGCTTTGTGAAAAGTCTGCAGAGTAGACAGACGGCCGTGGTTCCAGTGTCCAGCTTGCATCTCCTGCCCGCCTGACTGGGCTCCAGAAGGGCTAGGATCATTTCATCTCTGGGTCCACAGTGCTGGGAGCACAGTAGGTGTCCAGGACAAAGGGAGTTGTCAGTGGCTTCATGGTTTTCCAAGGCCGTCGTCTTGATTCTACCCCCTCCCTCCAGAAGGGCATCTCCTGGGTGGAAGGGGGGTGGTGGCAAGGAGAGCAGGCGCCCCTCTCCCTGCCCACTGGCTGGCGCACACATGGTTAACCCTCATCTGGTTTGGTTTAAAGTGAAACTTCCCGGATGGAGGACAGAGGATGGGACAGAGAAGCAGGCCTGCTTGTTTTTCCTGGCTCCCCGCCTCAGCCATCTCGCTAGCTCAGCAGAAAACAGCTCGCTCTCTGGCTCCACTCCAGGCTCGAGGCTGCGTTTTTGCCTAGAGAATACGGGTTGTGCGGCAGCCAACCACAGGGCTTTTGCCCCTGAAATACAGACGTTGTTAATAATTAATGAGGTCCCACAGCCCTGCAGTCCCCCCGAGGGTCCCTGTGGAGAGACCCGGGCAGCATGTGGTGGAGGGGGGCCTGGGGCAGATGCGGACATTTCTGGAGGGACATCTGGCCGAGTCCCCACATGGCACGTTTCTCCTCCAAGAGCCCCCCAGTCATTTTCCCCTCTCCTCCCCCGCCCCCTGGGGTCCTCTGAAGAAACTCCCCAAAGGGTCGGCAGGACCCGAAGGGGCATCCTGTGCTCAGGCCCAGCTCCAGTAGACCTAATTCTGGGGAAGGGGTGCAGCTGGCACAGGGCATGGGGGTGCCGATGCTTTGAGAAGGGGCTTGCTCCTCTGCCGCTCTCTCCCCTGCATAAAATCCTGCTGTGGTTCCCTTTTGCCCTGGAGAAAGCCCATCTATTTGAACTTTCCCACAAAGCCCTCTTCAGCCTGCCCCAGCCTGGCGGCTGTCTGCCCACGGGCCCTTCATCCCAGGTCTTCACCCTGTGGGTCTTCTTTTGGGGTCCTCCTGCCCACCCCGTGCCCTCCTGCCTTCAGGCGCTGCCCTGCTCTGTTTCTACTGCCTGAGGGGCCCTCTTCTTCCCTCCAAGGCTCAGCTGGGCAGGTGTCGTGCAGGTTTGGGGAGATCGGACGTGAGAATCGGTCTCATCCCCAGGAGGTAGCCAGGCGCCGGGGAGAAGGGTGGGACGGCCCACTCATGCCAGCTCTCCCGCAGGTTCGCGAAGCTGCTGCTGCGTCTCCCAGCTCTGCGATCCATCGGCCTCAAGTGCCTGGAGCACCTCTTTTTCTTCAAGCTCATTGGGGACACGCCCATCGACACCTTCCTCATGGAGATGCTGGAAGCTCCGCACCAAATGACTTAGGCCCGCAGCCCGGCCGCCCCGCCTGGCCGCCAGCTGCTCTCCTCAGCCAGCCCCGTCCCTGCCCCTTCTCTGCCTGGCCTGTTTGGACTTTGGGGCTCAGCCTGTCACTGCTAAGCCTAAGAGATATGTTGCCACCCTCGTTATTTTCATACTACTTGTTTTTGGACCCTGCCGGGCAGTGGCTTTCCCAGGGCAGCAGCCGGAGTGGCCAGGACTGGTGTGACCCAGCCAGGCCCATCAGGCTCTCCTCGGGGAGCTCAGGGCGGCTCTCGGGGTCTCAGGCCCCGGTTCCTAGAGCTATGGCAGGCAGGAAGGGTGGCTTTGTGTGGGTCACTGTTGTCGCTGGTTTTCCAATCTCCCGTGCGGATCTCCTGTTTGGAGTGACCCCCTTTGCCTCTTGTCAGTGCCAGTGCCTGGCCAGCCTGGCTCCACCCATGGTCAGGAGGAGGGGACCGGTGGGGGGCTGGCGTTTTGTTGTGAAAGAACCCATCTACTCCCTAGGCAGACGAGAGCGGCTCGGGGGCTGGCTGGCTTCCCTTCCCTCACAGAGAAGGGTGAACAGCCCCTTTTTCCAAAGATGACTTGCGATTTTGCCCCTGAGCCAGTCAGAACAGGAGCTGACCTCTGTGCAGGGTTTTGGGGCCGCCTCAAGGCTGCAGGGGCTGGGGTTACCCACCTACCCACCCACCTCAGTTTTCTCTTTGCATCGTCTTCCTTTCAGCTTCGTCCCCCATGGGGTCTCGTCCAACCCAGGGTACCGAGACTGCAGTGCCCTGGCCTTTCCTCAGCCCCGTAGCTTCCCTTTCAGTCTGGGAGGAGGGCCCTGCTTCCCAGAGGGCTCAGCTCCTGGTCTCGGCCTTCCCGGAAGTGCTGGCCGTGCCAGGTGGGCTCTGCTGACCTCTCCTGGGTAGAGGGGGCCCCCGGGGAGATCCCCAGGGATGGGAGGGGAGGAGGGCTGCTTTCCCAGAGGGTCTCAGTCTGCTGGGCACATTTGGAGGGAGGCAGGAGGCGTCGAGAGCCAGAGGGACTTGTGGGCACGTAAGGCCGGTGGGGAGGGGCGGGTGGGGAGGGGCAGGCCTGGATCTCCATAGAAAGACCCCCTTCACTGGCTGGCTGTTCTGTCTAGAAGACTCTTGGGATGAGAAGCCATTGAGTGGCAGCCTCTTGGGGCCTGGAGCTAGGCACCCCTTGGGAATAGCCAGGCAGGCTGTTGTCTGGGTAATGGAGCTCCGTCTAACACCTGCTCTGGTTGGGGGCACCCCGTTCAGCCTAGCACCCACTTCTGTAGCATTTTGACCCAACCCAGGGGGTATGGGGTGTCTCAGGATGGACTGGCCTCTTTGCATTGTAAGCCCTGGCTTTGGTCTGAGTACTTTCCATTTTCACGCCTCACACCCCAGGAACCCAGCAGCATTTATCAGTAATGGGGGCCTGAGTAGGGGTGACGGGGTGTTGCGGGACGTGAGGAGGCGTCCTGTCTGCTCAGCCCGAGGGCATGCTGGACGGGGTGTGTGTGGGGGGGCACTGCCTTCCCCAAAGTCTGTTTCCCCAGATGGTGCAGGGGTACCCTGGGCAGGGGTTTCCTCAGACGCCCCTGGGGCTGGGCAGGGAGAGGCAAGCCTGCAGGCCTCAGAGGGAAGACGGTGTCCATTGTCTGCCTCCCAGCGTCCCCAGCCTGAGCTGAGCGTGCGGCACCTGGGTGGAGGCTAGAAGGCTGCACACATACCTTCTTTGGCTGGCCGCCCCTGCCCCATGGACACTTTGGGCCCTGTCTGCGGCGTGCCAGGGCCTGCCCTGCTGTCCCTCCGCCCAGACTCTCCCCGAAAGTTTCGGCAGCCTTTGGGGTCATGGTTGTGACAGGCAGTGATGCAGGCACTCTCAAGGTACACCCTTTCGGGGTCCTCCCAGTAGTGGGAATGTGAAACTGCCCCACACCCAAAACCCCTGTGCCTTCTGCAGCCACACACACCCCGTCGTCTAGCCCAGCCCCCTCCTGGCCCCCTTGGGACTGTGGGTGGCTCCGGTGGAGAAAACCCAGGATGGGGGCCCGTTGGGGGGGGGGTTGGCTTCTTGGGAATGTCACCGTCATGGCCCTGGCTGGCAGGCTTTAAACACTGAGGCCTCCAGGCCACCGCCTGCCGAAGCCAGGAGCTCCGGCCCCTCTGGCCTGCTCCGCCTCCCCGCAGCCCCACCTGCACCGCAGCGTCTTAGCCCCTGGGAGCCGCCTTTCCCCTCTCACCAGTCTGCTGTCGTCAGTATCATACTTGCAGTGCTGTTTGTTTGGAAAAGTGGTATGTGGGGAAATGGGACATTACTCAGTAGAAAGATAGAGTTTTTATTTAACCAGACCTTTAGTAGTGTTACCAATCTGGTTCAGTTAAGGTGATTTTGTTGTAATTATTATTATTATTTTGGTGGGACAATCTTTAATTTTCTAAAGATAGCACTAACATCAGCTTGTTAGCCACCCGTGCCCGTCCCTGCCTCTGCCCGCCGGACACCTCCTGGGCCCCGGGTCTGCTGGTGCCTCCGGCAGTTTCCTCAGCAGTGTCACCTCCCCACTCTGACATCTACACGGGGCTCCCGTGGCTGAGGAGCGAAGATGACCGCAGGCTATGTTTGGAAAGTGTTGGCAAAGCCAGGCTCTGGCTTGCATCCCCACCTGTGGAAGCTGGCCGGCCTGCGACATTCAGCGAGATGGCCCCGTGGCAGCCACTCGTCACCTGGAAGCATGCGGTGACCTCCAGGGACGACGACCCCTCACTCTGGGTTTTCCGAGTCTCGGCGTTCCCAGTGGATTCGGGCTGGCGGGCTGGAGGCCAGGCTGGGGCTCCCTTCTCTGTGGGGCCCTCGGAGCGCCTGGCCGGAACATGCAGCCAGTGGGTAATCAGCTGATGTTGTCCCCATCATGGAATTCGGGCACATGGCGTGGTCCCGGCCACGCAGGTGTGTGGGTGTGAAATGTACGTGCTGAACGGAAACTGCACAGAGCTACACGCTGTGGACAGCACACGTGCAGCAGTTCCCAGCGTTTTGTGTTTATTTTTAATCAAGACTATTTTTTTCTGTTTTCCTATCAATTTGCTTCATGTAAGCAAGTACATAAGGACCCTTCCTTTGGTGAAATCCGGGTTCGAATGAATATCTCAACGCGAGGAGATGCATCTATTTTAAGATGCTTTGGAGCAAACAGCTTTCGCAGTTCCCAATCCTTAGCCATGCCTTAGCCGGGACGCGTAGCTAACACTTCAGAGGATGACAAATAGAGAGAGTAAAGATAAGAGAAAATGTCTAAAGCATTGGGAAAGGTAAAAAAAAAAAAAAAAAATCTATTTTTGTACAAATGTAATTTTATCCCTCATGTATGCTTGGATGATACAGTGAGAGGGTGGGGGCTGGTTCTGTTTCTGCTTCTAGAGGTTGAGGTGGAAGCGTTCGCAGTGACACGTGGGGACGTGAGACAGAGCAGAGAGCGGGGCCCTGGTGACACGGCACACAGGCTTTGTGACACTGCTGCACAGAAATGTTCCCCGTGGGCCTGAAACTTTCAAGGGTTTTCTTCCCCTTTCGAGTAATTTCGACAGCCTCGCTCTGTTCACCCGCTGCCAGCCGGCCCCTGCGACTGTGAAATCACTTCCCTCCGCGATTGTTCTCTACACCATGGGCCTCAGGTGCCGGGATTGACGGACAATGGTATTCAAATTGTGGGAAAGAAAAGGAAAACGTGAGAGGAGAAACAAAATATGAGCGTTTAAAAATACATCATCCTTCAGTTCTTGTCTGTTCTGGTGGTGTTTCCTGTTTGGGTCTGGAGCTCAGCCACACAAGGGGGCTTCTGGGGCCCCAGAGACAGCCTGCTGCCCTCAACCTGACCTGGGCCGGGTCCACACAAGGTGCCTCAGCTGCCACCCGATTGGCAATTGTGGCCAGTCTAGTGCAGGGGACCCCAGACAGGGCCGCCCTCAGCCGCTGCTCTGCCACACAGCTCTTCTGAGAGCCCCTCTCGGGGGCCTGGGGCTGGTCCACTGGCCTCCTGAGAGGACCCCTCAGCATCTGTGGGCACTGGTAGAGCCCTCATGTGGCCGCCAGCCCTGCCCTGCGTCCACAATGGCTGGAGCTGGCGGGAGGCTCACAGCCCCAAGTGAAGGACGTCATTGAACTGCCCCCCTAATAACCGAGGGAATGACATCCATCTGCTCTGTCCTGTGATAAGTGCCTTTGTCTCCACGCTGTCCAGGGGCTGGGCCCGAACCTTCCTGCACCTGTGTCCAGCGGGCACCCTGGAGCTGAGAGCCAGGCAGAGGGTGAGGGCCACTCCCAGGCGGGAGGGGCTGAACTTATGACAGCATCAAAGGTGGGGCTCCCCTGATGTCCCCCCACCCAAATATGCTCTCACACACATACACTCAGCATATGTGCGTACAATCACATACACGGGCACACATACATACCCTCACCCCCCACACACAGTCGCACACAAATATATACACACACAACAGCCGTACACGTCCACACTCAAATGCATGACACACACCCACATGCATATACAACACTCACACTGCGTCCGGGGCACCGGTCAGCCCCAGGGGGGAAGACTGGATGGTTCAGGGAGCAGTAGGGGCAGAAGAGCTTGGGAAATACAAGGCAGGCCTGAGCGGCCTCCCGGGGCAGAGTCGGGACACCCTCACCCACATTCGCCCCCTTCCCAGGTGTGTTTGGGGGTGGCTGCACACTGAACCTCTCAGCCACTCTGGATCCCCAGCTATGGCTGAATGGTGGGTGCCAGCTGGACTCGGGAAGTATGGGGAACCTCTGCCTTTATTTGAGACCCGCGGCGGATTGCCAGGGCCTTAAGGGGTGCGTCCTTCCCAGCTCAGGGCCGTGCCTCGCCCACCAGAACCCAGCCTGGACCTCCTGGACTGGGGTGGGCGCGGGGGCCACGGGAGCATCTGTGGCATTGCCGGGCTCCCCCCTGCTGGCCTCTGGGAAACACATGTATCAGCCATGGGCATGGAGAATTGGGGGGCTTGCCTCCCGGTTGAGAGGCCAGGTCCTGCCTTCCACATTCTCAAACCCTCTGCTGAACGCACTGTGTTCCCCAGGGAATGAATGAGAGCCCAGTGGGGAGACCTCAGGCGGATTCCTGGGCACAGAGGGTCCTCTGGGGTGAGAGTTCTTTGCTGAGAGCAGGCTCTGACAGCTGCAGGGCAAGAAGTGGCTGCAAGGTCTCAGGAGGACTGAAACAGGAGAGTTCTGGGACGTCCCACCTTTGGCTCTGGGAGGGCAGACCCATATCTTCCTAATGAGCCACTTGGAAGGGCCCTGGGCGAAGCCTGAGCTGTCAGAGGGATGGTTAGGGGTGGCCCCAGCCAGAGCAGGGCAGTGACCAAGATGACCTCTGTGGGGCCATTCCTACCGAAGACCAGGGTCCTCCAAACATTCTCCAGGGCACAGGCTCCAGGAAGTACATCTGGGGCAGTGTGCTTACCTGGGGGAGGGGGAGCAAAGGAGCCAGAGAGGTGGTGAGTGCGGCCAGGCAGGGCTCTAACACCCTACTTCCTTGGTTAGGGGGCCCCTGGCAACCCCCCAGGGACCGTGCTGCTGAGTTCCCACCAATCGAGCAAACACCAGGCTGCCCCTGGGCCTTGCATGGCAACCTGGCCTTGGGCCTCCCTGCTGCCTCCAGTTGCCATGACGACACCTGCCCAGGAAGCTCCCCCTGGACCGGAGATACTGGGCTTGATAAGTTTATCACCAAGGAGATCAGGTGGTAACAGTCGAGCCAGCCAGCAGGGCTTGGGACTTGTAACCTGAGAGGGGAGGGTGGGGCAGGGGGCTTTGGGCTGAGAAGCTGCTGAGCGCCTCTGTGTACCAGCCTCTGTTCTGAGTGCGGGGAGCCGGGTGCCAGGAAAGCGCTGGCGCTGCCGTCGGGCTGGCAGATTGATGGGAGGAAGGGTGGGTGTGCATGTGAATTGGGGGGCATCCTGGAGAGAGGCCCTGGGACCCGGCAGAGGACGCAAAGGACGGAAGAGCAGGTGCCATGGCTGGGCCCAAGGGTGGCAGCACCCAGAGGAACAGGAACCCAGTGGAGGTGGTTGAGGAAGTCGTGGGGACCTCAGGCAGGAAGGCGTTGGAGCATGGAGGGAGTCAGGGAAGGGGGTTTCAGTCCGCAGCCCCCTAATGCCCAAATGGTCCCATCTGTCCCCAAGCTTAGGACCTCCCCAGCGGTGGTCAGGACTGATCCCGGCCGGACAGGGGAGAGGCCGCTTCCCTAGTGCCTGCCTGCGCGGCAGGGTCCCAGCCGTACCCCTGATGGCCCAGCACGGAGTTGGAGGGGAGCGGCCGTTCCCATCCCATCTGTACCTGGGGAGCATCCGGGCTGCTGGCCTCTGGGACTCAGAGTGTCAGGGTGGACCGGCCATGTAATCTAGTGTTTCCACTTCCCGTCCTGCTACACAATCTACGTAGGTGCTCAGAGAGAACCCCGTGGTGGCTGGCAGGGACCGCAGCTGCCAGGTCAGCCTTCCCGCCATGTGCAGGCCCCCTGGGAGGAGTCCTGGGTCTGGAGATGGGGCCCAGAGGCAGGACCAGCCCAGCCCCCAACCCCTGGGTTATGATGGAGCCCCCCCCACCCTGTAAAAACCCCAGGCTATCGAGTTGCACTGGGTCCCCCAGAACAGAAGCTGCAGGGCCACAAGCCCCAGGTGTGAGGCGGCACTGCCCCCTGCTGGCCAGACTGAAGCAAAGCCCACCCCGATCCCTCCGGTCCTTTCCCGTCCCTTCCTGTCCCTTTACAGGTGGACAGTACCTGCAGGGGGTCCCGACTCCCTGCACATTAGAATCGCCAGAGGTTTACGGGACCCTGACATCCAGATTGCCCCCAGCCAATTACATCAGGCCTGGGCTGCAGCAGGCACCCGTGCTTTATGAAGGTGCCCGGAGTGGCTGTGTGGTCCTGCTGTGCACTCAGCCTGGGGCAGGAGGGGGGCGGGCCCTGCCCTCTCTAGGCCCCAGTCTCCCCGTCCCCACAATGAGCACTGGAGTCCCATGTCCCAGGGCTGTTGTGACGAAGGTGTGCAAAGGCCACGATTACCCAGAAAATGCTCTGACGTCACCACTTCTGCTTTATTTGGGTGGAAAGAGGCCTATCGGAGGGATCTGGGCAAGGCCTGGGGGCCAGGGCCGTGGAGATTCGGCCGGGGGTCCACCTGAGGCCTGGGTTCCAGGCCTGGGACCCAGAGGGTGGCGTCAGGAAGCGGGACCAGGAAGGATGGGCACCATTGTGGAGGCGGAACTCCACGGGCAGGCCAGAGCTGCGTGTGAGGGTGTTTGGGAATTGTGTGGAGAGCGGACTTAGTCATTTATTCCTTCCTTCCTTCCTTCATTCATTCCTTCACTCGACAAATTTTTCAGGCCCAGGCCCTGCCCTGAGGGCCTGGCTACCGGACTAGAACAGGAAAGTGGGAGAGGAGGACACGGCAGGACAAATACCCACGAGCACCTAAATGCCCACCCACACTCTTCCTCTCCCCCACTCTCCGCAGTGTGACCTGGGCACAGCTGTCCCTGACTCTGAGCTCCAGGCCTGTCTTGACCCCTGGTGGCCCTGGCCAAACCCACAGAGCTGGCTGTGGAGCCCCTGAAGCATGGTGCCCGGCACACAGTGGGGCTGAGAAAATCTGCTTCTGCCTGTGGGACCACCATTGGTTTCAGTGTGTACAAGGCAGAGGGCAGTTGGGAGCTTCCTGGCGAGTCCAGGCCACAGCCCAGAGAGGCTGGAATGGCTGCATTTGGTGGTGCCCTCCCTGACTGCCTTGCCCCCGGGCTGGGACTGACAGCAGGTCTCTGGGGCCTCCATTCTCCTGCCAGTCCACACCAGCAGCTGCCAGTGCCTGGCCCGGGCCATGCAGGAGGTCGGAAAGCCAGGGGCCAGGGGCCAACACCTGGTGGGCAAAACACTTACCTCTCCAGCCTCGTTTCCCATTGACGGACAGGGGAGAACTGTAGTGAGTGCGAGCTGTGAAGGCTCAGAGTAGAGAGTAGTAACCTCACCAAAGGTGACCAGCCCATTGCTCAGGTGAGAGACTGAGGCTGGGAGAGGCGATGACTGCTCGGGCTCAGCTAGAGCAGCAGGACCCAGCTTCCAGGCAGCAGTTCGGAAAAGAGCTGGACCCAGTGACTACCTCTGAAGGGCTCACAACCTTTGGGGGGGTGAGGAAAACACCTCACAGCAGCCTGAGGGGTAGGTGTGAGTCCGCCTGGCCGCCTGCTCAGAGTCCAAGCTCCTGAGAGGGACATGTGGGGCCCCAGGTGCCGGGTGGAGCAGCCCAGAGGAGACACCTGTGGTGGGGTCAGGCCTTTAGACCCCCAAGGCCACTGAGCTTGGGAAGGGGAGAGGCTACCTCACAGAGGGCTGGCTCTCCGGACACCTTGGAGAGCCATTCTGCAGTTTTTTGTTTTTGTTTTGTTTTATTTTTTAAGTAAAGCTAGACATTGTCCTGCAACTGTGTTCCCAGGTGTTTATGCAACTGATGTAAAAACGTGTCCACCCCCAACCTGCATGCAGATATTTACAGCAGCTTTATTCATAATTGTCGAAACCAAGATGCCTTGGACTCAGCCAAGATGTCCTTCGGTGGGTGAATGGACAGACAGACAGCAGTCCATCCGGACAGTGGGACATTCTTGGAAATAAAAAGAAACGAGCCGTCAAGCCACGAAAAGACCTGGATGAACCGTGAAGCCATTCTGCTCAAGTGAAAGAAGCCTAAGAAAGAAAAAAGGCTACACACTTCCCTCAATCGGACATTCTGGAAAAGGCAGAATTGTAGAGATGGAGCAGACTAGTGGTTGCCGGGGGTCCCAGAGCGGGAAGGTACAGCAGGAAGAATACAGAGGAGTTGTTAAGGGCAGTGAAACCAGTCTGTATGATACTGTCATGGTGGACACATGTCACTATGCACTTGTCAAAACCCACAGGACGTGAGAGCACAAAAGTGCGCCTTGCTGTCGGCAAATTGAAAAGATTCCTTAGGATGTTGGAAGAATCCTTGGATGGAGTGAGGACTGTGACCGAACAATCTGCCTGTATCACAAATGTCTGGGACAACCTCACCGGAGGGCTGGAGGAAAGGAGCTTCAGGTTTGTAAAAATGAGGGTGACACTGCACTGTAGCCTGTAAAGCTGTTTCCCTGGGACTGTGGGGGTTCACAGCTGGGGTGCTGCCCCCCAGATACCCTGGAACTGAACAATGAAGTATGGTGGCAGCCAGGCTTGTCACCGTTGGAGGGGAGTGACAAATCAGTGGATGGAAGCTCGGATGATCCGTGTGACAGGGATCAGAGATAGAGGCACCAGTATGAACTCACGCTCAACTTCATACGGTGGCTGCCAATAGAAATGTCTGTCGGTACGTGTGCGTGACAGCTTAGGGCATGTGCACAGTTTCCTGGCTGTCAGCTGAGAGGGTCTAGAAGCGATGACGCCCCAGTAGCAACAGGCACACCACCACGCAGACCGTGGTCTCTAAGGCCATCTCCAATCAGAGGACCGGGGCTCCTTGGGGAAACGGCTGGTTCCAGGCTTGGGGCAGGAAAGGCGCACGGTGAGCCTGCAGCTCTTTGCAGTACTAGAAAGTGAAAGTAAAGAACAACAGAAGCGTGACAATGGGGGACTTCAAAGGGACACAGGATGCAACCAACCCGAAGCTGGAACAATTGGAGCTGGAACAAAATAAATAAAGTCGTACAGGATTATAACTCAAAGGACAACATAAATATTCGCGAGTCCATATTCATATAAATAAATCACTGAACAGATAAACAAATGGTGGAGAAGAGACCAGTATCCGGCGCTGAGGAATTCCAAAGGCTGTGTGTAGATACTGCGCCCTCAGGAGGTGGAGCCTGGCGCTGCACTCCGCCCCGGCCCAGTGCACGGTGGTTTCCTTATGAACAGGACAGTGTCGGAAGGGCCAGATAAGAGGAACTTCACAGGGAACACAGAAACCTGCCAACACGCCTTGGCCAGTGATCAAGGTCAACACCAGCAGGGTCGAGTCACGATGACAGCACATGCCCTTGACGTGACGTGCTGAGAAGGGCGTCCCCCAACCCACCCCGCCAAACCATGAGAAACACACCAGACAAATCCCAACGGAGGGACATTCTTCTAAACACCTGGCCAGGCCTCAGAATTGGCAAAAATACGGACTGTCTGAGAAACTGTCCCAGCCCAGAGGAGCCCAAGGAGACATGATGACTGTCACGTGGGGTCCTGGACGGGGTCCTGGGACAGGACAAAGGGCATTAGGTAAAAAGCAATGAAAATCCGAACGAAGCATGGACATGACTCATAACATACAACAAAAGCACTACACGAATGCGAGCCGTTAGCCCTGGGGAAACGGGGTGGGGCCCAGGAGGACCCTGCCAGCTTTCCAACTCTGGTAAATCTGAAACTATCCCCAAAAAGGTTTATTTAGAAAATTAAAGCAGCATGTTTACATAAAAAATGTCACAAACTGTTGCCTAAGTGCTTACTTATAGAAACCAACTGTTTACTGAAGACCTCATGAGATACTGCAGTTGTTGTGACTAAAGACTTAACTTTTCCCAAGAGATTCCACATCCAACCTTTATTAATACCCATATTCAGGGGGAGAGAGAGAGAGAGGATGGGACGTGGGACAGTGGGGGTGGGGGTCTGGTCACGGGGGGGGCCTGAGGAGGTGACCCCCCAGGCTGACTGGCTCTCCTCGCTCTCTCCCTCCCTCTGCCCCTCTGCCCCCCCCTCTAAGATTAGCATCACGAATAGGGTCACTGTTGCTTGTGCCCAAGCCTCAGTTTCCCCAGGGGTTAAAGCTGTTTGGGGATGGGTGTCACCCTAATCACAGAACCGCTTTGGTAAGTGTCGGGGAAGGGCCAGGAGAGCAGTTTTCAGGCTCTCGGCCTCACGTGGAAAGGGTCTGGCTGGGTTATTAGATGGCCATCAGCTGGAACCAGTTGTCCATCAGCCACTATTGTTTTGTATCTAACTGCCGTGGCTACGTTAGCAAGCATGGATGGTGCGGATGGTGTGGCTCCTGCTTCCTGTGTCTCGACCGGGCGCCGACGAGAGTACAGTGGTATGAACCCCCTATCCATGGCTCCGTTGTTGTTCCTTTTTGGCCTCAGCGGCTCCTCGTCACCTGTCGGGAGCCGAGCCTCAGCATTACAGCAAGTTTGCGTTCCATGGTTCAGCTTTTGTATTTCAGTCTGAAAGGCCCCTGTGGGGACAGAGCCCCAGAGACCAGTTTCCAGGCTCGGTCTCACATGGAGGGGTGTTGGCTCAGGTAGTAGATGGCCGTCAGCTGTGGCTAGTTGGCCATCAGCTGTAACCATTGAGCCATTGGCCACTGATATAACTGCCGCGGCTGTGTTGGGGAGTCGAGGAGAGTTGAGGACAGTCGGTCGGTCGGCAGCAAAGCGGACAGCAGGTCGCACGTCGTGTGAAGCCAGCCTCCAGTGAGACCATAGTGGTATGACTTCCCTACCTGTGGCTCCGTGGGTGTTCCTTTTTGGCCTAGCCATATCCTGCGTTCTTATGTGGGGAGCGGGAGCAGAGACCCTGCAGGCCGTCCCACACGACAGCCCCCAAGAGCAGCCACACAGGAGCAGCCTGGGCACTTCGGGGATGGGTGGGGCTGCTGGGCCCCGTCACAGGCAGTGCCAACCTGGCTTCCAGGTCTACTGCTTGTGTTTGTGATCAAAGCAGGGATTGCGAGGGGGCCAGGAGCTACCCCATATGTTACCCCTCTGTGGGCAGGACTCCAGAGCTCCCATAAAACACGCCGCAAGTTCTAGGTCACCAGACTTGGTTTGGAGAGCTCCAGGGACAGAGGGTCTGAAGGAGGACAGTTTCTCAGTCGAGACGCAGGGTTTTCTGAAGTTTTCTCATTTGTCAGGGGTTAGACGCGGGCAGTCCTGGGAAGGGAGATTAGAGTTCCCGTGTGGACTGTGACAAGATGGGTTCTGCAGAGCTTCTGTCACAGTGTCTCAGGTGGCAGCTGGGAGACAGGGGGACCCAGGACCCTCTGGTAGTGGCAGCCCCAGATCCTGGTTGTAGGCCTCTTCCAGCCCCCTGGGTGAATACAAGACAGCTCGAGTCACACACATCAGTTCCCCTATCTGATTGCCAAGTGAGCCTCAATTTCCGCATCTGTGAAATGGGCTGATCCTAGCTTCTTCCTCAAGGTGCTGAGCTGAGCTGAGCTCACAAGCCATCGCCCCTTCCTCCCCCAACCTCCTGCTTCTGCAAGCGCCAGCTCTGCTTGACAAAGGACAAGAAACCTTCCAGGGACCTGGCTTTGTAGCCTCAGTGGCCTTTTCTGTGAAGGTCCTTTCTCTGGGTGTCTGGGGAGAAGCGAGGTCTAGCTGGGGACAGTGAAGTGGTGTGTGTAGAATCCATGACAAATGAGACCCCAGCCAAACCTGACTTCTGGGATGGAGACTCACTTGCCAGTGCTCGCGGGTCTATCCAGTTGTGGAGCAGAATGTCACAGGGCTGGAGGTGGAGTGGAAAGTGGGCTCACCTGGGCTGCAGGGTCCGGGGTGAGCCACGTGGAGACTGCCCTGGCATAGGCCAAGATATCAGCGTTTCTGGAGGGCCCTGAGGTTGCTAGGGCCGTGGGGGGTAGGAAAGGGTCCAGGAAGTTGCAAGTACCAATGCAGTGAACTTTGGGTACAACAACTAAGTGATTCTGTAATGAGCAAAAACCCACGTACAAAACAATAACGAGTGAGTTAGAAACAGGTAGAACGTGGACTGAGGGGCTGTTCCAAGCTGTTCCTCTCAAGTGCCAGCTGTCTGCCCGTCGCAACGGATGGCAGGGGCTGTTGTGTTGAGAGGACGTGAGGCCTTGTCTGAGCACAGCAGACAGATGCCCTGCCTGGTTGGCTCTGCCACAGCTTAGGAGAGTGGGGGCTGTGCACTCGCCAGCCCTATAGAACCGTAACCGTGCTTCTGCATGCTTCAAAGGGTCAGTTAAACATGAGGGTGTGCCAGGGCCGCTGGCTGAAAGGTCCGGAGCTAGACAACTCCACGTGGTCATCACTCTGACTGTGACGGTTTCTTTCTATTGGTCACATCCACCCTTTTTAGGGCTTTAGAAATTCCGCCAGTCCCTGGACACGCTTTCCTCCTCTCCAGGCCCCACTCTCTTCTGTTTGAAGGGTTAGAAAGGCTGGGTTGCAATTCTCTAGGTCGACAGTGGGTGGCGCTCTCTAACTATTTCAAACTGAGATTTCCTCAGTTTTACAACTTTTCAGGGTTTATAAAGCCAAAATAACCAATGGAGTGAACAGGTTCAATAAAGCCTATATTTGTACATGGAACTGTAGATTATAACATTGAATTAAGATTGAAGGAAAGAGGCATTTCGTGACTCTATTTCCTGCAAACAGCTTTCCTTGATTGTGGGGCAGGCAGCCTGATGAGAAAGCCTCCAACAAAAAGTAACCTCCTCGGAGGACAGGATGGTTGTGAAACTCGCCACAACTGAAGGTATTAAGTCTTCTTCTCCAGAGAAGCCCATGCCTACCTGGGTATTTTTAATGCAAAATGAGGGGAAGGCATCACCGGCTGCCTCCACCCGGCTCTGGACAGAAAAATACAGGCAGGACGGCAGCCGGGCGCCGGCCTGTCCGCACCTCCTTTCGACAGCAGAGGGCAGCATCGCCCGCTGAGCGCATTCCGCCGCCTTGCCCGGCGGCCCCTGGTGATTGGCTAAGCCCTGGCGTCTCCCTGGTAACCGCCCCAGCCCGCCCTCTCCCAGCGGCCCGCTCACCGCCAGCGGCTGGAGTAATGGGCAGGTGCCGCCCCTCCGCCCGGTCCCGAGCCTGGGTCCAGGAGCTGCCCCCGTAGGCCGAGCGGACGGCGGAAGTAGACAGGGGCCTCCGTCCAGCATCTCTGATTTCACCTTGGCTGAGGGGTCCTCCTTTTCCTCCAAAGCTTGTCTTTCCCACATCCTGCTCTGGAAACACAGAGCAGAAAGGGGAGGGGCTTTCAGAGCCAGGCGCGGAGGCAAAGAACCCCGCCGAGGGCCTCGTGGCGCAGAGCCCTTGCGGACCCCTCCCAGCTGGTCATCACACCGGGTTTGGAGGAGTGGGCCGACAGGGTCCGCCTGATGCTGGGGGAGGAGGGGAAGCAGAACACGGGCTCAGGGGCCGGGAAGGGGGGTGTCTGGTCCTGGGGGGGTCCGATGGGAGTGCCCTCTGCCACCTGACCTTGATGGGTGTGGAGAGATTATGAATGTTGACTCCTTTGGACCCTGCCTAATGTGACACCCCCAGCCTGTCCCCAGGTTCCTCGAGGGCGCTCCTTCCCAGCTCAGAGAGGAGAAGTTAGGGACATGCCAGGAGCCTGCACAGCAGGTGCGAGAAGGGGAGAGAGGGAGGTGGGCAATGAGGTGGGGCCGGCAGGGCAGGGTAAGGAAGGGTGGGAAGGTCCAGCCTGCTTCGCGGCTCCAGACAGCGATGGTTCCAGCCGCCTGCTGTCAACCCCCTTAAATGACTGTTTCTTCCCAGCATTTCGTGGACTTTTCTTCCTGCTCAGCGGGGTCCGCTCTCTCTGTCTCCTTGCCCCTGCCTCCTGCTCCCCCTTCTTCCCTCCTCCTCAGCCTTGTGGCCCCCTACCCTGAGGCCAGCCCCCTACCCCCTGTCTCCCCGCGGTGTCTGTGTACCTGCCCACTTGGTCAGGAGGGTGCTTGCAAACCCTGTAGCTCCTCATGGGCCGGAGCTCCCCGTCTTCTCCTCGGGGTCCCTGAGACCCCACCCCAGGGCCAGGCGTTCAGTGGGGCCGAGCACACGACATGTGGATTGGGTGTAGACCCCAGAGGAGGGAGCTGTGGTTCAGGAAATGTCACACGTAGTCTGGATTTTGACAGGACAGTCACAAGGGGCTGAGTTAAAGGCTCGGGGCAAAGGTGATGGCATTGGGCCCTGAGCACCCATTCATTCATTCATTCACTCATTCACTCATTCATTCATTCATTCACTCATTCATTCATTCATTCAGCAAATGCTGCCTGGAAACCCCCGTGGGCCAGGCCCTGTACTGGCTCTGGAGAGAGCAGAGTTAGCACAGAGGCGGTCCCATAGAAATGTCATGTGGGCCATATACGTGATTAAAATTGTTCTAGTAGCCACATTGACAACCACGTGAATTTTAATAATATAGTTTATTAAACCCAATATATCAAACTATTATTATTCCAACGTGCAAGCAATATAAAATTATTAATGGACTATTTTGCATTCATGTTTTGGGTACTAAGTCTTGGAGATTGGGTATATATTTCATACTTAACAGCAACTCTCCAATTGGACAAGCCACATTTCAAGCTCTTAAAAGCCACATGTGGCCAGTGGCTGGTGCATTGGACAGTGAAAGTCTAGAAAATTCTCATGGGGCTGCAGGCTGATCTGGGCCAGGAGGAGGTCACGTTCAAGGTGCTGTGGGAGCACAGAGGAAGGAGCAGCCCGTGGGGGAAGGGGCGGGGCAGGAAGGCTTCCCAGAGGAGGTGGCATTTGAACTGGGCACTGAAGGATGAATAGAAGTTCTTTGGATACAGAAAAGGCAAAAGAACATTTTCTAATTTCATTCCTGGCACCACGGATAGGGCTCATGAATCAAGGATGGTCTAAAGAAATTAAGGTCCGTCAGTGACCTCCCCCCAGGGGCTCCTGAGGCACCGCTGGTTTAAATCCTCTTGTTCCTGGCCCTGGCCCAGGGCCGCTGTTTTCCCCATGTCCTAGTTACAAGCACTGAGGTACAGGGATTCAGCTCCTGACAGGTGGGGCGTAAATCTTGAATTGTGTTGTCCAGGCCATTGGACGGCATTGCCTGGTCCTACTGCTGTTTTATGTGGTCATTGTGCATGTCTGTGGACCTTTCAGAACCTTTGCATATGTCTTACAGGGAGGAGGTGCAGGTGGGAGTCCTGCAACTTGTCTGTACCCAGGCATGGTTGCCTGGTTTCCACTTGTGTGGTCTTCCTTAGGTCTAACTGAAATCTCTCCTGCTGCTGTGTGACCACAGGCGAGGCTGCTTTGCCGGCTGCTCAGATGTCTCCTGTACCGACGGCTCTCCCCAGGGACCAGCCTGGAAATCCACTGCATTCTTAAAACCCTTTAGGCATGAATCTTCCAAAATGTTTCAACAAAGAATCAAAAGATTAAACCCACATCATTGTGGGGGTGACCAAGGGCTGGGACAGCTCGGAGGAGGAGAATCCCTGCCGCACTCTGGGAGTGCCAGCTTTCCCTCCGGGGGATTGTTCTGTGGTTCTGGGTGGTGGGGGTGGGCAGCAAGAAGGTCTCCCCCCCAAATCTGCCTCCTCTGTTGTCTGGAATCTGAGCCTCAGGCCTTCCACCCTCTACAGACCTTTGCTGCATGTTCCACGACTGGCGGCGGGTCTTGTCCTTCTCGGGGGTCCTGGGAGGGTTTGATTGGGGTCCAGTAGAGTCTACCGTGAAGGGCTCTTGTGTCGAAGTCCCAAATCCACCTGATGTTAAGGAAAGAAACCCAGCAGTGACCATTAAGGAAAGAAACCCAGCAGTGACCAGGAGGGAGCTGTGCCATACCAGCCACCCCGGGTCCCCGCGTCACGGTCCCCCAGGTGCGGCCCAGCTCAGTCTGATGCGAAAGAGGCAGAGCAGTCGGTAGAAGGAGAGGGAGCTGCAGCAGGAGAAGGGGCTTTGGATCTGGGCTCCACAACAGGCTGGTCGCGGACTTGCCATCCCATCGCCTAAGACAGAGGGAACGTCAGTGACATCCTTGCCTCACACTTTTCTTCCCCTCCCTCCTACACCTGGGCGCAGTCGGGCCTGCAGCCTCCCAAGTGGGCGCCCAGTGGGAGTAAAGGGTTAATTCAGCAGACCTGGGAGGGAACCTCCGAGCCCCTGGGACGTCCTGCCCGATACAGTGTCTTTGTTACCTGGGGCCTTGGGCCAAGCCAGAGTCTCTGCTAATGATGGATCTGGGGGGAGACCCGGGGCCACACGGTATCAGCCCCACCTCTGGAGAGGCTGGAGACTAAGGTCAGCCTTGTGGGTGGTCAGCCGTGTCTAGGTCACCAACACCCAGGGAAAACCTGGGCACCAAAGCTCGGGTGGGCTTCTGGAGTTGGCAACGCCCCACGCAGGTTGTCACACATCATTCTGGGAGAATTAAGTGCCGCCCACACCGCTGCCCTGGGAGGGGAGGGCCGGAAGCTGGAGCCTGGCCTCTCCTGGAGCCTGCCCCATGCGCGGATGTGAATCTGTATCTTTTGCTGTAATAAACCGTAACTGTGAGTATAAGGCGTTGGCTGTGTCCCGTGAGACCTTCCAGCCAAGCATCGAACCAGAGGGTGGGCTTGGGGACCCTGGAACTGCAGTGTCTATGTCCCTGTTGACTGGTCCTGAAGTCAGGTAAGGGGGCAAACTGTCAGTCCCATTTCGATCACAGTACACAGCCGGCAGTCTTGTTTCCAGGAGGCCCCTGCAGTACGTTTTCAGACCCTGTTGACATTTTACTGAGGCATCCCTGGGTCTTTGACGCCTCTTCCCACCTGTCCACCTTCCTAGACCCACCCACCAGGCATTCACCTGGCAACCCAGAGTCCCCAGGGACCACCAAACAGTTCCAGGTTGGGGAGCCTCCCTGGCGGGTGCGTGTGCTGCTGCCTGAGGTGAGGGGCCTGGGCTCCACCTGCCCCATCCCAGGTCTGAATCTTCTGAGCCAGGGTGGCAGACGGGATGTGTCGTCTCAGAAGGTGGAGTGCGGAGTGGGGGCTGAGTGGGGCTGTGCGGGACTTCCGAAAGCAGCTTCTGAATCTTTCTTCTCCCTCTGGCTCAGGCGACACCTCCATGTTGCCCTCCCCAAGGCTTTGGAGGCGTCCAGGAGAGCCCAGGAGGCCTGGCCCCCCACCTTGCAGCCTCTCAGGGGCCCTCATGTGCTGGCCCCACCAGAGCTGCCTCGGGGCCCAGCCTGGGGTCTGGTCAGCATCCAGCTGTTGCTCCAAGTGTCTCCCGTTTTCCTGGGGAAACCTGCGTCTCCTTCAAGGCTCCGATGCCCCTTCTCCCGTGAGCCCCCGGGACCTGCCCTCCTGTCCATGCCACTCCTGCTTCCAGGTGAGCAGGGCTAGGTGAGGTGCTCCCAGGCGCCAGCAGTGCACGGGAGCCGCTTTAATTAAAGCTCCCAACACCACTTCTATTGCCGTGGAAATGGAGGCTCCGTGTGGAGACGTGGCTTCCCCATGATCGGCCGCATGTGTGTGAGCAGCAGAGCTGGGAGTCGCACCCGGGTCAGTCTGAGCCCAAGGCCGGGCTCCATGCTTTGCCCTGCTCTTTCCCAGCTCCGGCGTCCAGGGGGAGAGGCTGTGGCCTCCAGGCCATGTCCTCCCTGTGTCCAGAGCTGGGGCATGGGGGTGGCAGTGTTCTTGGATCTGGCTGGAGCCTGACGCCTTCCCCGGCCTGCAGACGTGGCTGGCCACCCCCGCCCTGCCACGTCGCCACTTCCACCCCAACAGGCAGGAAGCTGTGTGCTCTCGCTCTCTTTTTGTAAATTTTTGGAGGGTTGTTGTTTTAGGACACATCTGGACGTGGTCCAAGGAACATAATAAAAAAAAGAGAGAGAGGGAGCAGGGGAGGAGGCAGGGGTTGGGGGGAGGTTTGGAAAAACCATCTGATTTCACTTTGCAAAGACAACTGCAATTATGCCTCTGAGGGTTTCGCAGTCACTTCAGATTCAAACCATGCTGGGTGACGTCAGTGGGAAAATATGAAGCTCGCGATGGTTTTGTGACATACACAACACGAAATAGGTCCCAGGCCGGCTCCTGGCTCTTGGACCACGACAGCTGATGAAGCATGGGGTCTTTCCCGGAAGGAGGCAGGCAGAAGTGAGCAGAACGGGGTCCCTTGCTTTGGACTTACTGGGTCGTCTGGTCTCAAACGCCAGGCCTGACCCAGGGGGTGGGGCTGCCCCTCCGAGGGAGGCAGGGGAGGGCTCCACAGGCTCCTCCCGCAAGTTTAGCTCCTATCTACCCCACTGCCCTCCCCTCCATGCCTTTGTCATGCAGGGCGACTCCCAGGTCTGGGACGGCCCCGGGGCATGCTGGGGTGGCTCAGCCTGCAAGACTCCCCACGTTCAGTGTGGCCCAGGTTTGGGGGGGGCCCGGGGCATGCTGGGGTGGCTCAGCCTGCAAGACTCCCCACGTTCAGTGTGGCCCAGGTCTGGGGGCGGGCCCCGGGGCATGCTAGGGGTGGCTCAGCCTGCGGGACTCCCCACATTCAGTGTGGCCCAGGTCTGGGACGGGCCCCGGGGCATGCTGGGGTGGCTCAGCCTGCAAGACTCCCCACGTTCAGTGTGGCCCAGGTTTGGGGGGGGGCCGGGGCATGCTGGGGTGGCTCAGCCTGCAGGACTCCCCACGTTCAGTGTGGCCCAGGTCTGGGGGCGGGCCCCGGGGCATGCTGGGGTGGCTCAGCCTGCGGGACTCCCCAGTTCAGTGTGGCCCAGCTCCAGCACTTTCCAGTATGCCCTGCAGCATGGGGCTGGCTGTATCCCTCATGGTGTCCCCAGTTCCTGGCCACCACGGGAGGGAGGAGGGCAGTCTACCTCTGTCTGTCCTGCCCTGGGAAGGTTCTGGTTCCTGGGTCAAGAGCCTGCTTGTCCTGGCACTTCCTGCCGGGGTCTCCAGAGGGTGTGTCCCTGAGCCAGGGGTCCAGGAACATAACAGGAGCTGATGTGGTCCTCGCTGCACAGAAAAGGAGGTCACTCCCTGTCCCCAAGATTCCAGGGACTCCCTACGTGGATGGAGGCCAGGCCTCTGGGCCAAGGTCACCCTGGCCTCATGTGTGGACCCTCCTCACACCCCTCCTGCCCCAGCCAGGGGCCACCACGGCAGGAAGTGCTTCGCCTGCCACTTGTAAAGCCATTGGGGCACAGCCCGCCGTCTCCGAGGACATCACAGCCAGGGGTCTGCACAAATGACCCAGCCTAGTGTCACCTCCATGTTTCATCCAGAAATATTTCTTGAAATAAAACCTAGTGGAGACCGCCCACCCCCCCACCCCAACCCCATGACAAAGCAGGATGAGCGGGCATCTGCCTGAAGGGACCCAGAGTCACATGGACCAGCCGCTGATTGGTGTCAGTCCTGAGAGCAAGGCCTCGTCCTCAGGAGCTCGGGAGCGCAGCCTGGGCTGAGCCTGCTCAGAGCAAACCCCCTGTGAGTCCTTAGGGCCCAACCAGAAGCCACCCCAACTCTCCTTCCCACTTCACAGGCAGGAGCTGAGTCCCTTAGGACATGTGACCTGGGCCCATCGGGCCCCCACAGCCCGGGTGCAGGGCACAGGGCCCAGGGGCCTGCTGGGGGGGGCGTCTGGCAGTGGGGCTCAGCCTGGAGTGGGCTCTTGCTGTGACTGGCCCCGACAACGGGACGGGACGGGCGGGGGACAGAGGCTGTCTGTCTGGGAAGCGATTCAGTGGCGGCGGCAGAGCCTTGAGTCACGGGCTGGGGCCTCCCGGCCTCTGGGGGGTCTGAAGAGATTTTTTCCGTGGAAAGTAGCCGCTGGCTCCCGCTTAGCAGGGAGCTCTTGGGCCCCCTCCCCCTGTCTGCGGGGGCCTTGGTCATGGCTGTCCTCTGGCTGGTTGTCTTCGCCTGACTTTTCACGGCCTGCTGGGGTGGGGCAGGAGCGTCAGGCTGGGGTCAGACAGCTGGGTTCTGGGCTGGGTCAGCCCCCAGCAAGTGCCTGTCCTCTGAGCCTGTGGTTTCCTTTCTGTCTGCATCTCACTTTGGGGTGTGATGGGACAACCAGTGTCAAGGTTCTGGCCGTAAGGGGACAAACCTGAGTCCTTCATTAACTCTTCAAGGGGGCAAAGGGGAGGGGTCGCCCCCCTGGACACTACAGGAAAGTGGGCAGGAAAGTGGCAGGTCCTTTGGGTGTTTGCCGATACTGTTGAATTCAGGACGGCCACTTTGAGGACCCCCACCAGGGTCTGGTGGGGGGCACTGACCGCATTGTGTGGCACTCCCGGGCCCGTTCTCCACTGGGGACCCTGGCTATGACAGGGTAGGCAGAAACCCTGGAGCCCCTTGAAAGTGTCATCCACCCACGGAGACTAAGCTGGCTGAAATGCAGGCACCCCAGGGGCCCAAGAACGTGCGCTGACAGAGGGGCTGGAGCCATGGGGCCGGGGCTCAGTGTCACTTGGAAGAGCAGTGGTCGGCGACTCAGCTTGGGTCCTCGCCTCCTTTTTCCTGTCTGTAGCATTGTGGGCGCAGCTCGCCAGCCTGGATGGGCGGCCTGCTGCTTGGGCGTGGGTATAGGCTAGACCAGAGTGGATTATCACCAAGGGGTCCTGGGGCTTCCACAGGGGGGCTCTGTGACCACTTCTTACCCCATGCTCTCCTCCAGGAAGCCCTCCTGACCCAGCCCTGCTTGCCTGAGCTTCTTTTTCCTGTGGATTCTGCTGGGCTCAGCGTGTGGACCACACAGTCTGACTTTCATGTCTTCTACATTCTTATGAACAGAAGTCTCATCTCTCTGGAGAGCCAGGGCAGGACCAGGCACAAGGCCCAATTCATGGAGGGCCCCCCATAAGTGCTGGTTGTGCTGACTGAGGAGAGAGTGGGGGCCAGGTGTGTGGGCCTGGAGAGGCTGCCAGGCTTTGTAGGTAGGCAGGCCTGGTGTGACTCCCAGCTATGCCACCCACAACCTGCATGACTTGGGCAAGTTGCCCATCACTCTGAGCCTCAGTTTCCCTTCTGTGAAATGGGACCATAGCAGCACTGGTTTCACTGGGTGACTAGAAGTATGTAAGGGAGTGATGGATGTAAGCCCCCGGCCCAGTGCCTGGTAGATAGAGAGGCTGGGAGCCCCATAGAGGCTGCATTTGTACAAGCGCAGTTGCTGGGTCAGGTAGCAGGCACCGTTCACACCTTACATTACCTAGAACCTTGACGGGCGTTTAGGTCACCTGAAGACTCATGTCGGAAGAGACATGACTTATTGACCTGAAGTCGTGGTGGTGAGTTTGGTCAGGTTCTCTGCCAGTCTTTCCAGAAAGCACCGTCACCAAGCCCTGGCTCAGCTAGGTCCCAGCAGTGGCCCTTCTCCAGGATGGCTTTTGTGGCCACTGTCCTGTGGTCCATTTCCTCCCTCGCCTGTCTCCTTTCCAGACAACCCCAGAGAACGACGTGCAGGATGGGTGCAGCAGTGTTGGAACTGAACTGGGGCCCAGGCCTCCTAGCTCGTCTTCAGCTGGGGCTACTTGCCAACTGAGCCCTCCCCAGGGGGCCTGCGTGGTTTGTGTTTTTGGGGGTGGTGTCGCAGTGTGGTGGTGTCCAGCAAGAGGGGTGTGTGTTCCAGCCCTGGCTGTGTGGCCTTGGGCATGTCAACGAGCTCCCCAGCCTCAGTTTCCTCATCTGTGAAATGGGGATAATAAATGAGACCCCCCCGTTCTCTGGCCACTGGGTAGCTGCATGAAGGTTTCAATGCAGTACCTGCCAGGAGCCAAGCCCGTGCAGTGGGGTTGTTACAATGGCAGCTGGGCTTAGAGCCAGGCTGCGTGCCATGTCTGTGCTCTCGGCCTCTGCCTTTGGAGGGCCATGCAGGGCTGTGGGGCTGTAGAAGGAGCTGGAGAAGAACAAGGGAGGGGACCGAGGCAGACAAGGGGCACCCACTCCCCAGTGGCAGGCCGTGGTCAGTGGCTATGTCCAGGGAGGGAAAAACCGGGAACCAGACGGGCCCATTGCCATGATGCCAGGGCACCGTGCGTGGCTTGGCTGGAAGGACGTCAGCGCCTAGATATGGAGGAGGGAGAGAGTGAGGGTGGCACCTTTGAAATGGGGCAGGGCTGGGGGGCAAGAGACAGGGGCTTTGCCATGCCCAGAACTCCGCAGCCAGCTCTGCGCTCCCAGGGCCGCGTGGTTTGTGAGCCACATAGCTCACAAACTCCCGGGTTTCCCGTGCATTTTCTGCCTTTTTATTACGGCCCAACTCCTGCTGCCTCCTCGCAGGGAGACAAACCAGACACTTAACAGAGCTCCCTTGATGCATTTTTCTGCCTGAAGACAGATGACAGCCTGAAGAGCGAGGGCATCAATTTTGCTGGAGCAAGGGAAAAAAAATAAACCCTAAAACAACTCAGTAATAAAATGCCCAGCCAACAAAACGCCTCGTCAATAAAACGCCCAGCCTGGCAGGAGGTTTAAATAGTAGGTGAAATGGGGAGATGCTGGTGGCTGTGACAGGGCGGCCACTGGTTGTCCCGGGCCATCTGGCATCAGGACATGGGCATGTTACCCCAGCCCTGCCCCATGTTCCAGAAGGTTCCATATTTGTGTAGGACACTGGTCTGGAGTCTGTCCCAAGCATCGCCACAGCAACAGCCTCCTTCCCCGTTACTCAATGCTTCTTTTATTAAAAATGAATAAAAGTGTTTTAAAAGGAGATCAGAAGGTCCACACTTGGGGCCAATGTGGCATCTGATGTCCACTGTGGAAGGTGCAGATGCCCTGAGCTCCAGGCTCCCTGTGGAGGGGGGCCTGGGGAGACTGCCTCTGCCCTGCCCGTTCCCTTCCATCCCTTCCATCCTTCCCAGGCCACCTGCACGTGTCCTGCAGTGTCCTGGCTGCCCTGCGGTCCTCTACCCCATGGCGAGATTACCATTTTGACTGTTCGCCCCTCTGCCAAAAACACGCAGATAAAGCCAGGGTCCCGGCCTGAAGGCTGCTTTTAAGCCATGGGTCAAGTTGGGTGTCCCCTCCCCTGACTCCAGCCCGCCAGGGAAGCCCTCAGCCCTCCCGGCGTTTTTGCCTCGAGCTCCCCTGTCCCCCCCCCCATCCCCCAGGCCCACTTCTTGGAGCTGCAGTGCAGGGGCTGCTTCTACCCCTGGATGATGGGCCCGTCGGGGCTTCCAGTGGGCCTGCCTCCCTCTGTGTCCCCGGGCTTGGCCAGCGTAGAGATCCAGTGGACGTCTGAGGGGATGCGGGGTCCATAGCTCAGACGTTTCAGGCCTCGTGATGGTGGAGTTGGGGGAGGGGAGGGGAAGCAGCTCTGGACGTGAGCTGGGGCCAGTGGGCCAGGTGAAAATAAGTGAGGCCCGTTTTCACACTTGTGGCCTATAGAGTTAACGCCCGTGGTGGACTCTCTCCTAGGCTCCGGCCCAGCCAGTTTGGGGCCGAGGTGGCCCGTTAGTTCCAGGCTGGCGGCCTTGGCCCCCAGACATCCCACTGCAGGAAATCCGAGTCCTTGTACAGGAACTTGGGAAGGGCTCGTGACGCTCTGCACCCCTCGGGGAGAGGCAGGGGACACCACAGCAGGAGGGTACGTGGGCCCCATCCATCATGGGGTTCCTAGCTATATCTTGCACTCGTGGGGACCTAATACCCCCTAGGGCCAACTTGTGGGGAGGGCATCAGTGTTTGGGCCCCTGACGGGCCATCTTAGAGACCTGTGTCCTGCCACTGCTTCCCCTGTCACTTGGTTCTGTTCCGCTCACTTGGCTGGCCCACCCCTGACTTATGTCTCTGGCTTCAGTCCCAATGGGCCTGCTGGTCTCGGCTCACGTACCCATTCCAGGTCTGGAGCTGGTAGGTGAGGTCACCTGGTGCTGGCCACCCTGAGTCAAGATGATGGCCCAGGGCCCTGCAGGGGAGCTGAGATGAGGGACAGGAAGTGGAGTTGAGCCCTGGGGTGGCCTATGGCCCTTGGTCTCTTGCTGGATTTTGTTGCCCGCTACGGTCAGGCTCTGGGCCAGCTAGCTCAGGTACCGTGACATCCTTAGTGTTTGGACTCATCCTATCGTTCTCATTCACAGACGGGCAGGTGAGTCTTGGAGAGCCCCTGGGGCTGACGCCTGTGCTGTGTTCCCCAGGCCAGCACCCATAGCCCACCTGCCCCAGCCTGGCCACATGCTCTGATGTCCAGGCAAGCCCCTCCTGCTCTGGACCTCAGTTTCTCTCCCTTTACCATGAGGGCTTGCTTACACGCTTCCTGGCTCAGGAAGTCTGCATGGGGCACGAAACCAGCCACACTGAAGCAACAGTGTTTTTTAGGAGAAACCAACTCATCAAGAGGTGTGCTTTGGCCCTAAAAGGAGGCCATCTGAATGGGGCAGTCTGGCCTTTCTGCCTGGTGTGTCAGGCAGCTGGGAGGGGCAAGGCTGGGAAAGTGAGAGCAGGCAGCAGCTGGGAGCCCAAGCTGGCCAGAGAGCAGGGGGCGGGGCCCGGGCCAGACGCTGGTCCGGCTTGTTCTATGTCAAGATGACTGGCTGTGGAGGAGGCGCTGCGTTGCCAAAACAATGTTTAAAACATCTCGGAAAATGTGGAGCCATTTCTTTTCCACAGGATTCAGGCCGAGGCCTCCTACTCCTTGGGTGAAGGTGGGGCACCAGGGGGAAGGGATGAGGGGACGTCCACTCAAAAGAGATTGCGGACCTCGCTTGCCCTTGCCCTGCCTCTCTCCCTTTCTCCTCTCCTTTCCCCAGTCCCTTTCCCCAACCCTGTTCTCTGTTTCCTGCATCTTCCCAGACCACCCTCGGAACTGGGCATAAACCCACTTCACAGATGGGCAGCCAAGGCCGGGTAGGGCATGGCTGATTTTTAGCCTTGCAGTGTGAAAGCTGGACGGGCTGCAGAATATGTGGGGCCTAGTGCAAAATGGAAACATAGGGCTCCTTTTTCAAGAATTAGTGAGAATTTCAAGAGGAAAACCACAGAGCACGACCCAAGCTCTAGCCTCTGGAGCTTGGGCCTGTGGACTGCGGCTGAGACCCCCCTGGGGTCCTAGCCTTCCTCCCCTCTCCTCTGTGGCTGCTCAGAACCCCGGTGTGGCATCACAAGGCTCTCTCTCTCTGCCTCTCTCTGTCTCTCTTTCTCTCTGTCTCTCTCTCTCTCTGTCTCTCTCTGTCTCTCTCTCTCTCAAGCTGGGGCCTCCTGCTGCCTGGCTGACCCCCAGGGTGGTCCTGAAGGTGCTGACACTAGAGGGCAGAGGAGTCCACCTAAGCAGGGGCCTGGTCCTGGGCAGCTCAGGGTGTGGAGAGGCCGGAGCTGGGCTGGGGGAATCCTGTCTCAGGTAGCGCCTGGGCCTCAGGTTTGGAGGAGCCATCTGGAGGCTCGTGGCCGGGCACAGGAGAGTGAACCGAGGCCTGAGATCCAGGCGTTCACCTTTGTCTCGTGGTGGGGGTGAGGAGATGAGTGAACACTGCCCCCCAGGCAGGAAGGAACCGGCCCCGAGGCTCGGGGGGGAGCCCAGGAGGAGAGAGGGTGGTCCCACAGCCCAGGCCGAGTTCCGTCCTGGCCTCAGGGTCCAGCCGTACTCTGCGTGTTTGGGGCCGATTTCCTTCCCCTCCTGCTCATCCCCGTAAACGCATGGAGCTGCGGTGGTGTTCACTCAAGGACAATTTGGATTCCATCTCCTCTACTACAGTGCCCAGTTCATGCTGGTTAAGTCTGGAACTCAGCAACTTTTTCTCCGGGAGTCTTCACACCCGACCCTCAGAGGGCTCTGGAGCAGAGCAGGCGTCCCCTGCATCTTGGAGCTGCCCAGGTGGGACTCCAGGCGCCTTCACCTGAACCTGCCGTGGGATGGAAGAGTCCTGGCCAGGCAGCCTTGAGGCCAGCAGGCCTGGTGACGTGCCCGTGGACATCGGAGAGGCCGACGCCTCTGCGGGAGTGAGGGCCACTGCCCAGCTCGGAAGCCGGCCCTCACACCCATGGGGAGTCTTTGTGTCTCTGTTCTGGTGAGGCCGAGGGGAGCCGGGGCCAGGCTGCCTTGGGGGAGAATCTTTGTGATCCTCTGACTCTGCTGACTTGCTTTCATCTTAGAAAAATCAGGAGCTGGCTTGGCTCGTTCTCCACCTGGAGCACACAGTGGAGCTGACACCCAGCTTTGCGGCCAGGGACATGGCTGAGACCATGGACTGGGTGGGTGACTCCCCATTGGGTGGCTGTTCCCCACGAATTGGGTTATTGTGAGCTCACAGGCATTCAGTACCTGGAAGCTGAACCCAGCCCCCACCAATGCAGCCATGTGACTCTTGTACGTCCTTTGGGCAATCCACCAGGATGCCGGGGTGGCTGGTGCCTTGTGGCCGGGGCGGGGTGGGGGATGGCTGGAGGGGGAGCAGGCAGGGGCTGGTAAGACAGCGGCCCTGGGTGCCCCATTACTGCTCCCGTCTCTGCCTTCGGGATGAGGCGAGCCCTGCCGATCCCCGCAGCCCCTGACGCCCACCCTCCCCTCCAAACACCTGCTTTTCAGGCTTCCCCTGGCAGAGCTGCCCCAATGCGTGGCCCTGCACTGAGGCCCTCGTAGCGGACCGGGGCCATCTCTGGGTGCCCCATCATTGTGGGATCCCGGAGCGGCTCACGTTTGCGGTGTGAGAACAGCAGTAGATGGAGGGAGGCCCACACCGGTGCCCGGCCTGAGCGCCTGACCCCACAGAAGCAGGCACAGCTGGCCCGCAGTGCGTGTTTGGGAGCGGATGGCGTGTGCAATGGCAGGGCTCACGGATTTCCTCCCAGGCGGCAGGTGTCTGCCCCCATCAGGACAAGAGGAGGGCGAAAGGCAGTGACCATCTGGGTGGCCTCACCTTCCTTGTGCCCTCCTGTGGCCTCCTGGCCTCCCCTAGCCTGTCACAGCCAGGAGCACACTCCTGCCTGGGGCCTTGGCACTCGCCCCGCCCTCTGCCCGGAGCCCTTCCCCAGGGTCTGGTGCCCACTTCTGGGAGGGGCCTCCTCTGGTCCCTTCAGGAGGACCCACCCTAACCTGCTGTCACGTCTCCTCCCTGGGTCTTCCATACTCGGCTGGGGAGGCATCTCCTGTGCTTGTTTACTTACTCTCCTCACTGAACCCCAAAGCAGAGATGTATGTTTTGTTCTCAGCTGTGTGCCAGTGGGTGCCAGGGCAGGCATAGCATATGGACGTGTGGATTTTGGCCCCGAGGGAGGGCCTGGCCCAGGGCGTGGGTGTGGGGGATGTGGGAGAGATGTGCGGGGCCCACCCTGTGGGATGGGAGAGGGGGGTTCCTCAGGGCAAAAGAGGGGCTGAGTTTGAGAAGGGCGCAGAGGGAAGGATGGGGGAGGCCAGCAGTGGGCTGGTGCAGCACGTCCCCGCAGGATCCCCCCTTTGGGACCCCGCTGGGGGTGAGGCTGTGGCAACGCGGGTGCCTGGCAACTGCCACGTGGATGCTGCCCATACTCTTGCCCTTCTCCATGCCAGCTGAGGAAATGAACTTTTCCTCCCCCTTTTCTGGGCGGCTTCCCAGGGAGGTGGGGCCTGTGCGAGGGGAGGCGGGGCCTGTGCGAGGGGAGGCGGGGCCTGTGCGAGGGGAGGCGGGCCCTGGGCAGGGAGCTGCTCCTGCATGCCCCCTTCCTTTGGGGCTGAGGCTGAGCTGGGAGCCTTCCTTTTCCCTTCTCCCCACTGCACAAGCCGTGCCCCGATTCTGCCCGGAAGCACTGCCTGGCTGCTTCCCCTCCAGGCCTCAGTTTACCCATATGTGTGACCAAGAGCTGTTGGGGCAGTGAGATGGGTGTAGACGAGATGTGTGGGTTAAGGCACAGGCTTTGGTGGTGGGCAGGTGAGAGTGTGGGTCCTCGCTTGGCCACGTCTCAGCTCTACAGCCCTGAGCAAGTGACTGTCTGTGCCTGAGCCTCAGTTTCCCTGCCTATGAGATGGGGGCTTAGTAAATTCTCTGTCGTGGGACACGTTGCTGCCACAGCTGCCGCTCTCCTGCCCACCCGGAGATGGTGGTGTCTCTAGGATGCCCCAGAGCTTGAAGGCCTGGCCCTGGTGGGAAGGATCTGGCACCAGGCCGCAGGAACCGGTGGGCGCCCAGTGGGGCCAGGGCTCTGCCAGGAGGAGGAGCACCACTTACACTCCACCACCTCCAGCCCCACTTCTCGGGTGTCAGCCCCGAGACAGGCTGTGCCCAGCAGCCCTGCCATCAGCAGATCCAGGGTGAGCTGTGGCCAGGACGACCGGTCCCCTTCCACCGCAACTGACTCAGCCTGTGGGAGCCCGAGCGTGGGGAGGGTGGCCCAGCGAACTTCGGTGCCTGGCCCTTGAAGACCCAAAGTACCCGCTGCTCTTGGCAAAACTCGGGCTGGTTCCTGAAGCCAGGAGTCAGGAGCAGGGTGGCTCTGATGCAATCAGATTAGAGACTCTTGAATCAGACCTGTGGGTGTGCCCCCGCTCCCCTCCAGACCCCCCCACCCACTCCCTCCCTCCCGTCCTCCCCTCCCTCCCTCCGCCTCCCTCCGCCTCCCTCTCCTCTCTCCTGCCTCCATGCCCCCCCTTGACTCACCCACCCTTGTAAATGTGCTCCAGAGCACACTTTGGAATGGGGAGGAATTTTAGGTCTTTTGTGAAGTTTTATTTAGGAAATATAGAAACCAGGTGGACAAAATTAGCTGCATTTAGGTTTTACAGCAGTTGTGACATGGATTAAAAGTGCCTCGAGTGCAGTTTTTGAAAGTCCTTTCAAGGGAAATGGAAATACTTCTTTTTATTCAGTATCTGAGGAAAATTCAAGCCAGGTCTCCTGGGGAATCCCTGAGCTTTTGTTGTTTTCCTAAAAGGTCAGGAAAGGAACTGTGTGGGCAACTGAGGTCTGACCCCTCGGGCTCAGTGGTGGAGGGCCAGGGGGTGGGTAGGACAGGCTGGGGGGACAGGGTTTCCCACTGCCCCTGAGGTGAGTCCTTCTTCACTTTGCACCCACAAACCGAGCCTGCCCACTGAGCACCCAGCTGGGCTTTCCTCTTCCTCCAGCTGGTCGTGTGGGAACTCCAGGCAGACGGCCAAGGGAGGGGGCTCCCAGGGATGATGCTCCTGGGATTGTCCCAGGGCACGCGACCCTGCAGAGGGTCCCGTCTGTGGCCAGGCCCTCAGTCTCTACCAGGGACCCAGCCTGCGAGAGTGTCTTCTCACTGCAGAGGGCCCCGTGGCTTTGTCCCACCAGCCAGTACAAACCCTGCAGCTCTGCAGAGCACCTCTTTCCTCTGACGCGGGGACCTGGCCGCTTGCTCCCGCCCTTCATACTCGAGCCCACATGCACCCCTGTCTCTCCTGGGACTTGCTGCCTCCCTCTCCGCTCCGTGAGTACTGTCCCCTCTTGGCAACCAGGCAGTGATATGACTTAACTCTGGGGATAGCCCAGCGTCCTGCATGTACCACTTCTCGCAGGTGAGGTCTCAGGGCTGGGTGGACGCCGTCTATCGGCTCAGAAGGCTCAGAGGAGCTGGTAGTGAGAGTCTCCAGGTAGCCCATCCCAGGTGTGGCAGGTCCAGTTTCTCCCAACCAGGCCCCCAGCCTGGGCCCAGCTGGCCTGCCTGTGGGATGTCTGGCTGTCTGTGGTGCCCAGCCACTCTGAACGGCTAGGACCACAAGCTTGGTCCTGGGCGCTCTCCACCCCCACCTCCCTGCAGGCCTCTGGGCTTTCACACCTGTTCCCACTGCCTGCTCCTGGCCCTCAGGTGCTCCTTGTCTTTCTCTAGCTCACTCGTCAGTGGGCTTCGCAGTAACCATCCGTCCTCGGTCCCCACAGCTGCTCCCTGGTCTCTTCCTGCTGCACCCCTCCCAGTTCTTCTGGGTAAAGTTGCAACAATTGCCTTGTCACTGAGGGCCCCTCACTGTTCAGCAGGCATGGAGTCGTCCTACCGCCTGCCTTCTCAGACCACCCGGAACCACTGTCTCGGGCTGGGTGTCCTAAAAGCAGATGGGAGCTGGCGTTGGTGGTCAGGTGTGTACGAGGAAGCCACACAGCAGAGCAGGGGGAGAAAGTGGCTGCAGGTGCTGCTGTGAGGCCTAGCCGGCCCCGCAAGACGCCAGCACCTGAAGGAGATGACGGCTGGAGGCTGGAGGCTGGAGGCTGATGGCTCCCTGCAGCCAGCCAGGCTGCAGGGCTCCCGATGGAGGGTCCGTGCCCAGCGCAGGCTGTACAGAGACCTGGGCGGCTGAGGCTCTGCGGTGCTCTGAAAGACGTGCTCCACCCCACCTCACCGCTGCTGAAACCCAGCTGAGTGCACACAGACACCCGGCTGGCGCCGACGGAAGTGGAGGTAGGACAGGCTCACAGCGTCCTGGGCTCACTTGTTCTTCATCGCGCCTCTTCCTGGGGGCCTGGCAGCTCCGTGCGGGCAGGGGTGGTGTCCGAGGCTTGCCGCCGTAGCCATTTCTGGGCATTGCTTACCTGTATCTGTTTTGAGCACCAGCTATGTGCCAGGTTCTGATTATTTCCCAGGAGAGTGCTGAATGAGTGAACTGAATGGTGTGATCGGCCTCCTGTGCTTTCTATGGGGTCATCCCCCTCCTGACAGAGCTCCAATTCTCTGCTAAGTCCCCAGGGGCAGGGGCTTGCGGAAGAAGCTGGTGAGAGGAGTTTGAATGAGCATGGTGACCCCAGGAGGGGTCCCGTCTGACCCTGGGGGGGATTAAGGGTCCTTCCTTGGGCTCTGCTCACTAGCCTGGCTGCCTGGAGTGATGGGTGCCAGCAGGGAGTGGGTATAGCTAACAGTCCTTGGATGCCCTTTCAGACATTCAAAGGGAGGAAAAGCTTCTTGTTTTAGTTTGCTTGTGGGTTGGCAGGAGGAGTGACCTTTTAGGCAGTTTATAAAGCAGCAATAAACTGACTGAGGCAGGAACTGGCTGCAGGAAGTGTCTGCGAGTTGGTGGAAGACGCTGGTGGTGACCCAGGTCACTGCAGCTTTGGGGCTCATCTGTCTGCTGGCGTAGGTGGATCTCCTCACCGTGCTGTGACTCACCTTGGGGTCAGTGTGTCCGTATTCAGTGGCTGGACTCGGCAGGGCAAGTGGCCACGTGGTACCTCGCCCAGAGGTCATTCAGCCATCCATCCAAAGAGAATGACCCGTGGCTGGACGCTGGTGCCCCTCTCCAGGCCAAATGTCACGCTGGGTAACTCAGAGAGGCCCGTCCCCCTCGGTTTAACCCCATCACCCCAAACCTATTTTGCTGTGGAATCCTTTCTTCTCAAAACACTTTTTACTTTTGCGTGCACACTGGTGTTTGATGGAACGCATTCTGGGAAGTGTTTTGACAGCACTGTTTGTTGTCAAAGGAAGCAGAGAAGTCCAAGGTAGGTGCCCTTGTCCATGGTGGAGGGACAGGTATCTCCTTTGCAGATGGCTAAGGGGGGCTGTTGTAGACTGAAGGTTTGCGCAACCCCCTCAGCCCCCAATGTGACTATATTTGGAGATAGGACCTTTATGAGGTCATAAGGGTATGACCTTATTCCTATAGAATTAGTGTCTTTGTGAGGAGAGATGAGAGCTCTCTCTCTGCCTCCCTCCATCCTTCCCTCTCTTCCTCCTTTCCTTCCACACTCCCTCCTTCCTTCCCTTCCTGCCATGGGAGGACACAGGGAAAAGGTGGCCATCCAGCTCAAGGCAGGGAGAGAGCTCTCACCAGAAACCAAATTGGTTGGAATCACGATCTTGGCGTCCAGCCTCCAGAATTGTGGGAAATAACTTTCTGTTGTTTAAGCCACCTAGTCGGTGGCATTTTGCTGTGGCAGCTGAGCAGCCTAAGACAGGGTCCAGGCACCCAAACGCTTGGCATGATAATGCGGCGTGTGATGGTGGTGGCTTTAATTGAGCAAATAGAACCACGCCCCCCTCCAATGGTAGCTGACAGAGAACGGAGCTTGAGAAGCCTCTGGTGAGAATCTGGAAACTGAGGCCAAGAAAACGACAGTGTTATCCCTCCTAAGCCACATCTCAGATGGCTTAGGAAAGGGGCATGAGTCTGTGCCCTCTCCTCTCGGCGGGTCACGGGAGCCACCGCGCTCTCTAATGTTGACACAGTGCTGGTACACTGTAACGTGATCATGCAGATTTTGCTGAATTTCAGCAGAAGATTGTACAATCACACTCGGTTTTTTTCTCTGGACGTGCTTTCATGACTATGCTCAGAAGCCATTTCTGAATTTTAGCCCAATGTGCCATTTAGAGAGGCTTAGAGTTTTCAAAAATCACGAAGTTCTGGTGCCTTTGTTTACCAGTTGTTCACCCCGTTTGTCTCGTCCCTTCTGCATGTTATAAGCAGCAAGAGGAAACCCAACAGGGCCCCCCACACTTTGCCTGGCAATCCGTTCACTTAAATCTCCAAGGTCCTCACTTACAAGTTCTGCTTCCCGCATAACAGCAAGTGACAAGTTCTCTGAAATTCCTGCTCCTCCATAGCCAGCCCCCCCTTCCTCCAGGAACATTTCTTCACTTCCTTCTAAGTCCGCCCTGGAAGTGATCCTAAAGTTCAGATTTTTACTAACAGTCTGTTCGAAGCAATTTAGCTGTCTCCCCCAGGCTGCCCCACATCCTGCCAGCCTCTGTCCACTGCCCAGTCCCAAAGCTGCTCCCACAGCTCAAGGTGTTTGTGATGACAGCACCCATTTCCAGGTAGCACATTACGGGCTACTTAGCTGGAGGTACCCGGCAACGTTCCCACCCTCTTAGTGACTTAGAACGACACACATTTACAGTCTCACGGTTCCTGTGGGTCGGGAGTCTGGGCACGGCCGAGCCGGGTCGTCTGCTCAGGTCCTCAAAAGCTGCCACCAAGGTTGGCTGGCTAAGCCTGGGGTCTCATCTGGAGGCCCGACTGGGGCAGGAGCCACTCTCAAGCTCACGCCGTTGTTGGCAGAACTCAGCTCCTGTGGTTGTGACCAAGGGCCTGTGTGGCTCAGGCCACTCTCAGTGCCTAGCTGGTTGGCCCCCATAGGCCACCTCGACCGGTCGTCACATGGGCCTCCCCAACACGGCCACTTGCTTCAGCAAATCTGGCCAGACAGAGAGGCTTCGGAACACGACACTACAGTCTTATGTGACCTGACCATGGCAGAGAGGGGTGCTCACCTCTGCCACGTTGTTTTGGTTAAAAGCAACTCACAGGCCCCTCCCCCCACACTCAGGCGAGGGGCTGACCCGAGGGCACGGGTTCTAGGAGGAGAGGAAAGTTGGGGGTCATTCTAAACTTGTCCTCCACAATGAGGCACTCAGCCTCAGACCTGCCTATTCTCCTTTTGGCCCCCAGATCCATCCTCCTCCCTTCCCTGTCCTGCCCCATGGCAGGAAAGCTGACTCTAGGGACCTCCCATTGGGTTTGGCAGATAGGGGAGGGGAGGGCCGGCAGCAGATCAAAGGGAGGGAGAGAGAGAGGTGGCAGTTGTTTCTCCCGTCCCCTGCCTGGCTGCCTTGTAGGGTTACAGCTCGGGTCAGGGAGGCCCTCTTCTGTGACTCTAAACTCTCAGGTCTGGTTGTGACATTTTCTGCCTTTTGCTCTGGCAGATCTGGGGCTGCAAAGGCTTCCCTCTGCAGTCGCCCCTTCCTTGAAGTCTCCTTTGGACCCTGGGGTTTCACCATCTGCCTCCTACCGGGGCCCTGAGTGACCCACCTCTCTCGAGCCCAGGTTGTCCTTCCTGGGGTGAACACATTTAAAAGTTCTGGCTCTATAGGTGGGTGGTAATGTCTCTTGCTAGTGGAGCTTTCATCAGTTCATCTCGTAGAAGGTTGTGTTTTTGCCCTTGGCCACATGGATGGGATCAAAATAAAATAATCCTGGGAACACCTTCTCAAGGTAACACGAAGCTCCGTAAGGCAACTGCCTTAGGCTTCCTCTGAGGCTGGCACGGGCCCTGGGCACAGTGGGCTCGCACTTTCTGAGGCCCTGGTGACACATCGATGATTCCAGAGCTGAATAGACCTTGACAGACCACCTTCCCTACCTGCTCAGGAGAGGGAAACTGAGGGTCGGAGGGAGGAAGACAGCTGGCAAGGCTACAAGGGCAGTGGGCAGGCAGTGGCCCACCCCAGACGTCTGGCTCACCATTTCTGCCCGAGGTGAATGACACGGGGGAGAAAAGGAGAGGTGCTAAGAGCAGGAGGACAGGGAAGGTGGCACGTGGCCTCTGGTGGCAGGGACAGCCAGGCCTGCAAGGGACTGTGCAGTGAGGATGTGCCCCCATGGCTGGCGCCCTTGGGATCTGCAGGGAGTGTCATCTCTGGCCTGTGTAGGTGGAGACGCGCGTCCTGAAATTTTGGCGTAGTAGCCCTCGGAACTTCCTGCCTCCTCCCCGCCCCCCCCGCCCCCCCCCCCCCCCCCCCCCCGCGACCTCACGAGCCAGTGCTGGTCCCTGGTTGGCCTGATCCTGGCTCAAGGAGAAAGCAAGTCTCACTGTCCAATGCAGGGCTGAGCAAGCCCCAGGCCTCTGAGGGCTTGACCTTGGGTTCACCAGGACAGTGGCCAGAGCTGTCCATGTCCCTGGGCCTCGTCAGTGGGGGGCAATGACAAATGCCCCACTTCCAACCTGCTAGATGTCATGCAAAGCTGCTCAGATTCTTTGTCTGTTAAATGGGAGCAGTGACTGGCTCTGGGCACCTTGCAGGATGGTGATGAGTGTCGGGCGGGAGGATGGCCCCCAAGGCTCTATGAGGTGAGTGGACATGTGTCCACAGCCAGGGTGAACACGGTGATGTGGGCAGCGGTGTAGCCCCACGGGATGCTGTTCGGTCTGGTCTGTAAAGGCTGAACGTGCCCGCACACTGCGACTTGGTGACTCTCGTCCTTGGGCAGAGACAAGTGTACCCCAAGAGAGGTGCACACCCCACTGCCCCTCAGTAGGAAAATGGGTCAGCGCATTGTGGTGGGACATCCAAACCAGACATAGGAAAGAACTAAGTGACCTTTAGCCACAGAAACACATGGTGAACGTCCAGGGTGATGGCAGGAGAACATGGGGAGCAGGTGCCATCGCATGGTGCTGGGGGACAGGAGACATGCAGCTGTGGGAACCTAGGGGAACATAGAGGGCGGTGCTTATCTCTGGGGAGACAAGGGCCAGTGATGGGTCCTTGGTGGTTTCAGAACAGTTGGCCAAGTTTCACTTCTTACTCTGGGTCGTGTGCATGGAGGTGCTGATTTCATTTTCATTGTCCTTTAAAATGAACTATCGCTGCATCTGCCTGGTGCAGAACAGTCCTGAAGGTGTCACCAGGCCTTTACACGTGCTGTCCTCACCTCACCCTCATTATTGCCCTTGTGAAAGCTATGGCCCGTGGGTTGCTGCTGGGGACCAGCGGCTGGGGCAGCGAGGACATTCCCAATACCCTGTTGCACGTAGGCAGAGCCATGTGGCTGAGACCAGGCCCGACATGCGTAGGCACACCGCCTTGAGCCCTGTCTGTTTGCCCTTCCACGCACCCCTGCCACACTCGCCCTTCCTTCCTTCGCGCACCGGATGTTGATGGGGTGGCTTTGAGAAACCACACGTTGAAGATGGCAGAGCCCTTGTCAGTTGGGTCCCTGCATAGCTACGTGGCCTGGAATACCAGGCTGCTACTCCCATGGTCACTGGACTTTATAAGAACAAGAAGTGAGCTCTCCTTTTCTTAAGGCACTGAGAGTTGGGCCTATGTATGACTGCCGGGATCAGCGAACCGGGGCCTGGGAGCCGCGTCTGGCCTGCTGTGGTACGAACCGGGGCCTGGGAGCCGCGTCTGGCCTGCTGTGGTATGGTCCTGAGCTCAGAATGGTCTCACATTGTTCAAGGAGTACATTTTATTTGGTTACGTACATGTCTACATCATAGCTTCAATTTCGCTTCTTAGCTTCTGTGGCTTAAAATCTGGCTCTGGCTCATTGAGGAAAAGTTTGTGGCATCTCACAAGACCACGTCAGGTGGGTTTCCTTCAGAAGCTGTTTCTGAGACCCATATTTGAGGGCAAGTGGTACATTTGGGGCGATTCCAGGAAGGATTGATTAGGAAGTGGGGAATAAGGCAGGAAAGGAAGTTCACGCAGGGCACGTTACCAAGCTGGTTACCACGGTGAGAAATTGGGGTGCAGGCCACCGAGGACCTTGGGCAACAATGCTGACACCTCTCAGGTGTCCCCTGCGAGGGTGAGGAAGCTGGGTGTTTATCTACCACTCCCGTCCCATGCCGTCTGGAGGCTGCTTCTGGGATGCAAGCTGCCTGGCACATCTCCCCTCCTCCCCCGCGGGTTGTGAGCTAAGCTTGATGTGTCTCCAAGAAAGCCCAGGAGAAAGCCATCCAAGGGGATCAGGATGGAGACCATCTCTGGGACAGGCAGCATCGGCAAGGTACCTTGCCAGATAAAACCCACTTGACAGATGAGCAAACTGAGGCTTGGGAAGGCTACGGCGTATGCTCAAGGTATAAGAGCAGGACAAGGGGGAGAACCTGGCGGGCTGCAGCTCCTGGCGCCTGGCCCACGTGCTCTCCTGCCTTGCTGCAGCTCCCCTGCTCCAAGGGGCCTTTACGAGGTGAGCTGATGTATCTGCGTCTCCTGGCGCTGAAGATCACTTCAGGGGCTGGCCCAGTTCCTCCACTGTTTCAAAGCGGGGAGGCATGTCATCGCTTCAGGAATAAATTCACTGGCCTAAGACTTCATTAAACACCACTCAGACCCAGGGCCCGGAGCCTAACGAGTCCCAGATGCCCAGGAGAGGCCTTCAGATGTGGATTTTCCATGGAAGGCCCGGGTGATTTCAGCACTGCGCCAAAGCTGGGCTGGCATGGCGGTGTGAGCATCAGGTCTCCACACGGCTCCTCAGTTCTGGAATGAACTTCTCGGTTCTTGGTCCTGTGGGCTGGAGAGTTTATCCAGGGATAATAACCAAGGGCTCATGAAATCACAGGATTCCTGGGGCTGGGTGGGACCACAGCGCCCTCTGCTCCGTCTTCTCATTGGGCAGAGGGCGCGGGTGGCCCGGGGAGGGAAGGCCATGCTCAGTCTCGACTTTGGGGTGGAATTGAGACTTATTCACAACGGGAAGCTGTTCCCGGCAACTGCAGCATGGGGTGTCCCATCCAGAGCCCCCTGCTTCTCTCTAGGTCACAGCAATTAGGGAAGCGCCCAGGGCAGCCGTGTGCTGGGTGGCCTGGGACAGGCGTGGGTGGAGGGGCTGGGCCTGGGTGAGTGTTCTTGGGGACACTGGGAGGACCGGTGTGGTGGCCCCGTCCTGCCTCGGAGGGCGTCTCTTACAGACCGGGGCCAGGTCTGTCCAGTGTCAGCTCTTCCTTCTCCTGGGGTCTATGCGATCCTGCCTCTGCCGCCTTCTAGGAGGTTCCCTCAATGATCACCTCTCTGCCAACTCATTCAAAATAGTTTTTCTCTCCACAGGAGAGTGTGCTCACTGTACACAATTCAAACAGTAAAGCCAGGTTCACGCTGTGGGAAGCATGGCCCCAAATCTGACTATCAGGGGGTTCAGGCAGCCCCCCTAGATCTACAACCCGGACAGATGACCCCCCTCGGGCTGGGCAGGCAGAGCCCGCATGCCCTTCCTGCTCGGACTGTTCTCCTCCAGGACGTTACTTGGATAACCCAGACTCCCTTCGTCTGGTGGCTCCACCCCAGGGCTTCCCTGACTCCTGTACGGGGGGAGAGCATGGCCGCCACCTTCGACCCCGAGTGTTTCACAACACTTCCTGTCACCTTCCATTCGTGAGGACTAGTCACCTGGCTCCACCCAGCTGCAAGGGAGGCTGGGAAACATCCACGGTGGGGCAGTGGTTTCCCAACAATGACTCAACACCATGGAAAGGGAGTTAGAGCCTCGCTGGTCAGCTGCCGTTTCAGCCACAGTCTCAGTCCCCTGCATCTTGGCCGGTAGCACTTCCTTGGGGGGATTTTAACCACCTATGATCTCATCCATTTTGTGTTGACTGATGGTCAAATGATCATAAGTTAGGGACATCTCTGGTCTCCCTTCAGAACTTCTATGTCTTATATTTCATTCCAGTGGTAGCTGAGGGGATGGTGGAAAACTCAGCCAAGTGCTGGGTTGGATTTTTGGCTAGACTTTGTGGGTGAGCAAACTCTCCCATCTCCCCCACCAGCTGCCTCTCCTGCATTTCAGTCTGCGTTTCCGCTGGGGTCAGGGAAGCAGAAGGTACGTGTTTGGACAGAGGCATCTTTCTAGCAGAAGCAGGACATGCTCTAAGAAGGTGACAGATCCTTAACCTCTATGCCTCTGCTCGCAGGCCTGTGGCCACAGCAGACATTGCTAAGTGACCCCGCGAGCCCAGAAGGAGCCTCAAATCCTTCTTACCATAGGGCCATGGGCGAAAATAAATGAAGACCAGCCAAAGGAGAAAAGCAAAGGCCATTTACTCAGAGCTGGCTATAGCAAGGGAATCAGGTGTCATTACTTTCATTTTGGAAGAGGCTCAGAGGAAGGAAGAAAAGTGGGAAAGTTTTTTTTTTTTTCCTAAAGTCTTTAAAAAAATGTGTTTAATTAAATGTATTGGGGTGATGTTGGTTAGTAACGTTATATAGGTTTCAAATGTACAATAATATATCATCTGTATATCGCATTGTGTATTCACCGCTCAGGGTCAGTTCTCCTTCCATCACCATATATTTGATCCCCTTTTTACCTTTTCTACCAACTCCCATCTCCCTTACCGGGCAAAGTTTTGTAGTGGAAAAAAACAAGGCTTCATATGTGCCCTGCTTGGAGGCTGGAGGCCTGGGGAAGCTGAGCCAGGCTGACAGACGCTGGCATCCTACGTGATTGGTTAGGGGGACATATTTGGTTTTCTCTGGTGGGTGCTGAATGGGGAGTAAGGACAAAGATTAGGGAAGCTGCCAGTGACTAACTAAGTCCATTTGGGGCCGTTGTTACCGGGGGTATTGTGGGGCTTCACGGCCTGACTTCCTGCACATCTGATTTGCAGCAGCTGCCTTCCTGGGCTGGTTACTGTAGACGGTGGGATGGTGTCGTGGGCAGGCGGCTGCGGGTTGGGGCTCAGAGACCTATTTTCATACATGGTCCGGCTGATGCCCGTCTGTACACCCACTCTCTCACCCGGGCGAGGGTGGGCACTGCCTCTGCTTGCAGGAGGCTCCAAGATGAAAGCTTTTGCCGTCCCTGCCGTACAGAAACCCACTTCCATGGTGCACTAGACCTGTTCTCAGAGGAGTTTGGTCTGTACTGAACAGCTGCTCCATTTGTAGCCTGGAGGTAGGTACAGGGAGGGGACAGACACAAGACAGAAAGCTCTGCTTATGATGAGCTTATAGTCCAGCTGTAAAGAGGTGACTACACCTGGACACAGGGGGCCCGTTCTCTCCTGGTGGGATCCTCCCTCCCTAAAGGAAACGAGCTGAGAAGAGGCCATGCCGTGAGGAGTGTGGAGGGGGCAACATGATGAGAAGCCCCTCGTCTCTCGAGCCACCAGCCAGGGTTCCCATCTAAGCTCTGCTGCCCACGGTCAGATCCCCTCTTGGAGCCTGTGTCGCTGTGTTAGACAGGTAATGCCCCCTAATGCACAGTTTGGGAAGGTGAAGGGGTGGGTCAGTGGTGCAAGGAATCCAGCATGGAAGATGCTGGAACCGCTTCCTTCCCATTGGTACCTGGTTTTCCCTCTCGGAGTCTGCATCTCACCTGTCGCAGTGAGGAAGGGGCCACTCATTGCAGATGCTGACACCTGACAGCCCTGGGAAGGAAGGGTTCCCTCACTCAGGATTTCGAGGGGGCAGTGGAAGTTGCAAATGGCCGGGCCCACGCTTTAGCATGAAAACTATGGGGAGGACACTCTGATGTCAACTCAGAAGTGTGACACCCAACATTAGGAGAGACAGGTAGTGGGGACAATAAATGTCCCATTCCTTCTCACCCAAGGATTTTGGGCTCTGCTAGCTGATGAGGAGAAGGACCAGCCTCCACGCTGGTGTGTGTGAGTGGTCCTAAGAGCAGTCCTGGGGTCAGTGGGCCTCCGTTCAAATCTGGACTCCACCACCTAGGATCCTGGGCACGTTCCTGATCCCTCGGGAGCTCTGTTTGTAAAGTTGGGCTGACAAAGGTCCCTGCCACGTTGGGCATGAGAGAACGGGTGAAGAACACTTAACCTGGGACCTGCCAGAGTGACTGCTCCGCAAGGACACCCAAGGATCGTGACAAGATGTGTTTCCACACGTGCCACGCTGCCCTGGCCCGGCCAGTGTGTGCCCACGACGCTGGGCTCTCCAACCTCGTCACACTTAAGAACACACTGCAGGACGCTTCCAACAGAGTGTTTGTCTCCTTGTCACCTGCAATGAGCTCCACAAAAACAGTGGCTCCTCCTCTTTGCCTGTCCCCTAGTGACTTTGCTCCGCACGTGGCTCACGATTCCACCCATCTTTCTTTTCTCATGCACACGCCTGCCATCCTGGGTCTGTGTTCTCTGAGTAGATGAAAAGGGGAATTTGTTGTAATTGGAGCCCCAAACGGGTCCTTCTGTGGCCAGAAATATGGCCCCAGGATAGCAGTCTTCGTAAGGGCTACCATTTATCAAGCCCAGAACCTGGTATACAGTAGGCATACAACAAAGTCATTCACAAACATCGAGTGCCTAATATGTGCCAGGCGTGGCATAAAGCTTGTTGACTCCATGAAAGAAGAGTGTTTCCCCCCCTATTTTATAGATGAGGGGGCTGGGGAGTTGTGGTGAGGAACTGCCATGGGCCACAGAAGGACAGAGTAGGGAGCCAGAAGGACCTTACGGCCAGCCCCGGGGACTCCCACTTAGCTGCTCTGGTGCCGGACAGCCTTCGTGGCTACAATTTCCCGGCCCCTCTCGCCCCCCAGCCCCTCCCTCTGTGTAAGTGCTGGGTAAACAGTTGCCGAATGATGGAGCTGGTGAACAATGGATCATTGCTAGTGTGTGCACAATTGTGTGCGTGCCCTCGGCGTAGGGAAAATGGGTGTCATGGGAGGGGTCCAAGAAGGTGAGGCTTGGGTGTTCTTGAAGGCTTGGCCACGTCTGAGATCTTCCGGGGTTCCTGGCTCGGGAGCCCGGGAGGAGAAACGGCTCCCGTTCAGAGCCCCCGGCCGGTCAGAGGAGCGGGGCTGTTCCCAGCTCTCCAGCGAGGCCTGTGCAGCCAGCGAGCCCAGATAGGCTTCTGAAGAATGTCAACATGAACGTTAAGAAACAGGCCACATGTTTCGGAGAAGCGGCTCACGCCCGGCCCAGCATCTGTTGCCAATTAAGGCTCGGTGAGCTCACCCCGAGGCCCCAGCAGTACTGGTTTGCGTGTTCTCTGAATGGACAGTCAGGATGAAAGCCAGTCCCAGGGCTTTGTGCAATCCTCTCAGATAAGAAGTCCACTTGGGGTTTGGAGCGGAATTGTTTGTGCTGCCAGAGCATTCCTGAGAGTATAGAGTGACATTGAAGACCAAGCTGTTTGTGGTGACCGGTGGGGAGCCGGCAGAGGAGCTCAGAGCCCATAGCCCACTTGGAGGGCAGTTCATTCATTCATTCATTCACCCATTCATTCACTCACTCACTCATTCATTCATTCACTCATTCATTCATTATTCATTCATTCATTCATTCATTCAATCACTCTCTCATTCATTCACTTACCGGAAAGCTACTGAGTTCCTACTCAGTACAATAGTGAGAAAGAAAAATCCCAGCCTATTCCTGCCCCAAAGAAACTGGCCACATAGAGGGGGGATTTAGACAGGTAACCTGAGACCTGCGTGTAATTACCAAAGTGAGAGGTGCCCAGAGGACACGTGCCCAGGACTATGGGGGGAGGTAACAGGCTATCCTTGGGGTCAGAGGGGACTTCCTGGAGGAAGAAGTGTTTGAGTCAGGCTTTGACAGATGAGTAGGAGTTAGTGAGGAGGAGGTGACGTGGCCAGTGCCAGGGCTCAGAGGGAGGAAGAGGGACTGGTGTGTGTGCAGGCCAGGACCGGGGGTCCCGGAGGCCAGGTGAAGGAGAATTGGCAGAGAAGCAGGCTGGAGCGGGCTCTTGGGATTAATCCTTTAGTCTCTGAGAGATCCTGACATTTGCAAGGAGGAAGGAGTACAGAGAGGTATTATTGACTGACTGATGAGGTGGGATTTCAGTGTTTTATACCCTGTCCCAGAAGCCCCAGGGTCCCGGCTACATTGCAGCTCTAGGAAGAAATGGAAGGATTTTAACTGGAGTAGAATGGGGGTGGGGGTGTCGTGGCATCTGGTTAAGACCCCCTGACTGCAGGGTGAGGACAGGCTGTTGAGCGTGTAGCACCAGGTGCCAGGTTCTTGCCGTCCTCTGGAAGCTTGGACTGGGGTCGGTGAGGTGGACCCAGAGTCGAGGGCAGCGTCTCAGCTGTTTAGGAGAAAGACGGGGGTCAGTGCCTGGTGACGGGCTGGCTCTGGGTTTGCCTGGGAAAGTTCAGTTTGAAGCCTCTTTTCCTGGCGTCTTTGGCACTGTCTGCCTTTGTCACTTCTTAATAAAGTATAATTAACAGCTACATGAAAACAAGCTATGGGGGGTCTGGCGGATTGCCATGCCCCACGGCTGCCTTAGTCTTGCCTCCTGGTGCACCAAGCAACAGGGCAGTGAGTGAGTTGCTCCTTCTTCTTGTGGTCAGTTAACCCTGAGAGCCCAGCGGCAGGAACCCGCCAACCTTTCCCTCTCCTGTTCAGACTCACTGACACCTTCCTGTCTCGGGCAGCCGCGGGGTCCGTAGGTTGGCTTCCCCTCAAAGCAGACCTGAGACAAAGATCTGGAGGGAAGTGATATACTTTGGGGGTGATCCCAGGTGTCACTCCGAGGCAGTGGGGGGTGAGAAATGGGAGGGTAGGAAGGCCGGCAAAGCACGCCTAAGTGAGCAGCTTAGCACCATGGCCCCAGGGCTCCGCCTGCTGGGGCCCCCTGACTTGCTCCTGATGGTGGTAAATGCCATTAGGGTACTTATTGGTCACTCGCATCCCTTATTGTTTGAGGGTTGTTCCGGGGGCCTTTATCTCTCATTCTTGCGGAACAATCCCCAACTGGGAAAGAACAGGGGTCATTACAGGGACTGTCTGCAGGTGACCTTGGGCGGGTGGAGGGCGTGTGGGCAGGTTACCGGCCCCTTGCATCATCCAAATCCCCTAAGCCTGCTGTCAAGTCCACTCTGTCCTGTCCTTGAATCATGGATGTGGGCTCTTAGCATCCCCCCGCCACCCCAAAGCTTTGTACTCAGGAGAGCTAGGGGCACGAGCTGCAGCCGATCCTGCACCCCTTCCAGGGCTCTAAGTGGGAATCACCCCTTGCTGCCCGCCCTGCATGGGCGCTCCTGCTGGCCGAGGTTCCTGGCCTTGCAATGGGGTGACCATGCCTTCATCCGCCAGGCTTCTGAACCCCTGCCAGGCCGTGGCTGCTGAGATTGTCCATTTGCTGTTATCCCTTGGTGGGGGAGTCCCCAAGGGGGGCCCAGGACGGCACCCCCACTAGATGGCAGCTCCCCCAGCTCCCTGTGGGGAGGGCAGAGAGGCGGCAGGGAGACCGCCTTTCTTTGCTTGCTGGGCTGCTGCCTGGGGACCCAGGAAACCAGGCAGCAGCTTAGCATTTGGTTCCCGGGGCCCCAGAGGCGGGGTTCCCTCCGCGGGGCCCCAGAGGCGGGGTTCCCTCCGCGGGGCCCCAGAGGCGGGGTTCCCTCTGCGGGGCCAGGGGCCGCTAATCCTGCAGAATGGGATATGGTGGGGTTGGAAGCTCAAGTTCCCAGGTGGGCGCTGGAAGCGAAAAGAGGGGGCTCCTCCTTCCCTGCCTTTGCTCCTGGGCCCAGGTCTTCTTATTACTGGGGCCGTTGCCTGTGTCATGGCCACTGGCTCCAAACACAGAGCCTCGAAGGACAGTGGTTCAAAACTGTGTGTTAGATGCCTTTCCTTTCTCTTTTGTTTAGCGTGTTGTTTGATCGAGATGAAATCCACGTAACATACAATTTTCTATTTTAAAGGATACGATTCAATGGCATTTAGTGTGGTCACCGTGTTTTTTTCTTTCCCCAACTTAAATCTCTTTAATATCCCAATGTAAAATCCGGACGCAAAAAGGCCATGAGAAAACCCTGGAAGAAGGGGGAAAGGTTTTATAAATTCCAGTCCCACCCTCCCCAATGCAGCTTTTCAGGGAGGAGGAACTCAGAGAAGCAACAGTCCAGAGTGAGGAAGGGGTGCGTGGCTTTTGGGACCTGCTCCTTGGACCCTCACTTCCAGCTGTTCCTCAACCCCTTCTGAGATGGGCTGTGCCCTTTGGGTACCTGCCCCTTTCTCTTGGTCCCTGGGATTCAAGCTCTTGCTGCGATCCCACAAACTTCCTGAGACCCTGGGGACCCAGCCAGCTCCTCCCCTGCAGGACCCCTCAATGGGGGGGGCCTGTCAGGGCTCCTGGGAGTGTGTGCCTCTGAGCCCTCTGCTGTGAAGTTTGGGGTCCATGAGGGGCTGGAGAAGAAGCAGGAAGAGCCCTACACACAGGGCTTAGCCATCTGCCCGCCGCCTTTGTGGACACGTTCTGTTCCATCAGCTCGGGACACCCCGGGCCCCTGACACAGTTACTCTTTCTTCCTCTTCCTCCCATCTCCTGGCAACCACCAGTCTGCTCTCTGTCTCTGCAGATTTGCTTATTCTGGACATTTCATAAGAATGGAGTCATCCACGAGTGGTCTTTTGTGCCTGGCGTCTTTCACTCAGCATATTTTCAAGGTGCATTCATGTTGCAGCAGCGTGTGTCAGCGCTTCGTTCCTTTTTGTGGTTGCATAATATCCCATTGTATGGACGAGCCACATTTTTTGATTCATTCTTCTGTTGCGGAACATTTGGCTTGTACCCAGCTTTCGGCTCTTACCCACTACACCTTGCAGGACAGTGTCCACAGAGGTCATCCTCGAGCCGAACCATTACCTAAGCCATTAAGGAGCTCTGCATATTCAGTCAGGCTGGCAGGTTCTGGTCACAATATAAGACAGGACTGGTGGGTCCTAGGGTCATGGTCCCACTGTCAGTCCTCCTTCATCTCTTGGCCTGCAGCTACATCACGCCAGATCCCGTGTTGGTCAGTGAGATACTGTGCGTGCCCTTGGCTAGTACACTTGGCGGAGGCCGTGTGGATGGGAGAGTGTGAGGAGGGGGGAGGCAAGTGCACACCTGGAACCCCGATGGGTACGAGAAGGCCACTGCCTCCAGGGCAGAAGGGCTCAGGGTTCTGACACACTCACCTCGTCATAAGGATGCTGCTTGGTCGGGTGGAGGAATAGCACCCTGTCCAGGGCTCGGAGTCGTCTCTGCTGCTGATGGAGGCACGCTCAGCAGTGGCAGAAGCTAGAGCAGCCTTGGTGAGAGGACCCCAAGGTCATTGGGCCTGTGCTGAGCCCCCCACTCTGCCCCCACGCTGCTGTGTTCCTGGGCTCAGTGTTCACGTGCTGGGTGTGCACCCGTCCTCCCAGCTGTGTTCACACCAGTACCCCCCAGAGACCATCGCCTGCAGAGGAGGCCGTGCACAAGGGTCCACACAGGGGAGCCCACCTTTCCCCCAGACCTCCCACTCCTGTCCTTCAAAGCCACCTGTCCCCACCCCGGAGTGACTGTATACCCTCACCTCCTGCCACACAACATCGATGACAAGTGTCCTGCTTGAAGCTCTGTCTTTCAGGGCCATCCCCAAGTGAGTGGGGCAGAAGCCTGGTGTGTGCCGTGGTCTTGCCATGCATGAGTCACCAGGCAACCAGCGGGGGTCAGTAGGAAATTGCACGTTAGGAAAACATGAGCTGCGTATGAGACCAGAAGGCTGTGTGGCCCTGCCGTGGAGCGATGTCCGCTAGGCTTAACTGCGATGTGGTTTTGTCATTCACTGAATGGTGCAAACCCACAACTATTTTCTTATTGTTTGGTAATGCTTTAGAAACTTTGCAACAGATCCATTCAGCAGCAAAAAGCAGCAAAAAGGAAAGCCATCCTTAGCAGAAATATCGAATTTCTATTTCCTTTCTCAAGAGAGTTGATGTGGAACATCTAACTTGTATAAAATGGGTGTTAACATTGACATACAACACAGGCAGTAGTGACCAATCAGAGGGCATGAGAACCAGGGGCAAGACTGCCGGGTGGCCCAGGCCAGACACAATGAAGGTACGGGGACAGCGGCAGGAGGTGCATTTACACAGGACTCTGTGGAGCCCGTCCTTCCATTCTTAGTGAACCTCTGTTCTTTGAAATTAATTTTGTGTGTTTTTTTATGCCAAATCTCTTTGTGCACGTGTTGTCAGAAGGTTGCAAGCCATCCATGGATGGCTTCAGCGTCGCTTCATCGGTAGTTTCCGGTAGGAAATCAGTTCCATTAACTCCAAAAACGTTTTGACTTTTGCTCCCCTTCCGGTTGATGTACTTATGTAGTACGTAAAGCGGCTGGGAGTTCAGTCTATCAAATGTGAAACATCTGACGTACTGTCAAGGCTGCTGTAAATTCAGTAAAAAAAAAAAAAAAGGAAACTTCAACGTTGACATTTTGTTTGTTTTGATGGTGAAAACAAGAAGACAAATTTTGGAGGCTCACAGCACTGTGATATATATATACACACATTTTATATGTATATATATATATATTTTATATATATATATATCTTGACCAAATAAAGAAACCATTATTTTTGGGAACTGGTTGTGGTCCACGCAAAATTCCTCATTGCGTTTAAACCAGTTTCATCTGCAGCCAAGTTGTAGTTATCAAAACGTATAACTATTTTTATTTACGTGCAGAATAACTAAAGTACAAATTCGATTCAAAGGTGATGAATGATTAAAGAAAAACCCTTCCGCACGGCAGCCGGTGCTTTCTGTTTGCTGCCTGTTATCAGAGTCCAGAAATCTTTGGGCCGTTGAAGGTTGAATGTTTTTTTGAAAGCAAATCTCTATATTTTGGCTGTGTTTTATTTAAATTCACTTGGAGCGTTTTAACCAAACTATTTGACAAACCGAGCGCCAAAGCCCTGAAGCCATTGAATCTTCTAAGAATTGTAATGACTAAAAACAAAGTGTGCGAAGCTGAGTACACTGACACTTCTCCCTTTGAAAGAGGGAGGAAACAGAACAAGGTTAACTCCTGGGTCTCAGGCAGTGTTAAAAATGATACAATTGTAATTATACAATTAAAAAATTGTATAATTGTGCTTTGGAAAATCGTTATTTGCGGGAAGAATGTTTTGATGATGTTTTTAGGTTTACATGGATAAATTTATATTCTGAAACTAAACTGAACAAAATTGAGATGGTCATTCCAAAGAATTATATGCAGGGACGACCTCTTTGAATTTCGCCTCATTCATGTATTTGTTGGTGGAAAGGTGCTTGGAGTAAAGCATGCGGGAGAAAATTTGGGCTGAAACATTTACACATTTAAGCAAAATGAAACAAAACAACAAACAAACGAAGAAAAAACTCCAAAAAAGAAGCTTAGAATTGCGACTTGCTCATCTCAGCAGAAATTGCTCTGAGCTTATGAAGTACGGCTGCATCTATCAAGAAAAGATTTTTTCTCAAATGAAGATACTGTGATCTGTGGAGAAAGGGCTATGGCAGGCCTCAAGAAATTCAAGTTGATTAACATAAATCGGAATGATTGGCTAGCAATTTCATGAAAGAAATAAAAAAAATAAGATAATATTGAAATAAACGCCAGCGACAAGTGTTAGGGTCCACGCGACCAAGATACTGGATGACGTGTGCGGTGCTGTAGCAAGATTAATAAACAGAAGCACGTTAGTTCATTTCCCTGTAATATCTATAGGTATGTGTTCATACCTTTGAAAGCATTTTGTTTTTGAATAGAGCAATTTTACAGAACCACCGTTATAATACAACCAACTTGTAGGTAAAAATGTGCATTTCCAGCCTTTATAAGTTTAATCACTGTTAGCACCCTGCTCCTTCAGAGGCATCCTGTGCTGGGGACGCATCCTGTGCTGGGGACGAATCCTGGGAGGGTCACCCTGCGGGGATCAATGACAGGGACACGCCTCCTGCCATCGTCAGCCAGTGGATCAATGGATCGGCTTGGGAGACTTGCCCTGCAGCCCTCTTTCCTTCTTTCTCGATGGTGCCCCGTGTCTGGACTGTGGGCCCCATGAGAACACGCCCCTTCAGGTCAGACTTGCTCCTTGCTGTGTCCCTACAGCCAGGACCTGCCAGGCCAGAGTCCACTTTCCAGACGTCTTGGACAAGGGAGTGAGTGAATGAATGAATGAATGAACGAACGGAGGAATTAGGCCGTGACTTTCCCGCCTGAGGCTGCCATCTTGCCCTGGGATCCTCTCGCTCCTCTGTCTTCTGCTGGTCAGGCCCTCTCCCCCTGTCCCCTGACTCAGCTCAAACACACCTCCTGGGGAACCTCAGGCTAATTACACCCGGTGTGTGGACTGGCCTGTCCCCCACTCCCTCACCATCATCCCTGCTGAGTCCCCCCCCCAGTCCCTGGGGGACAACGTGGGGGATCCCATAGGCTTTGAAGCACTTTGAGGGCTTGGGCAGGCTTGTCGGGCAGATTTAGGAGTCTAGTCCCACCTAAACCAAAACTTCCCTCCCTCCCAGAGTCAACCTTTGGCCCCCTCCCCCAACAAGGCACGTCTGGTGGGGGTGAGCAGGGCTGCATCTCTCCCTCCTTGTCCATTCCTGCCCTCCTGCCACCTGCCTCTGGTCTCCCAGGTGTGGGAATGGACAGCAGGTGAGAAGAAGGGCCAGCTCCCATCTCGCCCCCACACAGACCCTCTGCAGTGGGGTCCCACGAAGACCCCGCACACCCCGGCAGGTCGCCCCTGGGCCTGTCCTTTTCTGGGCTCCAGTATGACTCCACTTCTGCTCTGTCACCTCCTCTTTCTTGCCAGGAGCAGGCTGAGGGCCTCTCCTCTGTGCCTGTAGGGGAGCAGCGGTGGAGGAGACTTAGTTGTGGGGACAGAGGGCTGGTTGTCCTGGGCCAGCTGCGTGACCCACTCCGAGTTTGTGCTGACAGATGAGCATGCTGGCAGCAACCCAGAGGGTTCCCACGAGGGGCCTCGGTGGTGGGAGGGGACATAGGGAGAGGCTGGCTGGGGCCTAACGGCCCACCTCTATCCGTCTCATGTGGGACTTAACTCCCAGGAAGAGCCCTGGGAACAGCACTGGTCCACCAGACCTGAGAGGATGGACAAGTGTGGTCAGCGGGTGTGGCCGCAGGATCCAGCCTGGCTTCGTCCCGCCTGTCTGACCCCAGAGCTTGCCCACGCTCCTGCCGCTGCTGCAGGCCAGAGGGAGGCCATCCCGGGGCCAGTGGTGGGCGGGACGTGGGGACGTGGCATCTGTAGCCCTCCTTGGCCTGGTCTGTGGGAGGCCTGGCAGGGCTGACTCATCAGGAGCTGAGAGCAAAGAAGACGGGGCCCAGCTGTTTGTAGAGCCTTGGGGAATCTCGCTGTGTTATTGCAAAGCGGACGGATGGAAGGAGAGTTACTCACAGCACCGTTCTTGCCTGCTGACCTCCCTGGGAAAGGCCGCCTCAGGCCACGACGGGGGGTGGCGGGTGGCTGGGACGGCCATGGCCATCCCCACGTCCAGCCTATATCGCCGGCCATGAGCCTTCTTGTGCTAAAGCCAGGGAGTCCTGGGCACACGGGGCGGTAGGTTCCCAAAAGTGGGGCTGTGCGGTCAGAGAACTGTCACGGGCTCTCCTGATGCAATGGCCTGAGATGGGGAAACCGAGGTTCACAGGAGTTAAGGAACAGGGCCAAGGGGCCAAAGTTTCCTGGGCCACAACTCGGAGTTTTCGGATTGTAGACACTGCTGTCTCTCCTGAGAGCTGCAGTCCAGCCCAGGTGGCAAGTGCCTGGCTGTGAGCCAGTGCTCACCCAACACACGGGCACACACATGCACACACGGGCACACACACGCACACACGGGCACACACACGCACACACGGGCACACACACGCACACACGGGCACACACATGCACACACGGGCACACACACGCACACACGGGCACACACACGCACACACGGGCACACACACGCACACACGGGCACACACACGCACACACGGGCACACACATGCACATACGGGCACACACACGCACACACGGGCACACACACGCACACACGGGCACACACATGCACACACGGGCACACACATGCACATACGGGCACACACATGCACACACGGGCACACACACGCACACACGGGCACACACACGCACACACGGGCACACACATGCACACACGGGCACACACATGCACATACGGGCACACACATGCACATACGGGCACATACATGCACACACGGGCACACACATGCACACACGGGCACACACATGCACATACGGGCACATACATGCACACACGGGCACACACATGCACACACGGGCACACACATGCACACACGGCACACACATGCACACACGGGCACACACATGCATACGCACACACATGCACACACGGGCACACACATGCACATACGCACACACATGCACATACGGGCACACACATGCACATACGCACACACACATGCACACACACACATGCACACACGCACACACACATGCACATACACACACATACATGCACGCACACACGCACTCACACCCCTAGTGGAGGGTTCCCCGGAATCTTGCTCCCAGCAGCTGGCAGGCATTTCCACCTGATGGCAGTGTGGGCTGTGTGACATTTGGGCCAGAGGAGGACCTTTAGCGTCCCTGGTTCTTCAGGGCCACAGGACCCCCACCCTGAGCAGTCAGCACCCAGCCCCAGATCCTAGATGTCTCTTCCCACGTCCCGCTCCCTGCTCGGGGGCCCTCCCCCTCCCCGCTGCTTCTGGTGACTCCAGGCTCAGAGCGGCCTCCCCTCCATCTCTGCGTCCATCGCTGCATGGCCAGCTCTGTATTTCTCGTCTTCTTATAAGGACACTGGTCATTGGATTCAGGGCTCACCCGAATATAGTATGATCTCATCTCCAACCTTAGCTCGTTACGTCGGCAGTGACCTATTTCCCACTAAGGCTGCATTCTGAGGCTCTGAGTGGACCTGAATTCTGGGGGGACACGACCCAACCTCCTGTACTTACGAAGATGCAACGTGAATCGGACAAGACAGGCCCACAGAGCCTCGCTTTCCCATTTCTGCTCCCAGACTCTCAGCTGTGTGAGTTCTCCGGGGCTGGGTTCCAGCATCGGACTTCACTGCTCGGTGCCCTCAGTACCCTTCCTTTCCTCGTTTCTCACACACCGTCCTCCCACTCGGAACCCACTGTGGGGACAGAGCCAGGAGTGCAGTTTCCAGGCTCTCAGGCTCACGTGGAAAGGTCCTGACTCGGGTAGTAAATGGCCATCAACTGGGATTGGATGGCCATCAGCTGTCACCAGTGAGCCATTGGCCACTAATATAACTGCTGTGGCTACGCTAGCAGCAGATGGTGACCGGCAAGAAGATGGTGGCTGAGCTAGCAAGAGCGGATTGCAGTTAGGACGGCGGATTGCAGCTAGCAAGTGAGGTCGGTTGGCAGAGAGAAGTGGACGGCAGGTTGCGGATTCTGTGTCTCCCGCTTCCTGTGTCTCCAACCCAGCCGCCAGCGAGACTATAGTGGTATGACTCCCCTACCTATGGTTCCGTGGGTGTTCCTTTTTGGCCTCACCGTGTCCTGCGTTCTTATGTGGGGAGCAGGACCGGAGACCCCGAGTGACTCCCTGCATGACACCCACCCTATAGGATTTCCCAACAGGGGCAGCCTGTTGCTGTTGAACCCTCACTCTTCACTGTTCTGAAAACGCCTTTGTTTTGCCCTCATTCCTGGGAGGTGTGTTCGCTGGGTCTGTCCTTTAAGCTCCCTGTAGGTGGCCTTTCATGGCTTCTGGGTTCCATCCCTGCGTGCGACACGCCAGCTGTGGTCTTCACTCCTCAGTGTCATCTGTCTCTTTCTTTGGCTGCTTTAGAGGTATTTCTGTTTGTTTCTGTAGTTTCATTAAGATGTGTCTAGGTTTGGATGCCTTTTTATTAACCCTACTTGGGGATCGCTGGGAGTTTTGGGGGAGTATTTTTTGGTCAGTTCCACCAGTTCTATAAAATTTTCAGACGTCATCTCTTTAAACGTGGATCCGCTCTTCTGTTTCTCTCCTGCCTTCCAGAGCGTCCAGGGACACGTCAGACCTCCTCATCTTTTCTCCGTGTCTCTAAACTTGTCACGTCCCCCAACCCCTCTCGCCTCTCCATGTGGCATTCTCTGGAACATCTTGTGGCCTCTTCTTTAGTTTGTCAGTGCTCCTTCAGGGAAACTGAATATACCGTGAAAACAAAAATTGAATACATAATTCTCATTACATATTTTATTTCCAATTTTCAATTTGGGTTCACCATACCAACTCCTTTGTAACACTCTCCTGTTTCTTGTAGATTTTTCAATCAGGCTTCTATTTTGTTACGCGTAACAGATACACAGTGGTTTCATAATATGCGGCTGGTTTTTCTAGTATCTGAGGCTGTGGGTCTGTTTCTGCTATCTGTTTCCGCTCCTGTCTCTCACTCCCTGGGCTTGTTCCCTTTTGCATTTGTGCTGAGACCCGCTTGTGGTTACTAAATGATCCAGGGAGGCGCTTTGAAGCCTAGGATGCAGGTGGTTTGGGCGGGGAGGGTTTCCATTTGGTTCCTCTGGGCGCTGGTCACCACAGGTCCGGGGGCGCTTGGATCTAAATTCTCTGATGAGGCTCCTGCGAGCCCCGGCAGATGTGTGCCTGTGCCACAGAGCTGTGTGGTCCCAATTGCCAGTGGCAGCCCCACCCATCACCATGGTCCCTGAGGTGGGTCTGTTTCTGGTTTCCCTGCGTCCTGAGCCTGGGGCTCTTGGTGTGCTGCGCTCTGTGCGGATGACCTCCTGTGGGCCCCCCTCCATGGCTGGGCCTGGGCTGGTCTCTGTGTTTTACGACGTCGTGGAAACCCGTTTGGTTTTGTCACAACATCTCCATGAGGATCACTTCCAGGACCTGTTCACCCTCTGCACCCCCCACCCCGCCCTTCGCTTGTGGCCTCCTTATTTCTTACTATCTTGGTACCTCTTTGCTTTGAACAAGATTTTTTTCAGCACTTTTGTTTCTTAGTGAGAGATAATTAACCTCGCCTGCACTTTTACCAGACATGTAAGGGATGGGAAGCCCTCCATCCCACTTTTCCTGGCCTCCCACCTCCCTGCCGTCAGCGAGCCTGGCCAGCTGGGTTTGAAAACATGCTCTCTGTTCCTCTCACTCCACGTCTCAGCCGTCTTTGCTCACTTCCTCTCAGAAATAACCTCCTCGCTGCTCCCTGACAGTCAGGGATCTTTGCAAAACACAAGCCAGATCAAAGCCTTTGCAGATGAAAGTCCCCCGTGGCACACCTCCCCGTGTGCTCAGGGCAAGCCGCAGGCCTGAGACTCCCTGCAAGGTCTTCCCAGACCTGGCCTCGGCCCGTCTTTCTGCCCGTCTCCCCATGGGCTCAGCCCCGTTAGCCTTCTTGCCATTACACCCCTATGCCAAGCTCACCGCCTGCTCCAGTCCTTTCCCCGAGGCCCATGGGGGCCTTCAAGGTGCCTCCGTGTCATCACTCTCGTCCCCTCTCCAACCTCACCTCCTCTGAGAGGCCTTTCCTGAGCATTCGGTCCCAAGGCTCCACTGCCCCTGTCAGCTCCCTCTGTCCATTTCACCGCCACTCATCACCATCTCGTTAGGCCAGTGCGTTCACGTCCGTACTTGGTGGTCTGTCTCCCCCTTTAGGGCGTAGGCTCCCTGGCACGTCGTTGGCACTCAGGACAGTGCCTGTACTCAGCTCAATAAACACTTGTTGGATGAATGGATGCTTGTTGGATGCGCAGAGGCAAGAGATATGGGAGGGCAAACAGACCTCACGGCCTCTGGTTTCCAAACAAGGTTGTTGGAAGCCTGGGGGTGGGGGGTGGGGCGGGAATGTTTTCCGGCCTGACCTGGTGTCTGTGACCTAATCCGCACTCTCCCTCTTGTTAAGAATGAAAACTTTTCTAAGTTTGTGTCTTTTGACCAACTTCATCTATTTCACGCACCCCCAACCCCTCATCTTTGGCAACCAACAATCTGTTCTCTGTATCGAAGAATTGTGTGTCTTTAGATTCCACATATAAGAGGGATCATCTGGTATTTGTCTTCCTCTGTCTGGCTTATCTCACTGAGCATAATGCTCTCAGGGTCCCTCCACGTTGTCGCAAGCGGCAGGATTTCCTTCGTTTCATGGCTGAAGCATAGTCCCTTGTACAGACACCACTTTTTTTATCCATTCATCTGTTGAGGACACGTACGTTGTTTCCTTGTCTTGGCTACGGTGAGTAATTCTGCAGTGAACATGGGGGTGCAGACATCTCTTGGAGACAGTGGTTTCATTCACATACGTACCCAGAAGTGGGATCATAAGGTAGTTCTATTTATAAAATTTTGAGGACCCTCCATACTGTTTTCCACAGTGGCTGCACCAATTTACATTCCCACCAACAGGGCACCAGGGTTCCCTCTTCTCCACGTCCTCGCCAACACTTGTTGTTTGTTGTCTTTTTGACGATAGCCGTTCTGACAGGTGTAAAGTGACATCTCATTGTGGTTTTGATTTGCATTTCCCTGAACGAGTCTCGTTGAGCATCTTCTCATGTGTCTGTTGGCCACTTGCACATCTTCTTTGGGAAAATGTCTGTTCAGTTTTTCTGCCTACGTTTAAATTGGATTGTTGTTTTTTTACTACTGAGTTGTATGAGTTCTTTATATATAGTTTAGATATTAGCCTCTTATCAGATACATGATTTGCAAATATTTTCTCCCATTCCGTCGTTTGCCTTTGATTTTGTTGAAGGTTTCCTTTGCTGTGTGGAAACTTTTTAGTTTCATGGAGTTGCATTTGATTATTTTTGCTTTTGTCACCTTTGTCTTTGATGTCAAATCCAAAAAGTCATTGCCGAGACCCATGGTAAAGAGCTCGCCCCCCATATTTTCTTCTAGGAATTTTATGGTTTCAGGTCTTAAGTTCAAGTCTTTCATCCATTTTGAGTTGATTTTTTGCGTGTGGTATAAGATAGGGGTCCAGTTTCATGCTCTTGCATGTCTCTGTCCGGTTTTCCCAACAGCATTTATTGAAGAGACTGTCCTTTCCCCATTGTGTGTTCTTGTCTCTTTTGTCACAAATTAATTGACCGTGTAAGTGTGGGTTTATTTCTGGGCTTTCTGTTCTATTCCATTGATCTACGTGTCTGTTTTTAGCCAGTACCATACTGTTTTGGTTACTATAGTTTGTATTATAATTTGAAATCAGGGAGTATGATGCCTCCAGCTTTGTTTTTCTTTCTCAAGATTACTTTGGCTATTTGGGGTCTTCTGTGGTTCCATATAAATTTAGGATTGTTTGTTCTATTTCTGTGGAGCTTGCCTTTGGTATTTTGATAGGAATTGCCTTGAATCTGTAGATTGCTTTGGGGAATGTGGACATTTTAACAAGATTAATTCTTTCAATACATGAGCATGGAATATCGTTCCATTTATTTGTGTCTTCAATTTCTTTCATCAGAGTCAGGAAAAATTATTTAAAGCCTGAAAACAAGCGGGAAAAAGCACTATTCTTTCTAAGTCATACTGGGACTCATGTAATGAACATTTCCTTATCTAGAGAAGTGGACCTGTGTTTAACTTTGCTATTTACTATTAATTAAGGATTCAGATTTTGTGAAGTTATGTTAATCTGTAGCTTAGTGTCTGGTAGAAACTGCACGGTGGGATACTCACCCATTCCACCTGTAACTCAGCAGGCGCCTTTCTGGCCGGTGAACTGGCTTTACCCGCCTATTGGTTCCTGTGTTAATGAGCTAATACATTGTTGATACATATTCATTTTATGTTTGTATAACAGCCCCGCTTTACCTTTATGTAAGTTATACTCCGATAGCCTCAGAGGCTGAGCGAGCCTGCAGCTGTTTGCACTGCAGGCCGTGTGCTGACAATCAGTCTCGTGTCAGAGCAGACGCCCCGACCAGCTGGCAGCTGTGGGTCCTCGGGCAGCCTGCATGGCCCCTCTGCTCCAGCTCCCCACTTACACGTGGACCCATCAAACCGTTAGTCTCAGCTTCTTCTAAGGACTAAATGAGACCCAGTGACGCTCTGCAGTAACCATACTACTATTCATAACCATTATTACTCTTCATAATAATGATATGAAGAGTAAGATATTGGTCTCTGTAAGTCTCCACTGACTACAGGGAAGGCCCCACTTAAAACCAGGGGCTCCAAAAGGCTCCTCTGGCCCCACTACCTGCTGGACCCTTACCAGGGAGTGGTCCTCAGAGCTCCGCCCAGGTGCCCCTGCCCAGCTCTTACCTGCAACCCATGCTTTTGTTGTTGGTTGTTTAGCAGCTTTGTTGAGTTGCGACCACACAGCTCACCCGCTGATAGGGTACATTCAGTGGCTTCAGTGTGCTTACAGGTACGTGTAGCCACCAGGACTCTAATTTTAGAACCTTTCATCACCTCAAGAAGACCCCTCCCCCATGTCCTCCCCCACTGCTCATCTGCTGTCTGTCTCAGTGGACTTGCCTCTCTGGACATCTCCTGTGAACAGGATCAGCGATCAATCACCTGGTCTTTGGTGGCTTCTGGGAGCCCACAGGCAGCCCCACCAAGGAGAGGCAGTGGTGACCCCTGCAGGGAGGGGACTGCAGACTCCCACCCAGTGCTCAAGGACAGCCCAGGGGCCTTTTATCCATCCGGTCTGTGTTTCCTGAGCACCAGTCATGCACTTGGTAATGGAGACACCAGTGAACAAGTAGCACGCGGTGCCTTCCCTCATGGCTGAGTCCAGAGGCGCCAGCAGCAGACGGCCCGTCCAGCTCAGTGGGGTCGGGACCATGATGGGACAGCTGTCCTGGCACCTCTGGTCACCTTGGGCCCACTGGGCAGTGGGCCTCTCTCAAGGTGCCTCCTGAGGCAGGTCCTGGCCCAGGACGAGGTACCACCTGTTTCCACTTAGCCGCCTCCTGGCTGGGGTGATGTCATCACAGCTCTCAGCCTGGCCTGGTGGGTGCTGGCCGCCGGCCATCATGACAGCTTGACTGGGGGCCCCAGTTAGGAGGAGGGGCCGTGGGGGCTCAGGTCCTGGGGGGGCTGTCACTTCTAATCCCAGAGCCTCGGCCTGGTCCCCGGAATCCTGGCACGATCTGACAGGCAGAGGGGGGAACGACCAGGTCCAGCTGCGGTGTGAGGAGGGGGCCGCCCTCCTAGTGCGAATGAGGGGCTGAGAAGCTGCCTCCGAAGCAGAGCGCCCAGCCCCCGCGCTCGGCTGCTTTCCTGGCTGCTCGGGAGCCCAGCCCGGCCGGCTTGCAGTCGCCTGTGCTCTGCCATCGCTCGTGGTGCTGTCAGCAGGCCAGGCCGGGAGCCGGGGCCCAGGCCCAGTTCCGCGTGGGAAAGCTGTGTGCCTCTTGCATCTTACTCCATGTTTATGAGCTGACAGTGACCATGCAGCCCCACCTGGGTTCGGGGTCAGCCAGGAAATCATGCCAGCACAGCCAGTCCTCCCAGGGCCCCGGTCCCCGTTTTACAAATGAGGAAACTGAGGCCCAGAGACGTTATGTCCAACTGACCCCAGAGCCGTACTCTTGGCCTCTGCCTGTTCACTCTGGTTGACTCAGGGCACGGACCCTGGGCAAGACTGTGTGGCTTTGGGGACAAATGCCACAGTGTCCTCTCCTCACAAAGGGCTTTCTGGGGAGAGTGTGACCGTAACGGCAGATGCCACCAGCAGGGAGGTGTACCTCAGGAGCTTCTGGCCACAGCCACACTCCCACGCCCACCTGGCCTCGCACGCTCATTTCATTTACGTGTATTTTTGTCCAGATTCTAAATAAGTGCCACAGGCACTTATGCAGCCCTGCCAGTGGCCATCTGTGTGTACTCGCTGTCCTGGGGACACACCTCTCTCGTCCTGTCATTCAGCTAACACTCCGTCAGAGCGCTCCTTGGTGCTTCTCCACTCCTGGTAAATGTCTGTGGGGTTTGGTGGTGGGCAGGTGCTCCCCACTGCTCAACGTGCAGGCGGTTTGAATTTCTCATTGCTCTAAACACACTGCTGAGCACATTATTTGTTACAGAGCTTCCCACCTGCCCTTTTCTTCCTGAGGATGGAGTGAAAGGGTGTGAGCCTCTCTTGGCCTTTCCGTGCATCCTCAAGGTCCTTAGGCTGTCACGGATCCACCCTGGCCCTCGCTCTTTGTCTGGCTCTAGACACAGACCCACAAATGCAGTTCGGGGGACGGAGCCGTTGTGCCCCCAGCCATGTATACCTGCTACCAGCACCAACTCACCAGACTTTGCTGAAAGTGTCTTCTTAGTGTTTGAAGTACTATTAGCGAATTGTGCCTTCTTTCCCCCGAGAAGGGCTAAAATGTCCCCTCTGTTTCTTGCCTTCTTGATTTGGGTAAATGTCCACGGGTCCACCGTCAGCAGCGCTCTGCCCTCCCAGCCCGATCCCGATGGGGGACACGGGCTTCTGGGGACGCGTGGTGCTTGCTTTGGAAGCTTCCAGCTGGGACGGGGCTGGGCTCACTGGGGCTTAGGGAGGTGAGGAGAAGGCAGGGAGGGGTGACCTCTAGGTGCAGAAGAGATCAGCAGGTGGAGGTCGAAGGCCCTGGCCCTCACGCAGCCCAGTCCTGTCCCAGGAACTTTGCCTGAGGGGCTGCAGCGGCCGGAGCTGTGGGCTGGGCTGTGCCTCGGTGGCCCCTCGTCGTGTGCGGCCAGCGCCAGCTGGACCTCTTGCACCCTGTGCTCAGGCTGCCCGGCACATCCTGCCTCCCTTCTCGCTGGCCCCCAAGAGCCTTGGACAGGACAGACAAGCAGCGAGGTACCAGCTCTGGGCTGCTGCTGTCCCATTGGTCCTCATGCCGTCAGACCCAACGACCCAACATATTTTCAACAGTCCTGTGACCATCCTGAAATGAAATTTCTGGATGATGTAGCTACTCTCCCATCATTCCAAGTGTAACGGGTTAAACAGGATTCCCCCGAAAGTCATGTCCACCTGGGACTTCAGAGTGAGACCTTATTTGGACATAAGGTCTTGGCAGATGTTACGTAGGATCTGAAGGTGGGATATTCTGGGATTAGGGTGTCCTGAAGTCCAGTGACTGGTGTCCTCATGAAAAGAGGGCACAGAGAGACACAAAGAAGCAGGCTGTGTGAGGACAGAGGCGTAGATGGAGGGACTCAGCCACAAGCCTGGGGACACTAGAAGCTGGAAGAGACGAGGAAGGACCCTCCCCTTGGGCCTCTGGAGGGAGCACGGCCCTGCTGACTCCTTGATCTGGGAGTTCTGGCCTCCAGAACTGGGAGGGAGTAGCTTGTTTGCAGCCACCCAGCTGAGGTCATTCATCACAGCAGCCCCAGCTCATTGACCCACCAAGTAAATCAACCCATGGCGGAAAGGAGCTGCTTTGTATGCCTTGTTACAAGCTGCCCGTCACGGGGCTCTCTTGTAGGTGCTATTAGTGAGTCCATCTTACAGAGCAGCAAACAGAGGCTCGGGGATGCTGAGTGACCTGCCCAGGGCACACAGCCAGGAAGAGGGGAGCCGGGTTCCAGGTCTGTCTGACCTGCAGGTTCAGCCTGCTTATGGGTTTCACCAGTGGTGCAGGGTCCCTCCTGTTCTCTGAGTCTCTGTTTCCTCCCTACATTGCGGGGTGCCTCTTGGTGCCCCCCATGGGCTTGTCCCTCAGCCCCTCCTGTCCTTCCACTGAGCTTCACCAGAACCGGGGGCTGCGTGTTCTCTCTGTGCCGATGAGGTCATCGCTCATGGTGCTAAGCAACCAAGACACAAACCTGAGCTCCCAGAATGCCGCTGTGGACCAGACAGTGTGTGTGTGTGTGTGTGTGTGGGGGGGTGGCGCTCCAGGGCCCCAGGCCCACCTGGAGGGTCAGCAGTGGCTGTGGGGAGGCTCTGGCTCCCCTATGGGCCCCAGGTTGGCCTGTGCTTGTATTTGTGTGACAGTCGCAGGGCTGGCTCCTGACCTCTGGGAACCCCGTCTGAGCAGACCTGAGGGTTTGCCGAGTTTCCTGAGCTCTGCCTGGTGCTGTGGGTCTGTGGGCACCCATGTAAATCCAAATAAAAATCGAGCTGAACTATAAAATAAGTGTGAGCATGTCTAATGGAGTTTGGTTTTGCCCAAAATGTTGCTTCTTCCCCCATCACTCACATTTTACCCACTTATTTTTGGGTGTCCAGGTGTGTCTGCTCTGCCCCCCGGGGGCTGCAGGGACACATCTCTTTTCCAAGCTGGAGGCCTGCGCCCCCTTGTCAGGCTGGACATCCATTCCCCATCCTTCCTCCCCACTCCTTCCTCCTCCTCCCACCCCTCCTGCTCTCTGGCTGATAACTGCAGACACTTGCCCTCCACACACTATGGCATCCCCCCCTAGGAACCACCTTCCTCCATAAACACGATACCTTTCTGGCGCCTCAGAAATGGCACACTCCTTGTGCTACCTATGGTCCCATCCATATTTCCTTTCCTCAATTGTTCAGAAATGTACCTTGTGGCTTTTTGATGTCTTGGGCTTAGGATGAAATTGCTTACACCCCGTTTGGTCCAGGCTCGTTTATTTCCCTGGAGGACACTCCTGCCCCTTCATGTTTCCCCACAACACTGACTTTCAGAGACCAACGCCTAGAACGTCCGTCCCAGCCTGGATTTCGTCGGGTGTTGCTTTCCTTGTTCCCCTGGCCCCTGTGTTTCAGCCCCAGAGTCTGGATTAGGTTCAGATGAACGTTTTTTTGGTGAGAGCACTTCCTGTGCGATCCGATGCTTCCTACCGCGTCCCTCACAGGCACTCGGGGCTCTTTTAAACCTGGCAGAGTCCTTCCACCAACACGCCAGGAACAAGCCGAACTGTCAGGCCTGTGAGAGAAAACTCGCACGAGCCCCACACAGGAGCCGCTCACATTCCCAGCTCATGGGTGAGGAGCCCGAGATTTAGAGAAGGAAGCATTTGCTCACGTCACACGTCCAAACAGAGCCCAGGCTGCTCTGTCACTGCTCTGCGGGGACGTGGGGCCCACAGAGCCAGAGCCTTGAGTGGGGTCAGTGGTCAGCGCTGCTCCGGCTAGGTGGTTGCAGAGGGACCTCACTGCCTTCCCTGATCCTCCCAAGCAGTGCAGGGGACGGATACTGTCCAGCTGCTTCTGGCCCTTTGGCCCTCCAGCCTAGAGAGCCTGGGTGTGGCCCAGGGGCAGGGGTGAGAAGGGCGCAATGGGCTGGGGGGTTCCCATTCTGCCTCGTGCTTCCCAAGGCCTCTGGGGCACTCCTGACTGGACGGGCCTGCAGCTGCAATGATCAGGTCACAGGGAACAAACAGCTTCGAGGGGGGAGAGGGTCAGGAACCACCTCTGTCTCCATGGCCCCTCCCATTCACGCCATCCCCCTCCGTCTCCTCTTCCAGGGAGCCAGCCAGGGTTCAGATGTGCTGCAGAGAAGGCAGGGTTGGGGCCTCTCGTCCGAGACCTTGTTTCTCTCCACAAAGCTGCGGAGAAGGACAGCCCGAGCCGCGCTGACCAGATGGCAGCCCAGGGCTGCACATGAGAACGAAATCTCTGTGTTTGAATCCCAATCTTGAGAAGCAGCCAGAGTTACTCAGATGTTTCCACTCAGTGTTTGGCAAAGGTGCCACGAGGGGGAACAACAGCAGAAGGGGGTGGCCTCAGCACGGCAGGAAGGACGCTTCCCCGTAGGTGGCTGCCTTCGGGCCTCGATGCAGATCTCCTCCAACCAGCCCCCGGCCGCGATGGGCAGGCAGCAGGGCGTGGGCCACAGCAGACCCTCCGGCCTCTCCAGGATGCCGGCTCTGGCCCCTCCTCTTGGCGTTGGTCAGTGTGTATTACACAGAGCCCATCTGCAGAGCCAAGGGGACAAAACTTTTGTGTGTAACCCAGGGAAACGGAAAGGCGATGGTCTGTGGCAGCTCCTGGGATTGGCCCCCACTGGGGGCCCCAGAGCTCAGGAGCTGGGCGTCTGAGGTGTCCGTGGAAAGAGACCCTTGGCTGCCAAGATTGAGAACGGGCTGCATAACTGGATTGACGTGGCCTCAGAAGACCTCAGCCCATTCATCCGCGGTGCGTTTTCAGGGGTGCTATGAGCGTGGAAGCGCCCAAACTTAATCCTTTCAGGTCAGGTATTTTCTCATGGAAATCTTGCCTCATTCCATGCGGACCGGAGCCAGTTCACAGTAAATGCATAGACTAAAATAGTATTAAAGTGTGAATACATGAAGACACGTGGGGTGAAATGTTCTGAAAGGACATAGCGATGAGGGTGGCACCACACTGTGAGTTGACTAAACGCCCATGAACTGCAGACTTTAAAGGGGCTGAGATGGCTAAACACTATGTGCGTCGTTTCGCCACAAAAAACCCCCAACAACTTAAAATGAAACAAAACTCGGGGCCGGGGGAACCGTAATTGGAAATTGGACCGGGGCAGTGGGAGGCAGCAACTCTGCAAAAGGGGTGTGGTTTGCAGGGCGCTCCTCCGTGAGCCGCCACAGGGGGAGGAAACCCACATTCATCTGCACCCTGAAGATATCGACTGAGCTCCTACCGTGTGTCGGGCCCCGTATGGGGGACAGCATGCTGATAACGAGGCCAAAATGGTCCCTGCCCCTGGGGGTCTGCCCAAAGCCCGAGGAAGCCAGTTATGCAGTTGTCCCTCTTCATGAGAACAGTCGTGTGCGTTCCATGGGGGGAGTCTGTTTTCACGCAGTGGGCTTTCCAAGAAATTGCACCCAGCCTCGTGTGGGGAACAGGGAGCTATTGGACCGTAGTTGGCCCAGAACTGGGCACCATGATCCATGGACGAATCAAGAAACTGAAGTAAAATGTTGACTGAAAACAATACTGCACAACAGGGGCAGCACGACGCCTGGAGAAGGGAGAAAGCAAGTGGCTGCAGAGGCTCCAGAAACTTCCTGGAGGACAGTCCCTCTTTTTAGTTCCTTTCGGTCTCTACCCAACAGTAGAATTGCTGGGTCCCTTGGTGAGTGTATATGTAGCTTTATGAAAACCATCAAATCGCTTTTTATAGCGGCTGCGCTGTAGTGCATTCCTGGTGTTTCTGTCTGCCCTCCAAGCCCACCGTCCATCCTACTCGGCTCCGTTCCCTGCCCGGAAAGGTGGTCCTGGATTGATGACAACAAAGGGCCCTCCTGTCCTCTGACCATGGGTCTCAGCCAGTGGGTGGGGTCCGAGGGAAGGGAAGAAGAGCGTGAGGCAGGGCATGTGCCCTCCCTGTGAGGTCGTCTGTTCGCCTCAGGCTGGCCCTGCCTCTGAGGGCCACTCCTCCGAAGGTGGCCTCTCCATGTGGGATCCAGCAGCTCACCCTCCCTCCTTCCTGGGGCGTGGGGCGACAGCCCCCAGTTTTACTGCACTGTCCCTGGGCCCCCCTCCCACACCACCTGGTAGCACAGGAAGCCTCCCTGAATCACCTGGACTCGAGGGAGCCGCCTATTTCCTGTGGGTGCCTGACGCGTGCAGGCAGGAAACGAGACCCCGTGCACAGTCCGACTGACTTTGACCTCCCTGGGCAGGCACTCCCTCGGTCTCACTCACTGGTATCACCCCAGCACCAGTCCCGGTGCCCAGTATGTAGTGGGGCTCAGTAGATATGCTTCGGAGAAATCAGTGATTTCACTGTTTCAGTTAGGTCCCAGGTATTCTAAATGCGTCAGAGACCTACGTCCTGGCTGCAGAAAGACTAGCTTCCCTTTTTGGGGTCTCCCACCTTCAAGGGAACCAAAATGACATGTCAGGGCAGAGGACAGTCCCATGAAGAGGTGGCGGTTTGTCTGACAGAAGAGCAGAAGGCCCTGTAGTCCGAGAGGAATGAAATCAAGGAGGCTGCGTCCACCGTGGGCTTACCTGGGCAGGGGGTTCACTCTCTAAGTTCACGTTCCTCATTGTAAAGTGGGGACGATTATTAACTTCACTGTGATGAGTACGTGGACGATGTGTGGAGAGAGGGGCACCTGGCCTGGTACATATGGGGGGGACCCAGAGCAGCCTCTGCGATGACGTCATACCTCGCGCCTGTACGTCCCCGCGGTACCGAGTGCCCAGCCGGAAAAGGCTCCTGGTCTGATGGGCATTGATGTGTCTGCTAAATACGATCTCTCTCTCGTCTTGAAATTGGTGCAGGGGCACAGACGCCAAGGACAGTGGGTTTCAACCCAGCTGTCACCTCATGTCTCACCTCACAGAGCAGGTAGGAGAGATCAGCGTCTGTTGAAAGAGGTGAGCAGAGCAGGTTTCTTGGTGGAGGGGCAGGGTGCTGCGTGGGGACGCGGAAGAGGGGCTTCCTTCTGATGGGAGACCGGGCCAGGGGTGCCAGGGAAGCCTGACTTGTGTCGTAGGGTGTGCGCGGGACCCGCTGTACTCCTAGTGATTAGCATAGATACAGTTGCCCTGGAAGTATTTGCTGGATAAATAAATACCAGAATATATGAGTCGAGAGAAACTCTTGTTTATAAACAGGAAAGCCGGATAAGAATGTTTATAGTAGTATTGTTTATAATGCCAGAGGGTGGAAACAGCTCCAACGCCCATCCACAGGTGCTTGGACAAACGGACAGGGGTGTGTCCATGCAGCAGAACACGACACAGCAGTAAAACGGATGAATAGAGGTTATGAGGATCAACATGGATGAACATAAACGATAACTGAGGGAGGAAGGCAAGTGGGGGAAAATGCATAACCAGTGCTCCTTCCATCAACCCCGCCCCCACTGCTGCTGGAGCAAATCACCATGGATTCAGTGCTTAAAACAACCCAGATTTACTACCTCACTCTTCTCGACATCAGCCCCACAGGATCAAGTCAGGGTGTCAGCAGGGCTGCTTCCTCCTGGGGGAGCACCCCTTCCGGGCCTTTCCCAGGGCTGGAGGCCTCCACGCCCTTTGGCTCGTGGCCCCTTCCTCCAGCTTCGAGGCTGCAGGGTCTTCTCTCCTCCAACCTCTGCTCCGTCCTCACGCCTTCTCTCAGACTCTGACCTCCTGCTCCCTCTAGTAAGGACCTTGTGCTGCCCCTGGGCCCACCGCACCATCCAGGGTCGTCTCCCGTCTCAGGGTCGCTAACTCCATCGGGTCTGCCAAGTCCCTTTGGCCGCGTGAGGTCACATAGTCACGGGTTCTGGGGCTTCGGACGTGGGAGCCTTTGGGGGCTGTCCTTCAGGCCCATGTGTCTCACTCACCTGGGGCATTCAGGGGAAAGGAGGTCTCTGGGGAGGGGGATGGGATTCAGGAGGTGTACAGAGGGGCGTTTGCCTGTCTGGGCTGTTCTGGGCAGCATTACTATTGTTTTAAAGAACGAGGGCAGCGGTGTCTATGACCACCCGCAACCCCCACCCCTCCCCTTTCGGTGTCATCCTGCGACAGCTCAGCCTCCAGGGGCCACATCTCGGCCGCATCACAACTGGGGGTGGGCGTGTAGATACCCCAGCTCCCTACCCCTTGGTGGGATATTCTGGATTTTTTCCCAGAGTGCCCCTGTAGGTTTGCACCCACAGTCCTCCTGTGTGGGATCTGGCTTCACACATACTCACTCATTTTCTGTTTTGAGCTGAGATTCATATATCGTGAAGTTAACCCTTTCAGGGTGAACACTTCAGTGGCATTTGGTCCAGTCACAATGTCGTGCAACCATCACCTCTGTCTAGTTCCAAAATGTTTTCATCACCCAGAAGGAAACCCCGTGCCCGTTAGCCATCACTCCCCCGTTCTCCCCTCCCCAGCCCCTGGCAACCACTACTTTTCTTCCTGTCCCTATGGATTTCATATAAATGGAATCACACGTTACAGGGTCTTTGTGTCTGGCTTCTTCCACCGAGCATGTTGCTGAGGCTCCTCCGGCCGGAGCGTGTGTCAGTGCTGCATCCCTTCTTATGGCTGATGTCCCACGGTGGGCACGGACCATACTGAGTCCATCCGTCCATCAGCTGATAGGCACTTGGGCTGGTCCCGCCTCCTGGCCGTGGTGGATGTGCTGCCCTTAACACGTGTGTGTGGACTTGTTGGAGCCCTGTATTCAGTCACTGTGGGTGCACACCCGGGAGTGGGGTGCTGCTGTCTCCGCTGGTGGCCTTCCCTTCCCCATGTCCACCCACCCCCCCACACACATTCTCTCCATCTTTCAAATGCAAGACTTGTTTTCCAGTCCGTCTCAGGATCTGTTTCTGGAAAAACAAAAACCTCCCAGAAGTTGAGATTTGTTACACCGGAGCCATCTTCTCTAAACCTGAACTGCTTGTGTGGCAGCCCCCAGTCCATACTGGTCCCGTTCCCAGTGCCCCACGGCCACGTGTGTCTGTCCAGTGGCTACCAAATCAGCCAGGCGGGCGTAGGACATCCCACCATCACAGAACAGTCCATTGGATGGCACTTCTCTGTACTTTCTGGTGTGTTTGAGATATTTTACACTTTAAAAAGTGCCCTAAAAGGCCTCAAAACAAGCAACAGAAGCGAGCAGTGTTTGTGGGGTCCCAGTGGAGCAGGAGGTGGGGAGCAGAGACGGCGGGTGGGTGGAGTCGACTCAGAGCCCCTGAACTTGGGACTCAGCCTCTCAGCCTGGACCGGGGCGGCACACAAGCTGCTTCAACACCCAGCTTATTGGAGCAGGGACCTCATCTGAGGTCCAAAGCCAGGAAGTCACTGGGCCATTGGCAAAGCGGGGGTCCCAGCAGGGTGGTCTCGGGAGGGGCAGGCAGAGCGGGGCTGCCCCCCTGGGGAGGGGGTTCCATGCCCTCTACCTCCCCACCAGAAACGCGCTGGTGCTGGGGAGCAGGGGCCCAGGTGCTGTCCCTTCCACAGAGGGGTCTGGTCCAAGACGACTCCTCTCCTGTGTCCTGCCCACCTGTGGGGCAGCCTGCGGGCCCGGCTCTCCCTGATTCCCGTCTGTGGAATGAGCAGCCCTCCCAGGAGGCCAGGGGCTCTCCTCCACCCTCTAGAGCCCGTGGCCCCCTTCCTTGTGCATTTCTTTAACCAACACTCTGAAGAGCTTGCCACGGGCCTCCATCGCTTTTAAAAATGGCAAACTTTAGCTCATTGAATGCATGGCACTGCCATGAAACCAGGGTCGTATGAATCTCACGTTACAGGCGGGGAAACTGAGGCAGACAAGGTCTGAGGGGGATGGTGTGTTGCGTGGCCCATTACCTTCTAGTGTTTTTAACCTGCTCTAGAGAGTGACTCCCTCCCCTGCAGTGGCCAGGCTGGCCAGTCTGCACTTCAGACTGCACTTTCTCTCCAAGCAGAGGAAGAGTTGGTGGCCTGTGCGGATGGCGCGGTGGCCCTGCCCCTGTGTGCCATGCCGCCCACCCTCTGTGCTCGCGTGGGCCGTGCAGGGCAGCAGCCGCCATGTCCGGGGTCCCAGCAGCCCAGGCACATGACTTCACCCTGCCACGCCCCGACCTCACACTAAGAATGACCCCTGGTCTCCTATCACTTCTTAGAGGTTTTGTGGGAGCCGGAAGAAAATAAAGACTCCCAATGCTTGGAGCTGGACCGAGTTCGTGTCCACCCAAACACGACGCTTTTCTTACACGCCTTAAATCCCCGCCTCCCAGGCTCAGGGACCAGAGCGGTCCTGTCCCTGGGACGGATGTGTGGGGATGCTCGGAGCACCCCTCCGAAGGTCGTCACTGTCCTTTGGGGGGTCTCAATGCCTCCCCCGCCACCACCAAGAAAGCAGTCGCGATGTTTGCATGGGCTTGCTCTCGTCCTCTGGGGCTAGGACTGCAGGCTGGCGATGATTACACAAACCCCACGGGGACAAGGGCAAACAACGTGCCAGGACCTGCAGAGGGCCAGCATGGCACTCGGCCCTCCCTCCCCAGCTCTCCTAGGACCCATCACGTGGAAATTAAAACACCATCTTCCAGGAAATTAATGAAAACCGTATTTACGAGGCAGCTGTTCTCGGGTGTGAACTTTGCTGAGAGACCGGCGTCCAGGGGTGAACTGGAGCGGCCCCCCCACCCTGGTCCATCTTCTACTAGTAAATGAACCCTGGGAATGTGCTGCTAGGGATGGAGATCCAAGAAGGCCCCCCGCACTCAGGTGGCAGAGGCAGTCACGCGGTTACTTGATTTATTCTCACGAGGAGACCGACACCCAAAGAGGTTGGTCTCCTTTTAGTAGATTTGGGGGCATGAGTGCTGCTGCCAGCACAGGGCTCGTTCTGATGTGTCAGCAGCTATTCATTCCTGCAATCAGTAATCCAAGTAGCCAACTGTGCTTTTTTGGTACCACTTCCCCATTGGTAGGTGGACGCTTCAACTAAGTGTCTGTAATTCCTTATTTCTAGCTGCGTCTCTTGTAACAGCCTGAGTAGCGGCAAAGTGTTTTATGCTCCTTACTTTATTCAGTGCTTTCAACAATCTGTGGAGTGGGTTCCATTCTTACTGCTATCTTACAGCAAGGATCAGAGAGGGGAGGTAACCCACCCAAGGACACTCAGCGAGGAAGTGGGTCCCTGGGTACACACTGGTGACCACTGCGCTCCACGGGGTAGAGGGTTTAGAGAGGTGGTGACCACACTGGGACAGACAGGATTGAAACAAAAACCTCTGTGTGGACTGCTGCTTCCTTCCCCTGATGATGTCATCTCCCGGCCCCAAAGCAGACCCTTGAGGGAGGGAGGCAAGGCGGGGAGCCAGTTCCTCTAGTTTATCAGGATCCAGATGAAGGCGGAGCGTTCCACCAGCAGCTTGCCCTCTGGCTGCTCAGCTAAGTCATCTTCTAGACTCCTTGCCGAGTCTAGGAGCACAGGTATTTTCCATGTTGTGTTAGAGTCATCTGTGTGGGAGCCTCACAGATGGAAATAAAATATTTACCATTTGGAACAAAATCCCAACTGGAGCAAAAAGCACTGGAAGGCAAGGATGTGGGGGAATGGCAGAGTTTTCCGAAGCAAACAGCTGCTACCCAGCTGTGGCCGGAGAAGGGAGCTGGGCCGCTTGCTGGGGACTTGGCCCTGACGCTCGGCTTTTCGGAGCCTCACCCAGGGGCACGTTTGCTGGGCTGCTTTGGTCCAGGCCTCCTCCCATTGTGCTTCGCTCAGGGGCCCGTCCTCAGATGTTCTCCAAGCCCCTCCATGGGCGTTCCCCTGCTCCCTCCTCCCTTCCCGGCACATGGCTCCCCTTTAATCTGCCTCCTCCCTGTCCCTCAATGGCCGTGTGTGACCAACTGTCCTCTCTCCCCATGTATCCTCCCCCACCCCATGGCGATGTCCAAAGAGACCTGGGGGGCCCAAAGGTCCAGTTGAAATGACCAACGTGAACCCGGATCCAGGCAACCCCTCATTTAGGGAAACTGAGGGGTGAGTGGGAAGGGAGCTTGCCAAGGTCACTCCTGGAGTGAATGGCTGCGTCCAGGCCCCCCCTCGAAGCTGTGTGTTCCCATTCCTTGACTTTGTTTTTTTGAAGGGACTCACTGTCCTTGACTTTGCTTTTCTGAGGGTACATCGGTGTGGGTGCACGAGGCGGCCGTGGCTGAACCCCAGGTCCTTGGAGACATGATTTCCTTATCTGTGGAGCCGTGCATTCTACTCTGCTCCTTTTTTCCTGACTGGATGGTCTTTCCCCAACCCCGTGCCCCAGAACACACACAGCCTGGCTCGCCAGAGCTCGAGCTAGGTCTCTCTCCTGGGAGGAGATTCCTGGTTTGGGAGCAAAGTCTCATCTCCAGGGACTAAGGAGTCATGAGCAGTGGGAGGGGTAGACCAGTTGTCTGGAGGATGAATCTCCGTGACCCCACCATTGGGCTAAGCCACTTCTTCTAGGACTCCTAACATGGTCCCGGTGGCCTCCCCTTGGGGATGGTCTGGGGGTGTCTCCAGGGGAAGGCCCTGGAACCTTCCTGGGAGGAAGGACCCACAATCTGTGGACATGTGAGGCATTTGTTAGTGTCTTATTCACAGTTGCCCGGGCAGCTGAGGCCACGGCTTCCCCAAGCCCTACTTCTCACGGTGACCTCCACACTGGCCTTCAGTGACCCAGGGACCCACCACCTTGTCTGTGGGACAAACCCCCTATTGATTCTCTGGTTCAACTAGAGGGAAAAATCCCCCTGAACCTCCGCCAAGGGTGTGGGGACCGCTCTGGAAGGGGTCCAGCTCCGGAACCCGGAGGAGGGGAATACTCCCAAGTTTTATGACTTGCTTCAAATAACTTCCTGGAAATGGCCAAGTGCGGCTGGCAGCCCGTGGTCTCTTTGGGGAGCAGTGTTCCACGCAGGAGAGGAGGGTCTCCCTTGTCTGTGTGCCAGCCTGGCCGGCGCTTGCGCGGTCGAGAGGGGCTGCGGCTCCGCGTGGGAGGGAAAGGCCCCACGTCCAGAATCTCTGAGCCCCCAGGTGCTCTGGGCTTCAGTGCTCCTTTCCAGGACTCTGGAACCTTCCTGGGGTCTCCAGGATGGCGATGGTCTGCTTGGACACATCAGAGTCACCAAATCTGCCTGTTTGACGGTACTGCTCACCCCTGCCGGGTCCACCCTGCAATTTGCTGTTAGTCACAGTGCTTAGGAAAGCAGAATCAGCCTCAAACTTTTGGGAAGGATGATAGAAATCATTTCAGTAAAGAAACCTTGTTAACCAGAACACTCCATGCCGACCGTGATAGGAATCGCACTGGCCGCCAGGGACAGTTCCTGCCAAGTGCCAGCTTCCGTGGCAGCCTCCACTTCGTCCTGGGTGACCTTGGGCAGTTACCAAACCTCTCTGTGCCTCCGTCCCCTTGTCTGTATCATGAGGGTGATGAAGGTGCCTGGCTCCCAGGGCAGCTCCTGCATTCCCACAGCACCTGGGACGTTGCCCACGTTACTGCCCTCAGTGTTTGGCCAATATCTGCGTTGTTTGCAACGTTGTTATTCTCCTGCGTGTATCTGGGCCACTTCTGTCAAAGTGAGCAAATTCTCTGTGGTTTTTAATGCCACCGATGGGCCAGGTGGCCCTGCCAACAGGTACACCAATTGGCTCTCACCACGCACTAGGCTCACCAGGTATTGAAAACTTTAAGTTTTTGACAATATAATAAGTCGAAAGCAGTATGAGCTCAGTTGCGCATCTTTTTATCTAGTTGTCGGCGATCTGTTTTCCTTCTCTGTGTCACTGCCTGTTTTTCTTATTGATTTGTACAAGCTCTTAGACAAATTACTAAGGAAGCGAGACTTGGCCTATCCTGTAGCAAGTTTTTTTTTTTTTTTGGTCAGGTTACCTTTGTATTTGAATAAGTATGTGAGATATTTGCATAGATATGTATGTATGTGCACACACACACACACACATGCCTACATGTGGTATCTATACCATCAGTTTACATCTTACACAGCTACATACACATACGTGTGTGTGTGTGTGTGTGTGTGTGTGTGTGTTACGCAGAACCTTCAAATTTGGTGTATTCCAATCAATCAATATTTTCCAATACAACATTTTTGGCACTGTCTAGAATGGTCTTCCTTCCTCCAAGATCGTATTGTAAATCCCCAGGTGGTTTTTCCCTACTTTTTTATGGTTTTATTTTTCATGCTTTAAGCTCTCTCCTTCTGGAATTTGTTTTGGTGTGAGGACGGAGGGAAGGAGGAATTCAGTTCTTCCTGAAGCTTTTTTCCTCCAAATGACCAGTCATTTGCCCACCACAATTTATAGGACATCCCGTCTTCTCCCTTCAATTTGTCATATTTGAAGATCCCACATGTCTTTCTGGGGTTATTTCTGGATCTGCTCAGTTCCACCGATCAGTCTAAATGTCCGGCACTGTTTGAAGTGTGGCGGCTTTTTGCTGAAAGTTCTGGTCTGTCCTCGTGAGTGCATTATTTTGTTCGAGCTGAACAATCATTTGTTAACTTCCCTCCAGCCCCACCGTGGAGAATGCTACTGGGATTTTAATCAGGAAGGTTCCGCTGAATTAACAGATCATTTTAGGGGGAAATGATGTTTTTATGTTTCATGAGCCTCCTATCTGTGAGGCAAGTCCTCTTCTCCCTGTTTCTGCCTGACTTCATGTAACTTAGTTTTAGTGCTGTCTTCGTGCAGATCCTGTGTATTCCTTAAGTGTGCCAAGGCATTTTGGAACTCTTATGTGTTTTGTAAATGGCGTCTGTTCCTCCTTTATGTGTTCTTGCTGGCTTCGTTTCTTTACAGGCAAGTGCATGGTAACTGTCTTCTGTTCTGTGAGCAGGTCCCCGTGAGCTCCTGTTGCCCTCCCGGCACAGCCCATGCAGCCAGCGTCCTGTCCCCAGCGTGGGTGTGGGTGCGGGGGTTTCTTCCTCTCTGCGGAGGACCAGATGGGTGGGGGTAAAAGATGAAAGGAGAGTGTGTGTGGAGGGGCACACGACGGGACTGCTGATCTTTTGAGTCCCAGACCAGCTTTCTCCCTCACGTTCTCAAAAGAAATGTTGCAACTGGACAAAGTGAAAGGAAACGATTGCTCCCCGCTCGGTTCCCACTGTGACCAGCTGCAGGGAGGCGCTTGTAATCAGCACAGAATTAATAACTGGAATTCCTTTCCCGGCTCACTGCAGGCCACTGAAAAATACCAGTGGCGTGAGTCACACATGGGTGTCACTCATGGTGGATCGGGCTGAGAGCGCAAACGCAGAGGGGCGGCCCTGGTGGCCGGCCCAGTAGCCCAGAGCACCCGCCCCGGCAGGGTCGTCCTTCGAACAACAAGCTCATTTTCTTGTCTTCTTTTTAAAAAAGGTTCCGCGCAACTGCAGAGCCATGGTAGCAAATGGACAAGGGCCGGACCCAATAATGTGGAGTCTCACACATGCTGAGCAAAAGAAAGGACGCATACTGCACAGTTCTGTTTACACAAGGCTGCACTCAGAGGACAGGGTAGAGGTCGCTTTGGGGACAGGTGAAGGGACAGTGGTGGGACTCAGGGCTCCCAGGAGATGGCACTATCTGAATTCTTGACCTGGGTGTTGTTCCCGGAGCACATGCTCTGTGACCGTTCACGGAGTGATGACTTGTTGATTTGTGCAGTTTTCTGTAACACGCATCCCATTTTAAAAAGTTTTTTTTTTAAAAAAAAAAAAGTTCCAATGTGCATTTTACTAAAATTCATTTTTCTGCGTCGCAAAATCTAAACAAGGGACCATCTGGATTTCCAGGTCGCAGGAAATTACAGGCCACGTTTGGAATATCAACGATGCGGCTGCCACATCCATCAAAGACAGAAATCAAGACTGAAAACATGTCTCTGCAGCTTCGCCCCACAGCAGGGTCATTCCTTTTCCTCGAAAAGTCCCAAAAGATTATTTTTAGCATCTGAAACTCATCTTTCCCCTCCTAAATTTGAACTTCGTGTTGCAAGAAAGCGAGTGTGTGTGTGTGTGTGTGTGTGTGTGTGTGTGTGTGTGAGTGTGTGTGTGTGTGAGTGTATCTTCTCCCAGAGAACCGCAGCCTGGCTGAAGTCACAAAGAAATGCTTGTGGCTTCACCCAGCGAGACTCGAATCTGCCTGCAGGCTTCGATCTGGGTTGAAATTTCATTCTGACAAATGAACGCCGTGGTGGTTTGGCCCGATTACAGACTCCAGCCCCACGGCCGGCACAGTCGAATGCCCCTTCTGTCACAAGGAGGTTTCAGGTGGGAAGACCCCATGGTTGGATCTGTGGGGACCCACCTCTGGGCCGTGGGTGCACGGCCGGCCGGCGCAGGCTGCACCTCCTCTGGTTGCAGACAGAGCCGCTGAAACACATCCATCATGTCCCCGAGACGGGGCAGAGGTCTGGCTGCGGAAAACTGCCCTGTGTGCTTGTTCTGGTGGGTTCTGCATTCTTTCCTAGTGAAGTATTGTGCATGGAAAACCAGAATATATGGTCAGCATTCTTCCTATAAACAGAGCGATTGTACATGGTGGAAGAATTACTTAGCAATGACTGGAGGGACGTTGCCATGGTTACCTCCCCCCCCCCCCCCCCACCATGTGGGCCCAGCATGCTGCCTACGTGGAACTGGGCAGTCCGGTACCCAGCTGACATGTGGCTGCAGAGGCACCGCCGTCCCAGCCGGGGCCTTGCAAGAGCATGGTGTCATTTACTTGAGAGCATGACTTTGCGTTCTTAGCCATAGAATGTCTTTCTGTCACATGGAATCGTATTGGGAGCCCAGGATGTGACATAGACTGAGATGGGGTACCCAAGGCGATGCCCAGGGGAGCAGGGCCCCCCACTCCAGCTGCATGCCCCCTTCCCCAGGACAGTCTCCGAGAGCCTTCAGTGGGCACCTTGGGGCTCCAAAAGCAAGGTTTGAAAACTACCAAACTCTTCACTGTCCTACCAGAGGATCTGTTTCTCACCGCCTCCAAGCTGCCTTCTAGAAAATTGATCTGCAGTCTGTATAAATCCAGGCAGGCCTCACTTTACATACGAGATTCATTCCAGCAGGAGGGTTGCCTAAAGCGTGTACATGGAATTACTTTCGCCCTGGTTTTCAGTAGAATCTCAGATGTTTTCCTAGAGGAATAAAAGGCTGGCTGTGGACCACACTGAAAATCCCAGGCAAGCATCGCATCCGCACTCTGAGAAGCCCTTTGCTTTTCCACGGCTAGTTTATGTGCAGTGAATTCTTCCACCACCCCCTTGAAAGGGGGTCAACACAGAGTCAGGCCGCATGACTTATTTTGTACAACTAATTAAAAGCACACTCGCCATATATCTAAATGGGCCATGTCGACAGGCGCTCGTCTCAGGAGGACGCACCTATGCTTGGTGGGACTGAAGACCATGACGGCCCCGCCCAGGGCAAGGCTCGGGCTTCTCCTGCCTCGTGTACTGAGGCCCGGTCCTGAAGACTCTCAGAGGCAGCTGACTTATCAAACCCAGAGCTATGGGGTGGGGGGTGCCAGAGCCCCTCCAGCCACCACCTCTTCCTCCCAGACCAGGGCACAGACAACCCCCAGGCCCCCAACGCTTGTCTCCTCTCCCTTTACACCTGATCGTGGCACCATCAGTGTTGGGTTGGGGTCAAGGTGGGTTCTGTGGAGGCCTCGGAAATGGAGACTTACATACAGATGGCTTTGGGGGAGTGAGGTGCCCTGGCTTGGGCGGTGGGAGACCTTGAGCTGTGATGCCGTGGTGACAGGGGCCACAGCCCACCCTGCCTTTGCAGGGCCCGCCTCCAGAAAAGGGCTGCACCTAGGTCCCTATGTGATCAATCCCGCGGTGTAGGCAGGCCCAGGGAGATCCTTGGGTCCAGAGCAGCTGCCAGCCACCCTGAACTCTGGGCTCCGTGGCCGAGAGCCTTGGTCTCACGGGGGCTCCTGGGGGTGGGGGGTGGGGGGGGTGGTGGCACGCCAGCATCCAGTGCAGCCCTGCTGCCGCTCACAGCCACTGGCTTCATCAGCTGCGCGCCCTACCTGGAGAGCAACCCCGCCAGGATTGTGGTCGAGCCCTTTTCCCTGGGGAAACGTACGAGCGCGGGTTAGAGGGTGAGAACAGCACGCCTGCAGCCTCGCCCCGTGAAGACAAGAGCCGGCGCCCACGTCTCCCCTCCTCTGCCCAGGCCCTTGACGCTCACCTCTGCTCCTCCAGAGGGGCTTAACCAGAGGGGACACAGGCCCTCAGCCTGAGGGCTCAGGGCTCCTGGCCATAGCACCTTCTCCTGGCAATGCTCCTCCCTGCCCCCACCCTGTGGCCACACACCCCTTGCCCCACCAGCAGGGTGGTGTCTCCCTGTTAACTGGTCGGTGACCCTGCTGGTGGGCTCATCTCCCTGTGACCTGCTGGCCTCCAGGCCTGAGGAGCCTGAGGTTATGGGGATAGGAAGACAGGCCCCCTCCTGCCAGCGCTGAGTTCTGAGACCCACGTGCTGAACCTCCTGGGCACAGGGTTGATTTACGGTGTAGACCACTCCCTGGAGGCGGGACCACCTCACCCTCACAAGGTGCCATCTCTAAGCCGGCACCTCAGCTGTGTCTTCAAAAGGCCCTTCCAAGGCCCCACACCTTTGGGACGGTGTAGCCTGTGAAGGCACTAGGGGGGCAGGCAGGCCCCAAGCCATTTCTGTCACAAGCCCCTCCTCCTCTAGACACTTTCTTGCCTCTCAGAGTGCAGTGCAGAATGTCTCGGGGTCTCACTGACTTTCCCGGCAGCCAGGATCCATGAGAACCCCACATATCACAGGCCAGCCTCGCCCTCGCAGGAAAGAGCCCTGGGGCTTAGGGAGTGTTTCTCTCTGGGAATGCTGCCTGGGCCAGCCAGTGTCCCTCCTTGCCAGCCTGAGGCTGGGGCGGGGGCCGCGAGGAGGACACAGGGATACTGAGCCCTTGAAGGAGCTGGGAAGAACCCTCCTGCAGGACCGTTGGTCCCAGTGTCCTTGGGGGTCCTTTGTGGGAGAAAGCTACACCCCCCTAAGCCCATGTTGGGCTGAAATAAATTGAAATACTGGCGGTGCCAAAAAATGTATACAAGTGGACACTTTGGTCCACTTGTTGCTCAAGCACTAGTTCGCCGTAATCAGAAGTGTCTGAGTGCTGAGGGGAACCACTTTGAGCACCTCTTGTAATTGTAGAAGTCAAACATGACATGTATTCATCTTTCGTTGTTGGTATATGGTGAGTATTATGATTTTAATAGTTTTTTCCTTTCTTAAAATGTGTGTACATTGTTTTGGCACCCTCTGTATACAGCGCACACACTTAGCTAGCCAGGGACACCAAAACTAATTTTTTTTAACGAAGTTTTAATTTTTTTAAGACATTTGTGATTGAGGTTTATAACACTATAAGTTTCAGGTGTACACATTGTAACGTGGTATCTGTAAGCTCTGTAGTGCGCTCACTCCCCAAATCTAGTTTCCATCCGTCACCATACATTTGACTCCCTTTACCTGTCTTGCCCTCCCTTCACCCACCCCTGTAACCACTCATCTGTTGTCTGCGTCTGTTTGTTCTGTTTTATTTGTTTGTGTGTGTATATATATATATATATATTCCATATATGAATGAAATGTGATTCTTGATATTTCGTGAAAAAATGGAGGTAGTCACTTGGTAGAACAGTAAACATTTTATTGGGCTTTTCCCCTTATTTTGCGTACACAATTGTTTAGAACTGCATCCTGGGGGTGGAAGGGGCAGGTACCTGCCCTGAGCAGTGTGTGTGTGGGGGGGTGTCTGAAGGCCTTCCCTCGCCGTGGGGAGCTCTCCCTGGTGGGACGTCTCTGAATGGGCCTTCCGAGGAATGATCCTGCAGGAATTCTGGCCAAGAGATCCTCTCCCTGTGCTTCTCTGCTGCTTGTTGAATGTCTGCGACATTCATTTAAAATGCCTGGGCCAAGTTTATAGTCCTCCCCCCTGCCCCCGCCCCATTTAAAAGATTCTCTCTTACTGTGACAACTTTCACAGCAAGCCACTGACGCTTGTTGCTGGTTTGTTTCGGGACCCTGCTCAGGGGCAGAATATCGTCCTGGTGACTTGAGACCCACCCTCAGTGTCACACATTATCTTTCATTCATTCAGCAAACATCTCCCAGTCGCTCTGGGCCAGCCACGCACAGGCTCACAGAGCTCGGGCTCAGCTCAGCTAGGGCAAGAGCGGGGGGGAGAAGCGGTGGGTGGGCTTGTCAACAGCCCCAAGGAAACAGCCTGCAGCTGCTGCCTGGGGGAGAGCATCACCCCACCTCCCTGAGGAGTCACCTGCAGCCCTGACCCCAGACATGGCCCCCAGGGCCCCCCGGCTGCAGGGGTCCTGCTGGCTGTGTGTAGTGTGCCTGCGTCCTTGACAGAACCCAGGGTCGGCCCTGCCTCTGGCTGCAGTGCCCCTGTAATTGACGCCATAGGTCCCTCCTTCTCCTTTGGCAGGCGGGAGGAGAGGACACTCCACGTAACCAGCTCTCACACCGTCACGCCAAAGCGGGCTTCCTCCTCTGTGGCAGTGCCAGCTGTCTCAAGCCCTCAGCAGCCCCAGGTTCCACCTGCCTCATGCCCATCCAGCCCTCGCCCAGGGCCTGGAGCTCTGCACCCTCAGTGGGAGCTCCTTCTGGCTGCACCAAGCCATGCGTGAGGGGTGAGGGGGAAGGGCAGGGGTGGTGGCAGCCATCTGGCTACGGCTAGAAGGCTCACCAGTGTCCTCATCTGTGTCCTTGGTGGCCTCCTCTGCCCAGTGTGCTCCTGCTTCCTTTCCTGCCTCCAATCTTGCTGCTCCCGCCTCCTCTGGCCCCCACCTCATCTCCTCTCCTTCCCGAGGCTCTGCGTCTGCTCTACTCCCGACTCTAAGAGCCCCAACAGGTCCCTGCCCCTCTTTGAGCTACTGTTTCATCTATAGTGTAGAGTGATGGCAAAGAGAACGTGTTTCACTGAGAATCCTGGTCACTTACAAGTAGTGGCCCAGAGGGCTGCGTTCAGAAGGATTCTGAGCCCTGGATCTATAGGAAGGAGAGCTGTGATCCCTTAGCAATGTCTGTAGTGGAGTGAGAAGGATGGGGAGAGATGGGTGCCTGTTGTTTGCTGTCCTGGGACTAGGCAGTGCTTCACCACCACCCTCTGGGCATTTCCGTGTCCGCCCCATTTTGCTTCCTCTGTGAGGAAGACATAACTCAGAGCCTCCTGTTAGAGCTGAGGAAATTGTGCCCCGTGGCACATAGCGGTGGCAGAATCAGCTGTCAGACTGGGTGTGAAGGTGAACTTGAGCATCCGCGCTGAGGTCCTGGAAGATGGAAAGGACGGGTCACTGAGCTCCCTGCCCCCTCACCCCAAGTGGAGACTCCAGAGTTCCTGGAGCCGCCCTGCAGAAGCCACGGTGTCTGAGCTGACTTCTGCCTGGATGGGGCGGGCAGGGCTGGAGCTCGTGGCAGCCACCCCCCCAGGCTGGGTTGCATCAGCCTGCCCCGCCCGCCAGTGGCTGGGGAGCCAGCGCCCTGTAGGGAGTGAATGCCTGGGTCCTAGCCATCCTTGGAACAGTCTGGTCTGCCGGGGTCACGCTGCACCCCAGTCCCTTCTCTACAGGCTCAGATGGAACACACCCACCATTATTTAGATCTGGATGCTTCTTTTGTATACATGTTGCCTTTTCTGCTTTGTCTTAATCATCCCTCGATCCCCACAAGGTTTGGCATAGGCTGAGGACACGGAATAACAGCTTCTGTGGTTGATTTTGTTTCTCTTGTAACAAGGAGTTGAAGTGACAGTGATATAAGCCAGTGTCAAAGTTGACAGAGGCTGTAACTTGGTGTCCTAATTAATAGGACAATAAAGTCCGGCTCGCCCTTCATCTCGGGGAGCCCAGACTCCATGTGGAGGTGGACCAAGAGGTTTGTACGTGTCCTCTGACCTGTTGCACCACCAGCCAGCTGGTCTGGGGGCCCTCCCCCTTTCCTTCCCATCCAAGCCCCTTTCAGAGCCCCCTCCCTCCCTCCCGCCCCAGCAGAGAAGAGCTATAAATCAGCCTTCCTTCTGGGGTGATTAAAAAAATCACTATTAACGGTTGACTCACAGTCTAAATATGTGCTCACGGCATAGTTGTGGCCACCAAGCCGGGTTTGGTGGAACCAGCCCTCAGCCTGCCTCAGCCCAGCTTTTTTGCAGACGCGGTTGCCAGTGCCTTTCTGCCTATCTGCCACCCTCTGCTGTGCCCGTCCCCCTTCAGCCTGGGGTTTGGCCCAAGACCCTGGTAGAGGGGGATGGAGGGAGCAAGCCATCTGGAGAGGAACCAGTGTCCAGACGAGAAAGGAAATTGCCCTGAGATTATTGAAATGGAAACAGAAGGGAAAGCTGGATGGCCAAGTTAAATACAGGGGGTGTGGGGGCAGGAGTGCGGATCGTGACCCGGCAGGGCTCTGAGCCTCGGGCCCGGCCACGCAGTGCCCTGCTCTGCTGACTCTAGGGGCCGGTGGACAGGGCTTGAGGGTGGTACTGAGGAGTCTGGCCGGTGGACATCCGGGGTCAGCCGGGCTCAGCATGCACGGACAGGAACTAGAGATGTCGAGGTCTTTCAGGAGGCGATGGGGGAGGTCCTGGTGAAGCGTCCAGCGTGCCCTTCCACGTAAGCAGCTTGCGATGACCTAAGAGTGCACGTTGCCACTGACTGACTACTAGCTCCACGTAGGTGCCACTCTGAGCCTTTCAGCACCTTGTCCCCCAGGCGTCCTCTGGGTCCTGGTGCTGGCTGCCCATCAGCAGATGGGAGAACTTGGGTGGGGGGAAGGGGAAGGTCGGGCCGAGGGCATTCATGTTCTCATGAATATACTGAGTGCTCTGGCAATGAGGGGGCCTTCACTACTCAGGGGGCGTGCAGAAGACGGGCAGGCAGTGAGGTCCCAGGGAGGGCAGAGGGAGCCAAGTCCTGCCGCCTGGCAGAGACCGCCTGGCGTGGGCAGGTGGGCAGGTGCCCCAGATGACTCAGGTCAGCAGATGCCCTGGGGATGGAGGAGAGTGGGGGGCGTCAGGTGAGCAGACAGAGATGGACAAGGGTGGGAGATGAACGTTTAGGGGGCCAAAGGGAAGACGAGGTGTGAGAACGAAGGGGTGGCCCAGGCCCAGCCCAGACGAGGCAGGCAGAGGGGAGGCTTGGAGGGCAGGCAGGAGGAAGGTGGTGGGTGAACTGACTTCTCCACTCCTTGGTCCTGAGCGAGGTTTGGACCGGAGCTTGCCTTGATTCTAATCCATCCCCTGGGGTTCAGTTCTCAGCTGAAATAGGGCTGACTCCTCCTTGGCTTCTCCTCAGCCTGTGGTGAGGGTTGAATGGGACAATTGGGATGACAACAGTTCAGTGGTTACAGTGCCCTGTCCGTGCTGGGCTGAAGCATCTCCCGATGGTGTGGACCACCGGGGTCTGCCCTGGGGAGCCGTCTGCGAGTGAGGTACCTCACCCAGGCAGGGCCCCGGCCCGAGCATGGAGGGAGCACTGCCCGGCTGCAGACCGACTGGTGTGGACAAATGCCCTGCAGAGATGAGCGGGGCCTTGGTCAGTTGCAGGGGAGTGGCCTCCGTCCGTGGCCAGGGCAGACATCACCAGTCCACCCCAGCACCTCCCTGCCCACTCTAGGCTGACCTCACCCTGCCCTGCCCTCCTGTCAGGCCCGTGGAGCCACCCAAGGTGACATCCATTGGCCATCCTGATCAGCCACGGTCCCCAGCTCTGCTGGGACGAGTTGTGCAGATAGCATAGCATGCATGACGTGTGACCTGTCTCCTGAGGACAAGCCAAGGAATGTGTGCTCGGGGCAGGATCAGAGGACCGCCTGAGAAGGCAGAATTGGTCTGGGACTGGGGCATCTGGAGAACAGACGAGAAGGTTGAGCTCATTCTCACGCTGGGCCAGCACTCTCCACGAGGCTGCAGAAGCTGGCCTAGGCCGAGGGTGGGGATCAGGGTGGGGCCGAATTATCCACAGAAGCCCAGAGGGTCTGTGGTCCACAGGTGATGAGTCCAATCATGGGGAATGTGTGCTGTGGCTGCAGGGGCTCCGCACAGGGTCTGCGTTCTTGACACTCTGGATATGAGGAAACTGGGGCCTCAGGAAGGCTTCTGAGGTATATCAGGGGGAGGGGAAGACTAAAGTCTCATGTCTATCTCACCACGATTGTGCTGTGTGGCCTGGGCCAGGTTGCTTGCCCTCTCTGGGCCATTGTTTCCCTGTTATGAAACTGTCCCCTGGTGGTCACTGCCACATGGATGCTGCTTTATAGGCCAGCAGATGAGGGGACAGCCAAGGGAATGTGGAACACTTATGTGGAAATGTGCTAGAAGGCACAGAGACATTGGTTGAAGTATCACAGGAATTCTCTCTCTCAACCACAGAACTAGCCATGGGGAGGACATTTTGAAACCCTCTGATGAATGACTCTCTGAGTGTTCTGGAAGGAGGCACTGCGAGCCCGCGGGGACAGTGGGTGAAATCAGATGGGACTGTGAGACGCAGCACGGGTAGGGACTCCCAGGTCCCAGGACAGGTCCCAGGAGCTGGCTCAGTGCATGGCTCTGATACCAAAGAAACACAGAGCTCTCACTGAGCCCTCCCAAACCATTTTATAGACGAAGACCCTGAGACCCTTAGGGGCACCGCCACCTCCCCCAAATTGTATGGCAAGTGGGGGCAGAGCAGCTGTGAACACAGGTGTGCCTGAGGCCAGGGGCCCTGCTCTGTACAGCTGCGCTGTGTGCCCCACAGTGAAGGTGGACTACTGTAAACATTTAGGGGTTCCTTGGGGCTGGAATCGAGGAGGGGTCTCTCACCAGACGTAGCTGGACGGGGAAATGGAGGGAGAGCAGGCCTGCGTGGCTGGGTGTGTGGCCAAGGGCACAGCCAGCACTGGACCGACGGCAGCCCTGAGTCTGCCGAGCCTCTGGCCCAGATGTCTCTGTACATTGTGTCCGCCTGAGATACGTGGTCTGCAAGGAAACAGATTTGCACCAGAAGGCTGGGGGCTCAGGAGTCCCCCGGGGGGGACGTGTTCAAACAGGCAGGAAGTGAGCTGGAGCTGGGCTACGCGCCTCAGGCACCACGATGATGAGGCCCCCAGCCCAGCCAGTCTGCTTCCTGGAGCAGCCCCACGTGTGTGGAAGACAGAACAGGGGCCTGTGTGTGGGAGCGAGGAGTATGTCAGAGGGTGGGTTCTTCTCTTTCTAACCCCAAAGCCAAACCACTCGCCAGGTGGGTGTCACACTGCCAGTCTCCAGCCGCCATATGCAATAAGGCCCTTTGCACGTATTCTGTCTGAGGTCCATCGCTTTTCTGTGCTGCTTTCCTGGCTGAGGGCCATGATTTCAAGCCTCTGTGTGATTTGCAGGAACATGCTAGAAGGGTTAAATAAAGGCTTTGTAAGGGCCCCTGCAGCGTTGCTGCCGTGTGCTCCAGTCAGTATGACTGGCCAGGGTGCTCCCACACATGCTGGCCCCTGATGTTGGCAAGTTCGTCAAGCCCATCCTGGGAGGCACACGCGCCGTGGGTGAGGACCCAGTGATGGGTCAGGCCACCTTGGTGCAAATCCAGGCCCCCCCCACTCCCAGCCACAGGCCCTCTGCTCTTTGACTTCCTGGCCGATACGGGGCGTAATGCTGCCTACAGCGGGGAGCTGCTCACGGGCAGCTTTGGGTCAAGCGCCAAGCCCCCCCCAGGGCATCTCCGGGATGGGGCAGGTCTCTGAGATCCAGGGATGGACCCTTGGAGAGATGGCATCCCCAGACCCTAGGGGGGACGCCTTGGAGGGGCAGTGCTGTGGGTGCAGGGGCAGCAAAGCGGTATTACCGTTGTTGTTACCTTGGTGACAGTAGCGAAGGTTTCTTCAGCTTCAGCTCACAGCAGACAGTGTCCTAGGGCATTTTGTGTGTTACGCCATGTCCTCGTCATGACGCCTGCCCGGGGCTTGTGTCATTATCCTCGTTTTGCAGTTGAAGAAACTGAGGCACACAGGCGTTAAAGCCGCTCGCTCCAGTCCCACATCTGGTAAATGGCGGGGCCAGGATTCTAACCCAGGTTGTCTTAGCCACTGCACAGCACCAGCTGGGTCCCAGGCTGCAGAGGACGGGGAGTGGGGGTTTGGTTCACGTGGAATGTCAACTACTTTTTGTTTTGTTTTGTCTAGTGAGAGATCTGGGCTGTTCATTTGTGTCTCCCCGTATGGATGACCAATTATTATAGCACTGACAGCCCCAGAAAATACTAGATTTTCTCCATTGAATTGTCTGTACACCATTGTCAGAAGTCACTTCAATAGCACCAAAAACATTGAATCACTTGTCTCACAAAACATGTGCAGGGTCTGTACGTGGAGAATCACAAAACAGGGGTCCAAGAACTCAAAGAAGATCTAACTATATGGAGAGAAAAGACAAACCACAGACCAGGAAAAATATTTGCGAATCTTCTATCCAATAAAGGACGTGTAGCTAGAATACCATAAGAACTCTTATGGACAAACAAGTAAATGTGTGGCGAGCAGTGGGATTTAGGAGTCTTGCTGTCAGAGGCGGACGTAACAGATAAGTAAGGGGAAAGGCTAGAATAAACCCTGTGGTACTGGATTAATGCTGGAGTGGTCAGTATGAGCTCGTGTTAGCTTAACATAGATAGAGATGGACAGATTCAGAAGTAGCTGTAGATGTGTGTGTACACACATTAGTTTACAAACATCCATTTTCTACCTCTGTCAGTCGAGAGGGTCTAGAAGCGATGGTGCCCCATACCAGCGGGCACAGCCAGTGCCTGGACCTTGGTCTCTAACACCCTCGACAATAAAAGGAATCGGGGCTCCTTGGGGAAATGGTTGGTTCTACGGCTGGGACAAGAAATATACAAGATGAGCCTGGAGCGTCTTTAGTGCCAGAAAGTAAGAATGTGCTACGAAAACAAAAGGATGGGGCATGTCAAAGGGATACCGGGGCCAGCCTGAAAGAGCTTCCAACGGCCAAAGCCGGAACGATTGGAACAACTAAATAAGCAAAGTAGTATTGGACCACAACCCAAATCATAAAGTGAACACTTACAATTCCATACCGATACACATAAGTGACTGAATAAACAAGTAACGGGGGAGAAGAGACAGACCTGCACGGAGGCTTCCCCAGGGTTAGTGCAGGTCGTCCTGTCCACCCCACCCCACCCCGAGCGTGGCTGCCTTAGTGACTTCCTTCCACAGAGGACAGTGCCAAAGGGAAAAAGTGCTTCACAGAGGAGAGAGCCGGCCAACATGACCTCAGTCGGGGATCAAGGTCAACGCCAGCAGTGTCGAGTCAGGTGACAACACAGGCCCTTGATACATTGCGATGACAAGGGAGCTTTACCCCTGTCACCTTCCTCCCCGGACCCCACCACCCCAGTCTAACCATGAGAAAAACCCACGACAAGTCTCAACTCAGGGGACTTCGCTAAGATCCTGGACCAGTGCTCCTCAGAAAGGCCAAGTTCATCCAAAACAAGGAAAGTCTGAGAAGCTGTCCCAGCCCAGAGGAAGTCAAGTAGACATGACAACTAAATGTCATATGGTGTCCTGGATGGGGTCCTGGAGCAGAAAAAGGACGTTAGGGAAAAACTGGTGAACTTGGAACAAGGTGTAGGGTTTCGTTAACAGTACTTACGCCAGTTCAGTCGTGCTCGGTCAATGTCACTTGTTCGTTTTGTACCGCGGTCAGTCATGGGAAATGCTAAAATGGGGGACGTGGGGTGCCGGGTCTAGGGGACCCTCTGCACTGCCTTTGCTATTTTCTGTGAAATTGAAACCATTCCGAAATTTTAAGCGTGTTTTACAAAGCAGCTGGGAGTGTTCTATCCGTGTGGCTCTACTTCTGGGCTCTCTCTCTCGGTCCGTTCTTCTCTGAGTCTATGCTTTTGCGATCACAGGGTCTACAGCTGTCTGGTGTATCTTCATATTGGCAACACGAGTCCTTCAGGAGGGCAGTGACTGGGATAGTTTCCAGGTGCCCTGAACACACAACGCTTGGAGAGAAACAGTGTAGCGCTTCTGCGTGTGGGCTCTGGGACAGATTGCCTGGGTGTGATTGTCTCTTAGCTGTGTGACCTTGGTTAATTGACTTAGCATCTCTGTGCCCCGGTGTTTTTTGCCTGTCAAACAGGAAAGTGTTGTACCTCCCTCGAGGTTTTGCATAAGGATTAAAGGAGCTAGTGCTGTGGAAGTGCTGAGGACGGCACCTGGCACATGGCAGTAAGCGGTTCAGAATGGTCAGCTGGCACGTGATAAAGGTACGTTGGAGGGCGGTACCGACAGGGAGCTGACTCCTGCTTCATCAGAACCGCTCATCAAAGGACCTGGCCGGTGAGTGGAGAGCTCGGGAGCATGCCAGCTGGGTGCGGGGGGACGGCGGCCCTTGACCCGGCACACGTTTGTGGGCGGCGTGACCGTGTTCATCGGCTCCGGTCACGGGACTGTGGGAGGCAGGGGGCAGAGGGCAAAATCTCGGGCACTGTGACTAAATGTGCCTGGGGGTGGACTTGCAGCCACCCCCCAGCTCTGCAACCTCATCATGAAAGAAAGACAGATGTTATTATCTCCCAGCACAGCTGTGATCATTAAAAGTAATAGGAATGAAAATAGAACAAGATGGAGGAGCCCTGGAACCCGCCGGTGCTTCTAGAGGCAAAAGGGGGTCATTACTTTGTACTGCTTACTCGTGAACTGTGCCCTTGGAACTTGGCTGTAAAATACTGCAGAACAGAAAAAAGTCACCGTGAGCTATCACGATGTACCCACCAGATGAACGGAAATTATTGATAATCTGTCAACACCGGGGGATTGGCAAGAAAGTGGAAAGAGGATCAGTGTGGTCCGGCCACACTGGAGACCGCCACTCTATGAGCAGTGATTCCAGTCCTAGAAATTCGCCCTGTGGGACCCATACTCACGTGGGCCAGGAGAAAGTACCAGGGGCTCAGAGCGGCTTTGCCAGAGCCCAGTGCACATTGAGAGAAAAACGGTTACATGAAGTGTGGTACAGCCACGCACTGAAGCAGCGTGAGCAAAACACACGGTGACAGTAAAACAACAAGGCCCACACAAGCCACACACATACACACACAAATGATCTGAACTCTGTGACACAACACAGATACACACAGAAACGTAATTTTGAGGGGCGGCCGGGGGGGACCCTGGACGTAAAAGAGTACTTACTGTGTGACCCATTTACGTAACATTAAAACACAGACAAAACTAAAGTATATTGTTAGGGCCGCATAATTAGATAGTAAAACTAAAACAGAAAAGGAGGAAGCAATTACCATGAAAGTCAGGATGGTGGTTATCTCCCTGAGGGACGAAGGGGCCAGCCCGGGAGGTCAGGGGGAAGGCAGCGGGGGTGTTGGCAGGCGTGTGTCTAGACCTGGGTGCTGGATGCAGCGATGTTTGCTTTATAATAACGTGCACTCTTTTGTATGTTATGTTTCAGAATTAGAATCATTTTAAAATTTAAGACAATAGGAGAGCTGAGGCAGTTAGCGTGCCCTTGAAAACTATCCTAGAAAATTATGGAAGGAGGTCCCTGGTACGTCTTTGCATAAAGCATCCTGGTGTGGGAGAAAAAGTGACATGTTTGGCACAAGACGGAGGCAGGGTTGGCCCTGGTGCTGCTACTTATTAGATATAAATCCTTCGGCAAGACACTGGACCGCTCGGAATCTGTTTGCCAATCCACAAAATGGGGACAAAATATGTACCTGGAAGGGCCATTGCCTGGCGCCTGGCACAGATTCAACCCTAACAGATGACACCCATTACTGCTGATGTTGACATTGTGACACATGTCAGGGCGACTGCAGCTGAGGACAGCCACCATCAGCGCCTTCTTTCCTGTACACTGATGCTACCTGCCGGTCGAGAGGGAGTTCACGTCCCCTCCCCTTGAACCTGGGCTGGCCCTGTGCTGAGCACAGTCTTATCCTAGTTAGTTCACCGAGTGTTTCCTGAGCGCGGGCTCAGTGCCTGGGCGCTGCCTTAGCCAGGCGTGTGCTGGGCAGAGTTCACGTCCTATGGGAGAGCTCAGATGAGCTCCAGAGGCACCGGCTGAGGGTGGACCGCACTCCAGGTCTGTGAGGAAAGGTGGTGGAGGGGCCACACTTCCTGCCACTGTCCTCAGGGGAGCCCCGTCAATGACAAAGGCGGAGGGGCCGACACGGGGCGTGGGGCTGCTCTCAGGGACTCACAGTTGGATGCCGCCTCCTCTGCCAGCCTGTGAGTGGGGCCAGCAAGGACCACTGCCACCAGCCTCGCGCCAGCCCGCTGCTCACGCATGAGGTCGGGTCCCTCCCCGTTGGTAAACTGGTATCATCTTTCCAGAAGGAGATTTGGCACATCTGCCCAAGCCCAGAGTGCCCGCACCGTACGGCCTAGAAAGTCCACTTCCGCAGGGCATCCGTGGCTGTCCTCTCACGCGCATCCCGAGTGCACGTGTGCAAATGTTCACACCGCCTGGTCTGCAGCAGAAAGCCCCGGGCTCTTGCTGAGCGCTCAGCAGTGTGGGACCACTCAGCACTTCCGGTGTGTCCCCACAGTGACATCTGAACAGCTGAAGAAGGGAAGGAGGTCACGCCCCAGGCTCACGGGTGGGGACACGCAGTGTCCTGCAGTGTCCTATGTCCCCACTTAGTGTGTTCATTCAATAGTATAAACCCTTGTCCTGGGATCAATGTGGGGTGGGCACCAGCCCAGCTCGACTTCACATCAAGGAAGTGACTGAGGGGGAGACAAGGATAGGTCTGTGGTGACCTGCCAGCCTGTTCCCCAAATAAGGCATTTTCTTCTATTTTGTGACATTGGTAGAGCCCTGAAGCCCCTGTGATCCCAAGGGGTGGTCACCCCAGCCAACCCTACAACCAAGGATGGAAATTTAAATAAATAAACACATACACACGCACTCTGAAATTCTTGTCTTTAACTATCAATTCCAAATATTTAATCTATTTGCTATTTTTCTTTTGCGGCACCTTAGATAAAGATCGAATTTAGAAACCAAAGGTGACTCTATTCAGTTAAGTTCGATATTTTAAACATTTCTCCTAAAGTAACGTGGTTGGCGTGTGTATGTGTGCGAAGAGTGACGGGCTTGGAATTAAGCAAAGGTTTTATGCTTGAATTGGCGTAGTGGCCTCTGTGCCTGGATTTTGAGTCCAGTCCCTAGAAGTCTGCTCACAGGGATCACGACAAGCTTACCTTCACACAGCTGCTGTGTCCGTGCCCGATTCTTCCCTACACACACGTGTCATAGACATTTGAAATTGTAACAGAGGACTATGGCCTTTTAAAGAAAAAAGTTTACTTTTGAAACATTAGTATATAGGAGCTTCATCAAGTATCTTGGGAAAAAAGACAACACAAAATAAACCAAAAGCAATCTGGAGGATATTATGAATTTAAAGAAAATACACGATTCAAGGGCAGAGATCACTGAGAGACAGAAGCATCACTGGGATAAATGTCACAGACTGAGCACAAATTAAGTGACTGACACATGGCGTTTTTAGATTAAAAGGTGAGTGACAAACAGGGCCCGTGCTTACCGAAAGTGAAACATACAAGTCCGTAGTCTCTGTAAAGACCTCAGTGAAAGTGATACATTCCGTTTTCCAAAAGAGGAGAATACAGAGCAGAAGTAGGCTATCAATAACAGGAAACAGATGAATGCCTCCGGAAACCACAGCCAAGATGACCTTCAGGCAAGATGCCCGGCCAGGAGGTGGCCCTAAGCACCCTGCCCAGGTATCCGCTCATTTGCATGTTTCTGCAGCGCACCTTCGTTAGCAATAGGGAGAGGCGCTCAGAAGGATGGATGGGCTGCCGTATCCGGTCCTCGAAGAGCTTCTGTGCGTTGGGGGGACGGCCCAGGGGGCCTGTCAGTGACACCAGCCTTACCATGGACTTCCTGAACTCAGATTATCAGGAGCTGTCAGGACCTGAGAGCCAGCCAGCCTGTGTGCCCCACATGTGGTCCGTGGTGGAATTAACCAAACAAAGGCAGCATGCCAAGGTTTTCATAACACTCCATTTATTGTGTGTTTCGTAGTGTCCTCTATTCTGAGGTTATGTGCTTCCTATTGTCATGACATAGAGGTGATAGTAAATGTTTTTAAAACTTGGCAACCCCTAGGTTACCTTCTAATTTTTTTTACTGTCCTGGCCATCCCTGAGCTAACCCCCTCCCCTCCCTGGCACAGAGGTGAGCACCATGAGGCTGAAAGAGGGGGCAGGAACTTGGCCAAGGACATGGGGACACTGAGCCAGGATGGGGGTGTCATCCAGTGCAGTCTCGGCTTTTCCCTGACTCCTTGTTCTGACCTTGGGGACACGGGGCCTGTGAGTTCCAGGAGCGTATAGGTGGTTGTATCTATTCCTTTGGGGCAATCAGCACAGTTAACAGGTGTAGGCTGCCCTGAGGGGAGCCCCAGGGGACAGCTGGGCAGTGCCCTCCTCATGGGTCTGGTTTCTTCTTGGCTGTGTTCACTGCTGTGGATGAGCACAGTGGCCTCTGCCTCCACAACACCTGGGACGGTGGCCAGCGCACGGAGGTCCTGTCTGGAGGGACGGATGGCGGCAGATGATTGAGCCATCACTTACTTTAACTAATTAGGAGACTGGCCAGTCTGGAGTTTGGAGACGTCTGAATAAGTTGGCTGGTGTGGGAAGAGTTTTGTGACATGGAATGCATGCTGGACCCTGGGACGGTGTGTGTCAGCTATTGCAGGTGGTGTCCTGGAGACCCTTACAGGGCCACACACACTTTAGGTTGGCTCTGCTTCTTGCTTGTGTGCAAACAGTCAGGAGAGGTTTGAGAGTGTGTCAGTCTTCCCAAAGGCGGTGGTGCTGGGGACTTGAATCGGTGAGGAAATGGTTTGTTAAGAAAAGGCCCAGGTTTGCAAATTCAGAATGAGTAGTTACCCAAATTAGTGAGTGTTGGTGGTTTTCTTTTGTTTCACTTAAAAGAATCTGGCGCTTAGGGGATGAGAATGGCAATGAAGCCTCAGGGTTAAAAGCATCGGCTTTGAGATCAGAAATCGTCCTGTGCATGACTTTGGGGGACTCACCTGTGAAATGGAGCAGCAAGACCTGCTCCAGAGGTCACTGTGCGCCCACACAATGCTGCAACTCACCCGGTGCTCAGTGAGTGGCAGCTGTCAATACCTCTGGCGTTGCCATGACTATTCTTTATCACACAAGCAGGTGGCAGTTGGTTAAGTACGAGGTTCTTGAGCCTCTGTTCACGTAGATTCCAACCAAGCCTGTGATGAGGTGCCCATGCTGGGGATTACCCCGCAGGTGCCACCATTTCAGACATTCTGCCACTTGGGATCATGGTAAAGAATCCTTGGGAGACCCCATGAAGTTGTCACGTTTGCTGTCTGCTCACAGTGTCGAGCTGGTGCCCTCACCTGTGGCATGACCCAGGGAGCCAGTGTAGACGGCCCTCTTGCCTCCAGGTGTCTAAACCCATACCCCGCTCTCTGGGACATCCACCCACAGCGCTTCAGCTTGTATCTTTTCTCTCTTCCCCATGGTAGGAGTTTCCTGCAGCTGCCGGAAAAAATGGCCAGAAATCCAGTGGCTAAAATCAACACACATTTATTCTTTTCCAGTCCTGGAGGCTGGAAATCCCAAATCAGTCTCACCTAGCCCGAATCAACATGGTCCAGAGGGCTGGCTTCTCCTGGACGCTCTGGGGAGAACCTGTTTCCTGGCCTTTCCTAGGTCCTAGGGGCCCCCACAGTCCTTGGCTCGTGTCCCCTCCTCTGCCATCTTCAAAGCATGTCATTCCCACGTCTGCTTCTGGTATCACATCCTCTCCTCTGACTCTGACCTCCTGCCTCCCTCTTAGAAAGACTCTGTGATGACACTGGGGCCACCGGGGTCATCCAGGGTCACCCCCCATCTCAAAACCCGTACTTGTATCTGCAGTGTTCCTAAGAATGACATTTGCAGGTGCTATTGGTTAGGATGGGGGCTATTTGGGACCATTTTCCAGCCGACCACACCCACCCATGGTTTTTCCCTTCCTCCGGGAAGTTCCCAGGATAAGTGGTGGAGGATAAAGGACATCCCTGTCCTTCTCACACCTCTGCATGTGCAGCTGGCTGAAGGCAAAGCCCTGGAGGGTGGCCCTGGGACCCCACATCCTTCCCCATGTGCTGGCTCTCTCCTTCATGAGGGGGTTCCCCTTTGCCGCTCCCAGATAATGCTGTGTGGTGGGCGGGGGTCCTGCCCTGAGGCTGGCCGTGTGCCCCTCCCCCAGCTTCAACAGCACCTCTCCCCCTAGTACCCCATCCTAGCCCTAGGGTGCCTCACTGCCAGACCCCGAGTCACTTGAAAGACACCAGACACGAGAGGTCATATATCGTATGATTCTGTTCACGTGAATGACCTAAAACAGATAATCTATAGACAGAACACAGACTGGTGGTCGCCAGGGACTGGTGGAGGGGGTGGGTAGAAAGTGCTTAAGATAGGAGGGGCTTCGCTTTGGAGTGAAGAGATTTGGGGGGACAAGAAGGAGGCGGTGGGTGCACAACATGGTGGGTGTACAGGTGCTGGAATCGTGGGCCTCAAAGTGGTGAATTTTGTGTTCTGTGTACTTCAATCCATAAATGCTTTTTAAAAAAAAATCTCAATGCCATATTACACCCCCCGCCCCCCGCCAAAATGGCTCCAATTTAAAAAGACCGACAAACAGTGTGTTTGTTGACGAGAATGTGGATAAGCTAGAACGCTCGCACGCGGCGGCAGGATGTGCGTCGCTGCCACCGACGTGACTTCCTGTTCAGAGGCGGCGCGTGAGCAGACCTGGGGACTTAGCGGCGTGATGGGAATACGTCCGTGGGCGCACAGAAGTGCATCGGGCCACCATAGTCTTGGTGGGAGCATCACAGCTGGCGGAACCCGGCGCCGGCAACGGCAGGGGGTGATAAACCGCCGCGCGCCCCGAGGGAACCTCATGTCGCAGCACGAGTGAGCACACTGCTGCCACATGGACCCGTGCGGTTGCATCTCTCGAATGAGCCAGGCGGAAAACTTTAGGGCGCGATAAAAACCCTCTAGCCAACGTGTGTGATTCCATTTCCATGAAGTTTAAAACAGGCACGTTGCAACCTGTGGCGTTGGAAGTTGGGAAAGTGGCTGCCCTTGGTGGGGGCAGGGGGACAGTTTTGGGGGTGGAGGAAGGACTTCTGAGACACCTTGTGACGCGGTAGGTAATAGGACCAGCAGAAGCATGGAAACTGTTTTGGGACACCCACTAGTTGGAAATCGAGTGCTCTGCCCGTTTCAGAGGGAACTGGTTCCCCGGGTTTGACGCATCCATTTGTGCAGTGAATATCCCCAGAGCACCTAGAACGGGACCAGACCTTAGCAGGCCCTGGGGAGACACAAACGAGAACGCACAGTCCCTATTCTCCCGAGCCGAATGCGCAGCGGGCACAGCTGGGCAAACGATTACAGTGTGCGTGCCAGCTACCCTGAAGCAGGCAGGATGGGGCACAGGACGAGAGGGCGCTAGGCCTTTCTGCAAATGCCCACCAATGGCTTCCATTGACGGATGCTTCACGGGCTTTAGCTTTTAGTCCCCAATTACCCTGTGGGGTGGATCTCCTTGGCATCCTACTGATAAGCAGAAGAGAGGGCACCAGGACAGGGTGATTCGCTGGGGTCAGAGCTCTGGAGCAGCAAGGTGGGCCTGGGCGTCACCATCCCTTGTCTCTGTTGGAGGATCTGGCCGGCAGCCCCTCCCCCAGTCAAACCTGTGGCCACACTGGCCTCCCGAGTGTAGACCCCTGTTTCCACTCCGGGCCCCCTCTCCTTTGCAGGTCTGTGTCTGGGCTGGCCTCGTCTCGGGCAGCAAAGGCAGACAGACTCTGCATCCAGCTGGAACACTGCCCGGTGTTACCCTGGGGACACCAAACGCTGTTTCTGGACTGTGGCCACGCTTGGCCCCAGAGGCACCTTCCATCTCCTGGCTGTCTTCCTGGTCTCTAGGAAGAAGGAAATGGGGCCCCGGGCAGATGGGCGGCACCCCTTCTCAGTGCTCTGAGCCGGGCCCTTGCCTGGCACAGGTGAGCAGTTCATCCAGGTGCCAGGTGACGGCACTGCTATGGAGAAGGGGCTCCAAGGGACCTGCTGTGGACATGCTGACCTGGCGAGAGCTCAGCTCTGGGTGCAGCACCTCACCTGAGAACCCGAGGCCCCACTCAGTGACTCTGAGGGACCGTGTACCTGCTTCCTGCGTAGGCTGTGGGCTGCTCCGGGAAGTGAGGGCTGAGGAGGTCAGGATACCAGGTCACCACCCTACAGGGCTTTCGGTGCCTCCCTGGTGGCCTGAAGCTGACTGTACAGTCAGGAGCAGCGCTTAGGGTCTCAGATTATAGGGGTGGGCTTCACAGGGCCTGGGACCACGTGGCGTGTCTGCATTTATGCCCTTGGCATTTTTCTGGGGGAATGGTCCTAAATGTTCACCAGCAGGTTAAGAACCCCCGTTTTGGTGTCCCTGTCTCCGTTTTACACGTGTCCCAAACCGATTCGATCAAGTACAGGGTCCCTGGAGCCAATGAGAGTGGGAGAGGTTGGGTCAGCAGGAGCTGGGGTCAAGGCTTCTGAACTTCCCTCGGGGTGAGAGATTTCGGGTCCTGAGCTCTGCTCGGAGCACATCACCTGCGTGAAGGTGTCATTCCAGCAGGGGCCTCACAGTGGCTTCCTCCACAGTGGTTTTCTCCAGGGACTCAACAGAGAACGCCACTCATGGTCTGTCACATGTGGATTTTTGTCCCCACTGATACTAATCGCAAGAAGGTTTCTAAAGCACGCGTCTCAGGCACAGTGGCCCTTCTAAGGGAAGCTAGAGAGCCAGATGGGTGCTGCCAGGTGGGGGACAGCCACGTGCAGAGCCACCGCTGACCTCTGGTTGAGCGGGTGCCAGTTCAGGTGGGGATTGCCACTGGCTTCCCAGGTCCTACATGCAACTTCTGAAGACAGGCAAGGAATGAAACCTCACCTGGTTGCTGGTGGCCTAAGGTCAAATCGTCAGCACCTGCGGTCCACTCCCAGACTCTGGTCAGCCTCCAGGATGAGTCAGATGGTGCTTTCTTTCCCTGTGCTGCCACTCTCAGTAGCAAGTGGGAGCAGTCATTTATCACCCCATAAACCACCCCAAACTCAGTGGCTGGAAACGTGAGCATTTATTTAAGCCAGGCCTCTGCAGGTCCTCTCTGCAGGGCACTTCTGGTCTTGGCTGGGCTCCCCGGCATGTCTCGTCCACTGCATTCTGCCCGAGATGGCGGGGGTGGGATGCCGGTGGGGGAGCCGGGTGATAAGCAGCCAGGCTGCTGTGTGCCGGGAAGCCCCTTCTGCCCTTCAAAGCGCCAATGCCCTTGGGGGTGCACTTCCCCACCAAGTGGCCCCGTGTCTGGCCACACTGGCAGCTCTAAGTGCCAGTAGAGCTCTCACCCTCTTAAGCTGCTTCCTGGTAGGGGCAAGGCCAGGCCACACTGGCCTTTGCTGCTTGGTCAGGTCCACTGGGCGGTGTAGCCCAGCGCACGGGGAGTGACAAAGACACTACCCCCCATCGAGCTGGCCAGTTCTCCCCCAAACAAGACTCTAGGGGTTTCCACTTCCTGCTTAAACGCCCCTGGTGCTGCCAGTACCTATGGAATAAAGGGCTTTGTGCCCCACTAGGCCGTGCCCGGGACAGCTCAGCCCAGGTGGATGTTGGCCGGGGGTGGGGGGAGCCAAGGCCATACGAAAGAGGAGGGGCTGGAGTGTGGGGCGCAGAGGGACGTCCCGTCCCATGCAAAGGCTCAGAGGCCAGAGATGGCAGGACAAGCTGCAGGAACCGAGAATGGTTCTGCTGTGCTGGGGGAGGGGAGGGAAGGGCCCAGGGGTGAGTCAGCTGGGCCAGAGCAGGAGATGTGCTCTCACCGACCCTGAGGGCAGTGGAAAGCCACTAGCACGTTTTGTGCACGGCCTGGGAGGCCGAGGGTGAGGCCACCAGGTTACCAGGGTGTAAAATTTAGGGCGATGCTCACTCTCACGGTTTTGCAAATGCGTGAGTTTTTGGCATGGGCTCTAGAAAGATGGTGCTGGGTCTTGGCTGGAGGAAGGTCTGAAGGTGGTCAAGCCTGGAGCTGGGGAGACAGGCAGGGTTGGAAGCCACTGCTGGAATCTGGGACTGACTGGATATAAGAGGGTGGACAGGGGCTATGGATGGGTTTGGGGTGGTATGGACTAGGGGACGGCAGAGATGATGATGACATGGGGCTCTGGCCTGGGTGAGGGACAGCACAGAGGGTCTGATCAGACACAGAAACCACAGGAAAAACCAGTGTGGAAGCGTTTGGGGGCGGGGCAGGGGGAGAGGAGGGTGGGCAGCTGGACGTCTCGGTGAGGGGCCAGGAAGAGGTTGCCATGGGGCCCCAGCAGCTTGTGTGTGCCGCCGGGAGGTTGCCCAGTGCACAGCAGTGGGAGCAGAGGACCTCTCAAGGCCAGGCCCTGAGGAGGAGACCCCGGCAGATGAAGGACCCTTTGAGCCCAAGGGGAGGGGACTGCAAGGACCAGGGAGTGGCCAGCTGCGTTGAACAGTCTGGAGGAGAGCATAGCACCAGAGCAGAGCAGTGTCCGTCTGCAAATTACTCACGTTTTGTCTTTTCTCTGTCTTATGATGCTTTGACATCTCGGGGACCGGGCCCGCTGGGAGGAGACTGCTTCCCCAGAAGGGAGCTAATTCCGAGACAGGCAACAACTCGCCTTTCATACACAGACCAACCGATCCAGAGCCCGCTGCCCCAGCCACCTCCCTACCTGTCACACCAGCCAGCATCCCCCCGCCCCAAATCCCTCGGGCCAGGAACCGGACCGCTAGAGACAGAGCCCACAGGAGTTAGTGAACTCACCAACGTGAAGCTCACTGCGGCTCACCTCCCCAGCCTCCCGCATTCCTTCCCTGGAATCCGCAGTCAAGGCTCCGGGTCAGACTCTCCCCTCCACACTCTACCTCCCGACCCACCCTGGTGCTTCCCCATGGGGCCCTGGGTGGCGTGGCCCCTTCTCTTGAAAACTGTATTAATATGCTCTTCTTCAATGTCATTGGTCTCTTTGCGTCATCCCCTGGTCATCGCTATCAATTAAATCCCGGTAAATCGTGAAACTCGGCCCAATTCACCCCGTCCTGGGTGTTTGAAGTGGCTGCCTCCTCCCCGGTTGGCTCTCACATCTGGGCGGCCCTGGATGCCCCAGACCAGCCAGGAAGCCAAGCGGCACCACAGCAGACACAGATAATGTCGGGCGAGAACACGCTGCTCTTCCCACTCTCCTGTGCCTCCCCTCCTCCACCCCTGTGGGGGGCCTGCTGGGAGCCCAGACACTTACTCTTTCCTGGTTTGTTCCTTAGTCTTTTGGCCAAAAAATGCCCCAGGATAATGAAGAAATCTATTTACAGTAGCGATATTCAGCCTGGTGCCTTCTGGAATGAATTAGCCACAGGAGAGTTTCTGAGCATTTTTTTCTATTCGTGAAACAGTGCAGCCGAGTGGGTGTGAGCCACTGGCTGGGCCTCCAGGAGCCCAGCGCTCTACCGCCACTCTCTTGAACCCCGGCCCAAATGCCGTGATAAGCCCTCCTGGCTGCTGGCTTCACAAGCCCCGTGCTCGCAGTTACCACCAAGCCACTCCGTGGCCCTGAGATCACAGGGGGCCTGAGAGGGCCGGCTTTCCGTCCCTTTAATTGTGTCCTTTCGCCTGCTGAATAACCCGTGTTCTGAAATCCAGTTATTTATATCCGCTCCTCGAAGCAGGCCCAGCAAGACGCCTGGCTGGCGGTACCCCTGGGCCACTAATGTGTGGCCGACTGTTCGAACAGATTTGGATTCTTAGAACAAAACAAAACTTTCTTCATTTCAGATGTTCACTAATTCGCACTGGCCCTTGGCTATGGACAGTGCGTTTCGAGGCCTTTGTCTGTGGCCAGGCCTCCCTGCCCCCTCCGTGGCCTCCCTTTGGCGGGAGGGAGCAGAGGCACCCGCCGTCGTGAGGCCTGGTCTGCTCCCGTGGACAGGGGTGTAACGGGAGCCCCACATCTGCTCTGACTCACTGTGCAAACATTCTCCCCCCTCCTCCAGCCTCGCTGCCCCTCCCTGCCTGGCCTCAAGGCCCCCGTGGGCTCCCAACCACAGGCAACACTTGTGCAACTCAGGACTCAGGGTCTCGAATGAGGCGCCTGCATAGACAGTGCTGAGAGCCCTCAGCCAGCTGGCCTGCCTGGTGCTGGAAGCCCCTCCTGGACAGTCTGACATCCACACTCAGCTCACTCTGCTGGGGCCCAAGGGTTCTCCGGAAAGAAATGGGTCACTTTACATCTGCTCTCAGGGCCAGGAGAGGCCTGGCGGTGGGAGAACATCCAGTTCCACGTCAAGCCGCCCCCACCCCCACCCCCCTCGTCCTCATCCTCCACATGCCGCAGTGGGCACGTACACATCCCCTCCTGGCCGGCCCCTTCCCACCAGGCGCACCACCTGGGGCCCCCACCATTTGCTCCCTGCAATCCTGCAATGCCTCGGTGCCAACCCACATGGGGCTGGTGGCCACGGCTACTGTCTGGCTGTCCACTGGCAAGCTTAGGCCCCACCCTCCACCTACGCCAGGGGCGCAAGGGGCACACATCGCTGTCGGATGAATAACACAGCTGGACTCCACCGTGATTACCTGCTCATGCCTGCTCGTCTCCGCACACCCTGATTTTCTCCAGCCTGCCACTCCCAGGGACAGCCAGCATCTTACACAGGGACTGTCCCTTCTCCCTCCCTCCCCACCCCACCCCCGTCTCTTTCCCTCTTTCTTTTTCAGTCAGGCTACCTAGTGCTTAGCAGAAAGTTTAACACATACAGTGCGCTCCATAATTTTGATGAATGACTGCAGCAATGAAGGAGCCTTACAGAAGCCCCACGAGGACTCAGTCTTGCATTCAGCAAACATTCAAGAAGCATCTCCTGGGCACCAGGCACATACATGCTGTGCTCGGCACACACCAGCTCTGCCCCCCCCCACCCTCAGGGCTTCCCTGGGTTTGTCCCAGAAGGGTCAGTGGGGGGTGAGGGGTCAACTCAGTGGCGGGGGGTGGGGAGTGTTAGGTATCGGGCAGCTCGTGGGCTCCTGCACCTGGGCCGTAATATCTTCACTGGTGTAACATTCTAACACATCACCTGTTTGTTAAGGAAAGCCCCACTAACAGAGGGAGAACCCCAAATGCAGGGCCCAAAGTGACCAGTGTATGCCAGACTCAGGTTCTCTGGATGGTTGTACAGGTTGCGCACTGCACAACTCCCGAGATCTGTCCGTAGCCCATGATGTGACCGGTGCCCCCTAGAGTCATGCAGTGACAGTTTGCACTTCTTAAACAGGTGCCCTGCTAAGTGGTCCCACCTTCTCCACCAGGATCACTAGGGCGCCAAGGGTGGTGTTATGGGCTGAATGTGGCCCCCTTTCTACCAGATTCAGCGTTGAAGGCTTTACCCCCCACGTGATGGTATTTGGAGGCAGGGCCTTTGGGAGTGATTCGATTTAGATTAGTTCATGGAGTGGAGACCCGTGAGGGGATGGCTAGCCTTATGAGAAGGGCAAGAGAGACCAGTGCTCTCTCTCTACCGTCTGAGGACACAGCAAGAAGGTAGCCGTGTGCAAGACGGGAAGTGGACTGTCCCCAGGAACCGAATATGCTGCATCTTGATCTTGGAGTTTTGGCTTTCAGACTGTGAGAAATAAATGTCTGTTATTCAAGCCGCCCAGGCCATGGTGTGTTGTGACACAGCCTGAGCTAAGACAGCTGGTCACGAGTGGCCACTGTTGTCTCAACCTCAATGCCTGAACGAAAGCTGCACACTGTCCACAACTTTTTTGTTCCCCAGATGGCTAAGATTTAAGGGGTACGTTCTGGGCTAAGAATCAGGAAACTGGACAGAACCAAAGCCTTGTACAAGTCATTCCTCATGCGTGCCTCAGTTTCCCCATCTGGAAAATGAGACATCGTGTCTCACTGCTCCACGTCTGTGATCTTGGAGGAGTGAAACCAGCATGGGTTTCGCTCTTCTGTGTCTTGCAGGACGTACGTACCTGTCCCTCAGCCTCTCATGCTCGGTGTCTCTCTGGGGCAGACCCTCCTCATGCGCCCTGAGGACTCAGCCTGACCTTGGAAAAGCAAGTCTTTCCCTTTCTCTCTTTTCCTCATCATGCCAAGGGAGAGGAGTCCTCCATTTTACACATTTGTGCCTCTATGTAAAAGCTGGAAGGATTTTCCCCTCCATCTTTAAACTTTGCTGCCTTGAAAATGTATTCAAACAAAACTGAGATCAAAAGGAATATACACTTTTCTCGTTTGCAGTCCTGTTTGGTTCCAGCCTCCCCAGCCTGCCCTCTCATCAAGAAGAAGTCCATCACATACACACACACACAAGCACACGCCAAAGTCCTCAAGCACTGGTGGTTACTGTCAGCTGCAGTGGGTCTCTGAGAAATTGCTGGTTAGCAAAAGCCACATTCAGTGGTGGAAACTTACGTTGGGCCCCGTTCTGCCCCAACGCTACATAAGGATGCATGTGTTTTCTGTTTCTCCTGCACCAAAGACCGCCCCATTGGGTGGCCGGTGAACATGGTGGCCGTGGGATCCAGGGCACAGCCGCTCCGTCTGAGTCACAGCCCACGCGGGAGGTGACCGGCCCACCACGTGTCTCCACCGGCAGACTGGAGAACAGCACAGCAAACATGACAGCCTGGAAGAGGGAGGTTGTTCTGTCTGCGCCAAGGCGAGCACGGCCAGCAGAGTCTGCAATTGTCATTAGCCTGCTGTGTCCAGCGGACACTGCCAGCTTGTTACCAGGGCTGCCTGGACGAGGGGAGAGACCAGAGCCTTGGGAGGCCCGTTTTCCATGAGCAAGGAGGTCTCTGGGCTCCAGGGCGTTGGGGGATCCCAGGGGCCTGGCTGGATTTCAGGGGTCTGGGAGCTTTATTCCAGGGAGAGGGTAAACTCCCAAATGTGGCTGCTTCTATCATGTTCCCCGAAAAAGAAGGGGCAGTTCCGTCCTAAAACACCTAAAACTCTCGGATTCTTCAGACACAGAATCTGGCTACTTGGGATTCAAGTTACATCATGCTGTTGTTGTCTGGCTTGAGGGAGACAGAGAGGGAGGAGGAGGGAGACACAGAGACAGAGAGAGACACAGAGAGGAAAGAGAGAGCGAGAGATACACAGAGAGAGACAGAGAGAGGCACAGAGGTAGAGGTAGGGATACAGAGAGACAGAGACAGAGAGACACAGAGTGAGAGACAGGGAGAGAGAGAAGGAGGAAGGGAGGTGGAGAGGGAGACACAGAGACAGAGAGAGACACAGAGAGGAAAGAGAGAGACACACAGAGACAGAGAGAGGCACTACGGATGTAGTTCTGACCACCTTAGACGGCTTGGCTGAGATGGACTCCCCATTCCCTTAGGGATTTTCACTGGAAACCAAACCCTCCAACCTGAGTTCTAGCACATCTTGAACTTCAGAAAAAAACAAGTTACTTTTTGAAGATCAAAAGAAACCAGGGATTTAGAAAATTAGACAATCCCATTTTTGCCAGGTTGTAACACTCTTCCTTTTGAAAGGAGGGTCCGTTAGTGATCCCCAAGCAGAGTGAGGTCCCTGGCCTACACTGAGTGAAGGGAGATGAGAAGACAAAGCCCACACAGCTGGGAGAGGCGTCAGGAGGAAGAAGTGCTGCTTTACTGGGCGCCCCCGCACTGCCCGGCTGTTGGGGTCCTGACTGCCTGCACTTCTCCCTTAGAAATATGCCCTTAGGCACCGTCACTCCTGGGGCTCCCGCAGTGGACAGGGATCCACTGCCCCCCATGCTAGCTTTTCTCGCTTCCCACCAAAGCTGTGCGTGGGGTGGGTCCTGCCAGGGAACCGTCGTGGCTGCCCTTTCACACAGCCCAGTGCTGAAAAGCCTGCTTCCGGCGGTGTGCTCCCTCCATTCCTGGGCAGGGCCAGCACTTCCTCCCCCCATTGACCTTGAGTATGAACACGGGACTTGCTCTAGCAAATGAAACACAAGTGGATGGGACCCATCTCGCTCCTGAGTGGAGTCCCTGACAGAGGGCTGGTCATTTCTCTGCCATGATGCTCCCGTGAGCTGGACGACTGCGTGGCGTGTCGGGAGGCACACACAGCGCACGTGAGACACACTTCCTGGTTTTAGACTGTAAAATGTTGAGGGATGTTTGTTTCTCTGCATCACGGAGCCCATGCGAACAGAGCCAGGGAGGACATATTTCCACTTTCCGAGAAAGGAGTGAAGCTGTGCCTTAGAAAGATGAGTGACGACTTCAGGTCACCACCCAATGAGTGACAGAACAAAGTCGAGTTTGTCTGACCCACGCCTGGCCCTTGATCCAAAGCAGGACCCTGGGAACTAAGAGTGGTGGTAGGGGGTCTGGGCTGATTTGCTCTTCCTCTCTCGTGAGAAAAATCCAGCCCCTTTCTCAAGGTTTGGACAATACGGGATGGGGAAAAAAGTGTGCTTACAAAGGAGCAGAAATCAAATTGGTCTCAAGATTTCTCTGCAATAGGAAATGCCAAGTGGAGCAACATGACGGTGAGCTTGAAAGATAAAGGTTGCGATCCTAACTCCTGTGCTCAGCCAGCTGTTCATCTTGTGAGATGGCAACACAAAGGCACCCTCCTACAGGCAGCACATGCTTTTGGAAAAATACCCCTGAAAGGCGCATGCCAGCTGTGCCACAGCAAGAGGGAAGGCTTACCCAGGGGAGGTCTCGGAGTGAGGGTGGCAGTGACGAATCCATTCCGTGTGAATTCTCGCATGTTTGGTTATAAAACTGAAAAATGCATACATGTCTTCAGAACGTCCTGAAGGAGTAAACCTAGTAATGGAGATGCGTGTCGCGTGGTTTGTGCTGTGGAATATTCTGGGACCCGAGTGGGTGTGGGACGGGTCCTTTTCCCTGTTTGGGCCTCAGTTTCTCTTTCTGTAAAAGGGAAAGAGGGCCTCCCATCTCCAAAGGGCTCCGTGGCTCCGTGGGTAGCACACGGGGACCCCGTTAAAGGACTCTCCTGTCCTGGTGCCAGTCTCTCACCCACATTCTGCATGTTTTGTGTGATAGTCACTGCAGGCTTCTTGTATGCTTACTTAAGGAACAGTCTTTGTCTGGGAATTTCAGGACACCCCTAGAAATTGTTTGAGACTCCTTAGAGAATTAGAAAATTGTAGGAGTCAAGGGCTATGTTTGTGGTTAGAAACGGTTAACTGGATGAGTCCAGATTTCTGGGAAAGTTGACCTGTGACTAAGTCCTATCCGTAGCTTGACACATCCCGCCCCCACCCTCCAGATAGAGCAGATAGGGACTCAGCCTGGCCAGCCTCCAGAACAGTCCCCCGGCCCCAACGCCCCTCTACCACGTCCGGTGGGCCCCAAACCGTCGGCTTTGATTCTGCAACTTTTTCCAAACCCGAAGCATGATTCACATCCCAGACCAACTTGTGGAATTTCTGAAAACTGAGAGCTGAGGAACCGTCTGTTCTGAGAGGTGCCCCAGCTCCCACCTTGGGGACAGCCCAAAAGGGAAGCTGGGAAACAGGCACCACGTTCTCCCAGGATGGAGCCCGGTCCTCCCCAGGGAGAAACCTTGGCCAAAGGCCTGAATAACTGCCACCTTTCAGCTGGCTCTGTAAATTCACCCACCTTGATTTTATTTGATGAGCCCAATAGTTCTGTGAATACCCAGGACGGCTCACAGGCCAGGGTATTGCCCTTTGTGACAAAGATCGTGGGTCAGCTCTTCTTCTCATTACCGTGGCTTTCCTTCTTAGAGAAGAAAATGCTGGCCAGAGTGTCGGTGACAGGGTCTCACCCCTCGTCCTAGCTGTGGCCACTCTGGCCATCTCCTCGGCGAGGCGGTCCCCTGGGAGGACTCCTGAGGCTACCTCCATGTTCCCGCAGAGTTGATAGAGAGGGGAGCGACTGTGCCTAGTTAGTGGCAGTTTGATTTCCCCACGCCGATGGAAACATCGTTTCCTCCTTAGCCTTTTATCCGGAGTGGTATCACCCTTGCCCGAGAGCAGAGCCATGAGAGATAAGGCCACAGAAAAGCAGCGGGCTCCTTGGGCCTCAGAGGTGTCGGAGAGCAACAAGGCAGCCATTGTGCAGGCGCAACGGGCGGCTTCTGCTTCTCAGCATGACGGCCGCAGGAGAGGGGGCCGACCACAGGGACGGACAGGCGAGAACTGCCCCGTGGGAACCTGAGCCTGGCTGGCATTCTGCCGGGTGCGTGAAGGGCTCACCTTGACAGAAGCAAACAGGCACCCCAGGGTCAAAGGCTGTCGTCTCCCCAGGAGACGCTCCTTGAGACTAGACTCTGAGTCATGCTCATTCTTGATGCCTTGTGTAGTCCTGGGGCTCAGGAGGCACTAGATGGGTGTTTGAGTGAGTAAACATCTGAAAGAGAGAGAAAGAGAGGTGGGGGGGGGGCAATTTTGAATGGAATGGAATGGAAATGCAAGTCTTCTCTCTCTCTCTCTTCTGCTCCATACTTCTTTGACTGGTGACTTCCTACTTTGGCTTCCTTCATGGTCCCACTCCAGGTTCTGGTGACTTTGGAGGGGTTTGTGTGACGTTGGTATCAGCTGTTGGAATTCACTGCATAGTGGACATTTTCTTTTTTACTTTTCTTTTCTTTTTGATGCAAGATAGAACAGACCATTTTTCTCAATGACTAGCAATTACCCAAACTTTGGCTATTTGTGGAAGAACTTTTTCTATTTCTAATTGTCTGAAAAGCTATGGTGACAGAGTCTGTTTCTAGTCCTTTTATTCATTTTTACTGATCTCTAAGTTGTAACATGAGCTGGTGCGATACATTTAAAATTATTTGAGGCTTTATATTATGTTTTAATGTGAATGTTAGTCAGGGTTCTCCAGAGAAACGGAGGCAATGGGATAATTAGAAAGAAAGATAGATATAGCTAGGTAGATAGATGATAAATAGATAAATAGATGAGAAGAGATTTATTTTAGGAATTGGCTTATACAATACAGTGGCTGAGGAGTACCAGGATTTGCCTTCAAGCTGGAGAACCAGGAAAGCCAGTGGTGTAATTCAGTCCAAGTCCAAAGGCCTGAGAATTGGGGTGCCGATGGTGTAAATCCCAGTCTGAGCGTGAAGGCCTGAGCACCAGGAATGCTGACGTCTGAGAAGAAGATTGACGTCCGAGCCCAAGCAGAGAGCGAATTCGCCCTTACCTGCCTTTTTGTTTTTGTTCTATTCAGGCCCTCCACAGATTAGATGGCACCCACCTGCACCAGGTGAGAGTAATTTTGTTTACTCAGTCTACCAATTCAAATGCTAAACTCTTCTAGAAACATCCTCACAGACACACCCAGAAATAAGGTTTTAACAGCTATGTGAGCATTCGTTAGCCCAGCCGAGTTGACACATACCATTAACCATCACAATGTTATGACTCACTATCATTTTCCCCCAATGCTACTATTCTCACCTGTTTATTCTTCCAGATTAATTTTTAGAGTCACTTTGTCCAAGTGTACTCCTGGAAGAAACAAAAGATTCTCTGGGGCAAAATAACTCAGTCCGAGTGCGGACCTCTGCACCAGAATGGGTCTTGACCACAATGACTTAGGTAAGGGTCAGCTTCTGTGTTTGTGGCATTCCAGAGGCCAGAGGACAGCAAAAGACCGTTTCCTATCCACCAAGGAGATTCTAAGAGTCCATTGCTGTGACTCCAAAGGCCTCATGTCAGTGTGATTAGATGTGCCCCCAACATGCCCCGGGGCAGGCAGGAAAACCACCTTTGAAAAATTTGGCACTGAGTGGAGAAAAAAATTCTTCCTGAGAATTCGTAACCACAAGCCAGCCCTCACATGATTTGCAGCCCAAGTTCACAATACCTGGGTGGTCCAAAGATCCTCAACTTGAAAATTTAGTTTAGAGTGATTATGGGTTGGCAATATTTTAAGGCACTTGACAGAAGTGAGTATAAACCCTTTCTGGAGAAACTTACCTTCAAGTCAGATCGCAAAGAATTCCCCCAAACAATCCCACTTCAAGGGGTTTGAGTCTACAATCAAAATTGCATTACACACAAGAAAACAGCACTCCATGAACAACACCCAAATGAAAAATAAAAAAATAAAATGCAGCAACTAGAAGAATCAAACACACAGACTTTACATATTGGAAAAATTAGACAAGAATATAAGTATGTTTAATACATTTAAAGAAATAAAAGAGATCAAAACATGGGTAAGGAGCAAGACACTATGAAAAGAAATGACCAAGAAAATTTGAAAAGGAGCCAAATATAATCACTAAAAATGAAGATGGTTTTAACTGAAATTAAAAAACTCAATGATAAATTTAACCACAGATTAGATACAATTAAAGAGAGAATCAATAAGCTGGGATATAGAGCTGTAGAAATTATCCTGAATGCAGCACAGAGAGAAAAAGAGCAGAAGACATAAAAGAAAGATAAGAATTATGGGAATAGAGTGACACGGGTTAACTCACATCTAATCAGAGAGAGAAGAGGTAATATTTGCTGAAATAATGGCCAACAATTCCAAGAACTGATAACAGACACCAACCTTCATGTTCATTAAGCCTCTCAAATCCAAAGCAGGACAAATAAAAATCACTCTGAACCCAGACACATAAGAGTGAAAATGTAGAACCCCAAAGAATACGAGAAGATCTTCAAAGTACCAAAGAGAAAAGACAAATTTCCCACAAAGGAAGGTAATTAGCCTGACATCCACCTGGTCAACATCAACAGTGGAAGCTGGAAGAGAGTGGGATCATTAATTTCTTGGCAATAATAATAATAATAATAATAATAAAAATAATAATTATCTACCTTGAAAGTGTATACTCAAAGGAATTGTCTTTCAAGAATACAGGAAAGATAAAAATGTCTCAACCAACACACCTTCCCTAGAGGGAATTCTAGAGGATATATATTAGGCAGAATGAAAGTAATAGAGTTTTAAAACTTATAATAATAGAAAAGTCAGAAAGGAATTGTTTGAGTTAAAATGCTTCAAACCTTTAAAGTAGGGTAAATATATTGATTGACTTTGTATTTTGATAAATTCAAATACATGATTAAATTCAAAATGTTTATGGTAACCATTAGCAACAGAAATAGTGTGCATAGTTATAAAGAGAAAATTGGAATAAAAACCATTCAATCAATCAAAAGGAAGTTGAAGAGAGAAGAAAAAGAAACAAAGGAAGCAAGATAAATTAAAAAATACAAAATAAGTAATGGAAATAAATCCACATATCAGTGATTAAAATAAATATAAATAAATGAAAAACTCCATTAAAAGATAAAAATTGCCAAAGTATATTTTTAAAAATCGAATTATAATCTGTTTAAAAGAGATATCTTTAAAAGATAAGAAGACAGAGAGGTAAAAGTAAAGGATGAATATTAGCATACCAAGTACATACTAACAAAAATTGACAGTTATATTTATATTAACATCTGAGAGTTATATTAATAAATAAGCTTTAAGACAAAAAGATCTTTACCAGTATAATCCCCCCTCAAATGCAAGAACTTTACACCCGCTTAATGCCACCTACAACATCCATGTCCTTTGTGCTACTTTTGTCACATATTTTTATTTACCTGCAATATAATACTATTTATGTTGTCTTAGATAATCAATATTCATTGCCATGTACCCACATTTTACTGTTTGGGTCCCTCTTCATTCCTTCCTGCAGTTCTGTGATTCCATCTGGGACTATTCTTCAGATTGAAGAACTCCCTTCACTATTTCCTATAGTGTGTGCCCACTGGTGACAAATTCTTTAAGCTTTCTTTTTGTTGTATGGAAACATTTTGACATCATCTCAATTTATGAAAGATATTTTCTCTGAGTATAGAATTCTATACTGGCATTTTTTTTTCTTTAAGTGCTTTAAAGGTGTCATTCCATTGTCTTTTTTTCCCACATTTTTGTTGAAAAGTCTGCCATCATACTTACTGCTTCTCCTTTGAAGGTAATATGCCTCCCTGCCCCATGCCCTCTGGCTATTTTAAAGATTTTATCTGTGATTTTTAGCATTTTGACTATGATGTATCTATAAAAAAACCTGTAATAAATCAAGAGTGCATATTGCAATTTCTAAAGTGTCCTTTTAACTGAAAGTTGATACAGGAGGAAAATGGATTGAAAAAGAAATTTAATAGAGATTTATAAGTTGATTCTAAAGTTTATATGGAACTGCAAAGGGCCTAGAATAAATGGTCAAAATAATTTTGGAGAAGAAAATGGAGAATATACACTCCCGAATTCTGAGACTCAGTATAAAGTTAACAGTCCATAGGGCAGTGTGATTTTGGTGTAAGAATAGACAGATCAGTGGAACACAATAGAGAATCTAGAAATAGACTTACAAAGCCACCCATAGAATTTAGTTGGGAAAATGAAATTCTTTTCAATAAATTGTGTTGAAGTAACTGACTATTGATATAGAAAACAAAAAATCCTTGCCCCTTCCTGCACCACATGAAGAAAAATTAATTTGAGATGGATCATAAACCTAGTTCTGAAAACTAAAACTATGAAGTCTCTAACAGGTCATGTCAGAGACTATCTTCACGCCCCAGGAGTAGGCAGAGATTGCTTAAGCAAGGTACGAAAGGCACTGACCATAAAACTAAGAATCGACATATTGGATTTAATCAAAATTTAAAATCTCTGGTGTTAAATAACACTGTTAGGAATATGAAAAGGCAATTGACAGAAAGGAGAAAAAATACACACACACACACACACACACACACACACACACACACACACACACACAAGAGGCCTGAATTAAGTTCGTGAACTTGTTGCAACAATACCTTTTTTGGTATCAGAGGGATTATTCATTATGAATTTGTACCAACTGGACAAATAGGTAACCAAGTTTTGTCTTTGGAAGCGCTGAAAAGGCTGCGTGAAAAAGTTAGACAACCTGAACTTTTCGCCAACAATTCATGGCTCTTGCATCACGACAATGCCCCAGCTCACATGACACTGTCTGTGAGGGAGTTTTTAGCCAGTCAACAAATAACTGTATTGGAACATCCTCCCTACTCACCTGATCTGGCCCCCAATGACTTCTTTCTTTACCCAAATATATAAAGGAAATATTGAAAGGAAGACATTTTGATGACATTCAGGACATCAAGGGTAATACGATGACAGCTCTGATGGCCATTCCAGAAAAAGAGTTCCAAAATTGCTTTGAAGGGTGGACTAGGTGCTGGCATCGGTGCATAGCTTTCCTAGGGGAGTACTTCGAAGGTAACCATAGTGGTATTCAGCAATGAGGTATGGAGCACTTTCTCTAGGGTGAGTTCATAAACTTAATTGTCAGACCTCGTAGACGACCCTGTTTCAACAGATACTGTTACTTGCCCTTCCACATTTCTCTTTCTTGCTGATTGATTTGCTTTGGAGCTCACCCTCATCGGTGCCATCCATGTGCTCAGGGAATAGCAAACGCCCACGTGCTACAACTGTAGCTGGGGTGCCAACTCCCGGGGCAGGTGTGAGGGATGGGGGTGAGGTGGTTCTCTCCTGAGACAGGCTCTGGGAAGCCTCCCACCTGGTCTCAGGACAGTCACTCCAGTGAGGGGGCTTTTCCTTACTCGTAGCCAATCACATCTATTCTGCCCTTCGTCCCTGATAATGGAAAGGCCATGAGGGGAATTCTGCCACAGGAGGTGATGTGGTAAGATTCTTAGCTCTTAATCCTCAGGGAGATCTAGTGCTCTTCTGTCCCCAGACATCGGGCATCAGTGGGTAAGTCATGATGCCTGGGGCTGCCCGAGGCCGAGGTTTGCAGCATGACAAAACGGCAAGAGCCCAGGCCTTGGAAGGGCCACCGAGCTGCTGACTCAGCAGCCGTGTAACTACCCGACCTTAGCGTGTCCTGGTGTCCCGAGACCTCAACTCCCCTCCATCCTGCGGCTCTGAGTGTTCCGGAACTGAAGACACAGCCCCCTGGTTGCTAAGATCAGTGCTCCTGCTCACGTACCCCCGCAGAATCCGACCCCTTCTCCCCTGAGTGTGGCACCAATCCTGAACCCTTCCTGTGCCAGCTCCATGCCCTTCGGAATGCCAGACCCCTGCCAGTGGCCTGCTGGTGCAGTCTCTGTTGGCCCACAGGGCTCATCTCTAGTTCCAGGCTGTTGGATCTCGGGAGACGCAGAAGGGAGCAGACCCTTCATGCCCTGTCCCTGTGGTCACTGGAGATCCCGGAAGGGGTGCCCCGGGAAAGGTTGCTCTCCTTTACCCTGTGTCGCTCAGGCCGTTTCCTGCTCCGCGTTCCAGTTTAGAACCAGGCGCTTCTCTGAGCCTCCTGCAGGCCTGCACACGTGAGTTTCCTCCACCTGGACGCTGAGTGCTGGCTCCCCCAAACCCCACATGCGTAGACCAGCTGCTCCGAAGCCCGACGGGCTGGGGCGGAACCCCCCTTGGCTCCTCTCAGCCTTCTCCTGGTTCTCCTGCCAGAGAAAGGATTTGATGTTTTCCATTTCCTCAAGTTCATTGGCATTTGTTTATCCTAAGGCAACTTCACTTCCCTTCCTCGGGACTCTGGGACATGCCTAGCCTGCCCCAGCCCCCACTGACCAGGGTGGACGGGGAGTCCACGTGATTTCCATGCAGGGACCAAGCCCCTCACCGTCCTTGCTCATGAGGGCAGCTTGGGCCAATCCAGGTAGCTCAAGATACCTGCAGGGGGCCCGCTTCCTTTTCAGAGGGAAGAGGGGGTCAGACAGGTTTTGTGGGTGGGTTCTGTGTCTTGAAGGGCTGGGCTAGCTTGTAGAGAAGGATGTATCGTAGAGGAGGCAGGGATGGATCCTAGTGGGAGGAGGCAAGCCTGAGGTGGGGTAGGAGGCGGCCCCTGGGCTCTGGGCTCCTGCCACCGGCAGCACCCCACTCTGGGTTGGGTACTCACTGGCCCAGGGCTGAGCCACTCTCCAGCTATCTGCGCAGTGTCCTATCCTGCAGAGTCGCTGTCCTTTTTACTGAAGTCCATGGATGTGGTGGCAGGACTCGCCATCAGCTGTGCTCAGTGGCAGAGTTGGGGTTCACTGGGTCTCATGGGACATCCATGGATCCCCCACCGCCTTCTCCACTGTGGGGGACGCTAATGTCTATTTCCATGTTTCTCCCCACCAGCCAGGCGCTCCTGGGGGTGCGGGACGGCACCGCTTCACCTGGAACCCCCAGGTGGGTGACAGTACCTGTAAACTCCAGGAGCTCGGTAACTGCCTGTGGAGACCGAGCTGGGTCAGGGTAGGAGAGGATGTGAGCGCCAGGCTGAGTGCCAGCTTTGTCCTCTAAGCTGGGGCCCTGGAGGGACATACAGGGACACAAATGTGACAATGATCGTGGCTTCCTTTCTCTTCGTCTCCAAAGCAATCAGCTTGGACAGGACTCAGCAATATGTGTCGCCCCTTCCGCCCCAAGCCTGTATGGGGTCTGAGGGCAGCCTCCCTCCCCATCGCCCACAGACAGGTCCACCTGGGTGTGCCAAGCACCCTCCCGCCTGCACCTCTGGTCTTCATCTAGAAAGATAAACTATCAGCGTTGGGATTTTGGCCCAGACCTTGTCAGGGATCACTCTTGACACTTGTGGGATTAGGATAAGTGCTGCTTCATGAAGACCAGACCGGGTCTGGCCCTTCCTGGGGGAGGCCAGAGGGGACGAGAGGAGGCTCCACCTGGGAGAGGCGCCTGGACCAGCTCCACAGGTCCGGCACTGGGCTCATCTTCGCTCACAGGCTCACGAAGCACACGTGGCAGCCAGGGTTTAAACCCACAGCCGTCTGAAGCCAAAGCCCCATTCCTGCCCTCACCCCCTCCCTGCAGCCCCCTGTGCCACCAGCTTCCTGTGAATAAGCTTCTGCAACTTGTAGGGTCAGACTTGAGAAGGATTGGGCGGTGGGCTCCGATGGCTGGATTGTAATCGAACCCCAGAACCGTCTAATCCAATTGCCCCTTTTGTGATTGAGGGAAAGAGGGCCCAGAGCAGCTGACTGATGTGCCCAAGGTCCCCAGCCAGCTGGTGGCTGGGACTGGCCCAGGCCTGACTTCCGGTTAGGCTGAGCCGACACTGCACGCCCGGTCTGTGTTTGGTGCTCTTCACCTGTCTTCCCACTGCCCCAGCGTTCCCTGGTGTGACGCGCATCCAGGTACTGTCCTTGTGACCCTCCAGCTTTGTGCCAACAGGAAGACCCTTCTCAAAGGGTCCTGTGTCCTGTCCGTCTAGCTCAGTGGCCAGAACAACCCAGAGAAGGTGCCCAGACACTGAGAGTGAGAAGCTGCTTTTCTCAGCCCCTTTGGCGCTGTGGGGTGGGGTGTGTTCCGTCTGTCTCCGTGCCATGCTGCGGGGCACAGCGTGAACTTTGCCCAGCGCTGCACACACTGGGCTCCGTCAGTCCGGGGCCTGGTGACTGGCCTGGGCTCGCCCAGGGCTGCTTTGGCGTCTTCCCTGAGGCTGCCCGCTCACAGGGCCTCCCCGCTCCACCCTCGCCCACAGCCGACGTGTCCTGCCCTCGGACGAAGGCCACTGCCTGCCTGGGGACCTAATTGTGTCCTAGCCTCCGCAGCCCCAGCTGGAAGTGCAGCAATTGTGGTTCTTGGTCCTCCCTCTGCTGTCCTACAAGTACCGGTTTGGAGATTTATGGACGGGCATGAAATTGCCATCTGCAGAAGGCACAGGCAGGGCTATAAATAGGGCGGCCTGTCTCTGGAGTCGAATCCTTTTGGGGTGCGGACATCTCAGACCAGCACGGCACAGCTGTTGAGCCAGGCCCCAGTCACCGCCCATGCCCCCACGATACAGTGACCCTTCTTCCCAGCAGATACGTTGAGTAGCCGGGGTTCTGATAAGCCAACTGCCTGCCGGCTTTCCTGAGACTGCTGTCACGTTCTGATGGCTTTTCTTACGAGGGGGATTAACCTGGGGCACTAATTAATCCAGCTTTTTCCTGTTAGTGTCAATCCCTTCCCACTGGCTGCCAGATACCCCTTTCTTTCCGAGATGAGAACTGTATCACCAGCCCCAGGTGTCTCCTGGTTTTCCCACTTTAAAAAGGTTGGTTAAAAAAGAAGACTGTTTTATGACACATAAAAATGATATGAAATTCGAATTTTAAGGCCCATAAATAAAGTCTTGCTGGAACACAGCCTCGCCCGTGATTCATTATTACCTGTGGCTACTTCTACGCAGCCGCAGATCCGAGTGGTTGTAACACAGCAGTCTCCAAGTGGCCGGCAAAGCCAAAATATGTCCTGTCTAACCTTTACGGAAAGACTTCCTGCGTTTCTCGGTCGTGGGCCTGAATTTTAAGGGCTGGGGTCCTGTGAGCATCTGCGAAGAATATCGATTACTCTCCCGAGAGAAAGAGCTGGGTGCAGGAGCACACGTGTGTCCACAGTTTGTGTGTGGGGGGGGGGGAGTGGCCTGCCAGGAAGGCCAGCCAAAGCCCCCCAAAATCCATGGACATCGGTGCTTCTCAGCTGAGGGCAGTTTTGCCCCCAGGGGACATGTGACAATGTCTGGAAATGCCTTTTTTTTTTCTTTTTTTTGCTGCAGATGGCTGCTACTGGCATGCAGTGGGTGTAGGCCAGGGATGCTGCCGAACCTCCCACATTGCACAGGACACCCCCAAACAGAGACTGGTCCAGGCCCAAATGTCAGAATGCTGAAGCTCAGGGCCTTGTGAAGACACCCGGTTGCGGCCTGTTGGGGAGTCATCAGGCCGGACCTGTGTCACTGGTGAGGGGACGAGATGGAGCTGGGCAGCGGAGAAATGGAGCGGGGGGCGGGGGGCGGGCCCCGCCCAGAGCGCCTGTGGCTCTGACAGCCCTGAGCCTTGAGGTGCCTCTCAGACACCTGCGTGCCAGGCCCTGGGCCCCACTGTGAGGGACAGGGGTACAAAAGGAAGCTGGCTTGTGCTGTCGGTTCACTTTAATGACACTCGAGGGACAAAACGCCCTATTGATGGCAGACAGGCCGCAGCCCGTCATGGCCTCTCGTGCCCCTCCATCCTCGCAGCAGGGTGCCCACGAAAGTTTGTGGCACTTTGCTTGTTTGCAATTGGAAGTTCCCTTTGCTCTTTATGCCTCCAGTCGCTCATTCAGCACAGACGTCTCTTCCTATGAAAGCTGCCCTCCCTCCTTCCTGCCCCCAGAATTAGGGCCTCCTCTGGGTGCACACACACTGCACAAGCTCCTAATGGAGCTTCTCGGGGTGCACTGTGCTGAGCTGCCGTGGAAGTCTCCCAGCAGGGCTTGTGCTCTGTTCCATTGGTAGCTGCTATGCTGAGTGCCAGCCCCAGCCCAGGCTGGTGCGTTTTAGCTCTCTGGTGACCGAATGGGAACCCGGGGCGATGTGACACCGTACGGGATCAGCATATGGGCATATGAAAGAGGCTGGCTTTGGACAGGAGATGGCCACGGGCTCCAGCGAGCTGGGGGATGTTTCCTGGCGCTGGCAGGCCAGCCGTGGGAGGAAGGGCAAGGCTGCCCAGGGCTGGAGGGGGCAGTGCAGGCATTGAGAGCTCTCCTCTGGGTCACGCTGATGAATTTTCCAGAACTCAAGTGAATCCAGAGCAGGCTTTACAAGCTCTGAATATCCAGAAAGAAGCATGGGTTGTGTGGAGACCCAGGGCCTGCTCCAGCTAAGTGACATGATTCATTTTCAAGAAAGTAGTTCTTGGCTCCCTTCGTTGCCCATCCTCTCTCCGTTTGAAAGTCATTTCCATGAAGACATCCTGGAGGGCTGAGGTTGAGGATGTTTTCCGGCAGACTGGGCTCATGCTAGGCTTTAGAACAATTATCGTGTCGCTGAGCCGCTGGCGTTCACAATGAAATGACTGGTTCTCTCAGGCTGGGGACCCAGATGCAGCACATAGCAGTATGTGGGGGGGTGACCAAAGTCGTCTAGGGTGTGAGCCCCTTTCACCCAGCAAACTGGGGGACCTCAGAAATCAGATGCAAAACGGGTGGGGCCTTTGGGGCTAGCCCAGACTGCTCCACCAACGATGGACCTGAGGCAGCTCCTGGAGCAAAAGCCCCAGGACCAGGCAGTTCCTTCACGAGCTACGTGGTCGTGGCAAGTGGCTGGGCCTCAGTTGCCCTATCTGTACAAAGAGTGTCTGTTACTCCAGTAATTTACTCATCAGAATTATATGGCAGCTTCTCAAACATGCAAATCCTGGGCTCCTGGATCTGAGCTCCCCTCAGCAGGATATCCGGGGTGGAGCACAGGAATCGGCATTCCAACCCCTGTCCTAGCTGCCGGTGGGCCTGCTGCGGTGCTGGTTCTGGGAGGACACTGTCCGAGGACCCCAGAACTCTGTGTGTCCATGGGAACGTCCCATACCTGGGCCCTGTGCCTGGTAGCCACCAGCTCCCTGTGGTCACCGGGCATTTGCAATGTGGGTAGTGCAATGGAGGAACTGAATTTTAAGTTGAGTTTAATGATAATAAATTTTAAATTGATATTCAAATAGCCACATGTAGCTAGTGGCTATGCTGCTGTACAGCACAGCTGTGAAACTGCCAGGCTGGTTTGGCCCTTGGTCACAGGCAGCAGTAAATAAGGGCCAGGTAAGAATTTTACAGCCGAGACTCACAGAGTACGTGCTCTGAGCTTGGCACCGGAGACGCTACCAGTGTCGGTTATTCCAGTTCATCTTCGCCTGAACCCAGGAGGTGGGAGCTGAACTTCAGGGAGGATAAGTAAATTGCTCAAGTTCACAAGAATAGTTAGGATTTACATACAGGAGTTTGTCTGTCTCGCAAATCATCAAAGAATTCTACTGCAATGTAAAAAGAATACAGTCAGCTATATTATGTTTGGGCATTCAAATTCTCTCACAGAGATTCTTTCTTCAGAACTGAAAATTAGAAAAAAATTCCCCAAACCCTATAAAAAAAATAGGACCCCAAAAATCATCTGGCCATCTGGTTTACCTCTCAAAGCATCTATGCACAAAGGGACTGTCAGCTTTCCAAAAGCCTCCATTATATTCCAGAAGCCCTAAAGCAGTCACTACTTGGTGTCAGGAGGCTGATACCATCCAAGCTTACCCCCTGGCCTTCTGCTCAAATGTTGGTCAACTTGACTGTATCTCTGTGTCCTACCCCACCCTGAACCAGCCTCTGCCAGTTCAGGGGCCACCTACCTTAAGATTGGCCCCTTAGTCACCAGCTGGCCTTGTCAGTGGGGCTGGGGTCTATTGACGTCCCTGTATTCCAGCCATTGAAAACAGTCTCTCTGAAGAGAACAGGAGCTGTCTCAGTGCCTTCAGACACCACCTCCGCCCCCCTCCCCCCAACAAATTGCTCATCAGTAAGGGTGACTGAGACTTTCCTGCCCATTGACTCACTCAGCCTGGAGGGTACAGCAGACAGTGCAGAGTCCTTCTGGAGCGGTAAGTCATACCCCAAAGAGGAGGAAAAGCAGGTCAGCCGTGTGAATGAGGCAACGGGCTGACCCCACAGGCCCTCCTGCCTCTAAAGTTAACACTTTCTCATATGCACCCAGCAGCCTCTCAAATTCACACCTACGTGCGCATCTGAACATCAGCCTACACTTTCCTTCTGAACAAGTAGCGTGGTTTTCCCTGACCTTGGCTTAAGCCACAGGTGGTCTCGGCGCAGGAGAGAGCTAGTTGGGGTGACCTAAGCCGTGAGGGTGTTAGGGTGTAAAGATTGAGACTAAAAGTCGGAGGCACAGCTTGGAGCTGGGAAGACTTGGTCCAGATTCCAGGCTGGAGGGCTCCCTCCCATCTCTAAGCCTCAGGCTTCATCTATGAAACAGCGGTGGCAGCACCTGTGTCCCAGGATGGCCACAAGAATCACATACGGTGCTGTGTGTCAATACTTGGCAGTTACCAGACACTCGATGCACGGAATCTAGTGTTTGGATTTCGCCATAATTTCTGGGTCTTGGAAGTAGCCGTTGCACATGGGCACAGAGTCTGACCCAGCGGGCAGGGGCCCAGGGCTCTCACAGCGGCTTCGCCACACACTTTGCCACACACGGCGTGGTGATCTGGGGCAAGACTTGACTTCCTTGTGTCTTTCTTCTTATTCCAGTGAGTTTCCTGTGAATTACAAAGGAAACGATGTGTTTGAAAGCATTGTATCAACTGTCAACAACATGCAAATCAAAGGAAATAGTCACATTCGTTGGATAATACCTGTCCTTTTGCTGTGACGTTAACTTAAGATTGATCTGCAGGCAAATGGAATCACTGCCCCCCAAAGACTTGGCCAACCTAATTTTAAATCTATCGTTACTTGTTTTAATTTGTTTAAAAAGTAAACAAAACCTCAGCATGCTTTGTATCCAGGATGTCCAGTTGCTGATCCGAACGGAAGTTAATAGTTTGCTTGCAAACTCAGCCCAGACCCACCAGGGGCAGGAGACAGCACACCTCGTGGTCCCCCGTGCGTTGGTTGAGGCCGTGACGAGGACACTGTCCTCGTGGGTGTTCGCTGAGCACTGAAGTGATAGTGTTGGTACTTAGCCCACCTCTGGGAGCCCCCCCAGCTTTGACAGTCCACCACTGGATGCAGATAACAGGCTTGGTGGTCACTACGCACTGAATTCTTCATACTGCTCAAGCCTGTGCGCTGAGCTGTGCGTGAGTTACACTTTTTCGGAGGACATCTCAGTGATAAGGACAGGATGTCCAGTAATTAGGCACAGGCGGTGGTGGCGGTGGGGCACAGATTCATTCACAATATAATTATCTCCTTGCTCTGCTCTGAAAACACGCTGAGCTTTAAGGGGGCTCCAAGAAGAACCCTGGCAAGGTCCCTATGGCTCTGACACCTGTGCAATGAAAGAACTAGTATTTCCCCAAATATCTACCCAGTCGATTTCTGCTCTCCTCTGGGCCCATCTGGAATCCCTCCTTTTCCATATTACAGTCCCTCAACGACTTGACGACAGCTGTTTAGGAAGGAGGGCTCCTTAGGTAAGCAGATGGCCACCACACAGGAAATTGGGACTTTTAAACAGGACGAGGGGAAGATCTTCTCATCCTCCCGCCCCCGGCCCCCGCCCCAGCCTGAAAGTCTTCAGGGAAAGATGGCAGCCACCACCCAACCGTAAGGAAGTGGAGCAAGGTCAGGTACACTCAGGGAGAAGTGAGTGGGGTGCTGACAGATGTTTAAAGGCTGACTCAGGAAAAAGGCCCAGATTTGAAGTGCTTGCCAATTTCCATGGTGTAAATACTGTTACCATGACTGATTTTAAGCCATCAACATGAGGGTCGCTGAACACAGAGCACACGGCCAGCTGTTTCGAGCTGGTACCAGCCAGCGCCAGCCCACCAGTGGACCTCTCCTAACATCTGGCAAGTGGACAGACCTGAGGCGAAGCAGTCAGGGTCAAGATTAGACTTCCAGAGACCTGCAGAGGTAAGAGAGGAGCAATCCAGTGGCCTGGGCCCTGGCTCAGTGGGGAAGGGACTCTCACCAGCGCTGCTGTTATTTCCGGTGTCCAGACTTCAGAGAGTCCAAGGTTTGCGTGCCGGCCAGTTTAGGAACAAACACACTGCCAGCGTCCCCCCATCCAGGCCAAAGCCTGACTGACGTCAGCAAACGTGTGTCGAGTGCCTTCTGTGTGCCAGGTTGTAAGGGCGCGTGTTGTCTCACTGAGTCCTCATGACAGCCCATTTTTCAGACAAGGAAACTGAGGCACAGAGAGGCCGAGGTGTGCAACCAGCTTGGAGGAAGCCCTCTGTTGTTGCTGCCTCTATCTCATGAGTCAGGGGAAGGGGTCAGCATCTGTCCCTGGGGTCCGTGCAGCAAGAAGAGCAGTGGGATGGACGGTGACATTGGAGCCCACAGCTCAGGGCCCGTGAGTAGAGGGTGAGGTGCAGGTAGGGTGGGGTTTGGGGGAAGCAGAAGAGAGACAGAATCCACCAGGGATGCCCTCCCCCTCCCCCTTTCCCCCCACGGGTCCAGAAGCTTTGCAGCTGTCCTGCCTGGGGTAGGGAGCCAGGCCGCTGCCGCCGTTGAGACCTGCAGGAGTGGAAAATCTGCAAGTTGAGTTCTGCTGGTTTCCATTAAAACAAATCTCCTTGTTGACAAAAACAAGGAGTGCCCAATCGACGCCAGCGTTTGCCGTCGGCTCACTGCCTTTATTCTCCTGCAAGGAGCTGGGTCTCATGCGTTCCCAACTGGCACGGGCCTTTGGGCTTCAAAGGGGAAATTCCTCACCAGGTGGGGGCTTTGGCGAGGTGCCTGGTGAATGGAAGTGCCCCCCCCGAGGGGGGGTGGCCTGGAGATGCCCAAGCCTAGGGTCTCTTTCGCGCTACACACATTCTGTTTCATTTTCCTTGGCACGGAGTCTGGCTTTTCCTAGGCTGAAAGGTGGGCCGTGAATACCCAGGTGACAGTCATGACAAGCCTGGCTGCACAGCCAGTGTTTTCTGAGTGCAGGCAGGTTGGCAAGCTTGAGATGTCACTGATGAGCCGTGGACATATGGTGCCAGGTACCCAGGCAGGAGGGCACCATGCAACCCCTGACTCCGGTGGAATTTCAGCTGGTCCCTCACACCTTTGAATTTTGGGTCTTTAGATAGGGAAGTGGGAACCTACCTTGTGCAGTGTATTTGTGTCCTGGGGCCGCCCTGGCAAAGGACCACAGACAGGGGCCTTAAAACAACCAGAACTTGTTCTGTCCCAGTTCTGAGCTCCAAAGTTCGAGATCAAGGTGTGGGTGGGGCCGTGCTCCCTCAGGAGGCTCTAGGGGAGGGTCTTTCCTTCCTCTCCCAGCTCCTGGGGGCTCAGAATTTCACGGCTTGTGGATGTGTCTCTCCAATCTCTGCCTGGGTCTTCGTATCAGCTTCTTTCTGTTTATTTTTGAATCTCCCTATGTCTTCCTCTTCTAAGGGATGGCATTCAGGGCCCAGCTAAACCACAATGGTCTCCTTATCTCCAGGCCCGTAACTTAAGCACATCTGTGCAGACCCTTTTCCCAAATAAGGTCACATTTACGGGTTCTGGGATTAGAGCCCAGACCTGCCTTTGGGAGCCACTGTCAGCCTCCCACAGCCAGACCTACCTGGGGTCCCCTGACATTAGCTCTGCACCCACTCCTTCCCGGTGCCCCCACCCTGCCCATCAGGCTCTGAGTGTCAACGCAGATCCCACCAGCACCTTTGCCAGCTGGTAGGTGGCACAGGGAGAGCGTGTATCCATGGATCCTGGTTCTGAAGGGATCCTGCCTCCTCCCCTTCGGGGTTCCACAGCCCTGGCGCCCATTCTTAAATGCACTGAGTCTGGATTCTCACCTGCAAATTGGGGGTGTTGTGTTGTGGCGTGAGTGAATAAAGAAGGTCACGGGTGTTAGGCAGCTTCCTGCCCCTCCTTCCCTGCCCTCCTCCTGCTACCCCAAGTCACGTGCATTCTCAACAGCCCGACTCCTGGACTGTGCTCAAAGATTCGGAGGAGTGAATGAATTCGATTTCTGGGTTGGACTTCAGTTAGGAAGACTCATTTTCAATTCAATATTCCCTTTTATTTCCTCTTATGGAAGAAAATCTAATCTGGGAGCTATTTCCATTAAAAATATTGGTTTAATACCAGAAATGAAAACAAATAAAACCGGGCCTTACTGGGAAAAACAGCAATCCCAGACAGTGTCAGCATGCCCGGGCAGTGTGCCGTCACACGCAGGTCCCCATCGAGCTCCCTGTCCTTGTGTCAGCCTGAGCCCTGCCGCTGGGACCAGCTCTTAGGACACGGAGAACACCTCAGGGTTTCTGCATGTGCACGGGGTCGCACACGAGATACCACTGACCCCTTGCTCCAAACCACGGCAGGCTCTGGTGTCTCCTCGGCAGCAGATGTGGGGAGCACGGGGAGACTCCAGGCACAGAGGTCTGTTTTGTTGTGTCCAGGACTATGGTGGGTAAATGGTGGCCCCCTGTGCATGGGACCCATTTGGCAAAAGGGTCTTTGCGGGTGTAATTAAGTGAAGGATCTTGAGATGAAGAGATCATTTTGGATTACCCAGGTATGCCCTAAATGCCATCGCAAGTTTCCTTATAAGAGAAAGGCAGAGGGAGATTAAAGCAGACACACAGAGGAGGGGGCCAGGTGGAGACAGCAGAGGCTGGAGTGATGTGGCCACAGCTCAGGACCACCTGGGGCCCCAGGAGCCGGCAGAGGCAGGAAGGACCGTCGTCGCTCAGGGCCCCTGGTGGGAGCATAACCCTGGTGACACCTGGATTTCAGACTTCTGGCCTCCAGAACTGAGAGAGAATCAATTTCTATGGTTTTAGTCATCCAGCTGTTTCAGCAGCCCCAGGACACCAACACAAGGCCCCAGATGAAGTTGGCACGGCCACAGACTGGAGCTTTTTAAAACTTAAGCATGGCTGTTTCGGAGAATGGGCGGGCGTGTCCATGCATTGGAGTGGCTTCCCCTGGACAGGGAGGGGCCGAGGAACTCAGCTATGGCCATCAGTAGCCAACACTTCTGCAGGGGCACCTGAGAGTCCAGGTCCCGAAGGGGGTCCAGGAGGCCCGGCAGCATTCACTGCAGATGGGATCAGGGCCCTGTCACCTTTATGAGACATTCTTCTGCAGTTTACACAGTATTTCTGCCACATCACCTCCATCTGCGCTCACAGACCTGAGAGGGGCAGGGAGTGCGGTGGCCTGTGGAAACCACTGCTCAGATGGGGCCTGGGTGCCCACAACACCTCCACCTACTGGCTAACCCTCTGAGGTTTGGTGAAGCAGAGGGAACGAGATGGATGGAGCATTTCCTGAGCACATGCTCTACGCCTGGAACAGCCCACGAGCCTTTGCAAATAATACGCACATAACCTATGAAGGAAGGCTCTCCTGGCCCCATTTTCCAGGTGAGAAGCTGGGGTCAGAAGGCCCTTTGCTCTGGGTTCTGTGGACGTTCCACCCTAAGTGGGAGTCACATGCCAGCCGGTGGGGAGGATCCAACGAGATCCTGATGTTGGGTGCCAGCACATACACCCTAAAACTGCTATTTGAATCCGGGGAGCAGCCTGCTGACCTCTGGGCAGCTCTCTCCACCTACACAGGTGGTTCCTTACAACAAGGATTTTTCCAACTGACGTTTTTCCTGAGCTGCAAACTCAACTTTGTCTGTCAAACATTCTCCTGGCGGTAAGTGCCCAGCTCGCCCCAGGCTGGGAGACGTGTGACCCCACGGCGCTGAATAATTGCAAAGTTCCCCTACAGTCAGATTGGTGTCCGTCATGGGCCACTTTGTCTGGAAATCCCATTACTTGGCAAGTTTATTGGGCCCCTGGTGGGAACACTGAGGTTCAGGAAAGCAGCCTTTGTGGGCTGACACAGAAACAAACCTGTTCGCGGACCAGGGAGACGGCCAGGCACACGAGGGATGGTCGGGCTGCCTTACCCGTCACGGTGGCTGGTCACCGGCTCTGTGATTTATGCTGCCTTGTCCCTGCACCCCAGGGGGGTGGCCCCTTGGCCCTCGAGAGCCCTGCTTCCTGAATTCCGGGGACGCTCTGCAGCCATGATAAGGACTGCAGCCGCCTGGTACATGTGTGTGCTTGGTCGGAATGACGCCGCCAGCCCACTCTCGACTGGTCTTGTGCAGGGCTGATGGGCCTGGTACCTCCCTGTCCTGGCTGTGAGCTCTGGGGGGACAAGCAGCTCCTTTGCTGGGTTCGGCGTTGGGGAGACTGGGGGTGGAAGAGCCTTCATGTCATGGAGTTCTGGAGGTGTCGACGTAGGTGGGGGGCTCCATGGGTCAAGAATTTCAGATGGACTCATGGGGCCCTGGAGTTAAGTGTGACGCCCAGGACCAGAGCACATGGCCCTGACTTCCTGTGTCGTGCCCGGTCTTTCCAGCATAGCCCCATGAGCTCCCCGTCACTAACTGAACCTTCATCTAGCACAGACAGTGGGCCGGGCCCCAGATGCCGAGATCAGGCCCAGGGGCCGCCCTGCTGGAGGTGGACGGAGACACGAACACGACCCCACGTGACCACACAGCGTTTAGGCCCGGCTCCCACCCTCAGGGATGTGTGAACAGCGGTCACAAAGACTGTCCATTCCTCTGCACACCCTGGGCGGCTAGACTGGGCGCTCGAGACGCAGGCCTGGGGTACCTCCTTCCCAGAAGGGAAGCACGTGGCTATGGGCAGTGAGGGAGCTAGGAGTGGGAGACAGCTATATCTCAGCCTGTGTCCTGCCCCTCACCTGTGCCCACGCAGTGTGAACGCGGCCACAGACCACACACTCAGCTCCATGTGCCAAAGAAGCGAGGTTATTGGCCAGGCTGGATGAGCAGCCAGGGCAAGATGCCGTCACAGGTCCCTCCCTCTGGACATTGTCCCACCCCACACTCTCAGGGCCTCCTTGGGGCCCCAGTGGCCCATGAGCTTTTGGAGGGCAAGCAGACACCTTAGTTCTCCGCCTTCTCTGCTGGCTGTGAGCTCCCACCTGTGAGGGGGTTGGAGGGAAGGAACCCGCAGCCTTGGAGGGAGAGCACCCCTGGGAAGGGCTGGCCATTTCCAGCCCCACAGTGACTCTGGGAGCTGGGTGGCCCCTTAAGATGGGAGGGTGGGCAAAGAAACATAAACCCAAGAGGGCAGCACTTGGTATTTGTCATGGGTGGTCTGTCGAGAGCCACAACTCTGCTGCCTAAAAATAAGGGAGAAGACTTGCAACAATGGAAAGGGAAGCTGGGCAGTGAGATCGCAGGTGCAAAGCTCGGCCTCACCTGGTCCCGGGGAAACGTACAGCAATGGGCGGTGGCGCTTGTAGTAGGCCAGGGGTGTACAGCGCCCTGGACCACAGGGGGTCCCCTCCCTGGAGGAGTGACGTGTATATATGTGGGTGGGCTGGACTGGACCCTGGCGTTAATTACAGAAGATGAGGAAAGCACACCTGCAAATAAGCAGCCACACCTCACACAGGTGTCAGCATCATTGCGGCCCTTCTGCAAGGGGCCAGGTGTCATGCTCACTGCACACCCCCTAGAGCCGAGAACAGAATAAACAGTTTTCAAAGGACCCGCTGTTTTAATCATTTGCAAGGGGGTGGAGGGGGCAGTGACGCTGCCTTTGGGTTCAGCCTCCACCGTCACCACTGGGCAAGGCGGTCAGCATCTTTCCCACCCAGAGGCAAACCAGAGTTCCGATCCTGGCTCGACCACAGGTGAGCTGATACTTTGGGTGAGCTCCTTACCCTCTCTGATCCCTCATCGGTAAAGGGGACAAATGCGATCATTCCCCAGTGTTGTGTGTAACCTGATTAAGTGTGGGTTTAAAGTGGAGACAAGGGCTCAACACAGCGGAGCCCTGACACATGGCTGATACGCACTGCTGCCCCCAGAATTCCAGTCATCTCCTGCAGTCGGGCTGCCCAGTTTGGGGGCTTTTCTCGGAGTTTTCTGGTGGGATAGAAACTTGCCTCTCTCTCCAGGCTTGGATGAAGTAGAAACACATGTCTATCAGCCCACCTGATCCCTTTCTCCCCAAGAGAGGGTAAAAGGTAAATGTCCTATCTGCTCACAGCCGTGAGAAGTTAAGTCTTCTTACTGAGAGGTCAGTTCTTTGGGGGCCCCTGGGTGGTCACCTGATTTCCAGCTCCTGAGGGACCAGCTGTGCTAACCCAGGCCAAAGCTCAGACACCCATTCTGAGTTCCAGATGTTGGGAGGGCTGGCTGATTGGCACAGAGGCACAGGTGACTGTCAGAGGGGATCCACGTGTCCTTGGGGAAAAGCAGGAACCCCGAAAGTCTGTGCTATCTTCTGATAGCCAGGCCACTGACTTCTGTCAGTACCCCCAAGTCTTCAGGAGAGAAGCTGGCCTTCCCACTGGTGGGGGGCATTCTGGGGGTCAGGCGAGGCTGCTGGGGGCGGGCTCAGGGAGTGTCAGGTGGGACTTCTCTGTCATGAAGCCACACAGGAGAGTGAAGAACCAGCAGCTCTAACTGGAACCCCCCCGACACACGCACACCTCACACAAACACTTACACATGCACACAACTCAAACACACACATTTCCCCTGATCACATATATGACTTATACGCATTGTGAGAACAAAATCCAATCACAAAGAAACATGGAAACTGAAAGAACATTTTGCTTTACTTAGCGTATCTCAAGCTCCTCACGTCTGTGTGCAGACCCTCCTCTCGTTCTGGTCTGGGCAATACGATACCTAGTGAGTACACGAGGCAAAGATGGAGCCCGACCTAACAGTTAGCACCAGGGACCCAACTCCAGGGGCCCCCCCGCAAACCGAACCTCTGACCCCCCCTCCACTCCCCTCCCGGCCTGTTTCCAGAGTGAGGGGAATTAAGGGGCATTTGAGGAATTTCATGCCCAGTGTAGGGGTGTAACTGGAGACAGGGAGGTGGGGATCCCAGCCCTGTTTCAGCATTACTGGCTGGATTGTTTGTTCAAAGGAGAAGGGATGGCTTACGGTTTGAAAAGCCCTCTTAATTCACCTTCATGCCTCTGCTTTTTAAAACCCAGCGCTGCAGCTCTCCCAGAAGGGCGCTGAACTGGGAGTTCAACAGGCTGTGCCAAGAGGCTGTTTGGGCCTCAAGAGCCTGACAGGAGGGGCTCCCACATACTGCGAGGAGCCTGGCTGGCCTGGGCTGGAGGGGGACCTCACCAGGCCTCAGACAAGTCAAAGACGTGAAGGCAGAAAGGCAGGCCCCAGTAGCAGGCCCCAGGGATCACACAACCCTTATTCCCTTGCCTGCTGTCAGCTCCCAAAGGGACTTCCAGGGAGTAGGCTGAAGTAAGGAGGGGAGAACGGGGTGCCTGGCCCAACTTTGCCTGATGTGCAACACGCAAGCTCCTTTGGGGACTCCTTGGGAAGTTAGACCCTAATTTGACCAGGACGCCCAATCTGCATTTAGGGGGAAGGCAAGGGCGGGTCCTCCGTCAGGGCTGCAGTCTTGGGCGCCGCGATCTGGCGGGATTGGAAGTTCAGTCTCCACCCAGAAGAGGGGCTCTGAACTCCTCCACGTAAAAGAAAAGTTAGGCGGGGTGAGCTGCAACTTTTTCCTTTTAGCCCGAAGGCATCAAACTCCGGGCCCCTCCACACTGGCTCCTGGGTCTCGGCCAGGTGCGGGCACCTGGGGCGGGAAAAGTAGGGCCCCGGGTGGGCTCCTAGGCTCCGAGGCCGCCCCCTCGCCCCTCAGCGCGCGCCCGCCGAGACATTAGGGGCGCCGCGCCCGCCCCACGTCTGCTCCCGCCCCGGGCCAGCCCCTTCCTCGCAGCGACTCGCCCACTGTCCCCACCCCCTCGCCCCCGGCGCCCAGTGGGAGGCGGGGGCCGGCCTGGCCGAGCCCAGCGCCGGGCTCTGATTTGCTGCAGGCGTTTGGGATCGACAGCCTCCGCGGGTGCCTTCCAGGAGAGAGGGAGGGAGGAACCTGGGAAAAAAGTGCTCGGCGCCCAAGGCGAGGTCCGCACTCCTCGTCCCGGCGGTTGGTGCAGGACCTCACTCGAGCAGAGCGCCCACGGGGAGCGGGTCGCGGGGCGGCGGCGGCCAGGGGAGGCGAGCAGGAGTTGGAGGAGTTGGAGGAGGCGAGAGCGAGCGAGCCGAGCGGGGTCCCGGCCGCCCCGCGGGCCAAGGTCGAGCCCTCCTGCCCGTGGGCGAGCGCACCCGCAGACCCGTCCCGGAGAGCCGCTGCCACAAAGAGAACGGGCCGGCGCCTGCTCCCCATGACTTCCTGAGGTCGTGCCGGCCCCGCTGAGTCCGCTGCCCGGGCCGAGCCCGCGCCCCCGAGCGTCCCTGCGCGCCCCGACCCGTGCCCAGCCGGCATGGATGTCCACACCCGCTGGAAAGCGCGTAGCCCGCTCCGCCAGGGCGCCCCGCTGCTGTCCCCGCCGCTGCTGTTGGTGCTGCTGCTGCTGCTGTGGGCACCGCCTCCGAGCCGCGCAGGTAAGGGCGCTCGAGCGCGGGGGCGCGCGGGGCGCTGGCGGGGCTGCGGGACGGGACGCGGGCCGGGCGCGGCTGTCACCTCGGCGCCGGCTGCCGGCCTCTCCCGCGCCTGCACGGCGTTTCCCCTTGGCTCTGGAATGCACGGGCCGAGACTCCGAATGCCATTAGTTGGGGGCCCTGGAGAGGGAGACTCGCCAGCACAATGCCCCGCGCGCCAAACGTGCCGACCGGGTGGGGCTGTCGCGGGAACCCGGGAAGCGCTGAGTGTGGGATCAGCCAGAGGGCTGTCCTCGAGGCCGGCAAACTTTTGTCCTGAAACTTTGCGTTCTCTTACATCTCAGCTCTGGCCCAGCCGGCACAGCCCTGCGGCAGAACTTCCTCTCCTGAAAACCGGGAAGGGTCGCCCCCTAGAGCCACAGCCCATCAAATCGGGCAGGGACTGGAGGCGGGGGGAGGAGGGGTACTGGGGGGAATCCCAGAAGCTTGAGCCCCCGGCCCTGCGTTTGCCCCCGAGCGCACTCTCCCTCTGCCTCTAGACTGGGCTGGCTCTTCACCTCCCCAGGGAACAGGGCTTCTTGCAGCCACCTAAGTGCAAGTAGTACGGGGGAGCCCTGGAGGATGGTCCAGCAGCCTTGCTCCTAATCCCACCCCAAACCCCCTGACTTCCTGGGAGGCAGTTTTTCCTGCGTTTGCTGCCCAGAGATGGGTTCCTGGAGCAAAGCAGGAGATGGTGTTAAAACTGTGAGAGGTTTAGACGCGATGTACAGATGTGGGACTCCTGCTAGAGGTCTGCCTTTAGAAGGAGCCCTCTCCGGTGGGAGCTGGCACTGACCGAATGCCTGCCTGGATTGGTGGCAGCTCTGAGCCAGCTTTCTGATGGGACAGTGGCTTTCTAAGCATCACCTTTGGTGGTTACCTGTGGGAGGGGTCTTCACACACCCTCAGACAATGGAGCCCAAGGCCCGGAAAGTCCCCTGAGTCCCCATTACCAGGTGGGGAGACCAGGCTCAGAGCTGCTGGTGCAAAGTCAGAGGAAGTGACAGGCAGTGGGCTCAGTGGACAGCTGCCGTCCTGTGAGAAGGCACCACTTCACTGCCCCCCGCTTCTCTCTTCCACTTCCTAATTTGAAGACATGTGGGAAGAATCACTTTCCATATTTCACTGGCCAATCAATTAAGATAGTCTTTCCCTTCTTCCTGGCACAATGAGTGCTTGTTGGGCCAAGGAGGGTGAGCAGGAATCTGGGTGTCCTGCACCTCAGGGGCTGGGGGAGGGGAGGGGAGCCTGTGTGGCTTGGGGACTGGGACTGGGGTCTTCCCCCTGGGTGGCCACCATCGTGCCCTCAAGCCTGGGCTGGCTGGCTCTGTGTTTCTCCCCGGCTCAGGTGAAGGTGGGGGACACTAGAGGCCTCACTGGAAAGTGGTGTGCAGCGGGGTGGGGGATGTGGCATGGGACCCCATGGTCACCCAGGGACTTAGTTCTGTCCCAGCTCCTCTGACGGGCTTTCTCCCAGAAACTCGAGAGGGAACCCTTCAATGGGGTCACCACCCCAAAAGCTGGGGCTGGGCTCTGGCTGGGCAGCGTGCAGAGCATGTGTTTGCTCCCCGTCTCTGCCTCCCGCCCCTGTCCCCTGCTTTTGCTCTGATTTCCCTTCCTACTTGAGGGCGGCCTGTGGGAGTCGAAGCCTGGAGGTGGACCCAGCTCCTGGTGGAGCTGGACATTTTGCTTTCGTCAAAGAGACGTTAGAAGCATGTGAAGAAGCCACTTCTCTGGTGGGTTCCACAGACCTCTCTCCACCCACTGCCTAGGGTGGGACCATTTTGGAGTCATCCTCCAGTGCCTGGCTGTGCACTTGAGATGCAGGGAGGCGGGAGAGGTCATCAGCCAGCGCCTTTCCTTCTCTCCATTTTGGGGTGTACCAGATGTTTTCCGAGTTTCTCTGAACATGGCTCTTTTTCCTACCTTCTTCATGGCCAAGTGTGTGAAGGATTGAAAAGTAAGATTGCATTTGGGGCCGTTTAACATTGTAACGGGCAAAGGAGAGTATGTGAAATGAAACATGACCCCGATATTTGGAAATTGAGGTCATCTCCTCTGCATGTCATTGGTTGGCCCCGGTCATGTGATTGCTTTTTGCAATCATTTGTGGGAAGAGTCGTCCAAGTTTGGTGGGACTTGACCGAGATCAAATGGTTAAATTGCCTCTGACTCAATCAAGTTGGCTGGAAAGACATCCTTTCCATCCTGCTCCCTCTTCCCCCCCATAAAAGAACAGTCAGTGGGAGGAGTTCAGAAGCCAAACTGATTCCCAGAGCTCTGCCTCATCGGCTCCAGATTTCAGTGGCTGGAGGGGCTGGAGCTGTGGTCACTGCCCAGCAGCTGTGACCACCCAGCAGTAGCCGTGGACAGCAGATTCTTCCCCTTGCCAAGGCACAAAGTCCCTTCTCGGGCGATGTTGCTCCTGAGCTGTTCCTGGGGTGCTGGCCAGAGCCTGCCCCGTTACCCCACCCTTCAGATATTTCTGGATTCTCACCACAGCCACACCTTAGCTGAGCACAGCTGATGCCAGCCTGCCCTGCCCCTGCCTTCAAGCTGTCTGGCCCAGTCTCCCATTGTCCCTGCCTGGGTCACAGACACTGTTGGGTGGAGCAGAGGGGTGTGGGGAACAGACACCCGCTGGCCCCCTAACCCCCACTTAATAACAGTGACAGTGCAGGCCGACTAGCTTGGAGGTCCTGGAGGGTCAAGGATGAGTCACCCGGACCCCTGAGGCCCTGTTGCTGCACCCACACTGGGTCCCTGGGTTTGCACAGAAGGGCAGAGCAGGGTTCCCGCCTCCCTGTGAGACCGTCACACGGTAAGGATTGTAAGGGATTTGCTGGCACTTACCTGGCCTGTGCTATGCCCTGTGTCCACATTATCTCACTGGACCCTCACACAGGCCTGAACAGTAAGGGAGGGACTGATTGATGCTCTGAGAGGCCCAGGAAGTGGGGAGCAGGGACCCCAGATTCTGGGTCTGTCTGACTTCTGTGCCTGGGCCCTGAGTGAGCTGCTCTGTCCTCCTCTGTGGCACGGCCACGCCTCGGCGCCTTTGACTTCTTGGAGTTCTATGTCTGTTTATCATCAGCTTTCGCCTGGGAGAGGCCCAGCGCCCTGAGCTGCAGTCCAGGCCTGGGGGCCTAGCCCAAAGGTGGCCCCCGGATGAGGGAGGTGTTCCATTTGGCCAGCACAGTGTTTCAGTTTCCTCCTTTGCTCCCTGCCTCCTTCCCTGTTTTCCTTCCTTCCTTTCTCTCTCCCCTACTCCTCTCTGTCCCTCTTCCCTTCCTTCCCCCCCTCCTTACTCTCCTCTCTCTTTCCTTCGCTCCCTCTCCTTCTCTCTCTCTCACCTGCCTTCCTCCTTCCCTCCCTCCCTCCTTTTTTAAATGGAAAGCCATCAAAGGTGACCAGTTGCCTGCAGTCTTCACCATTCCTTGTCCTTAACCAGGCCCTTCTCTCAGCCTATGACCTGCTGGCCCCTGAAGGCTTTTTGCCTTTCTGCCCTGGTCTGGAGGGTTACAGAAGGACAGAGGTGAAGGTGGCAGTCTCCACTGCAGGAGCTTGTAGTCTGATGGGAGGCACACACGTGGACACTGTTCATTTCACTGTTCATTTTCAGGCCGAGTGTCCTTTCAAACAGTCTGAGAGGGTTGACTCCATTGGGGAGGTCTGGGGACTCTTCCTGGAGGAGGCCTTTCCCCTCCTCTCCTTCCCTGTGCTTTCTTCCCAGAAATGCACTGAGTGTCTCCGCAGCAGCTGCCCTCATCCACCTCTGGTTCTAGCCTGGTCCTCCCTCCTTCCTGGCAGGACGTTCCAGACCCTGCTGCGGTGTTCACCTGGGCTGGGCTGCTTCCCTTGGCTGGAAAGCCCCTTATTAACTTGGTTGGCGGGGTGCCCCCAGCAGCAGGCCTGTCCCCGGAGTGCTGTGCCAGCTGAGAAAGAGGGAGCATCCGAGGGGGAGTGAGAGGGAGAGCTGGGGGGCCCTTAACCCTTTCTCCTCTCTGCACGAGGCCAGGCAGTTCTGCAGACAGACTGACAGATGCTGCAGCCTTGTCTGGGGGTGTGCGGGCACCGGTGCTGGGTGACAGGCCATTGGGTGTGGGAGGAGACAGTCCTCGGCAATCAGATTGTTGAACCCGGGGGCAGTGTGGGCAGTTGAGAAATCAGGGCAAACTGAGTTTCTTTTCGTCTGAGAGATGCTCAGGTTGGCTGGGCTGGGGTCAGTCACTGGGCCTCAGTTTTCCCCTCTGGAAAATGGGGCAGATTGCGTTGTTCACTTTGAGGGGTGGTTGTGAAGATGGAGGCGTTGCATGGAGGAGCGTGTGGAGCGTCCGGTGTGTATTGAGCTCCTGACTGCTATGTTTGGTGGCATTTTCTGAAAGGAGAAAGCATAGCGTTGCCACAGTCTCCTCTCCATGCAAGTATTCCAGAGGAAGCATAGTAGGGGGAGGTGTGTCTGTCCACGGAGGCTTCTGTCCCCAGTGTGACCCCAAGGGCTCCGCCATCCATGAGCTGAATCAGCCTTGGACGAGCTGATCGTCTTTGGTCTGCTTGGTGGGTCCACTTCCCCATGGGGGTCCTTGTACAGATCACACAAGGCAATACTTGCAGAAATGCTTTACAGGTCCATTTGAGCTTGTACACGCATGTGTGTGTTTGTATGTGTGTGTCAGAGTGTGTGCATGTGTGATGTGTCCAGGTGTGTGTTTGTGAGTGTACATGCGTGTATAAGCATGCTTGGGCACACGTGTTTACACGGTCCCCCGAGGTGCTCCTGCATGCAGGGCCTGGCGGCAAGGCGACATTTCTCCCCTTACATGCCCTCCCACTGCCAAATGGGCAATGTGGAGATGAACTGTGGCCACGGAGGCTGCTGGGCCAGGAGGCCGTGGGTCCCACCACAGGGCAAGCAGGGCCAGCTGGATCCGGTAATTGGACAAGTCTTTTTTTACTCGCAGGAGGGCGACGTTACATTATAGCTTCTGCTTTCCCCGCTATTTATATTCTCTCATGTAATCCAATCAGCTGATGTCAGCACTTTGCCACATGTTAAGTTCAAAGATTTCTGGTCCAGCTGGAGATCCCGAGATCCTGAAGGTGGGGCCAGCTTTGGCTCTTCTCATGGGCACAACATGAAGACCAGGGCGAGGGCGTGCGGTGTTGGTGAGGGCCAGGCGGCCTGATTCACATCCTGGCTGCACTCCTGCCAGCTGTGCATGTGACTTCCCATGCCTTGGTTTCCCTACCTATAAAAATGGGTGATGATTGTGACTCCTGCAGGATTTTTTGAGGGTTCATTGCATAACATGTACGAAGCACAGAGCAAACCCCATTTGTCACTGTTTTGTCCTTCCTGGACCCCAAGCAGCACAAGGCAGGGGCCTGGGGTCAGGCACCGAGTTCCTGGCTCTCTGCTCACTGGCTAGCCATGTGAGTGGCTCCCTGTCTCTCGCAAACTATCCCTCTAGTGCAGGGGTGTCCAAACTGCGGCCCGCGGGCCAACTGCAGCCCGCAATCCATTTTTAATGGGCCCGCAGCAAATTCCAAAAATATATTTAGTGTACTTAAACAAACCAGGTGAGGCAACACGTACTTTACCTCGAGCGAGTGGCCCGGCTGTTTGTGTGTTTTACCACATAGGGCCCTTGCCTTGGTAAAAAACGTTGAAAAACGCTTGGACACCCCTGTTCTAGTGCCTACCTCACAGGGTAAGCATGAAAAGAGGTGACACAGTGTCCCCTGGTGAGTTTATTGGGTCACTCGTGGTGACTTCTGTGGTTCTGAGCTCAGGCGTGGACGCGTGTCCTTGGGCGGTCGTGGGCGCGCCATGTTCCCCTTGTCCCACCCTGTCCTCGTCGGGCCACCCCACTTTACAAGGAGGATTTGGGGTACAGATATGGGAGGGGACCTGCCTACCTCCCACCTCGGGGACTCTAGTCTTCTGTCTCTGGGACACGACGAGGGTGATGGCTGATGCGCTGCCAGGCGGTGTTGCGGGGTCGGCACAGGGGGGCCTCTGCCAGCCCACAGGCCGCTTCTGCGCCAGCCCAGCCACAGGTGGCTGGCGAGAGGTTTATAGAGTGAATGAACACGCAGTGGGGTGCATGCGGATGTGTGGTGGGGGTGATGGGGTCCTTTTGTGTGATATACATCACGTGATCTGAGCTGTCATTTCATCAGCTTTGACTCATCGGGTAGTTTTTTCTGGCAGATTCCCAACCTAAGTAACAACCCCACACTCAGAGTAAATGTTGCCACTCTGGTGACTCAGACCTAAGAAATGGAACCGCAGTCTGACCCACTTGTCTCCAGATTTCATTACACAGAGCTCCAGGGGCAGCCGCCATGTCTCTGTGCATGAAATGGGGGAGGGGGGTTCCTCTACTTTGCTTTCTAAACCTGTGTTCTTTTGGTGAAATTTACTCTTCTGTCCTGTTCTTTCCTGCCAGCACCTTGGGAAAAGGGATTCTAATGACATCTTTATTTTTTTAAATAAGTGCCACAAAATAACATCAAAATGTGTGTATGATTTAGCTGATTTAAATGAGCATGATTTAGTTGTAAAATCTCTGATCCTTGCATTGGAAAAATAATGATCTCACAATGAAAAAGAGTTTTAACCTCAATGAAAGGTGGGAGCGATTGTTTCCCCTTCGGCCAGCGGGTTACCGCGAGAGGCACTGTATGTGAGCCCAGCTTCCAGGAGTTTCTTTCCTGTAGAGGGTTCCAGAGGGAACTCAGGAAATGCTGGCCCTCTTGTGGGAACCCGGAAATGACAGAGGCTATGTTTGAAGCGTTTGTGGACCTCCACCTCAAATCAGACCTGTGCCAGGCATGAGACAGCAGGTACACAGGTGAGCAATAGGGGAACTGTCCTGTGCTTCCAGTGCACTGAGCAAATCAGACCCCTGAACAGGTGATTGTATCCAGAGAAGTGCAAAGTGGGAGGTAGGGAAACATTCACCAGCAGGAGGGCACGTCACTGGCCAATCAGAGGAAACCATTGGCCAATCAGAGGTAGGCACCTCCCACCAAAGGGGCGCTGGTCAATCAGAGGGAGGTACTTGCCAGCACCAATGCGGCACTGGCCAAGTGAGATCAGCCTGCTTTGCTAGGGCCTGTGGCTTTTGGGGTCCCCCCAGGTGAGTTTGAAGGGACTATCCCTTGGTGGATGACACTTTCCCGTGTGTGTCCTTTTTCTGGCTCCTGTGCATATTTAGCCAGACTGGCTCTGGGGTATTTATCTGTGGAACACCCGTGATCCTCACACTAGCCTTGGACCAGGTGGCGTTGGTCCCATCCTGCAGATGTGTAATGGAGGCTCTGTGAGCCCAGCTGGCACGAAGGAAAGACAGTTGCTTTCCACATCCCAGTGGAAAAGCACACCCCCATTTTGGTATAGGTCTTTACTGTCATACATACTGATGCAAGATGCTGTCTCAGCCAGGCGAGAATGGCTTCAGCTTTTGTTTGCAGTGGGGGCATCCCAGGGCAGCCAGTGGCCTGTGCTTCAAAAAGAGGTGCATGCCTTCCCCTCTTACCACCTCCCCACCCCCACCGTCAACGTCAACGGTGAGCAGCCTTGGAGCCTCTGCCTCAGTTTCTCCTTCTTCATTTCTGATACATAAAAAGGTGCAATCGGAGTGTGGTGGGTTTGTCTTTTCCACTGTGGTTTTGTCTTGCTAATCATTAAAGCCTTTTTCTTTGGGGAGGGGGGCAGTGGGACAGCTGTGTGCTAAGTGAGTATCTGGGGCCCTAGCCCATGTGGTCAGTGACTAGAGCCTATTGGGAGCAATGGACAAAGGTGTGGGGAGAGCTGGCTGGCCCAGAGCCCTGCACAGTGGGGAGCAGCGAGATGGATGGGTGCAGGAAAGATGGCTCCTTCAGTCTGATTTGAGGGTCTGGAGCAATGTTTGCAAGGAGCCCTTTGGGGAAATGTTCTCTTGCATCCTCACAGTCTTGGCGGGGAGTGAATTTACTGCAATCCCTGTTAGTGTTTTTTCTTTTGCTTTTTCCTTTCCTTTTTTCTTTGCGGGAGAATCTGAGATGCTGAGGGCAGCTCCAGCTTTCTTTTCTGTGCTGTTTCTGGGTTCTCCTCCTGGGGCAGGAGGTCAAGGACACAGCCTCCTGAGTCAGTGTTCTGTGTAGACCCTGCTCTTCCTTCTTCTGAGCAGAGAGGGTTGCAGCATCCGGGTTGGTTTTATGCAAATTAGGAGAAAGGGACATTGCTTGTTCTCAGACCTTTTAGACTAGAAGGTGTTCTGTGGAAAAGGCTGGGCGAAGAGAACTTTCCTGGATGGAAGTGCAGGAAACAGGATTTCTAAATGTAATGACTTTCCAGGGAATTATTATTGTTATTTAAGTTCATAGTTTAAATCGTGGCCGTTCAACTAAGAAAGTTCTGCCGGGGCAATGGCTATGGTTCGGTGGTACCCTGGGAACACATGCACTCAGCATCTTTGCGCACTTAGTGTGGTGGTGCCAGCATTCAGCAACTGGGTGGTGCAGTGAGTGTGGGCGGAGCGCGGGCGGAGCGGTGGGCGGAGCGGCGGGCCGAGCGACGGGGCGGCCCTGCTGAGTTATGGCCTGATGTTCCTTGGGGAGGATTTGGAGACTGCAGAGTGGAGGGCTTGTGGGAGGGAGGCCCGTGTCTTCTCAGGACCATCCTCCCTCACCTGACACAGGTAGACTGCAGGTTTCAGCATAAATGGTGGTGGGGGGGCACCTACAAGGGGAGGAATGCCAGGTAGGAAGAAAGGTGATCTCCCCTTCAAGAAGCAGTGATGCTGTGGTTTTCCTCTCCCGCCCAGGAGGTGAGGTCGCTCTTATCCACGGGGAAGCCTCTGTTATTCTGTCAGGGGGACTGGGAGGTGGGGAGAGTGAGCTTCCAGAGGAGGCCTTTGCTGGAGCAGTGCCAGCCAGGCCCCAGTTAACCCCTGCCCCCCAGTCAGCCAGCCCTCACACCCCCTGCAGCTCCATTGGCCCCTCCCAGTGGACAGGCTCCCACCTCCCTTTCCTGGGGCAGGGCCTGGCCTATTGCAAACAGCTGCCTGGCCTGAGAGCAGGACTTACAAACACTGGGGAAAGCCCTTGCCAAGGGCTGGAGGACACATGGGCTGGGGGTTCTTCTGCAGCCTGGAGAGCTGAAGAAGTGGGGGCAGGCCGTCATCTCGACTGTCCTGCAGGCTCTTGGGCCCACTCACCACTGTGCCGTCAGGTGGAGTTCAGCTGGACGAAAGTCAGGCTCTGGGCTGGCCCTGGGGTCCCGGCACTCTCCAAGGCCTCTGCTGAGTCTAATACCTGAAATGTAAACGAAGGTAGAAAGAACATAGGACAGGAGGGGCACAGGTGGCTTGAGAATTTTCTCTGAAGGTAAAGAATAAGATTCTTTGGGTCTCTTTTCTCTCTCTCTCTCTCTCCCTCCCTCCCTCCCTCTCTCTCTCCCTCTCTTTCTCCCTCTCTCCCTCTCTACCTCCCTCTCTTCCTCCCTTTTTTTCTCCCTCTTTCCCCTTTCCTCTTTCTTTCTTTCTTTCTTTCTTTCTTTCTTTCTTTCTTTCTTTCTTTCTTTCTTTCTTTCTTTCTTTCCTCCTTTCCTCTTACCTTGCTTTCACATATTCTCTTATCCTGATGACATCTTTCCAAGGTAAGAGGTGTCATTGCCTTTTATAGGCAAGAAAACCCAGGCCCACAGAAGCCCCACAGCCAGCAAGTGGCAGAGTTGGAGCCTTTAAAATAGCATTTGAGTCTCTGGAATTTGGTTTGTGCAGTCTCTTGGGAAGACGCTTAGAGTCTGGATGAGGAGGGGGTCTCGGCCCCATCAGAGGCCTGTCATCTTTTTTGTGGACTTTTCATCTCAGCAGCAGGGGGCTGAGAGGGGAGGAGGGTGGAGAGACCTGGGGATCTCCACGGGTGACCTCCCTGCCCGCATCTGTCTCCTTGGGCCCCAGTTGGTGGTGGGAGCTGGTGCCTCGTCTCAGGAGGAAGCAGTGCTTTTGGCCCGTGTCATTCGGTACCCACTTTCCAAAGCCACCCCGAGTCCTAGGCCCCCCAGTGTTCCCCTTATACTTCATAGATGAGATCTACAGGATTAGAGTTTGAGCCCTGTGTTCAGCTGCAAGCAGAGTGTTTGTGTAAGGGGTGAGCTGCCCTCGTCTGAGTCATTTTTTCCATTTTAGTGGGAAGGAAAGAGTGATAGGAGAGGGATTATAGCCAGGTAGGTCTTGCCTGTTTAATATCAGTCGACACACAATGAAAGAGACATGTGCGAATCTGTGCCAACACGCCAAATGTTGTAGAAGATACGGGTCGGGAACGTGTTGGGCATCTCCCCCAATGAGGGCAGGGTGGGGGTTGAGCTGTCTGTCAGATGCTCTGGGAGTTAAGCTGGTATAACCTCTTCTGGGTCAGGGAAGCTGGACCAGGAGGTGGTCCACGTCTTTAAACCATCAGCATTTCAGAAAAGCAAAATAAAAAACCCTGAGAGAAGCAGTGCCCCACGCCTTATTTCTGAGCCTGCCCTTTATCTTATTAGCCTGTGATGTGTCCGAAAAGTCAGTGAGAGTCTACAGCCTTGCCAGGGACCAGGCTCAAAGGGTTTTGCTCTTGGTTTTCCCTTATAAAGGATCTTGAGTCCTGGAGAATCGTCACATCCCTCAGAATTGCACTGCTTGGGTAGCCCTCCTCCCCCACTGCATGGTCCAGATGGATTCTACCAGGAAAAGTCAGGGGAATTCAATTTATTTGGGCTTATCCTGCGTTTGTGATCCTAAGCATTTCTAGGTGTAGGTCACATCAGAAAGCAGAAGTCACAGTAAACAGTGGTGAATTCTGTTCACTGTAGTGACATTGATGCCTAAATTTCATGACCAAGTATGGGTGTGGTTCACCTAGAGGCCAAGACCGGTATTGCATCCCAGCTCTACTGGACATCATGAAACCTGGGTGTGGCCTGGGTCCCTGGTGCTACAGCACTCCTGGTGTGATCTCAGAAATGTCTTCTTTCTTCTGGGCCTCAGTTTCTTCATGTGTAAAATGTTGCTGATGATGTCTACCTCATGGGATTGTGGTGAGAGTGTGAGGAGACATTTTAGACCTCCATGATAACGGGGGATCTCACTGGATTTCTGTTGTGTGTCACAGTGCCTGTAGCACGGGAGGGCGGAGCCAATAGCCGTGCAGTGCTTCTTTGAGTACTGAAGGTGCTTTGTAAACTCTGAAGGTTTTGGCCGACACGATTTGAGCTGGCTCTCCGAAGCAGGGTGGGCAGGTGTGAGGAGGCCTGGGATATTCTGGGGAGCATGGAGGGTACCTCACTGTCTGGCAGAGGCAGGTAGTCTGGGCTTGATATCCTTGGAGAGGCTAAGGAGACAGGAAGCTGAGGATTTCCCCTGGGTCATTCTGGCATTTGGTCAGGGTGTGCGGTCCAGGACACATGTCCAGCAGTATTTGCTGGGTTGGAGTGGGCTCAGGGCCCCACTCGATTGTGCCACACTGACTTGGCAGTGTGCCACCAGCCTTCACAAAACAATCTGAACCACCCCCGATATCTCGAGGGGTCCCCAGGAAAATGACCAGTTTGTGGCAGGGTGTGTATGACATGTGTGCCTAAGCAGGTGTGAAGCCCTGTCTGCTTTCTGGTATCTCTGGTCCCTTGGGCACACAGCTGGCTGACGTGCTGAAAGCCTCCTGTGTGCCAGCTGCTTTATACTCATGACTTCCTACTCCATCCAACAACCCTGTGAGGTCAGGGAGGGCTTGTCCGGGCAACTCAACTAACAAGAAAACGGACCTGAGATTTGAACATGGCTCCCTGTGACTCTGGGCCCCGTCTCTGTGACATCCCTGGAAACTTCCTCCTGCCAACCCCCCAAGCCCCTGCATCTTCTTGATAATTTTCCCAGCAGTCCTTAGCTGTAATCTCTCCAGATGAATCTTTCCAGGCCCTTTCGCCTCAGGCTTCTTTAATTCCGGGATTAATCATCTGACCCTATAAATATCTTCCAGAAACTCTTTCAGCCATGTTTTGGAATTCCTTGAGTACTGTCAGCGATGCCTGCTCTTCTTCAGGCCACTTCTTTACTCCGTGTCCTGTCCTTGAACTGCTCTGTTCTCCAAGCTCCCAGAGTGTGATGGGTCACTCACGTTGCCTCCAGGACGCTGCCTCTTGCTCTCCCATGCTGCACCTCAAAGTCACCCTCTGTGCGGTGGCTGCTCGTGCAAAGCCAGGGCTAACTGCTCTGTGTCTGCCTCTTGGTTTCCATGATCTAGCCCCCACTCTGCTGGATTGGGGTCCCCAGTTAAGAGTGCTGAGCTCCAGGCATGTGCCTTTCTCCATAAACCTTGATGCCTGGTAAAGATCTTGGCAAAAAAAAAAAAAAAAAAAAAAAAAGAAGGAAGAGAAGAAAAAAGAGAGAGAGGGAGGAAGGAAGAAAGAAAGGAAGAGAGAAAGAAGCCCTTTGAATCGGCGTAGTCTGGGCTGTGTCCATTACTTGCTAAAACATTTCCTGGTCTGATTTCTCCAGTAGTAAAGCAGCTGCACCCCAGCCTGGCGCTCACATCGGTGTTGTTCTCAGCAGCCACCCACCTCTGGGGTATGTCAGGCTTAACGCCGAGCACATTTTTCTCTGACGACTCACTGCTTTCTCTCCTTCTTGCTGTCCAGATCCTTCCTTTCACATCGTCCTGGGAAGCTTTGAGCTGGTGTTTGCAGGCCGGCTGGTGCCAGCTGGGTAGGCTCAGCTCTCAGAATCCTTCCTGACACTGGCCAGGTGCACAGCACAGAACCTCCCCCATGGGGACATTCACATTCCTTGGGCAATGGGATGGGGCAGAAGTGAGGGCTGGTGCAGGAGACAGAGCTTCCTGGAATGGCCATGTAATTGCGGCCTCAGGCCCTCATCTCTTCTCTGTCTTGTTCCCGGCCAGCTCACAAAGGAAGGGGAAGATGTGGGCCTGCCAGTTTGGATGGGAAGGAGATAAGGCTCCGGAAACGCTCTGGCCCAGGGAACAGCGCCCTGGATCTGTTGTTCATCGTGTCTTCTCTGGGCCACGGAGTCAGCGCCCAGGTCTGCAACTCGGAACCTGGGATAGGAGAGGCTCGCAGCCCGGGCCGCACACCTGTGTGCACCCCTGTCCTGGGCCCTGCACCTGTGAGGCTCCCGGCTGGGGAGGTACTGGAAATACTGCCTCTGGGTTAAACCAGCAGACACTTCCAGGTGGGTGGCACCGTGCCCGGCATTGCCAAGGTCGGAGAGCCGGCCTCCCTGAAGCGCAGGTCAGCATTTACTGAGCATCGACTGCCCAGCCCCCTCACCCTCCATCCCGTGCCGGGTGAATTGGATGCAGTGATGCTGCAAGGGCTGGCGGCCTTTTCCCAGGGAGAAGGGGGCGCCCCTGCCCAGCCCTGGCTGACCCCGAGGCCTTGGAAACCTGGGCTCCCATACTAGAGTCAGCATGGGGGCCCCTGGCTTTTCCTAGTCCAGACAAGTCTCCCCTCCTTCATGCTGCCCCATTCTCATGACAGCCCCCTGAAGGAGGAAGAGTAGTGCCCGCTGAATGCCAGGGACACTAGGGTCAGAGGTCAGTTGGAGATGCGGACTGATGGCCTGGGCTGAGCTGGGACCAGGCTGGCCCTGACCCGCCTGGCTCTGTGTCCCTCTCCACGTAGTCCTGAGCCCTCCAGGTCACAGCGGCTCAGAGGGCATATTGGGGCCGGGCTGCGGGCCCACAGGGCTTCGCAGTGGTTTGCTGGCAGTGGGGTTGGGGGGTGAGCTCGTGCTGCCCAGGGCATCCGAGGGAGCAGGGTGCAGAAGCTCAGAGGAGAGATGCTTGGCCAGGATGTGTGAGGAGCTCCCGGCAGGGCCGGGCCGGGCGGACTGTGCAGAAATGCCGGCTGTGCCCCATCCGGGAGGCCACGGCCACGCTCGGAGAGAGGAGTAACCTTCTTGAGTGTCTTCTTCCCTTTCCCATTTCTTTATGAATTGTTCATGTTTTTTAATGAAAAAGGACACATTTCACTATAGTCACTTTAGAAAATACAAAAATTATAAAGAAGAAAATAAGCGTCGCCCACAATCCCTAACCTCAAACTCTACTGAGTATCAAGAATAAAGAATGAAGAATTGAGGGAAATGCATCCTGGTGTGATCTGGGAACACCAGGACGCAGTCCCACCCAGCCAGGGGCCTTGCCCCTCCCCGCCCAAGGTCAAGGCCTCGGAGTGGGACACGGTAAGTTTTGGACTTCCTGGCTTCACGTTGTAAGGAAGGTGTGTCCTCGTTCACAACCATTGTAAAAGCCTAATGCACTTGGAGTGTCTCGTATGGTTGGACATCAGGCCACTCCCCAGTTTCTGATACTGTAAGTGGCCGTGTGTTGATGAAACAGGCTGTGTGGGGATTTACCTGAGCTGCCCCCACCATGGGCAGGCACGAGCGCTTCCCCCTTGGGCTACACTTGGGGGAAGAGAATGTCCTGGGGATCTGGGGGAGCAGAAGAACCTCCCTCGATGTGGGACCTCAGGGGGTGCATAGCGGATGCTCTCTGACTTTCAAGGCACCTGTAGCTATTGAGGGTGTGATAAAGGCGGCTTTTCGTTGGCTGGGAAAGAAGGGATTAGTCCTGGAGAGGGGCTGGAATGCTGGAGAAGCCATCTGGGAAAAAGCCGTTGGAACCTGCCTTACTCTTGCACCAGAATGCATTCCAGATGAATGGAAGATGTGAACTTGGTAAACGAAACCATAGAACTACTAGAAGAAAACATGGGGGACTGGGTTTTATAGTTTTGGGATGGGAAGGCCATTCTCAGTATGATGTAAACACCAAAAGTTAGAAGAGAAAACAAATTTGACTCCATAAAAGTCAAGGTTTTCTGTCTGGTCAAAACAAAACCAAAAAACAATCAACTACCATAAGAAAAGAATATGAAAATACAGCTGGCCCTTGAACAACACAGTTTGAACTGCATGGGTTTTTTCAATAAATGCTATAAATGTATTTTCTTTCCCTTATGATTTTCTGAATAACGTTCTTTTCTCTAGCTGACTTTATTGTAAGAATACAGTATATAAAACATATAACGTGCAAGATATGTGTTCTGTTTATGTTACCGGTAAGGCTTCCAGTCAAGAGAAGGCTGTTGGTAGTTACATTTTTGGGGAGTCAAAAGTTATACAGATTTTCAACTGCGTGGGGGGTCGGCACCCCTAAACCCCATGTTGTTCAAGAGTCAGCTGCATGTCACAGAAAAGGGAGTCATATGCTCTAATATTCAAAGTAAAAATCAGTAAGAAAAGGCCAGGAATCAAAGCAAAAAAATGGACAAAAGACATGACTAGGTCTTAGAAAAGAAAATATGAATAGCTTTTAAATGTGTGGGAAGGTGTTAAACCTTACGAACGAGAAGGGAAGGCAGGTGAAACCCCAGGGAGACAGCACCTGTCCCCTGGCCAGATGGACAGAGAACAAACCCTGAGGACATGCCCTGTGGGCCCGAGGGACGGGAGGTCGGTCTCACTGACTGCCCTTCTTCTAAAAGCATACCCAGGATCTGCCAAAATATTCAAATGCATATCCTCTGACCCGGCCACTCTATGTCCTAGGATATTTCCTGTGGATACAGGTGTGTGCAGACACCCATGGACAAGTCAGCACTGTCTGGAGAGCAAAGGATTTAAACAACCAAACGCCATCATGAGATCCATTTAGATAAGTGACTATGCAGCTCAGAGTAGAATACAGCGCAGCTAAAAGAATGGGCTTATCTGGCTTTACACTTCCTGAATGGATCTGTCCTCGAGGTATGTTAAGTAAAGAAAAGCAAGGTAAAGCATATTCCTCTAAGTATGAACCCATCTCTGTTCAAAGAAAAGAGACACAATCTAGTCTTGTGTGTGCAGAGATGATAAGAAGGGACCTGCGGGGTCCCTAGAGCAGGCTGCTGGGGGCACAGCTGTCTCCAGCATCTCTTGGATTGGGCGGATGGCTTGTTCGAACACGAGGGTTGGTTGGAACGGGGGTCGGGTGTGTAGGTAACAGAGAGGCGAGACAAAGAAGTGTGGCTGGCCGCTCTGCTGCATACCTCCCAGCCGGCAGGCAGCCACTTATGGTCCAAAACAAAACAAAAAATGACTAGGAAGGGCCCAACCAATTGAGCACGGATCCTGCAGCGATCCTTTGAAAACAACAACAGGCACTTGTCAAGTTTCAGAACTGAAAATGTCCTCAAGGGCCCCCATCCACTCGTTTTACAGGTGGGGAAACTGAGGCTGGTACACATCTCACCTAGAGTCACGTAGCAAATTGGCACACAGCTCCACAGATGTTGTCTGTTTTAACCCTCTGAAGTAGGGGCTGATAGTGAGTTTATGAAATAGATGCGGCTCATGAAGGAAACTGCCCAGAACCACTCGGCTGACAGTGGGGTCTCGGATTCAGCCCGTCTGTGTGACTTTCCCAGCACAGCACTTCTGCGAGTGGCCAGGAAATGTTTGCAGCCGGAGCCTCTCGTGGGAGGACCACGGACATGACAGGCGTGACTGGGACAGGCTGTGTGGTGGCACGGGGGCCAGCACAGGGCAACTGGTGGTGGGTGTGGGCCTGTGATGTTCAACCCTGTGAGCACTGCCCTGGCTCTGTGGTCACTTAGGACCCTGTGTCATCTCCCGTGCTCCCTCTCCAGGGCAGGGCACAGTCTTTGCAAGGTCGTCCACATCGTCCTTGGTGCTGACTCTACGTGGGCGGCCTCACCTTCATGTTCCGCAGCAGACCCACCACCTGCTGTCACTAGGCTGGTCCATTTCCACAGTTGCGAGTCCCAAGGGGCCTCCAGTCTCCCTTGCTGGTTGATTCTCTGCTCAGCCTGGACATGAGGCGTTGAGGGTCCTTCCTCTGGAGGACCTCAGGTGATGACAGTGAGGAGAGGGAGTGCATGGGGTCGAGAGAAAATTCCTCTCCCTAGAAAAGAGACTGAAGTACCACGCGTTCCCTAGGGTCCTGTGTCTTGTTTCCATGAGGTCCCTGCTGGAATGTGAACTTCCCCACCAACTTCAGCCACTGTCCTTCCTACTGGGGAAGCTGGTCTGTGCTGTGGGGATGCAGAGCTGGGTGGGGGTGGGAGAGGGAGCTGTCACCCGTCCCTTCACTCATTTATATGTTAGTGTTAGGGGTTAATCATGGCACCAGTTACTGGAAACCAAAGCATGGGTGGGCTCCCTGTCCTGCAGTCCTGTGTAAGTGGGATCGGGCCGTTATGAGTGTGTGATCTGTCTGTTTGGTTGAACCATGTGAAATTGACATTTTGTGGAACAGAATGGTCAAACCACCATTTCACATGGTTCAATCTAATACTGCAAGAGTGAGCGGTTTTAAGGACACCTTTCCCAGAGGTAAGCATTGTCTAAGCTGATGTCTGTAGGATGAGAAGGGATAGAGTGGAGGTGGGGGAAGCTGGAGGCGTCCGGGTACAGTGAACTAACTGAATGTGCCTTGATGTGTGTGATGCTGGTCTTTGAATGTGGGGTGTAGCTTCACTACAGCCGAGCAGGAGTGGGCGTGGCAGGAGAGGGAGAGGGGCAAGAGATGAGGCCTTGGGCGCCCTTGATTCACTTACATTGGCGAAGATGTATTGTCTTTATCCACCCATCCATCCATCCATCTGCACGTCTATCCTTCTTCCTTCCTTCCTTCCTTCCTTCCTTCCTTCCTTCCTTCCTTCCTTCCTTCCATTGATCTGTGTGTCCATCCATCCATCCAAATACCATCCATCCATCCATCCACCCAGCCATCCATCTTTCCATCCATCCATCCATCCATCCATTCACCATCCATCCATCCATCCACCCAGCCATCCATCTTTCCATCCATCCATCCAAATACCATCCATTCACCATCCATCCATCCACCCATCCATCTATCTTTCCATCCATCTATCCATCTGTCCGTCCATCCGTCCATCCATCCATCCATCCATCCATCCACAAGCTGTGCTTGTGGACTTGAATGAGAGGCAGGATAAACCCAGCTACGGTAGTGCAGTCAGGGTAACCAGGTGTCCACAGCTTTATAGGGGTTAATAGAGGTCATGGCTCTGCACTGGCCAGGAAGGTGGAAGGTAAACTGGGCTCCCGGTAGAGCTGGGCCATGGACAGATGGGGGAAACAAAGAAAGCATTCCAGTCGGCAGGAAAATATAAGATACACTGTGCCTTGAAACCAGAGGCAGCAGTCCACACTTCAGGCTAATTTGGTTATGGGTTCAGAGAGTCTGCTCATTCTCTAAACACCTTCGTTAACTTTTTTGTACTATAAAAGTAAAGCATACGCATTACAGCAAATTTGAGAATTATAAAAATGCCTTCTTCTTTTCCCTTCTGTCTTAGTCTGTTCACTATAACAAAATACCATAGACTGGGTGGCTTACAAACAACAGAAATCTACTTGTCGTAGTTTCAGAGGCTGGGAAGTCCAAGATGCAGATGCCGTGTGGGGAGGACCCTTTTCTGGTTCGTAGCCAGTGCCGTCTCTGTGTCCTCACATGGTGGGAGTAGCGGGGAGCTCTGTGGGGTTTAGGATGGCACCATGTGAATTTTAGGGGGACACAAACACTCCAACCATAGCACTTTCTCAGTTTCTCCCTTTTGTGGCCGAGCTCATGTGTAGAAACTGTTGTGTCCATCTTAATAACAGACACATTCTGTGTAAAATAGGCTCGTGGCTGACGACCATTCTATCGTTGCTTGCACCAGAGTTCCTCTCAGGCTGGATTTGGGTTTTGTTATTCGCTGTTGTAAATAACACTTGAGTGAACATCTCCCTGGTGAACCCTTTCTGCCTCTCTGATTGTTTCCTGAGGGTGGATTCTCAGACAGTGACTCACTTGTCAGCACTTTGCAGCCCTTTTTTTGCAAGTCACATTCCAGCCACCAGTGGGCAGTTACCCTCAGAGCTATCATGTCCTGGCCAGCCTTCTCCTCAGGTGTGGAACTCAGAGGGACCCCACGTGATAGAGCCAGGGCCACCCACCCTCTGTAAGCCAGCCACTTCCCCCTTTCTTCTCCTAGCGGTCAGCAGGGGGCTGCTATTTAATCTTGGGGACCTGGCTTGGCCATTACCGGGCCTGTGACTTGGCCCAGGTCTCTTGGGCCCTTAGGGTCACTCCGGTTTCCTCAGAGATTGGAGTAGAATTTCCTCCTCCCTGGGGTTGTTGTCAGAAGTTGGATTGTTAATAAAAATTGAAACACATGCACTCAGAGCTTTTGATCAGAATTATAGACAACAGGAGGGACTCTTCTAGAACCTAAAATACAATCAGTAAATGCTGATTCTCTCTCCGGCCCTTACCCCGCTCTCTTCAACCATTTGTGTGTTAAGTGAGTCTCCGCTGTGGCCAGGTGCGTGGGTAGTGGTCTGAGCGTCCTGCTGCCCGTAGGGTCTTCTCCCCACCAAGGCAGTCACGTCAATGAGTGTGCTTGGGGTCTGCGTTGCAGCACCTTTGAGAGAGGGGGGTGGCTGGTGTCTGGGGTGCTACCGTGATGTGGGAGAGAGGGCCGCCTGGGCTGTGGTGGGCCGAGGTGTGGAAGGAAGGCCTGCTTTCACTTCGGAGCAGCAGGATGGATTCTTGTCAATGAATTTTCTAGTAGCGACATGGGTGGGCTCTGTTGGTGGCTCCACACACTCGTGAACTTCACCCACTTCCAGGAGGGCTGACTGAGGTTTCTGATCTCGTGAATGTGAAACGTGGGAAGCCTGTAGCTCCCCCCACCCCGGGGACACCTTGAAACTTGACCTCCAGGGAAGTCAGCGGGGCTGGTGGTCTGGACTCCCGGTGATGCTGCAGAAGGCGGCTCTGAGTTCCGCCATTGGTTTGTGGTGCCTCCTTGGGGTTATACAGTCATTTGTGTCCACGTAGCTGGTTTTGAGTCACAGTTTAGAGTGTTTTGAAAATTTGCACAGCTCTAGTAATTGAAAAATGCCATCTGGTCCTGGGGGAAGTAGTGTAACATACTCCTCCCAAGGTCAGAATTCTTTTGCTTGAATCACAAGAGTAACTTCAGAACCAACGGGACTGCACCGGGATCACCCCACGGCCTGTGCTGTGGGAGCATTTCCATTTGGGCTGAATGAGGAACCGTGCATTTGGGTGGGTTTTTAAGGAGTTGATTGGACAGACAGTGGCTTTAATCTGTAACCGGAAATATTCCTGTAAACTTCATCTATTGTGTTATTTGCTTTGTGACATTTAATAGGGCTTAAACTATCTCTAGGGGCCAATTTCCTTGTGTTGCTAAAGCTGTCTTTTCTAACGAGAATTGCAAAGCAAATGCCAGCTGATGCCAGTGCGGGGAGAACAGTGAGCCAGCAGACACATGTGCCTTTTGTCCGCATTTCAGTCCAAAAGGACAAGGGTGAGCTGGACTTGGGCCTGACCGGCAGGCCCCGTGAGGACGCGTGACGTGGGGTGGCTGCTTCAAATGTCAGACTCTGGAAAGTATAGACGTTCCTGAGAAGTGCAAATGTGGTTTTGTTTCATAAAAACCAGTTAAAAATTGCCCACTGTCAAGACAAACACCAAAATATCTGTGACTATCTTGAAGTTTTAGGCAGACATGGAGAGAGGACAGCTTCTTAATTGTATAATGCTGTACCCTGCTGTACAAAATATTCCATTAATTTGTAATAAAAGCAATACATATCCACCATAGAAATGTTAAGAGCTACTGAAAAGTATGAAGAAGAAAATAGAAATCATAATCCCTGTTTATGCTGCTGCTGCTGATGTGTCTATTAAGTGCGGCCAAATAAACGACTAACTGAACATTTTGATGTATTTATTTTCCAGTATTTGTTCTATGTCTACATTTACAAAATTGGGATCACCTGCTACTTTGTAGTAGTTTTTAACTTAAAATGTGAGTAAGTCTCAGTAAAGGGGGAGTGAAAAGGAACATTCTCAATCTGACAGAGGACATCTAGGTAAAATCTATATCCTGAATGCTTCTCGTCCAGATCAGGAATAAAACAAGGACTTCTGCTCTCACCACACCTGCTCAGCATTGTACGGTGAGCCTAGCCAGTGTCACAAGGCAAGAAAAAGAAATAAAAGGCATGTAGATTGGAAAGGAAGAAGTAGATTTGTCTTTATTTGCCGACCACATGGGTATCTATGCTAAATATTCTAAAGCACTTACAAATAAAGCTTCTAGAACTAATAAGGTTTAGCATGGTCACAGGAGTCAAAGTTGGTATACAAAAATCAGTTGTATTTCCAGATAGTAGCATTGAACATTTGGAAATAGAAATTTAAACAGCCAGTATAACAACATCAAAAATATGAAATACTTAGAGATACATTTGACGAAATACCTGTGCACTGAAAATTACAAAATATCACTTAGGGACATTAAAGAAGATCTAAAGAAATGGAAAGATATACCATCTGATGGATAAGAAGACAATATTGTTAAGATATAATTTTCCCCAAAATTGATTTACAGATGCAATGCAATGCCAATTAAAATCCCAGCAGGCTTTTAAAAAAAGATATTGACAAAATGATTCTGAAATTTATATGGAAAATCCAAAGGATCAAAAATAATCAAAACAATTTTGAAAAGAATATTGGAGGTCTCATGCTATGTGATTTTAGGACTTACACTATAAAGCCACAGTTGATATACACATACAGACCAAAGGAACAGAGTACAGTCTATAAATAGACTCACATGTATATGATCATTAGAGTTTTTTTCTAAATTTTTTTATTAACAGTGTGTTTCTCCAGGCCCATCAGTTCCAAGTCATTGTCCTTCAATCTAGTTGTGGAGGGTGCAACTCAGCGCCAAGTCTAGTCACCATTTTTAATCTTAGTTGCAGGGGATGCAGCCCACCATCCCTTGCGGGAGTTGAACTGGCAACTTTGTTGTTGAGAGCTCTGCGCTGTAACCAACTGAGCCATCCAGCCACCCGGATCATTAGATTTTTGACAATGTTGCTAATTTGGTGGTGAAAAGATAGTCTTTATCAACCAAAAAATAAACGTGGACCCTTACTTTAAATCATATGTAAAAATTAAGGTGGATCTGTCAACGCTGAGAAGGAGGATACCGACTCAGAAGGGCTTCTGGTGTCCTGCTGGGCTCACATTTAAAAGCAGAGCCTAGCAGCCGTTTCCAAGCAGGGGCCTCTCACGCAAACTGCACTTCAGGAGAAGCCTGCACTGAACGGCCTGTCTGCACTGTGTTGCTGCCAACTGAGCCAACCCTTATAAAGGAGTTCCTGGAATGGTACTTCTACCAATAGTACTGAGACTTTCCTGGCCAATCAGAGCTGTGCAGCTCTATCCTTATTAGCATCATCATTGACCAATCAGAGACGCTCCATTCTGTCCAATCAGGACAGTGCATTTGGGACCAATCAAACTGTGAGGATTTGGAGTCTTTATTTGCATGAGGACTGGCCAATCAGGGACCAGGGGTGGGTACTTCTTTCTATATAAGTCAGCTCTCCTCAGGCTCAGGGAGCACAGTTTCCCTGCAGATTTGTTTCGTCGGCTGTTTCCCGGCTGGAGCTGAAACACGGAAGACACCGATCAGACCGGAATGGAGCAAAGCTATCTAGTTAGAGAGAGACCTCGCCCAAGGCCTGCCTCGCCATTGTGCTGTTCCACAGCCGTGTTGGTACATAATTGAACTGTTAGTCAAGTTTCCTTTTCCACTGCATCCCAAATTGGGGATTCCTGTTAGCGTTGATTTGGCACCAACGCCACCGACTACCGATCATTGACCTAAAGGTAAGATTTAAAACCTTAAACAATTAAGCAAAAAAGAAAATCTTTTGACTGACTTTGAGGGAGGCAAAATTTTCTTAGAAAGTACGCAAAATGTATGAACCATAAGAAAAAGTGATAAATTGCACTTCATCAGATTAAAAACTTCTGCTTTTCATTGGCATTGTTAAGAAAATGGAAAGGTAAACCACAGATTGGAATAAAATATCAGCAAAACCATATATGATCAAGGTCTTACATATAAAAAATATAAAGGAATATTAGAACCGATAACCCAATTTAAAACCAGGCGAGAGTTGAACAGACATACACTGAACAGCTTTAGTCATCAGGGAAATACAAATTACAACCACCAGGGGATACGACCAATGCATACACAACCGTCTGTGAGGATGTGGAGAAACTGCCATTCATTATTGGTGGGGCTGCAAATTGGTGCAACTGCTTTGGAAAACAGTTTGACAGGTTTTATAAAGTTACCTGCATTTATCCTAGGACCCAGCGATTCCACTCCCAGGTATATACCCAAGAGAAATGCAAATGTCCACACAAAGAGCTATAGGTGAATGTTGATGCTACTTTATCATCCCAACCCAGAAACAACCAAATGTCCAGCAACTGGTGGGTGGGTAACAAATTGAGGTCCATCCATAGGATGGGGCACCACTCAGCAATAGAAGGAATGAATACGTGAAACAACGTGGGTGCAAAGCATCGTTGAGGGAGACAAGCCGACACGAGACTCTATGTGATATGATTCCATTGATGTGACATTTGAGAAAAGGCAAAACTAGGGACAGAAGAAAGGTCAGTGGTGGCCAGAGTGTGAGGAGAAGGACATGAGGAGACTTGCTGTGATGACAGAAATATCCTGTCTTGACTGTGGTGGTGCTGACAGGACTATACCTTTGTCAAAATTCATCGAACTGTACGCGTAAAAAGGGTGAATTTTGCTGTGTGGAAATTGTACCTCCAAAAACCTGACTCCAGATGCACACAGACTCTCATAAGCATTTCTCCATATGTTTCAGTATCCCTTTAGTATTAATAATTATCACTCGATCAAATGTTAATATTAATATAATATTACGTACAGACTGACGGCTATCTGATAGTCCGTTACACCGCAGGGGTGGAATATTCAGGAATATTCACTTCTCTAGTGTTTTTGGTGTGCACAGTATGTGGTGAGCGTCTAGGATTACGTCCTTGTGCGTATCTGGAACTCTGTTAGCGGTGCATCCCCACAGCTGGTGGGGGGATGAATGCCTTTAGGAAATTCAGGACCAAGGGTCACGCTGTCTCCGAGAAAGGTGTCGATTTAGACTCACATCTGGACTGAACGAGCATTTGCATCCTTGCCCAAATTTGGTACGTGAGAAAATAAAAAATACGTTGCAGATTTGGGGAACAAAGGCGTCTTGATTGAGTTTTGATTTATTGAACTAGCAGTGACATCAATCGTTCTTTGCTCCCCGCTCCTTTTTAGTGGCAAGAGTTTCGTACGCATGTGACATGCGTAGCCTGTGTATTTCTGTTACAAGCATCTCTCCCTGTTTATTGCTGGCTTCGTGTTGTGTTGCTGCATTACAACTACCCCAAAACTTATGTCTGGAGACGATAGCAATCTTATTTTAGCAGCTTAGTTTGTTTGTGAGTCACCATTTGGGTTAGGGACCATTTGTCTGCTCTCATGGTGTCGGGCTGAGTGGCTTGACTGGGGCTGGAGCATCCATTTCCAAAACAATTTTCCCAGGTGGCTGCAAGTCAGTGCTGGTTGTTGGCTGGGAGCTCAGCTGGGGCTGCCGGCTTGGGGGCCTGGCTTTCTCTTCACAAGGGACCCTTTGAGGGACCGCTTGGGCTTCCTCACAGCATGGTGTCTGATTCCAAGAGACACCGGAAGTAGAACCTACCAGTTTCTTAAAGCTTCGGTCCCTAAGCTAGCTCGCGTCATTTCCATCACGTTCCTTTGATGACGCAGGCACAGAGCCCACCTGGACTAAAGGGAGGGGACATAGACACTGCTTCTTGACGGGCAGTTGAAGAATTTGTGGCCATTTTCAAACTACTACACTTAAAACATTTGTTTTGGTATTTTTAAAAAATAAAATAGTGCACGTTATCTGTGGAGGTGTACATAGAACATTTTCAGAAGTAGAGGTACATGGAGTGGTGAGCAGACATTCCCCGTCTCCATTCTGCCAGTTCTCAGCCCTTTCCCGGATGTAACCCGTTCGTTCACTGTCTGGCTGGTCTTGTCCTGCACGTTTGGTGCTGCATTACCTGATGTAGCCTCAGGTCACATAGGCATTTTTGATCCCTTTTAACATAAAAGGGGTGGCCCCTATGAGGGTTTCTGTGACTTGCTCTTTTCACTTAAGGCATGTGTCCGTGTCACTTAAGGCCGTCAGTCCGTGTCATGCCTTCTAGACCACCCCTTCCTGTCCAGCCTCTGCAGAGTATTTCACAGGCGCAGCTTTGTGTATTTAACCCGCTCCGGAGCGAGGGCCGTTTGCCTGGTGTTCAGTTCTGCGCTCTCACAGACGACACTCCCTTGGACACCCAGGCACATGCACAAGGCTTCCGACAGCGTTCAGGCCTGAATGGGGGCCGGGGTGGGTGGCTGCAGGTCACCGTGTGTGCACATCCTAAGTGGAATACTGCAAAATTGGCCCCAAAAGGTTTCTTCGCCCCTGGCATTGATCTTGAATCACGGAAGGCGTATGTTTGCTGGTTGGTTTTGTTCAGTGGTGGGTTGGTTGGTTCCTTCCATCACTGTCCTGAGCGTCGGCTCTGGGCTCAGCTCTCAACCCCAGGAGCCCCTCCTACCAGTCCAGTGTGGGGCAGGGTATGGCGTAGGCAGGCTGTGGCGGGTACTAGGGTGACACGGAGGAAGCAGGGGCCCGGCACGATCTATGGCGGGGCCTCTTGCTGTCCTCGAGTTTCATGAAGTGAAAGGGGCTCTTACGGGTGCCTCTGTGACGTGTCATCATAACTCTTGAGGGCGGGAAGGAGCCAGAGAAGCCAAGACTGTGCTCCTAATACCAGCTGTTGTCCCCAGCTTCCCAGAGAGCAGGCCCTGACATTAGACCCCCTTTACGGCAGGGAAACTGAGGCCCAGTGGTTTGGGGGGATCCTAGTACCTGGTTCCATCGAGCATGTCAGTGTTTTTAGTTCTGAGGCTTGAAGACCCCCAAGCATGTGCGGGAAGCCCAAGCCGCTGTGGGGGTCCGGCCAGCTGGAGACGCTCAGGTCAGTGCCCTCAGGCTCATCTGGATTCCGGAATGAAGGGGCATTAGCCAGAAATGGTGGGGACCTTCAGCATGTGCTGGTTCGCGATAGGCCTCAGTGAATAAATGAATGCTGAGTGAATGACGCCCCCGCGGCCCCCCAGGTGAGCCTGATTGACAGATGCTGCTTATCCATTTCCACGTGGGAGTCTAACCTGTAGCCCATGCAGTTCTGTGAGGATCTCATGCCACACCTCCGCCCCCTGCCCCCCTTTTATCCCGAGCATAGCTCCCGGAGTACTTCCTGGGAACTGGGCCTGGGCAAGGCTCTGGATGCACAGGGCCTTCTGCCAGTCTGACCCAAGCTGGCCTGATGGCAGCTAGTCTACCCTCTGGGCCTCCCGGAAGCAAGTGGGGCCGTGCAGAGCCTGCCGTGCACACAGCCAACCGAGCACGGCGGAATCTGGCGTCTGGTACCGTCCCCACCCCTTTTCTCCAGAACAAGGAGATAAATTACCTCTGAGGAAGCTGAGCTTAATCATCTGGCTCCCCGTCACGCTTGCGGGCTCTGCGCCTGGACTGGCGCCCGCTGGCAGCCTGCCCGCCCCTCTGCCCTGTACCGTCTCTGGCAGTCAGCTGCAGGGCCAGTGTCCATGGCCACGTTCTGTTCTGTTCATAGTCCTCTGAGGAATGACGGGGGAGAGGGACGTACATGCTCAGTTGTTTCCTAAAGGCAGACAGACGTCGCCCATGCCAGCAAGAGAAAGGTGGTGCTAAGAGGACACAGTGAGCAGCTGGGCACACCCTGGCCTGCTGGGGGCCTGTTGGAAGCTCTCTCGTCCCTCCTTGTGACCTTTCCTCCTGGTCCTCAGTGGTCTGCAGCACCCACGGTCACTGGGACAGCGGGAGCCAGGCCCTCTGTGATCTCGCCCCACCCTGGCCGGGAGGTCCCCGTGCTGTCCCTGGGGGGATTGCCTGAGCATGGAATGTTCTTGTGTGGCCCCAGACTACTCATGGGGCTGCTGGCAGCTCCTGACACCCTGTCCTCCAGGACTCCTTCCCAGGTGCTCTGGGCGTCACCATCCCTCATGTGAGTTCTCGTGGGCAGCTTACTTTTGAGTAACAGTGTGGGTGTTGAGGGCTAGCTTCTCACTTGCAGGGGTCGCCAGGCTGGGCTGTAGGGGCCGTAGGCTGGGCGGTGGCACATGTATGTGTGAGCCCTGCAGAGGCACCTGGCCCGCATCTGGCGACGGTGTGGGGGTGATGTGAAGATATCAGGTGTTGGACCCCTGGTCTGCCTCAGTGAGAGGTGGGGTACGGGAGGCCATAGCCCAGGGAGCAAGTGTGGACGGGGAGGGTCACCTCCCTCGTAACACGGCGCTCATAAGTAGGGTCTACCCCTCCACCCCATGCATTTCACCACGAAGTCTCCCACCAGCAACACCATCTGTCACAGCTGCTCAGAGCTCTTGACTTTGTGGCCAGGAAAGGAGGGCCGTCAGGCTGGGTGAGGACGAGGACGAGGAGTGGGATGACCAAGGACAACTCGCAGATGGGAGTTGGGACAGGGCCCAGCAGCACCTCTCACCAGCCCCCTGCTGGGGTGGGGGGTGGGCAGCCATTCCCCTCTGTCTTCCTTGCCTTTCTGGTCCACCCTGGGGGGCCTCGCTCCCTGGGGGAACGTGGAATCTCGCAACTGTCTACTCTGCTGAGTGCACGCTGCAGGTCCCCCTAGGCCGGACCCTCAAAGGCACCGAGCCAGAGGGCAGTTGGCGGTTGCCACGGAATAAGACATATGCATCACCCAGGACTTCACTCTCTGGTCTGAATGGAACAGTGAGGCCGTCCAGGCCAGGGAAGTGGTCAGGTGAATGGTGGTGTGGACATCTTTGAGAAATTAGTTTATCACTGAATTTTCAAGATGCTGGCTTTTTTTCCTTCATTTACTCATCCATCCATCCATCCATCCTTCCATCCACCATCCATTCATCCTTCCACTCAGTCATCTATCCATCCAGCATCCATTCATCAAGTTATTCTTCATCCATCCTTTTTTGTCATCCTACCATTAATCATGTATCCTTTCATCCACCCATCCGCCTATCCGTCTGTCCATCCGTCTGTCTGTCCATCCATCCATCCTTCCATCTACCATCCATCCATCCATCTATCCATCTGTCCATCCGTCCATCTATCTGTCCATCCATCCATCCATCTCTTGATTCTTCCATTCACTTCATCCCTGTGCCCATGTATCCATCCTTCGATGAGGGTTTACTGAGCATCCCGTGTGGCACTTTGAAGAGACAGTGAAAGTGACAGGACTGTGTCTCTGGGATGCGTTCTCAGTGTCCAGAACAGAGTCTCGATGTTGTAGACGGCGAGACAGCAGAGGCGCCCTCCGCCCTGCCGTTCTTCCACGGGCCTGGGGTTTTCAGGTTCGCTCTCGTCCCCATGGCGCAGACGCCAAGGATCTTCTCCTTTCCCAAGGTCTTCCCGAGGCCTCAATGTCAAGGACAGAGCCTCTCTTCCCTGGAGCGCACCTCACTCTGCCTTTGTCACGGCTCAAGCTCTCTGCTGGTCACTCCCTGTAAGGAGAGCGAGCTCTGCAGTGATTTGCCTGGTGGCCTTGTGGGAAGCATTCTACAGTCTCTCCACCGTGTGCTGTAGGGGAAAGAAGACTTGGCGGCCAGACAGCTGTTTGAGTCGCAGTGGGACCCGCGTGACTTACCTAACCTCTCGGCCCGAGTTTCCTCATCTATGAATGAAGGTGGCTGCTTTGTGACCTGCGTTCGTGAACCAGGGAGGGGCGGTAGGTGGGCGTGGAGGTGCACTGGGTGCCCAGGGTCTCAGCCGCCCCTCCCATAGGCTCGTTGCACTTCCTGGCAGCCCCAGTGTGTCATGCGCTGGGAGATCCCTCGGGGCAGGAGCAGGAGCCGGCGCCAGCCCTGCAAAGCTGCCTGCGCCCCGGCCAGCGCCCTCCCCTCTCCTCCTGCTGCTGGCCTTTCACAGCTTGTTGGCGTCCTGGCGGCCGTCACCCCTCACTGATGTTCACTCGTGAGCAGTGACAGAGATCCCCGTTTCCTGCCGTGTTTCTGGGCAGCTGAACCGGCCATGACGACAGCCTGAGTGATCTGATAGGACTTACACCCTCCAGGGCAGAGACAAGTGCAGCACGCACAGAATAAAATGGCATTTGCTGGCAGGGAAAAGCGGGCCAGGCTCCGGGTCAAAGAGCTGGTGCTAAGTGCAGTAATAACTGGGCGACCTGAAATGCTTGCTCTTCCCAAGGCAGAGCCTGACAGCTGGGGGCGTCTGGGCCCCGGGAGGACGGAGCAGGGCTGACACCTGGGGGTGTCTGGGCCCCGGGAGGACGGAGCAGGGCTGACACCTGGGGGCGTCTGGGCCCCGGGAGGACGGAGCAGGGCTGACAGCTGGGGGCGTCTGGGCCCCGGGAGGACGGAGCAGGGCTGACACCTGGGGGCGTCTGGGCCCCGGGAGGACGGAGCAGGGCTAGGGTGGTCAGTCTTTCCCACGGGCTCAGCGCTGGGGCGTGTGGTCTGTGAGGGATTCATGTTTATGAAATAGAGTTCCTTCTGAGGTTTCTGCTGCCAGAGTCTGAGCGAGGCCTGGGCTGGGGGTGGGGAGGTGACGTGGGGGACAGACACCAGAGAGGTGGACAGAGGCCTGAGCTGGGAGGAGAGCCTGCAGTCTGGCCTTCACGCGCAGTGACTGGCTGTGTGATGGGCTCACGGTTACCTCTGCTTTCTGATGGCTCAAATGCCTTTCAGGTCTTTAGTTATAACAATTCTTAGTGCATTCTGAATGTCATGTTGGCTACTTGTCACCCTTGAAACGTTCCCATGCTGTCATAACGAGGAGCAGGGTGAGGCCATGCTTCCTTGCCCCCCTGCCCTCCTGTGTTCTCACGGGAGGAGCAATCCCCGGTCACTTCCTGTACCCTGTGATCTCTGTCCCCCGTGCACTGGGAGTGGCTGTGGGGGGTGCTGGGGAGGGGCCTGGTGCTGTCCGGCGGTCAGACCTCAGGCTGGGTGGAGGTGAGCTAATGCTGCCCACGTGCATTGTACCTGCCACCCTCCCCATGCTGGTCCTTCCTTGCAGGGCGTCCCTTTCACAATGATGACAGGGAGCCTCCAGATGGGACCCCCTTGGTTCAGGGCCGTGGGGTTCATAACTGGAGGTCCTGGATCAGAGCCAAGTCCCCTGAACCCCAAACCGTGGTGATTTGTATTTGTAGTGTGCCCATGGGTGTGGGAGAGGCCGAGCCGGGTGGGCCTGCCCTGGCAGTCTCGTCAGCCCACCAGGCAGCCCCTTCAAAGCCATCCATTTCTGCGCAGGTGGCCCACTGTGCAGCACGGGCAGAGCCCGGCTCCAGCCTAGCCCCGTCCAGCTCCCAAACCACTGGTCGCTGCTCTGCCCTGCCTGAGTGCGGTCCAGGAGGGCGAAGGCCACGTGGCCAGCCTGGGGCTGGAGCACTGCCCAATCCTAGGAGCTCTGTTCTCACGGACCATGTGTCACCGTGGCTTTAGTGAGGGATGCCCGGTGTGAGCAGTCAGTGAGAAGGACGGGCGGGGTCGGCAGGGCCTTGGTGTCGGGCTGAGGAGCTGGCAGTTCTTGGGGGATGGGTGCCACGGAAGAGTGTTGGGGGGCTGGTTTTAGGCCAGCAAGGGAACCCCAGTGTGGCAGTGAGCCTGGTGACACTGGTAACTCAGTGAGCCCTGAGTTATCCGAGCTGCGGCTCAGGTCTCACCCCCAAGACAGCCCTGGGATGAGCGTGAGTCAGGGGAGGGGACAGGATTTGTGCCGCTGCTCCCAGGATGGCTGCCGCCTGCCCTGCAGCCCTGGGCCCTCAGCACCTGTCACTGCTGCCCCTTTGCTTGGTCCCAGGGTTGGGTCATGGAAGAGAGTCACAGCTGTGCCTCCCGCGCGGCCTATTGGTTTCCCAGCGTGCTGGGCTGACCTCCCTGGTGGGCCGCGTGCTTTGCAGGGGGGCTGGTGCGGTGGGGCCTCAGCCCTGGGCGCCACCCCTCCCTCACTGGCCTGTGCCCCTGTGCTGTCCTGTAAGAGCTGTGGCTCTCTGTGCTTCCAGGGAGCGGAAGATGGGAACTAGTAAGGACAGCAGGAAGAGCAGGTATGCTTCCACGGTGTGACACTTGGTGACAATTACTGTGGGTGCCTGCCCTCCCGAGGTTTACAGCCCATAGGGGACTTGATGAATTTATACTTACAGAACAATAAACTCGCCGAGAACACTGAGGTGATTGTGTGTTGGGAGGCGATCGTGCTGCTGTGGCTTAGGACCCCGTCATTGTGCTGAGTGGAAGGGAACTTGGGCTTGGGTGGCTCAGAAGCTGAGGGCGGCTCTGTTCCGGCCCGACTCCGCACCAGCGTGCTGTGTGAGGGTCACTCCCCTTCTCTCTGCACAGCTCCTCTTTCATAATAAAGGTGATTAGCCACAATGTTATTTATGACCCTGTCTAGATCTAAAATTAGACAGTTCTGAGAATTTTGAAGATGCAAACCTTGGTGGTTATTTAGAGGGCTCTTAAAATTTCTCTTCAAGATAATGATGTTGACTTTGGAAGTACAACACCTCCCCTCCCTCCTGCCCCCTTCAGTTGGCTCTCTCCATCAAGTCTGTCTCGCTCACTGTGCTCTGCAGCCCAGACACTTGGCAGGATCTGGCCTGGCTCAGCGTCTGGAGGGCTATGGAGGGCAGGGGGCCTGGGGATCCACACATGGTGCCTGGGTCCCGAAGGAGGGGTCAGCATCGTTCCCCCTGGGGTGCTGGGGCCTCCAGCCGCCGGCCTCGCCTTACGCAGCTGCGCTGCCTGGAACTTGGGTCTCGAGTGTTGAGTGCACGTGTTACAAGGGCCGTGGCCTTCCTTTAGCGGTGAAGGCAGGGGTGTGGACCAGGGCTGTGCAGGTGACCACAGGGCAGAGATGGATCCTGTCCAGATCAGCACGCTCCCCGAGAGACCCTAAGCCCGGGGGCTGACCAGCCAGCCACTGTAGTGTGGGGAAGGGCTGAAAATACCTTCTAACGAGATAAAGGTGATCATATATCTCACCTCAGCCCTCCCAGTGGCTAGGGTCTGGGGCAAGCGAATTATCTGAGAGGGGACTCGGGGCCCAGGAGATCTGGCAGGGAGAGCAGTCTTGATTGCAGAATAGCAGGGGGCACTGCCCTGGCTCAGGGGACACCGGGACTGGGGTGATTGAGGACAGGGTCACCTCCTGTTGGGACTCTGGCCGTGAGTGACCTGTTGGAATCTGGAGGCATGTTATGGATTCCAGGGGCCAGAGAGCAGGTCCTGAGAACCCACGTCTGGCACGCTCTGGGAGCCAGGGGTGCATGCCCCTGTAATTCAGGGCCCCGAGCTGGCCTGTCCCCACTGGAGGGTGGCTTCTTGTCACAGGCAGGCTCAGTGCACAAAGGAGAGGGGGAGCGGGCTGGTTTTGGAAAGAGATGGGATGCGGGCAGCCAGGCGCTTCCACAGCCACTGGGACGGCTGGGGAGGCGGGGCCACCAGTGAGTGGCCACCTAGACTTCCAGAAGTTGCTGCTGCCAATGCCACCGGAGTCCCCCTGGCACATGGCCCAGGCACTGCAGGACGAGGCCAGGCCAGCCCGCTGCCTCCCTGTCACATCCCAACTCCCTGGGACTCTGTCTGGTAGAACCTCATTTGCGCTGGAACTCTGACTGCAGAGGGGTCTGGGAAACAGTTTCAGCTCCCAGGCTCTGCAGACCAGGAAGGAAGGGGACAGCCTGAAAGGGGGCTGGCTGGGGCCTGAGGGAGCCCTGGCGGGTGCCCACCACTGCCGGATGGCCTGATCGCGGTGGTTCCAGGGCAGCACCACGCTTTGGCTTCACGACGCCTTGGGTGGCCTGTGTGCACACCAGTGATTCTCAGGCACAGAGAGTGGGCCCGGGCCAGGCGTGGGGACACATGTCTGCCCCTCAACCACCGAGGGGCAAAGAGCCAGAAGAAGGTACTGCTGTTGGTCGAGCTCCAAGGTGCAGGGAGCTGGCTATGCTGGGCGCTCTGTGGCTGTAGCTCCTCTCACTAGTCTTGGAGAGAACATGACCCTAAGGTCCCCTCCTTAGCGGGGATGACACTGCGTGCAAACGCACCGGCACCTGTCCCAAAGCCATGGTGATTTCCAGCAGGGCTGTTACCCTGGTGGGAGCTGAGGCTCCTGGTTTCTCAGGAGATGGCCCTTGAAGGGGAGAGCTCGCAGCAAAGGAAGGAAAGCCCACGGAAGGCCTGTGCTGCCAGTTTCCGCTCAGGCGCCTGCCACACCTTTTATAAAACATAAAAACATTCTTTTAGCCCTGGCACAGGGAGTCCTTGGCCGGCAGGAGGGTGGCATTGGGCCTGGAGAGGTCTGGTGGCCTTTTCAGCTTGTGCTGCAGGAGCTCTGTAAACAGGCCCGGAAGCTTCTGGAAACAGCTTTCCCATCAGCAATCGAGAAAACAGGTCTACAGGCCTGCACGTCTGGGAAGAGCATCACGGCTGTTGGGATGTGAATCCAGAAAACACCGGCCGGGATCTTTGATCCCTCCCCTGGCCGCTGTCAATCTTGGAACTGAGTCTCTAGGATGAGCCAGAGCTTGGCGCTGTGTCACTGCGGCAGGTGAGCCAGCAGCTGGCACGGCCGTCTCTTCCCACGGCCGAGTCCAGGCCTGGGGCTGTGCCGGGCACCTGCGCCTGGCTCTGCTTCTCATGTCAAGTGGACAAGCATCTGTCGAGCGAGGGCGACGGGGGCCAGCGGGAGGTGCCATGATGGGCAAGGCACTGACCACGCTGCGTGGGGGCTGGGCTCCGGGCGGGGCTGAAAGCCACCCGGGAAAATCAAAGAGCCCACGAGAGGCAGCAACTCTTTACACAAGTGGACGCCCACCTGGACCGAGTGTGCTGGGCTCCCACGCTGCCCCTCGCTTGGCCCTACCTAATGATTTTCATGCAGAGGGGAAATCCTCATCCCTCACGTTTCTGGTACCTTGATGAAAGTGACAGAGGACGGCAGCAGAGCCGCTTTGTAGACATGACACCACTGGAGGCAGGGCACTGAGGGCTCTGGAAGCTGGGTATGTGGTGCCTTGGAGGGAACTGCGGACGGGGCCATGCTTTGTGCTGGGAGAAGAAGCATCTCTTCCCTTCCACCCCAGTCTCCGCAGAGCCTTGCTCAGCAGCGCTGTTCCCCTCCCTCCCAGCTCGTCATGGCAGGGGGTGGCCTACGGGGCGCCATCTGCACCTCCCTCTGGCACCATCTCAGTGCCTGCACTGAACGCCCTGGCCTGGCCCCTCCTCTTCCATGTCTTCCCTTCCGCGCACAGGGCTTCTGTCTCTTGTTTGGACAAACGTTAGGCTGCATGGCCACCCTCTCCGATGGCTGGGCCGAGCTCCAGGGGCAGCAGCTGGTAAAGGGGAAGCTGGCATTGGGGGTCCTATCTCACCTCCAAATCTTCTACCTTTGTTAAAAAAGTGGGGCTTTCCTCTGAGTGAGTTCTTGGCACATAATCCCCCTCTGGGGAGGAAGACTGGATAGTTTAGCAGGGAAGCTTGTGTCAGCCCTGCTGTTGCACCCGGCAGTGGGTGCTGACCTTTTAGTAGCAGGTGTCAGACTCTGACCCCAATTGGTGTAAGCCTAAGGACAACTTGTTGGCTTATCTACATGCCTTCTTCAGGCACCGCTTGATCCAGGAGCCCAAATAGTGTGGGAGTCTGTCTCTGCATTCTCAGACAGGGTCTGCCCACACGCCTGGGAGGGCGATGGCCGCCTGTGGTTCCAGGTTCCTAGTCCATGAGCAGAGCCAGCAGAGCTCAGAGAATTCCTTCATCCCAAAGGAAAAAGCCCCAGGATGGAGCTTCCCCGGCCTGACCCAATCACATGCCCACCCCTGAACCCACCGCCTGGGACAGGGTGGTGTCGTGCTCTGATTGGCCAGGCCAGACCCAGGGGCCCCAGTGGAGGGGCGTGGCCAGGCCACACCCACACCCCCGTGGGCCGGCGTGTGGATTCTGGCTGCTGGATTCCCTAAAACCAGCAGCACGTGTGCTCTATCACTTTGACTCCATGTTTCAGTTTATTTTCTCTGCCGGGACTCCTAGGGGCCTCTTGTTTGCGGTAACATGAGCTGAACTCGGCACATGAAACAGGCTTCATGTAGGGCAGGCATGTGGAGGCCATCTTTTGTATTTGGGGGGGACTATTGAGCTGTCCGGTAAGTGTGTGGCTTTGGTTGGAAAGCCAGCTTTTCCCCTGCCCTCCGGCACTGCTGTCCTTCTCTGAGGAGCCCTGGATGGAGGGTCAGGAACTTTCCAGAAGGGACGCAGGGACCTGCTCCTCCCTCCCTCTTGGTGTCACACTGCCTTGCGTATAGGCATAGGTCTTCAGGGGCCCATGGAAACGGGATATTGCTGTAAACTGTTGTGGGAAAATCACGTTTTAGTTGGGTAACGATGGGGGATGGAACCGCATGCCCTGCTGTTCTCCTGGGAGTCACTCAGGAGGAGCCAGCACTCCAGGAATCGCCCAGCAGATTGTGTTGAGTGTCAGTCCCTCCTGTTTGTAAGTTCGCCCTCTGTAAAGCTGCTTCCCTCAGCAGTGGGATCTCACCGGCCTTTCAGCTTAGTTTGGGGGGGTTCCCCTCATGCTAATGAGAAGAGTGGGAGCTGGGGTGGGGGTGTGAGTGTGTGTACAGCATTTCCGGCTGAGGACTGGGGCAGGAAAGCAATGTTAGTGCAAAGTCGGGAGGGTGGAGGCTGGCAGGCGGAGTAAGCCAGGGTCTGCTTCTGGTGTGTGGCTGTTCGCAGGGGCTGGGACGGGACCGGGCTGCTGAGCTGGACATGCTCCTTTCTCCAAAGTGGGATCCCAGCTTCCTCCTAGCGCTTCCAAACTGGCTCTGAGTTGGTGTCCAGTTTATCTGACCCCTCCCCCCACCAGTGCTCTTGGTCAAGCTGTGGCTAACCCCCCACCCCCCCATTGTCATTTCAGCTCAGCCGGCAGATCTCCTGAAGGTTCTAGATTTTCACAACTTGCCTGATGGAATAACCAAGACAACAGGTTTTTGCACAACGCGGCGCTCGGCCAAAGGCCCGGATGTTGCTTACAGAGTCACGAAAGATGCCCAGCTCAGCGCGCCCACCAAGCAGCTGTACCCCGGTAAGAGACATGCGGGTGTGTGCTGGGTGGGGGGCCGGGGGGTGTATGTCTTCCCCCTTCTGCCTCCAGCCAGGCAGCAGTGCCGGAAGCTTGCATGCCGGGAGAAACATGCTCGGTTTTTCAGAAAGCCGTTCTAATGAGCCCAGTTTGATCTCATTACGGTGAAAACAGAGCCCCAGCAGCCATCACCGCTCACCACCAAAGGTGGGCACTGGGGCCTCGCTGTTCCTGCTGCTTCTCCAAGCAGGTGCAGCTCCAGACAGGCTGCCAGGACTCCAAATGCAAAAATGTGATGGATGGTTCCCAGGGGACGAGGTTAAGGGAAACCTCAGGGTCACGGGAAAGGAAGCACTTCCAGACAGAAGCTTAATTGGGGACAGTGACACTAAGAGACACATGAATCACACATCACGACTCCCAGCGAGAGAGGGCTTTTAATGAGAATCAATTGCCAGGCTCTGCTTTTAATTACGTCCCCACAGCAGAGCAGCGTTGGCTGCTGAGCTGCAGGATGTAGGCTGTCCCTGTCACCTGGCTGTGGGACAGTATGTGGTACCCCCTCCCTCCATCCCAGAGTCAGTTAACTGCTCCAGGCTTGTTTGGACACAGAAAAACGGGCAGTGGCGGACAGCCTCCCCTGCCTCAAACGAGCTCTCTCTGGTTCAGGTCAGATAAACTCCCATATGAGATGTTCTGTAATTACGAGAACACCGTGCACCATCTTTTGGGTGACCTGAGTGTGACAGGTGATCATTCTCTGTTCATCCCACGTCCCCACTCATTCCCAGGTCCCGGAAGGACACACTCTTTTCGCGGCTGCGCTTTTGCTTCCTCCGACCCCTTGCTTCACCCCCACTGTGTTCGCAGCCTTCCTTTGACCCCACGGACACTTTGAACAGTTGGTCTCTGACGGAGAGGCTGGGTTAGCCCTTTTCGAGAACGTGTTGGGTTGCTGAGGCTGCTCGGAGGCGCCAGCTCTCTTCAGTGCCTCTCAAGGAACCCCACTTTGGGCTCCCGAGCTGCACTGGGTTCACACGTCCAGCCTGGAGAACGTCTGACTCATCACTGCAGATGGAGGTCACTGTCGGGGCTCTGCTTTGCTCCCCACTGTGGAGGACTGGGGGGTCTCATTGTTCATACATCCAGAGGAGTGTTTCTTAACCTTTTGGGGGGGACATATCTGTTGGAAGCACCCACTGAGTGCTCCCTTGTGTCTTTGCCCAGAATTGCCTGCTTTCTGCCCTGTGTCCCCAGTGTAGAATTCCTGTCCTAGGGAACCTGAGGGGCTGCGTCCAGGGGAAGGCGTGAGGGGGCTGACGGCCCAAGGCTCTGGAACCCGGTTCTCCTGACCTCACACCCCCCGGGCCTGGCGGGCACGCTGTTGTCACATTACAGGTCCTCCTGTGGCAGGAAGGCGTCCCCTCTTGGAGGTGACCTGTAGTTCGTTTGCTGACAGTTACTTTAATCTGATCCCTGCCACCCAGTTCAGGGTCACGGGCACGGCAAACTCACTGGAATTTGTGTCCTTGTATCCTCCTGCCCTTGGCATTACCTGGTGGCAAGAAGTACCCTAGGATCTCAGAATACAGGCTGATTATTGGAGATCGAGTTTGAATTCCTGGACAGTAAGACAAGGAATTGTTTTAAGCCCCTTTTCCACCTAAGCTCTCAAATTAGTAACTTGATTAGACTCAAAGAGTTTAAAGAGCCTCCTATTCATAATTGTCTTAGTTGTCGAATGGGTCCACAGGTGACGGTCCCCTCATTAGAGCCACATAAACCGGAGGCTGCTTCGGAATGACCGACACAGGAATTGCTGTGGCTCCTTCTGCGCGTCCCAAGGTGCCGAGTCAGGGAACTCTGAAAGGCCATCCTTGTAGATCAGCGCAGCGTAGCTTTGTGTACCTGGGACCTGAGGAAACAGCACAGCTTCTCTGCCCCGTTCTGTCTTGGAAGCTCTGAATACCATGCCATGCCACTTGTCTTTTTGCTGTGCTGTCCCTGTTCCGGGGAGTGGCCTGTCCGGCTGCGTTTTAGAAGCCTGCGTGTGGCAGCTGGAGAGGGAGCCCTCTCCCTCTCAGGTGACCCCTCCTCGGTTCTCGTGCCGACAGTTGAGGTCCACTCTCTATTTTGTCCTCCGTCTGGTAATTGCGGGGCAGCTGAGACTCCCTGTCCAGGATCTGAGGCAGGGACTGGACTTGACACCCTCCGGCCCTCTTTCCCCCTCACCCCAGGCTTTCCCTCCATGGTGGGCCGGGGGCTCCAGAATCAGCCTCCATCCAGCAGAACATCCTGTCCAGTAACTGTTGGCTTAGTAGGATCCAGTTTAATACCATGTGCATTTATTAAACTCCTACTGTAAACCTAAACTGCTCCAGTGCCCTTGGGCTTCAGCCCAAGTGAAAAGGAAATGATACAAGGAAGTAATTGGGCCTCGTGCCCAGCCCGCCCCCCAGCTGTGACTTTTCTCTGAGAAATGACATATGCAGAGACGGACAGCAGCTCGTTTCTCCCAGGCTGCCCAGACAGTGTGAATGATGCCGGGCGGCAGGCTCCAAGCTCGTGCCATGACAGGAATGGACCATCTCTAAAGTGACAACAAATCCATTGTTATTTTGCCAGGAGAGAGATTCGTGTTAAACATAATTTACCCTGTTAGGTTATCTGAGCTGAGAAAATTGGTTACCACGGAGATGTAAAAATTAGGAAAGAGCATCTTGATGAGCTGGGAGAGATGGGGGTTCGTGGTCCCCCGCAGTGTATCATGCGGGAGAAAATGAGCTCCCTCATTTCCCACTCTTCGTATTTAAGACAGGACAATGACTGTCCCTGGCATGGCAGGGAGTGGGGACAGGAGGCAGTTGACCCTTTGAAACGAGAGTCACTGACCGAGGTCCTAGTTGCACAGTCTGTCCTGCACGTGGACAGTGAGCTCTGAGATGCTTCAGGTCAAGCACAGCCTGGCCCCTCAGTGCCCATTCATCCCCAGGGACAGATGAGGCCACCGACATCCTGCCGCTGGCCTGGCAGCCGGGGTCTCCCCTTGGGGCCTGCACAGCAGATCCTGCTCCCTGCATGGCTGGTACAGCTAGGGCCGTGATCTCCAACTCCCCCCTCACGTCCTACATTTGGAGGGACAGTGTGAAGCTGATGGCTGTGTGACAATAGTGACCTCAGTCAACTTCTTCCCAAAGGCTTCCTGTCTGGAAGTAGAAGGGCAGCTTGAGTTGGTTCCTCAAAGAAGCTAGCCTTTCCTCAGGTGACCACCATCACCTGCCACCTAGAGCTGTCCCTAGCACTGGGGAATGGGGGCCGTGAGCGGTCCCCCTGGGGGCAGGGCCGGGCCACGGCACTGGGTGCAGCCACAGACCCCAGCGTCTAGCTCGCTGACACAGGTGCATGGCCCCCGGCTGGGAGCCTGGCCCCTTCCCTGTCGGCCTGAGTCGGCTTAGGGGCCCACGGATGGAGTTTTCTGCCCGTCTCTGTCTCAGCCTCCACACCGCATACCACTCTCCCAGCTAACCTCTGTGGGCCCGCTTTGGACTCACTGTTTGAAGCAGCTGTGGCCCCCTCTTGCCTTCCCCCTGGTTCTGCAGAGGCTGCTGCAGGCGATTTTCTCCTGTGCCCCTTGGGAGCCTTAGGACACCCTTGGCCTGGTGCCTTGTAGGCCCCTACTCCCCGGCATGATACCCCGTGTGCCCTGCCTGCTCTAATGTCTAGAAGCAGAGGCCAGCCGCCCGGCTGCACAGCGATTCCGCCAGCAGAGGGCGCCCATGCATAGCTTCTTCGTTGGAAACTCTCTGTCACCCAACGGAGTGGCCTTCTGGGGCCATCTGGTCGACCTTGTTACAGTTTTAAAGAAGGAGCAACTCTGATAATGGATTCTTTCCTTTTCCAGGCTCTAAGCCAGATCCACAGGCCTCTAGCGCGATCGAGCGTGAGCGGCTGCAGCCGCAGGTCCTGCCCCTTCCTTCCTCCCTTCGTGTGTCCATGCCGACACCTCTGTGGGCTTCTTCTTCTGGCAGCTTCGGAGAAGCACATTGACTTGGCCTGAGCTTTTCTGGCTGGGCTTGACTGCACGTCCATTAGCCCCGGGTTCTAGGCAGAACTGCCAATTGCACAAGGTGGTGGGAGAACGGCTGGCTTCCCCACCAGGATGATCCATGGGGAGGAGGCAGCCAAGGCCTCCTGTTGCTCTGGGAAGAAGGGAAGGGAAGGGGCGTGTGTAGAGAAGTCTGGAGCATGTGGAGCAGGCCTGGGCGCCTTCTGCAGGGCCCGCTTGGGTCTGGCCTGTAATGAGCAAGTTGTACCTACCTGTGTTACAGGAACATTCCCTCCTGTCAGCACAGCAGGGCTCGTTCTTTCGTTTTTCCTTTCTCCCTTCTCTCTCTCAATCTCTCTCCCTCCCATTCCCTCGCCCCCGATTGAAGTCTTTTGATTTCTTTCTACTTTTTCTGTTTTGCATGCCCACCAGGAAATGGCAAAAAGTGTACTTGTGCTTGCATCCCCGCCTGTTGCCTTCTTCCCTGCTCCAGCTCCCTCGAGAGGACGTACTCTGCTAGGCTCAGCTTTAGGCATTCCAGAAGGTGCAAAGATGGATGTGAAACAGCCCCTGTCCGGAGGAAGCTCCCCTTCTAGGAGGTTCTAACTAGGATTCACACACAGATACACTAAAGTGTAGGAGCTGAGAAGATGGCATGGAAGGCTCACAGCTGGAGGGACCAATCAGCTTTGCATTTGAACTGAGCCTTGAAGGGATAGGTGTGGCCATGTGGTGATAGGGAAGGGCTGCAGGAACAGTTTGCTCCAGGGGCAGATGTGCACCGCCATGTGGTCGCCAGGTTCCTGAGCTGGTTTGTTGGCAGAGAGTAGCTGCTGGGCGTGCTTGGGGTCTTCCCGATTGCCTTCTTAGCTCTTCCTCTGTTCCAGCGTCTGCGTTTCCCGAGGACTTCTCCATTCTAACCACTGTGAAAGCCAAGAAGGGCAGCCAGGCCTTCCTGGTGTCCATCTACAACGAGCAGGGTATCCAGCAAATCGGTCTGGAGATGGGCCGCTCGCCTGTCTTCCTCTACGAGGACCACACGGGGAAACCGGGCCCAGAAGACTACCCCCTCTTCAGGGGTATCAACCTGTCAGATGGCAAGTAAGTGGGCGCCACTCAGCAACCAGCCCTTGTCCTTCCGGAGGGTCGGGCAGTCAGGCTCGCTGGCCGGATAGGGACATGACCGCAGGCTGTGCTGAAGCAGCATGGTGCCGAGATGCCCACAGGTGGAGAGAGCACTGGGCTTGGAGTCCTGAGAGCTGGGTCCCAGTCTTGGGTCACCCTCTGTGGCTCCGGGGCATCCTGTCCTCTCCCTGAGCCCCCATGTCCCTTTATAAAAGGCACTAAAGCGCATCAGGTGCTAACCTCTGGGTGTCAGAAGGGACCTGGGAGGTCGAGTGGTTGTACCCTACTTGATTCAGACAGGATCTAAGGAGTCCTGATGGCCACAGCCACGTGAGATGTGGGAATGAATGATTTAAAAGAAAGCAGACCATCCCAGAACTGTGTTGGGTGTATGCCTAAACCCTGGTAGTTTGAAAGTCGCCTTTGCTGGCTAGCACGTCTGAGCGTGTGCAATGCAGACCTTCAGGCTGTGACCCAGCCCCACCGCCCCGGCCGTATTTCTCACTGAGAGTTTTCTGGAGATCCCTCAGTGTCACCATTCCCCATCAAACTCGGTCTTCTCCAGCAGCCTGCGGTTTGCCGCGGGGGTCCATGCGGTCCACACAAGGCAGCACCACACGGCTCCCTGCACCTGACACCGGGGAGCCCATCACGGTTCAGAGCCTGTGCTCGGAGCTTCCCCAGGAGCTTGTGGGTTAGACAGCGGACCTCGTCTGAGAGACGAGAAATCTGAGGCTTCCAGAGGTGGGATGTGCCTCACGATGGCCATGGTGTGGCCGGGATCTGTGCCCAAATGTGTCCTGACTGCAGAGGCCCGGCTCCAAGCGGCTCAGCCCCACGACGCCGGCACAGGAGGCAGGGCTTCTTCCTTGGATCTCCAGTAGTTTGCAGCACAGTCACCTGAACTGGCGACCGAGCTGCCCGTCACCCACCGCGTTGTCTGTTTCTTTGCAGGTGGCACAGAATTGCACTCAGCGTCCACAAGAAAAATGTCACCTTGATCCTGGACTGTAAAAAGAAGGCCACGAAATTCCTTGACCGCAGTGACCACCCCATCATAGACGTCAATGGCATCATTGTGTTTGGCACCCGGATTCTGGATGAAGAAGTGTTTGAGGTGAGCAGGCAAGGCAGGGCACCCCATGCAACACGGGGGGCAAACACGGGGAGCAGGCACTGCTCAGACGGAGCCTCCGAGGCTGTCCCAAGGGGTGCTTGTGGCCTGTGGGGATGGAGAGGCCATGTGAGGACAGCAGTGGCCGCCCTTGTCCAAGGGCCCAGTATCCGTGTCTCCGGTGGACCAGCTCTGGAGGGACATGGGCCTTTGGGGAGCTGTGACCTGAGGCTGCTGGAAACATGCCGACTCCTGCCTCTGACATCCGAGGGCCGTCCCGGGATAAGGGACAGCTGCCTTCTGGGTGGACGTGGAGGGCAGAGCTCGGCCAGCCAGTGGGAGCCTCAGGAAGGCACATGCCACCACAATGTAGAGGCGTTCTAAGTCGGTAGTGCCCACTGTGTCCAGCCTGGAGCCCCGCTTTCCTGGGCAGTGCCTCAGGAGCTGGGCAGACTGGGCCCTGGGAGCCTGCACTTCAACCTGTGGAGTCCATGTTTCACCCCTTCACACATTGGGGTTCAGCATAAGACAATGCTGGGGAACTGTGTCTACAAGTAGGTGACTACTGCAAGTATTCCGGGTGCATTGGAACCTCCTGGCCACCTGTAGGCGTTCAGATTCCTAGGCCCCACCTCCATCCTGGGAGTCTCCCAGAGGCAGAGGCCAGGATAGACAACATTTCCTCCCGGTGTCCCCGAGAGCCAGCGTGAGCCCCTGGCCGTGCTCACACACGTGGCCGTGTTTACATGGCCCATCCTGGGCCCAGCCAGACCCCGCCTCACCAGTGCTCAGGCCTGAGGTGGGGTCCCCGGGTGCCTGCGTCTACTCAGTGAATGGAGGCCCCTGAGCTGGACAGGCCTTCACTTGGTCCTGGGGCCCTGCCTGCGGCACCAGAGGGAGAAGGAACGTGTGCTCACGGCCATTTCTCTCAGTGATGACGGCTGCTAGTGGGGAGGGCTGTGGAACCCACTGGCCCTGCACCTTTGCGCTTGTGAGGAGAATGAAATTCCCGAAGTCCCCTCTTTCTAGAAGTCATGCTGGGGGCATGGGGCATAGCTGAAACACAAGTTCAGGATCACGCTGGCCTCGAGGTGGCCTCGGGGTGGGGGTGGGGCCTCAGGCAAGTCCTTGTCACAGGGCGAGCCTCAGCTGCTCCAGCCAGCAAAGGGCCTCACAAACACAGCTGCTTCCTAGGGGCACAGAGCCTGTGTGGGTGGATGCGAGCTGCCTTTCTCAGAGGAAGGGCTGTTCTCAGTGTCGGAGCAGGTGGAAACGTGGTCCAGGGTGGGCAGCCAAGGGCAGACCGGGGCAGCCTCCTGTGTGGATGCAGGGGAGAGCTGGGGAGCCGGTGTGTGAAGGGGGGGTCTGTGGGTCCTGCCAAGACTGGCAGCCCATGTGCGGGCAGGTTCCCAGGACAGCCGAGCCTTCGGGACAGCAGGGTGGGCTGGCGCCCGGATCCGACTGGCAGTGCCAACTTTGCAACTTCTGGAGACACACCGTCTGAGCACGCTTCCGACCAGACTTGCCCAGGGATCCAGGATGAACTGGGGGAGGCTGGGGCCGTGCTTAGCCAGGGAGGAGGCAGCTCCAGGGCTCTCCTGGGAGCTTGGGGGTCACACAGACCGGGGTGGAGTGTTGGCTGGTGGTGACCTCTTGCTGGTGGGAGGATCCAGGTGAAGCAGGTGCTGCTGAGCTTTAGGTCTCGCATTTGTAAAGCGTGGGACCAGTAATGGCGCCTCGGGGACATTTGGGAGCCAACCTGGGCTCACCTGTGAAGCGCTCGGCTTGTGTCCCTGCTTCAAGAGCCAGGTCACTGTTGCCACCACCCAAGTTGCTGTTGGTGGAAGTTCTGAATCGGGAGGTGGGAAGGTGTGTGTTGTGTGCTGGGGCCGGCCGCACAAGGTGGGTTCGGATTAATTTATCACGCAGGAGCTTTTCTGTGTTGTGCCAATTGTTTGTAATCGCTAGTGTCTTGTGTATGTTCACAGGGTGCCTTTAGTAGGAAAGATTCAGGAAAAAGCTTTGTCTAGCTTAAAAAAATTAGGATCTTAAAAATATTAGGACCCCTAACTGAGCCAGAAACGCTGTTTTGCCTTGAGCACAAATGCGTTCAGAATCTACTGCTGTAGGGAGGGCAAGGCTGGGCCGGAATCCCAGTGCCACCGTTTACCAGCCGTGAGGTCGTGGGTGAGCTGCCCAGCCTGTCTGAGCCTCAGTGTCCCCATCTGTCAAATGGGGACAATAACAGCGCCTACCCCATGGGGGTGTGCGTGCGTGCGTGGCCCACAGCCAGCATTCCATAATTGGTCCCTACTGGTCTTAGTACAGAATGGAAACGATTTGTAATTTTGTAGAAGAAATGGATCTCGACAGCCCGTTTCCCTTCTCTGCTTGTCTCTCCAATAGACAGAGCAGGTCTCACTGTGCAGCTAAAGGCAGGCAGGCTTGTGATAGAGACAGCAGGTCAGAAATTTGTTTGCAATTCTGGAGGGACCTTCTTCCGGTCGTAGCATTGGATTTGAGGGAGCGTGGCTGCCAGAAAGGAGGGGTTTCGTTGACCACAAGTTGTCCGTGTTCCGAAGGGGGTGTTTCCCTAGCCGCCGACGGCTGTGAAACCTGTTCACGGTGGAAAATGCCACCTGTGTTTTCTAACAACCAGTGGGAGGCGGAGGTGCCTCCACTGGCCCCCGAGCGTCTTTTTCTCTTTTTGCTTTTTTCCTTCATGGGGCGGTGATAAGTGGGGTGGGTTGGCCTCGTATTCCCCGCCACCCTTCATCTCTTGGCGAGTGAGACAGAATTTTTACTTGCTTTGAAACAAAAGTGATTTAACTCCTTACCTTCCAGCAGATCCCAAGTAATGATACTTCACATTTTAACCACTCGGCTTCTAGAGAAGGCTCTTTAAAAGGAGGGGCCAGCACCGTTGAAAACTATTTCTCCAGTGGCCACATTCTTCCCCTGGAAGGATGACTTCCTCTCATTAAGAGCCAATTTGTCCTGCAGCTCCAGCAGGGGATGCTGGGAGCTTTGGTGGAGGGCCAAGTCACCCTGGCACCACATGCTGAGTTTTGTGTTCAACTCTGTTTCCAGGCAGGATTTGCCAAACTGTAGAGTGTGTTGGGGGCACTGGGGTTTTCCCGGGGTGCGTGTGGCCCCACAGAGGCTCCCTTTGTCCACAGTGAAACACTATTGAGAGAGAGAGCTGGGTACGGAGACTGAAAGCCAGTATAGATGCGTCCCCCGCAGTGCAGGGCCCAGTTTTACCCGCTGGCACCATGCCCCCGGGCCTCCCTGGTTGTGTGGCCGAAGTGGGCGTTGGCAGCCCCCGCTCCCTTAGTCTCCCAGCCCTGGTGTGAGCCTGGCTCTGATGGGGCCACCCTGTGGTATGGGGGACATTGGATATCCCAGTCCCTTGCGAACCCACCACCGTGATGTTCCTGGGACGTTGTGTGCCCCGTGTCCTGTTCCCTTCTGGGATGTGCCTGTGCCCTGGGTCCAGTGAGCAGCCAGGGGTCCCAGGGCGTCGCTCCCACCCCTGATGGGGAGCAGTCCTGGGCAGGCTGAGGGCCCGCTGTGGGGAGAGGTCGGGAGCTATTCTTCAGACCCAGATGCAGAGGTCCTGCGGGCCTCACGGGCGGAGAAGTCTTGTTTTCATCTAGGGCTTAGGAACAGTTTTGTGGTGTTGGAAACACAGGCCTGGCTGCCAGGGAGAGCGTGAACGTCTGGCAGGAGGAGGCAGTGGTGGTTGTCTTCAGTGGCAGAGCTAGGCGGGGGGCTGGTCAGGGCCAGCACTGGCCAACGGGTCCTGTGACCACACGCCACCTGTGTGCTCCGCCCTCCCGCCAACCGTCCCCATGCCTGGGAAGCCAGCACCAGAGAGGCTCAGTAATCTGCTGAAGGTCACTCAGCAGAACTGCAGTGGAGCGGGCTTGGTGCCCAGATCTGCTGTTGCCGAGAGCCAATGGTCCCGTTCTGATGTCATGATGGACTGTGAGTGCAGTGGTCCCAGCGGTCCCTGCGTCGCTCTGTCCACCTGACCAAGGGAACCAGGACCGCAGAAACCAGGTCATGACCTTCCCCAGCCAGGGCGGATGCTGGGCGGCTGCTTTGTTCCCACGGCCCTGTACACGCCCCAAGGACTTCGGAGTCCTCTGGCCGTGGAGTTTGTGAAGCCCAGGAAGCTGCAAGGAAGAGCCGGCACAAGCCGTGTGCGGGGGCAGGGGCTGCCAGAGCTGGTCTTCCCCATGCGGTCACTGACCTCCCCGCTGAGCACCCTCCCCCTGCCCCGGCTGTGCCACAAGGGGCCCATCAGGAGAATCTGCACACCCCTCCCTCTCCCTCGGCTCATCTAGGGACCTGGAGCTGGCCAGCATTCTAGCTGGAGGGGTCTAGAGAGGTGGGACTGGGACGCAGGACAGGGCCTGGCGCTCGGTTGGGGCTCTGCGGTGGACGGACCCTCCTCTGGGCTGAGCCACGATGGGAGGGGGTGTGGAGGAGGAGGCCACCTCAGGACGGGGAGCCAGCGAGTTCTGGGCCAGGAGCCAAGTCTGCTTCAAAGCTGTTGAGTGTTTCAAGGGGCAACAAGACCAAACAGACTGTAAACGGGGCCGTGCTCTGCAGCTGTGCCCAGTGTCGGTAGGAAGAGACGGCCGTGCTCCCGAGGAACGTCCCTCTGTGCATCTGTCCTGCTTTCAGCCGCTTGGAAAGACCCAATGCCCAAGTCCCTTTTGCCAGGAGCCTGGCTTCTCCACCTTCATGTCCTTTCCTGGAATTCTGCTTTCCCGGGGAAGGAATGGGGCCTCTGCCAAAGAGGCGCTGTCTTACCCTGTTTGTCTGAAAATGAGACCTAGCCGGACAATCAGCTCTAATGCGTCTTTTGAACCAAAAATTAATATAAGACTTGCTATCACATTATATTATATTACAGCTGGTCTTATAGTAAAATAAGACTGGGTCTTATATTAGTTTTTGCTCCAAAAGACGCATTACAGCTGGTTGTCCGGCTCGGTCTTATTTTCGGGGAAACGCGGCAGCAATCATGGAGGCGGCCTCGGGTTCCCCGCTTATGTGAACGGTGATGGGCGTCCGGCTCGCGAAGGCAGGAGAGCAGTGTGCTTGGCCCGAGCCCAGGTCCACGTCTCCTCTCTCACTGTTCAGGCTGTGACCGCTGCGCCCTCTGACCCCCCAGGACACATCCTGTCGCCCACTACTTGCCAGGCACCTCCCAGGGAAGCCAGAGCTGGGCACAAAGAAGGGGGCTCAGGAAGCTGCTGTCTAGTGAGCTTCAGAGCCGACAGATGCGTAATTGGGCACTGGGGGGATGGGGGGTGGTGCTGGAACCGACGAAACGCCCGAGTCCAAGGGCCAAGCAAGTGTGGAGCATGTGGGGCGTGACTGGGAGCCCAGACCGGGTGCCAGTACAGGGGTCCCACGTCCCGGACCGTGTGCTGGAGGAAATGCTTTCTGTGGATGGGATGCACCATGGCTGTGCCGGACCCGAAACACACTCCACCCACACTGTGCCCACAGCGGGTCTGTCAGCCTCAGTTTCCCCACGGCTGTCAGTTTGACCCAAACAGATGTGGTCTGGAGTGAAGGCAGCCCAAGGGGCCCATCGTGCGGCTGGCCGGCCAGCTCTGCGTCTACCCTCACGTGCAGGCACAAGGTGGGTACCACGTGGGATGGTGGCAAGAGAATCTGCTGGCGGGGCAGCGCTGTGGGCTCTGCTGGGGCTGTCTGTGTCCCCCACCCCCACTCGGGGACAGCATCCACTGGTCAGGTGCTTTCCCTAAGTCCACTGGTGTTTTTGTAGTTAGTGCTGCCGGTTGGACCCACGCTGGGAACAGGAGGTGCCAGGCTCTGGCTGGGGTGGGCAGGCGGGCACCACGACTCCAGGTAGCGTGTGGTCCAGAGAGGTCCGTCCCCCTGCTGCAAACCCAGGCCTCCTGGTGTGGTGAGCACAGAGCCCGCTCTCGGCCCTGGCTGGGGGGCATCGCTGCCCCGGGTCTCCTCACTGCCGTGCTCCTACTGGAACTGGCAGCACAAGGGATGCCTCTACCCAGGCCGTGTGGGGCAGCTGTGCTGGACATTCTGAGCGCAGGGCCCACGTCCTTGCCCAGCCCGAGCCAGTGTGGCCACGTGTACAGTCCCAGTAACTCCCAGGGGAGACCCTGGCACGCGAGGCAGCAGAGCGACCAGTGTCTGCTTGGCCCGCTGTCACCAGTCTAGCCCCACGTGCCCTGACTTTAGATGAGGACATGGAAGCTCCCAGGGTTAAATCATGGGCCCACCGTCCAGCCTTGGGGGAGGGACAGCTCACACCCAGGCTGCCCCACTGTAGACAGCACTTCCTGGGCGGGGCCTGGTAGAGGGCAGTGGGCGTGGCCAGGCCCAGCTGCAGGTGCAGCGCACCTGGAAGGTCCTGGCCCTTCGCACTCTGTTCCAAGCCCTATGTCCACCCCAGTCCCTGATGTTTCCTTGGTATCCATGTGTGCTTTCCCCCGGAGTGCCACCCTGCCAGGTCAGGCTGGGTCTCAGCTCGCCTACTTTGCAGCGACCTTCCCTAGTTCCTGGGCAGGGCAGGGATGTTGCAGTCTCCACGAGTTTCCTGCAGCTGTTCTGACAAATGTCCGTAATTTGGTGGCTAAAAAGGCAGAAATTTATTCCCTCCCGGTTCTGGAGACTGAAATCCTAAATCCAGGTGTCATAGGGCTGTGCTCCCTCCAGAGGCTCCGGGGAGGGACCTTCCTGCCTCTGCCGGCTCCTGGGGCCCCAGGTGGTCCTGAGCTGTGGCCACATCACTCCGGTCACTGCTCCGTCTCCACGTGGCTTTTCCTCTCGTCCCTGCTTCTCTGCTCTGTGGGTCTTATCAGGTCACTTATCACTGGGTGTGGGCCCGCACTAATCCAGGGTGAGCTCCTCTCCAGACCCTTACCTTAGTGACGTCTGCACACACCCTGTTTCTAGGTGAGGGCCTGGACCTTTCTTTTGGGGTCACTGTCCAACCCTTTTGCTACAAGCAGTGGGGAGGGATTGTCTCCCATTAATTCCTGCAGGGCATGTATGGTTAATGAAAAGCCTGTCTCTAGGTGTGAGTGTTTTGTTGGTTTCAAATGGAGGCTTTCTCAGGCTGCTGGGTTGTGTCGCTGAGGAGGTGGAGAGGGTGGTGCAGCGCTGTGCGTGTCTCCCGGCTCGGACGGGTGGCTGACTGGCCAGTGCGGACACGAGCCGGGAGTTTGAGGTGCGTTTTTGTCTCTGGTTCAGGTACAGGAAGGGCTGGGCAGTGAGCGAGCGTGGGCCTGGACTCCTGCCCGGTGCAGCTGGCAGGCGGCTTGCAGGCGGGAGCTCTGTGGCATAGCAGGGGCTCATGTTGGTGTCCGCGCCCAGGAGCCTTCATCTGGAATGATGCCTTGGGTGTCGGGTTTTCAGGGGTGGGTGTGGCGCTCTGAGGACGAGCCCCTCTGCTGGCCTGGGTTGTGCTGGGTGCTCGTGACCGTGAGAGCCAAGCAGCCGGGTGGGCAGCATCTACCCAGGACCCGGTGAGGAGGGGTCCAGAGAGACCCCACAGAGTCAGGCAGGCCCTGCTTCGCCCGTGCTGGGGGCCCTGACACCTCCTGTGACCTGGCTCCAGAGGGCTTCAGGCTGGCTCCATGGAGACTGGGAGCAGAGGCCAGTGTGCCAGCCCAGACGGGCGACGCAGTGCTGCAGGCCCAGCCTTGTGGAACTATAGCATGTGGCGTACAGTGGACTTTCTGATCTGTGGGTCCCCTGGGAAGATCGGCGCCCAGGGCTCCAGGAACGACTGCTCAGTGACCCGCAGTGCTACAGAGGCTCTGGGGGACAGACAGGGTCGCGTCAGGAGGGAAGGAAGGTGCACGGCTTTCCTGGAGGAGCGGGATACTGTGTCTGAGTTTCTAGATGCTGATCCTGCAGTCTCAGACGCAGTGATGGGTGGGGGGCGGAGGACGAGGGGAGGCCCACCCACCTGAACCTGAGAGCTGCTGGTGTGGGCAGCTGGAGGGCCAGGGGGTCCCACCTCATGCTCTTCTTCTTTTTCATGGCCAGCCACCAGGGGGTGCTGGGGAGCTGTGGCTGAGCCCTGTCCCCCCCATTGGGCAAGCCTGGGCCTCAGTTTCCTGATCCAGAAAACGGGGCTGCTAGACTTGTGGTAAGGACGAAAGGCGATACCTGCCTGACAAAGCCCTCAGCTCGGGGCAGCAGCCAGCAAGCCTGCGCCGGGCGTCCCTGGATTCGGTGATGTTGTCTGAAGGCTCCTGGGTGCGGCGCACGGTTACCGCGAACGCTTAGGCTCTGCTGAGCGCACTGCGGGTGGGAAGGTGCTCATTGGTGGGGTTCTAGTGACGATAATGATGAGTGTTATTGTCGGTGTTGCCATCCACGTCCAGAGATGGGGATTCAGAGAGGCGCGTGAACGGTCTGCAAGCCGCTCCCATGGGAGCTGGACTTCACTCAGCTGCAGTGACTTGTTGATGGGTTGAAGGTGTGAGAGTGTGGGGTGCACTGAGACCCCTCTGAGGGGGGACACAGTGGGGCAGGGAGGGGCTCCCAGGGCTGGGCTGGCTGTTGGCTGAGTGAATGCCCTGGAAGCCCTTTGGTGGCCGTGAGAGAAAGCCTGCGAGACTGGTTGGGTGCCTGCTCTAGAGCCTCGTCCCCGGGGTGGAGGGGCCCAGGTGACAGTCATGCATTGGTTGAAGGTCTTTGCTGGTCCTGCTCTACGTCTTGATCTCTGAGAACGTGGAAAATCCATCTTAGATTCATGTTCCTGCCTGCGCCATCCCGGATTCGTGTGGAAGCTCTCAGTGCTGGGAAGGACAGGCACTCGTGGGGGCTGCGCCTGCAGCTTCTCCACCCCATGAAGCCCGGGCACTGCCACTGCTTGTTCAGAAAACCCAAGGCCCGAGATGGCGTGGGGGCTGCACTTCTGTAGGGCCTCCTCCCCGTCATTCGTCGCAGCAGCCCGGGAGACACGCATTGTAAAAGCCACCTGCCTCAGGTCACACAGCATGCAAGTGCCAGGTCAGAGCCTTTCCCTGGATCAGGAGGATATTCCGATTCTCAGAAGAAAGGACGAGGGCTTCGGGTCTGTGAAGTCAGCCTTCCATCGCTGTCCCTGTAGACGTGTGACACTTCAGCCCTACAGAGCCACTGCCTGCCTACAACCCTCTCAAGGATGATGTTTGGCCCCTATTCTCAGTCCTTCCTGGGTCCCAAGGCCTGTAAATGGCCCCATTCAAAGTGACCCGTCCTCCTTCCTGCCCCTCCCACCCAGGCCCGCTGTTTCCTACCTTCACCCCGGAATCCCTGCCCTCCCTAGTCTCCACTGGGATTTCCAGACTCTCCAGGTGCTTTCTGTCCAGCCGCAGCCAGTCTGTACGGTCTTTGTCCACAAGCAGGTTCTTCAGAAAGGTCTTGGGGGGTGACGGGGGGCAGCAGGACTTGAGGGCCCTGAGCTGCCTCGGCCCTCATGGAGCCCTGGAATTCTACATAGCGGAATCATTTCCCCTGGGCGCACGCACACTGCCTTCTCCAAGCCTTCCTCGGTGCTCGTAATACTGCTGGGAGGCCGTGTGTTTGACGCCACTTGTCCATAACTAGGAAGCATGGATGGCCTCCATGAGTCAGCCACAGACCCACCCCCGTACCTCTCACGTCCGGGTGGCACAGCCCAGGACCTTGGCTAGTCATGCCACATGGTCTTCTTGTAAGTGACGCTTTGGTCCCTCACCATTCAGCTCAATGCTGGAAGTGAGGATGGGTCACGTGTGGTGGGCGAGCACTGGGGAATGCTGGCATAGAGTGTGTGGAGCAGCCCCCCGTTCTGCCCGGCCCCCACAGTGGGATGTGCGTGGTCTGCCTGCGAGTGACAATGCTGCTTGTGGCTGTGGGTTTGCAGAAAGATCCAGAGTCTGGCCTGACTGTCACGGATGATGCCGAGTTACTCTCTTGGTTGACAAAAGGAAGACTCTGTAAGGTCTTTTAGGCTGAGACCATGTTCTGGAACTAAGGAAATGAAATTCAGTAAGGGTAAACGTGCATTTCTGCACGTGGTTCGAAACAATCAGCTGTATAAGAGCACGATGAGATGTGGCGAAGCGTTTCCTACAGACAGGACGCAGGGGTCTGAGGGTGTCAAGCCCATTAGCGACCACAGGTGTGACACGGCGCTGCAGTGAGGCCCTGGGCCATGCCCGGCAGAGGCTGAGTGCTCACCTGGAGTCGGAGCCGCGGATGGGGAAGGCAGGGTGGAGAGGGCCTTGGTGACGGAGGGTGGAGAATCTCATCCCAGTGGACAGGAGGAGGCGGTGACAGCGAGGACGATGAATGGAACATCCTGGATGTGAACATGGAGCACCCACCGCCTCCAGGGCCCCCCCTCCAGATGCCTGTCTTGACCTCCCCAGGCAGAGCTAGGCACTCGGTCACCTTGGCTGCCCCCTGATGGAGCTCTAAGCTTGACACTTAAGGTCTGGGACATTGATTTATTCATCTTTGTGCCCGTAAGGCTCATCATAGACGTGCTACAAATGCTGGTTGAATGAGCGAAAGAGGGATCAGAGCTGATGGCCTTCATGTGGGAGAGGCTGGTGAGCCTGTGTCAGGGTCAAGGGCTGTTGATGATGGTGGTGGTGGTGACGGTGGTGGTGGTGGTGACGGTGGTGTTGGTGATGGTGGTGGTGGTGGTGGTGGTGGTGGTGATGGTGGTGGTGATGGTGGTGACGGTGGTGGTGGTAGTGACGGTGGTGGTGGTGATGGTGGTGACGGTGGTGGTGATGGTGGTGGTGACGGTGGTGGTGATGGTGGTGGTGACGGTGGTGGTGGTGATGGTGGTGTTGGTGATGACGGTAGTGGTGGTGGTGATGATGGTGGTGGTGGTGACGGTGGTGGTGGTGGTGGTGGCCGTGGTGATGGTGGTGACCGTGGTGGTGACGGTGGTGGTGATGGTGGTGGTGGTGACGGTGGTGGTGGTGGTGGTGGTGACGGTGGTGGTGGTGGTGGTGGCCGTGGTGATGGTGGTGACCGTGGTGGTGACGGTGGTGGTGATGGTGGTGGTGGTGACGGTGGTGGTGGTGGTGACGGTGGTGGTGGTGGTGGTGGTGGTGGCTGTGGTGATGGTGGTGACCGTGGTGGTGACGGTGGTGGTGGTGGTGACGGTGGTGGTGGTGGTGACGGTGGTGGTGGTGGTGACGGTGGTGGTGATGGTGGTGGTGGTGGTGGCCGTGGTGATGGTGGTGGCCGTGGTGGTGACGGTGGTGGTGATGGTGGTGGTGGTGGTGACGGTGGTGGTGGTGGTGACGGTGGTGGTGGTGGTGGTGGTGGTGGTGATGATGGGATGACAATTTCTGTTTATCTCGGCCTCACTGTCCCAGGCCCACTGTGTGTCCTGCACAAAGTATCACACTTAGTGCTCAGGATACTTCTGTGGGTAGATCTTACTATCCTCTTTCACAAATGAACAAACACGTGCCTGGAGAGAACCAGTGATGCCCTTAAGGCCCCACAGCTGGCGAGGGAGGGATCCAGCACCGAGGCCGCTTTTGGTCAGCATCTTGCCCCTCTGTACGGTGATGCCAGGGTCTGTGCCCCTTCCTCTGTGGAGCTCGTCACAAAGTGTGTCCTCCCATGCTTAGCGATCTCCTCGTGCTCATGCGCAACCCGGACCCCACGGGCTTGCTGCTCTGAAAGTTCCGAGGGAAGCAGGACGGGGCTGCCTCACTCACGTGCTGCCCAGGCGACGGGTGTGGGCATTTGTGTCTGGGCTGGCTGGGCGTCTGGATGTCCAGGGCCACACAGCCGCCGGGAAATGACGTGGGACCCATGCCCTTTACAGTCTCGTGGGCTTTTGAGGAGGTGGGCCCGTCTGCCTGGCCCCTGACACTGGCTCGGCTGCGCTGTGCCTCGGTCTGAGAATGGAATGTCCCCTCTCTGAGTTCTCTAAGTCGGCCCCTTTGTCACTGCAACCAGCTTCAGGGTCCAATGAGGCTGGATTTGACCATCCCCCTCCCTGCGCCTGTGCCCTTGGCGCCCCTTGGAGACTCAGCTGTGGCATTTCTCAGCCTGCACCAGTGCAGGTGTGAGTAGACCCAACCCTACTCACTCTGGAGCAGCCGCTGGCTAGCGGCACAGGTGAGAATTGGACGGGGCTGGAGGGGACTGTTGTGTAGTGGGGAAGTCAGACAGGACCCAGGGAGGCGGGGCCTGGGGTGCAGCGGGAAGTGGTTTATGAGACCACAGGGAGATATTTCTTTAGCACTCGCCCAAATAGTGTTAGTCTCACTCTCAGACTCCACGGGTTCTCCAAAAATCACGGAAAAAATGATCTAGACCTCTTCTGGCCAGGGCCTTTGCTTTTCCATTGTGTGACTCATGGATGAAAAATATCACAACCAGATTGTAAATGGGATTTGTTTGGGTCACAAGAGCCTGAATAGGAGAAGCAGGTGGCCTTTTATGTGCGATACCTCCCAGGACCTCAGGAACTGGCTCGTGGAAGGAGGGCCTGGTGTCCCCTGGCCATTGCACTGACCACGTCCGTCAGAATCCACCAGGCTCTCTGGGGAGGTGGCTTTGCCGGGTGGACAGTGATGGTATATGCCCTCACACGTCCTGGGTGATCTGCACATGGGTGCCGCCCCCCTGTTGCTCGTTGGGAAATGCAGTCCTGCTGCGGCTCCAGTTCACAGAGGCGGGCGGGCTCCCCGCTCCCAGCAGCCTCAACCTCATTCATTGTACAGGGAGGAAACTGTGGCAACGCCGTTTTGGGAACGCACCTAAGTTTCACTGGGTTGGGGTGGGAACCCAGGTGTGCTGGCCTCCTCCCTCTGTCCTGTGAGAGCCCAGCTGGGGAGCCCCTGCACCCTCCCTAAGCCACAGGTGGGCACACCGACTCATTCCGGGCTGCCTTTGCACAGATGGTGCAAACCTGTGGCCAGAGTCCCTGGCAGCAGGAAGGTGGGTGCCTTCCTCTTGGTTTTGTTCCGTGAACAGCACGCTTCTAACTATCCTTCCCATAGCCTCCAACAAGAAACGTTTGTTTTCTCAAGTTATCTGTGTCTCCTTTATGAGTGTGAAGTGCTCTGGCTAAAAATAGGCTACAAAAATCACAGGAAAAGCCATGCACGGATCCCCGCGGGGCCTATTAGGGTGGCAAGGAGGGGCACTGGTGCCGCCAGGCTGGTCCCCCCCAGCGGAGCAGGTTTTGTTGAGAGGAGGAATGCAGCAGTGAATGGCACTGAGAGGGAATAAGAAGCGACAACACAAACACGCCAGCCTGGGAAGTGCCGGTGGGAGAGCCCTCCCTCATTTGGGCAAACCGGACGCCTTCCATCTCCAGTCCCCAAGGTTGCAAAGCTCTCCAATGAAAACTCTTCAATTTCCTCCACTCACAGCAGACGCGTTGGCTGGATAAAATCTCATTATCAGAAAAGGCAGAACTGATTCCCTCAGCAAAACGTTCCCGGCTCAGCGAGGGCCAAGGACAGCATGCGTCCTGCTGTGTCCCAGCAGCTGATGGCCTCTTGGGCTGCCTGGCTTATCCTGTCAGGAAGACGGACCGCTAATTGCCGTCCCGGGCTCGAGGCTGGAAAGTGAAGTGGAGTGGCTGCAATGACACTGCGGCAGAAGCTTCCAGGAGCTCAGCAGAGCTCGGCTGACCTGGCAGGAGCAGAAGTAAGGGGCGTAAAGGGAGAAAGCTGTGGTCGTCGTCAGAGCGAGCGATGGAATGAACGTAGCAGGCACCCGATTCTCTGGGAAGATGATTGGAGCCACTGTAGGGCACGCTGCGTGGGGCCCCCAGGGCTGGCGTTGGCATTTACAGCTAAACTGAATGATCAAAGGGCTTGGCCTGGGGAATCGAGACGTGGAGCCAGGTGCAGCCTGTGTTCGCGGGGCTGATTGTGCTGGTGCCTGCCGCCCGCAATCCCCCCGAGGGCTGCCTAGATGAAGTGACGCTGTCATTTATGGGAACTGGGAGCCCAAGGTTGTCATGTGTGCAGGACACAGTACTTGAACTCCAAGGACCAGGCAGCTCTGGGGTGGGAACTGCAGGGGCCGTAGGCAGTGACTCAGGAGTCCCCACTCTGTGCCCTTTCAAGAGGGGCGCCCCCATGAGCCTTAGTTCATGCTGTGTGAAATGGGACGAGAGAAGAAACGAGGCTGCCACTCCATCCTGGAGAGGCCGCGAGGACAGGTGAGGGCTCGTCTGAGAAGTCAGTCTTTTCCAGACGCAACGTGGACAGGGGACATGAAAGACCGGAGCCGCACGGGGCAGGGCACCTCAGAAGGCCCTCGTGTCGGGCCTGCACATGGGGTCGGAGTGTGTGCCAGCAGCCCTAGGACTGGTGGGCTGCGGCTGTGGGAGGGACCCAATCCCGGGCCCTTGGCGTCACGGCAGAGCCCTCCGAGGTCAGCAGCCAGGGCTGGCCAGAGGTGGCGATGTCCCTTCACTTTCCCCTGCAGGTCCTTAAGACAGGTGCTCCTTTTTTGTTTCCATTCAGATGTGGATCAGCCAGGCCAGAAAGCCACACGGAAGCCGTCCTCTGCATCGTGTGTGCACACAGGCACCCACACAGGAAGCACACAGGTGCACACACGCACTCACACACACACCAGGCAACCTCAGGTCCTACAAGTGGGCTGTGGGGTCGTTAGGCTGCCTCTGGGGGAGGGGCAACAGGTTTTCCAAGGTCAAGGCCCGGCTACTGGAGGGTTCCTGGGCGTCAGGCGCCCCCTATCCACCCACCCACCCAAAAGGCCATCCAGAGCTGAGAAGTCCTAGGGTGTCCTCAGTGCCTCCAGAAGGGTCAGGGCCCTGCCCACCAGCAGCTCTGACCTAAGGCCAGCCTCCTAGAGCTGGTGTCCGGCTCCCAAAAGGCCAGGGGCTCGCTGTGTGTGGTCCTTATAGCCACAGGTGAGCATCGTGACCCAGCCCTGGGCTCCAGCCTTCAGCCCCGTCCCCCCAAAACACAGATACACCTAAGCCTGAGGCTGTCCTGCTGACTTGTTCCCAGGCCCCCGGCATTTCTCACCAACAGCTGTTGTGAACAGCTCCACCAGGAGAGGGGGCCCACTTCACAGGAGGCGTCATGAAAACGCTCTCAAAACAACCATAAAGCTGTGATCGTTGGTTTTATACCAGAAAGGCAACATGTAGCAGAGAGGGCCAGCTGAGGCTGTGCTGTCTCCAGGTCATCGGTGGTAATTGCTGGAAGCCCTGAGGCTGAGAGGAGAAAGAGCACAGTGGGGACATGATCTCTGCAAAGGACGCACAGCTATTCAACGTCCCCAGCCTGAAAAGTCTAAGTGCAGGGAGTTTGAACAATGAAAGTTCTGGCTTTACAGTGTGGCTCCGATTTCTCTGCCTGGTCTGCACGAACATGGAGGAGGGCAGGGGAGGCCGAGGTTTCCTGTGGCTGAATGGGGGCACCGAGGCTCCCGGAGGATGCGTCCTGCCTGAGGTGCCCGGGCTGGTGGACGGCTGGGCTGGACAGTCTTGTACATGCCCCCTTGCTCCAGAGAGAAATTAGTTGGCTCTGATTGGACATTTTAGAAGGAGTTTCTGAGGTCTCCCTGGGGACGTCAGGAGGGGCATTCTCCAGGGGGCTGCCTTTGGCTCAAAGAGAAAGGTGGGAGTTTGGGTGAAGACTGTACGGGCCCTCGTCAGCCCTGACTGCACCTTTGAATGCCCAGAGCTGCATGGATCCCCAACACCTGTGCCTCAGTTCCCCCTTCTCCACAGTGGGGGTGGGGTGGCCAGACCCCTGACCTTGGAGAGATGCACCCGCAGAACAAACAGGCATGTTTGTTAAATCCCACTGAAGAATGTGGTGGGAAAAATGATTCTGAAGAAGTGCAGGTGTTTGCAGTGGAGGCCCTGTGCCAGGACGCAGCAGCTTCACACTCACAGTGCCGTGCAGCCAGCCCCCAACTCATCACATGTTCAGTGTGCTGCCGTTTGGGGAGTAGGCCCTGGGGCAGGCAGGGGACCAGGGTGGCCGAGGGCCAGGTCAGCGCGCATGGGGGCTTGGATCTGAGGAGAGCGAAGGAAGCACGTCCCACCCGCGCCCGTTCACAGATATTCATGCCGTGGACTCGGCCCTGCCTGGCGCCCGGTGCTGAGCCGGCGCCCTGGGAAACCGGCGCAGAGAAGGGTGGGGCCCTCCAGGCCCTTCCCCAGAGAGCGGCCATGCAGTGTGCTGGCTGCTCGGCCCAGGGGCGCACCAAGTGCCAACGGCCATGGCTGCGCCCTGAAGCCCCCAAGTCGCCTCTTTCTTGCAGTAACTGCATTTGGAGAACATATATTCAGACGTCAAGCTGCCCATGAAAGAAAAAAATATTTTATTTGAATTGGATGAAATTTGAACTAGAAGTCCTGTTGCTTAATAAAAACGTGTGGTTTTGATTCACTGTTCCTGTCATATGGTTCTCTTCTGCTGGAGAGTTTAAAATGTGGGCCAGGAGCCTCTGACATCCATAGGGAGGAGAGGGGGCTGAAAGAGAAGGGGGCAGGGAAGGAGGAGAGGGAAATGGGATGAGGGGAGGTGAGGGAGAGAACAGGAGGGAGAAGCAGCGAGAGCTCGGGCAGCCCTACCAGCCACTGCAGACAGAGCACGACACTTGGAGAGGGAAACCTCGGGCAGGCGAGGTGCTGGTGTGGGGGCAGGAGGTGGGACGGCTGAGGTGTGCTCTGAAGCCCCCGTTGCTGTGGTGGGAGCCTGGGCTGGGGTAGCAGCAGGCAGCTCACTCTGTTTCCCCTTTCTTCAGAGGGAGGAGGCCCGTGGCAGGATGGCAGAGGGGCTGGGCGGGCTGCGGTCCAGTGACACTGACAGAAGGAGGTCCGTCTGTGTGGGCCGCCGGAGACAGAGCTGGCCTTAGAAGGAGGAACTCTTCCTGAGCACCGTCTGCACGGAGAGGGGTCTGCCTGAGGGGTTCTGAGCTCCTCGCTCACCCTTCAGGGGTTTCGAACCTGAGCTTGGGGGGGGATGTATTTAGAATCACGCCTCAGGGATCAGGTGGGATGGGCCTATTCTGGACTCCAGGATGGCGCCCAGTTCTCCTACTGAGTCACCCCCACTTCACTTCCTCTCTGGGCCAGTTTTCCCAGAGCCTTTGGGAAGCCAGGGAGGGTGATAGATCCTGTCCCCAGGGCTGTGCACATCACAGGCACCTTGCTTCAGAGCCCTGAAGGCCATCCGGGGACCCACACTTAGTGACTCTGGGCGACACGCCAAGTGATGGCAGGCCATATCTGGTCCCTTTCTGTGTCTCTCTGCCTCCCTGCCACAGAGAAGGGGTTCACACACCTTCGCCAAATGAAAGGCAGGGAGGGCATGGCTTCCTTGCTTGGGCCTGTGGTTCTGACATGTGCAGGGTGGGTCGAGGTCATGGCGCCGCCTTCTCTTGCCTGCACTCCTGGCTCTGCCCTTCAGGAGTGGAGCATGCCTTTTGCTGGACCACAGCAGAGCAGAGCATAGGAGCAGGAGCTGCCCCAGGCCTCTGGCCAGACTTCTGGGGGCATCAATGGAAGCCTGGTGAATACACAGATTGGTTATGTGTGTGGTCTTGTCCATGGAGCACAAGGGAAGTCCACGGTGTCGGGGAGAGTGGGCACCGCGGGCAGTGGTTCTGTCTGGGCCGTGACTGTGTCCCCTGTGTGTGATGCAGTGGCTAGCTGTTAGTAGGTGCTCAATAATTGCTATTGAATGGATGGATAGGAAGGAAGATGGATGGATTATGGATGGATGGTGGATGGTGGATGGATGGATGGATGGATGGATGGATGGATGGATGGACAGATGGGCAGATGTATGGGTGGGTGGGAAGGAGAGAGGGAGGGAGGGAAGAGGGAAGATGGATGGATTATGAAAGGAAGGATGGATGGATGATGGGTTAGGTGGGTGGGTGGGCCAGCCTGGCTTGAGTGGGTTTTGGAGGCCGCAGCTCTGGCGAGGAAAGCTGGCTGCGGACGTGCTCCTTTCAAGCATCAGGCTGATCCCGTGTCCCCACATTAGTCCTGTGTGCCACTTGTTCAAGGGCTTTCGTTCTTTCCCAGGGTGACATTCAGCAGCTGCTCTTCGTCTCGGACCACCGGGCAGCGTACGATCAGTGCGAGCACTACAGTCCTGACTGTGACACTGCCGTCCCCGACACCCCCCAGTCTCAGGACCCCAACCCAGATGAATACGTGAGTCGGCTCTGGCTGGGTTCATGGCGGGGGTGGTGGGTCAGGCAGGTAGGGTGGGGGTGGACGGACACAGAAGCCAGGGGGCCCCTGTTTTAAATAAACCCACAAGGAGAGAATGTGGAGCGAGTCCCACAGGACATTTAAGAACCCTTCCTTTAGGTTCAAGCAAGTTTGTAGGTGACAAAGGTGAGGTGTCTCTCTTACTCGCTGGCTTATGACCCGGACAGGGTGTCTGTGAGTGGAGATGCCACAGGTGCCCTCATGGGCTAAGTCCCCTGGGGTGCTGCCCGGAGCTGGCCAAGGAGAAGGGAGCCGAGGGCCGTTCGTTGCAGAAGCGTGGGTCCTCTGACCCCCAGGGTGACGGCGACTCTGAAGAGCAGCCTGGGCCCGAGTGTTTCAGGAACCTGTCCTTCGCTTCGTCCCCCTCACTGTGACCTGCTGTGGTCTGTGGGCCAGCCTTTCTCACTCACCTGCCGTCACATCCCAGCAGTGCCTGGGTTAATTTTTTCTGCAATTCCTTTTCACACTTCCCGTGAGAACCCTCTACCACCACTGCTCAGATTTGACCCTCTTCTTCTAAGTATTCGGGTCTGCTCTTTAGCTCTTCTCCCAGTCAGAGAAGGACAGGTGGCCCTGTGGGTCCCCTGGCCCAGCGCGTCTGAGCAACCTAAGAATGGCCTGGACTGTGCTCCTGGCTGAGTCCCTGCAGCCGAGGCCGCCTCGTGTGGAAATGGTCCTGAGGACGAGGGCTGCCCCATCTCTGTCAAGTCCCTCCCATGTGCTTTGAGGGATCCTGAGTGACAGTGGCATTGCCAGCAGAGCCACAGTCTGGTTGTCCATCCCTCGGGTTCTAAAGGGTCAGAACGTCTGGACCTCTTAGGGCTCAAGTTTCTTTGAGGGGACCTGGGGTCCCCCGTCTCCTCTCTTGGACTTCTTATGGGGCTGGCTCAGCTTCCCGAGGACCTGGAGGGGGAAGCCCTTTCGGGGCCCCGTGGGGATTCATGCCTGGAGCTGGGCATGGCTTCCTGGTGTCCATGCCCCCCGGCTGAGCCCGGAACGGGACAAGAAAGTAGGCTGGCCTCCTGGTAGGGCCCCTCCATCCTCACGTGCCCGATTGGTTCCAGTACCCGGAAGGAGATGGGGAAGGCGAGACCTATTACTACGAGTACCCCTACTACGAGGACACGGACGACCCCAGCAAGGAGCCCGCGCCCACCAGGAAGCCTGTGGAAGCTGCTAGAGAGACCACGGAGGTGGCCGAGGTCTGGGCGGGTGCTGCTGGTCTCTGGAGGCCACGGTGGGGGGGTCCGGGGGGACAGGAAGAAGCTGTGGCAGGTGTGAGTGTGGGGGCCGCTAGGTAAGGCCTGGAGACTGGCGGGGGCGGGTGGACGCTCGGGGGGAAAGGAGTGACGGGGTGACTGATGATATGTGCTTACGGGAGTGTTGGGCAGAGGTGGTGTGTGACATCAGGGGCAGAGATGTGAAGGGGCACAGTCCCCTCCCCACAGGGTGGCCAGGAGACTGGCCCAGGCTGCTGTAACAGTCTGGAATGTTCTCCTTTTTTAAAAAAATTTTGAGATACAAGTCACCGTTTTCAAGTGTGTAATTCAGGGGTTTTAGTCCATTCAGAGCAGCTCCTGGGCTGGGCTGCCCCCTCCCTGAGGGACCGAGGTGATCCTGCACCCGCAGCCCACTGGCTCTTGCTTGGCTGAGAGGCCCGTGCTTTACCACAGAGGCAACCCGGACCTGGTGGCGACGCCGGCCACCTCCCCAGCCCTACCTCTCTCTGCCTGGTCTCAGGAGCTGACCCCGCCCCCCACGATCGCCCCTCTGCTGCCCGGCACTGGAGAGGGGGCCGGGAAGGAGGAGGACCCCGGCCTAGGGGAGTATGACTATGTGCCCAGTGAGGACTACTACACGCCGTCCCCGTACGAGGACCTCAGCTATATCGAGGGCATTGAGGACCCTGATCAGCTCCCCGACCACGGCGCAGGGCCCGGCGTGCCCACCAGCACAGCTGGCACCTCCAACGCCTCCAACGTAATTGCTTTCCTTCTGAGCGGCCTTTGTGGGGGTGAGGGGCGGGGCCCCGGGTGGCGCCTGCTCCCTGGAGCGGCCAAGCAAGGTTGGAACCCCAGCCTGCTGAGCGCATCGCACTGCTGTCAGCTTTTCATCTGCAAAGTGGGTGGAGTGAGTCCCTCCGTCCAGGTCTCTCGGGGTTCGGTGGAGATGGATGACAGTTTACGGACAGTGTCCCTGTCTGTGGCCTGGGAGGGGTCAGGCTGGACAGGTAACGAGCTGGTCTTGTGGACAAGCAAACGAGACGCTCGGCGGGTAGTTCTGGGCACGTCCTGGGCTCTCCTGTCAGGCAGACCTGGCCTCAACGCTGCGCCAGTGACCTTGGCAAGTGACGTCCCCTCTCTCCATCTCAGTGTTTTCATTTACAACATGGCCCTGCTGTGCCTGTCTCCTGGGTTTGTTGCCAAGTTTTCAGCTTAATTCAGTGCAGTGCACGGTCCAGAGCAGAAGCTTAAAAACAGCCATTGTGCGATAATGAATTCTTGGCGGCCACAGAGTGGACACACGGGGTTCCGATGTGTCCAAAGCCCTGTCGTTGGGCACGGGTTAGGGGCATGTTACCCCAAGACTGAGGCCCTGGGGTGGAGCCCTGACGGCACCACCTTCCGCAGGCACACGGCCCATCCTGGCACAGCCCTCGTTAGCCATGGGGCCTTGGGGGTATGGATGACAGTTTCCACATGGTGAGAGGGAAAAGATGTGTAAAGAGGCCACCAGGAGCCCCAAGCGCTCTCCCAACAAGTTAGATTCCAGGCTTCTGCGAGGCCACTGTCCCTGGAGTCCTCAGTCTGTGGGCCCTGGGGTCATGAGGGAGGGGCATCGCTGTCCAGTTGCCTGGCATCCTCTGGGTGACCCCTGCTGTCCCTCTCCCTCTCAGCCAGCTCTGCCTCCGGGGGGAGGGAAGGATGACCTGGAGGGGGAGTTCACCGAAGAAACCGTCAAGAACCTGGATGAGAACTACTACGACCCTTACTACGACCCCACCGTCTCCCCGTCGGAGATCGGACCGGGCATGCCAGCAAACCAGGACACCATCTTCGAAGGGGTGAGGGGCCGGGAAGGTGTGGGGGTGGTGGGCTCCTTACCGGGGGTGCCGAGGGCAGGTCTGACGGCACCGTATGGCAGGCAGCCTTGCTCACTTCAGTCTCCTGGGCCTGGGTGCGTGTGTGTCGGGGGGTGGGCGGAGCTGCCCTGCTTGGTGAGCATAATCACAGCTTTGCTGTCGTCTCAGCCTTTCCTGCCTTTCTCTCCCACTCATTCTCTCTCCATCTTTGTTTTATAAATCCCAGATTGATGGACCACGGGGCGAGAAAGGTCAAAAGGGAGAACCCGCCATCATTGAACCCGTAAGAACATTTTCTTATCTTCTTTATGAAATGGGCGGGGGTTGGGGGTGGGGCCACTGCTTCAGGGCTGTGGCCAGACCCGTGGGACCCCTGGACCCCTAGGCCCTGGGCCACTGTGAGGAGCCCCGTGAACTCCACATTCTGCTTATTGCTGAGACTCAGGTGGGGGAATGTTCTGGACCTTGGCTGAGGTGGTAGCTGCTGGGTTTTGAATTGGTCAGAAGTCTGCCCTGCACACTTCACACCACATGTCATCGTGTGTCAATTGGTAAAAAGAGACTCAATTCTGAGAGGGAGGCTGAGCCCCTCTGGAGGGTTGGAAAGGACTGGGGACCTGGGCTGTGCCAGGTGCTGTTGTTTACCACGGGCTCTGTCCCCCACGGCTGGTGGTACAACCATGTGGCATGGACTAAGTTCTCTGGAACTGGTGAAACATGCTTATGAAACGTCAGGGGAATTGAATCACACAAAGCTGCACAGAGACTCCTACTGAATAAAATTCAGCTATGCTGGGTAACGGGACCCCGGGTAAGTTAGGCAAAAATGACTCTCCATCATGTCTTCATGTGTGGAGCCGTGAGGAAGGGGCCTGAGAGCTGCCCCGGGCCGGGGCCCTAACCCCTCCCCTCACCCGCTAGGCCAGGTGGGCATGGTGGTGTGGGCCAGGAGAGCGGTCCACGCGTCCTGTCATCCAAGTGCTGAAGGGAGGGGCTGGGGTCCTGAAGCACAGCCAGTCACGAGGCTGGGGCTGGGCTGTGGCTTGTGCTGCCAGGACCGGGTTCCTGATGGCTGAGCTCAGGACAGACACGACGCTGGGGCCCCAGTGTCCTTCTGGATAGAGAATCATGGTGGCCTCCATTCTCCTGGGGCTCTGGGAAGGTTCTTTCGGAACCTTGACGGGTGGCACGTGGCAAGCTCTTATCTCGCCAGAGAGACCTGAAGCCCTGGGGCCAGGGCATGTAGACATGTCCCGTGGCAGGGTGGAACTCCCAGTGGGCAGACTCAACAGTTCTCCTGGCTTGGCCCCGTTCCCGGCCCCCAGAAGTATCTGAGGCTGCAGAGGTGGTCTTGTGTGGCACAGGGATGGGACCCGTCGCTCCCACTGGGCTGTGGGCACTGGACACACATCCTTTTCTCAGACTGGGACATCTCGTTTCCAGTGCTTTCTGCAGGTCCAAGGAAGACAGGGTTTAGCTGGATGGGGGGGTGCAGAGGTGCCTAGGGGGGCCCAAGGCCAGGTGGCCCCTTGTTCAGCCATGTGAGAAGTCCCGACACCATGCAGACGATCCATGGGGGTAGGAACGTGCAGCCCAGCCTGGGAGGCCATCCCGGAAGGACGGGTGTGGGAACCACCCCAGAGTCAGTTCCCCGTGGTCCAAGCTGTGCTTGTCTCAGTGGGGTGTAGGGACCGACAGTGACATTTCCCCAGATGGTTTTGGTCCCCAGGTAGACTTGCTGTTGACTTAGGGTGCCTTTTGTGGTGTCTCCACTGCTTCAGTGAAAGGGGTGTCTTACCCGGGAAGAAAGTAGGAGCCCAGGGCAGGTAGGCACTTAGGTTGTAGAGTCCCGGTTTGGCCCCCTGGCTGTGTGGCAGGGGTGGGCGGGCTCGGCTGGCACCTCTGCCTGGATAAGTTTCCTGTTTGCTCATGTCCCCAGACGGGCAACACTGCAAGGAGAACCGTGCACCCCGGCTACTGAGTGGGGTCGGGGGTGGGCAGCTCCGGGTGTTTGGCTCCAGGCTCTGCTGGTGGGGGTGGGTCAGAGGAGAAGGCGAGGAGACGGGGGCAGTCCAACAAAACGTGTGTCTACAGAAAAGCCATTTCAGCCTCGCGGGGGGGAAACCGGCCATCTGGATGCAGTTAGGGCAGGGTCCCCGCCTCGGGCCTGGCGTCGCTCCCACCCAGCCCCCAGCCCATTCGGGCGCTTGCCAGTATCCCTGGAGGAATCATGTAAACAGTTGGAGTTTCTCAACCTGGAGTGTCGCCAGATGTCCTCAAAGTCTCAGCTCTCATAAACAGATGGCCGAGTCCTGGGAGACGCTGACGTGGTCTCACCTCTGACTGCGCAGGCGTCCGTGCCCATGGAGGTTGGGGTGCCTGTTTCCTCTCCTCCCACCTGCCCCAGGGACCTCCCTCTGGGCGATGTGACTCACTGTCGATGGAGCTCTTGGAAGCAGCTCCTTCTCCGTCCATCCAACGGGACATGGCCGGCTGTTTCCCACTCACATCCGGCACCTTCTGTAATGTGTCAGCGGCATCAGAGTCTCCTTAAAAGGACAGGACTCCACTCGGCCGAGAACATCCAGGATAATGAGCATTGTGGGGGCTCCGGCCGTTGCAGGACCTCAGGGGCCAGGGAGCCCTGGACTCCGTGGTTTATATCCCCTGGTGAATGTCCGTCAGAGGCGCACAAATCACCATCTCTGCCTTCTCTGTGGTTTAAAAAGCTTTTTTTTTCCGTCCGTGCTATTTTGCATGTGGATAGACCTCCATTAAGAGGTTTGGGTTTGGCAGTGACTGAAACCTTTCCTGGTAGTTATTCTCCCAGCTGAGCTTTGGGACCGACGTCTGTACCCTGGTGAGGTGTGAACGGGGCTAGCACCCTGCAGCAAAGCCACCGTCTCTGTTGTCATAGACGCATGCTTTGGTGGTGGCCACAGGGGCACGTCTGGGCGATGGCTTAGCCTGGGAGAGTTCAGGATTGCTCTGCTGAGCTCATGCGTCCAGCCGTTTCCAGCGTCCCTCCCAAGCGATGTGCAGTGATCCGGGGTCCCTCCCGTGAGATCCTCTCCTGGCATCGCCACAGCGCCCAGAACAGCAGTTGGCATGTCTGGGCAGACAGCTGCAGCCCTGGGCCCACAACAGCCAATGGTTTCTCTCCTAACCCCAGCTCAGTTTCTGAGCCTTCCCAGCTGCCTTTGTCAGAGAAGGAAACAGGAAAGCTGGATTTACGAAGCCGTTTGGACAAGCTTTCTGTTTGCATCTCGCGTGCAAATGTTTCTCCGAGTGCACATCTGAGTAAACACAGCATCCACCCTCACAGCAACTAGGGAGCTGTGATGGGAGGGCCAAGGGGGTTGGAGGGGCTCTGCAGCCCCCTGACAGAAGCCCCCGCCAGCTGGTGCCTGGCGCCTGGGCCGATCCATGTGCCTCTGCTGGCCACGTCCTCCTCCTCGGAAGAAATTCCAGGTTTCACAAGAGGCTCATTCACTTTCGAAGACAACTCCAGGACACGGTGACATTGATCATCCCTAGAGAGAAGCATTCGTGTTCCTTTGGTTGGGGGCAAGGGGACAGCAGGCCTGCCCCAGGGCCTGTACATCCAGCCCTCTCACCCTGTCCCAGAGGTCACAAGAATTAGGGAGAATTAGGACATCACTGCATGCTTATGGCCACTGGCCCGACGTGCAGCTGGAGCCTGCCTAGCAGAGCGGACAGAACCTCCCTGTTCCCAGGCCCCCCAGATAAACGCATCCCTGCTGCATCCTCAGCGTGCAGACACCGGCAGGGTGCAGGAGATTTGTTCCCTCTCTGCAAGGTTGTGCATTGGCTCAGAGCCCCCTGAAGTGGGCATGAAACAGGAGGGAGGGGGGCTGACCCTGGCATTGACCGGACAGGAGTCGAGAGAAGAGTCCTGCCCTGGGAAAGGGGCTGGAAGTGCAGGCCCAAGAGTGGGGAGCCCTCCCCCCCCGGGCCAGGGAGCTCCATCCAGCGGAGGGCTGAAGCCCACTGTCCCTTCTGCCCACTCCCCCCTCTCTGGAGCCCAGATAACAGAGAGGACAGAAGGCCTTGTCCCCACTGGGGGTAAAGACAGTGGGGCAGAGGCAGGATGGACCTCAGCCCAGAGGGGAGAGCAGCTGGAGGAGGAGGGCAGCCGAGTGTCCAGTGGACTCGGCAGTGCCCACTCGCTTGCTTTGGGCTTCTGCTGGGTGGTGGGGGGTATTTCCCACCTGGAGGGAGGAGGGAGCTTCAGCAAGTCCTGTCTGAGCAGAGTTGGGCCTGATGGTTGTCCCGGCTGAGGGCCGGGGTCCACTCCTCCCTCAGGCAGCTGTTCCCTGGGAAGTCCCTGGGTGCTCCCCCTCAGGGGGGTAGGAGAGTCCCTGAGGGGGCCCGGTTAGTCTGGGTCCCCCGCTCTACTCTTGGCATTGTAAGGCTCTTCTCTGGAGGGAAGCCGGTGGGTTCAGTGTCCTGGGCTTGTTGTAGGTCCTGGAAATGGTCAGAGGACAGTCACTGTGGCCCCTCTCCATAACCCCCTTACAGAGACCCCGGCCAGGAGGGTGGGCGCTGACTGGAGGCCATACTGGCGGTTCTCTCTCTGGGGTCCGTCCTCACCAGTAGGGTCTGCAGGGGCCCCAGGCCCACCCTAGGGTCTTGGGACCCTGGCCTCAGACACTGTCCCCGTCTTTTCCAGGGAATGCTCTTGGAGGGGCCACCGGGTCCTGAAGGCCCCGCGGTGAGTGTCCCTTTTTATTCTCTCATGACATGTGGGAGGTGCTCAGGGCGGGGGGGGGCTCAGTGATACCCTTAAAGCTCCTGGATGGGAAATGGGGCGCTCGCCACTGTGCAGACACCGTGGGGCCCTGCACCACACCAGTCCCGCCTGCACCATCACCTAGACGAGCGGGAACCAGGTGTTGCCTGTGGCGCATCTTTGAACTCTGCCCTGATTTTATTTTCAATTCTAGGGTCTCCCAGGACCTCCAGGAACGATGGGTCCCACTGGCCAAGTTGGTGACCCTGGAGAAAGGGTAAGGGCTGACTCAGCTCCCTGGGATCCCACGCTCCGCGGGCTCATCCGTGTGCCCCCTGCTCTGTGACGGGCATTGTCCTCACACGTGCAGACGACAGCCACACATCAACTTCCTTCTCCTAATTGCCCCGGCCCCCTTAATCCATCCAGCATCTTCCGATATTTAGGGAGGTCGACCAGCGCCCTGCCCTGAGTAAGGTGACACCTGCAAGAGTAGGACCGAGTGGGGCCGGCCTGTAGTCCCACGGAGGCTGCTGGTGGTCAGGTCACAGTGGGGACCCTGCAGCTGCAGCCCTCCATTGGTATGACAGTGACAACAGCGGCTGCTGTGGCCAGAGCTCCAGTGCTGTCCGGGCTTCATGCGGAATCTGCATGGATCCTTCCTCAGCTCAAAGATTTCGTTGGCCTTGATCCCCCTCACTCTACCTTTCTTGTTTGAAATCAAGCAACAGACACGGGGGAGCTTGCTCGGGGCAAAGCGTTGCTCCCGGGGTCACCCTGGTCCGCGGGACTGATGGCTGCGGGAGAGATGACGGCTGAGCCTAAGACACCGCAATTTCGTTCTGACACCTAGTGGGGATTTGCAGTACTGCAGCCTCGTGCGTCCTTGTCTGGCTTGGCTCTTTTTCTTTCTTTTGTTTTTCCCGATGGTCTAATGAATATCGATGGTCTAATGAATATCGATGTGAGAAAAATCAGATGAAGAGCCAGTAATTGGCTAAGCTGTAGACGAGAGAGCCTGGGAGGGTGTGTGTCCTAATGGACGTTTATCCCCAGGGTCTGGCATACTGCCCAGAGTGGAGTATGAACCTTAGGGTTTTGGGTGGACGATGGCTGGTTCTGGTCATGTGGAAAGGTGGCTGGAGTCTTCCTGTCCTGCGTGCTGGGTGACCTCTGAGAGTCTAGCTCAAATGGAGCCTCAAACAGGATTCTCTGCCACTTTGTTTATGGCCGGTGGCTTTGGAGGCCCAGAGTAAAAGGCTCTTGCTCCGTGGCGGGACTCGGCTGGTCTCTGGGACACTTGTCCTTCCAACTCGTCCCTGGCTCTGCTCCCCCCTCTGCCACAGTCGAAATTCCAGACAAGCAAGTGGAGGCCACTGCTTTCCCCCACCCCAGGACAAGCAGGACTTGGGTTCTGCGGCTCACTCCAAAGGTCTGCCTGAGGAGGGGTGGTGGCCAAGTCCCCCCACAGAGCCTCACACGTGGACCCATGAGTGTGACAGAGTCTACACGTCAATGAGAGAGGAACCACATGGCGTAGCAGATGTTTCCTCGTAGACGTGCGATAGGACTCCGTGCTTCACACAGTGTGCGTGGATCCCGTGTGGCTCCAGGTGTCCGTCCATCCATCTGTCCACCCAGCACACAGCACTGGGCACTGGCCTGGCACCGAGGATTTAAATGCTCATAACCAGAGGGACACTCTGACCCACTCGGTCCCTGCATTTGGGCAGAACCTGCTGGTGCCTCGTGAGCTGCAGCCCGACCCGGCTTGTATCTGTGCGGGTCCGTTCTCTCTGTGCTTCCAAGTGCTCAGGCCATCTTGGCAGAGGAGAGCACTCGCTTACACACATGTGCATGCACCCCACACAGACACGGACACATGTGCACACACACACACACACATCCTAGGCCATGGCACCGTGGTCTCCCAGCCTTGAGGGTGGCCCTGGGGCTGTGTGCTAAGCCCCAGCAGCCTGGTCTCGACTGGCCGTTTGCAGTCAGTCGCCTTCAGTGTGCACCTTGTCCCCTGAGGCCAGGACAGGAAGGGCTCCAAGCTTTGGGTGCCCTTTCAGAAGATCCCCTCTGCTCTCATGGCAAAGGTGGGTCTTCTCCCAATAGTTCTGGAATCAGGAGCTGTTTATTGAACAGACGATGCCTTTGAATTGTAAACACTGGTATATAAAAGAAAACCAGGCATGGTTTATGGAGAGAGAGGGAAAGAGAGAATATCTGGGGATATTTTAGAGAAAAGAAACAGTTGGCAGAAATCACAAGTCAGGTTCTGGGGTCCATTTGTGCCGTCAGAGCCAATTGTGTGCCCTGTTGGGGTTTTGTAGTTAGGAAGCGAGATGACCCATAAGCCACAAGCAAGCGCCACTTTGTCCTGTGGGCCTGTCAAGGCCGCACAGGGCTCTTCCTGCGAGTCATTGTCTCACGCATGAGGACAGACAGTACTTCTTATTCCACCTTGAACCCGGTGGCTGGAGCTGAGAAGGGGCCCCACGACCTCCCCACTTGAGCTGGCTGGAGCGTCCCTGGGTGTGTGACACAGGCCGGGGGACAGAGCGAGCCCCATCATCGGTTTGTGTTCGGTGTCTCGAAAAACGAGAAGACGGCTTTGATTAGCGCCGTCGTCCAGCTCAGGGAACCAAGTATGTGACAGCCCTCGGTGTTTGGCAAGTGTTTGCTCGTAGTTGTTTCCAGGAGGAAGTGCAGGCTCAGGTTAGTAGCTATGCAGGGCTCACGTCAAATTTTAAAATGTTGGAAGGGTTCCTGGGTGGCTCTTCTACTCTGACCTTTCATTCTTCCGGGGTCCCTGGGGATCCTTGTTCTTTACTTTCACATTCTTTGGGATCGTTCTGGTTGTAGCTGAGGAAGTATTTGTTCCAATGTGAGGGTCAAACTGTCTTTGCAGCCCTGAGGTTGAGTTGTCACCACAGTGGCTTAGAACGAGCAGGGAAGAAGAGCACGGAGATGAGGGTCTTTGAAGATGGAGACAGTGGATGCGGGGCTTCCTGCCGTGCACTTCCTGGCTCCCAGCGTCACATGGCACGTGGACAGGAGCACACAGACCAGGCGGACACCACGTAGACAGCGTCTCGTCCATGGGATGTATGCACCCTCAGGTTTAAACTGGGGGGTTTGATTTGGGATAGACTCCGAGGCAGGAAAGTCAGCCGTGAGCAGCTGTCGGCATTGCATTTCCAAGAGGAAACCTGGATGGCAGAATGTGCTCTAGATTTTTCTTTTTTAAACAAGTTTTTTTATCTTCTGAGCATTTTTTTCCAAGATGGCAGGCAAAGGAATTTAGCTGTATCCATTAACAATTAAAAAAAAGAAAGAAAGTGTACTTCTTTGACCCAGCGGTTCTGCTCTAGGGACCTATCTAAGAAAGATGCCTGAGTATTCATCGTGGCAGCAGGTGTCATCTTGAAAACTGGAAACGACCCAAACGTGCCTCGGTAGAGGATGGATGAGTCATCTGTCGTGGGACTAGAAGGAGGCTACACTCAGAAGTGGGCTGAGATGAGCAGCGAAGAGAAAGAACAAGTTGCAGAACAATATGGAGAAGATGACCTCATAAAAACGGAAGGAAAGCACCTCCCAGGCGCCGTGCCCTGCGAACGGACAAATGTGTTCTGTGCCGTGTGTCTGGTGTGTGCTTCCAGCTTCCTCTTTGCTCGCACAGACCTCAGCTCTGGTTACTTTCAGGGGAAGGAGAGGGACGTTCACTTTCCACCTCGTATAAACCTGTTACACAGCTTTTCACAAGGACAGACGTTGCTTCTGCAATCCAAAATAACTACCGAATCAAGTGTTAGTCCAGGTCCAGACGGGTCCACGGCCTTCTGGAGAGTCCCAGAGCCACCTGATTCTCGGTCTTCTGGGCCGGAATCAGGACTGCATCTCATTTCCTCACCGGGGCCATCGCGCTCTGCTGTTGGTAGCACCCTTGCTCCAGCGTAGCTGGGACCAACCCCTGAGGGTTCTGCTGGAGTGTGGCCAGCAGGAGTCCTGCTTCACCAGGGGACGTAGTTAAACTTCCATCTGTATGCAAAGTCAACTTCATCCGCCTCAAGCTTTTGGGAGTCTGCCTGGATTAGTGAAAAAGCTGAGTGATAAAAAAAGGGTCTGCAAATAAACTGTCTTCTAGGAAAGTTTTACATCTGTATAGTCCCGAGCTGGCCAGAACCAACCTGGAGACTCTGGAGGGATGTCCGTCAGGGACCCGCCACAGAGACCAGGTTACCTGCACCTGTGGCGGCCACGGCGCCATCCATGTGCAAGGGGTATTTTTAAGCTGCTCGAGAGGAGTTCTCGTTCCTGTGGATGGCCCTCCTGTATGCCCATCCCCCGTGTGTGTCCAGGCAAGTGGAGGCTTCAGCCCGTCTTCCATCTGATCACCTGCGTGGCGTCCGTGGGTGGGGCCCGGTGAGGAGCCCTCGCCAACAGCGCAGGAATTGGGCCTTTGAGCAGCCAGTGCCAGCTTCCTCAGCTGCCCGCCTGTGTGGTGTGGAGACACGGACGGGGTGACCTAGAGTGAGGACGCCCAGCACGCCACCCACACCCACCTCCTGCAGTGTCGCCTCGTGCCCTCTGGATTGCGGCTCCCTGCCTTTCCTTCTCTGAGTTCCTCTGCCCAGACCTCCGTCCTCATCCCTCCCCACCAGGAGCCTTTCCTCATCCTTATCCCATAGCGATGCCCCCTTCTCTGGGCTTGGGTTCTGGAATATTCCGTGCCACAGAGTCTTACACTGGTCTGTGCTTGTCCAGTGAACTTCCAGCGGCGCCGTGGCTCCCGACCCCCCACCGTCACCCTGGCCCCGCTCTGTCCTGTACTCTGACCCAGCTCTCTCGGCCCCTCTGTCCACAGGGTCCCCCTGGGCGCCCAGGTCTTCCCGGGGCTGACGGGCTGCCTGGCCCCCCTGGAACCATGCTCATGCTGCCGGTGAGTACCCTGAGTATTTGTGGGGCTGGTGGCACAGGGCACAAGTGCAATGGGGAGTGGGGTCCGGAGCTTTGTTTCCGAGGGGCACAGTCTCCTGGCCGCAGACTCGCCCCAGCCTGGGCCAACCATGTCATAGAGGTAGGCTCCTCTGAGGGTGCCCCACCTTCACAGAAGAGGGGACACCAGTGGCCAAGGTCTCCACCTCTGCCGGTGTCCAGGGCCCACCTAAGAGGGAATGGACTTGGCCTCTGAAGGAAAGCTGTGTGGCCTCTGCCTTGGTTGTCAAACACCCACTATCACCACTCAGACCCCCAAGCAGGCATGCTGCCAGCTGGTTCCTCCTTGAGCCTGACCTGCCATGACATTGTGGGTGAAGGTCCCGGGGCCATCTCCTTCCTGGGAGCCCAGGCCCGGAGAGAGAGTATGTGGCTGGTGTGCACAGCAGTCTTCTGTCAGTTTTCCTGTGAGCCCGTGCTGCCTGCCTGTCTGATGACGGGGTGGCTGGGCGCAGCTCAGGGTCACCTGGCGTGGAACCAGGACTATCCTGGCCAGGCCTCCTTAGCAAGGTGTTTGAATGGACCCTTAGCTTTTCCTTGCAAGAAATGGGGTCTCCAGGTGAGATGCCACAGATGTCTGAAAGGGCTTCCCAGACATGGCGGGGGGTTCTCCTGGAGGCCCCAGGGCTGAAATTGGCAGGTGGGGCTTGGACAGCTCTGTGCTGGCAGAGTAGGGGGGCATGCACGGGGAGGGGTCTGGGGCTAGAAGCTGCCCAACCAACCCTCTAAGGCTGTGCTGTCTCCCAAGAGGCCAATGGGTGCCACCTCGACCCGAGGTCCACTGGGGGCTCCCACATCAGTGCGCCCTTGGTGACCCCCCATCTTACACCTGCAGTTCCGGTTTGGAGGGGGTGGCGATGCCAGCTCCAAAGGCCCCATGGTCTCAGCCCAGGAGTCCCAAGCTCAAGCCATTCTGCAGCAGGCCCGGGTGAGTGACGGCCGGGTGCCAGGGGGTGGCGCTGGGGAGGGAGGACAGAGCTCAGCCATTCTGTGAGCGGCCGGGCTGAGCCAGCCTCCTCTGGGGGGAGCCCTGTGGGCCCCAAAGCTCCTCGCTCAGCCTTTGCCTCTTACTGCTCTGCTCTGCACATTAGCTGACGGGTGGGCTGGGTTCCTCATTGAGGAGGCCCACTGTTGATTGCCTGTGATGAGTGCAGACACCACCGTGGGGTGGGGTGGGGTGGGGTGGGGTGGGTGATCCTCCAGCAGAGCGCCCCTAGTGGCCACGGCCAGCAGCTGCCGAGGAAGCCCTTTTTTGGCCATTTACGTGGTTCCCAGCCAGCTGCGTGGACACCAGTGATCAGAATGCATGAGTAAGCGCGGGACTGCTCGGAACCGGGCCATTCTGATGGAGCAAACTGCCCGAGTGATGCAGTCAGTGCGTAGGAAACCCCATACCTGCCCCTGGATTCATCCACTGGGCCTGCCCGCGGGCCTTTTAATCTGAGTGCATGCTAATCGGAGCCAGTGGGGGGTGGGCTTACAAGTAGGTTTTACTTTGCAAAAAATCTTCTAAAATGGAAATGGCAGTGTGGGGACGCCATGGCACATGGGAGCAGGAAAGGTTCTTTAAGAGGGCGGGCTGACTGCTGCGGCAGGTGCGGCCGCCCTCTGGATGGGGCCAGTGGGACAGGGTCAGGGTGTAGGCGGGCGAGGGGGCCCTGGCAGCAGGTGTCTGGGCCGGGTCCCCAGCGGCTGGGCTCTAACAGCTGCTGCTTCTGGGACTGATTGAGTTCCCCTTCAGAAGGGCTCCCCAGTCACTGGAGGGCGCTAGAAGTGCTTCTCAGAAAAAAATGGTACTCAGCATGAGCGCACGTGTAAAATATATAGACCAGCCCAGCCCAGCCCAGCCCAGCTCACTCCGAGGGGGGAGGGCTGGGGAGCAGGGAAGGAGGTCAGCAAGATGCTCTGAGCAGCCCCGGGAACGGAACACCCCTCCCCAAAGTGGGGAGTGGGCACCCACCTGGGTTCCACCTCCACCTCCTCTGTCGCATTTGTGGTTGGTGCTGCGAGCCCCGGAGCAGCAGAGAAGGGGGTTCTCGGGCTCCCTCTGACCTCCTCCTCCAGAGGCTCCTGACCTTGGCCTGTCACGTTGGCCCCTTGCCGCCTGCCAGCATCTCACCGGTGAGGACCAGTACACCAGCCACTTCTTAGCCTGTCCGGTTTTCTCTTGCAGTTGGCGTTGAGGGGGCCGGCTGGCCCAATGGGTCTTACTGGGAGACCCGGCCCTGTGGTAAGTCGGCGGCAGGGAGGGAGCATGGCGGTGCGTGGTGAGGGGTGGGCCATCCCTCCTCACCCCTGCCCTTTAGTCTCCCAGCTCCTTGCGGAGAGGACTCACTTTAAGTAGTCCTCAGCATTCATTCTAGCACTGGACCTGGGGTGGGGGGAGGGCCCTGGGCAGGGGGAGGGCCTGCGGTGGCCTGGAGGCTGGGGAGCCCCCATCCTTGTACTGGCTGTGAGTTTTGATCCAGACCCCAGGGTCTGAGCCTCATTTCAGGGCGTCACCGTTCTTTGCAGTCATGTTTCCAAAGTCAAGACGGCATCAGTGTGGGGCACACTCAGGGTGCCAGCCCTCCCCGCCGTGCCCCTGCTGCACAAGCTGAGTGCAGTGTGTGCCAGGCACATGGCCTGCACATGGCATCTCCAGGGCCTGGGGGTAGCCCTTGTTGTTTGTAAGGAGACGGAGGATTTAAACGCATGGTGCCCGCACTGCCATTCTCTAGAAGGGGTGGACTTGGCCACTGGTCCCCGGTCTGTGGTCAGTGCTCGCCGTGTGCGTGGCTCAGCGCTGTTCTCCATCTGGACATCTTGCCTTGCAACAGGCCTGGAGGATGTCCACATGTAGCCCCAGACCTGGGGCAGTGACTCGCCATGGTCACATGCATCCCAGAGAGAGATCACCTTCACCAGAGCTTGTGGCCCTTGTACTCTCCACTGTCCAGAATTTTGCTCAGAATGAGGAAGAGATCCAGACAATGAACTGTTACTGCCCGTCCCTCGGGTTCTGTCCAAGGTGGGCAGGCTGGCCCTCAGAGGGAGGCCTGCCCACCGGCAATCCCGAGTAGTTTCCGTGGCCCCCACTGTAGCCACCCCGGCAGCCTTTACCTGCCGCCAAGCGTTCCTTAACCAGACGTGTCTCCCTAGGGCCCTCCTGGGAGCGGAGGTTTGAAGGGCGAGCCGGGAGACATGGGTCCTCAGGTATGTAAGGCACCTCGCTTTGGCTCTTTGAAGGGGCGTCTCTCGTGTGCATTGGAGGCCATGACTGGGCGGGGAGGGGTGTTGGCGCCCTAAATGCTGCATTTCTTCAAAGAACTTAGTGGGAATTGTCGCTTAATGCAGAGCTCGACACGGAACAGAAATAACTGATATTTGCAGTGGGAGCGAGCTGGTGGGTTTCTGTCCCCGCCCTCACTCAGGGCAGCGGGTTCTGTGCTCTGACCTGGGGCTGCCCACAAGTTGGCAGCTGGCAGGGCGAGCCACAGGCCAGGTGACAACATGGGGACAAGGCTTTGCTTTTGGCTCTGAGAAACATGAATATGCAACTGACCCTTTGCCCTCTGATTCTGGACAGGGCCCCCGAGGTGTGCAGGGCCCGCCCGGCCCCACAGGAAAGCCTGGGAGAAGGGTGAGTGTTTTCCGGTGCAGTGACAGCAGCTGGGGCACTGATGGGGCGGGAGTCTGCAGTGGGTTTGTACCCCAGTGCCCGCCCTGCAGTCCAGGCTCAGCTGCGGGAAGCCCAGTTGCCACCCTCCCTTCAAAGGGCACGTCTGCCTCCAAGGCTGAGGTCCTCTTCCACCAGGTGGTGTCTCCTGGGACTCACCTGCCTCTGCCACCCTGGCCTCTGTCCTGAGCAGGCTAATTTAGCTTAACAAACATTTTTAATTAAAGCAATTTCCCAGGCCCTTTGGGAGCAAGCGTTGAGAAGACCACGTTTCGGCAGGGCTTGTTTCTCCACAAATGGCCTGGGTTTGGGGTAAAGGGCCAGATGGCCGCCCTGGCCATCTTGCAGCTCACCTGTCGTCCTAGCCACCTGGATTCTCTGTTTGGGATGGAATTAAATGACTGGAACTAGTTTGTTTCCATAGGACCACGGTGACTGAAAGACGGCGTGCTTTTATAAGTTAATGGGAGTTAGTGAACAGCTTCCTGACCAGCTCAGGGATCCTAGTTAACCCACATCAGGCTCTAACAAGTGGGTCTTTTCAACCAGTGAATGTTTCTAGGGCGTGAAAAAGACTTGTTTTCTTGTGTTGTATTTGTTTGGTGTGAACCTCTTTAAAGAATGTTGTCCACTTAAGCCGCCAGTTCCTGCTTTGATTTCAGAGTGTACAAGGCAAGGATGAGAACTTTCTTAGCGTTTACAGGTCCTCCTGTTAGGGAGTCAATTGTGACGGAGGAAGCTGCAGCCAAGCACAGCACTGTCGTGTGGGTCCGTTGAGGCCATAGGTCCCGGGGTCTGTGGAGGAGCTGGTGAGGGCTGGACCAGATGATTCTCGGGCCACCAAGGCTGGGATTTGGTGACTCTTGGAAGACAATTTAGTTTATCTTAGATCTGATTCTGAAAAGGGTTTTATTTCATTACATTTTTCTGTGGATCTCTGTAAGCACTTACCAAGTTTCACTAGAAATCATTTCTCAGTCAAGGTAAAAACCGGAAAGAAACAAGAGCTGAGGGATGGTTCACAAAGTGACGAGTTGCAGAGTTAAGTGTCACTGGGGCTGTGAACACACATGAGGTGGAAGTAGTGACCTTTGTCCGAAAGATCCGCTGGGGAAGAGGAGCTGGCGGGAGAAGGGCTGGGCCGGTGGCGGGCTCTGCAGTGCTCTGTGTCCCCCGTCCTTTGTGGGGCAGCCCGCAAGGAGCCACTGAGTGACGGAAGCCTCGGCACACTTGCCAGTGCTGTCGTGCTGTGACATCGTGGGAACTTTTCTGACGAATTTCCCTTGACTTCTGAAAGTGTTTGGAAATTTGAAGAGAGTCTCCCCGTTGGTATCCCCCGGCGTCACGTCTGTATTTCGCCGGGGCTGTGTCACTTGGGCACCTTCTCTGAAACGGCTTTTCATTCTTGGCAGCTCTCGCAACCTTTACCGCAGGGGGGCACAGACCGTCTCCTACGGCCCATCCAGATTCTTCGCTTCTTTTTCCTCTGCTGTTGCCCATACTGCCTTTGTTATACTTTGAGACCCAAAGTGGCCACTCTCCAGATATTGTCCCCGCTTGTCACGAGTCACTGGGTGACGGCCTCATTTGATCAGGTGCACAGGGGACCTGGAGCAGAGACAAGCTGTTGATGTAGGCCAGCCCTTTACACTCAGCTGGCTGATGTTCCTTCTTAGCGTGTGGACATCCGGCCGAGTCCCTGCCCCTGTCTGGATGGTCTCAAGCCTGGTGGGGCTCTCCTGGGGGCTTGTGGGGCCTTTAGAGGGGACACTGGTAGGCCTGAGCCCTGCCCTGCAGACCACAGCCAATCAGGTGGGGACCACGGGCTTGTCTTAGACTGCTTCCTTAGCTGGAAGTAATGGCCGTGGGAGTGGCCCCCGCGGACGGAGGGTCTTGCTTACAGCCCAGACCCTGCCTGTGTTTAGCTGTGTGGCCTCAATGAGACAAGCCTCCCTTTCAGACCTCAGTTTCCCCTTTAGTCCATTGGACTAACACCAGGTGCTTGCTGTCTGTAGTCCTGTGACTGTTGGTCTTTAGTTTGACTTCCGAATGGTGGAAAGCAAATGTGTGGTGGACCAATGTCAAGGGCGTGCTGTCTCCCGAGCTGACAGTCGGTCGACAGTCCTGCAGACTGACATGGCTTCTTAGTCACTCCTCCAGCAAGGTCTCACCTGCCACCTCAGGCCATCATCTCCAAACACAGGGGCAAGTGGCATTACCCTCTTCTGGTGGTTCAGGATGGCAGGGCCCGGAAGGACCAGAGCCATGCGTGAGCGCCCAGCCGTCCCCCGACTCCATCCCAGCCACGCGGGCCTGGAGCTCTCTCTCCCTGGTTTCATAGGTAGCCACCACTCAGAGGTCTCGTTTGTGGTGATGTTTTGCCCTCGTCTGTTCCAGGGGCGGGCTGGCAGTGACGGAGCAAGAGGGATGCCTGGACAGACTGGCCCCAAGGTAGGCTGCCACTCACGGCCTCCCGGTGTCCTGGTACCAGGTCACCATCATCGCTGTCACCATGTTGATGATGTGACCTCGTGAAAGGTTATAATGACAAATGTGATTATGATGACAAGTCAACTCGTGATGCTTGCATCCATCTGAGGGTAGGACCGTGGGGGTGAGGATGCTTCTGTTTGGGTCACTCTGGCATGTTGACATAAAGACGGGTTGGTGGGCACGTATGATAGTTGGCAGTAGTTTAGGTGGCAGATTTGTTCCTTTCAAGTGAGTGGTGAGCATGAGGGGTTGGAACTCCAACTATGAAAACCTACGCATGGACAGTTAACAAGGCCATGTACACGGGGACTGACCGATAAGGGGAAGGGGTGGCCTTGAAGTTCTCAGGCTCACAAATCCACGGGCCAGGAAGTCACCTTGTCCAGATCTGGGCTCCTTGGCATTGGGGGTAAGAAGAGACATTGCATGTGGGTGAGTACAGGACCTCAGAGTGTCATGAACAAAAGCTGCAGTGGGCACACCAGCCGGAGCCCACGGAAACTGCACTCCCTCCCGGCTGCCGTGGTTCCATCATGTGGCCATCCCTCTGCCCCTGACTTTGGTGTGAAGCCCTCCCCACCTTTAATTCTTGGTCCTCCCTCCCTCCTCAGTTCCTAGAAGGGTTTGTCCAAGGCCATGCAAGATGCCAGAGGAAATGAAGACTCCCCAGTGAGAGGCCCACAGTGGGGACAGCAGCTGTTATCTGGGAGGGGCAATGGAGACTGAGTCACCAAAACGGCCGGGTGTCCACTCCACCTGTTCACCTAATAACTGGCGCGGATGGACTCTCAGGTGCCCCCAGGTGTCCTGACCTCGTGACAGGCTCTGGTCTTCAGTGACCTGGGGGAAGAATGTCTTACTGCATCTGTCTCAATAAATCGTGGTCTCCTTTCTACACTAAAGTATTGAAAGCCTCAGTGAGCCCACCTACGAGCTTTGCAACATCTGTGGGCCGGGCTCTGTTCGTGGGCTCCAGGAGGCAGCCTGGGAAGCAGGAGGGCTGGCCCAGGAGCTGGGACGCCGGGCCACCCGGAGGAGTCTGAGAGCCCCCTGTGTGGGCAGCGCTCTGGGCGCTGAGGGCATAGTGTTGGACATGACAGGCAAGCAGAAGCACACACACCCCAGCTTCTCAGCAGTCCCCCAGATCACGGCCGGTCGGTGCCTTTGGGGCTGTCTGGGGGAGAAGAGCCCCGGACTATGGACCCAAGGCAGTAGAGAGTGTGCTGACAGGCGGGTCGCTGGCCACCACACGCAGGGGCCTGGGGCCGAGGGTGCATAGACGCTGCCGGAATCATGACCCAAGGAAGGGCGGCCGTCACTGCAGGGTGGTCTCTGAGCAGCCCTCTGTCCTCCCCACAGGGTGACCGCGGCTTCGACGGCCTGGCTGGGCTGCCGGGAGAGAAGGGCCACAGGGTAAGTGCTTCCTGCCTGAGAGTTCCTGGCACAAAGGCCTGATGGGTTTTGTGCAGCAGAGGTCTCTCAAGAGACCTTTGCAGGCAGCCGGCCATAGATTGCTTGTGTGGGGGTTGGGTCCCCTCAGTTCCAACGTGGCCACTAAAGGAGCTGCATGGGGATAGGCAATGGAAATGAACACAACGTGATGACTTTGTTGATGGAAAGTCGGCCCAAAGAAAGCAGATTTCTTATCTGCTGCTTATTATGGAAGAGCCAATGGGGTCCACTCACTGGGAGGGGCTCTTGTTTAGAAACCCACTTTCTGGTACACGGGCCTTTCTCAGCTTCAGGAAGTCCAAGTGGCTGCCATTTCGGGAGTGGCTGGGGACCCTTTGCATCATGAGAGTGGTGATTCTGCGGGGTGGGGACAGGCCATGGCTGTTCCTGTTGGAGAGGGTGGGGCACCCTGCACCCGGTGTCCTTCCCTGGCTTTCTCGGCCGGTTTGAATGTCTCCACTGGGCGTTTTCTACATTTCTTTTGAAGTAGACAATGTTTCATTTACATTTGGGCACCTTGTGGAGGCACACGCACACTCACATGCATTTGTCGGCTTTGGCAGTAAGGTTTATCTGTCACGGTCCCTAACACACTGAGAAATGGCTGCTGCAATTTGGCCCAAGCTGCTTCGTCCATGTGCTCCAACAAGCACGTGGAAGCTGGAATGGAGGCAGTCCCGGGGTCAGGGCTAGTCCGTCTGCTTGACTGACGAGCACATATTGAACAGTATCTGTGTCCGCGGCCCAAAGCTGTGGGGACGAGCGGCGACCAGCACCGACCCTCATGGCGCCCACTGTCCAGGGTGGTGGCCCTTCCTGGAGGCAGTACGGGGCTGGGGAAGAGGTGGCAGGGTGTAGCTCAGACCTCGCCTGTGGCCCTGCTGGTGCCCGGTCCAGTACAGCTGCCCCCGGACGCCGGTTTCCTGGCTGAGTGTTTGCAGCCAGTGTGAGCCTGTCACACCGGCGTGCAGGGCCTCCAGATGGATCTCCCGATTCCAGGAAAGGCTGCAGATGGTTTGTGATTTTTAGTCTCAGAATTAGAGACAGAGGAAATGGGGAACTTGGGACAAGCATGTGTGACCTGCTCTGGGGTGGCTAACCCTGACCCTGGTTGACTTCCTAGGGTGACCCTGGTCCTTCTGGCCCGCCGGGACCTCCGGGAGACGACGGAGAAAGGGTACGTATCTGGTGTATCTCAGCTGTACCCACTTGTCCATTTCCTCAGTGACTTTGGCAGGAAAACTGCACTTGAAATGCCGGTGTCAGTGAGACTGGCATGCGGACAGTGCAGAGGCTGAGGGCACCGTGAATGGGCAGAGGAAGGGGTAGAGAGACAGGTCACCCGGAACTTCTGAGACAAAAGCAAGTAGCAAATGTCTTCATTGACTTGACGCTTCCCGCTGACGTGCCACATCCAGGAGTGGCTTTCACCCGTCAGAGGTCTCAGAAGGAGCACCTCTCACTCCAGGAGACAGGTGCCCAGGTGGCACTGGGAGGACAGGTGTCTGGAGAGCTTATGGCTCCTGAGTGAGGGTCAGAGGAGGCAGAGCTCGAGGGTTTGGGGAGAGGAGTAGAATGGAGAGTCTAGAAAGTACCTGTGTGACCCTGGAGGTGGGGAGAGACTGGGTGTGTGGGGCAGAGGGAGGCAGGGACGCTGCTGTCCAAGTTTGGGGGCTGGGCCAGCGGTGGGCTGCTCCCAAGGGGCTGTGCACCCGTCCCGGGGGTGTCAGGTGTGTCAGCCTGGGCTGCAGGCCCTGTGTTGTCCTTACACTGAAGCATAAGGGTCCTGTGGCAGAGAAGCACAGCTGTGGGCTTTAGACCCGCCCCACACCCCCGTCACTCAAGCGATTTCTTTGGGGGTCTTTGAGGGAAGGTTTGGTTTCTGTCATTCACCTTCCTGTCTGTCAGCTGTCCGTCTGTCCGTCCGTCTGTCCATCCATCCACCCACCTACCTATCTATCACCTATCATCTGTCATCTGTGTATCTAGCTCTGTCTAGTTTCTGGCCATCATTCTATCCTTCATTTCTATCATAACCCATAAGTAACCAAATCCTTTGATCACATGATGTTTTCTGCCCAGTTTCCCGTCATTGGAGCGGTGGTCTGTGAGCTCCTGAGTGGAGTCCCAGAGCGCCAGACCTCCCCTCTTACCTGCAGCTTTCGGGAATGAGGACGTCCCAGGCTTTCGGGAGGGCACAGGGACTTGTAAACCTGGCCGAAGGCTGCGGCAGCCCCAGGCCAGAGAGCTCGGCACAGCTGACAGCAGCACTACCTGTCTGGCATCCAGGCGTTAGAGCTTGGCCTAACTGTTGCCTCTTTTCTCCCCTACAGGGTGACGATGGAGAAGTGGGGCCCCGAGGGCTGCCTGGGGAACCTGTAAGTCTGCTGACGGGATGGGACTCTGTGTCCCCTTCCTATGGTGACAGGCTGTCTCCGAGGCTGCCTCTGGGCAGACCTGGGGATAGACTTGGAGTGTAGACTAGAGAATGGCTCTGTCTTAACCCAGACACATCTGAGGAGTTCCCTGGGAGGGAAAAGAAGGAGCACCGGGGAGGGTGGTGGGACAATCTGAGGTGTCACCGGAGCTTGCCCGCCCAGAGGAGGAAGCTCGGGTCCCTGAGGGTTGTGGTGGGGCCTCCAGGGTCCATCCTGGTGGGTGTCCTAGGCCATCCTGGTGGGTGTCCAGGGTCATCCTGGTGGGTGTCCAGGGTCATCCTGGTGGGTGTCCAGGGTCATCCTGGTGGGTTTTCAAGGTCATCATGGTGGGTGTCCAGGGTCATCCTGGTGGGTGTCCAGGGTCATCCTGGTGGGTCTTCAAGGTCATCATGGTGGGTGTCCATGGGCAGTTGCAGGGTCTGAATCAGCCAGAGTTTGCCACCCTTTTTGATGGCCACACTTTCCAAAAAGGAGCGTGCAGGCAGCATGCCCCTGCCTGGGCATCAGAAAGCTGTTCCCAAAGCTGATTTCTATTTAGGGCCAAAGCAAATTTCCTTAGCAATAAAAGGACATTAATTACTTTTCACTCACTGTTGCTTTTCGAACATCTCATTTCTTTTATCGACATCAATGGGGCCGTACGCATCTGGTAATGTGAATTGAGGAGAAATATTGTGAACGCTGCATGGAGCAGAGCCTGGGGTCGGCATTTGCACGTTCATTTGGGACTAAATTATACCCTAGATGTCTGATTAGCCACGAAGGAGAATTCATCAACACAGCTCTCTGTTTAACACATGTCTAAGCGATACCTTCTGGGTCATTAACTTCTAAAAAAAATTTATATGACTAGGTATTAGAATAACGAAGGGAACATTTAAGCAGCAATGAACGTGGGAAGGATTTCTCATCTACTGCGTCTGCGAAGGTTCTATCAAAACGAAGGGCATTTGAAACCACTGTGCCTCCATCAAAGGCTCCATAATGCCCCAGTAGGCGGGGCAGGTGTGTGTGACCAGGGTGTGGCCTCCTTCCCCTGGCGGGCAGTGATTTTGCTATGTCGCTGCTCAGATCCTAGGGACAGTGCTGCCTTGGGGCCGTGCCCACACACGTGCCCCTCACTGCCAGGGAGGGTGCACAGTGGCCATCCCAGAAAAGATCTGAGCTCTAGGCTTCCTCTCCCTGCGTTTAGTCACGATGTTCCCATCAGAGACCTAGTTTCTCCCACCTCTGTCCTCCCTGCGCCCATGGAATCTGATGTCAGAAATGCAGTCGCGTATCAGTGCACGGAGGGACTGCAGAGGGAGCTGGAAACGAGAACTGGACCTAAGTGCTCCTTGCAGCAGAGGATAACTGGGCATCACGTGGGGGAGCTTTTGTGCTCACCCGCCCTGAGCAAATGTGAAAGGGCACCCATCGAGTTGAAAGGCTCACCTTTCCCTGAGGCACCCCTTGATCTCCTGTCTGACCCCCTCATCAATTCCAGGCACCCTGCCTCCACTTCCCAGAGCTGAGGTGGAGAGGTGAGGTGGGGAGAGAAGATGAAGCCGGGGGACGAGGGAGTGTTGGCCACACTCCCTGGGCAGCCTGGAGACCTGCCGCAGCGGACTCTGGAATGAGTGGGGCTGAGCGGGGCTGCACGATTTGCCTGGATTAGGACAGGGGTCCAGGATCCTGGGCCGAGTCTGAGCCTTCCTTCTCTTTCCTTTTGCAGGGACCGCGTGGTCTGCTGGGGCCAAAGGGTCCCCCGGGCCCTCCTGGACCTCCTGTAAGTCCCATCACTGCCCTCCACACCCCCCAGCCCACCGTGTGGCCCACTCGGGCCTTCGGGCAGCTCACCATGCTGGCCGCCATGCATACTTGCCCAAAGCTAGTGTGAGGTGTCAGCAGGGCTCTGATGTTCACGTGCAAAAGAAACTTCCCAGCAGGTGTGGGTTTGCAGGTGGAAGCACAGAGGCCAGTTGGCTTTACAACTCTCCCCTTTCCTACATATAGATGTGCTGTTACAAACAGTAACCAGGATGCCACATTTCCTCCCTGCTTGAAAGCATTTCTAGCAGCTTTTGGAAAGTTCTGGAAGGAGATAGAAGCCCGTGGTTCCAGTGGGGCTTTGTCCCATTGGGCAACTTCCTCAGGGCCAGGCCTGGCCCGTCCACCCTCTCAGTCCATCTGCCCTGCTCCCTGAGAACTCAGGGCCTGCCCCACACACTGTGGGCCTGGCAGCTCCGGTAGCCCTCCACCTTTGGGATTTATTTGGGATCAAGCTCTTCCCCGTCCCCAAAGGATATGCCATCCTCTGACACATGGCAGGCAGGCGCCAAGCCTGTTGAGTGGGATTTTCCTTCTGAGCGTTGTTCATTCTTAGCATTCGGTCTCTCTTTTTAATCTCATCCAGGGTGTGACGGGTATGGATGGCCAAACAGGTCCGAAAGGAAACGTGGTAAGTCTCAGGTGTCCCCACCGCCTGGCCTCCTGGTGATTACTCGTGCTCACTCCTAGCCAGGCCAGGGAGATCTATTGCCATGGAAACCAGAAGGGGTGGAGCAGGCCTGGGGGGAGGGGTGGCGGGGGCAGAGCTCCTGCTAAGCCTGTTGTCCGTTTCCTATTCCCTCTGAAGCAGCCGGTCAGCCCAGGTGTGGAGGGAAGCCCTCTGTCGTTGCACACGATGAGCTGTGACCAGCACGTGGCGCCCCCTGAGAGGCCTCATGGGCCCTCTGTCTAGTCTGAGGGCACTGGCAGACTGCAGCATGGCGGGATGGTTTGGGAATTTTCTGGCCAGTCTTTCCCGTGCTCCTTCCTGGCGGCTCCTTCTTGGGCGTGTTCACAAACAAAAATGAACGCTCCTTGCATCGGGAGCATAGTCGCAAGGCTCCATGTCGCGAGCCTTGCAGGTGCTGGTCTGGTTCCGCTGTCTGCCACTGGGCCCCTGCCTTTTCCTATCTGGGCATCCCCCTCTGGCACTTGCTTGGGCATGAGAACAGATGGAAAGGACGAAAGACCAGGAAGGGGCACCCAGGCCTAAGGAAGGAGGTGCAGTTACCCCTGCCCGCCCTCCAGAGCCCCCTTGAGTGCCTTTGCTTTTGTTTCTTGTAGGGTCCCCAGGGAGAGCCTGGCCCCCCGGGACAGCAGGGCAATCCAGGAGCCCAGGTAAGTGAGTCCGGGGTGGGCTCCTGGGCAGCGGGAGGGGCAAGTCTTCAGTGCAGTGCCCTGGGCCTGAGCAGTCACTGAGCGCTGCCCCCAGCTGCTGGTCCAGCCCCAAGGGGCCTGCAGCCTGGAGGTGACCTAGAACCCGGTCGGTGCCCGGATGAGGGAGAGGGTCAGGGAAGGTGGACGGATGGCAGGGAGGGCTTCTGAGCCAACCACTTCCTGACCTTCTTGCCCTATTCTTCCCCTCCTAGGGTCTTCCAGGGCCGCAGGGTGCAATCGGTCCTCCAGGAGAAAAGGTAGGTGGGCTGAGCTGGATGTAGTGGTGCCACCGACTGCCATCAGGGTGCCGCCTACCCACCCGGGAAGCACGGCTCCTGCCCGAGTGCAGGCTGGTCAGGAATGCCAGTCATTGCCCGCTTGTGATGTGAGCCTCAGTCCTCCCCCAGAGGTGGCGAAGGCCAGGTCACCGAGCGCTGAGCCAAGGGGACGATCATGGATCCGTGTCATTCATTGACTTATAAATTCATTCATTCATTCATTCATTCTTTCATTCATTCATTCTCTAGCCGTGTAGAGTTCCCAGATTTAGGCAGAAAAGTAAACATGAGATGCCCAGTTCCATTTCAACTGTTGTGTTTGTCTGGAACCCGAATTTAACTGGGCACCTTGTTTTGTTGTTTTGTTTCCACTAAATTTGGCAACCCTAAATATATCCTTGGCACCTACTACTCCTAGGTGCCCGGGAGAGACCCACAAACACGCTGGCACTTCAGAGCTGCGGCCTGACCCCAGGCACCAGCGGCTTCAGTTACCTCAAAGCGCCTTGTGGGGACCAGCGGGATGACCTCTCAGGGTGGTTCTCAGGGCCCCATGATCGCCTGGGGGGCTTGCCGGGCGCTACAGGGCCTGGCGCTCCTGTCCTCACCTGGTGGGTACATGTGTTCCAACCTCAGAACCCGAAGGCCCTGGGAACAGCGAGGAGTGACCCGCCCTCACTGGTGCTCCTGGTGGCTCCACGCTCTGAAGCCAGTGGGGGCAGAACACCTCTGAGCATCCTCTTCAGCAAACGTTTTTTGGGCAGAAGTGCTGAAAAGTAACCCCGGGGCCATGTAGAGAGGGCGTGCAGCCTAAGGGACCCTTGGGACCCCTGGAGCATCTGTTCACGGAGCCTCTGGTTTGTTCTAGGGTCCCCTGGGTAAACCAGGCCTGCCAGGGATGCCCGGCGCTGATGGACCCCCAGTGAGTAGCCCTGCCCTCCTCATCCTCTCTCTCTCTCTCTATCTCTCACACAGACACACACACACACACACACACACACACACACACACACACACGTCTGTCCCAGGGATGGGGGCTGGGAACCCAGGCCACCTGCTGCCTCCCTTGCTCTGGGGAAGCTATGTGTGTGTGGCCCTCATTCACTCTCTGCCAACTGCTTTGATGAAGACCCATTTGAGAACTCAAGCTGGACTGCTCAGGTAATCACTGGGTTTTGGACACACTTTCTGTAACGTGTTTCCATGAAAGGGTGGTGATTGCATGAATAGGAGCGTTAGTCACTTGTCAGGGTGGACTAATTTCTTATCAAGACTCAGCCTTGCGTTTTTAACTCTATGGAGGGCTGGGCTGGGCTCCAAGCGATTGCATGTGTCACCGGTGTTTGAAGGAAAGGGCAGTGTGTGCCGGGTATATTTTTAGGGATCGCACACTGAGAAGGGAGGGTGACTAACAAATGCATTTGCAATGTGTGAACACACAGCTGTGGAGCCAAATTGGGTAACGCCTAGAAATAGCGAGTTAGTGACAAACCCAATCTGTGTGAAGGGAGAGGAGTGGGGAAGTGACAAGCGCTCGGGCCTGCGTGGGGTGTGGGTGTGTAACAGTTTATCGGTACCCACCATCCTCTTTTTAAGTTGCTGGTGGGTTTTTTTTTAGAGTATTCAGTTAATGATGCATAGGATCCTATTTCAGAAAACAAGATTAGCCAATTTAATTTTTCAGACAGTGATTTTGTTGCTTTAATACCACTGTTAACAACTGCAAGGAAGTTTAACTACTTCAATGATTGATTGGTGATTGTTGAACATACAACTGTCTTTGCGTTTTCATGGCTGAGAACTGTTGGGTCCAGAGAATCACAGATGGCCAATCATCCCACCGTATCTGAACCAGCAGGCTCCAACCATCCATTCCCACGGGAACCCTTTTGGGGCTTCGGTCCCCTAGACTTCTGGGAGCTTGGATAGGAAGTGATGGATATTTCACAATGTGTCATTTATGTTCTTTAATTTACATTTACACTTAATTGCATTTTCAAATTATAAAATAGGACAACTTGTTATGGAAACTTAGGAAAATAAATGAAATGACCACAGAATGAAAATCATCCCGATCCCACCCCCATGAGTTAAACCACTGATGGCAGGTGGATGTATAGTAGTCTAGTCGTTTTTCTGTTCTGTTCATCTCCTGCAGTTTTTAATGTCAATGGAGCATTTACCATAATGTGTCAGGCCCACGGCCGTGGCCCTGCAGGGAGGAGGCGGTGCCTGGGTGTGGAGTGGGCTGCCCGAAGCCCACTGCCCTCCCCTCCCCGCTTCCGCCATGGAGCCCCCTCCCCACACTGAAACCTCCAGTGCACCGGGGTCCCTGAAGACTCACCAGTTTCCTTTCAGATTCTATGGGGAAACGGGGGCCTTTAAGAGGACCCTTGCCGGGGTGCCACTAGGCTGCCTCTTGTAGGCTCTCCATTTCTCTTCCCCGACCAACATTTAAACTTTACAATGCGAATGTACCGTGGATCTGTCTGAGTGTGACCAAAGATGCTGAAAGCAAAGGATGAAAAGGGACACTGCAAGCCCGGAGAAGCGAGCCCGTTTTTTATGTGCACTTGGAGGGAAAGAAAGATTTTAAAACATTTTTTTTCTCCTTTACAAAGGCAGCGCATTGCTGAGCAGCCTTAAAGAGAGGGTTTTCTTTCTTTTGCTCCCTGTGTTAGTTTGCTATGGTTTTGGTTTTGGCTTAAGAAAGGAAGATTGACTACAAACCCTTCCAAAAGCCTGAGGTTTTTCAGAGCAGACTCGATGCACTGAGACCTATTGTTAGATGGCTCTGGCTGGCATACGATAGGGAAATGGGTGAACAAGTTATGATGCAAAGGAATATTGCAGTGCCAGTAAAAATTGAATTTCGGCGATATTCCGTGACGGGAGACAAGGCCATTGTATAATATTAAATTAAAACTATGGCACACGAAGCCAATTTTGCATGCATATGTGGCGAGAAATTACATTAGAGGGGCGCTGTCACACAGTTGGCTTTTGTGCTGTGTGTGGGCAACTTATGAAAGATTTTAATTTTCTTTTCCACTTACCTAATTGTCTGCAATGAACATACGTTACTTTTTTAATCAGAAAAATATCAAATACAAATAATTTAAGCTTTATTAGTTTTCCGTTATGAAAGTAACGCTCATTACAGAATATTGGAAAAATGTAAACTAGTAGAAAGATAGAGGAAAATGGCCTGGCCTTTCATTCCAGAAAACTCAGTCACCCTTATTTTGGTATGTTTCCTTTCAATCTGGTTCTGTTCAAACATTTTTAGTAAGCTAGCTTTGTTCTCCCCCAATAGTTACTCTCATTCTATAAATACAACTTAAAATGTATCTAGTGAAGTTTGACCTCAATTCAAATAGTAATAACTTGATAATTGCTCACATTTGTCGGTCACATGCGCTCTTTTTCATCTCCTCGGCAACTATATTATCATCTCCGCCCTTAAGTGACGACGTTACCACGTGGAGGAGCTCCTTGCTCCCCTGAGTGACCGAGACGTGGGGTCTGCTCCCCCCGCCCCCGGGCACGTCACTCGGACCCTGGGCCTTGGCCACCCACAGACACCCCTTCCACTTCAGTTCCTGAATAGAAGAATGTCTGTGGTTGATGGAAACCAGTAAAGGCCCCCAAAAACCCATGTAGAAGAGGGAGCAGGACTCACTCCCTCCTGGCCACCTCGAAGTAAAGCATCTTCCCCTGGGTCCAATTTGGGTCCAGGCCACCACCATGAGGAGTTGGCACCATGAGCCTTGTTTCTGGAAGGCAGTGTGGTGGGTGGTGTGTCCCCTCTGGGCTGGAGCAGCAGGCATGGTCCTACCCGTGGCTGATTTCCCTCACAGGCTGGCGCCACCAGGCTCCCCGAGGGTACCCACCCTGCAGAGGGGCTCGGCACCCTCCCACTTGCTTTGTCACCATGGTAGCCTGTTTGCAACTGCCTCAAGTCCAATTGCACAACTAATAAAAATTAAAAAGAACACACATTCCCCCTATTTATTCGAAGAGATGAGATTTGGGTCTCTATAACGCTGCCGTGTGCCAGAAATAGAGTCCTAGGTCTTTAGAACTCTCAAGCTGAAAGAGCTTCCAGCCCTCCGCCTCATCTTACACATGAGAAACTTGAGGCCCCGAGAGCACAGGCGACCTACCCAAGGTCACACAGCGGGTCAGGTGTAACCGGGAGTAGAATCAGGCGGGCCTGGGGGTGGAACCGTATTTCCAGACAATACTTATCTTTCTGCTTTTATCATCAGTGTTTGTCTCGTGAACTCAAGGGCATTAAATCTAGTGGCCAGCTTGGGTGGGAAAGTCAGAGAAGCTCGAATTCCTGAGAATGGAATTGGTCTTGGCTGGGTGGGCGTGTGACCAAGGGGCCATAGCCGTTTCCACTGGGCCTCAGCTCCACATCTGTGGCATGGAGGATTAGTCCCCAGCTCCCCCTCCATCTGCATCAGCTGGGCAGGGGGAGTGATGGAGGCACCTGCATGAAGACCTGGGAAGGTGCTAGGACCCCTGGAAAATGACAGGCTGTGGCTCACCCAGCCCTTGCCCTGCCTGTCTTCACATCCCCCGACAGTGGAGATTTTATGACAGCACCTGGATCGCTAGTCTAGGAAGCAGGGTGCCCAGGGGTCTGGTCCCACCTCATTGCTTCTTGTTCGGCCACAGATTTGTTTTGCTGAGTGACGTTGAGCAAATGCCCTTGTCGTTGCTCTTTCCACTCACCCACAGTTGGGGGCGGGCTGGGTACCAACAGAGCCAGGAGACACTGGCACACAACCGTGCCTGCAGCACACCCGTGGGCTTGGGAGTACGGTCTCCTCCAAAGTCGACTCCAGCCCTCGCCAGGCCTTGGCTTTCCCACTTCACAGATGACGCAGCCAAGGGTCGGGGGCTGAAGGACTAGCCCAGGCCACGTGGCTGGGTGTGGCTGGGAGTGACTGAGCGAGCTTAGCTCCCTGTCATCTTCTAGCGCTCCCCGCTTTTGTTTTCACGGGGTTGGGGGCGTGGAAGGAGATGAGAGGGACCCCAGCTCCTTCTCCTATGTTGTAAGACTGCTGAAGGGGCAGTCTGCTTGTGGAGTGGCCACTGACGAATGCAGCCCTTCTCTTTCGTGACAGGGGCACCCTGGCAAAGAAGGCCCTCCAGGAGAGAAGGGAGGCCAGGTAGGTACACCGCATGCCGCCCCTCCAGTGCCCCCTGCAAGGCCAGCCTTGGGGCTCTCAGCCCCCTTCTGCTCTGGGACCCGCGCTCAGAAGGGGATGAGCAGGGACATCTGTGCCCGTCCTCGGGTGGTTATGCCGAAGGGACATTCCACCGAGAAGCTGGGTCCTTCCATCCTGTCTGGGTCTATGGACCTCACTCCACCCTCAGCTTCTGCACATGGGGTGCAGGTGCGGCCGACCTTGACCAGGCAGAAACCGGGCGCCCACGCAGGCTCTGGGCCAAGGCTCCTCCTGACCCATCGCCTCTGTGTGATTAGGGCCCAAGGTGTGTGTGAGTGGGGGGGATGCTGGTTGGAGTTTCCGGGGGGCCTGAGCCGCCGGGGATGTGCCCACTGCACTGCCCTTCCTACTGCCGCCTCCCCAGGCCCACACCTGCTCCAGGAGCCAGGAACGGTCGTCAGCTGGCAGTGCCTTTCTTTAGTGACAATTTGGCCCTTCCAGAGCATCAGAGCCCCCCCTGCCCCATCACCACTCCCCACATCCCGTTCCTGAGTCATGGGGGTGTGACCTGAGATAGTTTGGGTGCGGGTGTTCACGCATCTGGAAACACACGGTGTGCTCCTGCCTTTACCGTGGGGATGGGGACAAGTGCCCGTGGGAACTGGCCCTGTGTGTCTCCTTCGGGGGCCTCTTCTGAGAGTCTGACCTGGGATGTCCTCTCTGCTCCTAGCAAGAGGGGAATTTGTTGATGGAGGCCAAGCTTTCCGGCTTGTGCGGGAAGGACCCAGGAGTGCACCAGACTTAACCATGCCCTGCCCACCTGAGATGGAACTCATGGTCTTTCCCCTTTGGTTTCAGGGTCCACCTGGCCCCCAGGGCCCAATCGGCTATCCGGGACCACGGGGAGTCAAGGTGAGATTCTTGCCCTGCAGGTCTTCCTGGAGGTCGGGTTGGCCTGCGGCTTTGGGAATTCCTCCATGGTTTAACCTTTCTCCGGCGCAAACTATAGCCCTGGTCCTCCCAGCCTGTGTGGGGGATGTTGGGTCCCAGACAGAGGGCCTGAGCAGGGGAGGGAGTGAGCAGCCCAGGAAGGGCTGATTCAGAGCAGGGGACAGTTCCCTGTGTGTCTGTGACAGCACAGAAGACATGATGGTCGCCATCAGTCATGACAGGATAGCACTCTTTTGCCTCCTGCTACTTTTATCGTCACCATTTGTCAAGCTTCCAGCTGCCGTCCCAAGTCCCTGAAAGATAGTGGTCTCAGCCAAGGTGCAGAGCCCCTCATTTCCTGGGGACATTTTGTCTGGGCCATTTGCACATTCAAGTAAGAGAGTCTGGCCCCGTGGACAGCATCTGGGAGTCCGGGGGACATGTCCATGTATTCATAGTTGTGTTTCAGCTGTTGAAAGGCTTCTGGAATCTTGTTACACAGGGCGCAGAGCTCCAGAACAATCTCCCAAACAAGGTCCCGTCTGCTCTGGCGTCGCTAACTGTGTTTGCTCTGAGCCATGGAGTGGAATCTCCACTTAGGCCGCTCTCTGGACACGCCAGGCATGCGTATACGGAGAAGCAGGTGCCCCCAGAAATTGCAGGGTGGGGGGAGCACTCCTCCTCCTCCCAGGACAGGCACGTTGCTGCGTCTTAAAGCTCTAGGTGATCGGCAGCTTTGAGAAAGCCAGTGGTGGTTCCTTCAAAATGACGTTAACTTGATGTGGAGGAAAATCCGTGAAGACACAGATGAAAAACAGCTCGCTTCGTGTGGGCGATTGCGTGACCCACCGCTGCTGCGCTCTGCTGCCCCGCGCTTGTGCTTGCGGGCATTTCTGCGCATGAGTGTGCGGCAGCCCTGCCGGGTGGAGAGTGGAGAACCCAACACCTCAGTTTTCAGCTGCTTGGCCCATTTTACCCCCAAATTGATGCTGCCGGTAGAACCCAAACCCACACTTGCTTATTCCTAATCAGCTGCCCCTTCCTGGACCCCAAGTGGCCCGACTTCCGTTTCCCAGGGACCGGATGGACGAAGCTTATGAGCTGCTGCAGAGAGATGAAACCAGGCGGGCCAGGTTTCTCTCTGCAGCGGGCTTTCCCAGCATGCCTAGAGAGTTCTATAAGGGTGATAATTGAGCAGAAATGTTGATTATGTTTATTTTACAAATTCTTGTTGCCGAGCAGAAGCCTCTGCCAGCTCCCCGACATGGCTAATTGCATAATGCTGCTTCTGCCAGCTAAGAGGTGTTTGCTTTAAAATGTTTATGAAGAATGCTCTTATCTTGTCTATCTGATTAAAATTCATTCACAATGTGTGCAATCCGGTTAGACTTGGAAGCAACGAGTGGAAGGAAAGTGAGGGCTGGATGCTATTTTCATTGGAGAAATAGATTCTCAATCTCCTGGGCACTTGAAAATGTAACGAGCAGCAGGCCTCCAAGGGAGGTGACAGCGGAGGGTGGGCATGGTGGCCCAGCTTTCACCACTGGAGACCCACAGCCCTTGGTAAGGGAGGTCTAGCTTTTCCCCATGGAGTCCTGCCTTCTTCCTGAGAGAGGGGCGCCTCCTGTTCTTTGATTTCACTACCTGCAAGCATCCGCCCACTGCCCTCTGTCTTGCCCTGGTCTGAGGGGTATCGGTTTGGCGTGACTGCACAATCACATCCACCTCTCATGGAGCCCACAGGAGCTGGGTGGGCTGGCAGGAGACCCCAGACACGCATTCACTCCAGGCCAGGCCGGAACCCTGTCCGTCCTGGGCTCACATCTGCGGCCAAGCGGCCCCTCACTCTGCTGTGCTAGCTCCTTTGGTCCTGCTCCCCCAGCACTGGCTACGGGGCCTTTGGGATGTGCTGGCCCAGGGGTTCACAGCCTAGGGCACTCTGGAGACATTTTTGATTGTCACGACCTGGGGGCTACTGTTGTCCAATAGGTAAAGGCCGGGGATGCTTCTCAGCACCGTGCAGTGCACAGGGCGTCCCCAGTGTCAACGTGTGCGGCCGAGGAACCCAGTCGTTTGCTCCTGGCCTCTGACGTGGGTCACGAAATGGTAGAACTCGGTAGGGAGGGGTTCTGGTGATTCTCTGTCCTACCCTGCTGTTTTCAGAAGGACGAGGGCAGTGGAAACCCTCACACAGCAAGAGGGAGGGGAGCTGGTGCCAGAGCCCCCACGGCATCGGGGTGTCAGGGTAACGCTGTGCCTCTCCTCTATCGCAGAGTATCTCACGGCCCGGGGACGACGGAGCCCGGGGCGCTCGTGGCGTCACACTGTGCTCCGGGGCGAGGCCAGGCCCAGCTCTCAGCATCTCTCCCCATCCCTCAGTCTCTCCAGCTTTTCCCAGCTCCTCTCGGGGGCCCCAGGGAAAGGCTCAGAACTGCGCAGTCTGTGCAAAGTTCTTGCCACAAGAGGGCAGCTGGCAGCCCACGGGTCCAGGGAGGTGGCGCAGCTGCAGCCTCGGCTGGAAGCGAATCCGGAGGCCTGGCCTCTCTCTGTGTGTCCCGTGGGCAGGTGGCCCGAGAAAGCCTGTGGCAGGTGGCGGTCAGTGTCTGTGCCCCGCTGGGAGGCCGGAGGGGGTGGCTACTGAACTCCAGTCCCGGGACTGATTGGCCTGCCCGGCCACACGCTGGCGCCACAAATCAGAGGACGCATCCTGCCCTTGGGTCTTGTTTAGCATGGAGATGAGGCGTGTCCGGAGCTGACAGCACTAACAATCATTAGTAATTAATAATGTCATACCGTGTCACCATATAGTAATAACACTGGAGCATGAAGCTAATCTGATGGCGCATGCTACCGCATCTTAAGTGCCTACTGTGTGCTAGGCACTGTCCCCTCCCAGCTGCAGGAGCGGGGTTAAGGTTGTCATCACCCCCACTTTCCAAACGAGGAAACCGAGGTTCACAGAAGTCTGGGATGTTGTCAGGGCTCTGAGTGGGGTCAGGGCGTGAGCCTGCAGCCTGATTCCAGATCCCACGCTCAGGCCTCACGTCCCGCCTGCTCCCCAGACCTCGGAGAAGCGGATGTTTGTGGAAGGGAACAGGATGTCAGTGGAGGCCAGTCCAGAATTGCTGATACGTGGATATGGGGACAGGAGGCACCTTTGGAGCCTGCAGAGTGGGGACACGCGGGAGGGAGCGTGTCTGTGGGGTGGGGTGGCTGGGCTCACGTGTCGGCTGCTCACGTGTCAGCCTCCCTTGGTATTTGGGGCTTAGACCCATTGCTTTCAGGGCTCAGATGTTTGCATGGTCACTCTTTATCTTTTTGTTTGTGTAGGGGGCAGATGGCATCCGTGGTCTGAAGGGTACCAAGGGTGAGAAGGTGAGTGTCCCTTCCTGCCGTGGTGGCCCAGACGGGCCCAGAGCTGGGTTCCTTTGGTGTCACCTGAGGTTGATGTTGCCTCTGAGTATTGTTGGAATTGATACCACCCTGGGGGACAGACTGTTTGCAAAAGGACAAGTGGAGGAGGACAGGCCCTCACAGCTGTGGGTATGTCTCCTGGTGGCGCCAAGGCTTCGAGGCTTTGCGGCTCTGCCCAAGGCCCCGCCCTTCCGCAGAGGCCAGCAGACGCAGCAGCCCCCTTCCCAGGCAGGCCACATTGCAAGGCAGCTGGCAAAATGGTCCATTTAGTTGTTAGGTGCCCTTCCAGGGCAGCCTTCAAGCTTCAGCAGAGCTGGGAGGAGAGGGAGAGAGGGCACCCCCACACCTCCGGCTGGCCAGGCATGGATCCTTTTCTGTGGAATCTGGCCTCGTTGAGGTGGCTCGTCACGTGGCCACACTGGGCTGGAAGACACAGGAGCTGGGCCTCTTTGACCCGTGTTTGCTACGCTTCCTTGCCCTGGTCCTGTTCTCAGGCTGTTTTGTGGAAGAAGCAGGCATACCCATAGGGTGTCCTGGTTCTTCCTGGAAGTTGTCCAGAGCAAAGCAGAGCCTTGAGTCCAGGTTTTGAAGGACCCGCCCTCAGCGGGGGCCTTGGGAAGTGTGGGAACCAAGGGCGTGTCCATCCCAAGGGCTCACATTCCACGTGGAGCAGATGTCCCCACTGGCAGGGACAAGAGCAGGCTCCCATCCTTGAATTCCCATCCCATTGGTCCCAGGACCTTCGTCCTGTTGAAGGTGGCTCTTCAGAGCTCAGGTTGGTCACACTTATCCCTTAGCCAGAGACAGGGCTGCTTGACAGAATGTTGACCGGCTTGCACCGGAACTCCTGTTGGCCGGGAGAGTTCCTGCTCTGTCCCCGGGGGGTCCGGGAAGTGGCCAGAAGTGGGAGGAGGTGAGGCGCCGCAGCCCTGGACTTCAGCATTGGTGAGGCAGCAGCTGGTAAAGCACCATGACAGGCCCGGGGTCCCGCGGCGGCTGGACATGACCAAAGCCTCGACCCTTCTCAGAAGCTGCCTGCCTCCACGTGCAACTCCGCCGGCCTTGAAGCTCACGTCCAGGCCGCGTGTCCCAGGGCTGGAGGGATGAGCCCAGGGTGCAGGTCCTGGGAACGACGGGGAGGTTGCCCGCCAAGGCCCCTCCCCCGGGAGCAGAGCAGCGCCGTGCAGTGTTCGAGGACGCACTCTCTCCGGTTCCTGACTGGGAAAGTCCAGGCTAGGGACCTGAGTGGACAGTAAGCCACAGACGTTTGCAATTCCCCTAAAGTATGCACTCCCTGTAAAGTGCAGGACTGTGTAACAGAACGGAAGGCCACCTGCTTGTCAGGCCCAGTCCCGCAGGTAGGACCCACCCTTCCCCAGGCCCATTCCTTCCAGTGAGGAGGTGCAGTAGCAGTCTGGTTTTCCCTTGGGGGCATTTTCCATCCAGCTCTCCCCTCAAATGTTCCCCACCTCCTGTCACTCCATCATGGACACAGTGGAGCCACTGTGACAAACGGATGCCAACAGGGACCCAACTGCTTACTGCCTGGTGGTGCCGAGCTTTCGGATTCACGTGGGGCCCAGCCAGCTGCAGGGCGCCGAGCCAGCCCGAACCGCAGAGCTTCATGTCTGTGAATACGGAGCATTAACAGGACACACTTCACAAGGGACAAGGGACTGGGCACTCGGATCCTCCTGGCATGTCCAGCGCCTATGCTGCAGCCCAGAGGCTCTGGGTTGAGACCGTGTGTCGAGTGTGCAGTGGGTAAGCCATCCCGGGGGTTCCTGCATGTAGACCGAGGCTCTTTCTCTCGTCCCTCGTGCAGGGAGAAGATGGCTTTCCGGGGTTCAAAGGAGACATGGGCATCAAGGGCGATCGGGTGAGTATCTGGGGGAGGGAAGGGCAGGTGGAGTGTGGGACCCCGCGGGAGGCTCTAGGAGGGGCTGGGCTGTTTGGGGCCCCAGGGTAGCTTCTCAGGACCCACATGACGCCTCTGTGGACATTCCTGGTCTGCAGGCAGGGACAGCTGGGCGCCCTGGGGCCTGCCTCTCTGTCTCCTCCTTAGCTTTCATTCTGCAGCAGCTCTCACCTGGTATGAACCCCCTAATTACTGGGGTCAGCTTGTGGTCACCTGCCCCTCTGTCCTGTGTCCTGACCCTACACATGTGGGTCAGTGGGGACCAGTGCTCTAGGTTGTAGAGCAATTTATTTGGCTCAGCAAGTTGCCTGGGAGAGAGAGGACGGGCTGCAGCAGTGGCCCGGTCTAACCAGGGAGCATAGCAGCCTGCCCAGGGCCACAGGCCGGTCACCAGCTGGGCAGCACCCTCAGCCCTTAGGGCACCTTGGCCCCCAAACCTCTCTTCAGTACTTTCTAGGACCCCACAGAGCCCTGCTCTGCAGCCTCCTGCTGGGCTCAGGACACCTGGCAACAACCTACTTATCTCCTGATGACTGATTGATGTCAGCTTTAGAGAAAGCTGTGGGTGGTAGGGAGGGTGGGGTTTGCTCACTGGCAGGCGCCCAGTAGGTGGCCACTAACTGTGTTTTGGGGAGTGAGCAGAGGGTGACGCCAACGACCCTGCAGAAGGTTCCCTCAGGGCCCACGCCTGCTGGGAGGGAACAGTTAGAAGTCTACCTAATGGCTTCGAATGAGGCAGGAGGAAAGGGGGTGCCTGTGCCATCCCGGTGGGCGTAGCGGTGGCAGCAGCTGTGCCCACACCTGGCTGGGCGCCTGTCAGCTGCCGTCATTATTCCCCTAGGAAGTGGGCCTGCAGGGCCCTCCCAGAAGATGCCAGAACCCGAGAGCCCATATACTTGGCGCTTTGTCCCAGACTGAAAAGGCAGAGGCGGTCTGTGCCTGCATCAGAAGGAGGGAGAACAAAAGAGAGGGATTCATTTCACAATTATGTCCCAGTTATGTTGCTTCTAAAGATAGCCATTCTAGAACTTTCTCCATGGTGGCATACCCTGAGTCCCCAAATTAAGGCAGGGACCTCCCTCAGTTTGGCTGGTGAAAGTCCCTTTTATCCTGTGTCTCTGACAACTCGAATTTGGGGTCCATATTAGGAAGGCACATTTCAAAAGACATTGCACTGTCGCATACCTCCCCGTGAGCTGGCCTCTTGTTGGGAATGGAGGGGGACAGAGCCCAGAAGCTAGGACACTTTGTCAGCCAGGAAACAAGTGTCATCAGACTGATTTCTCCCACAGAGGAATTTCTGCCGAGCGCTTGGCATCTCCTAGGTGCTGAGTAAACATGCAAAGGGTTCTTTTGTTGAACAAGAAAAACAAAAGGACTCTTCTTAGGGACAGAGAGTTCTTGACCCGCAGACAAATCAGGTCTTACTAATAAGTGGGCTTACTAATATTTCTCATCCGTGCCGTGCCCATTTTTGTCGGGGCTTTGCACAGATGTTCTGCAGCTGCTCCTGGAAACCAGCGGTCAGAGGGGGACTCGTCAGTGGGTGAAGAGGTCCGGGCTGGGCGCTCAGAGGCTAGGCCGGACCCCGAGGCTCTCTTCCTTGTCTGGGCCCAGGCCTCGTAACTTGGGGCAGTATTCAGGCCCCTTCCGTCTCTGGGATACATCCTGGGGTCTCCTGTGTGCCAGTTATGCCTAGGCAACTGCCTGGCCCGGCGACCACAGTCCATCGTGATAACTCCTGGGGTTTCAGGAAAAGAAACAGCCCCCGCCCTCTGCCAGTGTAGGGGTTATTCTGCCCAAACTGGGGAAGTCTCAATTCCCCAGAGTTATTTCAGGCAGAAGCCCTCGATTTAGAGAAGGTCATCGGGAAGCAGGGGTGTGTGGCCCTCGGAAATGGCCGGCCAGCCTCTGCGCAGAGGGAAGCGTGGCCATCCAGCAGGGCCCTGGGATTTGCTGCGTGAGGCTCTGGTCTTGTCAGGACATGAAGAGGTTTCATCTGCTTGAGGGAGCCCTGGCGGAGCTGGCCGGGTGGCTCTGACCACAGGAGGCCGGGATCCAGCCCCTGACTCCCAGAGTGGTGGTGGGAGTCACAAGGGTGGGGGGAGAAGACGGGGGTATCCCTCACCTGCCCTTTTCTGACTTGCAGGGTGAGATCGGCCCACCTGGTCCCAGAGGGGAAGATGGCCCTGAAGGCCCGAAAGGCCGTGGAGGTCCGAATGGCGACCCAGGTCCTCTGGGACCCTCAGGAGAGAAGGTATGTGACACAGGGTGCTCGACTACTTCCTGTGGACGGCCTTTCCTGGTGACCTCATGCGTCTAGGCTGGTGACTCATCCCGCTGAGACCCCTAGATGGGGGTGGTGGGTTCCTGCACAGGTTTCCGTCCCATTCCCTCTACCCTGACATGCTTGCCGACCCCCCAGCGAATTTGTTGACAGACCCGTCCCTTTCTTGTCCCAAGTTTGGTCCTTCTGAGCACTTTGCCGGCCCCCAGAGAGCTGCCTCGTCCAGGTGCTCCCGAGCGTGGGGTCTGAGCCTGGCAGCCACACACACCAGCTGTCAAGGGCGCCTCCACGTGCAGTTGTTCTGATACCTCCTGCTTCTGGCTGTAGAACACTGCCCGCCCACCTTTCATCTTGTCCCTGTCACCTCACCTTTAGGCCACGCACAGAAAGGGGCTTATAAGTGACGCAAACATCCTGCCCCAAGGCTGGAACTTTTTCACAAAGTCTCATTGACAGAGAATTCTTCTGTCCGGCCTCTCCCTCCATCACTGTGGCTTCAGAGATGTCATCGATCCTTCTCGCAGGGCCTTTGCTTGTCAGTCAGGGAGGACCAGGGTTACAGGAGAGACCATCCCAAAAGGACAGGGCCTCTCTGTGATGACCGTGACCTTCAAGAAATACCGTGCCAGCTGTGTAATGCAACGCCTTTTTCTCCCCAGGGAAAACTCGGAGTCCCGGGGTTACCAGGTTACCCAGGAAGGCAAGGGCCAAAGGTAATGTACGATGGCACATCCCCGGCCCTCTCCCCGCCCTGTGCGTTGTCACCCGTGTGCCATCTCTCAGGTGACTCCCATGACAAAACAGTGTCTCATTCCCCATCTCTCTCAGTGCTGCCTGTGTGTAGCCCCTGCGTTCACTTGGCAGGATCGGAAGGAGGTGACGGACAATTAGTTGAGCGTTTCAGAGAAAGGGACAAAGCCAGCCCGAGCCGTGGACCATACCTCAGGGTCCTCGGGGCCTGTGGCCCTCTTAGGGGCTTTGTCTACGGGTTTCCACACCCAGAACTCATGACTGACACCTTTCCTGGCTCTGATTCACCCTGGAGGTTTGAAGGTTATTTGCACATAACTGGGTGTAAAAGAAAGACAGGACCTTTTTCATAGGAAATCATGTTCTGCTGTAAGTGAAAGAGCTCCTTAAGGCTTTGGAATCTCACCTTTTATTATTCATGGTTCTTCCTTAAAAAATAACCAGCTGCCTGCAGGAGAGATAAATTAAGCACAAAGGAGAACTCGCCTCTCAGGTTTGCACCTACATTTCTGCCTTCCTCTGGCTCAGGCTGGTTCAGACTCACAACCGGTCCAGCTAACAGGAGGGCCGGTGGGCTGGGCCTACTTAGCTATTTCTGCTCTGGTGAAGGAAGTGCCCAGCTCAGTCCTTCCTGTGGGAGCTCCGGTCCCCACTCGGGGTGCCAACCCACACCCACTGTGCAGGGGGGCAGTGTGCTGTGACGCAGGAATTTTGTTTAGGGCCTGGCAGGGGGGCATGGAACACGCTGTGACGTGGCTGCCTACTCGTGGCGTCCGCCATATGTCAGATGAAGAGGGGCTGATGGACACGTTTTCCCTTTGGGGAGGAGAGGAGAGAAGAGGAGAAGTTCGGGGAGGTGGGGGTATATAGGTCAAGTTCAGGCAGCCTTGGGAAGGGCGTGGGCGGACCCTGGAAGCTGCTTGGACAGTTTTGAGTCCTTGGGCAGCAACTGGATGTAGCCAAGCTCTCACGCACGGAAACCCAGTCTCTGAACTGAGCACAATGAAACCAGCACCCCAGGTTTCCTTGGGACAGTCTCCTGCCTGATAGGGGGGGCATATGGGTGGTTGGCCAAGCTCAGCCCCCTGTGAGAAGTTCAAGGTTAAAATTGGCAAACTTTTCACAGTCCAAGCTCATCTTCAGGTCAGGATTTCAAGCCACTTAGAGAGTAGAGACCTGTGAAGATGGTGAGCACCCCCTGTGAGCGAGTGGGACGCCGCAGACAGTGTCACAGGGGAGGGAGCCCACATAGCAGGTGTGGGATACTTGCTAAATCAAAGCCTTTGGTCTCATCTTCTGCCCACGTATACCTTGTAGATTTCTAGAATTAAATAGCTGTTAGATGCTACGTTCGGTACATGAATTTGCATTTATTTCTGACTTTACAAGCTGCCATGCTTTATTTAGGTGTTCTGGGAGGATAACAAAATATGACAAGGTGCAGTAAACAAAATGTCGTAAGTGTGAGATCCATACATCACCTCCAGTTAATCTTAGTTGTATCCAGTCCCTTTTCTTCCAAAACACTAGCATTTTCAAGACATGGGTGTGTGAGAGGAGGGTGTGAAGAGAGGGAGAACAGGGGAAGCACGGTGAAGACTCTGTTTTGGTTTTTAGAGTTGGAGTCTGTGAGATGGTTAAGAAATGTTCATGAAATGGATATCGGGTGGGTGGTGGGTGGATGGACAAATGGATGGATGGAAGGATGGATGAATGTATGACTGTATGGTGGGTGGGTGGGTGGATAGATGGATGGATGGTGTGTAGGTGGATGGAGGGACAAGTGGATGGATGGAAGGATGGAAGGATGGATGTATGGTGGGTAGGTGGGTGGGTGGGTGGATGGATGGTGGGTCGGTGGTTGGATGATGGGTGGATGGATGGTGGGTAGGTGGGTGGGTGGTGGGTGGATGGATGGTGGGTCGGTGGTTGGATGGTGGGTGGATGGATGGTGGGTGGATGGAGTTTGTGTCAGAGGCTCAGAGCTGTGACGGTCCCTTCCCCCAGCTGGCACCTGCAGCAGAGTTTATTCTCTGGCCCAGCTCTCATGCTTCTTCCTTAATTAACTCTCTTTCAGGGTTCAATTGGATTTCCTGGATTTCCCGGTGCCAATGGAGAGAAGGGTGGCAGGGTAAGGAAAGCCTGGCCTCTGGTCCGGAGGCTCGTTCTGCTGCCTCCCTATTTAGTGGGTGTATTCTGCAGTGCATCCTGTTTACTTCTCGCCCATGGTGCTGCCAACACTGCTCTCCAGATGGCCACCTTAAGCTTGTGGCCGGCAGTGCTGAGCGCTAGTGACTCTTCCCAAAAGGAGGGGGCAGCAGGCGAGAGGGGAGAGCACGTGGAGAAAACAGAGCTTTCTAATAAACACCACGATCCCAACAGCCCTTGCAGGTCATTAGCGAAACCCAGATTCTTCTCTTTCTACCCAGTGACTTCTCCTCCAGGCTAATTTTAAAAGGAAGAGAAAATAGGAGTTTTATTGCATAGCTCACTAACTCCACGAGTCCAAATTCAGGAAGCTTCCCTCCCTTGTTATTCTCAAGCTATTATTGTCACAGCACCTGCCAGGGCACGATGCACTTTGGTTCCCTTTGTTGTCACCATGAACCAGGGTGTTCTGATGGCAAGGGGTGGAGGATGGTGACGGGTGTGGTGGTGCAGGTGGTGACAAGCTCAAGGCCCAGTATTCAAAGCCTCCCCGATGGAGCACAGTGAGGTCCTGCCACCTGACAGAAGGCGCCGGCCGAGTATAAAATGTCATCCCCAAGAATTCCAAATGGGTATTATGGGAATTTGGATGGGAGCAGTGGGGAAGGTGAGGGGCAGAAGTCCCGTGGCCTCCGCACTGGTGGAGCCTGAACACTGAGCAGGAGGAGGACGCTCCGGGATGCTGACCACTGGCGGCCCGGGAGAATGGAGTCCAGAGTCAGACAGGATGCTCATCCCGCCTCTGTGCCCAGTCTTCCCATGGCTCTATCTTTGGGGAACTGCTGGACAAAGGCTGGAGGCGAAACAGCAATGCTGGTCAGACCTGCTGGGCACCCTGCCAGCACCAGACGCCCCACAGATGGGAGCCTGCGTCCCCGCGGTGCCAGACGTCTGCTCGTATCCAAGAAGCCAGTGCCCTCTGCTTGTGCTCCTGACCCAGCGCCCAGTGCGGCTTCAAGCCCCCCAGTCTCAGAGCAGGACAGTGGTGGTCAGCATTGTGGGAAGGAGCCACCGCCTGCACGTCCCATCTGAAGTCCCCAGCGCCTCTGCTCAGGAACCCAGTGCAGCCGGACCCGGACGAACCATCTGCTGACGTACAGGGGAACCTTCTTGACGATGTCTCCACTTTATGCCCAGTTGGGGAGCGACAAAGAATGGGGGTCTGCTAAGTGGGGCCGGCCCATCCCAGGTTCCCAGTTGTCTTCAAAGGACCAGGCGCCAGGCTGTCCTTGCAGAGGGCTCGTCCTCCAGAGTCCCCGGAGTGACGCTTCGGTTGCAGGTTCATCCTGTTAGCCGCGTGCAACTGGTGACGTCCCCAAGTGTCTCGGGTGCCCCTGTCCTCGTCTTGCCTTTGGAACTCAGTGGTTCAGGTTTCCTATGGAGACAGGCCACTCACTTCTACAGCATATGCTTCCCAAGTCCTCTCATGTGCCCAGCACTGGGGACCCTGCTGTCTAGAGAGGGTTCCCGGTGACGGTGACCAGCGCTCACAAATGATGGGCATGCGGGAGAAAGACAGGGTGAATCGGAAGGGTTTTCACAGGAGCTGGAGCCCAACCCGCGCAGTCGGGGGGCTCCCTGGGCGCAGTGACGTCCACGGGACCTGGAGAGGGACAGGCGTGGGGTAGGTGAGGCGGGGGGGGGGGCGGTGTGCAGGACTGTAGGGTGGGGCAGGGGAGGAAGACGGCGCGTGGCTGAGCCTGCAAGCCGGGGCCTGGGCTGGGACAGGGCTGCCCGAGGGATGGCGAGGCCACAGGACCTGGCGGGGGCCTGGTGCTCCTTCATGCTCTTTACCGCAAGGCGGTGGGAACCCACTGCATGTTTTCATCAGGGGAGAGACTGGGAGAATTTTAAGGTGGCTCCGGTCCCCTTGTGGGGCGAGGTTGCGAAGGGAGCAGGTGGCTGTGCTCCTTTAGGGGGTCTCTGTAATGTCCTCTTGGGTAGTCTGGCCAGATGGATGCTTCTAGAAGCTAGGATGCCAAGCCTGACCCGGCCACGTGTGGGCTCACACACGTGCGTCTGCGTCCCGTCGGAGGGTTGCCCACGAGCCAGCTGGTGCCCTTCCATCAGTCTCGTCCCAGCTTCTGCACAGGTGCAGGTTCTGTGGACCCCCAGCTATAGCTTCAACGTGACAAGTACCAGGGGCGTGAGCCTCTCCATACAGCTGGTATAACACATCCGAGTGACAGCCCCCACCCAGAACACGGCGGGGTCCTAGCGGCCCTGCCTGGGAAGAGCCAACCCCTTTAGAAACATCTCCGGCAACCAGGAGAATTCTCCCACCTGTGTGTTGCTTCTTGGCTAGAGCCAAAACGTCTTTGGGTCTGCCATGCCTGCCCTGCGAGGACAGGAGGACAGGTCCACTAAGGGGACTGGATTGTGGCACTTCGTTCAATAGCATCAGTCACTGGAACCCGGAACTCTTTGGTGTAGGTTACTTTGCAAACTGAACTGAGGAGCAAGGTGCCACCAGGGAGGCCCAGACGGGAGTGGTGGCCGAGACTCTCGCTCCCTGAGCCTTGGTCACAGTTGGTTTAGGTTGGAACCAAGAGCCATTCACGTTGCAGGATTAAAACCATCTGGGTCACGGTGGCCCTAGCTTAGGGTTGAGGGTTTGGGTCTTGGTGGACGGTGGGAGCGAGAAAACGTGGTAGCTATGCTTACCCACAAATGCCGGGCAGTCACCAGGTTGGTCAGTGCCTACACTAGCAGTCTATCGTGCCAGGAAAGCAGATGTCACATTAATTCTTCTATGCAAATATTTTTTTGAAGCCAAAGGGTATTGCCATATAATTACAGCAGTGAAACCAGAGTGCATTGTTAAAAAGTAGCATAATTACCTCATCATCATGAACAGTTTTATTAAATTCATTTAAAAAATGGGAGACTTTAGAAAGCCATTTGACACTGGCAGCAAATGAGTGAAAGACGGTGAGAGGGAACTTAGCAGGTGGCCTTGAGCTTACCAGGTCCATCAGGGCTTTATCATTAGAAACCAGAATAAAATTCTGGAAAATGAACGAGAAGTGGTGGAGATACATGTGGCCGTTCCATCCATTACTTCCACGTGCGGTAGGTAAGCTGTGTTCACCAGCTTTTATATCCTGGCTTCTGACAAAAAAAAAAATGCAGTGCATCTGTTTTCTGTGGTTTGGAAAATGCAAAACAACAACAAAGAAGCCTAAATTCTGTTAGAAGAGAAGCAAATGACGCCTGGATATAGGATTTATATATTAAATTGCCAGTTTGCCGGTCTGCAGAGCCTGTTGAAAATTTAATGGCTAATATTCTTAACTGTAGCAAAAGTAAATTATGTATGAAGGGGCTGACTTTCTTCTCTTGCCTTGCAATAACGATTCCCCACCCTTGGTGAGAGATAGAGGAAGACGGAGGGTGGAGGGCGAGGGAGGACAGGAAACCAGGTAAGGATGGAGAGCATCCAGCAGACTACAGGAAGAAAATTGGATTCAACAAGACTTGTGCAGGAACACAAAGCTCTGTGTGTGGGATGTGCAGTGAGTCCCCTCTCCCTGAAAATCTGTTAGAACAAAGATAAAGAGGCATCCTTCCTAGCTTCTAGTTTCGAGCCGTCTCTGTAACCCAGGAGAGGCCACCACCAGACAGGCCACCACCCAGGTGGTGACAGGTGTATTTCCAGTAACTGACCCCCTCTTCTCTGATTTTAGGGCACCCCTGGGAAGCCAGGACCTCGGGGACAACGCGGCCCGACGGTAACCACCCTTTGGGTTGAGGGCCGTTTCTTCCAAGAAATGGGAGCACGCTGTGGGCGCATGCCCTGTGGATGGGGGAAGGCGGTGTCCAGGAGCCGGAGGATTTGAGCTGACCTTTCTTCTCTCCCATCTGTCCAGGGTCCACGGGGTGAAAGAGGCCCCCGGGGCATCACCGGGAAGCCTGGCCCCAAGGTATGTTTCTCTCTGCTCTTTGGCGGGGCATGAATCACCCAGGCTGATCCAGGGCCTTTTCACTGGGAACAAAAAGGAAGACGTTTTATTGGGGCATTTAAGAAGGAGCTGGTCCCCTCCAGTAATAGCCTTTGGAAAAGTTCCGTCAAATGGAATGCAAGGCCCAGGCAGGAGGGGCCAACCCTTGCTGGAACTTGAGACAGCCGCCCCGGGGCCCTGGGCGGCCAGGCCCAGCCGAGCTTCGGATAAATGCCCGTCCAGGTCTGGTGAGGAAGTCTTAGTCCTTCTCTTGAAAAGGAGTTTGAAAGCTGCCCACAGATCTTTGCCAGAAATCTACAGAAAGTTTTCTGCCCCAGGCAAGAACCTGCTCTGTCCCACATCCTCACCCTCTGAGGGGCCTTGACACCAACTCCTCCGATTGTCAGTGTGGAAACGGACCTCAGCCAGGCAGGCCCGTCCTGTCCTGCTCAGGACATGACCCCAAAGTACATTCCTGCCGAGGAGGTGAGCGTTCTGGTTGGCTGAGCTGCAGAGCTGGCCTGCCCCTCTGCTAACCGGTTGTGCCAACCCAGGGGCCATCGTGCACTCTTCCATGATAAGCTCTAGGGACATGGCATGTGCACTCACCTGGGAGAGCTAGTAACGTCACAGAACAGCTGTTGTCACGTGTCAGGCAGGCCCTGGAATAGATGCTGGGACCTGTCGTCTGAGTTTTTGATGCTTTTCATGGTTGGAGCACAACCTTTGCCCCGCAGCAGGAGACTGTTCTGGAAATGTCACAGCCCTGTTGATAGCAGCTCCTTGTCATCAGCCGTGTATAGAAGCAGGAGGACGGGTGACCTTTTGGAGCCATGGATCTGTGCCTAACACGCTCTGCTCTTTACTAAGCATCTGGTAACCTACAGAACGGCACACGTGCAGTGTGTGACTCTGACGGTCTGATGATGTCATGGGCCAGTCTTTCCATCAAAAATCGTAATAATAATCGAAAGCTTTTCTTGCTCTCTCTCCGTCTAGGGCAACTCTGGAGGTGACGGCCCGGCCGGCCCTCCAGGTGAACGGGTAAGCATCCTAGCACTGGCCATTGTCTACGCGGAAGCAGCCTGCCATAAATGTCCCCTCTCCCTTTCTCCCGGGGGTGGGCTGGGGAGAGGGAGACATGCTTTTGACCCTTCTGAAAGAGAGTGTTTCCTAAAATCTAGAGGTGGAGCAGTGCAGCCTTCCCTGGGAGTCAAGTCTGTTCGTGGGGGCTGGGCACCCTGTCCACCTCGCCCTGGTCTTGGGGATTTGGAGGTGCTGGGACACCGGGACCTGGGTCCTCAGCCCTGGGCTGCCCTGAGGAACCTGGCCTCCTCAGCTCTGACTCGACCTCCTTTCTCGCTCTGGTGAGGGAGGGGGCTGGAACCGGTGGAGGAGAGGTCCTGGGGAGAGTGAGAAATTGGGGCTGTGCTCAGAGAAGAACCCCGGAAGACACAGTGGAGCTGCTGGCCCCACACACTGGAGAGAGGACGTCTTTCCTTAAACTGGCCATTCTCTGTCCCCAGGGACCCAATGGACCCCAAGGACCCACGGGCTTTCCTGGACCAAAGGGCCCCCCTGTAAGTAGCGTGTTTTCCTGGTTTGGCTCCTCTGGCATCGGCTCTCCTGAGGACGCTGGTCTTCCCCGGGCCTCCTCACATCGGGCGGTGGGAGGAGGGCCTGAGGCGGACCGCTCGGGGGTCAGCGTGAGGGCAGTAAGCCCCCTGGGCCATGGCGGAGCGCAGTCTGCGGCGTGCCCATCTGCCTGAGCCTCCTGCACTGGGCAGTCACTTGGGGAAGTACGGACCCCTTTCTCATTTAGACTATCATGACTTTCTACTTGGGTCTGTGTTAGTGTCTTGGGGCCGTTACAAAGTACCACAAACCTGGTCACTAGAAACAACAGAAAGGGACCCTTTCACAATTCTGGAGGCCGGAAGTCCAAAATCCGGGTGTCGGCAGGGTTGTTTCCTTCTGGAGGCTCTAAGGGCCAGTCTGTCCCTGCCCCTCTCGCAGCTCCTGGTGGTGGCTGGTGGTCCTTGGCTTATAGACTCTGCCCCGAACTCCGCCTCCATCTTCACGCACCCTCTCCTCTCCATCCCTCTCTGTGTCTTCAAATCTCCATCTTTTTATAAGGACACCAGTCATTGGATTTCAGACCCGCACTAACCCAGGATGACCTCATCCTGACTTGATGACATGAGCACAGACCTTATTCCCAAAGAGGGCACATTCACAGGTCCCAGGGGTTAGCACTGCACCCTGTCTTTTGGGGGACACGGTTCTGCTCCCAACAGGTGCAACATATTTCTTCTAATACCCCTCTAGAGGGGGAAAAAGAAACACCTAACGATGGGAATTACTTGCCTGATGGGACGTGGCAGAGGGCAGTGGTTAGGAAGGAGTTTGACTCCTCAACGAGACAGGCCTGTATCCCCCAGCCGCCTGTGCCGCCCACTGGCTGGACCTTGGGGAGCTGACTGACCTCTCCCTGCCTCAGTTTGTCCTGGAAGATGAGGGTGAGAGCAGTGTGACCCTCAGGTGGTTGAGAGGGTTCAAGGATGTGATGCAGGTGCCAGGCTCCTCTGTGGCACTTTGTCGCCACGACTGTTGGGGTGATTGTGTCCGTGCTTAGAAATGAAATGGCAGTTTTTGCTGCCCGTTGTGGCGTTCCATCCCGAAGGTGCGTGCTTTTCAGAAATGAATGAAACTCCTTTTATTCTTTCTTCAGGGCCCTCCGGGCAAGGATGGGCTCCCAGGACACCCTGGACAGAGAGGCGAGACCGTGAGTATTGGTGGTGCTTGGGGACGTGGGCTAGCCTGGCCTCTCCCACAGCCTGGCCTGTGGGTGCCACCTTCACTGCCCTATCGGCTTGGGAGAGGGCGGTCAGCCGCGAGAAGGCCCCCCGAGGTCCAGGCCGCCTTCTGACTTGGGGTGAGGCCTGTCTGAGGAGAGCCCTGTGTAGGCCAGCCGCTCCTGTCACATCTCTGCAGAAGGCAGTGCTGGCTTCAGAGTTGTCCTAGCAACTTGGGTCTAAGGTCACATGTAAAACCATCATGACGCAAACAAAGTGCTGTTGGGATAGCGAACACTCTGGGCCAGCCTTTCTTCCTCCAGAATAACGAGTGCAGCCTCGCTTGAACTGCGTGCATTCTAACTGGAAAAGCAGTTGCGAGGTTCCTTGCTCCCACCTGTGCCGTCTGGTTATTTCATGCTATGAAATGTCACGAGGAAGGGTGTGGGCCTGCACCCACCCTGGTGCGTCCATCCAGGTCCCTCTGGCCGCGGGCTGGACGGTAGCTCCTTCACCTTCCTTTGTTACAGTGAAGACACGTGGCCATTGGGGCTAGGACGCAGGCTCAGCAGGCTCAGGTTCAATGTCTTTGCCATCTAGGCTGACCTCTGACGTGTCCCTTAGCTTTAGAAATGCCCATAGCAAGCTTCGCCGTGTGGCTGTTAGAGGACTCTAACCTGTTCAGTTGTAAGGAAAAGCATTTATCAGAACCGTGATCATTTTCTGTCCCGTGAGCCATTTGGGATTTGGCCCAGCTTCACGCCGCGTCCACTGTTGGTGTGTCCCAGGGAAGGGTGGGGGCACGCCTGTGACCTTGGGGCTCCAGGCTCACACAGCTGGGGACTTGCAGGGCCCAGTGACATCCTTGTCACCGTACTGCTGGAGGTTGATGGAAAGGCCCCTTTGTCTCTGCAGCCAGTTTCCTTGGGTCAGGGGTCTCTGAAGGACCCCAGCAAAAGAGATTTTGAATGCCATATTTGATACAATGTTGGTGCCAGCTTTTTAAAAGCTCCCTTTGTCTCTCCGGTTCATTGTGCTGGAAGCGCCTTTAATTACACCATCCCGGTGTTCCGCTGCTCGGCGCATGGAGCCTGATAGATGGAGATTACTTTGCTCTTTTTTTTATAGAAAAAAAATTAAAACATTTCTTCTGAGCTTTGCACATTTTTCTCTAATGCCGTTCTGAGGGGACAAGATGGAAGGTTTTGCATAGCGTGCACTTTTCTCCCTCTGACTTGTTCTGGAAAGAGGCTACAAAAATATTAAGCTGCTTGTCTTTGCTGGGAAAGTAACAAGATGCTTTCCGGCCACCTCTGCCATGCCGGCTGTCCCCATGGACACAGGGCCCCCCCCCAGGCCCACCTGGAATTATGGCTCCCCCACGGGACATCCAGACGTGCCCTCCAGAAACGTCTTCCTGGGGTGCCGGCTTTGTTCTTTCTTTAAAAATGAAAGCGCCCAAAGCCCTTTCCTCAACAACAGACGAATTCCATCCTCAGCAGCCATGGGTGGTCCCCGGCCATGGACCAAACGGGGCCTTTCCTGCCTTACCCCCAACTGCTGCTTCTACTCAGGCTCTTCCGCCCTGGCCCACCGGAGGCGGAGGGGGGTACGGTGCCGTTGACTTGTTCACCACCCCTCGTTTCTGACCCCGTAAATGCTGCCTGTAGTGATCACTGCTTTAAACACGGGCATTTAGCCCGTTGCATGCAGCTCAGCTGGGCGTAAAGAACCGTCCCGAAACGCAGACGACTTGAGTCGGCCGTGGGCCATGGGTGAGGTCGCAGAGCCTGCACGCTGGCCATCCCTCCAGGGCAGAAGGAGCCGCCCGCACTCATCAGCCACACGGGCAGGGCTGCTCACCCTCCAGGTCGAGCTGTGGCCTTAAAGCCAGCACTTCCCTCTCCAGACTCTAGAGTGACACGTGCACGTCTCTTCTGGTGTCACATGGCACCTGCAGACCGCATCTCGTTGGCAGTGCCGTACTCTGCAGATGTGCCCAGAAATTCAGACTGTACTGCTTTCCAGTCAGCTTTCTCCTCCAAGAGGAGCATGTGGGTGCAGCCAGTACTGGAAGTAAAGCAGGGGTGTCCGTACGTGCCACCATACACAGCAGAAATGAGAAATTCCAGTTGGGACAGCTAATTACGCTCAAACCGCTGCACCGTGAAAGCCGTGAGTCCACGCTGTCCCGATTTGAGGAGCGCAGGGGGCATGCGAGCAACACAACCAGGACCGTCTCCACAGAGTCATAATGACACAGCCCAGAGGGAGTGCCCAGGTCTCGCTTCTGGCTGCTGAGAAATGGCACCAGATCCGCTCAGAAAATGAACACACTTGGTGACGTTATAAAGAGCAATGGTTTTAAAACATGCTTCTCAGCACAAAAGCACGGCGATGGGAAGCCGCTAGTGAGACTGAGTTGTCTGGCTCCGTTACCTCATGAATGAATGCATAAACGGAACAGGAGAAATGGGCCCTCCTGAGTGAAGTCTGGAGCATCCACTGTCCGGGGACGGGCTGGGGGCGGGGGTTCTCGTGGGAACCACCTCGGGCGGGGCTGGTGTGGGCCACTCTGGCCCTCTCAGTGCGGGTGACTCTCTTCGCAGGGTTTCCAAGGCAAGACCGGCCCCCCAGGTCCTCCAGGTGTGGTCGGCCCTCAGGTGAGATACCCTGTCCCTGGGTTTCACTGGTCATCCTGTGTCACCCACCCACATATGAGAGGGTCATGGCTGGGGTGTCAGTACCCCAGGATTCTGAAGGTCTGGGTGTTGCTAATAGATACTCTGAAGTCCCATAGTGCTTGTTCACATTCGGAGATGTGCTCCGTACGGACACCAGATGGCGGGAACAGAGGGCGTGGCCACCATGAACCCCACACAGGCAGAACAAAGATAGCCGCCCAAGGCCCTCGGGCAGTTGGGGCCAGAGCGGGGCTGAGCTTTGGAGATTGGCTTCCACCCCATGGGCGGGGGCCAGCTGTGCCCGCTTGTCCTTGCTCTTGCTGTCCATGGCAGACTAATTTTGCCCCTGAGTCCTGTCAGTGCCCACGGCCTGCTGTCCAGACCAGTGACAGGAGTGGTTTGCAGCAGGACTGATGGCTTAGAGCAACGAAGCAGAGCGGCAGTCACTGTTTCTTGGGACGGTCACACCTAAAGTAGTGGTAAATAAGATATTGAGCTGCCTTGGCCACGGGCCGCAGGGCATGTGGGCACTCCCCTCTCCTGGGGCAGACTTGGTCAGCTCACTGCCCTCGTTTCCCCAGGAAATGCAGGTCTTGTCCTGCTGTGTCAGAGAAGGAGACGCCGGACCACGATGTGGGGCCAGGCTGTGGGTTTGCTTTGATTCTCTCTTCTCTGGATTTTTGCTGCAAGGAGAAGACTTGCAAAGCAACATGGGGATTTGGTGGGCATGCAGTGGACCCTTTGCCTTTGTGGCCAGGGCTATCCTTACATTTAGGAAGAGCAGCTTACTCCGTCGTGTGTCCCTTGAAATTTGTGGCTGATGCTGATTTTCCCCCACAGGGTCCTACAGGAGAAACTGGTCCAATGGGCGAGCGTGGCCACCCTGGGCCCCCAGGCCCTCCAGGTGAACAGGGGCTCCCAGGCCTTGCCGGGAAAGAAGGGACGAAGGTGAGTTACTCAGCCCTTCCATGCCAGACCAGACTTTTCCTGCGTCATTATTTTGGCACTTTGTTTCTGTTTTCTGCTGCTGTTTTCTGATGAATGGGTTAATTTCTCAAACAAATGTTCTTTGTGCTAGCCTACTCCCCAGGCCGTGAACTTGGGTCTATTTTTACTTGATTTGAAAGAGGACTTGAGCTGATCCCCTGCAGTTGCTGGGGGTCAAACCATCCTTGACCTTCTGCCCCAGGCCGTGCTTGCTACCAGCTCTTCCCCCAGCAGTCACACCTGCTCCCAGTAACGGAGGAAACACTCTGACGCTTCCTATGTCTAAAATGAGTTTAGTCGAAAGTGCCCCTTTAAAAAGTCCCTTACCATTAGAGACTAAAGAATAAACAATAAAAATAGAGGATGGATGTGTTTCTCTCATACCTGCTAGCACCAGTTCTGTGTCCCCTCTCTGTTCCTTGGGAGGCCTCTCCCCACCAGCCTGGGTACCCCAAGTTGGTGGTCATAATTCCATAAAAATGACTAGTCCTTCCTTTTCCAGTTTTTCAGTAACGGACATAGGAAATATAAGCTCTCTAGCCTTTTATATGACTACATGCAAGAGAATAATCTTAAAAAGTAATAAAATAGAACCAATAAAGACATACTGACAAAATTACACACACTTGTTTATGAATTTATTAAGTTGGTGCAAAAGTAATTGTGGTTAAAACTAATTGCAAAATCCGCAATTACTTTTGCACCAACCTAATATGTATGTACGTACTTGAATACACATACGCACTTGAAAATATACATGTACACATGTTTGTAGAAGACAGACACAGAAACAGGTACAAATGCCAGTCACAAGCAGAGCTCTCCGAGTTCGGACAGGAGGCCAAGGCCATGCTGGTTTGGAGACCCCCATGCTCCCATATTGGACCCCAGAGAAACTTCTGGAAGATGTCACAGCTTTAGTGTACCTCTGGGAAGTCTACGCTCAGATGGGGCATCTTTTCAGAAACTATGGTTTTAGGGTCGAAGCAAGTGTGTAGTGACGAGTCTGTTTGGGGCAATGCTTGCAGCACTTGGGCCAGAGTCCTTTCTCTGAGCACAGCCTTACGAGGAGTCCCGAATCTCTGAGAAGGCAGACATGGGCGGAGCAATGTCTGAGCAGCCCATGTGGCCCCGAAGGACTTTGGGAGGGTCATAGATGGAGGAATCCGGGCCAAGCGTGGGCCGTGCTCCAGCCTCAGCTAGTAGTCAGCGAGTCAGTCGGCGCTCAGATCCCTTCAGAGCCAAGCGCCCCAGAAGGCCAGCTCCCCATAGAGGCTGGTCCTGGGCATTGCTCAGACGAAGCTGTGCCTCTGATTTCAGGGTGACCCAGGCCCTGCTGGCCTTCCTGGGAAAGATGGCCCTCCAGGACTACGCGGCTTTCCTGGGGACCGAGGGCTCCCTGGTCCAGTGGTAAGTGAGGGGCCCGGTGGGGGACGGAGTCAGACACTGCCCAGCTCTGGTGGCCTCTGCCCGTGGTGCCCCTGACTGTGGTCTCGTTACTTTGCAGGGAGCGCTTGGACTGAAAGGCAGCGAGGGTCCCCCTGGCCCACCTGGCCCCGCGGTGAGTGGCACTGGCACAGTGCAAGCATTTGAACAGCCTGTTGTTCAGAACCGACTCTGTAAGCAAGCTGGGGTGGTCCCGAGGCCCGTGAGAGTGCACAGCTGACCTGGTCCCACCCAGGTCCTAGGAAGGCCAAAGCAGAGTGGAGGAGATGGACTTGGGCGGGATGTGGACAAGTGTATGCTGAGCTGGCGGCTGGGGCACGTTGCGGGAGGAAAGGTGGAGAACTGGGCAGTTTGGAGGGAGGGCTGAGTGGTGCCATTGCTCCTGAGGAGCCAGGAGCAGCTGACATGCTTCGTGTGCGTGTGGGCCAGGGGCAGCCGGGAAAGGAATGGACACAGACCCCCAGGGCCTCTGATGTGGGTCCGAGAGTCAGGCTGTCCACATGCCAGGGCCGCCCGAGGCACAGCTGGGAGATTGTCCCCAGAACTTGGGTTGAGGGGTTTCTACTTGCCCTCTGTTAAACTAAATGGTTCCTCCCGACTTTAAGATTCCAGCTGTGAGACCTGCGAGACCCTTAGCTGTGACCTCGTGGACTGAGGGCCACGTGCAGCTCTTCCCACCCTCAAGAGGCCCACCCCCAAGCCCCCGTTCTTGGTGACACTTTATGGAAACATAACATCTGCTTTACTTCCCCGTCCTTCCAATGGGGCCCGTCTGACAGCCCCCATTCAGCTGCACAGATGTGGGGCTACAGGAGTGACCCCTGGGCCCTGACTGGGTTTGAGAGTGGACCATGAAATAATACGCCTTTCCGCTAACCGAGTCTGGGCCATCTGAGAGAGATGATGACCCAGAAGTCAGGTGGAAATGAAAATGTCACCTTTCTTTCCAATAAAGGCCAAGTATAGGATGATACCCAGGCAGCGGTGATCTCTCCGCACTGTCCCCTAGAATTAGGCCAGGTGCCCAGCCAACAGCAGCACTCCAGGGGCAGCGCCCCCTTAGAACATGGACGAGCAGGGCATAAAGAGTGCTGGGTGGGCCGGCAGACCCCAAAGGGGAGAGGGGATCAGGCCTCAGAAGGGGCAGCTGCAGGAAGAGATCATTCCAGGAAACGCTTGAGGAGGATGTATACTCAGTCACTCTGTGTGGGGCGGGTAGACCTGTGCTTGGAATTATGGGCGAGGAAGAGCTAAGAGGGGGCCTGGAACAGCACCTCAACTACTGGACCAAATCGTCTGTGCTTGCAAAGGGCCCTAGGGAACTACTGTGGGCTCCTGAGTGAGGGCAAGCGAGCGGTATGACTGGGCAGAGCTTTAGGACATCGCACCCATGCAGTTTGAGAGCCTTTGGAATGAACCGTTTTCTTGCCCCACCTCAGGGATCTCCGGGGGAGAGAGGTCCGGCCGGTGCCGCTGGGCCTATCGGAATTCCGGGGAGACCTGGGCCTCAGGGACCTCCAGGGCCGGCTGGAGAGAAAGGTGCTCCTGTAAGTACTGACGTGAGACTCCAGGGCCTCCCAAACCCTGTTCCTGCCCAAAGCTGTCCCTCCCCATGGGTGTTTCCCTGGGCTTTTATGGGATGGGGAAGGGGACTGCAGTTTGAGGACGTCCTCTAAGAGTGTGTGTGATCCAGGCTCTTCCCTGAGGTCCAAGGGGGCGGGTCCCATATTTGGTCAGCTTCTTTCAGCAAGTCTCTTGAGCTGGAGGGGTGCTGTCATCTGCACATGTGTGGCCCATCATGTGCAGACACAGGGGCTGGGGACAATGTATCCAAACGTGGTTTGGCCTTGGTCCACGTGCAGGCTCTGGTGCCGCCTGTGGATGAGCCACCGCCACTGGCTGTGTGCACGGCCCTTCCCTGCTGGCCCAAGCCCATGCCGGTCTTTTTCTGAGAAACGTGGATATTCGGGGTGGGTATGGAGCAAAGGACACGTGTGATAGGAAGATAAGAAGCTTCTTCCCGGACCCCCACCAACTGCCCTCTTGATGAACCCCAGCATGGCCCACCCCAAACGAGGTCCACCCTGAGCATGGAGGCTTTATGAGTCCTCGGAGGGAGTGGGGGGCTCTTGGACCTTGGTTTCCAGGAAGGAGACTAATGAGTCCCCTTGTCTAGACACCTCGCCAGTTGCCCTCCCCTCCCCCACCCCCTCCCCCCAAATGACTCACGAACACCCTCACTGCCCTGACGTACACTCACCTAACGATGTTTGGCACTGCTGTCACAGAAGTTTGCAAACTGCCACCTGCTCCGAGTCCAATCAGCCATGGGGACAAATTTCAGCTCAAACTTCCCTTCCGAGTTCAGAATGTCAAAAGTGGCCGAGTTCTGGGGGGACCGGCAAACATCGATGTAGAGACATCAAGGTCTCCAATTGAGTGAGGGTGTGTGAGCTGATGGATGTCGCTTAGAAAGGTGGCGTTTTCCTGTGCATTTCGCTCTCGGTGGCTCATGGGTAGAGAGAGGACCCTGGTTGCCTCCCCGGGTGTGAACCGCCCTCTGAAAGCAGTCGGGAACACCCGCGCCATCAAGAACCATTCAGTGTGTTGTCAGCAGTTTGATGGCATCTAACCATTTCTGGTGAGGCACCCAGGACAGTGACCCAGCTGAATCTGTGTCAGAAACCTGACGCCTGCTGGACCTTCAGTGCACATAGGACACACACAAATTCAGTTAGGAACAGTTTGGTTCGTTGTTTCAAGAGAGTAAATATTTGAGCAGAAACCTCTCGAGAGTGGCACTATCCACTAAAAGCTTGTCATTCCCCCAGAATGCTCCGGAGAGAAGAAAAGGTTGAGAAAAGGTCAGGTATCTCCAAGCGTTGATCAGTGATGTGGGGCGGGAGGTGCCCCCAGCACAGTGGGCCCGGCCTTCTCGGGCTTAACGAGGTTAGAAATTTCCATCAGTAGGAACTGAGCATGGGGAGCGGGCAGTGAGCTGTGCAGACGTGTGTGAGTGTGGCCACTCTTAGACCGACACTGAACACGCGCAACCTCTTCCGTGCCCTGTCCCCAGAGTGTGCACCCTCACTCTGTGCATCCATTGGAAGAAAGGGATTCTGGGCTCGCGTGAGAACATCCAGTCACTCAGTGTGTCGTGGTGGTAAAGTTGAGCAAAGCAAGACCTTAGTGAAGGTCCTCTGTGGTTAACAAGGAGCAGTTATGAGGGGAATGAATCGAAATTATGAGGAAAGGAAAACGGTGTGTGTGTGTGAGTGCATGCTCGCACATGTGTACATGCGTGCGTGTGTACACACGTGTTCCTATGTGTGCATGTGTAGGCACATGTGTGCGCGTGCATGTGTTCGGCGGGGAGGGTGTTTGCAGAGAACTGAGGGTAATGAAGTGGGTGGAGGCCTGCGCGCAGCCCTCCTGGTCCCCAGCCTTAGATGACTCCACGCGTAGGCTCGGGGACCTGGTGGGCCGGGTCTGAATCCGGGCTCTACTGCTCACAAACCACGCCTCAGTTTCCCCATGTAAAAGTAGCCCTTCCGGGACGGGTGAGGATGAATTGCCGTGATGCTCAGAGGTGGCTGGTGCCACGCTGCGCTCAGAGACCCTGGCTGAAGCCCGTTAGGACTGTGGATGTGGTCACCCCCAAGAACTGCCGACTTCTGCCCGTGGGCCCCTCTCTGGGGGATGAACTGGGGGCAGGACGTTCCCACAATTGAGCCACGTCTGAGCAGTATCTTCTCTCCTCTTTAGGGCGAGAAAGGGCCACAAGGCCCAGCTGGCCGAGACGGTCTCCAGGGTCCTGTGGGACTCCCCGGTCCGGCTGGCCCCGTGGGCCCCCCTGGAGAAGATGGAGATAAGGTATGGAGAGCAGAGAACGGTGCCCAGCCCAGCTGGCCAGGGCCGGCAGGTCAGAGTCGGGGGTCACTTTGCAGAAAGGGCTGCAGGCAGTGTGGGGGGTCCGGGACAGTGACCCCGTGCCCACCCAGCCTTCTCGGGGTTAGTAGATGACCTCAGAATGGCTCACACGTAAGGGGTAGTGAATGAGATCCCTTTACGTATGAGATGTAATGACAATCGATATTATAACTTACCTTACTAATGACCTCACGAGAACTTAGAATCTGCTCTCCTCTGGCGTTGTTGTTGTGTTGCCGGAGACGTTGGCTGTTAGTGTCAGAGCAAAGAAAATGCCCTGACCCTCCTGCATGGTTTCAAATCCTGCTGTGTGGGGCCCGATGTAATGCGGTTTTACTCAACATCTATTGTTAACCGTCTTCCCGGCATTTTCCAAGCTCCCTGCGTTAGGCCTGCGCTTCATAACTCTGACGCTACTACTGCGGCAGCTTGTACCGTATACTTCACTTAATGAAGACACTCAATTCAACTTCCCATGTATGATAACCCTCTGGTGACACTTCCGACTTCGTCACCTCCAAGCGTAGGCAATGCCTTGCTTCTGAGGGCGGAAGCAGCCCTGTTCCGCAGACACACTGGACGGTTTAATCACTTCTTTGGCAGCACAGCAATTGAGTTGTCTGTTATTGCATCGTCATGGCAGCCAATGTGACAGAGTAAATACTTGCAGTATAATGTTTACCACATTTCCAAATCCACTAAAATTCTGTATAGCGTAAGATCAAGGCCTTTTCAGCGCTCGTGTTAAAAGAGGAAATCAAATTAATATGTGTTAACGGTTCCTCTCAGGTAATTTGTAGGGACCCCTGGAAAGATTATTCTTCATCTCCAAGAAAAATTAATGATGAAGAGCAGAGAACGTCCACATGGCTTGGGGCTGCCTCACGGGTCTTTCCACATCTTCCCGCAGGGAGAGATCGGAGAGCCAGGACAGAAGGGGAGCAAGGGGGACAAAGGTGAACAGGTAAGGACCACATGGGGGCGTGCGCAGGGCCACCTACGGCCGGTGAGCCGTGGCACAGGCCACATGCTCGGCGTGACGCACAGGCGTGGCTGACGTCAGGCGCTGGGACTCGTATAACGACATTAGCAGCCAATAAGTGACAGGACACAGCTGGTGGGCTTTCTTCCCCGTGAAGAACTCGTGTGCATGTGTGGGCTACGCATGTGCGTGCTCCATGTGCAGGCACGGATGTGACATGGTGTGTGTGGTGCTATGTTTATCCGTCCGAGAGGGATCCCTTGTTACTAAATGGACAGGTGGCCCCGGCAGGTTCTGAGAAATGAAGCAGACTGAGCACCTCTGTCCTCGGGGTTGTGGGGTCCAGACATGAGCCCCGCCCTGCGAGCTGCGGGCTGCTAAGCCTCCAGGTTCTGACAGAGGCGGCACCTTAGCCAGGTGCCCCTGCGTTTTTCCCTCTTGTTTTTTGTTTTTTTCAAATCTGCTAGAAATACTAGCAGATTTTGTGTTCTTGCAAAAGCCCTGTGCCTTGGCCGCCAGCTCCTTCCGGTGGCCGTGGAACGTGTCCCGTCTGCTGTGCAGTTGGGCCTTTTCAGCCGGTGCTTGTGTCCCGGGCAGTTGTTGATCGCATCCTTGCTGGGGCCTCCGGCCGGTGCTGGTCAGACTCCCAGGCACAGCAGTGCGTCGTCCCCTGGCCTCCCCCTCTCTCACTCCCTGTGCTGACAGTGAGGTGTGTTTGGGACGCGTGCGCGGTCGGGCGTCAGGGTGCCAGGCCCCGGTTGGACCACAGATGAGCTGTGTGAGCTCAGCCCTCATTTTTAAATCGGGTCGTCTGGGGCCCAGGTCACAGGTGAGTGGTAGGAGTTAAGATGCTGCCGGTGGCCTCTAGCGGGATGTTGGTGGTGGCCGCCCCTACCACCGTGGCAAGGTGCTCTTGGGGTTGAACCAAGAGTGTCACCAGTCCCAGAGCCTACAGGAACCTTGCACTGTTGCACTGGCACTCCTTCCTGTGGTGGCCACATGTGGGGACTAAACTGATGACCTGGGGTGCACGGCCCCTACGCTGAGCATCCCTGTGCCTTGGGAAGCAACTGTGTCTGTCTTTTCCCCACAGGGTCCACCTGGGCCTACGGGTCCTCAAGGCCCCATCGGACAGCCAGGCCCCTCCGTGAGTACTTACGGTTAGGGACGCTCAGACAGCCCGACCCCTGGAGCTGGTGGGTACCGGGAACAGGCCCTCACCCACGGCTCCGTTATCTGCCTGCAGGGAGCTGACGGCGAGCCAGGGCCTCGAGGCCAGCAGGGCCTTTTTGGGCAGAAAGGTGACGAAGGTCCGCGAGGTTTCCCTGGGCCCCCTGGACCTGTGGGGCTGCAGGTAACTGTAGAGTTTGCACAATGGCAGGTGGTGCACTTCAGGTGGTTCTGAGCCTTTGCTGTACCTTCCCCTCCCCTCGCTCTGCCCTGCCCCCGCCTCGCCCTTCCCCTCCCCTCCCCCTTGCCGTCCTCTCCATTTTTTTAAGAGTGGGGAAACTAAGGCTCGGCTGCAGGGGCCTCCTGGGGCTTCCCCATAAATTCGAAGTGGCACAGCTTCACATTAGTGACTTCTAACCTGTGACATTTCCATGCTCGTGGTAGAAATATTGGAAACTACTGGTAAATTGTAAGAAAAGAAAGCAAAAATGACTTCTAAACATACCACCTAGGAATGACAGCTGTACACGTTTGGGCACATGTCATTCTCATACCCTTTAGCTGCTTGTATTCACATACACGTATGCACACGTGTCACATTATTTGACTTTTGCAAAAATCTCAGTCACGTCGTATGCACAGGAACTTTGAACCCAGCTACTCCCGTTCCATTTCAGTACGGGTCATGTAGAAAGTCATTAAATGCTCTTTGAACACATCAGTTTTATTGATGTTTGAACACACGAGTTTTAGTCACTACACAGTATTCCAGCATATGGTGGTGACATCATAAATGCAAACACTTCCCAGCTGTTGGCTCATCGTTTTATTGTTTATGGGACAATAAGCACCTTTGTCCATGAATCTGCGTATTTCTCTCCTTATTTCCTGGGCTGGTTCTGAGACCTGGAGTCACAGTATATCCTCCTATGTAGCGGTGCAGGTAGAAGTGCCTTCCTGAGGCTCTGGGGAGCCAGTGAGAGCCCAGTGGATGGAGCAGCGCCAGCCTGTCACACGCTCATGCACGCACACACTCACACACTTACGTTTCCTGACCATTCCTGTTCTCAGGGTCTGCCAGGACCTCCAGGAGAGAAGGGCGAGACGGGGGACGTGGGTCAGATGGTAAGTGTGGCGGGGCCCTGGCCACGGCAGCTGACTTCTGTTTGGGTGAAAGTTTGCATTTTCTCTCTATTCAATGGCTCTCCTTCTCCTAGGGCCCTCCAGGTCCCCCCGGTCCCCGAGGACCCTCTGGAGCTCCAGGCGCCGACGGTCCACAAGGTCCCCCTGGTGGAATAGGCAACCCTGGTGCCGTGGGAGAGAAGGTGACTCAGGCCCCTTAACTGTTGTCGTGTCTGACATGCTCGTGTGCGAGGATGACCTGTGGGGGTGTGGGGGGTGTCCACACACATATACTGGTGTGTGTCCGACCAGCTGCAGGTATGGCGACCTGCAGGTGCCTTGCCGGGCTGTCTCTGTCAGATGCATTTTGAAGCTTAGAAGATCCGTGCAGTGGCCTGGGACCTGGGGCCTCTTTGCCCATGACAACCTTTTGCAGAATTTGCAAACGATACAAGCGCCACAGTTACCTGTTTCTCTAAGGGCTGTGGGGCTATGTTGGCAGTTGCCATGGCCACCAAATCCTGTCTTCTCGTAGCCCAGGGTCCTCGTCATCGGACCTGATTCACTTTAGGGCTTAGGACCTAGAGATGGCTAATGAGCACACCTGGCTCACGTGTGCTCACACGTATGCACACGTGTACATGCATGTGTGCAGCGGGCACAGTGGTGCCCAAATCTGACTCCACTCCAGTGCTCACAAGTTCACACTGCTTTTAAAGCACTGGTCCTAGTTGCTTGGGGTAAAAGAGAAGACATGTTGTGCTTCCAGCCATTTGTGTTCCCTGGACACCATTTCCAGAACTTTCTTTCAGACATCAGCCGTTAAATTGAGAGACGTCTTCCATTGCTGTTCATTTTTTGTGCTGTGAAAATTGCAGGGAGGGGCACCACTCAGCCCCAGAGCAGTGACGCTCTACCTCTGCTCAGGGGCGTCTTTCTCTGCCCCCATCGGCAGTGCTCTCGCACCGCGTTCACCCAGCTTCTCATACTTGTCCCCCAAAGCTCGTCTCTGGAAGCCGCTGACGGTCGCATTCTTTGCACGTGTGTCCGTCGCGGGCGTGTGCCTGTCACGGTCCCCGCTGTTTCCCTGACTATGACCGCTGTTCTTCACGTGCCCATCCTCCCATCCCAGGGCCGTCAGAGGACGGGGACCACTGTTCCACCTCCCGGGTCCCCCTGCCCTGGTGCCCACCGTCAGGGAGGACTTGGTCCATGCTTGACACTGGAGCCAGTGCTCTTGTCACTGCCGTGACCACGTGTCTCCTCCTTAGGGTGAGCCTGGTGAAGCTGGAGAGCCTGGCCTTCCCGGAGAAGGGGGCCCCCCGGTGAGTGAGCGGGCTCTGGGAAGGTGGGGTGGCCGTGGACGGGGGCTGGTGAGAAGCTCTGCCTCAGTGCTCCCCCCGCGAAATGGGAGCCATGTCTCCTCTTGTGCCCAGCTCTCGGAATTACTGTGGAAAGAGGGAACGGAAGGGTAGTAAGCGTGTACGGGCCCATGTCTCTGTGTGTGTGCACGTGTGTGCAAACATCAGCAGTGAGCACCCACGACTGATGGCTGGGAGTTGCTCTGCCATCTGTGGTGTTCCAGGCCCTTCCACAGGCTGCTGTAAATGTGGGGTGATGGTTGTCCCCTATTCAGCCCAGACCTGGGACATTCACCGTCCTCAGGTCCCATGTGCGTTCCTTCCGGCCCAGGGGGCAGCTGGAGGACAGAGCTCTCCCTCTGCCAGAGCACCACGAGTGGGCGGGCCCCTCCGGGTCCGAGCAGCCTGCTGTCCAGTTCAGGGTCAGTCCTTCCTACCTAGAGGCAAAGTCTTGGCTTCAGAGTGCCCAGGAAGCTGGTGGGCTCCTCCGGCCGCCCGGCAGTGCCAGGAGCTAGGCTGTTACAAGAAGTGTGATTAGCGCCAGCCCAGCGCCTGGCCCACGGTCCGGGCCTGGCAGGTACCTGAGAAAGGACTACACTCCCTCTCCCTGTGATGCCAGTGAGGGCCACGCATCAGGCCAGCACCTTGCGCGCCTGGTCGGCTCCGGGAACACGAAAACCGGCCTTTCCCTGCAGGGACCCAAAGGAGAAAGGGGAGAGAAGGGTGAGGCCGGCCCTTCTGGTGCTGCAGGACCCCCTGGACCCAAAGGCCCTCCCGGAGATGACGGTCCGAAAGGCAGTCCTGTGAGTAGCACCCCCGAAGCTGGGGGCGGGGCCCTGTGGCCTAGACCCTCTGCACTCATCCGCAGTGTCTTGGGGAAGTGTTTCTAGTTTAGAGGGTGTCATACTAGCTCCTGGATGCAAACAGTGCAGTGAGGACAGGTGGGGCAGGGAGAAGACCTTCAGATGTCCTGCGCGCGGACAGGCAGCGTGCTGGGCTGGGCGGCCGCCCCATCCTGAGGCTTGCCCTGGCTCGGCACCAGGAGGGGCTTGTGAGTGGCACGTTCTAGAAGTCTCACGTTCCCATCTCAGCCTAGGGCTAAGGAGCGGGTGTGTGGGCATGCACACTGTGGCCTCCGGAAAGCGGGAGGACCAGGCCTGCCTGCCCGCTTCCAGGCTTGTTTTGTTACGTGAGTCAACTGAGGTGTCCGCGAAAGGCTCCAGGTGGTGAAGAGCACGGCAGTGTCAGAACCGTCTGAATGTTCTCGGGGGCGGTAGGAGGGAGGTGGTCTTGACCCAGCGATGGCTCGGCCGTGCACACTCCGGCCACTGGAACTGCCTCTTTCTTGGTTTCAGGGCCCCGTCGGTTTTCCCGGAGACCCCGGTCCCCCCGGAGAGCCCGGCCCCGCGGTAGGTGCTCAGGGCGCAGAGCCCCCAGTTCCCTACCACGTTGACCTGCCCCCTCTCTTTCTTTCTGATGGTTTCTCCTTTATGAACTCTCTGTAGGGCATGGTGCTTTTCCTTACGGCACCCCTGTTCTGGTGGTTATATGAAGAAAGCGTCCCCACATCTGAGGGCACTGTTGCAGCCCCACCAGAGGGGCTTGGGTTTTCAGGATGGGACTGGGAACTCACAGGGTGTTGGGACATGGACTCAGTGCCATCCAGGAGGGTGAAGGAACTTGCTTTTGTCCCCACAGGGTCAGGATGGTCCCCCTGGTGACAAAGGAGATGATGGCGAGCCCGGGCACGCAGTGAGTCCACCATGAGCCCTGGGACCCTGTGGACGACCTTGGTGCATTCAGAATTTGCAGCTAGCTTTGTTCATTTCCGGGAAAAACCCAAAGCCGGTTACCTTCTAATATTGATTCTTAACCGGACCAGGGACCATGGGCTCCCTCTGAGCATCTGTTGAGAGACCCTCTTCACAGAGGGAAATGCAAGCCCGGTCGTGCTGTGGCCCTGCAGGCAGGGGTCCGCGAGCCCCGGGCTGATCTCATCCCTGCCTAACTGGTCGCACATCCCCCTCGAAAGGGCTCTTTCCACATCGGCGCCTCAGCTGAGACCACCTAGACGTTGCTTCTCACACCTGGTGATGAGCTTTTGAAACACTGCTTCAAGCCAAGTCTGTCTGGGGTGTAAATGACCCCAGTGGGCCCCTGCAGGAGACCCCCCCTTGGGGGCGACCCCGAGGGGCGTCACAGCTTTCCCTCCCCCACCCTGCACCCCCATGGCCAGGGCTGCTGGGGATTTCCTACCCACGGGCACAGGCCAATGCCACCGATTTTAGGTAAGCAGCAACCGAAGGCAGCTTAGGGACCCAGCTGTGAGGCCAGGTCTGCACTTCCCCCACTCAGTCCTGGCCTGTCCTCCCCGTGCCTCCGCGTCCACTTCTGTGGAAGGCAGAGCCTGCGGCCAGAGGTGTGGATGGAGGCAGGAGTAATCGGTATGCAGGTGGGGCAGTGTCTTCTGAAACGCAGCAAGGAGTTGGGTGGGCAGGGCTCCCCTGCTGCTGCCGTGGCCAGAGCTCTGCGTGCAGAGGGCGGAGCTGTCAACTCCAGACGACGTGCCTGCTCCGAAGAGAGAGGCGGTGACAGGGCTGGCCCAGGGCAGACGGGGTGGAAACTCAGTGTGTTGTTGCCTCAGCCCAGCCCAGACCTGCCACGCCTTCATCGAACAGACCCCGACTCCTAAATCCATGTTTTCTCTCTGACACCAGGGATCCCCGGGCCCCACTGGTGAACCAGGTCCATCTGGGCCTCCAGGAAAAAGGGTAAATAAGTGTGCAACGTGTCCTCGCCTGCCACCTTCCTGCATGAAGCGGGTCCATCCCCTCCCTGCCCTCGGCTTGGACCCCGGCACTCAAAGCAGCCCTGACGAGGGAACTGCTTCTGAAGTGTGTTCCCCACTCGGCTGCCCGCCACGTCGATGCACCCGCTCTTTTTAGAAGCAGCCAAGTGCTAACACCATTCTAAGGGCCGCCATGGGAGGAAAACACCCACAGAGCTGAACAACTGGCTTTCCCCGGGTCAAGCCTTCTGAGAAGCCAGAACAAGCTAAAAGGCGTTTCTTTGCACATCAAATAATTAGCCTTTTGCTGGTGTTGCAATAAACGGGGCTGCTGGCTGTGCCCCTCAACCCTCACGGCAGCCAGCGCTCCTCCCCACGTTGACCCAGCCTGGAGTCATTCTGGCTCGTTCCAAGGGCCTGTGTCCGCCTGGCCAGCGGCCCGGAAGCGACCTGCATGCACCTCCACTCCCAGGCCTGTCTCCCTCCAGACGCTGAGCTCACCACTCGCCTCCCGCAAGCCAACTTGTCACGTGTCGTTCTCTTGCTCATTTCAGGGTCCCCCCGGGCCCGCAGGCCCTGAAGGCAGACAGGGAGAGAAAGGAGCCAAGGTAACGTGCTTTGGGCCCGGCTGTGACTGTGTTGCTTCCAAAGAGAGCTGCTTGCCCAATGGCCGCCTTGGGTGGGATGTGCAGACGTGTGTGACACGTCACAGAGGCTGTCCTGCCTGCCTGGGGGAGGGGAGGGTGCTGGTGTCAGGAAGCCACGGGTGTGGTGTGGCCTCGGGCCTGGCGTTTGACCTGGACGCACCTCAGCTGCCTCACTCGCAAAGCCAGGTTTGACCGTGCACACGACGGGCTGAGAAGATGGGATGCCGGGGCCGCTGTGCAGCCCACGTGCAGCCTGCCACCCAGAGCACTTTGGGGCCATTCCCGGGACCCCACGTGGCACCGTCTGCCTCCCCTGGCGATGCCGTCATGCCTGAGACAGCCCCACGCCTGCTCAGAAATGGCGGCCGTGTCCCGTGTAAGCTCAGGGCCGGCTGTGACCACGGTGACAGTAGTTGGCAGGATCCCTGAGAGACGGGGGAGCCCAGCTGGCTGAGGAAATCAGTGAGATGACGAATCGGCCAGGCAGCTTTCGTAGGAATGGGGAGAATTGGGGCAGCCCACGGATCTCGGGGGGATTCCAGAGTTCTCGCCAGGGCTCCCTCGGGTTTCTGAGCAGTGTCCTGGGCCAAGGTGGCCAGTGTTGCAGCATGTGTGTCCCACTGTGTCCGCCTGCCGCCCTGCAGGGAGAAGCTGGCTTGGAAGGCCCTCCTGGGAAGACTGGCCCCATTGGCCCCCAGGGGGCCCCTGGGAAGCCCGGGCCGGACGGCCTGCGAGGGATCCCCGGCCCTGTGGTGAGTGGACGGGGGAGGTCTGGGGGGGGCGGCATCGGCGTGGGGATGGGCATGGTGGCTCACTCAGGCCTGGCTGTGTTTCAGGGGGAACAAGGTCTCCCGGGATCCCCAGGCCCCGACGGCCCCCCTGGCCCCATGGTGAGTGACCTCCCAAGGAGCTCCCCCAGCAGTGGTGGAGGGTGGGATTGGGAGGCCACCCTGACCCCGCCACCTCCTCCTGCAGGGTCCCCCAGGACTCCCCGGCCTCAAAGGAGATTCTGGCCCCAAAGGGGAAAAGGTAAGATGGCCCTCACCTGCCTCTGTTTGTGACTCGCGGCCCTCCAACACCACGGAATACTGATCTGTCACCCATATCTGTCAAGTGCCTGCTGCAGGCTGGGGACGGGCACCGAGAGCTCGTGACACAGAGACAACAGTCTGTGACTCGGTCCCTGCCCTCAGCTAGGGACCCATGAGGCCCACGTGGTACAGAGGTCCCAGCTGAGGGTGTCTAGGACCTGAGGAGCAGACGCCTGCCCGGGACGTGGGTCTCCAGTCCTTCCCACTGGGAGTGTGCAGGAAGCCTGCGGGTGGCAACCCTCATCCTCTCCAGTTGGGGTGGTTCTCTGTCAACACTGAGCTACCTACAGACGTAAAGCCTGCATACGAGCCAGGCTGTACGCTCTGTGGGAAAAAGGCAGTGTGTAGTCTCTGTGCTTCCACTCTAACACCCACCCCCACACACCCCAGTCCCCAAGGTCATGAGAAGCTGGAGGAACCCTTCCAGAGCCTTCTACGGGCTCATAGAAAACAATCTCATGTGAGCACATGTGGAGGGTTTTTCTTTTAAAAACAAATAGCTGTGACTCTCCGCAAAGTCCGTGAATGTAGCTTCTGTTCCTCGTAACGAAAGGTGTGTGTTTACCATAGAAAAACTGGGAAAAGCCGCGCACGAGTGTTATCCCCCAGCAGCCCCTTTTATCCGTGGGGTCTGTGTCTGTATCTGTGTCTCCCCGTTTCTTCGGTAGGATTTTTATCTTCTCAGAGCTGCTGTATTGTCCCCAGCCTGCCCTGTGGCTTATTTCAGCTCCAGGACACGTTGGCTGGTGACTCGGTGGCATCCCATGGCGTGGACGCGCGGCCACATCCAGCTGGCCCGCGTGGTTAGACATGAGGCACCAGCACCACGACGGCCCCTCACACCTTTGTATCTGTCCCACAGGGTCATCCCGGCCTGATTGGACTCATCGGCCCTCCGGGTGAACAGGGTGAAAAGGGTGACCGCGGGCTCCCCGGCCCCCAGGGCTCCTCTGGCCCTAAGGGAGAACAGGTGCGTCAGATGGCGCTGCCAGCGCTGTGCCTTACAGGTGACGAGAAGCGTCTTAGGACTGTGGGTCTCTGTGCCCAATGGACCCAAGGCCTTCAAGCCGGATGGACGTCCTCACGTTCATCAGATGCAGATGGGAGCAGCTGAGAGGGTGATGGGCGGGGACAGGGGCTGGGACGCAGCTGTAGCGCAGCCCTAGACCGTGGGAGCCACCGGAGGTGCTGCCGGGAGGGCAGCGCGCAGGAGGGTCCGAGGCCTGGGAAGGGGCGACGCAGGCAGCAGACCTGCCGTCTGCTGTCCCCACCCGAGGGCCACCGGCCTCATTGCAGAGTGTCAGTCACTGCTTCTCTGACCAGCTTGACGGAGCACAGCGTGCCTCTGAGCTGTGCCCACTTTGGCCCACGCCCCACCTGGAAGGGGACAGAGCTGGAAGGGGTGGAGCCTGTGAGGCAGGGAACAAAGTAGAACCGTCCTTGAGTCCCCTAAGGTTGTGGGGTGGTGTCCTTGGGAACCCCTGCCTTATCCACCACCGTTCTCCCCGTGGCATTGACCATTTTCCCACTGCCCAGTGTCTCCAGGCCACGAGGGCATTCTCAGACAAGGGCCGCCCAGCAGCCGTGAGAATTAGAAGGCTGTCCAGGGTGCCTGCCGCCAAAGGAAAGCAGCCCTCTGTGCCCCCACCCCGAGCTGGTCCCGGCAGCGTGGCTGATGGGACGTGCTGGCTGGGATTCTCATAAAGAGGGACGCCCCCGCCCCCGCAGCAGACAGGGAGGGAGAAGGCACTCAGCCGAGTGAAGCCTGCTGTCCCCACACCCCCTCGCTTAGCTTAGCCTGGGGGAGCCCACGTGGCTGGGGCTCCAGAAGAAATGTGCCTGGGCCTGTGCTGCAGAATGCCGTGGTAATGCACATGGACACTCGACCGCCAGCACATTTAGAGGCTGGACAGGACAGATGGAACAGACAGGACCCAGGGACACTTGCTATCCCCCGCCGCCCGCAGCCTGTGTTAGGGGGGAGACCCACACCAGAACAGAGAACAGCGAAAGGGGACCAAGCCAGGGACGGACATCAGAGCGCCTGCTCCTGCACTTCAAACTACATTAGAAAAGATGTCTTAACACGCAGGTGCCTCCGGTGGCCCTGTAGATGCCGGGGAGTCCCTTCCAGCCAGCCAGGGAAGCAGGGCCTGGGGGCGGTCAGCCTCCTGGTGGGCGTTCAGACCCCACTGGGCCTCGCAGAGATAGGTAGACCCCTCACGGTGCAGCTGGCCATGTTGGATGGCGTCCGTTCGGGGCGAGACCGACGAGCACTGAGAGATGTGTCTGTGCTGATGGAGTCCTCCTTGTCCCGTGATGGTCACTGCGTTTTCTGCTCCTTTGCAGGGTATCACTGGTCCTTCTGGCCCGATCGGCCCCCCGGGCCCCCCCGGCTTACCGGTGTGTATCTGGGAGGGGTGCATGGTTTCCTGGTTGTTGCTGGGAGAGGTGGGAGGCGGGTGGGCCGACTGTGGGCCTCTGTGTGGCTGGAGAAGTGTGAGACCCCCCCAGGATTGGGGCCCTGTAGTGGATTTGCTCATTAGCTCCACAATGGGGTTCCGAGTGACAGAAGCAAGGAAGTGGGGTCTCTGGGCCCTGATTTCAGGTGGAGGCAGGGCGGGGGAGCCTCTCTCAGGGCTGCTCAGGATACGCACACATTCTGCGGGGGCTCTGGGGAAGTTTAGGACAGCGGGAGGGCCCCCTCCCCGCCCTCCCGATCATGTGAGCGGGCCTGGCCTGACCCAGATAATGAGGATTTGGGGGCCCACCCTCTAGGCACCAGCCTGGGTTGCCCCATATTGCTGGGAGACCCCGCACTTTAACGACTGGATCCCCCACAGCCTTGAGTCTCTACCTGCCCCAACCCAGGGCCTGGGTCCACATGGCCAGGGCGGCCCGGGCCACCTGGGCTAAGAGCTGCCCGTACGGGCTGGCGGGGCTCTGTGCCAGGGCCTGAGGCCAGCACGCCCTCTGTGATCTCTGACTCTGGCTGCCTGAACTGTTTCCCCGCTGGGGAGGTTTGGGGGCTGACCTGGGGCAGGCAGGAGCACCCCTGTCTCTGTGTGGGGGAGCTCAGCCACACCCTAGCCCCATCCCCACCTCCCCATTTAAGCAAGTGCAAGCACAGACTCCTGGAAAGGGGGACACGGGTGTGAGGAGGGGTGAAGACCGGGCAGGCCCGAGCGGCGGGTGCCTGGAGCTGACGGGGCCACCTGCTCACAAGTGCCTGCTAACGCCCCGACTCTCCATAGGGTCCTCCTGGTCCGAAAGGTGCTAAGGGCTCCTCGGTAAGTGGTGTGCACCCTCGAAAGGGCCCATTCCAGCTCGGGGGAGGGACGTGTGTCCCCTTGGGTGAGAACCACCCTGGACACCCCCTACCCCCGACTCATGGCTGTGCAGTCCTTCACGCTCCCCCTCTCGTGCTGAGCTGTCCTGAGCTCATCTCCAGCCTGCGTTGGCAGATTGAGGGGTGCCTGACACAACAGACTGGCCCCGTGGCTCCCCATCTCAGGGGCACCTGGTTCTTCCATCTGGGAGTGGGAGGGGAGTGGGGCCCTGTCAGCCTCCCCCGGCACATGAGACTTGTCCCTCCATCTTCCCCACACAGGCTGTCAAGGATCCTTCTAGAGTTCAAGGGGGATTTAAGTCACATCATGCTCAGTGATCAGAGTGGGTTCTCTTTCCTTTTTCCCCAGGGTCCAACTGGCCCAAAGGGTGAAGCAGGCCACCCCGGACCCCCCGGCCTGCCGGTGAGCAGTCTTTGAAGTCTTGGTAGTAAGGGTGGGGATCCTTCTGACACCCAGGGCTCTGTGGGAAGTTCTGTTTGTGCCGTTTACTTTCCGAAACTGTGGAACCCATATGGCATGCGGCACGGTGGGGGCCTGTCCCTGGGATGGAGCCGAGGGAAATAAATGACCCAAGGCTAGACATCCCACCCTGGGAAGTCAGGTTGCCCAGAGAGAGAGACAGAGACAGAGGAAGGGAGAGAGCACGTGGGTATGTTCATGTATGTTTGTGCGTACCTGTTCACGTGTGTGTATGTGTACGCATGTGTCAGGTAGACAGCACAAGACAAGGCCCAGAGGTGCAGGACAGAGCCCTACCATAAGCCAGGCCAGTGAGCAGCAGGGGACACCACCCTTTGGCATGCACCCTCTCGACTCCTGTCTTCGTCCTTGGCTGGGGCCTCCTGACACAGCCCCGGGAGGTGAAGGCTTCTGGCACCTCAGTCATAATGCGGCCCCACTGTGTGCAGCAGGTTGGGTGGTAGAGGTGCGAGGAGAGCTGGGTGCTTCGAGTCCAGCTGAGGATAGAACACCCGAGCACCAGGCCAGGCTGAGCGCTGGCTCTGCAGGCCAGGCAGGCGCGGCCAGGTGGTGGCAGGGCTGGGCCTCAGGGGCTCCTGGGACTCAGGTTAGAGGAGGGAGGTGCTCGGTGCAGGCGAGGCCCAGAAGAGGGGTGGGTGTGGAATGTTCCAGAGGCAGGAAAGAGGGAAGTAAGCATGCTAAGCTGGATGGCTGCAGCCTGCAGCCCAGCCCGTCTGTCCGTCCCACCCACCGCGCCCGTCTGCCATACCCAGGGCCCCCCGGGCGAGGTCATCCAGCCCCTGCCGATCCAGGCATCCCGGACAAGGAGGAACATTGATGCCAGCCAGATGCTGGACGACGGGGACGGTGAGAACTACATGGATTACGCGGACGGCATGGAGGAGATCTTCGGCTCACTCAACTCCCTGAAGCTGGAGATCGAGCAGATGAAGCGGCCGCTGGGCACGCAGGAGAACCCCGCCCGCACCTGCAAGGACCTGCAGCTGTGCCATCCCGACTTCCCAGACGGTAGGGCGCTGTGCCCGGGACCCGCGGGACAAGCAGAGGGGTGAGGCCGGGGCCGTGGGCACGGCGGGCAGGCCCAGGCCTGGGCAGTCACACGCCTGCCTCAGCCTCAGCGTTCCCATCTGCGCAATGGGGGTGCTGGGGGTCTCCCCATACCCTGACGGGGGCATCATGCTAGGACACGTGCCGGTAGGCCGGGAAGGAGGGCGAGGCTTCGGGCTCCCACAGAGCCGCTCCAGCCTGGGCTTAGCCTCCGTCGCATGGGTGCTCTGCTCTGCGCTGAGTCTCGTGTCCTCGTCTCTCCAATGGGCGTATTCACACAACAGAGGACAGAGCGAAATGACATGGAGCGTGAGTGGTTTGTCCTGGCCCCTGGCACCCCCTGCGGTGAGTGTGGGCCGCGGCTGCCACCGAGCTCAGCGTAAGCATCAGCGTCAGGATCAGTGCTGGCGTTAATGCCGTGTTGGGGACGCGCTGTTCAACCTCCCCAGTATCGAGCCCGCAAACCACTCCCGGTCTCACCGTGTTAAACCCACTGGAGGATAAAATGGCATCGGTCTGCTGCTTCCCTCGGGGAGCGTTTCTCCCGCAAGAATGGAGGAGCGTGCAGGCCAGAGATGGGAGCACCTTGCGTTTCCATCCACCAGCACGTGGGGCGGCCTCCCCTGCCCAGGGCACGTGCCCCACGCACCCGCATCCAGCCGTGTTCGTGGGGATGAGTCTGCCCACTTGTCTTTAGGAAAAGCAGAGCACAGCCCCCGGGAAGGCCCGTGCTGGTAGCACGTGGGCTGGCGTGGTTTAGCTGCTGAACTGAAATGGTGCGGCTGCTTCTTGAACGATGCAGGGCTCAGTCCTCACGCAGCCCCCACCCTCCACATCCAGGTGAATACTGGGTGGATCCGAACCAGGGCTGCTCCAAGGACTCTTTCAAAGTTTACTGCAACTTCACAGCTGGAGGGGCCACATGCGTCTTCCCCGACAAGAAGTCCGAGGGGGTAAGTGCCCGCCGCCCCCCATGGAGCCCCTCTCACAACGGGGCCAGGCCGAGGGCTCAGCCCTTTCACACATGCAGCTTTAGGAATGAAAAACGGAAATCAGTCAGGTTCAAAATCAAGGTTTTCCTTCCAGAAGTAGCCCTTAAGTTGCTTTAAGAAGAGTTTTTAGCAATGGGGTGGGGGCCGTGCAGCCCGGGGTCTCAGAAGTGAGGGAAGCTGGCTCATGGGTGTCCCCCGCCAGCCCCGGTGCTAGGTAGGTCCCTCCTAAACGACTTTGTAGCTGTAACCTCAGACCAACCTGAAACCCACCGGAGGACTTTGGGGGCAAAAGTGACCCCAATGTGTCTTTTAGAAGCTGGTGTTTGCCTGGATTCTTTGTGTTGGTACTTCCATGTCATTTGCTGCTCTCCTGAGTGCAGTCAGAACAGTGTTAGTAAAGACTTGGGTTAGCCAGGCTGTGATCCAGTGAGACGCTGTGGGTGTCAATTTAACAGTCACCTCTGAGGTCTTTCAAAGGTCTCACCTCTATGGTATGTGTTTTACAGACAGGCATGTGGATGGTGTGTGCATGCGTGTGTGTATAAACAGGTGTGGACGGTGTGTGTGTGTATAAACGGGTGTGGACGGTGTGTGTGTGTATAAACGGGTGTGGACGGTGTGTGTGCATAGACAGGCGTGCATGGCCGGTGTGTGCTGCTTTCTATGGAGCGTGTGTCTGAGGCTGGGCCCACTTTGGCCCAGAGCACATAAGGAGGGGGAGGAGGTCTCTAACTGGGAACGTGACGGAGACTTCGGCCACAACGTCCTCTGCATTGGCCTGAACACACCTCTGGACGTTCTTCTCAGAGAAGCAGCCGTCCTGTGACAGGGATGGCCAGTTCCTAGAGGCCGTGCTTGCCATTCAGGCTCGGGCCAGCAGGAGTCAGCAGCCCACGGTCACGACTTCCTGGCGGCCTCAGCGCCCGTGGGCACTTCCCTCTGGAGGGAGAGCAGCTGTGTCCTCCCAGGCATGGTCCCCTGTCCCTAAACCTCGCTGTAACCCTGGAGAGCTCCAGCACCCCCTGGACTGGGAGACCTGGCTCCCAGGAACAGGGACTCCACGCTGACGAGGACCGCTTAGGGACCTCTGTTTTATATGCATGTTCCCCCAACCCAGAGTTTGAAACCCTTGGTAACCTGCACTCCGAGCAGCAGACCCCCTGAGGGTCAGAGAAAATTCAAAACTCAGGTGCTTCCATCTGGCAGAGGCCCAGAGGAAAGTCAGATGGAAAAGATACTGTGTCTCATCCTTTTTGTCACTGTCTGTCCTCAGCACGCAGCCTCACTGCTGGAGAACTAGCAGGACGCCCCTGAGAGCCCTGGTCGCGGGTGGTGCGGCCAGGCGGACAGCGGGCTGGGGTGCTGAGTGACCCCGCTGCCCCCTGCTCATCCTCTGCATGTGTGTTGACCAGCCAGGCGTCCACAGGCGGGGACCCTCGGGCTCAGGCCCCGGCCACTCAGCCTTGTGCAAGTGGACACCCTCTGCCTGGTTGCCCGGAGGAGGGGTGGGGGTTTCAGGCAGAAGGCTGGGGTGAGGCGAGCGCATGCCTACATGTCTGGTCCTGTTCCCGGAGGAGGCTGTTACCTGAGCGTGGCACCACCAGCGGCAGACGCAGAAACCTAAGTGTGGGGGCTGACGGGCAGGAGGCAGGAGACGCCCCCTCCTCCAGTGGCCCCTTTCCATGTTCTCCTGCACGAGGCCAGCTCAGAGCAGAGCCGGGGGATGCAGACAAGGGTTCTGACCTGGGGCCCACACAGGGGTCCCGTGGGACTTGGGGACAGGCTGAGCCGCGGGCACTTCCATGCCTCTCCCAGTCTCTGAACCTCTGCTCTGGAGCTGGCAGCAGGGCTCCTCCTAGAGCAGCTCACTCATTCATTTACTCACTCATTCACTCATTTATTCACTGTGGCCTCAGCCCCTGCCGTGAGCAAACTGCAAGTGGGAGCCCCCGCCCCACCCATCAGGGTCACATGCTGTTCCTCCTGAGGACGCATCTGCTTCACACACACCACACACACACACACACATACACACACACGCACACACATACACACACACACCACACATACATACACACACACCTCACACACCACACATACACACACACACACACCTCACACACACACACCTCACACACACCTCACACACACACACCTCACACACACACACCTCACACACACACACCTCACACACCACACATACACATGCACACACACCACACACATACACACACACACCTCACACACACACCACTCACACACACACACACCTCACATACACACACACCACACATACACATGCACACACACCACACACATATACACACACACCTCACACACCACACATACACATGCACACACACCACACACACACACCTCACACACACACCACTCACACACACACACACCTCACATACACACACACCACACATACACATGCACACACACCACACACATATACACACACACCTCACACACCACACATACACATGCACACACACCACACACACACACCTCACACACACACACCTCACACACACCTCACACACACACACCTCACACACACACACCTCACACACACACACCTCACACACCACACATACACATGCACACACACCACACACATACACACACACACCTCACACACACACCACTCACACACACACACACCTCACATACACACACACCACACATACACATGCACACACACCACACACACACACCTCACACACACACACCTCACACACACCTCACACACACACACCTCACACACACACACCTCACACACACACACCTCACACACACACCCACCTCACACACACACCACTCACACACACACACACCTCACATACACACACACCACACATACACATGCACACACACCACACACACACACACACACACATACACACCACACACACACCACACACACACACACCTCACACACACACCACTCACACACAAACACACACACACACACCTCACATACACACACACCACACATACACATGCACACACACCACACACACACACACACACACACACCTCACATACACACACACCACACATACACATGCACACACACCACACACACACACACACACACATACACACCACACACACACCACACACACACACACCTCACACACACACCACTCACACACACACACCTCACATACACACACACCACACATACACATGCACACACACCACACACACACACACACACACATACACACCACACACACACCACACACACACACACCTCACACACCACACATACACATGCACACACACCACACACATACACACACACCACACACATATACACACACACCACACACATACACACACACACCTCACACACACACCACTCACACACAAACACACACACATACACACCACACACACACCACACATACACACACCTCACACACCACACATACACATGCACACACACCACACACATACACACACACCACACACATATACACACACACCACACACATACACACACACACCTCACACACACACCACTCACACACACACACACCTCACATACACACACACCACACATACACATGCACACACACCACACACACACACACACACATACACACCACACACACACCACACACACACACACCTCACACACACACCACTCACACACAAACACACACACATACACACCACACACACACCACACATACACACACCTCACACACCACACATACACATGCACACACACCACACACATACACACACACCACACACATATACACACACACCACACACACATACACACACACCTCACACACACACCACTCACACACACATACACACCACACACACACACCTCACACACACACCACTCACACACACACACACCTCACATACACACACACCACACATACACATGCACACACACCACACACACACACCTCACACACACACACCTCACACACACCTCACACACACACACCTCACACACACACACCTCACACACACACACCTCACACACCACACATACACATGCACACACACCACACACATACACACACACACCACACACACACACCTCACACACACACCCACCTCACACACACACCACTCACACACACACACACCTCACATACACACACACCACACATACACATGCACACACACCACACACACACACACACACACATACACACCACACACACACCACACACACACACACCTCACACACACACCACTCACACACAAACACACACACATACACACCACACACACACCACACATACACACACCTCACACACCACACATACACATGCACACACACCACACACATACACACACACCACACACATATACACACACACCACACACATACACACACACACCTCACACACACACCACTCACACACACACACACCTCACATACACACACACCACACATACACATGCACACACACCACACACACACACACACACATACACACCACACACACACCACACACACACACACCTCACACACACACCACTCACACACAAACACACACACATACACACCACACACACACCACACATACACACACCTCACACACCACACATACACATGCACACACACCACACACATACACACACACCACACACATATACACACACACCACACACACATACACACACACCTCACACACACACCACTCACACACACACACACACACATACACACCACACACACACACACCTCACACACACACCCACCTCACACACACACCACTCACACACAAACACACACACCACACACACACCACACACACACACACACCCACCTCACACACACACCACTCACACACACACACACACACCTCACACACACACCACTCACACACAAACACACACCACACACACACCACACACACACACCTCACACACACACCCACCTCACACACACACCACTCACACACACACACACACACACACCTCACACACACACCACTCACACACAAACACACACATACACACACCTCACACACCACACATACACATGCACACACCACACACATACACACACACCACACACATATACACACACACCACACACATATACACACACACATACACACACACCACACACACATACACACACACCTCACACACACACACCTCACACACACACACACACACCTCACACACCACACATACACATGCACACACACCACACACATACACACACACCACACACATATACACACACACCACACACACCTCACACACACACACCACACACACACACACACACACACTTCACACACACACCACTCACACACAAACACACACACATACACACCACACACACACCACACACACCTCACACACACACCCACCTCACACACACACCACTCACACACACACACACACACACACACACACACACACACACCACCCCGCTCAGCTGGTCCAACTGTGTCACAGATGCCCGGTGGACCCTGGCAGGGTCTCCTGCCCACACTGTCCCCAGGTAGAGGCCACGTAGACAGAGCCACACCCCTCAGATCTGGGGCTCAGATGACAAGATGTCCACATGTGTCCTTCCCTGAGCCCATTGGTAAATATTGGCTCTTATTGTCATTATTGCTGTCGTCATGGCCTGTGACGGTCCATTCATTCATCACTCACTCCACAAGCATTTTTCAGCTGTTACTAAGGGCCGGGCAGAATCCTTATACAACAACGGATAAAATGCAGACTGCGACCCTGCTTGTAAAGCCAGGGACCCCGTTGTCCTCACTGGTGCCTCAGCTCTGGGGCAGTTGAGGCACCTAAAGGGATCCTTTGCTGGCCAGTCATCCAGGCCACCTGGAACAAGGGCAGGCCGGGTCCGCCCAGCGGGGAGAAGGCGTGTTTGCAGGACGTGGGGCGTCTCGTGGAGGCAGGAGAAGTAACCCTGTCGTTCTCTGTTTCTCTCCCTCTGCACCGCCCCTGCTCGATGTTTAGGCCAGAATCACTTCCTGGCCCAAAGAAAACCCGGGTTCCTGGTTCAGTGAATTCAAGCGCGGTAAACTGGTAAGGCGGCTCCGGCCCCCCTCAGCTGTCTTTCAAACCCGCCCATTTCCTATCTTGCAGAGTAAAATGGCCCGATGGCCCAAAGAACAGCCTTCTACCTGGTATAGTCAGTACAAGCGAGGGTCCCTGGTAAGTGCCACTGGGCGCTGCCTGCTTGCCGCACAGCCTGGCTCGCGGCTCTGCATGGGACTCACGGCCGCCATGCGCCGCGCCTGCTCGCGCCCCTCTGGCCAAACCGCTCCACGGCACGTGACAGCCAGACGCAGCATCGGTGCCCACTCCCGCCACGCCCACGACAGTGCCTTTCAGCCTGGGAGCAGGCGGATGGTTTTCCATTCAGTCTGGGACATGAGGTTGGCATTTTGGGCGCCCAGAGCCACAGCTGGGGGCTGCCGGGGACCGAGACCAAAGCCAGCAGGAGTGGGAGGGCTTTCTTCTGCTCTGCCCTGTGACAGGTCCTGGACCACTAATGCATTCAGAGTTCTCTTCAGGACTCATCGTCATGGCCCCTCCCCGGCCACCGCGAGGGCCTGCGGGACGTTCTGACCCTCGAGCTGGGCATCCCACACGGCTGTGGCAGTCCCTGTTTGAACTTCTGGGAGCCAGTCTTAAATAATCCTTCTCGAAATGAAAAGAATTGGCATCCCTTGTCAGAACTGAACGTGGTGCCTTTGCAGCCTGTGGAGGGACTGTTGGCGTGAGACGTGGCTGTTCACGCACAGAGAAGCGCTGTTCCCTCAGGAGTCTGATGGGGGCCCTTTTCCAGAACAGAGTGCAGAGCTCTGTGCCCTCCCGAGCACACAAGGACCAAGCTTCCAAAATGTGACCTGCTGCCGTTAGAGCCCTACTTTGCTTGTAGGTCACTTCCTCGGAGCTAGTCGTCCCTCCCCTCAGTGACCCCTGAAGGAGGTCCTTTCTCACTCAGAAGCCAGCTCTTGGGCTCCATGACTTCCGATCTGACCATCTGCCATCAGTCCCTGCACCCCAGCCTTGGGGGGGGGGCACAGAGGCCACGTTGCCCCCGTCGTCTCACAGAGCGGTGGCTTCCAGACGGCTTTGCCCTGTCGCACCTCTGAAGAACCCTCGTTCCTAAACCTCAAGGCACTTCGCGGCTAATTGTTAATATCTCATGCCCTGTTCTCACTGATTCCAAGTTGCTCCAGGTCTTTGCAGACACTGAAGGTTTGCGCTCACCTGGCCGTGTGTGGAGACCTCCTTTCATTTTCTGCGTGAACTCAGGCCCTCTCGCCTCCTGTCTCTGCTGCTGTTTCTCCTCCTCCACCTCTCTCGTGCTTTCCTCAGAAAAGGGCGACTGGCACACAGAAGGACCTGAAGTGGACGCCCGCTCAGAGGGGGAGGACCCGGTGCCCGTGGGTGCTTGAGGGTGGCATGGTGGGCACAGGTCGGGCAGAGAAGGAACTGGGGAGGGCGTGCAGCCCCTCGGGCCCAGGGGACGCAGTGGGGGCCTTTCTGCAGCCTCTTGGGCCTGCCATCCCCAGACAGGACCCTCACGGCCCACACCCACTTATTCCCAGGAAACGATGGAGGAATGCCCGTTTTCAGCCATCGGCCCAAAGAGCCCACCTCTACCTCGGTCCTATTTTACAGCTGACCAAGGGTGGAGGAGCATACGACGGTCCAGGGGAAGCACCAGCCTCTCTCTTGCACCCCGACCCATCATTTGTAGCTCTGTGAGGGTATCACGAGTACACAGAACAGTGCAGAGCCCTCCTTGAAGACACAGGCACTCTATCGGGGCTGAGCTTTATCCCCAGACGTGCCATGTGAGGACGATAGGGCAGAGACCCTTCCCTGGGAGGGCAGGGTCTCCCGGTGGGATCTGGGGTCCCAGCACGGCACTGGGAGCTTGCGGTCCTTCTGTGTCCAGCACTGCCCACTGCTTCTCCCTGTGCATGCGTCCTTTCTCGAGTCAGTCACGTTTCCTCCCAGAAGGAGTGCCTGATGGCCTGGACTGCGGTTGGTATTCAGCCCTCTCCCTCGTGTCCACCTGTGAGGGTTCGGTGGCCAGTGGCTCTGTGCTGTGCGAAGGAGCGGGATGTGGGCCTGGCCCCACCTGCAGCTCTCGCTGGTTGTATGCACAGCATAAGTGGGCTGTGTCCCTCGGTTCAGCATGGCTCTCTTGGGGTGGGCTGGGGGCAGAACAGCCGTGAAGTGGCTGCTACGAGGGGTGGGCCCGCTGGCCTCAGACCTGACGTGAGTCTGCTCCATCGTGTGACGCACAAACAATGGCCCCCTCTCTCGGCGGGCGTCTGTGTGAGGAGAGCCTGGCCTTCACTGCAGAGAGGGCTTTCGGGTGGTGCTGGGGTGGAGAGGAGAAACCTGCCTGTCCCAGGGGATTAAGAAACAGTCACATTCCCTGGCAGTGCTAAGGGTTCAGAGAGCTGGGGTTTGCCAGCGCGATGGGATTTGTCTCTTGGGATGCCCTTCACCAGCCTCGTGGCCTGCTGAGCTGAAGAGCCCAGTTTTGGGGTGTCCAGCTAGTGACGCCGGACAAGTCACTTAAGAACCAGCACATCCTCTTTCCCTGGTGCCTTGCCCTGGGTTTGCTGGCAGAAGGGTGGTCATTTCACCAGAGTGCCCCGGGCTGCCCCCACTCAGCGTGGGCACAGATGACCACCCCAGACCCCTCTGCTCTCCCCTGGATCCCATGCCCAGCAAGGGGCAGGAATGGCTGAATGCCGCCCCATGGCTCCCCTCTGCCTCCAAGAAGGCACCCCATCCCCTCAGCCTTCTGGCTCTTGGCCATATGGCCTGTGACCCTCCCTTGGGTCAGCCTTCCTGCCCTGCTGGCCCTGCCCTCTCTCCCTCACATTCTCATGACCCCCCGGCCAGCGCTTTGTACATCACTGGCGCTTGGCAGATGATTTTTATTAACATAATCAAATGAGCACTTTGCCAGCCTCAGGGCACCATGGCACGGACGTACTTGCCCTCGGGGTACTCACAGTCCAGAGAGGGCTACAGACCAGGCACCAGGCACTTAGGACACGGGTCCAGTGTTGGTGTGGAGGGCCTTACGGCCTGCTAGAGAGGTGGACACTGCGCCGGGCCAAGGTGAGGGGGCGGGGGCACGTAACCCAGGCAGCCTTCCTGGAGGAGGAGGCACGTGAGCTGAGCCCTGGAGGATGAGTAGTGTTCAGCCAGGCATAGAGGAGTGAGTGAGCTACTTAGGTTCTGAAAGAAGTGAGGTGTGGCTCACTGTGTCCCAGGGACTCCCATAAGGCTGTGCCCCAGCATGGCTGACGCTCCGGGGTAGACAGCGGTGGATGAAACCTGTGCAGCCCCGACCATGGGGGGCTTTGTCGCTGTGGAGTGCCCCTCAGTGCTGAGTGCCCCCTTTCTGTCCCCTCATAGCTCTCCTACGTGGACGCCGAGGGCAACCCCGTGGGCGTGGTCCAGATGACCTTCCTGCGTCTGCTGAGCGCTTCTGCTCACCAGAATATCACGTACAACTGCTACCAGTCGGTCGCTTGGCAGGACGCCGCCACGGGCAGCTATGACAAGGCCATGCGCTTCCTGGGCTCCAATGACGAGGAGATGTCCTATGACAACAGCCCCTACATCCGCGCCCTGGTGGATGGCTGCGCTGTGAGTGTCGCCGCGGGCCCCGCCCTCGGGGGGGGGATCCCTTCCCACCTCGAGTGAGCAGTTCGTTCATTCATTCGACACACATTTACTGGGCAACACCGTGTGCCATGCCCTGAGCTGCGTGCCAGGTGCCATGGGGGCCCAGACGAGGCGCGGCCCCCCGGCTGGCTGCCACACGTGAGTGAGGAGGGAAAGCTGACACTGGACAGGAAGGGCCAGGGAGCCTGGGTCCAACACCCTGTCCCTGGTGTGACTGGAATGGAGAATAGACCTGTTGTGGGTCCACTTCAGAATTCAGACTCCCTCTCCTCAGATGGGTCTGTTCCAGGAATGGCCAGAGCTGGAGACTGGCTTTGGATTTGCTCCTGAGAACGTGGCTGTGCCAGGAAATGGTCTGTGGGCGCCAAGGGTGCTAACAGCAGCCCTGTGACTGCCCGGCTTGTGTTAGGGCACCTCCTTGGCCCCCGTGCCATCCGCTGGGAAGGGCAGTTCTGCTCCCGGCAAGGGGTGCCAGGCCTGAGCGACGAGAGGCTTGCTCAGGCCACACAGCCAGTCAGGGCTGGGATCGCATTTGTTCTGCAGCCCCTCGGCCCCCAGTGTCTTGCCCTCCTCTGCACCCCCACAGGGGCCCCCAGCCGAGGGTCAGCCCCTCAGGACTGTACCTCTGGGGCTTGCCGTGTGCCTTGGACAGCCCCCAGGGCTGAGCTGTGTCTCGTGTTCTGGGAGATTAGGGCCAGGCCATGCACAGGGAACCCGTCTTGTTGAAATCCCTGTTGTCTTCACCGCCTTCTCTCCAGAGCCTCTGCCTGACGCCCCACCCAAGCCAGCTCCCACGGGGGCCAGGCGAGTGTGGGTCCACCCCCGCTCAGGTTCCAGGGCCAGCCTGTGGAGGCCCTTCTCTGTAGGCATCACGTTGGTCAGAAAGGCCTTCCGGATGTCCTGGGCCCAACTCCAGACGGGTCCCCTCCCATGGATTTCCGAGTGTAGTCAACCAGCTGTAACCCCATCTGGTTCCTCCTATTTCCAGACATTCTACCAGTCCACTCCCAGCCCACTCTGAACACAGCAGCGGGCATCTGCCAGAGCTGGTCTGTGTGTGCCAGGCCAGGGGCCAGGGCTGTCCCGAGCACCCAGCCGCCTCCGTGTGTGTGAGCAGCCAGGGCTCCCACCTCTGGGTTGGTCCCCACCGCAGGTGTGAGCCTGGTGTAGGTATAGGCGTTCCCTCCTGTCAAGCTGTGTGGGGTTTGGGCATTTCCCTCATGTCTGCTGAGGCCATCCGGTGCTGTGTGGGCCAGGCCAGAGTGTCCTGGTGGCTCTGAGGGCAGGGTCGGGCGGGTGGACGTGAGAGGGCAGTGCTGACACACAGGCTGGGCTGCGGGGTAGAGCCGAGAACGGGACTCGGGAGGACCCAGGTCCAAATCCTTTCTCCCCTCACCTGGCTGCCCCTGGGAAGCTCTGTTCCTTTTCCCCACAAATGGTCTAGTGATAACCTCCCAGGGGCTACTTCTGGGGATAAAGGGCGAGTGGGGCCGGGCACCAGTGAGCAGGCTGCACGGAGTGTCCGCCTCTGCTCCTGCTTCCGTGCCCCTGGGGTCCTGACTCGGGAGTGTGAAGGGTTTGTCCTGGTTTGAGGTCAGAAGGACACAGTGTTCATATTCCTGACATGCAGCCCAGGCTGCTTCCAGAAGGTCCTGAGGCAGAAGTACAATTCCCCTCTGTTGCTGCCTCCTACGAGCGAGGAAAATAACAGCAGCTGCTCCGCGGGCTCGTTCCAGGAGCACTTCGACTCACGCCCGAAAGGAGCTGAGAATTGCATTTCGCTCGCCATACGCCCCAGAAGAATCCCTGTTTCTGTGACTATTTTTAGTCACATGGCCCACTGGCAGGAGGCAGTGAAGGTAGAGATGTGAAGAGACTGAAGAGCCCGCCAGAAGCGAGGCAGGGCCTAGGGAGCGAGCCTGGACTTGGGCTTGGAACTTCCTGGCTTCCACGGCAGAAAGGGAAACCCTCTGGGTGGCCCTGTACATGCCCTCTGGTAAAGGGAGCAGAGTCTGTCTTTGCAAAGGTGGAGGACACTCCAGGCAGAGTAGTCTTGCTGATGGAGAAAGTCGTCACTGCAGGCAGGCTGGAGAGGGAATTTGGGGGCGGGTGGGGGGGCACTCCTGTAGAACGCATACAGTGAAGGTGGCCAGGAGCGGCCAGTGCCCTGCTTACACCAACCCTCCGAAAAGGTCAGTCCCCGCGTAAATACACAGGAGGCCCTGACGCCCTGACGTGTGCCTGCTAGATTCAGAGTGCAATAAGGGCCAAAGAAATCGGGACCCACACGCAGGCGGGCGTCGTGTAGCTGTGTAGCCTGATTGACGGGCCACGGAGCCGGCCCCGGCCCTGTGGAGAGGCACAAATCACTGGGCGAGAGGCCCGGGGATCCACGCCACATAAATCCCGGTGTTTGTGCGGCTGTCTGCCCCTCGGGGACCATTCCTGCCCGTAATGGTTATTTACGCTCAGGAATGCGGGGTAACAGCAGCCTGGGCATGGTGGCCTGCTTACGTACGCCCTCTCTAAGCGCTCTGATAATTGCACCCATGGGGCCCCATAAATACAGGAGAAATCACCCTGCCAGCCCAGCAAGTGCTGCTGTCCCCTGGGCGAGGAAGCCAGGTGGGCGCTGCCCAGCTGGTCAGCTGTCCGTCTCATGTGCTTGCCCATGTGCAGCGTGCGGACAGGTAAGCAGGCAGAGGCCCAGAGAGGCCAGCCTCTTCCCAGGCACTGACCCCATTCACAGGGCTCCACCCGCGTGACTGGTCGCCTCCTGAAGGTCCCAGCTCCTAACAGCTGGGTTGAGGTGTCAACATCTGGATGGGGGGACCCAGCATTCAGTCCCTGGCAGGTGCCGTGAGGGTGCTGGCTGCCGTCAGGAAGGCTGGCCTGGGCTGGGAGGTCTGCGTCAGGATGGCGCACAGACGCGGCTGCCCACACGCGGTGACAGAGAGGGCTGGGGAACAGGACGGAACCGGGCGCTCGTGGACACAGCCACCCAGAGAGCGGAAGTCACCTGATAGCAGCCCCCCTTGCAGCGTCTTCCCACGTGGCAGGCAGGATCCAGGGGCTTCGTCCACGTGGTCGTTACGGCCTCCCTGGGAGGGATGCTCTGCTCCCCAGGAGGCCCCGCCATCTGCCATCAGTAACCCCATCACCAGGGACTGGGTGTGGAGGGAGACCCTCCCTGGGGCCAGTTCCAGCTGAATGGGTAATGCTGTTCTTGGTCCCAGGTATGGAAAGCCGCTTGTCCAGACAGGTCGGCAGGTGGGCGTCTGCGATGGTCGTGGACCCTCGTCTTAGGGGAAGTGACAGGAGGGCAAGGCCAGCTTAGCCTCATTTTTAAATGTCCTGAATTCTCAGAGGTGACTTTGGGTGGCTTTCCGGACCAGAGCAGTCTTGCACCTTCTTTTCCTGTTTTCTGGGACACGTGGCCCAGCAGGGAGCGAGGGGAGTGCCTCTCCCTGGGCAGTTCTGTCACCTCTCTGACACTCATTCCTATTTGGGCAGCTGGTGCTTGCGTCCCCACCCCCAGTTGAGCTGAGGGTGAAATGAGTTTCATGGACGATAAACGGATGGTCTGAGTGAGAGGTGCTGACTCACCTAGTAGTCTCTGCTTCCCTGTGTGTCCTCGCCCTCTGTGCCTCGGTTTACCCAGTCCTCCTCTGGACCAGAGAGTGGGCAAGGTTCTCTCCTCTTCCTGCTCCACTGATCGTGGAACCTCTTACTTCTGAGTGCGATCCAGCCTGCTGAGGCCAAGGGCGGGGCTGGCGGTCAGTCGTCACCGTCTTGGGATCCTTAGTTTTTGAACAAGGAGCCGGTGGTTGGGTGTTCCATCGGGGCCCACAGTCCTGGCAGGACTGCCTTGGGCAAAGCCAGTGGTGTGACAGGGGATGTCCCACCTGGCAGGGCGGAGGTGGGTCCGGATGTGCTGCGGACTCTGTCACAGGACCCCTCCCAGGCTGTGGGGGGGACTAACTGGGACACGGTGGGGTGAGGCCAGCTCTGGGCTGGCAAGATTCTTCCTCCCACCTGCCCGCCTCAGTGCTGTGGCGTCACGCAGGGCGGGGTCTGGTGGGTGAGGGTGTCTGGGAGGCCCCCCCATTCTGACGCCGCCCTCTCCCCCGCCCGCTCCCAGACGAGGAAAGGCTATCAGAAGACGGTGCTGGAGATCGACACGCCCAGGGTGGAGCAGGTGCCAATCGTGGACATCATGTTCCACGACTTCGGGGAAGCGGCACAGAAATTCGGATTTGAAGTGGGGCCGGCTTGCTTCCTGGGCTAGGAGCCCGGCCCCCACGACCAACCTCGTGACCTCAGCGCGCCGCCTGTGGGTGTCCTGGACAGTGAAGGCCCCTCGTCCCTCCCCCGACCTCGTCTGCACCTCAGCACCCCACCGGGCCGCACCCCAAACCAGAGAGCAAAGGGAAAGAGCCATGTCCCCACCCCGGAGCCGAATCACGTGACCTAGATGTCCTACGGCCGCTGGGCCCGAACGTTCTGTGGACACCACGCTCCACAGGGATGGGAACAGGGCCACGCTTCTTGCCACTGAGCTGACCGATGGCGTTCGTGGAGGGTCCGCAGGGCTGGGGGGTGGGGCCATGGTATTTGGAGATCACTCTTTTTAAAAAATTCCACTTGAAGATGTGTATTCCCCCTGACCTTCACAAAATGTTCCGAGGCAGGCCGCGTAAAGGTCACCCCCACCCGCCAGAGCCTCCGGTCCCAACAACACCATCCGCTCACGGGCCAAATGTCGTTCGTCACGGGCCTTCCCGACGGATCAAAGGTGCTTTTGTTTTTGTGAGTTTTAAGTAAATATTTGTATTGTGTTGTCATGAATGTTCAGTGTCCCTGACTTTCAATCACGCATGGAAACTCAGCTCAGTCCCATTGGGACAAGGAGCAGGTGTCCCCTCTGGATGAAATCTGATTCTGCTGAGACACGGGAGGCCCCCCAACCCTGGACAAGAACGTGCCCTAACTTGGAAATTCGCCCAGAGCAGCGAGGATTCATGCCACCATGTAAACACCAGGTGCCAGTACCCTTTCCTGACAACTTTTTATTAGCTCTGGATTCTTTTTTTTAATGGGGAAGCAGAAAAGAATTTTACACTTTACCTTTTCTACATGCACTCAGATTAAAAGGCAGGCTTCAATTAACTTTAATGGCTCCCTTTTTCCACTTTTCTTCCTGCAGGCCTGGTGGGAGGATGGCCAGGGCAGGAAACCACGTTTTCTGTAGATGATAACAAAATGAAAATTGGTGCTTATTTTTACACTTCTCTTTTGTGGTGCTATCTGTTCTGAGACCTTGAGGGCGACCCTGGGGGTTCCTGGCCATGCCTCACTCCCACCTTCCTCCACAATCCAGGTTTTTGCCAAGGACGGTAAGATAAATGCACATCACCTTCCTCCCCACTGGGTTCCCTCATTCTTGTGCCCCCAGACCGTGGTGCAGCTGCTCCCAGGTCTGTGACCAGTATTCGTAGCTTCTGTGATTTGAAAACACACATACACAATCCAAGACGCTGCCACGTTGTCTACGGTGTAACCATAGCAGACTGTATTCGGTTGCCGAATGTTTGTGGTGCTAATTTCTATTTGTTCCAAGAACTGCATCAAGCTCTTCAGTTGTCCCATCTTCTCTCCGCGGGGCTGCCCCCCACGCGGCCTCAGCAGACAGAGACACATGCAAGGAACTCTGTGTCTCTCGGGCCGCCAGCAGGGCCCCTTTCCCACGTGCATGATTTGAAATGCCATCTGCCTCATCCTGGGCAGGCAAGGCTCGGCCCAGGTGTGGCCCCCTCCCCTAGGACGCGGGCCGCCTCCTGTGGGCGAGGACCCGAGGGCCGGCGAGCAAAGGCATCCCTTTACTGTGAAAAGCTGCCCTCGCGCAATGCCCTTTCTTCCCACGATGGGAGAAGCAAGTTGGGCCCCAGGGCCCTGCACAGCCCCTCAGGAGCTGCTGTCCTCCCCCGACCCCGCCCTGCCGGCCAGAATGTGGTTCCCGCTTAGGAGACCACAGCAGAGCCGTCCGGGAGAAACTCAACACCACCCACGAGAACTTCCTGAATGCCCGTGGAAATCGAGTCCTGCTCTTGCCAAAGAAAAGTCTGGCTTCAAGCATCTTTCGAACCCAGGACGAAGCATGCACCAATGACTGTCAGGTTCATCTCTTCTAAAGAAAAGCCATACCCCAGGATCGCCGCGTGCGCCCTGTGGGTTTCTCTAGGTCACGTGATTCTGGTGGAATTTCTCATCCCTCCCGAACCCTCCCTTTATTCTGTCATCTTCCTCCGTTGGTCCCTTCAAAGCTGTTGTAATTTGTACTGAAGTCAAAACGTGTCCCGTTCCCCCCCAGACCACTTAGCTGCGGTATATTGCAATAAAATTACTTCTTATATTTGCAGAAATTCTTTTGGCGTAATTTTATTTTTTCCTCCTAATCTATATAATTGGACACGTGAGGACGCAAAGAAAAAGAAAACGGTAAACAGAAAACCTCTGCTGAAGATTCTAGGACATTTGACCCTTTATTAAAATATAATGTCAAATGACGCATTGTACATTTCCTAAAAATTCAATAGACATGTTCATAAGTTTTAACTGTAATGCCCAGGAAAGGGTGTTTTAAAATATTTTAAACCTGTGTAACAGAAGAACAATTGTAATAGTTTTTCAATAAACCAAGTTTACTGTTTCCACTGTAAACACACATGATTGGCTGTCTTCTTAAGTGTGACCAGAGCTTTCCCTGTGTCACAGCCGTGTGTGAACCCAGTCGCAGGACAGTAGAAACTCGCATCCGGGCAATGGTCACAGAAAGAGGAGGAGACAGAGCCCAGGCCATTGCCCATGGACAAAGCTGTACCCCAGCTGCTGTTAGGGTGTGGTCAGGCGCCAGCTCGAGGCTTCCTGGGCAGTTTCCACAGTCCTTGGGTGTCCAGACCTGACTGCACAGGCCTCACCCTCACCCTGGGCAGTAGGTGCCTTGGGGTGGCATGGTCCCAAGGCCGTCACACCCTGCTGTCCCAACACATAGCAGGGTAATATTTCGGGGTCCCTTGGGTGGGGCTTGTGGCCCCTCCCAGTCAATGACCCTGAGCAGGAGTGACGCATGGCCCTTCCAGGCTGAAGCAGCAGTTCCCTCGTGCATGTCCCCATGGCTGCATCCCCAGCAGTTTCCCAGGGGAGTCCCTGGCCAACCTGCGATAAACTTGTCCCGCGATCAAGAAACGTTTCGTTGCTTAAAGCCACCAATGTCGGAAGGTGTTACTACAGCAAAACCTAGGCCAGTGCTTCTCCAAGTGTGGTCCGTGGCCCTGCAGCCACAGCGCGGTCTAGATGGAAGCGCGAATCCCTGGGTCGAGCCCGGACGGGGGGAGGGGGCAGAGGCCTGTGTTCTGTGATTTGATGAGGCCTCAGGTGGCCCAGGGCTCGCTCAGAACTGAGGGTTACCACCTGGGCCATCCTGAAGGAGACAGGACAGTGCACCTGAGACTGGGGACTGCTTTCAGCACAAGAGACGGAAGTCGGCCGTGTCACGTCAGGCCTGGAAGCTGGAGCTGTTGTCAGAGGGTGGAAGGCTGCCCACCACCAGGGGCATCGTGTGGTTGGTCAGGTGGCTGTTTGTTACCTGCGACGGACAGCTTGCTTGCAGGCTTGTAGCCCTGGGTCAGAGGTCAGAGGAGGACAGGGTCTCAGGCTGGCCACTCGGACTGCCCTTGGCAAGTATGACGCGAGAAGGAGAAGCCCTGGGAAGACTGGCCAGAACGAAAGGAGACAGAGTCCACGGATTCAGGAGTCTCAGGCCTGGAGGAGGGCCATTTCCCAGCGTCGACGGTTTAACGCTTTGAGGGATGCCCGCCAACGAAAGCTCGGGCATCGCAGCTGTGAGCGGCACACCCGTCACCTGAAACCTCGGCCTGGATGACGGTGCTGCCTAGTAAATGACTCGGGATGGACAGGGTGCGGCTCTCCCCTCCAAAGCTGCTGCATGAAACAGCTGGGCTGCGGGAGTGTGGGAGCTGTGGCCTGAGCCTGGCGCAGGGAGCCGGCGAAACCCAGCAGGCTGAAGCCCATTACCTGTTGGAGAGGTGTCCTGCACAGAGAGCTCCAGCCCACGTGAAGGAGTCGGTGGTCCTCAGGCCCCAGAACCCCCGGGGCTGCACCCAGATGTGGGCAAGGGACGCCCGGGAAGAGAAGGAGCCTGCTGCCCTCGTTGGAGGCAGGTGCTGTGACCTCAACCCCAAAGGTGAGTAGACGGAGCCTCGGGAGAGGAGGGAGGAGAGGGTAGCGAGAGGCCCTGGGGGTGAGGCCCTGCAGAGCCCCCCACTTCTCTGTGCGTCTCCCCTCCCCCTGGGGACCCGGCTGAGGAAGGCACCTGCCTGTCCGCTAGGCTGTGGGATGAGAGCCTGCAGGTGCTGGCCAACTGGAGCCTGGGCACAGTGCACTGAAGGGCGCGTCCCCAGAGACTGAAGCAGAGGAGCTAGACGGGCACCGCTGTCCCGGCCCCAGGGCCCCCACGCCCCAGCACCCATGGTCACATCCCCCGCAATCCGTCAGCACGAGCTCACCAAGCGCCCTCAGCCACCACACCTGCGCTGGGTCTTCTGGAGACGTGAGTGGAGTCACGTCTGGCCTTTGCTTCCAGTCTTGGGAGAGACACTCCGCTATGGAAACGATGGTGCCCCAGCCCGGTCTCGGCTGCAAAGGGGTCGAGTATCTGCAGTTCACGGCGTCTGTCTGGGGAGCCCTGGAGGGTATGTGCGTGGGGTCTTCCACAGGAGCCGGCAGTGGCTGGCTGCTCGTCTGCAGCATTCCCAGAGGACTGTTAGTCCTTGCCAGAAGTGGGAAACATCTGTCTCCACAAGAGAAAGCAGGCGTTTGTTCTCCGTCTTCATTGAAGCTGCCCAGGTTGGAAAAGACTTCCTCAGTCTCCCTTATCTTACCATGTCCTGGGGTGTCCTTGGAGTGGCAGAGTCGGAGGGAGGGAGGGAGGGAGGGAAGAAGGGAAGAAGAGAGGAAGGAAAGGAAGGAAAGGAAGGGAAGGAAGGGAAGGAAGGAAGGAAGGAAGGAAGGAAGGAAGGGAGTATGTGTACACCATCTTGGCATGGGGTCGAGGGTTCTTGCCAAGAGGCTTCTGTCCCTGCAGAGCTGGGGCTCCTGGGCTCAAGGTATCGGGGTCCCTGCCCTTCTGCCAGGGCCCTTGGCCTCCAAGAGCTACGCCTGACCCCGCCTGCCTCCGGCAACACCTCCATTTGGATGGTAGATGGTCATGGAGACACCTGTATTTCAGCCAACCTGCCAGGCGGGGGCTTTGGGGGACTCAGATCCTACTGCGTTCTCGGTGCAGGACAGGCTGGCTGCTGAGCGGCAGCTGAGCCCAGGAGCCCTACTGGGACAGCCCGCGTCTCGTCTCCTCGGGGAGCAAGGCGGGAGAGCTGAAGGAGCAGGGTCAGCTCTGGGGCCTTTCCCTTGGCAGAAGGGCTCCTGCAGGAAGCATGCTTCCCTGTCTGCCTTCCTTGCCCCAACCTCCCCCTCCCACCCTCTCCAAAATTCTGCCAGCAAGCATTCATTCAATCAATAAGAATTTACTGACTGCCCAAAAAGCGTGATAAGGACCTCCAATGGATACAATTTAGAAGTGCTGACGCCAAATGCAGTAACGTGGAAATGTGGAACAAGGAAAAAGCAGAGCCTGAGGACATGTCAGGACAGCCACACCCAGGGCCCCAGGAGCTGCGTGAGCCATGCAGGCACAGATGTCGCGGTCGTAGTTCCTCTGAGAAGTGGGCCAGGGAGACGAGAAGGTGGGGGACCACGTAACCGTCGCAGGCCTGTCCCCTTGCGGCCCCGGCAGCCCCGTCTTCCCACCCTCATCTGGCCACAGCGTGAGAGGGAATGCTGATCCACCAACAGGATTCCTCAGGATGTGCGGGCTCAGGGAGCACGGCCCGAGACCCCACAAGGCCTGGCCTCCAGAAGAGCCTGAGGCCTGGAAGAGCCCGTCCCCAGGCCCAGCTCTGCGGCCATTCCCCTCACCCACTCAGCCTGCAGAAGCTGGCGGCCGTGGGAACTGGGGCTCGTCCCCTCCTTCCAGCCTTCCTGCCACAAGCGGGAAAGGGTCTGCAGGGCCACCTTTGCTGCACCCAAGTCCCTGTGATGGCCCTCTAGCTGCTCCCGGCACTGGGTCTGTCTATGTCAGTGTCTCAGCCAGGAAAATGTCACTTTCTAGTGACCTCCCAGAGTTGATTCTTCAGCAAAAGCCACATGCACAAAACATCCTGCTTTTTCTTTTCTGTTAATTGACAGATGGATATCAGGTAGACTTAGGAGTAGCCTAATTCTCAGGCACATGTGGGGAACTGACGCGATTGATGGAGCGAGAATCTCGCTGCCCTTTGGGACTTTCTCTGACTCATTTTAAGCCTAGAAACCACTAGACTGAGCGGCCTTAATGGTTAGGTCTTTTAAAAGACTAATTATGGGAGACAGACTAAGTAAGAACACCTTTTAGTGTCCGTATTACTTATTGCTACGTGACAAATCACCCCAAAACTTAGAGGCTTCAAGCAACACACACGTCTTTTCTCACATTTCTGTGGCTCAGGCACCGGGACACAGCTTACCTGGGACCTCAGTCAGGGTGTCACAAAGCTGCCAGCATGCTGTCACCACGGCCAAGCTCCCGTCCGGAGACTCGACTGGAGGAGGAGCCCACAAGATGTGTTTCCTGAGCGTGGGTGCCGACTACCAGATGTGCCCCCATCACCTCCGAGGCCGTGGGCATGCTTCTAGACCTTTAGGCATGAGGACAGGTCAGAAGGGAGATGCCTGGCGGCTGGGGTCCTCATCTGTACAATGCAGATGGTTGGCACTTCACCGGCTTGTACAGTCCGATGAGAGAGGCCCTGCTCTGTGCCAGAGCCTCAGCCTCTGTGTCGTGCCATTGCCCTGGGACCCGTCCAGCCATACCCGTGCTCCCCACTGCATGTTAGCCGAGCGCTCTCTGGGTGCAGGACTTACCCCTCTGCTGTGAGTCACTGAGCAACCTGCATACGAGTGGCATACCTGCAAGCGAGTAGAGAGGACACGCTGCTGACAATGAGCACGGGCACAGCAGGGGAAGCCGACTCCCAGGCAGCACGGCCGAGAGCCACGCAGAGGCAGCCAGGCCGAGCCGTGCCTGCAGGCCACGGGCTGAGGGCCGGGGCTGCTGGGCGCGCGCTGCTGTGCAGGAGACGGTGTGAGCTAGCCTGAGACAGGAGAGGGGGCCTGGAGATGGACCAGATGTCTTTGGAGCTCCTGCCTGCCTGTGCTGTCTGTCGGTCTGTTGGTCTGTCTGCCGAAACTGTTTGCAATGCTTGTCAACAGAGGGGCCCTTTGTCCTTGAAGCCTGGGTCCTGGAGCTCATCCTCGGCTGCCGGCATCCAAGAAGGTGAGATGAGGAGAGGAGCTTGTCCATGGCGCAGAAGGAGCCCCGTTTTCCACAACTGAAGCCAAGGCAGCCTGGGTGGGCAGCTCAGGGCTCACGCAACCAGTCCACTGTGATGCAGCCCCCACCTTGGCCCGTGCAGATGTCATGGCAATGGGAACATGGAAGAGATGCAGGCCCTACCCACAGGTGCCCCCAGGGCACTAGGTATTCAGCACTCATTGGCTGAGCTCCACTGGTTGCGAGGCTCCAGCAGGCTGCAATAAGGGGGCACAGACTCATGGGGAAAGGGCAGGTCCCCACAAATGCACATCACCAGGGGTCTTCATGGAAGAGAGGATTGGGCCCGGCCCAGATGATAAACCGGATCTGACTCCGTGATCCTGCTCGTCGACCTCAGCTGGGCCGGGTCCATCCTTCCCGGTGGTTTCCTGGCCTGGAGGACTGAACACTGAGCTGGCCAGGTGGCAAACGTCACGGCCCACCCCCAGCCATGGGACAGCAGCTGCCATGCCAGCTTCCCTGAGCTCTGCTGCCTTCAGAGCTCGTGCTGTGGGAAACGCACGAGTCACACCATGTGCTGCCCGGGCCGAGCGGGTGGCACGAGCCCACTGCTGACTCAGCCCCCTGGAGTCTTGCCCAGCTGCCCTCATGATGGGCACGGGAGCTGCCAGGAGTCGTGCCTGAAACATCATAAGGACTGTGCGGCTGAGTGTCAGCCATGGTCACCCGTTCATCACGTGCTTTAGAGACAGAGGCTGGCAACATGTGAGGCAGGAGTCCTGCTTGGCCAGGCATTGGCTCTGGTGACAGTTGGGGTGGAGTGGACTTTTCATCAGGACTCCACATTCAGCTCAGAGTGGCGCAGACGGTGTGGCTCCCGTTCTCCACACCTGGGGCTCCTGGGACCAGGTGGTGAGAGAGGATTGAGTAAAGGAAGAGAGGTTTCCCACAGGTGAGGGGGCTGTTTCTTCTCCGTGCGCTAGGAGTGGAGGTCAGGGCCCGGAAGCCACTGTGAAGTCTTGGCCGATGGTTCTCCCCCGAGAGCCTGCCTAGAGTCACTTGGAGGGTTTGCTAAAACAGGTGGCCAGGTGCTCCTCTCCCCCTGCATCTGATTCAGTAAGTGTGGGTGGTGCCGAGAACTTATAATCCTAGAAAGTTCCCAGGTGTCCTGCTGCTGCTTGGAACATGTAGGATGATGGGTCTTCCAGTGTTTGGACCTCAGCCCAGCCTGGCCGTAGACTAGGAAGATACCTCCTGCCTTCTGGAATTCACAAAGACTCAAAACGTACTGAACCCCCCTCCACCGGGGCTCCTCTGATGCTGGAATTTTGTTCCTTTTGTATAAAGCTTGTAATCTCTTTAAAACACAAATCTTTCAAAGACTTGAGAGGATTTTTGTTTTTTTATTTTGTCAGTGATCCTTTGGTAGAATTAACTTGACAACCTTTATTAAAGTGGAATTTGATACAGAAAAACAGCATTAGAGGAAGAGTGTGGAGGCGGCTCTGACAGGGGAAGGAGAGTGTGGTGCGGGCTTCATCTGTCTAATACCTGTGGAGAAGGAGGGTGTCATCTCCTGCCTGAGGCCAGTGGACATGACTGCCGGCGGAGGACAGCAGGGCCTCACGCGGTGGTGGTTCCACCATAGCTGGCATTAAGTTTCCTCTGGGGGAATATGATTGGTACTCGGGCAGGAGAGAGAATGAAAGGAGCAAACAGGAAGTGGTTTACAGATGAATGAGGGAGGGGTACTCACAGCTGGGAGACCATTATAAGAAATGCCACGGGGGCAGGGACACTGACGCATCGAGCGTAGATAATGGTAGCATCCTCGGTTTGGCCAGAGGGGAGAAGAAGAATGAAAGATGATGCAGGTTATCAGGCCGGGCCCGAAATAGGAAGAGTGGCTTTGGACACTTTCCACGGACGGAACTCCGTTCAGGAGCGAAGGACAGACACCCAGGGAGAGGTTTTAGGAAGAGGAGATGGAGGTGATCGGCGTTGAGTTTTAGGAACGAACAGCTGGCTTCTGGTGTGGCGGAGGGCGTGGAAGGCGTGGAGGCCGGTTAGGTGGTCACTTTAGCAGAGCAGAGGACATGAAAAACGTTAGTGCCAGAGAAGATGCCAGCACACCTGCACAGTCAGTACCTTCCAGCGCCCCCGCCAATAACCTCATCCTTGACTACCTCGGACCCCGGGCCTCTTTTTTCCCCAAACCCACCAAGATCTCCTCCTTTTTGTAATACTCTCATCTAAATAGCGAGTGTCTGATTCATGCATTTCAGCTCTCAAATGCCACCTCTTCAGACAGGCTTTGTGGAACTAAGCAGTTAGAAAACTCACCATTCAGACATCTGGTAATTGGAAGATAGCTTAGGTTGGATGAACTCAATACAAGTAATAAATTCTAGAGTATCAATGAAAACACAACCATTTGAAGGCAGTGGAGAGTGACTAAAAGCAAGCAGAAACTGGGTGCAAGCCACAAGAGCAGGGAACCACAGGGGACGAGATCAGCAGTTATCCTGACTTTCTCTTGAGGGTCCCCCCGTCCATGTGATACAGGGGACATTGCTCAAGGAAGGGGAGGCTTATTAGGCTGGGACTTAGTGTCAGAAATCTAGGCCACTGCAGTGGCTGGAGGTTGGGGTGGAAAATCCTGAGAACAGGAACCATATGGGGAAAACCCTAAAATCTGCTTACAAGACTCTATTACCGTTGGCCGATGATGGCTGGTCTGAGCGTGCGTGAGGTGAGCGGCAGTCACCTTCCTGGAGGGAAACCGCTGGAAGGCTGTCACAGCCGAGGGAACATGTCAGCACTTCCCAATGTCAGGGAGGCCGTCTGCATTCAAGTCCCATCATTTTACATGGATGTGATAGACACCTCAGGCTTTTGGTTGAAAACCCAGAAGACCAGATCCTTAAGTAAAAGGACAGTATCCCAGGACGAAACTTAACCCCATGGATTAAAGACAAAATAGAGCCACCTGAAGAAGCCCAGAGCCAGGACCCCCAGGATCACAATGACCCCCGCTGCCTGCCAGCACCAGCTCAGCTCCCTTCTGAGGAAGAGCACAGGGGCACAGTGTCTCGCACAGAATCAAGACTTACTAGACACACAAAAGAAGGGGAGTGTGACCCATGATTAAGAGGAAAAGGTCAATGGAAACAAGTGAACAGGGCCTTAGATGTTGGAATTCACAGACAAGGACTTCAAATAAGTAGGACAAATATTTTAAATAATATGGATGGATATACCATGTTTCCCTGAAAATAAGACCGGGTCTTATATTACGGTTTGTTCCAAAAGACGCTTTAGGGCTTATGTTCAGTGTATTTCATCCTGAAAAATCATGCGAGGGCTTGTTTTCCGGTTAGGTCTTATTTTCAGGGAAACACAGTAATAGTTGAAGAAATGGGGGATTTCAAAAGAGATAAGGAAAGTCTAAATATGAACCAACTACAAATATTAGGAATAAAAATTGCAATATCTGAAATAAAAAAAAATTCATTGAATGGACAATGCAAAAAAGGATTAGTGACTATGAGAATGTGTTGAGTATGAAAACATGCTGATCCAGTACCCAAGTGGAAGCGTGGAAAACAAAGGTTATCAAACAGGTGAGGAAGGCCGGCTGTAATTACCAAAGGGAAGGTGTCAAGCAGACCGAAAGGGTACAGTGGGCATCCAAAGAAGAGAGAGAAAGAATGGGGCAGAAGAATATTTGAAGAAACGTTAGCCAAGAATGTCTCCGTTTGACCAATAGAATGAATCTCCAGTGAAACCCGCCATTTCTAAGGTGAAGAGAGACAAGCATTCCTCATGTAGAATACAATTCTAGCACAACTATGATTCCACAGTGGAGGTGACATAAAGACACTTTCAGGTAAGTGAGAGCTGCGAGAGGTTGTTGCCACGTTCCTAGAAAGCCGGGAGTTCGTTCTTCTGGCTGATGGGAGATGATGCCAGACGGAAAGGCAGACCCTTAGGAAGAAACGAAGCAAGAATGGGAAGTACGAGAATGTGTATCAAATACTCCTTCCTTCATTTAAAAATGTTGTCAAGAGACAATTGACTTTAAGACAAAAATAATAAAAATTCAAGGTGGGGTTTATAGAACAGCAAAACCTATACCCACAGTAGGAAGGATTGTGGGAAGATTCATCCATGACATGCGAAGTGCTGTCGTGGTCACTCGAGGGGGACAGTGATCCTTGAAAGATGCACAAGGAAATTCCTGACAACCACTAAATGGAATACAAAGAGGTTGAACCAAAAGTCAAGGCAGGGGCAGCACAAAATACTAAAGCACAACCACATCCAACAAGTACAGTCGGTGTCGAGAATCAGCTGAGAAGAAGGAACAGGGCGTGTCGGCATGGACGAGAAAAGCGCGTGTCAGCAACACACCAAGCTTACAGGAAACGCACAAATAGGATGAAAGTTCATGAAAGCAAAAACACACACGACGCAAGCAGTGACCTTGACAAACGCCCTCTCTGATAGTCTCAGCCCATTGTCTCGATGCTCAGCAAGACAGTTTCCAGTCACTCACCAGGCTGAGTGTCCCTGGTGGTCACACGGTGGTTCACGGCCGACCAAAAGTGGGCTGAAGGGTGAGAGACATGTGAACGCCAGGGCCCACGCTGCCTCTGCAGCGTCCCCCATGTTCTGTTCCCCTCCGGTTGGCGGGACTGCAGATGACCCTCAGGATAGGGGTCATGAATGGGAGGTGACAGACACAGGCTGGAGGAGGTGTGGGTCCGGGGTCGCGGCTCAGAGGAGAGGTGCTGGCCGGGAGCACCCATATTCACCTGTTAGGACGATTGCGTGTGAAGTCACAGAGAGTTCTGCTTTTACGTCTTGCATTCTGATGAACCGTTGACAATATACTCTCTGTATTTCCTTTGGAGTGCACACTGCTTCCTCGGGGATCGGATCACACCATTTTTCTGTATGTGTTTGTCTATTTGTTTATTTTCTGTCTTCTCTCAGTAGAACCGGTTCCAGGAGGGCAGAGACCTGTCTGCTTTGTGTCCCACAGTGTCACAGGGCACAGACCAGCCTCTGGCACATAGCAGGTGCTCACTAAACATCCCTCTCTCCCTTGCTTGTGAAGCCTAGTCCCCACGCACTAGCCCCTGGAATGTTTCTGGAGTACCAGCAGGAACAGAATTCTGAAATTCGGGAGTGAGGACAGACCCCAAGCGTAAGGCAGCCAGTGACAGGACTTCAACTTTTGATCATTGTCCGTGAGTCAACCCTTCACTTATGTGGGTGGCCTTTCGGCTCCAGAGGGACCCTTGGCAATGTCTACTTCCTGTGTAGGGGCCATTAGAGCTGCCGGTTGTGAGTGAAGGGGACACTGGGCCAGAGGCCGAGCTCCTGCACCCTTCACCCTGGGGGAAAGCGGGCACCTGCACTGAGCCAGAGGGCGGGTGTGGGAGGAAGGGAGGGGCCTGTGGGGAGATCAGCGGCCCACGCTGTGTGGCCCCAGGCAGCCTCTTTCCTTCTCTGGGCCTCAGTTTCCCCACCCATAACAAGTGGTTCCCTCAAAGGCACAATAGCTGAGCTGTGCCCCACCCTTGCGACGCAGGCTTGTTTCTCCTCGATCGTGTTTCTCACTAAGTGTTGTATCCTTTCTTGCACGGAGAAGATCACTCAGTGTGTCACCACCTTTTAAAATTAATTTAAATGTCATTTGTTCAGTTTACTAAACGTATAACTTCAAAAGTCCAATGATTCCTTAAGCATTTAAGTTTGACTTGTAAACTTTATGTATAACAGGAAAATTTTAATAACTTCCTTCAAGGGACCGATGAATACTTCTTGTTCCACTCAGTGACTTAGTTAATTTAACAGCTGTAAGCATTTTAATTGCATTTAGAAGATGAATATACTCAAATTTGTGCTGCAGCGTTTCAGTTGTCTACCTTTAACAAAGCCTCCTGAGGATAAGCTAATTTTCGGAAATCTAATAACATAAACATGGCATGAACTGAACTGCTCCGAAAATGGAAGCGCGGTAAGACCTCTAGTACGTCACTAGCTTGTTCCATTACTCAAGTTCACATTTTCAGTGAGCTTATTAGGTTGTCACTCTAATAGGACCAAATGCTCTTAAATATCGCCAACACTCAAAACACCAACTGACAGATTCCTTTATGCTAAAATATCAACACTGCGATTTTGAGTGTCCCGAGCTGTCTGCACTCAGTGGGAAGCTCGGTTCAGGAGCTAGAAGTCCCCACGACAGGCAGACAGACTGTCACACCCGTCTTCCAAGGCCCCTTCCCTACAACGCTTCCTCGCCCTAGAGGCCTGTGTCTCCTCCTCCCCTAGGAAGAGCATTTTAGTCCTGAATTCTAAGCCACAGGGTGGTTACCCATTTCCCCTGAGCGGCTCCCGTCTCCCGTGTGTGCAGGAAGTCAGTGTGTTCGTGAACGTGTTCTCCTCCTGTTAGTCTCAGGTTGCAGGACTCAAGAACTCAGAGGACACGGGGCCTTTCTTGTCCTCCCTATGATAGGGACGTCACAGTGTCCGGCTCACGGACCCCAGGGACTCTGAAAGGGGACAGATGGAACCTTGATCCTCACGTGGTTTCGTCGGACGTGGGGTCAGGATTCTAACGTCACACCTGGACGGGGGCTGTTGGTGGGTGGGATTGGGGGCACAGACCTGCCGCCTCCGTCTCTAACTGGACTCAACCCCAGGAGAGAGCTCCCTTCAGGATGTACCAGTTCTCTAGGGCTGTGGAAAAGGCATTGAGACTCCTGGTCTGCCTGGTCCATCCCTGGCTGGGGTGGGTGTCAAATGGCCCTCAGGGCAATTTAGTGCCACCTCCGCCGCCACTCCCCCACCCAGCCTGAAGCTGCCCCAGTCTAGTTCACGTCTGGCCTCTTTATAGTGCTGGCTGGACTGGCACTTGTCTGTCAGTGTCCCGGGGCCAGCCCCTAGCCGTCCTGGCCTGGCCTGGACGTCCTCCCCCAGGTCACATCCATTGCAGTCAAAAGCCACCCCCCCTCCCCAGACGTTATGCTCTCCTCTCTCTCCCCTCTAACCACCCTAAACGCCCAGGGGACGTCTCAACCTGTGTAGACTTGAACGCATTGTATGCAAATAGCCTCAGTGGGGTCCTGCCAGCCCTGTCCTCAGGGAAGGTTGTCGACAGCTCTGCGTTAGGAGGGGAATGGCTTGGGCTTCTCTAAAGACACAAATAGGCAGGCGGGCCGGCCCTTCCCCACACTGGACCTTGGGACGGCTTCTTGCTGGGAAGAAAGTGTCCCAGCTAAGGGGAACTGGGGTCAGTACAGAGGAAGCTCACTAAACAGCTGCTCACTCAGTAGTGTGTGGGGTGTGGAAGATTGTCCTCTGAGGCATCTCCACCTTCGGGTGACGCCACAAGCTTGGGGGAGGAAGTGGCCGTCCCCACGTCTGTCCCCACCAGGGTGACAAATAGAGCCAGAGGTTGGGGTGGCTGCAGCCCTATAAGACAGAGATCTCCTCGGCCGCCAGGACCAGCACGATGGAGCCGAGCAGAGCAGCAATGGCCATGGGGCCCCTCGTGCTGGCCATCACCTTCCTGTGCACTTCAGCCTCCACTGCTGACACATGCCCAGGTGAGTCAGACGCCAGGTGAGTAGGACCTGAAAATGGTCAGTTCTGAGAAATGACAGCCTCCACTCACGGACGACCTACTGTGTACCAGTCCCCATGCCTTTTCGAACATTCTTTTCTTCCTGAGACAGCGTGTTTTAAGCACTGTCTGCAGGAGTTGCTCCTCAGGTTTTCCACGGAGGAGCGAGAGTCCCACGGCACAGGCTGTGTGAGGAGGCAGAGCCGCCCTGGTAGATTTTGTGTCATTATCACCGGCACTGAGAAATGGCCCAGAAGCTCCCACCAAGTGCTGTGGGACTTATGGTCTGGGACCTTCCTGGCTCTGGGGACAAGCAGATCCCACTCTGTTCCTGAGGTGACAGAGCAAGGGTGACATTGTCCCGAAGGGCTCGAGACCTCCGTCCCTCGCCCATTGTCTCACAGGCCTGGTTCCACCCCCTCCCGCCTGGGGAGACTCTGGACCCGGTGCTTCTCAATCCCACTAGAGGAGGTGGCTGTGAGCCAGGACCCGGGGCCACCATGAGGGGCCTCGTGTGCCCTGCTGTCACTAGCCTGGTCCAGGTGGGACTGACTGGGAGGAATTGTTTCTACCATGTAGAGTGGAGAAGAGCCGGAATGAGTCAGGAAGGAAACACACATGGGGGCCACTTCACTGGTAATATCATGGGTGATAATTTTCTTCCCTAAATGTGTCTTATTTTCTAAATGTCTAAAATTGCCAAGTATTCTTTTCTAATGAGCAAACATTAAGGATTATGAAAATGAAGTCTACATTGGTTCTGAGGAGTGAGGACCAGGCAAAGACAGACCAAGTGACGACCCAGCTGGGGCCCCACTGGGGCACGGCGTATTTCCGTATTCACTAAGCTGTCTCTTAGACGGGTGTTTTGGTTTTGTAGTCAACACACTGAAACTCTGAGAAGTAAATGAATCTCTGGTCCCGGTTCTGCCGGACGGATTTCCTCTGTGTCCTAGGATCAAACGCGTCCCCTCTCCAGGGACCTACACAGACCCCTTTCAGCTGAGGAAGCCCCTGGTCACGTGCCCAAGGATTGCGGGTGACAATGCTATGTTGACCCAAATGCCCCAAGTCTTATAAATGTTTATTGTTATTATTTATTAAAAGTATCCGCTGTTTATGAAGTTCTTTCTAAACACCATGATTTATACTAAGGTTTTTTAAATGTGCATCATCCAGGCTAACCCCCCCAAGCCTCAGTCTTATCCCCACTGGCAGCCGAGGGGACAGAGCCCAGAGGGGCTGAGTGATTCGCCCGAGGACACACAGCGCTGAGGAGCTGGGTTCCTCAGGGAAGGAAGGACTCCAAGGGCTCTGCATGTGTCACTCCCACCGCCCAGTGTCCACCAGAGGCAGGAAAACCTCACTTGCAGGCTGCCCCTCATTTGGCGACCGCCATCAGCCCGGGCCTGAGGTCACCTCGGTGGCAGATGCCCTCAGATGGGGCAGCCTGTTTCCGGCTGTCCAGGGCCCTCAGGTCAGCACTGACTGGCCCTTTGTGTCTCTGCAGAGGTGAAGCTGCTGGGTCTGGAGGGCTCCGACAAGCTCTCCATTCTCCGGGGCTGCCCGGGGCTGCCCGGGGCCACAGGGCCCAAGGGAGAGGCGGGCACCGCAGGAGGGAGAGGTATGTGCAGGGTGAGGGGGGGGGCCCCTGAGCTCTTGCCCTGTTAGAGCCATGTCAGAGTTGGGCAGTGGCCCTGCGGTCTCAGGTGGGAGCTTGGGTCTTGCCCTGCTCAGAGCCAGCGTCCACCCGGGGGTCTGACACTCCCTTAGTTGGGAGCCAGTCTCTTAATCACCTATCGAGCTCTGTGTGTGCTTTGGCAAGAAATAGTGTTGACCCACCCCTGCTCTATGTGGACGTGGCAAGACCCTAATTCTATGTCCCTCTGTAGTGTCACCTGAGCTCTGGGGCTGAAAGTTTCCAGGTACAGACTTCCGATGGGGACACTGAAGCCATGGAAATTAGGCAAAGTCCCCAGGTTCTCTCGGTGTGGGGCAAAGCTGGGACTCGGGCCCCCAGTTCCCTGGGATAAGCTCCTAGTCTCCAGGTCGTGGCCTCCGACGGGACCCCTGTGAGGATGGGGTCCAGGCACCCTCCCTCTCGTTCTGCAGGGTCCAACCTGGGGGGCCACAGCCACAAAAATAACCAGGAGCAGCGACTCCCAGCCTGGGGATTCGGGTCCTGGGACTGGGAGCTGGACTCAGTGATGTGTGTTGGAATTTGCAGGAGAACGAGGTCCCTCCGGAGTCCCTGGGAAGGCAGGACCGCCAGGGCCCAAAGGTAACAACCTGATGGAGAGGAGAGAGGACAACCTGGCAAGAGAGAGAGAGGAGAGGGCACTTCTGGGCTGTGACAGGCATCGTTTCCAGGGAGCCAGACCCTGCCCCCCGGACGCTCGGCTCAACCTGGGGCTGGGTCGGTGTCAGAGCCCCTGAGGGAGCCAGGACAGGATCCTGACCTTGGCCCAGCACTGACCCCTGGCCCTGAAGGAACACGTGGGTGTCTGTGTGCCCCACCAGCTGTCCCCTGCCCCGACCTCACTCCAGCTGAGGGAGGGGTTTGGGGACAAGACAAGCCCTTCTCTGGCTGACCAGGCGTTCGGGCATGAGCTGTGCCATCTCCCCGCATGGGCTGTGCTGACCCTTCTCTCTCCATAGGAGACCGAGGAGAGAAGGGCGCGCGTGGAGAGAAAGGTAAGCCCGTCCCAACGTCCCGAGGGGGTGACTCGCCGACTCTGAATAGACAGGGGTACCCAGGGTGTGGAGCATGGGCCCTGGGGTGGGAGACCAACCCCTCCCTCTACTGGGGAGGTTTCTGGAGGGGAGTGGGTTGGGGGTCCACACACCTGCCCAAGCCTGTCCCATCCCCACCTCTCCTGTCACAGCCCTGGACGCCTGAGCTGGGGGCCCTCTCCTGTCCTCTCCTGGATTCTGTCCCTGCACCTGCAGTAAATCAGGGCAATGTTTAAAATGCAAAGTTGGCCAGAAGTGGCCAGGACGATTAAGGACAAGCTCTGGTCACAGAAGATGTGTAAATATAGAATATATACCTTTAAATATATCAATGAATATCCTAACTATGTATATCAGTGTTACATATTTATATGCTATGTCTACTCATATTTATAATTTATCAAATATAAAATACTTTCCTGATATATTTTCTTGCAAAATATCCCCAAAATCAGAGACACGTGATCCGGGAAATGCAACCCTGGACCCTCCTCCTATAACGTGAGAAGGGTCGCGCTCCAGAGGTCCAGGTTCCACCGGACGTTGTGTCTAAATGTAGAAAATCCCCACATAGCAGCCTCCCATCCCATGGCCACAGACAAGGCAGGCCGTTTGGAGACGTGGGGGGCTGAGGGGGACCCTCCCTTTGGCACAGGGCAGCTGAAGGGAGTGGCCAGTTAATAAACACTCAGTGACTCCGTTTCTCTCAGGAGCACAGGAAGAGCCACGGCCCTCCGGGTAGCCAGGACAGTGTGGGTTTTTCTGGGGTGTAGTAATCACCACCATGTAGGAAAGATCTAGAAAGTGCCTCTATCTTCTGCTCCGTGTTTGAGGACAGGGCCCTGAAGATCCCACCTTTAACGTGTGTTTGCCTGTCTCTCCCCATCTGCAGGAGAATCTTGGGAGCCTGAGCAATGTCACACAGGTGGGTGACAGGCCCCGGTGCCCCCCGGCAGACCCAGAGGCTGTCTCTGTCCCTTCCTGTGCACTAGCCCATTACAGGGCCAGGCTCAGCCCGGACACCCGGCAGCTGCCTTCAGAAGGACCGGAATGACATTCCTGTCTCATGTTCTGACAATGTTAGCGCGTACTCCAAAGGCCCGGACCTGGGGACCAAGGTGGGGGCAGTCCTGGGAGGCGGGGACCGCCAGCAGTCTGGGCTCGGCCGTCACAGCCTATGGGCCGGTCGAGCGCTCTGTCCCAGGCCTCGAGTCCTCTGCGGCCCACGCACAGGCCTGCTGGCCTTGCCCCCTCCTCCTCGCCCCTCCGGCCTCTGCCCTGCCCCGCACACCCTGTCATCCGCTTCCCGGTTCTGTTCCCAGGACCACGGACCTGCAAGGAACTACTCACGAGGGGACACTTTCTGAGCGGCTGGCACACCATCTACCTGCCCGACTGCCGGCCCCTGACTGTGCTGTGTGACATGGACACGGACGGCGGGGGCTGGACCGTGAGTGTCGAGGGGTCGGGGACGGTCGTGTGGTCCTCGGGCAGAGGTGGCCGTCCTGGGAATCCCACAGACCAGGTTCTAGCTGGTGGGAGGACACGGGCTCTGTGGCCTTTGTCAAACGCCCATCCCCCTCTGTCTCGGGCTGGGCCCCCCATTTCACTGAGGATGGGGACAACCAGAAATGTTGGTGGGGGTGAACCCATGTGGGAACGCATCCAGGCCGTGGAGGAAGCCTGGAGGGAGCTGACCGCTTTCCAGCTGTGTGGCTCTGGGCTTTTTGCCTACCCTCTCTGAGCCTCCACTATCGCCTTAGTCACATGTGGGCATCCATCTGATCGCTCTGGGGTCTGTGGTGAGGCCCGCGTGGCCGTGCCTTGGCGCTCGGCTGCGATGCTCTGTTAACTCACAGCTGCTCCCACGTGTGCCCCCCACCCGTGCAGCCACAGCAGGCCCGTCTCCCGGCCCTTTCGCTCCCACAGGTGTTCCAGAGACGGAGTGACGGCTCCGTGGACTTCTATCGGGACTGGGCCGCGTATAAGCAGGGCTTTGGCAGTCAGCTGGGAGAGTTCTGGCTGGGGAACGACAACATCCATGCCCTGACCGCCCAGGGTAGGGCCAGTGCCGGGGGCTTTGGTGCTCGTGGGAACCCTGACCTTAGACCCGGGCCACCTGCAACAGGAGACCCCACTCCTTCCACCCACCCACCCACCCACAGGCGGTTAAGTCTGAGACCAGGAAATGTCACAACCATGACAAGCGAGGACGTGTGTTCTTTTAGACCGAATGTTAGAATGAGAGGAAGTTGGACTATTGGGGTGAAGACCCCTTCCAGTCTCACAACTAATTGTGCCCGAAAGTAGGAGGTCACCATGAGGCCATCAGGCTTGGGTTAGCCCTTCTCCCACTTCTGGCTGTTGGTCTTCCCCAGAAATTGGGACCTTAGGCCTCCCTTACCTCTCCCAGGTCGGTCGTGTGGCAGGCCCCACACAGCCACACTCACCCCAAGAGACGCAGGCTTCCCCCCAGTTCTCCACCACACGGTATCCGTTTCGTGGCTGGCCCTGAAGTAACTGAGAAATCATAGTCCCACTAGCCCTTGGCAGCCTGGATGGTACCCGCTCATGGGCTGCTAATTCTTGCAAAAGAAACTACAGTTTCTGGGCCTATAGTTTGTGGCTGAACAGCCATTGTGGGATAGTTTACACTTTCTCAGTAGAAAATTCCTTCATTCCATCAAATGAACACCGCCCGTGGCATTTCCGGCTTGGCGTGTGGAAGAGCAGGGAGGACACTCAGAAACAGGGGTCCTTCCAGCAACACGGGATTGCATATGTGCCCAGTGGAACTTTCCTGGATGCCAAGCTCAGACGTCCCTTAAGAATTTTCCCAGATGTCCCACCTCCCGTGCCTGGCGGCAGAGGGTCCCTTCTGCTGGGGCCTTAAACCTTTGCCCGACAGGCACCAGCGAGCTCCGTGTAGACCTCGTGGACTTTGAGGGAAATCGGCAATTTGCCAAATTCACGTCATTCAAGATGGCAGGCGAGGCAGAGAAGTACAAGCTGGTCCTGGGAGCCTTTGTGGAGGGCAGTGCTGGTACGTGTCCACGCCGGGCAGTGGCCTGGCCTCCGGAGGGTTAGGGAAGCAGCGAGAACCCTCAGTGTCCTGGCTCTGTCTCCCGTGGGCGACACTGGGCGGTGACTTAACCTCACCCCAGTTTCTTCATCCGTAGGTCAGGATGACATGCCAGCCCTAATTGTACCCGAGGACGATGTGACACATGCAGTAAAAAGTCCAAAAGGGGTGGTATTGTTGTTTACTACCGTCATGGGTGAAAACTGGGGAAGGATGACCGTTTAGCCCCCCTCTGTGGGCCACCCGCCCACTCCGTGGTGCCCGCCGCTCTCCCCGTGGAACGTAGGACTTCTCGGGCAGTGAGTGGCCCCCCCACCAAGTAAGAGGATGCCCGTTAGCCGGCAGGACAGACCAGACGAGGGGATGCCGAGTCACCGTGTCAGCAGAGCCATGTGCACGGGGGTCGCATGGGTGGCACCATGGGAGTTGTGCAGTGCACAGCACGCACACCTGGACCACTCTGGCTCGACCTAGGACCCAAGGCCTCCTAGACTGTGTGTAAAATGCCCCACTATTTCTTCTGAGCAGGCAATTCCCTGACGTCCCACAACAACACTGCTTTCTCCACCAAAGACCAAGATAACGACAGAGTTGCTAAAAACTGTGCCGTGCAGTACCAGGGAGCCTGGTGGTATTACGACTGTCACGTGTCCAACCTCAACGGGCGCTACCTCGGGGGGTCCCACGAGAGCTTTGCAAATGGCATCAACTGGAAGTCGGGGAAAGGGTACAACTACAGTTACAAGGTGTCGGAGATGAAGGTGCGGCCCACCTAGGGCGGGCGGCAGACAGAGCATCGAGGACCAGGTCCCGGTCCCTCACCGCTCAGGGCACACGGGATCTGGGTCACTGACTATCCTCATGTGAATGAAGAACCTCACCACGCTCCCGCTTTGGGCTGGTTCCCTCCGCCTCGCGCTCTGACCGACTCCAAGCCCCTTCTCTCCCATCGGCCTGGATAAGAGTAACCGTCCCCCAGACCTCAGCACCTGCACGTATTGTCAATAAAGACATTGGCTCACTCAATAGGCACACACGAGACGCCGTCGTCACTTGCACAGGTCACTGGCCGTGTTTCCATGTCTGTATCTGTCCTTGTCTTCCTGTGACTGGGTACTACAGGGAGCTTCTGACGGTCTCAGGCAACAGCTGGCCAAGCAGGGCCTGTGTGCCAATACAGCCTCCCCGTGGCCTCCGGAGGTCTGGTTGCTGTCGGCTGTTCCCGGCAGTGTTTCCGCTGAGGGCAGAGGAGAGTAGTGGAAACAGAGGCCACATGACCACAGGGCCTAAAATCTTTACTAGCCAGCCCTTTAAGACAGTGTTTGCTGACCCCGGGCTCAGCGATGGAGTGATGTGCAGGTCCCGGCCTCCTAGTGACCCCAGCTCTCCACACACCCAGCCTCCTGGGTTCCCCTGCAGGATATCTTCAGACACTGTACAAGAGGGGATCGAATGCCTGCAAAGCCCTCACCTGAAACAAAAGTAAAACGCAGTAAAGCAGTAGGCGCAGCTGCCCTGAGCGCCCGGGAGACAGGAAGGACCCTGCCTTGGTGTGAGTGTCCAGTGCAAAGCTGACCCACTGCTGAGCTCGGCGTGCAGGATGGGGAGACACCCCTCTTGCCAGGCAAGCTATCTCTGAGAGATGGAAGTGGCATTAGTGGGGGGACTCTTGTCTGCTGCGGAGGGCACCCGGCGCTCTCCCCCAGCCACCGCCCTACTGACCCTGAGAGGACCCCACCCTCTGCCTGGTCAGCCTGTCCTGGCATTGGCCAGTACTGAGCCCTGTGTGGCTGTTTGGGTCACCTAGACTGCCCTAGTCACTTGGCTAATGAAGACAGACGAATCCGGGCCTCCTCCCTACCACCCCCAGGCAGCGGGCAGGGTGCAAAGCCGTCTGGAGCCCCGCGAGTCAGTCTACACTCAAAGCAGCTCCCAGCCTCTGGGGGAACGCGGCCTCGCCCCATAGAATCGGACAAACAGCCCCTGTTCAGGGCAGTTTCCTTCCGTTACTTCCCCACGGCCTGTCCAACTGGGTGGACTTCCACGTGGGATGTTGACAGAGGCTGTGCAGACCCCTTGCAGGATTGGCCCCTGGCACCTCTGTGCAGTCTCCCAGGGGACAGTGCAGGCCCTGGGCCCACCCACGGGCACTGCCGCACAGGGCCACGCTGTGTAGTGAGGTTGCTGTGACACGGCTGCCCGCGCCCACACCGCCTTCCACAGAAGCTGCTGTCAGCAGAGCAGCCCTGGGTATCAAGTCTCACATCAGTGGGCATGGCCTGGCAGCCAGAGGGCGGGCCGGAGGGCCAAGGATTTTTATCGGGGCAAAGCAATAGCTTGAAGGCCGGTCCGTGCGGCATCCTTTGGGAAGTAGGACTTCAGTGGTGTGGGTTTATCCCCCAAGGCTGTCTGTCTGACCGGGAGTTACAGGGCAAAGACATGCTTAGGGCAGGACTGAGTCCCATGCAGGCGGGACACAATGCAGTGGAGAGTGCAAGAATGGGAGTCGGGCGGAGGAAGAACGACCCAAAGCAGTTCTAGACCCCAGACAGGAAGAGGTGGGGGTTTTCAAATCGCTGGAGTAACAAAGGCTTGAAGTAGTGGTGGCCCAGAGTGACCCACCGTGTAAGTAACGGTCCTTCCTGCCCAAGCGGAAAGCTGGAAGCCATCTACCTAAATGCGAGATGGCAGGTGCGGAGGGAAAGGAGCAACACAGCCGATGGGAGAGGCATTCGGGGTGAGGAGAGAGGAGCCGGACCACAGAAGGGCCGGCTTTCGGGTCACTGCGGCATTGACCTGCCCTCCCAGGCCCTGCCTCGGACCCAACCGGGACAAGAACAGGTTTGTCTTGTGCTGCGGACCTGAGACGTGAAGGGTTTGTGGCGACAGCTGGCTTTCTAAGGTCACTTACTTGTACAAAGAGGTGGCCTCGGTCAGGGCTGGGGTGCAGGAAGGAGAGAGGACATCTGCATTCTCATCCTGCTTCTAAAACCCACTCTGGGCTTTCAGCCAGCTTTGCCTCCTGTCAATTTCTTTAGCCACATTCGAGCTACTTAATTTGGTTGTCACTGTCACAGTGAATGATCAGCCATATGGGTGGGGGGCGGCCAATTATCTGATTCCTGGAGCACCACAGGAGGCTGGAAGCCCCACCGCCCACCCCAAATGTGGCAGAAGTCCCAGGCAGGAAGCCATGAGAGCCAGGAGCCATCTGGAAGTTTCCATCTGTGCCAAAGTAGCAAATACGGCCCTCCCAGAGTCCTGTGCCGTCCAGGACATGAGGGGTGTCCTCAGCTTTAATTGGGGCTGAAGTATAAATCGCCATATTGTAGGGTCAGAGCGTAAGGTGCAGCTGCTCAGGTTCACTCTCCCTTGTAACAACACCACGGCCTCTGCAGCTCTAATGGTCCTGTTCTGCCTTTTCTGAACAGCTTGCAGGCATGAGAAGCTCACCTCACCGCCATCTAGGACAGCCGTACAGGGTGGCCTGGGACAGTTGACAGTGGCATCAGAAGCTCTGCCCCTTGTCGAATCTGGCCCTGCTTTTCCACAGAGCTCATCTGTGGAAGGGGCCACGTGAACCGTCCAGCAGGACGTCCAACGCTGCTTACCCATATCCGCAGAAGGGCCTCTACTGGGCTGGTGGCCAAGACACGGGAGTCAAGGACAGAATGCATATTCAAAAAACAAAACAAACGAGCGCTGCCGCCAAGTGTGTGACAGGCTAGCAGGGCCCTGCCCACAGCCACTGCATAGCTCAGGGGGCCTGGGTGTCACCCAGTTGCCTCAGCTGATAAGGGGTCAGGCCCCACAGCACCCACGTCTCTGGGCCACGTGAGCAGGCATCCTAACTGTGTTTGTGGTAACGTGATTGGCTTTCATTCCCCTTCCAGCACCACTGTCATCTGTCACACAAGCGTGGCTCTGATGGGCCAGAGGGTCCAGGCCTTTCATTTGCTTGCCCTGAAATGAGCAAATGGCACACTTACCTCTCTGAAACCAGCCCCTCAGTGGCCCCTAAACCTGACTGTCCATCAGAACCATCCAAGGAGGCCCTTAAAACCTGTACATTCAGGGGACCCATCCCAGACCCACAAGACCAAAATCTCAGCAGGCGCTACCTGGAATCCGTACTTCGTGAAGGCTAGCTGATGATTCTGCAGATGAGCCATGCAGGAAACTGCGTGACAGCACATCAGCTGGACAGAGATGACAACCAAGCCTGTCCCTCTCCCTCTCCCACCATGTCCAGGCTTCTCAGGGCCACATGTCCCCAGTTCCTCCAGCCATTCCTCTCTGCACAAGGCAGGATTAATCCAACGGAAAAATAAATTCAACTACTAACAAAATGCTGAAGTGGAATGAAGTTAATTACAGTGGCTGTTTTCATGCCTAGAATCAATTGTTTGGTGATTTGATGTTAGAGTTTTCGTCTTTCCCATACAGTGTCACTTACCTGAAGAAAAAGTCATGCCCTTTGAGGCAGGAAGCTCACTAGGGAACTTATTTCTAGAGAAAATTCCACAGACCAGAAAAGGCTTTGTACGTAAATGTGTTAATTGCAAAGTCTTGGGTACGAGCACTGATTAAAAACATGCGTGTTCAACAATAGGAGAATGACCATTTCCTCAATGGAGTGTTTTAAAAGTGTTAAATGTGCAAGCTCTGGAGACGCGGAAAAATAAGTAAAATCAGAAGAGAGAACGGGACACACGGGCTTCTACTTCCAGTATCGATGGATCAGATACCCAGGACCAAGCTTCCTTTTGGAAACAAGTAAAAAAGCTGAACAAAGTTCAGAGATGCTCTTTGTAAACCTTAAAGACAATCAGAAGAGTGAGGAATTACCAGAATAAGACCCTAGCAGAAGTAGAAACCCAGAGAAGGGTCTTTGAGAGCATCTGTGCCCGGGGTCCTGTGCCAATCAGAAGAGAGGTTTAGAAGCTGTGCCGGAGCGTGACAGCTTAGCAAGGCGAAGGGCTATATGAGTGAACAGGGATACAGATCAATAAACAAGATCCAGATTGAGTGTGGAGAGGAGAAAAAGAATAAAAATATAGAAAATAGCATGAGAGACATGGGACGTGGTTAAAAAAAGAAAAGTGCTCATATGTGTAATTGGACTATTTGAAAGAGAGGCGCGAAGGGCCAGATTCAAAGAAAACCTCTTCCAGGCACATTATAGAAAACCTCTAAAGGCCGACAGGAAATCTCATAATCAGCCAGAGAAATCTCATAATCAGCCCGTTCCCTTCAGCAGAGCAAGGACAAGATTTTGGGCAGAAATCCTGGAATCTAGAAATACCGGATGGACGTGTTTAAGGACTGAAAGAAAACACCTGTCAACCTAGCATTTTATACCCAGTGACAATACTGTTTGGGAGTGAGGCAAAATAAAGATGTTTTCAGAAAACAAAAATAGGCAGAATTTACCACCTGTACACCGAGGTAAAACAAACAAAGTGAAATGAAAGGGACTTTGTCAGGCAGCAAGAGAATGATCCAGAGTGAAAAAGGAGGAGGAATAAGGGCGACAGGTAAAGGCGGAAGTGAGTGCCCACTGAGCAAACAGTACCGGCACCAATGTCTTGAAGGCTTTCACCACATGGATAAAGTGCATGTGTGACAATGACAGAGGCGGGAGGGAGTAAATGAGCTGAAAGGGTAGAAAGGAAAGCTCTTGCTGGTGACGTGCTGGAAGGAATCGTTCGTTTTAGGCTGTAGAATGTCAAGGATGTTGCAATCTCAGGCACAGACACCAAACAATAGGAAATGAATGTACAAATTATAACCCAATGGAGGAGAAAATGGGGTAATAAAATACCCAAGAAATCAAAGGTGAACTGAAGCCATGCTGTGTGACTGGGCATAGCCCCTTGCGGTCATATTCCCGCTGAGGACAGACGGCGCTGGCAGGATGGACGCTGACCAAGAAGAAAAGGATCTGAGCTAGGGCACCTATTTTATTTCCGCCCCCAAATGCCAGCGGGTAGCAGTTCTAACCATCACTGAGTTTTGCTGTTTTGGGTTTGAGGAGGCATTTGTGTTTAGAAAAGACCCTTCCTAGGTGTATTTTGCTTTTTAAATTTCATGTTTGGCTTCAGAACGCTACACATTCCAAAGCTTAGCTTTTCCTAATCGTTTAAGTGTGGCTCACAGATCTTGGTTTTCTATTTGTAAGACCTACAAATCTTAATAGTCAGCTTTTAAGGGCCTTCGAAGACTGTACATTTCATTCTTTAAGTACCCTCGACACTTTAAATTGCAATAATAAGCAGAATATATTCAAATTCCTTCTCAGGCATTTCAATTGCCTACTGCACAAAACCTCAGTACTAATAAATTTTTAGAAATCTAGTAATTTCTCTTGGCAGTGAAATGGTCCCAAAGTCAGGCACATACTCCAATACTGGGCTTAAGTGCCCAAAGTCATCCAGGGGACAGGGCGAGACCAAGTCCATTACCCAGTTACGATGGGATTTGTGGGACTTTCCTGACAATACTCCAGATTCTTTAACCATTATTAGAGTACGAAATATTAAGCCTGTCCAGAGTCTCCACTGCAGAAGTCAGAATTCTATGGCTTTTATTATATGAACCAGTTCTGCGCTCGTCTACTAAGGAAGAAAAGTACCATCCCAATCAACAGACTTGACCTCCGACCTGAGGCTCTGGCAGGACCTAGGAGAATCGGGTCAGCCCCAGGTGGCCTGCAGGGAGGGCCCCTCACAGTTACTGAGTCAGTGACCCTGGAGGTCAGGACGAGATGCACACGTAACCCACGTTCCTGGACCCACTCTCTTTAAAACTCGTTTTAACTTGTGAGTGTAACATGTACACAGACGTGTACAAATGAAAAGTGCAGCGTAAGGAGTTTTCATCACCGTACAGCCAACACGCTTGTGAGAAATAGCAGGTTGCCCTCACCCTGAAGGCCTGGCTGTGTCCGTTCCCTGTCACCACCCCGTCCACCCCCAAATTCATTCACTTTTCTCTTTTCCTTGTGTGTATCTACAAGTACTAAATACTACCGGTTGTTTTCACTTTTGAAAACCAGTCTATATGAAGTAAGGTCAGGAGGGCACACGCCCTTGAATCTGGCTTCCTTCGTTCCCCCACCCTGTGTGTGGTGGCCACTGTGTCATTTGTGTTGCCATGTGGAGTGCCATGGCCTGGGGATCCCTGCATTCCACCCAGCCTCTTCCTGACGGTTTTTGGGTGGATGGCTATCGTGGCTATAGCCAGTGTGTGGCTGTCGTGGGTCGTCTGGAGGTCAATGTTCCAAGCCACGCCCCCTGTGCACACGACAAGTGGACCTGCCAGGTTATGGGAGGGTCTCCTCCCCTACCAGTTAAACTATTTTCCAAGTTGGTAGCACCAGTTAACATTGCCACCAGCAGTACATGGGATTCTGCTGGAGAACGTCACCAACACCCGGTGCTGTCAGTCTTCCTAATTTTCGCCATCCAGATAAGTATGTTGTAGTATCTCATTTTAGTTATAATTTGCATTTTCCTGAGAACTAATAAAATAGAGAAACTTTTTATAAATATGTTAGTCCTGTAGATATCATCTTTTGTGAAGTGTCTATAAAAATCCCTTACTTACTTTTTACTGATTTGTTATAATTTTTTAATTAATCTGTCGGAGTTCCTTAAATAATCTGGATATGAGACCGTACTTTAAAAAACAATAGATTGTGGTAGGCAGAATAATATTCTGCCAAAGGTTTCCTGCCCTGATCCCAGAACAAGTGACTATGTCACCTGATGTGGCAGATGTGATTAAATAGAGGATCTTGAGATGGGAGACAACCCTGGATTATCAGGTGCCGACCTACTCCATGAGCCCTTCTAAACAGACAGCCTTTCCTGCCTCTACTCAGAGGGCGATGTGACCGTGGCAGCAGGGTCACAGCTGATGTTACCAGCTTTGAAGTGGCAGGAAGGGGCCACAAGCCAAGGAATGTCTGTGGCCTCTGGGAGCTAGAAAAGGCAAGAACACAGATTGTCCCTTAAAATCTCCAGGAGCCGGCCCTGCTGACAACCGGCTTCTAGTCCACTGATACTCGCGTTGGACATCCAACTTTTTAATAACACGTCTCAGTTCTTTTCAGCCTCTAAATTTGTGGTAACAAGTTGCGGCAGCAACAGGAAGCTGATGGATGCGTGTTTGCTAAGTGACTCGGTCACTCCTTTCATTGTCTCGGGTCCTTTGAGAAACAGAAGGTCTTGCCTTTAAGGTGGCCGAACGTGGGGCTTCTGAAGTCCTAGTGAAGCGATGTCCCCTGGGGCTGAGAGGCTGAGAACTGCCCAGTGTAAGGCTGTGCTGTGTGAGGTTGGCCTGATGCTGTGTTTTGGGTATGGATGGCCAGCTGACCCATGTCGCTGAGCTCACAGCTGTACCTTCCTCCTGGATTGGTGCTGGGCGTTCAGCTTTTCTAGGGGACGGCTGGCCCAAAGCATCACCCTGCCCTGACTGGTTGCAGAAGGGTCCCCAGTTAACTTTTCCCCTTTTTTATGAGAGCTTTCTAGGCTCACAGTGACCTTTTCAGAGATGTGTGAAGACGCTATGAGTCGGGAGGGGAAGCAGGAGGCTTTGGGGTGAGGGAGAGCATTGAGGGAGGAAGCTCGAGGCTGGGCCAGTCACCCATGGAAAGCCACCTACCCCCTGGGACACCAGTGATTTCATCTGCTTCTTGGGCCCCTGACTTAGCAAGTTAAGAAGCACATGCTGTAGAAAGACTAGGGACAAATGCACAAAACAACTGGTGTTCAAGACACACAAATTAAAACCGGGAAAAAAACCCTAAGAACATTGTCAGTTAGAAAGCAAACAACTTTATAAACAGCATTCTTCCTTCTGGTGCAGCTGTGGGGTGCGTGCATGCGTTGGGACACGCTGATGGGAGACATGGGGCCCTGACTTCGGGTTTTTCAGAGTGGGAGGCACAGGGGCAGTGGGGCGCTGCAAGCACTGTCTTAGGCTGGGTACTCAGAGCGGAGCTTTCTGGTGCTGCTGTGCAGGTGGGTGCAAAGCCGTGCAATCAGGTCGCCGGTCCGCCCGCCCTAGGTGGGCCGCACCTGCATCTCTGACACCTTGTAACTGTAGTTGTACCCTTTCCCCGACTTCCAGTTGATGCCATTTGCAAAGCTCTCGTGGGACCCCCCGAGGTAGCACCCGTTGAAGTTGGACCCGTGACAGTCGTAATACCACCAGGCTCCCTGATACTGCACGGCAGTTTTTAGCAACTCTGTCGTTATCTTGGTCTTTGGTGGAGAAAGCAGTGTTGTTGTGGGACGTCAGGGAATTGCCTGCTCAGAAGAAACAGTGGGGCATTTTACACACAGTCTAGGAGGCCTTGGGTCCTAGGTCGAGCCAGAGTGGTCCAGGTGTGCGTGCTGTGCACTGCACAACTCCCATGGCGCCACCCATGCGACCCCCGTGCACATGGCTCTGCTGACACGGTGACTCGGCATCCCCTCGTCTGGTCTGTCCCTGCCGGCTAACGGGCATCCTCTTACTTGGTGGGGGGACCACTCACTGCCCGAGAAGTCCTACGTCCCACGGGGGAGAGCGGCGGGCACCACGGAGTGGGCGGGTGGCCCACAGAGGGGGGCTAAATGGTCATCCTTCCCCAGTTTTCACCCATGACGGTAGTAAACAACAATACCACCCCTTTTGGACTTTTTACTGCATGTGTCACATCGTCCTCGGGTACAATTAGGGCTGGCATGTCATCCTGACCTACGGATGAAGAAACTGGGGTGAGGTTAAGTCACCGCCCAGTGTCGCCCACGGGAGACAGAGCCAGGACACTGAGGGTTCTCGCTGCTTCCCTAACCCTCCGGAGGCCAGGCCACTGCCCGGCGTGGACACGTACCAGCACTGCCCTCCACAAAGGCTCCCAGGACCAGCTTGTACTTCTCTGCCTCGCCTGCCATCTTGAATGACGTGAATTTGGCAAATTGCCGATTTCCCTCAAAGTCCACGAGGTCTACACGGAGCTCGCTGGTGCCTGTCGGGCAAAGGTTTAAGGCCCCAGCAGAAGGGACCCTCTGCCGCCAGGCACGGGAGGTGGGACATCTGGGAAAATTCTTAAGGGACGTCTGAGCTTGGCATCCAGGAAAGTTCCACTGGGCACATATGCAATCCCGTGTTGCTGGAAGGACCCCTGTTTCTGAGTGTCCTCCCTGCTCTTCCACACGCCAAGCCGGAAATGCCACGGGCGGTGTTCATTTGATGGAATGAAGGAATTTTCTACTGAGAAAGTGTAAACTATCCCACAATGGCTGTTCAGCCACAAACTATAGGCCCAGAAACTGTAGTTTCTTTTGCAAGAATTAGCAGCCCATAAGCAGGTATCATCCAGGCTGCCAAGGGCTAGTGGGACTACGATTTCTCAGTTACTTCAGGGCCAGCCACGAAACGGATACCGTGTGGTGGAGAACTGGGGGGAAGCCTGCGTCTCTTGGGGTGAGTGTGGCTGTGTGGGGCCTGCCACACGACCGACCTGGGAGAGGTAAGGGAGGCCTAAGGTCCCAATTTCTGGGAAAGACCAACAGCCAGAAGTGGGAGAAGGGCTAACCCAAGCCTGATGGCCTCATGGTCACCTCCTACTTTCGGGCACAATTAGTTGTGAGACTGGAAGGGGTCTTCACCCCAATAGTCCAACTTCCTCTCATTCTAACATTCGGTCTAAAAGAACACACGTCCTCGCTTGTCATGGTTGTGACATTTCCTGGTCTCAGACTTAACCGCCTGTGGGTGGGTGGGTGGGTGGAAGGAGTGGGGTCTCCTGTTGCAGGTGGCCCGGGTCTAAGGTCAGGGTTCCCACGAGCACCAAAGCCCCCGGCACTGGCCCTACCCTGGGCGGTCAGGGCATGGATGTTGTCGTTCCCCAGCCAGAACTCTCCCAGCTGACTGCCAAAGCCCTGCTTATACTCGGCCCAGTCCCGATAGAAGTCCACGGAGCTGTCACTCCGTCTCTGGAACACCTGTGGGAGCGAAAGGGCCGGGAGACGGGCCTGCTGTGGCTGCACGGGTGGGGGGCACACGTGGGAGCAGCTGTGAGTTAACAGAGCATCGCAGCCGAGCGCCAAGGCACGGCCACGCGGGCCTCACCACAGACCCCAGAGCGATCAGATGGATGCCCACATGTGACTAAGGCGATAGTGGAGGCTCAGAGAGGGTAGGCAAAAAGCCCAGAGCCACACAGCTGGAAAGCGGTCAGCTCCCTCCAGGCGTCCTCCACGGCCTGGATGCGTTCCCACATGGGTTCACCCCCACCAACATTTCTGGTTGTCCCCATCCTCAGTGAAATGGGGGGCCCAGCCCGAGACAGAGGGGGATGGGCGTTTGACAAAGGCCACAGAGCCCGTGTCCTCCCACCGGCTAGAACCTGGTCTGTGGGATTCCCAGGACGGCCACCTCTGCCCGAGGACCACACGACCGTCCCCGACCCCTCGACACTCACGGTCCAGCCCCCGCCTTCCGTGTCCATGTCACACAGCACAGTCAGGGGCCGGCAGTCAGGCAGGTAGATGGTGTGCCAGCCGCTCAGAAAGTGTCCCCTCGTGAGTAGTTCCTTGCAGGTCCGAGGTCCTGGGAACAGAACCGGGAAGTGGATGACAGGGTGTGCGGGGCAGGGCAGAGGCCGGAGGGGCGAGGAGGAGGGGGCAAGGCCAGCAGGCCTGTGCGTGGGCCGCAGAGGACTCGAGGCCTGGGACAGAGCACCCGACCGGCCCACCAGGCTGTGACGGCCGAGCCCAGACTGCTGGCCGTCCCCGCCTCCCAGGACTGCCCCCACCTTGGTCCCCAGGTCCGGGCCTTTGGAGTACGCGCTAACGTTGTCAGGGCATGAGACAGGAATGTCATTCCGGTCCTTCTGAAGGCAGCTGCCGGGTGTCCTGGGCTGAGCCTGGCCCTGTAATGGGCTAGTGCACAGGAAGGGACAGAGACAGCCTCTGGGTCTGCTGGGGGGCACCGGGGCCTGTCACCCACCTGTGTGACATTGCTCAGGCTCCCAAGATTCTCCTGCAGGGGAGAGACAGGCAAACACACGTTAAAGGTGGGATCTTCAGGGTCCTGTCCTCAAACATGGAGCAGAAGATAGAGGCACTTTCTAGATCTTTCCTACATGGTGGTGATTACTACACCCCAGAAAAACCCACACTGTCCTGGCTACCCGGAGGGCCGTGGCTCTTCCTGTGCTCCTGAGAGAAACGGAGTCACTGAGTGTTTATTAACTGGCCACTCCCTTCAGCTGCCCTGTGCCAAAGGGAGGGTCCCCCTCCGCCCCCCACGTCTCTGAACGGCCTGCCTTGTCTGTGGCCATGGGATGGGAGGCTGCTATGTGGGGATTTTCTACATTTAGACACAACGTCCGGTGGAACCTGGACCTCTGCAGCGCGATCCTTCTCACGTTATAGGAGGAGGGTCCAGGGTTGCATTTCCCGGATCACGTGTCTCTGATTTTGGGGATATTTTGCAAGAAAATATATCAGGAAAGTATTTTATATTTGATAAATTATAAATACGAGTAGACATAGCATATAAATATGTAACACTGATATACATAGTTAGGATATTCCTTGATATATTTAAAGGTATATATTCTATATTTGCACATCTTCTGTGACCAGAGCTTGTTGTTAATTGTGTGTTGGCCACTTCTGGCCAACTTTGCATTTTAAACATTGCCCTGATTTACTGCAGGTGCAGGGACAGAATCCAGGAGAGGACAGGAGAGGGCCCCCAGCTCAGGCGTCCAGGGCTGTGACAGGAGAGGTGGGGCTGGGACAGGCTTGGGCAGGTGTGTGGACCCCCAACCCACTCCCCTCCAGAAACCTCCCCAGTAGAGGGAGGGGTTGGTCTCCCACCCCAGGGCCCATGCTCCACACCCTGGGTACCCCTGTCTATTCAGAGTCGGCGAGTCACCCCCTCGGGACGTTGGGACGGGCTTACCTTTCTCTCCACGCGCGCCCTTCTCTCCTCGGTCTCCTATGGAGAGAGAAGGGTCAGCACAGCCCATGCGGGGAGATGGCACAGCTCATGCCCGAACGCCTGGTCAGCCAGAGAAGGGCTTGTCTTGTCCCCAAACCCCTCCCTCAGCTGGAGTGAGGTCGGGGCAGGGGACAGCTGGTGGGGCACACAGACACCCACATGTTCCTTCAGGGCCAGGGGTCAGTCTGGGCCAAGGTCAGGATCCTGCCCTGGCTCCCTCAGGGGCTCTGACACCAACCCAGCCCGAGGTTGAGCCGAGCGTCCCGGAGGGCAGGGTCTGGCTCCCTGGAAACGATGCCTGTCACAGCCCAGAAGTGCCCTCTCCTCTCTCTCTCTTGCCAGGCTGGGGGTCTCTCCTCTCCATCAGGTTGTTACCTTTGGGCCCTGGCGGTCCTGCCTTCCCAGGGACTCCGGAGGGACCTCGTTCTCCTGCAAATTCCAACACACATCACTGAGCCCAGCTCCCAGACCCAGGACCCGAATCCCCAGGCTGGGAGTCGCTGCTCCTGGTTATTTTTGTGGCTGTGGCCCCCCAGGTTGGACCCTGCAGAATGAGAGGGAGGGTGCCTGGACCCCATCCTCACAGGGGTCCCGTCGGAGGCCACGACCTGGAGACTAGGAGCTTATCCCAGGGAACTGGGGGCCCGAGTCCCAGCTTTGCCCCACACCGAGGGAACCTGGGGACTTTGCCTAATTTCTATGGCTTCAGTGTCCCCATCGGAAGTCTGTACCTGGAAACTTTCAGCCCCAGAGCTCAGGTGACACTACAGAGGGACATAGAGTTAGGGTCCTGCCACGTCCACATAGAGCAGGGGCGGGTCAACACTATTTCTTGCCAAAGCACACACAGAGCTCGATAGGTGATTAAGAGACTGGCTCCCAACTAAGGGAGTGTCAGACCCCCGGGTGGACGCTGGCTCTGAGCAGGGCAAGACCCAAGCTCCCACCTGAGACCGCAGGGCCACTGCCCAACTCTGACATGGCTCTAACAGGGCAAGAGCTCAGGGCCCCCCCCCCTCACCCTGCACATACCTCTCCCTCCTGCGGTGCCCGCCTCTCCCTTGGGCCCTGTGGCCCCGGGCAGCCCCGGGCAGCCCCGGAGAATGGAGAGCTTGTCGGAGCCCTCCAGACCCAGCAGCTTCACCTCTGCAGAGACACAAAGGGCCAGTCAGTGCTGACGTGAGGGCCCTGGACAGCTGGAAACAGGCTGCCCCATCTGAGGGCATCTGCCACCGAGGTGACCTCAGGCCCGGGCTGATGGCAGTCGCCAAATGAGGGGCAGCCTGCAAGTGAGGTTTTCCTGCCTCTGGTGGACACTGGGCGGTGGGAGTGACACAGGCAGAGCCCTTGGAGTCCTTCCTTCCCTGGGGAACCCAGCTCCTCAGCGCTGTGTGTCCTCGGGCGAATCACTCAGCCCCTCTGGGCTCTGTCCCCTCGGCTGCCAGTGGGGATAAGACTGAGGCTTGGGGGGGTTAGCCTGGATGATGCACATTTAAAAAACCTTAGTATAAATCATGGTGTTTAGAAAGAAATTCGTAAACAGCGGATACTTTCAATAAATAATAACAATAAACATTTTTAAGACTTGGGGCATTTGGGTCAATGTAGCATTGTCACCCGCAATCCTTAGGCACGTGACCAGGGGCTTCCTCAGCTGAAAGGGGTCTGTGTAGGTCCCTGGAGAGGGGACGTGTTTGATCCTAGGACTCAGAGGAAATCCGTCCGGCAGAACCGGGACCAGAGATTCATTTACTTCTCAGAGTTTCAGTGTGTTGACTACAAAACCAAAACACCCGTCTAAGAGACAACTTAGTGAATACGGAAATACGCCGTGCCCCAGTGGGGCCCCAGCTGCTGCTGGTTTTCAGTGCATCTCCTTTCTCTACTCTGCTCACTGGAGAGGCCAGAAGGCACTGTGGAGAATGGCCTCAATGTAGCTCATCAACTTGGGGGGTGGTCTGCCGTCAGTAGCAGCCTCTCACCAGCTGTGGGCCCCATGCCCCCACGGACCCCTGGACCGGGAGGGAAACCACACTCCCTTTTCCCCCCGAGTCTGCTGAAACCCTCTCTGGCGTGGGGACCAGAAGTCTGCATTAACAACGTCCCCACTAAGTGTGGAAGTCCCTGGATTAGAGAATTTTAGGGCGCTGTGGGGACAGAGTCCCAGAGAGCAGTTTCCAGGCTCTCGACCTCACGTGGAAAGGTGCTGGCTCAGGTAGTAGATGGCCGTCAGCTGTAACCAGTTAGCCATTAGCCAGTGGTACAACTGCTGTGGTTACGCTGTTGGTTGGTTGGTTGGTTGGTTGGCAGAGAAACAGACCGCGGACTGCAGCTAGCAAGTGGGGTTAGCAAGCATGGATTGTGGAGCGTGTGGCTCCTGCTTCCTGTGTCTCCAACCCAGCTGCCAGCGAGAATATACTGGTGTGACTCCCCTATCTATGGCTCCGTGGGTGTTCCTTTTTGGTCTCACCATGTCCTGCGGTCTTATGTGGGGAGCGGGAGCTGAGACCCTGCCTGACAGGTGCCTCTCCAGGAAGCCCACTGTTCTCTTCCCAGTGACAGAATTGATTCCCGGCTGTGAAGCTCCATGGGGCGAATCACAGGCTTGAGAGTCAGACAGATTCTGTGAGTCCCTGTGCCCTCTCCCTCTGACCTGTGTGACCTTGGGCCACCGTCTTCCCGCCTGGGGATAAAGCCAGGCTGCTGAGTGTCCTCAGAGGAAGACGTGTGGAGAAGACCCTCTCAGTGGTCAATGAGCAGGTAGTTACCAGCTTTCAGGGACCAGAGCGCTCAGGTCCATCTCACCTGGGCAGGTGTCGGCAGCCTGGCTAGCTGGGGTCTTGAGGCACAGGAAGAAGAAGAGATGGCCAGTGGGCCCAGGGCCAGGGTCAGGGCTCAGCTCCATGTCCTCCAGTCCTAGGGCAGGCGAAGCCAGCCCGAGCCTGGGCCTGTTTCTCGAGTCCTGCGGGGACAGCCACTTCCTATATGCTCTTGGGGTGCACAAACTGGGTGTTTCCTTTCCGCTGGGCCCCAGCAAAACGCCCGCTGAATCAGGCTCCCTTCCCCCAGCGAGGACGCCCTGCTCCCAGGACTCTGGCAGAAAGGGCCTCCTTTGTTTGTGGCTCAAGGAAAGCCGAGCGTCCAAGCCCCCCTTTCAAATCCCAGCTGTATACAAACAACACCCCGAGGTCTTGGCTGGGCGATAAGGAAGGTGCCAGAAGGTATTTCCGTCCCTCATCTGGTTTGCAGAATACTCAGGTTCTGAGCCAGTCATTGGGTGTGTGACGTGGAGGAAGAGAGAAAAATTCTGAACATACTAGATACAGATACTACGGACACCATCCCATTGGGTGGGGCCTCTTATTTGAATTTCACAGGACAAGAGAGTGGAGTCACACGGCTAGTAAGAGCCAGACATTGGTGTCAGGTCTGCCTCCCGGCCTGAGGACCCTGGAGCTGCTCCAGGCACCTGAAGGTGAGGCTATGTCTTGCCCTCCCAAACCGCTGGGGCCATGCTCCACATCTTGTCCTGTGAGTGGAATCGCGTGCAGCCTGGATGCTGTGGGCGCTTTGTGAAGGAGTTCTGAGGACGCCCGGAAAGGATGCTACGGAGAGCGGGGTGGTAACGGGAGGGGGACCGAGGGCGAGACTCTTCTGTGTTTTGACATTTCTCTGGGCTAGTGTGTGGGGCCTGGCGGTCTAACCACACCAGGTCCCCAAGCAGGAGAGAAATGGGGGAGCCTGAGCAGGGCCTTCACCAAAGGGGACATAGGACCTTAGGTCCATCGCGGGCACTGCAATGACACCGACTTTGCAGGCTTTAGGTGCAGTGGCTTCCGCCTGCTGAGCTAGAGGAGGGAACAGGCTGCATTGCCTCAGCCGCCACTGAGCCGCCAGCAGCCTGTCCCCACGTCACAGGTCTGGATTTCAGTGCTGCGACCTCGTCTGTCGGCCAGGGAGGGCTCGGCTGGTAGTCAGGACGACCCTGTGCCAGCTGTCCCCTCTTCTTGGCATTGTCAGTGGAACTATTTCAGGTGAGATGTCAGCAATACAATCAGATATCAATTTAGTGTCCCTAAGAGTATGTGGGTCTGAGAATATGAAAACAAAAATGGAAGGTTCTGTCCAGTTCCAAAATCTTACATTTGGATCCATCGGAGTCCGGCAACGGCCGGGTAGGTATGTGGGGCCATCGGCCCGCTAAAAGGGGGAACGGACAAAGCATTCGCCAAGGGGTTTGCTTGAAGGCATGGCCAGGTGAAGCATGAAGGAAGGGGTTCCTTTGCCACACTCTAGGGAGCAAGGGAAATCTGCAGAGAGGACACCAGCACTTGGGGCCTCTTTGGGCCGATCCCCAAAAGGCAGCTGAGCAGTTACCGTGACACTTTTACAGCATTAGAGGTCAAGGGTTGGGGGTAGGTTTGGGGCTGCCATCCGGAGGGCGGCTCCCCTCACATAAGGACGAACCGGAAATCGCCAGCCCTGACGTGGACTGAAAGCTGGGTTGTTTTTTGCATTAGTTTCAGGGGCACAAAACAATGTAAGAGCTAGACATTTATCATTTGTATCCCTCACACAGTGACGGCCCCCCTCCCCCATCCACTATCCCTCTGACATCACACACGGCCGTTACATTTTCACTGTCTATTCCTCATGCTGTACTCCGCTTCTTGTAAATATATATATAATTGTAGTTGACATTCATTAATGTTCAGCTTCAGCTTCAGGTGTACAGCACAGTGATCAGGCATCTACATCATCCCTGAGGTGGTCTCCCTGATGAGACATGTGTCCATCGGATACCCTCCAAAACCTTGAAAGCTGGTTTTGAGACATCTAATTGTTCCAGAAAAAAAACCTCAAGTCCTGAAATTCTATTAGGTCTTCCCAGGCTGCTAGCGTCCTCGGTGCAGCAAGATTTTCTCTGAGGGAGACTGGTATCCTCACAGGACACGGATGGCCTGGAGGGCACCTGGCCCAGTGTGGGACCTCAGCCGTCTCCCTGCAGGCTGACCCAACAAGGACAGCCAATGGTGGGGACAGTTCTGCCACCTGACCCCACTCAGGCTTCAGCATCCACAGGGGACAGGGTTTTTAGGGACCCTGACAAGAGGCCCTGATGGAAGGCAACGGGCTGGACCCACACCTTCCAAGGACAGTTTCAAGGGCAGAGGGGGAGAAGGGTGGGATGAGGCCTCTGAGAGTCACCACGGGGCGTGTGGGGTCAGCGCGGGGGAAACTTTCCCTGGACGGGCCTTCCTGCGCCAGGAGGGAGCAGGGTCGCCACCCCTGGAAATCCTTGTGACTTGAAGGGCCTGTAACTCTGACATGAGCCCCCCCGTGCTCAGGGGAACTGGGACTGGACCTTTATAGCTAAAAGCTGCATGTCTGAGGGCGGCAGGGCTGTGTCTTAACCCAAAGGCGGACCCGCTGAGGACAGAGCTCTGCCTGGCCCAAACTCTGGTTTCTCTCTACCGTCCTCCTTTCTTCTTCATCTCCCCAGCAAGGTGACAGGTCCTGCAGAAGGGTATCCAGCCAACAGAGGGAAGCCACCCAGGGAATCCCAGTCCGCTTGTCCTCTTTTGGGGTCCCCAGGGAAGAATGGGTGACGCGATGCTCCCGGGAGCCTCCTGGTAATGTGGTCAGAGGCAGACAGTGGGGTGCAGGATGGTCAGGGCTCCGCAAACACCGGCAAAGCGCAGTGAGGTGGGAAGTTTGTCCTGGAAAGTCTGTGGTGGGCAAGGTCACCAGGCAACCCCTGGATCTCACAACTCCTCTTCCTCTTTGTCTCCTCAGGACAACACACTGCAGCATCTCCTCCACTGTGATGTTCTTGCAAAGTGTATTTCTGTGTGTGTGTGTGTGTGTGTGTGTGTGTGTGTGTGTGTGTTTAACTGAAGTAAATGGCATTGACTGGGTCTCATTCTGAATTCCACTTTCCCCACTGAGCTTGCATCGTGTGTGTGACTTGCAGGAACATGTTTCTTGATATGTATCTACATTTAGTCCATTGCTTTCCAAGTCGTACTCAAAGGTGTGCTTCTGTCATCTTTGACCTGCTCCAACCTGGTCACCCAGGTGGCCTGTAGCCCCCTCACCCCCACGACCTAGGCTGCGATGCAGTGTCCCTGGGTGTCTGTGCGAGAATCCCCCTGCATTCAGACCAGGGTGGGGCTTCCGGGTCGTGCGGTCTGCGGATTCCTAATTGGACTAAGGAACTGGATTGTGCCTCAGTCCTAGACTTCCCACCAGCCCTCGCGCCGTCCAGCTGTCTAACGGTCGCCAGGGGTTTTGAACAGCTTGTCCAGGCTGCTTAGCCTCAAGGCTTTCTTCTCACGTAAGCCGCTCTTCCGTCGTCGTGGCCCGTTGTTCTTTCCTGTTGGTGTCGCTGCCTTCTCGCCGTGTTGGTTTAAGACACTGCGAATATCTTCTTCCGTTCTATTAGAACTTCAGTAACTCTGCCCTGACGGTGTTTGGAGCTTATAAGTTTTGCTTTTGAAGTTTTCTTTACCAAGCCTTTTCGACCACCCAAGTCATAAAAACATTCTCCCGCATTTAGCTGCTAACTTTACTCATGTGTCTCTCATATCTCATTCTTTAATCCACGTAGTTCTCCTTTCTATGGAACCCCCATACACAGCGATTCAGTATTACCCTCCATCTCAAGGGCCAGTTTCCAGAACCATCTGCCACACCTGTCCTTCCCCCTGGGCATGCAGTGCACCTTTGTGGGGTACTGAGATCCCCAAGTGGCCAATCGCTGTGCCCTGAGCTCCTGCTTCCTTCCGGCCCACAGCTCCGGGCCAGCACCACCTGGTATGCGTGTCTGTGTCATCGCAGGATGTCTCAGATCTCACAGAACAAGTCCCTTCCTTAATCTTCTTTTATAACGTTGACATTCATGGGCCTGAATCCCTCCGTGTAAATCTCCGCTCACTTTTGAGTTCCGCAAAAAGATTCGACTGAGATTGCGCGAAGTCATGGCTCAACTGAGAGCAGGGTGACATCTTCAAACGTTAGGTCTGTCATTGGCCACCACGGTATCTTGCTATTTATTCACATCTGCCCCTAGATCTCATCTCAGCGTTTTCAATTTTTGGTTAGGTTCACTCCTAAATACCTAAGGTTTCTGTCCCTACTGTAACTGGCACCTTCTGAAAACTTATATTCTCTAACTGATAATGATTGTTAAAAATTAATGTTATTGACTTTTGTAAGTCCTATATGTCCAACAGACATAACCCAATATGTCTGTTGATTCTATTGGTTTCTTTTCTAGATAGAAAATTCAATGAGGAAAAACCTCAGAGGCTCACTAAAAATGAAGCTGAGAAAAACCCAGTTCTTTTTCTAGATTGAGAACAGCTCATGCTGGAACACACGCACACACACACACATACATGCACAAACCAATCCCCTTCTGTCCTGCAGAGTCCTGAGGCTCCCACTTGGCACCACGGCCCACGGCCCATGCCTGTCAGCTGCACACGCCGGGACACGGTGTGGGCTCCCACACTCCAGGAGCTCAGGTCTGGCTGGGGAAATACGGCTTGTGTTCAAGGAGTCATGGTAGCAAAGGAACAAATTCTGCCTGTGTTTCTTCTTCCAGCCTCAGCGTCTGTCATCTCCTTTCTCTTCCTGGAGTGGCCAGGGTTGGGGGGCTACCAAGTTTAAAAGGCAAAAGCAGACCGAGTCCCTGAGCCCTGGTGGCAAATGTCTCTGATGGACACGCATCCCTCTGCGAAGTAAACTGTCCACCCCAGGTCCTCCTGGAGGCGTTACAGGCCAGGGGAAGGACCAGACCGAGACCTGAGCTCCTGCCCCTGCCCCAGGCTGATCGGTAGCCTTGGGGACACCTCGCCCTCTCCAAGCCCCAGTTTCCCCGTTTACAAGGAGGCTAGATGTCTTTCAGACCCTCTCTGCTGAAGCTGGAACCTCCACCCCACCCCCAAGGCGGCTGGCTCCACACTCTGACCCCAGGAGCACCGGCCCTTTGCCAGCAAAGCTCACGGAACAGCCAAGACCCCCACGCCCCCCGGCTCTTGTATCAGGTCCTGTTTGGGGGGAAAGATCCTAATTTCTGTGGGAATTGGGTCCAGTGAAATACGCACTTGCACACAGTGGTTTTCTCCACACTTGAGGCAAAGCAGGAATGTGAAACGGGGCAGCTCTGAGACACACTGCTCCCATAGGCCCCAGGGACTCCACTCGTGGGTGTGGATGTACCAGCGGAAAGAGATGGACTGCACACCAAGCCCGTACACGGTGCTCACAGCAGCACGACCCACAAGAGCCAAAGGCAGAAACAACCCGAATGCCGTGGACCGATAAATGGGTAAGCAAACTGTGCTCTTTCCACACAGTGGAATATTACTCAAGCGTAAAAAAGCGAATGAGGAATAAGGCACTAGCTCGTCTAGGGCACGGCCGAAACTTCAAACCTGCTGAGTGACAGATGCCAGACACAAAACTGCACGTGTGTGACTCCATTGATATAAAATGTCCAGAACAGGCAAGTCCATAGAGACAGAAAGTAGGTCCGTGGTTGTTAGGGGACAGAGGGGTGGCAGTTAAAGTGTATGGAGTGTCTTTGAGGTGATGAAATGTTTGAAAGCCAGACTGTGGTGACTGTCACACGACTCCGACGACACTGAAACACTGAACTGTGCACTTTAAATGGGTGAATTTTATGAAATGTAAACTATTCCTCAACAAAGCTGTTTAAAAAGAGAGAGCCAGTGCATGCTGGGAAGAAGGTGATGATGGCACACAGGTCCTTACACGGATGGGGAGGGTGGCCTGGAGACCTGGCAGGGAGCGCTTCCTCTGCCCAGTGCTGCAGGGTGAGGGTCCCCCAGCTTTGTGCTCAGCACGTTGCCTTCTGCCCCCTCCCTTTCCTTCGCTTTTCTTGCCTTCTTCCCCTTTCCAGCTCTGTTGGCCCTGGCTGGCAGTGACACTAAGCTTTACAGGTCCCCATTCCAGCTGCAAAACATCCCAGGTGCTCAGCAGCCCTTAGAGGGAGCAGGAGAGGAGAGTAAGGACATGAAGGAGGAGAAAAACTCAGCCTCTAACTGCTTGGGGGTCGGTGAGTGGAGGCGGCCGTCCCTGGGGCTCCACAGAAAGCATCCTCACCCTGCAGCCCGTTTTCCCTTCCCAGAGATAATAACACTGGAGAGCAGAGTATCTGCCAGGCACCTGAAGACAGATGACCAGTGTTTGCTGGGTAATAGTTTGTGTCAGAGTCAATTGGAATTTATATCTCGGGAGGCAGATAAGCCGCTCAGAGCTCCCTGCCTTCCCTGGGCTGGAGGAGTTGGCCCAGTGCAGCTGGCGGCAGACAACACAGGCGGGTCTCCCTAGAAGGACCCTGCTTGTCCACGCGTGTCCTCTTTTTAATATCTTAATTGAGTCTACAAACCCCAGAACACTGGGAGACAGCAAATTTTGCAACGTCCTTCTCCCGGTTTGCCCAGGAGATGACACCTGGAAACTCAGGGAACACAAACCAGGAAGCAGGTGTTTGGAGTGGCTCTGTGTGCTTGTGTGGTTCTTGTTGTGTTTTGTGTGTATTTCTAAAGCTTGTGAACAAGCTGTTTCTTGAGACAAGAAAAATCCAGGAGCGTGTTCTCACCTAAGTTAAACTAAAGCCTCTGCCTCTTTCAGTTCCCGGGGACCAGACCACAGTCTGCTTGCCGCTTGATTTAAGCACGCTGACACGAGCTGCCAGCTCTCAGCACGGTGGTGGAGGCTGGATGGGGACTGTCATATACGATGCAAGGAACGAGCAGTAGAGGGACGGGAGCCGTGCTGAACACACACGTCACCCGCTCTGGGGCTCTGTTCCCAGATTCCTTGCGTGAACATATTTACTCTGCATAAGAGAATGGGATGAGGCTGCCCACGACATTTGTTCATGGCAGCGGATTTCATTTTTAAACTTGCATTAGGGCAGGATTAACCTTGCTGAAGGGTATCTGGGTGTGGGTGGAATACATAAAACTAATCCCGGATACACGTTGCTATGGGAGAAGCACTGGGTGCAATGAAATATTTATTATATATTAAGTACCTTCTCCTTGGCCTCCGCCATCCCCAGGCAGACACCTCATGTAGTGGCTTCTCTGCCCGGTGGAGTGGGACGCAGGGCCCGAGGCTTGAGCCTGGACACACAGCTCCTCCTTCCATCCTCCCAGCATCCTTAATCCTGCTCCTCCCGGTGACAAGAGATGGCCAGCGGCAGGTGGTGGGTTTGCAGGCTCATGTAAGCACACACAGGGCCCTCGCCTGGGTTCCTTCTCATTGTCTACTGAGGACAGTTGTCTGGAAGGCAAAGACAACCTAGCCATAGTCACAGGTGAGTCACAACCATCCCGCTCTGTGACCTGAGAGACAGAGAGTAAGAACCAGTAACTCCTAGTGAAGAATCCCAGGGAAGCCTCTGATTGGCTGGCTACCTGCCAATCCTTATGATGAAGGAAAATTGGGATGGAGCTGCCCGGCCACCATAGGGGATCTTGACCAGGGCTCAAGCAGGCTGACCGACTAGCTGGTCTCTTCTGCCTTGAACTGTTCCAATTTCAGCGGTGAAAGTTCCATGTCCCAGAAACCCTTTGGTCCTGGGCAAACCAGAAAATTGGTTACTCTAAGCTCAAGAATCCATCTAGAAATTTCCAAATCTGATTAGTGAATTGGGTGATCAAGTTATAACCTGTTTCTCAAGCATTTCATTTGAGCAATTTCTTCACAAAGTGTTTTAAGAAGAGACATTCCAAAAGAAATGACAAATAAGAACTAAAGCAAGGTCAGGGGGCATCCTGGGCCTTTTTCAGAATGCAAACCCCCATGCCACCTCCTGGTTAAACCAAAACCATGTTTGGGAACCCCTGCTGATCCCCAGCTTCTCAGGGGCACAGGTTCCTCTTGACAGTGTTGCCAACGTGAGCTGCTCGGTTCACATGTGGGGTCACACACACTTTGCTGTCAACACTAAGTCTCCTCCCTAGAAGTTCTAAGAAAAATCAGCAAAGTGCTCACAACAGCTCCCATCCTGATGGAGAAGGTCCTGGGTCCCAGGACTGTCTAGACATCTAGTTATTTAAGTTCCCTTCCCCTCAGAACAAGGCCTGAGCAGCCCCCAAATCACCCCAAGACCGGCACAGACTGCAAGGAGAGGGCGTTTGGGCCGCCCCGGTCCCTGTGAGCCTACTGATGGCAGGAGCATCCCTGGAGGCTCGGGTCACCTGGGCACACTTCAGACACAAGGGCTGTCGCATGGATGGCACACTGCTGATAGCACATTTCAACCCTCTATGACGTAAAGAATATCCACGATGACTTAATAGTAGATGGCGTTATTGAGTGGTGGCTGGGATGACACCAGTGACCCAAGTATCTTTCTTCATCTTCCCAGGCAGGGGTGAGGGGACCTTTCATTCTGCTTTTTACCTTTGAGGAGCCTAAGGCAGTGGGCATCTGACCATAGCTTTGCAAGGAGGAAGATTCCTGCCTTTTCCACGACACAGCCACTGTCCCCTGATGTCCCACTTAATCTCTCTGGTTTAGCTCGGCTAAAAGGATGCAAACTGGATTAAAATAATATACGTTTTCCCATAAAGACTGATAAGCTTAACCTTTCAGAGAGGGCGCCCCCTTCTTTCTGAACACGCATCACTCCTGAAAGATGGACGGCTGGATCAGAGAGCTCACTGATTAAATCCAGACATGTGCTCCTGACCCTAGGCCACGACCCCAGCCCCTCCCCCGGCCCCCAACCCCACAGGCTGGAAGAGAGCTGGCCTGCAGGTTGCATTTGGGGTTCTGGAATGTTACCAGACCCCACCCTCCAATGCTGGCTGGTTTTGTTCCTGGTGGTTCAGGTGGGTGTGGTCCCTGCCTGCCTGCCCTTCCCTCCCTGCGCTCAGCAGGGCAGGCTGCTGTGGGGGGAGCGTGGGCCACTCTGCACTACCCCGGACATGACAGCGATGGACGTGGTTGGGGCAGAAACCAGTCAGCCCTCCTGGGTTCCCACCCCGGTCACCTCAGCATCGCCCTGCCCTGTACCGTGGCTGCAGATCCAGACCTTGGGCCTCTCAGCTCTCAGGCCCCACACGCTTCTCACTGTACTGAGGAAGGAGGGGCGGGGATGAGCGCTTGCTTTGTCACTAGAAACATGAGGGGACACTGCTCCTGCTCCTGCCGGCCCTTGGGATGCTCTCGAAGGTCCTCGCGCACCTTTCAAGCAGGTGCTGTGACAAAGCTGAGCTGTGCCGGGAGTCACCAGGGAGCCCTGGGACCTTGTCTGTGACAAAGCTGAGCTGTGCCGGGAGTCACCAGGGAGCCCTGGGACCTTGTCTGTGAGGTGCATGCCTTGCCCCTGTGGCCTCATCACCTCAAGCCCCATCTGAGCTTTCAGACGAGTTCAAATGTCCCCTCGCCTGTAAACCGGATGACTGGACACATTGGAGAGGGAAAGGGCCCCTAGAATGTCACCAGCTGTTACAGGATGCCCACTAGCACACATGGGGACTGTCCTGGCACACTGCCTGGGCCCTTCTGTCCACAGATCACAGGTGGGAGCTTGTTCAGTTGGTGGTGACACTGCAGTGTGAGGACTTGGAGCTCGCTGACCTGTGACGAGCCTCAGGAAGGAAAGAGCGGATGCCCAGAGGTCGCCGCCTTAGCAATGGTCAACAGGATGAACCCCTGGCCCCCGAGGCGCCCCCTGACCAGGGTCTTGCCTCCAGGGACAAGCAGGGACAAATCAGGGCACACATCCGTGCTGACCTCGCCCATTGGGACAGGCTCTCGAAAGGGTCAAGGGCACTACCAGCCCCCTTCAAAGGGGGAACAGGCTCAATCTGATTCTTTCATCACAAAGAGCCGCCCTCAGCTCCCCGGGCCGCCCCGGGCCGCGGAGCCCCCGGCCATCCGTTGGAGGGCGCTGCCGTCCTCTCGCCCCGCCCCCACTCCCCCGCTGCAGAGACCGGCTTCTCCGCGGTCCCCAGTGGGGCATTGCTCCCGAGAGCAGCCCCAGGGAACTCATTTTGCCGACTACAGGTAATTCCGCTGCACAGCTACGGAGTAGCATTATGTGATGATTAATCCCGGGACCCGGAGGATATTTTTCATCTTCAAAGCTCCCGTCAGCGGCTCGTTAATCATTGTGCCCGCCCCTCCCCCGCCCCCACCCCCCCTCTCGCCCGGGGTTAAGGGCTGGCCCTCTCCCCAGGAGCAGGGAAACTGAGCCGGTGCCTCCCCGCCCCGTCCCCTTGGCACGCACTGGAGATAGCGCCAGTGGGGCACGCGGGGGGGGGGGGGGGGGGACCTCGTCCCCGTAGCCTCTGCTCGCTGGCTGCTGTAGCCTCGCCTGGGCACAAATGCCACATCAATAAAAATGTTATTTTAAATGAAAAGAAAGCCGCCCAGCTCTGCTGTGCTCGGGGCAGGGCTGTCACCGAGTGCCTTTTCATCGGCTTTTCTTCTTCTTCTTCTCTGGTACCCGCACATTTTCAGCTTGGAACGCTGGCTGCCTCACCATTTTCTTCCCGAACAGTTGAAGCAAAGTGCTGCTTGCCTGTCACGTGCCTCCCTCCCCACTGGGGCAAAGCTGCCATAAATACAGCACATCCTGCTTGGCATTCAAATTGTTGTGAAAGTTTGAGGCTGTAAATAATATTCTCACGGTGCTCAAGACAGAATTATTATTATTTTTCCCTCAGCTCTTGGAACGGGTGATAAATTAAACATTCCTTTTGCTTGCACCCCTCCCCCACTCAGCTGGCGTACACTATGGAGCTGACGGCTCTGTACCTGCCACCAAGGACTAAAGGTGACCTGCGTGCGTGCGGTGGCGAGGCCAGGAGAGTTAGGTGCCGGGGGTGGGCTGAGGGAGGGGGTGCGGTCCAAGCAGGTGGGTGAGGGAAGCACTGGTGTCACTCAGGCGTCTCTTTGATGTTCTCTGTGGGCAGCTTGCCGTCATGAACAGTTTATCCACCGAGCTCAGAGGTTGTGTTACCCAAGCTGGTAACTTTACACAGGGGAAACTGAGGCAGAGAGGAGGTTTCTGGAGTGAGCCTGGCTTCTTGTACACTGTTGTCCAGTCAGACCGGAAGAGCCCCCAAGCGGCCTCCCCCAGGTCCTGGGAAGTGATGTTTCTGCAGCGGGGTGTCAGGCAAGGCTCGTGGGGGTGGGAACAGCCATCCTCCCGGGGCCCTTCCTGGCAGGAGCGAGGCCATGGGCACCTGGGATGGAAAGATCAGCTGGCCGAGCTCACGCCTCGGCGTGATCTCGACGAACTTCTCGGAATCTCGTTTCCTATAAATGAAGACAACAACAGTCGACATCACGAGGCCACGGGAGGGTTAAGTGAGGTAACAGCACAGAAGAGCAGCACAGGGGGGCCACGCTGCCTGACGGCCCCCCTTCTCCCACAGCCGCAAACTCGGTCCCCCCAGGCACCTCTGCCCAGGCTGATGGCTACCTGCGGAAAGCAGCCAACAGGAGGTCCCAGCCCCACCTGAAGCCTGTGGGAGCATTTCTCAGGCACGGTCCCACTTCTGCGCGCTGCCCGTCCTGGGCCTGCCTGACTCTGGACCAGCGTGCCTCCCTGCACGTGCCTGAAACCTGACCTCAGTAATTTTCCCTGCCCAGCACCAACTCCCCCAGGCGCCCCCTAAGGGATACAGCGTCCATCTGGCCACAGGCGACCTCGTCACAGGTTCCCACCCTGGCAGGTGCCTGCGAACCTTGTGCAAATGGTGGGTGGCCAGGGAGGAGCGGTGAGCAGAGATTAGGAAGAGGGCAGAGAGCCTGAACACTAGGCAGGTCAAGGAGTCCTCACCTGTCACACCTTTTGTCACAAATGGCCTGACCCTGCCCTTGCACTTGTAAGATCTGATCCTGGACCTCGAAGAACACGGAGACCCTCCTGCACAAATGGGGAAACTGAGGCACTGGGAGAGAAACGGATTGACCAGGCTGCCTGGCGAGATGCAAGTGGATGGAGTGCCAAGCTCCTAATTTCTGCCAGAAACCCGTCCACCTAACTGCCTCCTGGGGACGGGGCCACCCGTGGTCCTGGGGAAAGTCACCCTAGGCCGAGGGTGCAGGTGCAGGGCAAAGGAGCCCTCCTCTCCCTCTGCCCACACAGTCTGCCTCGAAGTGCTGACCGCAGGCCTGGCTGGTCCCTAATGACAAGACACGGATAAGGCTCCTGCCCGGACCAGTCACTGGCTTGGAGCCTGGGGTCCCCGGTGACTCAGATGCACTTGGGTTTGTGAGACGTGGCCTCCTGGCCGGAGGCGGGGCCGTGTACTGGGCTGGGGTGGGGGCGGGGGGGCTCTGCGGACAGTTCCTGGGTGTGCACAGGCTCATCTACCCCTTTCTTCTCCCAGCTCGGAACCCCGGCTTCCCACGCGGGCCTTTGCTGGTGATGTGATGTGCCCTCCAGAGCAAAACCTGCTCCCCTCCTCCGGCCAGGACCACTGACCGGCAGAGGCACTTCTGAAAGCCCACTGCTTAGTTGCCCCAAATGTCACCATTGGGGGGGCCCAGTGGAAGGGTGGCTGGACCACTTCTCAGGGACAGGAGCCATGGTTTTGTGGCACCGGCTGGGTGGGCAGGAGCAGTGGCTTGAGGTGTCTGAGCTCTGTCACAGCTGAGGAACCAGCAGTGGGGGGGCCAGTGGGCACCGTCACATCACACCCCCAGGGTCCCCCAGGGGTCCCATGTCAGCAGGTCCAGGAGCGCCCCTGCCCTTCCCCGCCCCACCATCTGCAGCTTCTGCCCTCCCCAGCAGGAGCCCAACTCGATTTGAAGTCGGCCCTTTGTTCTTAGATTCCCAGCCTCCATTTTGGCATTAAGTCCTTGACGAATGAAAGGACAATTTGCAAATATGGCCTTAGACTTTTTCTTGGGCCTTGAGTGTGTCAGTTCTACTAGAGTCAAGTGCTGGGTGCCGTTGGGGGTCAGAAACGGGAAGAAATGTGATCCCCAGCCCTGAACCCACAGTCCCTCTGGAGAGCTCATCCTGGCTGGAGCAGAGATGGGGACAGAGAGGACCCCGCCTTGTCACGCTCAGCTGTGCATCTGTGCCAAACCTTCCACCATTCTCGGAGGGAGAGCGTGCACACTCACAGACACGCGCTCACTCAGGCTCACCCCTGCACAGACTCACACGGCTCACGCACACCCCCACCCACTTCTTTGTGCATACCCTCCTCCGGGGCCCTGCACGGTTAGGCCGACCACGTCCAGGTAAGGCCCGGTGTCTGCCTCAGGGCGAGGCCATGTGCCCAGGAGCCTGGCCTCCGGCTGGGTTCTCAGATCCTCCCCGCTCTGCTCTGTGCAGGCTCCTGCCATCTGTCTCCCAGGAGGCTGGGGGCGGGCAGGCTCTGACAACCACCCACGTGTGTGCAGCTTTCAGAACACTCTGCCAGGTCCGGCACTTCCTCCCTCCAACTACCTTTTGGGGAGGCAGGCTGGGAGTCCCTGACGGTCAGAGGAGGGACCCTGAGACCTCAGGAAGGGGAAGGAAATGAAGCTGTGAGTTCTGGTCAGCTGCCTGTGTGTGTCAGGACCCCCGGGCAGAGTTCTTAAGTTCAGATGCCAGCGTCCCCCTGAAACCTGCCTGCCCTGAGTCTCTGGGGCACGGCCGGCAGGCCAGAGGGCTTTGGCTCCCTTGGAATGTGCTAGAAGACTCTTCCTGCCTCGTGGCCCCTGGGACAGCCTTGACCCCAAAGTGTCCAGCGTGGCCCAGACGGCACCTGCAGCTGGCCTTGTCCCTCAGGCAGCTCAGCGGCCATCCGGGCAGTTGCGACACTAATGCTGGGCTGGATGGATCCCCAGCCTGGAGGACTCAGCTCAGCACTGGAAACCCCCCCCCCACTACCCCACCCTCATCCCAGCCAGTTCCAGGCTATCCTCCACTTGTCCACCTTCCGTCCCACAAGTCCCTCTGGCTGCCTTCCTCCTCGTGGCCTGGAAAGCTGTCCTGCTCCACTGTCCCTTCCACTGGCCTCCAGCAGGGCAGACAGGGTGGCTGACTGTTCCATTTCACAGAGGACAGACCTTCGTGAAGGCCACCGACAGCAAGCCAGGTGCCATGGCTTAGCCTTAGCTCAGCTGGCTGCCGGCCCCCACGCCTGCTAGAAGCCCCTCCCCAGAAGGCAGCGTGGGGGTCACGTCCCACCCCAAATGCTCCTGGACTCCTGGCCTCCCCCACCTGCTTTGGGTGTCCCCACCCAGGTGTGGCACGGCAGTGCTGGTACTTGGGGCCTGTGGGGACAGAGCCAGGAGGGTCGTTTCCAGGCTCTCGGCCTCATATGGAAAGGTGCTGGCTCGGGTAGTAGACGGCCATCAGCTGTGACTGGTTGGCCGTCAGCTGTGCCCAGTTGGCCAATTAGCCACAGATATAACTGCCGTGGCTTGCTGGGTGGTGTGCTGGCAGGAAGAAAAACGGACGGCGGATTGCAGATTGTGTGGATCCTACTTCCTGTGTCTCGCCCAGCCACCAGCAAGACGGGGGTGCAGGAAACCCCTTGTTGGGGTGCTGGCGTCTCGATCAGTTGCCATCAAGAATATATAGTGGTATGACTCCCCATCTATGGCTACGTGGGTGTTCCTTTCTGGCCTCACGATATCCTGTGTTTTTATTTGGGGAGCGGGAGCTGAGACCCTGCATGACAGGATGTCACGCAGGGTGTCATGCGGGGTGTCATGCGGGGTCTCTGGTCCCGCTCCCCACATAAGAACGCAGGACATGGTGAGGCCAAAAAGGAACACCCACGGAGCCATAGGTAGGGGAGTCACACCTCTATATTCTCGCTGGCGCCTGGGTTGGAGACACAGGAAGCAGGAGCCACACGATGCGCAACTTGCCGTCTGCTTCTCTGCCAACCAACCTCACTTGCTAGCTGCAATCCACGCTTGCTAGCTCAGCCACGGCAGTTATATCTGTGGCTAATGGCTACCTGGTTACAGCTGATGGCCAACTAGCCACAGCTGACGGCCATCTACTACCCGAGCCAGCACCTTTCCATGTGAGGCCGAGAGCCTGGACACTGCTCTCTGGGGCTCTGTCCCCACACAGGGCCTGTCCAGCCCAGCTCGCCAGGGCCCCGAGGGGCTCCTCGCTGACCACAGACAGGCCTCCTTGGGGCCGTCTCCTGGCAGCATCCGCCCACCGGGTTCCCAGCTGCCCTCTGAGTCCACTCAGATCCACGCCCATGGTCAGTGGGGCCACAGCATCTCTGAACACCACGGGATGCTGAACACCACCGTTCCCTTAAAAGTCACTGTGTGACCAAGAAGTATGTCTTCGTGGTGAACAGCTGGACCAGAGCGCTTGCTTCCTCGTTTGGTGGGGTGGGAGGTGGACGGCAAGGAGCAGCACTGACTGGCAGAGCTTTTATTAAAACTCGTGCTAAGTTCACTAAGTCGATGGCCAGTCATTGAACTTGCTGCGCCCGGCCCTGGGGAGACAAGCATGGAGACAGAGAGACGCCCTGCCCTCTGGCATGTAAGCCTGGTGGGCTCAGAGGTTTGCATCCAGTGGCCCCGGGAGGTGACAGCAGCACTCTCTCTACATGGCTGGCTTCTCCCTGGCTGAGTGAGGTTACAGGGAACCTGCTTACTGGGGACCTTCTGGGGACCTCGCCATGTGTCCGTGCCTCAGAGGGCCCTGGACACTGGCCTTGGGACCCATGTTTGAGGGGACAGGCAGCTGGGGGGAGGGGATAAGGAAGAAAGGAGGGTCCATGCTCTCTGTCGTCCATGCTCTGATGTGACCCGCAGCCTGGGCCTGGCGTGGGGTCTTCACTGGAGCAAAGGCTGCTGGACGCCAGAGCCTGGAGAGCTGGGTTCCAAGCCCCGCTTCTGTCACCTGGAAGTAACGCTGGCGCAGGAAGGACGGTTCACGGAACATAAGCACATAGTTCTCTGTCAACCTGGTCTTTAAACAAACCTCCGATTCATACCGTGCTATTAATTACAGCGGTTTCACATGGCGCATAATAATGGAGGTGCTCACATGCTGATCAATTATGAATGAAAATTGACTCTGGACGCAGTGGTAAGTGAGGCTTTCCTCGTACAGGCAGGGCTGCCCCGCGGCTGTGGCGCCAGCACAATGACTCCTCTCCCCCCGGGGACACTCTGGAAGCCCAGCCTGTGTGCTCTGTCCAGGGCACAGCCCACAGTGCAGTGTGGCGGGCGCCCCGTCCCTCTGGGCCAGCCGGCAGCGGCAGTCCGACAGCCGGGGCCAACCGGATAGGGCCGCCGTGTGCTTCTGTGCCACAGTCTCGCTTCTTTCACTTGGTCTTTGCCCGGATAGAGTGATGTCCTGAGCCAAGAATACTGTGGTTTGGAGCATCCTGGGCAGGCAGCCCAGATGGGCCCAAGGGAGGTGTCGCCACGCTGTGGGGCCCATAAAGAAAGGCCGGTGCCTAGAGAAGACCCACACGCCAGCTCGCGTCCCATGCCGCCGCCGGCTCAGCTATGAAACCGCCCACAGGGAGGTCCTGCACCATTTGGGTCTTACCTTTGCTACCTGTCAAGGGCAGGGCGAAATTATGTTTCTGAGACCCTTTTCTCCTCTTGAAGTTTCAAAAAATCAACAAGAATGACAAGAGTCCATGAGGACTGCCCCCCAGTGCCATTTATCCTGGCATTCATCGCTTAGAATTTAAAATGGACTTCAGTAAAGCTTTCCATTGTTATGTATGTCTGTGTCTCTATGTGTCTCTGTGCATATGCATGTGTGTGTGTGTGTGTGTGCACGTATGCATGTGTGCTCTAGCTCTCGTGGTCTTGATTTGATGAGATGAGCTACCGCAGGGCGTGCTGTCCCCCTGGCACAGGGGTCCTAGTCTGTGCAGTCAAAGACATTTCCATGAATTTCATGGGTGTCCTTGTGCAATTATTTCAGAGGAAGGTCTGGTTGGCCACAGACATTGTCACCATTCTCCTGATACCTGCTGTACACCACAGAGGACTTCTTTCTTATCTATTGGGACTGGGGGACAGGGTTGCACTAGAGGGGGACAAGGTTTGTGCAAGGCTTTGATCAGAGAGGGGAGCCAGCCACCAGGAGATGTGTTTGAAGGATTGATTACAGGGTTCTGACCTAATGTAATTGTGGGAGCTGGAAACATGGGCCACGGGAGGCGCTTGCTTCTGCATTTGCTGGTGCAGCCTGAAGTCAGCAGTGCAGCCGGTCAGGAAGGAGAGATGGACGTGAAGTGGGGGCAGGAGGGACAGCGTGGCAGCTGTTAGGGTGACTGGCAGCTCAAGGGTGGTCTCACCGTGCAGCCCCCATCCTCGATGCCGGCTGTCCCGTCGGAAAAGCCACCGCCCTCCAGCTGGAGCCAAACAACACACCGCCCAGGAGTTGGAGAGCCCATGGGGGAACCCGGCAGGTGTAGAAGCTGCTGCCCACGGTCACGAGGTATGCCCGCAGGCAAGCAAGAGCGTGCGTGTGCGGCAGCATCCCCCACTCCCCACCCCACCCCCGCCCCGGCCAGCTCTAGCCTTCCGAGCAGAAAAGGCCATGGCCGCTGCTTCTGCCTTCCAGCTGCCAGGCAAGCTGCTCCTGGGGGTCAAACTAACCCGGGCTGTGCAGGAAGGGGCTTCTGGGAAGTCATGTGGCTTAGGCAGGCCCCCCGCCCTGGTCAGCCTCGTATCCTATAAAGCTTGTTTAAACAGGCTAATGCCCCCAAAATAGCAAAATCCATGCTTATGACTCCTATGACGCCCTCTTCCTTCGGAAAACTGAACACGCACTCGGCCTCTGCCCCAAAGAGTCCCTTCACCCCAGGGAGGGCCTGCGTCTCAGAGAGGAGTCAGCCACCAGCCTGCGTTCTGGCAGACGGAAGAAAGAAGCCAAGAGCAGAGGTGGGAGGGCTGGGAATGATGAGACTTGTGCCAGCCTGGATGGGTCCAGACAACAGACAATGCCTGATGGCCGGGCGGTGGCAAGGCCTGACCAGTCCTCACACCCTCAGCCAGGCAAACCCGGGAGTGTCCCAACTTCACCGTTCATATAACCCCCACAGAGCCTGTGAAAACCCACCTTTCTAGAACTTTGGAGATGCTCGTCCAGTAGTGCTGGCTGCAGTGGGACCTGGGAAACAGCTGTGACCAACACGGGCAAAACTGGGGCAGATGGCCCAAGGACCACTGGCCGAGACATGAGAGAAAAGGCTGCAAGACCCTCGAGAGGGAACGTCCCCATCCCAGCCAGGCCCATGCTGGGTCTCGGGCCGGACCCTCCTGGCACCCCCGTTTCTGGGTGTGGCCCCTGGGAAGAGAGCCAGGAAGAGCAGCTCCACTATCTCACAGTGGCTTTGCGACCCCAAGGAGGAGGGGCCACCCGGGCTGCACACAGGACGCCAACGAGGAACCACCAAGTTCTCCACTCCCGCCGGCTCTTTACGAGGCCTGGGAAGAGGTGTGGCTAAGGCCTGCACAGCTGTAGGATTGGTATTCCGACCCAGAAGCCTGGGTTTTAATTAGTATTTAGGCCCTTCCTACAGAGCCATGCTAAACAGCTAAGGGCGCGGCGACCTTTCTCCCATGCAGCACGGTGGTGCTGCCCTTCTGTTTGTAGGCACACCGATGGCTTCTCTCAAAGCTGCTTGGATGAAAGGACAGGGACGAGGGGCTCAGCCAGGATGAAGGGCCAGCGTCTGCTCCCGTGAGCGGCCCCTGCAAGGGGCCCTGAGACCTTTGCTCCCCGCCTCATTCCCACTCATACCTACCACCCTGCATCCTCTAATCTGCCCAGGCTGGGGGAATTGGCACTTCAGTGGCTTTCTAGTGCCAGCACAGTGACAGGCTGCCTGGAAGGTGCACAGAGCACCTAAGGGCATCCCTGACCTTCCGCAGGACAGAGAGTCGCAGGGAGAGCAGCCAGCAGGAAGCGCCAGCTCGTGACCGGGAGGAGAGACAATTCCTGCAGACCGTCAGCCCCAGGCTGGGCATCCAGGCTCCCCGACATCGAGCTGCCCGTCTGTCTAAACATCACCCTGTGTCGTTCAATCATAGAACTTCCCAGCTGGCCCTTGAGACCAACTCCCCCAACCTGCTGGTTTCCCAAGTGGGCAGGTGAGGCCATGAGCTGCTGTGACCAGAGACACACAGAGGCTGGTGGCTGAGCTGGGACCAAGACCTGGGACTCCTGGTTCTCTGTCTAGAGCTCTTCCTGAAGCTCCAAATAAGAACACTTGACTGGTTTTCTTTGCGTCTTCTCATCTGTGCTGTTACCTCCGGCACAGAGCCCTTGGGGGGAGGGAAGGCTGACAATCGGGAGGAGGAGTGTGCAGTGTCCCCTCCTTGGGACCACTCCAGCGGCAGATGTCACAATAACGGGAGGCTGGCTCTGCCATCCAGAGCCATAAACTTTAATTGGGCTTTTTAAAGGCCACGAAGGCAAATAAATGGCCTTAAAGGAACTCGCCTGTAACTTGCTCAGAACATAAAGGTGACTATTAGCGTGTGCTCATCTGAAACACCAGGAAGAAAATATCTCCCACATAAACGCTGAGGAGGACACACTCTGCTTTCAGTAGCACTCCCAGCTGCCCCGGTGCCCAGCCAGGCTGCGCTGTCGACCCCCAGACGGGGGCCCGTCCACCTTTCCTACAGGGCATCTGAGTCCCAGCTCAGCTCAGCACACCCTTACCATTTCTGAACCTCATTTTTCTCGCCTGCATAATGGGTACGTCAGCGTGGTGACTTCCATCGATCTCATGGTTTTCTCAGGAGGAACAAGGCAGCTGGGAGCCAGAATGACAACAGTGCTGTGCGGCTGTGAGCCAGGCTCCGTGCTGCTTGCTTTCTACATGTGCACTACGGTCATCATTCCCACACATGGATGGGGAGACTGAGGCCCAGGGAAGCTAAGTCACTTGCCCTTGGTCATGCAGGAGTGGCTGGGCTCAGACTCAACCCTCAGTCTCCTTAACTCCAAAGTGTGAAGGTAGCATCACAGAGAACAGGCCCCACAACCCAGAAGACGAACCCGGCAGGAGTTACGTACTCACACATCCCAGGGTCTCACACACGTGCACATCTGTACACAATGCTCACTGCTCTTTAAACCCCTCTAACTCATTCTGGGGCATAATTTTCTCCGAGTTGTCTGAAATAAAATGAAAAACTTGTTCCAAACAGGAAATAATTGGCCGTCCAGGGCCAAGTACGCATAGTGAAATGCAACATGCTGACGTGTCAGAGGTGTGGGACTGAAGCTGCTAAAAATGAGATCCACAGCCGCTAATGAAGGCAAGTCCTCTGGGTTCTAGGAACCAACCAAACAGGGGCTGTGGGCACTGGAAATGCAGCCAGTAGGGGGCTGATCATGTGGCGTTGGGGGCTTGCACAGGGCTGGGGGGTACTGGAACTGGTGACAGGGACCTCCTGGCATCCTCTGAGGCTCCTGGCCCCAACCGCATATGGCGCTAGATGTACCTTGGCGGGGCATCAAGCCAGCACGTCCTACGCAGCTTCCTGCTTTGGTCTGCTCTGTTGCAGTCACAAAACAACACAGACCGGGCAGCTTAAGCAACAAGCAACACACCTTTATCGTCCCACGTCCTGGAGGCTGGGACTCCCAGGTCCAGGTGTGGGCAGGGCTGGCTCCTCCCACGACCCCTCCCCTGGGCTTACAGATGTCGGTGTCTTCCGGTGTCCCCACATTGCCCTCCCTGTATTGCACCGGTGTCCAAATCTCCCCTTTACCTGAGGCACATCAGTCATATTGTATTAGGACCCCCTCTAATGGCCTTATTTGAACTTGATTACCTTTTAAAGCTCCAATATTCAAATACAGTCACATTCTGAGGTCCTGGAGGTCAAGACTTCAACATACAAACTTCAGGGGGCACAGTTCAACTCACAACACTTCCCTTCGCTATGTGTTTCCTCACTCAGTCCTGGCTTTATTCATCCACATAATAAACTTTGCCTGTGCCCACTGTGTGCTGAGCTGGACCAAGCAGAAACTGTCCTCTGGGAGACCAGCATCCAGTGGACATTAGGACGGGGCATGGCTATGCCATCACAGGGGCAGAGCTAACCCTGGCCCCCAGGCCACTCCTCCAGGCCTGGCATAGAGTAGGCTTTTTGTGTATCTATTTATTTAAAACCAAGTCCCTGGAAAGAGCTGAGCAGAACCAATGGGCCACTCGAGCAGTTCACAGTCCAGGAGGGAGGGAATGGCACCAAGACTCAAAGCCAAGGTTGGACCTGAGCCCTAGTGCGTGCGTCTGGGCAGGCCAACCCCTGCCTTGTTGGTGGCACTTGCAGGGGCTGGAGGCCAGACTACAGGGAGCCCTTAGAAGGACACATTGCCACATGTGGAGGGCAATCTGAAAACGTGTCAAAATTTAAAATGCATGTGTCCATGACCCAACACAGCTCCCTTGGAGGACATCTTGGGAGATCACTGGACAAGGGGACATGGGTGGGCTCTGGCAGAGAGCAACCTAATTTCAGGGTCTTCACCCAACACAAAAATCCACGCAGTCACTCGGGATCCAGGCCTCTCCTGACTCATGGCTCCACCCGCCTGCCGTTCAGCTGGCAGAAAGGGAGAGAGAGTGAGGACCGGACATGGGAAGTTTATGGCTGACCGGAAGTAGAATGCATCACTTCCACTTCTGTTCCATTGGCCAGACTCCAGCACACGGTCACACCCAACCCCAGGACATCTGGGACATGTGGTCACGTGTGCCCTGGAGGAAGACAACACAGACCCAGCACCAGCCATCTCTGACACAATCTTCAGCTACAGTCTGGTTAGAATAATCACACACTGACTTCAACGTGATTGTCCTGTGGACATTGAGTCAGAGACATTTAATGATGGCACCAGACGTCCGTCCATTGCCCATTTATTTAATAAACATTTCATGGGATACCGTGTTCTTGAAATACTATGTGGCGGAGGAGATGTCATCAAATGGCAGCGTGAGGTGAGCCTCTGGAAATCTCCCCTGGAATTTACAACAAATTAATCAACTATGATTCCACAAAGGACTCCCTGCACAGCAGACAGGCAAGATGAGGAGGCCCACTACTGAATTCACCTAAAGGTGGGCTAATTGCATGAGCGGAGGAGGAGGGAAGGGAGAACTGCGGAGACGGAGCCGCGCGGGCGCAGGACGCAGACCTAGCTCAGTGCTCCAAGCTCGCTGCATCCCAGAGCTACCGCAACTGCAGGAGAGGGAAGAACTCGGACTGCTAGGGCTCCGTTTATGGCCCACAGGGCTGAGGGGACAGCATATAACACGGCTGAACCCAACGCTCATGGCAGAGACCTCAGAGCAAAGACAGAGGGAAGAAGGCTGAAACGGTGGTTTGAGCCCTCACTACCGAGCAGAGAATGGAAGCCTTGGGCACTGAGACTATCCGCCCCTTCCCTACCTTCCCAGAGCTCGCCCCGCCCCCACCTGGCCGGTGCCAGAAGTGGAACAGTAGCAGTGTCAGATCAAAAGAAGAGAATACTTGCTCTTCTGAGAACTGTGGACCGCAGACACAGATACGCAGCCCAACTAGTTCCGGCAAAGGGCAGGGAGCTGTGGAAGCAGGACCGGCTGTGGTGGTGGTCACGGCCATTGCTCTGGGCCACCTCTCACAACTCACCCCGCCCTTGGCCCCATCTGTCTGGGTGGATCTCTGCAGGAGTAAACAGAACTGCTGAATCACACGGGCTCTGAATCTGGTGCAGGAAGAGCTTTGGAACTTCAAAAGCTCTCCACAACCCCACAGGGATGCGGGGCCCTATGACCCAGGTGAACTGTTAACAAAGGAGAAGCCAGCCTTCCAGGGAATCCCCTCATTGTGTGAGAAGCTGGAATAGTGCAGAGAAAACATAACACTACAGTGTGAGAGAGAAAAAAAAGGCTGCAGTCAGAGAGAAAATAAAACATTCTACAAACACGTACTGGAAAACAAAAGAAAGACCTCTTCCTATCAACCTGTTGCAGAAGCCACTCCTGTAGATGTCTAGGAAGAGAAATAATAAATCAGTCATTGCCATGAATAACCAAAGCAACAAGACAGCACAGAAAGAAAGTGAAAGTCTCCAGAAAATGAACTTAAAGATATGGAAATATGTGACTTAAATGATAGAGAATTCAAGATTGCAGTTCTGAAAAAACTCAACGTGATGCAAGAAAACACAGAAAGGCAGTTTAATGAACTCAGAAACACAATCAAAGAACAACATGAACATTTTACCAAAGAGATTGAAATTTTAAAAAAGAACCAAATAGAATTTCTGGAGATTAGGAACTCAATAAAAGAAATGAAGAATGAAATAGCCAGCTTAGGTAGTACAGTTGACCAGATGGAGGAAAGAATCAGTGACATCGAAGATAGAAACCTGGAAATGACATGGATGGAAGAAGAAAGAGACTTGAGACTTAAAAGAAATGAACTCTACAAGAACTTTCTGACTCCATCAGAAAGAGCAATATAAGAATAATGGGCATACCAGAAGGAGAAGAAAGAGAGAAGGGAACAGAGAGTATATTCAAACAAATAGTCGATGAGAACTTCCCAAACTTATGGAAAGAACTGTATCCTCGAATCCAAGAAGCAAATAGAACACCTAATTACCTCAACCCCAACAGGCCTTCTCCAAGGCACATTGTATTGAAGTTGTCTAAAATCAACAACAAAGAAAGAATCCTCAAGGCAGCCAGGGAAAAGAAGATGGTAACCTACAAAGGAAAGCCCATGAGATTATCATCAGATTTCTCAGCAGAAACTCTATAAGCCAGGAGGGAGTGGAACCAAATATTCAAACTATTGAAAGAGAGAAATTATGAGCCAAGAATAATATACCCAGCAAAGATATCCTTTAGATATGAAGGAGGAATAAAGACCTTTCCAGACATACAGAAGCTGAGGGAATTTTCTAATACACGACCTGCACTACAAGAAATACTAAAGGAGGCTATTCGACCACCATCAACAGGGACAATTTGTGGCAACCAAAACATAAAAAGGGGGAGAGTAAAGGTCTGAACCAGACTATGGGAATGGAGAAAGTAGTCATGCTGAAGAAAATGGCATACTCTAAATATCAAACTTTCTTTTACATAAACTTAAGGGTAACCACTCAAAAAAAATCCAGAACTGAAATATATACTGTAATAAAAGAAGAAACAGAGGGAAACATCATAGAATACCACCACACAGAAATATTAGACAACAACAAAAAGGCAAAGAAACAATAGAGACACAGTCTTACCAGAAAACTAAAGATAGAATGACAGGAAATCCTCACATATCAATAATCACCCTAAATGTAAATGGACTGAACTCACCAATAAAAAGGCACAGAGTAGCAGATTGGATCAAAAAACTAAACCCAACCATCTGCTGCCTCCAAGAGACAAATCTCAGCTACAAGAACAAGCATAGACTCAAAGTGAAAGGGTGGAAATTTACACTCCAAGCAAATGTTATCCAGAGAAAATCAGGTGTAGTCATACTGATATCAGATGAAACAGACTTCAGGGTGTAAAAGGTAACAAGAGACAAAGATGGACATTTCATAATGGTAAAGGGGACTATACAACAAGAAGACATAACAGTCATCAATATTTATGTCCCCAATCAGGAAGCACCGAAATATACCAAGCAACTACTAACAGAACTAAAGGGAGAAATTGACCAAAACACAATTATACTAGGGGATCTAAATACATCACTGACAACTATGGATAGATCATCCAAACAGAAAATAAATAACAAAATAGCAGCCCTAAATGACACATTAGATGAAATGGACATAATTGACATATGTAGAGCACTTCATCCTAGAACATCAGACTATACATTCTTTTCTAGTGTACATGGAACATTCTCAAGGATACACCATATATTGGGACATAAAATCAGCCTCAGCAAATTTAAGAAGATTGAAATCATACCAAGCATATTCTCTGATCACAAGGCTTTGAAATTGGATATCAACTGCAAAGAGAAAGCAGGAAAAAACACACATACATGAGATTAAACAACATATTTTTAAAGAACGACCGTGTCAAAGAAGAAATTAGAGGAGAGATCAAAAGATACATAGAAACAAATGAGAATGAAAATACATCCTACCAAAATTTTGGGGATGCAGCAAAAGCAGTTTTAAGAGGGAAATTTTTTATCATTACAGGCCTATCTCAAGAAACAAGAAAAATCCCAAATAACCTCACGTTACACCTTAAAGAACTAGAAAAAGAAGAACAAACGAAACCCAAGGTCAGCAGAGGAAAGGAAATAATAAAAATCAGAACAGAACTAAATGAAATAGAGAACAAAAAGACAATAGAAAAAATTAATGTGACAAAGAGCTGGTTCTTTGAAAAGATTAACAAAATTGACAAACTCTTGGCTAGACTCACTAAGATAAAAAGAGAGAAGACACTAATAAACAAAATCAGAAATGCAAAAGGGGAAGTTATCACAAACACCACAGAAATACAAAGGATCATCCAAGAATACTGTGGACTATATGCCACCAAATTCAATAACTAGAAGAAATGGACAACTTCTTAGAAACATATAGCCTTCCTAGGCTGAACCATGAAGAACTGGAAAATCTAAACAGACCGATCACCAGTAAGGAAATTGAATCAGTCATCCAAAACCTTCCCAAAAGCAAAAGTCCGATACCAGATGGCTTCACTAGTGAATTCTACCAAACCTTCACAGAGGATCTAATGCCAATCCTGCTCAAACTCTTTCAAAAAATTGAAGAAGAGACAGTACTCTCTAACTCATTTTATGAGGCCAACATTACCCTGATACCAAAACCTGGTAAGGACAACACAAAAATAGAGAACTACAGACCAATATCTCTGATGAATACAGATGCAAAAATCCTAAACAAAATTCTAGCAAATCGGATGCAACAATGCGTTAAAAAGATTATTCACCACGACCAAGTGGGGTTCATCCCAGGGGCTCAAGGATGGTTCAACATCCGCAAATCCATCAATGTGATACATCACATTATCAAAATAAAGGACAAAAATTATGTGATTATACCAATTGATGCAAAAAAAGCATTTGACAAGATACAACATCCATTTATGATTAAAACACTTAATAAAATAGGTGTAGAAGGAAAATACCTTAACATAATAAAGGCCATATATGACAAACCCTCAGCTAATATCATAATTAACGGTGGAAAACTGAAGCCCTTTCCTCTACGTTCAGGAACACGACAGGGCTGTCCTCTATCACTTCTGCTTTTCAACACAGTGTTGGAAGTCCTTGCCAGAGCAATCAGGCAAGAGAAAGAAATAAAAGGCATCCAAATTGGGAATGAAGAAGTTAAATTATCACTCTTTGCAGATGACATGATACTATATATAGAAAACCCTAAAGACTCCACCAAAAAGCTATTAGAAACAATCAACGAATATAGTAAAGTTGCTGGCTACAAAATCAACGCACAAAAGTCCATTGCATTCCTATATACTAACAATGAAATCTCAGAAAAAGAAATACAAAAAAACAATTCCTTTGGCAATTGCAGCAAAAAGAATAAAATACCTAGGAATAAACTTAACCAAGAATGTGAAAGACCTAAAGGTTGAAAACTATAGACATTTTTAAAAGAAATTGAAGAAGACACAAAGAAATGGAAAGACATTCCATGCTCATGGATTGGAAGAATCAACATAGTTAAAATGGCCATATTACCCAAAGCAATATACAGATTTAATGCAATCCCCATCAAAATCCCAATGGCATTTTTTAAAGAAATAGAACAGAAAATCATCAGATTTGTTTGGAACCACAAAAGACCCTGAATAGCCAAAGCAAACTTAAGAAAAAAGAGCAATGCTGTAGGTATCACATTCCCTGACTTTAGTTTGTATTACAGGGCAACAATAATCAAAACAGCATGGTATTGGCAGAAAAACAGACACGTAGACCAATGGAATAGAATTGAGAACTCAGAAATAAAACCAATAAATATGGACAGATAATTTTTGACAAAGAAGCAAAAAACATACAATGGAGAAAAGACAGCCTCTTCAATAAATGGTGCTGGGAGAATTGGAAAGCCACGTGAAAAAGAATGAAACTGGACTGCTGTCACTGTGTACCAAAATTAATTCAAAATGGATCAAAGACTTAAGCATAAGACCTGAAACAATAAACTGCATAGAAGAAAACATAAGTACTAAACTTATGGACCTTGGGTTCAAAGAGCATTTTATGAATTTGGCTCCAAAGGCAAGGGAAGTAAAAGCTAAAATAAATGAATGGGACTATATCAAACTTAAAAGCTTCTGCACAACAAAAGAAACCATCGACAAAATAAAGAGAAAACCAACTGAATGGGAGAAGATTTTTGCAAACAGTGTCTCCGATAAGGGGCTAATATCCAAAATATACAAGGAACTCATGAAACTCAACAACAAAAAAACAGATAACCCAATTGAAAAATGGGCAGAGGACCTGAAGAGACATTTCTCCAAAGAGGACATACAAATGGAAAATAGACATATGAAAAAATGCTCAACTTCACTAATCATCAGAGAAATGCAAATGAAAACCACAATGAGATATCACCTCACCCCAGTCAGAATGGCTATCATCAACAAGACAAATAGTAACAAGTGTTGGAGAGGCTGTGGAGAAAAAGGAACCCTCATACACTGTTGGTGGGAATGCAGACTGGTGCAGCCGTTATGGAAGGCAGTGTGGAGGTTCCTCAAAAAATTACGAATAGAATTACCGTATGACCCAGCAATCCCTCTCCTGGGTATCTATCCAAAAAAATCTGAAAACATTTATACGTAAAGAGACGTGTGCTCCAATGTTCGTTGCAGCTTTATTTACGGTGGCCAAGACATGGAAACAACCAAAATGTCCTTCGATAGATGAATGGATAAAGAAGTTGTGGTATATATACACAATGGAATACTATTCGGCGGTAAGGAAAGATGATATTGGAACATTTGTGACAACATGGATGGATCTTGAGAGTATAATTCTAAGTGAAATAAGTCAGACAGGAAAAGCAGAGAACCATATGATTTCACTGATATGTGGTATATAAACCAAAAACAACAAAAGAACAAGACAAACAAATGAGAAACAAAAAGTCATAGACACAGACAATAGTTTAGTGGTTACCAGAGGGTAAGGGGGGTGGCGGGTGGGAGATGAGGGTAAGGGGGATCAAATATATGGTGATGGAAGGAGAACTGACTCTGGGTGGAACACACAATGGGATTTACAGATGATCTATTACAGAATTGTACACCTGAAATCTATGTAACTTTACTAACAATTGTCACCTCAATAAACTTTAATTAAGAAAAAAAAAAAGAAATACTATGTGGTCCTGGGAAAGTAATGACACATCTCTACTCACAGACATAGGATCTTCTTCACGACATGGCTGAATGAAAAGATCAGGATTCAATATAGATTATATGTAATATCATCCAAATTCTAAAAATGCAAATATTTATACCCATAGGTATAAGTAAGCATAGAGACATATGAAGAGATTTTCACAGAAATGTAGCAACATGTCTCCAGTTTCCTTGGCAACCCTCCGTTCAAGTGGTGGAGCTCAACTGACCTCGCTGGAACGTGGGCTGGATTTAGTGACTCACTTCCCTTAAACAGAATGTGGCAGACATGACAGTGAGGGGCCTCAGAGACTTGGTCATCACGTTGTTCCTTGCCCCTCTCCACAACGCCCCCCCCCACACTGGATCATTTGTTTTGGGGGAAGCCAGCTGCGTGTTGGGAGGACATCTCAACAGCCCTTAGGAGAGGCCCAGATGGCACGGGCTGGGAGCCCCACACCGCGTGGGTGCGCCATCTTGGAAGCCGTTTCTCCGGCCCCAGTCCAGCCTTCAGATGGTGCAGCCCTGGCCGACACCTTGAACGCAACCTCACCGACCAGTCCTCAACGCTGTTCTGGAATTCCTGACCCACCAAAACCGTGAGATGCTACTTAAGCCTCCACATTTTGGGGTACTGTGTTAAGTAGCAGTAGATGACTGACACACCATCTTTGTAAGGGGGAGGGCCTTACAAAGATGGGCCTCCACTCGTCTGTGTCCAGTCAGCAGAATTCTGAAAGGCCCCGGCTGGACGTAGGAAGCCGGCGGAGGCCGGGCAGCCTGACAGTAGTGAACTGACCACAGGTGTAATACCCCTACTGTGGTCTCTCGGGGCCTCTCAGGGCAGATCTGTGACACCAGCCTCCTTGTTGTCCTTCCCCAGGTCTCCCCAGTTCTCCAGCCGTCCCTTCCAAGGACCTTAGTCTTCAACGTGAGCCTGAGTGAGTCACCACAACTGTCGTTTCTTTGAACCCCGTACCCACCTCTGTGCCAGGTGCAGCGAGAGCCCTCAACAAATCCTTGTGGGGTGAGTGAAGAAACGAAGGAATGAAGGCGTATCTTACTGTTTAAGTCTTCTAGGGTTAACACATATGTATGGCCTATAAAAATTGGGAGCAACAGAGAATCTAAAAGTAACTGGCTGATCCAAATGCCTCTTATATCGCTGACAACTCCACAATGAGCGGGTCGTGAACACGTGATGTGAACACTCCCAGACGCTGGCTGCCGGAGGGGCAGAAACCGGCTCTTTGTTTCGTAGGAAGTGCTAGTCCAAATGGACCAGCAACCGGAAAACGTTAGTGGAGCCAGGTGGGGAGGAAACTCCCCGGTCAGGGGACTGTCCCCGCCTGCTAATGGGCCTTCCTGGAAAGACCACTCAGGAGCTGGTCCTGAGCAGTGTGATGAGCCGAGCAGGACCTTGATGACCTGGGGCCGCAGCGTATATAAGGACCACTTTTCCAAACTCGCTATTTCTTCGTGACAGAGAGAAGCTTTTTCTCGTGCGGGTCTGGCCTGGGCCTCGTCTGCTGCAGGCCTCACTCTGGGGAGGGTGGGCACCAGAAAGTGTTCCTGGGAGCCTGGAGACTGGTCAGGCCTGCCCTGCATTTAACAGCCACGGTCCCTGAGTGGGGATGGTGGTGGCACAGGACTTGGTGGGCAGTAGCACTGGAGGTCTGGGCTGGACACCACCCCCGGTGACCCTGAGCTCTGCTTTCATATCCAGGCCCATTTCCTTCCCTGCGACAGGAGACACCCTGGGAGGGAGGTACTGGTCCAGGGACGACTTTGGAGCCGGACACACCAACGTGAAAGCGATCATACGCCCCGGTGTTTCCCAGCTCAGCGCAGGAACAGGTCACCTGCCGGTGAACGAAAACTTGGCCCCGGCAGTCCCTTTACCGAGCCCCCAGGGGGACACTGCACAGCCGACATCCGAGTCTTGGGCTCCTCAGCCAGAAGACGGGGACAACACAGTGCCTCTCTCTGAGTTTTGTGACGATGAAAGGAGGTGCCGATGTAACCCAGCAGTGTCCCCAAGCGGGGAATGCCAGCCAGGATGGACGGGGAGGCTTCACGGCCAACCTTACACACAGCTCCGTTTGCTCTTCACAATTTGCAGCTTTTTGTCGTCAACTGTAAAAGACAAACTGAAATGTTGTCTCCTAGGCCCATCCCAACTCGGTCCCGGCTGGAGAAGATGCGGTTTCCTCCGGGCGGCCGAGCTCTCTGTGGTTTCACCCCCCTCGAGGCTCCCACAAAGAGAAAGAGAAATTCTCCTTCAGGTATAAAAAGTGTGTCTGTGGGCAGGAGTCGGCCCTGGCGTGGGCAGCTGCTGACCGCGTACGGGAGGGTGAGCGGCAGCCCTCCGGCCTGGTCCCCACTCTCTTGCGGCCCCCTCCCGCCACCCTCATCCTGCCCTCAGCACCACCAGTATGGTCAGGTGACCCTGTCGTTTGATGGATCGTGGAAGGAAGGGCTACTACGGAGGCAAACATTTTTTTAGTGCTGCGTTCTTGACATTTTAACGTTCGACAGTGCTAAATTCTGATTCTTGTTTCTTAGAGAGAGAGAGAGAGAGAGAGAGAGAGATAATTGGGACAATTCTCTATTATATGCATTCTTCGACCTCAAAATTCCACTTCTAAAAAAGCAATTGTTTGCTATTTAATGGACAAGAACTGGGTGATTAGAGGGGAGAAAACAAAGCCTAGATTTCAGCAGAAGTCAGGCAGCCTGACTTGTCGCCTCCATCGCCTCCTTCTCCAGGGTCCCCGGGGTTTGAGGGACCAGGATGCATCCTAACCCAGGAGCAGCCACCCTGCCTGTGCTGAGCCCAGGGCCACCCTCCCGCCCGAGCCCCTGAGGGACGCCGCCCTGGAGCTCACCGCTGTGTGTGCCCTGAGGGACGCCACCGTGGAGCTCACCGCTGTGTGTGCCCTAAGACACACACAGATGGAGTCCTGCCTGCCAGGCCTAATGGCCAGGGAAGTGGGCCTTGCCCTCTGGCTTCTACTCGCTAATGGTAACTGACGGGACACACACCTTCTGTATTGAAAGGAAATGCAGACCAAGTCGAGGTGAGCTGCGGGAAGCAGTGCCTCCGGGACCGCCCGAACCTCCTGAGCCTGGAGGATGTCTGGTGACAGCAGTGTGTGTGCTCCTGACCCAGTCTGGGAAGATGGTGGGCAAGGAGCGTTTCGGGAGCCCCCTCCGTGCCAGGCCGGCGATGAGAGGGAACGTGGTCTCCGGCCCCACCCGGCTCTCCCCACTGGTCTCAGGGTCGCCCAGACAGCCCCAGTGCCAGAAGGCGGGTTGCTCAGGCCCTCAAGGCCCTGTGGGTCCAGATGCTCGTCCAGGACCCAGAACAAAGTGAAAGTCTCCTGAGGGCACCCCAAGTCCTGTCTCCACAGACCCAGCTACCTGGAGGGCCTGAGAGTTCTGTCAGGTGAAAGCTCAGGTCCGGTGCTGTCACGTCCAGCACGACACGAGCTATCGGAAGAGAGAAGGGCGGCACAGGGCTAAGAAAAGACAGTAGCCAAGATCAGAGTGCGAGCGGGTCCAAGGGTCTCAAGTCTCAAGGACTGAGCCCTGAATCGGGCCAACGCGTAGTTTTTATTGGTAAACATCTAAAGAGGTAAAAAAATTGATAATCTCAAGATCTGTGTGTTAGTAGCCTGCTGGCTGTCTCTCCGAAAGTTCCCGTTGTGTTCCAGCTTGAACTGTGCCTTCACACACACGCACATCTCCAAGGAGTCCACTGAAGGGGAGGGACCAGTATAATTCCATCGGGTCTCAGTTTGCTGAGTGACTCCCTTGTGAAATCCTGGGAAGAGCGCGGGGGAACAAACGGTTTGGCAGCTGTGAGGCAACACGGCGCTGCGGCCATCCGAGAGCTTCACCGGCCTCTTGGAGCCCTGTTTCTGCATCTGTAAGAGGGCAGCTGGGTGGTTGTGAGCATGGCATGAAATGTGGACGTGGAAATGCTTGGTGAGCCCAAGCAGCTGACAAATACTAAATCCTCATTACTCTGAGCCTGGCGAGCCCACACGCCGCTTCTGGGTATAAATGCGACCGCTGCTGTCCTCAGCTCTGCTCTCAGGCAAGGGTGGGGAAGGGCGGGAGCCCGACACCCCTTCTCTTCACCCCCCTGGACACATGGGCCAACGTCAGCCCTGAGAAGGGCCTGGAAGCAAAGCCTGCTGGGCAGAGAGGCCGTGAGGGCCTAATGGGCAGTCGAGTCCCATCCCAGGGTTCACGGCTGGAAATGCCCAGTGGGGTCCAGGAGGTCATGAGTCTGGACTAAAATCTCACGTGGTAACAGGTAAAGGTGAGTGGGGAGACACAGGTTGGCCTAAGACTAAGCTTCGGTAGAGCTGCAGAGGGAAATGTGTGCCCAGTGAGCACAGGGGAGTGTGGAGCAGATGCAGTGCCGCTTAGAACGTGCTGCCAGAAGGCCACCTCCCCCAGGGAGCCTGCCTGGAATGCTGTTTCCCAGGCCGTGACCCCACCTGTAGAGAAGCACCCCCAACAGGAAACCCCATCTTTGCTCGCTTCCTTCACAGACTTTGGGCAGCAGGGTCCACAGTCCTGACAACACTGACGGGAGCGCCCCATTCTCTCCGATGCCTCAGGGCCTGGTGCTCTCAGAGCCCGAGACCTGCCTCCGCCTCCTTGCTCCCCCGCCAGCCATCTGGCGCCCTGCTCCCCGCTCTGAGGGGCCCTCCCCACACCTGTGATTTATAACTCCTGCCTGCTTTTTGCCGGGCTCCCCCTGGAGGCTCTTGTCCTCAAGGGAGGTGAGGTGGGGAGTGCGGGCGCTAGGTAGCTGTGTCGTCCTCATACAAACAAACGCTCCTGGGCACCCGGGGAGAACTTTGGGGCCCAGGTGTCCCCAGAAGCTGTTCTCTGTTAATTGCCCTCTTTTCACACTTGACTGAGAGTCAGGGAGGGTGAGGGCCGCGTCTGTTCTGTGTTTGCGTATTTATTCTTTGATCACATATGAATGAATGAATGAATGAATGAATGAATGCATGCATGCCTGCCTGAGGGGTGCCTCCCTTGGCCTCCAGCAGGCGGGGTGTTCATTCACTTCTGGCCACACGACACTGAGATCACCGTACCTGGGAGGGCTGTCTCCTGCCTTCAACCTCCATCAATCTGCTTTTAATAATGAGGTGGCATTAAGCCACACGCAGTCTGTTGTTAAATTGAAATTAAGTTCCTCATGGAGACATTTCAAGTGGAGTGAGTTCTTGGCAGCTGGGCAGGGCCCCTGAATACTGGGCCAGGCTGAGACCCCACGGTGGGGGCTGCCAGCCCTCCCTGCCTCGGGGACCGTCCCGTGGGAAGGAGGGGAGCGGAGGGCAGCTGTGTTCTGGGGCAGCTCTGGTGTGGACTCAGAGGAGTAACGTGGGGGTCCTTCATCATTCCATTAACGGATCAGCAGAGCCGTTAGAGGAGGGCTAGTTAAATGGCCGGCCACACGTGTGATCAATCCTTAATGGAACAATAATTGTACTTCCCAGTCACTGAGTGCCCCGTCTCTCCCCAAACCTTCTTGGAAGGGATCCTAAGATCCATTGGCACTGGGCCAGGTGGTCGTGGGCAGTACTTTCCAAAGCGGTTTGGGACAGGAACAGCCAAGCTGCTGGGAAAGGAAGAGCCGTCGCCGTTCCAGGCTGCCCGGGGCGCACGCGTCTTCAGAGGGCACATCCCTTCCAGGCGGACACTCTGCCTCAGCAGCGCCCCGGCCACTGGGGCCGGTGGAGACGCATTTGGGACCAGACATCGGGGGATTCGAGCATTGGACTCCAGCTACATCTTCAGGTCCCTGGGCAACCATCTCAGCCTCGGTTTCCCCACCTGAAAGGTGGGGTGGGGAGGCTAGGCCCCCTGGGCTGCTTTCACTCTGATAGTTTGAGTCTCTGGCCTACACAGGAGGGAGGAAAGAGGAACAGCCACGGCCTCGAGCTCATGCTGAGGCGTTTCCCCTCCCGGGCTCGTGCCCTGGACCAGCGGCCCACCCTCCGTTCACTGTGACAGTGGTTTGCTCCGGGTCACGTTCCTGGGCCTTCCTGAGGCATAAGCCCAGCTGGAGAGCACAGGCTGGGCCCGGGGGACTCTGGAGGCAGAGCCTGGACTGTCCTGCTGTCCTGGGACATTGCCTGCCTCCTGGTCAACTCAGGGGCATGACCAAGGAGAGCTGTGTTAAGTCTTGTGTTAAAATCTCAGTTGTCTCTGCCCTTCCTGCTGTGACAACGGAAGGGTGAGCAGGGGAGGAGATGTTGAGGCACCAGCAGCAGGAGACCCCTGGCCTGCGCCCGTTCACAGTGGGGGCGGGACACTGATGGCTTCTCCCTCTCCCAGCCCCGGGCTCCTCACGTCCTCGTGAGCACCTGCACCCACTTACCTCTTCACCTGGTGTCCTGTGCACTGACGGCTCCCCAGTGCCTGGCACAGGGAAAGGCCCGGTGAATGCTCCACAGGGACAAGTCGCCACAATAAACCTGGCCAGGTCCCCACACAGCCCATGGGAATGGCCTCTCTGATGAGAGAGAAAGAGGAGGGGTATTAGTTCACTCAATCCCAGGCCAACACCCATTCAGCCTGGACACTTTGTAGCTCGTCTGCAGGGATGTTCGTGGATACTGTGTTACCAGGCTAGACTTCCCGGGCACCTGCTGTCCCTCTCCCCCTCCCACATTGCACCCACCCTCCCGCCCCAGAGCCCGCACTGGCTGCAGCGCCTCTGCACCCCTGTCCCTCTCCTCCTGCCCTGCAGCCGCTGCCCCCACCACACAGCTGCACAGTTTCCCGACCGCAGGTGTGTGAGCCAGAGGCGCCCTCAGTCATGTCCCCGAGCTCCCACAGCCCCTTGCACTTTCCTTAGTAGCCTTTCTCGAGCGCTCCCTCCCTCCTCCCAGGAGAGAACTTTGTTGGTCCTGTTTGTTCTTTCTGGTGAGTTTTTTGGTTGGTTTGTTTCTCTGGTTCTTTAACTCTCAGCACCCAGCACCAGGCTGGCACACGTGTGCCACGTGGCGGTCTGCTGGCTGCGTGACGGTGAGAATGAAGTGGCTACAGCTTTGGCTGGAGGCAAACGTACCTCCCTGGGCACCTATGCATGTAGGGGATGTGCCCAGAGACTCCTCCTCCCTGTGGAGGCCCCACGCCCTTGGCCTGGACTCTCGTCCCACCCACCCGCTGAATCCACTGCCCCTTTGGACCCACTCCTCTTCTCTCCCCCAATTCTGCAGATGAACTCCTGGCCACTCATTTTCCAAAAACGTGCGTTTCGTGGATAGTCACATGGGCTGGCTCACCTCTCCTCGGACGCTGTCAGCTTCTCTAACTTCTCGTAAGTCACAACTGTAGTAAATAGCTAATGGTGAGATGCGCTTAAGGTCTCTCTGCCTCCGAGGGCAGCGATCTGTCTTTATTCTCCGCTCCACCTCCCCGTGCCCAATCACTGCCCAGAGGATTTACCGTCAGTGAATAAATATTTGTTGAATGGATGTCTCCAGCAAAACCGTCTCTTGGCTGGAGCAAATTTAACAATTCACGTAACTTCCAGCCAAGATGGAGTAGCAGAGACCAGATGACTCTCCCTCTTGAGACAACTGAAAAACAAAAACCCCGAATACTGAACAAAATATATCAAACAATGGTTCTAAAGAGTCTGGACAGTAAGTCAGACAACAAGACAAATACACCCTGAACGATGCAAAACAAAGGAAGTGAGCCCTGGATTGTTCCGGCTTACTTCCCAGAGAGTCCCCAGGTGGCAGGTGAGAAGGGGCGCCTGGCGGAGCCGAGGTCTCCCACACTGTAGGGAACAGAGCTGGGGGTTCAGGGAGATACAAGGCAGAGTACAAAAGAGGGAAATGCTGCAAAGAGAGTTCCAGAAATCAGCAGAAGGCGCCATGAGTTTTCAGTGAATTGGCACCGGTGTGGGAGGCCAGGGGGCAAAAACCACTCACGAGGAAGGACCAGGCGACAGTCCAGGTACGCAGGCAGGACTAGGACGAGGCCTGTTCCCCCATCATAAGTCAGAGCCCAAACACCCCAATTAAAAGGCAGAGATTGACAGTTTGGGTAAACAAACAAGACGCCACTATCTCCAGCTTATAACAAATCCATATTAAACAGAAAGACAGAACTGGGCTACAAGTAAACAGATAGGAAAAGATATATCATGCTAGCACTAATCGAAAGAAAGCTGGTTTGGCTACATTAATAAAAGGCTCAGACGGTTTCGGAGCCAAGATTTCACCAGGGATAAAGGTCTTTCCATAATGATCACGGAGTCCATTCAGAAGGGGCATAGAAAGGCTCAACACTCATGCACCTAATAGCAGAGCTTTAAAAACACACAAAGTGAAAGCCGGGAGGCCTGCATGGGAGCTGACAGCTGGAGGCTGTGTGCCGACCGTGCCCCAAAGCTGGGCAGCCAGGCCATCCAGGACAGATGGCCCACCTGGATGGGAACCGAAGGGCCTCTGGGCTTCCTGGTGACATGGTGACACTCGCTTGAAGCTTTAAATGTGCTGGTCTTTGAAGCACGCATCATACTCCTACACAGACCTTCTCCGGTGCTCCCCCCCTGCAGGCTGCCTCCTCGGGGTGAGTGCCCTCCCTGGTGTGTGCAAGAAGGGGTTAGCTGTTGGAGCATCACAGGCGGCGGGGAGCCCTTAGCTGGACGTGGGACAAGGTGATGAGAACAACTGCACTGAAGGTGTTGTGATGATTGCACAAGACGCTAGTGGTGCTCCGTTTCTTTCTCTTGTCCATTTTCTCCACAGATGCCGTGCTGGCCACGGGTGGGCGTGGAGTCCCTTGCACTCTGAGTCAGACCCTGGACAGCCCTTCAAGCTGACTCCGGGGAGCGCTCGTGCCCGTTGGCACCAACGAATCACACACGGACATCTGACCCCTCTACCACCTCCTTGCCACTCACTCACACTGGTGGCCTGGCCTCCACCTCCCCCGTCACACGGTGCCCTGCCCCTTCCTGTTGATACTTGCTTGGACCCCTGACAACATGGGCAGATCAGAGTGTCAGGACACTAATGGTTTGTTACGCTACGTTTTCCCCGAAGGCGTTTAACTTTGTACCCATGGGCTTGCGTCCCCCCAACCCCAAGCGCAGGCCCCTTTTCCATGTGACTCTGTGTGAGGGGTAGCGGCTGGGCTGACCTGGGCACCTGCTCTGATCAGTAAGGTGGTGAAGGACGCTGTGGGACTTGCAGGTCTCACCCTCAATCTCCTGCCCTGACACACCATTTAAGGAGCTTGGAAGCGGATGAGAGAGGCCCAGCTAACAGGCAGCCCCAACCACCAGGCACAGGAGTGAGACCGCCTGGCACCATCAAATGCCAGATATCTGCAGCTGCCTGAGCGACCCCAGCAAGGCCAGCTCACTGCCGAACCACAGAATCATGAGCAAATAAAACAGTGGTTGTCTCAATCCCTGGTGTGAAAACCGCCTCTTCCAGGAAGCGCCCCTTGATTTGCCCCCCAAAGACAGACACACACACACACACACGTGTCTCTTTTCTCTAAGCTCCTCTGGTACCTAGGAAGATCCACACTGTTTACTAGTGAACTCCTTCTCATCTAGGTTATCTTCATTGTTGTTTATTGGGCACACATTCTATTTCCACAACCAGAATGTGAATAGCCCAGGACTGGGAATTGTTACAGAGCGGGAACTCAATAAGTAGCTGTTTGCTCTAACTCGCCTTTCTTTCAAGTAATATGGAGACCCCCGCAGTAAAGAGAAAGGGCTGGGCACGTTTCTGTTACAGAAATTCAGAGACTGCCCTCTTCAGCGGTGAGATGTAGCTGACCACAGTCCCTTTGCACGTGAGGTGAGCGTGCAGGAATCAACCGTGTGGTGCGGGTCGTGTCAGTGGAGCCCTCGTGTTTTATATCTGGCTTCCGGAGTGGGAGGGGCCCTGGTTCATAGTTCTCCCACCTGTCAATATGGATTATTCCAGGACTTCGCTTCCACAATGGCGTTTCAACTACTTAATCAACTTATACCTGAGGAGCTTCAGTGAACACAGCCATTGCCGGCAGAGCAATTGCAAAATGCTAGGAAAGAAGTGACAGAATAAGGGTTCCAGAAAAATAGCAAGAGGACCGTGGACAGAAGCCCCCAGACTCAGAAACAGGGAGAGTCTCAGGAGGGTCCAGCTTTCTCTGCCGAGGAGAGGTGTCACCTCCTGATGCAATGTGAAAAGAGCAGCATGAGCCCCTCGGCCTGACCCCACTCCAGAACGGGGGATGAAAAGCCACCTGGTCCCCAATGTGTGTAAAGTCGCAGGAGAGCAGAGCTGTATGAGGAGGTGGGAGAGGGGTGCCCACACACCGTGGTGACCCTGCAGGGAAAGGGCCTGTAACAAATGCATTTGTCTTTCCTCCTCACTGCGGCCCACGGGGGACAATCATCCGGGCACATTAACCTTGCCCTTCACTGCAAGTTCCCCTTAGCTGCTGCCGGCCTCCCTCCCGGCTTGCGCCCCCTCCTCCCGCCAGAGCCCAGACTATTGTCTGTCAGAGCTGACTGGCGATGGATCTCCCCGCTGGCCTCCCAGGGTCTGGGCCAGCTGCATGCAGCATAAAAGCCACAGCTGTTCAGCATGGAAATGTGGGTTTCTGTGGTGTGGCCCCAGCCTTCGCTTTCTGGTATATGGAGTCACAGGCTGGCTGAGATGGGGCCCAGCCTCACCCACTGGGAGGGCTGGCACCCGACTTCCCATGGAACTGGCTGCCCCAACCCCCCCGCAGGAGGGGCTGCACCCCCGGGGACCTGTCTCCAGGAACTGGGCAGCTGACTTTCCCGACTCCACTGCAAACCACCTGGGGCCCGAGTTCGTCCCTCTGCCATCTGCTTCAGAAAGAGGGGGGCAACGGGGCTGCCTCCCTCCCCTCCCGACCCCATCCCCACCCCGTGCTTGTGTGCAGTTTGCTTGGGGGTCCAGGGATCAAGGACTTGGTCACCACCTGCCCGTCTGCCCATAAGTTCCAGCCTGCTCTGGGGCTGCCGCCGGCATCTCCCTAATTTATAGCACTCACTTTTTGGGCCACCAGAGGGTGGGTGCTCTTAGAATCGGGAGGGGCAGTTAGATACTTTGCAGCATTACAGAAAACAAACACTTATTTCTTCTCATTTCAAGCAGTGTTTGTGTTTGGAAAAACAGACTTGGTGACTGAGATGAGAAAATATTTTCTTTGTGGCCACGACCACGTAGGAGAAACAGGAATCCTGGTGTGGAGGCAAGCTCCCCCCCACCCCCACCGCACTAGCAACCACAGGACATTGGGGGCAAGGCATCCCCCTGGGCCCCTGCTGGGTGGGGGCACACCAGTGAGGTGTTTTTCCACTTCCGTGACCCTGTTTTCTCACTTGCTAAGGAGGGTAAGGACCTGCTCACTGATTTAGTTGCTGCTGTCAGCTTCCACTGCAGAGGGGCGCTTTCTGATTTTGTCCCTGGTTCTGGGGACGGTGCCATGGCTGATGGCACCATGCCAACCACCTGGAGGGAGGTAGAAGGTAGAAGGAGGCCTCCCACATCCGAGTGACTCAGCTGCCCTCCTCATTTGAATTTGTACAAAAGGGATTTACGAATTTCATCATAATTTATGTTTAAGACTTAATGTGTAATTAAATAGACTTATTAAGCCGTCGCAGTGTATTTTTATGTGGGCATAGAAACAACCTTGACAGTCATGAAGGATTTTCGCCGCCGTATTCCCGATGGCCGTCTGTCTGTCCTCTGCGGCTTGCAGCGTCTCATCTGGCCAACGCCCCCTCCCCCCACCACCGCTCACCCCCCAGCAGCTGGGGGTTTATTTCCAGGCACATCAGCAGCCTGGTCCAGTGGCAGCAACCCCACTGCTGGCCGATTCCTCAGGACACTTCTGGGTTTCTCTTAACACGGTGCCAGGACCTTATAACGTTTGAAACACCTGCCTGCGGGCAGGAAACAGAGGACTTTGCTCTTCGAGGGGCCTCGGCTGGATCTGGGAGCAACCAGGGGCCCAGTGAACCAGGGGCAGAAGCACCAGAACAGAGGATATACTGACAGACGTGAAAGAGATTGGGCCGGGGCCCCAGGCCAGGAACGCCAATTTTCCCCTTCCATCCTCTGTCCTGGGGCTGCCAGGGGCATGCCCAGCTGAGAGGCGCCCGTCACACAGCTTTGCAGCGAGGCGGGAGGCCGAAACCTACTAAGCTGGCTGGGCCGCTGACGGGTGACTATTCTGGGAGCACAGGGACAGCCATTGAGGCAGGAGGCTAGGTGAGGGTCCTCAGAAGGACTTTACGCCCAGCGACATCAGGCCTTTGTCACTTTGCACCGGATTTGAGAGCAATCACCAGGCCGTGCCTGGAGCTCAGAATGTCCTCGGCCATCAGGAGCCACCAACTTCTGTTTTTCCCAATGTCCTATGGTATGGGGCTATACAGGCTCTGGGGACTCAGAAATGAACGTGGCCACCCTGCACGAGGTGCCTTCCAGGCTGCGTGGAGCCAGGCACGCTTGTGTAGGTTCCAAGCCGCCCTCTGCAGAGCCTGGGGACAGTGAAAAGTGAGGACAGGCCGTCAGTGCTTCAGTGTGGGGCTGAGGGTGCTGAGGGGGCAGGAGGGCCATCTGTCCCCTGCTCTGGAATGCAGGACCTGGTTTCAGCAGGGAACATGCCCGTGTATGCTGCCTCCCACTAGAGTCCAGCTCCGGCTTTTGCCCGAGCACCTGCCCTCTGACTCAGTCCTTGTTCACCTTCCCTGCCCACAGGCCGTGGGTGGTAGGCAGCTAGCTCTGGGCCTGGCACCACCTTGGACGTGGTCTTGATTTGCTGTCCGGTGGTCGCCGGGTGAAATGTCAGGCTCCCTAGAGGAGGGAGCAGCCCATTTCCTTAGTCTGTGCTCACAACCCGGCTGACGGAGCACAGCGAGGTCCACCCAGTGTGGCTGAGAGCTGCCTCCCGGTGGGGCCTCCGGTGGGGCCTCCCGGTGTACTGAGTACTCACGTCAGAGGCGTCTTTTATTTAATCTTCAGAAGCTTCCATTCTATGGACGAGGAAGCTGAGGCACAGAGGACATAAATCACCCAGCCGAGGACACACAGTCTGTAGGAGGCAGGGCCCTCAACCCCATCTCACCAAGCGCCTCCCCGTGAAATCCAGAAAGCTCCCAGCTTCCTGGAACCCCCAAATCCTTGGAGTGTCTCACTGTGAAATCCTAACACACATCTTGGCTCCTGGTGCCCTGGGGGTGGGGGGGCCACTCTCCTGAGTGAAGATGGGCGTTTCTGGGGCCCAGCCCATCCTGGTGCCTCTAGGGAGGAAACTTAGGACCTTTCCAAAAAGCATGGGATCAATGCACCGAACACAGCATCTGTGTGCTGTGCCCACTGTCTGAGCAGCAAAACCACGAAGTGCGTCTTAAAAGGTACAAATTAAATTTCCTTTGTCATAGGAAATGTTGGCAAAGGTTTGCTTTACCTGCCATTTTGCCATTGTACTGAAGCTTTTTAAACCCAGGAGGCTGGGGAAGGGTGGGTGGACGGTCCCCACCCCCGGAGGACCCCAATCCACAGCTCTGGGCGTGGCCAAGGCAGCCCAGAGTTTATTTGTTTTAACTTCTTATTATGAGCACCTTCAAAAATATCCCCATGTAGAGAGGAGAGTGCAAGAATTCCCCACGTGACTGTCGCACAGCGTCTCCGTTGTTTCTCGTGGGGAAGTTGGGCTACGGGCCACTGGTCAGGCACGCAGTCGGGAGGATTGGGGGAAGGGTGGCAGAGGGCTTAAGAAAGAGGCTTTGGGGGCAGAAGGGCTCAGGCTGGTGTCTCTGCCTCTTTGCTGTGTGGCCCTGGACAAGTTCATTGACCTCTCTGGACTTCAGTCTCCTCATGGGCAAAATCACAGTAAGGAGACTTCCCACGTGGGCCACCGCACAGCTGGACAAGACACAGGAGCTAGTACTCACTAAGCGCTCAATAAACAGTAACTTTTTTGTTTTCGATAACAGAATGGAGGTGAGAGCCTTAAAAACTGCCGTCAATGCCCAGGGAGAATTTTCATGATGGCTTGTTGGCAAGCTGAGTTGCCCTGGGCTCATCCGTACGCTGCAGCCATCTTAGAAGGAAGTGTCCTCTGTTGTGTAGCAATTGGGGGGAGCCCTTAGTGCTGGCAGCCACCCCGGTAGAGGCAAAGTCCCATTGCCACCTTGAGTTAGCTTCCCTTTGCTCTTAACTGTCCTCCAGGCCTTGGTTTAGAAAAACTGAAATCTGAAGCGCACATTGGAGACTAATCTTAATACATTACAGCTCTCCTCAAAGATCTGTTTATTCAACTCCTTCCTTCAAATCTTCCCTGACAAGGTTTGTCAATTATTTGGATCCATGTTACTGAGACACCGGGCAGCTCAGGAGAGCCGGGGGATAGCTGAGTCCCGGACAGCCAGGGGTGTGGGGTACAGCTCAGCCAAGGTGTGGGGCCCCGTGGTGGCCGGCGGAAGCTCGGTGTGGACTGTTCGGGAGCCCTGTTCTGATTCCAGGAGACTCCCCCTCAGAGTCTGCAGGCGCCTGCTCACACAGGGGTGACATCCTGGCCCTCCATGAGCCATGTGAGGTTTGGAGGGAGTTAAAAGACGGGACAACAGGATGCTCCTGCCACTTTACTGAACACTCCCGGGTCCTCGTGAGCTGGACAGGTGAGGCTGGCCTCCGTCACTCCTGGCCATTCTTGGGGGTTATGGTTGTCATCTGACAGCCAAGGAGAGTGGCTCTCAGAGATGCAGGATTTATCAAGGCCACCTGCCCCGTGGACAGCTGAGGCTGGGCCAGAGGACCCGATTCTGGAGCTCAGCTCTTAACTCGGTTTGTCAAGGGGCTTGGATGTTGGCCTAGGAGGAAAGGCAGATCGGTATCTCACGGTGTCTCAGCTGACCCGTGGGAACCGGGTGCAGCCCAAAGCGTCACAGCCCAGGTGTCCTTGGTGAGGCTAAGTAGACCTGGCACATTCGATGGAACACCGTGAGTGGGACAGGCAAAAAGACCCCCCCCTTCCTCCCTCCCCTCAAGCCCCCTAACCCCCTAACCCCAGTTTGGGTGTCTGCAGTTAGGCCGAGCAGAAGGTCAATGCCGAACAAAACAGCAGGATCAGCCCAGAGAAGGCAGGACCATCCGGCCCCCTGCTGCTTTGGAAGCAGCTCTGGAGGAGGGGAGGGTCCCTGGCCTGACCCCCACAGCGATGTGTACTTGACCCCTGGTGCCCACCTCCGAGAGCTCACAGGCTGGCTGGTGGCTGCAAGGACCCCTCGGTCACTGTGAGCATTGAATGAAACTCGTGCTGATGAAAAGCTATGGCCCGTCGGGCATGTAGGCATCACAGCAGATGTCGGGGGAACCTGCAGGGGCAGGGCCAGGTGGCAGTGTGGTGGCTTCCTCTGGGCCTGGGAGGGTGTGAGGGACGAGGTGCCAGCCACAGCCCAGGACCATGGCCCTCCTTGGAAAGGGGCCCGCCCTCCTTCCTCTGCCAGCCCAGCCGGTCGGGGTAGCTGGCACAGCACCCAGAGCGCCAGTACCCACTGCAGGGCTCCTCGGTAACTTTACAGCAATGACTTTGGAGAGAGAAAACACGGAGCTGCTAACGCTTGCAAAATTCATCTCAAATAGTATTAGATGGCACTAATTAAAATGACTCATGCTGCAGTGAACTGAGCCAAATCAATCGGTTTTTAGCAAATTAAAGCCCGTTTCTTTCCTCGGCAGCCGTGCTTTGGGAAGCAGACGAGCCGATGAGCTGGCCCAGGTGTCTCCCCTTCAGGGCTGGGGGACCTGGCGGGGGCTGAGTCACCTCCCGGCAGATCAGTGAGCACGTCCCAGGCCTCTGGTGGTCTTGTCCTAGGATCTGGACTGACCTTCACATTCAACACTTGGCACGGTCAGCTTTGTCCATTCCTCATTGACCCCAAAGATTAGTGACATTCGTATAATAGACATTTACTATGTTCCAGGGAGGAGAGATCAGGGTGAATGACACTTTTGGGGGTTGGGGTGGGATGGGGGGAAGGAGTGAAAATGGGGGGACGGGAGAGGTGGGCAGGGAGGAATGAGGGGAAGGGAGGAGCGGCGGGCGGGCCAGGCAGTGAGGGGGACCTGCGGGCTCACTGGGGGCCGCCGAGTTCCCCGAGCGCCAGCGGGGCCTTTGGCGTGACTCGATCTGGACTTTCCGCCTGCCTGTTTCGGGGCACCGGGCGAGGGGAGCACCGCGCTGTCCTGGTGGCCCGGGTGCTGTCACGTGAGATGCCGGCAGGAGGCAGAGAGCGTGACGGAGGGTGCATCCCGGAGGTGGGCTGACAGATCAGGGCCCGTGGCGATGGAGGCAGTGGGAGGAGATGACTCAGGGCCGGCAGTGCTCCCGGTGGAGACGCAGGGAGTGGGCTGCAGGGCTGTGAGGCACGAGCTGCGTGTGAACCCTGCTGTGTTGAGATGGGCATTAGAAGCTCAGGGTGGCTCACGTAGGCAGGTGACCAGCTGAGCAGGAGCTCCGGGGTGAGGTCAGGACCAGAAGAAACACACAGAGCCCTTGAACTACAGGCGGCAGCTGGAAGCCTTGAGGCTGCACTTGGCCACCTCGGGCCAGAGGGCAGACAGCGGACAGGAGGGCAGTAAGCCCGGGCCCTGGGCATCCCCTCGCAGAGGTGACGAGGAGGGAGTCCAGAGGACAGAGGAAAACCAGGAGCATGCTCCAGGACAGAGGTCACAGTCCTGACAAGTGGGAGCAGGGGACACAGGACCTGGTCATGGGGCAGTCGCTGGGCAGCTTGTCACGGCCAGTGTGGACAGTGGAGGGGACGGAGGCCGCCCAGCTGTAGCCACTGTGCAGTCTGAGCCCCATGCTTCAGACAGGAGCAAGCCCCACGGCCGGGGGGACCTCAGTGAGCCCGCCCACCCCCGCCTGGCTGTGCTGTGTGCTGTGTGTGGCTCCAGGCCAGGCAGCGACTAAGAGACCTGGGGCATATTTCCACGGGGAGGGACAAGGGAGGGACAAACTCCACCTGCAAGACACTGGGAGGCCTTCCCAGTGGAGACGGGGAGTGGAGGCTCAGCGTCTGTGGGCATTTTCTAGGTCAAGGAATCCTGGGTCCCTGGATGCTGGGAGGGACAGGAAGGGGCCACTCCGAGCCTCTGGAGGGAGCGTGGCCCTGGGACTCCTTGATCTTGACCTTCTGGCCTCCAGAACTGGGACAGAATATACTTCAGTTATTGTAAGTCACCCAGTTATGGTACTTTGTTATGGCAGCCCCAGGACACGGATGCTGGTGGCAGGAATGGTCCCTTCCTACATTTTCTAGAATTTCTACGCTCCTGGAAGGAGAACCAGCTTGATTTCTCTCTGCCTCACCACACTGCTGGGCCCATATGGCTCTGGGTACAGCTGAGTCAGGAGCGTGGGGTCCAGGCTCAGAGGACAATGGTCGCCTCCTCTGCCCCTTAGACCGAGGCCAGAGCAGCACTGCGAGGTGTGAGACAAGGGCCCCGGGTGGGCTGGAGACTTGCTTTCAAACACTGTAATCTTCTGACTGAGGAAATAATTTCCCCAGAGAAGCCTCCGGTCTACAGTGTACAAAGTAATTGTTATTTTGAAACGTCTGCAGGATTTGTTTGATTAAAAAAACCATCGACGGGAGTTTTTAATCCACACATATGCAGAGAATTCTTGAGGCTCACAGAGCGCCCCCAGTGACACCTTGTCCCCTCCCCACATTCAATTAGCCACATGTCCCCGACAACTCGGAACGTGCAGGCAGGACAGACCTGAGATTAATTTTTCATGGGGCATTGGACCGTAAATGATTTTTCTATTTACTTATGTAACTCGTACATAAAAGATGGTGGTATTTAATCAAATACAGACCAACTGCAAATTATGCTAGGTAAACAGTGTGAAAAAAATTCAATATGCTGTTGACTGTTTATATACACTTACCTACATTATTGGTATGTATATTTAAGAGTAGCAATCTAATTCATGTCGTTAACTCTTTGTGGATGATTTTCCCTTTTCGAGGTGTTTGCTTGTGCTTTAGAAAGTTTTGATTGCAGTCACAATGGAGGGTGTGTTGTAACAGATTTTCTTTTAATCACCCCACCACCACCACCACGACCACCACCAACTTCCGCACCGCCCAGCTTCCGGGAAGAACACAACCTTCCTGAAAGGAGGACTGCTTTTCTTTTCATCTTTGCCCCTCTAGTCTCTAACCGGGGCTCTTAGCTGGGGCGATTTCCCCCCCAGGGGGCATTTGCAATGTGCAGAAATACTTTTGTTGTCACATGTTCTGCTGGCATCTGGTGGGTAGAGGCCAGGGGTGCAGCTAAACCAAGAATCATCTTGCCCAAAAATGCCAACAGTGCAATCAATGCCTGTGCTGAGCAAACTCAACCCCTGTCTGAGGATTGAAATACACACTTGAGTTGCAACTTTCCGCAGCTTCACACCTCTGCTGCCCCTGCTGCCTGGCGGGGCTTCCCGCTTCCCTCTTCCTTACAAATGCCCTCTTCTCCCGTAAGACACAGCCCCAGGACCACCTTCAGGGACAACCCCTCCCTCCACCAGAGCTTCGGCTTCTCTGCAGGCCTCCAGGGCACTCCACACACACTTTAATTAGAGCACTTATCTCAGGACACTTGCTAGTGACACCAGTGCGAGGCCAGAGTCTGCTCCTGCAATGACTGTGAAGCCCACGGGACATATAAACTCCACCTGCTTTCCCAGCAGCTATACAAGGGCCAGGGCCTGGTTGGTTCTGAATGGATGTTTGCTGGATGGCGGATGGCGGATGGCGGATGGCGGATGGCGGATGGCAGATGGTGGATGGTGGATGAGTAGATGGATGGATAGATGGATGAGTGTTTGGGTGGGTGGGTGGATAGTGGAGGATGGATACATTGATGGACAGACCAATGAACGGATACAAAGTGGGTAGGTCAGGAGACCTCACCAACTGGCTATTTGCCTCTTGAAAGATCAGTCTCTCTAGGATTGCTTCCCTGTTTGGGTAGTTGGTCTAGAAAAGGGTCTGTTTCCAGCCAGGTCTGTAAGGCTCCTGAAAGCTCAGTGGAGGTGGCCATGGGCTGCCCTTGGGAATATGCTGGTACCTGAGAAACATGCTGGTTACCACATAATATACAGGACTCCTATTTAAATCTGAGTTTTTTGGGGTCAGATAACCTGAATTTTTTAGTGTAAGTATATCTTAAATATTATATAGGGTATACTTAGACTAAAAAATGATGTGTTGTTTTATCGAAAATTAAAACTTAACTGGGCATCCTGCGTTTCTGTTTGCTAAATCAGCCCCACCTGTGAGGGCGGGCAGAAGGAAGGGAAGGTGTCTGTGTTTTTCTCCGTGTCCTGTGTGAGGTTCCGATGCAGAGTTTGAAAATTGCTGGTGGAAAAGATCTTTCGTCCCTTGTAACAGCCCCCCGGGGTGTGGTGAAGCCGGCAGGAGCCGCTACAGCCACGTGTGTCCCTCATGCCCCAGATAGTGCAGGCAGAACCTGCAGACGTGTGCAGGGCTGTGGCCGGCTCCCTCGCACCTCCGTGCCCAGGGGACGCGGCGCTCGCAGCCCGCCCACCCAGCCTGCCCTGTCCCAATTGCAGCCTTCCATGGGCAGACGAGGGACCGGGGTCTGGGCCTTCTGAAGACAATTCTAGACTGTGTTTCCTGCAGTCCCTGCTCTGCCTTGAGCCAACACATAGAATAATTAACTGCAAAGCAAACAGCAAACCTCTCATCGCAAATTCGTGTTTGTCTGTGGATTTTTAAGAGCCCCAGGAAACCAGCACTTAGAGGTTTGGAGAAATCACTGGGCCTGGGAAGGAATCCCAGCTGGAAGGCCTAGGAAAACAGCCCAGGTTTAGCAGCGAGGGCGGCCCCAGTCTGCGGACCAGACCAGGGAAGGACTCTGCCCACAGCTGGTGGGTCAGGAGGGAGCAGAGGACCGAACAGCCCTCTTACCTGCTCACCCCCCTGCGCCCTGAGGCCATTTCTGGGATCAAAACTTTGCCAGATATGCCCATTTCTGTCCATTCAGTAAATCTATGAGACCCCACCCCTGCCAGGTGAGGGTTAGGGTGGGAGCGTGGCGGGGGGAGAACATACCTGCTCACTGCCCGTGGACCTCTGGAGCCACGAAGGCACACTTCAGCGTGGGTGGGAACCTGCCTCAGCCTGAGAGTGGGGGTGGGGGAGTCTCCCCAGGACATGGCTTCTAAGCTGAGTCCTGACAACCAGCCCGGTGTCAGGGGATGGGTGGGTATCAGAGCCAGCATGGTGGCCAGCACATGGAGGGGAGGGTCTGGAGAAGGCCAGGCTTCAATAGTGGAGACTGGCTTTGACCTGCAGGTGGCCGTGGGTGGGTGTGCGGGCTAAAGGGAGGCAGGAGGAAGGGGCCACACCTGACTTCTCTCTCAGGTGCATGGTTAATGGGAGCCTCTCCCTGGATTACCGCCCTCTGCGAAGGGCAGCACGGGGAAAATACTCTGATACGGGGGTCTGAGATCCCATCCAGAGGGAACCATCCAGAGAGAGAAGGGTGCCTCCCCTGCCCTCCCAGGCCTCCTACCGGGGGGCACGTTAGCCTCACCCAGGAGGCTCTGAGCAAACCCCACGCCGGCCACACCTTTAGAGTCGGGGGTGGGACCCAAACATTGGTGGCTTTCAAAGTTCCCAGGGATATGAACACGAAACTGGGGGCGGGGCTGGGGGAAAGCTGACGTAGATGGACCACTGAGGCACGTCCACAAATGAACCAGGACCAGACAGACGCTGCAAACAGCCCAGCCCTTCCTCCTCAGGCCAGTGGAGAAATGACTGTGTCTCCCTGGTTAGTCCCTCTGGTCTCCTGCGGGCTCTGGGCTGCACCAGCCAGGGTCAGGCAAGGTGACCCTCACCCTGGGCAGCCCACACCCAGGATACAGGTCTTCCTGCAGGGGTCTGGTTCCGCAGTGTCTCCCCTCCTGGCCCCACAACCGCCAGCTCCCGGAACTGTCGTGGGCACTTAGATTGAAGGCAGCTGTCACCCTCAGCATGGATCTAACTCCACTCTCCCGATTCTGAGACTTAATGGTCTTTCTCTGCAAGTTGTAGATAATGGCAAGTGAACCTGACATTGGGGATCCGCTTGCCCTGAATAGATAAATCAAACCCAGAATCTTGCTGGGGTTTTCGCTTTGCAGGTGCAAAAATGCACCACTTTTTATAGCCAATGGTTAAGGTGGGATTAACCGCACCAGAAAAGTTCTCCAAAAATAGACTTAATAACAGATGCAGTGTGCAATTATTATTTTTCTTTGGGATCGTAAAGATTCCTTGTCACAAAGATATTTTTTGCTTGGCTGAAATTATCCTCCACTGAGCACGAACAGAGAACCTCGCAGCCTTGACTGGCCGTGTCATGTCTGGAAGGGTTACGTGACAAGGGCAGGCTTCTGTGGGGTGCAGCTGGGGTGTGCGCTGGGAGGCTGAGGTGTCAGGATGCCGACCGGGGAGCAGGGCCACCAAGGCCATTGTCCCCTCCCACAGAACCACAGAACCGATGGCTTAACAAAGGAAATGACAACCAGCCCCCACGATGTTACTAAGACAGGAGACAAAGAAAAGAGATGAAATTGTCTTTGACAAAGAGCTGGAAAGCACAGAGGGAGCCAAAAAAATGTATACATATTTTAAGAAAGGGGGCCGCTTACTGGGTGTCCTGATTAGGGCGGCAGTCATAGCTGTTCTCTCAGGTTCTAGACGCCCTGCCTGTAACGGGTGCATCAGGGACCTGGCAGAAACTGGGGCTGTGGCAAGCTGTCCTGGGGGGCGCGAGGACACAGGGAAGATTTCTCCGGGGGTGGGACGGTATTGTCTCCGGGGCAGGCGACTCTGGATCTCACCAGGACTGGGCTGGGAGGGTCAGCACACACCTTCACCAAACCCTTCACCCCCAAAGGTCCTGCCAGCTGCGTGCATGGCACGTGGGGAAGGGGACATGGAAGGACATGGGAGAGCGATGTCCACCTAAGTCACCGAAGCTGGACAGAAATGTCCCCAGAGGACAATTGGACCGAATCCAGTCGGCTGGTGGCTCACAGCCCAGGGTAGGTGGCTGAGGATTTCACGGGCACACACTAACATGCAGCTTCCTGGGCCCCAGGCTCCAGTTCAGAGAGCTGGGCTGGCCGGGGACTGTGCAGGTCTGACATGTGTTCATCCATCCTCATTTAATTCCACCTCCCTTGAAGCTGAGGGCCTGGCCTCCCCACCCACCCCTTGGTGGCCTTGCCACCTATAGGTCTCAGTCCTGGGCAAACCCACCCACAGGTCCACGTGAGGCAAGTTCTCGATAACACGTGCCTCCATCTCATCATTTATGAAATGAGAATAAGCTTAGTGCCAGCCTCGCAGTGAGCACGAAGTGAGGAGCCAGCGCAGTGCACACATCCAGGCCACACCAAACGTCAGTCATGCGACAAAGCAGGTCCCTCCCATGCAACATTCCTCCGCCATAAAAAGAAGGAAATTGGACGGACCTAGAGGGCATTATGTTCAGTGAAACAAGTCAGACTGAGAAAGACAAATACCGTATGATCTCCCTTATATGTGGAATATAACAAAACAAAACAAATAAACAAAACAAAGCAGAAACAGACCCATAGACACAGAGAACAAGCTGACAATTGTTGATCACCTGGCTGAGGTCGTTTTGGCTGGGTTTCTCTTCTGTGAAGTTACTTTTATTTTGGCAAAGAAGGTATATTTTATCAGTAGCATCTCCTATAGACACAGACTCACCGGCCCTTCCCTGGGCCCTGGAGTCCCCTGAAATGCCATAATAATGCATTTATTACCTATTATGTGGGAGCCACCGCCTTCAGAGGGTCCCAAGATGGGTCTATGACCCCCTCCCCAAAAAGGAAAAACAATTAAAAGCCAGGCACAATGTCTGAGGCTTCACGAGCCTCCTGCTCCCAGCAGGTCCCTTCCTGGCCGGCCTTTCTCTGCAGGCCTGTCGGCCCCTCCAGCACTTGACCTCCCTCCCACGGGGCCTCAGCCTGGGCTCCTGCTCTGCTGCCCACTAAGTCAGAGGCGAGGGATGGAGAGAGACAAACGGAGCTCGAATCCAGCCTAATGAAGCCCAGGCTGCGATTCCATGGCTTCTCTGCCCTTTTCAAATATTTATTTCCCAGTCCTGCCGTTCTTCACTTTCAAGGGGCCTGTATCCTAAAATGGGCCGTGATTTAGTGCTGATAATGGCAACCGTCTAAACCTGGCTAGCCCCAACTTTAATTAAACTGACAAAGAAGGGGGGCAGGGGCTGAATTACAGGGCAATGTTCTTGTTCCCTCTAGTGCTTAATTAGGGAAGAAGGATGGGGCAGCAAGCAGCCAGCGTGGTTCTCCTTCCGTTCTTGATGTAAGAGTCACCCCGACAGCCCCATACAAAAGCGTCCAAAGCTGGGCTTGCTGGTGGCGAGCAGGTCACCTGCTCTTTCCTCTGCACTTCTGAAGTCCTGGCCAGGCCGTCGCTTGGGCCTCCTTCCCTCATGCCCTCTGAGCTAGCATGGGAGGGTCCCTGCCTGCCATCACTTATACCTCACAGCTGGGTTTCCAGGATGTAGGGAGGGAGGGAATTCGCTCTGGGGCCACAGACAACCGGTGAGTAGCCGTAAGGATCGCTAACAATCAATGTACGTCAGATTCACCACGGTCCTCCTTGTGCAGTTAGGGGAACACGTGTTTAGAGAACTAAAGCCACTTGCTGAAGTGTGCTCATGTCAGCGACAGAGCAGGAGGCCAGACCACGGCTGTGTCACCCCAAACTATGTGATTTGGGTGATAAATTCCTATAACTACAGTCTCCTTCATTTGTCAACTTCACTGACCTTACCAAGAAAGGACATGACGCATAGTAGGTGCCACCACCACTGCCGTCATCATTTACTGAGCCCCTACTCTGCGCCAGGGCTTTAGAGTCTGTCAAACTGGGGGCTGCCCCCACCCGCCACCAGACCCTTCGGTTCTTTGACTCACCGTAAGTGCCCTATTTCTCCAGCAGTCCCCGAGTTAGAGACTTGAGTGGGGGTCAGGAGAGCTCACTGGGCGTCCTGGAGGGTGTCTGGGGTTGGTGCAGGGATGGCCCCTTGGCCCCTGTGTCCTGTACTGGCCGGTCACGGTGCCCCCGGCTGGCCTAATCCTCTAGTCGCCTGTCCACATGGCCGTAAAGAGCTTCCCGCTTTCCTTGGAGACATGGGGAGCCCAGCAATCAGGTTTGCAGATGGACGCAAGGGAGAAGGACAAAGCCCAGCTCCAGGACCAAAGCGATGCCGGGGCCTTTGGGGCCAATGGGCTTTAGCGGCTGTGGGGGACGATGAGCGCATGGGCCAGAATGGAGGGTGCAGCTGTCCATGGCAGCCGTTCAATGCCAGGGACACGCTCTGCACAGCCCATTCCCTGGGGGTGAGCGACACTAATGAATAGCTGCCCCGGGCCAAAGGGGTTTCTTGGGGCCCCAAGTGTGCGTGTGAGAAATCACCGCCCGTTTCTCACGTGGTGCTTTGACTCATTCCAACCCATGTGTACAGTGTGCCTACTATGTGCCAGCAGCGTGTTTGGGCTGGACCCTCGGCAGGGAGAGAGCAGGCACTCACAGGCCCTCTTCAGCTGTCTGGCCCGGTGCAGGGTGGCCCTGCCACGCGTGCGGGAACCTCTGACTCCTGCTCCAGTCCCTGCCGACCTCTCTGACCTTGGCTCAAGGCTCCAGCGGGCACAGGGCCAGTGGGGTCTGACCTTCCAGGCAGCCTTGGCTGGGACGCCAGCGAGCAGCCGGTGGGAGCTGGGCTTGGAAGGGCATCAAGCAGTAATTCACACTTCCCTTCCCCTAAGATCCATCCTGTTAGAGGGAAAAGGTGGTTTGCTGGCTGCCTGCTGGGCCAGAATTTCCAGAAAGCCTCTTTATGATTAGATTCTGCACTTTTCTCTCTTAAGCCCCAGAGTGTGTGCACGCAGCAAGGATTGGAGGGAGGGGAGAGCCTGACTTAATTTCTTGTGGATGACTTTTTTCTGTACGAAGTCAGGTCTTATGTGCATTAACTCAAACACAATGATAATCAAATGCTTTGGTTATAAGCCGCTTTCCTCTGCGGATTTCAAAGCATTTTCGGACTGAAATATGAGGATTTCTCGGCAGATTGGAGCCTCCCGACAGGCCATCCGTCATCTTTGTGCACTTGGAATAACAATAATTATAGCAATAATAGAAATATTAGCTCACGTTTGCGCAATGCTTCATGGCTTATAGAAGCACAGGCACAACTTTTGTCTTGTTTCATCCAGGAAAGACCCCGGAGACGGATGGGAGAGGCAGTCAGGCTTCCGTTGTAAAGAGGAGGCAGACCTGGCTGTGGCCCTGGTCTTGGGTCCCCCCGGCTGGGATGATCCCACTGCACCAGGGACCCAGGTTCCATCCCTCCTGCGCCTCCACCCTCCACCTTCCGCCCCTCCCCCGTCTCTGCTGCGGCTGAGCCTCTGCCTGGAGTCTCCCACCCACTTCCCGCAATGCCCCGAAGACGGGTGGGCAGCAGGGCACTGAAGGCGGAGCCCCAGGGGTCTGGGTCCCTGGAAAACCCCCCCGCCCCCCCCCCCCCCCGCCCCGTTCTCCTGGTGTCGGCCTGCTGGTCACAGCTGACAGCATCCTGGAATTCCACTTGCCATTTTCAGATGTGAGGAAACTGAGCTCAGGGGAGAGAAGCACAGACTCTCTGACGTCCCAGCCAGCTGCCCCATCACCGCCCAGCCCGGGCGGGGGCTCCCCACCTGAGTACCAGCCATTCTGAAGGCTGTGACCTAACAGCATTGCTGTGTGGTGGCCCCTCCTTCAGTGGGGTGTGGGCTCCCTGCTGGGCTGAGGCGTCAGCCAGGGCGGCCCAGGAAGGAGAAGGCCTGGCTTGTGCCTCCGCCCCCTCCCACCACCCACAGCCCCAGGGCAAAGCCAGCCATGCCCGGACCCTGTGGGGTCTAGCCAGGAGCTCACTCTTTCTCTGCCTGGAGAGCCTGGGACACGATCCAAGGACTCGCTTCCTAGGGCTAGAGATGGCTGGACCACCCTCCTGGACCGTGGAGCTCACGGTCATCACGTTACGTTTGTGGAGACCCTCAGACCCTCCCCTCTGCACGCTGAGAAGCATCGCCTGGATTTCTCTCCCGACAGGGGCCCTCCGTGCCGCCTAACCCACTCTCAATGCCCGCGGGTCTCAGGGTTTAGCATCACTCTCTCCAAGTGCACACACTTCTGGAAGGGGCGTCAGAGGTGGAAGCTCTGAGCCCCTTCGTGAAGCATTTCCCAAAGTTTGTTCCCTGGCACCAAGAGGTTTCCTGGGAGGTAGCCGGTCTTGTCTCTCTATTGCAGGCTCTCGGGGAGCACCCGTAGCTGTGCAGGAAGGAGGCCCAGAAGTCTTAGAGCACACAGCGTTGCGGTGAGTCCTCACACCGTGAGAGAGGACGTCACCAGAGGCCATACGAGAACAGAGCCCCTGGCTAGCACCTCCTGGGGCATCGCCCAGTGTATCTGGGAGCCTGCACAAACGTTGGGATAGTGCATGGTGAGCAAAAGACACACTTTAATACATGCAACGCGACCTCAGCACTCTCTGTCTCTCTGTCTCTCTCACACACACACACACACACACACACACACACGTAGGAAAGGTACCGGACAGAGTGCACTGAGCTCTGAGAGCAGCAGAGAGAGGTGACCTGGGCTGAGGCGGGAGGGCTCGCCCGCCTGGGCTGCAGTCCAGGCTTCAGCATGTGTTCCCAGGTGCCGATCACGGACGGGCGGTCTCCCCTCTGGCTCCGAGTCTCCTCCCTGGTGCAGTGGGGCTCAGAAGATTAAGGGAACCTCCTAGAGGCTTTGGAGGGTGAGGAGGTGACGTGCGGTGCCTGGCACAGTGTACGCCTGACACAGCGCACGGGCCACAGCAGCTACAGCTACTGTCTCTGCAGGGTCAGCTTATGAGCTCTTCTGTTCGACCTTACTCCGTGTCTGCCTGTGTTTTCTGTTTTCTATCGGGGTTCTGTGTTACTTCACCAATCAGGAGGACCGTAAACAACTGGAAGCCGCACCACCATCGCCACCTGGCATGGCCTGGGAGGTGCGTCCCAGAGCTCCTGGGACCAGGTTTGCTGCTGCGCCCTCAACCCCCAGCCACACAGGTGGACCCGCAACGCCCAGCAGCCCTGAGAGCACTCTCCAGACAAGAGCCTGAGCTGTCCCTCTGCTTCCTGTCACAGGCAGCTCCCTGACTGCCCTTGGTGACTTGGGTCTGTTCAGTATTGTGTTCCAAATGGACGCCTCTCCCTTTGCTGGCCGTGGCCAGAGCCAGGGCTCTGCCGGGCAGGGCCTGCCAGCTGCTCTCCACGCCCCCCACCCCTTAACAGGCAAAAACTGACAGCTGCCTCCTTGAAATGGAAATATTGACCTACAAACCTCAAAGTGAGGGCTAAAGAGGTATTTGCTGGTCCCCTCTCCCCTGTCACTGGCTTTGGTGTTTTTTAAGAACTGTGAAGAGCATTTGTTCCCAGAACTTGTGACAAATCTATGTCACCGTCTCATCTTAGCACTCACGCAGCCGATAGGCACTTTGCTGAGCAGAGGGTCCGAGAAAGCTTTACACAGGGGGCTGAGGTGGGGCCAGGTCCTGGCAGGGAGGGGTCCGTCTTTAAGGGTGAACTGGGGATAGAGCATTACTGGGAGGGGCTCCGAGTGTGGGGGTGGCATCTTCATGGACAGCAGGAAACTGCCCGGGGTGGAAGCAAAGGCAGGAAGCGAGCCGGGGAGCTGAATGAGCCTAACCTCCATTGGGGAGCATTGCCCAGGCTCATTTAGAGGGGCTGGGCAGGGCCCGGGAACCTGCATGGATAGGCGCTCTGAACACGAAGATGATGGTGCTGGAGGAGGCTCGGTCGCCCTCCGAGAAGAACCAGCCAGGGACCAGGTCCCACCAGGCGGGTTGCCTCCCCTCGCCGGGTTGTCAGGTGAGCCAGGTGCCTGGTCTGGAGCCAGCCGTGCCCTGGGAGCCGACTGCATCAACGGCTGAGTCCATGAGCACTTTGTATGAAATTCTGGAAAAGAACCAAACTGTGGGGGTGAAAAGAGATGAGTGGCTGCCTGGGCTTGACTGGCAGGTGAGAGGTTGACACTGAAAGGGCAGCACAGGGGACTTTATGAGTCATGGAACTGTTCTCGATGGTTCTGTGCTGGTCGATACACGTGTATGAATTTGTTAAAACCCACAGACCTCCACAGGACAAAGAGGACACACAGTCTTTAAGGTCGCTGGGCCAGCCGCACACCATGTGCAGGAACCTCCCTCACAGACTCAGAGACTCACATGGCCCTGCCTGCTGCTCCCCCAGGAGGGTCTGCCTCACCTGGGACCCTGGACCAGTGTGAATCCCGCTGAACCGGCACCCTCATCCTCAGATTGGAGAGTGTCTCCCGATTCTCCCCAGGACCACTCTGGCCAGCTCCCCACCCCCTGCCTTTCCCACCACTCCCAGACCTGTCCCCCAAGCTCCCCGGCATCCATGAGCCCCACCGTCTCCCTGCCTTCCCCATCATAACTGCTGCGCTCAGACCACCTCCTTTCTCCCCCAAGGTGAAGGTCAAAATGTCCTCAGAGGTCTCCCTGGCTCCAACCTCATTCTCCTGGTCCACTCTCTACCTGGCTACCAGGGCTCTCATTCTACTGTGTTGACTCCTTCCATGGTTCCTTCAGAGCACAGAGGCCATGTCTAGAAAGGTGTGTAGACCTGTGTACCTACGCGGGTTGAGGCACACCGTCACCTCCTTGCTCTGCAGCTGAGAGGGCCTGGGAACAGCCCCTCCCCAGGACAACAAGCTCGCCCTGGACCCTGGTCTCTAACCCCATCTCCATCCCGAGGACCAGGGCTCCTTGGGGAAAGGGCTGATTCTAGGGCTGGGCAAGAGGAGATGGGAGCATGTTATAGTGCCAGGCGGCAATGAGACACTCACACACACACACCCACGATGACGGGGACCGGTCAACAGGGTACAGAGCCAACCGGAAAGAGCTCCCAGTGGCCAAAAGTGGACAACTGAACAACAAAATAAAGCCGTGTCGGGTTCCATCTCAAAGTATAAAATAAATATGCGAGTCCACACTGATATGGGAAATGACTGAATCAATCAATAAATGGGGAAGAGGAGACATCTCTCCTGCAGAATTCCAAATAATGTGGGCCACTGCCCCGGCCCAACTCCCCGCTCTGCAAGTGTGGGCTGTGCTTGTGACTTCCTTCCGGAGACGGGCCACGTGGACAGGCCACGTAACTGTGCTGCTCCCAGGCTCTGCAGCCACAGAGCGTGGGGCCAGGTGGGGCAGGGCTCCTGGTGGGCCCTTGGTCAGCGGTTAGCATGGCGATGTGGCCACGAGGTGAGCCGGCACAGTCTGTCCATCCCAGGGGGCAGCTGCCAGAACCCTCGGGGCACTGGCTCCAGGTCGGCGCTCTCCGGAGCTTCTCCTGAAGCTCGGCGGGATTCAGTGAGGGCAGCCGGCAGTATGTAACGGTGGGCTTTGGCTGTCCCTCCAGCACAGGCCATGTTCAGGAATCTCGTCTGCCATGTCCCAACCACCCCGAGTGTGTCCATCACGACTTGCCAAGTCCTGTGGACGTAGAGGGAATGGCAGGGGTTGTGCGCCAGCTTGAGCGTTCACCTTCCTGGGAACTGAGCCAACAGACTGTGAGTTCTGGCTGGAGCCGACCTACCCCACACCCAACCCTGCCACAGCCCCCGAGGCAGCAGAAATGAGATGTCCCATCCACATTGTCACTGGGGAGAAGTTGGCTGGGAGCTGCTTCGCCCGTGGAAAATGGGATTAAAGTGGAGCTTTTCCAAGTAAAGAAGTCTGTACTCCAGCCCTATGGCTGTGCCTAAAATCCCACCATTAAATCTGAGACAGACTCTGTCTCCTGAAGGCTCTGATGGAAAGTCCCACACGTCAGCTCAGAGTGGCCCCGTCCACGCCAGGTCCCGCGTCCAGCGGTCTGGTCTTAGCACACAATGGTGGCCGTGCCCACACATCCAGGCACAGCGCCATTCCTCACGGATCATGTTAAAATGAAAAGGGCGGAAATGGGCTAAATGTCCAGGGACAAGGGCTGGATAACGGGGCCGTGGGTGCTGCAGCCCTGCCTGTGGTCCCTCCTCAAACCCAGGCTCGGGCCTTAAAGGACGTGGGCCACAAAACCACGCTTTGGCACCCAGAGGGTTGCGAGGATGAGGTCTGAGCGGGTGGCGGGTCTGAGTGCCCTGGAACCTTTCTCCCCTCCTCACGCCCAGGCTGGGCTCCCGCTGCCCTGCGGGCCCTGGAAAGGGAGGCACAGATGTGGCAGGGCCTGAGTCGTGAGGCAGCTTGGTCCCCGGGCTCAGCTCTGCTGATCCCGACCTCTGACCCGCCAGCTCGTGCCCTCACCCTGCCCACCGGGCCTGGTGTGAGCGTGAACGGGGCCTCCCCCACGTCCAACCATCTCCTTTAGCGCCCCCCCAGCCCAGATCCCAGGGGCTCCCAGGCCCCCTGGGTCCCTCACTACCTCCCTGCATGGCCGCCACTCTGACGCTCCTTTGCACTCAAGACCTGTGCCTGTCACTCTTCTCCAGGCCACTGAAGACAATCTGCCTTTGTGGGCAGGCAGCCAACTCACATCAACTTAAACTGTGCTGCCAGAAGCCTGTGGAAGACGCAGTGCTGCCCGCCTGCTTCTCCTCTCTGGCACCCTCCTGCCAGGAAAGGACACACGCCCAGGAGCGGCCAATTCACGGGCCACGCGGCAACCAGACAAATTCCCCATCTCGGAAATTAGCCAACCTGCTGACAGTGGTCAGGGCGTGTGGCGGGGAGCACAGAGAGGCGGGGTGTCCTGTCCCCACACAGGCCTGGATCCCACCCCACCTCTGGGGTCCCACCTGGGCAGGTCTATCGGCGGCTGGGCGCAGTGTCCCCTGGTTCTAGGCAGGGGCCGTCCCCAGCCTTGAGGCCTTCCTCCCACCGCTCACTAAGGGGACACTTCCTAGGCCAGTGGGAGCAAATCCTGCCCTGCCATTCGGGGTTAGGCCTTAACCACTGCTCCCTGCTCCTGTGTCACTCCCGTGGCCTTTGTGCTCGGGGGGGTCTGCCTCCTACCTGCCTGTAAGCCACATCACCGTTATTCAGGGGGGTGACTGTCCCTGAGCAGGGCCCGCTACCCTCCTGCGTTGGTGGCAAGTCTCTTCCTCTCCTTTCCCAGTCCCCAGCCATCTCAGAAGTCTGCTGAGCGCGTACCTCTGTCCTTCTTTCACAGATATGTATAGATTTGAGCACCGGGCTTCCTTCTGTCTGGGGCCGCTTAGCAGGGTGAGAGAGGTAACAGCACTTTGGAAACCACGGGGCGCGAAGGGCTGTGGTGAGCAGGGGTCCGCAGCTCCAACTAAAGGCACAAACCTCCACCAGAGTGAAGCGGCGTCTGGAGGACCAGGGAGCCGTCCAGGAGGGAGCGTTGGTGACACCAGGTGCCCCCACCCTCAAACCACCCCCTGCCTTTTGTCCTACAGTCTCTGAGCCCCTGGGCCTGGTCATGCATGCAGCGCAGGGCAGCCGGTGCAGTCGGGCAGGATTTTCGGAGTGAATTAACGATGAAGATGGAGGCAGCCCGTGTCACTTCCTGGGGCGAAGTCTGAGCCTGAACAAACAGCTCCTTGTAAAAGAGGCTACTTGGGAACTGGGTCGTTAACACGTCGGCCTCTTTATTTGGCCCACGTGAAGTGTGTGAAAGAAGGTGACAAAAAGCAGGAACTTATTTCTCCAGGAGGTTTTGGCAGAATCGCAGGTGCTTCCCCACGGCCAGCAGCCCTCCCTCGCTCACACGCGCTCATCTAGTCCGACCTGGCAGCCTTCCCAGAGCTGGCGCGCAGGTGACCTCACTCTCCTCCCCGCTGCTTCCCCAACGGCCAACAGCGACGGTGGGTCAGAGCTTCGTGGATTCTCGGAGTCCTCCCATGGAAGAGGTGGGCACGCTTATCCTTTCAGAGTCACACCGCGTGGCTTGTGGATTTCTCTGGGCACAAGCTCCATCCCCAATTCTGGCGAGAACTCAGGGTCCAGGATCTCAAAAGACACCAGTCACTCGGATTGACTCTCTGTCAGGCTCTGTCAGCACTTTTATTGTGGAAAAACACACACAACATAACACTGACCATCTCAGCCACGTTTCGGTGCCAGCTCAGTGGCATTAGGCCTGTCACCCTGTCGTGCGGCCACCACCTCCATCATCTCCAGGACTTTCTCGTCTCCCCAGACTGACACTCTGTCCCCATTGAACACTCACTCCCACCCCTCCCCAGCCCGGCCCCCACTGGCTACTTCCTGTCTCTGTGAATCTGACTCTTCTGGGGACCTCAGGTGAGTGAAATCACACAGTACTTGTCCTTTTGAGAGTGGCTTATTTCACTTAGCATAACATCCCCAAGGCCCATCCGTGTTGCAGCAGCTGTCAGGACGTCCCTCCTTCCTCAGGCTGAATAACACGCCACCGTGTGGATGGAACCATATTTCTCCCTCTTCCGTCCAGGGGCACGTAGGCTGCTTCCGCCTTTAGCCCTTGTGGACACGCTCCTGTGCACATGCGTGTGCAGTGTTTGTTCAAGACCCCACTGTAGTTCTTTGGGTACATGCTGAGAAGTGCGGCCAGGACTGTGTGACCACTTGGTTCTGCATCTGGGGGATCCCCCATCCTGTCCCCCACAGCGGCCGTGCCAGTTTCTCCACAGCCTCGCCAACACTGGCTGTTCTCTGCTTTACTTCAATAATAGCTAGTCTAGTGTCTGTGCTTACATTTTACGTATCATCTCATTGACTCTTTTCTTCCCTAAAGTGGAAAAATAACTACTTTTTATTTTGCAATTACCCCCCATTTAAGGTTAGGAAAGTCAGACCAGAGGGGCTAAGCAGTGTGTTCCATGTCACATAGCCAGTGAGTGGCCGGTGTGCCCCAAGCCAGGTCCCAGCTTCTGGTCCAGTGGAGACTTCTTTTCTCACCAAAGCCGTACTCAATCTTGTCTCGTCAAATGGTCACTCCATGAATAAATGAATGAATAACGAATGACTGACGCCAGCATATGAGAGGGACTGACCAGTGGTCACCATGGACAGTGGCTGATGGCTCGTCCTGGGAGAGACTCAGGCGCTAAGATGGGACAGCCAGCGGCATGGAGCCTTGGGTAGGACCCTCCGGTGTGGGGCTCTGGGAAGGAGGGGTGCAGAGGGGGTTCAAAGAGGACAGAGGCTCCGTTTTGTAGAGAAGAAGAGCAAATCCACTTCTGGGGCTTTGGGCAGACAGAGCCTGCCCACAGCAAGGCCTGGCTCGGACCCCAGGACCAGTGGCCAGGGCAGCCAGCTCCAGGTGCCAACGGGCTCTGGCAGACTGGAATCCCCTTCTCCGCAGAAACCTTGGGCTGACTTTTGAGGACGAAGAAAGGCAAGGCTCCTCATTGGGAGGGAAAGTAAGAGGCAGCTGTTTGATCAATAAATGAATCCATTGACCTTGATTTGCAAACTACTTTGTCTCTATCTGCCTGGAGTGCAGTAAGCGGCTACACTGCAGCGTCTGGAGCGTGTCATCACTGCCAGCCAGCCTGGCCCTGCCTGGGGCATGGGCAGGTGCGAGGGAACGTGGGACGTCACCTGTCTCTAGGGCGGGTTGCACCCCAAAGCCACACACACCCCACCCTCTGGGTGTGGGGAGTGAGCAGCCTCACCTTCGGCCTAAACATCCATCACAGGGTTCCCCACAGGCAAGCCGGAGCGCTGGGGAGAGCGGTGGGAGGACACCTCTGTGGCTAAGAGCTTGGTGTGTCCAGCCCAGGTTTTATAATCACTGGGGGTCTGTCTCACTGTCCCCCACCACCCAGTAGAGAAGACAGGCGAGAAGAACCGAAGAGTGTCAAGCTCATCCCAGCAGCAGGAAACATGGGGAAGGGGTACCCGATGCCTGATTGTCCCTTTTTAGGGGGTAAGATAATGTGGGCTTCATCATTCTATGAGACCCCATCGGCCTTTCTCCCGAAGGCCCCAGCAGCTACTGACGAGCGTGGCCTCGGTCGACCAGCTGTTCCACTGGGGTTTGCACAGGGGTGCTGCTCCCTCCCTCGCACTCGGCGTTTCCAGGCTGGAGGACCTCCATAAGGAAGGACATTCCCACCGAGGCTCGGCCCCCACAGGAAAGGAAAGAGGGGTGCTTGGCTCTCCCCAGTGTTGACCCATTTCCAGGGTGACACGTCGGTGCCTCTGAGTCTCCCCAGGAAGCAGGATGCTCTCCTTAGCTTAGTTCTGAGCTCAGGAATTTGCAACACGTTTGACATGTTTCAGTCCACTAGTTATTATTTTCAAACACAAACTGTCTCATCATCAACGTGGTGGGAGCATCTTTGAGCTATGTCCTCATAAAAACGCTTTGCTTTAAAAAAAAAAAAAGAAAACAGAAAAAAAAAACCTTTATCTCTCTTACAAATCAGTTTTCAGTTTGTACGAAGTCAGTCAGTCTCAGATGGGGACTGGGGTCCCAAATCCCACGTGCCCCCGTCTCACCCATGTCTCCGATCTAACCCAGGGACTCTGCATCCCTCTGAATGTCCCTGGCTCCTGGGTCCTCCTTCTCCTGTGACCTTTCCAGGGGACACTGTGTCCACCGTGTTCTCAGGGGCTGAGCCTGGGAAGATTCAGTCCAGATGGACACGGCCTTGGCAAACACGAAAGGAGAAGAAACAACCACACGCAAGCTGTGGGCCCCAAGGCCATGCCCACCTCCGGCCCTGGCGAAGCCTAGTGGTCAGAGTTGAGTCGGGTCTCCCATGAACGAGATAGCGATATATATCGAGGTTTTTAGGTTTTGCCTTTTTTTCCCGAGGGTCTCGTTATCAGAACAAGAAATGTGTAGTCTTATCAACCTTACATAGCCCTGGGTGCTTTTGTCTGGAGGTCAATTCTGGACCCCGCGCTGACCCTGTATTCAGAAAGGGCCTGATCCTTTCTTCTGCCACCCACCTTACCTCTTCTCCCTGAACTGGATTTCCATGAAAAACCCAATCAAAATAAGGCTACCTGTTCACTGAGTTATGCACGACTCTGGGACTTCTGGACGGCATTTTTCCAGGTTCCATGCCTTTTCAACCACCATCCAAAATTTTACTTGGCACCTACTTTGTGTAAAAAGGGTGCAAAGGGGAATCCATGCTTGAGAGCGAGTGGGAAAGACCTGTGTCTGCGAGGCCAGTTAGCATTCTTCCTTTAAAGATGAAACGTTGTTCGCTTTCATGTATCGTACAGCATGTCATTTGAAGTAGAACGAAAAATATATCAACGAGGGAAATATAAACATGCATCCATCTAAAATTCTGTAGCATGTACCAGCAAATAAGACTATAAAACGAGGGCACACCAAAAACCACTTCCATCACATAACACTGAAACAGTCACCATTAATTATTCACGGAAAATTCCTTCCAGCCTCTACCTGTGCTATGTGGCCACAGGAAGGTGTGGGTCCCTTTCGCTTCGCCCGTTTGTCAGCGAGTGGAAAGAACTGACTCACGATCTGTACCCCATGGTACGAGGAAGGGAGAGGCGCTCTCGCCTGGCTTCTCGTGTCCCCACCTTCTTCAGTGTTTTTTTCTACTTCCAACTCTTCTTCCAAGCCTCTCCCAGATTGAGGGTCTTCCGGGCTGAACTGGCTCTGCACAGCACACTCAACGATCATGCTGCGTCCTGCTCACCCGTTGGGCCTCTCTCCCCGGTCACCTCCCTAAAGGCAGACTCTGTTCCCTCTCAGGGCCGAGCTGCAGCACCGAGGTGGCACCTCAGTTCACAGCACAGAGAGGCTGCTGGCTTCATGTGCTTCACCGAGAGGATTTGTGAGGAAAGACATTTGCGATTTCCTGCTCTGAGTGTGACTCCAGGAACAGTAGTTGGCCAATGGACAGACGATGGTGAGGAAAGGTGTACACTGCTCATGAAGGCATGGAGGGGGCAGGGGCTGCGTCCTTTTAACAGAAACCCCTTGTCTTTGATACCCCCCTTGCTTTTTGTACCATAAGATACTCCAGGGGCAACTTGTTTGGGGTCCCTGACCCCAAACTGGATCAGCCACCTCTCCAAAGCACCCTGGGCCCTATTAGTGGGGAAATGGTATGTGAGACCACAGTCTGGGTGCTGGGGTGCTCAGCGCTACTGAGTTGGTCATTGTTCCCGGCCTTTTCAGTGCACAGAGCGCACACACACACACGCGCACACACACACACGTGCACACACGTGCACGACACATGTGCACACGCGTGCACACACATGCACACACACATGCACGTACACATGTGCGCGCGCACACACAGACTTCTATGAGAAAATATATTTATCACAATGTCATAGTATTTCCAATGGAAATATAGGATCACTGGCTTTTTATGTGATTTGTTTCATCTTGTATGTTGCATTCATCTTTATTTACAATTCCTTGTCCCACTAGGTGCCTCTGCATCCCCCGTATGCCAACATAATACTTTCAGAAAACAATGTCAATGTCAGTATTTTCATTAACAACTTAATAGGTTGGTACAAAAGTAATTGCAGTTTTTCCAATTATCTTTAACTTTTTAAACCACCGTTACTTTTGCACCAAACTAAGTTTCCAAAAACAATTTAAGATCGTTTTGCCTCTTCATCCGTAGGGCATGGTAGATGCCTGTAAGTGTACGTAGTGTTTCAAGTTTCCTGAAATAATGCACAAGAAGTCTCATGCAGAGAAGGCCAGCTTCCCACCATACGTAAATAATGATTTCACCAGATTTTAAAATCACTCTTCCCCGTTATAAAATAGAAGTAACAATATACGCCTGTGTATTTGCATGTATCACCTTTCTTAGATTAGGGGTCCCTCCACGCTGACCTACACTTCCCTCTTCCCCGGGACACGTCCGTGTGGTCCTGCCAGGCAGGATGGAGAGACTTGATTTGTTTGTACAGCTGCGTGCAACACCCTAGGGCGTCCCCTGCCGTCCTCGCCACTCCCTCACAGAGAGTCTCACGCCTACGTCACGTCATATTGCTGCCAGAGCACTTCTGCTGGATACTTCCAGCTTTCCCTCCACAGGGATGATACTTTACGCTCTGTGTTTGTTTCCTTGCGCTGAAAGTGCCACACCCTGGGCAGCTTGGACAACAGTCTGGAGGCCAGAAGCCCACGGTCAAGGTGTGTGCAGGGCCACACAGCCTCTGACACCTGTGGGGAAGACGCTTTCTTGCCTCTTCCAGCTTCTGCCAGTGATCCTTGGCGTTCCTGGGCTTGCAAATCCATCACCCCAATCTGGGCCTGTCCTCGGACGGCCGTCTTCTCCCTCGTCTCGGCCTCCATACTGGATCGTGGCGCCTCGTGAGCTCATCCTGACTCGGTTACATTGGCAAACACCCTATTCCCAAACAGGTGTCAGGAGTTAAGACTTCATACTAAGTTCTGGGGGACACAATTCACTTCAAAACACATTCGTCCCAGCAAAGTATGAGGATGCCTGAGTGGGCTGTCACAGGTCCAGAATTTTGTCAGTCTGATAACTGACAAATGGCGCCTCCCTCTCATTTTAATTTGTATCTCTCCAGTGGTGAGGGTGGGTAAGCAGCTTTTCATATGCTTAAGGGCCATTTTCCACTTCACCTTTTTTTGAATGGCAGTGATTGTTGAGTACTTACCACGAGCCAGGACTGTGCTAGTCACCAGGCATGAAACCATGAACAAGACAAACCCAAACTCCTGTCTTCATTAAGCATGCATTCTACCGGGGTGCCGGAGGTCGGGGGGGTGATAAATAAATCAGCAATAAAATAGACAACATGCGACGTATGAGTTTCCTGCTGCTGCTGTGACAAATCACCACCAAGCTGGTGGCTCATGACAGCACAGCCCTGGAGGGGCTGAGTCCAGGTGTCCTGGTTCTTTGTGAAGGGCCCAGGCAAGGACCTGCTTCTTTGCCTTTTCAGTTTTGGGTAGCACCTGCTTTCCTTGCCTTGTGGCTGCTCCAACCTCTGTCACTTGGTCCCATCATCCTGACTCCTCTCAGGGGGACCCTTGTGATTATAACAGGGCCGTCTCCCATCTCAAGATCCTTAATCACATCTGCAAAGTCCATTTGCCATGTAAGGTAGCACCCTCAGGTCCCAGGGCTTAGGGCGAGGGCCGATTTTGGGGTCATTTTTCAGCCCATCACACCAGATTGTCATAGATGTCCCGGAGAAAACCAGATTAGATAGGTCAGTGGAGGTCGTGCTGGTGCAGGGTGAGGAAGGTGGGGGCAGGGCCCTTGGGTGGAGGAGAGAAGGGTGCTGGGGTCAGTGAGTCAGGCAGCTCTTTGGACTTGGTTTGGGGTAAAAAGAGAAAAGGCATACGGTCTGGACAGATGGGAAAGGACAGGTTTTCTTTTGGGTTCTCACTGTTGGCCGTTTGTAAGACGAGCATTGCATCCTGCTTCGTGCCGGCAGGAGTGACCAGTAGCTGTCATTGGAGTGACGGTCCGGAGTAGGAGCCAGCAGGACAGAGGCTGCCCAGGTGGTGGTGTGGTAGCAGGCAGGGAGGGCCGGGACACGTGAGGCCAGCTAACAGCTGGGCCTGGCATTTTGCTGGCTGCCACCTGCCCTGCCGTGCTGTGGGCCAAGGATACAGGCGCCTGTTCAGCATCTGCCAGCTGCCACGAAAGGCCATCACAATAAGCTGAATGTCCCACACTGTGTAAACATGGGGTCATTTACCCAATTCTGAGTCCCTTGGCTTTCACCGAGCTGCTGCGGGCTGGGCTCTCGCCACCATCATTCTGGCGATAGCATGTGGTACTAGGCTGGACCCTGGGTGAAGAAGGGACAGTCACTGTTTTCTCTCAGCTGTGTCCCCCCCACCTGTGTGCTGGGCTGGCTGAGGGAACATACAAGAGAGCGAGAACGGGGTACACCTGCGACCCCACAGAGCCACCCTCTGTCCTCCCACCCAGGCCTGTCCTGAAGGCTGAGCGGAAGGGAGAAGGGGTCTGAGAATCCAGGAGGGAGTAAGACTGGCCAGCCTCACTCAGGACAAGAGGCTCTCCTGCCCAAACCAGACCCTCCTCTGCCTGCCCCACGGCCTCAGCTGTTTCTGAGAAGTCCACACTGTCCTTTAGTGGAGCTTTGTGGGTCACCTGAAGGCCTGCAATGTGGGACAGGCTGGCAGGACTTCAGGGGGACAGACAGGTCGTGTGGGACTGGAGCAGGGAAGCCTGACCCGTGAGCCCATGAGACCCTTCTCCGGCTGGAGCCCCCCAGCGCTCACTGCGCCACTGCCCTGGCTCCAGGGTCCGCGTCTGAGGGCCGGCCCGTAACTGCCGCCTGTGGAGGGCAGTGTGGGTGCTGCTGAGGGTCTGCCATTGTCTGCCAGGGTGGGAACTATTTTAGTGCCATGCTTGATGACTGGTCCTGGTAGCCCAGGTAGGGGCAGGGGAACAACTCCCTGCACAGGTCACCCCACATACACGCCAGCGCGAACGCATGGGCTGGTCAGCATACAGTCACCTACGAGGCACAGCCCTGGCCCCACCAGCCACGAGACATGTCTTAGGGCACAGGGATCACCGTGGACTGGCCCTGCTGCGTGGAGAGACAAACTGTCCCGAGTGGACGGGCATCTAGAGGAAACCCAAAGGCCCGGAAATCCACCTGCAATAAAGCTGGGGTCCAGTCAGTTGGAAACACTTGGTATATTCAGGGAGCTGGGACAAACCGGCTCACACAGGTCTCTGTCCTATTCCCTACACCAAAATTATTCCACAAGAGCCAAGAATTAATTATAAACAATGAAGCCATACATTGATGAGAAGGAAACTCATCATATATGATTTTGTAAAATATACCCCTATAGTGGAGAGGAGCTAAAACCAGGAATCCATGAAAGAAAAAACGAATACATATCCTGTCATAAAATGGAATCTTTTTACACAGCAAAAAAAGTCACAAGCCAGTGGGAATCCAAGGATAACGAGCTTTCAACATGCGACACAGGGTTAATCTCCTCAACACTTACGTCTCTTACAAATCCATGAGAAAAGGACTGAGGACCCAATAGGAAAAAAAAAAAAAAGAAAACAATAGGGAAAGCACATGAATGAAACGTTAATAGAAACAGACATACAAATAAATGGCTTTTAAAAGCCAGGAAGAGCGCTCAATAATTATGTTAGAAATAGAAATCAGCAATACTAGTGGCGGTCGGAGCATGCCATGACATTTTGGAAGCAATGTGGATTTGACTCTGGAAGGTGGTTGGATGTCTATCAGAAAGAAGGAGGCCCTTGCTTCTGGCTGAACTCTCAGTTCTCCACTCACACCCCTAAGCCTCACTTCTCTCCCTGATCCGCGGTGCCAAGCCCCTGCCCCTGTTTCTCCTCCTCCCTCTCGCTGGTGCCATTCCTCCCGAGGACACAGGGATCTGTTTAGGTAAATCCAAAGCAGGGTGGAGGATCACCAGAGTTTGGAGAGGGGACAATGAGCCCAAATGTCCCCATCCTGTTTGTGCCACCGGGCTCTTGGTGGGGTCGTGCAGGATCAAACCTCAGCAGAGGGGTTCGCAATGCAGACACCGCTTGGTCGCCCACCCGCATTGGCCTAGGGAAGATGCCCGAACCCAGCTCCACCCTGAGAAGTGCAATGAGCCAGAAGCCAGCCTGAATGGAGCCCGGGCGCCCCAATTCTGTCCTCATCGCATACTACCCTGCATTTCCACAGCTACGGCACTATGTGAAGCTCTGAAAAATCCATTTCAACGGGACTCGACTAAGAATGGACTCTTGTTTGCTTCAGCTCCTCTCCTTGCACTCCCCAATTTGCCTGGGTGGGTAATTAATGGGCCTATTTTCTCCTGCAGCATGGACAGCAGGAAGATGCCTGAAGAGAAGGGTGCCGAGGGAGAGGACAGGGAGGAAAGGCCGCTGGCCTACAAAACGCAAGCCTCCTGCATCCTCCATGACCACCCCCATAGTGGTGAGGGGCCCGATGGAGAACGCTGGCTGGTAGAAGAATAAACTCTCCGTGTTGCAGCAGATGGGGACAGAATGACCTGCACCTGCTAGGAGAATCGAACCACTCGATCAATACTCTGTCTCTGTGACAGAACACAGTCTATTACGTAAATCAATCATCGCTCCCTGATTATGGACTTACAGCTGGATCCGGGGAGACGTGCCTCGGGAAGCCTGGCTGGCCACCGCATTTGCAGGAGGGAGACCTGGCCATCTCCACCTCTGCCTGGCCAGGCTTGGGTCGGGCCCCAGTGGGTTTGTGGGGGGTTCATGCTAACACCGCTCGCATTTCCAGGAAGGAAATCAATCTGATCCAAAAACCTCTCCTCCACGTTGTGTCCATCACAGGAGAAAAACCGTCCTGGGCGCTACAGTCTCTGCCGGCCTGACTGCACAGACCACGCTGCCTACCATCACTAACACCCCACCCCATTTCTGGTTCACGTTCAAGAGTGAGACAACGGAGTGAAAACTCTCTGTGACCAGAAAGCAAGAAGCCCTCCTGGGTGTCGTGGCCACATGCAGTAGGAGATACACACAGGATCTGCATGGGGGTGGCCGCCAGACCCCACAGGGCCAGTGCCGTGCAGAGGGAGTGGCCGCTCCCACTCATGCCGAGACGGGAGGGCAGGGATCAGGTTCTGCGTGAGGAGGTTGACCCCTGTCTTGTTGTGGGGACAGAGCCCCAGACAGCAGTTTCCAGGCTCTCGGCCTCATGTGGAAAGGTGCTGGCTTGGGGAGTAGATGGCCGTCAGCTGTGACTAGTTGACCATCAGCTGTTACTGCTTAGCCACTGACATAACTGCAGTGGCTGAGCTAGGGGGTTGGTTGGTTGGCAGACAGAGTAGTGGACAGTGGACTGCAGATCGTGTGGATCCTATCTGGTATGTCTCACCCGGCCGCCAGAGAGAATATAGTGGTGTGACTCCCCTACCTATGGCTCCGTGGGTGTTCCTTTTTGGCCTCACCACGTCCTGCGTTCTTATGTGGGGAGCGGGACCAGAGACCCCGCATGACATCCCACATGACACTTGTGAACACTGAACAAGGCAAAGAGCAAACTAGTATGAGAGAAAGGCCACTCCTAGGGTGACACAGAGCGGCAGGATGGATTTAACATGGGGGAGATGGGGGTGGGGGCAGGGAAGGGTGACGTGCACTACAGTGGTTCAGGTGGCCGTGACAAGGGCCACTGCCCGGTCTTGGCTGTGGGGATGGACAGGCTCACAGACGAGACGTGCCCACGCTCCTGGTTTGCGGGAGCCACTGCCTGCAGCGTTCGAGGCAGCTGGGTGGTGGGCCTGTCGTCATGACTCTGCCTTGTCTGTCCAGCGCCTGCTCCAGACCCCAGACTCCAGAAACCACCCGCTCTCTGCAGCTTGCGATTGAACTTCCAGTGGATGCCAAAGAGCCCGTCTTTCTTGATCGGACTCAGAGCAACTTTCCGGAGCTGGAAAGAATCACCCTGATATTTTCAGCTAAATGACCCCCTGTCACCACTGCTCTGCTTTCTCACCGAGCCTTCATCTGGCCACTCCGTGCCTTCTCACCTCAGGTCACAATGTTAAGACAGGCCTGGCCTGATGACAATTCGTCACCCTGCTCCCGTTGTGACTGTAATGCTGGGCTGAGTCCTGCATGCCTGGGGGCATCACAGCACTCAGGGGACCTGACACTCAGGACAGCCAGTGTGGGGAGCAGACAGCAGTGGGGAGGAAATGAATCTGGAGACCCAGGAGGCATGTTCCACCCGTCACACGGTTTGCAGGCTCGGGTCCTGGACTGCGTGTTTGTCTCTCAGATGCAACTGGCAGACACACGACTATGTGAGTTGATATCCATCAAGCCCTCACAAGCCCTTGGCTTTTAATAATTACGATGTAAGCACTGTTTTCGATAATAACCATGGTAACAGTGGTTGTTATTACTATTAGTTGAAGACCAGGAACCTTGAATAGCAGCGAGGATAAAGCCCAAACAGCATAGGTGACTGAAAAATAACTGTTTTGGACAATCCATTGTGAGCCCTTTAAAGCAGAAGACGGAATAGCTGCTCGTTCATGAATAATGGTTAACACTCTCCCTTCCTGAGATGCTCCCCATGGCAGTTTGTATTTTCCAAATGTGGCCACCCCGATACTCCCGTCTCCCGAGCTCTCTCTGCACTGTGATGGTGCCCCCGGCACCCCGTCTCATCTCATGGTGTGACCTGTGTTTCCTCTCCTGGAATCTGGGCAGACTCAACCAGTAGGGTACAGAGGAAGTGAGGCCAGGTCACAAAAACGCCACGCACTTACGTCTCCCTTCTTCTCCTGGAAGGCTGCCCTTGGCACCCCATCGCCAAGCAGTTACATGGACAGGCCATGTACAGATGCTCCGGCCAACAGCCCCAGCTGTGGTCACAGCCGACAGCCAGCAACAATGGCCAGGTGTGTGAGTGACGAGGCTGCAGGTGAGTCCAGCCCCCAGTGCAGAGTCTTCTCCAGCCTTCAAGCCGCCCAAGCTGATGCTGTCCCTTCTGAGCCCTGATAAAAACCACAGCTTTGTGAGCAACATAAACAATGGTTGTCTAAGCACCAAGTTTGGGTAAGTTATTATGCCTGATAGGTGCCAGAATGTAGTACGGTTCCTGGAAGAGGGGTGCTGTCGTGACAAACACCTAAAACATATGACATTGGCTTTGATGCCAGGTGGCGAGAGGAAGCTGGAGAAGCATTGGGAAGACTGTTGATCAAGATGAAAGCATGTGGCAGTAGTATGGGCACGTAAGGGACTACGTCGAGCAGGCCGACATCACGGGTGTAAAGGAAGGGCAGTGAATGCCCTTGGCGGCGTGAGGTCTCGTTGTGCCAGAGCAGCACGTTTCGTACCACGGCTGCCTGTAGTTTCGTGGAAAATCAGAAATAGACTTAATGAACTCAGTGAGCTGTCTGGAGTTTCCAGACAGAGTCTTCAAAGTACCACCTGGCTGCTTCTGGAGGTCAACGATAAAAGAAGTTAAAGTTTGACCTGTGAGCTGTAAAGGGACCAGGACTGACTGCATTTGAAGTAAAACGACCCTGTTGGTGATAAAGCATCCTCAAAAGAAGGGGTGACTTCCAGGTTCCATTCCCAGGACAGATAAACTAACAAATTCATCCTCTCAAAAACCAGCTATACATGCTGGATAAACCCAAGAAAAGAGTTAGCTGGGGCCTCTGTGGAGTAGACAGAAGCAGGCAAGTATTGGATGGGAAGAAGAATATGCATGCGGCGAGTCTCGTTCTCTGCAGCTGAGTCCAGATGGCTGGATCGGGTGGCGGTCACCAGGGCAGTGCCGGGCAGTGGGAGCTCTGATGGAAAGAGCCGCCATCCTGGCAGGAGGAGGCTGGGCAGGCAGGGGTGCCGGACAGTTAGGAGGGACCCAGAAAAGGAGAGAGCCAAGAAGGGGGCACACATTCTGTATAAAAGTCCTGCCGGGGACTCTTGCTGGAGCCCGAAGTACACGTGCGAGGAGCACACAGAAGCTGGACTGAGAACTGCGATTCGGTCATCATAGGCAGGACAGAGTTGGCGGTTCGGATCTAACTGAGTAAACGACCCATTAGAAATGCCAGTCCCTGGAGCGATACCACAGAAGACAGAGCTGCAGCCCAGGGCGATAACGGTCTCCAAGGGTCAGGAAAATGGGACGTGCATACAAGGAGAAAGACCCTGAGATGGAGCCCGTGTTGGCGTTACCAGACAATGACAGCCATCTGCCACTATGCTCATGAGAAAAAGGAAAAGTCTCTCAAATGAATGAAAAAAATAAAAAAACTCAAGCAGAGACATGGAAAATGCAAAAAAGTGTCCGAATGGAAATTTTAGAACTAAAAATTAAAACATCATAAATTTTAAAATTTGCCAGATGGGCTTAATTAGCAGATTGGACAAAATTATCAGTGAACTTGAATCTAGAATGATAGAAATCACCCAATGTGAAGAAGAGAGAGAAAAACACTGTGAAATTGGGTAACATCTGAGGCAGCACCCACGACATGCTGAGAGGAAAAGAAAACCTCGCACCCAAGAATTCCAATTAAAGGAGTGGAGCCTTTGACGATGAAGAGTAAGACATTTCAGTGGGTGGACAGCGTCCTTCTTCAGGAGCCTGCATTACAAGCAAAGCTACAGGGCTCCAGGGACAGAAGGAAGGACCCGGATGGACATATGGATCTTTAGAATGAATGGAGAACATAAGAAATGACAGGTATACAGGGAAACAGAAAATGACTATATTCCCCTTAATTTCTTTAAATCACATAAGGTTGGTTAAAGCAAAAAGTGGACACTGTCTTTGGGCTTACAGTGTACATGAAGGAACACATTTGACAATGATAATAAAGAATGAAGGTGTGAAGGGACCTGTAATTGGCAGTGTGGTACAGTGTTAACCGTGGGCAGACTGAAACATCCGGAGTGTGTATCGTAAGCCCTGAATAACCACGAAACTGACAATGCAAAGATGCACGACTTAAAAGTTAGCAGCTTCATTAGAATGGAATTATTTAAAAAACAGTCAAATGATCTGAAGGAAAGAAAGTAGCAAAGGGACAACAATAACAAACAGACCAACAAATGATCTGAAGGAAAGAAAGTAGCAAAGGGACAACAATAACAAACAGACCAACAAATGATCTGAAGGAAAGAAAGTAGCAAAGGGACAACAATAACAAACAGACCAACAAATGATCTGAAGGAAAGAAAGTAGCAAAGGGACAACAATAACAAACAGACCAACAAAAAATATCAAACAAGACGCCTAAATATTAATAGAATAAGTACTCTGATTAAAAGGCAGAGGTTATCAGAACAGATTTAAAAAAGAAAAAAAAGCAAGACCCAACTCTATACGGTCTACAAGAGAAGCGCTTTAAACATAAAGACAAAAAACAGGTTGAAAGTAAATGGGTGAAAATATGTACCATGCAAACAGTAAGAATAAATGGAAGTCATGGACATCAGATAAAACAGACCCCAAGACAACGAGTGTTGCCAAAGATAAGAATGGGCGTTTCATAAAGATAAGAGGACCAATTCATCAGGGAGACACAACAGTCATAAACGTGTGTGCACCTGATGATAGAGCCGCAAACTACATGAAACAAACATGACAGAACTCAAGGAAGAAAAACAACTCCACCATAGTAGTAAAATATTTTAACTCCCCTTTCCCAGCATTTGATAGAAGAGCGATAAAGACAGACAGGACCTGAACATTATAACTGATGTGTATCAAACGCTACGGCCACAACGGAAGATGCACATTCTCTCTGAGTGCAAACAGTCTGCTCACCGAGACAGACCATATTCCGAGCCACAGAAAAAGTCAACTGAATTTAAAAGAATTGCTATCACACAGACTGGATTAAGAAACTGTGGTACATTTATACAGTGGAGTATTATGCAGCCATAAAGAAGAAAGAAACCTTACCATTTGCAATAACATGGATGGACCTAGAGAACATTATGTTAAGTGAAATAAGTCAGACAGAGAAAGACAAATGCCATATGATCTCACTTATATGTGGAATCTAAAGAAGAGAATAAGTGAATGAACTAATCAGAAACAGTTTTGGAGACACAGAGGAAAAACTGAGGGTTGCTAGATGGGCAGGGGGGTGGGGATAAGGGGGAAGGTGAGGGGATTAGAAAACAGTCAGTAACCACAAGATGGCCACGGGGTTTTGAAAATTAATTTGGGGAACGTAATCAATAATGTTGTAAAGATTTTGTAGGGTATCCAATGGACACGTGTCCCATTTGGGAGACCACCTCAGGGATGATGTAGATGCCTGATCACTGCACTGTACACCTGAAGCTGAACAATAATGAATGCCAACTATAATATTATATATACATATATGTATATATATATATGTATGTATATACTTACAAGAAGTGGAGTACAGCATTAGGAATAGAGACAGTGGAAATGTAATGGCTGTGTGCGATGTCAGAGGGATAGTGGATGGGGGAGGGGGGTTCACACAGTGTGAGGGATATAAATGATAAACGTCTAAGTATTACTTTGTCTTGTGCACCTGAAACTAAAAAAAAAAAAAAAAAAAAAAAAAAAAAAAGAATTGCTATCACACAGACTATGTTCTCTGACCACAAAGGGATTGAATTAGAAATCAATAATGATAACTAGGAAACTCCCAGACTTATGGAGACCAATAACATCTAAACAATCCATGCTCAAGGAAGATATCAAAGGGAAATTAGAAAACATTTGAAACTGAATGATCATTAAAACAGTACATACGACAATTGATGGGATGCAGTTAAAACAGTGCTTAGAGGAAAATTTATAGCTTTAAATGGCTTGTATCAAAAATGAATAAAGGTCTAAAATCAATAACCTAAGTTTCTACCTCAAGAAGTAAGAAGAGTAAAATCAGCCCAGGGTAAGTAGAGGGGAGAAAATAATACAGATAAGGAAAGAAATAAGAAACCAACAAAAATAGAGAAAATTAACAAAGCCGAAAGCTGATTCTTTGAAAAGATCAAACAATTGACAAAACCCTAGCTAGACTGACCAAGCAAAAAGATGAGAAAAAGCACAACGCATCAATACCAGGAATAAAAAAAATGGTTGGTACTTCAGATCTTAAAAAAGATAAGAAAAAAGATAAGAAAATATTTTGAATAACTTTATGCCAATAAACTCAACAACATTAAAGATGTAGTGGATGTGTGAGGGATATAAATGATAAATGTCTAACTATTACATTGTTTTGTGCACCTGAAACTAATTTTAAAAATGTTTAAAAAAAAGATTTAATAAGAGACTATCATGAATAACTTTATACTAACAAAGCTGACAACTTTGGTTAAAAGGACAAATTCCTTGAAAAATACTACTTACCCAAATGTACATAGATGGAAGAAAAAATCTGAATATCTCTATAGCTATTTTTAAAAACGAGTTTTAAAATATAACCAAACAAACTTTCCCACCAAGAAAATTCCAGGCCCAGATGGTTTCACTAGTGAATTATATCAAACAGTTAGAGAAGAAATGACATCAAATTTACACACACCTTTCTGATAACAGAGGAGTAGGGGAACTGTCCCAACTTGTTTCCTGAGGCCGGCATAATCCTACTACCAGAACAGATACAGGCAGTACGAGAAAAAATCAACAACTACAAACCAATGTTCCTTATGACCACAGACAAGACAGACCCTACCAAAACTAGCAACTCAGGATGTTTAGCAACACATAAAAATGACAATGCATTATGACCAAGTAGGGTTGATCTCAGAATGCAAGGATGGTTAGCATTTGAAAATTAATCACCGTAATTTACCACGTTAACAGAATAAAGGAGGAACATCATATGATCTATTCAACAGATACACAAGAAAAGCATTTGACCAAATTACACCTCAAATCATAAGAAAAACCCTCGGTGAATGGAGACGAGGACTCCAACGGCTCTAAGGGGTGGAGATGTAAAATCTACAGCTAACGGTGTACTTAACGGTGGTAAATGCTGAACCTGTCAGCTTGGGAACGGGGCAAGCCTCCCCGCTCGCACCACTCCTGTTCAACGTGTGCTGGAGGCTCACGGTGATGGGCGGATGAGAAAGAAATAAATGCATACAGATCTGAGAGGCAGTGCACCAGTCTCTGTGGGTGAAATGCCACCTTGTGCCACACGCACGGGAGCAAGGACTTTCATCTCTGCTGTGCCAGCCCCTCCTGCACTTCTCCCAAGTCTGTGTCCTCTGAGCACATGCCGAGGACACGTGATGCTGGGCCATGTTCACGCCGATCCATCACTCAGGAAACGGAGCCTCTGGGGAAGGCCTCCCACGAGTCCTCCCTCTGGGGTCACTGCTCGTGACCCCGAAGGCGCTTGGTTCCCCCCACTGCAGGCAGCAGCCTCACATTTCTTTACCTAAACAAGGGCTTTGGGAAAAGGGCAGGCCCGGCAGTCCCCTGCCTCGCGGACTTTTAGCCCTCGCTGACTTTTCCTAAATTGCAGGTTGGTACAGAATTTCTGATGGGCTCCAGGTTTTCTGTTGTTGTTGCTGACAGAACGCTAGCCTGAGAGACCGTGGAAATTGACACGTCATTTCATTTTGCCTTTTTTCCTAAACCATTGATCTTCACCAGCACGTTAATAGCCTTTGTGTCTTTGTCTCAAATTGCACCCTGGGGAATGGACAGTGGGGCAGGTGACACCTTGGGCCTCTGTGGCAGTGCGTCTCTGTAGATGTAGATTTGGCGCTGAGTGGGGCCCAGTGGGACCGAGTTAGGAGGACGGGGCGGCTGTAGGGAGGGCAGCAGGCAGGGGAGAGCCCACGCTGACCCCAAGGCTCCTGGGTTTGAGGCAGCTCTGCCACGTCAGCCCTGTAACTGAGCCAGTGACTCCCTCATCTCTGCCTCAGTTTCCTCACATGTAAAATGAAACAACAGCAGGGAGGAGATAGCAGAAGAGTTTAGCCCAGTGCCTGGCACAAGTTAATTGTTGGGTAACAGCTCTGTCAGTGTCCCCTGGTGGCTCTCCACTACAAAGGGGCACTGAGGTGGGACCCCACCCCACAGCGGCCCTTTCTCTCTCTCCTGTCCCCAAGAGTCACCATGACACACGTCCCCCCGCCGCCCACCTCTCATGGGCTCCTCAGGGGGCCTGCCCAGCCACCTTCCCCATACGTCCTCCAGCTCCACCATCCTGTTTCTTGGCTTGCAGCCTCCCCACCATCAATATTTACCTAGCTCTTTCATTTGCTTGGCTGTTTATTTTCTGTCCCTGCCAAAGGCTGAAAAAGCAGCTCTCCAAAGGAAGTCCACATCCTACTCCCTGTACCCTGTGAATGCCACCTTCTATGCAAAGGGGGTCTTTGCAAACGTGACCAAGTTAAGGGTGTGGACATGGGGAGGCCATCCTGAGTGTCTGCTGGCCATCACAAGTTCCTTAAGGGAGGAGCCAGAGGTCATCTGACACACATAGGAGGTGGTGCAAAGGTGAGCAGAGTCTGGAGACGCTGGCCTTGAAGATGGACGTGATGTGGCCACGAGCCAAGGAACACGGGCAGCCACCAGAGCCTGAGCTGGGCAGGAGGGACCCTCCCGACAGCCTCCGGAGGGAGCATGGCCCTGCCTGCACCTTGATTTCTGGCTTCCGGACTCAGAGCTGGGGGAGAATGCCTGTCTGTTGTTTTAAGCCCCTGCGTCTGTGGTCCTTTGTTCCAGCAGCTGCACGACACGAGTTCGGTCCCAAAAGTTGTGGACGTTATCTGCTTTGCCTTCAGGAAGCTTTAGTGGGACAGAGAAGAAAACTAAACAAGTAAATATTATTACATCTGACTGTAATAAGAGCCAAGAAGAAGAAGATAAATCAGAGTCGCGAGCTAGAGAGAGATGGCTTCCCAGGAAGATGACATCTCAGCTGAGACCTGATGGAAGCCAGGGCAGGAGCCATGCAGGGTTTGGGGACAAGAGGGTCCCTGAGAAGATCAGCAATGCAAATGCCTTGAGACAGGCATGTCCTTGGTGCATCCCAGGGCCCCCAGGACGACAGCGCAGCTGGGGAGGACTGAGCTGGGAGAGTGAAGGGACAAGTTCAAACGGCGACAGGGGCCTCATGTCAGAGGATGGAGGACATCGCAGGGTCAGGATGGCAGAGAAGCTGCACCAGCCCTGCTAACTGTGGACGTGGGAAAAAGAGAGCGAATCCTGCATGATGTGGACGATGGCTGGCGGGATTTGCTGACGGGTGGGATGTGAGCTCTGAAAGAAACCAGAGAGCCAGGCGTGTCCCCTGGCCTGTTGGCCGGAGCAGCAGGAGGAGACGGACGGGGCTGGAGGGGGGCGTACAGAGCTGTGTGGTCAGCGTGTCAGGTACGAGAGATGATGAGATGGCCAGGCAGTTGTCGGGATGGACGTTGGCTCCGAGTCTGGAGTTCAGGAGGACGCTGCATCAGATGCATGCAGGGACACATCAGCGACAGTGGTCAGCGTGGTGGCCTGGAGGAAGTGCCTGGCACAGAGATGTGGGGGGCAGAGCAGTACCGCCCCACCTCCAGGAGGTGGGAAGATGGGAGGACCAACCAGGAGCCTGATGAGGCCCACAGGGGAGTGGCCTGCCGGGTCCCAGGACGGAAGGGCTCCAGGATGGGGATGTATCTGGAACCCGAGTGCTGCTGACTTTTTCAAGTGAGATGAAGACTCATTTTTGACCATCGATTTGACAACCTGGAAGTTGCTGGGAACTGGGCTGAGAGAGACCTGGAGGGGAGGATGTGGACGCAGTCAGGGAAGACCTCACTTCTGTACAGGGGAGCAGAGCCGTGGGGCCGTGGGGCAGGGGTGAAAGGGAAAGAGGTTTTCTTTTTGAAGAGGGACCAACGGCAACCTTTCATGCTGGTGATGAGCGCAGTCACGCAGAGAAGAGAGGACCTCATGTATGGGGGGAAGGGTGGTGCTCCACGGGGCAGCCCATCCTCTGGGGACAGCCAGGCAGAGGGCCTGTGACCTGGATCTCCTGACAGGAGCCCCTCCCCTCCGAGCCCTGATTTCCTTCTGTAGCCAGAATCATGCCATCAGACGGGGGTCTGCCGTGGGAGAGGGCGTGTGTGAGAGCAGCAGGAGTCAGCCGGGGGGCTGAGGCGGGCGCCTCATGAAAGGTGGCGAGTTCAAGTGGGACCAGTCTGCACGGTGGTGGGGGTGGATATTGGGGGGCTCTGAGGATGAGTCCTGGAATCCCAGTGGGACAAGGAGGAGGGGTGCTGCCTGCATGGGGAACGTGAGGACGGCTGCCAACGGAGTGGGGGTCTCGGTGCTGCAGCTTGTGGGTGAAGACCTGCAAAGGAGGCCCCAAGGGTCTCGTGAGAGGAGACATATAAGCCTTAGCACGGGCCAACACACAGTAGAGCTAAGAATGGTCACGGCAGTGTGGTCGCACCATCTCTGAAGTGACTACTCCGTGTCCAGGAGCGAAGGGATGGTGCCCGTTTCTTCCCTGATGACCCCTAAGAGTTAGAAACCAGCTGAAGGGCACAGCAGCCCCAGGAGCCAGTGAGGGAATGCAGCTGTGAGTCGTGGGGACAAGTCTGTCACCGTCGCCCGGGCTGGTGCCTGCAGCCCCGAGGAGGTCCTCTGTCTGGTCTGGCCAGTCACACAGTAGGTCCTCAATTCATGCGTGTCAGTTTCACAAGGACAGTCTGGGCTGGGAGGCTGAGAAGGAAGGGCTGAGGCCAGCAGGGAGCCTGTGAGGCCCTGGGCTGAGGGTGAAGGCCGGGCATCCTGCTGGCTGGGAGACAAGTGCCTGACAGCTCGCTGGGTTTGGCCCCATTTGCTAGGAAATTTGCAGAGACAGGAGAGTTAGTGCCGTTGCCTTGGCAACCGCTCTGTCACATTATAATGAGGCTGGCAGTGGAGAGAGGCTTGTCTTAAAGAAGCAGGAAGCATATCGATTTGCCGGCGGCTTCCTGAGGCTCCTTCCTGGCGCTCTGGCCGAGTTCCATCAGGCAGACAGCAGGAGATGGGATGCTGGGGGTGCCCAGGACCTGCTGTACCAGCTGAAGAGCAAAGGAGGGCCTGATGGCTCCATACCCCCTGGGCCACATCCCAGCACAACTCAGGGGCTCAGGGCTGGTGTGAGGGACACGGCAGCCACCCCAGACCAGCAGGACCCTCAGAGCCTGGCACGCACCCACCTCTGCTTGGAGCCACCGCTCTGAGGAGCTTCATGGAACCCCAGCTGGGAAGGCTAGTGGGTAAGAGGAAAGACAAGAATCTAAGGTGGTCAGCACAGAGGGGTGGCAGTGTCACTGACTTCAGACCACCCACAGGGGTGAAGGGAAGCGAAAAACTCAGGGGAGCCTGCTGGTGGCACGGGAGGGGGCGCTGAAACCCCCTAAATCTAGAAGTGGGACCACTGACAAGAGGATTGTGGCTGCAGGACGGAACATAAACATTACAAACCCCGACAATGTGAAAATAAAATAAGCACTAAACACGCAAAGACGGGAAAGAAGAGGCCAGAGGAAGAGGACACGACAACCGCCCGTCTTTCTGACCAGGACGCGGTCGACGCGCGTCTGAGGCCGACGGTGAGCGGTCTGCTGGACTTTCTTTCCCACGTTAGAACGTTCTTCTAGGGGATAACATCCCATGTGGTGAAGATAAACCAGCTTTAGTTAGCAATTTCTTCAGTCTCCCCTTGGTGTCCGGTCCTTTTGTCAAGTTCAAGTGCAATGCAGGGCCTCTGAGTGGCACAGCACGTGCGGGACCATCTCGCGGTTGTGCGTGAGGCACTGTCCTGGCATTTCCACGGCTGCGACTCGTTCACTCGACTCAGCAGGCAGCGAAGGCCCGGCCTCATCGACCCCACTCGCAGAAGGCGGCTTGCTCGCGGTCACAGGGTCGGGGTGTGGGTTGTACGGCGACCCCCAGCCAGTGACGACGCAGGTTGTTATGGGGAGTGGGCTCCTGCTATTGTGTTCTCCTTTGTATCCTGTTTCCTTGTCGTGATAGAATAATGAGTCTGTCATGTTTTAAAAACAGCTTTCTTAAGATATAATTCACATAGCTGACAATGCACCCATTTAAAGTGTACAAATCAAAGGTTATTGGTATAATACATCATTATTTCTTTCAATTGTGGTAAACATTATATATATATGTACACATATATATACATATATGTACATATATATGTGGTACAATGTTAGCCGTGTTTACGTGTACAATTCAGTGGCATTAATTACATTCACCGTATCGTGTGTCCATCGCCACTGTCTTTTCTGACACTTTTTCATCACCCAAACAGAAATTAAGTAATCACTCCCCATGCTTCCCACAGCCCCCACTCCCAGTGTCTGGCAATTTCCAATCTGCTGTCAGTCTCTATCAATCTGCCTGTTCTAGATGCCACATATTGTGAGTGGAACCATATAGCATTTGTCCTTCTGTGACTGGCTTATTTCACTCAGCAGGATGTCCCCAAGGTGCGTCCATGTGGTAAGATGGGTCAGGATTCCCTTCCTGTTTCAGGCTCAATAATATTCCACTGTGTGAATGCACCACGTTTTGTTATCTGTCATCCGTCGACGGACACTTGGGTTGTTTCCATTTGGGAGCCAGTGTGCATAAGGCTGCTATGGACATGGGGGCGCAAATATCTGTTGCAGACTCTGCATCCATTTCCTTTGGGTGTGTACCCAAAAGCAGGATTCAAAAATAAAGACGATCCTTCTGAAGTTGGGTGTTAGATCTTAGTCCATGCGAGGAAATCAAGGCGGCTTCCTCCTCGTCGCATAGAAACAAACGCCCCAGGACGGGCGTTCGCATCCCAGCTCCCTAACCATGCCGCGTACCTCTGAGCCTCTGTCCTCTTCTGCACACTGGGGACAGTGGCAAAAGGCTAAGGGAGAAACAGAGGTGGGGTGCCTGGTGGGCCAAAGGCTCTCAACGCACTCTCAGCACCTTCTTCACAGTTCTCTCGATGTTTTTTATCAAAGATTTTAAAATACAATGTTCAAATGTTTTTACCCATTCTTGTATTGGATCTTCTCAAGACATGCAATGTCGGCAGCATTCATTCCCATTCTACAGAAGTGGAAACTGAGGCTGTGAGCCACAACCTGGAAGAGAAACGACCAGACACTGTCCCTCCAGCTCCAAATGCAACACTCTCTGCCTACACTTTGCTGCATCTCTCAGCCCGTGCAGGGCCACAGGGGCTCACAAACAGCTTTCTTTCATTCATTCCTGGGTCAATAAAAGAGAGGAGGGGACAGAGAGTAAAAGAACTCCCACAGCTCGCCTTCTCTGTTCTCCCAGCACCATCTCATCTCAGAACCTCAGGTCCACCCTGGCTGAGGGCAGACCACCAGGAACTCTGTGCTTTGAACACCTCCCGGTGGGAAAGCCCGCCCCTTAAAGCCCAGCCCATCTTTGCTTCCTGTCCAGGCCGCTCTGCCCTCTGGGGCTCAGAGGGCAGACCTTTGAGGGAAGGCGTGGCTGCTGCAGCACAGTCTGCTCTCCTCAAGGCACATTTGCTCAGCGCCCTCCCCCAGTGCCCAGAGGCATGGTGACCCTGCAGGAGCTGGCATCTTGTCCTTGCTCTGGAACGCCCTGCGTGACCTGACCTGAGTTACCCTCCACCCTGCCTCAGGGCTCTAGTGTCCCCTTCTGTGATGTGACAGGGCTGGGCCACATCACTCTTACAGCTCTTCCTCCTGGGGTTATTGGGTCTGGAGACTCTTGCTGGTAGATATGTTCTTTATAGAGTTTGTTTGCCAAAGACTCAACACTAAACAATGGGACATGCTTCTAGATGCCTATTGCCACCCCACCTTCTCAGAAAATAAAGGTGCTTGGGGACTTCTCCCCCCAAATGAGGAATTAAAATGGAAAATGCTGCCCTCAAAACAAGCTCCTGTAGTCAGACTGGGATCACCGGCTGGAAGCACATTTGAAAGCAGAGCACAGGGTGACAAAGAGAGGGAGGACGCACCTCTCCACACCCACTGGGAGGTGGTCCCCAGGGCAGGATGTAAGAGGGTGGGCGGGGCTCAGGGGTCAGGAAGCCACCGCCTGGCAGGTGAGCTACTCTCCTCGGTTCCGCTCACCTGCCAGCCAAGGCTTCTTGGGGGAAGCTGCCTGGGGGAAGTGCGCCACCCCCACCCTAGCCCTAGAACCTCCTTCTTGGGTCAGAGCCTCAGGTTCTCTCAGTAAAGAGTGACCTCTGAGGACACGGTCCGCTTTTCTGTTCCATACCTCTTGGAGATGCCAAGACTTTCATCCTAGGCCTGCACCCCAGCTGCCACTCACCCCTCCGCATTCTGCGTCCACTCATGGAGTCTGGAGGGCCAGGGTCCCCAGCACTGGCCGCTCCTGCGTCCGGATTCCAGATCCGAGGGGCCTGGACCTCAGCGGCAGCTGCCGCAGGCCAGGAGGGAGTTTTCTCACCGAGTTAAATTTCCCCCGCCTTTTTGATGTCACATCCTGTCCCAGCCTGCTTCCCCGCCGGCCGCCGCCCTCCCTGCTCCCGCGCGCGACTGTGGCGCGCGGGTCCCTCTGCGCCACCCGCCCCCGCCCCTTCCCAGCAAACTTTTGGCACCCGCCGGCGAGCCGCGCCTCGGAGCGGGGCGCGGGGAGCCGCCGGAGGAGGGGCCCGGAGGGGCCGCCCGCCCCGCCCCGCCCTGCCGGCCCGCCCCGCCCGGGGCCGCGGAGCTGGGACCGATCAATATGCAGAGCGGAGGCTCCGCGCAGCAGATCCCGCGCGCCTCCGGCTCCGGCTGCTGAAGGCTCGGGGACACGACCAGGTGCCGCCGCGGAGCCAGCAGAGCCGGGAGCGCGTCCGCGTCCACACCGCCGCGCTGCCGCCGCCGCCGCCGGCGAGCACCAGGCTCCTGCATGCCAGGACGTTGGAGGTGGCAGCGAGACATGCAACCGGCCCGGAAGCTCCTCAGCCTCCTCTTCCTCGTCCTGATGGGCACCGAACTCACTCAAGTACGTGCATTCAACGCCATTTTCCTCCGTGCGTGCGAGGCGCCCGCCCGGCCCCCTGCGAGCCCGACAAAGTCGGGGAGCAGCTCCGCGCAGCCGGTGCCCCCTGCCCCGGCGCCCGAGCCCCGCGGTAGGGGTGGAGGGAGGTGGGGTGCAGACGAACCGAGACTGGCGCCGAGCGTCCCAGGACCCCCAGCCCTGGCCCAGCGAGGTTGCACAGCGGGCCCCTTACTCCCTGCCGAGAAGTTCCAATGGCAGCGCGAGGGGGTCATTTAGCTGCTGTTGTTATCTGGGGGAGACAGAGCAGGATGCCCAACCCCCCAGTGTTTTCAGAGGTACATCTGACCTAACTCCCACCCAACCCCCCACAGCCCGCTCCTCTGAAACGTCCCTGCCTTTGGTTACAATGCTGCCCTTGGCGCTCCCCAGGCAGGCGATGGCAATGGTGCCACTGAGACCAGACCCGGAAGGGCAGGTGGTGGGGTGTGCCGGGCTGGGGTGTTTTGTGGGCTCAGTGTGGAGGGCTTGGGGGGGGGCCGGGGTTGTGGCCACATGCTCAGCATGAAGTATGAGTGGCGAGCTGCCGTGTGCGTGTGGGGACCTCTGGGCATTTCGAGCGGGCTTATCATCCCCTGAACAATGTATCAATAGAAAGCCTGTCTCCAGCTGGTATTCTCCATTTTAAAAATGTGTTTCTGAGCTGGCAGGTCTGGGAGGAGGAGGAAGGGTGTCTGTGAGCGTCGGGTTGGCTGTGTTGCTTTGGCACCATGGTGTTGGGGAGAGCCTGTTAGCGTTGGGAGCCAGGCTGCTCGGCAGTGACATTAAAATGCCCTTTCGATGGTGCCACTGTGCCATGCTTTGAGCTGAGACGCTGGCCTTTGCACCTGCAAGTCCGGGAGGAGGGAGGGCAGCCCACACCTTAGCCTCAAGCCCCAGATGCCCGACCCCCCCCCTCAGAACAAAAGAGGAAACAAAAGAGAGAAGAGAGGGTGCGAGGTGGATCACAGGAGAGAAAGCTCTGGAACAAGCTTCCTGGTTTTGCCCGAAGCCCTTGCCTGCTCCCTGGCTCTGCTGGAAAGTGCAGCCTCAGCCAGCGTGCTGTCCCACTTAACCTCGGAGGCCCCAGACAATGGCCAGTGGCCCTGAAGAGGTGCAGCCGGGGTCTGCGAGAGAAGTTCTCTTGGTGGCCGGGCAGGCCTGGCCGAGGGGCGGGCTTGTGCCCTGCGGATGGACAGGTGCATGCGTGCACGTGCACACTCACACCCCACAGACATGAGCACACAGGCATGAAGGAGCCAGGCAAGTAGCCACTCACGGCTTGTGCCTTGTGTAGACTTCTTGGAGAAGAGTGGCTGGTGCTGGGTGGCCCTGGGAGTGGCTGCCCTGAGGGTCTCCAAACCTTCGCGGGCTTCTCACCTCCAGGTGCCCTAAGCGTCTGTCCCCATACCACCGCATACATCTCCATAGGCTCTCCTCCTCACGTCTTTTTAAAGATCCCTGTTCTTCGAAAAAACTTTTGGTTCAGCTTCAGTTGGAAGCTTTGTCTCCATGGTGAGAGTGTTTGCCCATGTATCCTAACAGTGGAGGCCATCTGAGTCTCGGCCAGACCACACACACACACACACACACACACACACACACCGGCATCGTCACCCTGCATCCTGACTGTCCCATCAGGACCCTGGTCAGCTCCCCTGCCCTGAAGCCCTCCCCTGGGGCAGGAAGGGAAATGTTTTCTTTGGGAGGTGCCTCTTCCTGAAGCGGAGCCTGGGATCTCGCAGGGGGATGTGTCCCTCAGGGCAGCCCGACAGCCGGGAGGCACCTCCTCCCCTCCTTTCCCCTCCCCCCACTGCACTTGGAGGGCCCTACCCTCCCTGTGCCACCTCGGAGCCTTCAGAATCTTCCATGGGAGGCCTATTGTCTGTAATTGTGGTGAGATTTTAGAGGAAAGGCTCAAGTAGCTGAAATCGCTCCAACGAGAAGGATTTAGAGGAGGAGTTAGAGAGCGGCTGCCTTGGTCCCGCCCAGGTGGACCCTGTCGGGCCACTTTAGCAGTGACCTGTAGGGTGGGGCCCAGGAGTGGGAGTGGGTGTGGGTGTGGACGCAGGGCTGGATTGCTCTGAATCGGAGGCTACGTGGGGACATCCATGCTGAAGAATCTTGCTTTCTTGATCCCAAAGTGATTCGACCCTAGGGAGCCACAGTACAGGGTCCCTCCGTTGTAATTGGATTAAATACCTCTGGGCGTCAGGGCACGGAGAACAGAGCGCTGGCGGCTGAGCTATGTGGTGTCTGTCCCCTCCATCCTTTTCCTCTCCCTCTTTAGGTAGACTGCTCCCATAGCCACGTCCTCACGTCTAGGGCCCTTCCAAGGGACCTGAGGGTCCAGAGCCGCTGTGCTTATGGCTTAGCCAGCGTCGGGTTGGGAACAAGTCAGGAACGTACAGATTTTACCTGCATGTTATCAGTGCTGCCGGAAGGGCTCAGACAGACGGGCCGTGGGAGCAGAGCACATGGCCCGGCCATCGGTCCTCCCGACAGCTCGCTTACGATGAGCCACTCAATCACATGCCAACTGTTGGTCGATGGCCTACTACGCGCCAGGCTTGTGGGCCCTGATGAACTTTGACATCAGACAGAAAGACGTTTTCCTTGGTCTTGTTCTGTGATTTTTCAATAAAAGGGCTGGCGTTTCGCACCTGTTGAGAAGCATCGTGTGGAGTTTCCCAGCCAGGATGGGCAGGAGTAGATCTCTCTGTTCTGGGGGGCCTGGGACAGTGCTAGGGCTCCCCAAGCTCCCGGCCCACCTCAGATAGAAGCGTGTTCCCTGTATGGGATGGCCTGAAAGGGTTGGGAAGCTCTGTAACAAGGACCTTGAACCTAGCTGCCCTTCCTCTCACTCCAGTCCCACCAGGCACAGTCTGGTGACCTTGGGAGAAGCTTCTGACCTCTCAGCCTGAACTTCCACCCTTTTGGACCAAGGAGGATTAAACTAGAGGAAGTCTCCCTACTACAAACCCCAGTGCCATTCTTTCAGCCACTCCCCCGTCCCTGTTTCCACACACAGTTCTTGGATGTCAGCTGGTCAGGTTTAACATGGTCAAACCTGGGCTTACGATGCCGAGCGAGTCCGAGGCTCACCATCTGGCATCGGGCTGACGGGCTTTGTGGGAACACTCAGGGCCTGCCGTAATGATTTGTTGAAGAGCCACGAGAGTCTGAACCCAGTGGGACCCCAGGGAGGTCTGCCTTGGGAACTGGAGGAAGCCGTGGAGAAGGGTGACGTGTGAGCGGGGCCCCATGGTTGCATCTGGGTCCAGCAGTGAGCCAGGGCAGGAAGATGGGGCAAGAACAGGTGGGCAGAAGGGGGCTTGCACACAGAAGCCGAAGCATGAAGACGGGTGGCCGGACGGGGGTGGGAGGGACACCTTGGTGCTTAGACAGGGCTCAGTAAAGGTGTGCTGAGAATTTGTATTTAAGAGTAAAGCAGAGCCTTTCTCATCAGCCCCGATAACCCCAGGCCGGGCGTGGGGAGACCCTGGTGGGATTCCAGCTGTAAATGACCACAGAGCTCCTTGAGTGCCAACTGTGGTTGTCGTGTGCCTTCAAGCTTTATGGGGTGACCGCTGTGTGCTCGGCCCCAACTTTGATGAGCTGTTTTCCAGTGTAGGCGCCTGAATAGAGAGGTGCGCAAACCCCGGGCTGCCATCTGGCAGGTGTGGTGGGTGCTGAGTACGGATATGGCGGGGGTCACAGCGGGACTGGCATGGCGTTAGCCCCCCAGAACCCCGCTGAGGCCCATCGCTGCACGTCTGTTCTCTTGTTTTCAGACTTAGCTCGCTCTACAGTGGAAGACCCCAACCCGCTGCCCTGAACAAATGTAACGAGAATTAAACACCCACATTTTGTCACGTGCTCGCGCCTAAACTTGGGCCGGGTGACCCAGTGACTTCCTGTCCATCTGCCCCTGCCTCTTGTCTCCCCCAGCTAAACGTCGAGGGCCACATCTGCCCTGGACACTGAGTGTTGGTGGTAGTGGGTGTGGGGGTTCGGGGAGCCCTGGGGTCTTTTCCTGAACCAGTTACACAGTTCAGAACACATGGAATGTACTCCGCATTCACACTGAAGTTGGCCTCTGCCCCAGGGGACTCCACGGGAGAGGGACACTCCCAATTCCAGCCGTAAGTCCTCAACCCTAGGCAGCTGCTTCGTCTCCGAAAGCAATTTGCTTCTCATCCCACTGACTCCAGTCTTCCCTAATAAAAAGAAAGGTAATTTTCTGCCTTGGGTGGTATTTATTACTAAAGTTATCAGGCCTTGTAATCAGTATTAACATCAGCGTGTAAAGTAATACAAAAGTAATTAGTAGCTAAACTGAATTAGATGCATGGCAACCAGAGCCCAGAGCCGGGCTGAAGGGAGGGAGCCAGTCTGGGGCTCTGAAGATGCTCTGTGGACGTGCTTCCCACTCTGAAGCCAGCAGCCAGAAGGTCCCTCTCACGTGGAATGGCAAGGGGAGGAGAGAGTGGAAAGAAAGGGAAATGCACACCGCTTCGTTTTCTAGATTATTACAATACAAGCAACTTGCCAGGAGCGTGAGGCTCTGAGGGGTAACAGCAGAAGTCAGGGGTAGTATTTTCTGAGGGTTAGCACGTGTCGAGCTCCCTGCCTGGAGCTTAACCTGGCTCACGCCGTGACAGTCCCCACAACCCTCTGTCATTGTCCTTATTCTCAAAATGAGGAAACCAAGGCTTAGGGGGGTTAAGGAACCTGCCTAATGGCCCAGAAGTAAATGACAGAGGCCAGGTGTAGTCTCAGGTCAGTCTGACATCCAAGACACCTGAGTTCAGGTTCTTGTTAAGACAGAGAGGAAAATAAAAAGTACAGAAAACGGCTCAGTGTCACTGAGAACCAGTAAAGAAGCCAGAGCACGCTGAGCCATGAGAGATATGTTTGAGGGCCCGGTCAGCCGTCCATCTAGCTGTGTGGCCAGATGTTCGCCTGCCACTGACCTTGAAACTTGGTTTTTTAGTAGGGGAACAGCAGGGCACAGGGAGGAGTATTTGGCGGGGCCAGAATGCGATCATTCCTTCTTACCACTAAGGATGGGTGACCTCAAACGAGACCCTTCACCCTTGAGGAACCGACACCCAAGACTTCAGAAATAGGACCAAGTTGTACTTAGCTTGTGGCTCCGGGTCCAAGGAAGGCCTTCTCGCGGACACCGGCTCCCCTCCTTCGGCACCCAGGTTAGATCTCTTGACAAATGCCTAGTGACAGTGGGAGACGGTACCTTTGCTCTCAGCAGTGTTCAAAAGACACGGGCCCTGCTCGGCCTGACCCAGGCAACAGGCATTTGGCCCGTACAATCCTTATATACAGTTCAATGACATTTCACATCTGGCTGGCGGTCGGTAAGAGAGCAGGTGACTATGAAGAGTCCAGGTGGAAGATGGGAGGATGCTGAACCCCCAGCCTTTGTCCACAAGCAGGTGCTCAGGTAACAACAGTGTCACCTCAGAGACGCTCACCCAGCGCTCTTCAGTCCCACGCAGCAGGTTTAGTGAGCACTCCCGAAGCCCTCGGAGCCCAGACCTCCCAGCAGAGATGGCGTGTAGTGCTGTGTGGCTGTCACCAAGGGTTCTGGAGAGCAAGCAACTCCCACTTGCTTCAGGTGATGCGTTGGGTGTCTGAGGGTTGAAGAAAAGGCAGAGATAGATCTGTAAATATTATAAATAACTTACTCAACACCCCAGGGTGTTGGTTGTAAGTCTGACAGCTTAACAGGAGTCAAAAGACGCAAAGCCAGCCATTTGTCAACGGTTGTGCTCTCAGATATGAGTCTCCGTGTCCCTGCCCCGCAAAAGCACCCACCTGCTCCCGCTCCGGGCAGCCGGCCCGAATCTTGTCCTGTTGACGCAGGGGCAGAATCAATGTGAGTGGCAGCTAGGGAGAGGGCGTCAGTGAGTGGCATGATCGAGTCACTCCATAAGCAACTCCTGGGACTTGAAAATAGGCGATTCCCCCAGAGACAGCAGCAACTTTTGGTGGAGGTGGCTGAGAAGGTTTCCGAGGCCACGTCCGGCTCAGCAGGCAGGGACCCTCGTCCTTGTGGGATGGTGGTGATGGCCCTGAGGGCGGAGGAACTCAGTCTCTAGAATCAAGCAGCACCAGAGAGCTTGCTCCAGCCAAATGCTGCATCCTGGGCATTGCCTGCATCCCTGGCTGGCCCCACAGTGGACTCTTAGATGTTTTTATAGCGACATCCACGTCTCATTCATGTTGGCGTCAATTAATTAATGTCAAGATCAACTACTTATTCAGTGGAAAGCAGACTATCCTTCTCAGCTAGTTGTGCTGAGTTTCCTCACCTGGAAAGTAGAAGCGGTAATGTTTGTGGGGTCCCCGAAACCAGTTCAGTCCAGAGGGCGATATGCCCACTGAATTATCTTGTCATGCTCTTCAAAGTGCCACGCAGAATGGGATCCATTTCTGTTGGGCGATTGACAGAACACGGACCTGTGGCCCCGCGGTCTGGACGTAAGCCAGTCTGAGGCAACAGTTCGGAAGGCAGCGTGGAACTTTCCAGAGTGGGAGAGCAGGGTATGGGAGGGGCCCAGAGTGGGGAGGGGTCGAGGTGGGCTGGCCCAGCTCTGGCCCATGTGTCTTCCTCACACGTGGCAGAGGTCGGGCAGGAACACTGCAGGGACGCATGTGACTGCAAGCTGCTCAGACATGGCAGCTGTCCCCTCGCCTTCCTCTGGCCAAAATGTCAGGCCACACGGCCACGCCCGACGTCAGTAGGGAGGCCCAGCAAGGCGCCTCCAGGAGGAAAATCCTCTTACAGGAAGGACATGAGGGACAATAATGTCTGCCCCTGTGTAGACTCGAGGCCACAGGAGGTGGAATGAAGGGGACATTTGGATCAGACTGCCCGTGGTGGTCCTGCATGGCTGCTGGGAGAGGGGCCAGGACACCGCAGGCTCCTCCGAAGATGCCTGGCTCGAGACCAGTCCTTCCTGCTTCAAGAATGTCCTTCCCCAGCAGAGGAAGGGGGCGCAAAGGGCACGTGCAAGGCGTGTGGAGCAGAGCAGCTCCATGTGGCGCCAGTTCCTCTCCCCTCTTCCTCCCACCTCCTCTTTCTCCTACCTTCCTTCTCTCCTCCCCCTTTCTCCCACTCCATCCCCTTTTCTTTCTCTTCCATCTCTTTCTTCCCTTCTTCTTTCTCTCCCCTTCCATGTACAATAGCTTGAAAACAATATGCATATTTTTAAATAGCAAAAGGGCATCCAAACTTTGTCCTTTAGGGGATGTCCCTTTGCCAACGAGCAAGGGGACTGGCCGGACCTGGGCAACTTTCGACCCCAAGGACCTCAGTTTTCTGTCTGTGGAATGGAGACATCAGATGTGTGTCACAGCGGTTGCAGGGCTTCACTGGGTCCTGCCCCAGTACCACATGTGTGCATGTCCCTTGTAAGAGCGACAGGATTTTAGGCAGCAGGATGCATCACAGGTAACATCAGTGCTCGTTTTGAGAGCTTTGAAACGGGGCTGTGGAGGTTTGCATGCGTGCTGGTGAACTTGCCCAGAGCCCACCAAGGTCAGGGATGGGCTGGGCTGGCATGAGGATGGAAACCTGGCCAGTCCGGTGCGTCATGACCAGTGACCCAGCACTGCAGGCCTGCGCCAGGAACCATGTGGAGAGGGGCAGCGCACAGCCTTCCCACGGGCAGGCGTAGGCGACGAGGGCCTAGGAATGTTCTGGCAGAAATGCGTGTGCTGGGCCCCCGTGCACTGTGGAGTTGTGTAGGCATCTGTGGTCACGCAGACTCTGCTCCTCCCAGGATTCGTGAGATTTCCCGGTGACCGTGTGCTATGGTCTGGATGTTTGTGTGTCCCCAAAATTCCTATGTTGATCCCCAAAGATGAGGGCAGTAGCAGGTGGGGCCTGTGGGAGTCCTTTGCCCTCACGAACAGACTCAGTGCCTTATAAAGGGGCCCCGGGGGGCTCCCTGGCCCCTCCTGCCCATGAGGACACAGCGAGAGGGCGCTGACTGTGAACCTGGAAAAGGGCTGTCACCAGAACGTGACCTGGCCGGGGCTTGACCTCAGCCTTCCAAACTCCAGAACTGTGAGCAATAAATGTCTGTTGTTTCCAAGCCACCAGTCGGTGGAATGTTGTTACCTCAGCTGAGCTGACGGAGACGCCGTGGCATGTGAAGGGCAGAGGTGAGCCGTGTGTTTGAGCTTGGCCCTGGGTAGCCAGCTCACCTTGTGACCTCAGACGGTCTCGTCATCTTTCTAAGCCTCACCTGCTAGGTGCAGCCGGCAATAGCAGCGCCCCATGGGCACCTGTAAGGATAAAGGAACATCGTGCAGTTAATTTGAGGGTGTCTGGGCCACGAACCTGCTCAGTCGCTGTAATGAGAGACTCAGTTGCAAAAAGAAGCTGTGTGAAAATTTGGGTTTAAATTCCTCCTTAAGCAGACTTGCTGTTCGCCGACACCACGGACCCTTTGATTGAAATGCCTTCACTCTTCAGCGATCCATAGTTTGCTTTTGGAAATACCGTGTAGCATCCTGAATCAAATTGCACTGGCTCAAGTCTTCTCGGATGACCCTCTCACATGCGTTAAAAGCAGCATTTCTCCTCCGGAATCACAGATTCCAGACCCTGGAGAGGACTCTGCTTCGGCATTAGAGGAGTTGGAAGTGATTACCTCGAATGTCCCCGTGGGTTCGAGCAGCACGATGCCGGCTCCGGCTGGGCGGTGAGCAGGCCACATACCACACACACCCCTGTCCTGTCCACACACTCCATCTGGGAGGGAGGAGCGAGAACCGTGTCTCTGTTCGATTCCCTATAAACATAGACAAGTAATGAAGACCGGGATTTAAAGGGAGCCTGGTGGGTGTGAGTCAGCTTTTCCTCCCAGAGCTCTCAGGTCAGCTTAGGGCCCAGGGAGGCGGAAGAGTTCCACGGTGCAGGCCACAGCTGACAAGCCCAGTGTGACCCACAGCCGCCCAAAGCCACATTTAAAAGGCTGCTTCTCAGCCTACCCTGAGGGGATGCGTAAGTCCATTCTGACTCCCCAACAGGACCGCAAACTCAGGAGAAACATTAGGTTGGTGCAAAAGTAGTTGAGGTTTTTACAATTATTTGTAACCTTTTAAGTCACAATTACTTTTGCACCAACCTAATAGAAGAGAGGTTCAAACCTCTGGGCTGGTCTGCTCTAACTGCCTGTCCCCTAGAGGGTCGGAGTGAGTCCCCGGGCCTGGGGGACTGATGGCAGCCCACCCACCAGTCTGCCAGCCACTCTTCAGAGCAGCATTCAGCCTCATTGTAGAAAACCACCTGGATTTCCTTTCCTCCGTTGAGAAGCGAGAAGCCAGCCACGTTGGCACTCTTCAAATTTCAAGTACCAACTGGAAGTCCTTGTGGGACATAACTGACATGAAATCAAACCAGAAGTTCTTCAAACCAGGAGTTTTTTTCTTTGTATCTGCCGGTCTGGGGCATCACCTTCCCAGCACATAGCTGAGAGGCATTCTCACATCCGACTGTACCCCCACACGTGTACGGCCATATCCACAGCGTCTCTTGTCCATGGTCTTTAGGCAAAAGCAGCTCTTAAGGGAGCTGGAGAGGTCCCCAGAGACATTGAATCCTGCTCTGCCACTCATCACTCAGCTGAGGGTCTCCTCTGGGCATGTTTGGTCTCCTGCAAAGTGGGGATGGCAAGGACTGGCGCCCCCCAGTGGGGGGCATGCCCGCTCCTGCACTAACACTTAATCCTCACAATGCCGGGAGACGAAGGTTACTATTATTAAGCCCATTTTAAGAGATGGGGAAACTGAGGCACAGAAGGTCAAATTACCTTGGCCAGGGTCCCACAGCCAGTAGGTGGCAGCACCCGGGCTGGAACCCAGGCTGCCCAGCGCCGGCATGTGTGCACAGAGTGCTCATTCTGAGATCCTTTCTCCGGCATGTACTGGGCCGGTTGTGAGGAGGTGTTTGTTCACGCACGGTGCCCGGCCATGGAGAGTGCCTGGGAATCTGCTCCTATTGTCTTGGCGTCACATCTGTCCCGGGTGCACAGCGCACGCGATCCCCTGTCTCGGTTCTGACCTGGGGTCTGCAGCACTCTGTACCACACCCACATCTTACATTTAGGAATTAAATACCTGCAGCTTCTGAGACCATCGCCTGAGGGTTTTGTAGATGGGATTGGGCTGAGTAAGCAAGCGGTCGCCGTCCTTCTGCAGTGGGAAGTGGGTAGGAGCGGCCCGTGTCCCTGAATCTGTGTTGAATGTGCATTGAAAGAGAAAGGGGCAGTGGGGTGAATGCTGCCTCCAGCACCCACGGGTGTAACGTGGCCCGGCTGGTTGCGCGGAGCCTGCAGTACCAGCTCGCACTGGGAGATGGCGCCCTTCCCCAACAGTTGGGGTTCGTGGCATCCTACCCAGAAGCTGCCACAGATCCCGGGGATTAAATCAGGAAAACAAACCAGAGAAACCCCTGCAGCTGGCGGGTCTCACACCCAACACTGAGGCCAGGACCATGCTGGCTGTTACTGAGTCCCTTTTACAAATGGGGACGGAGCAGAGAAGTAGTGTCCTAGGAAGGTGGTGTCCATCATAGGTGGGCATCGAAAAGGCTGGCTCCTTCCTGCCAGTGTCCATCCGGGAATGGAGATAAATTTTCACCCAGGCAGAAAAGAGTCTAGGAAGTGATGGAGGATGGTCCTTCCCAAATGGCTGAGAGCATTTAGAAGAAATAAGCCCTATTACGGTGTTTGAGCCACTCAGGCCTGCGCCTTCAAGGCGACTTACATGTGTTCCGGCGCTGAGGCTGCAGAGGGCTGGGGGCTCGTGCCATCCTACCCTACCCTTCTGCCTGGGCACCAGGACTGTGGTTCCACCCCTGCCCCCCAACCACGGATGAGGGGGGGCACCCGCACCACACTGCTCATGGGTGGGGCCCTTCTAGCTCCCCTGCTGGAATGCGGGGACCCCAAACCTACACCAAGCTCTTGTGCTGTGCGCGCAGATCTCTGGTACCCACGCCCGGGAGCCTGCACAGGTGGGTGCCGGCACCTGCCAGGAAACTCCCTGCCTTCCAAAGGCCTTACTTACCGCGCCTGTCTGCAGGGCTCCCTGGAGGGCCTTTCCCTTTACACCTCGTTCCCTTCCCCCAGAGCTGGGGCTGGAGACCCTGGAAGGGCTGCTTTCCGAGCAAGCCAAGAGGTCACCCTCTGGGTTGTCAGGGAACCTGAAGCCACCTGTGAAGTAGGTCCCCAGCAGCTGGGGTGGAGTAGGCGCTGGGGAGAGTGTGGTCTCTGAAGGGCGCCGGGGCCTCGCTCAGCCCGGCCGGTGGTGGGGGTGGAGTGGGGACCAGTGACCAATCCGTGCAGCTAAGGCCGCCGCGCGGCACGGGCGGAATATTATGACTTAGGGGCCGGTGGTGTGTCTTTCCTCCCCAGTCACCCCATCCCAACTCCAGGCGACTGAGGTTTGCAGACCTCGCTGCCAGCAGCCAGGGGGCGGCGGGGAGCCAGAGCCGAGAGGAAAAATCCACCCATTTCCTGGGCAGATTGCGTCGGCCGCCGCCCGGCCCTGTCCCCGCCTCCCGGCCGCGGCCCCCGCGCACAGCCCGCGCGGCGCTCAGAGCCAGAGCCGGGCGGCCCTTCCCGGCGGCAGCGGCGGCCGCGCGCGGAGGGAAGCGGAGGGCGCGGCGGACGCGGCGGCACCGGGCACCGGGACAGCGGCGGGACGCGTGTAGCAGCCGGCGGCGGCCACTCTCCCTGCGCCCGCAGGCGGCGCACCATGGCCGGGCCGTGCGGGGCGGCGGCGGCGGGCGGGCGGCGGCGGGCCGAGGGGGCGCGGGGACACGGCCGGGCGCCCCTGCCCGCCGCGGTGCCCGCCGCCTGAAGGCTGCCCGGGGCGCGGAGCCGGCGCCGGCGCGGCGCGGGCACAGGAGGCCACTCGAGGCGCGATGTCGGTGCCGCTGCTCAAGATCGGGGTTGTGCTGAGCACCATGGCCATGATCACCAACTGGATGTCCCAGACGCTGCCCTCGCTGGTGGGCCTCAACACCACCCAGCTCTCGGCGGCCAGCGGCGGGACGCTCGACCGCAGCACCGGCGTAAGTGTGCCCGCCGCCGCCGCCCGCCTTCGCCGGCCCCCTCCCTCGCTCCCCCGACTCCCAACCCAGGGCTGGGTGGGCACCGCGCGGGGAGCCGGGCGCAGGCACAAGGGCGTCGGCAGGGCTTCGGCTTCTCCGCGCGGTGATGCTGACCCTGCTCCCTACGCCCCCAGCCGGGGCACTCCTCCCGCCGCGGTCCAGCCCCCGGGCGACGCTCCCTTGCTCTGCCTGGTTCCTTCGCGGGGCGGGAGGGGGGGGTGCCAGTTCAGGGACTCAGACTTGAGTCCTCGTTCAACTAATAACAAGTCCCTCACTGATAAGGTTAGGACGCTGAGGCAGGGGACTTGGGGACTTGTCCAAGGTCACTCAGCAAGTAAGGGGTGGAGATGCCGCCGCCGCGGGAGCCCAGTCTGGCTGAGTCCGCTCCGGGCTCTGAAAAAAGCCCGCCCTACTTTGTAAAAGCCGGACTGGACCGCCCTGGCCGCCGGCTTGGGAGCTCCTACCCTCGTCCGCCTCCGCATCCCAAAGTCCCAAGACGCCTTTCCCCCCACCCCATCCCCACCCTAAGGTCCATCAGAGGAGAGTGTAGAGGGGCCAGGCCGCTCCCCTGGGAGCCCCTGGGAGCCACTCGCTGCGGGGCTCACCCCCTCGCCTTCCACGCACCCCTCCCGCCATGCCTCCTTCTTCAAGGCCTGCGGGGAGGAGGCGAGCTGCCAGGGCCGCTTCTGGGCAAGGCTGACTTATGATGGTGACTGGAGCGGCTGGAGCAGAGGCTGAGCTGCCACCACCTTGAGCGATGAGCAGGGCGCAGGGAGGAAGGGGCAGGGGGAAGCCCCAGGCCCGGCTCCCTGTCAGCTGAAAGGAGAGGTGAAGGACACGAGTCTCCCTCTGCTTCCCTTTTTGCTGTCAAGGGCGCAGAGACCTGGGAGGAGGCCTCTGGGTGACCCCCTCCTAAGACCCTCCCTTATCGCCTGCTGTTTAAAGAATGACGTGCAGTGTTTCCTGGTCCTAAGCTGCCGGGGTTGGGAATGAATGAAATGAACTCTAGGTTCTGCCCACCCAACTTCTCCTCCCCATTCCAGTCCTAAAAATAGCAGGGAGGTGACCTGAGGAGACTGGGCAGGCTGCAGGGCCCCCGCGGGAGTGGGCAGGGACTGCGCTCAGGGAGTGTTCGTTCGGGCCTTCACCCTGTGCACCTGGCAGTCAGGACTACCTGAGCTGGGCTGCAAGGTGACACCAGCCATTCATAGCTCTGGCTTCTTGGTGGCCCTTGGGTACACCTCAGGACTGAGACTGGGTGTGATCCCTGCACAACATGTCACCAGAAACTTGGTGACATCCACCAAATGCCTGGTGGGTGGCAGCCGGTGCAGAGTCGGAAGCTCAGCATGTTTGGGGCAGTCTGTGCCAGGCGGCCGGCGGGAAGGTGGCCAGGCTCAGGGTGGCAGCTCTGGGCTAACAAGCTGCCGGGTCCCGGCTGTCACAGCTCTTATGGTGGGTGCTTCATCTCCGAGTGGCAGGGAGCAGCAGACGAGGCTGTGCCCGCCACCTCTGTCACCTTGTGGAGAGATCTTATTTCTCAGTTACGTGCCCACTAGGAGTCAACCAGCACTTGCCTTCCTGCCTCTCACTGCTCTCCCAGCTCGCCGCCTGTGGGCGCCTCACCCTGCTTTGTAACAGATCGATTCGGTCAGATGCCTAAATTCCAGTGTCCCTTGAATGTAAAAATCCCTTGAATTTAAAAAAATTTAAAGAGCCGTGCCTGTTTGCCTCCCTTCCAGCCCTAGGGACCTTGCAGGTCTCTTTGTTCTCAGGGACCCTTTCCTCCCTGTGGTCAGAACATGTCTTTAGACCATTTCTCTCTATTTTCCCCACCCGGGGTCACATGGGGAGTCTTCCCTGGGGCTGGTCCCTGGTGCCCTACCTTTCTCACTTTCTCTCCCCCCCTTACCCCACTGGCCCCCTTCTCCAGGTGTTGCCCACCAACCCTGAGGAGAGCTGGCAGGTGTACAGCTCCGCCCAGGACAGCGAGGGCAGGTGTATCTGCACAGTGGTCGCCCCCCAGCAGACCATGTGTTCGCGGGATGCCCGCACAAAACAGCTGAGGCAGCTACTGGAGAAGGTGAGTCTGTGCAGGTGTATGTGTGTGCACGTGCGTGCGTGTGTGCACATTGTGCCCTCACCAGCAGCAAGGCGAGGCTGGCCTGCAGGGTCCTTCCCAGCTCTAAGGCCTTGCTCTCTCCTGGCATGTCCCACTGGGAATATCTGGGAATGAATGAGTGAGTAAGTGAATGGATGAATGAATGAATGGATGAATGAATAGATGGAGACTCCGCAGCAGTGGCCCAGGAGGAGATGAATAGACCCTCCCAGTCACTGCACGTTTCACTCAGGAGCCACGTGAGCCTGGCGGGAGGGGATGCAGGGCTGCTCTCCCACATGTTGCCTCTTTGAGCGATACCTGTCACCTGTAGACCTGAGAGTTCTGTCACAAGCAGCTACCTGGGACCCACTTGGATTTTGCCCAAGAGGATCTTTTCTCTGCCTTTGAGTGGTTGCCCTTGGCCGATAGCCAGGCCAGGTGTTCCCCACGGTGGATGCACTCCTGATGCCAAAGCAAATTACCTCATCGCCTTTGTAACCCACCTGGGAACAGCATTGAGCAGTTTGCATAAACATTGTCAATCCATTATTTCATTTAATCTTCACAAGAACCATGTGAAGTTGATGAGATTTTTCACCCCATTTCAGGAAGTAGAAATTGGGTCCCAAGAGGGGGACTGACGTACCCCACACAAACAGCCCATTTGCAGGGGAACCAGCGTGGGTCCAAGCTGCCCACCTGGCCTGGTGGCCTCAGCCCCGGAAGCTGCTGCTCCTGATGGCACCGCCACCTCACCTCCTGGCACTTCCCACCCCAAGAACCCTGGATTCTCGAGTACCCAAGTGTCGGCGTCCCTGGGAGTTACTGAAGGAGGAAGGAGAAGTGGGTGGTCCCTTCTGTCCCACTCATCACCCTCCCCCAAGGAGAGGGGTCCTTTATATGTGGGACCCTTCACACCCTGAGAGAACAGGGTCATACCACACGCAAATACACACATGTACAGCACACACATTGCACACAAATACACACACATCACATACACCCCCACATGCAAATGCACACATACACACACTGCACACAAATTATACACATACTGCACACACAGAAATAACATACACTGCACACAGATATATACACATACTGCACACAGTTGCACACACCTCACATACACAAAGTACACACACACAGAGAAATAAACATGCCACACACAAATACTCACATATACAGATCTCACACACACAGAAATACATGCACCTCACACAAATACACACACCACACATACTGTACACAAATATACACCTCACATACACACACTACACACATACTACATACAAATACACACCACACAGACACACACACACACACACACACACACCAGTAAAGCAAAGGCTTTTCCCCCCCGCAGTGAAGGAGTTTGGAGGAGGCCTGGGTGGGTGGGTGGGGCCTGTGCTAGAAGAACAGCCACTCTCGTTGGGTGGGTGGGTGGGGGAGGTCGGCCGGCTGTAGCAGCCCAGTGGGAGGCCGGCATCTGGGGCCAGGGTCAGTTTTGCTCAGTTCGGGTCCAGCTCAACCACAAACCCTCACACAACTACAGGCAAAGCAGGTCCCTTTTCTGGACTCAGTTTCCCAGAGTGTTCCAGTCACTGCCCACCTGGAATGGGTATAGGGAGGCACCCTTGTTTCTCTGGGTAGAAGAAGGGCGTGCTCACAGGGCAGGGCCTGGTTCTTAGAGCCTCCTCCCCTTTACGGAACAGAGTATCCTTTGTCCTTTAGCCACCCGAATAAGTCATTTAAAGAGAATTAAAGTAAAGTGCACTCCACAGAATCCACAAACATTTATTAACACCAAACTAGACCGAAGCCTAATCGAGCCTTTAATTATTTAGAATTGTAGAGGAGGGCGGTAGGGCTTGGAGGGGCCCCCGGGACTGCTGGGGGCTGGGTGGTGCGCTGAGACCGGGACCTTCAGCCCCTGAGAGGCAACAGAAAGCCAGAAATGGGTCCCAGAGAGCTCGAGGAGCCCTGGGACGGCAGGCCTTGGAGCAGTCCTGCCTGTTTATGCCACAGCATTACTGCTTAAAGATTTACAGCCCTATTTATACCCTGGTGGGCACTCTGCTTTCAGAGGGCAGAAGTCATTTGTGGTAAGAGGCCTCTCTGCCCAATGCATTCTGTGTTAAGGGACAGAGCGTCCAATCCTTTGCACCCTCCCTCCGCGTCCGTGTGATGCTCCCTCTCTTCCCTCCTTTTCTTGTGGGGGGTAGGGGGAGGGAGGCCCAGACAGGGCGCATGCAGGATCCCGGGGAGCCTGTGTTCTGTCACTGGGGCTGGAGTCCCAACTGAGCACATTCCATCCACTTCCATTTCTGTACAATGGCTTCATGTTACAATCCACCTGCAGAGTTCCAAAGGCAGAGCCTGGGTCCCAGCCCAGGGGCTGTAATTTTCATTGGCCTGGAGTCCTTGGGAGACACCTGACATCAGAACATCACAGCTGCCCCTTGGTTCTGACCTGTGGCCAGGGTTGCGGACCATCGGAGACCCTCAGAGTGCACGAGGTGGGCAGGGACCCTGGCTCAGCTCTCTTTGAAGATGCCCAGGGCCCTGAAATCCAAAGTGTGGGGTTGCGAGTCAGGCCAGGCCTTAAAGCGTGGCTGGCTGCGGTGTGAGGGCAGACAAGTTATTTCACTTCTCTGCGCCTCGGTCTCCTTATGTGTAAGATGGAACTCGAAATAGCATTCACCTCCCAGGGTGAGATAAATAACATGAGGGCTCAGCAGTGTCGGGAACACTGAAAGTATTCCATAAATATAATGTTAGCAGGTAGTTATTCCCTCCAGGGCAGGGGTGTCTGCCGCCCGCTTTGCCCCCGCCACCAGTCTTAGCTCCTGCTGCTACATTGGGCAAGCCCTAAGGGGACCATGTCAGGTAGGGGGCTGCAGACCACGATCTTCTCATGGGTGAGCTGATGGCAGGCGAGTGTCACCTCAGTGTTACCATTGGCCAGAAAGGAGCTCAGGAAGGGAAGACCTGGAGGCAGGGAGGGTATATATTTTGTCATAAGGCAACTGCATAGCATGGCGTCTTTAACGTTTATTTGCTAAGTTTAAAGTTTAGTCTTTAAAATTTTAAGTTCATTAAAAGCATTGCTTCTCTGGCACATGAAAAGTCCAGTGCTGTGTGCAGCCAGCCCTCTATTAGAGGATGAGACCGAAGTCACTTTGTTCGCTCAGAAAACTGTAACCTGTAGCCTTGTGGGTTTTGCCTTCATGTCTAGAATCGTATCCCCTGGGGAGGGGGCTGGGCTTGACTGGAGCCACCATTTGTGTCCCTTCCTCCCAGCCATTGGCTGCAGAGGGTACCCTGCACACCAGGTACTGACTGCTGTGCTGGGCTGACGGGTGAACGAGGCCCAGTCCCCCTCCCCCATGAGTTTCCTGTCCAACAAGGTGACTAAGACAGGTGTGTGGGTTACTGGTGTGCAGGCGTTGTGCCGACAAGATGATGTTTCCAAGTCTTAAGCAGCCACCACTGGCTTCAAGGAGGCCTCACTGGCGGAGGTGCCATATGGGCTGGGCCTTGAAGGATGAAGAAAACCAAACATTACAACTTTTCTCAAAAGAAGTGCTGCAGTTATTCAAAGTGACAGAATCAGACCGGTGAGAGGGAACAGGGAGACCTACGGTAACAGAGCTAATATATTTCAGCTCCTATGAGAAGTCTAAAGAGAAAGCATCGGAGAGAGTCAAAGGCACCCACATGTTGTGTTAGACAAGCCTGAAGTTTTCAGCAGAATTTCTGTTTGTTGCTTTCAAATAACAAGTCAGAAAATTCCAGGCATTTTTAAATACCGAGGTGAGCAATGCCAGGCTTTTCTCCCACCGAGAAGCCTTTTGGTGGTGTCTCTTTTATTTTATTTTATTTTGTTTGGGGGGAGGGGATGTACAGTAAGAAGTGGAAACCACACTACCATCTCTTCTTATTACGGACCAGGTAAAGCTAAGCCTCATCCCCAAATGATTTTGTTCCTAAAAGGGAGCGTATTTTCAAACTCAGCAAAAAGTCAGAAATGAAGATTTGCGGTTATGGAGGTGTCTTTCTCCCTCGTGATTGGGTTAGATTTTGAGCAAACGCTCCAACGGCACTGCGGCAATCCCAAGCCTCATCCCCCTCCCCACCGGCCCACATGCATTTGCACAGAGTCACAGCCAGTTTCCTGAAAATAAAAAAGCACAGGCAGGTGGCTGCACTAAAACTGTTTTTTCTTTTAAGCTCCCTGGAACCCTGTTGAATATTAAAGTTCCATGTTGAGGCTAGACTCAATTCAGATCTGCCTGGAAGGATGTAAAACAGTGATTCTTCATTTGCTGGGTGATTGATTCCCGACTCTGGTTCCGAATGAACTTGTTTGCACAGCAGTCATGTACCTATGATATTGTTGGGTGTGATGGATGGCGCACAAGGTGGGGGAAGGAAGCCCGATGCAACGTCAGGGAGGGCAAGTCCCTTGTTCCTTCCTTCTGCAACTGACCTTCTCAGAGAGATTCCCGGTGAGATTTGGGGGGAAAGGGAAGCAGTGTCCGAGGTGAGGGAAACCCCACAGTGCTGTCCATCTTCGTTGGTGTGGAACTGATTTCATCCTGCAGAATAAAGAGACGAGGAGCCGTCCCCCCACCCCTAGAAAAACACAGAAAAGGAATCACCCAAAGCCGTGTGCCTGGAACTATGAGCAGTGGGGACCGGGAAGCCCCTGCTCCGTTTGCATCCTTGGCTGTAAGAACACGGGCTGGAAGATGGCAGAGGGAATGTTTACCAAACCAATTTGCTGTGTTCGGGGAGCGCTTGGTCCTAGCAATCCCCGGTGGTGCCGGTGATTAACTAGTAAATAATGCATGGGCCTCCCCGGCTCCCAGCGTGGCGGCCATGTGGAAAGGCCACTGTCGTGTTAGGAGGCGGATAAGATCGTCTGGCACCTGCCACAGCGCCTTCCTTGAACCTGTTGCCTTTTTGACAGGTGCAAAACATGTCCCAATCCATAGAGGTCCTGGACCGGCGGACTCAGAGGGACTTGCAGTATGTGGAGAAGATGGAGAACCAGATGAAAGGGCTGGAGTCCAAGTTCAAACAGGTGGAGGAGAGTCATAAGCAACACCTGGCCCGGCAGTTCAAGGTACGCGTGTTCCTCCTCCTCCGAGACCAGGCTTGTTTCCCCATCACGCTTCCCCTTTCCCTCCAGAAATAGCAGTCGGGGGCCACGACGAGCCCTGAGCCTTGCTCTTTGCTTTGGGGTCAGAGGCAACTTCCCCTCGCCCTGGTTTGACGAAAGACACCTTATAGAGGGGGAGGCTTGGACAGTGGTTTTCAGGTCCTATTAGTTTCTGAGGCCACGGGTCCCCAGTCCTGAGCTTCTCCAGCCAAGTCATAGATTAGCTGGGAAGGGACATCAAGGGTCCCTGTCGCTCCACAGCTGCTGCACGTAAATCCCATTAGCCAAGGATTAGCTTCATTGATCAGAGCCGTGTCTGGGCAGGGATCACTCAGGGCAGTTTTTCACATCTGACCTAATTTAGCTGTGACACAGCTCACTATAGATTCACAGGGAAGAAACAGAGAGACATCAACATCTTTCTCACTTCGTGGTAAGTGTTCCTTTTCTCCAGGTAACTCTGGACATGAAAGCCGGAGTTTGTTGGACCTAAAATTCTATATACATATGTATAAATATGTATATATATACCCCTAGAGTTGACAAAGCTTGCAAATTACTACATCGAGAAATTATATGCACCTTAATTAAGGTATACATGCATGTTAATTAGAAATCTAGCCCAGATGCAAATGAACGGGTCAAATTGCGCAGCCCCGCTTGGCTAGAAATTGCTGACGCTCTGCCTTCCTGTACTTTCAATGCTAATGTTTTCCTTTGATGAAGCAAGAACAAATTCACTTTTAAAAGCAATACATTTTATAGACGAAATGGCAAGCTAATGAAGTTATAAATCTATACGGTGAATAAAATAACAGCAGGCCTGATCCTACGGAGGAGAAATGGGCAGTCACTCTGGTTGGAGGCAGGTGGACGTGTTGTCTTTCCCTCTGATGTGTCATCAGGAATTGTCTTGGAAAGAGACCTCGACCTGCCTGACCAAAAAGAGTTTGTGTTTCTCCTTGAAAGGCCAGCATTCCCTTCTCTGGGGCCAAGTCAGATTCCTCTAAGGAGGAGGGTGTCTTCAGCGACCAGGGCTAGCTCATCTCTGCAGGCACTGTCCACACAGCCAGCTGTCTCCCAGCTCCCACGTTGGGGCACCGTGGCTCTAGGGGAAGAAAAGCAACCGTTGCCTTTTACCATGCTTTAATTGCATTAAAAAGTTCAACTGAAATAGTTGTGAGGGAATCTACGTAACTGTCAAAGCCGTTTGTTTGGACTAACTCTGGCACTGAAGTGTGATTTTTTTTTTTTTTTTTTTTTTTAATGACCGTGAAAATATTTGTCTATTAGTGGCTGTCTGTTTAAGGCAGGCTAGTGAGGTAGATCTTCAACAGTATTTCGTTTTCTTGCTTGCAGGGCTAACTTAAAAGCGTTTTTTCAATGCTGCAATGACTGAAGAAGCAGTGCATTTCCATGTAACCATGAAAGAGGGCCAGACAGCTTTTTGCACCCTGCATTTTTACTATTATTTTCCAATTCTTAGCACCATTTCACTAAGGAACCTTGAATACAACCAGGATCCTCTATTTGCATGCGACTGTAGCTGCATTTCATGAATACTTTGAACCCTTGTCAATGCATTTTTTGAAAAAGAAAAAAAAGAAACTTTGTGTATGTGACTTAAAGCATGTAACCTTAAGATGTTGCATTCTAACTGACAATAAAGACCTTTCCCAAATATGATGGTGTTCTGAAGACTGTTTAATATGCTCTTCTAGCTCCTTTGGACCAGATGATAAATAAATCCATAAATAAAGCGGGAGTGTGCACAGTTCCCTCACCTAGGGAGAAGCCAGGCCAAGGCAGGGTGTTACAAGTTTTTGCACGCATCGCACTGAACCCAGCTTATTTTAACCTTGCAGGCGATAAAAGCGAAAATGGATGAACTTAGGCCTTTGATACCTGTCTTGGAAGAGTACAAGGCCGATGCCAAATTGGTTTTGCAGTTTAAAGAGGAGGTCCAGAATCTGACGTCAGTGCTTAACGAGCTGCAAGAGGAAATTGGCGCCTATGACTACGAAGAACTTCAGAGCAGAGTGTCCAATCTTGAGGAGAGGCTCCGTGCGTGCATGCAAAAGCTAGGTAGGCCCAGCGCCCTGCGGGGCGGGGCGGGGCCCCGCCCACCCGCGGCTCACGCGCAGGCTCAGGGAGTGGTGCTGAAGTGGACAGCGCCCGCCTGGCTCCAGGAGGTGCCGGCTGGACTAGGTCTCCTGGGCAGGGCTCCCTGGAGAGAGAGCAGAGGGCAGTCTGCACCCGTGCGAGCGGCTTGTCCCACCCTGTGCAGAGGCCAGTCACAGACTCCACTGAGTTGCACATCTGGACAAAAATAGGAGGATGTTAGATGTCGCAAACCATCTGGAGAATGTGTGTGTGTGTGTGTGTGTGTGTGTGTGTCTGCGTGTTGGGGCGAATTCTTAAGACACGAGGGCTGGAAACATATATCTCAGGTTCCCTCCAGGTTGAGGACGAGGGCTGAGGAAGCCTGTCCAACGCTGCACCATGCAAAGTTTGAGTAAAAAAGAACGAGTTCAGTCACACCACGAAGGAAGATTTGCCGTGCAGTGAGTGAAGGAATCCCTCCCACAGCCTGTGAGCTGACGAGTGCCTCGCTCGTGTTCCAATTTCCCCAAAGGACCCCGGACGCGGGGCGTCCCCTTTGAATTCTTATTTGTGATTGAACATCCACTTGCCTTATCAACCTTCCTGTTAATTGCTGTAACAAACACTAGCGTGCTCGTGTCTGAGTCCACTTTTAAGTAGCACATTTTAAGTCTCAATTCCATTTTTAGGCTTTCCTGTTAAAGAGAAGCTGGCCCTTCTCACCACCAGTTTTAAGATAAAGGTTGCTTGTTTTCATGCATATACTTTTTTGAGGAACTCGGGGTATTCTGCTTTATGAGGAAACTTCCCTTTGGTTTTATGTGATGTTCTACCTTGGGTCCCCTTTTATCCTCCCCCCCCACACACACACAGGCACTCCAAATACCTTATTATAAACTTAAAACATCCCAAAAGAATAAATACTTTTTAAATCCCTACTGCTGTGGTCAGGTGAAAGAGAGAGCCTACAGAGGGCATGGAAATAGAGTCCGCCAACCTTTGTTTGAACAGGCTCCCATATCTAGATCATTTTCCGTGCTGCTTTCGGTACCCCGTAAAGGCGTACACTTTTAAGTTCCCCAGTCCTGGAGAGAAGACTGACATATGTTGGGAGTTGCAGAACTGATCGGCTTTAATGTGTGCACTCTGGCTGTGTCACATGTGAGAGTGTCTGCTGCGTTTTTTCAGTGATGGGCTTCAGGGTTCATAAGTCCTGGTGTGTCACGGGCTGGGTGACCTGGGACAGTCCCAGGAGGGGTCTGGGCTAGATGCGCTGTACCTACCAGCTCTTTCCATTTTGACATTCCAGGAGTCAGTGGGACATTTGAAATGTCAGTGATTATAAGGCTCTATTCCTGACAACGAGGCTATATGACTGTTTAGGTTGGGCACCGTCTTTGGGGTTCTGCCCATAATGACCCTGAGCCCACCAGTCTCTCTCCAGACCCTCCTTGCCCGCCCATTGGGAGGTCGCTCTTGGCTCTGCAGAATCCAGAGGGGGAGGGGGCTTTATGTGTTATCTATTGCCCCACCAGTGGTGTTTTCCCTCCCTGATATACAGGCTGTGGAAACCAGGGAGAAACACGATTAACCCCCCACATTTTCCGATTAATGAATAAGGGAGCAAAATGGAAATTCAGAGCAAAGTGTTACAACCAGTGAGAGGCCAAGGGTCTTTCTGAGGGCGGTGCAACCCTCTCGGGACGCGCAGCCTTCCTGGCTGTGCCTGTCCTGCTTTTAGAAGCTGGACGGATTTACCTTGTGGTTTAGGCTCTGGGCTCTGTCACATGGTTACCCCCGGCTGCTAAATGGTTGATTGGGGAGTAAAGAGAGGACAACTAGGCCCGCGGAGGCTGCGTTCTCCTCATTCTCCTTGTGGGAAGGCAGCCATGTGCTTTCACCTCTGCATTTCAGTCTTCCTTCAAGAGACGCTGATGTGTAGATAGACCCGCTGAGTCTGCAGGTGGGGCCCAGGGATCAGCATTTAACCAGCACCCGCTTTATTCAGATGGACCAAATTGTGAGAACCCCAGGCTGGGGGAACAGTGTCATAAAGTAGTCAGTGCCACTCGACCGCTGTGTGACTCTCCGAAGGCACGGAACGACTCGCGTTTCAGCTACCTCTTTGTCTCTAAGATGAAGGTGTAGAGTTCCTGTGCCCTGAGGTTACTGTGTGAGTGCACAGATGTCATTCGTGTCATGGGCTCTGCACTATGCCCGGCGCAGAGTAGGTGGTGGGAGGATAGGTAGGTAGGTACCGTGTTTCCCCAAAAATAAGACCGGGTCTTCTATTAATTTTTACTCCAAAAGATGCATTAGGGCTTATGTTCAGGGAATGTCATCCTGAAAAATCATGCTAGGGCTTATTTTCCGGTTAGGTCTTATTTTCAGGGAAACACAATAGGCCGGTAGATAGGCAGGCAGGCAGGCAGGTAGGTAGGTAGGTAGGTAGAATAGGTAGGTATGCAGATAGATAGAAGGTCGATGATAGACAGATAGATGACAGACCATAGACAACAGACATGGATAGAGCTGCTTCTGCTTCTCTCCTAGATTTTCATTCTAGTTCAGTAACTTAAGGACCCAATTCATATCTTGTGGCTTCTTAATGTAGTCTGTATTTTAGCTTTGCAAATAGGTAGGGTCTTAGCATCCTGTTTCCTTGCTTTGAGGTTGCTGGCCAGCGTAGAACAGAGGGAGGCAGCCCTTTGCTGTGTGGCACCAGGTGTGCAGACAGCTCTCCTGAGCTGGGAGGACTGGGGCATGACGTAGCAACGTAGCAGCTCAGTGGCTGCAGTTTCCTTCCCGCCCCTCTGCTCCTTGGTTCCTCGGGATGAAGTCTGCCTGTAGGTTCCCTCGTGCACAGCGTCTCGGTTACCTTCCTGGTGTAACAGTAGGAAGAGGGCCTCGCTGCCGCTCCCCAAAAGTGCACTTAGTGAGGTCTCTCTCTGTGTCACACCTTCTCTTCAAGTCGATATTGCTGACAATTCCTGGCCCCAGAATATACACAGAACAAAGCAGGTTCTGTTTGTTTTCCATTTCTTTTTTTGAATCCCTCTCTCCATGGAATTGTATGTTTTTCCTGATGGTCCACCTGGAAACTTGAACCTGAAATTCTTAACCTCTAGACCTCTTATATATTCTGGCTTCACTCTTCCCTGTTTTTAAGGGATAAAAGCTGGGAGATGGGCCCGAAGGCCAGGGGGTGTTCCCAGGACCCAGTCTGCCTGCTGTGGGGCAACGAGCCCCCTCAGTCTGGTCTCTGGCCTGAGTCCCTTTGTGGGCGTGTCACCCTGGACCTGTTCAAGCACCTTTTGGAGACACCCTGGCTCTTGTTCAGAAGTAGCCTCCTTCTAGGAACAGCGAGAGGTGGCGATTTCATCTGCAGGGTCACTGCTTTGTCCAAGCTTCCCACTTCGCAAGGTGCCAACCTCCTGGGCTCTCAGGGTGCCAGGCCCTTCCAGCTGGGTGTGCCATCCAGGAGCTCAGCCCTCCTGTGAGTGCACCTGCTCGGGGCTGCCCAAGCCCTTCCTCTTCACCCCCCTCCCCTGCACACACCCTGAGCACCAGTGACAAGGGACATTTTTGTGAATTGAAAGTGCCAAGGCTGTACCGCCCGGCTCTGCCATGAGGGCCTCACAGAGCCTGTCAGTTCCAGAGGTCTTATCAGAACCAGTCTGGACGGAGCAGCGCTGTGGCCTCCAGCCCCCTCGGCCCTGGAGTGCTCAGCATGCAGCCGTCGTTTGAAGAGCGGGGCTCCTGAGCCAGCTGGAATCTTTCTCTACCGGCTCTAACCTGTGGCTTGAAGGCTCCTCCAGGGGCTGGGAGAGGGTGCCCGGGGGCATTTGGGTGAGAGAGAAGGGAGACCTGGGCCCGGGGAAGGTGGGGCTGATACGGCTGCAGGTCAGACCTGGATCTGCGGCCTGTCTCCCGAGGCACCAGCTTCTTCTCTGCGGCCACAGGCCGCAAGGTCCACCATGTGTGGGACACGGTGCCATGGCCCAAGGCTGCCATGACCTGGACTTGACTGAAGGTGAACCCCATTTTCTCCACATTCTCAGTCACAATAATGATAATAGTGGGGCCTGCACTGAACGTGTACTCCCTGTTAGGCATCCTTCTCGAAGCTCTCCGTAGCTTCAGTGCTGTAATTCTCGCAACCACCTCGGAGGTGGGCACGGTCATTGTAGACAAGGAACACCATCTCCCTGGGCCGCACTCCTTTGCCCCCCGTTCCCTCTACTGGGACAGACAGTGAAGCAGTAGACGGACGAGGAATTTCTGGGAGGTGAATCATCACCTCCAAGCGCCTGAGGGATGAGTCATTCGCTCATTCATTTATTCATTCTGGACAACCCCCCAGGCTGCCTTGGGGAAGTGGGCGAGTGCACTAAGCTTCTTGCCTGGGGCAGTAAGAGCCAGATACTCATGTCTGAGGCCCCAGGAAATGTGTGGTCACTTGCACAGGTCAGTGAGGACAAGGGGGTGGGGTCAGAAGGGACAGGTCTCTGGAAGAAGCATCAGTTTGGGTCAAGCCACAGGAGACAGGTAGGAAGGGGGGTGGCATTCCAGGTGGAACAGTGGCTTGAACAATGGTTGGGGGCAGGAAGACCAGGCTCACGGCCAGGCATGTGAGCTGAGTTGGGGTGCCGACCCTCACTTCACCTGCAGAGTGTGACATGGAGGAGAGAAGTCTGGTCTCCTTTGGGGGAGGTCATCCAGCAGAGTACCATTGAGTCACCATCGTATTGAGAAATGACCAGAACCCACCAAGTGCTCTGGATGGGAAACCAGCAGGCTTTCCACCCGTGGTGCCCCAGACCACGACACCTTGGGGGCAATGGCTTCTCAGGACTTCCAACAGGACCACTGTCCCCTGGCTCAGCGGGAGGAGGCCTTGCATGAGAAAGCCACAGGGGCTCAATGACTTCTTAGTGGGCGCTGGCCTCTGGATGCAGGGAGAGGCCAGAGGGGGCCTGCTGATGGTGTCAAACGACCCCTGTTAGCATCTCCCCGTTCCCACCCAGCTCAGAGGGCCCACCGTCCTGGGGGCAGCCCAGAGCTCCCCCAGGGCCAATAGGAGCAAAGAGAGTGCAGAGGGTCCAGCCAGGCCGTGCTTCTCCCACACTGTCCTACCTGCCCCGGAAGCTCTTAGGGAACACCACCCCCATTCCCCAAGAGGTGAGTGGGGTGAAAAATTGATCCAGGAATCCCCCTGGGGTTTCCAGAAACCCACCCACTTTCTTCTGGTGGCCATAGACGCTGCTTAACCTTGGACAGCGCCTGCACTTCCTTTCTCCTCCATCTCTCCTCCCACAGTTGGGGGAGGGGTGGGCAGGCCCGAGCAGACCTGCTGTGATTTTCAGCCGCAACCCACACCCATGTGCCCACCGGCCTCCCGGGGCTGCAAGCTTGGCCTCCCGGGGCCGAGAAGGGATGGCATTAACATGGGAAGGGCCATAATGCCTCCTGAAGGCGGAACAGGCAACAGAAATCCAGAGAAGAAATAGATGAGTAAAAATAGTCGTGGCGTTTCTTTTTCGAATCTGGGCCAGAGGCAACAGCCTGGGAGCAGGCTCTGGGGGTGAGGAGCAGAGGAGCGTGACTTGGTGGAATTTGGGGGTAAAGCCAGCCGTTCCGATTGCAGGCGGCAGCTCTTAGTCCATCCTCAAGCCTCCAAGTTGTCCAGATCCGTGTTCTCCTGCCAACAGAGAGCAGGTGCGCCTGGAGCTGGGCGCGGGGTCAGGAGGGTCCGTCTTCCCAGTCCTGTGTGATGCTACCAGTGGACGTACCCCACTTAAAGTTCAAGGAGAGAGCAGGAGGCACCCCAAACATGCAGAGGTGGGGTGGGCCAGGCCGCGCACCTCCTTGGGGCTGCACTTTGAGGACCATCCTGGCTAAACCGGGGCCCTGGGGTTAGGTCACTAACAATCTTCGGAAAGCGCCCGGGTCCTCTCTGAACTTTGCAGACTGCTGTGTACACACGCTAACTCGGTGTCAGTAGAGCAGTACAGACCGGGGAAGTGACACGCAGGTCTGGGCAGGAGGAAGGGAGGACAGTAGGAGGGCACACGTCCCCACAGGGAAGGCGCCCATTTCCCACCTGAAGACGGAGATCGGCTCCTAGGGCCCCGAGGCTGGCTGAGATCCGCTTACTCTGCGGACCTTGGCAGCTGTGCACACAGGTTGGCATCAGGTGGGAGGAGTGGCGTTTTGCACGGTGTGCTGGCCACCCTGGGCCGTCAGCTGCAGCCTGGGAGGCCTGCGGGCTGTGGGAAGGGCGGGGCCTGGGTCGGAAGTGCTGTGTTCCAGCTGCCTGTGATGGATGGTACACCCTGAGGCCATCCCACCCCATCTCCAGCCTCCATCTGGGAGATGGGGGCGGGGGGACCCCGAGGTCACATCCAATGTCCTGGCCGTCCTGATGCCCCCCGATCTGTCAGTGCCCGCAGCGCCCCAGCTTTCCAACCTCTGGGCTCCTCCTCCAGGCAGAAGAGACATTCTCACCCTGCAGGAAAAGCCCGCAGGCTGTAGGGGTGGGGGGCTGGTGGGCCGCCCCTTGCTCCTTGTCTGGTTCTAACTGACGGAAGGGAGCAGAGTAGGCGCACTGTCCTGCCGAGTGGAAGGAATCGTGGCTCGCACAGCGTCCTGCTTGGAGCCTCATTACGTGCCCAAGCCTGCCAGGTGATTCCAGTGCCTTCTCTCTAGCAGACATAGGAGGCCAAGCTGCCACTGTCCCCATTTCCCAGAGGAGAAAACTGAGTCTTGGCAGGCTGACCCCACTCCCCAGCAGTGCTGCTCTGGTACCCCCCAGGTCCCATGGGGAGGGAGGGAGGCCTGGGAAGTGGCCCCTCCTCCTCGTCTTCCCTGGCTTCCGTTGCTCCATTTGGGGGAAGGGCGCCTTCTCTGGCCTTTGGGATTTGGGGTGCCGCCCATTTAGCAGCCATCGCAGACCGATGGCCAGAGGAATCCCTGCACCCTCCCCCAGTGGGCAGTCGGGTCGGCCAAGGCACTCACTCTTGGCTCTCTTCCAGCGTGTGGCAAGCTGACTGGCATAAGTGATCCCGTGACCATCAAGACCTCCGGCTCAAGGTTCGGGTCCTGGATGACAGACCCTCTGGCCCCAGAAGGTGATAACAGGGTAAGTGCCCCCTTGGTCGGGCCTGGGTCTGATGTCATTTGGACCCCTGAGTGTCTAGCTCTCACGCTGATGTCAACACGCCCACCTACCTGGCAACCAGAGGTTGTGGACGGAGCGGAGCTTGGTGCCCCCAGGGGTTTGTCCTCCCTTGCTGAGGTCCCTGTGCCGACCAGTCACAGACCACGGGGACAGATATGAGGAGGAGTGGCAGACCCCTGCACTGCCCTCCCAGGCGTGTGTCCCTCAGGCAGGGTGGCGCTCAGAGTCTGAGACCTTTGAGACACGCCCATCCGCCTCTGCTCAGGAGGAGAATCCATTAGCCTTTCTTGTTTTAATGACATCTCATTTGTATTTCATTTGCCATTCCTTTCATGGCTGATGGAAACTCATGCTTCTTTTTGATATAGGAAAGAGGCCAGGTTCCTTTTTTCTAGACTTTTCCCACCTGGGTAAAATCCTAAAAAGGAAGAGAGAGACAAGCAGCACACTCACCGTCTGGATTGATGGGAGTGCGGGGGGCTGGTGTTCTGGCCCCTTGGGGAATGGCGGGGCTGCGCGGCCACTGGGCGTTCTGACAGCCGCGTTTTGGAGTGTCCGCCAAGGGCTGATTCCGCCCAAGTTCCCAGTGGGCGAGAGAAGCTGCTTGGGCTTCGCTGTCCTTTGGTGTCCACCAGCCTGACCACTGTCGCCAGAGCGAGCAGACCAGTAGCCTGGAGCGTTGCTTCTCAGCCCCCTTCCCTTCAGGGTCCTGCAGGACATGTAGAAAATTAGCACCGTAAAAAAAAAAAAAAAGAACAACTCAATTCCTCCTCTGAGCCGGATTGAAAAAGAGGCTGAGAAGTTTGAGGTCTGGAGGATTTTTAATGGAAACGGACGGGTCACGCATGGTCCCTCTGTCCCGAGATTTCCAACCTCTATACACCCTGCCCCATGCCACCATTTAGAAGGCAGCCTAAGGCATGACCTCTTGTAGTTAAAATGTGAGGTAACACTGTGCTTCTAACACCCTTCCTCCTTCTGGGGAAGCGGGAGAGGGAACAGGTGCTGGCGGGCGTCTGGGAGCCTCCTCCTTGGTCTTCATCCCCAGCGCCCGTCTCGCCCCCAGCGTCTTCCCAGACGCTCATCCCCGCATTGGCCAGTGGGCAGTTCTGGAGGGGCTGGCTGCACTCTGCACCCTCGGATACAATGAAGGAAGAGATGGGTTCGGGTATTTGGGGGGAAGGTTGTTTCTGATTCCTTTTCTGCATCGTGACCACTAGCTGGTGCTTACAAGTTTCCTAACAATTTAATGGGCTGTTACCCCGACTGTTCCTTTGTCCACATCCCATCTGGAAAACCTCACGTCTGTTTTGCGCTTGGTCAGGAGCAGGCTCTAGCTGAAGGTGCTGGTGATAGTGACAATAAGACGGAAGTAAATAGAGACGATGGCAGACGCTGAGGGACCAGCTCTGTGTGCCCGGGTCTGGTGAGGCACTCGGGGTGTGCAGGAACTCCCCACATACAAGGGGAAGTGACGGGGCCCACACACAGCCCCCCGTGGGCCTGGCCCTCGCCTGAGCGCGCTGCAGGCCTGTCCTGCTCTGGGCCTCCAGCGACCCTCCAGCACGAGACCGTTGTCATCGCCACTGGACTGATGACAAAACCCAGGTCCAGAAGGGTCACGTGACTGACCCAGGCTCTCGGAAAGGCTGGTCAGTGGTTTGATGAATAAATGTCTAGAGCAGGCACTGGCGTTCCCAGCTGAGTCTCCTGATACCGCCCCCCAATTGCCCTCTCCCCACCTCCTGCCTGCAATCTGCCCACCCCACCACACACACCCCACAAGCCCCGGCAGACCCCCTGGGGTCCGTGAGCCAGAACCCCTGACCTTAGTGCTACAGAGAAGGAACCCAATCTGGGTGGTTCCGCCTGTATCTGGCACTGAAAATATGCCTCAGCCCTGATTTAATATCAGTTCCCTTTGTCTCCAAGAGGGCCAGTCATTTATCTTTGCTCAGACACCAAGGATCGGGGCTCCCGGAAGCCCGCTGTTTGCCTCCCCCGTACGGGGCGGGCGTAGAATCGTGAAGATGTCGAGGTGGTGATGGATGCGTTTGATAATTAGACATCTATTTTCTGCTTGATGACTTGATCACCCTCCAGAAAAGGAGGCCCTGGTGATGGACAGATTGTGCAAGGAAGGCAGGAGGAGGAGGGCTTCTCGGGGAGCTGATGGCACCCCGGGAAGGGAGGAGAGAGCTTGGCTGGCGGTGGAGGCCAGGGGCCTGCTCAGAGCACTGTGGGCAGTTGGCAGCCCCACCCCAAGCTGGGCCCGGGCCATTCTGAGCCATGAGCTCGGCACAGCTGCCAAGTGACACGTCCCCAGGTCCTGCCATTGATCTGGAAGACTGTTTTGTTTCGTTTGATTTTTTCCATTCTCCCATCCAATTTTGATCACACACACGCAGGAGACCAATAACTCGCTCAAAAAAAAAAAATCAATGTCAGCTTCAATGCAGGCTGCCACGAAGGGAGGGCATGCGTGGTGAGAGGGGTGTGGCAAAGGGCTGAGGGGCAGGAAACTGCCCAAGGACCCCTGGAGGGGGCCCCACGAGGGTAAAGGGCTGCAGGAGAGCAGCAGAGCTGTCAGGTCCTGCCACCTTCGCGCTGAGCTCTTTGAACGAGGTTAGCTGGGTATGCCTTTGCAGCCATCCTTCCTTGACTCATTTATTCAGCACCAACTTATACCAGGCAGTGGGGGGCGGGAGGGGGCAGTCCAGAAGCCGCCTTCTCTCAGCGATGACCCGCCCATGTGTTTCTGTTGGTACCCAGGCTCTGGAAGCTCTCGCCCTGGTGCCAGGATCTCGTCCCCATACCCTGCCAGGCTGTGCCTCTGGCCCAGGAGACCATGTGCTCTCCAGGGACCCTGTTCCCCAGTGCTACGGCACATAGCTCTGCCTGTGGGCCCTTCTGGAGTCCGGTGTCCACTTTCTTTTTACTGGTCTGCTTCTGCCGTGGGTGCCCCAGCCCCTCTCACACCAGACGTCATGAGCAAGGAGACCGGCTACCTCTTGCCACCCCCAGAAAGTTCATGTTCAGAGGGGTGTATTGTCACAAGCAGCAGTGAGCTGAGCTGAGTGTATAAAAGTTCCTCTCTGTCATCTAAAGGGTGTCAAAGCCACGCAGACGTTTTACAAGGGTCGTACAGAATCCCTTCTTCTGAAGGTCACCTGATCTGACGGACTATTTGATGTGGTCAGCGGTCAGAGCCTGCACAGTGAGGCGCTCAGTCGGCAGCAGCCCCCTTCTGTCCCCGCTGAGGAAGCAGGGACGGCCTGGGGCCGCTGACCTCCCCCTGCTCCGTGTAACCCTCTGCTCCCAGGGAAGTCTCCCCGCTCCCCCCGTTCAGCTAACGGCTCCCTTCCCAGCATCTTTCCTCCCAGCCCAGACGCCCTGATGTCAGCAGTCCTGTCAGGAGGACATGTGACAGAGGCCTGACGACCCAAAGGGAGGAGCGCACTCAGCCCAGGTTCCCCGCAGTGGCCCCTGAGCAGGGCCCCCTCCCACCCCCCTGGCCACATCGGTGCATCTGGACGGCGACGCCAACTCAGTGCCAGACAGGTGCCCTTTGCCCTGCCGTGCCTTAACCGAGACCTCCTCGTCACTGAAAAGCAGAGAAAATAATAGAGACGATTAGGAGAATCCCGCGTTCCCAGTGCACCCGGCCATGTGGAACCAAACGCAGCCGAGATGCGGCAGACCCGGCTTTCTGACGGGCGGCCGCGGTGGGCGTGCGTATGAGCTTGTTGGCCTCGTGCGCCCAACGGGTGGCATTTACAAATGTAAGAGTCAGCAGGTTGTGTTACTTCACCTTTTCTGGCACAGGGAGCCTCATGGATGCCCTGGGCAGGGACGTGGGCCAGCCCCGAGGGCAGGCGGTGTCCAGGAACCGAGGGTTACAGACAACGTAAGAGAAGGGGCCCGTGAGGAGGCAGCCCCAGCCCCCACCAGCCTTGGTGCAGGGCAGGGTGAGGCTGCGGGGAGGAGCAGGGACCCCAAGACCAGGGGATGTGACCCATCGGCCTTCCCTCGGCTGGACCCGAGGGCGTCCTGTGGGCTGTCAGGGCCTGGGGTCGACCCCGGCTTCGTCCCGGGCCAGCCATCACGCCCCCACTGCCTGTATAGAGAGAAGATGAGCTGTGCAGTGGCACAGAGCCGTCAGGTCACGGCACACGGGTGTCTCCTGTGGGCAGACCACTCAGACCTGGGTCTGGACTTCCCTGTCGCCTTGGCCAGCTGTCTGACCTTCAGACACTTTTCTTCTCTGAGCCTCAGGGCCAAGGTCAGGAAATGCCAGACGGGGATGAGCCCGCGTCAAGGCATGCACTGCGTGTTCAGGGCCGGACGCGCGGTCTTTCCGTGAACAGTGGCACTGACAGCCACAGAGGCTCTTATAAAACGGGGTTTTAGCCCGTAGCGCGCCAGGGGGCTGGGGCAGCCCCTGGTCAGCCTCTGTCGGCATGAATGAAGAATGATGCAGCCACCCGCTGCTTGCGGGGAGGAGGGACACGCGCTGGCCACAGCTGTGGCCAGGGCCCTCCCGGTTTGAACCCAGCAGCCACTGGCACTCACCTCTGGACCCCCCCTCCTTTGAGAGAGGCACCCAGATCTGCTCCCAGTACTTCACTGGGCGACCTTGGTTCTTGATGCAAAGAACCGTAGCCCTTCCAGGAAATAGGAGCGCTAAAGCACCCTGAAAGCCCACATTTCTTTGGGGCTGCCCCCCCAGACACAGAGCAGCAGGTGCTGCCCAGGACCCCACTGGCTGTGATGCCCACATGCCCAGCTGAGAAGCTGCCCCCAGGCTCCACCCTGGCTGGGTCTGGCCTCCAGCCGGGAGCTGAGCCCCCAGACTTGTGCAGGAGCCAGTGCAGCTCAGCCTTGGTGGAACATTGGCCTTGGACCTGGGCTGGGCTGGCCCCTGGGGGGTACGTAGGGAGAGGACCCGGCAACACATACTTCCTTTGTCGCTACAGTAGCGGTTTCCAGCTCGCCTTGTACATTATAAATTGTGAGCAGATTTTGCGAATCTTGGTGCCAGGCTACAACTCAAATCAATTAAGTAAGCGTGGCGGGGCTAGGACCCAGACGTGCGGAGGCCGAGCACACCTGCAAAGGGCTGAGTGTGGTCAAGTCCACGGTGAGCCGCTTACGCTCCCAGTCTTCCTGCACAGTAGAGGCCCCTGGAAGCTTTAACCAAACACAAAGGCCTGGCTCAGCCCCAGCTGTCGGATGTAATTGTTCTGGGCGGGGCCCAGGCCGCTAGGTCAGACACAGATAGCTGGGGAGGCGTCCTGGATGGGACAGGCTACCTCTGAACTTGGGACTTGGACAGGAAGGAAGGAAGAGACCAGAGTGCACACACCCAGACGACGGGGAGCCCTCAGTGAAAGATGGGGCCCTTATCGCAAGACCCTTGAGATGCCAAGCACACGCCTCTCTGTTGCACAGGGTGGCTTCTCATCAGTGATTAAAGCCTCCAGGCCAAGAGCTGGTCATTAAACGTGCAGCACCTTGTACTGATTTTCCCTTCCCATCTAAGTTGCATTTTCTAGAAGTGTTGTGCCCTGTGTCCAGTTTGCCAGTTTACAGGAGGAACAGGCGGTTTAAAAGTCTTTAGTAATTTGATTATGATTCGACCCAGTTCCACACACAGAAAGGAAGCACTGGACCCTGAGGGTACAGGAACACATCAGACCGGTGCTATTATCAAAGGACCAGTCGTGTGGGAGGCAGACGTTTGCACAGGTTCAGAAAGTGTCTGGGCACTGAGATAAGGCAAGGCCATTCCTTAGAGGGGCCAGGGGAGGCTTCGGTGAGGAACGTCCTCTGAGCTGCGTCTGAAAGAAGCAGTGAGCTCCCGTCGCAGGAGATAGTCAAGCAGAGGCAAGAGGGCCAGTTTTGGGCGACGTGGTCAGGGAAGGGCCTGCATCCCACCCTGAGTAGCTCCACCCATCGAAACACTGCTCTCACCCCGTTCTAATCTGTGACTACATCCTTCAGGGCTGGTCTGCGGAGGCTAAAAACCCTAAAAGCCTCAAGTGAGACCCAGTTTGGGGATTTTTTTTTCCTTTTAAATCTTGTTAAAAACTAAAAGCACATCTGAATGGATATCTCAGGAACAAGGTTGTTTTGGGGGGTTTTTTTGGTTCTTTTTTTATTATTTATTTATTTATTTAATTTTTTTGGTGTTTATTTTATTTTTTTTTTTGAACGCTTGTGTAATGAATGCCACCTCGGAAAGCTGCCGCCCCGTCCGCCACCCTGCAGCTCACAGGCACAAGATGGGTAGAACAGCTGTCCTCCTGCCAGACAGACGCACCGGCAGTGGTGGCAGCCAGCAGACTCTCCTGACTCACTCGTTGCTTTCTAATTTGCTCCCATATTGGTTGAAAATGACTAGAGCATTTTGTACAAAGTCTAGACAGTTTCGAGTCAACTGTCATTTAAGCAATGAGCAGACATCTCTTCCTCCGTCACCCCAAATGGGCCAGGACTGGGTTCATTATCTTGGTTGATTTCGACAGTCAGGGCCCTCTAGGAGCCCACTTTCTTCTTGGATAGTCACTTTCCCCCGGACTGGGTGTGACAAAGAGTGATGACACTCACAGCATCCCAAATGCCAAATTAATGACGTTCTGCCTGGCAGACGGGATGACTCAATCCCGCCTGCTGTGCCAGAAATGGAAAGGTGGGACCAAGAGGCCTGACGCATGGTGCCTGTTGGGTGCCAGGGACCACCCTTCCGGGTGACTTTCGTGTGGGTCAGCGCTGAGACAGGAGCTGCCCGGCAGTGTGTCCTCAGCCAGGGCCCAGGCGGCCATGCTCTTTTCAACGCCATCTTGCTGGCCTGGGGTTTCATACATTGATGGGGTTCCTTCCTTCCTCAAATAGGTGAGCACCTACTGTGCGCCTTTGGCCCAGGAGAGGGCAGTGACCAAACAGAGGTGCCCGCAGACCCACGGCCTGGAGGCACCCCAACAGAGGGCTCAATTTGGGCTCCCATCATGGTTTTCCTTACCATCCACTCATGTGGGTGCAGAGCAGCCCATACCCACAGGAAATTGGGGGTGCCCCAGGCTGTCAGTTCCCACACTTCATTCCCCGACCTTTCGCCAAAGTGGGCGCTTCCTCCTCGGGGGGGAAATAGTCTTCTCCCCTTTGGAAGCGTGCCCTGGGGGTTTGGGGGAAGGACATGACATTGTGTAGTCTTCATCGTTCTTGCCTGGTCCTCTCAGCCCCTCTGGCCGAGCCGTAAATTACATCGCGAGTCTGAAGGGCCATCCCCTGCTAACCAGTCTGCTCTGCCTGCAGGTTTGGTACATGGACGGTTATCACAACAACCGCTTTGTCCGCGAGTACAGATCCATGCTGGATTTCATGGCCACGGACAACTTCACGTCCCACCGCCTCCCGCACCCCTGGTCCGGCACCGGGCAGGTGGTCTACAATGGCTCCATCTACTTCAACAAGTTCCAGAGTCACATCATCATCAGGTTCGACCTGAAGACAGAGACCATCCTCAAGACACGCAGCCTGGACTACGCCGGCTACAACAACATGTACCACTACGCCTGGGGTGGCCACTCGGACATCGACCTCATGGTGGACGAGAGCGGGCTGTGGGCCGTCTACGCCACCAACCAGAACGCTGGCAACATCGTGGTCAGCAAGCTGGACCCCGTGTCGCTGCAGGTGCTGCAGACCTGGAACACCAGCTACCCCAAGCGCAGTGCTGGCGAGGCTTTCATCATTTGCGGGACCCTCTATGTCACCAATGGCTACTCGGGTGGCACCAAGGTCCACTACGCCTACCAGACCAACGCCTCCACCTACGAGTATATAGACATCCCCTTCCAGAACAAGTACTCGCACATCTCCATGCTGGACTACAACCCCAAGGACCGGGCCCTGTACGCCTGGAACAACGGCCACCAGGTCCTCTACAACGTCACCCTCTTCCACGTCATCCGGTCCGATGAGTTGTAGTCACCAAGGGTCCGAGTCCTCACCCGCGTGGACGTTCCTGTGAAACAGCTGCCAAAAAAAATAATAAACCCACTCACGATACTAATAATACTAATCTTGGAAACGCATCAGCAACGTGGAGTCCGGCAGCGCGTGATGGCATGACCTCCGTGCTTCTCCAGCTCAGGCCGGAGGGCGACGGATTTGGGAAGAAACCCCCGTCTTTGCAGCTGGAACTGCAGCCCAGGGCTCCCCGGTTCTGTCCCCATCACCGCCCCAGTCCCCTTTCTGGTCAAATAGCATACTAAAGAAGTAAGGCAATGACTGTTGGCCAATTCGCGCCCGAGAACAACCCACTGTTAGGATCGCATGGACCTTTCCTTAGATCATGGTCGGTGCCGATGGACGGGATTATTTGTGTGTCATCGAGAGCCCCCCCGGGCCGCGCTTGGCATCCAGAGGGGTCCACGTAGGCTAGGTCAGCTTGTACCCATCACAGCGGCTATTCCTCGACTGTGTGTTGTGTCTTAGATTAACGCGCTGAGACCCCAGTAGCCCGTGGACCCATGTGTAGTACCTGCCGCGCGGTGGTCGGCGTGTGTGGCACAGACAGCCGCGGTGCCCACCCTCCCCGTAGTGTATTGTGCAACGTCTGTCCTTGTCTCCTTGAGGTGGTAACTCTGTGCATTCGGTTTATGCAATGGATGTTGTAATGCAGTGCCGTAGTTTGGATCAGTAAGTGGATGGTTCTTGTTTCTAAAAAGAAAAAAAATAATCAGTGTTCACCCTTATAGAGAGATCATCAAGTTCGTGTTGATAATAATCAAAGGAATTATTCTCTTCTTGTTCAATTATCTAAACCATGTAACCACGGATAAGAAGGGCTCCTCTAGGGGAAAACCCGTTTCCCATGGGAAGGGATGTCCCCAAGGGCGTCCGTGTGAGGAAAGTACATTTTTTAAGTAAAAAAGAGGGGAACTTTGTACTCTCCAGTTATCTAAGGAACAATAAAAAATATTAGGAGATGTTTTTGCTTCACTTGTCATTCTGAGGGTTTTAAAAATGATGACTTCTTTCAGATCCTTGCAGATATAGTCCAGGATGTGAGTGGTCCCCCAAGAGGAAGGAAGATCCCTCCCTCTGGAAGACAGCATGCCCTGTGGGGCTTCTAATGTTCCCTGTGGGGGCTCTAACCACCCATCCCCTGAAAAGTTGGAGCCTGAAGGTCATCTGGAGGTCCCCTCCCCCCTTAGGTGACTCAGACTCCAGGGCTGCAGCACTGGGCACCCCACCTCCACCTCCTCTGCCTGCCAATGTCCCCCAAGGTCACAGCTGCAAAGAGTCTGGGACAGGCACCTGCTTTAGATGTGACAGGTGGTGCCAGCAGAGACCCTGCTAAAGAGTGGGTGAAGGGAACCCCAGGGCCTGTGGTGAGCAGCTGGCCCCCGCTGGGATCTGGATCCCCAGGCCTTGGAAACAGAGAGGCCATAGGGTATTCAAAGAACCCGGGCCAACACGGACCAGGCCCGTCAGTGCCAAATCGGGCTCTGCCTCTGAGCCACTCCTGAGGTCTCCACAGGACAGCCAGATCTCAGTGTCCTGAGCCCATCTGGAGTGCCCTGGGGCTTCGTGCCAGCCAGAAAAATTACAATGTCAGAGTTCACAGGACAGCGCTGGGGACCAGCCGTTAGCTTAGCACTAGAGGTCCAAGGCGTGGCGTGGTGCGTGGGAGCCGCCCGCCTGCTTCCCCTCCCCTCTGCTCTGGGGCAGCTGGCACCCCTTGGCTGAATGGATAGCAGGGCAGTGACGTGGGCACTGGGAAAAGCCAGCAGCCTCGGTGAGCCTGGCCCAATTGGCATTCAAACGAGTGAGCAAACAAGCCGACATGTTTCCAAAACAATCTTCCTGAATTTCTGTCGTTTGTCCTGGAAAGACAGCTGGGCCAGTACCCAGGCGGGTTGTTGGTGGCGCTTAGACACAGCTGACATTCACAGTGCTCGGTACACGTGGAGTCAGTCTGAGGATGTCTGACACAGGTCCCTGAGCCCACTCAGAAGCTGGAGACGCTGAAACAGGGAGCCAGTCGGGGAAGGAGGCAGCGGGGGGTGTGGGGACCCTGTCAGGCGTGGTCATTCCTTGTGATCCAGCTCTGGCCAACAGTTGGGAAAAGATGGGACGAAAAATAAGGCATAGGCTCCCCGGTTCTCCCCCTCCCCCCTTCTGGTCAAATATCATGCTGAAGAAGGGGGTGGCTACCGGCTGAGTCTCCCCCACCAGGAGGATTCCATGGGCATGGCCTCATGTCCTCAGATGGTGGTCAGCTCCCCTGGGGGAAAAATAGGGTGAACCCTAAACCACTGGGGCAGGAGGCGGGGGGAAACCCGAGGGGACTCTGGAAACGTGCTGGTGATTGTTGGCCAACAGGTCCAGATTCAGCGTCGGGGGAGGGGCAGTTGCCTGGCCTGGCCTTGGGCTACTCTGGGACCCTTCCTCCCCCCCAGCTTAGGGCCACAGCTGTGTACCACGGCTGGACCCCTGGCTCCCGGCTCACAGGCCTCCTGGACTCCACTGCAGGGAGACCGTGCTGCCTCTTGCCTGACACATGCCGTCTCTTGACCCCAGGGCACCCTGCCCTTTCCCTCTGCCCACTCCCTGCTGGGCCCACCTCCAGACCCACTGCGTTCTGGAGCCTTTTGGTGCCTTCTGCTGTGTCCTCCTTGCTGTCCTTCCTCCCCTCCCAGCTCCAATGACAAAGGTCCCACCTTCTAGAAGCTTCTCCTCCCCATCTCCAAGGAGCAGTCGCTGCTTCTTCGTGGGCTCTCGTCCGTCCCTTCTTCCCAGTGATGATGACTCTTGCACCCACACAGTCCTTGGGATCCACCAAGCCCAAGCCCAAAAAATCCAAAAGTCCTTTCTTGTCACTCTCCGGGACTGTGACAATAAGGTGGGGAGCGGAGGGGCGGGACGGAAGGACCGCCTAATCCTTAATCAGCCTCGTTAGCCGGAAGCAGGCCCTCACACTGGACCCGCCTGCAACTAAAACTTTTACAAGTGGGGGCGTCTTCATCCCTTTACGCTTACACATCATCACAGAGTGAGATGGCACACGACATCCTCCTGTGAGAGACAGGAGCTGGCAATTCCACGAGGCCACCAGCTACTGAGGTGACAGGCGCCCCGCCCAGCGCAATCAGCAGGGGCTCTCCTGTAACTACAGCCGCAGTTCCGGCCGATCCCTTCATAACTTCCCCTTCGTGACAGAGGAAACCACAGATGTACAAATACCTGTTCTGAGTCACCAGAAGACAAAGTAATGACCTGATGGGTCCAGGATGGATTTATTGCCTCAGACCGAGTACTTAGTAGGGAAAACACTCCTCCAAGGTTATTAAATACGCAAGAAAAATAGTCCCGCCAGCAAGCAAATCAAACAGCCGGCCTGCCACTGAATCTCCCAGATTCCAATAACTGAACATCTGTGGATGAATTTTCTTTATTAAAAGTTTGGCCTGGAATCAAAATCCAGCAATTCTTTGGGGTCCTTGGAGACCCGAGCCTGAGACGCTCAGCTCTGCGTGCAGCTGGGCTGGAATCTTCCTGATATCCACAGGGTTCCTCTTCCCGAAGGAGGCCTGTGACGGGTGACCCCACACAGGTGCCCGTGGAATTCTTCCCCGGCTCCTGGAGCATCACGACGCCCGTGTGGGGTTTATGGGAGGCGTGCGGCGAGGGTGGCTCTTCTCCCTGTCCCAACTTGCACAAGTGAGCGGGAAGGAGGCAGCTGCTGTGGGTGCAGCGGTCGTCTCGGGGGTTCTTAGGCAGCGCAGGGCTGCCGTGCAGGTACCAGCCTCCGTCTGTGAGAAGGGACCTGAGAGGAGCTGAACACGCCAGGATCGGGGGTAGGTTGTTATCTCCTATTGGGACGCCTAACTGAATTCCGTTTGAAGGTTATCAGTGGAAGCTTGAGTACAGAGGACACTGAGAAGCCGCGTTAGCACCCATCCCGGCACCCCCATGCGTCCCTTTGACCTCACACCACCCCGTAGGGGAGGCACCAAGCTCCTTGTCCACACACGGGAAACTCTGTCCGGCCGTTGAGTTTCTGACCTGTGAAGGTCCACGTCCACAACACAGCACTGGCCGACATGGAGACGTGTTGGAAGCCTTCTCTGAGGATGGGTCCCTGAAGGTGGGTAGGTGCCGGGGCAGGTGCTGAGCCCAGACTTTGGACAAGCGGTTCCTTGGTGTTCAAGGCGCAGGGGTTGGGTTTGGCAGGGAGGGGAATTGGGGTTGGATCCTTGTCCAGCCACCTGTGGAGGTAAAAGACGAGTGATCGGGAAGAGCCGGTTGTGGGGACAGTTGGGAACCTGAGGAGTGAGGCCAAACCCCTGGACACGCTGGAGGAGGGCTGCCCCGTGGCCCGAGGAGCTCGGAGCCTGTGGCCCACCCAATGCTTTTCCTCATCAGGCCCAGGCAGAGCAGCGGGACGGTCCGCTCACCATCAGAGGAGATGTCCCTTCCTTGGTGGCCCAGACCTGCAGTGTGGAGGACAAGGTCTCCGGAGAACAAGCTCCACTTGGTTTCCTGTGGGTGAAATGTTTCTAAAAGGGCCTCTTGCATCACGCTCTTGTTTTAATAAATCCACTGTTAGAGATTATTTTCACAGGCGATGAGAATGAGATATGGAGACCTTTGAACCCAACCACAAAGAGAGGCATCGATTGGTGCCCGCACCCCACTTTTCTTATACAAAATGCACCCGGCTTGTATATTACTCTGTATCTTGCTGTCTTCACGTAACAATATTCCCTGAAGGTGATGCAGGAACACGGAACTCTGCCTTGCTCCCCCTCCTTGCTGGGTGGTGTTCCAGCGTGTACACTTGGCATTGGGTTTATGCTCGGCCCCCCTGCCCTTGGTAGACTTTCAGTTGTTTCCAATACGCTGCTCTTTAGAGCCTTCCCTCTGTGAATACCCTTATGCAAAGTCGCGTCATGTATCTGCACGTGACAGGTGTCTGCTATTTTGCCAGATGCTGTTGAATTTCCTTCCACAGCGGCTGCGCCAGGTCCCCTTCCTCCTGGCAGGGTCCCTGAGTGCCGGCTGGCCTCCCCGCTGAGTGTTTGGAGAGTCTGTGGGAGTCTTCCAGCCTGGGAGGTAGGACCTGGAGGCTCCCAGAAGCTTGAGTGTTTATTTCTCTTATTTAGAGTCACGGCCATTGGCAGTATTTATCTCTGAGCTCTCAGTTCATGTCTCTGCCCACTTATTCCTACTCAGTTGTTGTGTTTTCCCCCATGGAAGTGTTAGGAGCTCTTCCTCTGTGTGGGAAGTTAGTCTTTGTGAGTCTGTGAGTTGCAAGTATCATCTCTGTTGATGTCAGTGGTGTGGTTTTTCGGTTTTTGTTCATTTGTTTGTTTTTGGTTTTTTTAATGTAGTCAGAACTATCGATCCTTCTTCCAATGCTTTTGGCTTCTGAGTCAGTCAGGACAGTGAAGAGGCATCTTCTCTGCTACTTGTTGGGCTCCCTCCTTACACTGCGATGGCAGTGCCTTTGGGGTTATGTCGTGTGAAGTGCGGGGCCAGTTTTTTCCCAAAGGCTGCGCAGTTGCTCCAACACTATTTATTAAACAGCCCGACTTTCCCCTACTACTGAATCCTACGCTGAGTGTCCCCTATATTTTGGCCCCGTTTCTGGGCTCTTCTCTTTGAGTCTGCGACGCTGTCCCTGGAAAGAGCCATTTATATAACCTGGGCGGGGGTTTGCCCGCAGGTGACTATTGGTGACCTCTGTGACTGGCACTCCCTCCGTGCTTTTCCAAGAGCTCTTTAAAGGCGTGTGTACAGTGACACCTGCCCCTGTGATTGTAAAGTCTCCGGGATCATCACTAAATCTGAGCAGGATGTTTGCCTTCACCCATTTTGTCAGATCAGCAACGAGAAACATGCTTTTGGGATGATGTGTCTCTGAAGAGTTCTGCGTTCAAACACAGCGCCGAAACCCCGAGACTTTGCCAGGACTCAAGCAGGTGAGGTCTTCAGAGGCAGCCCTGGCCCGACGTGGCGCTGTGCCCTCCCCATTTTACAGAAGTTGGCACAGGAGATTGATCAGTAGCCAGGGCCCAGTGGTCAGTGGCAGGCCGGCCCTGGACCCACTCTCTGTTCCTTCCACCACACTGGCACACACGTCATGTCCTTCAGCTGGTGAGTCACCGGACATTTATTCATCACACAGCAGGCAGCAGAAAGTGCCAGAACGGTGTGCCCGGCAAGGATCCGGGCTTGTCCTCCAGCCCCGGCTGCTGGTGAGTCACGGACGCCGGGTGCTGAGCAAGACAGCAGAGGGAGGCGAGGCCTGGCCAACAAAGGCCGAGGGCTGTCATCTGTTTCTGCTCCACCCTGGCTGGGAGTCACCGGGTGGGGGAGTGGACCCACCCTCTGTGTGCCCTCCATCCCACGGCCCCGTCACGTGCACACATGTGCACATACACCAGCCGACTCCAAGCCCCCACCAGGCGCAGAGCAGCTGCAGGGGAGCAAGGCAGGCTTGGAAGCTGCTCTGTCGGCCTTTAGGCTCCTCCCTGGGAAAACGTGAGCGATGATGCGCCCAGCCTACTTCCGGGGGACCCTTCTGCTTCCAAGGCCTCATCCCACCGGCCCCGGCCTTCCAGGCTTTCCAGCCCAACACGAGCCCAGAGCCATTGCAGGAGGGAGGGCACAGCTCAGGTGCGACACCCCAACCTGCCTGCACCACGCTCACCCCGCCTGGGGCCTCAGCCTCCTCACCTGCCCCAGGCCTGGTGGGAGGGAGCAGGGGGGCATTCCAGTGGTACTGGCAGACGTCCCCCATTCTGGGAAATGTGGCCGCAGCTCTATGACACTTCTGCCTGGGCCGGCGGGAGCACCTGGGCTGATTTCAGGGGTTCTGGCCTCAGACAAAAGAAGGCTTTGGCCCTCCCCAACCCCCGCTCCTGCTCAGTGAAGCCTGTGTCCTCGGCCCTTCACGCCACCTTGAAGCCACTGCTGTCCCCACTTCGCAGGTAAGGACAGAGAAGCCCAGATAGAGTAATTAACGCCAGAACAAGTTAGCACAGCTAGTTAGTGGCAAACCTGGCTAGATCCACTTACCACTCACCCAGTCTGGGGCCCTTGCTGAATGGAGCCTGCCTGGAGAAAGCGGTGCGGTGTCACACGACTGTGTTCTAAGTGGCCGGAGTTTCCAGAATTGGCTGGGATGGACCCTCTGCCCCCACCCTGGGGTGATTTCTTCCTCTCCAGTCAGGCCCGGGAGGGAGGGCCGTGGCAAGCTGGGAGGCCTCAGCAGCTGACGCCATGAAAAGAAACAGTAATTTCCTTATTGATCTTTTCCTGCCCGCTAAGCCTTGAAAATAAGGTCACCAAGAACGGTGCAGCACGTGTTCTTCATTGCTTCATTTTGCTTATTGAATTCCTGCGTGATTCCTGGAGGACCCCCTCCCCGCCCCTCTCTCTCCAACAGCTTCTCGCTTCAAGGACACCAATGGCTGGCTCAGATCTCCTGAGAAGCATGTTCCTGGCCAGCGTCTCCAGCACAGACCCCATTGGCTGTCCCCGAGGCAGCAGAGATGGCAGGGGTGCCCACCTGCCCGCAGGCGTTGTGGCCCCTGCCCTCCCTCCAGGCTGCTCGCCCTGCTGCCGCCTCCTTTAATTAGCGGGACGGGCTCTGCTCTCAGCTCCAGGCTGCTCATCTGGCTTACACAGGCGCCTGTTGTGTCCGCTAAATTGGCTGTGGCAGAACATAATAAAGAAGAAAAACAGTGGCTGCAGCGGGTCAGCCAGAGAAGCTGACGATAACTCGGGAAGGGCCGGGAAAGGAGACATCCAATTAAAGTTTGACTGCAGCTCGGCGGCTGCAGGCCTGGCCTGTGAATCCTGGAGCTTCAAACACGACTGACGGCAGCCAGAACGAGAGTGTCCTGGGTCCTTCCTCCCAGAAGGCTGATGGCTGCTGCACTAGTCCCAGGAAGGCTGGTGTGAAATCTGCCCTGGGACGGGGATCCCACAAATGCTGTCGTGCACCCAGCTGCATGCTGCAGGCTCAAATGTGACACCCCACCCCTCGCGGGTCCTCTGTCTAGCACAGAGAGATAATTCCAGAAGGTGCTCACGAGTCTGCAGCTCTCAGATACAAAAGCAGCAGCTAATTTCACCCATGCAGATGTAATGAAATAGAAAAAAGGCAGCCTCTTTGAGCCCTAACAAGTCTATAAACCCAAGTTTAAAGTAATCTGAAGGGCGGCTTTTGGGGTAAGAAACACCCCAGTCTTGACCATTCACTTTCTCTTGCTGTCCTCCTTGGCATGGGCTTTTGGGGGGAGCCATTTTCCACAAAGGAAGCCAAAAGGGACACCCACAAATGCAGCCCCAAGAGGGTTTCTTGGACAGTGGAAGAGGCAGTAGGTGCTGGAGGTAAGTGTGACCGGGGTTGGGGAGCTCCAGCCCTGGCCGGTGCTGTGCTGATGGCCATTTACGACCCTCAGGGGACGTAGGCTCCCAAGCTGTAGAACGGGATTCAAACAGGACATACCCTTGGATCACCGTGATGAGCCCCTGAGCCAGCCTTGAAAGCACTGGGGCGGGGTGGCCAGATGGGCGCTGGGGCTGGGGGCCGTGGGGTGGGGCCGCGGGGCCGCGAGACGGGTGCTGGGCGCTGACGGGCCCGGCCAGCTGTTCCTCGGCGCCTCTGTGTACTGAGCGCAGTGTGCCGGGCTCCAGGCTGAGCTGCTTGACTTCACAACTTCATTTTGTCATCACAGTGACCCGTCACACAGGTTGGGAAGCTCAGGTTGGCAGTGGCCAGGTGACCTCCAGCGGGCCTCGGGGACAGGCGGGCCACGCTGAGCACCTTGCTGCTCTCACGGACCAGCTTCAACATCCCACAGAGCGGTTGTTCTGTGATAACCCATCACAGAGCCACGAGGCCACACATTCAAGAAGAAACTGCAAATGTTGGATCCCCTGGTGCTGTCTCCAGCGTCACGTGACTGAAGCCTCATGCCCACGTGCTGGCTGATCCCTCTGCCCGGCACGTTTGTCCCGGGTGTTCACGTGGCCTATCCCTTCTCCAGCTGCAGGTCAGCTTGCCTACAGCTGGGTGTCCATGAACTCATCGGTGAGTGTCTGTCCATGTCGGCCCCTGTAGAAGACAGCTCTACGGGAGACGCTCACCTCTGTGCGTCCCCAGGGCCCAGCTCTGTGCCTGCCCATAATATGTGCTCAATAAACATTCGCCGCATGAATGAATGATGGTGTACAGTTAGTCCCACGAAAGCCGAGAGCAGGAATGCTGGTTCACGTTGGGAATGGGCCTTTGAAACACAAATCATTTCTCCACTGCAACCCAACAAGTCGTCCTCGGAGGTGCTCGCTGTGCACTAAGCCTGTGGGGATGAGAAGCAGGTGTACATTCCCTGGATGTACGCCGGCCCCTCGGGCTCTTTGCGGTACCCACAGATTCTCTGAGCATACGGGGTGAGGCTCTGCTTATCGCTTTCCTGCTTCTCAAAACTAAGAGGCACGACAGAGAAGGGAAGAGGGGACCCCAGGAGGCCCCGAATTCTTGGGGGACGTGGGGGCCTGTCACATACCCTCTTTGCTTTGCTGTCCTTTGAAATCACTGCAGGCCCCCACTGGGGACGGCGAGAGGACGCCAGCAGGCACGTTTCCGCTCCCCCTCAGCCCCCGAGCGCAGCGTCTCCCTCCGACGTCCGGGCCGTAGGCGTGAGAAGCCGTTCAGAGTGTGTGAATTATTCAGAGCAGCCGATAGAAATGAAGGATTGAGTCAGCGTGCACCGCGCGAGATGGACTCAGACAGCAGATCCCAACAGGAGCAGACTCCTCAGCTTGCTCTCAAAAACAAATTAGTGGTGAGTTATGGAAACATTGTTTCATGAGATGCAACCAGTTGTTTCAAGAACAATAGTCGTAAATTGTTCTCTTACGAACAGGTTCGCTCGCTGTTCCACAGGCTTTGCAGGGATGCGGGCTGACGTCCGCCTCCCAGCTGCCCACTTTACCACGCAAGCTCTCAGAGAACAGAGGCCCTTGTGACTCACTGACCACTGGGTCCCCAGGCCTCACACCAAGGGGCCACATTGTAGTGCCCAGCAGATCACGCTGGCACGGATTACGTCGTATTTCCAGTTGTCTCACGTGAGCCCCTGGTGAACGGCCCCAGACTATGTCCCTGGCCCTGGGAAAGCTGGAGCTGTGACCTCCACCCGCCTGCTCTGACGGTCTCACCAACACACCTGGAGATGAATTGCTCAAGCTACTGGGACGCATGCCTCGTTGGAATCATGCAACCCCCGTCATTGCACAATTACCCCCAGTGGGGTGCTCCTGGCCTGGGGTCTGGAGCGAGCTTGAGCCATCCCCAAGCACACTGCCTTTAAGCTTCACCGTGCAGCTCATTTTGCCCCAACACGGAGGCACCCCTGTGGGAGAAGTGGGAGCAGAGGGGTCGTACAGATACTAAAACCATCAGGTGACAAACAAACCAGGCAAACGCCTCCGGGGTCTAGAATTTTCCGTGTAAGCGGGGCAGGGTGGTGCAGCCACTGGGTCTGGTCTGGAATCTTTCCCACTTGTCGGTGAGGGCGGCAGGGCCACTGGGTGGAGTCCTGGGGAAGTGGACAGTGCCGCTGCATGGCCGTCCTGCCTGGGAGAATCTCTCCACAACTTCTAGTTGACCACAGGTGTGAGAAGTGGGAAACGCACACACCCAGGAAGCGGGGAGTGGTCGGGGTCCCCCTGCCTCCGGCAGGCTTGCTGAGCCTGGGCAAGGCCATGCTGCACACCCTCACTGCTCCCTCTGAGCAACCAGAACGTTTTGCCCAAAGATCTAAGGCCTTTCTGTTCTGACATTCTGGGGCTCCATCCCCTGGGCGCCTGCTGCGTGGAAAGCTTCACCCGGAGCCACAGGGAGCACAGAGATCCCTAAACCCAAACATCTGCTCAGAGAACCGAGGGTTCAGGGCCTGGGAGTGGCCAGAGGGCCCAGTTCTCCCATGGCCACTTTGGGCCGTTGCTCGAGGCCCCGAGTTTGTTTTCACGGGAGACTATGGAGTCAGGGGCTTCACGGCAGGATTGGGAAGGACGGGTGTGAGTCCAGATAAGGGGAACGGGCCCACATGGGATATGATGAAGGGAACTGAGGCCCAGGGCTAGGACTGGGGAGAGGCGCGTGGGGCCCCGGGGGTACAGAATTTAAGGAGGCAGCTGAGAGCGAGGCCTGCCGAGGCAGGCGTCACAGGGAGGGGCTGGACTGGCCACCTCGGTTTGGCCTCAGTCTCTGGCCTCTCCTCTGGCTGAGAAAGGATTAGATTCCTTCAGCCTTAAGAGGTGGAGCCAGATACAAGCCGGGTTCTCAGCTGCTGCATCAGTAGCCTTCCCCCAGTGGCGAGCTTCCCGGCACTGGTGGTATGCAAGCAGAGAAGAGGAAGTGAGCCGTGGGGTGAGGAGACCTGCCCACTGTATGGAGGGAGGGGCTGGATCGAGTGACCTCTGTGTCCCTCCCAGCCCCGTGCTGTGTAAATCTGAGTCCCCCAGCAGCCTCTGCCCAGAGTGTTATTAGGACAATCTGCTGGTCTGCAGGAGCCCTGCAGCTGGGTTGTGGTGCCCCCGCCAGAAACCTCTCCAGCTCAGACGGCCCCACCCACTCCCCGCCGACAGAGCCCCCACCCACAACCACCCAGCCTCCGTGTCCAAGCCAGTAGAATATGATTTTATTGATCGGAGATGCTGGGCTTGTCGATTTTCTACGTGGGGAAGAGTGTACACTTTCCTGTCACTTCTTAAACAAGTTGTAAAATGGATTGTGCACATGAAGGAGACATAATACCGGCCGCAGTGAGCTGCGTGGGGCCCGCTGGCTCTATAAATCGGGGCTGAGAGGAGCGGGGGTGAGTTGACGAGGACTCTCGGTCTCTCTTTCTGGACGTGAAATGGTTGACTTCTCAATTGTGAGAGAAGCCGGCCCAGGTGTCCCCCAGGCGGCTGTGGGGACAGAACAGCGCCCAGCAAAGGAAGGGAGAGCGGGTTTCTAAAAGGCGCCTGCTAAGGCGGAGGACAAGAGTTCCAAGTCACCTCCCCCGGGGTTCGGGCACACTGGCACCTCCTCTGGGGCAGCAGCAGACCTGGCACCGGCCTGCCCAAACTCAGGCACAGCCGTCCCCTTCTGGATGCCTGTCGTTTCCAGGGGCCTCCTGTGCTGCTAGTTACAAATTTGAAAGACATTGGATGGCAGTGGGCACCCCTGAGGGTTCTGGGCAGGAGACAGACCATGTTGGCATTTTTAAGAAGATGGGTCCAGGGCTGGCAAGGTGTGGCCATGAAGCAGGAACTTGGGGTCAGCACTCTGACGTCCACACCGGAAAATGGAAATTAACTGCCTCCTGAAATTCAAAGAGAAGGTCAAACCAGAGCCAGAGCTGCCTGGTCCATCTTCCCTCTGGGCAGCGATGGATCAGGAAGGCGGGGTGCCTCACGCGGGGCACTGTCGCAGCACCCAGCACCGGCGAATGCAAAGACTCCCGCTTTCGTTTCTCTGGATAAACAGTAAACACGTTTTCTCAGAAAACCGAACCGGGGCCAGGAGGGGCGGGGTGGGGAGGAGGCGGGGCTCAGAACTGGATAGTGACAAGCCGGACCCCTGGCAAAAGACACTGGGGGGCCTCTTCTGCTCCTGTGGTGCCCGTGGGATGAGCAGGAGAACGGAGTCAGAGGCCCCCCGACCACGGGCAGCAGCGAGGACTCACGTCTGCCCCCGTTCCGTCCCCTTTGGCGTCCCCCTCCTCTCCCCTTTGGCGGCGCCCGTGCCGCCAGCCGTCGCCTGTCTCAGAGTATCCGGCGTATTATTTAGCTGCTTAATGATGGCAGGAGAAGCAGGGTGTAATCACCCGTGTTAACATGTAATTTATTCTATATCTGTAATTATGTTTTACAACCAGAAATGAAAGAGCGATGCACCTCCGGCTTATCCAGCAGCGGGTGGCCCCACGCCTCCGGCCTGCATAGGGGTCAGCCCCCTCAGAGCCTCAGCCAGGGGCATTATTGGGGATCCAGGGGTGCTATTCTCGGGCGAGCTGAAGCTGGGGTGATGGGGGTCGGGCCGGGTCACACAGGTAGAAGAAGATGCCCACGTCCGAATCCCCAGAACCCGTGACTACGTGACCTCACGCGGCCAAAGGGACTTGGCAGACCTGATCGAGTTAGCGACCCTGAGACGGGAGACGACCCTGGATGGTGCGGTGGGCCCAGGGGCAGCACAAGGTCCTTACTAGAGGGAGCAGGAGGTCAGAGTCAGAGAGAAGGCGTGAGGACGGAGCAGAGATCGGAGGAGAGAAGACCCTGCAGCCTCGAAGCTGGAGGAAGGGGCCATGAGCCAAAGGGCGTGGAGGCCTCCAGCCCTGGGAAAGGCCCGGAAGGGGTGCTCCCCCAGGAGGAAGCAGCCTCCACGAGACGTGCAGCCCCCGACACCTTGATCTTAGGACTTGCTTCTGACCTGCAGAACTGTGAGCACAAATGCATGTTGTTTTAAGCTATCACGGTTGTATCATTTGTTCCAGCAGCCGCAGGACCCTCCTGCAGCTCCCTCCGTGCCGCCCCACCCACTGACGCCTCAGTCTGGGGGAGGTTGCAGAGAGGGTGGGGGGGTGTGGTCGGGGGAGGGAAGTGAGAGGAAAGGGAGCTCTGTCCCGAGGCCCAGCGATGCCCCCAGCTCAGACACCTGCTTAGGCTGCTTCCCAAAGAAGGGAAATCTGGGCTCTCCCTCCTGCCAGAGCCACACCCACTTCCTACAGGTGGGCGTTACAGGTGCTTTTACTGGGCAGAGAAAGGGTGTGTTGGGGAGGGGGCACCTGAGGTCGCGTCTGGCCGTTGGGGTCTCCCTGATCATCCAAACAAAACTGGTGCCACGTCACCCTACACAACGGACGTGAGGGGCCCTGGTGGGGGATGCATCCCAAAGGCTGGGGTGGTGGACGGGGTGGGGGGGGCCCAGCGCCTCCCCCACGGCCCCTGCACCTCACCTCTGTGTGTCTGCCCGTCACCAGGAGGCTGGCTACTGCCGGGCCTGCTGCCAAGGTCCACGAGGGTGGGGCTACATCCAACCCTTCATTCACTGCTGCGTCCCCCCAACCCCCATCACAAGGCCTGGCACAGAAGGAGGAAGGGTGGGGAGGGTGGGAGAAGGGGAAAGACGGAGGCGAGGCGAGGAGAAGAGACAGAGAGGAATGGAAGGGGAGGGAAGGAAGGGACTGACGGAGAGTTGGGCAGGGAAGGAGGGAGGGCGCGGCTGGCTTCCTGCCGCCCCTGTTCTGTGATCCTGGCCCCAGCCGCTTGGAGCCGCCAGCCCAGCAGACAGGTCTGTCTGACAGAACCCGGCCTGGTACTACCTGGAAGCCAGAAGCTGCTGGAAATCCCATCTAACTTGTTCTAACCCCGTGATCTAATTTCCCCAAGGATTAGACTAAGAGACACCTGGGGGTTGGCGACAAATTTAGACGCAGCGAAAGCACTGAGTCACACTTGCCTGCTTGGAAAAACAGAACTAATTAAGTCACTGTTGGGGACAGTAGAAGAGGAGGCAATGGAAAAACCTGCTGACCCGCTGACAGCAGCTCGGCCAGTGTCACCCCCACGTGAGCCCGTTCTCCTGGCCTGGCAGAGGGCTCCAAAGGGGGCTGCATGTCACAGATGGTGAGATGGGTGCAGGACGCCCCCTAGAGGGAGGAGCCCAGGCCCCACCCCTCCCCCACAGGAAGAGCAGAGTGGAGAAAACGCCACCTCCCTGGTGTCTGCTGGTGAGTCAAGCCTGCCCTTCCCGCTAGGAGCCCTGTCGGCTCCTGGAGGGCAGACCCAGGACGTCCAGCACCTTCCCTCCTCCTGTGTCTACCCCCTCTTCCTTCACCTCTGCCTGAGGGGCACATCTGCTGGCATTTGCTCAGTGCTGGTTAAAATGTAAACAAGCTCTGGCCATGAGGACACGTGAGGACAGCAGGCTGAGTGACACCTTGGGCGGGCGCCCAGTGAAAGAAGTGAATTCACAGATGAGGCCAGATTGCAGGAGGCAGGCAAGGATGGTTAGAGCACGGACCTGAGCAGAGGAGATGGCATTTGACTTCAAATGGCTCTCTTAACAAATGCCCATTCTGGGCCAAACGGTAGAGGGGCTGGACTCAAGGATAGACCAAACCCATCTGGCCCCTCAAGGAGCTCACACCAGGGGGACCTGCACCCCATTCAGACGTGTAACAGACAGGATGAGGCTGTGCAGCCAGGTCCTCTGCCCGCTGGACCTGCCCATCTTCCAGGCCTCCCCTCCCACCCCCATCTCATCAGCACAGGCACAGAGGCTCAGGAAGGGAGGGAGTCTGCCCAGACCCCTGGCTCCTGCCTGGATCCCACCGGTCCTCTCAGCCTCTCCACCACCTTTTCTTGGGGAGGACACACTGCCATTACCAGCGAGTGGAGGACGGTGGCAATGCCACAACACGTTGACCCTGAGAGCCCCCCATGCCTGAAGGTGCCCCCTCTACCAACAGCAGCCACAGAGGCTCTTCCTGTAAGACCCTGAGGAGCTTACAGGACTGAGCCCAGGACTCCAAGCAGGCCTCCTTTCTGGGGCTCCCCTGGTCCTGGCCAGTGGTGGGGTTCAGTGGGAAGATATTGCCCTCGAAGACTTCCCCTCCGTGATGTCAGAAACCCCTCCTCAGGGAACAGAGCCTCTCATTCCGTTTGGGGGTTCATCCCAGGATGCCTGTTGAGTTCACAGGCAGGTGCACAGGACCAGAGTGGGACCCTGAGGACAGGTGTGCAGGGAGGAGGCAGGTGGGACCATCAGGATGCTGGGTGCACAGGCCACCGGCTCCCACCCTATGCCCCCCACAACCTCCCAGCCCAACGCCCCCCACACTCCAGCCCTCCTCGGACCTGACATCCTGCTCCGAGCATCAGGCCTTTGCTGAAGCCATTCCCTCTTCCGGGAATGCTTTCTCCACTCCAGGTGGCCGATGCTCTGTCACCCTCTAGGCGTCAGATGAAATGCCACGTCTTCAGGGAGGCTCTCCATTAGACCTGGGCAGCCCGGGGATGGTTTGGCAGCTCAGCTACCAGGACCCAGACGGTTCCAGCCTCCCCTCTGCCTTTCCTAGGGTGTGGCCTTTGTCTTCATGGCTCAAGATGGTGGCCTGAGCTCAAGCCATCACGTCTCTTGGTCCCAGGCAGCAGGATGGAGGATGTCACAGAGAACAAGGTCACAGGGTACTCAACAACTGCCTGTTTGGGACAGTTCCCACTGCTGATATATGACACTTCTGCTTATCCCGTCGGTCACTACCAAGTCACATCTTGTCAGGCAAGAGAGGCTGGGAAATGTTCCCCCACTGAAAAGTGGGGTGCTTGGCTGACGGGCTTTTCCACCAAAGCTTCTGCTGGCTAGGATGACGCAGCTGGTCAGAGACGTGGCCTCAAGTGGCCAGACCTGGGCTCAGCTGTGCTTTGAGATCTCACTTATCATCTCAAGATGTCAGGATATTCCATAGTCTATTCAACATACATATATAAATAAAATATAAAACCATAGCTTTGGATCTGTTTTACTAGTAAAACAATGTTGCCACCTCCTTGCCTGCCAAACTCTGAGTAAAGTGGACTTTGCAGGACAAAGCCGAGTGTTTACCCACTGGCACGTGCTGCCCGGGGCTGAAGGGCCCAGTCTCACAAAGGCAGCGTGGGCGACTGCCAAGGGCCCCCATGTCCTCGAGGCAATGAGAAGATTGAAAGATGGGGAGCAGGGAGGAGGAAATGCAGAGTGTGTGTGTGTGTGTGTGTGTGTGTGTGTGTGTGTGTGTACACACCCACGCACAGCCCTCCGTGTGTGCTCCTATAGTCTCCTAATAATGGCTGTACTGTGTACTTTATATTTAAACGCACCGTGAGCAGCGTTTTCACTCTCATTGGCGCTTTGGACGCTCATGGCCGCCGAGAGGACAGAGGTTCTTTTGCTGGTGAGAAAACGGAGGACTGGAGAGCGAGGGGCCTTCCTGTGGTCACTCAGCTGGTCACAGGCAATGTCGGGACCAGAACCCAGGCCCAGTGCCTGCTTTCCTCATCCCACCGCGCCCCCCTGGGGAGATCTCAGGGACTTTCTAAGTCTGTAAACCCAGCATTCAGATGGGGACTGATGGCCAGCCTCGGGCAAGGTCCTGCCAGGGGGCAGACAGAGCCCGTGATCGGGCTGGTCACGGAGGGGGACATCACAGGCACGACTCCCACTCCTGTCCCCCGCCACCCTGCGCATCTGCAGCTTTCAGTGAATGACCCTTTTATCTCCAGAAGAGCTTCAGAAGCCTGGTGGCAATTCCAGCTGGAGAGCTTAGACTCGTTAGCAGTGGGAAGCATGTGGGAGAGTTGGGTGGCACAGAGTTCAGAGCGGCCCAAGGACCGTCAATCGCTCAGCCCGAACCCCTGTGCCCTCCCCGCTCCCACACGGCACCGCACACACAGCACTGCCAGGGGACGGAAGGTGACAGGATGATGAGCACGGGGAGGCACACAGGGGAGGGATGGCCCCCCCACACACACCCGCGTGCCTCGGTGTCCCCCCAGCACAGCAACAAGCTGCCTCTCCCAGAGAGGCGAGGCGGGAGCTGAGGATACATGGGATGATGGATGGGATGGTCCTGTAACTGCCTGGAGGTGCTGTCACTCGGCTTCTGAGGAAAGCCGTGTCATAGATTCCTTTTTGTGAGATAAGCAGCTTCCGGTGAGAGGACGGATATTCCCAACCGTCTCCCCTGTCCCTGGATCTCAGCCTAATGTCAGCTCCTGAGAGACCCCATCCCTGGACCCCACTTGCTCGCCGCCTGGCCATCCCGCCCGAGTCAGTTCTCTGCCCAGCACTTGCTCCCAGCGGCGACCTTGCCTGTTTGTTTATCTCTTCACTTACCACACCGACCCCCGCTACTGGCACATGAGCTCTAGAAGCAGAGTCTGTGTGGTGAGACTCACCGCAAGCCCTCAGCAAGCCCATGACTTTCACGGAGTGTCTCCTAGAAGGGACCCCACAGTCGGGAGAGGTCAGAGCCTGGGCTCCCTCTAAGGCTGCCTACCCCAGACTCTGTACACTCCCGTAGCCTGTGGCGGGCAGGCCTTGCTTTCCTGTGCTTCCTGGCGTCCTTTCAGCTGCGTCCTCCTTGTTACTCCCAGGCCAGCTCTTTCCACCCACTGAGGCCAGAGACGTTAGAAATGCACAAAAAGATGTAACTCAGCGGTGTGCCTCCCAGACGTTCCTGAGCTCTGGGCAGCCTCTTTCTCCCCCACAGATGCCCCCCAGGAGTCAGCACAACTCCTGAGAGACAGACACAAATGTGGGATGGGTGTGTGTCAGTGTCCCGGGGCCACCATCACCAATTGCTGCACACTGGGTGGTTTAAAGCAACAGAAATTTGTTCCCTCCCAGTTCCAGAGGCCAGAAGTCCGAAATCGAGGTGTGGGCAGGGCCGTGCTCCCTCCGGAGGCTCTAGGGGAGGGTCCCTCCTGCTCCCCCGGCTCCTGGGGGCTCAGCGATTCCTCAGCTTGTGGCCGCATCCCTCCCCCTCTGCTCTATCCTCACCTGGTCTCCGCTTCTCTCTTCTCTCCTTGACCTTCTCTTATCAGGACACTTGTCACTGGATTTTGGTACCACCTAATCAAGGATGACCTCATCTCAAGATCCTTCACTTAGCTACATCTGCAAAGACTCCAAGTAAAGTGACAGTCACAGACTCCGGGTGGGCATGTGTTTGGCGGGCCAACATTCACCCCACTATAGCGTGCTTTTTTCCTTCCCGTTTCCCAGCACCTCTGTGCCTGCAAAAGCTTTAGCCCACCCTCCTCTTTAGGAGGGAGGGCAGCACCACGTGTATTCACCTCTGCGTCCTCTGGACCTGGCGCAGGTGGGCTGTAGGCTTATCTTTTGCTCTGTGCAATTCCAGGCAGAGTGTGAGCAGAGTCCCTGCTGGGCTCCCCTGGCCCCGGGCCAACACAAATCCAGTGTACAGATGTTTCCTCACTGGACCAAGCCACCACCGGCAGCACCCACAGGCTCCCTCATTTGTCTGTCACAGCGCGACCCCAACAGACACCTTGGGAGTCACGGAGTCAGACTTGCTGGAGGAATTCCGCGTCGGTGTGTGGCACATGCTCTGTGTCCACTGCAGAAACCACCACCAGGCCTTGGGACAGAGATAAACTGGCACCCAGAGGTGACTCGCGGGCAGGTAGAGCGCCTGGTCAGGCCGTAAGCTCATTACAGCGGATCCGGGAGCAGCCGGGGTGCGAGCTCACCACCAACCACTTGGATTCGGTTCATCATTGTTTTACCTATGTCCACAAGCGAGGAACAGGAGGACGTGTGACCCACTTCTGCTGGCTACTGGGCCCCGGCGTTGGCAGAAGCACTATGGCAACCAGACACACGCACTTAATGACATCAGCCCATGGCGCTTTCTCACAAAGATTATCGGGAAGCAGACACCTTCACCTCTCGTAGTCAGGGAGGAGGAAGAGATCCCAGCTTGTTTACGAGAGGAGCCCCTGTCCACACCACCCTCCCCGGCCAGGTGCACCCACGTACCTGCCAGGAGCCTGGGAAGGGTGCGGCCATGAATCCGGGCTGTGCCCGACCTCCTCGGGTCCCCGAGGGTGCCGCGCCAGCTGGCCCTCTGGCCGTGTGACAGCCACCTGGTTCGGCCTGGCCGGCCTTGCTTCTCCTGGTGTTCACCTGCGCACCTGGCTTCTGACCAGGCACTCAGCCGGATCGTGACGGGGTGGCCTTGCCAGCAGGGGATGGGGCAGCCCTAGGGGGACAGCAGGAAGAGTAACTGTCCTGCTGACAAGCCAGGTCTCAGGTCTCACCTCTTCAGAATACACCCACGACTGGGCGTCCTGCCCCCTTTTCCCCGAGGAGGAAGTGAAGGCCTAAGGAGCCTGCGTCATCCACAGCAGGGACAGGGTCCAAGCCCACTTGTCCCTCCCTTGTCCAAAGATACAGCCTCAGTTCCCAGTAAAATTGCCAGGGACCGACTTGATTGAACATTAAGTATCTCCCCTGCCCCAGCTGCCCGCCGAGGCGGGGCAGCCCTCTTCCCTGTCACCTCCCACACAGCTTTCTCAGGACTGCAGCCCCCGGAGCCAGGAACCCCCTGAGGTAGGGACCCACCGAGTGCCAGGACCAGGCGCTCAGTGCTCGTTCAGTTAATAAATCCGTCTGCATGTGAAAACAGGAGGCTTTGGCTTCTTCAAAGGCAGAGCTCCCGGGAGGCTGCAGTCTGTTCCCCATCTGGGTTTCGGGGTACTTTCCCTGAGCTGCGATCACACCCACTGTGCCAGCACCAGTGTGGCTCTGGGGATACTCCTTGGCCACCGCTCCCCTTGGAGCAGAATCCTCTTCCAGGTAATTCCCACCGCCCCTCCCAGGCGTGGGGGGCGGCTCCTGCTGGCCTCTGTCCTTCCTCCTGAGGACATCAGGGAGGCCCCTTGTCAGTTGCTGAGGGGGTAGAGGTGGGCAGCCTGCACCCTGATTCGATTCAGCCGTGGGGCCTGTGGTCTGCTCCCCGAGTCCTCTCCTGTCACGCCAGCCCTCCCACATCCTTTCCTTTATCCTCAGTCCTGTTCCAGACAGTTTACCTCCAACTCAGACCTGAGCACATTGGTCCCTGCTCCTGCTGGTGGCTCAGTGCACTGGACTTGGGAACAGCGTAAGGGAGTGTGAACCCAGGCTCTGGCCAGGACGTGCTATCTGAGGTCAGGGGTAACTATTCCGGAAAATACAGCTAATGCCATCGTGTACGTGAAGATCATCTGAGCAGAGATGCAGAACGCCGTGGCCGAAGGCTGTGGCTGTGTCCTAATCAGCACTGCGGTCACAGGAAGGTGAGACCCCAGAGCTTGAGGGTCACGCAGCCTTCTCTCCCAGCCCCACTCCCAGCCCGCCCCCCAGTCCCAGGCCCTCCGCACCCCCACACATCTGCGTCTGCCTGTGCTGTCCCTCTTCCCAGCTGCTCATCTCCTATTCTCTGCTATCAAAAGGCGGCATGTCATTCCCGCACTTGCAAGTCTGGTGTGGGAATCGCTGTCTCTTTCCCTGGACCCATTCCCCATGCTTTTGCATGATATTTGTCACAGTGACACCTCTGAGGATGAGACCACATCAAGGTCATCTCTAAATCCCCAGGGCCAAGTGCAGCGTGGGGCCCAGGCGCTTAGCTCGTGGGGTGGGGCCGGCCTGCGGGGGCAGCAGTCAGGCCTGGGGGACTGAGGACCTCCGCTTCCCGCTGTGTGGCCTGGGCAGCTCAGCATCCCTGAGCCTGTTTCCTCCTGAGTAGAAGAAACTCGGGAAGGTGACTCCCTGAAGTGGTGTGACAGTTGGAGGCATCACGTACTGCCCGTGGGAGCCTGCGCCCCGTGTGCAGAAGCGTGTCAGCACCACGGCCAGCAGCCCTGCTTAGGGAAGCGAGGCCGTCCTGGGTTCAAATCCCAGCCCCTCCTCCAAGCTGGGACACCGGCAGGGCAAGTCTTATCGCCAGCCTGAGCCTCCTCTCAGCCTCAGTAAGATGGAGCGGCGAGGCCCTGCCTCACGGGGCTCTTTCATGGCTGCCCCCAGACGAGGGGTGTACGATTTCCAGCTCAAGGCTGAGCACCTCGAGCAGACGCAGCGATTGTCTCTGGAGATGTCTCTGCTAACTGCTCAATAAAATAGTCCTGGGTCACCTTCACCTTCCACAGCCTGCTCTGGTGCAGAGGGCACGGGGCCGGCTACCATGCAGTCTCCCACAGGCACGCACGCACGCACACACACACGTGGGGACGCTCGCACAAGCACCTGGAAGGGTGAGGAGGATGCGCTCTGAGCGAGGTGGGAAAGCCGTGGCTGGCGGCCTGGGGGCCGGTGTCTGACCCGGGGAGGGAAGACGAATGGGCTGCACGTTGCCGGGAACTGCAAGGACAGCAGTTTCCTTTCCAGCCAGTTAATGTCAGGTTCGTTCCAGGTGGGGAAAAGGAGCCAGCCGTTGAGCGGCCCCTTCCCTGGAAAGGTCCCAGGAGACGCCCTGGCCAGGAGGGGGAGGCCTGGGCTGTGTGTGCGCTGCGCTGCCCACGTAGGACGCCGGACCTCCTTTCCCCAAGGGAATAATGGGACTGGACAAGGTCAGGGCGCTGACACCGCCGGGGTGTCGGGCTCACCTAGGGGAGGGGTGGGGCTTGTTCCGGACACATGTTCTGGCCTCCAGGGCCCAGGGGTTCTGATCAGGAGAGCCTGGCCAGCCCAGGGATCCGGGTGTGTAAGCTCCCCAGGTGGTCCTGATGCTGGCAGCTCCCAGCCGAATGTATGGAGAGTCCTCATGAACTTCCAGGTTGAACATGGCGCCTGCTGGTTCTGCGCAGGAGACGGGGTTCCCTTGAAGGTCCCCCAGTTCTGAGTCCCACCACCCAGAGCTAAGCTGGCTGTCCCATGCTCCCGTCTGTGAACAGATTCAGCCCAAGGAGCCAGCAGAAGGACCGATTCAGTCCTAACCAGCAGTTTCTGAGGCTTCGTCCCACACAGACTAAGAAAGGTTGCTTACTGCATTCCCTCGTGAAAGGTCCAGCGCGGGGGGGACCAGGTGGGGTGACCGTCAGCTATATGTCACAGAAAGCTGACCCTAGTGACGTATCTAGATTCTCTCTTTTTATTTCACTTAACATAACTGTAAGTCCAGAGGTCTGACATCAGGGACCCAACCTCAGCCTCCTGGCCACAAAAGAGCTGCAGCAGCCACAGGCATAATACACATTTTAGGCCGGAGGAAGGAAGAAGGATGAAGAACAAAAGATAGGAGCAACTGAGTCTGCCTCCTCCGATCAAGAAAGCAGCTTTTACAGGGGCCCGGCCTCCGGACGCTTGCTTACATCTCCCGCAGAACTGGCCTCAAGGGCAAGTGTAGGTTCTGGGACGTGTAGTTGTGAATATCGACAGCTAAGCATGTTGCTATGCCAAACAAACAAACAAACTCTTCGTGTTGCAGGGAAGGCAGTGAGCAGGCCAGCAGCAGTGCCGGCCACTGGAGGACGCCGTCAGCCCCATGAGAGCAGATGTGACACAGGCAAGAGGGTCTGAGTTGGGCTGAGTTGGGGCATTTTCTTCCGGTGAAGCGGTTCTGAGCAGGCATTAAGCCAGGGAAGCCTGAGTCCTCGGCAGCTCCTTGCCGTGTCAGCTGCAGACAAACGCCCGGGTCCTGGTCATCTGGCTGCATCTTCATCAGTGAAGGGGGCGGGGAGTGAGAGTTAGGGACCCCCGGTTGCCTGGAAGTCAGTGCCTGGCACCTGGTGGACCCCGGCTGCATCGCAGCCTTCACACCCGTCTTTGTTTGCTGGCTGAGCCCAGCCCTGCAGGGACCCCTCCAGGGCACTGCATCTCCCACCAGGCCTTGGGGGGGCTTTCCCTGCCTGTCCTGGACAGCTGATGATCTCTTTATTCCTTGAAAATCACCAGTTTGGGACTTTCACCGGCTGCTCTGGAGGACTGGAAGGAGGGGGGCAGGAGGCTCTGAAAGGTGAGGTGTGCCGTCTCATGACCGCAGACCAGGCGCGTCGCAGCCCCCGCCCCGTGTTGCCTCCCTGAACCCTGTCTCGCAGCCTGGCGATCACTAGGGTGTGGGGCCCCCGACAGGTCCCACGGTTCCCCAGACCTTGGGCAGCGCTCTGTACCTGCCTCCTGAGAAGGCAGCTACAGCAGAGTCAGCCTGAAGTCCGAGCACAGTGCTACAAGCACCGTGGAGCTGGTCTTGGCTCTGACCTTCAAGGACAGAAACTTCTAGAAATAACGGAGAGGGTGAGAGCTCAAACCCCATCAAGTCCATCCTAGCGAGAGGAGGGGAGGGGTGGCTCCTCTCAAACAAGCCTCAATTGGAGACATTTTAGCTCTTTCCCTTCCCCTCTCCTTCCGTCTTTTTCTCCTTCCCTCCCTCCTTCTTTCTTTCTCTACCTTTCTAAAAAGACACTTCATGAAAATACCATGCGCGGCCCCTCCCAGAGCTTTGGGACTGGGCCTCCAGAGGACAGAGGAGGCATCTTCTGGGCCTGCCAAGCCGGGGAGTGGGGAAACGGTACAGGGCTGGGTTCACCTCGCTCCACACGTCCTTTGGCCGTCCAGACTCCTGCCCGTCCTAATCCCCAGGAGGAAGGACCGGTCTTCTTCCTGCTGAGATGAGCGTCATCACCACGATGAGTGGAGACCACTCGCCCCCTATAAACTCTGCGAAGGCCAACTCTCCGAAGGCACGGGCTCTGCCACAGCCTGTGCTGCTGTGTCACTAGGCAGGGTCTCCTGGCACCCGGAGCCCGGTGTGGCTGCCACGGTGTGGAGGGCCAAGAGAGGAGCGTCCCTCCATTGCCAGCCTGGCTGCTGCTGCAGCTGCCAGGACTGGAGCTGCGTTCTCCTGGGCGGTGGGCGGGGCAGAGTAGGCAGCAGGGGCCTGCCTGGGGGGCGCAACCTGGCCCCGCCTCACTTGCAGGGTCACCTCTCTAAGCTGGGCTCCTGCCAGCCAGCTGGGGTGACGTTAACATCCTCAGGGGCTGCAGTCTCGGGAACCAGTAGAGAAGGGTAGGTGGAAAGTGCTTTGCACACACCAGGGTTTGGCCTGGGCCACGGAGAGGTGGGGGCAGCCTGGTTCGTGGCCAGCATCGCATGGTGCCTTCTTGAAGCTCTGCTGTTGTGGGGTCTGGGAGGAGGCATGTGACAGGTCATTTTTCTTTCTTAGCCTCAGGCACCTGGCCAGAGAGCTGACAGGCCTGGCCTCTCCACGGCGGGGACGCAGTTCCAGCGGGTGACCGAGCGTGCCTCCAGCTCCGAGCACCTCGCTTCTCTCTCCTTCCACAGACACTCGGGACTCTCCCCAGTTCCTCCTGGCCTTCCCCTGCTCCCTGCCAGGTCCTCTGGGTGGTCATTCTGGTGTCATTGCTGAGGGACAGCAGATGGGGCTCCAGCAAGCCAGGCTGTGGGAGCCAGGAGGACGGGTGACCTTGGGGCATCTTTCCCTTCGCGTTCTGTGCCTCCAGGGTCTGCCTGTGATTCCGCAACTATGGCTCTAAGTTACTCACCTGGGGCGTTTGCTCTGGGGCTGGAGCCCCATTTATCGCTGCTCACGTCTTTTCTCAGGAGGAGGTGCCACAGTATGTGTAAGTTAAATAGATGGTGGCGATGGGACAGCACACCTAGAGGGATATGGATTCCTGTGTCATGAGCGGGCCCGGAACCCTGCACAGCTCAGAGGGAGCGGGACCTCCTGGACGCCACCCAGAGGCAGCTCACTTATTTCGGGGTGAATGGGGAGCAGCAGGTGACCGAACCTCCCAGCTGTCTGAGGGCACATCAGAAGCTTCCCGACCCCCAGCAGCGGTCGGGGCTCCAGGAAGCTCAGGAAGAATGGGTGCCAGCCGGGGAGTCCCGGGGAGGTGGCTGCCGAGAGGCCCGGCATTTACGACACCAGTTCTAGCCCCTGACCTCCGACAGGCATTGCAGGTCAAGAATCAGAAACGTGTGGGAAGCAGTGGAGTTGATGCTGGAGGAGGTTACTGTTCTGCAAAGACCCCCCACCCGCCCACCCCGTCAGAGGAGCCACTTCTTTGGCATCATGGTGAGCGTGGCCAGCGGGATATGGGCCAAAGTGACAGCCAGCCAGGGCCAGACAAGCCGTAAGAGGCCTCGCATGTTCCACCCGTCCTTCTGGCCGCAGCTAGCTGCTGGCCCTCCCGCCTGGCCCTGAGTGAGGCCCACAGAGCTGACCCACAGAGGTAGGAGCCAGAGGCGGACACTCAGTGAGGGCACGAGATGCGCGTACGGGTCACACGCCAAGTCTAGAGGAAGGAGAGGAGTGAGATCCCACCTGGGCGCCTCTCTCTGTCACGCAGGGGAGTCGAGCCATGCAGACGTCAGAGGCCCTTCCCTCTCCAGCCCTTTCTCCAGGTTAGGAAACCTCCAGGTTCTCGGCCCGGAGGCTGGAGACAGTGTGGGGCTCCACTTCGCCTCTGAGCTCTGGCACTGATGGGAAGGTCGGTCACTTCTAATGCCCACCCTGCCCCCACCACCAGGAGAAAGGTACCAAGCTGCTCATTTCCACAGGATTCACTTGGCACGCCTGGGTCCCGGGTGCTGGGCTGGGTGGGTGGGGTCCCGAGCGTGAGCAAGGCAGCATGACCAACCCCTGCTCCCGAGGAGCACACAAGACGGGAGGGACTCGATGGGACCTCCACGTCTCAGAGACCCAGGGTGGCACCGCGTCTTTCCAGAAAACGCACCCTGAGTCGGCCGGAATCCCGCCCGGGGCACGATGCCTCAGGCTCCTAGCCACCCAGTCTAAGCTGTCCCCGAGCTGCTCCAAATGACACTGTTACGTGGTGACAGTCTCTCTGTCCCCATGAGAACGGAAACAGGGGCCTCGTCAGTCTCACCACAGCTGACCCCGAACTCCTGCTACAGGACTGGCCCCCCGGGGACACAGGCAGACGTGGCTGAATGAATGACTGAACGAATGAATGAATGGTCACTGACATGATCCAGGGGCTGGTTTGATGGGTCCTGTTCAGAAGCACCCTCCCCCCCAGGACAGTATGACGCTGCCTCCCCCGGGGGCTCTCAAGGCCTCTCACAGTCCAGTTTGAATCTACTTTTCCAGACGTAGCAATTCTACCCAGCCTTCAACCTCACGTGACCTCTGGATGGACCGTGCTGGACACTGGACGTTCCCAGACAAGCCTCCACCTTCCCAGAGAGGCCGGGCCCCTTCCCTGGTGGGGAAGGACCGTCGGCACAGGCCCCTCCGGGAAGGCCCCTGGGCCTTGGTTTGCTCAGTCAGAAGATGGATGGTAAGTGCCAGTGAGTGCTGGGCCAGGGGAGCGCCCAGATAGGGTGGGTTTCCACTGGCCGCAGCCTCCACTGGCCCTGGCCTGTCCTCCCAGCCCCACCCCCAGCCAGGATGGATTCCTTCTCCTACGCTGTTACTGCCGTAGGCAGTGGCCGGGCCTGTGACACCACACTCACTGACGCCTCACGGCACATGGTTGCAATGGGTCTCGTTACTGCCATTTTCCAGACGTGCACACAGGCCTGAGAGGACACCCCACGTCCTTGCTACTTGGCGTTCAGCCCGTGGGCCAGGAAAACTGCATTTAGCAGAACCAACCCCAAGGGGTTGTATGCACGCTAGGGCTTGCAAAGTGCCGCTCTGCCTGGTGGCACCAGGTTTCGGCCTAGGGACTTTCTCGTGGCAATAAGCCTGTCCTCTGCTGGTCTGGGAGCCCCTCAATCACGTTCGCAGCCCCCGACCCCACCCCAGCAAGACCAGCCCAGCAAGGATGTCCTCAGAAAGGCCCCCTGAAGATGGTGTCGGGGAGACAGCCCTCGAGGCCCGTTCCCCACGCCCCTGCTCCCCAGTGGGGAGAGCTGAGTTTTCTAACACTTGGCTGGATTTCTCCCCGCCTGCACGATGGTGATGGAATTCCAGGATTCCTAGCTTTGACAAGCTAAAAGCTCTCTAACATGCTAATTAGTGTTTTCATGTGGCTGCTAGCAGACCTTCAGGAATGTCACAATACATCCTTCCTGATGACATGCTCAGCACTTCCTGGAACAGGCTTGCTCATGGCTCCCAGAAATCTTCCACGGGCTGGGGGGTGACAGTGGGAAAACAGAGCAGGTGCCTCCACCCGGGGCGGGAAGCAAAGCGACACCTCACACTGCCCAGGAGGGCAGTGGGTGGCAGCTTCTAGGGGGCCTTTTGGGGTCCCAGGAACATCAGTATCCAAATAAAACCTCATGACCCGAAAGCCTTAGAAATGGCACAAGGGGGAATTTAGGCACCGAGGCCTGAGGAAGGGAGGGGCACTTTTTAGCAAAACCATTTCTGGATATTCTCGTACTTTCTGGATGGTGTCTTTGGTCCCATGAGACTCTGCTAGGCTCTGCGTGGAGCCGAGGGACAGCTGAGGTGTCAGCTCCTTCAGTCCCTCATTCTCTCCATGCCAGGACCTGGGGTAAGCGGGCTGCCTGCCAGGGCCTCACACTTGGGAGGGGTGCCAGTCGGCGGAGAGAGGGGTCACCGTCTAGAAATACAAAAGCAAATAAACCAGCTAACATCAGCCCATGCCGGAACCTGGACGCCCTGTGCTCCCCCAGCTTTGCCATGCTAATAAGCACAATTTTACCTGTGGGTGCCCGTCAGACCTCGAAGAAAGGCAGGATTCACTCTCCTTAAACAGCTTCTGTTACACTTGTAACGATTACCTAGGAAACATGAGTTTGGGGGCAAAGGAAGGGGCAACAAGTGACAGGAGGACCTGCCTGCTTTACGGTGGGTGACAAAGAACGGAACAAGAGTGTTTCTGTAGGTTTGGGGAAAGAATGGTTTTATTTGGCAAGGAGAAAAACCGCCCGTAGGCTGTTCTTCTAAGAAGGTTACAGCCCTGGTTGGGCTCTGCCACTCCGGATTTCCCACTCAGGTTTGGGCCACGCACGTGTTCTCCTCTTCAGCTGCAAAGAGATGGGGGTGGGGGGTAACACCATGCAGCTTCTGTCCCTCCCCTGCCCCCACCAGGCTGCACGCTGACCCCACTCCAAGGATCGGGGGTCTGGGGGTACCCCTCCCAGTTTGGGCCCAGAGGCTTGCGCAGGCATCCCCCTCCCCCTTGATACAGATCTGGTCCCATCCGGGTGAACCTCAGAACACAGATTGATCTCAAGAGCCTGTCGGAGGAGACCCCGCGTTTGGCACACTGCACTTCCTTGCCTGGTATTTTCTCACTCACTGTGTGTGTGACTGGAGCCGGGCTTATCAGGCAGGAAGGGGACCCCAAGGAGGTTTCGGGGACTCTTGGCCCAGTTTTAAAGATGAATCTGTTAGATCCTTAGCAGTGAAATCGCACACTACTGGGTGAACCAAATAGAAGTGGAAGTGTGATAAACAGAAGTCCATCTGTAGGGGACGTAGGACACATGCTTCCTTCTCGTGGATTTCAGACAGAACCCCTGGCATAATTCTAGTGGCTCCGTGGGGGCTGGACCCCCAGCCAAAGCACGTCAACAGCATATCCCATTCCTTCGGCATACCAGAATCTGGCTTTCATTCAATGCTGCTGGGACACTTCTGAGACGGTTCCCTCGAGAGGGCGCGTTGGGCTAGGTTTTTGTCATAATAAGGATTTGCTTGGGTCCAAATAACCGTGGTCACTGAAAACTTCAGTGGGGACCTGTTTCACGGGAAGGATTTCCAGGCGGGATTGTGTGACCAGATGGCCGAAGAACTGATGGTGACATCAGGGAGCTACTGAGTTTCCATGTCCAGTGTGATGACGGGGAGAGAGGCCAGGGACCCTGGCTGCCATTGGTGGAGGATGACACTGGGCTCTGATCGGAAGAGGAGCTGGCTCTCAGGGGCTCTGGCCCGTGTGGCCCCAGCTTGGCACGAGCCCAGACCACTGGCCACTGTGGTGTGGCTGGAGTCTCTGGACGGGGTCTGAGGGCCACAAACCTGGGTCTGGGGGTACCCCTCCCAGTTTGTAAACTGGGGACAGTTCGGCACAGACAGAACCTAAGCCCCATTTCCTCATCTCTCATATGGGGGATATCTATGCCTGACACACAGTGTGTCTGTGTGTGTCTGACACACAGTGGCCACAAAGAGTGGTTACACCCCTTTCCTCTCCCTCCAAGTGGGTGTGAATGATGCCACACGCATGTCAGGGGCTGTTGGGTCATCCCTCTCTGACCCAGCACCTCATTTTCACAGCAAGGGCCATGCCCACCCCACCCCCCCGGATGGGTGTTGGGAGACAGGTCCCTGTGGCAGCCCCAGCCTAACCCCCTGCGCTCAGCCCAAAGAGCCAAGTGGGTGACAGATACGCGTTTTCATTTTACAGCAGAAACTCATTTCCAGCTTCTTTTCATGTAGGATTGCTTCTGTGGATGGAAATTCACCAGATTCCTGAAGCCACAGATGACTTTTAATATTATGGGACTTCTCCATTTTTCACTAATTTAATTTCTGGGGCTATTAAAGATAGCCTGAAGAAGCACCATCTGTTGAGTCGATGATAGACTAGAGAAGGAATTTCAGCAGCAAGACTGTAAATTTCCACTTTATCAGGGAGCTTGCTATCTAAAATCAATTTGGGGAAGCATTGAAATGCTTATCAGGAGAATTTCTCAATCAGGGGCCGCTTCTCGTGCCATTTTTCATTTCGATCAATCAGTGCCTGACATTCTCAGCCTGAGAAGGGCCCCGAAACATGGATCCGAGAGCATTTCAAAACAGCGAGAAGAGCTGCCATCAGAAAACAAACTACTTAAGGGATTTTATTATTTTTATTAATATTCCAACGGTCCTGAAATCACTTCATTTCAATGACAATTCGGCATATTCCCGCTAGAAGAGCTTCATCTCCGCGGGCTGGGGGAAGACCACCCACACCTCAGGTCTGACCACCTACAAGAACCCGCTGGTCAAAAGTCCCGAGATGGGCTGTGGGGGTCTGCCACCGGGCAGCCCCTCCTCTGAGGACTTGTGACCTGAGAGGACCTGGAAGTGACTCCTGGTTTTTGCAAATGGCCTCACTAAGACCATGTCACCAGTTCTCTTCCTCAAGGGCCATGGTCCCCGCTCCCTGACCAAGGGCCCCTGAAGCGCCCCCTGGACTCCGTGAGAAATCCACCTTTGCACGGGAGCCCCGTCTCCCTCTCCACTGGAAGCCGCCACCTCCCTACACCCACACCCCAGTGCCCCAACTTCCTCTGTGGGGCCTGCCTTGCCCTCTCTTCTTTGCTTACCCAAATCCTTCCTGTCCTTCCCAAGCAGGCTCCACCGCCTCTTCCAGGACCCCATCCTCCCTCTCACACCCATGTTCTCTCCGCACCGCGAGATCCATGAAGCTTCTCTGGCTGTGAGTTTGTGGCTTCAGCTGGGCACACAGGGGGCCCTGAGGACAGGTGGGTCTTTTTGGATGAAAGGAACCTGACAATGGAGGCGGCAAGGTCTGGGGGAGCTCCCTGGGCAGATGACGGTGTGCCCTCCCACCTGCCACATTCTGGAATGCTCAGAACTCAGTTTTCTCTGGATTTCAGGGACAGTGAGGGGACAGTTACCAATGGAAGGAACGTGAAGAGACGGGGGCTCCATCTGTCTGCTCCTGACTCTCCCCCACCTCTCAAGGTCAAACCCAGCAGGCTTGGCTCGCGGCAGACCACCCTCCTGGGAAGTGCAGGCACGCTTTCCTGCGCAGACGTTTCCAAATGCAAAATGCTGCTTCCTGAAATAAACAGCAGGTGTATGCGCTGGCCTCACGCGGCCCTGAGGACGCACCCCCCCCCATGAGCATGAGCGACTGCCCTCATCCTGCAAATATCCCTCTGCCTGTCCCTCCACATCTCTGGGTTCCCGACTTTCCACCCCCGCTTTGAAAGGTTAATGCACAGAGATGGCACATTCCCTCCGCTCTCATTAGCGCTCTTCTTGTCAGCTGACACTTCCATTATCCGCAATCACCTTCATTACCAGCTCACACCTTCTTTAGCAGTTAACACCTCTGCCAGGCAGCTTGTCCACTGGGAGTGCCAGCCCGCCAGTAGGGGGCAGGGGAGCTCACCGAGGAGGTGCCAGGGCCTGGGCTGGTTGGACCGGGAAATCCACATGGAGCCTCAGGGAGACCCCCTTAGAAGTGTGAACCCTGGGCCTCTGTGAGGCCAACGTGAGCTCCAGGACCCAAAGGCAAACCAACTCCCGCTTATGGGGCACTGCCTGCGGGGAGCCCTCCCTTGGCTGTGATATCGGGGGCAGCCTTACTCTGTGGAAGGCCAGACAGCAAATGTTTGAGGCCTGCAGCGCTTGGGGCCTCTGCCTAACCCTCAGCTCTCGGCAAGCCAGAACGTGTGAACCAGTGGGTGTGGCCGGGTGCCAATAAAACTTTATTGACAAAAACAGGCCAGTGCCCAGGAGCTGTCAGTCTGAAGTTGCTGAGCCCAGTGCCAACAGCAGCTCCAAGTCTCCAGAAACCTCCCAGCTTGGCCACATGGGTGACCTCTACTCCGGTGTTCCCTGGCTTGGAGCATCCCCCCTCTGGCCCGTTTTCAGGCTGTTACACAAGAGGCTAGGCAGTGGGCCTGAGCAGGACCCTCCAGGTGAGGTCTGTGCTGCTATTGTAAGCCGACCTCCTGCAAACCTTGTCTCCATGACACACATGGCCACGCTCGTTCCCCACACCACACCAACAGAGCGCGAGCAGACCCCAGCCAGCCCACGGCAGTCGGCTCAGGAGCCAGCAGGCCAGGCCAGGGCCCCGGTGTGGACAGACCGGCAGAGGACGGCAAGGCCACAGAGAGCACACGGCCTGGGCCTTCTGACTTGACCACACCTGACACGCCAGAGCAGCCCTGGCGTGGGACGAACTCGTCACTCTGGGCCGTGGGCACCGGTGGAGATGGGGCACCTTGGTCACGAATGATGAAGTGGCTGTTACACCTGGAGATGGTGCACAAAAATCTTTCACATCCAAGGGACTCGGGTTCCTTTTGTCTGAAAAAAGGTGATTCCCACGAAAGAGTCCACCCTGGGCTGTGACACTCAGGTAAGCAGCTGGAATGAGCCAGGAGAGCTCCGGGGGAAGGCATGAGTGGGAGGCCCGCTCCATCGGCCAGGGGACACTCAGAGCCTGTGCAGGGCCACCAAGACACTTCAACCTGTGGCCTCCAGAAGCACACAGCTCCCTGGGCTCCTCCCGGCTCTGCAGCCATCAGTGGCTCCCACTTGCACCCTCCATCTTACAGCAACCTGGAATCTACTACACAGCCAGGCTCCTTCTCCCCACTATGCACGTGTCCAGGTCCCCAACCTTTTTCATGTCACACACATAGAAAATGATAAAAGGTGTATGTCACACTGGGGTAAATGGAAGAGGCGGCGGAAAGTGGGATGACGGCTGGGGCTCTGTCCCCTGCCTCCCCCTGCCCCTGAGGGATCCACAATCTTGGTTCTCTCTTCCACTTTGGGTGTGGTATTTGGGAAGCACTGGCGGTCACTCACACTGGCCTTTCAGTTCCAGGGACACATGAAGAAAATTTCCTGACACCAGACATTTCATAGATGTGTTTCCTCTATTAAAGATGAGGTTCTGGTCATCTTATGTGCATACGTGTGCATGTGTATGAAACACACACACACACACACACACCTTCAGCTAGACGGGTCTTCTTCACCCCTCAGATTTGAGCCCAAGCACCTCCTCTTTAGAGAGCATTTTCCTGACCCCCCAACTTCTCTGCACTCTCTCAAATCACCTGCTTCCTGTCCTTCAAGGATTTACCACAGTGGAACCTTAAAACTCATCAAGGAGAGGACGTCCACCTCTGGCCATGTAAAGTCACGGATGCCAGAGAAGCCTCCCGCTACGAACACCTATGAAACTGAACAAAATGGTGAGGGTTACGGTTTTCAGGTTGGAGCACAGCGGAACTGTACTCCTGAGGAGGGAGAAATGTGCAATGGGAGTCCCACGGTCTCTGGCTTTCTACCTGGTACACTTTCTGGAGCCTCGTGTGGTCCCCTTGGGACTCTGTTCATGGTGTTCTTTTCCTAGATGATTTGGGGTGACTGCTGACACAGAGAAGGGTGGTTTTGCTGAGCGGGGGTGGCTGGGATTGGAGTTTGGGGGCAGAGTGCCGGAGACAGGGAGCTGCACAGAGAGGGAGCCTCAGAAACCCACACAGGACTCTCGGGAAGCCTTGCTGCCCATATGGGAAGATAATCCACACAGCCTGCAAGGACAGTTGTTGGAGAGATGTGAGTAGAACCAATATTCTGGGTGACGCTGTGCTCGGACACCTAGAAGCTCTGACCAGCAAGGATGGAGGGACCCCACTGCAATTCCCAGGCATTTACCAACAGCCCAGAGAAGCTATGGCTTTGGAGGAGACTAAACTAGGCCCAGAGAAGCACCACTGTAAACCTCCCTGATAAAGCTTAGAAGCAAGCCTAAAAATAATCCGGTGAATTAGGGGCTTATCAGAACAAAACCCAGCACTCTCTTCGGAAAGACACCAAAATCCAGACTGTTGGCACCAGAGTATCCACAATGTCCAGCACACAACAAAAATGATTCAACATGTGAATAATCAGGAAAATGTGACTATACATGGGGGAGGGGAACACTTAATAGGGACTCACCCTGAAAAGACCCAGATGTTGGAACTCGCAGCAAAGGCATTAAAGCAGCTCATATAAATATATTTGAGTGCTCAGAGAGAGTTATGGCTGTGAAAAATGAATAGATTGGAAGTGTCAGCAAACTAATGGAACCTATAAAAGAGAATCAAATGGAACTTCTAGGATTAAAGAGCTTAATTCTGCAATGTAGCATTCACTGGATAGAGTTTAACAGCAGATTGAATGTGGCTGGAGAGAGAGCCAGTGAACAGGAATATGGAGCAACGGGAAGTCTGCTGTCTGAAGAACAGACAGAAAGTCTTGAAAATCAAATGAACAGAGCCTGCACGACCAGTGGGAAAATACCAAGAGATCTAACCCATGTCTCTCTATGAGAGAGAATGGGCCAGAAACAAGAGGTGAAGGACTCAGAAGCAGAAATTCCCCAGATTTTGTGAAGAACATAAAACTGACAGATTCAAGACTCTCAGCAAACTGCAAGTAGAAAAAACACAAAGAAAACGACTTGTCGGCACAAATATGATCAAACCCCTGAGAACCACAGATGAAGAGGAATCCTTCCAACCACACTGTCCACCAGGGAGCAATACAGACGATGTCTGGTTCCTCATCAGAAGCGATGGGGACACAAAGTGTGGAGTTAAAGACACTGCCAACCCAGAATTCTATACCCAGTGACAACACCCTTCAAAGGTGAACTTGAGGAAAGACATTTACGGACTGAGAGACTCCATCACCTGCACCACAGGAAACAGGAAAGGAGGTTCTTCGAGATGAAGGAATTGATTTTAGGTGGAAGTGAATGAATGAGACAGAAGAAGCATGGGGCAGGGTAAATACGAAGGCAACCATAAAAGAGATGTGTTTTTTCTTCTCTTATATTCCTGAAAATACACCATCTGCCTCCTGAGGTGATGCTCTAAGATACAACCACCCTTCTGGGGTGCACCTGCCTGCAGGCACAGCCCCAGTGAGATGCACCAGTGACAACGACGGTCCCTGATTTTGGTCATTGCACTGTGACTTTGCGAGAGCCTGTCCTTGTTCTTAAGATGTACTGAGGGCAAACGGCCGGCCATGTGGTTCTAACTTATTCTCATATAGTTCCAAACAATAGGCATATCTGTGTGTGTGTGTGTGTGTGTGTGTGTGTGTGTGTGCATGTGGGGTGGGGGGAAGAGGGAAAGAAAGTGCAACAGCGTGTGGGAGCACCTTGCCTGTTCATGCAATTTCTTTAACTATAAACTTAAAAGATTTTTAATGTGATCATTTCGATCAAAGCTAATGATGAAGTCGTTGTTTAACGTGTTTCTCCACTAGGGAGTCAGCTCTAGGAGGCAGGGACCCAGCCCAGTGTGGCTTGTCTGTCTGTCACAGGGCCTGCCTTTGTTGCAGGAATGACCTCGGTGCTGAGGAAGTCACCTGACATTCGAGGTGGATGCTGGGAGCCTGGAGGCCTGGCTCCAGCTCAGTTGCCCAGTGTCCGAAAGACCCTGGGGCTCTCACTGTGCCCCCTACCCCGCTCCTCTGTCTCCATCTCCCTCTGGCTGTCTCTCTGTCTCTGTCTCTCCCTGTCTCTCTCTGTCTCTCTCTTTCTGGAAGACACGCTGCCCTCTTGGGCAGGGGACAAGTAACAAGCAGCAGTTGTCGTGCACCTTTTTGGAAGACAATCAAAGCATAAGTGAGCCATCAGCAGATTTCTGGACCCAAAGCTCTGAGTGAGGACAGCTTTAGTCCTCGGGACACCAGATGATCTCAGGGCTAAGCCAAGATGTCACTGCCCAGGGACCTGTATAAGCTGCCCCCAGAGTGTCCCCAGTACTGGTCAAGGGTTAAATCATTGCCACGTGCTGCTGACTGGCCTGCATGTCTGGTGTCTCCAGGGAGCTGGAAGCCTGCTAGGGGCAGAGACCCCGCCACCCATGTCCCTCCCAGCCTCCTCCATCCCAAGGAGAGTGTCAGGGCTCAGTAAACACTCCAGGCCACCAAGGGCTGAGTGACTAGTGCCGGAAGAAGCCAGAGTGGCAGCCCCTGACTTCCTGAGCCACGCTTGTTTTCACTCACAACCCCACCCTTTGATTGCACCTGACTGGAGAGGAGGGTGGCCTAAGCACCCTGAGATTTTGCTGCAGGCCCCCAGGTGCCCTGCAGTATTGCCTGGGTCTCCTGTCTGCAGGGCTTCGTGCCTTCTCTTGTTACCGACCTGGGGACAACTTGGAGCCGGGCCTGAGGAGCACAGAAAGGGCTCTGTGGCTGAGTCATGACAGGAGGGGCTGCAGGGATGGGGGTAGGGGGTTCGGCTCTGTCCAGCCCTTCCTGAGTCCGCAGAGCTCACCTGGGCTGGGGCACTGGGGCCCTTGAAATCCCTCGGGCTGACCCGCTGTGCCCGAGGGCAAGTCGCAACCTCCCTCTCCCTGTCCATGAAAGACACTCACCACGGGTGGTAGGAATCAAAGGCGAGGACTACAGTGCATGTGTGGGCAGGGGCAGGACATCTGTGATCTCAGCAAGCAGTGGTGACACCATCACACGCGAGGAGGGCAGGATGAGCCTCTCCAGCAGGCCAGTGTCCCCGCGCCGCTGCTCTCACCACCTGTCCCATCACAACACCTGGCCTGGCCTGCAAGGAGCCCTGAGCTTTGGGGTCACGGTGACTTAGTAAAACGTTCTCACCTGTCCCTCCATTCAATGTCCTTATTCCTTGGCGGGAAGGGCCCGTGTCCTTGGGAGTCCCAGCTCCAGGCCATCTGGCTCTTGTTGGCTGCGGTGATGGGGGCTGAGTGGGGTAAGAAGCAGCTGGCCTGAGGCTAAGGACAGAGGATAGCTCTGGGTCTGGCTGATCTTCCCGGGACTACACGGTGCTAATTATTCTGCAGTTGGCGTGAACCCAAGGAGCTGCAGGCAGTGTGACCCACAAACACGACATGGGGAAGATGGGTGACTCAGGGAGCATCGTTCTTAAGTTCTGTTGGGAGAGAAGATTCCAGAATAAAGCTGGGGTCAGGCCTGTTTGAGTCCCATCGGAAGGAAGGTCTCTTCAGGGACCCACCTGTCAGGAAGGGTCGGCCCGATTCCAGGATTCCTATCTGAAGAGGGAATCCTATCTGAGAGCCACATGCCCCCACCCCGACTTGGCTACGGGCAGTGAGCACAGGACGGTGACAGGTGGGTGGCGTAGGACAGTGCGGCCCCCCGGCTGGACACGCACCTGCCTGTTGGTCTCCAGCGCCTGAGAACCAACTACCTGTGACCCCACTGACCTTGCTCTAGGGGACACCAGCCGCGACGCAGGAGGTTCGAGTGGCACTGAAAGCTGACAGTCAATAGTGGGTCTCCCATAACTCCATCAGCTCCACACCAGACCCGACAGGGAACAGGGTGGGCAAAGCCTATTCCCATAGGGCTGGCACGACCTGCACCAGGCGCTCCCGCTGACAGCCAGGGGCAGGTGTGAGCAGGCCCAGGGCCCCAGGTGGCACCAGCTGGGCTTGGGGGCTCCGTTCAAGATGCCGACCCTGGTGGCACAGGTCAGCGCTGTCCACTGTTTAGGGAGGCACCCGAGCTGGGTCCTAGCAGGTTAATGACTGGATTACAGGGAACACCCTGATAAGCTGATGCTATTTCCCAAGGCTGCGGCTGACAGGTTTTCTTTTATTTTAATTAGTTCTCTGGTGCGAAAAGCACAGCAGGTGACACCCGTTGGGAGCAGCAAGGACCCTGTGATAGCTGCCGTGTTTTCAGAATCAGACGCTCCTTCCACAGGCTCAGTCCCCATTGGCCATGTTCTTGCTGGGACAGAGAGGACAGGTGGGCCAGGCCCAGAGGAGAGGCGAGGCCTGGGCTCCGGGTGTCCCAATCCCGGGCCCAGATGGGCCGTGTGCCCTCTCAGCAACTCCACTGGGCAGCCCTTCCTCGGGTCTCAGTTCATCATCCGGAAGATGGGCTCCATTGGACTCCAGTTTCCAGGAACCATCAGAGGTGACCAGAGCAGTGCCTGCCTCTCCTGGCCTTGCACTTCTGAAGGGCCGTGTTGTCTGGCGGAAGCCGGGGCTCTGTCTACCCAGTGCCTCCTGGCCAGCCCCTCCTAGCCGGGGCTGCTTGGCCCAGGTACAAACCCTGGGCACTGAGCGATGCTTTCTAAGAGCCAAATCAGACATGCGTGATCTATTTTCCAAACATTCAAAATTGCGCATGGAGGGACCCAGGCACCCAGCAGATCTCTCAGGAAATTATCTTAGAACTAAACCAGCCAAACAAGCGAAGACTGCACAGCAAGGATGGTCACTGCTGTGCTGTGCACGGGAGGAAAACTGAAAGCAGCTCATCGCACTTCACCAGCGTGGGTGGCACTGATCTCGAATGTCGGTCCGTGCTGGGGACTCAGTGCGGGGCCAGCAGGCGTGGGCACGCAGAGGATGCTGTGGGCACAAGGTCTGAGCCAATCCCTGCGCTCGGCGGAGATTGTCTCTCTATAGCCCAGGACCCGTACTTTCTGGATGGGAAACCGAGGCTCGGAGGGGCCCCTGCCTCACCCCGATCACGCCCAGCCAGATTCTCAGCAGTGACTCATTGTAACCAAGGAAGTGATCCCAATGACAACGTTTGTGGATGTGGACGGATGTCCGTAGAACTCTAAGTGGAAAACAGCCGTTCACACGAGTAGGAGCACAGACCCACCCGACTTGTGCAAATTTGCACATCTTTCTGCACGTAAACGGGATGGGAGCTTAGGGGAGTGGGGGCAGGGTTCTTTCTCAAACTTTCTGGATTTTCTGAACTTTTTTTTGCATTAACTATGGATTAGTTTTATAACCAGAAGAAAACAATACAGCTATTTTAAGGCTGGCAATTGGCACCTTGGAGAAGGGGAGTGTGGCAGGCTGACTGACATGAGTCACTAAACTTAGCTCCTGGTCCCAAGGGACTCAGTGTACCCGGAAAGGCCAAGGATCACCCCTGCCAGGATGGATCAAGCCCTTCCCAGGGGCAAGGACCATGGGACCTGAGAGGAGGGGCCCAGGATGGAGGGGTATGGGTGGGGGAGGGTGCTGGTCCCTGACGGTGATGAGACAGCTTTGTCACCAACATATGGGACAGCCTTCTGCTCTCCCTGTCTGCTATCTGCCAACAAAGAGAAATCAGCAGCCCACTCTTTAAAGCACGCTCACAAATGCAACACCTCTACCAGAGTGGGGTAGGGTGGGTGGGGAGTAAAAGCACAGTGTCCCTTTTTGGAATAGCAATTTGGGGAAGGCACGCAGACTGGCTGGGGCGGGGGGTGGGTTCTGCCCAACTGAGCAATTGTCCTGCAGTTGCAGATAGCATCCTCGTTGAGCGGCAGGGCTCCACCAATGGAGAGCGTCTACATAAGCCATCCACGCACCCTTGGGACACGGCCCAGCAAGGCCTGGGTGCAGCCTCTGGACACCAGCAAATAAAACCCTGAATTAACCAGCCTGGATCAGACGCTGGGGTCTGATGAGAGCTTTCTTCCCGTTTTGCAAACGCCCATCTCTGTTTCTGAGAAGGGCACACATCCCCCCACCCACCCTGCCTCCGGCCCTCAGTGTGTCATCTCACCTAACAATGACATGAGAAGCACTTTTGACCTCATGTTTACCTGATGGATGGACAGGGCATGGAAAATGGCGCAGGCGCCGCCGACGACCACCCCAGACTGGCAGGTGAGGGCTGGAAATTGAACCAGGCTCCTTGGGTCACCCATCATCAGAACCTCACCCCGGCCCCCGGCCCCGCCCAGCCGTCTCTCCCAGAGCAATCTATCGGCCCAGGCGGGAGGCACCGTCACAAAACAGCGTCTCTCTCCAGGAAACCAGAATCAAGCAGATCCCCACAGCCTAGTGCCTTCTCACTCGCTCAGCAATGCCCTTAAACGCTGTCCTAAACGAGGACTTAATTGAAGTGTAAGAGGCACTAACAGATGCTTAAAAGACAGCGCTCTCTTAGAACTAAGCATCCTGTAAGTAATCACTTAGCTTTCTCAGCATTGCCCCACCCCACCAACGGGCACCCACCTAGGCTCTGACAATTTTCCGATTATCTGTTCATTTGATAAATGTAAGAGGCAGAAACAGATCCTGTGCTCACCAGATCTGGTTTTACTGTCTTTCTGGGGCCTGGGGTTGGGGTGGAAGACCAGCCCCAGGTGGTAGGGGGTCATGTGACCAGTTCTGGCCAATGAGATGGAGCAGCCTTTCCAGGTGGCGGTTGCTCCCACTGGCTGGGTTACAGAGGGAAGACAGTCACCCTGGAGAGGGGCCTGGCCCCAGAGCAGCCTGAGTGTGGGAAATGAGCCTGCACTTGACACCAAGGTCAGCACAGGGTAACACAGCTCAGCTGAATTCCCCCAGGGGTCCCTACTGTGTGTTGGGCTGGGGCTTCGGGACAGAGAAGAAGATGTGGGTCTTGCCTTCTCGCGCTATAGTGGGGGAGAAACCCCAAACCTTCCAGCTTTTGCACTTTGGAAATGGGGGACAGGATTCCAAGGAAGGAAGGTCACCCCCAGGGAACCAGCAGAACCCCGAATGTCACCTGCTTCATCCTGGAGCCCAGGCTCCCAACAGCCCCAGTGTTTAGGGCAGGCTCAGGGAGCTCTTGGCAGGTTTGGTGACTCGGAGCCACTGGGGACATGGGACAAGCTGGGGTCAGAAGCAAAAAGTACCTCCCGGCTTCCCCTTTCTGGCCATCTGGTTATTTTCCGTACCGTCTCCCCGAGAAGGCGCCAGCTGAGGTCGGGACTTTTACGAGCAGCCTTATCACCGGCACAAACGCCCATGTTATAGATGCGTCCATCGTCTTATGTAGACGCTGTGGTGGGTGGGGAGGGACAGTGAGGTTTCTCTAGCTCGGAAACTCACCTGCGTTCATCAAGGGTGACAAGTCTTTCTGCAAGCTTTGATGGACAGCCTGCTGTATGCACAAGGCTCGGTGCCCTTGAACCCTGAAGCCAGGCTGAAAGACGAGCAACAGACCGTTTTTTGCTTTGTTTGTTTGTTTGTTTGTTTGTTTTGGGGGGTCTGAGTTTAGGCCTCTACTCTTCCTGTTTTCTCATCTTCTCAGGGTTCCGACAGCCTGGGCCCGTGTGCACCCAGGGCTGGCAGGGTTTGAGGGCACGGACCCTCCCCAACCCTTGTAATGCTCAGGTTCTCGGCACAGTATTTCCAGAAGCAGGGCCTACGCCAGCTCCCAAGCACCTCTGGAGACAGGTCGCTCTCCTCCTCCAGGCTCAGCCCGGCCACTTTGGGCCACTGGAGCGCTCCGTGTTACGTCCTGCAAGGGCATCGAAACCCAGGCTTCAGGCGGCGGTGGGTGCCCTGATGGGGTTCAGGGTCCACAGGGGCTGTCTGGGCCACAGTCAGGCAGCAGAGAAGCAACGTGGCCTTGAGGACACTCCCGGTGCGTCCTTCCGAGGGCCAGGATGACGCCTCGCCTCTCTTCCTGAAGAAACGTGTGTCAGGAACTCAGCGCCCCGACTCTTCCCATGCAGAGTCCAGGGCTGGGGAATCCATCAGCCCCTGGAACCTTGCGATGGCCCCTGGAAGGCACCGCTTCCCTCATGAGACATCAGACCCCACCCATCCTCCCCAAACATCAAAGCCACACAGCAGATTCAGTCAGGGCCTCACTGTGTCTTCCAGAACCCATTGTGGGGCTGGGACATTCCCTTCTGAAATGCGTCTTCTTCCTCCGGCAGGAGCCCCTCCCCCAGACTTCCGTGCTGTTAAGGAGGCTTTATCTCTCTTCACATGTAACATCTTTGTCAGTTTTCAATGTGAAGAATAAAAAACGACAGAGGTGTTGACAGGCTTGTTAAAAATAGTCCCATCTATTAAAAGGTGAAAACGTGGTGAGCAATGCAGGGGGGCTGGAGGTGGGGGGATGCATCTCTTGCCTCTGTCCCCCCACCAGCACCACTCTCTGCCCTCCCCACACTCAGGTGGCCCCACCTCATGCCCTAACCTGCCTCCGAGCCATGCAGGCCGGCGCAGTGCCAGTTCGCTCTTTAATCAGAATCTCTTGACATGTGTCAGTTTTTCAGTCAAGGAATATGACTTCCCAAATGAATCGGCTTTTGTTAGGTACCGTCTATGGCTTTCAAAAGCCAATGGCCCCAGTTCCAAATATGTGCCACACACTTGGACTGACCCTGGGATCTGAGCACCGGTAGGCCATTCTCTTGGTGAAGAAACCGCCATCTCTCACGCCAAGGTCAACGCCAGCAGTGAGTCCAAGGACTGCAGTGCCAGCAGGGGGAGGGGACCGCCCCACACAGGCCCGAACTGCAGAAGCCGTGGGACAACACCAGACAGCCCAGAGGTCTGAGCAGTGGCCACGGCAGGGGTGGGGTGGGGGTGGGGTGCAGAAAGCTAAGCCCAGCCCCACTTTTTCCACAGGTGCCCTGACCATTGTGGTCAGAGATGGACCCCGGATTTTGGGTGCCGGTCTCACCTTTATCGGCCGTTATGAATCATCATAGTGAGTGTTTTTGAACCCTCAGGGGCCCTGGGCCAAGGGCTTCCTTTGTGCTGCGGCCACGGAGCGGCTGTGAGGGGTGGGTGTGTGTTTGCTGGAAGAGCACTGAGCTCGCACCACAATCACTCTGAGCAGCAGTGCTCAAGCTCTCACAGGTGTGTCTCACAGGTGGACACACGGGAAGCCGAGCACGACGGTCCCAGACGCCCGCACGATTTCCCATGTGTGCGCGGTACGCATCCCACCTCGCGTCTTCCTCAGGCTCCAGTTTCTGGCGCTGGCTCCACTCAGCTCTCTGTGGGGCCAAGCCCTCCTTCCGACTGGCTGCGGGGAAAGCTGAAGAGAGGGGATCGGGCTGGAAGGGCTGGACGTGATGCCTGCATGTGCATTTGAGCTCCACTTAACTGCCAGCTGTTTAGAAATGGAAGGAAGAGATTAAAAAATGAGCGATCGAAATGGCTTGGAGTAAAAGCAACAGCGGCCCAAACGTGCAGACTAATTCAATTTTCTCCGGCGGCTCCGAAGGGAGCAGATTCAAGAGCCGAGCTGCTCGGTGAAGGCATCAGGATCTGGAGTGCGGGGAGCAGGATGCCCGCCTCCCCCAGCCGGCTGCTGGTAAGTCCCCAAATGCACCCAACACACACCCCAGTGTGGCTTCTAGCAGCGTCTCAGCATCTGCTCAGTAATCACCCGAGAGCTACACTGTAGAAGAGGGAAATGCAAACCTTGGCCAAGCGAGTGCAACGCTCGCTCCCGGGTTCCTGGGTTGATAACCATTAGCTGGGTAAGGAGACACCTTGGAGCCATGGCCACCACCCTGGGGCCCGCTGGGAGCTAAGCCCCCACACCCCTCCCGACTGACCTGCACACCGACCCTATTCATTAGCTATTGCTGCAATGAGGGAGATCTTAGCCACGGGAGACAACTAAAAACTCTCTCCGTTTCTGTGGGTCAGGAAGTGGGGATTGCCCTTCTGGGGGGTCCTGGCTCAGGGTCTCTCAGGAGGTAGCAGTTAAACTGGGAGCCGGGCTGCCTCCTCTGAAGGCCTGAGTGGGGCTGGAGGAGCCGCTCCCACGCTGCTCACGTGCCTGTCGCGGAGTCCCCGTCCTTCACCACCTGGGGTTCTCTATAGGGCTGCTATGACAACATGGTGCCCGTCTGCCCCCGCACGTGACATCTGAGAGAGACAGATAGGCTCTCAAGACAGAAGCTGCAGTGCCTTTTGTAACCTAATCTCAGGAGTGAAGTAACACCCTCTGCAGACTGCTCCTGGTCACTCAGACCAGCCCTGGTGCAGTGTGGGCGGGGACCCACCCAAGGTGTGACACCAGGAGGCGGGGTCACTGGGGCCATCTTGGAGGCTGGTTTCTACATGGTCTCCCCGTTTTACAGATGAGCAAACTGAGGCTCAGGCCATGTAGGTTGCTGGCCTGAGCTCATGCAGCCAGTGGGGCAGCGGCTGTATGGGGTCCTTGGACTCACGTGGGTCATGGGGGCGAGTGCTAGCCCTGGAACTGCTTCTCACAAGGTCAGGCTGTGTTACCTTGAGAGAGTCACTCAGTGACCTGGGCCTCGGTTTCTCTATCTCTTTGAAAGAGACAATAATCCCTGTGCCATGAGGTCCCCACTGTCCTGAAGGTGACATGGGCAATGGACAGGAAGTTTGGGGACAGAGCTGAACAAGTCCCCTGTATCTGAGCAGGCCGAGAGACCAGGCTGGGATGGAGGACTCAGCCTGGGAGCCAGCACCCACCCCTCCACAGGCCTGCACGGCAGGCAGGGAGATGGAGGAAGTCAGCCCACTGGTTAGGGTGGGGCTGGAGGGCAGACCATGTGGAGCTCGTGTCCCCAAGGCCTTCACTGCGGGACCCACCCTCATGGATGGGGGGTTTGACGCTAAGAATAAAAAGGGCCATTGCTGAGGCCTGTTCTGGGCCAGCTGGGCTCTGTGTCCTCCACCCTCACTGCCACCACCCAAGGCAGATGTCATTGTCATTACCCATTGGGGTCAGCGGACAATAAGGCAAGTGAGTCCCCAAAGCAGGAGAGCTGGAGAGAACCTTGTCCCACGCACCCTCCTCTCAGCCGCTGCTCCCCCACTGCTCCACTCAGAGGGTGCAGCCACCTCCCTGGTGTCCCAGGGAGCCCTCTGTACATGTCCGTAAGGAGTACGTATTAGTCAGATAGGCAGCTGCTGCGACAAACGTCCCCACATCTCAGAGGTTCAAAATGAAGTTCATTCTCACACACCAGCCAGTGTGGGTGGTTGGGGAGGCAGCTCAGACAGGTCCCCTTCCCACGACCGATCTGCCCTGGCCCCTCGGACTCCCTCAAGCCAGCCCTGATGGGACAGAGAGCTGATGGCCGGCCAGCTGCAGGCCTGAACTGTGAACTGAGACACCTCTGCCCTCATCCCATTGGTCAAAAAATGGACACGTGGCCCCTCCTGACCACAAGGAGTAAGTGTGGTCCAGCTGTGCGTCCAGAAAGAAAATGAAGCACAGTTTGAAGGACTCGGCAGCCGGTAGCACCAGGTGTTTGAGTCCCTACCCGAGTCCCCACTGAGCCCTGGCTCTCTCGGGGTCCCCATTCACATGAGCGGCGGCGCCAGGGCCAGGACTGGCTCAACGGACTTCAGGTCGGACTGTGGTACAGATGGCAGGTACTTGCCGAATCAGGTGGGACTTGAGTTTCTCCAAGTGACAGGCCCAGGTTCTTATACCAAACGGACGCTGTGGTCAGTCGTGGAACTGACCACAAACACGTTGGGGAAACTGAGGCAGCTCCCACCACCTGGTCCATGGTAGCCGGCTTTCCCCCAAGCTCTCCACCCAGATATTTACACATGAAAGCTCAACTGATCCAACACCAGGGACGTCGAGGTTGTTCCCCCCACTTTATAAGAGGAAACTGAAGCTCACCAGCCTTGTCGCAACAAGGAGCCAGGATGAGCTTTTAAACCACGAGTCAGATCACTTCCCAGCTTAACTCTAAATCCACCAACGGCTCTGTCTCACTCAGAGTCAGGCCACAGTCCTGCCCTTGAGGCCCCAAGAACTGCCCCCTCTGGCTCCTTGACCGTCTCGCCCACTCCTCACTCTCCCCTATACCCCCTCGCCCCCCGTTCCTGACCTCTGCTACTCCCCAGCGTATCAGGCTCATTCTCACCACAGGCCCTTTGCACGTGCTGCTCTCTCTGAAAACATTCCATCAGCTGCACAGCCCCTCCCTCACTTCCACAAGTCTCGGCTCAAATGCCCCAGCCCGTGAGATCTGCCCTGACCCCCGATTTTACATTAGGTCCCCCTCACTCCCAGCACTCCCACCTCCCTTTGCACCCAGTACCATATGCTCTGGATGTACTAGCACATGCTAGTTACTGCTTTTCATTCACCTCATCTCTCTTTGAGCGTGAACTCCACGGCGGGAGGACCTTTGCCTACCCCGGTGACCATGCTCCCCAGCACCTGGCACAGATGGCATGCCTGTTGACAGTGTCAACATGTACATGCGTACACAGTGCACTCTGCCCATCACCGCCTCTGGGCAGCCCACCTGGACTGACCACAGGAGCATGGCTGGCAGCTACCCGCACCACAGTGGAGGGTCTGGACTCTTCCCGCCCTGCCGAACTGTTTCGCCCTCTGCCACCCACTCCACACCCCAGAGGCTGAGCGGCTCTCAGGGCTCGCCCGCCCCTGAGAGAGGCACGGACACCTAGAGCCCCAGTCCTCGAATCCTGGCCAAGGTCCTTGGGGGACTGGCTTGCTGCCAGAACTCTCCTAAACAGCTCTGTCTTGACAGCCCATTCCTGAAGCAACTGGCAGGAGGCTTCACCCCCCAAGCCTTCCTCCTTAAACAAGAGACTCTGCTGAATTGCCAGGCTGGGCTGTCACGTGGCTCTCTGGTCCTCCAGGCAGTTCAGCATGTCACCAATCTTATTCAAATGACAATATTTGCAACTGAGAAGGAGGTGCCAGGCTGTGCTGGGCCCGTGGACCTGAGAGCCAGCTCTGAGGGGGTCAGCATGGCCAGACCCCCACTCTTTTCACAGCGGCCCCTCACGAGCTCTCTGTCCTGCTGGACATAAACATGGGGTGTGAAGAGAAGACCCTTCCTTGGCCCCATAAACGGCACCTCCACAGTGAGCTGCACTTAGCCACACGTGGCCTTCAGTCCCCTGTCACCTGGGACAAATAAGCATCGTCCCCCTGCTTCAAGGACGCTGGGATTTGCGCAAATACAGTCCTCAGGTGGAGGCAGCACCTTCCTGGATCCGTGACACAGACACTGTGCAGCCCCGGGGGGCCCAGCAGCCACTCCTGCTCAGGACTGCTCACCTGCGGGACGCTGGAGGACCCAGTGACCTATGCCACACAGCCCCTTCCAGTGGGAAGGTCCTCTCAGGGCGGCAGAGGTGGAGGAGGCCAGAGCTTCCTCCAGACCTGCAGGGGCCCCACGAGGATGGGTCCTGTGCTGAAAAAGGATGAGTGTCTACCTGGGGACATGGGGCCCTCCCCAGAAGGGTCGGGAGTGCAAGCAGGGCAGAGGGACACGGCCAGTGCCAGCTGCTGTTCCCCGGCCCTCCTCACCACACTCTGTCATCAGTGTCTCCAGCGAAGAGGCTCACTGCCCGGCCTAGTGGGGCTGGTCCTGGACTGCTTTCTCCAGCACCTCCCCAACGGCGAGCGCTGAGCCAGGGGAGTCCTGCCCCATCCATCTGATCTCTCCGCCTCCTGGCTCAGCCCAGCTGAGTGTGGCCTGTCACATCAGGACATCTTCATTTTGCTTTCGATGATGACTTCACGGGTGTGTTTTCACCGAGACAGCCCAGGACTGGAATCTAAAATCAGACCCGCTTGGGTTCCTCTGCCTATCGTGTGATGGGGCCACCGAAGGGAACTTGATCCCAGAATCAGGAGCAGCCCAGTGACATAGCCTAAGGAGAGGACATCGGGATCAAGGCCGGGATGCTGGCACCAGACAAGAACCTTCTCCTGTGGCCTCACCTGCTTCTCTGTAAATCGATGGCAACCGTTATCCCTCAGGGCAGCGGGGAGGTCTGGTGAGATGACCCGGGGCCCCACGCAGCCCTGGGGTCTGTGGGCTCAGGACTTCCCGTAGCACGCTCGATAATGAAGGGACGTGGGAGCGCCTCCTCTCAGACACTCAGCTAGCTTGCAGACCCTAAGAAACTCTGCACTCCGGCTGGACTTTGGGTAACTCGACGTTTCTCAAGTCCTCGTCGCCAGAGTCACTTGTAGGCAAGACCTTGTATGAGTCGGGCTGGGCCAGGTTATGTCACAGTATCAAACATCCCCCCAATCGCTATGGCTTTACAAGTAAAAGCTTGTCTGTGGGACGTGCTCGTGCAGCGTGGGTGGCACAGACCCCAGGGACCACAGGGACGGAGGCTCCCTCCCTGCTCACATTCCTCAGTCATCCTACAGGAGGGCCAGGAACAAGGCAAATGGGCCTGGCCACCCACTCTTCATGGGACCTTCCTGAAGTAACTGTTTCCCGCTGCCAGTGTCTCATTGGCCAGAGCAAGGCGTGTGGCCACGCCCACCCAGAGGCAGTGGGCGGGGCTTACCGGTGCCCAGAGAGGGAGCTGGCCCACGAGGCAACTTTGGGAAATGCTGCATTTGTTTCTTCATGACTCCAAAGGGGAGAAATGTCCTCCTCCAAGATTTAAACCCAGCATGTCAGGGGAACACAATCACCCAACATGAAAATACACGGCGTTGCTTTTCTGGTTTTCCTCACACACAGATTTCCACTTGTTTTCACGTTTTGGATTTACATATTTACTCATATGTGTTCCTAGCCCAGTGTGACATTTGGGGACTGTCATTGTTTCAGTTCATCCCAATGTCCCAGAAAAGACAGAAAGCAGTAAAATAATATTGTGGACAACGAGTCTCGCTTATATGTTTCCTGGAGGCAATTTTTAAATTAATGACTAACATGAAGTGGAACTGAGTAGAACACAGGTGCGTCCTGTCTCCCGGGGGACAGGTCAAGTGCTCAGTCTGGTGAGGTGAGGACAGGGCGTTGGGCCCACACAGCAGCTGCCACCGGCCATCTCCCAGGCCTCTGTCCCTCTGGGACCCCGTGAGTGCAGCAGGGAGATCCCGGAGGCTCCTCTGGTCTGCCTGGCGACCTCGTGCTGCCTCGGTTTCCCGGCTGTGACATGGGGATGGCGCTGCTTGTACTTGTCCCCCTCCCTCTCTCTCTGCTTGTTGAGACCTGTCTTACCCTCTGCACGCACCCTGTGAAGATGTGCTCACTGCCTGGAGCATGTGCTGTCCTTTTAGACTCAGATCAGGGTCCCATCATGGGACGTGAGAGGCAGGGCCAGGGCCCTGGTTACAGGCATCTCGTCACGGAGGCCAGCTGGGCCTGTGGGCTGAGAGGCATGGCCGCCCCTCCCTGGGTGGGCATGTGGGTCACAGACCCCGCTGTGGAGGGTGGCGGCTCCTGGCAGCACTGAGATGGGGGGAGCGCAGGGCCGGCCCACCTCTGGTCCTTCCTAGCGACAGACACTGCAGCTCACTTTTTCGCTCAGCAAATCCTTGCAGGTTCCTGGGGTCCGCCGGCCTCAGGCTGCCAGGCCCATGCTCCTGCAATGGTTTTACTCTTCCTGCCTTTCATTACCTCCTTTGTAAACGTCATGGGAGCCCCAACAAGCATCCTCGGCCCACCTGGATGACTTCCAGAGCAAATGCGTGCACATGAAGACCGTGATGTAGGTAGGAGCCCGCACCCCTCCCCTCGCAGCTGTGCCCCAGGCAGGCTCCCTCACCTCTCCAAGCCTCAGTTTCTTCATGCAGAAACGGGGTGAAGCAGGAACCAACCTCAAGGCCTGCTCAGACCTGCCCTCTGAGGCCCAGCCGTCCCCCACCCTCTGCAACTAGGTCCCTATCCACTTCCTCAGAGCATCTGTCCGGGGCCGTAATCCGCTCTGCCCCACCTCCCCAGGATGGAGCCAGCATCTGGTTCATATCTGCGTCCCTCTGAGCACCCCCCGCCCCTGGTATGCCAGAGGCAGTAAGCACATAAGTGTGGCTTGGGTCACTAGGCGGCCCTGCAGCCACACCCCTACCAAGGGTACACGCCCTGGCACAGAAACCCCTGGACTCCCAGATGCCTGTGTCCACATGCCACCGAAGAAGTCATCCCATCCTGATGAAAGGAACTCAGAGGCTTGGCAATGCCAGGCAGGAGCAAAGCAGGGCTAGAGGCAGGCACTGCGGTCCATAACTCACGGGCCACTAAATTAATTACCACAGCAGAAGTATGGAGAGCACAGCCCGTCTCCTGGAAACCATCTCACGTTTACCCAGCCTTGGATTTGCAAAAATATTAAACCTGTTAGAAGGAAAATGAAAAAAAAAAAAACAGATAAGATGCTCTGCAGCCTGGCAGGGGGGCACGTCAGGGGACAGGAGATGCAATCTGCCCGGCGGCGTCTGGCCTGAGATTAATGACACGAAGTTCTGGAGAGGGGCGGTCTCCAATAGCCGGCCTGCTGTCAAAGCCGGTAAAATACGACCTTCTGTAATCCGGGTACTTGCCATGTAAATCAGTGTCCTGAAAGGGCTTTTACATGTGTCTTGGCTTCCGTGCAGAAAACCAAGAGCGCCCCACAGAAAGAGGCATTTATCATGCCAACGAATGGATATTCTGTGCAGCCCAGAGTGGCCACCATGGTCCGCAGAGCTAAACACGGCTGTTCCCGTAGCTGAGCTGGGCCATGGGATGCAGGAATTAGTACAGGTGGTTGGCTTTGCAGGGCGCAGCTGCTGTCAGGAGGGGCTGCCTCCCGCATCCCAGCCCAGAACCATGGATTTTTCCCCCACTACTGAAGGGAACTGGGGGTCAGTAGAATTACCCTGAGAAATCATTAGCATGTCTGGGAGTTCCTGCAGGAGAGTTCAGCTTCTTAACTCCATCATCTTCCAGCAGATCCTGTTGGCAAGACCAAGAAGGCTGATTGTTGAGAGCTGTTTGGGTGTGGGCATAGATGAATCACCAAAGGCTTCCAACAGACCAGTCTTGAACTACAAAGAGATTTTGTAATCAGCCTCCCTAAAAGGCTAGACTTTCCTGGCTGGCTTCCCAGGAAAGTTGGCAGCGTCCGGCGTGAAGATGGAGGAGGTGGCCAAGACTGCCATACCTGACGCCCAGGCCAGCACTGCGCGTGCCCAGGGCAGACATCGCTAAGTGATCTGCCACCCCTTCCTGCTGACGGACGGCAGAATCCTCCTCCACACAGCCCTGTAACTGCCAGCAGCAGAAGCTGCACCATCTCAAATGACAATTGACAATGGATTTGCTGGCAAGACACAGGCAGCTCACAGCATCCGAGGAATGCTGGAGAGCCAGGCTCAGAGAGGTCAGGAGCTGGGGCTGCCCCGGGGACCTCGGGCGCAGGAACCAGCCACGCAGACTCTCCAGGGCAGGGGGCCCTGCCGAGGCACCCTCTCCATTCACTGCCAGCTTTTGCACCTGTCCACTCCAGCCTCAGGCTCCGGGGAGGAGAATGTGGTCAGCCTAGCCTGGACCGTGTGCTCACCTCACCCCAGGGGCAACGTCTTGACCAGCAGTCCCACCAAGATGGGTTCCCGAGGGAAGAAGCAGCTCAAGGATACTGCCACCAGCAGAAGCAGAGTGGGGGCTGAGCAGATGGAGACAGCCGGCCTCCCCTTTGGCCCCTCCACGTGACCCCTGCCTGGCCCCCGGCATGTGACCTCCTGGCCTAGGCGAGTGCTCGGGCTGTTGACAATGGAAATGAAAGGAGCCGTGCACTTCTGGTGTAGGGGCATCAGAGAAAGTGATATGAAGCCCCATCTCGTAGAGTGGGAGCCACGCTTCGTGAGGTAGCCCCCCCTACGTGTGGTCCGGACAGTTCAGTCGGGGGCTTTGGCCCTGCTCCATGGGCACGATCCGTTTCCCCACAAAGCCCGGCAGACCTTCGGGAGCAAGAGCAACGTGTCCTTTTCCTCCTGTATTTTCACAGAACCCGGCCCAGCACTGGCCCTGCGCCATTTCTGGTGATTTATAGCAGAACCGCTCCTCTTCCTATGATCAGGGGGAGTGCTTCGTGGTTAAAACACTCTGTCCACGTCCTCTGAGAGGGTTACAGGGAAGATAAAAACTGAGTTTAACACTATGGCCCCCTCCACCATATAACCTCCAAAACCAAGTTTCTGCAGTTGCCAGCTACATTGGACTTGGATTTGTATATATACAACATACTGGGCAATATATATTTACAATGTACAATGTTCATCAATTGTAACAAATGTAGCGCATAATGCAAGCTTCAATAACGGAACAGGGCGGAGAGACACTCTGTGTGAGGCTGGGTCATTAGACATCCGTCCAAACGCACAGACGGGGCAACGCCAAGGGCACCCGCCTGTCAGCTGTGGACTCGGGGGGGTAATCACGGTCAGTGTAAGTCCGTCAGCTGTAACGACGCCCACTCTGGTGGGGGAGCTGATCACGGGGGACGCCGTGCATGTGGGGGCAGGAGACATATGGGAGATCTCTGTACCTTCTGCTCAATTTTGCTGTGAACTAAAACTGCTCTAAAAAATAAAGCCTAATTTTTTAAAAAGTGGGAAAAAAGTTCCAGCAAAGCAAACTTTAAAAACAAATACTAATAAGCTATAGCGAAACTGGGGGTAGAGGGGTGTATCAGAACTGTATTATCGGCTCAGCTTTTCTATAAACCTAAAACTGCTCTTTAAAAAAAAAAAAGGATCTATTAATTAAAAGGAGAGAAAAAAAAGGCAATGACAGGAGCGGTTCAGAGCCTGGGTGACTTTTGTCTCCCTACCAGCCAGACTCAACGGCTTGTGGCAGGTCTGACAGGCTCCCTATGAAAACTGCAAATTCAGTTAGTAAGCCTTGACCCTTCACTACTCTGTTTTGTTTTGTTTTCTGCTTAATTTCAAAGTGGGAAGGGACCGTGCTCCACAGACGTAACCGTGATCCTGAATTTGGCATTAGGTCCGCTGTACGTTCCTTCGCAACGTGACTATAAATGAGAGTGTCATTAAGCCGTGTAGAGATTTGTTCCATTTGCTCGAAAACTTTACAGAAATTGCCCTGTTCTGTGTCTGCTCCTGTAGTGCCACTTTGTCACTTAATCATAGCCCTGGGGTTGTTCCATGTTGATGAGTACATCTGTGCCGCTGTGTGGTATTCCAGTGTATGAATGCAGGGACCTTAGCCATCTATTGTTTTTCTTGATGAACAAAACAGGTGGGGAGAGGAGAAACCCTTCTATTCCAGCCCAGGAGCTAGGCAGGGGGGGCCTCGGGTTCCAAGCTTGAGTGTGTCTGCGTGCGCATGTACACACACACACACACACACACACGCACACGCACATGCACACGCACACATACATACACTCCAAGGGACGCCTCTGGGTCAGAGACTGGCTTTGATCAGAGAAGGTGCCTCCTGCGTTGGCCTTTCGAGCCCAGCATCTTCCACATAAAAAGTAGGCGGGTGGTGTTTTTATGTCTGCAGTGCTCTGACAGAACGTGGAGTCACGTTGGAGCAGAGCACCACGCACACGTGTCGCCATGGCAGCACCTGGCTATCAAGCATTAATGTCACCGTGATCAGCTCAGCTCCCAAGCATGCTGCCATCTGTGGGGAGACCCTTCCCACAGCCCCCACACCCCGCAGGCAGGCCGTGTCCTCAGGACGGAACTAGTCCTGCAGGGACACTGGCACTAGTCACCATAGCAACAGCAGGTGTGGCCCTGCCTGTGATGAGTGCTTACTAAGGCCTCCGTGCCAGGTCCTTCCAGGCGGGGCCCGCAGCCTGCCACCCCCAGCGGTGGGCATTGCCAACCTGCTTTACAGATGGGGCTTTATAGTTCCTCAAGGTCACACACCGAGGTCGGGATGGAAGCCAACTTCTTACTCAGAACCTGTGCTGAGAACTGGTCCGGACCACGGTGAGGCAGGAGAGGCCTCTGGGCCAACCCTGAGAGTGGGCACCCCCTGGCCGTGTACACCCTGGCACTGCCCTGCCCACTCTAGTCCAGCCCTGTCCCCTAACGCAGCCAAGGGAAGGGCCTGCCAGGGCCGGCCCCCGGCCGAGGGGCAATGGTCTCTGAGTCCCCCACTTCTGAGCGTGTCCTGCCCCCTCCACCCGTGTCTCCACCTCCTCTGGCCCTGGAAGCACACCATCCAGGCTCATCCCCATTGCCCTGCTGGGCGTGTAAGGCGCAGCCTAATGAACTTCCGAAGCCAGTCGCCCCCGGTCTCCTGCAGGGCCTCTCAGGGCACGTTCCAGCTCTCCTGGTTGCTCCCAAGCCCCCTCTGCCTTCGCTGCCAGGACTGCGAGCTCCCGGAGGGAAGTGAGTCTAACACGGGCCTTGTAGGCTTGCGCTCCCTCAGCGCTACGTTTTAAAGACAGCAGGGCAGCCGGGCAGGTGGATCCCCTCCACTGTCTTTCCGGCTCCTGGAACCCCAGTGGGCACAGTGGAGCCCCCTGGTCCCACCGCGGAGGGGGGTCCATCTGCAGGCAGGATGGGTTCACCGGCGCCTGAGGCCCTGGGCACCAGCCAGGTGGGGGGAGTTCTCTGAGCCCCTGGGGGACAGAATCGGAGCAGCTCAGGGCATGGCAGGGGCCGCCACCAGCCCCTTACCGCCTTCCCCAATGCCATCGCCAAGGTCAGAAGAGGGTCCTGCGTGATGGGACGGACAGTGGCCGATTCACTGGAAGCAGAGGCCCCGCCCACCCTCACATCCCTCCATGAGCTGTGTCCTGGCCACCACCCCGTCCTGGCAGCACAGGGCCTGCTTGGTGGCCTTCGGAGTCGAGTCGGGGAGGAGCAGAGCTGAGCCTTGTCCCTTCTGGTCCCCACCTGGTTTCCTTCCTTTCACCTCAGTAATCTCCCTCCCAGAGCTCCCTAGCCCAGCTTCACCTCCCAACAAGACTTTCCAAGGTGCTGTTGTTTAAGCCGTTGGGGTGGGTTTGGGGGAGCGTGGCGCCTCAGCGTCAGGGACAGGGCTCCAGTGATGAAAGTGGCACATGCGAGCAGAAGAATCGTCCCCTGGTGTTAGTTTTTATGTGAAATTGCATATGCACCAGCTTAATACACTAATGTCAGAGCAAATAAATATACATGGAAACCACACCCCCTCCCCGCCGGCTCACGCTGGCCCGGTGGTTTCACTCCTGGGCTCCCACCGTCTTTAATCTTACTGATTCATTTTCCTCCCTTCGATGTGGCATATTAACGTTAGGTCAAAAAGTATTTCATCAGTTATTCTGAAGGTCCTATTTCATTTTTATTCAAGAATGTGTAATCCTGAGAAAAAAATAATTCCATATGAGATCAACAGTGTAGCTCTGACCAGAATTCACAGGATCATGAAATCTCAAAACCAGAAAGCGAAGTTAGAACCAGCCCTCTCATTTCACAGATGGGGAAACTGAGGCCCAGGAAGAGGGAAGGACCATGGCCTGCCCAACATGTCAGGGAGTCAAAGCCAGGCCTGGCACCTCCTTGCTTTCCGACACCTATCCCAGAATCCTCAAGTACCAGGTGGACACAGAAGGGTTTTACCTTGGTCATCTCATAAGAGGGCAAGTTCCAGGGCCTGGAGGTGATTGGCAGACCAGACGGCCCCCACTCAGAGATGCTGCAGCCTCAGAACCATGGCTGTCCACTGAGCATTCCGAGGGCCCAGCCCTGCGCTGAGCACCACCTCATCAAATCCTCAGCTGACATGCTTGTTCCTGTTCTACAGATGGGGAAACTGAGGCACAGAGCATTTTGGAAACTCACCAAGGCGACACGGGTAGTGAGTGAGTTGTTAGGATTTGTCCCAAGCTCACGGGTTCCCACGTTTGCGCTGTTAACCAGGACACTGCACTTCCAAGGTCCAGGCAGCTCTACAAGCCCAGGAAAAGCCTGACCCCGTCACTAGGGCTCTCCAGGGTGGCCACGAACGCCCGGCGTGTGAGCTACCTATTAATATTGCCCCAGAACCTCTGGGCGCGGGGTCCTTGGGGAAACACAGCTTGGGGTGTTTCATCCTGACAAATAAGACTGGGGGGGCCTTGAGGGTGTGGGTGCTGGCCCCGTGCCCCCCAGCACATAGCTTTCGGTGCATGTTGAATGACAGATGGCATCTCCTGCTGATACAGGCTCTGCAGTGGAAGGCCACCAGACGGGCCCACGGGTCTCACGGAACACAGGGAGGGTTTGGGGTCCCGGGCCCACTTTCTGCAGGGAGCTGTCCCTTCTGGTGGGGAACGAGCAGCCGCACAGAGGAGGCGGCCCTGTGAGAGGGGCTGGGGTCAGCGGGTTGATTAGGGCGCACTGCCTTCTTGGGGTATACTCTGCTCCTGGCAGAGTCTGGGTGGGGGAGCCTGTGCTGCTGAGCACGGTGCCACCCTGGAGAGCTAAGTATCTTCTGTGGGGAAGAAATGGGCTTTTCAGTGACTGGCGTGAGGGGCCAGGAGGGGAGGAACCGGGCCTGTGGGCATGGCCGCTCCCCCACTCCCATCCTCACCCCAGTGTGAGATTACAGACAGATTTTGGGGCCCCAGGAGACTCAAATTCCTCTTTTCCACCCTGAAACATTCACTCATCCTCCAACACAAATGCTCATCTCCCCTGGACCTGCCCCTTGAACGACAAGCCATTCATTCATTCATTCATTCATCCATCCATTCATTCATTCATTCACTAAGTACCAGGCTCTGTGCACAGCACCATGAGGTCAACATTCGTGACCTCTGCCCTCACGGCACCTGCTGTCCTGTGTCTGGACATCAGACAATGACCACGGACTGGCCACAGCTCCCTCCCGTCCTGTTAGAGTAGAAGAGTGACTGTCCCGCGTTGAGCACCTTTCACAGGCCAGGAGCCGCGTGGTGACTCCCGTCTATTGTTCCCCAGAGCCCTCGGAATCCTATCAGGTGAGTGTCTCTCCCCGCTTTACAGAAGTGGAAACTGAAGCGCCAGGAGGTTACACACTGACCTGCTGGAAGCAGGAGGTCGGTAGAAAACCTGCCGACATCCACGCCCTAATCCCCAGAGCCTGTGGCAGATGGAATGACGGCTGCTGATCCACTGACCTTAAGATGGAGGATGACCTGGGATTATCCAGAGGGGCCCCAGGGAATCACAAGGGTCCTTGAATGTGAACAAGGGAGGCAGGGGGAAGTCGGAGCGATGCGATGTGGGAAGGACCTGACAGCATGGCTGGCTCTGAAGTTGGAGGCAGAGACCACCGGCCAGAGGCCACGGCACCTCCAGAAAGACGAGGAAGTGGAGTGTCCCGGGCACCTGCAGAGGACCCAGCCTGGCCGCACCGTGTCTTGGGCTCACTGAGACCCATTTTGGATTTCTGACCTCTAGAGCCATAATAGTGAGAAGAAATAAGCTACTAACTGTGTGGTAACTGGTCACAGCGGCGATGAGACACTTGTGCCCAGCGTCAAGCGTGGGTCACAGCCCACGTCTGTCCAAGTGCGCTGTGATGCAGGAGGGTCAGGGAGGAGAAGCGGCGACCGAGGCATTAGCATGGCGCAGCCCTCGGCAGAGACCAGCACAGGCCCCGCGCCAGGCCCCCTCTTCGGCCGGAGCTCCCACTTAGAGACGCACAACCTGGGCAGCGAGCGTCCTGGTCCCACACACGTGCCAGGCCCCTCACCTGCTCTGGCCTCAGTTTCCCCACCTAGAATGGTAGTCGTGGGCCTGCGGACGTACACATCCTACCCCCCACCTGCTGGCCTATGCCACAGACCCCTTCAGGGACATCGCTGGGTTTCAGGACTTTGGGTGGCTGGATGTGCCACCCACCGGCATCTCCTGCAAAGCAGCCCAGGAGGCAGATCCAGACAGCCCCGGGAGCGTGCACGCCTGTCACCTCATGTCCCTCTGTGGCTGCCCCTCTCAGGAGCGGGAGAGCCCTTTCAGAAGCTGTTGAAACTGGTCCCTGGACCCCCAAAACATGAGCTATACACAAGGTTCTACCCTGATTCCAGGACCTTATTGGTTGGGCCGCTGGAAGCTCCATTTGCAGACTTGGGGGGAGAGGGGCATGACTGCTCTGGTCGGTGGCAGCTGCGCCAGAAGGAGGTAGTTGGCGTGATATGATCACAGTGTGTACGTGGGTGGGTGTGGGTTGGCTGCCAGATAAATTGCATGACACCCTGTTAAATCTGAACATCAGACAAGCAATGAACAATTTTGTTAGTGTAAGTATGTCCCACAGGTTACACGGGACATGATTTATGGTTGTTCCTCTGAAATTCAGATTTAACTGGGCACCCCATTTTGTGTTGTTTTGGGGTTTTTTTGCTAAATCTGGAAGGCACAGTATGAAGAGAGTGTGGAAGTGGGGGACGAGGTGCATTTTAATGTTATATAAACACCAAGCCTGGTTTTCCGGTGACATTTCTCAACCAAGATAAAAAACACTGAAAAATTGGACACACTTAAATCTACACATAAATGACAAGTAAGAAAATGTTGGCACGCATGGCTCGCCTTTCCAGTAACCTCAAAAGCTCCCCAGACGTCCTGGGTTCAAAAGGCAAAGTGTGTGTTCTGAGCATGCTCTTGGCAGAACCTCGGCTTTTTGCAAAAGCACCTCACTCGGCTCCTGCCTGTTCTCCCACAACACAGCTGGGCCCTCAGTTCCCAGGCTTGTGAAGCGCCCGTCACCTGTTATCAGCTACCCACAGGAATGACTTTCTTCCTTGTACAGCCCAGCAATGCCGGTGCGCGCGGCACATGGAGCCCTTGTAAAACTGGCAGTGTCTAAAAAACAAATCCAGAAACCTTGCAGGCAACCCAGAAGTTTCGATCACCATCTTATATATAGCCCTCAGCCAGCCCACCCCACCACGGACACTAATTACACCACAGCCGTAATGAAAAGCGGACGCCGGATGAGATCTGAAAATACCTTCTCTTTGGCAAAAAAAAAGGATCTGGAAGGAGGTTTTCACGTTTTGATTTTTTTTCTGACTCTATTTCAGACAAACGTTTGCAAACTCAAAAATGAGATCGGGCTTTCTGGTTTGTCCTCACTCCTCTAGCTCAGCTTCCTCTATCCTTGTTCTTTGGCCTTGTAAACCCCGTTCAGGGTGGGGTGGCGTGGGTGGAGCTACCACTTGGCCTTGGGGCACTGGGCCCTGCTGTCAAATCCAGCCATGCAGGGAGGCTGTGAGTAGACCTGTCCACTCAGAGTCTGGTCTTACGTCCAGCCCTTCCTCCCAAATGATCTGGGGAAACTCAGATCCAGATGGCAAAAGCTGCCTCCTGGGGGCCCAAACCAGGTGGGGCAGAGGGGCATAGACCGCAAGGCCTCGAGGCCAGCTGAGGGGTCTGGCCTCTATGCTGCTAAGGACGACCAGAAGTCCCTGGAGGAAGGACATCTGGTGGGCATCCAAAGACAGCGCCTCGGGCAGCCTTGGCCACATGTGGACCCTCCGTGTGTCCCCATCACTAATTGGAGATCATGACCCTGCATCTGAAGGTCCCCCTGGGAGGGACCCAGTCAGTACGAGATTGGTTCATATCCAGAGGGACAGTGTAGAGACTGGAGACAGGTGGCCTGGGTTCATATCCCAGCCCTGCCTCTCGCTGGCTGTGTGACCTTGGGCCAGGACCCTAACCTCTCTGAACCTCCACTTGGTCATCTACAAATACAAATAATAATAGTTCCCCCTCTAGGGCTGCTATGAGGATTACATGATACATGCAAACAGGGTCGGCTGCTCCACAAATACTGCTATACTTACAAGAATTAGGTGAGACCGACTTGTGCTATGAGCTATTCCACGCACGGAAACAGGAAGGACTTCGGAAGAGGAACACTGTTCTGTCCAAACACACTGCCCAGCCGGGACCTGGACGCCAAGGCCACTCACACCTCCTGGGATGAGGGTCCCAACCCCCTGAGGAGGGCCCGGGAGCCAGAGCAAAATAGGGTGTGGGCGTCAGGCTGTGCGCCCAGCGTCCTGGGCTGGGCTCTCCCTCTCCTTGAGGAGCTCTGGGTCCTGGGCCTTACTCGGCTGCCCCAGGGTCAGACCCAGAGCCCCGCCCCCGAGAGCCTGGCCCCTGGGTGATCCAGGCAGATGCTGACGGCCATGACATGCTAATGGCTCACGGGAAGATGTGGGGACCACCTGGCTCAAGAGCGGAGGTGGCAGAGAAGGCCACCATCTAGGCTACTGCAGTAGGTCCATCTGAGTGTCACGAGCACCCATGGCCAGACCTCCTGCAAAAGGCTCCTGGCCCAGGGGAACAGTGCCGGGGTGGGCTTCCCAGATGCAGAATGCGCCCCTGAGGTCACTGGGTCCTGGCACCTGGCCTGAGGTGCCTTCCCAGGTAAGGCTTGCCAAGGTAAGCAGGACACCATTTAACTCCTGTGCTGCTGGGAAGCTCAGCCCAGTGGGGCCTTCAGGGTTTCAGGGTGGCCCTGCTGAGCACCCCCACCAACCTGCAGATGCCAGGGGAAGGCCAGAGGATGTCAGCGCCCCCAAAATGCATCCAGGAGCCCTGTGACCCACCTCCCCTCCTCCAGAACAGGGAGGCACACCAGAGGCCAAAACAGTTTTCAGAAGCACCAGGCGCCCTCATTTTAATGGACGGAAGGCATTTCTGTAGCAATAAAGATAGATTTAATAAACCAGACAGTGAAATCACTTTTTTTGGGGGGAAAAAAAGAAACAAGGTGGTAAATATTCATTTATGCTCTCTGTGAGATCACGGGGGTCATGTATTAGAAATAAATTAGAATATGTACACACACGCGCACACCCAGGCATGCACGCACATGCACCCACACACGTACACTCATGCACGCATGCATGCGTACCCATGCATGCATTCACACACCCATGCATACACATGCACACTCGTGCATGCACACACATGCATTCCCCTGCATGCACATATCATACCCTTATGCTCACACACACCCTCAACAGCAGCCGTGCTACGTCTGTCTATTGTCCAGAGGCAGCACGGACCCTCCTTTTATTGGAGTCAGGAAGGGCACCCCTGTCCCTGGAGCTGCAGAACATGATGTCCAGAACCTTCCCTGACACAGCTTCCTTTCTATTAAGTCACATTGAGGTAACAGCACAAGCCACTCTGTGGCGAAGCCCAGAGCCCGGCCACTGCACTGGGTGGGGAGGCTGGGCGGCTGCTGGATCCCGAGGCTGCACCCACCATGGGCTGGATCCCAGAGTTAGGCTTGTGCCAGTTCCCTCAGGAATGGGAGCAGCTAACAGCTCCACCCAGGGGTCTGGCTTCCGGGGGTGCTGGGCTCCCTGGGGCACCCACTCCGGAGCCTAAATTGCAGGAAGGGAAAGAGTCCATCTTCATCCTGCCGCTGAGGCCCCGCTTTCCCATCATCGGGGAGCAGGGTGTCTCCATGAGCTTTGTCATCCATTCAGCAGATCTGCTCCACACGCCTCCACTGCATGAGCCGGCGGGACACCCCGTGGGGAAGTGCCTGAGTCCAGAGGCCAGAGGCCAGCAGGGGACCATGGGCCAGCACATGTCATTCCAGGCAGCAGGTGCCCAGGAGTCCAGGCTCCGGCACCTGAAAGCAGCCCTGAGAAGTAGCAGGACGTCCGAGGATGGAGCCAGGGAAGGGCGTGCTGCAGAACTTCACCCGGAGGGTAATGGGGAGCCACGGAGGGTGTTGGAGCAGGGCAGTAACCGGCTCAGATGTGAATTTAGAAAGATTATTCCCGTGGCGCTGTGGGGAGGCAGGGCTGGGGGGCAGGAGACGGATGACAGGGTGAGTGCGGCAATCCAACCACAAAAGCACAAACTGATGAAGGGGTAGGAGGACTTGCCCTGGAGAGGGCGACTCCAGGCGGGCGGCCGCTTCTCTGGAAAGCCATTGTGAGGAACACCAGCAGGTCCTCTGGGCCTCTCCAGGGTGAGGTGGAGCCCAGGGGACGGTTTATAACTCAGCGACGGTGAAACAGGCTTCTCATGGAAAGTGAGTCACCAGGGCATGGTGACACTTGCCCAGGGCCAGGGGGACCGGCCCCCACCCTCCCAGACTCAGTGCCTGGACAGGATCCCTCACCGGGGACAGTTGGGCCAGCTCATCCTGAGGGCCGCTTCTGCCCGAGCTCTGACCCAGTCTGTCTTCAGCACCCGACAGCCCTTCTCCTACCCCCCACCCACACCCCTCCGCCACACCCACACCCATGGGAGGCCTCCTGGGAGATTTGCGCCTGGCAGAGCTCCAGGCTTTGGGACTTTCTGCTGCCCTCTGTCAACATCCTTAGGTTTCTACCCCAGCTCTGCTCTAAGAATCCGACAATGCCAGCTGTGGTTGCTGCCTGTCCAGATTGGGATTCCCTGGCCCTTTCCCAGGGAGTGGGTCCAGGCTGGAACCTCAGGCACCCGGTAGACCCCACCCTCCCGCAGACGCCTTCCCACATGCTCCGGCTTTGTCAGCCCCGCAGCCAGTGCTCAGCGCTCAGCGTGCGCAGAATTCGATGTCATTGCTCTTTCTGAGTCCACGGCAAAAGCAGAGGGGCATCTGGAGAGGCTGCAGGTCGTCTCCCTGCTCAGTGCTGCTGCATGGCACAGCTCCAGGAGGCGCCAGCAACGAGGAGGCCCTGCTCTGTACCTGACAATCTTGGAGGGCGGGGTGGGCAGGGGAGTAATATTTATCTGCCCTGTTGGCTGGTGAGACAGCTGCAAACTAATCTAGTAGGGTCCGCACTCGGGGTGCATTCCCAGGACCCACACTCTGTGACAGAATGTCACCCTCTGAGCCAACTCTGGTCCTGCCACCTCCCTGTGAAGCCCCCATTGTGAGGAAGAGCGACCTTGACTGCCCTTGACTCCCTGCCTTTTCTGGGGCGGCTCTCTGTCCACAGCCCACAGCCAGCTGCTGGCCTGCCTTTGCCCCAGTCCTGGGAAGCTGCTTAATTGAAGATCCCGGAAGCTGCAGCCAGACCTAGGCTGCTGCGGCCGCCCGGGGCCGTCTCTCCAGCCTCCTGCATCACGGCAACAGGCTGGCACGCAGTACTGTTGTTTTAAGACCAGTCAGCGCTGCAGCTTCTCTGGAAGGCACTGAATAAATTTCCCTTTATTAGACGCAGGCTTGCCCATTACAGCCTTTCCCCTCGTTATTCCTGCATAAGCAGCGGCATAATGGGCCTCAAGTTCCCTTTGCATTAGAAACTGGGTCCCTGAAAAAACCGGCCGGGCCGTGCACAGTTTTTGTGCATTTAAAGGAAGGCAGCTGGAGCTGGGTGGGCTCCCCACTCTGTCCCCACCCCCAGGGTGCCCCTGTGCCTCCAGCCTGCCCGGCTCTGCAGGCCTCCCTGATGAGGACAACTCACCTGCAACCGGGCAGGGTGGTCTGATGTCCTCACACTCGGCCTCCGTGCAACGAGGCAGGAACCAGCAATCAAATGCATACAGAATGGGAAGGAAACCGTAAATGGTTCTTATTCACAGACAGGATTGTCTAGGTAGAAAATCCTAAGGAATATACAAAAACCTACCACATCTAATAAGTCAGTTTATCAATTTCACAGGACACAAGGAAGCACAATCAATTTTATTTCTATATGCTAGCAGCAAACAATCAAAAATTGACATTTCCTTTTAAATATCATGTAAAAGAACATTAATAAAATACTTGGGAACAAATTTAACAAAACACGTTCAAGACCTGTATACTGAAAATGACAAAATATTGCTGACAGAGATTAAAGACAGACCATGGTTATGAATTGGAAGACTCAGTATTTTTCAGATATCAATTTTCCCCAAATTGATCTATAGATTCAGTTCAATCCCAATCAAAATCCCAATAGGTTTTTTTCATAGACATTGGCAAGCATATTCTAAAATGTATATGGAAAAACAAAGAACCTGGAATAGTCAAGACAATTTCAGGGGGAAAAAGAAAAATCAAATATAGTGGACTTCCATGACCCCGCTTCAAAACTTATATTAGTTATAGTAATCAAGACAGAGAGGTACTGATATAAAGATAGACAGATGAATGGGACAGAAGAGAAATTCCAGACACAGACCAAACATAAGATTTCACAAAAAGATGCAGTAAATACGATGGGAAAAGGAAAAATCTTTTCAACGAAAGGCATTGACACAATTGCTATCAATATGAAGAAAGAAATTAGATCCCTACTTCATACCATTCGCACAAAAATCAGAATTAAAGAGTTAAGCATTTTGCTACACTGTAAAAGTTTTAGAAGAAAATAGAGAAGTTCGTTTTCATCTTTTTTGGAAAAGGAAAACCTGTGAAGCAAAACACAAAACCTGGAAGTCGTGAGAAAACAATGGGCATGTTTTACTCGTAAAACTTTTTTACTTCTTCTCTTTGACCAAAGACACGATTTTAAAAATGCAAAAGACAAGTAGCAGACAGGAAGAAAATATTTGCAACCCCGAAAATAAACTAAGGATTACTATTTAGAACACATGAAGAGTCCTCACAAGTAAATAAGAAAAGTATGACAAACCCAATAGAAAAACAAGCAAAAATCATAAACAGGCAACTCACAGGGGGGAAATGCATTTAACATCACTCAAAGAAATTCAGATTAAAGTAGTGAGATATTTTGTCTCTAAACTGACAAAAAATTCAAGTAGTGACAATACCGAGTGTTGCTCCAGTGTGGAGAAGCGAGCACAGTCAGATCACAGGTGTGTGCACATTCGTAATGTCTATTTATTGGGCAATTTTGCAATGTTAATAAAAACTGTAAAATGAGCATACGTTTTGAGCAAATTCACTTCTAGGAATCTAGACTGTAGAAAGTCATACTTGGCCACCGAGATAGATGTATTCTATCTATCTTTGAATACACATCTCTATAAACCTAGTAGCTTAAGAAGGAACAAATTTATTCTCTGATAGGCTATGAAGTTCAGAAGTCTAAAGTCGAGGTGCTGGCAGCGCTCTTATCAGGACCCTTGGGATTACACTGGGCCCACCAGATAATCCAGGATAATCTCTCCATCTCAAGATCCTTCACTTCGTCACATCTGCAAAGTGCCTTTTGCCATATAAGGTAACATATTCATAGGTTCTGGGGATTAGGTCGTGGACATCTTTGGGAAGGGGAGCCATTACTGTCTATCACACTGATTGTTCAAACATGCTAATTGCAGCATTATTTGCAAAAGTAGAAAATTGAATGACCCGAATGTCCATCAATATGGGGATGGAATCTATAAAAAGACAAAAGCTTTGCTCCCTACAATAATATACATACTATGCAGACATTAAGAAAAATTTCACTTATCTATTCACACTGACGTGAAAGACTCCTGAGACATATCAATCAGCCATGGGATATGCACAGCGTGATCCCATGTGTAAATAATCACAGTGGTGGTGATGATGGTGATGGCGGTGCTGGTGGTGATGGCGGTGATGGTGGTGGTGGTGGTGGTGATGATGGTGGTGATGGTGATGGTGATGGTGGTGATGGTGATGGTGACGGTGGTGATGGTGGTGATGGTGGTGATGGTGGTGATGATGGTGATGGTGACGGTGGTGATGGTGGTGATGGTGGTGATGGTGGTGGTGGTGATGATGGTAGCCAGCAGACATCACTTATAAATGCATAGAAACAACGGACTGGAAGGGGACACTCACACCAAAGGGTAAATGGTTAACGGTGCTTTACTTGGAGCAAGTAGCAGAGCAAAGAGCCTTCCAAATTTTACTCTACAGATGTATTTACCTGAGTATTTCCAGATAAAAACGTGTTAGTTTACCACTTGTGTGATAGCAACACTGAGCACAGATGGCCTGTTTCCCCGCGCCAGCACCAAACCTTGCCTTCTCCCAGCTCTCCGTGCCACACTGACAAACGCTCTGCTGACCAGACATTAGAGCTGCTCCTCTGAGCCCTCTTTTCCTCTAGGCCTCATCCTTGGCCCTCTATCCGGCACAGCCAGCCCGTTTGGCGAGAATCTCCCACCTGTGCTACCTGACCAGGTCCCACTGCGCCCCTCGATATCTAATCCAGGCCTGCAGTCAGCAAGCCCTGAGGCCAGGTGAGCAGAGGCCCCCAACCCTGAGGCCTCGAAGTTCCCCTTAGTGATTTCCATCCTCCAACCCCTCACTGCCCTCGGCGGGAAGTTCCCGTGGCCCTCGTGCTGAGTCGAGTTCAGTGCCCCACCTACTGCAACGTCCTGACACCTGTCGCCACAGCTCTACAGAAAGTCCCGCTTGTTGTCTCTACCAAGTGTCAGGGTCACGTTTTCTTCACCAGCTCTCATGCAGAGGCCACAGAAGTAGGGTTGCCAGGTCTGAGGGCCCCGTCCCAGGTTCCATCCCACCTCTCATCACCCCATAGATGACCATGTACCCCAAAAAGCGGGTCTCAGTCCTTTGCAATGAGAACATTCCTGCTGCTGTAACCATGGTATTTCACACAAAAGGGTTAACAGGTGGGATAACCAGCTGTTCAGGTGTTCAAGAAAACTAAAAATTGCCGCGTTTTCACCTTACAAATTTGTTTATCAAACCAGGCGCTCAGAACTTTCCTATTCTAGATTCCCAAATAATTAGGTCTGGATTAATGAATTTTTGTTCTGCTTTGAGCATTTTTGTCCTAAGGAGCTGAAGCTTCTTATTATTATGAGGGGGTAAAACACAGTTTACAAAAGCTCAGGTACATGACTGCTTAGCAAGCTGACCCTGTCACCCTGCTCCAGTCCCCATCCTCCACCTCACCTATAGCGACACATCTCAGTCTCTGCCGTGCACTGGACTCACCTGGGGTCACCTGGAGACACGATGCCAGGGTGGGCCTGAGAGCTGCACCCATAAAGGTGCCCAGACATCAGATGCGATGTGGTGTGTGTGGAACAACTTCAGGCGGTTTCATCTCTCCAACTTTCCCCTCATCCTCTGGCCCCTTAGATTCTGTGGGGTCCTTTACCACACCAGCTCCTTCCTTCCTCGAGCCATCCCACATGCTGTTCCCTCTGCATGGAGACCTCTTCCCCTCTCATTGCCTAGCGAACTCCTATTCACCCACAAAGCCTCAGGTAAAATGCCCTTCTCTGATGGATCAACAAACTCGCGGTGCCCTGTCGTGTGCCTTGTAGCACATTGCTTTCTCTCTCTCTCTCGGCATGTCACCATGTGCTGTGGTTTGTGTGTGAGACTGTCAGTCCATCCACCTCTCCCTCTGGACAGCAAGGATGTGTGCAATGTGCCCGTGGCACCTCTCACGTTGGGCAGAAAGCCTGGCTCAGGGCAGGACTCGGCATCCATTAAGAATCGACTGTCTTTAGCTCCTGATGTTTCCCCTTCCTGGACAAGGCCTCGCGTGCCCCTTCCAGCCTGGAAATCTCTGGCACCTGCTCCCCGATGGAGAACTTAACCAGATCAATGTTGGCTCTGACACAAATGGGCCAGTTGCTTTCTTTCGAAGGAACAGAAAGCTCTTCTCCTATCAGAGAGATTGCCAGCACCAAGAAGCAGGTGGAGGAGGTATTTTGGGGCTCAGATGGGGCCCCCCAGAGCCTGTGAAATCTCAGCAAGTAGGCGGCCACCTACCCTCCCTAAATATAAAGCGTCTCAGTCTGCCAGACTGCTCCTGGCCACCCCTCCTCCACCTCGCAACTCACAACTCGGAGTTCCAGAGGGGAGCGCTCGCTGAAAACCTCCCAACCAGCCTTCTACTGAAAGCCACTCCCCCTGGCCACCCTGTCCCGACTGTGTCCAAGGTTTGACCCTTGAGTGGATGTGGCCACTTGGAGAACTGAGGAAGCACGTGGAAGAAACCATCTGTGGCCAGGCCTGTGACACCATATTAAAGCCCCGGGGTTCTCTGCTTGTTTCTCCTTCTCTGGGGTTTACTGGATCCTCCCCTTTATTTCCCGGCCCCAAGGATGTTCAAGGTCACCTCTTCCATAGCTCCGTCAGCACAGTGAAGAGAGCTCGGACGCAAACGTCAGAATCTAAAGGGTCTGGGTTCCAGAGAAGCCCTTCTCTCCCTTACGTGCGACCCGGACAAGCTGTTCAGCCTGTGTCCCTCTGAACACAGGGCAGCAATTCCCCAGCGTAGGGGAGACCACTTGCAGGAAACATGGCCTGGCCCATGGGAGGCGCCCAATAAACCCCCGCGGGAGAGAGCGAGCTTCGTGAGGTGTCCAGTGATGTTCCAGGCCAGTTTATTTTGAAGCCAGATACATCGGTGCTTGAATCTCCCTTTTAGTGCCGTCCGGACGGGACACCCTGTGTCTGGGGCAGACCCTCTGTGTCGTGATGCTCAGCTGCTCCATTCAGGGTGAGCCAAGCCTACCACCAGGCAGCACAGCCCACACCTTGGGCAGGAGGAAAGGGCGGCAGGCTGGGGACGAAGGCAGGTGGCAGGGAGAAGGGCAGACAGCTCAGTCCTGGGCGAGTTTTTCCACGCACAGAAAAATGACAGTTGTAATTCTTTTGGAAGTCAGGAGACCCATGCAGCTGAAGATGTGGCAGATACATTAGTCCCGACCAAATAGGCCTGCAGAACCAACACCCGTGTGCTGATCAGCGAGGAAAGCCCGTCTGCCTGGCCGGGGTGCCAGCGGGCAGTGCCGGTGCCGGCCACAGCCAGCGTCTGCTCTGTCCCTGACGGCTGAGCCAGCCAAGGGCAGAGCAACCCTGGAGCTCTGGGTGGGAAGAGTCTCAAGGACAAATTTAATTTATTTCTGTTTCCCGCAGAGCAAATAGCCACTCTCAGCGGAAAGCGTGATTGCTGTCAGCCGCGTGCCCGCCCGGGATGAGTGACACGTGCTGGGGGGCCTCACGCCAGGCCTGCTGCTCTCTTTGCGTCTTGTGGTGCTGAGATGAGCCAGCCCAGGAATTTTGCAGAACTCCTCCATGTGCACACCACCAAGCTGCACACGTTTGAGGTGTGCGTCTGGATGGCTCCTCCTGCGGGCAGCACGTGGGGCTGGGGGGGCTGGGGAGACGGGGTGGCCCAGGATGGGGGGTGGGAGGGTACGGGGAGGGGGCAAGCAGGAGAGGCCCAGAGGGGGCAAGGAGCCCAGCACTGCTGGGCCTCTGCAGAGAAGCCTGCCGCTTTAGGGAGAAGTTCGGAGATTTGGAGACTGGGGTGAGGGTGAGGGGGGCATAAAACCCCCGTGAAGAAGGGGAGCCCTTCGCCTCTTTCCTGAGTGTGCGTCCTGAATCCATGATGTCCTGTTGACGACATCCTGGCCAATCTGCTCCCCTTCTTAGGACGCCCTTGGCCCCCCACCCCCCAGGTCAAGGAGCCCCCAGTTCTGCATTCACGCTGTGTCCCTGCCACACCTTGGCTCAGCTCCTCCCGACACCCACACCAGCTTCCTGGTGGCCTTTCTTCACCAGCCTCTTTTAGCTGTTCCTCCGAGGCCAGCCAGCTCACTGAATGTCCCTGACACTCGGGCCGAGTGTGGCTTCTCCCCCCACGGTGATGTCGCACTTTGTCCCCGAAACACCTGGAGTCCTCCATCTCCACACCCCGTCCCTCCGCCTGCTCCCTACACTTGGCCACACTCATGAGGTCACTTGGTCCCTCCTTCCTTCAGCTGGCATATACTGCTCACGAGTCCCTGTGGGTGTCAGGGCACACCAGGATCCAGCAGCCCCTGCTGTCATCCCTCCCAACCCCAGCTGGGAATTTCTCCCGCAGGCCTCACAGGTGAGCAGTGTTGAGGGCTTGAGCAGCAGTGTATGATCCTGGGCTCCTGGCCTTTGCTCCCCGTGAAATGGGGGGAGCTGGGATGGCAAAACAAGGGGAACTGCACAGGCAGCTCTGTGCTCAGGAGGGCCAGAGAGAGCCCCCGCCTGTGGGGGTGGGGAGGGTGCAGCCGTCCCAGCAGCCACGACTCGCCGCCATCGCTCCAAGCGGCACATGCTGCTCTTTTAGGTGGTGGGGCTTTGCTCCCTCTGTGGTTTAGGAAGTTTCTAGGATTCAGCCACCGTGCCTTGTCGTTTCTCAGCTGCTGGAACTAAGGGGAAACTATTGTACTGGTTTCAAGGAGCTGTCGGCTTTAGAAAGCATCCGAATCCCGGGCCTGACTCCAGGCCCTTTGCACTCAGGTTGCTGATCTGAACCTGCGTTGCTCTCTGGCTCAGAGCCTCGTAGCTGGCAAGTGCCATCGTGCTGGGCCCTGCACGTCTCCTGGCCGGCAGGCAGGTGATAGCTGGTCGCCTGGAGCTTCAGAGAGCCCCGACCCAGCGCGAGCAGGCCAGGCGCCCACAATCCCTGCCCACCAGCAGGCCGCCACCAAAGGCTCTCCGGTCTCCGGCAGAGCTGAAGCGAGAGGCGTCTCTCGCTTGGGGCAGGGCTGTGTCCAGGGGACGGCGACAGCAATGGGGCCACCCAAGCTGGAGTTGGGATCTCAGCTCTGCCCACAGCTCCTAGTGTGAGGAACGGGGTGGCCCTCCCTCGGGGTGGCCCCTGCATGTGAGGACATGAGGTACAGCCCAGGCGTGATCGATATTAATGAGTGACATTCATATTAATGGCCGCTAGGCCAGGGCCCAGCAGCGAGAGCTGCCCTGGGCTACCTTTGGAGCTTTTCTAGGGCACAGGCCGGTTGCTCGGCCGCCTTTGGCCACTGTCTCCTGGTCTGCAGAATGCCCTGTCCGTCCCCAGGCGCTGCGATGGCTGAGCGCCCACGTGGGGCCCTGAGAAGCGGCTGCACACAGGACTCGGCCTTCGTCCCGCACTGCAACCTCAGTGCTGGCGCTGACGGTCAGCGCCTGATGTCTGTCTCACCCTCCAGCAGGTGGGAACCTAGGACTCCACCTCCCGCCTGGTCTTGAGCTCAGCCCTTGTTCCGTGGAGCACTCACCCTGAGTCACGGGACCTTGTGGGACCTGAGGTGGCCGCCTCTCCTGGGCACCCTAGGGAAGTCCCAGCAAGGGGCGCTAGAGAGCTGGGCATCTGGGTGAAGCTCTAGGTATGGAAGCAGTGTCACAACCAACTGTCCGGTCCCCAACTTCCCTGATGGTGCGCTCCTCACGGGAGGAGGGAGGCTCCGAGATTCCACGAGACCGATTTGGAGTGACCCACTCCCCGCTTCTCTGGCAACTGCTACTCAGAGAGTACCACGGCTGCAAGGTGGGAGCTCCAGCCACGAAGGACAGGGCCTGGGTGGGGCCGGGGGCCACACGGGGGCTGGGCTCCTCCGTGTGGGCCGACTAGGAGTGACCAAGGGCAAGGCCCCGCAGTGCGCAGCCCACATCTGTTCCGGGTGTGGACACGGGGTGCTGAGACCTTGGAGGGGCTCCTCTGCTCACCCTCTCCGCTCCCTCCATAGCAGCTGGTGGGGCCACGGATGGGCCACGGACCCCTGGAAGCCAGTTGACCTGACTCAGTTCCTTCCACTCACAGTGGGGTCGAGAGGCAGGTGAGGGCCGGCCTGGACCCGAGAGGCTGAAAGCTGAGAAAAGCCACACTAGAGAGGAGGAGAGAAAGAGAGGGAGACGAGGGGGAGATGAGCTCTCGGGGGTCTTCCCTGGGGCGGGAGAAAGCGCTCCTGGATGCCGGTGCCTGGCCCCGAGCTGAGTCTCGGCACCTGGAGACTCATGGAAGCGCATCCTCCCCAGGGACGCTCACAGGTGCTCCTCTGCCCTTCCCTCCCGTCCTCTGAGGACACTCAGGCTTCCCACCGCCCCCTCTGCCTGCCCTCCCCAGAGCCTTTTACTAGCAGGCCTATTTGTGTTGTTTTGTGTTGTGTCTCCTGTTCTGAAACAGACTTAGCAGAAGAGAAGGAATATAAAGAAGGACGGGACTGGGGAGTGGTCGCCTTGTTTGATTTCGCAGAGTCCTGGTCTATAAGGGACGGGACAGCAGAGCCAAGTGGATCCAGGGGCACTGCAGGGCCGTGCACCCCACTCCCAGGGGACGGGGGAGGGGAGGGGGCGGAAGTTCAGGCAAAGACCTCAAGGTGTGCTGAAATGTGTCCTGCCTGCTGGACCAGGTTACTGGGGGGCCTCGGAGACTGGACCCCAAGGCCTGACTTGCTCAGCACCTCCTGCCAGTTCTGAGAGCCCCTGGGTGTGGGGACCCGGTAGCCATTGTTATGCTGTCCCCAGCATCTGGCCCAGGGCCCATTGAGTGCCGTCAGTGACCACCAACCAGGCTGGTGGCCCTGCACCACCAAGGACAATCCTGACTCCTGGTGGGGGGGCAGTGCCTTGTCCCCACACCTCCTGGGGGGCAGTGCCTTGTCCCCACACCTCCTGGGGGGCAGTGCCTTGTCCCCACACCTCCTGGGGGGCAGTGCCTTGTCCCCACACCTCCTGGGGGGCAGTGCCTTGTCCCCACACCTCCTGGGGGGCAGTGCCTTGTCCCCACACCTCCTGGGGGGGCAGTGCCTTGTCCCCACACCTCCTGGGGGGCAGTGCCTTGTCCCCACACCTCCTGGGGGAGAGCCAACCGGGCTGCCCTGGGCAGCTTCCTGGGCCCTTGGGACTCGGGTTCAGGGACATACTGACACAAAGGACAGCTTGCTGGCTTCGCCCCTCCTGGTTTCCAAGAAGCAGCTTCCCAGGGAATCAGATGAAGACGACGGAAGAGGGAAAGAGGAATAAAGAAGGGAGCAGTAACAGCTCTTCAAACACTGTCCCCTAACCACCGACCATGGTGAGAATAAACATAAATAGATCAGTCGGTCTGTTTCCTTTGAACCTCCTTTGCTCCATTCGGGGCTGGCGTCTCGGAAATTTATCAAACCAGGCTTTCAGGCACGTTTCAGATCCAACTGTTTGGAATTAACCCCAAGGCGCTGGTGTGCAGAGCCACTCATTGGCACTACAGACGTCCCCGTGGGTCCCTGCCCTGCCAGCTGTCCCTCTGCAGAAGCCACCGCGTTCGCCTTCGGTCCTACAGGACTCACGTGGGCACCACAGGCCATGAGTGGTGCTTACAGAGGCTGCAGCGAGCCCGTGGGGACGCCGGGCAGGAGGCCCCAGTCATGTCTGAGGATGGAGTTTGTGCCGTGAGCGCTGACACGGAAAGGTGGGACTGGAGTGGGGAGGGCACCACCGAGTCCCAGCCCAGAAACAGGGGCTTTGGGGAGAGGAGCGGGGCCAGTGCCAGGGGACAACGGCGTCCCTTTCTGCTGTGCATCTCACTCCCCAGAGCCTCTGTTAGTCCCTCCAGCTATGGGATGGAATGACGAAGTGGCCAGGCCCAGGCCCAGGTCACCAGAACAGATGCTCCATGAGAATGGGGGTGAGGGGGATGTGCAACAGAAACGACCTTGCTTTTGGAGGCGGAGGCTGACAAAGTACCCATGCTTCCCCCAAGCTCCTGGCCCCCACCTGTGCATTGCCTGGCAGTTTCTGAAGGGACACACCCTGCTCTCTCCACTCTACAGTAGAGAAGCAAAGCTTTGGAGAGATACGTGACGCCCAGCCTCAGAGTCCGCAGGCTGCATCCAGGCGTCCAGCGCACAGACCACGCTGCCCTGAGACCCGGGGACCCTGCCAGGAACAAAGTCCACGGCATCATGGAGTGTAGTCACTAACGTTAGAGCAAAAGAGATAAAAAAAGCCCTGGCAAGACTCCCGGACGCCCCCACGTGGGGGACCCTGAAGCATCCGCGCTCCCATCTCCACCACTGCCCCACGAGGAGGGGTGTAACTACCCCCATTTGGCAGATGCAGAAACTGAGGCACAAGGGCAAGTCCTTCCTCAAAGCCATAAGGCCACGAACCCAGAACCAGTGTTGACCCCACAGCAGCTCCCGAGCCCAGTGGAAAGACACGGACTCCTGCTCAGGGGGCCGGCAATCCTTGCAGAAGGCATCCCCTCTGACCTGCCCTGGTGGCTGCCTTCGACCAATGTCCTTACTAAAGCTGGCCAGTGTCACGTTCAGGTACTCTTTGCTCCCCGAGCCTCAGGAAAGCCCCTCCCTCACCATCCACGCTGACCAGTCCATGCCCTGGCCTCGGTATCCCCCCGAAGCGGCCCATTCTCAGCCATAGGTGTCCCTGGAGGCGTCTCACAGAGAACTGGACGGCTCGGCTCCCAGAAGGGACAGCAGCTCAGAAACACCAGGGAGGCCCAGGGCACATTTGGGGCAGTGTGTAGGCCATGGGAGGGGAGATGGGGTGCTGCAAGGACCCCAAACCTGCTCCCTCCACCTCTGGCCCCTTGCTGCCCTGTGGAATCCGAGCCACCAGCCCAGCCCGACAGGCACCGAGGGAGGCATTTCACGGTCAAGCTGTCTCCACAGGCCTCGAACCAGCCCGCAGAGTGGGTCACCGAGGGTGTCATCTTAGCACTGCTATGACAAAGCTCCATAAACTGGGTGGCTTATCAACAAACAGAAATTGATTCTCCACATTTCTGGAGGCTGGAAGTCCGAGATCAGGCTGCAGGTTCTCACTGTGTCCTCACGGGGCGGAGGGCGCCAGGGACCTCTCTGGAGCCGCAGCATAAGGGCTCCTTCCGTGGGGCTCCAACCACACCACCTAGTCACCCCCAAAGACCCCACCTCCTAACACCCCCACCTTGGGGATTAGATTTCAGCATATGAATTGGGGGGCACACCAGGTGGGCTGTGTGTCTCCTGTCTGCCATACCAGGCGAGGAAGTGGTGGGCTGGGGCAGGACAATGACAGCACTGAACAGCAGGGTGGCCTCATGTGAGCTGCACACAGGAGAAGCCCACGAAATCTAGCATCAGGAGGAGCAATGAGGGTTTGGGGTCTCGTGGCCCATCAAGGCGGCCCGCCCTGCAGCCTGGGGGGCCGGCAACCTCCAGCCTCAGCTCCACAATCTTGTCCCAAGAAGCAGGGTGGGGAGGAGAGAGGGAACCCTTCTGTAGGAAGGCCGTGACGCACCCTGCCATACCCCGCCAACTCACCAGAACCAAGAAGCCTTCGGCCAGGGCTCTGGGTTTTGGTGGTGCCCAGTTAGCATGTGGGTTCTCCCAACTCCTGAGCTGAGTGGACAAGCTCCCCACCAGACAGTGGTGAGCAGCAGAAAGCAGACAGAGGGGCTGAGCTCAAATCCTCCCCCCTGCTTCCCACTAGCAGCCTGGCAGGTGCCATGGAACTCGGCTCACCTGAAGGAGGGAGGGGACAGGAGTGGGGTGGGGGGGGTGCTTAGCGCACGGTAGGTGCTGCAGAAACTCTCATTTCATCCTCACGACCCCGTGAGTCAAAGGGAGATGTTGACAGCACCCCCTCTTCAGACGGGCAGACGGAGGCGCGGGGAGTTAATTGCTGCCTCTGGTTCAGCCGGAAGCAGGAAGACCCCTCAGTGCACAGTGAGTTCTCAGGGTCTGGATGGCAGTGACGAGTGTCTGCTGGACAGGGGAGGAGTGAGCCTTGCTCTAGGCCCCGGGAGCTGGATGGTCCTGGGACAAACCTGTCTCGCCTGGGGCCCTTTTCTGATGCGGCCGCAGCCAGCACCACAGCTCTGCAGAGACCAGTTTTCTCTGGGTGATGACTTGTGACAGAGCAAATGAAGTGTGTCGCCTCAGGAGCATGCCAGCTGTCACGGCAAGCGAGGGGCCCTCGCAGATGACAGGTTTATCCCTATGGGGTCACTGTGCACAGCGGAGGCCGCAGGAAGGAAGTCCCACACTCCTCCTCAAAGAGGCCTTTTGTCCAGGAAATGGGCCAATTCTCCTGCCGAGAAAATGGCGCTGTGGACTCAAAACATGTCCCTAAGCATCCAGGTCACTGTTCCCGTCGCTGCACGAGCCCCTCTGTGGCATGTCCCTGGGCCGTATCAGCCGCACAGTGCTCCCGGAAGTACAGGACCATCCTCCACGCGGGTGGCCTTTGTGCCACCTTCTCATGAAGTTAGTCATAGCTGCTCATGCAGCTACACCCCAGAGTGTGTACACACGCACACACGCACACATTACACACAAGAAGCATAGACATGCATGTGCGCACACAGCTCACATGTGCTTATGCACATGTGCACAGAGCCACACAGGTGTCCCTGTGACATGTGTGCACACGTGTGCATGCGACATAGCACTCCAAAGGGTGCACATCTTGCACGTGCACAGCTACACTTACATGTACGTGCATGCTCTCACACATGCAGTCACACGTGTGTGACACACATGCATATACAGACTGTGTGCTCACGGCCCATTCATGTACAAACACACCTTCTCCCACACGTCCACACACTCCTTCCTGAAACCTCAGCTGCCGCGGGGCCAGCTCTGGCCTTAGTGAGAGCAAAGACTGCTTCACCCTCGGTGCTGGTTTGAGTAGAAAGTGCCAGAAGACTTGCACCGCCAGGGCTGCTCAAAGTCCAGGAAACTCGCTGGGGCCCCTGTGGACCGGGAGCTGTGCTTTCAGCCACTGGGCTTGTGCCTGGCAGAGCCGGCTCTGTTTGGTCCTGGGCCCAACCGTCTGGCCTGGGTGAGGGAAGAGCTGTTTAATCAACCTTTGATCAGTGTTTGGCAGGCCCAGTGGGGTCTTAATGAGGTCTGGCCAGGGGAGCCCCACACGCCCAAAACCCCTCTGATCAAAGACAGGGCACTTTGCAGGCTGGCAGCCACTCAGCAAGGCCTTTCTTCCCTGGGCAACAGCAGCACAGGTCCACAGGCAGCACTGGGGATTCACCTTGCCCACGTACACAGGTCGTGCCAGTCTCCTGATTCCTAACTGCCAGGAGGAGGGGGCCCGCCTCTCCGCTTTGCTGATGGAGACAAATTACACTCACGCTGGGACTTCACCAGGACTGCCCCTGTCCCTGTCTCTGCAACACCCCCAACCACAAACACCTGCCCACCTCATGGGAACCCAGCCTGGCGTGCATCCGGCAGCACCTCACCCACCACGAGCTCCGACACTCAGGCCACCACAGGACGGACCTGCCTGGCCTCAGAGGCAGAGCCGCTGATGGGAGTGAGCTGCCCGCCTTCCCAAAGGAACCAACAGTCCCCAGCAGTGCCCCAGCGTCCAGCCAGTTGGCCGGGGGTTCCTGGGACACAATTATGAGAAAAGCTACATGGGGCCCTGTTCTCAGTGGTGGAACAGTCCTCACAGGCTGCTGTAGGCATGAGGGATTGATTCAAGGAGTTCAGGCAGCCCTGCAAGCCCAGGGAGCTGGGTGTGGGTGCCACCACCAGGAACATGCAGGTGGAGTCCCAGCCACCGGTGCTGTGACAGGCTAACAGAAACCCCACTGCCACAGTCTCCCACAGCTTCTCACTGATCTATCTGGGAACTGGTGTCAGAGCTCCACCAAAGCTGCCCCCGGAATACACTGAGGCCCTGACACCAGCACAATAGCCAGAAGAAATAGCTTCCTTGCCCACCAGGGCCTCCTTACCTCCCTGCTGCACTGGGCTGTTGTGCATGCCTCTGATTGGCTGAGCCAGGTCACGTGGCTGCACCTGAGCTGCAAGGGAGTCTGGAAAAGTAGTTCTGGGACTTCACCCGGGGAAGGAGGGCTCTCTGTGACCAGCTCATTAAAAGACGTAGGGCAGCCACAAAAAGCAGGTGCCCACCTCAGCCCCGTTCACAGTTGCCTGCTTTTCAACAGGCACCGAATGCCAGGCCCCAGATGGTGACTTGTGTCACCTATTTAGCCACCATGCTTGCTGGATGAACACCAGTCCTCCTGCTGTAACTATGTTCTCTCTGTCCTCAGTCCCACCAGGTCGGGCGACCTGCTCCCATTTCCTCGGGGCGAGTCGCCTGCCACCGTGTCGGGCATCTATTCCTACACTAGGCAGCACTGCTAGCTGAAAGCAGCTGAATCTACTCCAGCTAATGTGAGAGGACGGGGTTGGTCAGAGGACGCCGAGTGGCTCAAGTGGCCTCTGGGACGACCAGAGAACCAGGTTGGGATGTCTCACAGCGAGAAACAGCCGATGCAGACAGGAGAGGCACCCCTCCCCACCAGCAGGACTCTTCTAGCACCTACCGCCTCCACCTGCCGCTACGTCGGAGGGCAGGCCCCGCCTCTGTGCAGACGCACTGCCTCAGATTGCTGCCTTCTACACTCAGGACTGACGCAGGAACATCGGAAGGGTGGGACCCGGGCCACCCACCTCCCCCCCAGCCGCCGGGGCATCTTTCATTCGATTATATTTTACACAGAGCAGACGGGGCTCCATGTGCCCACGAGAGGCGCCAGTTACGGCTGTAGGCAGCAGGCCTGAATCCTGTGGGGGCCTCCAAGGAACCGTGTAGAACTTTCCCCCTAACGTGTCCCTGAGCTGATCGGATGGGGCCCACCCACACGGGGCGGGGCCATGCGCTTTATTCAGGCTGCTGATTTAGATGTTAACCCCATCCAGAAACACCCTCACAGACACACTCAGAGTAATGTTTAACCGGGCGTCTGGGCCCCCCGTGGCCCCGTGACGTGGACACACAAGATCCACCAGCGTGTCATAGTAGTAAGTGGCACAGACACCGGCAGAAGACGAAACATGAGGCAGGCACCACCAACTTCCCTGGGCCTGCCCTCCGCCCTCCACGCTTGGGGACACTCCCGTTCAATTCCACACTGTGTGACAAATGAACTGGCCCCTCACATCCTCTGAGAACCAGAGGAGAAAGCCTGGAGGGTGGGGCCCTCTCTGGCTTTCACACACTCACAGACCTGCTGAATTATTAAATGACTACATCTCTCCAATCAGTTATCAGCCGGATATGACGTGAGACCCAGCGGAGAAGCCTGACCCTGACTAATGCGGGCTGATGGGTGGTTTTCCTGGGGCCCCAGCTCGCCTCCCTCTCAGCTCCTCACCAGCAGGAAAGAGGCTCAGCTCGAGAACACTCATCAAACATCAGATGGCTTCCCTTTGTCACCTCCTTCTGTCCCCCAAGTCCAGGAGGCTGCTGGCAAGGGGGCTGCAGGAAGGTGAAGCAGATGCATGACAGGAGCTAGAGGCTTCCCTCAGCGTGCACGTGCACACACACATGCACAGGCTTGCACAGGCTTGCACAGGCATGCACAGCAGGTACACACATGCACATATGCATGCATACATCCACGCATGTGCACACACACATGCCTCCACGCTTCAATCCCATGGTCCACAGCAGGGACCTGCCTGGGAAGGAAGCGGGTCCCGGGGTGCCTTGCAGCATGGGGCCGTTGCGTGGTGAGGCCTCCCCGTTAAGCACAAGATGGGGAAGAGCCTCGCACTGGTCAGACAGGACTCGAGCCGTCCAGCCAGAGCACAGGTCTAGCAGGGGGGCTTCAGGAGCAGGAACCGTCTACACCCCACATATTTCCATCACCACGTGGAGAGTCTCAATTCTTCCCTTCTTCCAGGATGATTTCCTTCCCCTTAGTGCATCTCCCAATCCCATCCTCCATCTGGGCCGCCTCCTCCTGGAAGCCTCTCCTGGTTGGAAGCCCCTCTCTGTCCCCAGAACTCACTCAGCACTTCACCCAGGCCCCCCAGTGCCCTGAGCACCTAGAATGGCCGGGGCCTCCGCCTGCCTTTTAGCACGGGGAGCACAGCTTCCTTCTCTTGGCCAGTGCTGTTCGCACCCCGGCCCCTGGCACAGCACTGTACACAGTTGGAACTTAATAAACACTGGTTGTCTAAGTGACCGTACTATGAGTTTTTCCCCCAGACTCCTCATCACACAATCGAAATGGCTTCTCTCACCCAGAATGTAACAGTCCAAAGGGCAAGGGACTCACTGACCCTTCTTGTAAATCCTGACTCCCCCCAACCAGGGCAGGGCACGGTCCGAGTGAGGTTCTGCTGTGTCAAGGTGACAATGACCTTGGCAGATGCAGAGTCACAACCCAAGCAGCACAGCCTTTGGGCAGCCTCGAGTCCCACCTCCCCTCCTGGCTTCTGCTCCCACCTCTGCCCGCCCTGCCCCGGAGCCACGGGACGCTCGGGGCCCACTTTGTGGGCACGGCAGCTGAGGTCCCACAGTTTGCGCACGTGCTCCAAGCCTCACGGGGGAGGGTGCCCTGTATCCAGGTCCCAGAATGCTCTGCTGCCTTTTCTGCGGCACCCCACTGGGCTCTGCCGTCAGCGAATGCAGGCGCTGACATTTTGCTTGACCGTTATAGCTCTCCACGCATGGTCCCATCTACTGCCTGTTGTGGTCTCTACAAAACGGCATTTATCACAGAGAGGTCAGCTGTCCTGGGCAGCACAAAAAGGCAGCAGCCGAGCCCGGCTGGGGGTCCAAGCCTGGGGCCCTTTCAGATCTCCCCAAACTGTCAACACCCCCCCAAAAGGCTCCCTTCAGAGGTGACACCTGTGGAGCCAGCCTGTCAATTATTCAGGCCCTCCCTGCAGGTGGAGGCCTCCATTTCCATGGCATCAGGACTGCCCGGCTCCTTCCTTCCCACCGATACGCCGTGGCACAGATGTGTCCTCCTGGCTCAGCCCACCGGGGCCACGGGGACGCCCGCTACAGTTAATTAGACACAGTTGGCGAGGCGCCCGCCCAAGCCCCAGCAATGATAACGGTGCAAGGAGACGTGGCATAATCACAGCTCAGGGCTAATTCAAGAAAAATGGATTTGACTGGGTGACGGCATGCCAGTGCTGAGGGGGGTTAAGTGCCGCCGGTGGTTTCTCCGTATGTGGCCGATCGCAGCCCACGCTCCTCCATTACCGCTTAGAGATTTTCCTAGCGGGGGTCAGAGCAGCATGGCCACACAAGGGGATCTGTGCCCTGAGTTATGAGTGGGTGGGGCGCTCCCCCTGAGCGATGCCGTGAAATGTACCTGCTATGGGGGGGAGGTCCCCAAGCTGCAGCTTTGGGGACCCTCTTCTTGTTTCAGATCCCTTTGGGATCTTATTAGCACAGACTCAGAGAGTCCAGCATCCATGGGTGTTTTAGAAAGAACACAATCTAAGGGTCTTGCTCTGCCTCTCCATCCTGCCCTCCCCAAGCCCCCAGGTTAGGAGACCAAATGCTGAGCCCCTAAAGTAAATATTTCACTGCAGGCAGTTTTCCAGCTGGCACCAACGGGCTCCACCAGCCCTGCGCCCTGACGGCAGCCCCTCCTCCATCCAGGCTTGGCAGCCCGGAAGGACCGAGTCTTTTCAAACCAAGCAGTGTTTGTTTTTAATTATTGAATTAACTACCGACATCTTTGTTCAAATCCCCCACTTTCCATGGGGAATTTGTGCCAAAGCAAATTGTTAGCACTCGGGGCCTGCGTTTCTCTGGGCGAATGTCTCGCCGAGCGCTGTGACCTAGCCTTCCCTGAAGCAGGCACAGGACTGTGCGCTTAGCGCAGGGGCTGGGCACCCGCTGCCCGAGGAGCCTCCGCCCCACGGAGCCCTGCGGGGTCAGGGAGATTTCTCAGGGTGTCCGGGGGAAGCCAGCCTCGAGTCAGCCCAGCAGAAGCAGGCCCTGGGCGCACTAACCACACAGCCACAGGGACACACAAACGCCAGGTGACGGCCAGCATGGATGGAGGGCGGAGACTCTGGTCCCCAATCCTTCAGCATGTGTGGGCATCTGGTGACTTGTCTCCATGCACCGTCTTGCTGTTTGCTTGGAGTCCAGCCCTGAGCCAGCTAGCCTGGGGCCACGATGTGGGCGTGTTCTCTCCCCGTGGAGGCCGATCGCAGCCGGCATTCCTCTAATCACCGTGGGAATTTTGTTAGGCGAGGATTATCTGTCCGCTAGGAGCCCTGGCTGTTCCACAGGATGTCCCTTGCACAGGGGAAAAGACCCTGGGGAGAGTCCATGCTTCTTCCATGCTTCATCCAGAGGCGGTCAGCTCTGTCACCCGAGACAGGAGGCGCAGGTGTGGATAGCACAAGGAACTTCCGGTGGCCTGGGAAGACAGCCGGAAGGAAGTCAGGCAAGAGGTGGTGAAAGGAGGGGTCACTGTGAGCCCAAGAGGAACCCCAAGACTCCAGGAAACAGAACTTGGGGTTCTGTAAGAGCAGGTAGGTGACCAGACTAGAGAAATCCTGATGACAGCTGTTCATGTGGCCCTGTGGTCACCAACCCCAAAAGCGGCAGCCTCTCCAGGGGAGCCAAGGACCCAAGTAGAAAGGAACGGAGGTCTTGGGGGGGGGTGCTCAGAGTAAGGACGGAGGGACGCCAGCATCAGAGCTGAATCAGAGGGCAAGGCTGGCCCCAGGATGGGAAGATGGGACAAACACTGGCCTCTGGGAATGGGGGCAACAGAACCACGTCCCGACAATGACTTGGGGGCAATCCTGTCCTCCCACTGTTCTGAGCACCAAGGGGAAGGCCTGGCCTCACTGGGCCTCAGATTGCCCAATGCCTCAAAGCTGACCCCAGCACCAAACTGGGCCCTCAATCATCTGTGTGTCCCCGCCCAGTTAAAGAGAGACTCCAACAGAGCCTAGGGCCCATGACCAGAGGCTTGACCAGGCGGGTATGCAGACCAGCAGGTTTGAACCAGCGCCGGTTCTACTCCAGAGGACACTCGGCCATGTCTGGAGGCGCTTCTGGTTGTGACAACTGGGGAGAAGGCACCAGTAGCGTCTCGTGCTTGGGGACCCGGGATGCCCCGAACACCCTGCACACACAGGATGGTCCCACAGCAGAGAACGACCCAACCCAAAGCACCGGCTGTGCACAGGCTGAGAAGCCCTGCTCTGGAGTAAGAGGAGGGAATGGCCTCGTGACATCCAGCAACGAACCCCATCAAGTCTTGGGCACCCACAAGTAGCAGCCCCTGCCCTTGGACCTGGGTGTAGACAGGTCTCTACCATCCTCTGGTAATCCCCCTTCCTGGGTGCATTGCGTGTGTAGAAACCAAGCCTCCTGTAATTGAAGGCAACTGCAAGACCTGGGCTGAGCTTTGAGGTGGCTGCTGACTGGGCACTTCCTTGGTGATCCCGTGGCATCCTTGAGAAGCACGCATGTCTTCCGTTACCACCACACCCACCCCACACACACCGCACGCGTGCCCCTGCACGCAAAGTCATGCCCACATGTGCACACATGCAAATACACCCCCCGTGCACCCACCCGCACACATGCCGTGCACACACACACCCTTCCTTAAAGGGCCACTTCCACTTCCTGCTCTTCTGCCACCACCTGGCTCGTCGAGCCTCCAGGAGAGAAATGAGCTCCGAGGAAGATGTCCCGTTGGAACCTGAGGTGGCCTCTCCCGTGAAGCATGTGCCTGGCCGCTGCGCTTCCCCGATGCCTTGGTGTTCCATGCACTCTGTCCCCCACTCCGCCCGATGCCTCACAGCCCTGAATCCTGGCCTTTTCATCCCTAATGTTATTGCTCACATGCTCGCCGAGCTACTGAGCCATCGCTGTCCTTCTGAGCCTGAGGTGCTACAAGAATGAATTGCAAACGACAGAAGCCAGTATTTACAGCCCAGACCTGAGGCAGCCAGCTGGACCCAGCCCCTTTCATCATCCAGGGTCAGCCGCAGGCCGCCCACTTCTAGAAAAGCTCCCAAACTGACTTTGCTTGATCTCCTGGTAGCAATTTTGTTCAAAGCCTCCCTTCTTATTACGTTTGCTCTTCGGGGCATGTTTGCCCACCGTGACCACGCGTTATAATCAAGGGATTCCAGGCCTGCCAGGATTCCCGCGGCTCACCCCTCCACGTAAAGCTGGCCTCAGGCAGAGCCACGCCAAAGCAAGGAACATCTCCAACAGTCAGTGGGCACAAGTCCTGTCCTGAGCTCCTCCCCAAGGCTGGCACTGCCTCCTGCCTCTGACCCGTTTCTCCTGCTCTGGGACTGTCCCTTCCTCCTTTCTGCTGAGAACCACACCTTAGCAGGCCCGCTTGCCTGCTCGTGGAGGGGCCAGCCCAGAGAGCAGGTCAGAGACTTCAGGATGGTGAGAAAGAGCAGGCTCCCCCCGGGGATGCACAGTCACCCTTCCAAGAGACCAAGCCCCGGGCACTCAGCTCCAGATGGCTCTGCCAGGCCTTCTCGCCTCGCCCAGCAGCACCACCGTCCAGTCTGGGCAGTGGACAGCTCGCGGCCCCAGCCAATGCATCGTCCCCCCTGCTTGGGACGCTCACATTCACACTTGGTCGTGACTCCAGGCTTGTGTTTTCCTCCTGGCTCTGAGCTCAAAAAAAGACCTCCAAAATATGAATTATGTATGGAAAACCCAAGCAGAGCGATCACAGGCAATGAATAATTCTGTGCTACAAACACATTAGTTAGCTGTACAATCTGCTTACAGGCCAAACCAGCCATCTTATTACTAACGGGGAGAAGCAGGGGCACAGATAGCGTGGCGCTCCCACCGGGCGTCCGCTCTCAGGGCCACCCTGTCACTGGCCAGATGCTCCTCAGTGTCGCCCTCCAGGGCACCGGCTCGTCAGGCAGGCTCAGTGCAGCCCACTGACCGGGGAACGAAGGGGCGGTGGGGACTTCACAGTGTCTACACTCGGAAGGCCTGGGCGTTCACAGAAACGCTGCTCTGCTGAACTGCCGGCTCATGTGGTCTTCTGCGGCCTCTGACGAAGTCTCCTTAATGGGTTGCGCAGGCATCTGTGCAGCTCTAGAACTTTCTCAGTGAGCAGATAAGGCTTTTATTGACATTAGCGCTTCAGGGATTGATGGGTCAATGGACATTCTGCTCTCGAAGCTGTTTCTGCTGTTATCCTGGTACACTGGGCACGACGTTGCCGTGTCTGCAAAAATTATTTGTAAGCCAAGGTCCACCTTGAGCCAGCGCCACCTCCGACAATCCCAGTCAGCAGGCTCGTCCTTGTGGTGACAGAAGGTGAACTCCAGAGGTCTCCTCCTCTGGTTCAAGGAAGGTCTGGAAAGTGGGGTGGGAGAGTCGCATCTCTCTCAATGGCGTCGTCAGCAGCAGGGTTTCGGAGTCGCATTTTTTGGGGGACCTGTTCCTGGGCACGTGTCATCGTTGTAATTTCTGGGTGGTGGCTTTGTGCCAGCCCCTGTGCCATTTCACATGTGTTACCTCATTGGATCTCGGTGGGGTTACAAAGCAACCATTGTCATCACCCCCTCTTTACTGGTGAAGCAAGTCAGCCAAGGGTCGCAGGGCTGATGACAGGAAGTAGCCACCACGTCTGCCCCAACCCTGCATGTCTGAGCTTTTCTGCGGATGCCATCACCCTACAGGGTGGGCACAGAGGCTCCCCGCTTGCAGATAAGGAAACTGGGCTGCAGGGGGATGGTGTCCTTTGTCCTTGGCACATCCCTAGGGAGTGGCAGGACTAGCACATGGGGCAGGTACCTGACCCAGAACCTGCAAGCTGCTTACGGGCCCAGGGTGCACCCACTCTCGTCTCACCACGCGCAAGCCGGGGCGGGCGGGAGACCTGCCTCCGAGCCAGGCTGTCTCCTGCAGAATGCTCCACCTCCTGCTCCCAAGGACGGGCCCCGGGCCAGCGCAGCAGTGTCCCACCAAGACCTCCCCGCTCACCTCGCAAACCAGGCCTTGGGGATGAAGCACACAAAGGGCCTGGACAGCCCGTGGCGGCCGGTCAAGAGCTGCTGCAGACTCCCACTCGTTCTCGCCCCCTCCAGTCCAGGGATTCATTTGGCCGAGACAGCCCTCGTTTATCATGCCCTGAAATCACAGCCTGTAGTACACTTGCCTGCAAGAGCCGTGCCCACGGCCTGCCTCCTCGCTCCACGGGGTGCCGTGCCAGGCAACAGCTCAGTGGACAGGCTCGGAGAGCGAGCAGCTTTCCCCGTAAATGAAATTCACACCAGGTCTATCCAAGACCCTCTCTGCGTTTTGCTGCCTTAAAAGCTTCAGCTTTCTCTCAGGGTCCATTTTCTTCCAACAAAATATTAAAATCAAGCTTTACAAGGCTGCTGCCACGGTCTGAGCGCCAGACCAGACCAGCCCATCAGAGCTGGACCTTGCATCTCGCCGGCATAAATATTTAAAGAAATGCTGGGAAGCAAAGAGCTCTCAGGAAGAGTGGGGTGCCGAGCAGGACGTCTGAAGGTTCATCTGATGATGACAGGAGCATCTGGCAAGGAGCTGTCCCAACCCCCAGGGTCGCCCCTGACAACCACCACGAGAACCAGCAGTGACGCCAAAAACGGGGCGCGTACCCCAGGCCTGCAAAACAGCCCGTAGTTGTGAACATCTGTTAGGGGCCGGGCAACAGGCTTCTGAAGCCCTGGGATGCGTAAATGCCGGCCGTCCCTCTGCTTTCGCACGTGCTGGCAGGAGGCATTCCTTGCTGTTTTGCATTGCCTGGGACTGTACCCCACTCTGCCTCCCTCGTGTTCTCACCTTCACAGACCATCCCTTCACTGGGGAGCAGGTGAGTCTGCACATCAGCACCCAAGGTGAGGAACAGGCCGGAGAATAAAGGCTTTCAGAACCAGGGCAGAAGGCAAACCAGGTCAGCAGGGGCCCTACGGTGCTCTCTGGGGAGGGCCTGGGCCAGGACAGTGACGGGTGCAAACCACCGTCTTTTCTGGGCGAGAGGTGAGGGGACCTCCCAGCCTGGGGGGAAATGTTCCTTTTCAATAAATACTCATGGCATCTGTGGCCAGAACACATACTTCCAGAGCTTTTCGGAACGCCACCAACCGCTGGCCTACGTGGCCCAGAGTGCCACACAGTTGAGGACATGCCCTGTCCTCAGGGCAGGTGACACCTGGTGCCCTGCCAAGGTCTCTCAGATCTCTGGGGACAGACACTTGTCACAATTATATCATGGGCCTGGAAGACGCTTGTCCCCACTCGCTGGCTGTTTCTCCTGTCTTGTGGGGGCCCCTCTCAGCCCCCTCGCTGGCAGTGAAGCATCTTCAAGCCTGACTCTGAGCCTCTGCTGCCGTGGGCACATCTCCTCTGCCCCCACCTTCCTGCCAACACAGATGTCACTTTCGTTAAAATCACAGCTGCAGGCACAGGGGCCAGAGAAACCCCAGACGCAAATCCTGTGGGGAGGTGAATTCCATCAAATTCCTGAAAACCAGGAGTCACCATCAGAGCTGGGAAGACGCAGGCCTTCGTCGTTGCAGGATTTCTCTCTCCAGTGAGGAGACTGAGGCTCAGGGAGGTGGAGAGGGGCGCAAAGTACAGCTCGCGAGCGCCAAGTGGCTGGTGTATCTGCCTGGAAGCGTCCTGATGACGACAAATACAGCCAGGTGACAAACGAGAGCCTCTGGCTTCCCCTGGGCCCAAGCTGCAAGGCGGCTCCAAACTGATGACGGGGAGTCGCTCCCTGGTGCTGCCACTGGGTCGTGCCCCAAGCCTCCCAGCCGGTCCCCAGTGGTGGCGTCCTTGAGAGACAAGTATCATTTCCTATCCCTTGTCCGAAACTTGGAAGTGGCACTTCCAGGGCCACGCTTGAGCTGAACATCTGGGGGGCTCTGTCACCCAGCAGATTGTCATCTGTAGGAGGACAAATATTTCCAGAGCCAAGAACTCGGCATTGTCACCGCATCACCTCCCCCAGTGACCTAAGTCCCCAGCTGCCTCGGAGACACAAATACCACCATCCTACTGCGAAGGTGTTTGGGGGGCCCGATGAGACCCCATGGAGACTCTGTGCAGGTCCGCCTGGCGGTCACTAGGGGACTCGGGGCAGCACACTGTGACACCTGAGGCCGCTGGGAGCAGGGAACCTGCCGGCTGCCGGTCTCTGGTGTGGACGGTGTCCTCAGAAGAGAAAGGAGAGAATCTGACCCAATCTGAGGATAGGTGTCTGTGCTGGCCTCATTCATCCCAAGAGACATGAAAGGGACAGAACGGCCACCTTTAGGCGCAGAAAGAGGAAACAAGGAGAAAAGTGGAAAGGGGTGGACAGCAGTGACACAAGCTGACACGCCCTTGGCTCCACTCGGCAAGGTCGGACCACGTGAGCTTGAATTCAGACAGGCTTGAGCTCAAACGCTGGCCAGTGATGAGCTGATCGCCCTTCAGCAAGTGCCTTGACCTCTCTGAGCCTCAGTTTCTTCGTCTGCAGAAGGGGTGGAATAATAGCTGTCTCTGGGCTGGCGCCAGGACCCGGAAGCCCTGTTTCCTCTCCCAGCCCCTCCCCACGGTCCTGAAAGACAACAAGGAAGACGACGGTGTGGACGATGGCAACTAACGACTCTTGAGAACTGAGTCGGACATGAGAAACCTGGACGAATCCTCAAAACTGTTGTTATTCTCCCCACGTTACAGAGGAAGAAGCCAGGACTCAGAGAGGTCACGAGATTCGCCTAAGGTCACACAGCTTGAAGGCAGGACGGAGCCAGACCCGCTCAAGAGTCACCTCTCCCTAATTACAGCCCCCAAGCTGGGTCTCCTCAGTGAGTCTACGGAAGTGTGATGTAAACACTAACAGAACTTTCTAGATGTAACCACCTAGAGCTGAGCTACCCAATAGCCACGTCCTGCCACACTGGAAATGTTTCGATCTCTCCCATTCGATATGGTGGCCACGGGTGGCTGTCGAGCCCTGGAATTGCTGCTAGTGTCTGTGAGAAGCCAGGTTTCTAGTTGCATAGAATTTGGGTTCATTGAGATGTCAGGAAAGACACGTGGCTCCTGGCGGCCGCATTGGACAGTATGGCTCTGGATGTCCTCACCGGCTGACTGAGCCACCCAGCCCCACCCAGACCGGCCAGGGGAGGCTCCCTGAGGATCTGCTTGCTCGCTGGCAGCTGGGTCCACTGGTGCCTGGGCGGACACGTGCCAAGGCCAGCTGTGAGGGTCCATCTCCCTTCCGTGGGCAGCTCTGTGGGGCCCAGGAAGGGCCACCATGCCAGCAGCCAGCCCTGGCCATGTCCCTGGAGGGCTGCCTGGCCTCTCTCCCATCTCTGGACCTCGGGGAGGCTACAGGGTGCACCCCACTAGAGTCAGCTTTTGGGGAGCGGGGCCACAATGTGAGGTAGGGACAGTCTGCATGGAGGTCAAGTTAGAGCACCAAGTATCACACGCTGGCTTAAGGCCTACCTTGGCGCCTTACGAACCCAGGGGCCTGGGCAAGGCCCCTCTGCCCACCCGCAACATGGAGGTAACAGGGGCACCCCACTCCCACCCCACCGTGCTATGAGGCGGGACGTGGATTCCTCATGCGGAGGGAGGCCCGGCGTCACTAGGCGAGGTGGCTGCTCCCTCCAGGAAGCAAAGAACAACGGCATTAATAACTTTTCACAGCCCTGGAATTGCAGGTACCTCGGGCAGGCTCGGGCAGGGCCGTTCCTTGCAGGTCCCATCTCCTCCTAAGCAGTCAGGAGACTTCCAGGAAGATTTTCCAGCATCAGCTGCTGGAGGAGAGAAGGTTGTCATGGAGACAGCATCTGGCTGATTCACTTGCGTTTCAGAGTTGAGGGGACGGATAAGGAAGAGCCAGCAAACCCCAAACGTGAGGCCTCCTTTGCTCTCCCCACAGGCATGTGCGAGGGGTCGCGGGGGACAGAGCAAATGTTCTAAAAAGCCACCTAGGATTTGTTTGTGACCCTTTCACATCCAGCCACCAGGACGGGCTTTGACTGTTTTGTTGCCGGAAGCGACCTCAGATGTTTGGCACTGGGACAGACGGCAAGGAGGGGCCCACGCTCTGCCGTGCTGGGTACCAGCTCCTCTGTGGCCTCAGGTAGCGACGGGCAGACGCCCTGGCACCCGGGCACTGGGGCCCTGGGTGAGAAGAAGGGGCTCACACGGATGCCCAGCCTCCCCGCAGAGTGCTGGGGGGCTTACCCCGAGTTTCCCTGTGCCCCCCACATGTGTGCATAAGACATATTCACAGTAGAAATATTGATCTATTCAAGTCATGTGTGTGTATCTGTGTGCTTACGCTCACATAGGAAGTATTAATATTTACTCAACAGTATTCACAGCTCCCCTAGCACCAGGCTCTGTGCCAGGTGCCCAGAGGGGGACAGAGAAGCACTCACGTGGCTCCTCGGAGCTGGTAGCCCTGAAACTGGGAGGTGCAGGCTGAGCGACCACAGGAGAAGAGCACCTCTCCACGGGAAGATGCCAGGGACGCTTCCTGGAGGAGGTGGCACCCAAGTGAAATTCTGTGGAATGGCTCAGCCCTGTGAAGGAGCAGGTGGAGACGCAGGCAGCACGAGGACCCCACGGTTGGGACCTGAGTGATGTGCAGCCTGGCCAAAGCAGGGCAACAGGGACAGTACTGCTGAGGGGACAGGCCTGTCCTCGAGCCTCCTTAGCAGGAAGGAGTTTGGGGTAAGCCCATCCCAACCAGAGTGCACTGCCCCCCATGGGGGTGGGGGTGATCATCAGTGAGAACCATCCCTGGCTGCCAGGATGGGGTCCTGGTGTCCCTGGGCTGGGATTGGGGCTTATGCCAGGCAGAGGCTGCCGCTGAGACCGGAGGAGGGCTGGCACGCAGATGGCCTCCCAGGGAGGCGGGGTTATTGGCTGCACTGTCCCTGGCCAATGAAAGCCAGCGAGCTGAGGGGTTGGGGGTGGTGGGGGAGCCGAGAGAGCCAGAGGAAGGATCTGCTCCCCAGGAAGCTCAGGGACGCCCTGAGGGACTGACACACAATTGGAAACCTGGAAAAACTCCCAGAGCTTTTGGGGGGCTGTGCAGGCGGGAGCTTCCATCCCAGGTTCAGGCCGGGCTGGTGGGAGGCTGAGACGGAGGTCCCTGGGGGAGACTTTCCGAAAGAATGGAATGACTTACGCTTCCGGCTGCACACCCTTGTTTATATGCAAATGGAGATGTATTAAATTGCATTTATTTCCAAATCTAATTTTGTAAGCCGTATATATCCATCATAGAACATCGTGGGACACGTTGGAAAGCCCACGATCTCACCCCAGCGTGAGTGACAGGCAGTGCCTGTACCCCCTCCCTGTGGCCCTATGCACAGCTCTGCTTTCTTTTCATCCACCTGGGACCTAGTGGCACAGCTCTCCTCAGTACCTACCATCCGTCTCCTGGGCCTCTGGCAGGTAAACAGTAAGCGCCAGGGAAAGCGTGGACGGGAGGGAGGCTTTTCTCCTGCTTGCTCGCACTCTCTCTCCCGTGATCTCATTCTCACAGGCGTTTTGGTGGCTGCTGTGCTGCACAGCGTGAACCAGCCACCACGCTTTGACCCTCCCCCATGGGTGCCGTTGTCGCTCTCTGGGTTTGGCACTATTTCAGCGGCTGCACAGTGGACGTCCTGGAGGTCACGTTTGACCGCGTCTCAGATGACGGGCCCAAACAACGGCCCCTCCTTAGAGCTGTTGAGCGCATCATTAACTTGCTAACGGAACGATGAACGATGGTCGCATGTCAGCCAGTGCCCCTGCCCCCGCAACACGTGGTTAGACAGTTGCTTCCAAACTGTTTTGGAAGAAAAGAGTATTCTTCGTAGTTTAAATCAGTGCTTCCCAAGCCCTCTGCGGCAAAGACCAGTGCTTATAGTTTTTCCCAGTCCCACACAGACCAATACTCGTGAAATGAAGTAAAAAAAAAAAAAAAAAAAAAAAAAATTAACACTAATTATGAGCCCCAAAGTTTTATTGATTAGATTCAACAGCAAAAATTATCCTGTCAAATCGCTCTAAGAGTTTCTCTGTTTTTGTAGCTTTTTCGTGGTGACGGCTGCTCGGCCAGCTCAGGGACCTGCCCTTGGGCAGGATTTGCTGAAATCACTCCATCCCTGGGGCAACCACACATGAGAGCAGCAGCTTTGTTTGCATTTCTAACCCCATGAGGCAAGTGGGTAAGAGTGTGGTGTTCCCATTTTAAAGAATTGCAAATCAAGGCCGCAGGACCCTTGACCAGCTGGTCCTGGGTTTCCTGTCTGGCGCTCTGCCACCATTTTGCAGAGAGCAGGGATCCGCCGTCCTGTGCAATGATGACAGTATCCAAGTTAATGACACTTCCCGGCAATCGTGCAGCCAGGCAGAGCCCCCGTCTCTGCCCACCAGAGGGCTCTTCCAGGCCGGAACAGCCTGGGCAGCACACAGGCTTGGGGCTTGGATGTATGTGCGGGCCTCCTGGTGGAAGCCCTCTGTCCAGAGCTGGAGGCACTGCTGGGGGCTCCTCCTGGGTCCCAGGACGCCCCTCCCCAGCCTCAACTGCTTCCTTGTTGTTGATCACACATCCAGAGCAGTGCTGGTCTGAGCAAGTTAAACAGTTACACAGCGTAGCAATTCCGCTCCCAGGTGTTTGCCCAGAGAAGTGAATCTGTGTCCACGCAGCGGCCTGTGTGTGAATGCTCACCACGGATTTATTCATTCAGACCAAACACTGGGAAGAAAAGAAAAAGTGCCCCGGACCGAAGAATATGCAGCTGTAGGTCACGTGTGGCATCACTGAAGAATGACCGGGACCCGAGAAGGTTAAGGAGACCCCTGACGGCCTCTTAGCCCCTCCCACCTTCAATATCCAATCAGATGGTCAAGAAGAGTGACCTTCCCTGCCCAGCAGCTGTCCTGGAAGCCGCAGGAGGGAGCCACATCCCCACCAGGGACAGAAGTTCAAATAGGACCTGTGGGACCCAGGGACCTCCAACTACGACCTGGAGCCCCACCGTGGGCTTTCAAACAGGAAACACCCAAGGGTCTGAGGAAGACGCTCGCCTTGACCGACTGTAGTGAGGCCACTGTGAGCCCTCTCGTCCACGAGGCCCTGGTTTGGGCTTCCGTGTCCGGCTCGCCAGATGTCACATGGAATAAGGCATGTCCCCCTGTTGATCCGCTGTGTCCGCTAGCTCTCAAGCCACAGAACCAGAGGGCACAGGAAAATCCTTCCTCCTCTTCCACAAGCAGACCACGCCCCACCCCTGATGGCACACATGTGGGCAGGGTCCAGGGGAACCAGCAGGGCCCCAGGCTGGGCCTCTGGCGGTGCAGGGAGATGGAGAGGCTTTCCCTGGTGAGCAGGAAGCTGGGCGCCCTGAATCTGTAGCACCCGTGGGTGTGGGCAGACCCCTGACCTGGGCTCTCTCCCCTGGGGGGCGTGGTTAGCACTTCACTCCTCCAGTGGGAGCCAGGTCAGGGCTCTGAGCAAGGGCAGGCCTTACGTTTCTAAGGAGGAGGGGAGAGGAATTGAGAAGGGCCAATCCCAGCGCCCCAGACTCTGTTCATCAGAAGTGGGGGGCTCTCCCTCAAGGGGAGGGTCCTGAACAAGCCTCTCTCCATCCTGGCTTGTGGCTAAGAACTAACAAACAACAGTCTGGGTCCCTGAGCAAAACTGCCAGCCAGAGTCACTTTGAAAGGCACGAAACCAATCGTGCTCCCGGTGGCTCTGCACCCTGGGAGGTTTCTTCTATTCAGAGCCAGCAAGAGGCAGAGACGCCAAGGGGCTGAACCCCACTCCATCAGCCTCTCCCTCCACCCCCACCTGCCATCCACTCCCCGCTCAGAGGCCACCCACGTGCCCTCTGACCCCAGGGACCTGCCATAGGAGAGCAACATGCAACTGCCCCGGGCACCAGGTAGGGGTCAGAGCTCCCGACCCCAGGAGATGAGCAGGACTGGAGCACCAGCTGCCTGGCCGGGGGCACTCTGGGGAAACTTCCAGGGATCAGAGATCCCTCCTCCCTGCCCCGCCCCACCCCCTCCTCTAGGACAGAGGCAGCCTGCTTCAGGCTCTGGTGACCCCTTGGAGACGTGACTACCTTGGGAGGCCACATGGGGTCGTGGGGGGCTCCCCACATGGTAAGTACAGGATCTGTGTTCTAGTTCTTTCTTGGGTAAACAGGTCAGGGCTCTGAGCAAGGGCGGGTCTTACATTTCTAAGGCAGAGGGGAGAGGAATTGAGAAGGGCCAATCCCAGCGCCCCAGACTGTGTATCATCAGAAGTGGGGGGCTCTCCCCAAGGGGTGGGTCCTGAACAAGCCTCTCTCCAGCCAGGGAGAGAGGACGTGAGGAACCGTGCAGACATACGGGGCGCTCGGTTACATGTGCGAAGGAAAGGGTTCAAAGGGGACTTAGGTGTGAGATGGTTCCTCAGTGGCCGAGGGCCGTTCATAGGCTGCAAGGAGAGGGCTGGGTTCCTGAGCTTTACAGAGCGGCCGCCACCACCTGGGGGCTCAGACGGGGTCTCCAGAGAAATCAACGCTCAGCTGAGACCCAGCGGGTCAACAGCAGGATAGAAATCACGGGTCCCCCCTGTGCGGCGGCTCAGAGACAGGCACAGCCCTTCTCACCGCTGGTGATTAGCAGCCAACCCGCCCCGCCCCGCCCCCTCCCCGTCAGATCTGGTTCCTCTGAAATCTTGACGAGCCTCCTGGTCCATCCACCAGCCGCCACGAGCAGAGAAATCCCGGCGCCGCCAGCCCCACACAGGCTTCCTCATTTAATTGCCTCCTTTTGTGTCCGAGGCTGGCGGGCAAGAGCTATCGGTGGGAACCTGACATCGCAAGGCCGCAGAGGAGTGAACATCCCAAAGGCAGTACCCAGGCGGCCCCCGCCAGGCAGCAGGGCTCCCCTCGGGCCTGTCCCAGACCTGGGGTGCTGTGGGAGACCCTGGGCTGAAAGGCTTCCGGCCGAGCCTGAGAGGCCCGGGCAGCTGAGCCAAGCCCAGCTTTGCCTCATCACAGTTCTGTCCCAAGTCGATCAAAGACGCCACCGGCCCCACAGGCCCAACTCTCTGCTCTCTTACAAAGCCTCTGGAAAATGCTTTTGACTAGGAAATATTTCAAGTCCTTGAGAACCGACGTGAAAAACACCCATGTACCCACCACCCAGATTAAACAGATGCTAACATTCTGTCATATGTTCCAGAACGGTCTCTATCGAAAGCAGTAAAGCACTGGATACAGTCCCCGCCCCCACCTCCTCACTGTCCCCACAGCTCCCCTGGGGTGGCTGCTCCTCAACCCACAAGCAGCTTCGTGTGCAGGAAGCAGACACGCGGTCACACTGGGTAACTGAGGACGAGTCACAGAGCTGTGGGCAGGGCTCGGGAGGCCACCAGGAAAGGGTGCAGAAGCCCAGGTCGTCACCGCTCCAAAACCACATGGGGCTTGGGGTGGGGGTGCCCCTTAACCAGGCAGGAGGGTGGCCTTGGACAGGGGCACAGCCACCTGCATCCTCCTGACAGGGGAGAAGCCGCTCTCGTCACCCACATGATTGCCTGCAGGGTCCCGCTGGACAATTCAGCCCAAAGCAGAGGGCACAGGGAGCCAAGAGGAGTGTTTCCTACAGACAGACCAGTACCCCCAGGGCACGGGGAGCAAGGGGGCCATGGAGAGGGGGCAGCAGGACAGTGGACCTCCCACACCTACCCTGGTCTCTTTTCGGCAGAGGGGTCAGAGACAGACTCATGCACGAGCTGTAGCCTTGGGCTTAAACGTCCTGAGCCTTGGCTTCCTCTTTTCTGAACTGGGAAGAGCCACCCGACCTCCGGCCTGGCTGTGGGGGCAGAGGAGTCACCGAGATGAGGCGTGTGAAGCCTTCCGACGGCGCCGGACACACCAGAACGCGCTCCGAAAGTGGGTGGCAGTCCAGCCCGGGCCCTGGAGAGAAACTCAGGCCGTGGGAAGTGAGCGGGGGTGGAGGGGGCAGAAAGGAGGCTGCTGGGACATGCACCCCTTCCTGAGGGTGATTTCGATGCACATGAAGTCTGGGGTGGGGGTGCTGGTGTATGGACATTCCCTTCCCATAGAAGCTTCCAGAACAGTGAGAGTGGAGTAAAAGGGTTTCGTGTTCTGAGAGCCCTGGGCTCCAGCAAAGGTCACCCGCAGCCCCTTGCCCAGTCTTACTGATTCTTGGAGGCCCCTCCCGTCTGCCCACCGCCAGTCCTCTCCTTCCTTGAAAGGGAGCCCAACAGCAGGAAAGTGGTCCCAGGTGGACACAGGACCACCAGCGGGAGCGTGAGCCCCACAGGTGGAGAGCCCAGGCCAGATGCAAGCAAAGGCTGAAGGAGCTCGTCAACAACAGGAATGACCCAGGGCTGACCCAAGACCAAACCGAAACAAGAGCCACCGCACAGCCCCAGCGCCTGAGCGCTTGTGGCCGAGCGTCCCCTGTTCCAAAGCCCCTGAGACATTCCACAGGCCAGGGGACACCCCGTCCCCTCAGTCCCTGAGAAGTCAGACACGTGAAAGTCCCTAAGCTAACTGAGCACCAAGAGAATAAGACACAGATCACAACATCCAAACCAACAGAGGGGAAAAGAAGCCCAAAGAAACAAGGAGAGGAAACAAGGAGAGAAAAAAACTAGAGGAAAGGTAGGACAGGTAAAAAGCATCTAAAGGACAGTTAAATCCAATATGTCAGCAGCACTACAGACGTAAATGGACTAAATGTTCTAGTAAAAACACAATTAGTGTCGGACCAGATGACAATGGCCAGTGCCGTTTATGAAACACAATATCTGAAACACAACGATTCAGACAGGCACAGGAGGGGCCACGTCGCGCCAAGAGATCGCTGCGGAGGCAACAGCACGTAAAGCAGACCTTACAGCAACGGCATTTCTGGAAACAGAAGGACCGTACGTACAGCAAAAAGTTAATTTCATCAAGGAGCTGTGACAGCTCTCAACGTGTAGGAGGCTACAATCCAGGAATTCAAAGCTGACAGTTCTCCAAGGAGAGAAGAATCCTTCTCTAGTAAGTAGAAGGTGCCAACGCACCCCTCGGGTAATTGACAGATCAAGCACACCGAAAAATCAGTGGGGACACGAGAGATCTGAATAACCCAATTAACACCCACCAGCTAAGGGACAGTTAAAACCGGCACCCCAAAACCTCAGCATACACACTCTTTTCCAGCACAAACGGGTATGTTTTTAAAAATTGATGGCATACTGGGATGAAAACAAGTCTCAACGAACACAAAAGCTTTAGGAGCACCCAGACCACATTCTCTGAACACAAAGCAATTAGTTAGCCATCGGTGACCAAAAGAGAAAGACCAGGACAGCTATTGGGAAATGAAGGGAAAAAACTTCTAAATACCTCATGGTTCAAAGAAGGTATCACTTAGTACTAATGAAAGGTAATAAGACTGCATGTCAAAACTCGAGAAAGGCCGCTAAAACAATAGTTACCAGGAAATTAATGACTATTCTAGAAAAGGTGAAAATGTGTTAGCTAAACATCCATCTAAAAAATGAGCCAAAAAAACAACAGACTAAAACAAAGTAGCATGAGTTATATAATGAATAAAGGAAAAAAAACATACACCAGAGAGCACTGAAAAAGCCAAAACCAGTTCATAGGGGGAAAAAAGATAAGACCGACAAATCTTTGTACATATTGAGCAAGAATAAAAGGAGCTATGGAGCAAATAAAAATATTTGGAATGAAAACATAATCACACAGGTATCCACAATTCAGTAGGTAAGAGGATATTATATCAGTAGACACAAGCTTCATGCCAATATAATCAAAAGCTTAGATGAAACTGACAAATTCCTAGATTAAAAAAATATGATCTAAAACGGACTCCGCAATAAATAGAAAACCTGAATAGTCTTAGCACCATCGAAGGAACTGGTTCATAATTTAACATCTTCCCCCAAAGAAAACACCAGGCCTAATTTCATCCAGAACCTTGACAAGTTTTCATGTCTGCTACTGAATCAAACAGTGCCAGTCAATCTGAGACTGACCGAGAGAAACAGCAGAGGGAGGGAGGGCAGGTGTGCCGGGGGCGTCTCCTCACCCTGTCCCCCACTCACCTCCAGATATGATTCTGGCTGAGCAAGCTGGCACTCGTGCAGGCCCCTCTGTCACAGCCACGCCCCCTCCTGCCCTGTCCCGCCCACCCCCTCCTGCCCATCTTTGGCCTCACATCACTCACAGGTGAGGAGACCTGGGGCCCAAAGTCCTGCCAGGCCCAGGGAAAGGACGGGTCCCTGAGAGTCACCTTGTGCTCGCAGCCCTCCCCTGACCCACACCCACTCTGCCCTTCCTCTTGCACCAGATGCCTGCTGCCCACCCGAGAGAAACACCTGGGTTGCTGTGTGGGAACAGGGCAGAACTCCAAGCGTGGGGACCCTGAAAGCCTGTGCCAGGCTGCAGCCTCACTCGGGGGGCCAACGTCCTCTCATGGCCCCAGCTGCTGAGGGTACACAGGGCAGGGGCATCTCCTAAAGCCCTGAGAGCTCCCGAGCCCTGGACGCCCACCCCAGCCTGCCCTCCTACACCTGTGCTGACGAGCTGGCCCTGCACCCATGAGGACTGGGGACGGAGGCTGGCATGCTCACGGTGGATTTACAGGCTTAATTTAATTTTACTAATCAGCCGAAAGACATGCAAAGGGCAGTTCCGTGGAAGGCATGTGCAGTGTGTGGTCACTCAGTGGAGCTGCTAATATAAATTTGCTCAGCTGTGACAGGCAAGCGTTGTTCTGGCTGAGAAAAAAATAAACGTGCAGCCCATCATTTTACCACCAACAGAGCTAAGTGCTCTCCGGGGCCTGCCTGAGGCAACAGGCATACCACGGCCGCCTTGAGGACAACCTGTGGGCTGGGGGTCGGGCCTCAATTTGAATCCTGCTCCCCTGCTCACTGGCTGTGTGACCTTGGGCCGCTGCTAAGGCTGTGGCTTTCTCATCTCAGGGTGGGGAAAGAACTCTGCCCACTGATGGGTGCCAGGGATTAAGTGAGGGAGGAGTGGGGGACGGGTGGCAGTGAGGCCAGAGCGTGTGGCTGCAGCTTGTGGAAGCCTGGACCACCAGGCAAGCGGGCATTGTCTGGGAGGGAGCCTGAATGCCCATCGAGCAGGTGGCCGTGTCTCGGGGCGAGGAGGTATTAGAAGGTGCAAGGCAGAGGCGACAATCCAGGTGGGAGACAGCAGAGGCCAAGGCACAGGGGATGGAGAAGGGCTTCTGGGGGTTGGACACACATGAAAGTCCACTGGAAGCCAGAAAACATTCCCACAGGACATGGAGCTTGGTTGGGGCAAAGCCTGGTCACTCAACACCATTTCTTGCCTACATGTGATTTTAAGAGGTAATTCGGCATATGTCTGATCAGGGACTTGCATGTACAATATATGAAGAACTTGTACAACTCTATAATAAAAAGACAAATAACCCATTTTGAAAAGGACAAAGGACTTGAATAGACATTTTTCCAAAGACAATCTACAAGTGGCCAATAAGCACATGAAAAGATACGTGACGTCATCAGTTAGCAGGGAAATGCAAATCAAAACCCAATGAGATGCCACCCGGCTGATGATAATCAAAGTGGCAGGTAGACCTATGGATTTGGAGGTCCAAGATGGCAAAGCAGATAAACACTGGGCCTGCTTCCTTCCGTGAACACATTAAAATTACAACTAAATTATAAAACAATCAACCTGGAGAAGCATCTGAAGTCTGGCTGAACAGAAGTTTTATAACTAAGCATATAAAAAGCCACATCGAGACTGGCAGGAGGGGTAGAGACACAAACCTCCACGTAGCAGTTGAGAACCAGGAGGGACACCTCGGCCACAGAGGTTCCCCCCAGAGGAGCGAGAAACCCCAGACTCACACCAGGCTCCCCAGCCCAGGGCACTGGTGCTGGGAACAGGAGCTCCCACAATACCTGTTTATGAAAAACAGTGGGGATTCCAACCATCGGGTGGGACGGAAGGCGGCAGGAAAACCAGGCCTCCTCTTAAACAGCCCACAGGTGGACTCTCTCACGCGCAGCACTCACCTTGGGCTCCAGCGATGAGACAGTAACTCTGGGAGTGTCAGAGACATACGTGGGTAGACTGAGGTATGTGGCTTTGAGATGAAGGCTGGAGGACAGTCAGCATGTTCCCTGTGAGGAGTCCTCCTCCCGAGCAGCCGGCAGGCGGGCGCCATCTTTCCTGTGTTGAGCCTGCCCCCTACGCTTACGGCCAAATCTGAATCTGATTGGCCGGGTGAGCTCCACAGCTCTGCTCTGCTGACTCAGCTGGACCCCATCCCACCCAACTTGCCCACAGCTGGAGGCACTTTCTCCTCGAGCAGCCAGCCCCACCTGCATTGCACTCTTTCTAGGAAAACTATCGGAGTCCCAAGTTTGGAAGTCCCCAGACAGATGGTAACTGGCCTCGGTTGCCAGTAGCTTCAACTGAGACTTTTGCTGAGTAGCTCCAGGCTCAGCACTGGCACCAAACGAGAGTCTACATTAACCTGGTGACCACCACTCTTCCCACTCTAGTGACTCCCTGAGACCCTGCCTCACCCATTAGTTACTGCACATGGCTTTATCAGGGGCTGAACCTTAAGGGAGCCAGCAGGTGGCAGCAGGTCTCCAGGTGTCCTGGATTTTTGCAGAGTCACCCCAGGCCCAGTATTTGTGACAGACATCCTCGGATCACAGCATGGCCTCTCTCACGCACCTCCAGGTTTAGCACAGGCAGCAAACAACCACAGATCACTTTGTAGTTCTTACCCGGTAGCCCCCAGCCAGTCACAAGCAGTGGGTGACCCGGGCCTGAACTGGAGCCCCTCCTAAAAGGCCCCAGAACTAACACACTTGGAGGTTGGCTTCACACCACAGCAAAGAACCACCCAATTAACCCCACAAGTAGCCTACACAAAGGGCAGTCTCAACAGGCACCAGAGGCTGCTGGGGTGAATCCCAATCAGTGGGGTGAGCCCCCCATGCAGCAGCCCATAAGCTGTGGATGTGGCCAAACCCCACAACCAATCAACCTGAGGGTCAATGCCACCAACTGATGTGCCAACAGCAACCAAGACTCAATTATAAAGGAGGGCACACACAACCCACATGGGGGACACTCCTGGAGCACCCAGCATAGGGTACCAGGGAGACTGTGCCACTGGGACCCACAGGGCACCTACTACATAAGGCCACCCGGCAAGACTGGGGAACACAGTAGATCTCCCTAATACATAGAAACAAACAGAGAGGCAGTCAAAATGAGGAAACAAAGAAATGCATCCCAAATGAAAGAACAGGAGGAAACTGCAGAAAAAGAACTAAATAAAATAGAGGCAAGCAACCTACCAGATACAGGGTTCAAAACAATGGTTATAAGGATGCTCGAGGAACTTAATGAGAACTTCAACAAAGAGATTGTAAGCGTGAAAAAAGATATAGAAACCATAAAAAAGTGAAGAGTCAGAAGTTAAGAATACAGTAACAGAAATGAAAATGTACTGGAAGAAATCGCCAGCAGACTAGATGAAGCAGAGGACTGAATAAATGATTTGGAAGACAAGGTGTCAGAAAACACCCAGAACAGCAAAAGGAAAAAAGAATTTTTAAAATGAGGATAATTTAAGGGGCCTCTGGGAGAGCGTCAAGCATAACAACATTTACATCATAGGGGTACGAGAAGGTGAGGAGAGAAAGCGAGGGATTGAGAACCTATTTGAAGAAATAATGACTAAACACTTTCCTAACCTGGCAAAGGAAATAGACACACAAGCCCAGGAAGCACAGAGAGTCCCAAACAGGATGAACCCAAACAGGCCCACACCAAGACACATTATAATTAAAAATGGCAAAGATTAAAGACAAAGAGAGAATCCTAATAGCAGCAAGAGAAAGGCAACTAGTAACTTATAAGGAAGCTCCCATAAGATTGTCAGCTGATTTCTCAACACAAACTTTGCAGGTCCGAAGGGACTGACACAAAAAATTCAACATGATGAAAAACAAGGACCTACAACCAAGATTACTCTACTCAGCAAGGCTATCGTTTAGAATTGAAGGACAGATAAAGAGCTTCCCAGACAAGAAAAAGCTAAAGGAGTTCATCACCACCAAACCAGTATTACAAGGAATGTTAGAGACACTTTTTTAAGATTAAAAAAAATATAAAATAAAATTATGAAAAATAAAATAGCAATAGCTACATATCAACAATTACTTCCAATGTAAATGGATTAAATGCTCCACTCAAAATACATAGGAGGGCTGAATGGATAAAACAAGACCTTTACATATGCTGCCTATGAGAAACTCATTTCAGATTAAAAGACATACAGACGGAGCGGAGAAGGATGGAAAAAGATATTAATATTCCATGAAAATGAAAATGAAACAAAAAAAAAATTTAAGCTGGGGTAGCAATACTCATACCAGACAAAATTGACTTTAAAACAAAGGCGATAAGAAGAGACAAGAAGGACCCAGTATTCCCACTTTAGGATGTTTATCTGAAGAAACCCAAAATGATACTTCGAGAGGATGCATGCATCTATATATTCACTGCAGCATTGTTTACAATGGCCAAGTGTGGAGGCAGCCTGGGTGTCCATCGATTGAAGGATGGATAAAGAGGAGGTAGCACATACATACAAAGGAATGTTGTTCGGCCATGAAAGAGAATGGATTCTTGCCATCTGCCGCTGCATGGATGGACCTGGAGGGTATTATGCTGAGTGGACTGTCAGACAGTGAAAGATGGATACAATGTGATTTCATTTATATGTAGAATCTAAAGAACAAAGAAAACAGAAACAAACTCATAGATACAGAGAACATTTTGATGGTTGCCAGATGGGAGGGAGGTTGGCGATGGGTGAAAAAAGGGACGGGATTAAGAAATACAAATTGGTTGTTACACAGTAGTCATGGGGATGTAGAGCATAGCATAAGGAAAATAGTCAATAATACTGTAATAACTATGTATGGGGTCAGATGGGTACTAGATTTGTTGGGGTGATAGATGGGAAGGTTTTGTGGGCAGGGTGAAAAGGTGAAGGTATTAAAAACTACAAATTGGTAGGTAGTTACAAAATAGTTACGGGGTTTAAAGTAAAGCACAAGAAATATAGTCATTACCAATAAATATATATATTTTTGCCAACAAATATATATAATATGGTAATAACTATGTGTAGTGCCAGGTGGGTACTAGACGAGTCAGGGGGATCGCTTCTTTAATTATATAAATATCTAACCACTATGCTGTACACCTGAAATTAATATAAAATAATATTGAATGTCAACTGTAGTTGATACATTTAAAAAGGGGGGCAAGGGAAGGGGAATAAGAGATCCAAATTTCCCCGTATAAAACAAATAAGTCACGGGGATGTAATGTACAGCGTGGGGAATATAATCAACAATATTATGATAACGTGGTACGGTGTCAGGTGGTTGCTGGACTTATGGTGATCAGTTCTTCAGGCATATAAATGTTGAATAACTATGTGTACACCTGAAACTGATACAATGTTATATGTTAGCTATGTTTTAATAAAAATCTTTAAAAAAAACAAAAGTGGCAGGTAGTAGCAAGTGGTGGTGAGGACATGGAGAAATTTGAATCCTGTACGTGGCTGGCGGGAATGTAAAATGGTGCAGCCCCTTTGGAGAACAGTCTGGCAGTTTTTCCAAAAGCTAAACAGAGTTACCATTTCCCCAGCAATTGCATTCCTGGGTGTCTACCCAAGAAAAATGAACACAGATCCACGCAAAAGCTTGTACACGAATGTGCACCGCAGCACTTTCACAACAGCCAAAATGTGGAAACAACCCGAATGTCCATCGATGGGTGATGGATAAACAAAAGGTGCTCCATCCCCAGAAGGGAACATCATTCAGCCTTAAAAAGGAATGAAGCACTGCCACACGCTCTGACATGGATGAACATTGAGGACATTACGCTGAATGAAGGAAGCCAAACACAAAAGTCACATATTGTATTGACGCCCTTTATACGAAACATCCAGACGAGGTAGATCTGTGGAGACAGGAAGTAGATCAGTGGCTGAGTAGGCCTGGGGGAAGGGGAACGCGGGGCGATGGCTAAAGGGTAGGAGGTTTCTTTTTGAGGTGATAAAAATGTGATTATGGTGAGAGTTGTTCAATTCTGTGAGTATACTAAAAACCACTGCATTATACACTCTCGATGGATGAATCGTATGAATTGTAAATTATATCTCAAAAAAAAGCTATTACCAAAAAAAAAAAAAAAATCCTCCCAGCGCCTCCTGTGTCCGTCTGTTATTTTGGTGTCGTAGAATATCATAAACAACTAAACATACAAAAATGTATTGAGGTGTGAGTGAATGAACGTTCAAATGAACTCCTAATTTATTTTCAAATGTAAGTAGGTCATCTCTATCTTTTCCAGGGTCTGGTAGACGGGGTCCGGACTCCTGGCACCGACGGCAGGGGATCGGTGGCGAGCTGCGGCCCCTCTCCAAGGCTCCCATCCTCGCCTGTGAGACGGGGGCTGGTCCCCACCCTTCCCAAGCTGCCACAGGAATGAAAGGCAATACAATGTGATCCTCAAACCAAGATGCCCACTGAAGCCCCACACACACAGCTCAGCCCCATCAGGACCCACACTGGGGGCTGGCCGGGTTTCCTGGTGGCCCTGACCTTCTCAGGTGGATGGATGGAATGGGAGCAGGGCAGGAGTAAGGGGCTACATCACCCATCTCTGTGATTTAGTGAGAAGCTAACATGTAGAGGTGAAAGGGGGTCCTCCCTGAACAGGCTGAGCACTGTGGGGGCCCCGGCCCACCTCCGCCATCTCCCAGGGACCTGGAGTCATGGCCCCCCTACCCGACATGGGAATGTGGGCAGCAGGTGATGGGCACACAAAGGATGCTGGGAGAATCTTGGTACTAGGAGTATGGGCGATGGCTGAGCCTTCCCTCAGCCTTCTCCCAAGTCTTTGTTCAGACGCCTAAAATGGTGACAAGGAGCAGTCAGGCTAGTGACACCACAACATTAGGGACAGCCTGCAGGAGCGATAATAATAACAAAAATAATAATAGTAAGAGACTGCCTGAGCACCAACCGGAGGCTAAGTGTTTGGCCTCAGTGTCCACCCAGCAGGACGCCCAGTCCTGACTCACCTACTTCCTGGCCCACACCAGCCCCCACAAGGATGGCAGGGGACCCCCTCTGATGCCAGCACCTCTGGGCCCCTTGTCCTCTGTACCGCTCACCACGTCCGCCCCACTGGGGAGCCTCTCTTGATAGGCCCACCTCTGGCTCTTTCCCGTGCCTTCACTTGTGCAGTGTGCACATGTGTGCATGTGTGTTTACATGTGGTGTGTGCATGTGTGTACATGTGTGTGCACACATGTGCTCTGCTCAGCCTGGTCCTAACCAAAGTCCCAGTGCAGTGGGCCCCTCCAGGGAGCCCCCAGTCCGAGGACTAGATGGCGGGCGGCAAAGGGGGAGACCCATGGACCAGGGAGGGTTCTGGGCATCAAGTCCCCGCCCCGAAAGGAGGACAGGCCTTAGGTGGGCAGAACAGGGAGGGGCAATCTAGCCAGAGGGACAGGGCACACCAAGCACAAAGGGAAGGTGCAATTCCAGGCGCTGCAGTGGGACGGGAGGGCAGGGGAAGGGTCCCAGCCCACCAGGGCCGAGGACTGTCAGGCCTTGTTCTCTCTCCTGGCTGCATGGGAGCCACAGCACCGCACGAGTGGTCACTGCAAAAAGACTGGCAACTTCTGCAGCGAGCGTGCTGCTCACACTATCCTGGAACCTCACTAAAACGCAGATTGAAAATGCAGTCCATCTGGGGAGGGGCTTCTTTCCTAGGCAAGCGGGCCCAGCCCCTGGGTGACAACTCGACTCCCCACCTTGGGGCAGGGGGCCCTCAGAGGGGTCCACTCATTGCCATTGAGTGGTGGAGGAAGTGAAGCCCAGGCGCTGGCAGGCAGGGGTGGGGCGAGGACTCCCGCACCTGCTCTCGGTCCCGGCCCAGGACACCTCTGCCAGCCAGCCATCCGGCCTGAGTACCAGAGGCCCTCAGCCAACAGCCCCAGGGACCTCACAGCAGCTTCCAACAACCTTAGTCGGACAAACCTTATTTATGTTTGTTTTTCTCTTTCCGGTGGTTTCTGTCAGCACTGGTGATAGATGGATACATGTTGATGGATTTTTCAATCTGCTAACCATAAAAAGATTGTATTTTGACTGGTTTAATGCTTTGTTGTAGAGTGTGCAATCCTGGTGTGATAATTACTGAATAAATATCTACAGCACTGCAAGGCTGAGAACACGTGCCTGTGACACCCTCAGGCCCTTTCTCCCGGGAGCCTGCAGAGGCAGGAGATAAGATTTGGGAACCATGGGCCAGGGAGGAAACTGGCCTTTCCCGGTGACCCTGCCTCAGTGCCTCAGGGAGCCCAGACCCCTCCCTGGGTGACGCCATCTGCCCACTTCCTGGCTTTCTGGTCTCCAAGTGAGATGGGATCTGGACTGGAGAGGGCGGAAGTGGACGAGATACGTGAGCGAGGACCAGGTGTGGTCAGTGTGCCCCAGTGCAGTCTCGGGTTCTCACCAGCCCGGAGGGAGGCCCTTTTCTCAGCCCGGGGACGCAGCCAGTCTTCTGTGAGAGCTAAGTCCCAAATAATGGCCGCACACAGCCCTCATCAGGCCTGGCGAAGCATGGACGGCAGGGTAGGGGCAGTGCACACACACTGACACACACGCACACTCATATGCATGTGCACACTGACACAGACACGTGCACACATGTGCACACACACTCATACACACATGCACACAACAGGTGTCCCGCTCAGGCTGAGTTCCTGGATGCCAGCTGATCTCATCCTCCAGCTGGTGAGCCCAGGACTCGGGGCCACACTTAGGAGACCTTCAGGCTCAGAGCCCTGAGACAACAGAGCCAGGGACGGTTGGGGGCTCCGGCTAATGGCTGGTGGTGCCCGAGTGTGGGCCGGGCAGAACCAACAGGATACGGGCCGGACAGAGGTACTGGCTGCTTCAGCAGGTCGCTCGTCCTCTCCCAGACCCACCTCCTCGTCAGGAAATCCGGAACACACCATTTAAAATGAAAACGTGACGTGCTGATGCTCTCTGCTCTCCAGTGCCCACTCCTTGCCTGGGGCTGGCCGAGCACTTTACACATGTTGTTTTTTAATCTTCACAACAACCCTAAGCGGGGAGACCAGCATTACTGTTGTCCTCATGTTGCAGATGCGAAAACGGAGGCACAGAGAGTAGACACTTTCCCAAGACGACACAGCCTAAGTGCTGGGCCAGGGTGGAAACCCAGGCCACTGGATCCAGCATCTGTACAAAATTCCAGGAGGGCTTTGCAAGCACTACACTGCCATCCAGAGGTGAAGGCACCAGTCCACCAGAGCTCTGAGCCCCAGAAGTCCCCTGAGGCAGGATTTCTCCAAACCTCCCTCTGGGCACCACTTTCCACCAAACTGCCTGAAAAAGCCCAAATCTCCTGAAAGTGCCCAGAGCAACCAGGACTAAGGGCGTGATTGTGGGTCCAGCCCAGCGGGGAGCTCCCCAGCCAACATCCCCAGCTACACCAACACAAAAGGACCCAGCACCTGGGCTCGGGCTCCCCTTTCCCCAGTCCCCCCAGCTCCCAGCACCCCCAACCTCAGCTCTCCCCACCAACTGCTTTCAAACCTGCCAGTGGGGCTTCTGTGTGCTGCTGGTGAATAATTTATCATCTGTTCGTGAGCAAGAGGTGGGGGAAGGGCATATTAATATCCATACACGGGGACATGGCAAGCACATGTGGGGGTGTCTCTAAACCTCATAAACTCTTCCTCTGATCTAATGCGGAATGAATTACCCGTGATGAAGGTGGTAGGTTTGCTTGCAGACAATACAAATCCTGCCGTCTCCACTAATGCAAGACTGTTGGCATGCACCCCTCGTCCATTATTATTTTGAGCAGGTTCCTCATGTTTTTAATGCAAAAAAAACCAGATTTGTTTCTAAAACACACAGCATGTGAGCCAGCTCGTGGCTGCGTTCTGGGGAGCTCAGATTTCATCCAGACCAGCTGGACATGAGCGTGAGGACCGCAGGACCTGCGCTGGCCAGCACACACGCACTGCCCTCCAAGGTCTCCCCACCCCGGCCTGGGCAGGCAGAGGCCCCCCAGGTCTCCTGCCGCTGTGCCAGCTCCAGGCTGCCTCTGGCGAGAACTTTCTAAAAGGCAAAATCAAGCATGTTCCTGGCTCAGGGCCCTTCCACGGAGCCCCTGTTCTTTGGTACACAGGAAGTGACCACAAGGGACCTGGTCACCGCTGTTGCTACAGCCACGTGAGCGAGCTGCAGAGTCACAGGCCAAGTTGGGGTGCTTCAAGGCACAGAGTCTCGGCTGGCAAGTTGTCAACAAAGGCCAACTGAGACCTGGGTTATTGTCCAAAGGCCTGAAAGGCAGCACTTAGCAGACCCCTCGCTGTCCCGTAACGCGTCTCCTGCCCCCATTTCCTGCTCTCCGTGACAACCTCACCCGCCACACGCAGGGCAAGGGCAGGTGCCTCCCCTGTGCTCCCCTGTCCCTGCGTCCACCACAGACGATCGTCTACCCCTGCGACTCTTGTCTACCCCTGCCTGTTTATCTATGCCTTCCAGCGGGCAACCCTCCCACAGCAAGGCAGGTCGTGTGTCCCCAGACCTAGAAGAGAGGCAGGCACACAGTAGCTGCTCAGCAAACATGTATCCAGCGAGCGCAGCTGGGAACCAGTCACAGCACAGCTCCCGTGGGGGACAAGGTGCGCCTTTGCCCAGGGTTATACGTCCAGCCCCGCCCACAGTGCCCTGCCCCCGCCAGCAGGAGGGTTCTCGGCTGACTCTTGTCCTGAGGGAATTCTGGAGATTAACTCCAGCAAATGGCGTTCCCCACACGGAGAATTCAGGAAACCAGGTGGCCAAATGAGACATTGCTCAGAGAAGCTCGTGGCCAGCCTCTCCGAGCCCGGGCCTCTGACCCGCGCTGGCCCACGGCGCTGCCTGGCCAGCCTTTGCCGGGACACTCCTGAGACTCATGAGGAAGGCAGAGCCAGGCCCTCACACCCCATCACCACATCCCGAGAGCAGCCGGGAGCAGTGGGTGCGATCCCAGCGCCACCAACGGCTCCTGACCGCTCCGTGCCTCAGTTTCCTCACTTATAAAATGGGCAAAGTGATCGTATTGTATGGCTCGTACTGAGGACTAAAACACGTCGATATCCAGCAAGGCACTTAGAAGAGTTGGCGTGGTCTGCGTCTCACAAGCGTTTGCTATTACTCCTGCTACTACTTGTTAGGGTTCACTCAACTGCTTCAGTCCCGCTGGCGGTGGTCCCTTGGCCTCTCCCGTTGGCGGCAGTTAGCAGCCCTGATGGATGACCCAAGCCTGGGCCCACCGTGGAGCTGTGGGCGTGGAAGTCTTCACAAAGCTGTGTTTCTCTAGAAATCGTGCGAATTTCCGCTCCCTGCGGCCATAGCGCGTACCACTCCATCTCACAGATGAACCTGCTCAGAGACAGGGTGCTAGGTCAGTATCAGCGGAATCGAGTTGTATCCGTGGTGTCCTGTGATCTTTCTTCATGGGGCTTACATGAGTTTCAACTACACTGGGTTTGGGGTGAGTGTTAGTTACTTTGTCTCCCCTGCTGGACTGAAAAGGCCAAAAGAGCCTCTGCTCTCTCCTCTCTGACGCTCCTCCCCCTACAGCTGGCACAGAACCTGGACTTAATAAATATATGCCGCTCGATGAATAGACTATGCAAGTTTGGATGACTTTGTAAAAATTATCAATAGAGTTTTGCCCTCAAGGGCAAAACCTGGGTGTTTCCCATCTCTAAATCACCAAAGTTTGATATCGTACGTGACTCTATAAATGTTTAGATTCTGAATTTCATTTAACTGACCAGCCTCTTAAAGGAAGGGAGGAAATAGTGTTCATGACTAAAAACAAGCTAAGAAACAACATTTTTTACCCTAACGGAGAGCCCTTGGGCGTGCAGCTGAGAGGAGACATCTGGCAGGGAGGGTTTTCATAATTCATATCTGCCTCCACGTCCTCATGTTAATTGAGAATGGGGCAGCAGTGCCTCTCCAGACGGACACGCCTCCCGGGCCCCTCGCTCCGAGACACGGGGACACTCAGTGAGAGGCTCTCTGGAAGCCTAACACGGCCGGAACTGGGAGAGGATCAGAATGACCCTGTTCCCCACGGACCCTCAGATTGGAGGGAGCGGCCAGCGGGCAGTTTCCTGAGTTGTGACAGGAGAGGAGCTTGCGTAGGTGGAGAGCTGTCTCGCAGGGTGGACACTGCCTAACAGGACCCCTGTGGGAGCTCTCCGGCTTCACACTGTAGGTGTGTGCACGTGGGGAGTACGTGTGCGTGGATGTGCAGGGCAGTTGTGTGTGCACATGTGTGTGCCCAAACCCAGGGCAGAACTGAGCTTTGCACCCACGTCACACAGGCAGTGCTGGCGGGTGCCCCCGTAGCCGGGGAGGACTGGCCCAGGGGAGGGGTTCATGCATGCACACAGGCAAATGCAGAACGGACAGATGTCTAAGGGGGGGTGTGCGTGAGGAAGGGGGAGCAGCTTCAGGAGCTTTGCAGCCCCTCACCCCCACCCGCAGCAACCAGGACGGCTGACAGCAGCTTCCTCTCCCGGGTCCAACCTTCCTTCCCCACAGCTAGTCCTCCTTTCCGTGCCGCCATCGTACCCCAGCACCAGTTCCCTCCCTCAGGCCTCAAGGTCATCTTCAGCAGAGAGGGGGTAAGAGAAATACTGGGCAAGGCAGAAAATCTTCCCTGGTCAGCAGTTCTGCCCGACAGAGGGCATCCCGCCCCCGCCCCCACACCCTCGCTGGGGCAGGTACAATGTCCTCCAGTCCCTCATCCACCAAACCAAGGTCAGAGATAGGACCATCGTAGGCAAAGGTCAGGCCAGGCCCAAGGGTGATGGGCATTCAGGGGGGCCTCCACCCACAGCCCTGCTGGCCCCTCACCCCACCACTGGGACAGCCGCACGTGGCCTGTTGCCATGGTGACACTGGCTCCTGGCACAATCAGCCCACCCTCAGCAGGTGCCGATGGCCGAAGCCAGAGGCAAACGTGAGTGTTGGGAACGGGCTGGGAGGCAGACCCAGGGCAGCTGGCTCCCCACCTCCGCCCTGGGCGGCAGCATGAACCAGACTGCCCACCAGGGTCATGGCCAGGCTGCCAGACACAGCGCGGGGCTGGCCCGTTCTAGGTTCTGACCGCGGAGTTTGTCACTGATGTTTTGCATGACACACCCAGTGCAGAAGCAGGAGGCACTGATGTCTGGGGCCCCTGAAAAGCCATGCCCAGCCTCGGGGGACGCACCCACCCTGGACGGAAAGCTTACCTGCGGAGAGCCACAGCAGTTGCCTGACCCTGTCCAAATCAGGGATCAGGGTCCGAGGCTCCGGGGGTGGCCGTCCAGGACCGACGAGCAGGGTCTGACCACATGTGTGGTCAGCGAACAGCAGCAGCTGTCGTGCCCTGGCCGCCACGTCTGCTCCGTGCTTCACAAACCTCCCTTTTGCAAGAATAAGACACGATGACCTTGGGTGTGGGCTTGTGACCTTGGCCTCACTCAACCAGCTGGTCCCAGGACCCCTTGTGTGTGGCCAGCCTGTGGGGGCCAGGGCTTGAAGGGAGGGGAGGAGGTCCAGGACCTCGAGGAGCTCATGCTTCAGGGGGAGCTCATGCTCCAGGACCCCATGGTCCCGCTGTTCAGAGCCCCCTGGTGCCCCAGGCCGGCTGGGAGGCCCGGTCACAGAGGCTTCCGGGGGGCTATGGCCTGGGTCTGTAGGATGTGCCAGAGCTGGACGAGAGGCAAAGTGGGGAGTGTCCAGGACAGAGGCTGCAGCAAAAGCCACAAGAGGGGAAAGGCCTCCTGGGGAACCACGGCACCAGCGACAGAGACTCGACTTGGTCAGAGAGGACGCTCACTCCTCATCCAGAACCTTCTATGCCTGCAAGGCCAATAACTTCCAGACCCACGTCCACAGCACCAGGACTGGCACAGGCAAAGGAAAGGGACATCACACAGACAGCCATCCAAGGGGGGCGGAGGCATGGCTGGCCCACCGGTGTGTTACCTCTCGCTGCGCTCACAATGCATTTGGGCAGGCGGGGGCAGCGGGAATCTCAAGGTCCTTCCCCTGCCTGCCTTTCCCAGCTGGGCCTCGTGGACAAAAGGGGGCCACAGACTGAACCTGACGAGCTCAGGGAGGCCAGCATGGCCGGCCCCACAAACTCAGAGACCAAAAATACCCACGTAGATGGTCGGAACGCAAGAATTCTGAACTAAAAGTGGGTCGTGGCGGGTAGTCCCATCCTGGGCCTGTTGCTTCCTTGACAAAGGTCAGTCTTTACCTGAAGTGAGCCTGCCTGTTGTCTTTTTGCATCTAAGATACCATGTCAGAGTAATCTCCTTTTCTGGATCCCTCAGGGCACACCCACCACCAGAGCAGGAGACTACAGAACCCCTTATTGTTGTCTGTTCCCCGAATACCATCTCTGTGCACTGTAAATATTAATTATTAACTATCCTGCACCCACCAATGTAAAATGTGTCTCTCGGTTTTACTTTTTATCCAATCCTAGAGAGTTCCCCACTTTGCTTTCTCCTGCCCCCTTAATCTCCCACCCATGGATTCCCTGTAACCCTCCTTCCTTCTCCTCCTTAGATTCTAATGTATAAAATAAACGGCAAAACTGCCGTTCTCTGGAGCGTTTTCTCAGTCTGCTAAGACTTTGCTTCCTGGCAGTTGTCATCAGTGTGACTCAAATAAACTCATACAAATTCTCTGCAGGTTTGGATGTTCCTTACGTCGACGCACCACGGTCACAGTTCTGGGCCACCCCACTGATGTCATGCTGGCCCCTGGAGAAGTGCAGTGTGCAGCCTGCACCGCTGTACGCAGACGGTGGGCGGGGCTCTGTCCCAGCCCAGCCCCTGCAGCAAACCCCGCTCTGCGAAGCCCCTCGCCAGCCCCTCCCCTACCCCAAATCTGAGCAGCTCAAGGCACCATCCCCAACCTCCCAAGACGCTGTGTGTGATCAGCCAGCTCACAAACCTCCAAGAACACACAGTGTTGTTTATAAAAGTAAAAACTGGAAACAACCTAATGTTTGACGACAGAACTGATTGAGTGTGTGAATGATGGTATGAACTCCTGATGCGTCATCCGGCCCCACTTATAGGGCGCGGCTACGGATGGTCCCACTGTGTGCTAAGAGGGGACAGGGCAGGCCGTGGACGTGCAGTGGCCTAATTGTGGTAAAAATACACATTTACGTTTGTAAAGTACCCAGAAAAAGTCCAGAAGGTCTCTGCCCAACCTGTCCTGAGATTACTTCTGGGCGGTGGCATCCCAATGACTTCCGTTCCCTTTTCTTTTCACTCACCTGCCTGTTCTAGAATTTCTGCGATGAGTGTGGATTGTTTGAGCTACACTTTAACATTCCAGAAGTAATCACTGATTTTGAAAGGGGCTGCCTGGGAATGCCTGAGGAGCACAGGCAGGTGGGGGTACCAGGGCCCAAGGTCCAGGGTTTGCTTGCTTGCCAGGGGCCAGCGGTGGGGGGGTCTTTCCCATGTGCTTCTACAAGGAGCCTCGCCTAGGCAGGGACGGTCAGATCTGTCCCTCAGACGGCAAAGCAGAAGCATCAGGAGGCCGGTGCCACCCAAGACCACAGGCCAGCAAGAGGCAGGAGCTGGACTCAGCTGGTGGGGGGCCCAGCCTGAGCCCTCAGGCCCCGACTGCCACATGGGTCCCCAGGAAGCTCTGGACGTTGGGACCAGCCCCAGGAACGAGGAGTAAAGACAGACCGTGAGAGGCTCGGGCACACGGCTCACCCTACCTGCCTAAGTGACCTCACAGTCCAGCGTGCAGGGCCTGTGAGAACGAAGCTGGCCGAACCTTGGTCTTGCGGGAGGGGCTTCATCTGAATGCCACCTGTTCTGTGTGGGATGCCAGGGTCCCTGACAGGGGCTCTCACACCCACAGGCTGGGTGCAGGGGTCGCGGGGAGGAGTGAGATCCCACACAGGAGCTGGCCAAGTGGACACAGGCCTTGATGGTCTCACAGGTGCCCAGGGCCTTCCCCCAGGGGACTGGGTGCCAGGCAGACACCCAGCAAGACAGTGGCTCCTTCACCCAGAAAATGTAGGACCCAGGGGCGCCAATTCACTCTGGTGCTTCTTAACAGCAAAAACCAGTTCCTCTGTGGGTTTTTGGTGATGGAGCCTCCCCCCCAAACCCCCCTCCCCCCGTCTCCCCCCAACCCCCCCAATCTGGCCCTGGGCTCCTGTCTTTCCCCCACCTCCTCCAGAGGCAGCTCCGGTTTTCTCCTGGACCAGTCAGTCTCTTTATGGTTCCCAACCTGGTGACTCCAGCAAACCCCAGGGGTGGGATTCCAACATTCTATTAAAATTTTAATGGATGTCATGTGATGGGGCATTTCATATCCCCAGAAACCTTTGCTTACTTCTAGCGAAAAAGAAAAAGCCTGCTCCCCGTGGCTCTGTAAAGTAAACACCGCAAATTCCAAAGATTAAAGAGAAAACCCTTCCTGGTGTGGCTAGCAATGGGCCCCTGATTGTAGTTCCTGTTTGCAAGTGGCGAATAAAATATTTAGAAAGCATAAGCCTAAGGTTCCAGGGCCCCGGCCCCCAGCTGCACTGCGCCCGCCCGCTCAGGAAGTCCGGAAGACAAAATTAAAATACAATAAATGCCAGATGAATGCAGATGGGTCGGTTTTAAAAATTCATAAACACTAAACTCCCTTGCAATTTATTTCAGTTTAACTAGTGAAAAGACCCATGTAACTTTTCACATGGAAGAGATGCCATTTCAGCCTGAATTTTCGAGACACCCCATTTAATGGTTTCCCAGTGTGTGTAGTGGGATCCTGGAGCAGGGGTTCCCCAAAGCCCCTTCAGAACTGGACAGTGGTGACAGCCAGCACCCACCATGGGATCTCTGACCCCTGTGCTAACGGAGCTCCGCGTCCACACCCGTCTCTGGACCCCAGCAGCGCTGTCGAGCCACCGAGCCACCCCTTAAACACCCGGGCCTCAGTTTCTCCCTCTGTGACATGAGGGCCACCAGCAGGAAGCGAGTGACGGTGCCCACCTGCCTCGGTGCCCAGAGACGCAGCTGTACAGCGTAGCCACCCTGAGAAGGGGACAGCGCGCTTTGCACTGAGGCCAAATCAGCGCCTGAGGGGAAAGAGCGTTGTCGCAATCCTGAAAAGTCCTGTTTTGCCAAGAGTAGAGCAGGGCAAGCACACAGGGAAGACAAGGGACCTCGCAGCGACTGCAGGAGCCACCCAGGGGAGGAGGGATGAGAGCCGACCTACGTGGGGCGCCCTGCAAACCATGACAAAGGGCTCTGAAGCCAGTGTGTTCCCAGGAGACCTGGGCTCCGTGGGGAAACGCACCAACTGCTCTCCGTGGGGCGACGTTGTCAGTGCCCAGTCTCCAATGGAGGCCCGTGTGCACAGGAGGCCACGGGCAGAGTGCCTCTTATGAAACCTAATTTGGGATGAAAGGGCTCCATCGCTGCGGAAGGCTCCAGAAGGTGGCTGCTGGCAGGTGTGGGGGGGGGGGTGGGGGCCAGGGAGCCAGTGAGAAGCCCAGACCCGGGCAGCAAGGGGCACGAGTGGGTCCAGGCGCACACACCCAGGGACCCAGCGAGAAGGGCACCAAGTCAGACGCAGGCGGGGGGGGGGGGGGGGGGGGGGGGGGGGCGGACGAGTGCCCGGCTGGGGGAGGGTCCGTCATGAAGTCCCCACTCTGTCCAGACAAGCTCCAGACAACCGAGGGCTGCAGGTCTCAGGGCGTCCAGCCGCCGCTGCCATGGAGACCCGCTGCCCCCCCACTGGGGGCCTGGTCCCTTCACCCCAGCAGCCAGTGCCTCCAAGAGGGGCCAGGGGCCATTCAGCATTTGTCAAAGGGGGTTATCACAGGTCCCCACAGGGCCTGCCTGTGGCCTCGCCACACTGCCCGCCAGCTCAGCAGTGACAGGCGTCTCTGTTCCCTGTTACTATGACTCGCCCTTGCCCCCCACAGCTCCGCAAGCCCCAGGGGGGGTGCTCAGCACTTCCCCAGCGCCTCTCAGGGAGCTTTAGACCCCTGTGCCCTGTGGAGCCGAGGACAGCGTGGGACTCCAGGTCCCCTGTGCCCTGTGTAGGGCACCAGCTCCTGGTCGCAGTCCCTGGGGTGGGGCCCTCACAAGCCCTTACAGCACCTCTGAGCATATTAGGAAAGGGGCCCTTCCCCCCACCAGTGTTCCTGCCACCAAGGGCAGGGGCTGGATCACGAGCTGGGCCCTCAATGTCACCCCCTGGGGCCACAGCATAACGTCCGCAGGCCCTGGGCACTTGTCCCCTGTGCCTGTTGGATCTGTGCACTCTGCCTCCCCAAAGGGACACCTGCCCAGCACGGCTCTGGGAAGCCAAGCAGTGTGATCTACATCCTGCCCCTCTGAGGATGGCAGTGGTCAAACAGCCTGGATTCTGGCCACTCAGACGCCTGGCCACTGGGTCCCGGGTGGGGACAGGGGATCCAGCTCATCTGCGCAGAAATCTGAGAATCTGCTCCCACCTCCTCGCCCACCATCAGGCCTCCACAGGCCTGACCCCACAGTGGGCACTCTGTCCACTCCCACGCACTCTGACCTCCCTCCAGTCACCTGTCGGCCTTCCCTGAGTTCAGCTCTTCATTTGCGCCAAGAAGTGGTTCAGGGGCCCTGGCAGGCCTGGGGGAGCAGGGGTGCAGGACAGTCTGGGTGTTGGCTGAGCCCAGGCTCCAGCAGTCACCTCCACCCCCGTGGGAGGCTCTGTGTGAGCTCCCCACATTCCAGCCAGGACAAGCTGACCAGTGGACAGATGTCCACTCTCTTGGCGACAGGAGGGGACCGGCCTCTGCAGAAAGGCCCTGAAAGGGCTGCCTGCCAGGACACGAGAAAGCCGAACGTCTGCTTCTCCCCAGCACGTGAACCTCAAAAAAACAGAGTAACAGAAGGCGCCTGTCCTATGGAGCCACAGAAGGTCCGCTCACGTGGCAGCAGCCGAGTGTTTCAAAGGATGGTTTGGGGTTTTCTCCTTATTTTTAAAGATCTTTTTAAAAATCTCTATGGACATCCACCCCTGAGAGCCAGTGCTGGGTGCATACTTCCGTGCCTCGACGCCCCTGTGCCGGCTGGGACCCGTGGGAGGGAGGAGGTGGCCCCGCCTCACATGAGCAGCTGTGCCTGGGTGGCAGCTGGGTCACGCGCCCCAGATGAGTCTCCCACCCACAGATGTGGCCACTGATCCCCTGCACGGGCCACTGCCCAGGAGCCACCCACAGCCTCACCTGCCTCTCAGGTGGCAGCAAGAGGATCCCTGGCCGTGCGAGGTGGGGAGGCAGTGAGGCCCGGTGATGTTTGGGAGGAAAGCAGTTTGCCTGCCTTCTCCAGGACTCGCTTTCTTCTATCCCCTCGTGACTCCTCCCCGCCCTCTGCACACGGCACTTCCGACCGGCTTTGAAACATTTTCAGGTTTCTGCCATGAACGAAAATGCTGTCCTGTGCCCCGTGCCCTTCAGCCACTGCCATATGTGAGCAAGTGACAACCTGGGAGCTGCTTCGTGGACAGCCTTGTTTCTCGCTGAGTACCTGCGTGAGGAGGTCCCAATTACACGACACCAAGACCCCCGAACAAAAGCTGTGTCCAGCTTTCATGGGGGCCAACCGCTCTGGAAGCCCTGGTTTGGATGGTTCCCTGGTGTCACCGCCCCAGAGGGTGACTTTGCCACCTGCATCCATGGCAGGGGCCTCAGCAGCTCGTTCCCGACAGCTTGGCTTCTAGAATAGGTTTGAAGAGGATGAAAGCTGGTATTCTAGAACATGCTCACTGCCATGTAAATAAAACGGTAGGATGACAAAAAAATCCGAAGAATTGGCGGCCCCCACTGTCTTGTTTCTCACCACCCACTCTCTTCTCAGCCCACTCCAATCTGGCTTCCAGACCCAACCAGTTTCCACCCCCGGCAGCGCCCCCGACTCCCCAAGACCACCTTGGCCAGGGACACGTCTCACACCACAGCCCAGGATGACCGCTGGCCGCTCCCTGCCAGGAGCATGTCCCTCCCCGGGCTTGGGTGATGTCCCCAGGTGGTGGTCCTTGCACTTCTCTGGCCTCTCTTCCTCCCTAAGACCTAGCTGGTCCAGGTGCCACCCTCCCCCTCACCGCCATCCATCACCTTCCTCCCTAGTCCCCCTCCGTCCCAGCTGCCTCCTTCTCTCCCACTCCTGTCCCCTCCTCTGCCCCCCTGATGTACCCACACACAGAGATCTTGTCACCGCACAAACCTTGCCTGCCACTCTCCAGCTGGAAACCCTCATGGTTGGCACTCTTCTTAGGACACAGCCTGTCCCCTGCTGGACCCCACTCCAGTGTCCCCCCTGCTCTTGGCGCCTCAGCGCCCTGATGGTCCTTTATTCCCCGAGTTGGTCACACTCACTGCCACCATCAGACTCTGCTCACAAAGTCCCCTCTGCCGGGGATTCTTGGCCCCCCCCATGAATGCGTCTTATCCCTCAGACATCACTACAGTTCCCTCCCGGGAAGGTGCTCCTGGCTCCGAGTCAGCGGGAGGCTCCCTGACGTGGGTGGGGTCAAGGTCGTGACCCTGTGGCCTGCAGTGCCCCCCAGGCAGGGACCATGCCCAGGCTGCTCACCGGTGCATCCCTGAGCCTGGCCTGCAGCTGGTGCACCTGGTGCTCGGCACACACCCTTCACCTGGTGAATCACACACACGCATACACGCACATACCTGGGCTTGACCCTTGGACACACACAGGGCTCTCATCTGGCTGTCCCATGGGAAATTGGGGGACAGGTGACTCGGAACATGAAAGAGGACAGCGGGCACCTGCGAAGCACCAGGAACGTGCTGGGCACTGCCATGTCGACGCTCCCATTTCAGCTCCGAGGGATTCTGACTCATAATCCATCCACATGCCTCGCTGGCAGGCAATACCTCCACCGGTTCCCCAGCCCCTGGGCCTGTGGACCCCTGATTCCTCCTACAGAAAAGGCAGGAGGGGTGGGGCAGGGCGGGGGTGGCAGCAGGGGCCGCAGTGCTGCCTCGGCCGCCTGCCTCCCTCTGCCTGGACCGTTCCCACAGACCTCTGCTAGTGGCACCTTCTTACCATTCAGGTCGCAGCTCCAACATCACCCCTTGGTGAAGGCCCCGGGGACCCCGCACTGGGCACTGAGGTCCCCCCTGTCCCACCCACCCCCCCCGCAGCAAACTCCCCTCTTCAGTATCACCTGGTCTCACTGGCTTGTCCATCACCTCCCCAGTGATGGTCTCCGTTTTTCATCTGTTTACTTTTTGTCCTCTCCCTCCTGCACTACAGCTCTCTACTCCCGGACGGCAGGCATTCTGGGTCCCAACAGGCACTTGGTGGGTGTTTGCTGAATGACTACAGGAAAGATGGAATGGCCTTCAGACTGTGGAACCCTTCGAACCTCCGTGCCTTCCCCAAGCGTGGCCAGCGCCAGCTGACCGAGACACACAGGACAGATGCGGGGGTCCTTCCTGACCCTGGCCAGGCCTCGAGGGTCCCGCCTAGAGCCTCAGACTGCTCACGGTGGGGAGGCTCATCTGGAAGCTGACCCAGGAGCTGCTGGCGGGACAAAGGCAGGGCTGGGGGGGGCCGCTCGCCCCCTTACCACCCAGCCCTGAGCTGAAAACCACAGACAGGAAATGGGGAAACGGAGGCCTGGTCCCCCACTAGGACAGGGCATAGGGGCCTGGTGCCTGGACATTGTGTCTTTTAGGGCCCAGGATACTCCCCTTGCTTCTCCCTGGAGGGCCTGGGCACCACGTGGCACTTCTGCTGATTTCTACCTCCAAACCCTCCCACCTCCCACCCACAACCACCCTGGCAGAGCTCAATCTAGCAAATTCTTACAGCTTCCCAGACTTGTTGTCCATTGCCAACACTCTGGCCTCCAACCATACTCTGACTGGCAGGGATGTGAACATATAGTGAGGGCCCTCATTAATAGTAAGAAGATGGGAGCCCAGAGAGGGGGAGCAGTATGCCCAAGGCACACAGCCTCTGACCCAAACATGATGCCTCCCCTGCCTCCCCCTTCTGAGTCCTGACTTTGGCCAAACAGGCCTAGGCTGCAATGAGCCAGAGCCTCAATCAGACCTGGCCCAGTGGGGAGGGTGGGGAGGGTGCGGTGCCCCAGAGCATGCCAGAAATGCATTGTGACAACTGAGTCGTGTCCGCACTGGGTTTGAGAAGCACTGGTTTGAAGGCCTTCCTGGTTATCTCTGCTTCTGGGGAAAACTTCAGCTGCAGCAAGAGAGAGTAAGGGCTCAGCCTGGGGCCGGGATCAGGGCTCAGCCTGGGGCTGGGGTCAGGGCTCAGCCTGGGGCCGGGGTCGGGGCTCTGCCTGGGTCCGGGGTCGGGGCTCAGCCTGGGCCTGGGGTCGGGGCTCAGCCTGGGCCTGGGATCGGGGCTCAGCCTGGGGCCGGGGTCGGGGCTCAGCCTGGAGCTGGGATCGGGGCTCAGCCTGGGCCTGAGATCGGGGCTCAGCCTGGGGCTGTGTTCAGGGCTCTGCCTGGGGCTGGGATCAGGGCTCAGCCTGGGCCTGGGATCAGGGCTCAGCCTGGGGCTGGGTTCAGGGCTCAGCCTGGGGCTGGGATCAGGGCTCAGCCTGGAGGAGGGGCTTAGTTTGGACCTAGGATAGAAGCCAAGAGCTCGTGGCTGGAGGTGGAATCTCTTCCCCACAACAGCCAGAGCCCATGCCATCCACGTGATCCTCTGTTGTGCTGGGAGCAGCAAGATATTTCCAACAGCTGCCCGATGTGACCCCCCCATAAAGCCATAAAGCAGAAACTGACTTTGCAATGGCCCTTTCTCCGCCTATATCCTCAGACATAAATTTAAATAAAATGGCAATTTAAATGCCTACGGCATTGAGGAGGCGGCATGGAGCTGTCTCTCCGGGCTGCGTGGGGAGACGGAATGCGGCCCTAAATCCATCCTCCTGTGCCACAGGGTGAAGGTCAGCGCTGGGGCAGGGGGGGGTGACCAGCCCTTGGCAGATGGAAGGGATGCAGGGACCTGCGTCTTCCCCTCTGAGCCCCCTGCTGGCCCTGGTCCCCAGGAGGGCTGAGAAGCACACTCAGTCACCTTAGGAAAGTGCTGCAGCTCAGTTTCCACCCCTGGGAAAACGGGGAGCTATGCAAGGTCTATTTTGTACACTGTTTGTGAGACTTACAGGGATGCATGCTTGTAAACGCCCTGCCTGCTTCCGCTGTGGCTCCCGCCGCGGCCCCCAGGCACTCTGACAGGGGCCTTAGCTGATCTGACTTGTGCCAGAGCCACGCCTCTCAAACCCAAGCGACTGTGCCGCAGAGTCCCCAGGGCTTCTGATGCAGCAGGACTGGGGTGGGAACTGAGCCGGTGCTGCTGTGGGGACCACACTTGGAGACCCACTGTGCTGGACAAAGCCCACCCAGGGCAGGGCAGGGGGAGGGGACGTGTCAGGAGCAGTGGTGGGGGTGGAAGCAGGAAGACAAGCTGGAGGGGTCCGCCTGCGTGGGAGCATGGGGGAGGGGAGGAGCTGCCATGCCTCGGCCCTGCCCAGCCCTTGGGGACCATCTCAGCGTCACCCATACAGAAGCCACTCAGTCATGGCGCCGTGTGCTCACTGCACTGGGCGGGGCGCCCATGTCAACACTGCCTGGCCTTGGGTTCCTGCCAGCATTTGTCTACAGCGACTCACTTCTTCCTCACTGCAGCAGCCTGGGTGCACAGCTCCACTTACAGGTGGACAAACCAAAGCTCAGGAAGCTGGGGACCCACGATGGCCTCTTGGCCAGGGAGTCGCAGCAGCTCGCAGAACCCAAACCCTGAGCTTCCTTCCCAAACCTCTCTACCTAATCCTTCTCCCTTCAAACGCAGACTCAGTTTCCAGCCAGGTCCCCAGTCCCAGTACCTGGAAATACATGCCAAATCCACAGTGCCCTTAATCCAGTCCCAGACAAACCTGGACCTGTGTCCCTGCGTTCCTTTCGCTCCCCCCTCGCAGCTCCACCCTCGGCACAGCCAGGCCTCCCTGTCTCCACACTGCAGCCCCAGAGGAGCCTGCGGGCTGCTATCAGGAGCACCGGCGGATTTTATGAGTGGCCTTTGCCAAGATTTGCAGCCTGGCACTAAAAGGCAGATGCAATTCAACAACAGTGAGAAAGGAAATTGGTTACAGTGATGAGCTCCCGGGGGCCTGTGTGTCCCCAGCCCCCTTATGGGGTGGGTGGCGGGGGGATGTGAGGATAGCAGCCAGTTGTCAGAGGTGCTGTCAGGATGGCATCAAGATGGCATGACTGGGGAACCCATAGGCCAGCGAGGAGTAAGATGGCTCGGAGCTCCCCAAGGAGCAGTGTGTAGGCAGTACTCACAGGTGCGTATTAACAGGTGTATGAGGAACAGGCTTAGGGATTTATAGAAAGCTTTGCAAGTGGCAGGGACTTGTTGGTCGTTGAGGGAAGGACCTGCAGGACCAGGAAGTCAGCTGCAAGCAGAGACAAGGATCAGGCGCTCCGTGTGGATCCATGTGGAGCAGTGGTGAGCTAGGAGGTCTTACTGGTCTGGGTTCAGGGTCAAGGTTGTTCCCCAGGCTGCATGCAAAGTTCTCAGTAGCTTGGGTCCAAGGATGCGCTTAGGTCAAGGTGGAGCCAGGGCCGTGGATGCCAGACGCTGAGGAGCCTGGAGAACTCAGCGCAGAGTATTCACGTAGACGGCACAGACATGGCTGAGGCAAGCGGCCAAAGACTAGAGGGGGTCCACAAGCAGCATGCTGGAATGCACCTCCTTTTCCTCAGCCAGGGTCCCTTTCCTACAGTCTGGATAAGGTCACTCGGGCTCCTCCCTGCCCAGGTCACTCCAGCGCCCTCTCTGAGGGGCTCAGCCATGGGCCAGACTTCTCTATTTCCTTCCACCAGCCCCCAGCAGACCTCACTAGTTCCCACCAGCCATCCATGAGCCAAAATGAGCCTCTATCTAAATCCATTCTTCGTTTCCACCTGCCCTGACCTGCTTCCTTCTCTCCACCTCCTGCCAACCCCAATGAGGGCCCTGCCCTCACCCAGCAACACACCACCCTCTGGGACTGAGACAGAGGGTAGCCATTGCTGCTGGTGACTTGGGGTAACACCAGGCAGACGAGGGGGCAAAGGAAGCCAGACAGCAGGCGACACAAAGCTAAACACTCAGCCTCCTTTTCTATAATCCCCTTAGCCTCTTGGAGAACAGACTGGCTCTAGGAGTATCGCCTGGCACATCCTGTGATGGGGCAGCAGGGGGAACCAGGGGGCCATGCTGAAAGGACGCAGGAGCCAAGCCAAGGAGCTCCTATGGTCAAAACTGGAACAATTGGAGCGAGACACTAAATTACAAGAGTGTTGCATTTTAACCCGCAACAAAATAAATGTCCGCGAGTCCACACTGGCATAAACAAATAAGTGAATAAAGAATGAAATGAAGAATATTTCTAATTAACACATGTAGAAGTAACGAGGGGAATAGAATGGCGGCATTAGAACGCAGCAGGAATCGTCGCAGCCGGCAAGATGCTCAAAATAATGAACGATCTTTGGAGAGGCAACAATGTCTTTGCAGAATCTCAAAGTAGCTCCCCAGAGATATTTACTAATTCCAAGGAGAAAAATAGTAACTTTACAGTGACTTTTTAACAATAGTAGCTTTGCTGTAGAGAAGCCCAGCGGACACGAGTGCAGTGACCAGGTGACCGTCACCTCGGGCCTCTTGACATCATGCCTCCCGATAGGACATAATGACAAGGACACCTCACTTTTCTCATATGCCTGCCAATAAATGCATAGCCTCCATCTAATCACGAAAAATATATTTGACAAACCCAAATTGGGGGACATTCTATGAAATAACTGGCTAACACAGTCCCAAAGGCAGAGGCAAGGACAGAATAAAGAAACGGGTACGGACAGGTACAGACGGGAGAGACTAGGAGACTTGACAACAAACGCAAGGTGGCATCTAGGGCAGGGTTCTTGGGGTGGTCCTGGGGGCGGTCCTGGGCGGGGTCCTGGGGGCGGTCCTGGGCGGGGTCCTGGGGGCGGTCCTGGGCGGGGTCCTGGAGGTGGTCCTGGGGGCGGTCCTGGGGGCGGTCCTGGGGGCGGTCCTGGGCGGGGTCCTGGAGGTGGTCCTGGGGGCGGTCCTGGGGGCGGTCCTGGGGGCGGTCCTGGGCGGGGTCGTGGGGCGGGGCAAGGACATCAGTGGGGAACAGGTGAGACCCAGTGAGGTCTGTGGTTGATTAACTGCATATCCAGGTCTATCCCCCACTCTCGCTAATTGTGCTCCGATCACGTAGGACAGAAACATTAGGGGTGGGGGCACACAGAAAATCTCTGTTCTGTTGTGCGACTTTTCTTTTCATTTTAAAATTATTTTGAGTGAAGGAAGCATCTTTTCAGCCACATCTGCATGTTGGACTCTGGTTGGCTCTAGTGGCTTGGCCCTCCCTCTGCCTCTCTCCTCCCTCCCCCACCCCCTCTTCCTGAGCAGAGCTCTCTAACCTTGCCTGCCTCAAGAGGCTCATTCAGATGTGGTTCCAAATGCAGATGGTTCCTTCCCCAAGAGGAGCTCTGGCACCATCTGTAAAGAAATCTTCCTAACCCTGTGACCTGCCATCAGCCCTTTGGGGGAAACCCCACACTCACCGCCCCCAGAAGAACCAAGGAAAGTCCTGGCTCTGTCTGTCATGTCCCTATGAAGATGACGTCTGCGGTGGGCAGGACAGCCCTGGCAGACAGTGCTGTAGCCCGAGGCCAACTCATAGCCACTAGCAAATCTATCGGTAGCTGCCTTAGGGTCAGAAGCCCCTCCCTGGCCGGGAGTGCCAGCCATGTGACTATGGCAGCCTACCAAAAAGAAATTCTCACCCAAATGATTCCACCATCTCCCATCTCCCCTTCTATTTAACCTCATCTCACATTTTCCACTTACAAATTCCTTCTAAAGAATTTCCCAGTGATTCCCTCCCCCACTCAGAGGAATTCAATCAGGGGACACATCAACAGCCAGAGGCGGAAAAGAGAAAACCAAACCGCCACCTGTGAACTTCTGTCCCCATGTTTCCTTCCAGAAAGGCTCGCTCAACTTCCGGAAACACAGAAACGCCCCAGAACTGCGAATCTCCTGCCCTAGGCCTCTCCCCACCCCTGTCCTCCAAGTACTGAACCCCTAATGAGCAAACGCAGGACCTGAGTCATTTCAATCCAATCAAGGAGGCAGCAGGAGGTATCTGTGAAACAGGCTGTATGACTCCACACTGGGAAACAGATTAATAAACCATTATGACAAGCAAGCTGGCCATTAGCATGAGAATGAGGCTTGGGAGCTAATTGAAGCCATCAGCAAAATGTCAGTGCCTTCTTGAGGTATGAAATATTAATTGCACCCAAGCCCCAGCTGGAGACACAGGTGGGGCTTCTTCTCCTGGGACAAGGTCAGGGTCACTAGTGGGGGTCACCCACCAGCTGGGGCAGTGGCCTTCTCCAGAGGGGCATGGGTTTGGTTACAGGTGTGGCCATTTCTTGGTCTACTTCAAGACAAGAAAGAAATCCTTGTGAGTGTAGGGGAGCTCTGCCCCTATTCTTATGGGGTCTCAGCTGGGGGTGGGTCCTGTGTCCCTGGGAGGTGGGATTCAGGGCTGCCTCTTCTGTTGAATTTCAGCTGTGAGGTACCTACCCCAGGGACTTTGAACCAATCTGGAGGTGAATTGCGTGTCTCACAGCATGGAGCACGGCCATTCCAGACCCCAAAAGCAGCCTTCGGCCAGCTGACCCTTCTCTCCATCCCTCGGCTGGCAACCTGAGAGCCCCGTCCTCCAGCCCAGGCCCTTCAGCCAGCTCCGGGCATGATGGCCATGTGGGATGGGGTAGCAGCCCCTGTGCTGGTCACGGCTTGTCTCAGGTAAGCTGTGCGCTCGTGAACGGCCACACGCCTATCTCTCTAGGGAAAACATGAATCCACGTAGGACAGCTCCAGGTAAGATGATAACCAGGTACACTGAACCCAGGTAGGTGGCTCCAGGTGGAATGAACCCAGGTAGGTGGCTCCAGGTAGAATGAACCCAGGTAGGTGGCTCCAGGTGGAATGAACCCAGGTAGGTGGCTCCAGGTGGAATGAACCCAGGTAGGTGGCTCCAGGTGGAATGAACCCAGGTAGGTGGCTCCAGGTGGAATGAACCCAGGTAGGTGGCTCCAGGTGGAATGAACCCAGGTAGGTGGCTCCAGGTGGAATGAACCCAGGTAGGATGGCTCCAGGTGGAATGAACCCAGGTAGGATGGCTCCAGGTGGAATGAACCCAGGTAGGTGGCTCCAGGTGGAATGAACCCAGGTAGGTGGCTCCAGGTAGAATGAACCCAGGTAGGTGGCTCCAGGTAGAATGAACCCAGGTAGGTGGCTCCAGGTAGAATGAACCCAGGTAGGTGGCTCCAGGTGGAATGAACCCAGGTAGGTGGCTCCAGGTGGAATGAACCCAGGTAGGTGGCTCCAGGTGGAATGAACCCAGGTAGGTGGCTCCAGGTGGAATGAACCCAGGTAGGTGGCTCCAGGTGGAATGAACCCAGGTAGGATGGCTCCAGGTGGAATGAACCCAGGTAGGTGGCTCCAGGTGGAATGAACCCAGGTAGGTGGCTCCAGGTGGAATGAACCCAGGTAGGTGGCTCCAGGTGGAATGAACCCAGGTAGGTGGCTCCAGGTGGAATGAACCCAGGTAGGTGGCTCCAGGTGGAATGAACCCAGGTAGGATGGCTCCAGGTAGAATGAACCCAGGTAGGTGGCTCCAGGTGGAATGAACCCAGGTAGGATGGCTCCAGGTGGAATGAACCCAGGTAGGTGGCTCCAGGTGGAATGAACCCAGGTAGGATGGCTCCAGGTGGAATGAACCCAGGTAGGATGGCTCCAGGTGGAATGAACCCAGGTAGGTGGCTCCAGGTAGAATGAACCCAGGTAGGATGGCTCCAGGTAGAATGAACCCAGGTAGGTGGCTCCAGGTGGAATGAACCCAGGTAGGATGGCTCCAGGTGGAATGAACCCAGGTAGGTGGCTCCAGGTGGAATGAACCCAGGTAGGATGGCTCCAGGTAGGATGATTCTGATCGTCAGAGCTGTGGTTTGCGTTACTATGTATTTCTTCAGCAGAGTCCACCTGGAGTGATGCATCTAGTAGCTGCAAACCCCCATGCTGAGAAAAGGTAGGGGGCAGCCAGGGCTGGCGGGCAGAACACAGCTCCTATTGTCAGAGGAAGGCTGGCCCAGCAGAATGGCTGACCAAAGACTGCAGGCCAATGGTGGGACCCCAACATCAATCCAGGCTGCAGGGGACGGGGTTCCTATGGGACCAGGGGAGGCAGTCCTGCTGGGCACAGGACAATCTCAGAGGAGGGGGGCAGGTCCTCATGCCCCTCCCAGTGTGGTGACTGTTCCTGGCCTCTTCCCATTTGTCATAGCAACCACACTTCTCAAAAAGTGCCCAACCCTCTGTTAAGTGTTAGATGTTGTGACATTGACCTTACATTTTCCAACACCACCACCAACAACAAAAAGCTGCTCTCTGCACTGTACACCTGAAGCTGAACAATAATGAATGCCAACTATAATATTATATATATGTATGTATATATAGGTATGTATACATTTACAAGAGGCTGAGTACAGCATTGGGAGTGGAGATAGTGGAAATGGGATGGCTCGGTGCGATGTCAGAGAGATAGTGGATGGGGGGCGGGGGGTCCACAGTGTGAGGGATAGAAATGATAAACGTCTAAGTAAAAAAAAAAAAAAAAAAAAAAAAAAAAAAAAAAAAAAAAAAAAAAAAAACTGCTCTGCACCGTGGCATTTTTTAATTAAGGTGAATTAAAATTACTCTGTTTTGAAGATGTTTTAAAGACGGCTGTGACAGCCTGGAGATCATCACCGCCCTTCTGGAGCGCCATCTGACCCCCGCCCCAATGCAGTCTGTGGTTCACCCTCCTGCGGGGACCCCAGGACAGGACGCCCTGACACGTGGGCACCCCCATCTCCTGCTGGGGTTGGCATGGATGCCACCTTTGGGGAGGAGCAGCATGCCTAGCACTTACCAAAAGCCTGACTGATACACATGCCATCCCCAGGGGACATTGCCGTGCTGTGCCAAGGGATACAGCACAGTGACCTCAAACACTGTACACCAGGTGCAGGAAGCCAGGCACTGCCCCTGATATATCGTAGGACACCATTTATGTGAAAGCTGAGAAGAGGCAAATTCATGGAGACAGGAGGCAGCTCCACGGTTGCCAGGGGTGGAGGAGGGGAATGGAGGTGAGAGCTCATAGGGCCGGGGTGGGGGTCCTTTTGGGGTGACGGAACTATTGTCCAGTTGGTTGTGGTGGTGGCTGCACAACTCTGTGACTACACTGAAAATCACTGAATTGTACAGCATGTGAATTATATGTCAACAAAATCATTTTTTAAAACCATTACACAATAATAATATATTCATTCTGAAATATACCATGTTTCCCTGAAAATAAGACCTAGCCAGACAATCAGCTCTCGTGTCTTTTGACGAGCAAAAATTAATATAAGACCCGGTCTTATTTTACTATAAGACCAGGTCTTTATAATATAATATAATATAATGCAATACTAGGTCTTAGATTAATTTTTTTTTAAAGATTTTATTATTGGGGAAGGGGAACAGGACTTTATTAGGGAACAGTGGGTACTTCCAGGACTTTTTTCCAAGTCAAGTTGTTGTCCTTTCAATCTTAGTTGTGGAGGGCACAGTTGCCGTTGCTAGTTGCAGGAGGCGCAGCCCACCATCCCTTGCGGGACTCGAGGAGTTGAACTGGCAACCTTGTGGTTGAGAGCCCACTGGCCCATGTGGGAATCGAACCGGCAGCCTTCGGAGTTAGGAGCACGGAGCTCCAACCGCCTGAGCCACCGGGCCGGCCCTCTTATATTAATGTTTGCTCCAAAAGACACATTAGAGCCCATTGTCTGCCTAGGTCTTATTTTCAGGGAAACACGGTATATATACACACATATACCTTCTGACCTAGCAGTTCTGCTTCTAGGAATTTTGCCGGAGGAAATAATGAAGGATGTGCATACAGGTGTTGTCATATTTAAAGACCCCACTTGAAATGTCCGATGAGAGGGCTTTAAATGAGTTCTGGGCGTGCGCTCACCTGGATTCCACCCAAACAGTAAGTAATTCACAGCGACGTGGCACAAATGCATCTGTTGACCTAAGTACGTGTCCATGGCAAATCGCCGAGTGACAGGACCAGGTACAGCCAGGGTGGACACTGTGGCATCGTGTGCCCCATGCCCACAGGAGAAAGTCCCTAAGTTATAAGTGGGGCTACCACCACGTGAGGGGCTGGCAGCCTTCTCCCTCCTCTTGTCAGTTCTCAGGATTATCTAGGTTTGCTCTCATGACCAGGATTACTGGTATAATAAACCCATACGAGCTACATTTGCAGATGGTGGGACAGAGGGACAAGTCAAGAGCTCTAGTGCAGAGAAGAATGGTTTTGCTTTGAACAAACTTAGAGTGGGGGGGGCTGAGCCAATCCCCCCAGCACAGACTGCTCTTGGAGCCCAGGACCTGGGTGAGCCCTGCCCCTCTGGTCCCTGTCCTGTGTAAAATGCAAGACATAGATCCCACCTGGAATCCCAGCTCCCATGGCTGAGCCCCGACACAAGAGGCCAACTGTGGATGTGGGCAGCCAGCTCCCTGGGGTCCTCGGTGTCCCAGGGTCCCCAGCCTGGATGACGCACTCTGCCCTGGGAACCACAGGCCTGCACTGGGCCCCCACCCCCACCTCGTCCTACACATTATTTCCTGCTAATCAGCGTCACTGGGCCCCAAGAGATGCCAGCCCGAAGCCCCACCAGCTGCTCGAGGAGCCGCTCCCCTGTTCCGGGCACGCTTGACTGGGTTTGGGAAGAATGGGCATAAGCGGAGCTGACAGCCCCATCTGCGTCCTCCAGGCACAGAGCCCCGCCCAACATCCAGGCCCACCAAGCTGGGCAGCGGCCTCCCAGCCGAGGCCCAGGCCCACCTCCCCGAGCTGCAGGGGACACAGTCAGGACCCACCACCCAGACACCAGCCTGGGGGAGGGGGGAGGCCGGACACTCCCTGCAGATGGTGGCATGCACCAGTGCAGAGGGACAGTGACACCTGTGCCAACTAGAGCGATGGCTGTAATGTTAGTTGAGCGCTCGCTCGCTGAGGGCTTTGATGGGCTGTTTCTTTCAATCCTCACGCCAGCCGGCACCCCCTTTACAGATGAGGCGACTGAGGCTCAGGAAGGTGGTCGTCCAGCTGGGCCCAGATTCCAGGTGGCCTGAGTCGGGAACCTGTGCTCCCAGGCATGAAAAGGGTCTTGGACGCCCGACTCCGGGGGTCACCAGGAGCCCACAGACTTCCGGACTGGGGCAGGAGCAGGGCAGCCCCTTCCCCATAGAGGCAGGGGAGGCTCCATCTGAAATCCGACAGAGACAGCAGCTGGGGTAACTGGCGGCTCCTGAGTGGAGGCTGGAGTGGGGCAGGCCAGCTGGGAGCCTGGGCCCGGCCTGGCTGGAGGAGGAGAGGAAGGGCCTGTCCCAGCTTGGCTTCCCAGGAAACAGATTCCCTCTGGGTGAGAGGTCAGCATGCAGGCTTATTGGGAAGGGCCTTGGAGGTTGGCCTGTAAGGAAGGCAGGGTGGGCAGAGGGCACGCTGGTCTGCAGTGGGGGTGCAGCAGCTGCTGCCTCAGCAGACCACACAGGATGGGGTGGGGTGGTCTCTGGAGCTAGGCTGGCCCCGCAGAGTTGCCCCACATTGAGGCGAGAGAGGCAGGCCTTTGCACCCCCTGCATCCTCTAGTCATTGGCACAGGCTGCCATCTTGGACCAGACACATCCCAGTGGAAAAGGGCAGTGGGTAGCTGCTGTGAGTGGGTTTTACCAGCAGCTGGAGGGTGGGTGCTGGGGCCGGAAGAGGGAAACCAGGTGGGGTGACACAGTATCCCCTGGGGACCATGAGGGTACAGAACTCAGCCAGGATCAGGGCACCCCATTCTGCCCAGAGGGGGTAGGGCCAAGGCCAGGCCCCCAGGGCTCCCTGGGATCGGTCTCCTGGACTATGGTAATTTTTAGAGGAAGCTAATGCAGGCCAGTGGGGGCCCACTGCCCTAAACCCAGCACCCCTTTGCCTCTCCCACTCAGCCTGGTCAGGCACCTGGGGGCCGTGCCCGCCTCAGCCGGGACAGCCGGTGCTGGGCCAGAGCACCACGCCTGTACAAGCTGTACTTTTCCTCTTTGTAAGGATATTAGGGCTCATTCTGGGGAATCCAAACCATCCAGCTGAACAGAAAGCAAAAGCCTCCCTGGCCTCCACCCAGAGAGAGCCTGCTGAAGGCTCAGTGCCCCCTCCCCTGTGGTGGGCAGACCTAGAAGATTCCACAGGAATAGTTTGCTCTCTGCTCTGCCCTCATTCCGCTTGTTTCACTATCAATATGCTATCTGTGGGAACAAGGGGACACTCAGCCTTTCTGAGTACAATCGTCACAGCCTCAGGGACCTGCCTGGGTGCCGAGGCCCGTGCAGCAGGTTGGGAGGACAGGTGGCGTCCGGTTGAGCAGACAGGAACCCGAGCTAGCCAGCCAGCCCACCAGGCCAGGTCCATCCCCCCTTCCCGGAAGCAGGGTCGGTGCGGGGGTCTGTTGACCTTATGCTGTGACCTTGTCTGGTAAGCAGGAAAGCTCTCGGGAATGCTGGATGGTGGGAGGTTGGAGCCCAGGAGCCAGAGACGGCCCGGTTGCAGGAACTTCTTACCTCGATCAATAGCTATTTCTCTGTTCCAAATTACTTTCTTTTCCCCCTGAAGCCATCAGAGGCACCTGCTGCCAATCAGCTATGACACTTTAAAGAAATGATGTTGAAATTTTCAGACTCGGGAGGGTTCTCTGGTCCACTGTTTGTTCAGCCGTCTCGGCAATGCCAGCGCAGAGAGAAAAGACAGAGGAAGGGCTAATGGACTAGGCTGGCGGCTCAGCTCCAGCCACAGCGGGGCTGCTACTGCGTGCATGAGTCCGCGGGTCCCCAGAGCAGGCCTGGTGGGGCCTCCACACAATGGGGGCGGGGCCAGACCTCGGCACTGACCTTACCCTCCCCTTCATGGACCCCACGTAGCTGGCCCCCGACTGGCTGGGGCCATGCACTGGGTACAGGACGGCAGAGACGACAGGCACAAGCGCCCTGCCCTCCAGGAGCAGAGAGAGGAGGGGAGGCCACACAGAAGCAACTCTCAGAGGGGTTACAATAGTCCAGTTGGGGCAGTGTGCTCACAGCAAGAGGGAGGCCATCCGTCGGGGTTCAGGGACCCCGATCCTCTAAGCATGGCCAGGAGGTCGCAGGCAGGATATCCCTGTGATGGACTCGTGTTCCACCTGTGCCCAACTGTAGTGGATTAAATGGGGGCCCTCGAAAGACATGGCCAGGTCCTAACCCCTGGAATGTCTAGATGTGACCTTATTTGGGAAAAGGGTCCCAAGCCAGGGCAACGGCGACTCTTGCCTGGAATGTTTGTGTTTTAAAGAGGAGCCCCGGACATCCACAGGCAAAGCAACGAATGTGGATACTGACTTTAAACTGTCCTACACATTACCTCAGAATGGATCCTAGACCGGAATGGAAAACACAGAACTGTGAAACTCCTAGGAGATGACATAGAAATCTAGATGACCTTGGGTGTGACGATGCCCTCTTTGACACAACACCAAAGGCACAATGCACGAAAGAAAAAAAAAATCATTAAAATCAACAACTTCTGCTCTGCAAAAGACACTGTTCACAGAATGAGAGAAAAGCCACAGACTGGGAGAAAATATTTGCAAAACACTTTCCTGATAAAGGACTGATATGCAAAACATGCAAAGAACTCTCAAAATTCAACAGTAAGAGAACAAAAACAGTTCAAAAATGGGTAAAACATCTGAACAGACCCCTCACCAAAGAAGACATACGGATCTTCTCAGGTGAGTAAGCGTTTGAGAAGATACCCCAGTGCTCTCAGCGGTCCCCCGGATCTGTCTCTTGCTTCAACAGTGTTTGATGGAACAGACCCTGGGACGCCCCTTCTTCCAGCCTCCAACCACCCTCCAACTTCTTTTCCAGTCTCAACCTTCATTCGGAACCAACTCAGCCATCCTCAGCCTCCGAGACCAGCCAACACCGTTTTCTGAGCTTAACTCTTTATTGCCAGGCAACCCTGAGTACCCAAGTTTGTCAGAATTACTCCACCGAGATGGAGGCTGCTGTGATCCGCCTGGTCCACCTGCACCTGCGAGCCTCCTACACCTACCTCTCTTGGGGCTTCTATTTCGACTGCTACGATGTGGCTCTGGAGGGCGTGAGCCACTTCCTTCCCCGAGTTGGCTGAGGAGAAGTGCAAGGGCGCTGAGCATCCCTTGAAGTTGCAAAACCAGCGTGGCAGTCGCTCCCTCTTCCAGGACCTGTAGCAGCCTTCCCAAGATGAGTGGGTAAAACAGGATGCCATGGGAGCCGCCATGGTCATGGAGAGGAAGCTGAACCAGGCCCTTTTGGATCTGCAGGCCCTGGACTCTGCCCGCACGGACCACCGTCGCCGTGACTTCCGGGAGAACCACTTCCTGGATGAGGAGGTGAAACTCATCAAGAAGATGGTGACCACCTGGCTACCCTCTGCGGCCCAGCCAATCCCCAGGCCGGGCTGGGTGATTACCTCTTCAAAAGGCTCACCCTCGAGCACGACTAGGAGCCCTTGGAGCCCAGAGGCCTTTGAGGGGCCCCTCTGCGTCCCCTGGTGTTGGGCTTCTGCCTGCACCTCTCCCTGAAACCAGCAGGCAGCCTTCTGACCACCCTGGAGCCCTCTGCCATGCCCTGGACCAAATTGAAACAATAAAGCTTTTTGCAGCAAAAAGAAAAAAGAAAAGATGCCCCACATCACATGTCATTAAGGAGCCAGACACCATTCCAAGTCTCTCCGAAAGGCCAGAATTTGGAACTCTGACCACACCCAGTGCTGGGAGGATGTGGACCCAAGAACCCCATTCATGGCTTGTGGGGATGCAGGTGGTGCAGCCACTGAGGGAGACGGTTTGATGGTTTCCCACAAAACTAGACCTACTCTTACCATTTGATCCAGCAATTGTGCTCCATGGTGTTTACCTAAATAAATTGAACATTTGTGTCCCCCAAAAACCTGCACGTGGATGTTTACAGCAGCTTTATTCATAATTGCCAATACTTGGAAGCCACCAAGATGTCTTCCAGTCGGTGAATGCATAAATAAAATGTAGTACATACAGACCGTGGAGTATCATTCAACGTTTAAGCAAAGGAGCTATCAAGTCAAGAAAAAAAAAAGGAGGAACCTCAAATGCGTATTAGTGAAAGAAGCCAGAGTGAAAGGCTACACACTGTATGATTGTAACTGTATGACAGTCTGGAAAAGGCAAAACTATGGAGACAGTAAAAGGACCAGTGGTTGCCAGGGGTTAGGGGGCGGGGGGATGAATGGGGGAGCACGGGGGGTATTTAGGGCAGTGAAACTACTGTGTGTCATACTGTAACGACGGATACGTATCATTACGTGATTCTGAAAACCCATAGAATGTACAACAGGAAGAGCTAATCCTCCACGCAACTCCACTCAACTTTCCTATAAACCCAAGGCTGCTTAACAGAAAGTCTATTAGTTTAAATTTTGAAAGAGGAGCCCAAAAGAAAGAAGGCAGAAGGAGCCATTTCAACCAGCAGGAGGGCCTTTCTCCTGGTCCTGGCAGCAGGGGAATGACCTGGCCCTCCGCTCAAGGCCAGTGCCACTAAGCTTGGGTCTGCAATGGTTGGCCTGGAATGTTTGCAATCAAACGGCCCTCCAGTGTTGACCACAGGAGGGCAGGGGTCCTGAGCCTCACCGCGCAGGTTTCCAAGGACCTTTGCTCACTTTCTCTGAGTCAGCACCCATTCATTCATTCATTCATTCATTCAAAAAGTTGATGGCGTGCCCACCGAGTGTCTGGCATGTCATACCTCCACTTGTTCATTCATAGACTCCTCTCCTTCATGCACTCACTTTGTCATTTTCTTTGTCTGGGAAGAAAGCAGGTATGAACTTCTGCCTGCCCCAGACACACGGAGCGTGAGTCCTGAGGAGGCTGCGGGATGGAGGAGGTTTCCTGACTCCCGTTACCAGGGATATCGTTTCAGAAGAGCCGCCCAGAGGGCCGTGGGCAGGGGCACCTCACGCCAGGAAGGCGCTCCTTACCAGACGCGGCTGACAGAAGGAGCCTGGGGACGGGGAAGCTGCTGGTACCGCCACTGAGTCGAGCAGTTGGGCTGGAACTCGCCATTGGAAGCAGGTCTGCCAGCTGGAGCAGAGGGGACCAGGCGGCAGCAAGGGTCACCGCCCTGGTCAGCTGGCATGCGTCCAGGCCGTTCACACTTGTTTCCTGGTGGCTACTGTCTACAAAAGACACACCGACATCCAGTTGCTCACCTGTGCATTTTAATTCGCTAATTCATATTCGTACACCACTCATTTTTCTAGTGTTTGATGAACACCTACTATGTGCCAAGCACATGTATTTATGAATCAACGCATGCACAGACGTCAGGCGTTCATGTAGGTGTTCAGCCCCATAGGTTGTTGGGGCTTGCAGGGCCTTACTTTCAGAGGGTCAGGGGCCAGTGGGAGAGCAGGAAATGCTTCCTGAGCAGGGCAGGCACGGCGCGGAGTTGCCCTAAGATGCGTGGATAGCGGCCACAGTAGTAACTCCCAGGCACCAACCGCAGAGAGCTTTCCAGTGGCTGAGGTCATGCCACCACCCAGGGAGCGGGCGGGCGCGCAGCCGGCCTCTTGCCCATGGGGTCCAATTGGAGCAGGCTGAGGGCCATCGTGACCGGCCTGGCTTGGCCTCGCAATGCCCAGTGACAGGCCCACTGCGGCCAGTGCGGCAAGAGCTGGCTTTACAATGAAACATTCATCACTACTGGCAAAGCCAAGCCCTGAAATACAGTCTGGAGAAGAAAAAAAGAGTGAGCAGGCATTTAATAGTTGTGTGAGCAATGCTTTATTTGGAAGTGAATTCATTCTGACAGCGTCCCAGCCAGCAAGTATCAGGGCCCGGCCAACCAGTCCTGCCAATTACAGGATCATCTCTCGTTTCTGTGGCATCAAGGAGACGGGTTCGCCAACGGGCACTCCCGGGCAAGGCACAGGCGCAGCCGCGGGGTATGGCCCACGGTCCTCCACTTAAGGGGCGCCCATGAAATTTGAACGACATCCTCAGTTTTGCCAAAGAGCATCCTGTCGAGTGGAGCGTGGAGATTCTCCAGTCTGGCTGAGCCGCCCCTACCTCCCTTAACCAGCTTCCCCAGCTCAGGAAACACCCCGCACCGCTGCCTCCATCTCCCCAGAAGGCTGCCTGGGCACCCCCAGGCCATGGCCCTCCAAGGCTGCTGCCCACAAGCGTCTCCCAGACTCAGACTTCCTGGGCAGCCCCAGTGCAGCCCCGCTTCCAGTTCCGTTCCCCTGGAAGCCCTCCCCAGCGCACAGGCCCCCCACCCATCACCAAGCCATGCCAGAGCCTGTTCTCACGGGATGTGCTCTCGGCCTCTCGTCCCAAGGACCAGTGTCCCTCTGGAAAGGGCCACCTCCTGCCTGCATGGCCCTCTGGGTTGCTTTTCAGAAGTAATTTCCATGTAATGAGAACACAGAGAAAGCTCATTATTTCAGACACCGCTAATTAGGGGTTTGTGATCAGCCTGTCTGAAGCCAGCACAAGGTGACATTTGCTTTCTCTACAGAGAGTGCAAATTAACAACCAGACAAGATTGTGGGGACCTTTAAAAAGCCGGCAGCAGCTCCTGGCCAGCGGTTGGCAGCCATCAGGGCACTAATTATGAGTCTTTCTTCCTTTGTCAGTATAGGAGGGCCTGGGACAAAAGGGTGGCCGGGACACTGCTGTCCCACCCCGTGGGCAGGCTCATTCATGTTCCCCCTCAAGAGACCCCACAGCAGCCCTGGGAGGGTGGCACGAGGATTAGACCGGTCCCATTTCACAGACATGGAGACTGAGGCCCTACCAGGGGAGGGGTCCTGCAGCTCCCACACAGAGACCAGCAGGCCCCACTGCCTCAGGGTCCCGCCCCCTCCCCCCGCCCCCTCTCCCCCGCCACCCTGGCAGTAAGTGGATTCAGACTCCCCTTCTCTAGCTCTGCCAAATTCTGCACCATCTGGAAATTGGGAGGATGAGGGCAAAGAGACGCTTCTCCTCTAAATCGTGAGGTCCTGGGGTCCACAGAGAGGCGAGGTAAGGGGGCACCGTGTGAGCAAGACTTGGAGATATGTTGCTAGAGGCACATAGTGAGGGCCAGGCAAGGGGAGCCATGGAAGGTTCCAGAGCAGGAGCCGCTGTGGGTATCTAGGAGCCCCAGCCTCCACACACAAGGGAAGCGAAGGGAAAGGAGAACCGCCCCCAGGAAGAGAAGAAAGGGGAGCCAAACAGGAGGGAGGGGGTGGATATTGGGGCCATTTCCTGAAAATTCCCGCTCCCCCAAGTTTTACCATGGAAACCATGGGCCCACACCGCCGGTTGTCACCCACTCCTTCTGCTCCAGGTGGCTGGGAGACGTGACACCTACGTGAACAATCCCACACCCGCTCTGGGGCAAGGCACCCATGGGTGCTGCGTAGATCTGTCCACACCCAAGTCCACGACTAAGGGGCCATGCTGGGGGGTGGGGATAACAGGGAACCTGGTCAAAGTCACATCCGCCCCAGGGGGGCGTGCTCTGAGGGCAGTGCTGTGGTCCTGTTGCAGAATCCTCTGTCCCACCCTCCCGCCTCCCTGCAGGCAGCTGTGGCTGCAGGAGACGTCAGTGGGGCCAGCATGCTGGCAGTCACAGGAGGCAGACCCTCCCAGACCTACATGACCTTTCCCCTCCTGCGGCCTGCACCAAATCCCGAGCCACACAGGGTCTCCACCCTGTGTCCCACAGTCTTAAAGCCCCTCCTGCTGACGGAGGCCCAAAGGAGGCGTCTGAGCCCTTGGTCGGTCAGTAGCGGGTAGTCAGCTTGGGTGGAGGCCCATGGCCTCCTACTCCAGAGGCCTTCGGCTGACTGATTGCCTTCAGTCAATCAGTGAGGGAGAGGCGGGGCTGGGCGGGGCTGGCGAGGGGTGGGCGAGGCTAAGGTGAGGCTGTAGGTGCGGCTGGGCGGGGCTAGAACGAAGTTGTAGGTGCGGCTGGGCGGGGCTGGGTTGGCTGGGCGGAGCTAGGAGAAGTTGTAGGTGCGGCTGGGCGGGGCTGGGTTGGCTGGGCGGAGCTAGGAGAAGTTGTAGGTGCGGCTGGGCGGGGCTGGGTTGGCTGGGCGGAGCTAGGAGAAGTTGTAGGTGCGGCTGGGCGGGGCTGGGTCAGCTGGGCGGAGCTAGGAGAGGTTGTAGGTGCGGCTGGGCGGGGCTGGGTCGGCTGGGCGGGGCTGGGTCGGCTGGGCGGAGCTAGGACGAGGTTGTAGGTGAGGCTGGGTGGGGCTGGGGGGAGAAGGGCCAGGAACCTTGGTGCCTATGGGATCAAGGTCATCAGAGGTCACCGGTTCACTGCTCCACCTGCTTGCTGGACACCTGGTGTGACCCAGACCCTGACTGGCCCGGGACCACCTGAGGCCCATGGACATGAATTTCATGTCCAATCAGCGCTGCAGTGAGGTTTCCTCCAGCCACACCTGCAGCCACACCTGCAGTGTGGGTGCAGCGAGGACCAGGTGAGACTTGGGTTTGAGGAGGCTGGGGTTTTACCAAGGCAGTGCGCTGGAGGGAGGGAGGGAAGGAAGGGGGTGGTGGCATGGTGAGGACAGCCTGGACGACAGGTAGGATGGAGAAGGGGGTGGCGCTGGGGACAGTGAAGGGAAGTTGGGGTGCTGATAGGAAACACAGGTCAGGGAGGGCTCCAGATGCAGGCCCAGAGCAAGGTGAAAACGCAGGGCTGGGTTCCAAAGGCAGGCGAAGTGGCCGTGGAAGATACTGGAACCCTGAGCTTTGTCCTTTGTTCCACAGTCTCTCCCACCACTTGTCGTGATGTTTTTTATTTGCTATTTAATGTCATTCTAAGTAAAGGAAAATTCCAAATTTAAATTATTAGCATGAATTTTACCACTCATCCTTATTTATGACCAGATCATTTTATGCCAACATCTAACTCGTGCGTGGAATCAGTGAAATTACACAACTTGTATTTTGCGTCTGGTGCTTGAAGAATGTAGCTGGAAGAGACACCACGAGGCAGACTCAGGGAGGCTGGAAGGAAAAGGAGGCCCCCCAGGCAGGAGCCCCCCAGGGAGCACTCCCACGACACTCAGGGTGCGTGCAGGCCTGCGCCTGGCCAGGCTCCAGGGACCCTGCCTGGGGACCCTGCCAGGCAACTCGAGGACCTGCACAGGCTCAGGCCTCACAGCGGGAGTGGCCCAGAGAAGGACAAGGGACTGCTTCTCAGCCTGACCCCCCCGGGACCCTGGGAACTGGGAAGGCTGTGTCGGATTCAGGATGTGAGCAGACATGGGCCTCACTCCCGCCCTTACTCCCGTGTGTGTGTGTGTGTGTGTGTGTGTGTGTGTGTGTGTCCCCACCCCCACAATCCCAGCCCATCCTTCTCTAAACTGGAACTCCCACTTCAGGTTCCAGCCACCACAGCACTTGACAGGGAGCTGGGCGTGCCCCTCGCCTGCATGAAGGGTGATCATGGCGATTTATTTGACTCTGGTGTCAGTTTAATCAAGTCTGGGTGGCATCTGCTTCTGGGCTCATCCCGTTGCTAGGAAACCCTGCTGCTGCAGATCCCACCCCGCCCCACATAGGGGAGACAGTAGACAGACCCTCTTGTGCCTCTGTGGCCCAAGCCAAGGCTGGGGACAGCTGGGGACCGAGGTGCCTTTTCATCGACTGATTCCCTGGGGAAAGGGCAGGGCTGGCGGAGCTCCCACTGGTTGGGGCCCTGCCCACCTCTGGGCCCACCCCAGGCACTGCAGACCCAGGCCCTTTATGCCCACCGAGACTTATGCTTCCACACAGCCCTGGTTTGCCTCCACCCCTCCATGACACAAGTTGCCAGGTGGCTTAGTGATTTGTGTATCTGTCTGCCTATAAACGTATGCATAGCCTGACAGCAGCAACTGTACCCCTCTCACCTGGTCTCCCCGACATTCTGCAAGGGTCCTGATGCTTCAGACATTAACAAGCTGTTGGGAGGGAGGGGAGAAAAAAGGAAGGAAGGAGGAGGGCTGCTGGTGGCAGTGAGTGGGCAGCTCCTGGAGAAAAGGAGGGCAGTGGGCGGCCATTGCGGGAGTAGGACCTGACCTGTTGGCCACTCCAAGCGTGAATGCCCGGGTCACCGCATTCCACCTGGTGTGACAGGGCTGAGAGGACCCCTGGCCTCTTTGGCCCTCAGCACCCTGCAGAACCCCCTTCCCTGGGAACAATCCGTCTTCTTCTGTTCCTGTTTTTCTCGTTTCAATAACTCTTGCAACCCATGTTTTGTAAATAAAGTTATTCTTCCCCAAAAAAAGGATCATTAGCCGCCCGACATTAATGGCCCTGCAATCTGTGTAATTAGCTGCCTGTAACACAGGGCATTAAAGGATCCGTTTGCTAATCACCGCTCCTCTGCTCCAGGCACCTAATTAAATCCCCTTCCTGTTTATCCACTTACAGGATCCTCCGCAAAGACACCAGCCACCGGGAAGGCCGCTGTGATAAATCATCTTTTGTAATTTTCAGAGGGTGCAGTTCCACTGGTGTACTTGCATCCTAGTCCCCCTGCCGGGTCCCCACCCTGCAGCCTCATTTCTCCAGTGACTTGTGACTGGCTGAAATTCGGCCCAGCAGAGCAAGGAAGATGTGTGCCAGCCCCAGGTGAGATGGGCGCAGAGAAGAGCACCAGGGGTCCAGGTGGGTGCCCTGCCTGCAGCACCTGCCCTCAGTTTCAACACCTTTGCCCCTGCGGCCGTTCCCATTAAAACTCTGTGCCACCCCGGCCTCCAGAGTCACTTGTCCGAACTCGGGCCTCTTGCATGTCCAGTCCCCTTGACACAGGGAATGATTTTGTCGCTTCAGTCATGGGCCCCAGCAGGCCGCTGCTCAGAAAGGAGGCGTCAGGAGCACAGCAACCTCCTAGCCCTGTGACCCCAGGGAGGGACATGACCTCCCAAGGTCCTGTTTCCTTAGTTATCAAAGGGGATGGACAATCCTTTTGTACAGACAGTCGTGGGAGGGCAGTCAAAGAGCCCCCCAGGACTACCCCAGCCAATGGGCACTGAGCACCCTGCAGGAAAGGACCATCACCCAGTCCTGCGGTGAGCACGCTCAGCACCTGGGAGGTCAAGCCGCTTGTCCGGCTGCCCAGTGGCTACCAGGCAGAGGTGTAGACAAACCAGTCTGAGGCAGCAGATGAGCAGGGGCTGGGGTGGAGTGACAGATGATAGACCAGGTTTCTTTTGGGGTGACACCGGTAGTCACACAACTCTGAATATACTAGAAACCGCGCAACTGCGCACTTGAAAGAGTTATGCTGATGGTATGTGAATTATATCACAGTGAAACATCTAAGAAGCCCAGGTGTGTGACAGCAAAGCCCCACCTGCAGTCACTGGTCACTGACTGCACTGGAAAACCTTAGAGACTCGGGTCCAACCATAGCAGGGCTGGTTTTCAATTCTGAGCAGTAGGTAGTGACAAAGAGAGAAAGGATTCATTGGACTCACGTTTTGGAGGAGGAGGCAAGAACAGGAGCTATGCAAGTTCTAGAATATTCCCCATCCAGCCGGGGCGCAGCTGCCCCCACCCAGGCAGCTGTCCTGTTTCCTTACAGCCTTTGGAGCAGAGGCTGAAACTCAACGCCCTCTGAGTGGGCTCTGCCCACCCCCAGGCCCGGTGGGCCCCTTTCAGACCTGTGGGGGCCTTGCCTATGGCCCCCCCAGGAAGCTTCTGGGGCCTGAACATGGAGCGGGGGTGTCTACAGCCACCCCACACTGGTCTGCAGACCAGCAGAATCTGCCTTACGTAGAAGCCTATTAGAAATGGGGAGTAGCAGGTTCCACCCTAGACCACTTGGGGTCGGCTGCATAGGGGCCCCTAAGATATCCATGTCCTAATCCCTGGGACCTGTGATGTGACCTTATGTGGGGGGAAAATGTCTTTCAGGTGTGAATAAGAAGGATTTGGGAATGGAGTGATCATCCCGGATACCCCAGGTGGCCCTAAATGCCACCACAGGTGTCCTTATAAGAGGGAGGCACGGGGAGATTTGACACCAAACTGAAGCCACATGAGGACAGAGTCAGAGGCGGCAATGCAGCCGCCAGATGCAGCCGCCAGCCCAGCCACTGGACGAGACAAGAAAGCCTCCTCTCCTGCTGAGCTCAAGCCTGAGCTCCAGACGAACAAGCCGACACCTTGGTGTTGCACTTCCGCTGTGCCTGCCCCTTTCCCTCCTCACCGTGACACCCCAGGAGAGATACCACCCCAGCATCAGACAGGGAAGCAGGCAGACAGGGAAGTAACTGGGCCAGGCGCTCACGACTAGCAGGTGGCTGAGCTGACGTTTGCACTGGGCCTCTGGCTTTCAGATGGATGCACTGGTGCCCTTGTCCACACAACTCTGAGGGTGATGAGGACACCCGTGTCGTCATCGGCCATTTCCCTTCAGAGCACAGGAGGTGGGACGGGGAAGCTAAGACCAGGCGGCCACGCGGAATTTGTTAGAAGAAACTCAAATTCATCGGCGCCCGAGACGCACCAAATGGAACCAGGGCGTCAGTGAACCACAGTGCGCTTCTTGGCACTATTGTTGTAGGTGAGATCAGGGTAAGTGGGCACCGAGGATGGCAGGGGAGGCAGCACGGCCTTGAGCATGTTCGAGGAGATGGGGACACGTGATCTGAGGTGGGACGTGATGTGATCCTTCAGTCTCCCTGTCCCTGCCCCCACAGCTGTCTCCGAGGCACGGCCCACACGCTGGCCCCACCGAGGCCCGGGGTGGCTTGATCCCCATTGCAGGCCAGTGCTCTGGACGCCGTCCCTGGGATGGAGATGGGGTGCAGGAGGCTCACTGGGGGGCCTCTCAGGATGAGCCCCTGCAGGGAGTGGGTGGGAGAGGAAGCAGGATCATGCAGAGGCCTCAGCCTGTCCCACAGGTGCTCAGAGCCGGCCCAGACATTCCACGCCACATATCAACCAGTCCAGATGCTGGCTGCCCTCAAAGAAAGCCTAGACGGAGGCCAGGCTGCTCTCTTCAGCCAAGGGCGAGTCCGGGGCCCACCACACGGACGCCACCACCCAACCCCGCACCTTGCTCTCAGTCCCCTCACCCCCACCCTGCCAGCCCCTTTCTCCGCAGCCGCCTGCCACCCACCAACATGGAGACCTTGTCTCCAGGTCATCATAGAGGGCCACGGGTCCCCAGAGTGGGGACCCGGGCAGAGCTCAGGGGTCAGAGCCATTACCCTGCCTTGATTGGGGGGTCAGTGGCATTAATCACCACCGGCCCCGTAGCCCTCCACACGCGCATTTAACCCGGGCGTCCTGCCAAGCCCGTCTCCAGCAATCTCCTCACGTGAATAACACTTCCATTAGCCCCTGCAGCAAATCCGTCACAACTGGCCCCCTCCTGGCCCATATTTTTTACTTTTAATTATGATCAGATGTGGAATATTGAGTAGTTTGATGCCTTTTAGACGTCTACAGAGATTCCTTTTTAATTATGCAATTGTAAGGTTCTAATGGCTCATAGCGTGGGTCGTTACTGAAATACGTTGGGGGGGCCCCCAAAGTTGGACGTCTCTCCCTCAGAGGGGATTTGGGGGTGCAGACTGAGGGTTGGCGATGACTCGGTGAGTAACTACAGAGGCAAAGGTCCTCTCAGGTCCCAGCCGGGGGCCCTCCCTCCTGCCAGCATGGAAGCCTCGGCCACACGGGTGACACCAGGCGAGCTCTTGGTGACACCTGGCATCTGAATACGCGTATCAAGTCACTGGTAGAGTAGGTGCTGCGCACTCCACCCTCATCAGGAAAGAGAACTGACTCACACGAGCCCGTAAACCCACCCTCACTACAGCGGGACCGCGAGGGTTACAGGACCCAGGGCCGAGCGGACGTCCTGAGCCTACGGTGCTCTTTACAGTGAGGCACCAGGTGGCTCGGGCAGGTCAGCAGCAGGCACGCAGAAGGCTGCCTTCCCAGCACAGCTCTGCCCTCTGGACCCTAAAGGTATCACAGGCTCCGGCGTCCCTTAGAGAGTGCGTGTCTCGCCAAAGCCCCCACTGTACCTGCCACCTCTCGCTCATCTGACCCAATCCACATGTCATACATTTCGTGATCAATATGACACTCCGTGGGGTGTCCAAGTGGCCCAGCTATCTCCATAACACATTGTGACAGAGGGCCGGAGAGCGACGTAGCCCAGGAAAAGAGGTAAGTGTCTGTTGTTGCTGCTTCATTTCAGAGAGAACCGCAGGCCTGGACCTTGAGGACGGCTGGGCTCTGCTGGGCTCTCCTCCATGAGTCACTGGACTCTCCATGCCGTCCCGATGGCCACCAGCTCAGGCCACCAGAGCAAGGTCCCCAGAGGCACAGGCGGAGCTGCAAGGCTTCCAAGACCCAGCCTCCGAAGTCACACAGCCTTACGTCCACCGCACTCTGTTGGCCAAAGTCATGAGGGCAGACCCAGTTTCAAGAGGGTGGAGGGCTTGACGCCACCTCTCAGAGGGATGATGCCAAAGGATTGGCAGCACCCTTTGACCACCAGGAGCTTGGCCAGGCCAGGGTCAGCCCAGCGGTCGGGTCACTGATGAGTCAGGACCCCCACCTGGGGGGCCCACCCAGCCCCTGGGCCTCCAGGCTGAGCCCCTCTCTGCCCTGGTTTCCCAGCAGAGGACACAATGCTTTCCCTTACTGTCTGCACGTGAGTGCATACCTCCCTGGGTCTGGTGGGGGGGTGTTGGGGGTGGTCAGCTCTGTGCACGTGTCTGGGTCTGAGATCCCCCAGTCACCCGAGACAGTGAGACAGCAGCCCCTGGCTGTCACCTTCAGCTCCACACAGAGGCAGGAGGGCCTGCACCCCCACTCCGCAGAAACCACGCACAGCTTCCACTCTCCTGGACCATCAGCACCAAGCCAGCCGCCCTCCCGCCCGGCCTGGCCTCCACGCACATGTCCACTCGTGCATTGAGTCAGGCACTAAGAGTGCTAAACTACCCCCCTGATTTATGGCTCTTTCCTTGCAAAAAGTCTGCTGGGTTCCCTGAAGACCCCTAACTTCCCTTCTGCAGGTCCATTCATCACCCCGCTTGTCAGCGCAGCACGGAGCGGGCGCTGCTCCTGCTTGCATAACCGCGGCTGCCAGCAGGAGCCTCGTCAGGGCTGCGCACACAGACCCCTGGCCACCGCGTGTCCCCCACTCTCCAATGACTAAGAATCAGGCGATGGCGCCAGAGGCAGAGTCACAGGCAATGTCCCCATGGCCTGTGGCCCGTGGATCTGTTGACCCTGGAGGCATCTGGCCGGACCTCTGTGGTCCCTGAAACACTCCCCACAGTTTGCCTGTCCCCCTCCAGGTGACAGCTCTCTGGGCCTCCTCCTGGGGCCCCCGGAGCCCTGCCTGCTCTTTGAGGAGGCTCCTGAGGCGAGCGAGAGCTCACACCCCCTTCCTGTGTGGATGCGACTTCTTTGGGGTTGGTGGCTCCCATGTGTGCCTGGAGGTGAGAACCACCGCCTTAGCGTCCATCTGAGACCCCCCTACAACGGTTTCCAAGGGACCTGCAGGTCGTAGAGCCAGGTGCCAATGACCTGTGCAGGGGCTGGCCGGAAGGCTGGGAGATGGACCCACCCGCCCCTGTCCCTCCCGCACCCCCCGACCCTGTGAGGACACGAAGAGTCCGCTGAAGTTGGGAACGTAGGCTGGGCACTTCCCTGGAGAAATCGTTGCAATGAGCTGTGTCCTGTCCCTGCCCCCATGAGCAGGGGGCGGGTGCTTCTCCTGTCACTGAAAGTCGAACGAGGGGCCCCCAGGCTAGGCACCTTCACCTGGACCATGCCAGGGGAGGGGCTGTGGCTGGAGCATCTGTGTGACATACGGTGAGGAGCCTGGGCTCTGTGTGTCAGAGCCACGTCTCTGTGTTTGGGGCAAGGACTCAGGGGGGGCTTCTCCAAGAGGAGAGCTGGGCTCAAGTCATCTGAAAGAGACCCCTCCCACGAGGACCACTGGGTGATGGCCAGGTGACCTCAGGAGAGGGGACAATGGTAGGAGGCCCGTCAGGAGGCACCCATGGACGGATGAATGGTAAACAGAATGTGGTCGCTCCACACAGTGGGATATCATTCAGCTTAAAAAGGAAGGAAATTCTGGTACAACGTGGACGGACCCTGGGGACACTGCTCAGTGAGATGAGCCCGTCCCAGAAGGACAAACCCTGCAGGACCCCCTCACAGGAGGTCCCCAGAGGAGTCACATCTATAGAGACAGGAAGTAGATGGGGGCCGGGGCTGGGGGAGGGTGGGCGTAAGTGTTTAATGGGGTCAGAGTTCCAATCTGGGGAGACGAGAAAGTCTGGAGATGATGGAGGGGGTGGCCACACGACAGGGTGACTGCGCCTAATGTCACTGAGTGGGCACTGAAACGTGGTTAAAATGGTATACTTTTTGTTATGTGTATTTTACCACAATTAAAAAAATTTTTTTTAATCAACTCATTACACATGTATTTATTTTTATAAAAACTTCTCTGGAAGCACTGGTACCAAATGAGGACACGCTTATTTCTGGCTGTGCCATGTGACTGGCCGCTATTACTTCTTCATCTCAATGGCTTGTTCCTAACTTTTTATATGAATATACATTATTTGAATTGGAAACAAAGGCACGTGGGCCAGTCCGCTCAGTGGAGCGGGTAGGATGGAGGCTGGAGGGTCTCAGAGATGGAGGCTGAGGACTGACCGACCCAGGCCCACAGGCAGGGCTTTGTCTGCCCTGAGGGACCCAATATGTGACTAAGCACTTGGAGAAGAAGCAGGAAAGGCCATTTCTGGTGTCAGGATGGTAAGGGGCAAAGAGCAGGGTCACGGATCTTCCCTCAGCCCTCCCCCCGCCCCGTTCCCCACCCTGAGCCAAAGCAGAAATGGCCTGTGGGCAAGAGCCCACCATCCAGCGGAACTGACCCGAGGGAACCGGCACCAGCAAATCACTCCTGGCCGTTTGAGCAAGTGGGTTCTCAGGCCATCAATAAATGATGAGTGGTTGCCACGGCAACAGCCCCAGCCCATATTTCATCTCCTAGAGACTCGGGAACACTCTAGCAGTGCTGAAAAAGCCGGCCGAAAGGAAACGGGTTCCAACCTGCCCCAGCCTTGGCTGGGCTCTGAGTGTGGGGTGGCCGCTGCTCAGATGGTCGAGGTTCAGAGAAGACACAAGGGATGGGTCTGAGGCAACAAGAGTGGAGACCAGCATAGCTTGGGGGGGTGAAAGGAAGATGAATTCAACCCTGGCTGACTCTGGCTCTTTGCTAGATCATCCAGGTCATGTGACACCTCCAAGCCTCAGTTTCCTCATCTGTAAAAGGGAGGTAAAAAACTGTACCTGCCCCATCGGGGTTTGTGAAAATGGGGTGCAATAGAATATGCAAAGCACTGAGTGCATATAAGTACTCAGTAAGTGTTATCTAACGTTATTGCTATTGGTGAAGACATTCAAATTATGAGGAAACAAAAACATGTATTTAGCCGCATCATCCTATTTTGGGCAGTCGTATTCCTCTGTGCAAATCCATAATTCCATCAGCATCGTTGTACTGCCTGGAAGACACCCTTTCAACACTCCTTGCCGTGCAGGTTGTTGGTGATTGGTTCAGCTCTGTATCTGAAACGTCTTTCTTTCACCTTCACTTCTGAGAGACATGGTCACTGGGTGTAGAATTCTAGATTGACAATTCTATTTTCTTTTCAGCATTTTGAAGACCTTGCCCCTCTTGCCTCGCTTATTTGGGATGAGAAACCTGCTGTTTTCATCATGTTGGTTCCTCTGAGTTAGTGTGTCTGTTCCCATTGGCTGCTCTTAAGATTTTTCTCTTCATCACCAGGATTGGGCAATTTAGTTACAAAGCGCCTGCTGTAGTTTTCTTCATGCTTCTTGTGCTTGGGGTTCATCAAGCATCCTGAATCTATGGGTTTATGGTTTTTCTCAAATTCAGACATTTAGGAGCCATTATGCCTTCAAATATTTTTCTGCTCTTCTCTCCTCTCCCTCCTTCAGGGACCTCCACTGCACGTGCATTGGGCTACGTGGAGTTCCCCTCAGCTCCCTGGTGGCCGTTCATAGATGTGAGAGGTTTTCTCTCTGTTTTATTTTGGATATCTCCTATTGCTATGTCTTCAAGCTCACTAATCTTTTTGCTTAATCCCATCCGGTGTGTCTTTCATCTCAGACTTTGTAGTCTGGAGTTTTTAATCCTCTAGAAGTTTGATTTGGATCTCTTTTATAGCATCCTAGCCTCTACTTACATGTTCAATTTTTCCTCTGACTTTATGAGCACATGGAATACAGTTATGGCAACTGTTTTAACGTCCTCATCTGCCAGTTCTAACATCCAGGCTAGTTTCGGTTGGTTTCATTAATTGCTTTCTCTCCTCGTTGGGGTGGGGGTGGGGGTGTCGTACTTTCCTGCTTTTTCTGCACCTGGTAATTTTTTACTGAATGCCTGACATCGTGAAGTTCACTTCGTTTGGAGCTGAATCTTTTTTATTCATATAAATAATCTTGAACTTTGCTTGGGGAAACGTTTATTTTGAACAGTTTGAACTTTTCAGGTCTTGCTTTTAAGCTTTCTTATATGAGACCGGGACCCACGGTGGTTAATCTGGGTTAATTATTCCTCCCACCTGAGACAGAACCCTCCTATAATGTCCCCAGTGACTCCCACATCATGAGGTTTCCTGTCTTCCTGGTGGAAACGAACAGACTCCCAGCCCTGAATCAGCCCGACGGCTGTTTCTCCTGGTCCTTTTGGTGACTGGTCCCCTCCTGGCCCTAGAACCTTTGCTCACATGCATACAGCACACACAGGTGAATACTCGAGGGGCCCCACCAAGTCTCCCACGCACTCCTTCTTCTGTGTGTTCCTCTGTCCTCTGGCATTCCACCCTGTGAACGCTCGATGCCTCGGTGTCCCCAGACCCTCGCGTCCATCTCCTCTACTCAGGGCCCCCACCAGTTTCCTCCCGGGGCCCCACTCCCTGCCACAGCCTGGGAACTCCATCAAAGCAATGAGCTGGCAAAATCATGGGGCTCACCTCATTTGTTTGCACCACTGTCCTTCACTGGTTTCCTAGATTGTGTCTGGATTTGGGGAGCAGGAGAGGGAAATTGCTGAAGCTTTGACCAGAGTCCTACTGGGACCACAAGTTGGTGCTGAGACCCAAGTGGGGGGCATTGACCACGCAGAGCCAGCCAGGCCCACATACGGGCTACGCCAGCAGCGGCGGCCTCACTGTCACTGCCATTTATTTTTTAAAGGATGACAAGGAAATAGGGAGGGTCTCACGCCCCCTGGGCCTCATCTTTCAGCCTGTCTCTGCTGGTCACCATGAAAGGACAGTCCGTGCCTCGTGTGTTGTTGAGACAGTGAATGACACAGGGTCTACAAAGGTTGTCTGTAAACTGGAAACCGCTCATTCTCCTCTGGCATAGTACAGAGGAAGGATCGAGAGCCAGGCAGGCCCACAGCACAGGAGTGGGTGGGCCCATCAGGAGGACAGAGCCCTGAAGGGGAGCTGGACATCCATCCCGGGCCCAGTGACCCTCCAGATCAGGGGCCAGGAGGAGGGTCTGGAAGCCCCAGACAGAAGGGACGGGGACGTCTGCCCGGGCAGCAATGAGGATAAGGTGCTTCCAGAACTCTGGGCTCACACAAACACTATTTCCATCATCATCATCGTCGTATACAGCCCGCCACTGCAGGAGGTGACGGCCCAGCCTGACTTTCTCTGTGACTCCCTGCCCAGCCCCCACCTCTGCTGGGCCGCAGTGTTGGGGCCCGATGGTGGCTATCTCTGGACAAATGTCCAGGAACGCCCCTCTGGCCCTGCCTGGCCCAGCCTCCGGCTTCCCTGGGCCCCAGCAGAGACAAGCCCAGCTGCTGACCTCCAGCTAACGGGTCTCCGTAATAAAAATTTACTGCCAGTCCATGAAACATTCAAACACCATATTTCACTATTAACAGGTGAGGTATAGCCAGCACGTCTGAGAAAGGAATTTCCTGGGTACAGACAGGCATTTTATAGATCAAAGCAACAGAATAAAATAAATATAACCAGCGAGCGGTGAGGGGCAGGAGGTTGTGTCCAGGGAAGAGCCCATGCGGAGAACGGAGAATGGGCACGAGGGGAGCAAAGGCTGCAGGGAGGGCGGCCTGGGAAGCCAGTGCGGCCTCTCTTTCCCCACAGCCAGTCATGACCTGGCGCAGAGCATGGCGGGGCTGCCTCCCCTGCCCCACAAGAATCCCTGTGGACGGGTGTGCTGGCCCCACACACCCCCAGCAGCTTCTCAGAGTAGCTTCTGGAAACAGGAATCCCTCCCTAAGAGGCGCTGGGCCAGCTCCCAGTAACTGTTCTCCCTTTTCTGTGTCCTTTTCATGAAACCCAAACACATTCCAGGGCCCCGAACACATGGAACCCATGGTAGCCCCGTCTCGGCCAGGGTCACGTCTGAAGACCCACAGTCCAGTGGGCAGAATTTATTAATAAAGGTTATCGCGCCTTTTCTTACAATGCTTAAAAAAGCTTGAACTGACTGACCCAATCATCAAGTCCTTGACTTTCTTATTTTTCTCCCACACCCACACGTGCTCCAGAGCCCTGTGCTGCTGAACCCCCATAAAGCCCCTCCTGGTGTCCAGAGGCCCCTCACCCCTCTTCTTGATTCCTTGTGGTCTGACTGCCAGGCTGCCCACCCTCCAGATGCTCAGGACACAGGGCGTGCGGATGCGCCCCAAGCCAGCACCTGCCTTCACCGCCCTTCTTCCCAGTCTCCCACCCATTTCTCTCCCCCACCCAGGATCCAGGCCGCCAAGCCCCACACAGCCCTCCCCAGGGCAGAGCCCTTTGCCTTCTTGGGAGGCAAGACTGGATGCGAGACTAGGAGAGCTTTTCTCCTTCGCATCAGAGATCACTGATTTCCTGCTTGTCCCCCAAAGTCCTCTGGCTCTGCCCTGTCTCCCTCGGCACCACCCTGAGGAAGGGGACGATTCCAAAAGGAGATATTGGGACCACCGGGAACAAGAGGAGCCTGGCCCAGGGCCCCAGGAGGCTCCTTCTCTGATGGCTGGGGCCTCCCCTCCACATCTGTCCACAAGGAAGAGGGTGCCACCTCCGTCCACCCCTCCACGCTCCCCCATGGAGAAGAGGGAAGTGTCACGGTGCCTGTGAGACCAGCCCGCCTGCTGTCCCCCCACTGTGGCAGCACCCTACATGAGGACCAGCTCTGAGCCCAGCTCTGCCCACCCCAGCAGGGCGGTGAGACCAGTGACGATTACAGCCCCAGGACAGGCCTTTCTGCTTTGTGCTCTTTGCAATGAGGCTCTGGGTCTGAACCCATTGTCACCACCTTCAACTGTCCGAGGGCAGGTCAAGTGCCCTCCTCCCAAGCCCCAAGTTGCTCAGTTCTCATCCTGCAAGAGGCGGGCCAGGCACATCTGAGAGCAGAGCTGGTCAAAGAGGGCAAGGCTGGAAGAGAGGAAAAGGAGCCAGGGGTCTGGGTGACCCGGGCAAGTCCCACCCCTCTGCATTGAGGGTCTCTTCCTGACAAGCCCCCTCTCCTGGCCTCCCAGCTCAGCGAGGCTTTGTTCCTTCCCAGATGTGCTGGAGCCCAGTCCACGCCATTCTTCCCAGTCCAGCCTATCATCAGCCAGACCGCAGGGCGCCTCCTCCCGCCCCGCCCACCCTCCTGTGACCCAACGAGACCCTGTTCCTCTGTCTCCCCTCAACTGTGAGCCCCATGGACTCTCCTATGTTCACTGCTGCAGACAGCAGTTCTCAGTGGGGGGCAGAATGGGGACACTCGGCAATGTCTGGGGACTTTGGTTGTCATAACTGGAGGTGTGCTACTGGCACCTAGTGGGCAGGGGACAAAGATGCCATTCGACCCTCTCCAACGCACAGGACACCCCCACGACAACAACCCAGCCCCACGTGGACACACAGCCAAGGGGGAGAAATCCGCTAGAGACTCGCCACCTGGCACAGGCCAGGCACCCAGCAGGAGCTCAATAAACGAGTGTGTGCGCATGAATGGTTGAGAAACAAATTTGTGGATGCCAGAGGATGAGTGGATGCTCCCCAAGCTGTGGGGAGGGCTGATGTGTGTTCTGAGAACACTCGCAGGCACTTACGGAGACACATTCACGGCGGGTGTCACTGTTCCTACCCCAGCCTGCGCCCTCCACACCCTCCTTCAATGCCCCCTGTGCCCGCGCCCTTCACCCAAGCCCCTCCCAAAACTGAAGCCACCACCACCCACGACCAGTGCTTTCCAGTGGCCAAACCCTCCCTCCCTTCCGCCCTCTCTACCCTCCCTAGCTATGCGAAGGAGAAGGCTCAGCCCTGCCCCTGGGGGCTCTGTACCCAGGCACAAGTCACCAACTCCCTGGATCCTCAGTTTCCACCAAAGGCCACTGCCTGGCCACCTCCCAGGACAGTCCCGAGAATGAAACAAAACGCTGGTATGGAAGCACCTGGTAAGCTATAAAGTGTGGCGCCCCCCAGGAGGAGCGTTCTCTGGTCCTGTAGGGCTCTGCAGGCCCAGCCCTTTCTCCACTAGGGCACCAGACCCCTGGGCGTTTTGTGGGGCAGGGCTCCAGGGCCCACGTGTGCAGCTGGCAACTGTGCCAGGAGCCAGGCAGCTCACGGGCTGTGGCGTGCTCACTGGGAGAAGGCGGGAACCAGGCATATGGCTCGTGGGCAGCCTGGTGGCCCCACCCAGTGTGGGCGGTCGGCACAGACGTGTGTGTGCAGCGTCCCCACTCCGTATCAGGAGCCACCATGGAAGAGCTGGCTCAGCCCAGGAGACAGGCCCCGAGTCTCAGCCTCACTGTCTGCCCTCCAGGAAGCCTTCCTGCTCACGGCCCCACCCATGACCTCCACTGGGCCTGGATCCTCTGGCTCCCTTAGCACCTGTGCTGCCCTCAATCTGCCCATCACACATTGGTGCTGGAGGCAGCCATTTGCTCATCTGTCATCCCCTCCAGACTGTGGCCCTGCGAGGGCACAAATGGTGTCTGGTTATTCCCCTTTGGATCTCTCCCTACTCACTCCTAACCCTCAACTGGCATGTGCGACTTACTCAAGAAAAACCTTTACAGCATGAGGGGATGCATGGATGGGTGGATGCATGGATGAACACATGGATGGATGGATGGATAGCGGATGGACAGACAGACAAATGGACAGAAGGATGGTGGATGCATGGATGGATGGTGGGTGGATGGATGGAGTGGATGGATGGATGGATGGACGGACAAATGTATACTCAGCACATAAGTGGAGGGATCGTTTATGGTGGAGGTGGACAGAGGCAGGCCCTGGGCCTGGGCCTGGAGCCACGGCAGATGGCCTGAGGACAGCAGTCCAGAGAGGCAGGACCATTGTGAGCAGAGCCAGAAGGAACGCGTCCTGCGTACACATTCCCGGAGCCCAGCAGCCCCGTCTTCATGAAGGTGCCGATCGGGGGAGCTCATCAGAAATGGAAACACCAGCCCTCCTGATAAAGTGTCTCACAGTCTCGCCATAGCCCTGGGGCCACACTGCCTGCACAGGGTTCTCCAGGGGTAAAGAAACCCTTGAGCTCAGAGCAGGGCTGGGGTCCCTGCCCACGCGATTCAAATGAACTTCTGAGTCCCCCTGTAGCCTCCCTCCACCAAAGAAAAGTCACAGATCCAAACAGCAAGGACTTTAAAAACCACCCAGCTTGGGCTGTCCCAAAGTGCCTCAGGAGCTCACCTGGTCACTCACGGCCCAGCCTCCTGGCCTGTCCGTCCTCACGACCGAGTGGGGCAGGCAGGTTCCAGGACACGCTTCCCATATCCCGCTCATTGGAGCCCCACGCAATGCCTATCATTGGATTCCCGCCTCTCAATTCCAGATGGGGAAACTGAGGCTCAGTGGCCTGGGGTAACTTGCCTTGGCCAAGAGTGCACCAGGCCAGAGCGGCCAAGCCAACGCCAGGCTAGTTCTGCTGTGGGCCACCAGGTGACATCCTCCCCGCCAACTGCACAGCCATCACAGGGTCTGCCCCGTCACCTGTGACTCGGAAGGACTTAAACATCCAAGAGCCCATCCCCAGGAGCCTGTGGGTACCTGGGGACACATGGAGGCCCTACTCTTGAACACCTGAGAGGCAGGTGTGGTCACCCCGTTCACAGGTGAGGGTTCCAAGCTCAGAGAGGTCCCAGCACCTGGCGAAGGGTGAGTCTGAGGCACCAGTTGCACCAGCAGGCAGGGGCTTTGCTGCCTGTCCCAGCTCTAGCGTGCTGTGTGACCCTGGGCAGGCCCCTTCCCTCTCTGAACCCTACCTTCCTCTCCCTTAAACCACAGGAGTGGAGACACACCTCCTTCCTAGATGTCTTTCAGCTCCTGGGGTGGAGGACCCTGTTCTGGAGCTTCCCTGTAACTCCCCAGGGCCTGTCCATTTCTGAGCACAGCGCCATGGACACCTTCAGTGTGACCGAAGAACAAGGGACATTTTTATGGGGAAGGATTGCGAGTTTGAGCCAGCTACGGATTTTCTTGCATAGTGACCCAGTTCCTCAAGGGGGGGGATTTGTGTCAAGTTGGAAAAAATTAAAATGCATTTGTCTTCCATTCAGAAGGAGCCCAGCCCCGAGGAGAAGCAAGGCGTGGTCTTATTGCAGCATGCCCGGTGCCACGTCCATCGCAGGGAACCGTGCACTCCTGGCTCGGGAACAGAGCAGTGGTGCGCGGGCGGGGCTGCGGCTGATCCCAGGCCTGTGCCCTCGGGGACGTCCGGGAGCCTCAGGCCCACAGCCCCGATCACCCGGGCTTTGGGATGGTGCCCCCTGTTCCTCGAGGTGCCTCCTCAGTCCTGGAGTAGGTGGCAGTCCTGTGAGTCCCCGCACGGGGTCAGCTCTCTGAAACTTGCGTGGTGGTCTGAGATGGTGCTCGTGGAGGGCGTGGTGATGAGGACAGAGGCCACACGTTGAAGGCTGTGGGCCAGGCGCTGCGCTGAGCCCGCACGGGCTTCACCTGTTCACAGCAAATGCCCTTCTCACCCACATGGCCACCTCCTCCGACCCGCCGGCCACCCACCACCGCCAGCCACACCTCCCTGGCCTGAGCCACCTCCAGGGGCTGCTCTCCCTGCCCCATCGTGGCCTTCCTGCACCTGGGCCCTGCTCCCACCCACCTCAGCTGGCCCCAGGCCCCCTTCACACAAAGCCGAGTGTGGGCAACCTCCACGCCTCCCAGACAAGCCCCACACTCAGATGTAGGAGTCCTGGGGCCCAAGCACCTGGTTACTCGCATGAGTGGGGGGCTGAGGGCTGCTGGCCAGAGGCAGCACCCAGGGGACTCAGGCCCCCAGGGAGGCGGGCCCCCAGCCTGAAGCTATGAGGGCAGCACTGAGCTGGACCTCCCACCAGGGGCTGTCCAACTCCTGCCCTGGCCCACAGGGACTCTGCTGGCCCCCTGGTCGCCTTGCTGCCCTGGCCCACAACCCGCCAGGTGTAGATGCCCCCTCCACCCGACCCTCCCAGGCCCAGGCCTCTGTAGATCAGCACACACCTGCTCGTGCCACGTGTACACACAGGTATCCAGGCTCATCCCATGGCCCCGCCCACGCCCCGCCCTCCTGCAGCCCACTCTCCCTCCTCCCCGCCCCCTAAGGCCTCCCAACCATCGGTGGGCGGGCTCACAGCGCCCTCTCGTGGACAGTCGAGGGCTGGCTGTCACGGCCCATCCTAGGCCACGGCTAGGCCACCGCCCTCCCTCCCCAGGGATGGGGGCGTGGGAAGTAGACTCTGAAGGCAAGAGGGCAGACAGAGATCTGAAAGGGATGCCCACGGAGGCCAAGTATGGCCTGAGGTGTGCTCCTGCAGTCAGGGGTGGAATAGCTTAAGTTGACGAAAGGTTGGAAGCCTTTGTAGAAATGACCACCGAGGTCCTCATCTATGAGCAGCTGTGATTCTGACATTTTAGGACCCAGGGTCATTGTTCATAAATTTACTCAACCCACGTTTCAGCTTGCCCTCAGAGCGACTGGTCTGGGGGGACAGACCTGTAAAGTGAGCTGTGTGCTCACCCCAGCAGAGAGATGTCCCTGGGGTCTCATGGGGGCCCCCAAGGAGGGGTGTGTCCCCCAAGCTGGGTTGGACCGGGGCATGCTAGGCTGGGCAGGCTGCAGAGACTAGGGATGGAGCAGAAGTGGCCGGGGTTGGGGGGAGTAGCAGGGACCACTCTGGGAGGGCCTGGGTGTGGGAGCTGTGGGGTTCTGCAGAGAGGAGGGGCATGTCCAGATGGATGAGTGAGCCTGGGGGGGACCCCTGCCTGAGGCAGGGGCCATCGCTGAGTCCAGGGAGGAGAGAAGGGCAACCTGAAGCAATAGGTGAGGAAGACGAGACAGCCGTGTAGAGACAGAGCCAGCAGGTCTGGTGACTGGGTGGATGTAGGGTGAGAGGACAGCAGGGGGACCACAGGCCGGGCGGAAGCTCCACGATGCGAAATTTCTGGAGGAATACGGGAGCTGTGAGTGGGGGCCAGGAGCCTTTCCCGTGGCCCTGCAGGCTGTTGCCAGTACCAGGATGACAGGAGACTGGGGACCGTGAGGGGCCAGCACGGCCTCGCAGACCCACCTCCCACCTTCACGCATGCTGACCCACAGTTGTCACTCTCTCCGGACCTGAAGGAGAGCTGCAAGGGCGAGGGTTCTGCTCCTCCCTCCATGCTGTGGCCCCAGCACCTGCCTGTACACACTCAGAGCCAACTGTTGACGCACAGACCACACCTCACAAGCACATGCCACTCCTGGGGTCCAGCCTGGCCCAGTGGAGGAAGACAACTTCCCATAAAACAAAGTTATCAGTCCCGGTTGCCATGCGCCAGTGCACAGAAGTCTACCTGACGGCTTGCGGGGGGCTGGGTGTCTGCCTGAGGGACTGCTGGAAGGTTCACAGCCGCTGTTCCCACCATCGAGAGGGGACCGTGGCCAACAGTGGGACCCCGTTCTCCACGGAGGTCTGACAAAAGTGGTAAGTGCAGACCCCGTGCTCTGCACCCCATGACCAACACGCTGGCCACAGAGGACAGCAGCCACACGGCCCAGGGCACCTGCTTGCAGGGTGCGGCTCACTTTTCTCTCACAATTTACTGAGGCCACTTAATGCCCTGGTTCTGGCCCCAGACTTCGATAAAGGACACCCGATCAATAGTGTGATGCTTACTTTTACGTGTCAACCTGACATTCAGTCAGCCATCATTCTGGTGTGCCTGCAAGTGTGTTTCTGGATGAGACAAACATTTGGATCTGTGACTGAGCAGAGCAGCTGGCCCTCCCCCGTGTGGTGGGCCTCGTCTAATTGGTCGAAGACCTGACTAGACCCGAAAGGTTTGACCTTCCTGTGAGTGGGAGGGAATCCCCTCCTGCCTGACGGCCTCCAGCTGGTGCATCAGCCTTTTCCTCCTCTCGGACAAACGAAATGGACACCGTGCTGCCTCCCGAGCCTGCCCCCTGCAGACCTTGGAACTTGTCAGCTTCCAAGACCCTGGGAGCCGACTCCTCACAGCGCTCTCTTCCTATACACGCACGTCCTACTGGTTCTCTTTCCCTGGACACCCCTGACTAATACAGTAAGGAAATGTCACGATCCCCTGAAAGGGGGCCTCACGGTCCTGGTCTGAGTCTCAGCCATGGTCACTCCTGCCCGTGAGACCTGCCACCTCTGAAGCCACTGCCCAAGAGGCTGCTGGGCCTCGTGCCCTCCCAGGGGCTGCTGAACGGGTGCCAGAGGCTAACCCAGAAGCGCACAGGCCACCGGCCTTTGCCAGGACCCATGCAGATGACACGGCTGCCCTGAGCCTCGCTTCCTGTTCGAGGAGCCAAGTCCAGCGCTGCACATGGCCGTCCAGAGAGCTCCCCGACTCGGTGCACAATTTTGCTGACTAGTCAAGGGGAGCAATCGACCCGAGTCTGCGCTTGGCCGAGTGCCAGGCGTGGCTGTGCAGGCTCTGGGCCCAGACCCCAGCACTCAGTACACAGGCAGCCTGTGGCCATGTCCTCTCACACTGGAAAGGAGGTGGCACAGACAAGGTCAGCAGGGCCCTGGCACCCCTCTGCCCCTCTGGGGATTGGACTTGCGTCGTCAACAGCTTCCTGGGGGCGGGTGGGGAGAGCGTGGATTTCAGAGTCAGATGGAACCGATCCCCTTCCACAGGTGACTCTCTGTGTGATCTTGGACAGACTTCACTCATCTGGGCCTGCGTGTCCCCCTCTGAAAATCAGGGAATGTCACCCACCCCAGGCACTGAGACAGGCACTCTGATTCCTGATAAGGTCTCTAAACCAGGTGGAAGAGGGCGGTGGCCAAGGAAGCAGTACAGGGGAAGGGAGCCTGGCGGGAAGAGCGCTAGGACCCCTCTGAGAACCGTTATTTAGGGTGGGCCGTCTGCCCTGGTCCCCTGGGCCAAGCCAGCATCTCTGCCCCTTCTCTTTCCCCTTCCCCCAGGGAGGGCCAGCTCATCAATCCATCAGGGTGTGGGGTCCCATCACGATGGACCATCCTCTAGAGATGGAGGGAGGGCAGGGACCACCACAGGTGGCATTTTCACAGCACGTTCCTTCAGGCATCTTCCCAGGAAATGCCCGAAAGTCAAACAAATCTGAGAAACTCCCTACAGCCACTCCCAATGCGCAGGAATGTAGGGATGGCCGGGAGCATGGGGAACTCCATCCAAAACAGCACTTCCCAAATTTATCTGCCTGGAGTTCCTTTTCCCATGCCCTGCCTGTGAGCGTCCCCTAGAATGGGTGTTCTGAGTGGATACTTGGAAAATTCTGCCAAAATGTGTATCAGAGCGAGTCGAAGTGGGTGCCGTCTGGACCCTGCGCTACTCTGTGACACTCTCAACCCCTCTCCGCAGCACCCCTTCCCCACCCCAAGAGCTGAGTTCTCTGCAGCCCTTTGGGGACAGGAGGTCAGTACACTAACGGCGCACCCCCGTGCCCATGGTGGGCAGAACCAGGCGCTCCACAAATGCACTTTCCAGAACAACCAGACACGGCAGTCTTCCCTCCAGCTGGCACTGGAAGGAAAAGTGTGGGCGGTTAAATCGTGACAAGCAAGTGCTCCCCAGAGGTCCTGGTTTCCCCTCTTACACTGAACAGACCTCAGAAATCCCATGGAAACGATTTCCCACTCTTCACCCAAAGCTTCTTCACCATGAAGCCACTCCTGTCTTGTACCTGGTGCTGCCTGTAAGGAGAACCTGCAGGGAGAAGGCCGGGATCCAGCCAGCAGTCCCCAGGTCACTGAGTGTCCTTGAGCCTGCCCTTCCTGCTGCGCCCAGGTCCTCAGCCCTGGACATGAGCTGGATTCTGAGAAAACCTGGAAAAGAAACGCATAATAAGTGGTCAGGTTGCAGCAGCGGGGAACTTCCTCTGTATTATGTTGTGCTGAAGGGTTAATTCTAACCAGGTAGTAGGTTGGGGTGGGGTGGAGCTTGTGTCCATCTGTCATCTGGACACAAGGGCTCAGAGCAGAGGACACACACTCCTGCAACCGTGACACTCACCACGGCTCACACATGGCTTCTTTCATTGGACTGATGGATTTGTCCGTGCATTTGTGTGTGCTAGTAATACAGTGAATACCTTTAGCCCCAAACCCCAGAATGAAAGTGTTACCTTCTGTGCTCCCTCCATCCCCGTTTTTCCCCCCAACCCCTACCACCCCAGACACAAACACTAGCCTGCCCTGTACATGCATTTGCTTCCTCCGGTTCTGTAAACAGTTTTATCACACACAAACGTACGTCCAAGTCACCTCTTGCTTAGATGCTTTGTGGATGAGGTCCCTCGGTCACCGGTGTGCCTCGGCTCCCCTGCTGAGGTCATGAGCTGCTGGGACAAAGCTGGCCCGGCCTCCCACTGTGCTCCAGTGTGTCCGCTTTTGCACAAATTGTGCACTTGGTGCATTTCTTTTTTTTTTTTTAACTTTTATTTATTTTAAGTGTGTTTTTCCAGGATCCATCAGCTCCAAGTCAAGTACAGTATTACCTCGGTTTTCAAACATCTCCGTTGACGAACATTTCGGTTTACGAATGCCGTACACCCAGACATAAATGCTTCAGTTTTCAAATACGCCTTGGAAGTCGAACATGTCACGCGGCTTCTGCTGAGTACAAGGTCCTGAGGCCTAGCTGTCGGCTGTTTTCGAACGCTTCAGAACTCGAACGGTCTTCTGGAACGGATTACGTTCGAAAACTGAGGTACCCTGTAGTTGTTTCAATCTAGTTGTGGAGGGCGCAGCTCACAGTGGCCCATGTGGGGATCGAACCAGCAACCTTGTTAAGAGCACTGCGCTCTAAGCACCTGAGCTAATCGGCCGCCCCGAGGTGCATTTCTTGAAGAGCTTCCCAGGCCTTGGGATCAAACTTCCACTTTACAAGAGAACTCACATTTTCCCACAGTGGCTGTTCAAATCTATCGTCCACCAGCGAGAGAAGGTTCTGTTGACACAAGCCCTTCCAGTGGAGAGCATCTGACACCCAGGGCCCCAGGGCCTTCAGCCCTCTCCAGGCAGAACCTGCCAGTGCCCAACGCTGCAGGGAGCGGTGGGCAAGTTCCATCCTGGCACAGCGTGGCACTGAGCAACTGAGGACAGACTTACCCACCGCCAAGACCTGGGTGACAGCCAGGCCCCCAGAACCTGCCCACCCCCAGGAGAAGCCCGTGGGTAGGAGCCTCTCCGGGTGGCCTGGTTTTGAACCAGAATTAAATGGGCTGCCTGGGGGTCAGAGAGCAGTCTGAAATCTGCCTCTGATCACCAGGGGACAGAACGGAGATCCTCATCCCGCAGGGCTCCAAGAGGTGCTGTTCTGGGAAGGGGACCATGCAGGAGGCAGAGAGCGGCGATAGGACACCCATGGGGACACGAGTGCCAGCTCTGCTGGGCCACCCCTTTAAGCCTTCTCAGCTGTGCGAGGCAGAGGAAACATAGCCTTTACAGCACCTGGCGGTCAGCTGTGCAGAGCAGAGGGGGCGAGAGACCTCCTTCCCTCACCAGGGATGGAGGAGACTAAGAAAACTGCTATGGCACTTCTTTAAAGAGAAACCAGTGGCCAGTGCCGGGAATGACCAGGAAAAGGGGACGTTTCCATCCTCAGCTTTCCAGGGAGCATGAGCTAGCCGTGGCTCCCCACGGTGAGCTGAGGGTGTTGGGAAGACTTTTTCTAGTATTTGAGAGACAACCAGCCACCCTTGGGCACCAACCAGAGACAGGGCGTGACTGCCCCCTGCTGGACACTCTCCTCCCTGCTTCAATCTCTTCCATGGGGGATCCCTGGCACCCAGAGGCCAGAGTGAGCATCTCTGCAGAAGGGGAATAGTAGCCATCCAGCCCCGTTTACTGAGCGTGGGACACGTGACTCCACCAAGGAAACTGGCCGTTGGGTTGGAACACGTAAGCCAATTAATTCTCCTGTTGCCCACACCGGATTTCTCGTGACAGAGCAACAGAGATGCACGCTGGGGCTGCAGGTGCCGAAAGGCGGCAGCTCAGCAGGGAGCTCGTCCCCTTATGACAGACATGGTTTTACACAGAAGTAGGAAGCCTCCCCTGTGACTTTCTGCTACAATCCAGATTCCCACGTGCCTGTCCCCACGTACAGCGGGGTTTGCCCAGCAAGATACTGCTGGCCCTGCACTAGTCATTCCTCCCCTGGGGCCGTCCAGGTGCCACGGGACCTGTAGCAGCACCCGGCCTCCACCTGCTAGGTCTCAGCAGCTGTCACACTTTCCCAGTTGTCACCATGAATAATGCCTCCAGACATGGCCACGTGGCCCCCGGGAGGCTGGGTCACCTCCATCGAGAACCACTGATGTACAGGGAATGCTTTTTTAGATTTTTGGACCATTTTTGAGACTGGCTGGAGACACGAACGTTCCCTTGTCCATGCCACGGGGCAGGTCTTTGCAAATCATTTGACCATTCCTGGTGGGAAAAGCCCCAGTGCTCCGTGAACAATTTCTGCGTTTTGACAGACGTCGTGTCCATGCCCTCTGTGCGTAATCACGAGAGGCCCCTCCAGGTTTCCACTTTTTCTTTTTTTAAGATTTGACTGGGGAAGGGGAACAGGACTTTATTGGGGAACAGTGTGTATTTCCAGGACCCATCAGCTCCAAGTCAAGTTGCTGTCCTTTAGTTGTGGAGAGCGCAGCTCAGCAACAAGTCCATTCGCCGTTTTCAATCTTGGTTTCCGGGACACACCCCACCATCCCTTGTGGGAGTCGAGCCGGCAACCTGGTGGTTGGGAGCTCGTGCTCTAACCAGCTGAGCCATCCGGCCGCCCCCCCCCCCCCCAGGTTTCCACTTTTGACTAAGCCTCATCACTCCTGACACATTTCCTACAGCCTCTCTCACAAAACGGGCTGGAAGGCGTTTTCTGTGAGGGAGACTTCCACGCCGGCCTTTCATCTTGAGTATAAACAGCAAGGCAGTTCCTATCAGAGTGAGTCTCGCAAGATGCCAGGCGCACAACCGCCTTAGAGAGAGAGGGCCCTGGGGCCCCGACTGGAGCCGGAGGCTCTTTCTGAACACACCGCCCGGTTTGATCTCTCATTCTGTGTGTCCTTCTGAAGTGCGGCTGCTCTTCTCCAGCTCTGCTCCTCCCCAAGGAGCTGGCGCCTGGCGCCTCCCGCCCCCCCATCCTGGTGGAATCTTCTCACGTCCAGAGCCAGGGGCCCAGATTCCTCTGACAGACTCGCTGCCCTCTGCACTTTTGTCACCTTAGTCTTCCGTGCAGCACAGGAAGGAAAATTTCGATTTTTCCCTCAAGGCTTTTACACAAATAAGCCGAATACCTCGCAGCAGGAAATGAGAAAGAGACGGGCCCATTTCTTTTTTTTTTAAGATGAAATTTAGTGAAATTTGTCCTTTTTGTTTATTCTACTGGAAAGGTTTGTTTAAATTCCTTGAACTTAAAAACATCCTCATATGCACTTTTTCTAAAGCTAAAACGTTGTAATAGATATTCCTAAAACCAAGATGACTCCAAAAATTTCGTTCAGGGAAAACGATTGTTGTCTTTAGCTGAAAAAATAAACCCGAACAGACTCTCCCAAGGGAGGTTGTTGTCTTTTTTTTAAAAAAAAAAAACCTTAAATATTTACTTGAAAAGCGTGACTCTGAGCCTCCTGCTACGGACAACACTGTTTGCACCGCCCACCTAGAGATCACATATAATAACAGGAAAGGTTTTGAAACTCCATTTTCAGGAAAACAAGGAGATGGGTAAGAACTGCAGATTGAAAATGCAGGAAAGGGCGGGAAGTGTGCCTGGGCCAGAGGAGCCCAGAGCAGAAAAGACAGGAAGAAGCTCAGAGGGCGGGTGAGGGTCCCAGGCAGCCAGCTCAGGAATGCCGGTTGCTCTGCTGGTGAAAACAGTAGTAACAAATATGGGGGCTGCAGGAAGAGGAGGGAGTCACACACTGGGGTAAGTCCCCCAACCCAGTTAGTTTCACAGGAGAAGACAGGAGACACTCATCATTGAAAAGGAGTCCCGGGCTCACCTCCATCGTGCCCTGAGGGTGGGGAGAGCCATTTGGAGCTGAAAAGGCAGAGCACAAACTTGTCATTGACTGAAGGTTCACAAGGCACCTTAGGTCACAGGCTTGTCAATCACCATGGGTGGTCGGGACTGCATGTCTGTAAGGAAGCTAGCTCCCCACAGCCCCTCAGTCACACGCTAGGATCTGAACCCAGGACTGGATGGTGGGGAACCCGGGCCAGCCCTGGGGCGTCCTCACACTGTGTCCCCACAACCCTGCCTTAGGCCGTTTTCTCCCTGCTTCCAGGGCACAATTTCACTGGTTAAAGCCTCCAGAAAATACAAATAGATTAGAAATGGTTGGCCACTGTGGGTGCTTTTAAATGGCCTTTTTATCGATTTTTTATCTTCCGAATTTTCCACACTAAACCTATATCACTTATAAGTCAGGGAAAGCAAGACAAATACTTTAACAGACTTCAGGTGACATCGCCTCATCCCCTGGCGTGCAGGCCGGGTGATGCTCCAGGGTGTGGCTCCCAGGACGGCGCCAGGTGAGAATGACCCTTCAGATCTCACTGCCCGCTGGACCTGTGATGTATCTCCAAGGGGCACAGCTGTCCAGCTGGATTTAATTTTTGCAAATATGGCAAGCAATCCCGAGCGTCATTCAGGGTCTCTGGTCCTGCTCCCTGCATAAGAACGCAGGATATGGTGAGGCCAAAAAGGAACACCCACGGAGCCACACATAGGGGAGTCACACCACTATAGTCTCGCTGGCGGCTGGGTTGGAGACACAGGAAGCAGGAGCCACACGATCCGCAGCCTGCTGTCTGCTTCTCTGCCAACCGACCTCACTGGCTACCTGCAATCGCGCTAGCTAGCTCAGCCATCGCAGTTATATTAGTGGCCAATGGCTAACTGGTTACAGCTGATGACCAACTAGTCACCGCTGACAGCCGTCTACTATCCGAGCCAGCACCTTTCCACGTGAGGCCGAGAGCCTGGAAACTGCTCTCTGGGGCTCTGTCCCCACAGAAGTCATACCACTATATTCTCGATGGCAGTTGGTCTAGACACAAAAGCAAACATCCACCAGTACCCCAACGAGGGGTCTTCCTGCACCCCCATCTTGCTGGCGGCAGGCGAGACACAGGAAGTAGGATCAACATGATCTGCAATCCACAACCTGCTTGCTAATCGCACTTGCTAATCGCACTTGCTAGCCGCAACCCACCGTCTGCTTGTCTGCCAACCAACCAAGCAACCAACCCCCTAGGCTAGCCACGGCAGTTATATTAGTGGCTAACGGCTAACTGGTAACAGCTGATGGCCACCCAGCCACAGCGGATGGCCATCTGATTACAGCTGACGGCCATCTAAGAACCGAGCCAGCACCTTTCCACGTGAGGCCGAGAGCCTGGAAACTGCTCTCTGGGGCTCTGTCCCCACACCAGGGAATTCACGACAGTAGGGTCTCCTCAGGCAGGTTCTGGGTGTCACGTTGAACATAGGTGTCACGCAGGGAGTCAGGTGGGGTCTCCTGTCCCGCTCCCCACATAAGAACTCAGGATAGGGTGAGGCCAAAAAGGAACACCCACGGAGCCTTAGGTAAGGGAGTCATACCACTATAGTCTTGCTGGCAGCTGGGTTGGAGACACAAGAAGCAGGAACCCACTGTCTGCAACCCGCCGTCTGAACTGCAATCCGCATTTGCCAGCCACCATCTTCTTGCTAGCCCCCATTTGTTGCTAGCGTAGCCACAGCAGTTATAGTAGTGGCCAATGGCTCACTGGTTACAGCTGATGGCCAACTAGCCACAGCTGGCGGCCATCCAATCACAGTTGATGGCCATTTACTACCCGAGCCAGCACCTTTCCACGTGAGGCCAAGAGCCTGGAAACTGCACTCCTGGCTCTGTCCCCACACCAGGCTTGATGGAATCACCCAGGGCTGGTTTTCTTGAGTGGGCAGCTCCGGCTGGCCCCGGGGCAGTTCCACCTTATGGGGACACAGCCTCCATCCATGTAAACGGGGTCTGGTCCGCAGGCAGGGGCCACACTTCCAGGGCTCCCTGTCTGCTTCTCCCGCCCGCCCGACTCCTTCTCAGCGAGTATTTCACCAAATGCCGGGAAAGGCCCGTGGTGATCTTGCTCAGCCCTGAGGCCCAGGGTGAGTGTGTACAGGTGACTGGCTGCACCCATCGCACCACGCACCAGCCTGGGGCTTGGCTTATTTATTCTTTTTTGTTTTTTTTTTTAAAGATTTTATTGGGGAAGGGGAACAGGACTTTATTGGGGGAACAGTGTGTACTTCCAGGCCTGTTTTTCCAAGTCAAGTTGTTGTCCTTTCAGTCTTAGTTGTGTCGGGCGCAGCTCAGCTCCAGGTCCTGTTGCCGTTTTCTAGTTGCAGGGGGCGCAGCCCACCATCCCTTGCGGGCGTCGAACCGGCAACCTTGTGGTTGAGAGGACGCACTCCAACCAACTGAGCCATCCGGGAGCTCAGCTGCAGCTCAGCTCAAGGTGCCGTGTTCAATCTTAGTTGCAGGGGGCGGAGCCCACCATCCCTTGCGGGACTCGAGGAATTGAACTGGCAACCTTGTGGTTGAGAGTCCACTGGCCCATGTGGGAATCGAACCGGCAGCCTTCGGAGTTAGGAGCATGGAGCTCCAACCGCCTGAGCCACCGGGCCGGCCCTTTATTCATTTTTTAACAGCTTTTTTGTGAGATCATTCAAACACCAGCAAACTCACCCATTTAAAGTGTGCAATTCAATGACTTTTAGTACCTTTACCACAAGTGCAACCATCCCCACAGTCGATTTTAGACCGTTTTCATCACCCCAAAGAGAAACCCGCACCCGTGAGCCATCCCCTCCCTCGCCCCCACCTCCTGGTCCCCGGCCCCGGGCAACACACTTGTCTTTTCTCTCCATTTCCCTTCACATGACGGTTGCTGCTCTGGTTCCCCCACGCTTACCCTGGGGTTCTCCTGGGTGGAGATGAGGACCGTCCCCCCTGAGCCCGAAAGCCCCTTCCTGGGCCCTGCACACAGCAGCATGCTCTGATTCCAGCCCCTAGCTGACTCCTGCTGGGCATCTCCCCCAAACACTCCTGTTCATCCACCCGAACTGGAAGTCTTTCTGGGGGAGTGTTGTTAAAGAACCGGCCTGAGTGCAGAGTACAGACTGGTTATGACTTAACCACTTTGTAGCAAGACTGCCACCCCCACGGCTGACGCGAAGACGGGACAGATGTGCCGCAGGAGTCACCTGATCAGGTAAAGGCCAGCGCTGCGGCGCGGCCCAGGGCAGCTGCTGCCTGGGGGAGCGAGGCTGGGCCAGGCTGGGCAGAGGCCTGCCTGCTGGCGGTCCTGGTCCTGCCGTCCCAGCACCAGGCCTGGCGGGAGAGATTTTCCCAAGGAAGGGAAACTCGCCCTTTAAATGTTAAATCGGCTCGACTTTTTCTTCTTTACTTTTACTGCGTTTCCGTTTCGAGGAAACCCAATTACTTCCCTACTTGGTAAACTTGATGTAAACGTAAGTCACGATTTTGTGGGTGACGAGCATGATTCTGAATGTCAAGGTCATTGGGACTGTGCACACCGACTTGCGTTAGGACCTGCTTACTCTGAAGTGGTAGCTAAGACCCTCCCTTGTGAGAGGAGGGCCTTCCAGGTGATCAGAGCTGCCCTTCGCAGCAGCGGAGACTCTCCTTAAACTCACGGGTAAGCAGCACACTTCAACTCGGTGGGCGTGAGCGCGGGCTGCCTTGGCTCCCCGATTCCTTTAGGCAGCAGTCTGGGGGTGGGGGGAGTGACCCACCTGGGCTCAGAGATCCATTACTTCCTAAAAAGCTAGTGAGGGGCGGCCAGATGGCTCAGCTGGTTAGAGGGCAAGCCTCAACAACAAGGTTGCTGGTTCAATTCCCGCCTGGGATGGTGGGCTGTGCCCCCTGCAACTGACACTGAAAATGGCGACCGGACTTGGGGCTGAGCTGCGCCCTCCACAACTAGATTGAAGGACGACGAGTTGGAGCTGATGGGCCTGGAGAAACACACTGTTCCCCAATAGTCTCCAATTAAAAAAAAAAAAAAAAAAACTAGCGAGGAGGAGCAAACAAGCCCAAGGGAAGTGGGAAGCGGAAGGAAAGAAATGGTAAACAGATGGGAAATAGGACAGAAATCATTAAAAATGTTGGAAAAGTGCATGGTGGGAGTCTCAGAGGAGATACTAGTGGCCTCAGCTCCGTCGTGCAGACGACAGCTGGGAGGCCGGCACCCCGTCCTCAGAACAAGAAAAAGCTGCACAAGCAAAACCAGCGACTCTCCTTGGACCCATTGGAGGAGGGAGGCTGCAGGCCAAACGGCCACCCTGACACCTGGAGAGACAGGAATTCAGACAATTGAAGGCAAGACAGGCTCTCCCGCCGCGGAAGCCACTGCAGCCCAACTGGCAGGAACACCGACGACGTGGGGACTCTGAGCAACTGCTGGGGGCCACAGTCTGGGGGCCACGCTCTCAAGGGCTTTCCCTCCAGGAGCCCCGCCAGGTGCACCTGGGGAAGATCTGAGAAGATCTCCTAGTGTCCCTGGCAAGGGGAGGGGCGGGTAATACTGGTGACACAGAACCAGGGCCTTCTCCACCCTTCCTTTTCTGTACCATAGTCTAGTGGGTTTCCTGCAGGGTGGCAGCAGGGCCGGGGAGTCCATCACTCAGGCCGCATCCCCCAGGCCGTCCCCAGGCTGCCATGACCTCCATCGGGGGCACACAGGTCTGATTTTCCCTTTCTCAGGAGCCAACCGCTGCAGGAGTGGCACAGTGGTGATATTCTAGATCTAGCATTCCTTTTTCATTTGTTACTTGGAATGCTTCCATAAAAAAAGGCTCCCTTGCGTCCTATTTGGCACAGAGCACATGGGAAAGGCAGGGAAAATGCTAATTCTTCCTCTTCACCTGCCTGTCCATCTCTGGCATATGGGGACCTCGACAAGTTTTACTCCTTAATTTGTCCCCCAGGACAGGTCTCAGGTTCGGTGTTATTCTATCCATCTGAGGTCTTCAATGAAGTTTCGACACCGCTGCGTAAGAAAACTAGGTGGTACTGTCAGGACAGAGATTAATATATGCACTAAAGTTTTACCAGTTTTACCAACAAAGAATAAGAGTGCTGGATTTGGGGCAGGACGGTCTGAGCGACGCTCTCTGTCTCCTGGTTGGTACCTTCAGCTGAGGGACCAGGTCTGTGCTGAGACCTTTCTCAGGAAGTGACCTCTCCCCCACCCAGTTTCTCAGCCAGCTCTGGATTCTTCAGGAAAGTGTCTGGCTCTTCTTTTTCAATCACAAATGTTTTGTCCGTGGTTCCTTCTCTTCCTCAACCTTAGAGGCCTGAGGCTGGGGTCTTCAGATGACACTTGACATGACATTCTCTGCAGCCAAGACATCAAGAGCAGCTTTGGGTGTCTTAGGAAGTTCTAGCAACTCACGTCATAGAGGCCTCTTATTCTCCACACACAGCTTTGTTCTTTTCCAGTTTAGCCAGAGACACTGGGGAAGATACACAGAGCAGAAAGCAGATGGCAAACTTACTCTCTCTTTCTGGCGTCACCTTTAAATATCTTGGGTTTCTCCTTTGAGGTACTAGATGGAGTCGCTTCTTCTCCAGTGAGCCAGGGGTCCAGGGTGGCTTTCAGAGCAGTGGCCGTGCACAGAAGAGCTTCTCAGCTGTCACAGTGACGCTGTGTGACACTGTGTGACTGCGGTCCCTTTGGACCAGCACAGTCTGTCCAGGCTTTCAGAGCAGGAGTGGCTTCTCAGCCAGAGAGTTTGCAGAGCACTCCTGTCCCTTTTTACCCTTGGTGACAGAGGCTGCAGAACTAATAGTGGCTTGGGACACAATGGGGCCTGACCAGCTGCCTTCATTTCCCTCAAAGTCCACGTCTGATGCCCAGCAAAACTGCAAACGCAAAGTCTCACTGTGTGTGTGTGCACGCGTCCAGGCTGGACCAAGCGCAGAGCGCTCTAAGGCTGGAGGTCAGCGGGCTTCACAGACTGAGAGGCAAGGTCACTCTGCCCACGCCGTCGATGTGACCCAACAGCTGGTCATTCGGCTAGTCACTCGTGTAAACGTCTCAGTGGTGCTGTGTGGCCCAGGTCTTTGTCTCTGGCTTCCACGGTAAGAATTACGGCCAGGTTTTACATTTGTCTACTGGTCAGCCTCCTCTTGCCTTTCGGTAGTAGGATTGCACAAACAAACCCTGTTTCGTTGTGACCAGAGACCGTGGTTTCAGAACATAGGGGCGACAGGTTTGAGCAGCTGGTTTTCACGGGAAGGCTCATCCTGCTACGTAAACAGAGCAGAAGGTGCTGGCTGGGCAGGGAGGTCACCTCTGAGTGTTTCACCTTCGTGTCCCGCCACCTACACATGGGCCTGAAAGGGCAGGGGCAGCTCAGCTCGTCCCTCCCTCCACCCTAGGTGTTAGGATGGATCAGGTGCATGGACACCCACCTGGGTCTGGAGCATGACAGTGCTTGTGCCACTCAGGGAGTCAAACACTGTCTACTGAAAACTAACAACAGTAACACCTAGACTCCAAAGCAAAGTTGTGTCTGATTGAAGGGAGGAGAAAACCCTCCTGCCCCTGGCTCTGCACCCACCTAGGGCCTTCCTCACGCTCAGCTCTGGCCAGTCTGTGTGGCCCTTGACCTTCCGTGGGAGGGCAGGTCTCCCCACTACTGCACCTACTATCAAGGAAGATGAGCCCTGTGGGTCAGCAGGTATGGCAAAGGCCACCCCAAGGTGAAGCCTGGGTGACACCCACACACGAGCCCCCACACCACCCCCTTCCCCCCCCAGCGGGCCCAGCTGATCTCCAGGGACCAGAGCAGCACTCTCGTCTCTTATGTCCACAAGGTCATGACCTTTAGAGAAAAGGAGGGTAGCGTTTCTCCCAGTCGTGTACCTGAGGGAAACATTCCCAAAACAGAACACAGTGCGCTGTGGTGCGGGCCATTTCTGAAGGTTGCTTTAGTTTGAAATTTGACAGTGCCTTCTGGAATGGAGAGGCTTTGGGACATGGCTTTCTCTGTTCCCACCGGTCATCTTTCAACTCCTTCAGGTCCTGGGTGGTCCTTTTAGCAGAGGGAAAGGCACAGCTCTCCACACACTCCTACTTCTTTCTAAGGCACCGACTCACTGCGGTACAAACAAACCATAAACCTTTGTCAAGCTTTGAGGATCGTTCTCACTATCCCATGTGTCAGAAAGGGAATAAGTGATTCAGGGTATATGAGGTCTGACAATTAAGTTCACAAACTCACCCTACAAAAAGTACTCCATACCTCACTGTTGAATTTCACTACAGTCACCTTCTGAGTACTCCCCTTGGGAAGCTTTGCACCGACACCAGCGCCTAGTCCACCCTTCACAGCAATTTTGGAACTCTTTTTCTGGAATGGCCATCAGAGCTGTCATCGTATTACCCTTGATGTCCTGAATGTCACCAAAATGTCTTCCTTTCAATATTTCCTTTATCTTCGGGTAAAGAAAGAAGTCATTGGGGGTCAGATCAGGTGAGTAGGGAGGGTGTTCCAATACAGTTATTTGTTTACTGGCTAAAAACTCCCTCACACACAGTGCCGTGTGAGCTGGTGCATTGTCGTGATGCAAGAGCCATGAATTGTTGGTGAAACGTTCAGGTTTTCAGACGAAAACTTTTTCCCCCCTTCTTCCGCCTTCCCCTGCCCCTCTGGTTCAAGCCGTTGTTTCTCAGTCTAGTTGTGTAGGACACAGCTCCCTGGCCCCTGCTGGTATTAGGAGCCTTGCACTCCCCGCCCCCCCCCAGGCAGTCAGTCGCACACAGTAGCCCACTGCAGCCCAACTCTGGAGCCGCTGTTCACAGTCTTAGCTGTAGAGGGCGCAGCTCACTGGCCCGTGTGGGAATTGAACTGGTGACCTCAGCGTTAGGAACACGGCGCTCCAACCACCTGAGCCATCGGGCCGGCCCTAAAAACTTTTTTTTACACAGCCTTTCAGGTCTTCCAAATAGTAAACTTGGTTAATTGTTCATCCAGTTGGTACAAATTAATAATGAATAATCCCTCTGATATCAAAAATGTTTAGCAACATCATTGCAACAAGTTTGTGAACTTAATTTTTAAACCTCCTAAGTCGGGTTCTACACACAAATATAAAATTCTCTAATTGCCCTTCCCAAACTCAGAGAATGAGAATGTACAGTGGATGCCCTGCTTCTTTCTGCCAAAGGAAAACTGAAACAATAATTTCTATGGATTCGGGGACATTTCCAAGGCTGACGTGTGAACTCTCTCACTGGCGCGCCAACGCACATCCCCTCACTGCGGGCGCGGACCCTTGCTCAGGACAAGTTTTGCTGGGATTTGTTTCCTGCGTTGCATTTGCATCATTTTAATCCTGATGGTTAAAATTCTAGCTCCGATTTTGATATGTAATGATGCAGGAAATTTCTGAGTGCCGGGATCGTGTCTCGTGAAACCGAAGAAGGGAAGCACGGAACAAGGAGAGGCACAGAGTTGTCAAAGAGGATAGTTTATTAAAAGTAAAGAATTGCAGCTCTCGAGCGGGAGGGGGTTCCCGAATGGGACCCCGTGACTGAGGCAAAAGCTCTTACTTTTATATCTTCCCTTCTCTGCTTGGAGAAGGGAGCTGGGTCTTTTAATGGAATTCAGCTATCAGGTTTGTCCTGTTTGCCCACCCTAAAGGGGTTAGCAAAATAACCCGTTCCTATCTATCAGACTGCTCCCATTTGTCCAGCCAAAAGGGATTTACGAGATAACTTATTAACCTCAAGGTGCTGTTATTTTTGTCCTGGAGTGAATGAGCCATTTCAGAACCTGGAGTTTCAGGATATGCCTGTCTTTTATTTATTTTACCAGCCACCTTCCTGTCTACCTAACAACATGTTAACTAACCTGTCTCAGTAAGACTTATAGTCTTATAATTTCTTGACACATTTCCAGCAGCCTCTTCCACTGAATGAAGGTTGAGTCAAACTTTTGAGGAAGATTTAACAAATTAACTAAGCTTTGCCTGAAATATGGACAGAGAGCTACTGGCAGATTTTCTGAAGCACAAGGTTCAAGTAGGTGCTTCCAAAGGAATCAAGACCTGGGCGGTGGGTGGTAGACACAGGCCAGTGGCCCAGACCCCCTTCCCGGCAGAGGTGCCACAGCTGAGACCCTTGGGGCCACGCCTCAGCCCGAAGGACACTCCTGGGCCAAGGTCACCTTCTTCCGGGGGCAGCCCACATCCAGCAGCCTCTGTACAAGGGGTGTGAAGACCCAGCCACTTCCCTCAACTGGACAATCCAAGGGGCCATCTCGGCGGAGGCCTCCGTCCTATGCATGTCACAGCCACTCCCTCTGCCCCGTCCTGCATCCAAACAGTACTGAATTGGCTGACCACCTTACCCTGAGAAACACACACACACACACAGACACTTCTTCCCGTCTGGGTGGGACTAACCCCAGGTGGCTCCCGGCCCAGACTGTCTGGGCAAAGATGCTGATTTCTGCTGGCTGTTGTTGCTTTCACCTTTTCAGTATGTTTTTCCTACTTTCAAAGGGAACCCCATTCCAGCCCTGAGCCCCCATCCCGGCCACCTCTCGGTGCCACCCGCAGAGGCCACCAGGCCCTCCAAGGAAAGGAAAGGCGCTGACTTCCCAAAATTGTCTAATAAGAGCCTTTGTCCTATTTATTTTCTGCAAAGAACCAGAGCGAGAAAATCATTTTCCCCCTCCAATCTTGAATTGGAAACTATACTGCTCTTTCTTGAATAAATCTGAGGTGACGTGTCCTCAGTTTCCATTTATGATTCCCACTGGGCCCTGCTGAATAATTTCCTCTCAAGAGGCTTATTTTCTGCTTGAGTTTAGAATGCTCCCTTATAAATAGACAAGCTTAACGTCACGTCGTCCTCTGAAATGGTAAAAAACTGGGTAAAATTCATGCCAGGAGAATTCTAACAACCTGACACTCAAGAAATAAAACCGAATAAAGCTGTTAAAACTGCTTCTGAGGTAAAAGATTTTATAACTGTGCTGTGCAGACACAGATTTTCCCAGGATCAAATCGAGTCAGCATTTACTTCCCCCTGGCTCTGGGTGCAATATGCATATAACTTCATTTGCATACATTAACATTCCTATTAAACATTTCAAGAGAGTTTTTTTCTTTTTACATATGAAAGCAATGCTCACGATTTTTAAAATTGAAACAATATAAAAGGAACAATAAAACCTCTCTCTGCCGGCCCCCACCCCAGGCTACTCCTCAGAGGAAATCCCTGAGGGCTGCTCTCAGGCCCAGGTGGGACAATTAATCTGTGCTTCCATTGGCCAGAGAGCAGATCACATGACACCCTTACCACCCGCCACGGAGAGCACACCTGGATCAGGCTTTATGTGACCGGTTCCCAGTGGGCACAGAGAGACCTCATTCTTTCCATCAGAGGCTCAGCCAGGCATTGATGTGACATCATTTTTCACAGTTCCCCTCAATTTGTGTCATTTCCAGTTTTTTGCTTTGAGAAGCAACAAACAGCCTTTGTAGAGACCCGCCTGGACACACAGTGAGCAGGGCCTCAGGACGGATTCCCGGAAGTGTGGTCCAGCATCTCACATTCCACAGACAGGACAGGACGCATAAGTCTACCTCCCACTGGAGACCATCAAACTTCCTCCAGCGGGAAATGGTGTCTTCTGTCAATTGAGTCTTTAATTATGAGAGTGTCATTAACTCCTGAAGGGGAAACAGATAATAAGGGCCCTTCTGGCTTCAGCCCCTCCATGTCTTCAGTTATTCTCTGATTTTGAAATTTAACTATTAAATCAGTGAAAACTTACGAAATCTCAGAGTGATAAAAGTTACCCTGGGCCTTACTTACCCCAAAGCCAGAAACCATAAAAGAAAACTTGATAAATTTGGCTACATAACAAGTTCAAAACTTGCACACTGCAACAAAAACAAACAAACAAGGGAAGTCCCCAGTGAAAAGAAAAATGAGAAACTGTGAAAAATAAATGTGATGCCCACTAGTGTGTGGTAGAGATGGGCTAGAATCCTTAACAGGAACAGCTCTCAGATAACAAAAAGATACACAGCCCAAAAGAAAAAGAAAAAATGCGCAAAGCACACGTACAGGCAATTTTCCAAATAGCCAATAACAAAATGAAAAGGTGTTCAACTGGCATCAGAGAAATTCAAATGAAAGTGATGAAAAGGCTGTCTTACCCATGAGACTGCCAGAGACCACACGGTTCGGGCCCATTCACCCACCCGTGGGCGGTCTGCCCCACAGTCGGCGTTTCTGGAAGGCATTTTGGCAAAATGCATACTAGCCTTTGGCCGATGGTGTCTCTTCTAGGAATTCACCCTGAGGAAATCCTCAGCGGCTTCCAAGCACACATCATCAATGCTGTTCACCACCGCACTGTTTAAACTGTGAAGGCACATGCCAAAATATTTACAGTCCATATTTCTGGGCTGTTAGGTGATTACCTAGATACATTTCCCCAGCCTTTTGATAATGAACAAGTATGACTTTTATAATGCGATAATACTGTTCATTAAAACAATTCACTGAAGCATTAAGAGAATGTTTTAATGGTTTTTTTATGTGTGTTTTTTTTTTTATTTCTTTCCCCCAAACTTTTATAAATTTTAAGTGTGTTTTTCCAGGACCCATCAGCTCCAAGTCAAGTAGTTGTTTCAATCTAATTGTGGAGGGTGCAGCTCATGTGGGGATCGAACCAGCAACCTTGTTGTTAAGAGCACCCCGCTCTAACCAACTGAGCACCGGATGCCCCTTTAATGGGTTTCTTGACACTTGGCCCCCAAATTCCCCAGATGGTAAGACTACAAATGTCCCTTCTCAAGCCCTGTAGGAAAAAGCTCCTGGTTTTTTATTCTATCAAACCTCTGGCATTTTCTTTTTTCTTTTTTATTAAATTTACTTTATTTTTTTTTCTCAGTCACAGTTGACATTCAATATTATTTTATATTAGTGTCAGGTGTACAGCGTAGTGGTTAGACATTTATATTATTTATGCAGTGATCCCCTCATTAGTTTAGTACCCACCTGGCAACACACATAGTAGTTGTTCCAACATTATTGAGTCTATTCCCTAAGCTGTCCTTTACATCCCGTAACTATTTTGTAACTACCAATTTGTACTTCTTAATCCTTTCACATTTTTCACCGTTCCCCAAACCCCCCTCGCCCCACACACCCGCAACCATCAGTTTGTTCTCTGTATCTGTGAGTCTGTTTCTGTCTTGTTTGTTCATTTCGTTTGTTCTTTAGATTCCCTCTGGCATTTTTGAGACAGGAAATGGACCCCCCAGTTCACCCCCAGTTACATCTGGGTTATGGCCACAGAGGCCAGCAGGGACAGACAAATGGACAGTGTTTGTGTCTTGCTCTTGCTTGGTCCGGATCCTAACTGGCTTAGTGCCCTGAGCAGCACCTGGACACCACAGGCCTTGGGCAAAGGTGTCCGGACTATTTGAATTATAAAAGAAAACTGGAAAGGCGTTCAAGGTCACAAGTTCAGAGAAGAGTCCAGAAACAGAACCTGACTTGCTGTCCAGGGCCGGTCCTTGATGTGTTCCCCTCCCCCTTCCCAAACAGGCCAAGGATCCAGCACAGGTGGGATGGCTCTTCATCCAGGACAGGTGGGAATGCTCTGATATCCAGTTCCTCCTGTTGGAACCAGGCTGCAGGTGTGCACGTGAGAGCAGTCCCCCAATTCCCTCCGACTCCATTGCCTCCTCCAGCGCCCACACATTCTCAGGTGCCCAGGACAATCTCTTGGGGGACCGAGGGGAGTTCTGCCAGGTCCTTGCTGCTCAGAAGTTCTGGGTTTCTACTAAACACAGGGCTGGCTCCCTGGCTGCCTGGCTTTCCGGCACCATGACCCTGGGCCGGTCCTCATCTATTCTCAGCCTCAGATTCCTTATCTGAGTTTGGGGTGAGGCTGTAAGCCCAGATTCATGGAAGCAGTGTGCAACACCAAGGGCAAACACAGCTGGAGGCCTGGGCCGTGTCCTGGGGGGAAAGCTGGCCGTGCAGCACGAAGCTTGGGAGGACCACGGGACGAGGTGGGGAGGGGAACGGGATCAGGTAGGGACTGGCCCCTACCGCCGCTGGGAGGCCAGGCTCAACCCGGAGCTCGGTGCAGACTTGCAGCACGAAACTTCACCTTCGCCGCCCCAAGGAGGATAGAGATGTGCCAGGCACACAGCGGACACTAGACCTGCTGGAGCTTCTCGTGGCACAGCCGCTTACAATCACAGTCAGGACATCCAGGATAAAGGAACCGCAGCGCGCTCGCCCGCGGCCCATCCCTCCCTCCCACCTCCGGGCTGGCGGAGGAGGGCGGGCGTTCGCCGCACTCCCAGCACTTACAGTGCGCGAGCCCAGGGACAGGGCGGCCAACAGACCCCGGGGGTTCCCGCCTCTACAGGGGTGTGCGGGGGTCTGACATCACACAAACAATTCACCAACTGCACCACGCGCATTTCCGGGTGCCCCGTCCGAGTCGGGGAGGGCTGGGGCGTCCCTGGGCCTCCGTAGCGGCCGGCAGGTGGGCGCGCGCTCGCCGGGCGGGGGTCCGGCCGGGCCGCGCGCCTCCCCCGGAACTCGGCCGTGCCATTCCCATGATGCCCAGCCACCGGGCACGGCTTCCGGAGCGCGGCCGCCGCTCCCGCCGCCGCCGGTAGGTCCAAGGAGGGGGCGGCCGGGGGTCGCCCCGCCCCGCGCGCCCCGCCTTCCGCGCGTCCCTCGGCGCCGGAGCGGGGGTGGGAGCGGCTGCGGAGAGGCGGCGGCCCCAGCCCCCTGCACTCCGGGCCCGAGGAGCGGGCGCCGGGACCCCGCCACCCCCGCGCGCCCCCCCGCGCGCCGCTCCTCCCCGGGGACGCGGGGCGGGCGGGCCGACGCCGGGCTAGGGGGCGGTGGCGAGGGGCCGGTGGCGGGGCCGAGGTGAGCGCCCGGGCGGGGGGGCGGCGGGGCAGGCCGCGGACGGCAGCGCCAGGCTCCCGGGGCGGGCGCGCGGGCTCGGCGGGGGCGGGAGGCTGTTACCTGGCCCCGGCGAGGGTCGCGGCCCGGGAGGCAGCTCCTGGCCCTGCTGCGTGGCCCCCCGCGCCCCTCGATGCCGGCGGGGAATGGGACGAGGGGCGCAGCGCGCACTCAGGTGAGGTGCAGGTAAGGGCCCGAGGGACAGTTTCCGGCCGGTGCGGCGCTCCCCGCCCTCCGAGCTCGGCCGAAGGCCTGGCCCTCCCACGGAAGGGCACTCAGCTCTGCGCCCGCCGTAGCTTCCGGGAGGGTCACGAAGCGTCCGGCCGGCCCCTGGCCCCCAGCCCCGGTATCCCAGAAAAATAATCCCGGGGGCGCAGACTTGGCGTGGAGGCCTGTCCCCTTCCTTGAGGGAGGTGCTCGCACTTCACCTGGCTGAGGGCCAGGTCGCAGCCCCGTATGCAGAGATCTTTCTGGCAAAGGCAGAGCGGGTTCAGCGCCCCCAGGCTGGGAGCCCCCTGTGCTCCGAGAAAAGGACAGAGCAGGGTCAGCTTTGAGGGCCTTGCCTAACCTCCAGTCCCTCGGTCACACGCGGTGGCACTGCAGCTTTGCTTGGGGGGGAGACCTTGCAATATTGTGAGGTCTACCTGGCCCACGCCCATTTCAGGTTGCCCCGAATGGACCCTTACCCTACCAGGCCCTCACCTCTCTAAACGCCCTGGGGGTGTGGGGGGCGTGCCCCTGGGAGGTAAGAACAAGAGCTGAACCACTTTTGGTGATTTGAGAAATGTATTGGGGGTATTTCGTGCAGGAAGGCAGACTGTTAAGAATAAGCCTAAGCTTGGTTTCATTCTCCCTGAAGGTGGGTGTCTAGACTGAGATGTCAGGGTCCCTCCACTACTTTTTACATTCTGGCACCACGTGGTTTTGGGGTGCAGGGCTGGGCGTCCCCACAGCCACCCTCGAGACCTGGTTCTGGGCTCTCGGTGCAGGGTGTCAGTTTGACAAACCTGAGCCCCTGGCTTTAGCTCTCAGTTCTTTCCAAGTACAGTTTAGTGGAGTTTCCCAAAGTGATTCATCTCCTGCGGTTGATTGTTTTAAAGCCACAGGCTGTCGCTGGAGACGCCCTCTGAATTTTAAACCTCATTCTTCTGCTAGGTAATTTGACAATTCAGAAAACTGTTCACTAGGAGTCCAAGCTCTGTCTGCAGTCAATTAAGAGTGAATGGTGAACTGCGCAGACTGTTAGTACAGACCAGTGGCTTTCTTCTCCCAACTTTGCTTCCTAGTGTAGAAACCACTGCAGCCTGATGCATTGGGACATGTTGGGGTTCATCCCTGGACCCCTTTTTAAGATGGTATTGCTGTTTCAGGAGTTAATTTTTTATATATATACATACAAATTTTATTGTGGAATATTGGGGAACAGTGTGTTTCTTCAGGGCCCATCAGCTCCAAGTCACTGTCCTTCAATCTAGTTGTGGAGGGTGCAGCTCAGCTCCCAGCCCAGGCACCGTTTCCAATCTTTAGTTGCGGGGGAAGCAGCCCCATATCCCATGCGGGAATTGAACCGGCAGCCTTGTTGAGAGCTCACCCTCTAACTAACTGAGCCTCCAGGAGTTAATATTCTTGATGTAGACTCGTCACAGCCCCAGGCCTACTCAAATGTCTTGTAATTTCTGTAATTTTCAATAACGACTCCAGCCAGGCAAGCACAGGTCCCCAGCGAGTGAAAGAGCCCTCTTCTACTTCCCCCACACACACATTGTTGGTGCCCACTGCTCTGCGGCTGGGACTGTGGGCTGTAGTGGCTGCCAGGGTCTGAGAACTAGCGGATAGGTTCACATACTCCCCATCAACATCCTATAGTATCAGCTGTATGGCCCAGACAGTTGTAAACTAGTTGTGATTAACTGTATTTGATCTCAGGGTAAGTTCTTTCAAAATTTGTTTCGAGCCCTTAAATTGATGCTATTTCTTTTCAAAAAGTATATATATGTATACTTTTCAGCCTCTGAATTAGATGTCTCTGCTTCTCTTTATTCCTGGCAATCCAAAGTCTATTTTAAAAGTGGGTAAAAGGCGCCATGGAGTGCAGGTGGAGCCATGCGACCTTGTGCCAGGGTGGGCTGCTGTGTCACCGGACTGAACCTGGACGTGAAGAGAGTTTCAAGTAAGTGCAAGAAATTCTTTCACATTGTGGTTTTACTTTTTGAATTTGTCGCACCCTCTGGTTAATCGCCGGTCACACCTGTTGGGGCATGTCTGTGCCGAGGTGGCTGAGCCACGCTTTCTTGGAGAGGACTCTGGTGTGTAAACAAGATTACATGTTCGTCAGAAAGGAAGCTCCTGGCAGAGAAGGGTCTGTGTCGGAAGCAAAGCAAATCCACAGGCCGGTTCCATCCCACCCCTGAGGTCCCCAGGGTGGTGACAGCCTTGCCTGGCACCATTTTTGGGGCGGAACTCAATTTCCTGTTTCCATAAATGCTGCCAGGCTGTCCTCTTGCATCTCAGTGGCTTTGCATTCCAGTTGGCAGGGTCACGATAGGTCAGAGAAACATGTTAAAAATTAACGGTTATCTGGTGTGGCTTATGTTTTACTGCTTGACTATTTGCCGTCCACATTATAGTCCGCTCTGCAGCAGTGGTCCCCAGACCTTTGGTGTGGAAGCTGTTTGTCATTGGTCGTCAGTGTTCCCTGGACCAGCCCAGGGGTTCTGCTGACGAGGCCACATTTGGTCTGAGACAGGGGACCCGTAGGTGACCACAGGATGAAAAAACGGTGTGACTATTTTGGGGACGACTTGTATGCTAAGTAGCCAAAATAATGATATGGCTGCATGAGACCATTTAACAAATACACATTTGTGATGTCTTTGAATAAAAAGGGACTCTTTGCAGATGTTTGGGGAAGTAATTGTCGGGTTGCTCACATCACGTAACGTTTCCTTGCAGGACCCTGCTGCTTCTGTCGAGAATGACCCGACCCACGAAGGCCCCTAACTAACCGAGGATCAGAATCTCGTTCTTTTTACCTCACAGAGAAGCGTTTGTGGCCTCTATCCCACTGGCACCCCTGGACAACTTTATGAGGTAAAATAAGACCTGTTCTCTTGCAGAAACAATGGGGTCCCAAAGTCAGAGTCGGGGGGGCACGGGTGTGCTCCCGCGAGCAGGCGGGCGGCCCGGAGGCAGTTTCCCCTCGGGTCTTCGCGGTGGTCCCACTTCACAGCCCAGCACACTGAGGCCCACGCACCCGCCTCACCTGGGCCCCCCGCTCGCCGGACGCTGACCGGCCTGCTGTTTCTTCGTGGCCACAGCGCCGTCACCTCCCTCAGTGGCATCTGAGCAATGTGCTTTCTTTCCCCCCAGGATGTGAACCGGGCAGACGGACAGACTCGACTCTGCACGTCTCTCCCCGTCTGCTAGGATGTTTCTCATGAACGCCCCTCCTGTGCTTGCTCTCCAGTCCACATGGGAGGCCTTCAGCCCGCCGGGGAGCTGTAGGTTTCCCGGCTGCTTCTCGGAGGCGACAGAGGGCGTGGGGGGCAGGGCGGTGCGCGCCAGTGTGCACATGATCATCAGCACGTTCCAGGGGGCCCGGGCTGCACGGGGCATGAGCCATGAGCGCGCCCTGCATGGGAGCCAGAGGGCAGAGAGGGGCCGTGACGCCCGCTGGGCCCCCAGCCCCGCCTCGGCTGCCTGTGCTCTTGCTGCTGATTTTGACCCCAAGGGGGTCGAGCAAGCCGCAGATGTCAGCCCCTCGCTGCTGGATTCCGACAGTGACGATTCCGTGGACCGGGACATCGAGGAAGCCATCCAGGAGTACCTGAAGGCCAAGAGTGGGGCCACCCAGCCCCCCGCGCCCGCCGATGGGGACAGCCAACCAGAGCCTCCTCCGAGCAGCACCCCGACTGCCCTATGTCCCCCAAAACTTGCCGCTGGCTCAGGAGGTGTCCCGGGCAGCCGCGTGGGGGCCGGCGAGGACCAGGGCTCCACCTCCCCGGTGAGCGTCAGCAGTGAGGACTCCTTTGAGCAGAGCATCCGGGCAGAAATAGAGCAGTTTTTGAGTGAGAAGAAACAGCACGAGACCCCAAAATGTGACGTGTCTGCAGATAAAGCACCAGACCCCAACGACAGCTTGGCCAGACCGGCACTGAGATCCAGCAAAGAGCCAGTCAAGGCGTACCGGCAGGATTTGATGGGAGCGCGTAAGGAGGTTGTCTTCCGGAAACCTCCCCGGTTGGCGAAGGCAACGGCACAGCCCAGAGGCCTGAGGTCCAGGGTCACCACTGAGCCAGAGAGCATGGGTGGCACGAAGCCAGCAGCCCCTAGGCCAGCCGCCACCTGCTGCCCTGTGGAAGCAGCCCAGAGCAAAGGTGGGGTCAAGAGGGGCGTGGGCCTTGGGAGGAGGGGGAAGCGACTCCAGAGCGCAGCCCAGGTGCACGAGGCGTCCGACTCGAGCAGCGACGACGGCATTGAGGAGGCCATCCAGCTGTACCAGCTGGAGAAAAGGAAGGAGGCAGGCGGGGACCCACTGCAGAAAACCCTACCGGGGGAAGAGCAGGGGCCCGACCCTCCTACACACAGCATGAGCCACTCCACAAAAAGTGCCTTGCCAGAAACCCACCGGAAAATGCCAGGCAAGAAGAAGCCGGTGGCCTCGAAGACCATGGACCTCGGCCCAGGTGGCGTTGACCCTGACCATCCCTCTAAGCCACCAAAGGAGACCAAAGCCCCTGCCCTGCCAGGAAACACGGCTGCCAAGAGTGAGTTTGTGGACCGATCCTCATGCCGAGCAGACACGCCCACCGAGCTGATGTGTGCCGAAGCCATCCTGGACATTTCCAAAACGATCCTGCCAGCGCCTCGAGAAGGCAGTGACAGACCCCTGTCTGCCAGCCCGCTCCTCCGTCCCCCAAACGTGCTTGCGCGCTCGGATGGGGACAGCAGCTCGGTGGATAGTGACGACAGCATAGAGCAGGAGATCCGGACGTTTCTGGCGCTGAAGGCACAGTCGGGGAGTTTGCTGGCCAGAACGGAAGCCTGCCCGCAGTCCACACACAGCCCACTGCCGTCGCCGGGCCCCAATGGCCAGGCTGGTGGCCCCAAAGCCCCTGTCTCTAAGACACAGGCCCTGTCGCTGAGCTGTAAAAGGAAACGCAGAGGCAGCAGCAACACTGTGCGGCCACCTACACCCAAGAAAATGAGAGAGATGGGGAAGGAGGTCACCTTGGACTGTGACCACAGCCAGGGAAAAGCCAGCAAGGCCCCCGGAAGGGAGGGTGAGGCCGGCAGTCAGCCTCTGCCCTGCAGGACGGTCGGGCTGGGCGCGGAGGGTACGGCGCCAGACACGAGGGGTGGCGTGTCGCCAGGCCAGGGGAAGGCGGTCGAGGTGGGGGGTGTCGACGAGAAGGACAGCTCCGAGGAGAAGAGCAGCTCCCTGGACAGCGACGAGGACCTGGACACTGCCATCAAGGATTTGTTACGATCTAAGCGGCAGCTCAAGAGACGGTGTCGGGACCCCAGGGCGGCCTGCAAGAAGAAGGTTAGGTTCAGCACCACCGAGGCCCAGTTCCTGGATCAGCTGGGTGGCTTCCAGAGAGACTGGAAAGATAAAAGCCCACACCTGCTGAAAAGCTGCCTCTCAAAGTCCAAAAAGGACAGCAGGGAGAACCTGCTAAGGAAACCTTTGCGCGTCTTCGGCCGCCAAACAGAGAGCACGAAGCCAGTGGGTGCTGGCCCCGCGGACGCGCCCGCAGCCCTCCCGTCAGGGCCACGAGCCTGTGAGGGGCACCTGTTCTCCCACGAAGCAGAAGACCACGGACTTCGCGGCTCAGCCGCCAGCCCCGGCTCCCGGTCTGACGACAGCAGTTCTGTGGACAGCGACGATAGCATCGAACTAGAAATCAGGAAGTTTTTGGCAGAAAAGGCCAAAGAGTCCGTGAGCAGTTCAGAAATTCTAGGAGGGGGTCCCACCACGCTCGGGCCGGGGAACGTGTCCAGGCCAGAGCTGCTGTGCCGAAAGGCAGTGGCCCCGGCTCTGGCCCTTCAGCCTGGAGTGTGCACGCGGAGCCAGAGGGTCAGGGGGACCCCGCAGCCAGCCATGGGGCCGAGGGCCAGCCCCCACGCTGACCAGGCCTGCCTCCCCGCTGCTCTGGCCAGAGGCCAGCTGGTGCCGCCCAGGAGTGCCAGTGGGACTGTGTCTGCCAGAGGGTCACCCACTGGTAAGAGAAACCTTTATCCTTACAAAGACCAAAGCCCACGAGGGACCGGGCCTGCCTCCGGGGACAGGGCTTTTGGTCAGCTGTCCAGTTGTGTGGAAGCTGGCGCCCAGGCAGGGAGCCCCAGTGGGGCCTTGCCCGTGACCTCCAGGAGCCGGAGCGCACTGACGCGGAGCCCGGGAGCAGACAGGGAAGGGGGGCCCCAAGCTGGCCTCACCCTCCCATGGGGCGACTTTGCCCACCAGAGTCGGCTGCAGAGCACATGGGTGCTGAGCTCAGAAGGCAGGGACATGGCGTGGAAAGGGGGCCTCGGGAGCAAGAGGGAGAAGGGACCCGAGGGCCAGGCCCCGTGTGCACCCAGCCTCCCCCCAGACCCCAAGAGAGGCCTGCCTTTCGCAGGCTTCTCTCCGCTGCTCTCCACACAGTTATTCCACTTTGGGAAGAGTGTCTCCTGGGGGGGCAAGCCAGCCGGCCTCTTCAGCACACCCCTGAGCCTGCCTCTGCAGGGCCCGTCCTTCTCGGCCTTCAGAGAGCCTCCGGCCAGCCATGGCCCCGTGTTTGGAAGCTCGCACTTGCTCGTGAAGAAGGAGGGTGGACACTGGCCCAGTCGGAAGGCGCCGGCAGCGCTCAGCTTACACGACAAGAGGAACTCGGGTTCAGAGGAGGCTATTTTAGACCTGAGGTATCGACAGAGGGTGATGGATGGAGGCAATGACGACCCGGAGGCCTGGGGCAGCGATGCCAGTGAGCTGAGTGACACCTCCGTGGAGGAAGGCGGCAGCCCCCTGGCCAAGGGCAAGGTCCTCAAGCTGTGAGTACACGTCCCGGTTGCAGCGTGTGTGGAGAGCACGCGTATGTGCGTGGGTCTGCTGCTGTGGTGAAGGGGAGAGCGCGCAGGAAACCATGTCTTGTTTCACACATGTGTCCTGGTAAATATGATTTTTGTAGCTTTTTTGTAAATTATTTAAAGTGCTGTAAAAACTATTTTTGGAAAATATAGTTGTTTGATTTTGTAGAGAGCCCCTCATTGCAGTTTCTGTGGTCTCCATACAAGTCTTAGGTTTGCCCATACTTGGTTCTGCCCGTCACAGCCAGGTTTAAAGTGACTCTGAGACTGATACTTTGGGGTGATTGCTGCTGGCAACATCCGGCAGTGCCTGCAGTTCAGCCTGAGGGGGCAGCAGTGACGCCCTCCCGGGCACCACCAGAGCCCCCGTCCTGGTCTCTGTCGGGAGGCTCCTGGCCAGCACTTGTTATCTAGGGGCCCTGGGCCCGGGCAGCCGGAGCACATCCCCGGAACATGCGGTCACAGCCTCCAATCGGAAGGACGTGTCAAAGCACAGAGGCCGGCAGGCACCCTGGCTGCTCCCCGCTGCGTGGAAATCCCAGCTGAGGGCTCGGCACGATCACCCCAGTTCCCACACGAAGCCTTTATTGTCTCGTGTCCTATCCCATTCAATGTCTTCATGGTTCTAACAGCTCGATGAACCTCTTTACATGGGAGTTGCTGTTCATTTTTAGCCACGGCCCGATGAGGTAACGGGCAGCTTGTGTATCTGTAATGTCGTGTTATGAGCTGTGCCCACCAATGAGCTTGGCTGGAGCTGCCCAGACAGCCGGAGCACCGACGACAGAGCCCAGCACCCTCCAGGGAGCAGCCGAGCAGACACTTCCCACGGCTTTTGGAGGGCCTACCTCCCAGGGCTGCGTCGTCCCCCGCGCTCTCAGTGTTTGAGCACAGAAGAGGGAAAAGCATGACCGTCTGGGCCTTCTGCTCTGTGGCTGTGGAGGCACCCGTGGCTACTATAGAGAGAGAAGGGACAGCTGCATCCCTTGGGGCTGGACACTGACCAGGCAGAACCTTTACGTGCATTTGTCTGGCAAACTTTCATCAGTTGCCTGGAGTTTGACAGCTCACAGTGTGACGTGGCTGGGACGGCCCTGGAACGAGGTTGACTGCAGCTGAACGTAGTTCGTATTCTCACTGTGAGTGAATTTTCCACACGGCGTGTGCCCCTGGGTTTTAGCAGTGATTCGCTTCTGTGCCCAAAGGTGGACCTGCCCCGGCACCCACAGTCGGTGTCTGCTGGGTCAGATGCTGGACGAGGGGGCCCATGGACGCTGACTGGTGCCTGTGTGATGTGCATTCGAGATCCCCGTTGTCAAGTATTCATTCACTGAATTGCTTCCAGGAAAAACAGTTCATGTAATCCATACTTTAAATTTTATTTAATTTTTAGGGAGTGTATTTAACACTCGAAAACAAACATCAGCTTGTTTTGTATATAAGAACCGTTTTCTAAAGGCTAATAAATCAAGCACTGCTTAAGAGTCAGTTTATGGAGTTTGTCCTGTGCAGGGACCTTCACGAGATGTCATGAGCACCCAGTGTCTGCCACCTGCAGTGTCCCACCGGTGCCATCAGCACATTTAGCACTGAGCACCTGCCACGCTGCTGCTTCCGCCCATGCCAGCCTCGCCTGTTCCCAGGCAGGACCCCTCACACCTGCCTCTCTTCCTGCCTCCCGAGTTCCCACCACCTGTGTGGCACTGAGCCCCATTCTGGGTGCCTACCGTCGCTTACACGTGCCTTATTTTCACAAACCGGACATAAGCCTGATTGCACGGTCCATCCCTGAGACAGCCGACAAAACACATTGTGTTGCACACCCTAGGCGGGCTGGCGCGTGCCAGGGCCACGGTCGGAAGTGTCCCCCGCACCCTGTCTGGAAAGGGCACTGCAGTCGGGGCAGATTGGGCTGCCGAGTGACGACTGGCTGTGATGTTTGCAGCCTCTGTCCCACACTTCCGCTGGCCCGGGCCTGACCTGGCCACGTACGGCAGTGTCACAGGAGCCGCTGCCTGCAGTGCTAATTGCACACTTGTGGACAGAGAGCCAGGTGAATGATGAGTCTCTAAACCCAGCTGTCATTGTGAAGACCCCCAGACGAGTCACACCCACAGAGCTGCCCTCGCCTCCCAGGGAGTGGGCAGTGGGTCTGTGCCTGGGGCCAGGGTTCATTTCATTCAGTGCGAGGAAGGGGGCCGAGTTTCAGAGGTGTCTGGTGCTCTGGGGCAGGTCGGCGGGGCCCGTCTGCAGTCAAGTCCCACAGAGCAGGAACGGGAGTGGGAGTGGGAAGGAGGAGACAGTCCTGTTCATGTTCCGTGCTCACCACCCACGTCCCCCTGTAGAGGGTCTTCTGCGGCCAAGAGTCACTCTCGTCTGTTGCTCAGAATCTGAATAGTCAGGTGACAGGTGCTCCCAGCCTGAGAGATATTTGCTCTGGGAAAGCAGGCACTAAATTTAAACACTAGCACCTTATCTTTGCATAGGAAAATATAAAAAGTATTGCCACCTTGATTCCCTGCTCTCCGGAAATTAAGGGCCTGTACCCAGAGAAACGGCACAAATCCCACCCCCGGTGCCTGCAAACCACAACCAGGTTAGTACCGGACACGGCCACTAGGGGGCAGTGCACTGTTTGCCGACTCAGGCGTCTGCTATTTTGTGTGCTGGACAGAGTTTTTTCCAGCATTGATGTAGTTTACTATGTTTGAAACCTCTTATTCTAATTGACTATAATTAAAAGATTAAAGGTTACTGGAGGAAAATACACAAACGTAAACGAAAATATACGGTTTGAGTAAGAAGTGACTGGTTTTAAGCCAACCCAGCAGCTAAATAATTAGTCAAGTGTCATGAAACTTCACTTTTCAGTGTTTGCTTTCAGAGTGGAATCAAAGGCTAGACCAAGCAAAGACCTATTCATAGATGAAGCCAGGTTTTCAGGAATAGCCACGAACGTTAATATTTTAGCTGGCTTTTGTCACACCTAATGTCTCGGTTGCCATTTCTATAATTATTCTGCTGGATTTAAGATTTTGAAAGAACTCAGTACAAAGGTCAGAGTGAGGGGATGTCATTTTCATTTCTCAGCCACCCATTCTGTATGCTGTCACCCCAATGAGAACAGTTAGACCGGTGGATCTAATCTCTTTTTTCCCCAGGGCTCAATACACAAAGATTCCAGTCTGAAAATATGTCAAAAAGGTAAAGTTCACAAAATTCATAATCGCTGGAGTTCCTATAGGACTTGTGCAAATATGTAGAAAGTTAGGGTCAGAAAGTGGGGTCAGACACTGGTGACCTCGTCTCTCCCAGGACATACCCAAGGCTGGTACAAGCCCAGGGCCGGCCACAAGCCACCTCCTTTGGACCCTAATTTTCCCATCTGGAAGTGGAGGTGCAGGTGTAAGTTTGCCGCAGGGGTGTGTGTCCAATGAGATGACAATGTTGAAGCCCCTGGAACGACGGCAGACAAATGGAGAGGAGCGGCCACCCACAGCACACAGGGGCCGAGGTGTCAGAAGAACAGCAGCTGAGTTTTGGGGAAGATGGACATGTAAACCAAAGGTATTTCTGTTTTCCAACTTCCCATTTATTCTATTTGTCTATTATTAGTAATCTTATTATTTCTAAATGTAGAGTTTAACTCATTAGCAACTGTCACTGAAATGTTAGTGTATTGGCTACCATCAGTGCCCAGTTATGATGCCAGCACGCACCTTGGGACACCTGTTGGTGAGGTTGGCATCTTTTTTTTGTTAGGAAAACAGATGTATCTCAATTTTAATGAAGTCCAATTCATGAATCTGTAAGAAACCTTGGCCTACTCGAGGTCACGAAGACAACATTCCCTAGGCTTTCTCCTGGAAGCTTTATTGTTTTACCTGCCCTATCTGTGTATGGAGCGATTGGCATTTCTTTTGTTTGTTGATGTCAGCTTGAAGATACTCCCAGCCCAAACTGGGGCTTTTTTCCTAATGGTCTCTCCTGTGTGTGTGGCTTGGGAAGCTGTCTTGTTCCACGAATGCTGTTCACCAGTCTGAGGTAGGAGCACAAAGCTCGTTTGCTGCCAGCTTTATTCTCCCCTGGAACTGCTGACCTGCTTAGTCAGCTGCCCCGCAAGGAATTCATCTTTTGTGGTGAGTTTAGAAACTTGGCTGAGAGGCCTTCTTTTTTTTTTATTTCAACACAGGCTAAACACAGAAGAGTTCTTAGTATTTTCTTGTTTTTAATGAGGGGTCGTAAAAACTCATTTTCGGTTTTATGCCTGGAGTCTCTGCTGGTTTTTAAGCTCAGGAGAAGGACATTACACAGATCCTGGCTTCAGGCTCAGTTTTGTATCTTTTTTATTAAATATATTGATTTTCTCTGGAAACCATTTCCATTCCAAAGTGGACATTAAGAATGTTGCCAAAAATGTGTCCTTTGTGTATGAATAATAAAATGTTTTTAATGAAGAAATGACCAGTTGGTGCTTGATTTCTTCCCAAATTCAAATGTGAGTAAACTCTCTTTGGGTAGAAATCTCCATAAACAAGATGATACGGATGGTATGTAACAATGGTTTTTTCTGTTCTGTAATGAGTATGTCTTGCCGTCATAATGGAAGGGGGAGATCCATGTCTGAAAGATGTACTGTCACAGAAAATTTCTTATTGAGGACCCTCTAACTCATAGGAAACACTGATTGACGACTTCAAGTACAGAGAGATAAAAATCCACTTAATACAGCGATTTCCCCCCACACCTGAGAAAAATGTTATTACCCGCTTCCCTTTTTTTTTTTTTTTTTGACTTTTTATTGAAAGTTTAAAATGAACACAAAGAAGAGAACTCCCATGTGGGCATCAGCCCGACACTTGCTGACCTTGTTCATTTCTTGGGCCTCCCACCCGGCTCGTGGCTGGAGGGTGCTCCGTGGAACTTCGAACAACATGGCCCCGCTGCCTGCTCCTACCTGGAGCTTTCTGGAAGGGCTCTGCCGTTCCCCTCCCTGGCCACTCCCATCCATGCCTGGGCAGGGCACCCTCCCGTCCCTCCCGGCCTTGTAGGGTTTGTGCAGATTTCAGGTCGCTTTAGAATAGGAAGTCTGCTCCATAACTTGTGAACAAGGCTCCAAATAAAGATGCAGGTGGACGGTGTTCAGGACAACAGTTGGGTCCCAGGACACCCAGACACGCTCCTTAATGACAGGTGAGTCCGAAAGTCAGGAAGCGGCAACATTTTTAATGAAAGTCAAGGCATGAGCACGTTTTCCATCTCAGATGTGAGGTGAGAAAGTAAGACATTACAGCCCCCCTTGTGTATTGTTCTAATCTAGAGAGGGAAACTTTTAAGGGAGAGCAGTGAATTCTGTCACCTTCACAACTAGGTAAATTATCAAAGATCAGGGATGATGGTTCTCCAGATTGCCACTGCTGGGGTCAGGAGACTCCGGAGGGAGGTGTCCCAGCCCCCTCAATCACAAATGGACGGCCTGCTGACGTTGTAACTGGGGTGGAAGTTGAGCCGGTCATAGGGGGTGATGTGGTTGTCGGCACCTGTCACAATGCTCTTCTCTATGTCCATGTTCAAAGTATTGTTCTGGAACATTCCACCAGTGGCAAGTTGTCTGGAAAATTTATTCGAATGTGCATAAAATGCTTTCTGGAAGTGAAAAGGGAACACAGTGATGCATGATAATACTCTTAGTCATTTTTGGAAGAGAAATAAGAATTCGTAAGAAAATGTCATCTCTATTCCTAGGTAATAGAAAAGCCAGGGCAGGCAGGATGGCCCAGTTTGGCCCAGACCACCCCAATTTATGCCTGACGTCTGGGAATAATAATTAATAGTGCCTCCTTTCACTATTACTCGGATAGAAGGGTCAGTTACGGGGCCACGTGGGCGTGGTTCTGAGCCTTGACTTGGGGGTCAGTCCAAAGCCACCCCCACTTCTGCTCTGACCAACTGTGCCCCGAGGACAGTTACTAGACTTTTATTTATTTGCCTCAAAACGGACTGCCTTCAATCACAAGGGTTGGTTGTATATATGGGTGAATGGGGCCGGTCCTTTGAGAGGTCGTCGGCAAGTCTGTGTGTACTTTTTTCATCCTTTAAGATGTTTCATTGCTAGATTCCTTCATTTCTATCCAGCCCTGATCCAGCAAGATTTGAGGTGCCCTTTCCACTTTGTGATATTGGAACTTTGGGCCCCACCCACCCACCCACCCCCATGACGGGTATTAGCCTCTTCTGGAGACTCCCGACCTGCACACGTGCCCTTCCTTGCTTCCTACTTACTGGCATCTCGTGCACCGTGGGGGCTCTGCTCCCGTAAGCTTGGTTACTGGTCCTGTACACCGAGGCGGGCTCCTTGGTCCTGGCAGATGAGAAGTTCATTTGTTCTAATTCTGCCTAAGCCACAGCCTTCAAGGATTTGGTTGATGGAGCTTTGTTGGGAACGCCCCAGGTGGGGGGCATCACCGTGAATGTGGGCTCCAGTGGAGCACAGACTCGCCCACCGCCGAGCCCCTCTACACACCTCTGCTGCCCTTGCTCTTCGCAAGGCAGGCCAAAGCCCGAAAAAACTTCCAGGGGACAAGTGCGGGTCCTCATGCCAGCTCAGCCTTGGCACATGCTGTCATTTCCTGGGTAGGCCGGGAGCTGTGGTTCAGCCTCCAGACCCCACCACCCAGGGGGGACCCTCCACTTCTGAGCCTGAGAAAATGTGCCTGCAGTGTCCTGTACTGACACTACTCAAAGGACAGTCTGACCGAGGGGACTGTGGGTTCAGACATCCCAGTTCTGCCTCATGCTATGCATGCTATGAGATCTCGGGCAAGGTAGGATCCTTCCACAATCCCGTTGTCTCCTGAAAAATGAGGATAATACCAGACCCAACTGTAAGGGATTGTAGAGGGGACTAAAGGCGGGAGGGCAGGGAAGGTGCCGCTGCCCAGCTGTGAGAAAGAGTGTAGTTTGCAATGCCTGTGAGGGTTCACAGGCCACTGTCTCAGCAGGATGATGGAGGTGTGGCTGGATTCTTAACACTTTGCAGAGGTGTCTTCAGCCTAGAGAAGAATGGAGACTTACCGCCCCCCCCACCCCCACCCCATCCCCGCTCCCGCCCCCCCGGCCCCTCAACCCCCAGTTGGGTTTGTGACTTCCCCTGGGATCACCCACTGTCCCACCTGCACTGGCCGGAGGCCCACTGACTCTCTCTAAAACTTTAGGAGGCACTTTCGCAGCTCGTTTGACCCAAAGAGCTAACCACGCTTTTGACCTGGGTGCCAGGCCAGGCTGGCGACCTGGGAAGTCTTGCATGCAGGACTGTGTGAGCAGAGCGCAGGACGAACTAGGCACTTGTGTGCACGCTGGAGGAGGCGGCCTCTTTGTCCTCTGCGTTTGCAGGTGGACCCTGCCCGGACTCCACGGTCCTCACCTGTAGCCCCGAAACCACGCTGGGTTGTTGAACCTGACCGGTAGGTCCTCGGCTACGCGGTAGTAGTCGTCGGTTTTCTCCGGGAGGGCCTGGGCCGCGGGCTTCACAGACTCCTCGCACTCTCGCGGGTTCTCCTCGGACATCCTGCAATCCACCCGAGCTGCGCGAGGAAGAAACACAAGGCGGGGAACAGCCTCTCCGCAGCCCGCGCCCCGAGGGTCGCGCGGCGTCCTGTTGCTAAGCGACGGCCTGGTCACCTGACTGAGTGGGTCGGGTCTTAAAGGAGCCGCACCTCCTCCGCCGGGCACTGTTGGCCAGCGGGGCCCAAGTGCGAGGTCTAGAACCTTCGGGGCGAGTACCCAGGGCCCCGGGCTGGCCGGGATAACAAGGCATCTCATTCTGGGGTTGTAGTGTCAGGTACCCTGGAATGCGTGCGGGGCGGGCAGTCATCGCGCGCAGAACACGTCCCGATATTGTCGCGAATGCAGGGCAAGGTGGATTTCTGGGCAAATGAAACCGCGGTGCCGGGGCTTCATCAGCGAGCTGCCGGAGTTCAAGTTCTGCAAGGCCGCTGGGCACGCCAAGAACCTGACGTTCACCGCGCGCACCAGGGGTGCTTCTGGACCCCGCGACTTCGTGCCCTCCAGTACCCGGAGTCTACTTTTAGACTCCAGATTTGCCTAACTTTACGGAATCCTCCTAAGACAAGTACTGTTTAAAAATTAAAACGATTTTGGAGAGTGAGAGTTTGGGCTAGCCTAGCCGGAGGTGATGAGGGTCCCAGGGCTGGCGTGTTCGTTCCCACCCGACGGCTCGTGGGCCCCTCGGCTGACGGGCACTGGGCAGGGAGGGGGCGAGCTAGAGGGCGAGGGGCCGCCCCCAACGCCGTTCCCAGAGTGCTAACGGGGACTCAGGGAGCGGGGACGCGTCCCCCGACCCCGCACTCGCCCGGCCCCCGACCCCGGCCCGCCCCTGTCCTCGCGCGCCTGCGGTGCCGAGCCGGCTGCGAGCAGAAGTCGGGCTCAGCGCCTCGAGCTCCTCCGGGACGGCGCACTCGGACCTGGGAGCCAACGGGGCCGGCAGGCGGGGACGCCTGGAGAGCCGGGCCGAGAGCGCGGCGCGGGGAGCGCAGTGGCACCTCCGGGCCTGCAGGCGGCGGTGCGCGGGGGCGCGGGCCGCGGCGGAAGAAGCAGCGCTGTGAACCGCGTCCGCCGCCGCGTCCGCCTCCTCCGCGCCATGGCGCCCGCGCCCGCCTTACCCCGTCTGCTGAGTGCGGGTGAGCGCGCGGGAAACCGCCTCGCCCCGGACCTGCAGGGTCGCTGCCTGGGGACCTGGGAGCGGGAGGGAGGGCGGGAGGACGCGCGCTCCACGAATCCACTCTCCGCTCCCACCGCAGGTGTGTGGCCCAGGCCGCTCCGGCTGCACGTCCTCAAGGCGATGGCCCCAGGGCCGGGCCCGCCGAGCATCAGGACTCTGGGAGGCACCGCGGCCCCCGCCATCAGCGAGCCCGAGGGCGGCAGCAGTGATACAGGTTCCGGGCAGACCAAGGGGAGGGGGCTGCAGGGCCCGCGCCAGGCCTCCCCGGTTTGGGTGAAATCGTCTGCCGCCAGGAGTCCTTAGTCCCCCTTTGTTTAGATGTGAAACCCCGGAGGGGTCCGAACCCAGGGAGGAGAAGAGGCAGAGGCGGCGGAGCCTTAGGTTCACCCCACCCACAACTCAGCTGGTGCCTCGGAGCAGCTCAGTCGTCCGCCCCCCTCTGAGAACGGGGCCCAGGCCAGGACCTCCCTCCAGGGTGGGGGCAGAAACAGTGGTTGTCCACTGGTTCACGCGGGCCTGTCTCCTTGGGGGGGGCCACTGGCCCACGGCACAGAGCCCTCCCCCAACTCCTGTGCGGAGTCTCAGCTGGCACTGTGAGGGACCAGAAGGACCCCAAAAACTAGCTGGGCCCCATTCCCTTCCGAGTGAGGACTTGACCGGGTCTGCCAGGAGCAGAGCCATGGTCAGAACCCAGCCTCTCTCCTGAATCTCCCGACAAGGACCAGCTTCACTGCCCCTCCCCCATCGGTGTGGCCTCCAACTGGCTGTAGGGACAGCAGGGGCACCGAGACACCGCGTGCTCTCCTCACCCTAGATCTGCAGGACAGGATCCTCAGGGAGCCCCTCAGGCACTCCGACTTCTTCAATGTCAAGGAGCTGTTCTCTGTGAGAAGTCTCTTCGATGCCAGGGTGCATCTGGGACACAAAGCTGGCTGTCGGCACAGGTAGTGTTCCCAGAGCGTGGGGACCCTCCTGCCTTGGGCTCCTGGAGTCCAGGGCCCCTCTGCTGGCGGGTATCAGTTGGTCTGAGTGAGTCTAGCCCCCTTCTCCTCCAGATGGGACCACTGGGCCCCAAGGAGAGGCAGGGGTTTGTCTGTAGACTCAGCTCTTACGCCCCACACTTCGGCCCCCCACACACACCACGGCCGGTAGAGGTGGCTGCGGGCGTCCTGACGGCTCGCCTGGGTGGGTCCCTGGCAGGTTCATGGAGCCCTACATCTTTGGGAGCCGCCTGGACCAGGACATCATCGACCTGGAACAGACGGCCACGCATCTGCAACTGGCCTTGAACTTCGTGGCCCACGTGGCCTACCGCCGGGGCATCATCTTGTTCGTGGGCCGGAACCGGCAGTTTTCACACCTGATCGAGAGCACGGCTCGGGACTGTGGCGAGTACGCCCACACCCGCTACTTCAAGGGCGGCCTGCTGACCAACGCCCCCCTTCTCCTGGGCCCCGGCGTCCGCCTGCCCGACCTCATCATCTTCCTGCACACTCTCAACAACGTCTTCGAGCCCCACGTGGCCGTGAGAGACGCGGCCAAGATGAGTATCCCCACCGTGGGCATCGTGGACACCAACTGTAACCCCTGCCTCATCACCTACCCCGTGCCTGGCAACGACGACTCACCCCCGTCCGTCCAGCTCTTCTGCGAGCTCTTTCGGAAGACCATCGTCCGGGCCAAGGAGAAGCGGAAGCAGCTCGAGGCCCTGTATCGACTGCAGGACCAGGCGGGGGCCTCGGCCCAGGGCCCGACCAGCCCTCCTTCCCCGGGAACACCAGCCATGCTGGGTGTGGGTCATTCCTCGTGACATGTCCACCCTCCTCCCGAATAAAAACAGCAGCCAAGCCTCCCTCTGTCCTTGGCCACGGTCCTTAGTGCGTCCCAGTCCCAGCCTCGCGTCCACTCTGCTGGTCACAGTTCTCAGCAGCTGCCCACCCCACCCCCCGGGCTCCTGACCCCGGGGCCCAACAGGAGCACAGAGGACCCCCCATCTGAAGGAAACACTTATCCCCAAATCTGAAGCCCGCCTTTCCACCTTGAGATCAGTCCTTTGTAGGTAGGTTCTTACGCCAGGTTGGTGTTTATTGTCAACCAGAATGGCCCTCTGTTGCGCTGCTTCCCTCGCTGTCTGGTTCCAGGGCTGCTATGTAACAAGGTCACAGGGCCAGCCACTCGGAAGACCCCATCTGGGTTGGGACAGGACAAGCAGGATTCCAACAGACATAAAACTCAGGTTTGGGCAGAGGCTGGCTTGGACCCTGAGTTAGCACTGTGCTCCTTGTTGACTTGCTGTCGTTGGTGTCACACTCACCAGATACCTGCCTGGCCTGTGGAGCACATAAGGTTCCTGCCCTCAGGGTCCTTGAGCTTCAAGGAGATGAGCAGGCGTAGGGACAGCAGAGGTGCCAGCTGCCCCTCGAGACTACCATCTTCATTGTTGGGGCTTGGAGGCCCTCGTGACCCACCCACAGGCCAGGCCAGCCTGGGACACCTAAATGGGCACCCTCTCTGGTCAGAAAAGACCAGGGGCCCTTGCCTACTGGGACTTCTCAGTGCTCACTCACAGGCCTTCCCTGGTAGCGCTTGTGTTTCTGGGGTGAGGCGTGGGCCCTCTGTCCAGGAGCCCTCATGGCTCTCAGCATCTGTGCTGCGTGAAGTTGCTGGGGAATGTCTGGACAGCGGCGTCTGGGACAGGGTGGCCCTGTGTGGATGGACACACGACACATGTGTCAGCTCAGGTCCTGCAGAGCACACAGGAGACAGGAAGACAAGTCCCAGGTGTCCGCTCGGCTGCTCCTGTCGGGTGGGGGTGGGGGTGTCATGGCTCATGGTGTGGATGGTGCAGGGAATTGGATGCCACTTTGAAACCACTGAGTGACCAGCATGATTTTAATTTGCAAGCCTGAAATATGCAAATGCAAGTGTACAGGCAGGTGTGTTTTGAGGGGTTTGACACCGTAGGATATGGGCCTGGATGTATGCAGGTCACATGTCCCCAAGCGGAGTTCCGATGGAGAGAGCTGGCTGGGCACCCTGTCCCTCAGAGCTCCAGAGGCCAGCTGGGGGCAGCCGAGACATTTGACATCAGGACACAAGATAAAACTGCTTCCCAACTGAATGGGGGTTCCTGGACCTCCCGAGGCTGAGGGTGGCAGAGGGTCCGTGCCACCCTTCAGAAGCAGGCCATTCAGGATGTCACAGGTGGCTCCCGGCCTGGGCAGGACAGTGACTCACAGGGAGGCACAAAGACGAGACGTGGGACTGGCCCCCATTCTCATCCTAGACCAAGGGGAGGGGTGGAGGGGAGCAGCCCTGGGAGAAGGTGGATGGGGTGTCCAGGCCCAAAGATGCTGACTGCCTGCCTGGAGCAGCACCCACTCCACAACCCCACGGGAACCACGCTGATGGCCTGCCTGGCCCCTGTCATCCTCTGTCCCCCAGTGGTCTCCCTGGAACCTGCCCCAGACATGCCCCGGTGACCAGCAGGGATCCAGGAGTTTGTATTGGTCACTTGTGCTCGAGTTCTAGGGGTGCTGGGAACAGAACGAATCAGGCAGGGGTGGCCCCCACCAGGTGGGTGACTGGATCAGTGCACCCAAGTGAGTGGGACAATTCCAGGGGGTTAAGGTCCTAGAGGAAGTACAGGGTTATGGGGCACAGAGCCAGGGTGGGGGCTGCTCCTGGATGAGCAGCCAGGGAGGGCCTGAGGGCCACTTCTGAACTGACAGGATGGTGACGCGGAGAAGCCAGCTGGGGAGGTCTCAGAGAGGCTCAGGTAAAGGGTGGGGAGCATGGCCTCCACCCTGGCAGGAGGGGACCTCCAAGTTTGCCACCGTGGAGATGAACCCCAAGAGCCCAGAAGTGGCCGAAGGAGACTGTGCCCAAAGCTGGCCTCCTGCGTCCTCCCGTCCTGCTGCCATAGTGTCTGACACGCCCCGTTAGACCTGACCTCAGGGCCGTGCCCTGACAGCTGGTGTCTTGCGGGGATAAGTTGCAGCCACCAGAGCAGAGGAAGGGCCTGGAAGAGCCTGGCTCGGGATTTGGGGCCAGAGTGGGTGAGGACAGGAGCCCCATGCCCCCAGCAACGGCCCCGGGAGCTCCCGGTGAGTGCGGTGGCGGGTCTCCAGAAGCAGGGCCTGGAGATGGCCAGGAAGGCCTCCTGCCCAGACACGGCCCAGGGTGCAGCCCAGGGCTTTGCCTCCTCAGTGGCCAGAGTCTGAGCTCATGGAGTCTGGGACCCTCCTGCCATCCAGCCACAGCCTTGACTAGGTCCAAAGTCACTTTTCACACATTTAAGATTATCCAGACCAACAGACTGGGTGTTTTGTACTGTTCATGTTTTCTGAACTGCCCCTCCTTTGTCTGAGAACTAGTCCCAGTGTGAAAAAGTCGGCCCTGAACCTGTATGACACCTGCAAGGTGCGCACCGTGAAGGCAGGTACGCTGGAGAAGCTGGTGGAGCACCTGGTGCCTGCCTTCCAGAGCCGTGACCTCTCCTATGTCACCATCTTCCTGTGCACCTACCGAACCTTCATCACCACCCAGCAGGTCCTGGACCTGCTGTTCAAAAGGTGATCACCCCACCCCCACAGCACCGTGGCTGCCCGCCCACCTGCTCTGTGTGTCTCGGGAGTCACTTCACCTCTGAGCCTCAGTTTGCTGGTGAGAAAACGGGTGCTGAGAGGACCAACCTCCCAGGGTAGTCAGGACTCTGGGGAAAGTGCTGACCTAGGCCTGGCCCTGCGGGAAGGGCTGCCCAGGGCTGTGCTGGTCCTTACTTAGGCTCTTCCTCTCCCCCACCCAGCTGCTCTCTGCCTCAAACCTCCCTGTCCTGTGCCCTCGGGTAAAACTGTCCTCCCATTTGAATGGAGGTTCCAGATTCGGTCTGGGGCCCCTGCACTCATAGCCGGATCCCTGGGGGCTGGCTGAGCGGCCCCAGATCCACGCCGGTATCTGTAAGGTGCTGGTTGGGGTTCGTTCATTCCATGAAGCCCTTCCTGTGTGCAGGCACTTTTCCGGCATTTAGCATAATTCAGTGACAAGAGCAGACAAAAATCCCCGCCCTCCCGAGCCTTCGTCCCAGTCAGGGGTCAGCCAGTCCCACCAGCCGTCATAGCAGGGACCTTAGATGTGATGCCCTCACGGCCTCCATTCTAGTCAGGGAATCAGCCAATAACACCAAACATCATAGCAGGTACGGTAGATGTGACGCCCTCACGGCCTCCATTCTAATCGGGGGTCAGCCAGTCCCACCAGCCGTCATAGCAGGGACCATACCGGGTCTGACAATTAAGGTCATGAACTTGTTGCACTGATGTTGCTAACCTCTTTTGATATCAGAGGGATTATTCATTATGAATTTGTACCCACTGGACAGTTAACCAAGTTTATTATTTGGAAGTGCTGAAAAGGCTGCATGAAAAAGTTAGACAAAAACGACCTGAACTTTTCGCCAACAATTCATGGCTCTTGCATCACGACACTGCGCCAGCTCACAGGGCACTGTCTGTGAGGGAGTTTGTCATGCAGGGTATCATGCGGGGTCTCTGCTCCCGCTCCCCACACAAGAACACAGGACATGGCTAGGCCAAACAGGAACACCCACGGAGCCATAGGTAGGGGAGTCACACCACTATACTGTCACTGGCGGCTGGGTTGGAGACACAGGAACCAGGAGCAACACAATTCTCAACCCTCACTACGCCATTTGCAGGCTCAGCCACCATCTTCTTGCTAGCCCCCCTTCTTTTGCTAGCGTAGCCACAGCAGTTATATTAGTGGCCAATTGCTCACTGGTTACAGCTAACGGCCAACTAGCCACAGCTGCTGGCCATTTGATCACAGTCGACGGCCATTTACTACCTGAGCCAGCACCTTTCTATGTGAGGCCGAGAGCCTGGAAACTGCTTTTTGGGGCTCTGCCCCCCACACTCCACCCCTACAGGGTCTCGCCTCACAATCTACGCGACAAGCGTCTTCCGCGAGGGTCCCTGTGCCATATTAGCCTATTGACACCTACAGACGAAAAGAAATGGTAGTCTTAGGAACCAACAATGGCAAATCCCTTCCATCTGGGAGGATACACGCTAGCTTTTTGTCCTGGGAACGGAGGGTTGCTGCCACTGGCACCTTTCCCGGTTTGTGGTACCAGACCTTTATGACAGTGCTTGGGGTCCCTTGCATAGTTTCAACATGTAATAGAACAGGGGACCCCATAATAGGCCATAGTGAGAGCACACAGTCTCCCCGCAAAATCATCCCGGTATCAGGACCTTCGTATACTACAGCCACTCAGCCACCACCCCTGGCGTCACTTGCAAATCATGAGTCAAACCGGCCCCCCATGGGGCTATCAGGCCCAACCACTGACAGTGGGGGCTTTTGACCCACCAGGGCCAAGTCCGTTGCTGCCGTTCCCCTGCTTTCAAGCATGTGGGTGCTGGCAGCAAAATGTTTCCATTCCTGCCGTAGCCTGGTTTTAACAGAGTCTCACTGGTGGTAACTTGTAATTCAATGGGCGCAGCTGTTCGATGTAGCAGAGCTTCTACTGGTGCCGGCCCTCCCTTCCGTGGTCTCTCATTCAGGACTCTCAGGACATCCCATAACACGAGGCCCAGTCACGCATCGTGGGAGGGTGTTTTGACACGCGGAGGCCTTGCTTCAAAAGGCCGTTATAGCGTTCAATCATGCCAGCTGCCTGTGGGTTATACGGAGCATGAAACAACCATTGCACATCCATCCTGGCAGCCCAGCGCTGCACTTCTTGCCCCATAAAATGGGTACCCCTGTCACTTTCAATGACTTGGGGGCGCCCATAGAGGGCGCACAGCCGTGTAAGAGCGACCACTGTATGCCGCTGATCTGCAGCCGGACACAGCCAAGCAAACATCAATCCCGTAGCAGTGTCCACTGCTGTAAACGCGTATATCGCATTGCGGGCCTTAGGCAGGGGTCCAATGTAATCCACCTGCCAACGAGTGAGGGGCACCCTCCCTCGCGTAATCTGCTGTGTCCTCAAGGGGAGCCTCCACCTTTGGGGGCTGTCCTGGGCACAGACGGCACAATCATAGCTGGTGTCAGTGCATAGCTTCCCAACGAGGTGACTGCACTGATATTCAGCAATGAGATATGCAGCACTTTTTCTAGGATGTTTGTGAATGTAATTGTCAGACCTCATATACCCTGAATCCACTGTTCTAAGTGCTTTTCACAGGTTGAGTCATGCAGCCATGCCACTCACGGGGAGGTAGGTCCCACTGCGATCCCCATTTTGCAGGGTCTCACCCCTACACGAGGAGGAGCCAGGGCTGCGCGGGGCTCGCCCCCATCGGACCGTGTCGCAGACGCGGGCAGACGGGGGCCCTCCCGGCCCGGCTGGCCCCGGGAAGGGCCCAGGGTACGAGACCAGGGAGCCCGGCGCCAGCAAAGGGAAGGCCCGCTGGAGGGCGCTGCGGCGAGGGCGGCGGGCTCGGGCTGGCGCGGCGTGGCCCGCGCGGGCCGCCGTAGGCCCTATAAAAGGCGCGGCGCGCGCTCGCGCGTTCTTTCCGGGCGGCGGCGCGGGCGGCGGCGCTGATGGCGGCCCGCGCGGCCTCGCTGTCCTGGCGCAGGCGACGGCAGCCGGCCCCGCCCCACCGCCCCGCTGCTCCCAGGCCTTGCCGCGCGGGCGGGAGGAGGCGCCTGCTGCCGTGGCCTCCAGGAGGAACGCACCCTCGGGCGGGGACGTGGAGGAATGGGGTCCGGAACGGCAAGGGACCCGTCTCACCCGTAGGTTCGCTGCCTCGTTCAGGAAGCCGGGCGGGTTAGCGCTAGTTTCATAGGTGAATCGACGTTTGGGAAACGTGCCGTGCCCCGCCCCCCACCATCCATCCACGCGGCTGCCCGGAGTGGACGGGGAGGAGTTCTTCCCACCTCTGACCATCAGACGTGGAGGGAATGACTTGATGTTTCTAGCAACCTGTTTTGACTTAAAAGATGGGTTGACTCACTGCTCGCTGGGTTCTGTCTAGAAGTCAGCGGTTTCCGAGTTGCATAGCGGGTGTCAGTGCTACCGCTTAGCCAGGTGGCTGGGGGAAGAGGTAACCGCATTCGTAGTTCTGGTCCCTTGATCGTCCGTGTGCGCAGTGGATGACGGCGGCTGAGCGCTTCCTTGTGTTTCTTACACGGTGATTTCATTTTTTTCTCTGGGGAGTTGGCCTCCTGTAAACTAAGTGCTTGGAAGGGCCTCCTGGGGTCTGGGGTGAGAACAGGTTCACCCCGAGGGATGACTTGCAAATTCAGCCCTTCTGGGTGACTGTCAGGGACTCGTCGACCCTGTATCCACAGGGTCAGGGAATAAAAGCTTGAGATAGTTGATATTCCATGTACACTGCCCCTAGAGGCGTTGCAGATGTGGCTGCTGTGTCACATTTGTGTCATTAGGTGGCAGAGAGAAGAAAGGCTGGCCTACGCTCAGCGTTCTGGTCCGTGAACGTCTGGATGGTTAATAGTCTGACACTTGGCAGAGTGCATTGGGCTGTTGGTGTGTCCTGGCAACCTGAAGCCTATTGAGTAAAAGCTCTTTTAATTCTTTTCTAGTTCGTGGCTGGCCTCAGATCACGAGGTTGTCGTGCATTTGACAGCAGGAGGTAGGACTGGGTCACTGGCTCCGGGATGAGCAGAAAAGGTGAGTAGGTTTCAGGCCGATTTGCTGAAGATCTGAGTGTTCCTTACCTGTCACATTGGATGACACAAAGGGAGGGTGGCACCAAAATTTTTCTTTCTGGGTAAGCTGAATGTCACCTAATGGTCAGATAGTTCAGATTACTTTATGTCCGTTTAAATGTTACAAAGTATTTGTGGTTCTCTGTCTCTTGCTCCTCGTGGTTCTAGCTACTCTGTCTCTTCAAACAAGTTTATGGACTGTGCAGCCAGAAACCTCAGATCAAGTTGCAGGATTTAAACTTGACAGACAGCTCCGCAGGCCAGCTACCTTAGCTTTCTCCAGCATGTGAGAATTTTCAGAATGCCAGGGCACTGCTTGTTTCCTGTGCCGCCACCTTCCCCTCTTGTTTTGTGGCTCTGATCCATTGGTCAGCACCTCACTAGTAGCTCTCTTGCCTCCACGTTGGGCTGCCCGTTGGGGATCTGAAGGTGACAGTGGAAAAGGTAGATTCCCTGGTCAGTGGCAGCTTCAGGAGTTTTAAACACTGAATGGAGGCCGGGGGCGCATAAAGTTTAGTACTTGGAACCCTGGCTCTCTGCTGGGTGAGAAGGGCTGCCCTGCAGATGCTGGACTGGCAGCACCACGGGTGCAGCTGCTGTGCTGCACCTGTGACGTCGGGGCAAAGAGGAAGTGGCTATTTCTACGCTCAGTGCTCAGAACAGTGAGCACTAAGAATGGTTTGTAGCCTAACATTCCTTCGAACCACCAGCAAGGTAGCATTTGTTCCACGTGCACGTGTAGCCAGAATGTGTTCAGGCTTTTCATTGGGAACCCCGGGTGAGACCCTGAACACTTTTTCCTTTTCTGCATATGTGAAATGAGGCTTGTTGTGAGGATTAAATGAGGGGGTGTGTGTGTGTACACAAGGCAAACTTGGGGTGCAACGGGAGAGGGTCTCCCTCCTGGAAATGGGCATTCTGTAAGTTGGGGAGGGGCTTTTCAGCAGGCCTTGGGCAAGTGTGACGTGCATCGTGGCTAAGAAGTGCTGAGCTGGTACGACGGTGCCCTGTCCCCGTCATAATTCTCTGGGAACCTGCAGGGCCCAGGGTGGAGGGTCGGGAGACATGTCACCCATGAACACCCATGCTCTGGGGACCCTTGAGACAAGCAGAGCATTTTCGGGGACTGGGAGGAGTGCCGAGCTTCACTCCGGGCATTTGTCCTGTTGAGATGGAAGTTAGGGCCCGTGTGGCGTCCCTCACCTGGTAAGTGACTGTACACACCAGGGCACTGGGGCGTGTGGGGGCCATTCTTGGTAGCCTGCTGGAGTGGCAGGTGTAACCAGGCTGTCCTTGTCCCGTTGCAGGGGGAGAGATCGGCCATCACAGCCTGACAAGACCTCGGGCCGTCTGCTGGAGGTAAGAAACTCCCTGGTTTCATATTTTTATTATAAAAAACAGACGTTTTGCATTTCCTAAAGTGTTTAGTGTGAGGGTTGGACAAAAGTTATAGATGAGTAGTTCTCAACCAGGGGCGATTTGTGTGCCCCTCCCAGGGCACATGGTACTGTCTGGGGACATCAGGTGGGCAGGAATGAGGGGTGCTGCCACATGTCCTGCAGTGAGCAATGGGGCCCCAAATGTTCGTAGTGCTGCGGTTGACAAGCCCTGCTGTAGAATCACATCAGAAAACCACTTACGGTGTGGTTTGGGGGTCCACAGATTGGGTTCCCTGAAGCTTGTCCGGGGCATCTGGTTAAAGCAGGAGAGCCAGGCCAGGGCTCACCGTCTTGCATTTCTCAGATCCAGAGGTCCCGCAAGGGCGTGGGCCCGCTCCGTGCCCAGCAGCTGGTCGGTGGAATAGACTACGTGCAGGCTGTCACTCCACGACTTGCTTCAGGACAGGTAAGTGGGGGTGGGGGAGGGGGCGGCTGAGGACTGAGGATGGAATTTCTCTCATTTGGGGGAGGAGTCGGGGGTCACTGGCTGGTTGGAGCTGGTTAGCCACCTGGAAAAGGAGGGTGAGCCTTTGACTTGGGAAAGGCTCCATCCTACCAGCTAGGGTGGGGTGTTGCACCCATCTCCTGCGATGCTCTTGGGGAGGCTTGACTCGGCTTTTCTGTTGTCTGGACTCCGCTGCGGCACTCGTGCTGCGTGTCGGTGCTTGCCGGTGGCCGTCATAAAGGCACATCTCACTTCCAGGCGACGGGGGTGTATATAAGACCCGGTCTTCTTTTACTATAAGACCGGGTCTTATATTAATTTTTGCTTCAAAAGATGCGTTAGAGCTGATTGTCCAGCTAGGTCTTATTTTGGGGGAAACACGGTAAGTGCCACCCTTGACCTTGTCAGGCAGAGCTGGGTGATGGCAAAGCGTCCATCTTTTGGTGAGGCAGGGTAGCCTGTGGGCTGGCCTCTGTCACCTCATCTGTTAGATGATGTGTTGGTTACTTGTTGCTAAGTACAAATTGCCCAGAAACTTGGTGCCCTGAGACAGCTCTGTGGGTCAGCGCCTGGCTGGGTTTCTCACGGGGCTGTGCCATCTGAAGTCTGGCCGGGGCAGGAAGAGCCGCTTCCAAAGACAGCTGAGGGTCCTCATAACGGGGCAGCTGGGGAGGGACATCACTGCTGGTCACGCCGGCCAGCGCTGAGGTGGAGGGGCTGCCCACCACAGCGTGTCCAGTGCTCACCGCAGGCTGGCAGGGTTGAGTGTCGTTTGTCCTTTATGTGGATGGCCCTTCCTTCAAGTTTTGGGAGGGAGCACCTTTGTTACGAGAACAGTGTGCTTGATCTTCTGGCTACTCCTGCTATTGCTGAGCAGCCACTAGTGTTTGCCCCCCTTTCTCGTGTTAGACCCTTGATTTCCTGTGGCTTTTGAAATTGCAGGGAGTTAGTGGGCTTGGTTACCGGAGGACGATGACGGGTGGCCCGCTCGGTGCCCGCCCTCGTTGGTAACTGAGTAGAACCTTGCTTCAGTCAGAAGGTTGTTTTCTTAGAGCTGGGACTTTCTTTTTGGTCTTTGAACTTTGACGAGGCTGGGTCTGTTGACTCTTGACGTGGGTGAATTCCACTAGAAACTGGGTGGTGAGTGAAGTGTTGAGAAGAGGGAGCCGGGCTGGGCACGTCTCGGGGAGAGGGCTGAGGAGTCTTCAGCAGCCATGTTCTTGCATTCCAGAGGCCGTCTTGCTGTCCTGAGGTCTCCGTCCCAAGGTAAGGCGTTGGACCAGGTGGGAGGGCTGTCGTCTAGCAGCGGGCGGACTGTTGGTGGGTCACTTCGGGACTGGCTGGTTTTCTCTCTGCAGGTGGGCATCCGCTGGGTGAGCCTAGGCGGCGTCTCAGTTCTGGAGAGAGGAGAACCAGGGGGACAGGTGCTGCCTGCCCCTCCCAACAGCCCGCGGGCCTGTCAGCTGGAACAGGTGTGGCCCTGAGCGGTGTCCTCCCAGGAAGACCTGCAGGCTCCTAAAATCATTTTGGTCGGGATGTCGGTGTTGAAAGCAGTCTTGTGTGCTCAGCCGTGAATTTCCTTTAGTAGTAACCAACCTGTCCGGAAGTTTCCCCGATGACATCCGCAGCCCGTTCACACGCGTGTTGTGAGGGTGGCATGTATCACACACTGTGCTGTTACAATAAAGTGAGCCATGTTTATTTACAAGCCTTGAGATTCCGTGCATTGACGAGGAAGCAGCCAGAACAGTGCTTCACAGCAGCCTGGCCTGCACACGCGTGCATGCGTGTAAAATGTGCACTGTGCATACTGGTCACACTCATGCACTATGGGAAACTCCCGCTTTTATGAAATTTACCTATGGCGACCGGCTGACACGCAGTTTCCAGTTGGGAGAGTCATTCTGTGCAGTGTTATTCTCTGGAAGCAGTTATAAAGCATAAGAAAACTAACTTTGCTTTTACGTATTACTCACCTTACGCCTGTGAGGACAGGCTGTCTGCTTGTGTTCAAGTCGCGCACATGATGTTCCAAGCGAAGGATCTAAAGGCTACTTGGGTGATGACACAGCGACATGGCTGACAAGCTTATTAGCTGGCAGGGGACGGGGTCGCGGAGGTCTTCGAGTTGAGGGAGGGAGCGGGTTGGTCTTGCTCTCTCGGGGGGGCCTAAGGAGGGCTCGGTGTAATGACATACGGGTGTGATTAAGGAACACAGGGAATGTTGAAAATGACTGCAGTCGAAACGCGTTGCCATTAATCTTCCTCAAAGAACATTGTAATTGAACAGCGATGGCATCTGCGGTGGTGTCACCCTCCAGACTTACATGGAGACCGTGTGTAGCCGGCCTCACAGGTCCCTGGGACCCCTGCTCTGGAGAGGGTGTGGGGGACACGTAGCCAGACCTTTCTGACGCCTTTGTGTTGGGTTCGTGGGTTCTGGGGGCCAGGGGCACGGCCCACGTGAGAAGGCCTTTAAAAAGCAGTTTCTTAGAGGCGAGGCATTAGACTTCCGACTGGGGACAAAGCATTGATGGAACGAATCCAGAAAAGGGTTCTCGTCCCCACCGTGTACGACCACCACTGGTAGCTGGTGTTTCCCCTTCAAGGTTCAGGTGAGCCTTACAGATGAGGGCTGGGCCCACGAACCCGACCGCGTTTGCATAACAGCCCGTCTGCCTTAAATCGTGGTGCTCACTTCTCTGCCTTGCTAATGTCCTCTGTGACTTGGCGCTGCGTTAAAAGTCTATTGAGGCAGATCTTAATGGTGTATGTCTGGGAACCCGTCTGCTGCCGCCTGGTCAGCAGAGCCTACTTGCCTGTTATCTGGACTGAGCCAAACCTCTAAAATTATCAGACCATCCTTTGCTGGCATTAAATTCTCTAGCTTTAGATCCTTCACCTCCCTTTCACTTTAAGTTGTCACATTTAAGTTGCTTTTTCTCGAATCAGTAAGAGTCTATAGGTGTGCAAGCCTGCACCCACATGAAAGCTGCATTTTCAACACAAGGGTAGTTCCTGAAATGCAAGTTCTCACACCTTTCACGCCTGCTGGCATTGCTGCAGCAGCGGCTTCGTATGTTTGTTTCAGCTCGTTCGGCTGGATTCTTTGACCCTGAGATGGGGACCGCTGCTGCAGACCCCACCACGGGACATTTCCTTGTAATGTTGACTTCGTGGGAGCACTTACGGGTCCCCTGGTGTTACTCAGGTCATGGTTCTGCACTGAACAGTGAATGCAAGAACTGCCATTACAAGACAGGCCAGCGTCGATGTAATTCGATGTACTCAGGACACCTAACTTGTTAATTTCTCCAGTGTTTCTAGGCTACAGTTTGTGTGTTTTTTCAAATTGTTGCAAACTCAGGAAACAATTTCCGATGTATTGAAAAAAAATCCACGCGTAAGTGGACCTGTGTAGTTCAGGCCTGTGTTCGAGGCAACTACACTCTCGGAGCCCGTGGTCCTAAACTCTATTTTACTGCGTTTGGATTATGTTCCCCCCCCCCACAAGGGAGAAATCCAGCTGGAGAAAGTTATTTTGACGTGTTTAGGATGAGGTGTACGAGTACTAAGAATGTGTCATTATGGTTGAAATTTGAAAATTGTTTCAAGCAAAAATTGAGTTTAAGGATTTGTTTGATGCATTTTTCTTCAAGGAAAGATGGCAAAATGAGACTGAACTGGTCCTGAATACAGTGTCTTGACGTGCCTTTTCCTCAGTCTGATGAGCGGAGGCCGGAACAGGAGGGAGGTGTGGAGGGGGGGGCATCGGGCTCCTGGGTGGAGGGCTTCCTGCTGGGGAGGGGCAGGGAGGAGATCTGGACTCTTTCCCAGGTAATGGGCTTCACACGCAGTGGTTCCTGAACGCAGACTTCCTGGATGCGGCTTTGTTCTAAGCAGCAGGTATTACAGAAGGTGGTTAGCGGATAGATCACATCTGCTTTCCCGCTTGTTGCTAGAACCTTTCCTGTTGGTCCCAGGCTCCGTCCACACGTCCCTTGTCGGTCATACCATAATCCAGGCGGGCTCTGGCCCTCGGGGACCTCAGAAACCAAAAATGAAGGTCAGCTTGCAGCAGCCTGTCACACACCAGCCCGTCCCAGTTAATTGTCCCATCCCCAGGCTGGCTGTAGGGCTTTGAAGGGTCAGGCAGGGCTCTGGGACCCCCTGCTGAGGCCTCCAGCAGCCGTGACCCTGAGAAGCCCACACATTTTCTCTACTGAAGGCAAGGGCAGCCCCCACTTCATGTCCAACCTGCTGGGGGTGTGGTCTGCACAGCAGAGAATGGGCCAGAGTGACGTGAGGGGAACTCGAGTACTCACAGAAAACCTATTTATTTACATTACATCTTCAAAGTAACAAAACCCAACTTGGCCTGCATGGGTCCTTCCTGCCTCCCGACTTCCAGGTAAACGGTTGTCTGTCCTTGTCTGTCCGGGCTGTTGGGATCAAGAGAGGGACACCTTGGGGAAAGGGAGCGTCAGGGTGAGCCTGTCCAAGTTCTGGTTGCCAGGAGATCCCAAGGACTACTGGGCTGGACCTGAGCAGCCCCGTCCTTTGTCTGGTGGCAAGGTGAAGAGCGAGGAGGCCCCAAGGGTAAGGGTGGCTCTCTCGGGCCACAGGCGGCCCCTTGAGAGTGGGGTCACAGTCCTTGGCATCAGACTCCAGGCCGCCCTTCTGGAGTGGTCGGTGGGGGACCCCAGTCGCCCGTCAGGAGTACTTGGTGTTGGAAATCTCCTTCCAGAGCAGGGTCTTCAGGTGGCTCAGCACCAGCGAGTGGTGCGCCTCCACCTGGCTGGCCAGCCCGCTCAGCGTGGTGCACGTGCGCAGCTGCGTGCCCAGCTCCTCGCGCAGGCCGGCGGGGGCGCCGGGCAGCAGGTAGTCCCGCAGCAGCTCACACACCTTGGCCAGGTTGGGCTGGATGAGGTCGCCCTTGCACTGCCTCATGAGCTTGTCGCAGGGCGCCCTGCAGTCGCGGCCGTACGTGCAGTCGGCGCTGTGCTCGCAGCGCCGGCCCCGCAGGAAGCGGCGCACGGCCGCCTCGGGCGCCACCTGCTGCAGGTCGGTCATCTTGAAGTCGTACTTGGCCGTGTAGCCCACGTTGGCCAACGTGGTCTCGCACATGTAGAAGGTCCCGTAGGAGCCGTGGAAGAGCTCCTCCACGAACTCCAGCAGGCCGATGGCAATCTTGGCCCGCCAGGGCCACGCGGGCCCCAGCCACTGCTGCAGGGCTCTGTGCAGGGCGGGCGGCAGCAGCGGGCGCAGGAGGGGCGGCAGCGCGGCCCCGTGCCAGGAGCGGGGTGGGGCGCCCTCGGTGACGTACAGGTCCCCGCAGTAGCCCAGCAGCCGGGACGCGTGCTCCTTCTCCTGCAGGGACAGCAGCAGCAGGAACTCATGCCGCTGCAGCAGGGCCCACACTGACTTGGCTTCGGCCAGCGACACCCTGCTGTCCTTATTGAAGTCGGCCATGAGCAGGACCTGTCCGACCAGCGCAGGCAGGGAGGGCAGGTCGCCCAGGTTCGCCTGACATTTGGGGCCAAAAGAGGGAGACCGTCGTCTCAGAGCCGCACGTTTCTAAGTTGGCAGGATGCCGGCCTTCGTGTGGTCCTCCCAGCACGTGGGTGCCGGCGGGGGGCTGCACGAAGGACCTGGCACATCCACCAGCTTAGGGGAGCCCAGCCTCCAACCGAACAGATGGAGGAGAGCCAGGGACGTGGGAGGCCCCCTTGCCACCTCCTGGAAGCCTGCCCTGACCACCACCCCACCTGCATCTCTCCTGGAGCTGCTCCCAGGGTCTGTGTCCCTGTGTCTCCACCAATGCTCGGACAGCCGGGGTGGGCACCTCAGCACAGGTGAGAGCCCGCTAGGTGGGGCCAGCCACTTCTCATGTGCTCTTGCCCCACTCCTTCCGCCCCCCCACCATGCACTCAGAGCTCCCTGCTGTCCCCCACTGCTGCTCCTGGGGAATGGGGTCCTCCCTGCCTAGAGGGTGCTCCCTGAGCAAGGGTCTGCTTAGAGCTGGGGGCTATCCAGTAGCCTGGTTGGCCTGTAAGGCCCCCACCCGGCCTGCGTCATGCCCTGGGCATAAACTGGACACAGCCCCCAGGAGAGCCAGCTGACCTTGAGGTAGCTGAGCGTCATGTCCCGGAACTCTTTAATCGAGGTGCCCCGCGTGGGCTTGTCGAACAGCACCAGCTCCCGCCGGGGGGCCGCGTCCCAGCCGGCCTTGGAGTTCAGACTCTCCTCGATGCCACACTTGATGGTCACCTCCTTGCCCTGCCAGAGCCCGCTGTACACCTGGGGGGGCCACAGGGATCGTCTGTGTAGACGTGCCCCTCACGCTGCAGCTCGGCCTCTGAGCGCCGGGCCCCCCCACGGGCTTACCTGCTGGCCCGGGAGGGAGGAGAGGCACGTCCTCCACTCCACCTTGTGCAGGGTGCACAGGTCCTGGCAGATGGAACCCGAGATGATGCCCTTGTGGTACTGGTCACACTGAGGAGAGGGGGTGCCAGGAAGTGGCCTGGGGGGTGGGACTCGGGCCTGAGCCCTCCCCCCAGAGGGGCCTCCCTGCCCCCGTTCTTTACGTGTTGCAGCCCCTGGGTGGGCATGCTGAGGCCTGGTCATGTGTGCCAGTGGCTCCCTGGTTCTTGGGCCACAGCACTTGACACAGGGCCCCCAGACGGCTGCAGCCACACAGCCTGGCACCTGCCCAGCTGGCAGGAGCCTTACGCTCACTGCGGTCTGGAAGCCGCCCCTCCCACTTGTCCCCACCGTCCTACGAGATGCCAAGCTTCTCCTCGGCGTGACTGTTGGTGAGCGGGTTTCTGTTTCTCCCGGGTCAGGTCTGTCTGCATCCCGCGGGCCCTTCCCTGTGGGCTGTGGGCTGTGGGCTGTGGGCTGAGGCAGGGCCGTGACGCGAGGCAGGCTCCCCCCGCCCAAGTGCACAGTGCAGAGGCCACCAGTGCGGCGGGCTTCAGCTGCTGAGAGGGAGCTCACCAGCTGCGTGATGTGACCCGGCTGCTCACCCTGCTCCTGTGAGGTGGGGAGGCCCCGCCTGGCCCCCACGAGGGCAGTCTGTCACCTGGGCCTGCCCCTGGGCCACTTCAGCCAGAGGCCCAGGGAGAAGCTCTCAGCGGGAATGAGGTATGGCTGATGCCCCGGCCCCTCCCCTTGCAGCCCCCTGAATCCTGGGGGTCTGGGCCCACCCTAGCAGGAAGATGCGTGGCAGGGAGGTGACCAACTCAGACCCTTCCCCCTGGGGGAGCTGTGGCCATCTGCAGCCAGGGTGGGTGAATTCCTGGGTGTGCATCACTGTTGCCATGGAGCCCAGGCCCTTGGTGGAGCCAGGCATGGAGGAAGGAGAGGCAACGGAGCGGGCAGAACACAGCATCACCCATGTGGGGAGGAGCGGGGACAGGACTCAGGGCTCCGGCCTCCAGGGCACCAGGTTCGGGACTCAGCTGTGTGAACCGTGAAGGGGCATCTGCTGTGACGTCATGAAAATGACAGCCGTTCATCAAGATAGAAAAGGAAAACTAAGAAAAACTACACACCTTCGTTCCACCACCCTGTAGGGAGGCCCTCCACCCCAAGGGGTCAGCTCCTGCCCCCCAAACCCTGGGTGGCCGAGGCCAGCCCCAGCCAGCAGGGGCAGGAGCCTGCTCACCACATGGCACCAGGGCTGGAGAGGAGCTTCTGCAGAGCTGAGGCGGGCAGTGTGTCCGGCATCCCGGAGCTCCTCCGGCCCATCAGGCTCCAGGCAAGTCGCCTCAGCTCCCGGCCCGTTTCCCATGTGCAGGCTGGGCTTTGGTGGGGCCTCAATGTGCAGCACCGGCCAGGCCCCCACGGCCGGCGAACACCCGCTCCATGACCCCTGGTCCTGCCTGCCTCACTGTGGTCTTGGACAAGTGGTGGAACCTCTCTGAGACGGCTGAGAGCCCTCACGAGGTGGGCTGATGCGTCCTGGGTGCTGGCCGGGCCCCCGGGAGGTACTCAGCACACAGATCACACTCGCACTCACACACTCACGCTCACACAGGCTCCTGCACATCCCCGCTCTAGAAGTTGCAAGCAGTGACTTTAGCGCTGTCCCCAGGCAGGAGGCTCTGCGGACCATGCCCTGCCACCTCCTTTGGTGAACCCGTCCCCAGCAGGGGCCCTCAAGGCCACCAACATCTGCCTGTTCCAGTCCCCCTCCCAAACAGCTCTGGAGTCCGCCCGCTGGTCTGTCTATCCCCAGCCACCCTGGTCCCCTGCAGTGGCCTCCCCACAGCCCCGCCCATCACCCCCAATCTCCACCACACCCAGCCGGAGGCAGCCAGGCACCGTGCAGTCGGATCCATCTTCAATCCACCCTGCTAGTGCCTGAGACTGGACAGTCCGCTGCCCGTGTGCCAGCACTGGGCACGAAGGTGCCCCATGTCAGCCTACAAGCCCGGCCCAAGGGGACACTTACAATGACCACCTGGCAGACGTGCCCACGACACAGCTCCACGTAGGATGCGTAGTGCACGTACGCCAGCCAGCCACCCGCAAAGACGCCCAGCCAGACCAGGAAGACATACTTGACCCTGAGGCCCGGGAGCCGGCCCTGCTGGGGGAAAAGGGATGTGAGGAAGCGCCACGTTTGGGGTGCATGTACCCCCTTCCACAGACCCCAGCCTTCCCGCCGGCCCCTCCCAGTCAGCCCCCACCCGCCCTGCCCCAGAGTCCGGAGCCGGTCTTTCCTTCTGTCTCTCTCCCACCTCAGTGCACCCACTCCAGGGTAGGGACGTGTGCCTGGTGGCTCTCAGACTTTTAAAACACAGGCAGGTAAGAATCAATTTCAAAATGAGGGCTACAAGCTAGGCAACTCTTTATTTTGCTGAATAAAGACGTTTTTTACAAATTTCCCTCCTGTCTTGCTCTCTAATTTCGTAATGACATGTAACCTCTACATAAGGTCAGGTTGGAGAATCACCACCCTTACACACTATCCTCCAATGGGTGGAAAGTTCTGGCTGGACTGGGGCCAGCAGGGAGGACGGGGCTTGGAGGCTGCTGGTGCAGAGGGCAGGTCCCGGCCGCAGTCGGCCCTTCAGCCTTTAAGAGACACGGCCTCACATACACACAGTAGCGTACTGCCAAGTGGGGACACAACCCAAGCGTCCACCAACAGAGAACTGGATACACCAAACGGGGTCCCTCTACACAGTGGAATGTCACAGCCCTGAAAGGAAGGAGGTCCTGACACCCGCTACCACGTGGACGGACCCTGAGGACACTGTGCTCAGTGAAACGAGCCCGTCCCAGAAGGACAAACCCTGCAGGACCCCCTCACAGGAGGTCCCCAGAGGAGTCAGATTCAGAGACAGGAAGTAGATGGGGGTCAGGGCTGGGGAGGGGAGGGGCGTGAGTGTTTAATGGGGGCAGAGTGTCAGTTTGGGAAGATGAGAAAGTCCGGGAGATGAGGGAGGTGGTGGCCGCACGACAGGGTGACTGCGCCTAATGCCACTGAGCTGGCACTGAAATGTTGAGATGGTCCGTTTTGTCTTATGTATGGTTTACTCCAGTAATAAATAAATAAGACCGAAGCCCCTGGACTCCCTGCCAGAGGCTCTATCCCTGACGTTCAGGGTGACAGGAACTGCTTCTGTGCTTTCCGCAGGTGACAAGTGGAATCAGGGTGTGAGGGCCCCACAGCCTGGCAGTAGGTGAGCTGGGGTGCCGTGTCCCATGCATCCCCCAAGCGGGGTTTCCAGGGCACCACCTCCCTTCCCCAACCCCCTCCCAGGCAAATCCCAGGTTCGCAAGCTGCTGTCCAGGAGCGGCCAGCTGAGGGGACAGGGTTGTCAGGCGCTGTCCCGTGCAAGGGCTCAGACATCCCGACAGGGCTGCTTAGCCCCAGGGACCAGCAAAGCAGGGGGCCCGGGGCTTCAGGTCCGCCTGCCCCCAGAGGAGCACCACTGCCAGCACTGGCTACATGCGCCCCCAGCCTTAGGCCAGCTAGCAGCTCCAGGCCTGGTTAGTCCTGGGTCCTGGTCAGCTGTAGGCTGGGGGCTGCCCCGAAAAATGGGACCACCAGCTCCCCACTGAGTCTTGGGCAGGGGCCTTTGGGCCCAGCCCAAGCAGCTGTGGTCATTTTTATGGTTCTTCCAAGAGAGGCAGGTCCTCACCTCCTGCTTCCTGGCACCTACTCTGGAGGGGCTGGCTGCCTTGGGAGGGGCTGCAGCGGGAAGACCCCCGAGAGCTCCGGGGACGGGCTCGGAGCCTCAGGGGCCACTGAGGAGCAGGGGGACGGGCAGCACTGGAGCAGAGTGAAGGGGTTGGGCCTCAGGCCCACTTGTCCCTGCCACCACGTCTGTTTCCGTCAGATTTGTTCAAAAGGAAAAACAGGAAAGCAGAGAAACGGGGTGGGGGGGCTGGGGAGCTGGGGGTGTGGTGGCTGGACAAGGTCCATGATTTTTGCTGGTGGTGCAAGCGCCCAAGGTGGTGGTGAGCAGGGCTTGGGTGGGCTTTCAGTTCCAAGGGGGCCCCAACAGCTGGGGCTGGGGCCCTAGGGGGGCAGCAGGAGGAGGGCAGGCTATAGCCAGTGCTGGACCCGGAAGTGGACCCTCGGCTTCACACCGTGATTGCTCCAGGAGCCTGTGGGGCGGTGGGGGCCCAGACACTGCCCACTCCCCTGCCAGACCCCCCCAGGCTCTGGGCCTTCTTGTGGTGGCCTTTCTCCCAGTACACAGTCCCTGCCTGGCTAGCTCTGACTGACCCCTAGGTCCGCATCTTAGGCAGGCACTTGGCACTTCCTGCTGGGGCAGTCCCTGACCCCTGTGGGTGAGTGAGCCCCCGGGACTTACTCATCAGTGGGTCCCATGCAGCTGCTCCCCTACCTCACCCCCACCCACCCCAGCTCCTGGTGGAGCCACTTGGAGACAGGACGCTTACTCAGGGGACAGCAATGACATAATGATCTGCACGTGCACCACCGACCCAGGAGCGTGTTTCACAGGTGGGGAAACTGAGGCTCAGAGTCTGTCCTGACACTAAGAGGGACCAGGCCGGGCTCAGACCACTGGGAACCTGCCAGAACCCCTCTCCCGCCCATCTGCCGTTCCTGGGCCACCCCTGCAGCTGGTCAAGGCCTTCCCTCAGAGCTGAGGGTCCACCCCTCGCGTGCAGGTGGACCCTCAGACCCGTCAGCTCCCCGCTGGCCCAGGGCTGGGCCGAGCACCACACCCATGAGGCCTTCCGCGGCCAGGGAGGGCATCTGGCACAGACACGTAACCAGCCTGTTTCCCAGCTTCCACCCTTCTCCCTACTTCTCCCCGCAGGGGGGCCGAGGCCAGCTGGGCCCTGGGCCAAGGACAGCACCCCAGCAGGGACAATCCTGCCCTGACCCCAAAATGGCTCTGACCGGGGCTGTCCTGGAGGACATCGCGGTCACAGGGTGGGCCCAGAAGATCTGGGACTCATGTAGGCCAGGCTCAGACCACCAGAGGCAGAGGTGACAGGGTCCCCAAAGACTGGCACCAAGGCAGCCTGGGCCTCCCCTGCAGAGGAGGGCCCTGGCAAGGACATGACTTGTGCAAGGTCATCGTGGGGGCTCAGGGCACACCCTAAGCTGGGGCTGGCTGGGTGATAACCCAGGGGGAGGTTATCTATGTCCTTCTTAGAGCATTTCTGTGTCCCCAGTTTTCCACAACAGAAAAACAGACCTGATGTTTAACTAGAGGAAAGAGGAACGGACGCGGTGTGCTTTCTGGGCCTCTGGGAGCAGGGTCCAGCCCGACGGGGGTGGGGCCTCTTCAGCCCTGGGAGCAGGGGCTGCCACCACGCAGCATGGGCGCCACCGGCCCCTCCGCTCGCCCCAGCAACACCGCCCCAGGGGCCCTCCCGGCTCTCCAGCTTCTCCAGCGGCCACACACCCAGGGTCCTGAATTTGGCCCTGACCCCCGCCCCCCCCCACTCCAGGGCTGGACGCCGCGCGCCCGCCCGCGGCCCGGGCACTGAGGGTGGGTGGGGTGGGCGCCCGGCGGGGTGCGCCTACCTGCAGGCCCTTGGAGAAGGGACAGAAGAGCACCAGGTGCGCCAGGCGCCGCAGCCGCCGCATGGTGGGCGCCCGACCGGTGCGCGGGCCCGGCTCGGCTCGGCCTCAGCCCCAGCCCCGCGGGCCGGCCCGCAACGGCCGCGCTGCCGCCGCCCGCCGCGCGCACCCGCCCGCCGCGTCCCCGCGAGGGCGCGCGTCTCCGCCAGCGGCCGGAGGGAGGAGGCGCTGGGGGGCGCTCGTGGGAGGAGCGGAGAAGGAGGGGCGGGAGTGCTGCGGGGGCGCGCGGTCGCGTGGGAGGGAATGGGGACCCGAGAGGAGGGCTGGGGAGGAGGCGCTGCAGGGATGCGCGACCGGGAGGGACAGAGGGTCTGGGCGCTGAGCGGAGCCGCGGTACTGCGGGAGGGGCGGAGGCGCCCCCATCTCGGGTGAGAAAGGGGAGGGCGCCCAGGCCCTGGCCACCCGCTCCCCACCCCTCACGCTGGAGCTGTCACCCGCGGGGCTGTTGCGGCGCCGCGGCAGAGGGAATGCAGGGGATGAGTCTGGCTGCCTGCAGAGGCCCCCTGGGTTGAAGTCTGGCGGGGCAGGAAGCCCAGGGACCGGGGCTTGTCGGGGGCGAGGTCCCGAGTCGGGGTCCGCCCCCACCACCGGGCCTGCGGGGCGGTGGAGGCTGTGGCGGCGTTTGACTGTTTCTTCCATTCTCTACAGGGATACAACAAAATACACCTTTTTTACTGTGCAGCTCTGCTCTGCCAGTGTTCACACATCCAGGCGTGCAGGACGCGGGACTGTTCCACTTGCCCCCTTCACGCCCTTCTTCAAGCCATCCCGCAGCCCCGGCCCTGGCGAGCTCTGGCTGGCCCTCCATGTCACTCGAGTGTAGTGAGGCAGTGATTGCCTTGCGGTCCGGCTTTTGTCACTGGGCAGAGCGCCCTGGAAAGTCAGCCCCTCTTCCTCGCCGCCAGCCCTCCCGGCACAGATGCTTGGTTGGGTTCGTTAGCGCTTCACCCGCTGGAGGACGTTTGAGTTGATTTGCTGGGGCTGATCAGCAACGGAGCTGCCGTCAAGTTTCGTATTCAGGTGTTTGTGGGAAGGTCAGTTTTCCTTTCACTGGGGTAGGTGCAGGAGGGCTCGCTGCGCTGTAGGGTCAGGTTGTTAAACGCTTCCCACAGGCTGTCCTCCTCCGTCCCCCAACGTGTGAGTTCCCAAGGCAGCGTGCGGGGTCCAGCTGCCCCACATCCTGGCGACACTGGGTATTGAGCCCTCAATTCTACCTGTTCTAGAGGGTGTGGGAGCGTGGTGTCTCTGTGGCTGTCATTTGCATTTCCCTAATGACCCATGACATTGAACATTTTTTTCATGTGCTTAGTTGTAACCTATATATCTTCTTTAGCAGAGTGTCTTTTCAATATTTCTTCCCATTTTTAAAATTATTTCCTTGTTGTTGAGTTGTGAGAGTTCTTTATATCTTCTGGATACAAGTACGTCATCAAGCATGTGGTTTGCAAAGATTTTGCCCTGGTGTATGTCTTGTCTTTTCAGTTTTCTAACAGTCTGTCTGTAGTGCAGGGGATCCTGCCAACTTCGCCATGTGTCATGCGGGGACGACCTGCAGGGTCTCAGCTCCTCACATAAGAACGCAGGACATGGTGAGGCCAAAAAGGAACACCCACGGAGCCATAGGTAGGGGAGTCACACCACTATACTGTCGCTGGCAGCTGGGTTGGAGACACAGGAAGCAGGAGCCACACTGTTGGCAACCCTCACTGCGCCGCTTGCAGACTCAGCCACCATCTTCCTGCTAGCTCCCCCTTTTTTTTTTGCTAGCGTAGCCACGGCAGTTATATTAGTGCCCAATGGCTCACTGGTTACAGCTGACGGCCAACTAGCCACAGCTGATGGCCATTTGATCACAGTTGACAGCCATTTACTACCTGAGCCAGCACCTTTCTATGTGAGGCCGAGAGCCTGGAAACTGCTTTTTGGGGCTCTGTCCCCACACTCCACCCCTACAGGCTCTCGCCTCACAATCTACGCGACAAGCGTCTTCCGCGAGGGGCCCTGTGCGAGGAGCCTGGAGGTGAATGCTATTTCCTGGACACAGCCAAGCTCTCTGGTCACAGCCAGGGTTTCTCAGGGCACTACCAGTACTTCTGGACACAGCCAGACCTCCTGGACTTCTTAGGGTACCACTAGTCTCCCCGGGCACAGCCAGGGTTTCTCAGGGCACCACCAGTACTTCTGGGCACAGCCAGACTTCCTGGACTTCTTAGGGTACCACTAGTCTCCCCGGGCACAGCCAGGGTTTCTCAGGGCACCACCAGTACTTCTAGGCACAGCAAGACTTCCTGGGCTTCTTAGGGTACCACTAGTCTCCCCGGGCACAGCCAGGGCTTCTCAGGGCACCACCAGTACTTCTGGGCACAGCCAGACTTCCTGGACTTCTTATGGTACCACTAGTCTCCCCGGGCACAGCCAGAGCCTCTCAGGGCACTGCCCCTCTCTCTGGACACAGCCAGACTTCCTGGACTCAGCCAGGGCTCTCAGGGCACTGCCACTCTCTCTGGGCCTCTCAGGGTACCGTGCTGGAACAACAGCGGCTCACAGTCAAGGTGCTTACATATTCTCAATGGTGGCCGATCAAGACACAAAAGCAAACATCCGCCAGTTCCACTACATGGTGGTATGTTCCCAAACAAATAGTCAAGCTGTCCATTAAATTAGGGATGGAAGGCAATTCCCCATAGTCCATAGTCATTCGCCAGGGCTGTCCTGGGGGTGAGGGATGACCTGGACCTCACCCTCAGCTCCCACGGAGAACTCAGCAAGCCTTTCCTCCTGGGACTACAAGTCCTGCATCCGGGCTGTCTCAGCAAGCACTTCCCAGCCCACAGGGCCGCAAGGACCTTCGCTTTCTCCAGCCTCTGCTGGTTGGGGAACCGTCCATGTCTTCCCACCCCTCCACGGGGTCCAGCTCTCAGGCAGCTGCTCCTCCTGGTCTTCCTGAGACTGAGTGTTCATAGACACAAACCGCTCCACCGCCCTTCGGAGAGCCTTGGCCGACACCGTACCCTGCTCACAGCGCCATTCGTCATGCAGGAGACCCTGCTCGCTGCGCCATGTGTAGTGCAGGGGATCCTGCCGACTTCGCCATGTGTCAAGCGGGGCGGCCTGCAGGGTCTCAGCTCCCCACATAAGAATGCAGGACATGGTGAGGCCAAAAAGGAACACCCACGGAGCCATAGGTAGGGGAGTCATATCTCTATACTCTAGCTGGCGGCTGGGTTGGAGACACAGGAAGCAGGAGCCACACAATTCTCAACCCTCACTGCGCCGCTTGCAGGCTCAGCCACCATCTTCTTGCTAGCCCGCATTTGCTGCTAGCCTAGCCACGGCAGTTATATTAGTGCCCAGTGGCTCACTGGTTACAGCTGACGGCCAACTAGCCACAGCTGATGGCCATTTGATCAGTCGATGGCCATTTACTACCTGAGCCAGCACCTTTCTGTGTGAGGCTGAGAGCCTGGAAACTGCTTTTTGGGGCTCTGTCCCCACACTGTCACAGAGCACAAGGTCTTAATTTTGATGAGGTCCAATTTATTCATTTTATTCCCTTATGTCTTGTGCTTTTCCTGTTGTTTTTTTTTTTTTTTAAGATTTTATTGGGGAAGGGGAACAGGACTTTATTGGGGAACAGTGTGTACTTCCAGGACTTTTTTCCAAGTCAAGTCGTTGCCCTTACAATCTTAGTTGTGGAGGGTGCCGTTCAGCTTCAAGTTGTTGACCTTTCAGTCTTAGTTGTGGAGGGCGCAGCTCAGCTCCAGGTCCAGTTGCCGTTGCTAGTTGCAGGGGGCGCAACCCACCATCCCTTGCGGGAGTCGAGAAATCAAACTGGCAACCTTGTGGTTGAGAGCCCACTGGCCCATGTGGGAATCGAACCGGCAGCCTTCGGAGTTAGGAGCACGGAGCTCCAACCGCCTGAGGCACCGGGCCGGCCCTCCTGTGTGTTTTATCTAAGAAATCTTTGCCTAACCCAGGGTCTCAAAGGCTTTCTCCTGTGTTTTCTTCTAGAAGTTGTATAATATTTGATTTTACATTTAGGGCAATGTTTCTGTTTGAGCTGATTTTTGTATATGGTGCAAGGTCAGGGTCAAGGTAATGTTTTGGGGTTTTTTGCACATAGATATCCAATTATTGCAGCACACTTGTTGAAGGTGACCCCTGTGGTGGTTTTGTAGTGGTGCCTCCACAGAGACACTTGCCCAGGAGGCTGATTTTCCAGCAAATTCCAAAGGGTAGGTTTCCAGCAGTTCTGCGGGCCCTGCGGGGACAGAGCCCCAGAGAGCAGTTTCCAGGCTCTCGGCCTCACGTGGAAAGGTGCTGGCTCGGGTAGTAGATGGCCGTCAGCTGTTACCGGTCAGCCATTAGCCACTAATACAACTGCTGTGCCTACGCTAGGGGTTGGTGGGTGGATTGGCAGAGAAGCGGACGGCGGATTGCGCATCGTGTGGATTCTGCTTCCTGTGTCTCCAACCCAGCCGCCAGCGAGAATATAGTGGTGTGACTCCCCTATCTATGGCTCCGTGGGAGTTCCTTTTTGGCCTCACCATATCCTGCATTCTTGTGCAGGGAGCGGGAGCCGAGATGCTGCATTACAGGTACCACAGTGATTTCTGTGCCCACCAGGAAGCCAGGGCTGCACTCTCCCAACAGGTCTCTGACTGCAGCTGTGTCTGCGCCTCACTCTACCCCTCTGGATGGTTAGCATGTCTTGTATTAAATTTTCCCTGTTCAAATTGCCATGTCGTTTCTGTTTCCTCCTGGGACCCCAACTGACAACGTCAAGTACACAAGGGACACGGGCATTTTTATGAAACTTACTGAGACCCACGACACTCACATTTGGTCCACGTGGCCCACCCTCGGGTGCCCAGTGTCCTCAACCAACCAAGTGGTCATTGCCCTTGGATCCAGGGACATGTCAGTCCCACAGGAGAGTCCTGGTGTGGACCAGAATTAACTTTGCATCCCCTTTTGGACCCCTCCCCCCAGGCTTGCCAAAGGAAAGAAGCATCCGCTCAGAAGGGTCAGGGTAGAATCTTCAATATTCTAAAGAGATCTAAATAGCCCCACCCCCACAGAGGCGCTCCCCTCTAGGGCTGTCACGCTCTGTGCAGGAGCTGCCTAAGGTGTATGGGTCAGGAGAAGGGGACAGACGGAGAGTCAGAAATCTTAAGCGCACTTTGGAGAAGGCCAGTCCATAACAGCACCACCAGGGTCTGTGGGTGGTAGGAAGTGTGGAAGAGCTCACCACTGGGTGGCTTTTGTGATAAAAGAGACACCATTGTCAGACTGCAAATGAAGCCAAAAACATGACACCCCTTAGTTTCAGGGACTGCAAGGGTGTGGCCATTGTCAGCTGTGTAGAGCACCCCTGAAAGCTGTTAGAATGAGTTTTGTGTGAGCAAGAGTGACTCCATATTGAATGAGCAAGAGTCACTCCATTTGGACGTAGGCAAACATGTCCTTAGCAGACAACATCCAGGGAGCTACCCGGTTGCCCTGGTAATTGGGTGTAACCAGTTACACCCCAAAGGTCTGCTACTGACGATATGATGACATCAGGGTTGCCAGCTGGCTGCCCCAATAAGGTGACATCAGGAGGGCACTCATGACTGCATAAGAACTGAGGACTTTTGCAGCTCAGAGAGCAATCTCGCCTGAGAGGTGACCATGCTGTCACTCTGATCCGAGAACCCTCCCAGACCAGCCGCCCTTCCTCGCTCCACCAGGCATCTGAGTGACTTTGGGACGTGTTCGTTCCTCTATTTTATCCTATTATTGTATTACTCTGCGTGTGCTTCACCGTGTGGTGCATTGACGAGTGACGCTTTACTGTTTGGTGTATTGATGGCTGCTGTTTGAGTAAAGAGCATACCGAAAGGTATGTAAGATCTTGTGTGCTGTTCTTCGCTCGTGCCACGGCTACGCAGAGGCCTCAGTCAGTGCCGGGTCGATCCTGGGGGTCTGAGAGTCTCTCGGGGGTTAGTCCCCCTGACCTGCAGGAAAAGACTGCAGCATGGACTGTGGGCCCAGCAGTCGCTCGTGACATCAGCTGATTGGCAAGGCGGTGAGGCGTAACCCGCAGCCCTGAGAGGAGATCAAAGTCTGACGGAGTCAATTTGTCAGGAGCAAGGTCGACACCCCGTGCAAAGTCCCCGTGACCCACATTCTGAGGCTCTGGGTAGATATGAGCCTGGGGGGACACTGCCTAACCCACTCCTCAGACCAAACAGCTACGTCATTGGAAACAGCCCAGGAGTCAATGAAAATGTAACAGGTTTCATCAAGGGAACCCAAAATAAAAGTGGCTTAATCGGGAGGGGAATGATTCCTCTCTGAGGTAGCACTCTGGCAGTCTAAAATAGCGGCTCGGCTCCAGCCATCGCGTCCACACTGCAGCAAGGAGGAAGAGCAAAGTGAAGAGCACGACGTTCCCTTTGAAGACAGGACCTGGAAATGCAAACGTCTTCTGTTTACATTCCATTGGCCAGAGCTTAGTCACATGGCCTTACTTGCTGCAAAGAAGTCTGGGAAACGCAGTCTTATTCTGGGTAGCCTCGTGTCCAATTAAAACTCCAGGGTTCTCTTAACCCTCAGTCTTGGGCACAAGTGTGTCACAGGAAAAATGGAGAAACGGAGACTTATGCCCCTGGGCAGATTGCCGCTCCAGGCATAGCCCATCCCACCCCCCCAGGCCCTGGTGACCTTTAGACTGAGGTCAGAGGTCATGCAGTTCCCTTCAGACAGGTGCTCAGGGAGGTGTGGAGAATGGGGAAGCCGGCATATGGTGGGGACGGCTTCAGGCCCAGGCCAGGCCTGGGGAAGGTCATGTCTACACTGAGACCCAAAGAATGGGGGGCAGGGGCTGGAGGGCGAGAAATGCAGCTCCAGGTAGAGGAACAGGGTGTACAGAAGCCAGAGGCAACAGACTGTGGGCAGATGTGGAACCTGCGTTTTGTACAATGAATGTTTGTCCCTTCGGGTCGTCATCGTCATGGCCTGGAAGAGCCCAGAGCAGCACGTGAGCTGTGGTTATGATTTGGGTCCACAGTAACCCTAATTTGCTCACTGTCATCCCTCCTCTTGCAGATTCCGACGTGTCAAGTGGGTGGAAGCATGTACAAGGGTGGGGGTGGAGGAGAGAAGGGGAAGAGGAAAGGACCTGGGAGAGAAAGAGGGTCTTCTGAGTGCCTAGGACCCAGGGCAGGGAGATGGGTTGGGAAGGGCGGGGCCTGGGACCTTGGACAGCTTCCCTGAGAACAGCCTTGTCATGGTGACTCACGTCCGGCTCGCAGAGGCTTAACTGTCCATTGTAGGAATACTTGTAGGTGTCCCCACGGACGGAGGGACGGATGGGTATTTCTTTGTACGAATGGAATAATATTCCATGGTGTGTTGTCCATCCACGCAGTGGGATATTATCCCGCCATAAAAGAGAACGAAGTCCGGACGACACACGCTACAACACAGACGACGCTCACAAACGTTGTGTTATGTGAAAGAAGCCAGACACAAGAGTCCACATATACTATGACTCCGCTTCTGTGGAAAGTCCAGAATAGAACAACCTACAGAGACAGGACTCAGATTAGTGGATGCCAGGGGCTGGGGGTGAGGGGGGCGGGAGGGACTGTTTCCAGGACATGGGGGCTTCCTTTTGGGGTGCTGACCGTGTTCTGGAACGAGAGAGGTGCTGGTTGCTCAACATTGTGAATGTATGAAATGCCACTGAACCGTACGATTTAAAATGGTTAGTTTTACGTTATATGAGTTTCACCTCAATAAAAAAAGACCCAGGTGAACAAGAATAAAGAGAGTCTCCTGTTACCTCGGCGTCTAACTGATGTTAGTTATCCCTGCAGCTAAGCGTATAGCTTTCCAGATTTAGTCACACACAGCCCCCAGCAGATACGGGCATAGATGTGTGTACTCGATCTGAACGAGGTCACACGCCCCGTACTTTTCTTTCATCTGCTTTTCTCAATAGAACTGGAGTCGTCCACCAGATTCTTGGGGGCCCGCAAGTCCTCAGTGACGTTTTACACGTTGTGCTGTCATGTTGATGATATGTGACAGGAACTGTCTAAACATCCCAAGAAGGATGAGCTTCGTTTGGCATCAGAAACAGTTGTTTCCCCCCAACTTCTTGGACTTCTCGAAGGGCGTCCAGGCAGGGCCGTGGCATTGCTGTGGGGCCGGGCAGACCTCGCACCCCCAGACAATGTGCTTCCCTTTGAAGGGTCCAGGCCAGCTGCATTGCAAGGGCTGCACAACATTCTGTTGCCCTAACGGACCCTAGTTGCAACCAGTTGCCTCTCAGCAGCATTTAGAGTGTGGTGAACTTTGTCTTTTCCGAACAAGTCTGGGTGAGTGACCTTCTGGCTAAGTCCGCGCCCCTTTCCTTAGTTATCAACTTAGCACAGGTTCCCGCAGGTGACATTTCTCAGTCAAATGCTTTGAATGGGCTGCTTTCCACTCCACAGAGGCCCCCCCAGGGGATAGTTGAGGATGAGACACAGCCATCCCGGGGGTAGGGGTTTGGGGGACACTGATGGGGGCAGGCCCCTGCAGTAGCATAGCTATGAGAACTCTGGGGTGGCAGTCCTGGGGGAGTTGGCCTCCGGCCTGCTTCCCTCTGTGCCGGTGGCACCGCCTCCTGGGGCAGCAGACTGTCCTTCTCAGTGACCCCACCCTCACCCCAACCCCATTCTTCTTTCAGTCCCCAGAAAGCATGTGCTCTTTCCTGCTTCAGAGCCTTTGCCAGTGCTGTTCCCTCTGCCAGGAATCCCACCCACCCCACTCCCATCCACAGCCACCCCTGTTCAGTGGATCCCAGCTCAAATGGCCTCTCCCACTCCCAGGGGCCCCCCGATCTGAAGGGTCACTGGGGCCCCGTTAATGCTGGGCTTCCCCATTGGACCAGGACCCTCCACTACCTCCCTCCGTCAGTGTGGGGCTCTCCACGGTACCCTGAGTTCCCTGCAGCCACAGCCAAGTGAGTCTGCCTCGGTCTGGGTCCGATCGTCGCTGCTGGATTCCTCACCCCAGCACGTGGCGTGGCTGTGCATACACACAAACACACACACGCAAACACACACGTAGCCAGCTCACACACACGCCTATTTGCGCACAGCGGGGCCCAGCCCAGGGCTGCTGACGAGTGTGTGACCCTGCAAATGCTGGTTCTGACGGGCCCAAGTCACTGACCCTTTGGCTGTTGAGGCTGCTGAGTCCATGGTCCCCTCCGCCTCCCTGAGGTTGACCTGAGGTTGGCCGGACCTTGGCCTGGACCAAGACCTTGCAGGACTGTGACCTCTCCCTCACTGGAGAAGCTCCTGAAGGACTGGCAAGGGGGTCAGGATGGGGAATGGAGAAAGTGGGGGGGAGTGGAGGAGAGGGGACGGAAGGAATACAGGAGAGAGGGAGGTGACCAACCTGCAATCTGAGTAAATAACAGCAGGGCCTTGATGTCTGGACCTGGTTGATGAGGTTGGTGGCTCATGATGGGTGGCAGTCATGGCACAGATAAAGAGTCAGGGGCCTCCCCGGGATGCTGACCCTGACAGGGATTTCCAGGGCTAGGCAGGTGGGGGCCCCCTTTCCCTCCCCCAGGGGCTCAAGGCCAGCAGAGGCGAGCAGGTCTGCCAGGGAGTCCTCAGCCGCCCCTGACCTGCAGGCACCCCACCTGCCATCAGTTTCCAGGGTCACCCATCTGCGTGAGGTCACCCCTAGGTCCACCTGGATGAGAAGCTGGTCTTACAAACACCCAGCGACCAGGTGCAGGTTCTTCTGGCCGATGGGTCAGGACCCCCCACGGTAACTGGGCAAAGCCCCTGCTCAGACACCGCTGGGAACAAAGAGGCTGCCTGACCTGTCCCACCACACACATCTGGTCACGCAGCCTGCACCTGGCAGGGTACAGGCACGCTGATGGGACCCCACAGGACTACATGGGTGGCACCTGTGCAGGGCCCACTGTCCAGGAGGCCCACAGCTCTTTAAGGGCCCACAGAAGTGGTTTCATTTCTTTTCAAGTCAGAAGGGAAAAAAGTGCACTTTTAGGGTTGAATATGACATTCATATTTATACCAACACAGTCCTAGAATACAATTTCCAATGTGTTGTGTGGAAAAAGGAGCCCACAGCGGTTGCTGGGCCCTGCACGGGGTGGGGGTGGGGGGTAGGAACAGAACTGCTGGATAGAGAAGACAAGAAAGATGTGTTTGTAGAACAGAGAAAGAAAGGAGGAAAGAAAAAGGAGAAAGAGAGACAGGGATGGAGGCAGGAAGAGAGGGAGGGAGGTTCAGGGTGGCCCCAAGAGCAGACACCTTGAGTTGTTGGGGCCCCGTTAATGCTCCCAGCCTCCGGGAGCTGACTGGCACGGCCTGTGGCCCAGCCCTGAGGCAGCTGCTCCCTCTGCTCCCTGCCCTGTGTGCACTGAGGGACGGGAAAGACCGTCCGTGACTGAGTGCTCTGGGCTGGGGAATTCCGGGGAAGAGAATGAGACTCAAACGGGAGCAGAAGGGGGCAGGAGAGAGGCTCCAGCTGAAGCCCATACCCCAAATACGGGACCACCCTGATGCTGAGACACACCTTTGCAGCCTGGTCCAGAGTCCTGGGGCCTGCAGTGTGTCTGCTGGGCACCACCTCGGGGCACCTCCAGACCGACCACTAGTGTGGGCACCCAGAGCCCAGGGCCAGCCTGCAGTCCAGGAGTGACCACTGCACCCACTGCTGGGCAGTGGGCCCTGGACAGGTGGCAGGCTCTGGTTAATTACTACCAGGTCCTTGCTCCCCCTCTTCCCCGCAGGGACAAGGGAGGGGACAAGGGAACCTGGCGCTCCTCCCTCCATCCCTCCGCTCTGTAGTCCACCCTTCTGGCGTCTGTCCACTAGAGAGCAGTGCAGCGCAGCCGTTGGCGAAGGCCAGGCTGGTTGGCTGGTTGGGCTGGGAAAGTCGGGAATCCAGGGGCAGGCACAGGGGTTCAGCCCTAGTCTGGGGAGCCAGTCCCAGATAAAATGCAGGACGCCAGTTACATGTGACTCTCAGAAAAACAATGAACAGCACTTTTGAGTGCACCTATGTCCCACATATTAAACAGTGCTTATGCTAAAAAAGTGCTATTCCTTGTTTATCTGACATTCCAATCTTACCCCACGTCCAGCATTTGTATCTGCTAGACTGGACGCCCAGCTGCAGGGAGTCTGGGAGGGGCCGAAGTTCAGATTCCAAGCTTATTAGCTCAGTGACTGATGTCTGGATGGGTCACCAGGAGGCCACACCTGACCCAAGCTCTGACTCAGGTGAGTTGCCAGTGGCACCAGGGCAGGATGGGGCCACTTGGGCTGAGCTCAGGAACTGTGCCTTTGGCCTCTCACCCACTCATCTTGACTCCAGACTCATTTGTCTAGGCCTCTGGGTGGTGAAAGGTGGGTTGAGGGCCAAGAGCCGGAGAACCAGGTCTGCTCACTCTGGAAGGGAGGGCTCCGGTTGCACTTAGTAGTGTTGCTGGTACTCTCTAGGCTTGTGCAGTGCACAACCTGCGTAACTGCCCGGGGGTCGTGGGCAGTGTCTGCTTCCTTCTTCACCCAGGGCTCTCCCTCATCCCCGCCTGCCTGGCTTCCCTCACACCACAGCCTCTGCTGCTGCAGAAGTTTCCTTGGTATTATTTAGGTCACGAAGTCACCTGCAGTTGAACTGGGTGTATGACTGAAGATGGGGGCTCTGACTCACTTTCCCACCCTTGGGGCCTCCTCCTCCTCGCCCTAGAGCTTTGGTCCAACACCCCACCCTCTCATCTGAGCGAGTGTGAGCAGAGGGGCAGAGGCAAGAGCTCAGACACCCAAGCCCCTGGGGTGGGGTCTCCATGGGAAAATGGAGAGTGACAGTAGAGGGACCCAAGGCCCACGTGCAGGTTAGCTGTACCCAGCCCGTTTCTGCTCTGCTTGCTCAGAGGCGTGCCGAATGTTCCTGCCGCTGACTGCCTGAAGACCTCCAGAGCCCCTCGGTCCCTTTCTGTGGGCAGGGGGCCCTCCAATTGTCCCCCGATACCCTGACAGCTGGCAGGCTCCAGGCAGCATGCATGCTGCTCTTCTGGACTTGAAAGGAAGGAATCCTTCATTTCTTCATTCATTCATTCATCCATTCACCAAAGGTTTGTGGGCGACTGCTGTGGGCCAGGCCTCCATGCAGATGCTAGGGATGGAGGTGTCGGGGCTGGACACGGGAAAGGGACTATGGGAGTAAACTAACGGGGAGACAGTGACATAGGGGACAGGACGCCCGTCTCACTGCCTCCCCCTTCATGGAGGCTGAGGGCCTGGCTCCCTGGGACACTGGTCCCCTGCCTGCACAGGCAGCACAGGACCCTCAGCCCAGGTCTGACCTATGTGGACAAAAAAGAGGGGTGTTATGGAAAGTGACCTGGCGGGAGATCTGATGATAAATCCCTAACTGGACAGGTCATGGTTGGTCGTCACGCCCCAGGCCTATAACTTTTTAGTAAAAGGCTTATCTTTGCCATAAGCCAGCCCTGTCCATTGTTTCAGTGCATCTAGGTCAAGTCGCCTTTGAAATAAGCGGATCCAGCCTCTGGGGAGCACAGGATCTTGTTAAGTGTCCTGTAATCCAATCCCCACCTTGCTCTCTCCCACCTTCTTAATTCCAAATGCATAAAAGAAGCTGCAAAAAACGGTTATTCCTGGGAGCATTTGAGATCTTGCTTCCCAGCATATGCCATCAGTTTGGTTCAGATAAACTCTTATAAAAATTCTCTACAGGTTTGGATATTTCTTAAGTTGACACCGGGCTTGGAGGAGGACAGAGGACGCAGGGAGGAAACAGAAGAGACCCACATAAAGTGAAGTCCCACATCCCTATGGTGAGGGCCTTGTGTCCCTGAGTCCCTTATTCCTGTCTGATCAGGAGGAGACCACAGCCCACAGACGGGAGGGGCCCCTGGCCAGATATGGTGGGGTGCAGAAGTCCGGCCTCGGTCTCTGGGAAGCTGAGCGCCGACCTCATCTTGCCAGGGACCACCCTCAGGAAAAGCAGAAAGTCGCTCCCTAAACTGGCAAGTTTGAGTGTCCAGATTGGGTTTGCCAAGGGATGGTCAAAGGCCCTTCCTGGCCTGAGGCAGTGCTCACGGGAAGGACGTCCTCCACGGTCAGGCAGGGGCAGCAGCCGCTGGGCGCTCTCCAAGGCTGCAGGAATTCAGCGTATTCGGGTGGAAGGGTGAAGGAGGCCTGGACAGCTGGGCAAGGCAGAGCCTCCCTCCCTTCCAGTCCCTGACCCCTCCCGCGCTGTCAGAGGAGGTTGCGGGCCTGCACAATGGTAGACACACTCCCCAGCCCCAGCCCCGTCTCTAGTGCTTGTTGCCTCCACCCTCCCCAGGGTGACAGGCAGCAGAGCAGGGCCCAGGGAACTGCTGAGGCCCTTGGTCCAGAGAGACGCCCCTCAGCCAGCAGCCAAAACTGGGAGTGTGGGGAGAGACAGAGGGCGGCCTGCTTGGCCTCCAGCCCCTTCCAGTCCCCTGGGCTGGCCTGGGGAGCACTGATGGGGCAGCTGACTGAGTCTGGATGCCAGTTGGACCATGGGTAAGGTGGCCAGAGGGCGGCATGCCCTAGGAAGAGCTGCTGACAGGCTGGCATCTCACACACAGCCTATCCCACCGAATCTCAGTAGGCCCCTAGGAGCTCATTATTGTCCCCTGGCACAGACAAGGAAACAGGCCAAGAGAAGAAGAGCTGGTCCCAGTGGCCCGGGCGGCGGGATGAGGCCACCTGGGTCTGGCCTTGGGCTCTTAGGCTTGTACCATAGCCTACCTCCCACTCCATCTTGCTGGCCAGGGACCCCCGGGCCAGTCCTCACCCTTCTGGGCCCGTGTTCTTGTTTGGCAGTGGGGGGCTGGGTAAGGCCATCTCCAAGGGCCCATCCGAGACCTGGGTAACCGCCCCATGTCAGAGGCAGGACGGCTGGTGGGACGGTTAAGGCGCTGGGCTCAGGGCCTCACTGGGCATCTGCCCTGTGCTTTCTGCCTTTCAGCCCCTCTTCCCAGCCTTGTGACCCAGGGCTCTGGATGGTACATCCACATGGTGGTTTCCCATTGGCCAGAGCCCAGGCCACATGTCCCCAGCTCCAGGTGCCCTGGCCAGCACCCCCTGGAGCTCTGGCCTGCTAGCACCACCCTCCCCCTCCCCCTGCTTCCCTGGGAGTTTGTGGCCCCAGCACCGCCTACTGCAGAGCCCCAGAAATTGGGGCCTCACCTCATCTATTTTTAAGTACAAGCCCATGAAAGATTTATAGGCTGCTTTATTTACAGGTGTCGGGATGGCATCTGCACCTTGTGGCGCACCCACCAAGAGCTCTGAAAACATACAAACCTAGGGGCGCTCTGCCTGAGACCCCAGGGCAGACCAGCTCGGCTCACAGCCCCCTCGGTGCACTGCCCGGCTCTCCAAGCTGCGCCCCTTCCTTCCATCCAGCTTCCAGGCCTGGATTCCATCAGTCTTCTCCCCGGGAGGTGGGCCTCCTAGAGACGCCCCCCAGAGGGAGCAGGGGCCTTACAGGGGTGTCTCCTGGTGCTCCTGGCTTGCCAGCTATGCAATCAGCTGCTCCGTGGTCTACACCCTCCCTGGTCTTGTGGGACTGCTGAGACAGTGTCCCTTCCTTGGCTCTCCTCCTGGTCTTGCCTTCTCCTGGGCAGGTTTGAGGCAGAGGAATGCACCTGCTCAGGATGCGAGAGGCAAAGTCAGCACTGGTCCCTGATTTCCGCCTAGCCTCCCGGGAACAGGCCTGGGGACAGGTGCTCCTTTCATCTCAGCCGGTGAGGAAACTGAGGCTCAGGTGTGTTTACCTAACTTGGAGGCTGGAGCAGATCACCAGACTTCAGAGGCTGGGTACACCGCCCTTGCCCCTAACACCGAAGCAGACGGGAGGGGTCACACAGCTGCTCCTTTGTCTCCACTTCCAGGAATGGAGAGCCTTGGCCCTTCCCTCCAGACCCCACCCAATCTAAGAGAAACAAAGACTGCAGGGCACCACTCTGCCCCCTCCCCCCCCCCGCAGAAGGAGGCCGTGGGTGGACCTGGTCAGCCTTTGGTCAATCTGCATGCCCAAGCCAGTGTGCCCCCTGTGCCCAGCGGCGTTCCCCTCCCCTCGGCTGTGGGCTCCCTTGGGCCTCAGGAGATGGTGCCAGCTCAGCCTTGACTATGTCACCTGATGCCATGTGCTGTCTGGCTGGGTCCCAGCAAATGCCCAGGAGGGCTCTCAGCTGTTGTCCGGCAGGGGACAGGACTGACTCACACCCAGCACCTTCCCATGGTAGTTGTGGGGACTCGGGGCGCCCCTGAGAGTGTCAAACAGGACGCCGCCCATCCCTGGCCCTGAACCAGCCATGGTCTTGGGAGGAAGCTGAGTAGACCCCAGGCCAGTCGCTGCTCCACTGACAATCACTGATTTTAGAGAGAATCTCTGTTCTCAGTCTCTCCACCAACTGGGAAGATTCTCTGGGTCTCGCTTTCCAGAAACTAGGAGCTTCTGTTAACTTTCCAAATAGAGTGCTACAGTAAAATATTGAATATTTGTTTCAGACCCACCCCTTGGAGTCTCATGCCACCTCCACTGGCCTCTCCCTTCCTCCACCCCCTTCTTGTCAGAGGAAAAGTGGACGTTTTCTTTCAACACTTCCCTAAGAGGAGGATGGAACTGGGGAAGGAGGTGAAATTGGGCAACAGCCTCTTTGAGGACGCAACTGCGTCCAGAACCAGTGCCCGGGTTGCAGGAGGACGACAGGGCAGCAGCAGGCATGGCAGACAGTGACAATGGGGTCGGCTTCCTCCCCAGTCACTTCCTGTCTGGGTGGTTGTCACCTCTGGAGGCCCAGTTTCCCATCTGTAAAATGGGGATACATTTGCTCTCGAGAGGATTATTTGTTGAACACCTACTATGTGCCAGGCATTCATAGTTCTCAATACTGGTCATACATCAGTGAAATGGAACAGACAAGTCCCATTGGAGCGGCCATTCTAGTTGGGGGTGCGGTGTGGGGAGAAGGAAAGCAAGCGCACACACAAACGTGCGACTTACTCATACAAGTGCCAGGAAGAGTGTGAGGCAGACGGCAGGGTGTGAGTGATGGGTGGGTCCCTGGGGAAGGTGCAGCGCTAGGAGCTAAAGGACCGGAAGGAAGCCTTCTGGGAACACAGCCCTTTCTGCCCTCCGGTTGGTGAGGACTGCATTCTGTCCATCCAGTAAGGACCCTCAGGAACTCCAGCCGAAGACGCTGCTACTCCTCGTCTGAGAAGTCCGCTGTGACCCAGCCTACGCTCACTGTTCCTCCCTCTCTGCAGCTCCCTGGCTGTAGGGCACCCACCTGCACCCACCAGCGTACTCTCCCAGTCACCCTGAGGTCTGCACCAGGACTGAATCCTGCAGCAGCCCAGTGCCCCCTTCCTGGGGGGGCTCTCAGGTCTCCTCTGAGGGGGCAGGAGTGGAAAGAGGGACAAGCTGGTCTCTTTAAACTGATACAAAATAACGGCCAGACAAGGTGGAATGAGACTAACTCGAGAATGCTCCGTATTTAGGCAGGGCCAATGCAGCACCTCTGACACCTGCAAATGGGCCCAGCAGGAAGGTCCCGCCTCCCCAGGGCCAGAAGTCCCCACTCATCTCAAGAAGCTTTTGTTATTTGTCAGAGGAAACAGAACAGTTTTTTTGGGAGTGTCAGTGATAGATTTCAGTAACAGGTCACCTTAGCATCTGAAAAAAGAAAGAGGCCAATATTGCTAACGGCCTTCGCCCTGGGAGCTCCAAGCACAGTGGGCATTTTCTAATCTGCAGCAAACACAGGACCCCCAGCCCGACACGTGGTGAGGACTTGTGCAAAAAGGAAACTTGGTTTCACAAACTCAGATCTGCTCTCTGAGGTCTGACGGCTGTCCCCACAGGAATGATCTGGAACGCCGGGCAGGTCCCTCCTCCTCCCTCCCCCAAGCCAGCGCTAACGGCACGGCTGTCCTGCCAGGCTGGCCGCCCATCAGCTAAGCTGATGTGAATACTGTTGCCTGATATCTGCAGCTGGCCTGGAACCAGGAGCGCCCGCGGTGACACCGCTGCTGGCTCCCAGGGCTGGCACCCTCAGCCCCGCCCAGAAACACGCCCCATTCCTACTTCTAACCCCTCCCCCAATCTGTTGCGCCCACCAAACCCCGCGAGGCGAGGTCGCCCCGAGCCCAGCTGGGCCTCCCTGTAATTGCCCCAGGGAACCCCAAGGGGCAGGCTGGCCGTCTAGGTGGCCGTTGGTCACTCGGGCGCGGTTCAAGGGCCCCTTTGTGTGGCGACCGGGCTGGCACGGGCGGCCACGTCCTTGGGCCGCTTTTGGAGCTGTGGTCTGGGCTCAGGGGAAGCGCCAGCGGGGGTCGGCCCGGAGGTGGGGGACACCCGACAGGCCAGGAGCCCCAGAATGTGGGGGGGTGCCAGAGTCCCAGTGACCTGGCTGCGCGGGTGCAGTGGCTGGGAGGGGGCCGCGGCGCCAGAGCCTAGGTGACCCGGCGGCGGGGAAAGGGGGAGTGTCGCGGGGCGGGGCGGGACGGGGCGGGTGACCGGGCGGCGGGGGCAGTCACGGGGCGGGCACGCCGCACCTAGCCGCTTCCCTGGCGCGCGCGCTCTCTCCACGCCGCCCCGCCCCTCCGTCCTCGCAATAAGGGGCACGGGCGGGGCGGGGAGGAGGGCCAGCCGACGCCAGCCCGCAGGTCGGCCTAGCGACCGCGGTCCGAGCCCCAGGCCCTCGCCGTCGGGGCTCCGAGGGCGCCGCCGCCGAGCGCGGCCATGGAGTTCTGGCCCTGGCTGACCGCGGCGCTGCTGCTGCTGCTGCTGCTCGTGCAGCTGAGCCGCGCGGCCAAGTTCTACGCCAAGATCTCCCTGTACTGCGTGCTCTGCTGCACGGTCTCCATCGTGGCCGCGGTCGTCTGCCTGCTGCGCCACGGCGGCCGGACAGTGGAGAACATGAGGCAAGGGGGCCGGGCGGGGTGGGGGTGGGGGCAGGGCCGGCGGCCGCCTGCTTCCGCTTCCCCAACTTTCTTCTCTCTTTCCCTCCTTCCTGCCCCGCCCGCGCCTCCCCCGAGCTGCTGGGCGGGCGCGCGAGGGGAGAGCGCCGCTGGGGAGGCCGGCGGGGGTGGGTAAGGGTCCCCGGGAAGCGGCGTCACAGTGTATGCCCACGCTGTTGCCCGGAGGCCCCGGCGGAGGGCAGGCACTGACAGATTTAAACAGGTATCGGCCTCCGGCGCCGCGGTGTCCCTGAGTCCTGCCGAGGGCGTACGGGTGCCGGGTGCCAGGCGGTGGGTGGCGCAGAGGCTGGGCCAAGCTGGGAGAGGCTCAGTCCTCCTTCCCCCGGGGGGAGACCGAGGCCAGGACCTCCGGGCTTGCCCCCATCCTCCCCCCCCCCGTGGGCCCCGCGGGAGCACCGCCCCCGCCTGGACCGGCGGGCGCACTGGGGTGCTGGTGGTTCCTCTCCTTTCCAACCCCCCCCTCGCCCACCCGCCAGGTGATGAATGTACCTGGTCCCGGGCACCTCTGGCAGGTGCCTCCTTCCCTTTCCTTCCTCTGCTCAGAAAGGTGGGAGGTTCCACACTAGGGACGGTGGAAGTTGGCCCTTGGGGTCCAGCTCCAGTCTAGGTGAAGGAAGTGGGTGGTGGCTGGAATTTGCCTCTGGAAGCCTCCCAGACCCAGGGAGCTTGGCTTTTGGGAGGGGGTATAGGGTGTGGAGTGGGGTCTCAGGCTGGGCTGACCAGAAGAGTTCATGGTCTCTCTGGGTCAGAAGGGTGGTAGGGGCTGTGGCTGCCAGAGAGGGGGCTCCTTCTTGCCTTTCTCCTGGATTCTGATGGAGGGTGGAGCTGTTGAACATTTCCCTCTGTGGCTTCTGCATTGGCCTCTTGGCTGCGGCTTGATGTGGGGATATTGTGGTCCCTGAGGGCCCCCCCGCCCCCATGTGGTTACAGGGCAGTAGGTGAGGGTTCCTGGCTTTCTCCCGTCTCTTGCCCGTAGCAGGCTGATGCCACTAGGACTGACCCATGCTGCATGGGTCCCCAGGCCTTGTCTTCAGAGGTCTGTGGCTTCACATGGCACTGAGAGTGGGCACGATGGCTCAGACTGGAGGGCCCATGGGTGCTCAATAAGATTTGGCCCCCACACTCAAAATGGCCCAGCCAGCGTCCCAGGACCCACACACAGGCCCCAGGCGCTGTCCCTCCAGCGTCAGTCTTCCCAAGGAGTGCCCTCTGGTGAGGGGAGGGCCTCACCAGAAACAGGAGTTCCTCAGAGCTGGGCCCCCACCACGCCAGGGCAGTAGTGCCCCCGGCTTCGTGCATCTCTGAAGGCCTGGCCTGGCAGGAAGGCCCTGGGACCCTGCCTGAGTCTCCACCCTGCACCTGCTGGGGGCTGGGCCTGGAGGTGCAGGAAGGGGTGGTGCTGAGTTCAGGGTGCTGCCCTCTTGAAGACAGGCCAGGAGCTGGCATGTCTGGTTCTGAGGCAGCAGGGAGCCCTGGGCCTGGCTTTCCTGGGGTGCAGGGGGGAGCTGGGCCCAGAGCAGGTTTCCAGTAGAAGTGACAGGAGATCCTAGAGCTGATCCCCCACCACACACACACACTCTGTGTCATTAGGTAGGTGGCCTCTCCAGGCGGCTTCCTTGTCTTTTAAAGGCTCCCTTGTCTCTTCCAAGAGTGCACTGGACAACAAAGCTGCTCCCCAGGGGTGAAGTCAGGAGTCACCAGCTCTTTCTGACAGTGGTTGGACCTGGTGGGCGGGTTACATTAGCAATTGACTTTGCAGCCCCACCCTGCCTGGCCTTGGCCGCCTGGCCTCTGCTGGCCTCTACTTGCTGGCCCTCCTCAGCCCGGCCTGACTCGGGCACCCAGCCTCACCTGAGATTCTGGCCACTAGGGCTTCCCCCTCTGGACCCCAGATGGCCTGATGGTGCTTGGGTGGGGCTTCCTGCTGCGCCCCTCCCCAGGGCAATCCCCAGACAAAGACTCTTTAAAGGAGCCGCTCCAGGACCTAACAGCAGGGAGAAGATGGGCCAGGGGAGCCCACAGCCTGCACCCCTGCATCCCCAGATCCCACAGGGATGGGTCACAGTGATGACTCCACAGCGATGGCTAGGGTGGGGGGTAGGGATGCAGAGTTGGGATAGGGTGCTCCTGAAGGTGACTTTCCAGAGGGACGTGGCTGTGGGGGAGGGGAGGCTGAGAAATGCAGAGAAAGAAGAGGTTCTGTGTCCAGCAACAGGACCCAGGAAGATGGGGTGAGTGACAGGCTCCCCCCCCATTTCTGGCCCCTTCTGGGCCGGGGCAGGCTACGTCTGCCCAGTTAGTCCCAGGACCCGTGCGCACCGTGGGTGCCTGGCTTTCTCCTCTCCAGTCTCACCTGTTTTCCGGAAGTGTTCTGCCTGTCATGCTCTATGCCAACCTCCACTTCCAACTCCTGAGCACCCCACTCTGTGCCGCAGATGCCTCAGCCTTGGGAATGGATCAATATGTGTTCCGTTTTATAGATGAAGAGTTTGAGGTTCAGAGAAGCAACTTGAAACTAAGGCCTCCGAATCGGGGAGGGGAGGAGGTGGTTGTCCGGGTCCCAGAGCGAGGACATGGCAGAACCAGGATGCACATCCACTGAGTGCCTCCGAAATGCGTGCTTTTCCTTTCCTCTGTGCCCTCCCAGCGCTAGGGTCTGGGGACAGTGCCGTGGTGGTCTTGGGGCTGGAGCCCAGGCTTTGGGAAAGCCCTGAGTTCTGGGAGGGGCATCCCCACTCTGCCCTCTCCCCCACTTTCCGGTCTTCCCCCTGAGCTGTAGCCCCTCCCCGTGGGACTCTGGGTGGGCCCCCAAGGAGACATTTGCTGTTGAGGCTCAAGTTCTGAGTGCGCCAGGAAAAGTGATAGGAACAGAAGAGCAGAGGCGGACTGTTCTGACCAGGCTGGGGGTGCTGGGACCAAGGACCTGCTTTGGGCTGGTGGTGTGTGCAGGGCTAGTGGGGAATAGCAGGCCACGGTCCTTGTCCTGGGAGACGACAGATGCCCTTATCACGCCCATTTGACAGAGAGGAAAGTGAAGTCCAGGAACGCTGTGAGTGTTAGGATTGGATTTGGCTGTAGGATCAGGAAACCCTCAGAATAGGAGCTTAAGCAGAGTTCCCCTTTTTTTTTTATAACATTTTTTTAACTATTACTTTCAGGTGCACAAAACAATGTCATAGTTCGACATTTATCATTTATATCCCTCACACAGTGACAACCCTCCTGCCCCCATCCACTCAGAGTTCACTTTTTCATACATCAAAGGAAACCAGAGCTGGGTGGCCTGGGGCCACAGAAAGCTTCAGGCTCCTCTGGCTTGTTGCCCCACTATTCTCAGGGTCCAGCAGGCCACCGTTGTGGCAGGACCTCTGGGGACTGGATGACATATATCCTGTGGCCATGGCGTGGCTCTTAGCAGCAAGGGAGGCAGGGCAGTGAGCTACGCGGTCTGTGTGGGCCGTGCTCATGTAAACGCTGAGGAAGCCAGAATACCCCAGCATCTTAGCCAGTGCTGCCTGCCACTGAGCGGTCCTGGGGGGACGCATGGATAGGGACACAGTGTGCCTGGGGAGCCCCACAGCACCTGGGGCTGGCTTGGGGCCCTGGTCTTGAAGGAAAGTCCACCCTTGTCCTGCTGGGGTGAGATGGCAAGGGACAGGTAGACTCTCCTGGGCCCAGAAACCAGGGCTCCCACCAGCCCTGGAGACTTGCTCATTAATGAGGGTTGGGAGGGTTTCCTTGGACAGCTTCTCACCTGTGGGCCCCCTCTTTCCAGGTCCCTGGCATTCACTCCACTCCTGCACACCCGTCTTAGCATTTCTGGTCGTCTGCACAGGCTGAAGCGCCTGCCCTCCACTCCTGTCCCTTCCTCGTGCTCCAGCTCGTATGACACTTGGAAAGTGCCCCTACTCTGCCAGGTGGCTTCACTGGGGCGTCCCATCTCCTGAGCAGATCAGCAGAACCTGTGCTGCCTTCCTGGCAGGGCTGCCCCCAAGTCAGCCCTACCACACCCCCTTGCTCTGTGGGGCAAACCCCAAGGGGTCTGAGGACTGGCATGCCTTGGCCAAAACAGCTGCCCGGGTCTCCTGGGAGCCACCCAGACCAAGTCCAGGGGCTGAGGGCAAAGGTCAGCAGGTGGCCCTGCCTGGCTTTGAACTGCTGTGCAGCTCCCTGGAGCCGGGGCCGGGTGGGGGAGGAGTGGGCTGGCCGAGTGGGGGGAGGCTCTGTTTTCATTTACTTTGGGTTCTTCTTTTCTGCTCGTGTCATCATCACAGCTGCTGTTATAGAGGCTCCCACGGTCCCACATGTTTCACGGGGTGTCCCACCCTTATGGTGCTCAATCCCTCCACCCCCTTCCTATTTCACAGGCTGCAATGGAAGCTTCGGGACGTCAAGTTTATTGCTCAAGGTCACAGCTGGTGAGACGGGAGTCAGGATCCAAATCCGGGTCTGTCTGACCTAGGGCTTGGGAGGGGCCCAGGTGTCCCTGGGCCAAGCATATGAGATGGTCCAAAGAGACTGGCTGCCAGGAGCGCAGTCTGGGCTCCCATGGCCCTGGAAGGCTCTGTGACGTTTGTGGCGCTCCCTTCTAGGCCAGTAGTCCTGGTCTGAGGTTAAGTGGAGGGCTCCTGAAAAGACCGGGGAAGGGTCAGGCTTTCCTCTCTGCCTGAGGAGCTGGATACTCCTGTTGGCAGTTGGAAAGGGCCTGCTCCAGGGGCCACCGGCCGTGCTGGAGAAAGCCCACGTCAGTCACCCCCCTGGCAGCCGTCAGTGGTGCTCTGGAACACCGGGCCAGGTACCCAACCCATCCAATGGCCACTTGGGTTTTAGGCAACTTTGGCTCCACTCCCACTGGCCTCCCTGGGAAAGCAGGGTCATGGGATCGGGGACTGGAGGATGTGGGACAGCGGCCAGAGAAGTATGTCCCAGGACCAGCAGCGCTGACACCTGCCCCAAGCTTGGGGACAAAGGACAGCTGGCACTCAGGATGAGGCCTGGGCTGGACAGGCAGGGCCTCCTGGGGTGATGGTTGCTTCGAGGTTCCGGCTAGGATGGGGGACAGCCACTTCCAGCGCTGCTGGGGGTTGGGTGGGCGCTGTAGAGCCGGGGGAGGGAGGGCGGCCTCAACACTAGCTTCTGGAGTCTTGTGGTTTTGAACCCTTGCGATCCCCTAGCCTTTACCCCACCTCCAGCGTGCCCTTTGCCTGGCATTCTTCACATGGTTTTCAAAAGCCAGGTTAAGAGGTGGGTTCTGGCCTATCCTGGCTTCTCTGCTGTGTGACCTAGGACAAGTTACTTAACTTTGCTGAGCCTCAACTTCCTCATCGGCATAATGAGTGTATGCTGAGTGTACTGACCGTGTGGGGTTAGTGTCTGAAAAACATGGGATGGTTCACGTGGAGCCCTTGGTGCAGTGCTCGGTGCACAGTAGATGTTCAACAGACGTCACTCGTGGGGGGTGTTCCCAACCGGCTTTGTTTGCCTGGGCGCCAGGTGCCTGGTGCCACATGGTGGGTCCCCGGAAATGTCTACTGACTATAGGAGCCTCTGCAGAGCTTGCTTTGCTTCCTTCCTCTTTGAGGAAACACTGTGAAAATGATAATATATATTATCCCACCACTTTTACAGAAAATCTTGAAAATATGGGTGGGACATTGGGAGAAGAAAAAGTGGGTGCCCACATGGGCACTGCCTGGGATTTCTCACTCCCAGGATGCACCGCAGCTCGCTGTAATCACACCGGCTGCTGTATTTTTCAGTGTGTGTGAATTCAGTTATTTGTAAAAAGGTAGAGAGCATGGTGCCATGGGAGCCTCCATCTCCTGAAGCAGTCTGTCTGTCCCTCCCTGAGCCTTTGGTCCTGGTAGCATGGCCTCTGCCAGGCTGCCTGGGCTTCCGGCTGGGGCGGGCGCAGGAGGCAGGGGACCGATGTGGAGGGGCTCCTGCCTAGGTCCTACTGGGTGGGGTTGATACATAGTATCTGTCTTAGTTCAGAAACAGTAATAGTGTGCCAGCAGTCCCTTAAATATGATACAAAAAGAAACACAATAGAGGAAGTCCCTCTGGCAGATGGTGGGGCTGGCTGTGCAATGTTCTGCTGAACTGGACACTGGAAAATGATTACAGTGATCAATTTTATGTTATGTTATGTTATGCGTGTTTTACCACAATTTTAAAAAGAAAGAACGGAACCAGCAAATCCCACTACCAGGTGGGACCACTGTCCATTTCCTGTGTGGCCTGAGATTTTCCTGTGCAGCAGAGTAGGGAGAGGCAAGCCATGTGTAGTTACCATTAGAAGTAGGATTAGAAGTCAGAGGAATGTTCTTGCAGTAAATAAATGCAGATCTCCGTTGTTATTTTCCTCCGCTGCAGCAGGCTGTGAAATGGACCCTGATTTATTTCACCTCTCCCTCCTGGGGGGCATTTAGGTGTTTTCAGATTCTCCTAATTCAGACCACACTTGAGCGTCACCACAGCTACCCATAACTGCCTTTGGGTGATTCCTAGAGAGCGACTTCAGGTGAAAGGAACTCGGTTTCTTAAGGGCTTTTGCGGAGTGCAGCCAACCTGCTCTCCAGAAGCATCTGCTGCTCCTAATACTGCCAGCATCTCTCGGAGCCGACACCTCCCGTTACCAGTCTTTTTAACCTGTGCCAATCTGAAGAACGAAAAAAGGGTTTCTTGTTTCAATGGGCATTTCTCTGGTGGATAGTGAGATGGAATTTTTTCTATGTTTATTGGACATTTATGTTTTTTCTTTTTGTAAAATGACCACTTATGTCCTCTCCTTGTCTCCTTCAATCATCTCAGTGACCCGAGAGGCTGTCTTTTGCAGATGAGAAAACTGAGGCTCCCGAAGCTGAGACAGCCAGGCAGTTGTTCCAGCCGCTGTCCAGGGCTTGCAGCCGGGGCCCAGCCCCTGCGTGGATGGGACAAATGGGCAGGTCTGGCCTGAGCTGGCGGAGGCTGGCGACGTGGGGAGGAAGGCCCTGGCTTGCAGATCCAGGGAGGGATGGCAGGTCTGATCGTGAAAGCAGCCCAGGACTAACCACTGTGCTCCTTGAGCCTCAGTTTCCCCATGTGCAGCATGAGGCAATGAGATGTGTCCGCGCTTCTGACAGGAATTAGGTTCTGTGAGAGGCACAGCCTTTCAGACACAAAAAGACAAATCCCGTAGGACTGCACTTATACGTGGTCCCCAGAGGAGTCAGATTCAGAGACAGGAGGTAGCTGGTGGGGACCGGGGCTGGGGGAGGGGTGGGATGGGGACAGGGTGTCAGTTTGGGGAGAAGAGAAAGTCCTGGAGATGATGGAGGTGGTGGGCACACGACAGTGTGACTGTGCCTAAAGCCACTGAGCTGGCACTTAAAAATGAGTGAGATGGTCGATTTCCTGTGTATTTTCCCACAATTAAGACCCGGGTCTGGCTTTGAGTCAGAGGCCCCCCTAACCCACTCTGTTGAGAGTCAGCTCCCAGTAACCTCCTGTATAGGGTGGAAAATACCCCCCCGCTTCCCTCAGGACTGGTGAGGAAGGCCAGGGACAGTGAGGAAGGACAGGGGGCGGGGGGCAGTCACAGGAATCTTCTGGGAGAAATGCAGCAATTCTGGGTGGGTGGGTAGCACATCCCCAGCCCCCTGCCACCCACAGGGGGTGGGAGGGACCCAGGGCCCTGCAGGGACTCGCAGAGCAGTGAGCTCACATCTCAGAATCGTGACTAGGCATCCCCCTGAGGGCTGACCCCTCAAGGGCACCTGTCCTGTCCCAGCTGTGAGCAAAGCATCCTGCAGAGCAGGGCCCTGAGGCGGCCGGTTCTCCCTGGTTCTCCACACCCAGCCAGCCACCTGCAAACACAGGCTCTGTCAGAAGACACAGGTGCCCCCTGGACACACCTGGTCACGCCCATTGAGTGCTGCTTGGACAGGCCCCTCAAATTCACGGGTGCCTCAGGGAAGCCTCCTGTGGGAGCAAGGCCTGGAAGAGCCTTGTGTTTCCAAGTCAAGAGTCCCGGACCCACACACATCCCGACTCCACAACTTTCTCTCCTGGTGACCTTGGGCGAGGTCTTTGACCTTCCTAGGCCTGTGTCTTCATCTGTGAAAAGGGGACGCTGGCCCTGCTCTGTAGGGTGGGGGTGAGGAGTGAAGAGCACAGCCTCCATGTGCCTGGTCTCGCGAGTCCCCTCCGGGGTGGCTCTCCCATCATTCCGGAAGCTCCTTCAGCTCCTTGCAAAGGTCACCGCTTGGTATCTATGCTTGCTTCCTGGTATGGCACTACCTTGAGGGGACGGTCACTTCCCTGCCTGGGTCTGCTCCCCCGGAGTTTGTGGGTGGGGGCCTTGCTCACACCTGGGACCTCTCCCCACGTTGGGTCCTTCAGTCACTGACATGCTGAGAAGCAGACTCAGCCAGGCCCCATGGGCTCTCAGCCTCCAGCCCCTTCCAGCTCGGTCCCCACTTGGCTGAGCAAGCAGAGGTGTGGGGTGAGGGGCAGGCGACATGGGCAGGACCCTGGAAAGCAGACGTGGAAGTAGGTGCCCTGCCCTTTGCTGGGTGTCTGCCCCCAGAGGCTTTGCTCCCATCTGTCTGGCTGGGGTGGCGGGAGGCAGGGCAGCCCTCGCTGTCCCGTTGAGGGACAGGACCTGAAGGCTCTGGATGGGAAGGGGAGCTCCAGGTCACGTCGCCGCCCACGAGCGGGGGAGCAGGCCCTGTCGGCTGCGGGCGTCGGTGCCGTGTCTCTCTCCTGTCCTGTATCATGACACCTCCCAGGCCTCCAAGCCAGTCTGAGACAGGCCGAGGGGCCGCGGCACCTCTGCTCACTGGCACTGTCCCCCTCAGCATCATCAGCTGGTTCGTCCGGACCTTCAAGTACATCTATGGCCTTCGCTTTGAGATAAAGGGCCGCCAGAAGCTGGAGGTGGACCACCCCTGTGTCATCGTCTCCAACCACCAGAGCATCTTGGACATGATGGGTGAGTAGGCTGAGGGTCTGGCGGGAGAGCCGGCCTTCCCGGCCACAGGCTCAGTCCAGGCCACCAGCTGGTGCCTGCGGGAGGGTGCTGCTTCAGGGCGGTGGAGGCGGGGCCCCATGAGCTGGCAGGGGAGGGGGCCTGACAGGCCAGGGGAGAGTGCCTCCTTCCCGCACAGGCCTCGAGTGACACCGGCACGGCACGGGGCCCGGGAGCTGTTTGAGCGCCTTCCCTTCACAGGCCGGAAACAGGCTCAGAGGCCAAATGGCTTGCCCAGGGAGCCAGTGGGAAGGCAGGAGTCGCCCAGGCCTGTTGGTGGTCAGGGCACAGGGCGGCCGGGTCTCCCTCCTCCTTGGGGAGGTGGCTCCAGGCTCTGAGGCCTGCCTGTCTCTCTCTCTGCCCCCCTCCCCCCGGGTGCCCGCAGGCCTTATGGAAACTCTCCCCCGGCGCTGTGTGCAGATCGCCAAGCGGGAGCTGCTCTTCACGGGGCCTGTGGGCCTCATCATGTACCTGGGAGGCGTCATCTTCATCAATCGGCAGCGCTCCAGGACCGCCATGACCGTGATGGCCGACGTGGGCGAGCGCATGGTCAGCGAGAATGTGAGTGCCAGGGCTTGGGGCTGCCCACGCTCACGCTCTGTCTTGGCGGGAGGCAGTGCCACTTCCTCTGGGCAGAAACACACTTCCCCGCACGGCTGCAAACCGCACACAGGGAAGTCCTCACTGAGCGGTGTCCCCTGCTGAGAAGGGGCAGCCTCCCTGGGGCAGCTGTGGGCCGTGGCAAGCCTGCCACAGCTGCCTCTTCTGTCCCCTGCAGCTCAAAGTGTGGATCTACCCCGAGGGCACGCGAAATGACAATGGGGACCTGCTGCCTTTCAAGAAAGGTGCCTTCTACCTGGCAATCCAGGCCCAGGTGTGTCCATGGCCTCACCTTCCTGGGGGTTGGGGAGGCTGGTCCAGGTTGGCTTAAGGCTGAAGGGACCACTCCTGGTCAGGTGGCAGGGCCTCACCACCCCTCTAGCGCCTGACCTCAGGAAGGTCCTCTGGGCCCCTTCACCTACTGAGTGACAGGCCTGACACCAGGCCCAGGGCTGGCGCCTGCTGAGGCTCAGTGACCAGCTGGAGTAATGCTCGGCTCCGCTGTGGCCGCACCTGGAGCTTCAGCGCCCCCACTTCCTAGCTGGCCAGGCGAGGGTCCCCCAGGGAGGGGGTGGTAGAAGAAGCCCGTTTGCTGAGCTTGCTCTGGAGGGCAGTGCCAGGCACCCTGGCTGGGGTGGGAGTGGGCAGTGGGTGTAAACGAGCGGGACCCGCAGTGTGGGGCGGGCTGGGCCAGAGCTGGAGGTGGGCCTGGGTGGAGCGAGCCGCGAGCTGTGCTGTGGGACCTTATCCTTTCCTGGTCCTTGACCTCCAGGGGTGCAGTTTGTCCCAGAGGTGTCCTGGGGCCTGGGAGCGATGCCAGGAGAGGCATTCAGGTGTCGCATTCATCCTCAGGGTGGGGTCTCCTGGTGGGTGAAAGATGCCCTGTCCTACCCAGGTACCGTGCTGGGGGCATCTGTGTATGGAAACCATCATCTGGGGTCAGAAAGAGCTTTCATCCTGCCCATCTGGGGTCTGGGGTCTATGTGGTGACTTTTCTCCTGTCCTCCACCTGTGACAGGTGGCCTCTAGCACCCCCTGGTCCTGGCCCTGAGCAAGGCCAGGTGAGCCCTCCTGCCAGAGGCTCCCAGCTAACCCCCTGGGGTGCAGGAACTGGCAGATGGCTGGAGGATCCCTGAGCTGGGGGCCTCCAGAGCCTGGGCTCCGATCCCAGCCCTGCCCAAGCAAGGCTCTCCCGCCTTCTGGGCCTGTGGCCTCTCTAGCCAGGAGGTGGAGGGCACTCCTGCCAGGTGCCTGGGGCTGATGTCACTTCCCTTTGCCAGCGGCATGGGGGAGGGTGGTGGGAGAGGAGGCATATCTGGTGGGGCTGGGACAGCAGCAGCCTCAGCCAGGGGACTGGACGCAGTTTCCCATCATCCTCCCTTCGCCCTCAATCCCCCACCCACCACCTGCTTGAGTGTAGCCTCCCTGTTTTCCCAGCCGCCCTCCGGTCCTCTGTGGTGCCTGGGGAGAGGCTCCCTAACTGCCAGGTTAATGATTTCCCTCAGGCACCACTTCCGACATTGCAGTCACAGTTGGACTTGACCCTGGTGTCTCCCGGGAACAGCAGCAGGCCCTGCCCCCTCCCTGCGCGAGAGCTGCCTCCAGCCTCCCCAGGGTGGGGGCGAGGTTGGGCAGGGAGGGTGGATGGGGAGACCTCAGCAACCTTGTCTAGCCCCACTGGGGAATCTTAGGACCCAATGGGGGACACAGACGTGGGTCAGATGGGCGTGTGCCAGGAAGGCTTCCTGCAGGAGGTGATGCTTGCGTGAAGACGTGCAGGATGAGTTTATGGAACTCTGGGCCACCCAGCCCATAAAGGGTGTCCCAGGCCCAGGGGTCAGAGTGTGGAAGGGTACTGAGGTAGGACAGGGTGTCTGTCTGGCAGCTGCTCCACGGTGGGGCAGGCGGGTGACAAGGCACATGAGCTCGCCCTTGGGGATGAGTGGTCTGGGGTGAGCTCCGGTCGTCCTCAGGCTGCCCGCGTCTCTCTGTACACAGGTGCCCATCATCCCCGTGGTGTACTCCAGTTTCTCCTCCTTCTACAACCCCAAGACGAAGCTCTTCACCTCAGGTAGCACCCCCACCGCCTGTGCACACACAGCCTGTCTCGTCCTTGGTCACTGTAACACCCGGGCACCTAATATAGTGCCCATTTCCAGTGGTTACTGTAAGCCAGACTCCTGCCACACAGTAACCATTAGAAAGAGGGAGGGAGGGGGGAGGGAGGGAGGCAGGGAAGAAGTGTCTCAGCTATGGACTATGAGGTGTGTGGTAGTGGGCCCATTTCCCAGATGAGGACACTGAGGCTCCCAGACTGTGTGCGGGGTGCCTGAGTTCACACACGGCTCTAGGCCACACCCACATCTCAGGGGGCTTGAGGCAGGCATCTCCTGTGCCGAGGGTGCATCCAGACCTGATTCCCGGGGCAGCAGCCTCCCAGGCACCCCCATGCCCACAGGCCACAGAGCTCAGGGCTTTTGCTTTTCCCTCCAGTCCCTGCATCTGGTGCCCAGGTGGAAAGGTGGGGTCCAAGGTTGAAGGGCAGTGGGGAAGGAGCCAAGCTGTTTGCCCACATCCAGGATTCTGTGCAGCCTAAACCATTGTGGAGATGGAGTAAACATGGGTGGGAGCTGCCTGGGAGCGGGCGGGGGGCACGAGTGCTTTCTCGGGAGGAAATGTTCTGTACTTTGGGTGGTGCTTATAGCGTACACGGTTATCCAAACCTACTGAGTGTGTACGTAGGAGCTGTGGTGATTGTGTAAGTTATTCTCAGCTAAAAGCCAACCACCCGAGGCTGGAGTGTCCAGAGAAGAAGCCAGCCTGGCTGGGCCCTCGGGGGCTCCACAGGGAAGTCTGGTCAGTGGCCGAGAGGGAGGGGAGGGGGTTCAGCTGGGACGAGAGGCTGCAGCCTTGGGGCCAGGGCAGCACTACAGGTGGGGCCCCAAGCCCCCCAGGCTGTTGACGCCCACCCCCACCAACAGCAACCATCAAGGTAGAAGTGCTGGACGCCATCCCCACCAGGGGCCTCACCGTCGCTGATGTCACCACGCTCATGGACAACTGCCACCAAGCCATGAGGACCACCTTCTTCCGCATGTCCAAGACACCCCAGGAGAACGGGGCCACTGCTGGGTCTGGTGCCCACCCAGCCCAGTAGCCAAGGCCTGGGGTGGGGCAGGACTTGGGGTGGGGCAGGTGGGGGCAGGACCTGACTAGAGTATGGACAGAGGGACCCCCACCCCACCCTGGCTGCCAAATATCAGTGTCCCACTCCCACAGCTCCCTGGCTTTCATCCAGGCCCCTGTCACTGGCCTGGGATCCAAGCCCTTGATGCCCCTGCAAAGGAGTCAGCTGGAGCCTCCCCGAGCTCTGAGGGCAGGGCCTCACCCACCCTGTGCCTCCAGGATCCGCATGTAGGAGGAGCCCTGGGGCCAGAGCAAGTGGCCTGAGCTGAGGCCTCCGCCCTCCTGCTGGGCTCCCAGCCATGGGCCTGTATCAGGTCTCAGGGAGAGGCAGGCTCTGGGGTGGGGTCTGTACCCCCGCCGGCCCTGGGGAGCACGTGCTGAATTGGTACTGCACTTGGTTGTTTTTTATAAATGAACTGTTGGAAGTGCCTGGTGAGTTGTGGTCATTAAAAGGGTGGGCGGGGCTGCCTCAGGCTCCATCCTGGACGAAGGGAGGCACAGCCCAGGCAGTGCATGGGGTCTTCCAGGCTCCCTGTGCCTCTTCCCCACTGGGGCACAGTGTAGGGGACCCCCAACACACCCCCTGGCAATGTTCCCTTCCAGGGACTGGGCCCACAGTCATCCTATAATACTTTTTTCAGGGTGGGCTTGTCCACCTAATGGGGGCAGTGGGCGTTCCCAGGGGTCCGGCAGACACTGGGGAAAGAGGCTGGAGATTTGCTCTTTGGCCACTGGCTGCATGTGGGGCCAACTTGTCACAGGAGGAGGCTGTCTCTGTGGCCAGTGACACCTTCCCAGGAACCACCTGCTCCAGCCCCTTTTGGAGAGTGGGGACCAAGACCCTTCCTAGCAGGACCCAGGGGGCTGGAGCCACCCTCCTTGGCCTGTGGCTGCCCTCCTCTCCCACTAGCCAGCACAGGGCCGTGGGCCTGGGGAGGCACGTCAGCTTCTGAATGCCCCCAAAACCCATCCATAGAGCAGCAGCTCCTCAAGTCTCATTTTATTCATATAAAGGTTGGGGGGGCTCCCCCACAGCACACTGCCCAGTGAGCAGCCCCAGGCTCTGGGCAGGGAGCCCTCGTACCTTCCCTCAGCCACGGCCCCACCAGGCCGTGAAAGCCAGCTCGGGGGTGCAGGGGTCTGGCTGGGCTGGGGCTGGATTCACAGGACGCCTCAGCCCGCTCTGCCCTGGTTCTTCAGTAGGAGAGGTGGGGGCGCCTTCCCCTGCCTCGGCTCACAGCCGCCCCCCTGTCCTGCCCAGCACAGTGGGGAGGGTGGGGTGGGGGGTGCAGAGCAGAGCTTGTGGTGAGGAGACAGGCCAGTCACACCTCCTTTTTGCAGGAACCTACAGGTGGATAGGGGTGAGGTCAGAGGTCACTGCTCCCCACCACCTTCCAGTCCAGCCAGCTCTGCCCTCTCACTTCTGTGGCTGCCCCAACCCTTCCCCCCACCCCCCGTCTGGGTGGCTCAGCTAGCAGGGGAACTCGGGTGGGGCGGTGGGCGTGGGGACCCGGCACTCACAGGACCCCAGCTGCTCCTCCAGGAAGGAGACCTGCTCACTCAGAGAGTCGATGCGCTCCAGCTGCCGGAAGGACTGGGTCAGGAGGCTGCCGGGGTCAGGGAGTCCGTGCTCCAGCGCCCGCGAGGCCAGGCTGTGCAGTGGGGCCAGCACCAGCTGCAGCTTCTGTGGGGCAGGCAGAGGGCCGGGTGGGGAAGGGCCTGTGTGACCCTGGGCCAGCCCCTCACCCTCTGTTCCACTAGACTTTAAAGGAAACTGCTGCGGCCAGCAAGGGCTCTGCCGAACCACCTAACTCTAGCTGCGGGGCCCTGGACGTCCACCAGAGGGAGCTTCTGAGCCAGGGGAGCCAGAAGTGGTTGGTCACAGGCAGATAGCCCACGTTCCCCAAGGACTGGGGTCCCAGGTCAGGGGAGCGAGGAGGGGTGGACTGGAGCTTCTGAGGGGTCGTCAGGTCAGTGTCCCCGTGGAAAGGCCCACAGGGGCACTCTGTCCCTATAGGGACAAAGGCAGGGGTGGGCTGGACCTGGGTTCAGGCTGTGTGGCCTGAGGGGACAGGGCTGAGCTCAGGCCCCTGCTGTCCTGGGGGTCCCGGTCATATGCTGCCCCTAGCCCACACAGAACCCAGACCTAGGGCCCCCTGGGCTGCAGGATCGAGGAAGCCTCCTCCTGGAGCACCCCTGCTGAACCCCACAGCCATCCCCAGGGCGAGATCTCTGCCATAGGCGACAGCGTTGAGGGGGAAGGGTGGGGCCTCACCTGCTCCAGCAGGTCCACTCTCGACTGAAGCCTCTTCACTTCCTCCTTCACCTCACTGTCCACTCCTGGGGAAATCCAGGTGCTGAGTCAGGGAGGCTCAGCCCACACGCCCCACCCCAGGCTGGCCTCTTACCCTGATGGGTGGCCTCCCCGCCTCTGCCCCAGGTGTGGGACCGAACCCTGGAGACGGGTTCAAGTCCCAGCTGTGGTGGCAAGCCCGTCCCCCCCTTCTGGGGCTCAGGTGTCCACCAGGGCAGGCCTGGAGGTCTGGGAGGTGGCCCTGCCAGCTCAGTGCACCCTGGGGTGTGGCTCTGGGCAGACGCAGCCCCACTCCCACCAGCCCTTTGGTGCAGGTTCCCCACCATGCTGAGGTCCCCGCCGAGGTCCGTGCCACGCTCTTGGTGCCAGGCTGTCGACGGCGCATTATTACTCACGGTACGAGTTTGAAGTGTCACAGCGCGTACCAAAAGTAATAATGGCCCGTCACCAGCACAGGTGCCGCATCTCCAGGCTGCCGGCGCGGGGACACACACAGGACCCCCAGGGCCGGGCCTTCTTCCCCTTTTGGCTGAGATGAGGCCCCCAGCAACCTCCCCACATGCCCTAGAGAAGCCACCACCCGTCCTTCCTGTGGGGAAGAGCCCACTTCTGCCAGGTCAGGGCGCTGGTCTGCAGCCCCCGCCATGCCCAGCACAGACCTACCGGCTGATGTCCACCACCCCAGGCCCTCCCCACCTGTTCCCCCAGGCACAGCAGCAAGGGTAGGGCCGGTGGGGAGTTTACCTCTGGTGGGATTTGGGGCCACCCTGGGGGTCCCTCTCTTGGGCAGGCAGAGCTCCCCGTCCACAGATGGGCTGTGCCCCTCCTGACATTGGCACCAGTAACTACCCACAGTGTTGACACAGCGCTGGGGACAGCCACCCCCTCCAGCACTGCATTCATCCACATCTGCGGGGGGGGTGGGGTGGGAAAGGGTGTTAGTTAGGGGGCGGTGCACACCCTGAGCCTCCTCAAGACCGACCCATCCAAGGGCCACCCAGGACACACGGGGAGATCCTTCCCCTCTGGGAGGGTGGGGTCCAGCCTCACCTGTCTGGCAGGTATCTCCCCGCCACCCTGCGGGGCAGTGGCAGCGGCCTGGCTGGACACAGCTCCCTCCATTCTGGCATGGTGGCTGGCATATTGCTGTGGGTGGGGGAGGCCTGTCACCAACTCAGGAAGTTCCCCAGATCCCCATGGCTGGCAGCAGGGAGGGTCCCACGCAGCCAGGGCGAGGAGGCGCTGGGCTCAGGTTTTGAGAAGCAGCAGGTGCGTTGCTGGGGTCTGGAGTGTGGGAGGGGCTGCTGCCTAACCGGGCCACTGTTTTTGCCATGCGGGGCGCTGCGGAATCCTCACCTGCTCCACAGGCCCCAGGGAGCCCTCCGGTCCTCTTCCAGCCGGGGCAGCAGGCGTAGCGAGGCCTGGCGGGGGCCGGCCCGGGGCTTCGGCGGTAGGCAGTCCTGTAGATGGTCCTGCGGGGTGGGCAGGGGCAGCTCAGAGGGGCCCCGCATGGACTGGCCTCAGCGGGTGCACCAGGTCTCCTGGGCCCAGGCCAGGCTTGCCCCAGACACGCTAAGTGAGGCACACCTTCCCTCCCTATCCCCCCACCTTCTTGGCTGGTCTGGTCCTAAGCCCCACAGGAGCCACGTCTCCCCCAGAGTGGACAAGGTTACCCAGGTGTGCCCCCAGAAGTCCTCTCCCCCTGGGATGGCAGCTCGGGGTCACTGCAAAAGCCACCTCCCCACCCTGCTCTGTGGTGATGAGTGGGACCCCAAGACTTGGCAGGAAGCCCCGGCTGTGGTTGGCCTAGAGCCGAGGTGGTGCCGCTACCCAGACGTGCCACGCCAGTTGAGCCTCCTGTTCCAGGAACAGGGGGATCCAGGCCGAAAGGTAAGGGACTTGCTGGTCCCGCAGCATGTCACCAGCAGAACAGGGCTGGTCTCCCCAGTTTGCTGAAAGTGCTCTTCTAGACCCTCACTTCTCAAATCACCGGCTCAGGAGCCACCTAGACCCCTCCCCTGAGCAGGCTGGACAGGGCTCACGGATCAGGGCTGTAATTACCAGCCCCCTCCTCAGCCACCCAGGCTTAGTGAAACATGACGTTTCCGTATGTTTTATGTTCAGGCTGAGGTACCCGAGCAGAGGCAACTAGGACTCTGCCCCACACTGGGCATGTGTCTCTGGGTCCCCAGCCCGAACCCCGCCCTCTGCCAGGGAGGTCTTAAAGAACCTTACAGAAAATAAAATCTTTTTAAGCCACAGCCCCACAGCTGAGAACCAGAGATGGACGCCCCTCCCGCTGACAGAAGCCGAAGGGGAAATACTGGTGAGGGGCGGGGGGCAGGCTCTCCATTTGTGACCACGAGGGCCATCAAGGGGAGAGGGGTGCCCACTGGAGCCCCGAGGGCTGGAGCAGGACGGAGGCAGCATCACAAGTGGACAGCACAGTAGCCAGTGATGCTGGGGGTGGGGGAATTCACACCCCGCAATGGAGGGAAGCAGACAGGATGGGGACCCCTCTAAAATGAGGGTGGAGGCAGACGTGCCAGATGCTCTTGGAGGACTGGTGTTTGAGGTCACTGCGATACCCTCCTGAGGCCAGGACTGCCCACGTTCAAACAGGCATCAGTCTCTGCCACCCACTTGGACGTGATCTCAGCGAGTCCTGCTGCTCTGGGCCTCGGTTTCCCATCTCGGGGTGAACTGCCCTCCTGGGCCCCAGGGTTCACGTGTGGCGGGTGGGGGCCACTCACCGGTAGGTGCTGCAGGCTCGGTGCCCATCGCAGGTGGTGAGGAAGGGCTGGTACACACGCTGCACGAAGGACTCGGACACGGGGCTCCTGGGATCCCCAACGGCACACACCCTGCGGCTGCAGAGGTGGGGGGACAGTGGGTCAGCCAGGGGTTTCCAGCCCTGGGACCCAAGGGAGCCGAGAACCCAGGGAAGGGGCTTCTCAGTGTCACTGTGGGGAGGACCCTCAGCAGGAGCCTCAAGGATGAGCTCACCCAGGCCGGTAGACGTGCTCGGTGCCACCTGCTGCCAGCACCAGGAGCCACACCAGAAGCAGCTCGCTGGAGCTGGAGCCCCACATGGTCCGCGTCTCCAGGTAGGACGGCCTTCTCCTCAGGGGGGCCTGGAGCACAAGGCACAGCCCTGTAAGTCCCTCTGCAGACCCTCCTCGAGCCCATGCTCCGGGTGGGGACTGTCCCCTTGGCTCTGACACCTGTCCAGCTCAGCCTCCTGCCAGCGGGAGGGGCCCCACAGGTGGGTGCCAGCTCTCCCATCCCCCAGCCTGCCTCACCAAGTGAGGCCAGCCGCTCACCAGCCACGTACAGCTCACCCGGGGACCACAGAAAGGCGACACCATCGGGGCCTAGGAACAGAAGCCAGCACTCTCATTTGGGGTTCCAGGCACCCTAACCCTGCGGGGCTTGGACTGAGTGAGCCTGCAAAGCATCGGAAGCTCCAGGGAACTTCACTCAGGCAAGTGGGGGCCCAGGGCTTGCGTATGGACCAGCTCTCCCTCCCCTAATGGGGTTCAGTGCCCTCCTGTCATGGCAGCGCAAAGGCACGCTTACACCCCAATCTCAGTCCACAAACGCCGTTAGTGGGCAGAGCTGGGACCCAGCCCAGCTGACTTGGCCCTTCTGGCCTCCAGTGCTCATCTGCCAAATGGGGAGCCAGTCAAGGCGGCCTGGCAGGGGCGTCCAGCAGGCGTGAGGCGCTTCATGCATGAGTCCTCCCAGTCCTCAGAGTGGCCTTGGGGTCCGCGCTTAGGAGGCGGGGAGTCCTACACTGCGGACCAAACCCGTCTGGAGTATCATGCAGCCTTCAGGGCTCCCAGGACAGCGGCCCCACTGGGCGCCCACCCGGCAGGGGGACTAGAGCAGCCCCCTCCCCCACCCCGCGCCAGTGGATCGGGTCCCCATCCCTCAGCTGGCTGTGGGTGGGAGCCAGGGAGGCCACAGGAGGACTCCTGGGCATGTGAGAAACCCAGCCCAGAATTAATGGTCTGGAACATGGCCCCGGGGACTGGAGAGGCGGTCCACAGTCCGGGACTGGGGAAGATACTGCCATATGTGCAGCCAGGGCGCTGGAGAGCTGGGGAGCTCCACGCCCCCATGATCTGGCCCCCTACCAAGGGCCCCAAGGGGCCAGGTGTCAGTGCCCCCGCCCCTGGGCTGTCCTGTAGGAAAGGCACCAGAAGAAGCTGAACGTGTGTGTGTGGGGGTGGGGGGATAGAGTCAGGGTAAGGTAGTCCCCTTCTCTGGGACTCAGTTTCCTCAGAGACATCACTGGGATCTCAGAGGCCCTTCCTTTGCCTCTGACAGTCAGTCCCATAAACATGAGCACCATGAGCCGTCACTGAGACCTCCATGCCCACCAAGCCCGACCCTGAGGCGAGAGTGTTGCCATGCCTGGTCCCAGTGGTCACTCAGCTGGTTCAGTCCACACTCTTGCCCACTGCATCACAGGGCGGGAGGAGGGTCCTTCCTGCACCCCCCGTTCTCTGTTGGGGGGCCGGAGAGGGGAGGGCAGAGGGCAGCTGAGCAGGCAGAGACTGCAGTGGGCAACTGAGGTGTCGGGGGCAGTGGGGGATTTCTCAGTTTCCACGCAGAGGCACATCCTGCTAATCAGAGCCGGTGGGGAGATGAACTGGGGTGGACCGTGGGGGCAGCACAGCTGGGGGGCGGGCCTGATGGTCCAGGTCAGAACTGGCCTGGTGAGGAGAGGTGGCCCTGGGAGGAGGCCCTGGGAAGGCAGAGGTGGGTGGGTGGGCTCAGTGGCTGAGCCGGGCAGGGCCGTGCCAGGCTTCTACAGGTGTAACTGCCCTTTGCAAAAACTCGGTTCCAGTACCTTCCCTACTTATCCAAGTGGCCTAGAAAAGGAATCGTGCTTCAGAAAAGGAAACTCAGTTTTTGAAAGTCATGCTCTCCCCCTGGACTGGAGGAAGGCAAGGCACTGCCGTGCCTTCGCTGGGCTGGCAGATTCTTATTTCCCTTTGGTGCTGCAGCCCTGCTGGGGCGGGACAACCAGGCCGGGGGTGGCCACCGGCCGCCAGGTCCATAAGCAATAGTGTCCCATTCCCTCCTAGTGTCAGCGTGAGCCCTGCCTGCCACCTTCCCTCGCACCTGGCCGGTCTGCATCCGGGCAGACCCCCCCACACACACCTCGGGGACGCTGAGTCTGCAGAAGGAGGGGCCTGACTCCACCGCAGCTCCATGGCCCTGGGTTCCTCCTACCGGGAGGGGTGCTCTGCACGTTAGGACCCACGGTGGGGGGGCGCCGGTGGGGGGGCGCCGAGGCGGAGTGAGAGAACACTGACTCACCGTGCCCTCTCTACTGCCCGCCCCACGCCCCCCCTTGCCCCTGCACGCCGGCTTCGTGGGGGAGTGGGAGTGAGGGTGGAGTGACACCCCCTCCCCGCTCCGCAGACAGTTCGGCTGGCCTGGGCTGTGGGGTCCCGGGCCTGCGAAGCCCAGAGTCAGGCCCTGGAGGACCCGCAGGGCCCGGATGCCGGATGAGGGGCTGCAGCGCTCCCCACCTCGGCCCCCAACGCGGCCCGGCCCGGGGCGCCCGTCACCAGCAGGGGGCGCCACTTCCCAAGGCCGCTGGGCCCATTCTGCAGACCCAGCCTCAGGACCCGGGGCCAGGTCTGGGGGTCGTGTCTCTGCGCTGCGGCGCCTGGCGCCCCTGGCCCGCTCACCTCTCGACTCCCCGCCGTCGCTCGGCGTCGCCCCCCAGCTCCGCTCGCCGCTAGGTCCCCGACCTGCCCCGCCCCCAGCCTGAGCGGCGAGCAGCCCCCGCCCTCGGCGCTCCCCGCGCCCCTGGCCCGGCGCCCCGCTCCCTCCGCACTCACCGCCCGATCCGGGCGCGCACGCGCCGCCGCCGCCACCGCGCCGAGGGGCCCCGGCCCTGCCCCGCCCCGGCCCCGCCCCACCTGGCCCGCCCCGGCCCCGCCCCCGCCCCGGGGTGGGCTCCGAGCCCCCAGCCTCCCCTCCCGCCCCCATTGCGCAGATGGGGAAACTGAGGCCCCGCAGGGCAGTGAGTCAGCTACAACTCGGGGCTCCAGACGCACAACGGCTTCGGAGCGCCGCCACCAGCCGCAGGGGACCAGGAATGAGAGTAGGCCCCTTGGGGATCCGCACTGGGGGGCCACACTGGCCCGGGGTGGCTAGCTCTCGCCCCTCCCACCCCAAGCTGAGCACCAACGGTGGGGGCGGGGGTGGCCAGTTCACTAGGCACCAGGGGTAGGCTAGAGCTGACTGAGGCTCTGTAGCCACACGTAGGGTGGCCATCATGACCCCCCAAGTGTGGAGACCCCTTACTCCCATGAGATCATGGGAGTCCCGCAGAGCCTGCTGGGTCCTCGTGTGACACCAGGCCTCCCTCCCAACCAGGGTGTCAGGTTAGCACCCCTTATTCAGGACAGTCAGGACCACCTCTGAGTGTGCTCCTCAGGCCCCCAGGGAGTCCTCCCAACTCCATGGTCACCAATGGGGACTCTTGGGCTGGTCTCTCCTTTCCTCAGCTCCACTTAGGCATTTGTAACATGTGCTAAAGCAGCCCCACGTGGCAGAATGTCTAGAAGCAGCAGTGCCCACTGAGAGACAGCGGCTGGCACAGCTGGAGCCAGGTGCAGGCATGCCGTACCTGGGAACTGTTACCACTTTGGTCGTTTTCTAACTTGATTGTTATAGCCATCACCTTGCCTGAGGCCGTGGCCTTCCCCTCTTGGCAGCTTCTGCCCTTGAACTCAAGCCTGGGTCCTGATCACCTAAGTAAAGGCGCAGCCCGGCCCCCCTACCGCTGCCCAGAGCCCCTGGGCCTTGCTGTGGAGACTCACCTGGAGAAGGGGTCTCCCTCATGCCCTGGACACTGGCGGCAGCTGCTCTTCTGGACGGTGGGGGCAACCTGTGCCTCCCTTGTGCTGGGGTCTGCAGGTCAGAGACACGGTGTGGGTTAGCACACAGCCTCGGTCACCCTGGCATCCAGAGGCTGGGAAAGGGGCCAGGGGCCAGCCTTGACGCTACTGCGGGACCTCGCCCGCACTTGCTCTACAGACCCCCACCCCTCAGGGCCCAAGCTGAAGAGCCTCTCAGCTCTGCCCCCCCACACACACCTGCAGTCTGGTAGCAGACAAGGTTTCCGTCTGTCTGTCAGAGGGAACTGCTGCCTCCTGCCCCAGGCTCCCTGGGGATGGAAACGCTCTGCTTATAGCCCACAGTCCCTCTGCAAAGCCCTGGTGCTGGGAGAAGGTCCTGCAGGCTCACAGGAAGGAAGGCCCCTTCTTGCAGGGCGAGCAGCTATGAGACATCAGGCTTGGGCCTCCTTTGATGCACAGGAGCTGGGGGGGGACCCAGCTGGCTGTACAGGGGCCCCCAGAATGAGGCCTCTCCTTCCTGCCCTTCAGTGGCCACTGCCCCAGACCAGGGGACCCTGGGCACCTCTGGCAGATGGCCTGAGGGCAGCGGGGACAGCTGCTGCTGGATGCCTATGTTTGTGAAGGGGGGGGTCTTACCTCTGAGAACCCTAGGTCTCCTGGCCCCAACCCAGGCAGGGTCGCCCTCATGCAGCCCCAGGCAGTAAAGGGTTAAGAGCTGCGACTCAGGGGAAGAGCTTCCTCACCCTGTCTCCTGCCCCCATCCAGTCTCTGAAGCTGTGGTCACTTGACCCTTTGACCTCTTGCCTGAGCAGAAAGGACAGCCTGGGGGGCTGGGTCAGCTTGTCCTTACTCTGCCACTAACCAGGGCTGAGGCCTCATTTTCTGCTCCCACATCTGAAAAATGGGTGTTCCTCAGACAGGCTGCTGGTGTGCATGTGAGATGGCAGCAAGCTGGGGCTGGGGCTGGGAAGGCCCCCACTCCAGCTTGGGGGCTTTGGGAGGGGACTTGGGCCACTCTGGGTGGGGTGGGGGAGAGGGAGAACAGGCGCTGCCCCAGGGTCCTAGGTGGGCTGACAGTGCTCACACCACACTCCACCACGCGGACCCTCTGCCTGCAGACCCCCGAAGCCAGGCCAGCAGGAGGGGACTCCTCCTGGTCCTGTGTTCCATGCCCCCAACATGCACTGCTCATCCTGCCTGCAGATTTGGCTTTGGGTTTCCTGCCCCCCACAGGCAGCCCTCCCGATCTCCCCAGGAGTGCTCGCCCACCCTTGGGGGATGCCCTCAGGATATCTGGGTCTGAGAGGAGAGCCAGGCTGGGATTCTCCTGGAAGCAGAGTATAGCCAGAAGGAGGGGTGCCAGGAGGGGAAGGGTGCCAGCTGCACGTGGCTTCCCTTTCCAGGGATCATAACAGCTGCCAGGTTGCCCAGGGGTAAGTGTTGGAGTCGGGCAGCCCAGACCGCAATCCAGACTGGGCCCCCATCAGTGGGCACCTGTGGCCCAGGGGCCTGACTGCTCTGAGCAGTGGGGATGGCACCGATAGGAGGAAAATGAGACGGCACCGGAGAGCGGAGTCCGGAGCTGGCACAGGTGCCGTGGTCACTGGGAGCTGAGGCGCTCACCCCGCTCTGCCCGCTTCCTGCCCTTCCAAGGCCACCCTTGCCGTACCTGACGCTGCCCAGGCCCTGGCTGGGCCATGGCCACCACAGCTGCCTCCTTGGGCCGGGGGTGGACCCTGCCCCTCGCCAGTCGCCCCGGGACACCTCCTGAGGCCATCCGCCTCGCCTGTCTGCTGGAGCCTCCATCTCAGCCGTGCGTGCAGGACAGCCGTCGTGGGGCAGGGAGGCTCCTCCCGGGCAAGGAAGGGCGGCTTTTTATGCTCCCTCCCGTGGAAATCAGGATCGGGGTGGGCCCTTCCCCACCGGACTTCCTGTGTGTGTTCTCCACTGATAATGGGATCTGTCTGTCGGCACACAAACAGGAGGCTGAGGGGCGGTGGGGGCCTTCGAGGGAGGGGCCTGGCCCAGCTGCGGGAGGGGTGGGGGACCCGTCCCCCTGGGGCTTCAGAGTCGAACCCTGAAGCAGCCGGAGACCAGGCTCTGGCCAACCACAGCCCTGCTCCTGACCCTGGGACCGGCTGGTCCCATGTGTGACAGAGGATGTGGCTGGCACCAGGGCTTTTGTAGTACCGTGGGTCCACCAGGCTGGTGGGACCTCAGGCCATGCTAGTGTGTCTCCACAGAAGGGACCATTGGTTCTGTGACCCTGGACTCTCCCCCGGGGCACACACCAGCACCCCCTGATGTGTGTGCCACGGGGTGGAAGCCCAGCCAGAGGAGACCTGGGGATGGACAAGGGGGCTGGGTGGTCTGAGAACAGCTGTTGTGGGGCGTGACAGGGAGGGGCAGACATCAGCTCAGGGACCTCTCTAGGAATGGAGCTGTGTCCCTTGGAAAGGACTGCCCAGGGGACAGTGAGTCCTGGAGGTGTACCAGCAGGGGTGCTGTCCTGGGCAAAGCATGTTCTCTGGCCCTCCTCAACCTCCAGCAGGCCGAGGGGTGCGGGGTGGGATGGGGGTGGAGGAACGCAGGACCTTCAGTTGGCCAAAGAGGGTGCTTCCTCAGGTGACTGGGTGGTCCAGCCCCCAGGTCTGGTCTGCGGTTTCCTCATTTAAGTGGCGCTGAGAGACTGCAGGCCGAGCATCAGAGGCTGTGATGGTGGGTGGCAGGTGCCCGCGGGGAGCTGGGCAGCTGCTGAGGACCCACCCAGACCACACAGTTGGCCGAGGGCCTCCAAATAAGCAGGGTTGCCCTAGGGCACAAGCCCTGATCTGGGGTCAGCCCTCCTCCCCACAGCCGGAGACACCCTCGTTTCTGTGACCGTGAGCCCCTCCACTCACCCTCCCCTCTCGCCAGCCCCACCCAGCTCATGTCTAGGCCAAGAGGGAGGCGGGCAGCTTGGGAAATTCCCCATGGAAATGCTGAGAGCAGGAGGGGTCTCACCCATGCTTGGCAGGTCCCATGGTCAGTAGGGAACCTGCTCCCTTCCCCGCCCCCATGGCCGGGGAAGGGTCTGCCATAGGCGCAGGGCTGCGGTCAGGACCCAGGGGCTTCGCTTCTCTGGGTCTCAGTTTCCCCATCTGTTCCATGGGGGCGAGAGAGGTTCCAGCCAGCAGGCTTGTTGTGATGGCTGAGGAGGCACCTGGGGCTGAGCTGTGGTTGGTCTGAGTGGTGAGGGGCCTGGAGGCCTCTTTGCCAAGGTGCCCCCTGCCCAGAGGCTGGAGCCAGCAGGTAGAGCCTCCCCTCCCCCCATCTCTCCCCACCAGCCCACAGGGGCCGCACTCTGGTCACCCCTTGCCTTGCTCGGCCTCCTTGCTCACCCACCTGAGGGCCCATCCGCCCAGAAGGGCTGGGGTATCCTGCCAAGGTCCTTGCCAGAGTATGGGGCCCAGTTGGGCTTTTCCTCCCCCACAGGAGGTGCCCACACGACCCAGACCCCAGGCCCAGGGATCTGTTCTGTGCCCCTGGGTGGAAGAACCAGCAGACATCAGGGCTGGGTAGATCCAGCCCCTTTTGTGTACAGGTGGGGAAACTGAGGCCCAGAGAGGGAAGAGACTCGGCCAGGTAAGCAAGGGGGCCGGGCAGGACAGGAACAGCCCCTTCCTTTCCTCCTTTGTTTGCTCAGTGAACACCCCGATGCCTCCTTATGCCCCCCACTAGGCATCAGACCCATTCATGCCGGGGCAGGATGGGTCTGGAGTAGCTAATTAGCCAAACTCCTCCCTCTAAAGCTGGGGCATGTTAGGGAACTTTCTGGAAAGGTGCCCCAGCTCACAGAGGTGAGTCCAGGCACAGACAGGAGAGAGAGCAGAGCCCTGGGTCCTGCCAAGGTCCATCTTCCTACTCTGGCTCCTGGGTGCCACCTGGGGTGGGATCTAACCCTGCCTGCTGGCCTCTTGTTTAGGGGGTCCGCCATTGCTCGTGATCCCCTCCTGACAAGCCCTGACCCCAGCCCCTCCCTGGACCAACACCACAACCAATCCAAGGAGGAGAGGCGTTGGCTCAGGGCGGCAGGGTACCAACCTCGCCCTGTCCAGTTGCCTAGAACCCCACCGTGTTTTACCATCTCAGGTCCCCGACTGGAGTCCTGCCCCAACCCAGGACATGTCAGGGAGGGGCTGCCCAGGACAGGGGGTGCTGTCTGACCCTCTCAGACTGCAGGAGGGTCCCGGGGGCCTGGAAGAAGAAAGTGGTACTTGCTGTCCCCTGAGCCCCTTGGGGTGCTGGAGTGGTGAGAGCTCACTTTGTGCTCCAGGCTGGAGGGGGCTCAACCTGGGGCAGGCCAGAACCCCACGCTCCCCGCAGGAAGGTTCTCCTCCCCACTCTGATAGCATCTGTTTAGGTTCATCGAGCATACCACCTGTCCGCCCCGAGTCCTTTTTGGAAGGAGTCAGTAGCGCCTCTGACCCAGGCCTATGTCCCCAGATGGCAGAGCGTGCCCTGCCTCACAGGCCCAGCACGGAGGTGACCACCTGGTGGGACTGGTCAGTGACCTCCACGCGGTCCTGGCTGTCCACACCTGGATGGCTCATAGGCCTGGCCTGGAGCCCCGCCAGCTTTGAGTGTGGCATCCAAGGCAGGGGCCCTGGCACTCTGGTGCCAGCTTTGCTTCCGTGGGAGGCTCTGCCGACACTGCGCCTCAGTTTCCCCACAGCTCCACGGTTAGCGGGGTGAGACTGTTGCAGCTTCCTCCCTGCTGCCAGAGCACTTTGATTGGGAAGGGGTCCTACTACCTTACCGTCCCCGAGTGTGCTGGTCAGATGGTGAGTGGCAGAGGTCGGCCCCCTGGGACCCTCCTGGGACCTCTTACAGCTGAGCTTTCGGCTTCGGCAGCCCCAGGAAAAGGTGAACCAAGTCCCCAGCAGAAGCCAGTGTGGGCAGCTCAGGCGGCTTGAGGCAGAGGGGTACCAGGCGCAGTGTGAGCCGGGATGCAGGAAGGGGAGAGCTGAGCGTGGAGCTGCCGGGAGAGATGGGGCTTCCTGTTCCCCACCCCACCCCCCAACACTGAGCGCCGCTGGCCTCAGGAACAGGATGGTCTGTCAACTACAGCTGGGCCCAGCCTCACGCCAGATGTGGCTGAACCTTCATTAAGGGATGGCCTGGTCCAGCGACCCATCCCAGTGGGGGCTGCAAGGGAGGTGGCCGGGCTCGGGCACCCCTGGCCAGGTGAGCTGTCTACCCCTAGTGGGGCCAGGTCCCGAAGGGAACAGGTTCGATAGGGAGCTGGGGTCTGTCCAGCCTGCCTGGGGTCTTAGCTCTCCTCCCCCGCCCCACTGCCCTGACTCCTGCCCCACGTGTCTGTTAGAAGTGCCCCCTGCTGGGCACCTGGGCACCATGCTCAGTGCTCACATAACACCCCTGAGCTGAGAATTTCCCATTTTCAGGTGATGGGCCTCAGGCGCACAGGGGAAGGTGCTTGTCCAGGGTCGGCCAGTGGGAAACAGAAGCCTTGGACGGAGAGCTCAGGGCGCCTGGGCACCGGGAGACTCTTGGGAACCCTAGGCTCCTTCTCCTTGCTGCCCCCACCACCTCGCTTCCTGGAGACCACTCATGGAGGACCGGGAGCCAACCCCGACACCCACACCCCGTCCTTCGTTCCCAGATCCCCATGGGCTCTGCCTTCCAAGCCACCACGCTTCCCGCCTGGACGGTCTCCTCCTCGACCTGGTGGGCACCCCTCCTCCCCACACCAGTTGTCAGGGAGCTTTGTGCAGGGTGACATCAGCTCATGTGACATCCCTGCCTAAGCCCCCCTGAAGGCTTCCCACGGCACTTGGGCTGAGTTCTAACCTCACACGGCACCTGAGCGCCAGCTCCACGGAGCGGGGCCTCGTCTCTCGCTCACTGCCTGCCCTGGCTGGGACAGAGCCGCCCCTTACATCCTCAATAGGTGCTGAGGGGCCCTGCAGACGCCCCCCACCCAGAGGTGGCTTGCAAACATGCACTGCAGCCAACACTTTGTAGAGAACCACATGGCCCTGTGAATGTTCACATGGTGAGCACGCCCGTGTAACCGGTACCCGGCCAAGAGACCGGGTCCCGCTTTCACGGCCCAGGAGCCGCTCCCCTGACTCGTACAGGGTGGTTCTGTCTGGTTCAAAGCTTAAGCCCATGGCGTCACGTGGTGCCCACGCTGTGTCTGGCCTGTGCCACTCCATGGTGCATCTGTGAGACCCGTCTGTGCTGTTGTGATTTGGTGGCTGTTGCTCGTCCCTTGGGAGAATGGAACAACTTACGTGCACAGTGTGGCTGGCTTTGGGTCTTACCAACGGTGCTGCTTTGGACACTGGGCCGGCCTTTTGGCAGACGCACACATGAACGCGTTTCTCTTGGCTGCCTGTACCTGGGACTGTCCCAGGAGAGGCACGAAGCCAGCGACCACCCAGCAGTTCAGGTGGCCCCCATCAGCAGTGCAGGGACATTCCGCTGCCCCGCCCCTCGGCAGCACCGACTATTGTCTTTTATCATTTGAACCATTCTGCTGATTCTGCAGTGGTATCGCTGTGTTACTATTTCTTTAATGTAAGGAGATGATGAAAATATTCTTTTTTGAACAACAGATTTCTCCCTTGGGGAAAGACTCATTTATAGAGGAGATACCTGGGTGGGGGTGAGAGCCGGACAGGGGGCCGTCGGGAAGCAGGGTGGCTGCGAGGAGGGGCCAAGGGCCAGGCTTGGCTTCGCTGAGCAGTCTGACCTGCAGGCACCGTGAGTGGTGACTGTCTCAGGGCACCGAACAAGTCTGGGTGGTGCAGAGAGAAGAGGCCGTCCACTGGGGCTGAGCCTGGGGGGTCCCCTGGTGTAATTTCTGTGGGTACTCAGTGTGTCCCTGGCTCCCAGGAGCCCCCATGAAATGTTTGTGTCCAGAGCTGTTGGCTAGCTCAGGGTCAAGGTGCTGACTCCAGCCAGGAGGCGGCACGCACAGGGTGGGCCGTGGTGGGGGGACTGACTCCTGCAGGAGGCTCGCTGAGCTGGGAGAGCCCACAGCAGAGTCCGAGACCCCTGGTGCTGTGGCCGGGCCTCGAGGGTCACCTCAGCCCACACACTCAGCCCCACGGCCGGGGTTTGTCCCAGGGCCCAGCTTCATCTGGAACCCAGGCTCCTCCAGGCCACGGAGGCCACCCCCACACCCTCACAGCTCCCCCTTCGTGGGGGCCAAGGAAGGGGGCTTGCCCTTCCCGCCTGGCGTCCTGCACGGAAGCCCCACTTACAGTCGGGCTGCAATTTGCCAAGCCAGGCAGATGGGGCAACCGTTAAGGTGGAGGGAAAAAAACACTTTACCTCCCTGGACGGAAAGGGAAGTTCCGTGAATGGGGGAGGGGGCGTTAATGGCGGTGGGCCAGGGTTTAGCGGCCCCCCAGCTCCTGCCCCCATTGGGGCCATCCTGTCCCCTCCCCGCCCTGCCCACTTAGGGAAAGCTGGGGGCCAGGCCCTCCAGAGCCTTTGGGGGGGGGAACAAGAGTGACAGCTAAGACCTGCAGACACTGCTGAGTGCTTGTGGCTCCTTGGGGGGCTGTCACCACCCTTTGAGGGTGATGCCACAGTCTGACCCTGTTTGTGGAGGAAGAATGACTCCTCACGGTCACGAAGACTGTCAGGGCAGAGCCTGACCTCCTGCCCAGAGCCGGGCCAGGCGGGAGCGGCAGGCAGGGGCATGCTGGCCGTGGGGGGCAGGTGAGCGGTCCCCATCCCGAGACAGGCCCCTGTCCCCATTATCCCAACGGTCATGGAAGGCTGCTGGGAGTGTGTGTGAGTCCCCTCCCTGGGGAGACCTGCACGTGGGCTCCAGTGAAGTCAGGGACATTGGATACCCCAAAGGCTTCTCTGCCTCAGTTTCCCCATGTGTCAGGTAAGGATGTGGTGGGTTTGGGGAGACCTAGGGAGATCTCGGGGTCTCCAACCTCCGGCATGGTGGACAGTTTGTGCCTGGGCCTGTTGTGCGGGGGGCAGGGGAGGACAAGGGTTCTGCAGCTTCCACGGGTTGTTAAAAAGGGGTCTGTGACGCCCCCCCAAGGTCAGAGCCCTGAGGTTCCTCCAGACCTCCCAGTTCACCACCCTCAGCTCTGAAGTTGCTTATTATCATCATTATTTTTTAATGTGCTTAGAAATGTAAAGAGAGAAGGGGGGAAAAAAAGGCCAGGATCTGCTGCCCAGCTAGAAATCTCTGTTTCCTCTCAGCCAGGAAACAGGAAGTGAGTGTGCTGGGGAGATTGGGGACCGGGCTGCGAGAACAATAGAACCCCCCCAGAAGGGAAGAGGAACTGCGTCAAGAGGCCAGGGTGGGGGCCGGAGCCTGACCTCTCCCCCACCATGCTCTGGCTGAGGCATAAATTTAGTCTTGGTTCTTTTCCTGATGAAACGCTCCAGTGCCCCATTGTTGGGGGGAGGGTGCAAGGCCCCCCTCCTTCCCTGGATGTCAGGGCTCCTGGGGTCTTAGGGACCATCTAGCTGTGCTCTCCTTTCCGTTATGGGTAAACAGGCCCAGAGCGGGGAAGAGCCTCGTCTGGGGGCCGCGGGGTGTGGGGTGGAGTACCTGTGGTTACGCGGGGTCTGGTTGGGGCTGCAGGTCCTCTCTGGAGAGGCCCACCTGTGCAGGGGACAGAGACCCCCTCCACACCCAGAACAGAGGCTACCCTCGGGGAACCCCTGCCTGTCCAGGCCCCTGGACCCTCACCTGCAACACCCATGCCTACCTGAGTAGGCTAACGCAGGTCTCACGGAGGCACTCTGTTACAAGCCCGGGCCCTGTCACATGGAGCTGTGACCTCAGGCAGGGCTCCAGGAGGGGCCCTGGCTCAGTGAGAACCAGGGACAGCAGGTGCTTTCTTTTTTTTTTTTCCAATATAGGAGCTTTACTGAGATGTAATTCCACCCATTTAAAGTGTACAATTCAATAGATGTTAGAGTACGTCGCAGGGTTTAGTAGCCATTGTTGCGGTCATTTCTAGGACATTTTCATCACCTCTAAAGAAACCCACACCCTGTGGGAGTCATCCCCAGAACCCTCACATCTCCCCAGCCCCCGACAGCCACTGTCTGTCTCCGCAGATCTGCCTGTTGTGGGATTTCATGTAAGTGGAATCTTACACTACGTGCCTTTTGTGTCTGACTTGTGTCTGGCCTCCTTCACAGAGGTTCATGCGTGTTGTGGCGAGTGTCCGTGCTTCCCTCCTCTCTCTGGCTGAATAAGGGCTCCAGTATCTGCATGGGCCAATCTTGTTTATCTGTCCCTCAGCTGATGGACGTTTGGGCCGTTTCTACCTTTGGCTGTTGTGAACATGTGTGCGTACAAGTTTGTGTATGTTCCCTTCTCTCAGGCACACGCCTGGAAGTGGGTTAACTCCGTGCGTAATCATTTGGGGAGGTCCCAAGCTGGTGGTGTCTGATCACACTCCCCTGCCACCCCCAGAAAAGCTGGAGGGGCAGCTCCCCGATCCTGCCAGAACCCGGGATGGACTCGGAAACACACACGTGGGAGCCGGGCTGGTGGCTCCTCTGGGCCAGGCTCAAAACTGAACCAAAGACCCATGAGGCTGTCATGGGACAGACGTCATGCAGCCTGTGGGCTGTCCCCTCTCTGTAGACTGTGTGCTTGGGTCACACAGGAGCCTGTCTCTCAGCTGAACATGCTAGACTCAGTCCTGGAGCCCTCAGGAGGTACAGGGGGTCCCCAGATCTCAGGACTGCCCTCTGGAATGGCTTCCTGTCCCACCCCAGTGCCTGTAACTCGTGCCCAGCCCAGCTTCCTGCCCTGGCCCCCAGTCTGGGCATGGTGAGACCAGGACCAGGGAGGCAGGCCCCCCACCAGCTGGGGGAGAGTGACAGTGCAGGGTTCTGGTCTGGGCTGTGCGCTCAGGGTTCCTGGGGCCCAGGGCAGTTCTGGGCAAGCCCCCATCTTCTCCAGACCCCAGTGTCCTCCGTCCGTAATGATAACGATCAGACCCCCATTACTAAATCTTAGGGTTCCAGCGCGACCCTCACTGTGCCAGGGGCAACAGGCTCAGAGGGCCAAGTGCCCTCCAGGCCACCAGGCACATGGTGGAGCCAGGGTTAGAATACAGGTCCCCACGCAGCCAGCACTTGCTCTCTGTGTCTCCTGTGCCCCCTCCCCCTCCCCCATTCTAGGATTTGAGTGGCCCCTGGGTGCTTTGGGCCAGGGTCCTCAGTCTCCATAACTCTTGGTGCGTTCTCTGCCAATACCCCATCACCACTCTGGGGACCAGCTCTGCATGCCCCACTTGCACCCAAGTGTGACCGAGTGAAGGTGACCCTGTATGCTTCCCTGGGGAAGGAGGGGGTGTGGGCAGTCCCCACCCCAGGCCTGGCAACAATTCTGTCTGAGCAGGCACTCAGGCGTGGGGATCAGCCCTAAGTCTAGGTGTCGGTACTGCTGCCGCAGGCCACCATCCCAGCCCAGGTGACGCCAGCTGCACTCTCAGCCAGGATGTCCCCAAGCCCACCCCAGCTTCATCAGGCCCCGTCTGGGGATCACAGCTTCCTGAGCCAGCCCCTGCTCTGACAATGGCCGGAAACTCCCTGCTCAGGCCGTGGTCCGGTCTGGGCAGGCCACGTGTGGCCCTGGGGAGGTGGGAAGGTTGCTGTGCTTGAGCAGAGCTCCTCCCGGGCGGCCTTGTCAGCCCTGACTGCCTGTCGTCTCTGGGCTACGATGGACCCCCCCCCCCAGAGGCCTGGGCTGGCCGAGGGTTCAGGAAGCAGGCCACAGATGGCCACCATGCCCACGGCCCACTCCTGCTCTGCTTAGGGAGGGACGCCCCACCTCCGCTGCGTCCCCGCCAGGAGGCTTATCAGGCTTAGTGAGCAGAGTGCTGAGGGCTCAGGGACGCAAGTGTGGTGCTGGTGACGCGTTAGGGGGTCTGACTCAGGAGGCGCAGGGGCACCCCAACCCTCGCCCCAGTCAGCCTCCCACCATTTTAGTATATGTGCTGCCGAAGTGAGCACAGCCCCCCACCATTTTAAAGGAATGGCATCCAGAGGAAGAGCCACCTCCTTCCCGGGGCCAACACCCTGGAGGCAAAGGGCAGCTGGGCCCCAGCCTGTGGGCTGTGCTGCGGGGATGTGATTCCTCCAGGGTGTAGAAGCCAGTGGCCTGTGGCTGGGGCAGGACAGGAAGGTCCCTCTGGACCAGGATCACTTATTTCTATTGTATTTTACAATCCCAACATGCAAATCAATTGTTTTGAGTGTTGTCTGGGCTATGATGTAATATCTGCTTGTTTTGAAAACGCTGGCTGGATTTGAGGCACAGAAGCCCGAGAGAGAAACCGCCACTCCCCCCACGCCACACAGCCTCGCGTCTGTGGGGGGCTCCTGGGTGCCCACAGCACTCTGCCATGCAAGGCTGAGGCACGCGGGTGAATGCAGAGTGACTCCCTCCCTGGCCAGGGCCCCAGCACTACCACCACGGCGATGGGGACAGACAGGTCCTTGAGACCGACTTTGCTGAGGTCTAAGCTACGTCCAGCACTTGCAGTAAGACATGTACGACACAATGGACTTTATCTGCAGAGCGGTTTTAGGTTCACAGCAACATGGAGAGGGACGTACAGAGTCCCCTGCACCCAGCCTCCACATGCACAGCCATCCCGCGACCAACACTTCCCACCCGAGTGACACGTCTGTTACAATGCGGGAACCTGCACTGACACGTGGTCATCACCCAGCGTCCACAGTGTACCTTAGGGCCACTCTTGGGGTTGTACATTGTCAGTTTGGACACGCGTATAACGACACGTAGCCACCACAGGGTCTCAGCAGTGTCACTGTCCTGAATAGCCTCTGATGTAAGCTGACACTTTCATGATTCTGGTGTGTGTGTCCCCCGTGTCACCCCCGCCTCGATCAGCCGATAGGACATTTCCCTTCTACTCCGACGCAGCCCCCACCCGCTTGTGGTCACTCTGTCCCCCCCTTGCACTCTGCCACTCTGGAGAGTCCCTTTCTGGAACCACACGGCAGGACCCTGGGCTCAGCACGGAGCCTTGGAGGTGGTCCGTGCTGCGTGTGGGTCTGCAGCTCACGCCCGTCCCCTGCTGAGTGGGATCCCGCGGTGTGGGTGGGCCACAGTTTATATCAAACACACTTTAAAAGACGCGGCCCACAGTTGCTCAAAAAGTAAACAGAGAATTACGGCATGATTTTGCCACGCCACTCCCCGGTGTCCACACAAAGGAGCGAAGGCGGGGACTCAAACAGATGTGTGGGACGCCCACAGCCCAAGAGGCGGGGCGACCAAGTGTCCTTCAGCTGACAGGTGGACAGACAACGTGAGGTGCATTCATACAGTGGAGCCTCATTCAGCCACAAAGAGGGACGAGGAGCCGACACGCTCCCACACGGGTGAGCCCTGAAAACATGACACCGAGTGCCAGACGCCAAACACAAAAGGACACACATCGTATGGTTCCACTTATGTGAAGTGTCTGCAGTCGGCACATCCAGACAGAAAATCAATTTGTGGATGCCAGGAGCAGAGGGGAGTCAGTGTTTAATGGGTGCAGAACTTTAGTTTGGGGTGAGGGGGGTGTTTTGGAAATAGTGCTGGTGATAGCTCGACCACGTGAATGTAATTAATTCCACTGCATTGTACACTTCAAAACAGTGAAAATGGCCAAGTTTATGTTTTATATGTATGCTATCGTAATTTAAAAGAATTAATCATGTAATAAACCGAAGCTTATTGAACTGGATACTTTAAAAGGGCGAACTCTGTGGTACGTGAATTACACCTCAATGCTACAGAAGAAGAAATTGAGGTGCTTCCGAATGTCTGCCCATCAGGCTCTGCCTACGGACTGGGGGGCATCTGACCAGCCCCACGAGATGTGCGGGCATGTTTTAGGAGGACCCCCAAAACTGGTGGGGGTCAGCACCGAGGGTCCCCAGCCTGGCAGGGCATCTTCAGGGCCCAGGTCCTTTCTCCTGTGCTCCCGGGGACTCCGAAAGCAAACATTGGGGGGATGGTGGGCCCTGCCCTGGGCTCCGTCTGCCGTCTGAGGTCCACCCTCTGACGGGGTAACCCTTTCCCTAGCTAAGGGCCACTCCTGGAGTTCAGGGGGTGGGAGAGGTCCCTTCAGGGGCTGCTGGAGCCCCCCGCAGCCCAGCTCACCAGACCTGCTGTGTGGCCAAGAGTCGTGGTCACTGTGGGCAGTGGGGGCAGGGGGGTAGGGCTGACATTTCTCTCTGCCCAGGGTCTGGCTCATGCCAACCAGCTCATTTTAGGACAGATGGCAGGAAGAGCAGCCTGGGAGGCGGGTTCTGAGGGGACACCAGTGAGGCTGAGCCAAGCCTGTGCTCCCCTGGACCTCAGGTAGCCAGTGGGCAGTGTCTGCACCTGAGGAGCCTGAGCCGGCCTGAGCCACAGGAGCGGGAGAGGTGGGGACAGGGGACCCACTTCCCCAGAGCCGCGGGAGCAGAGTGCTGGCCCTGGAGGGAAGGAAGCCTGAAGCAGCTCCTGGGCCGTCCAGATTCCAAGGCCAGGGCTGGAGCCCTGCCACCGGGGCTTCAAACTCCTCCTGGCCCCTGGACCTCAGAGCTGAGAGGAGCGGGGAGGGGAAGTTGGGCCGCCACCGGGAGGGAGCTCCGGCCTCCCGCCCTGGCAGGAAAGGCTGAGCAGAGCCGGGACAAAAGGCGGACGTGCAGCCGGCCATGTGCGCCCTTATCAGGGCCTGCACGCTCGGGCGAGGGGCCTTGGCGGAAACTCTCCTCTCCGCCCGCCTTCCTGCCGCCTGGCCACCCCACCGGGCTGCGCATGTGTAGGCGCGAGGGGACACTGGCGGAGGGAGACACCTGCCCCCCAAGGGACATGGCCGGCCGGCAGGGGGCAGCAGGGTGCAGGTCACCTGGCCTCCGGGGTTCTGGGCTGTAATCCGTGTGGAGTGGTGGCAGTCACTCTGCCTGCTGCACGGCCGTGAAGGAGGCGCCAACAGTCTCCCGTCCATCAGATGAGGACAAGCCCAGAGTGCCGTGACCAGGGGGGGCAGGCGCCCCAGCGGGAGGAGGAGGATGGGCAATAGGCAATTGTGTGACTGTGGCTGCCTGGGTCCCCCCCACGGCGACCCCTGGGAATGCTCCCGACGGGGTAGGAGAGACCCAGGCAGGGGTGTGAGGGGGCAGGGTATCACACCTGCCACAGCTCAGCACACTGAATACATAGAGCTGCACGTTTTATGTCATTTATGAAAAGTGTGCCCCGATTACTAAGCATGAGGTGGCTGCAGGCAGTGGGCCTGGGGCTCAGCGGCTTTCCTACAAAGACCCACGGTCTGTTGCGGGGGTGGGGGGTGGGGACCTCGTCCCACCCACCCTCCCCACCAGCCTGATCCTAGTGGCTCCAAGTCCGAGGCTCTGCCCCAGCAGCCACAGACTTGGGACAGCCTCGCTGGGTCCTCGGGCTTCCCTTCCCAAACGGGCAGGGGTCCGTCCTGGGTGCCCCTACTGCCCGGGTCTGAAAGGGTCCTCCGGTGCTCATGGCCTTTCCCTCTGGAAACCCACTGTTGGCCTGATCACCCCATTTCCTGAATGAAGGGACGGGGTACAGAGGAGGGGAGTGGTTCTCAGTCCTGGTACCTGGGGAAGACTTACAAATCCCCTGTGAGGGGCCCCTCCCAAACCCCAGGACTTTGAAAGCTCCCTGGGGTGCCAGTGTGAAGCCAGGGTAGAGAGTCCTTGTTTCCGTGGGAACGGGGCAATGGGACTCGGGGGTGGGACCCCAACAAAATGTAGGGTCCTGGCAGCAGGGTCCTGGTGGCCAGGCTGTCATCTGTGGTCATGCAGGCTGTCCCAGTGCCACCAGCAGCAGGCAGGCACCAGAGCCCTCTGCAGGATTGCCGTTTCTGCATAGCGAAGGAAGGGGCCTGGCAGAGGCCCCCAGAGGCTTGCACCCCTGTCACCCAAGGCTTCTCCTTCGGAGTGTTTGGGGGCAGGGGGTGGGGAGGGGCTGGTCAGACATTCCCATTCACCTCACCCAGAAACATGGGGAGCCCAGGCTCGGGGCTCAGGCCCTGGCTCTGCCGTGAGATGTGACCTCTGTCACCTGAGATCAGGTGACAGCCATGCCCCTCTGTGGGCAGTGCTGTGAAAATCTTTCCTATTGGTCCTGCCTGGGGCCTGTGACCCAGGGGTCAGAGAGGACAAGGCCCTCGCCAGGCTCCTGCCACCTGCAGCAGCCAACCAGTTCCATCACCATCGTTGGGCCTGGCTGTGCCTCAGTTTCCCCCATCAGATGGGGCCAGGCTTGTAGCCTGAGTGGCGCTGGCCCCAGCCCTGTGGGCAGCCCTCCCAAGCTGGAGGGTGGGACGTGCTCGGGAGCCACAGAGGGGCCAGCACTCATGTCCAGAGCACGTCCACACTCGGCCCTGGCCCGGCCTGGCCGGAGGCCCTGCTGCTGCTGACTGGAGAGGACAGAGGAAGGCGGCCAGTCTCTTGCTTCCTCACTGACCCCACCCGTCTGGGCTGCTCCAGGAGCACCCAGAGTGTACCGGGGGGGCCTGTGGCCAGCCCCCGGCCATCTGTGACCTCTGTGGCCTGGCCTTAATGCCTCACTCTCTGAGAACTGCCCAGACCCCTGGAGAAGTGTTAGGGGCTTCCGTGACACTTGGCTCCTACATCCATGCTGGGGGGGAGGGTGTCAGCACGGTCACTGCTGTGCCCCAGACCCCAGACGCAGGCCTAGCCAGAGATCGGCACATTGGTCCTTGCCTGTCCTCCCTGGGCCCAAGGAAGGAGTGGGGCAGGGAGGGCGCTGGGTACAGCCTCTTGGGACCTCCCAGCTCGTGGTGTGAGGACCCCCTCCTGGGCACGCAGGCCTAGGGTGCTCAGCCTGGCAGCTCCCGTCAGCCCCGGGACCCCTCTTCCCAGCAGTCTGCTGAGGACGACCACATGGAGTCCGCTCCCGTGCAGTTCACTCTCTGCCCACTGGGCAGCGGTGTTTCACCACGTGAGCCAGGCCCCAGTCCTCGGAAATGACCAAGGACCAGTGGGGGCAGCAAGCTCCGCCCCAACCTTGGACAGGAGTTTGGGGGGGCTTGGGGCCCCAGAGTGTGGGACAGTGTGAGCCGTCGCACTCCCCTGACAACCTGAGCAATTGTACAGTGTGGCAAGGAGCTTCAGACACACAAGGTAGAGAAGACCCAGCTCAGTTATGAAGTGGCTCCTTCTGTCCAAAGGAACATGCACGTCACATGTGGCCCCCCCGAGAGCCGGGGTATGCCCCAGAAAGCTCGCCTTGGAGGCTTTACCTCCCAAGCTCCTGCCAGACCCCCGCCAGCGCTCAGCGTCTCTGCCAGGTGACATTTCAGGCAACCATGACCCAGTCAAGTTGACACATCAAATTAGCCATCGCACTCACGTAAGTGGAATCCTACAGGATTTGTCCTTTTGTGGCCGGCTTATTCCACTGAGCACAATGTCCTCAAAGTTCATGCATGAGGTAATGTGTGTTCGAATGTCCTTCCGTTTTAGGACTGGATATTATTCTGTTGTATGGATGGTGCACACCTTGTTTATTTATCCATCTGTTCAGGGGCCCTGGGATGCCTCTATCTTTGGCTGCTGTGAACAGCGCTGCTGTGAACACAGGAGGGCAGACACCTGTGTGTTCTTACTTGCAGCTCTCTGGGTGTCCGCTCAGAGGGGGAATTGCTGGACCGCATGAGCTCAGGGAGGTGTGGCCACTACCCAAGTCCAGACTTAGGACATTGCCATCACTCTAGGAAAAACGTCCCCTGCCAGCTGAGGTGACCAACTTACCCCCCCACACACACTGGGAACAACCAAAAACCAAAACAAACAGCCAAATGTGTGACACAGTGGCTTCTAAGTCACTGGACACCCAACATCACGGGACAGTGATACCTGAGAGATGCAGACAAATGAGGTGAGCCCCACTGCCCCAGCTCCCTGCCTTTCAGGAGTCCCGGGCCTGGGCATGGGAGGGGCACTGAGACAGCCCCAGAGGACTCCCTGGGTGAGAGTCTAGGTGGCTAGGAGAGTGTCAGAGAGGGGGAGAACCCTGGCAATCTGAAGAGGGTCCCCTGAAGGATTTAGAGAAGGACTGGCCAGCAGCTGCCCATGAAGGTATGTCCAGGGGCGGGTGAAGAACCATCTGGAAGGATCCGAGGGAACAGTACCCCCACCACACTCCTGCTCCCACCAGCCAGACCAGAGAACTCTCCATCACAGAATGACGGTATTGTCCTCAGAAGTGCTTGCCGCTGTGGTCGACAATAATTAGCCCTAGACTGAACTCTGCTCTGGACCCAACTCCTGAATCGTGAAAGCGGGCTCCAGGAGGATTGACCTGCTCCCAGAAAGGTAACCACACCCCAGAACAAGGCTCAACAGGGTTTACAGGAAGGCAAACGACCCAACAAGGTAAAACCCACAATGTCTGGCATCCAAGCAAAAATTACCAGGCACGCAAGGAAGCTGGGAACGCAGCCCCAGGGGAGTATTGACAATCCCCCAAATCACCCCGAACAGACACAGATGTTACCACGAAGCAGCAGAGGACATTGAAACCGTTACTATAGCTGTGTTTTGCATTTCAGAAGCTAAATAGAACCATGGTAAGATCCTACCTCACACCCATTAAGACCCCCACTATCAAAACAACAGAAAAGAAGTCTCGGTGACAGTGTGAGACATTGGAACCCTGGTGCACTATTGGTATGAAATGGTGTGGCCACTATGGAAAATAGTATGGGATTTCCTCCAAAAATTAAAAACAGGGTTACCATATGGTCTAGCAATTCCATTTGTAGGCGTACAGAATCGAAAGCAGGGTCTTGAAGAGACATTTGCCCCCGCCACAGTCACAGCAGCACTATTCACAACAGCCCCAAGGTGGACGCGACCCAGAGGTCCATCAACAGATGAATGGACACACCAAACGGGGTCCCTCTACACAGTGGAATGTCACAGCCCTGAAAGGAAGGAGGTCGTGACACCCGCTACCACGTGGACGGACCCTGAGGACACTGTGCTCAGTGAAACGAGCCCGTCCCAGAAGGACAAACCCTGCAGGACCCCCTCACAGGAGGTCCCCAGAGGAGTCAGATTCAGAGGCAGGAAGGCAGACAGGGGAGTTGTTGTTTAACGGGTATAGTGTTTCCTATTTTCCAGATGAGAACGTTCTGGACATGAGCGTACCACAGTGTGACTTACACAACGTACTACTAAAGTGTACACTTCAAAATGGTTAAGAGTAAAATTGATGTTCCGTGTTTTTTACCAGCATAAGAGACAGGGGAGGGGAGGGAGAGACAGCTTAGAGACAGGAAGCAGCCGGTGGGGCCGGGGCTGGGGGCGGGGTAGGAGCGAGTGTTCAATGGGGACAGAGTGTCACTCTGGGGAGATGAGAAAGTCCTGGAGATGATGGAGGGGGCTGTCACACAACAGGGTGACTGCGCCTAATGCCACTGAGCTGGCACTTAAAGATGGTTGAGATGGTACATTTATGTTATGCACCCTTTAGCACATTTAAACAAATAATTTTTTAAAAAGCTAAGTAGAGTTGTGGAAGGCATTGCCATAGAAAGTTCCCCCAGGCCCCTTTCCACGTCCCCTGGGCAGTCCCCACCCCGACTCCACGCCCACTTTCTGCCTTCCGTCACCATAGTCAGCTTTGCCTGTGTTTGGACTCGGTGTAAATGGAATCAGACAGTTTGTCCCTGTCTGTGTCTGGCTTCTTTCGCGCAGCAAAATTGTGTTTTAATTGTAAGTCGCATATTGAATTTTACGATCACAGCTTGTTTAAAACATATGGCAGCCTGGAATACTCTAAGGCATTCCATTTCCAACTTTGAGCAGGGGGTTTTGTGCAATTCAGAGGTAGTTCTACTGGATTTAGGACAAGCTTAGATGACTTGGAGGGAAAGAGTTGTGAACGACGGGACGGCAGGTCAGGATCGTGGGAGGAGGTGTCTCCTGCTGGGGGCGGATGACCACGTGGACCCACTCGGCGGCTCCTCGGGCTCTAGCAGAGATCACATGGACGAGGACACTTTCCGTGTCACCTACAAGGACAGTTTTCAAACAGGTCCCATTCCTGTCCTCAGCACTTTGAGAAAGACAGACGAAGGCTTGGCATCCACAGTGTGTTTTCATTTTGATGTTTACGATCCATCAGCATATGTTTTGAGTTACCAGGAATGGAGTTTGGATTTCACGACTCTGTCCCCTTCTGCATCTGCCCCCATCCTGCTGTGTGCCTACAGCCTACATTCTAAGGGGTTTTAGTAAACTTCGTATTTTAGAATACATCTCCATTTACGCAAAAGCATCAAGATGCTACAGAATCCCATGCACCCAGTTTCCTGTTATCGACATTCTATACCAGGATGGGGTGTTAGTCAGTTAATAACCCCATATTGAGACATTATCATTAAATATCAGTAAGTCTGAACTTTCTCCAGATTTCCTTCGTGTTTAGCCAAGTCCCTGTCCTGACCCAGGACCCCACATGACACTTAGTCGTCACGTCCCCTTGGGCTCCTCTGGACTGGGACAGTTTCTCAGACTCTCCTTGCTTTTGCTGACCTTGCTGTTTTGGAGGACTAGTCAGGTGTTCCGTAGCGTGTCCGTCTATTGGGATCTGTCTGGTGTGTTTCCCATGACTGAGGTGACGGGTTTTGGGGGAAGTCCAGAGAGGTGAGGGGGTCTTTCTCATCACATCCAAGCAGAGCTGCTTGCTGCTAACATGACTTTTCGCTGGCGATGTTGACCTTTGCCACTGGGCTGACATGCACTTCTGTTCCAGGTTGCTCTGCTGTAAACCCCCTCCCCCTGCCTTCCACGCTGTGCTCTGTGGAAGGACGTCACCTGCACAGTCATAGCTGAGGAGAGGGGGTTCTGCTGCACCTCGGGATGTGGGGGTATCTACATAACGCATTTGGAGTGCTTCTGCATGACAGGTTTTACCTCCCTTATTCAATGGCATGTTTGTATCACTCCATACTCATGGGTATTTATTTCACACTTTGCGTTAGAATCCAATACGAAATTATTTAGTCGCTCAACTTGTCCCAGCTCTGGCCTGCTGGGAGCGCTTTCGGTTGGTGTCTGTGTCCTTTTGACATACAGCTCATGCTGTGGGTTTGTTGGGTTGGGGGGCGGTGAGCATTTCCTTGCTTTCTGGCATCACGAGATGCTCCAGGTTCATCGTGTGTATTTCCTGTCCCCGTCCTAGAATCAGCCGTTTCTCCAAGGAGCCCTGGTTTCTTTCACTGGAGACCAAGGTCCGGGCGCTGGTGTGCAAGGTTGCTATTGGGGTGTCGTAGCTTCTAGGGCCTCTCGCCTGACAGAGCAAGGAGATGTATGTGCATATAGGAACCTGTGTACATACACACATCTATAAATGTTTCTATATGTAAACATCTGTATCTATAGGAAGCTAACTATGAGCTTCTCCTGCTATCTCCAGCTCTAATCTGTCACCACGTGCATCATTCTAGCACCTCCCCAGCTTGTCTGTCACTTCCACCCCAGCAGTGAGAAGCCTGGCTCCTGCCAAGTACTGGATTGCTCCCTTGCAGTCTGCACGCCATTGCTACCCTGCACTGCGGTGGGGCAGTCTTAACGGCGAAATGACGCTGACATTCAGCCACGTTGCAGGCCTCTGAGGGTCCTTCTCAGAGCCGAGCGTGTCCATGGTCTGGCTCCCGCAAGGATGCTGTTTATCTGCTGATGGACCTTTGATTGGCTTCTGGGCTTTGGCTCTTACAAATGAGGCTTCCTGGAACATTCTTGTGCGTGTGTTTTGGTGACTGCGGTGGGCAGGTAAGACTGGCTCCTAATGCACTTGCCCTTGTAGACCCCTCCATCTTGAGCATGGGTGGGACCTGTGGACATGACCCCGGGAATCCGGTTCCGTTATACGGCAAAAGGAGACCCGAGAATAGCTGTGCCACACGATCCCTCTCAAAGCTGAGGTTTCCTCCAGTGGTGGTAGAGAAGGGAGTGAGAGAACTCTGCGCTGCTGCTGGCTTTCAAGGCGGAGGGCCAGGGGCTGAGGGTGGCCTTTCAGAGCACAGACAACCAGCGAGGAAATGGGGACCTGGAGCCTCAGCACGAAGAACTGGACGTGGCCAACAATCCGGGTGAGCGTGGGAGCTGATCCTTCCCAAAGCCTCTAGACAAGCCCAGCCTGACTGACCTTTGATTTTGGCCTGTGGGATCCACGCCGCCCGGGACTTCTGACCTGAGGGACGTGTGCTAAACAGTGGGTGCTTTCGGAAGCAGCCAAGCTTGTGGCAATTTATTATAGAGCAACAGATAACTGATACAGCGACACGTTTTCATTTCTCTCGGATAAACACCTGAGAGTCAAATTGCAGGATTTAGGGGAGATACATGTTTAACTGAATAAGAAACTCCCAAAGAGGTCTCTAAATCATTACATCATTTTACACTGCCACGTGCTAAACGTCTTTCCCAATAGTTGGTGTCGTCCGTCTTTGGATTGTAGCCATTCTAACGGTTGTGAACTGATACATCACTGGGATTTTAATTTGCATTTCCCTGATGTCTACACATCCTGGGCATCTTTCCATGTGTCGTTAGCTGCTTGTACATCTTTTTTTGTGAAATACCTATCCAAATATCTTGCTATTTTTAAGAATTAGGTTATCTGTATTTTTGTTGTTTGTTTGTCGGTGCTCTTTACATATTCTGAACACACATCCTTTGTCAGAGACTGTATTGTGAATTTTTCCCCAGTTTTGGTGAGTAGGAAATTTTGATTCTGATGAAAACCAATGTATCAGTTTTTCTTTTGTATAGCTGGTACTTTTGTGACCTGAAAAAAATCTGTGCCCACCCCAAGGTCATAAAGATTTTCTCTTATGTTTTCTTCCAGAAGATTCTGGGTTTTATATTTAAGACTATGATCCACCCTGGTTCCTTTTTTGTGCAGGGAGTGAAATAAAAGTTAGGGTTCAATTTTTTTCTTACATGGACATCCAGTTGTTGCAACACCATTTGTTAAAAAGATTTTATTTCCCTACTGAATTGACTTGGCACCTTAGTCAAAAATCAATTGGCCATCTGTTTGGGAATCTATTCCTGGACTCCTTGTTCTGTTTTCCATCAACCCATTTGTCTATGCTTCTGCCAGTACCATGCTGTCTTAATTACTGTGGCTTCATAGTAAGCCTTTATAGTGTAGGTTCTTCAATTTTGTCTACTTTTTCAAAAATATGTTGGCTATTCTAAATCCTTTGTGAATCCATTTCCAATTAGAATCATCTTGTCAAAAACATTTTTTTAAGCTTGATGGAATTTCGGTACAGCTTGCAATGAATCTATACATTATTTTGGAGACAATGATTATCTTAGAAATGTTAAGTTTTCCAGAAATGTTGAGTTTTTCACATCGCTCCATTAGGCCTTCCCTAGTTTCTCTCAGCAAAGTTTTCTAGATTTTTATTTGAAAGTCTTCCGTATTTTATTCATCCAAATAATTACTATGCTTTTGATGTTATGGCAAATTTTTTTGAAGTTTACTTTTCCACTGCTTTGTTACTAGCACACGGCAATGTAAGTGATTTTTCTCTAATTTGACCCATTACCCCCTCAACCTTGTTAAATTCACTTATCGGTTCTAGTAGCTTCTTTTGTAATTTTAAAAGGATTTTCTACCTACAGGATGATGTCTTTTTTTTTTTTTTTAATTGTATGTCTTCTACTTCCCTTTCCTGCCTTCTCACCTTGTCTGGGACCTCCTGTACAAGGTTGTACAGAGGCAACGAGCGTGGACATCGCTGCCTGCTCCTGACCTGGGAGGCAGCATTCGGGTTGTCACTGCAGGTTCTGTGGAGACACTCTTCTCAAGTTGAGCAAGTGCCTTTCCATCCCTAGTTTGCTCAGAGTTCTATCATGAATGGTGTTGAATTTTGTCAAATGCTTTTTCTGCCTCTGTTGAGGTGATCGTGTGGATTTAGCTGTTTGCTCTGTTACTGTGGTGCGTTATGCTGATGGATTTTAGTATGTTGAACCAGCTTTGCATTCCTGGGATGAACTCCCCTTGGTCACAGTGTATTCCCCTTTTTATACCAGGCAGGACAATTACATCCACGAACGTGTTGCAACGATGTTGCTAACCTTTTTTTGATATCAGAGGGATTATTCATTATGAATTGGTACCAATTGGACAAACAGTCAAACAAGTTTACTATTTGGAAGTGCTGAAAAGGCTGCATGAAAAAGTGAGACAACCTGAACTTTTCACCAACAATTCATGGCTCTTGCATCACGACAATGCACCAGCTCACACGGCACTGTCTGTGAGGGAGTTCTTAGCCAGGAAACAAATAACTGCATTGGAACACCCTCCCTACTCACCTGATCTGGCCCCCAATGACTTCTTTCTTTACCCGAAGATAAAGGAAATATTGAAAGGAAGACATTTTGATGACATTCAGGACATCAAGGGTAATACGATGACAGCTCTGATGGCCATTCCAGAAAAAGAGTTCCAAAATTGCTTTGAAGGATGGACTAGCTGCTGGCGTGGGTGCATAGCTTCCCAAGGGGAGTACTTCGAAGGTGACCGTAGTGATATTCAGCAATGAGGTATGTAGCACTTTTTCTAGGATGAGTTCGCGAACCTAATTGTCCACTTTGTATATTGCTTAATTCAATTTATCAATATTTTATTAAAGATTTTTGTGTCCATGTTTATGAGGGATATTGGTCTATAATTTTCTTTTTTTATGATATCTGGTCCAGTAGCTTCATAAAATTTTATTTTCTGGAAGTCTGTAGAGAATTGATATTTCTTCTCAGAATGTTTGGTTGTGTTCACCAGTGAAGCCATCAGGGCCAGGAATTTTCTTTGTGGCAACATGAAATTATAAATTGAATTTCTTTAATAGATATAGGGCTATTCTGACTATGTGTTTCTTCTTGTGCCTGTTTTGGTCATTTGTGTCTTTCAAGGAATTTTTCTATTTCATCTAAATTGTCAAATTTTTGGTCATCAAGTTATTAATAACATTGAAATATTATTTTTTAATGTCTAGGATGTGAGGTGAGGCCTCCTCCTTCATTCTTGTTATTAGTCATTTCCTTTTATTTTTCTTGATCAGTCGAAATGGAAATTTATCAATTTATTGATCTTTTCAAATAATCAGCTTTTGGTTTCATTGATTTTTCTCTATTGTTTGTCCATTCTCTATTTCATCTGTTTGTGTTCTTTTTTATTTCTTCTACTTCTTTAGGCTTTAATTTCCATTTCCACCATCCTTGGCAGGGCCTGGCAGCTCTGCCCCACTGCCCAGGTGGCCTGGGTCCCAGGAGGGGCAGGTCTGTGCTCCATCCCGTGTGGTGACTGGGGGACCACGCTGTCTCTGGACAGGGGGGTCTTAGGTCCCCTTTTTCCTGCACTGGAGAGGGAATGTGGGGACTGCCAGATCTGCAACCCAGGGCTCCCAGGCCCAGTCCCAGGCAGTCCTTGGAGACAGAGCAAGGGGTCCATGGCTCGCCAGACTTTGCCCTCGCGCAGGCCTAACCCCGTCCCGGCATCCCTACCCCGCACTCGGGCACTGGGCGGGCAACCGGTTCCACACGGAGCCATCTGAGGCCACTGGGGGGCAGTGCGGCCCCAGGAATGACGGCATGTGAGTGCGCGCGCGCCCTGCGGCCAGTCCTCCTCAGGCCAGCCACGGTCTCACAGGACTTCCCGGAGCCTCCCCATCTAGCTTCCTACCCATCCGAGCCTCCCTGTCTGGACCCCTTCCCAGGCATCAATGGTTAAGCAGGTGGAGTGCTGCAGGGTCCACTGCGCCCAGCAGGCGGCGCCAGGAGCTCAGGGAACAGATACGGATAGGCAGCTGTGGCGGGGGCGGGGGGACGCGCTCCGCTGGAAGAGACTGGAGACTGGTCCATCCCGGCCTTCTCTTCCGCTTCCCCTGGGGCTGGGGGCTTTCCTTCCCAGCCCCCACTCCCAGAGGCTGGGCAGAGCCCCAAGCGCTGGCCTGGAGAGTAGGGGGTGGGGGGCACTGACAGGCCTCCCTGGGCTCAGTTTTCACGACGCTCTGTCATTTATTAATCACTACTGCGGGGAGGCTGGGTGCAGGCTGGGGGAGGTTCGGAGGGGCAGGGATGCCGGGGTGAGCAGGGTGAGAGGCAGACACTCCTGAGTGCTCCCACAGATAGGGCAGAACACTGGACCTTCCCCTGAGCCTGCCACACGCGAGTGGTGGAACTGCCCAGCTGGGGAGAGTCGGGAGGGGAGCCAGCCAGGAGGAGTCTGGGGGCTCAGGGCTCTGGCGGGGCGGGGCGGAGCGGCTGGGCCCCTCACCCTGCTGGCCCCTGTTGGTGAGGATGGGCCTTGAGCTGGCACTGAGGGAAGGAGACAGTGTGGGGTATATGGGGTGGAGACCAAGCTGACCCTTCCCCTCCTGCCTCTCCACTGGAGCAGGGGAACTACCTTCAGGCGTCTGGTCTGTCCCAGCAAGTCCCCCAGTCTTCCCCCTCCCCCTAGGGACTGAGTTGTGACGCCCCCCCCCCCCCCCCCCCCCCCCCCCGTGGTGTGGACCCACACACTTGGGCAGCCTGCCTGGGGCAGTAGGAGCCCTGGGTCGTATAGCCGTGGGGAAGTTCAGTGAGGGGTGCTTGGGGAGTTGGGGGAGCCCTGAGCAGGGAGGGGCCACAGGCCAAGGGGCGTTTCTGTTGTGCCAAGGTGGGCAGGGCAGGGCAGGCCAGCCCCCCAGACCCCACCCAGCCCAAACAAATCAGAACAGCAGCATATGGTCAGCAGGCTCTTTGTTTGCCAAGAAAGAGAAGGCTGGGAAGCTGTGCAGGTCCCATCCCCAGGGCTCGTCCCATCCGAGCCTGTCCACCCCAGGGCCCAGGACACATCCCATCCCAGGGCCCAGGGCCAGTCCCATCCCTGGGGCCTGTCCTGGCCCAGTCCTTGCACTTGCTGGCCCAGAGTCACAGGTTCTGGTGTTGTTGGGGAAACCGAGGTACAGAGCTGCAAGCTTGTCAGATCAGTCTCTGGATCCCTGCAACAGGCTGCAGGGAACCGAGGAGCAGGTCGCCCTGACCCCGGCCCAGCCCCCTTCACGCCTGCCCAGCTCTCAGCACACCGCAGTGGCCGCAGAGTTGTCCCCCACGCATTCTCGGGCAGCTACTCTCCAGCCCTGACACCCAGGATAGGGAGAGGGCCCTTGTGGGGACAGAGCCCCAAAAAGCAGTTTCCAGCTCTCGGCCTCACATAGAAAGGTGCTGGCTCAGGTAGTAAATGGCCGTCGACTGTGATCAAATGGCCATCAGCTGTGGCTAGTTGGCCGTCAGCTGTAACCAGTGAGCCATTGGCCACTAATATAACTGCTGTGGCTACGCTAGCAAAAGAAGGGGGGCTAGCAAGAAGATGGTGGCTGAGTCTGCAAGCGGCGCAGTGAGGGTTGAGAATTGTGTTGCTCCTGGTTCCTGTGTCTCCAACCCAGCCGCCAGTGACAGTATAGTGGTGTGACTCCCCTACCTATGGCTCCGTGGGTGTTCCTGTTTGGCCTAGCCATGTCCTGTGTTCTTGTGTGGGGAGCGGGACCAGAGACCCTGCAGGCCGTCTGTCCAGCATGACACTTGGCGTAGTCGGCAGGATCCCCTGCATGACAAATGGCACTGTGAGCAGGGTACGGTGTCGGCCAAAGCTCCCCGAAGGGCAGTGGAGCAGTTTGTGCATATGAACACTCAGTCCCAGGAAGACCAGAAGGAGCAGCTGCTGGAGAGCTGGACCCCCGTGGAGGGGTGGAAAGACATGGACGATTCCCCAACCAGCAGAGGCCGGAGAAAGCGAAGGTCGTTGCGGCCCCGTGGGCTGGGAAGTGCTTGCTGAGGCAGCCCAGATGCAGGACTAGGGGTCCCAGGAGGAAAGGCTTGCTGAGTCCTCCTTGGGAGATGAGGTGAGGTCAAGGTCGTCCCTCACCCCCAGGACAGCCCTGGCGAATGACTATGGACTATGGGGAATTGCCTTCCATCCCTAATTTAATGGACAGCTTGATTGTTTGGGAACATACCACCATGTAGTGGAACTGGCGGATGTTTGCTTTTGTGTTTTGACCGGTGTGGGAACAGAGCCCCAAAAAGCAGTTTCCAGGCTCTCGGCCTCACATAGAAAGGTGCTGGCTCAGGTAGTAAATGGCCATCGACTGTGATCAAATGGCCATCAGCTGTTGCTAGTTGGCCTTCAGCTGTAACCAGTGAGCCATTAGCCATGAATATAACTGCCGTGGCTAGGCTAGTAGCAAAAAGAAAAAGGGGGGAGCTAGCAAGAAGATGGTGGCTGAGCCTGCAAGCGGCACAGTGAGGGTTGAGAATTGTGTGGCTCCTGGTCCCTGTGTCTCCAACCCAGCCGCCAGCGAGAGTATAGTGGTGTGACTCCCCTACCTATGGCTCCGTGGGTGTTCCTGTTTGGCCTAGCCATGTCCTGCGTTCTTATGTGGGGAGCTGAGACCCCGCCGGACGCCCCGCACGACAACCGGCCACCATTGAGAATATGTAACCACCTTGACTGTGAGCCGCTGTTGTTCCAGCACAGTGCCATGAGAGGCCCAGAGAGAGTGGCAGTGCCCTGAGAGCCCTGGCTGAGCCCAGGAAGTCTGGCTGTGCCCAGAAGTACTGGTGGTGCCCTGAGAAACCCTGGCTGTGACCAGAGAGCTTGGCTGTGTCCAGGAAATACCATTCACCTCCAGGCTCCTCGCACAGGGCCCCTCGCGGAAGACGCTTGTCGCGTAGATTGTGAGGCGAGAGCCTGTAGGGGTGGAGTGTGGGGACAGAGCCCCAAAAAGCAGTTTCCAGGCTCTCGGCCTCACATAGAAAGTTGCTGGCTCAGGTAGTAAATGGCCGTCGACTGTGATCAAATGGCCAGCAGCTGTGGCTAGTTGGCCGTCAGCTGTAACCAGTGAGCCATTGGCCACTAATATAACTGCCGTGGCTAGGCTAGCAGAACAAAGGGGGGAGCTAGCAAGAAGATGGTGGCTGAGTCTGCAAGCGGCGCAGTGAGGGTTGGGAATTGTGTTGCTCCTGGTTGCTGTGTCTCCAACCCAGCCGCCAGCGAGAGTATAGTGGTATGACTCCCCTACCTATGGCTCCGTGGGTGTTCCTTTTTGGCCTCACCATGTCCTGCGTTCTTGTGTGGGGAGCGGGACCAGAGACCCTGCAGGCCGCCGCGCATGACAGCCCTGGAGGCTCACAGCCCAGGTAACAGGAAAGGCAGCTAAAGGGCGCCCTTCCCTTTGCTCCCTCCCCCGCCCCCCTGAGGTACAGAGCCTAGGAGAGGGGAGCCTGAGGTGCCTGTTTTCTCACTTGTCAAATGGGATGGAACTGATGGGAAGTGAGGTGCTGCAGGGCCTGGCTCCTCCTGGCAAGTGTTCGGGGTTCACAGGAGTGAAGGCTGCAGCCTCCAGTCCTGGCAGTCCTGCCTCGGGGCAGAGGCCTCTGGGCGCCTGGCCTCCCCTGAGCCCAGTGAAGGGCAACAGGCACTGCCGGGAGCCAGCGGTGGGCAGAGGACCGTGGGAACGAGGGAGAGCCGCAGGTGTTGCCTGACTGATGGCGGTTTGGCCACCGGAGCCAGAGAGGGAGGGGGAGGCGCTTGCTCGCAGGTGGGAGACCACGAGGGCCACCGGTCCCTGGGTAGGGGCCCCAGGATGGGGATGCGAGGGCAGAGCTCTGTAGCTGGGAATCCGAAGTGTCGGGGGGGGGGGGGGGGGCAGTGGGAGCTGCCCTGCCCCACCCCTACCTACCCCATCTCCCTCCTGGAAAGCTGGATAAAGACCCCTCAACCTGAATGACACCCCCTCTCCCCCAAGCCCACAGTTCCTTCTGTTGGCCCTCAGGAACCTCCCTGGAGACCATTCGGCCCAACCCTTCATTGTACAGGCGGGGAAACTGAGGCACGGCAGCCAGCCCCCTTCCTTCTGGGACCCCTGCCTCATCCCTAGCACCTGCAGCAGCACCTTCAGACCCCCACCCCCACCTTGGAAACGCCCACCCCACCAGTCCAAGCAGCCTCTGAAATGCAGATGGACTCTTGTCCTCCACCCCTGCTTAACCCTCCTGTGGTTCCCAATGGCCCTCCCAACAAACCCCAGCTGAGGTGGGTGGTTCCCACAGGCCCCGCCTCCAGGGGCCCCACCTCCCACAGTGCCCACCCCCCAGCCTCCCTGCCCGGGAGGCTGCTGGAACCTGCTGGCTCTATCCTTCTCCAGGAGGCCCTGGTGCTGTTTCTGCCTCCCCCCCCAGCATCTCCATGCTGACTCCTCTAGTATCTGGTTCTCAGCTCTGGTGTCACATCTTCTAAGTTGTTTCCCTGTCCCCCAGCCCAGGTCAAACCCCTCTTCTGGGCCCCCCAACGCCCAGAGACCAACTGCTCCATCAGGCCCACGGACCAGGACCTAAGAGACTTTCAGGGGCTCAGGGAAATATTTTAATGTCTTTTAAAATCAGGAGAAAAAGCTGAGTTTTTAAGACCAAAAAAATGCTGTCATATATAATATTAATGTATTTGTCTTTAGACCAACATAGCCATAAAAATAGAATTTTCACTATTTTTGTCTTTTACGGAGGAAGGGGCTCGGGAAGTCAAAGTGCTGGGGGCCACACAAGTCACACCACAGCCAGGTCCCCAAGCTGCCTAACGCCATGCTGACACCTTCACCTGGGACTGGCTTGCCTGCCGAGACATGTGCACCTGGGCTATGGCACCAGGTGGATGCAGAGATGGTCCAGCTGCCCTTTTGAGGTCCCCAAGGATGCCAAGCCTATCAAGCGTCTCCCTGACTCACTTTCCAGGCCCCTCAGCCTAACGCCTATGGGGTGGCCCGGGGCTCTGGTGGCCTTGGTGAATGGCAGGCGGATGCCCTTCTGGGGGCAGCAGGGAGCGTCCCCCAGGCTGCCAGTACCAAGAGGGCTTTGAAGCAAACCAGAGGCCCTGTAAACTGGGTGATGAGCGTACTTAAACCCCAATAAATCCAGAAAGGAAAAGGGCCCTCCTTGGAAGCAACTGGGAGTGGCTGGGTGCTGGCCTGCTGAGCGTGCTGGGGGAGGGTCCTGCAAGCCAGCACCCTCCCTGGGTGAGAGAATGTGTCCCCCACCCCCAGCCTCACTCCTGGGGGCTGGGTCAGGCTGGAGGGTGTGGGGCTGAGCATGTCATCAGTCTCCCCACAACTCTGTGATATAGGGCGCATGAGTACCCCATTTAGTAGCTCGGGAAACAGACTCCACAGGCTACACTGCCCAAGCTCCCAGAACCTCCTGACGCCCTAACCAGCAGGCCATCCTGCCTCCTCCAGGCAGAGCCCAGGAGCTAAGGGTGGGCTCTGATTTGGGGCTGTGCCCGGCCTCCTGGGACTTCGCTGTGCTGGTGGCAGCAAGGGGATGGGGCCCAAGGATCCTCCAAGTGGACTTTCCCACCGTGCAGATGTGGGCAGGGACAGCTTGGCGGGGCGGGAGGGGGGGGCCCGCAGCCGTCTCTCAGGGCTTTCCTATGAGAAGGGCCCTTCCAGACGCACCCTGTGGGTGCCTTCAGAAGCCAAACTCGGAGCTGGGGAATGTCAACACCACAGGCACACCACCTGGCATCTGGTGCCCGCGGCGTCCCCTCCAAACTATGGCTCTCCGTGCTATTTATAACCGCACTGGGAGAAGCCAGGCAAATATTGGCAGCCCCTCCCCACAGCCCTTGTGACCTCCAGCCTGTGTTTGAACTCTCGATGGGCAAACAGGCCGTGATAAGCACAGAGATTAGAGCTTCCAATAAACAACTTCTCAGACCCCAGCACAGATTCCCAGCCTGACCCAAGGGGGTGGCTACAGGGGCCGCAGAGCCCAGGCTGACCCCACTCCCACCTTGGGGCCGGGTCCAGCTCTGACTTCCCAGCCAGTGGTCTCCTGCATCTCCATACTCCCCAGTGAAGGTGCTCAGCCACTGCAGGCAGCTCCCGCCCCCAGGAGGCCGAGGTCTGTCTCTAGCGGGTGGCCACCTGGGTCCGGGCAGGCTGGCTTGGCTCACGTTCCGGCTCATTCACAAATCGCTGGCCTGTCTATCTGGGTCCCCCTTCTAGTATAAAGCTTCAGGTGCTTTCCACCTTCCAGGGCTGGCTAGAAAGAGCGGAGGTGGTGGAGGTGACAGGCTGGCACACAGCAGGTACGCAGACAGCAGTGGGTCCCGCCAGGGGAGCTGGCCTCCCACCTCCACACCAGCCAGCCTGGCTCCCTTGGCACCCCCAGGCCTGTGCTCTGCTCTCCCTCCCAGACCCCACTCTAGCTGGTCTAAGTCCCTTTGAAAGTGCAGGAGGGGACTGCGTGACACCCATTGCCTTCCACATCCTGGTGCTCGCCCTCTGCTAATACAACCCAGGATGGCCTCAGCCTGGGGGCCAAGGATGCAAAAAGTCAGAGCTGAACTAAGTTGGAGTTTGAGATCTGTGGAGATCTCTCATCTCCTGTTTGGAACCAGGGTCAGTCTGTGCCTGGGTCAGGGCTCAGTCTACAGATGGAATGAAGGATCAGACGATGAGTTGGGTCAGGACTCAGCCGGGCTGGGGCCGGGCCGGGCTGGACAGTCTGTGTCTGCCCCCAGTGGTTCCACATCAAGTTGCTGTAGATGAACTTTGTTTCCTCTTGGCCGGCACCCAGCTGCTGATTCCCGGGGGAGAGGCTCCGTTCCCGCCAGCCACATTCCCACGCCTGCCTGGGGTCTTGCCAAAGAGTGGTAGGGTGTCGAGGGGCTGTCTCCCAGGCGACCTGCATCTCACCCTCTCCAGGCTCTGATGGCAGCCCGTGAATTTTGCAGAAGGAGCTCCTAACCTGCGGGGTTCTGTGCCCTGGCACCCAGTGAGATGGTCAGGGACGATGGAGCCCTTTGGAGGCCTGCATACCAAAGCCAGAAAGTGCTTTCTGGGGAGCCAGCCTGGCTCATAAACCCAGCCATGGGCTTACATGTCCTTGGGCCTCAGTTTCCCAAAATGACAACAGAAAGAGGGAGGATCTGTTCAAGGCACCCCTCTAGCCTGTCCCGTATCCTGCTGTCTCCCTCAATGCCCATATCTCATTGTGGCAAACCTGACAGGCCAGGGATTCCTGGGGGCCGCCATTGGCCTAGGTCCCCACTAGTCCTGTCGTGTAGTACCCAGAGAAGGTCCTGTTTATCTTTAAAAACCACAGACCCAACCCAGGACCCAGTGTGCTGGGCGAAACCCACAGGCTGGCATGACCTCAAAAGGAATGGATTTGCTCGGGGCTCAGGGTCTATCACTGGAGGGGTCAAGCCACCTGTGGAGGGATTAGCCAGCAGCTGGGGCAGGTTTGGGGCAGGGGCTCCCTTGGAGGCACCCAGCTGTCAGCTCAAGAGTGACCCTTACTCAGCCTGGGACTGGACGAGGCCTCTGTCCCTACAGCCCATCAGACCCAGGAATTCCTGACTTTCTGTCTCAAAGACTCAGCCATGATGCCTTGACCCCCGTCCAACTGCCCCCAGGTGGCTGGTCCCATCATCCCATTCCCCCAAGGGTAAAACTGAGGTCAGCAATGGTGGCCATGGTCCTGGGCTCTGACAAGGAGCTGAGCGCTGTGCCCGCCTCCTCACGTAGGTGTCCCCACTAGCCATTCTGATCCCCAATTTCAAAGAAGGGGAACTGAGGACCAGAGAGGGGCATGGCTTTGGCCCAGGTTCCTGGGTCCCACTCTAGGAAGGATGGGAACCTGCCTCCTCTTCCCCCTGCCCGTGCCCTCTGCCTTCTGGGGTGGGGGGTGTCAAGACAGGCTGGGCGGGCTGGGACACGTGCCCAGCGTGGGCCGGGCCTCCTGCAGCTGCTCAGCCGATGTTGCAACACAGCTCCCCCACTCCAGGCTGGCTCCCCTACTCCAGGCCATGTCTCAACTTGCAGGGGCCCCTGCTCCCAGGCCCAGAGGAAAGGCTCGCCTACCTTCCTGGGATGGGGAGGACAGGTCCCAGCGTGGCCCGGTCCCCCGTGCCAGCTCCAAGCGTGAGAAAATGCTAAGCCGAGGAGGGAGGTGTGGCAGGTGGCCGGGGTGTGAGTACCAGCAACCAACAAGTGGCCACGGAGGAGGCCAGCGCCAACCCCAGCCCCCTCCCTGGCCCTTCGCCGAGCTGGCCTGGGGACTGCTCCCATCTCCCACCTCGGGCCCCTCAAGGGCTGGCCCCCCGCTGCAGCTCCCCGTCAGCTCCGCCCCTTAATCATCCTGCAGCTGCACACAGCTGGTGCTCAATGGTTGTCTCCACCCAGAGGCTGAGCTGCGCAGTTTGGCCATGTGGCCAGTGAAGGTCTGCAGAGAGGCGAGTCCCCAAAGCATTTACTTCTTGGTCAGGGTCCTGAAGCCTGAGCTGTGCCAGCCCTTGGGGACAAGCATGGAGGCCTGAGCAGTGCCCAGAGGCCCTCGAGAGGCCCCTGTTCCCCAACATGAGGGGAGGAAGAGAGCCACCAGGCTGCCAGGCGGTCACTCAGGACCCAGGCACACCATGGTCTGCTCTTTGGGTCCCCTAGGTCCTTCACGGGCCCCTGGTTTGCTAGGGAGAAGGAGGAAGAAAGAAAGAGGGAGTCTAGAGTCAGGAGGAGGGCGTGCCCTATGGGTGGGCACCTCCCTGAACCCTGATCCCCTAGGGGGCAGAAGCCAGTAGGGGGATAGGAGTGCTGCCCTCTGAGCTGCCAGGTGCAGCAGGCCTGCCTGGGCATGTGCCTGCTGTCACACTCAGCTGCCCGGTGGGAACAGGCTGGGGCACACCTGACCGCCCAGCCAGGTCAGCAAGCGTGGTCTCCCCGTAATGGGTCTCTGGCCAAGAGCCTCCCACATTCCCTTGCTTTCAAATGTCCCAAGAGCCTGGCCAGGCCCCACAAAGGCCCCTCAGGGCTCCTGCAAGGCTAGGGGAGACTAAAGGCTTTGCCTAGGAATCCTGGGAGGGCTACCTGGAGGAGGTGGCCTGTCCCCTGGTGCCGGAATGCCAAAACAACTTGGAGTGGGGGTTGAGTGGAGGCAGGAGCAGTGTCTGAGGGATGGGGCAGGGCTGGCATCTGTGGCTGGGCAGGTGCTGCCTGGGCTGGGCTCACGGAGGTACACAGGCTGCCATACAGATGGAGAGGTAAGACTGGGCTCCATTCCCCCACATTGCTGCACCGTGAGGCAGGGGGTCAGGGATGCAGGGGTGGGGAGTGTGGGGCCTGGTGGGCTGCAGGGGCCTTGGTGGGGGTGAGCAGAGAGGCAGACTGAGGGGCACTGTTCCATCAGCGTTCTGCCCTTGGTCCCCTAGTGCCAGGCCCTGACAAGAGGCTCCACCCGGGCCTGCCTGCTCCCCCCACTCCACTCACTCAGCACCCCAGTCCTGGATCCCCGCATTGGCAAAACCTGCTCTGCCAGAGCCCACAGACCACGGGGCAGAGGGGTCCGGGGAGAGATGTGCCAAGGCCAGGCATTGGCAGCCCAGTGTGACCGGGATAGCGATGAGGGCCGCAGAGGCAGGGCCTACTCGCAGGGAAGTGCGATCCAGGCTGAGAGCCATGGGGAGGGGGTGGCAGAGGAGACCCACAGGATGAGGCTGCGGGGAGCAGGCCACGGCGGCAGAGGGCTCAGCCTCCGGCCCGTGGGCAGAGGCAGCACACTGAGTGTTCGCTGGAGCTCAAAGAGGAGCCCCTATTCACACAACAGAAAGATGCCTCACGCAGGCAGGCCGCTGCCCTGACCGCTCACGGTCCCCTGAGCAGGGCCCAGCCTGCACCACCACACGGGGCAGCCCTGCCAGGTTCAGCTCTGCCAGTGGGGCCTGGTCCCCGCGTACAGAGGATATCGCCTGGCTCCAGGGCCAGCCCCCTCCTCCACTGAGCCCACTTCTGAGGACCCCCCCTCCGCCGTTCCCCCACAGGGAGGAGGTCCACCCTTGTTTATCCTTCAGTCACCCCTGCTCCTTCACCATCTGCCAAAGAGGAAGGAAGTCTCCTGTCACTGGCCCCACCAGGCTACCTGCCTACCTACTCTAGGCCTGCCCCTCACCCAGGAGGAGCAGGAGGGGGCGGGGAGGCTGGGCCTAGGTCTGGACAGGTCCTGGGGCGTCCAGCTGGAGTCTAGGGGACCCCACCCAGACCAGCTTGCTGCTTCTTCCTTGTTCTGAGCACACCGGTCTGGAGAAGCTCTCTGAGGTCTGGACGTGCCTGGGCAGAACCCACCATCTCACCCTGGCACCCAGGGTTCCCTCCCATAAGCCCCATCTGAACCCCTTCTGCCAGGAGACAGGCAGTATGTAGGCTCTGAACTGAGGAAAGCAGGACCCCGCCACCTGTGCAGCCCTGGGGAGGCCCAGGACCCCTGGGAAAAGCTGACATTCAGAGCCGGGCCCTCTCACCCACAGGGGGCAGTGGCACAGATTCTCCCAGAGGTGGACAGGCTGAGGAGGGTCTTGGGCAGACATCCTGTTCACACGTGAGAAAACTGAGGTGTGGGGACGGGTGGACCTGCCCAATCTGCCTGCGGGGTCGGGGGCTGGCTCAGGCCCAGACGCCTTTAAAACCCCTGCCCAGCTGGTGGGACGAGGCCTCTCTGGGACCGCTCAGTTCAGCCGCCCAGCCTCCCAAGAACCGAAGGGCACCGAGCCATGGGGTCTTGTCCCTGGCTTTGCCCCCACGGGAGAAGAGCTGTGTGAATCGGGGCAGCAGGGGGCACGTCGGGGCCTGAGCTTGCGACTCAGGTTTCTGCCACAGCACTCAGCGGTGCCGGTGTCGCAAGAGTGGGCAGGGAGCCTGGCCTCGGGCCCTGGGTGGGTCTGGCCAGGGGGCCCTGGAAGGTCCTTCGTGTGGGATCCCAGAAAGCCCCCGTTTCCCCAGGCCACCCCAGTGGAGAGGCAGGCCCACCCCTCTACTCTCATGAGGCCCACGCTAAGTCCCAGACCCCCGGGTGGGCACGGAACAGGTGTCTATCTCCTTCCCCTCCTGGATCCACAAGTCACATGCTGGGCCTGGCACAGAAGAGGCACCGCTGTGGGCATGGGCTCGAGGCCGCGAGTCCCGGCAGAGCTGTGCAGCCCTGGGAGCCCCGTGTGGTGATGGAGCCCGTGGGAGTGGGCATGCCCCCTTCATCCTGCAGCTCCCTCCCAAGTGGAGAGCACCCGGCCGGCCTGCAGAGGGTGCATCCGGCATGGCAAAGGCCTGTGTGAGGGTCCTGGTAGGAGGGCAGTGTGGGCAGGAGGCCAGAAAGCCAAGCCTGTGTCCCCAGCCTATTCACCTCCCCTCTCTGGGCCTCAGGGCTCTCGTTTTTTCCAATGAGAGGTTCAAACAGCGCTGGCTCTGGGGAGACGTCAGTGAAGCCCCCGGCCTCGCTTCCAGGCGCCCACAGCTCTTCCCCGCTGCCTGGCCGAGGCTCCCTCCAGGGGCTGGGAGCCGACCCTGCGGCACTGTTCCCAGCATCTATCTCTCAGGCAATTATCTCAGGCCAGGCGAGGCCCCCCAGATAGCGGGCACTGGGCGGGCTGGGAACGCCTGGAGCACCCCCGCCCCTATGCCCAGCCTGGGCCTGGTGAGGTCACGCTCATAGGGGCCCCTGATAACCCGCCTGGCTGGGGGCTCTGGGCTCTGTATCCAGCGCCCTGTCAGGGGAGCCAAGATAACCAGGCCCCAACCAGCACCTCCCAACCCCACGGCCAACATGGTCTGGGCCCAGGTGTCCTGAGGGAGTGGGTCTGTAGTCCCCTCCCCTCCACGTTCCAGGGAGGTCCTCTTCCAGGGGGGCGCAGGGGACATCTTCACTCCTGCTTCCCTTCTCCCCACTGTGCCGAGGGGAAAATGGGGGAGGCGTCCTGCCAGTCGGGAGCTGAGGGAGGTGTGTCTTACGGCCGCCCCTGTACCTAGCACATCCCAGCCTCCTCTGGCACATCGGGCAGAACAGGACTGCTTCCTTCACTGGGCTCATCTGCTTTGGGGGCTGCCAGGCTCCAGGCCAGCAGGTGCTGTGCTGACACGCCCCCCTTGGCTCCTCCCAAGCTCTGTCCACCAAGCTTTGCCGGCTCCTCCCGACCTGGGCTGAAGGCTCTGGCCAATGGCTGGCGTGTGGCTCTAGCCTCATCTGAGCGCCTCCCTTGACCCTTGGGGTGGACCCCTTACCTGCCATGCACAGGGGTGCACTTGGGGGACGTATGGGTTAGGACTCGAGCCCAGGGGGGCTCTAAGACCGGGCTGGCTCCACCCAGGGCCGGGCCTCCTGCTCTGTATAAGGGGAAGACGGCTGGGGGTTGAGGGCGCGAAGGCAGCATGACCAGGCCCCTGTTGGAGGGAGGACAGTGGGACCTGGGCATGGGGGGCAGGGTGTCCTAGCCCCTCGGAGCCCTCAGGGCAGGTGACACCGAAGCAGGGCAGGGCAGGTATGGGCTTCAGTGACCCTGCTGAGGGGGCTGGGATCCCATTGCCAGCTCAGGCCCCAGCTGGCTCGGGTGGCCTGCGGTTGGGACTGGCCCAGGCCACCTCAGCTAGCGGGCTGCCTTTTGGGTGACCCCTTGGCCTGCCCGTTGCGTGCGGCCGCAGGCAGCCAGTTTTCCGGACCCCGTGTGCATTGCACAAGCTCATGAGGTCGACAACACAAAGCACCTAGTTGCATCACCAAGTTCCCAGCCCGGCTTCCTCTTTGCTCTGCAGACGCCTCGGCAGCGGGTGAGCGGAGACCGGGCTCTCCTCGCCGGCTCGGGGCAGCGTGCAGCCCTCTAACTGCTCCATCTCAGTCCTTGGCAAGGCCCCAAAGCTGCCTCGCTGACTCTGTGAAATGGGCTGGGGTGTGATCCACAGCACGAGCTGGCGTCGGTCAGCCCGGGCCTCAGCCTCCGGGCTGCGGGGCCCACCAGTGAACAGTGGGACACGATGACTCTTACACCCGTCACAGGCGAGAAAACTAAGGTCCAGAGAGGCACCTAACCTCCAAGAGCCCCCCAAGTTCCTCTGCCTGCTCCCGGACGTCCTCCTCAACTGCTCTACCTGGAAGGGGTCTCAGCCTCCCTAGGCAACGGGCAATCCTGCCCCACTGCTGCTCACAGCGCCCCTGCTAGGTTGCTTGGGGACAGTGCGTTTGTCCAGTTCTTCCCCTCGGCATCCATGAGGCACTCCCTAAACGTTTGCTGATTGTCTCAGTTTCTTCACCTGCAGAAGGGGTGATGGCTTCCCTCCAGGGTGAGGACGTAGGAAGTGACATCAGAGATGCCACAGGCCTGTCTCCACCCAGGAGGCTCACAGGCCCTCGGGGGAGTCCAGGGGGCTGGGGGAGGGCTCTGGCCCAGGAGCCAGGCCTCTGGTCCCCACACACCCACTTGGGGCTCTGAGCCCTGGAGGGGAGGGGCTCCTGGTGAGGACGTGCTCCGGAGAGGATGAGCAGCACCAAGTCGGGGTCTGCCTGCCGTCCCCCAATGGACCCCTCGTTTACAGAGCAGCCAATCTGTACCTGCTCAGTGTAGACAAACCGGCAGCTGTGGAGGAGGGAAGAGAGGGAAAAACAGGGGCAGACCGGCTGGGATCCCCACTGTCGGCTGGCTGCCCCCCAGCCCCTCCCCTGGCCCCCATGGTTCTCACAGAACCAGAGCCCACCTGGACGACACACCTTGCCTGACAATAAACCACATCATCTTTTCCTTTAAAAGACTGAATGTCCCTTCAGAGCATGCCCTGCCCCACACACCTCCCCGTGGTCACTAGCCAGCCATCGCCTGTCCCACCCTCTCCACCTGCCCACGGGCCCCGCCCGAGCTGGGAGCCTAACCGATTGGCCCTGCAGCTTCCCCGTGCTGCCTGTGGGAGCGGGCGGGGCTCCCCATTATAGTGTAGCTTGGGGCTGAGCAGGCCCGGGCGCCATCTCCTCACCTCTCATCTCCTTCCTCCTGGTTTCGGCTGGTGGGGAGTTTATTGCCCTGAAACGCAGGTAGCACACCTAGCCCTGGCTTGTCTCTCTGTGCACCTGTCTGGTGCACACGTTCCTGTGGGACACGTTCCTGCTCACCCTCCCCATCCAGGGGGCCTGGGGAGCAGCTGACTGCTGGGGGCCAGGCTCAGATGATAGCTCTCGGGAGCCGCCTGCACTCCCCAAATCTGGCAACCCCCCTACAGCCGCTGCCCACAAGGGCACCTCTTCTCATCCACTGTCCCCTTTACTTTGCAGCCACTCTGGGTACCTCCATGGCCCAATTCGCAGGCAAGGCTCTCAGGACTAGAGAGGCAGCCGCCTCTTGTGCCCTCTCCCCACCCACCACCCCAAAGCCTATGGCTCCAACCAGGCCCCGCCTCCCCGAAAAGCTCCTTGACAGATGGCTCCTTGATGAACACAGGGTGCTACGCGGCAGGACCCGTCCGGGGTGGCCTGGGAACTTGGCCTGCCCAGCTGCCCTGCGTCTGCCTCTTCCAGTGACCCCACCCCAGAACCCTGGGCTTGTCCTCCAGCCCACAAACCAAATGCCTTGTCCCCTCCCTGGCCTTTGGCCCATGGACCCCCTGTCTTGGCACCTTTGGCTCATCCCCCCCTGCTTAAATCCTACCCCTCCCGGACAAGACCTTCCCTCTCTGGTCTTGGTACCTGCTCATGACACTTTCACTTCCTTCTGCACCAGCGCTGTCCTGGATGAGCGATCCATTCCAGAAGACCCGCAGGCCCACAGCCATGGCTGAGGGGTCCGTTCTGGGTGCTATTCTGAGCTCAGGGCCACACGTCCCATCACTTCCAGCCTCCCACTGGGACATTCGTGTCCCCTGGGCCTACCTGGGCACAGACCCCAAGAGCCTATCGGACCCCAGGGCAAAGGCCTAGGGCCCCATACTTTGCATCATCTCCACTCCTCCACTCCCCTGTGGTGGCCCATGGTCCCCTGATGTTGCTCAGCCCCCCAACCCTGGCAGCCTGGTGGTCTCTCCATGCCACCCTCTCTGGCCACCTCTTCAAGTCCAACGATGGTGACAATCCCTGACATGATGGGGCTGGCCAGGGCTCCAGGCAGGATGGAGTCCAGGCCACTGCAGGGAGGGAGGGCCCTGAACCCCCAGCGCCTAATCCCACACCTGACCGCTCCCCAACAGCCCAGTCAAGTCTCCCCCGACGGGTCACCCTGCAGGCGCAGCGTGTTTGGACAGCTGGAAGTGCCAGAGCTGGCCCGTGACCTGGGCCGGTCGTCTTTCTGGAGGCGAACATGGGAGCCGGCCTGAGCAGAGGAAATCACCTCCATCAGGGAAGGATAACTCAGCTGAGGGGGGCCGCCCCGGCCATGGGGACTGGGGGAGGGGAGAGAAGGAGGGGCCACTGGAGAAGGCTCTGGAATTTGCTGTCAGCTGGAGTCTGGGAGAACTCAGCCTTCTGGGGGAGGCAGTGTTTTTGGGAACTGAGAAAGCAAAGCCCCCCTGACATCCTCCCCCTTCAACATCCCCTCTGGCGGGAGAGCCGGGGGCGGACACATGTGAACAGATACGTGATGCAGAAACTCCTGCCCTTGGCCCCGGGGGGCTGAGCAGATGGAGGGGCTCCTGGGCCCCCACACCCCCAGGCTGGGGCTCCAGAAAGCAGCTGAGGGGTGGGGGTGCTCAGGGGCAGCAGGAAGACATGCCCAAGCCCCCACCCCTCAGCCAGGACCCAGGACACGGCTGTGCCTGGCTTGGTGAGACCAGTGAGGGTCAGTCTGATGTGGCGTGTTCATGGTGTCAGCTGACGTGCCTCAGTTTCCCCTTGAGCACACTGAGAGGTTTGCACTTTGCCTTCCAGGGCTGTGGGCAGTTGTGAGGGGCTCAGAGGCTCCCCTTGCCCACCAGCGGGGCCAGGGTCGTGGAGGGAGAGAGGAAGCACTGTGACCTCCCTTTCCTGGTCTGCTCACTAGGCTGCCCAGCTCCACACAGCCCGCCCTCGGGTGCGACGACGCAGAGCCAGGCGTGACTTCTGTCTGTTTGCCCTCACTGGGCAGCCCCAAATGGCACTCCCAGGGTGGCCCTGGCTGAGTCGCTGCCCAGACGTAGGTGCGCTAAGCAGTCCCTCTTCTCGGGTCAGGAAGTCCCCAGGCCGGTGCGCAGTAGGAGCTGAGAAGACCCCACCACAGTCTGAACACACCGTGGGGATAGCCCCTCCCCACAGGGAGCTGGAGCTGTCCCCAGGTTGGAGCTGAACTGTGACTCCAGGCTCCTTTCCAAGAGGGAGTGGGGCCATGATGGTGAGGGGCCCTTGGGGCTGAGCAGGGGCAGGACAGACCCTTGGAGGAGGGGGGTGGGCAGAGGGGATCTGAGTAGGTGGGGGGGGACCAAGGGGTCTCTGCCAGACACAGAGTCTTGGGGGCAGCTGGCGGGAACCTCAGTGCCCGTCCTTTGCTGTTCTCCGCCCCTACTGGTCCAAGAAAAGCTTTGTTCCGGGCACCTCTGATGTCCCTCCAGCTCTGAGCACCTACTGTGTGCCAGGCTATGAGGTGTTGGTGGGTGACAGGCTCCCACCCTGGCAGGCACTGCCTAAGCCCTGCTCTTCCTCAGAGCACTGCTACAGGGCACAGACCACATCCTACATGAGGACATCTTGGCTCAGAGAAGTTAGGCAACTTCTGCAAAGTCCCGCAGCCCCCAGGGCCTGACTCTGAGCATTGCCGCCCAGGCCCTGGCCCAGATCGCAGAGTGGAGGCAGAACAGAAAGAGCCAGGCTCAGGGGAGGCCCCCACCCTGCCCTGTGCCCCTGCACTTCAGCCTGGAAAGCTGCTGGCAGAGGCGAGGGAGCTGGTCCCAGGGTGGGGCACCACCCCACTCAGGACGAAGCCTGCCAGGCCCAGGCAGAGTCGCAGGCCCCGACCCCGTTACAGGGGATCTGCAGGCCCAGTGTCACCGGCATGCTCAGGGCGCTGGTCCACGCCCCTGCAGGCTGAGAAGCTTCATTTATTCAGGACCTGGGTGCATTCTTAGGACCTAGGTTTTCCTGCTTGCCCCTCCTGAGAGGACCCGCATTTGCCATCTTCCGCTCCCTGGAAGTTTCCAGCACGCGGGTGGGAGAAGGGTCTGGAAACTCATGGAATAGGATTTCAATTTATGGAGCTGGCCTCTACATTGCTGTGTGGCCTTGGGCCACCTCTTCCCCTCTCTGGTCCCTTCGGCACGCATGTCCAAAGTTGTAGTCGGGGCCGGCTGGGTTGGTTAGGGGACCACAGCTGCTCCTCCCTGGCCTCGTCTTGGCTTCTTGGGAAACACCCTTGACAGCACGTGGGAAGACCCTGTTCTTGGTGCCATGGCCTCTGAGACCTCTGACCCTGGCCCCTCCCACTGAGCTGTGGCTGCAGCAGTGACCTCAGGGCTCCCATACACGGTCCCTTCTGGGGAGCTCTTCCTCCGTTGTCTCGCCCTAGGCCCACCAAAGCCCCCTCCTCCCTGAGTGCTGGGCACTCCCCCAGCCCAACGAGGGGTCGTGGTGTTGGCTGCTGACCAGGCGTCTCGCCCACCACTCTGGGCAATCTGTGAGGACCGGGTCCATAGGCGCTCGGTCAGCTCTGGGTCATGCATGAATGGCCTCTCGCTCTGTGGTCCACACTGAGGCCCAGTGGTCAGCTGGCGGGGCTGGACAGGAGGCGCCACTTCCTGGGCTGGCTGGTGACTCACAGGCCCGTTTCTGGGAAAGCTTTCCCCCCAACCCCCACCAGATCCGGATGGCGCAGAGTTGGCGTGTGGGGACCAGCTGTGGGAAGTATGGTTGTGATTAGAGGCCGGGGTCTGGGGGAGGAGAAGTGGGGACAAGGGAGGTATGAGGTACCTCGCTGGGACCCCTCCCGCCTCTGGGCCACTGCGCTGGAGTCCCCGAGCTGCCATGCTGAGGCCAAGCTGACCTGGACCTCCCCAGCCCAGCGCACTGGTCCTTCCTGGGCCTGGGTCTGGGCCCCAAATGTGGTCCCCAGGTCCTGCCTGAGCCCCTCCCCAGGCCCTCTTAATGACAAAAACACTCACACTTAGGGTGGGAGTCAGGTCTTTCACATGAGCTTCGCCGGTGCGCAGGACTGACCATGAGGCTGGCGCCCCTGCGGTTCCGCTGCTCAGAGGGGCTCAGAAGAGGCCGAGCTGGGCTCTGGCCAGGTCTGGGTGTCCAGAGGAAACAGGACGCTCTTAAACAGGGGGTGGGATGTGGGGTCCGTCCCCATGAAGCTTCCAGGCCAGAGTCCAAATGCCATTTGCCCAGCAGGTCCCTGGAAAAACATCCTTCTACAGAGGCTGTGGGAGGGGCCGGAGGGGAGCAGGCCCCTGGCCAGGTCGGGAGCAGGCCCGGCCTCCTGAACAAACATAGAGAGACCCACAGTGACCTGGAGCCAGGCCCTGGGCCAGTCCCCCTCCCAAGCCCATTTGGCCCCCTGCGGCCACCCTGCCCTGGCCTGCTGCAGGGGACAGCCGGTGAGGGAAGGGACAGCCTTCTGCTCCCTGTGGGAGGAGCCTCAGCTGGCTCCCTGCTCAGCCCCTGCCTGGCTGGGGACCCTAGGCAAGTCTCTCTCTCTCTCTCTCTTTCTCTCTCTTTTTTTCTTTTTTTTGTCATAACAGCGTTATTGAGATAATTCTCATGCCATACGATTTTCCCATCTAAAGTGTACAACCCATCGCTTTTCAGTGTGTTTCCAGATATGGGCAACCACTGCCAGTCAGTCAGTTTTAGAACCTTTCCGTCCCCTCCAGGAGACATTCTCTGCCCTTTGGCTGTCTCCCCCCACCCTCAGGCCCCACCTTAAGGAGCCGCTAAGCTACTTTCTGTCTCTATAGATTTGTCTATTCTGGACATTTCCTTAGTGGAATCCCACATGATGTCTTTTGTGACTGGCTTCTGTCACTCAACACGACAACCTCGGTGTTCATCCTACTCCTTTGCCTGGCTGAATAATATTCCACTGTGTGGCTAGACCACGTTTTGCGTACCCATCGCCTGTTGACAGACTCTGGGGTCTTCCCCACCTTTTGGCGGTTACTGTGAGCATGTGCAGGTCTGTGTGTGAACGTGTGTTTGCATCTCCTGGGCACATATATACCCGGGCTGGCATTGCCAGGTGACGTGGTAGCTCTGTGTTTAATCCCTTGAGGCGCTGTCACCTGATCTCCCAGCAGCTGCCCCATTTCACATTCCCTCCAGCGGTGTCTGAGGGGCCCAATGCCTCCAGTTGCTCACCAGCAATCCAGTCCCTTCCCTCCATACAGGGGTGGTCACACGGGGCAGCAGGTATGAGTGTGAGCCCCGGGCATGTGCTCTACACCTCTGAGGGCTGGTGTTACCAGCCCTCCTATTTCACAAGAGCTTACAGGGCTTGGGGGGACGGCCCACCTGCGAGTGGAGTGCCAGCATTTGGCACAGGCTGCCGGCCCTGCCTCTTTAATGGTCAGTTTTCTCCATACTCTGGGTAAGACAGGAGTTCAGCCAGGGCTGGTCCTTTCTCTCCATAACCAAGCCCCATGGTGCGCCTGCCCAGGGTTTGAGTAGGCCACTGGGCCTGAGGCTGGAGCGCCTGGGACCAAATAATACTCAGGCGTGAAGTTCTGGAGGGTTCTGGAGGACCCCAGAGCTTCCTGGGCCACCTGGGCCAGATACGAGTGGCCACGTAGCTGTGGTCCACAGCCACCTGGGCTCACCCCACTGAGCTCCCATGGACGCTCATGGGGCACACAGCACCCCACTACCCACGCTGCTTTCTTTTGGCCTGAACCCCTCTGTCTCGCAGGGGCCTCCCTTCCCACCCATTCATGCCTGGCCTTGGTCCCTGGTAGCCGGGAATTTGGGTGCTGGACAGTGTAGGCCCGAAGTCCACATTCGGCTCCGTCTGCTCCGGGATGGTACTGGCAGGCACTGAGATGGGGGGCACAGGACTGCCTGTCCCTGTCCCTGGGCCCTGTGCTCACAGGGAGGGGCTCTGGCTGGCCTCCCTCCTGGAGCCTCCCTGGGCTGGGCTGAGCTGTGACCATTTGTGTGGCCCCACCCTGCCCATTTGGTGCCTAGAAGTCGCCATCCATACCCCTGATGGTCCCCAGGACGTGGCAAATGGTCAGACAAACATGCCAGGCACCCTGGCCTCTGGGTCCCCAGAAGCTCCTGCGGGCTGTGAAGTCCCCCAGGCCAGCTGGGCCATCTGGTAGGTTCGGGCTTGCCATGGCACTCTGCCCCTCAGCTGCCCAGCCGGGTCGGGTATCTGCAACCCCACTGGGGAGGCCTGGGGAGGAGGCTTCACAGCTGAACAACATCCCCGAGCAGGAGGGCGGGAGGGGACTGCACATGCCATCAATTCCTTCTGAGGCGGAGACCAGGGCCACCGGGGCCCCGGACATGGGGGCAGCACGAGCTGGCAGTACCGACAGCAGCTCTGTCACCCCCGCACACCGTGCATTTCGGGCCTGTTGACGTGGCTACCACCCCACACTCAGAGCTCTGTGGACACAGAATGCCCGGTCCCCTTGGCACCCCCAGCACCTCACAGAGCCTGATGGAGCAGCTGCTCAGAAGAGATTTGCTGAACGAAGATCCGAGACTCCCCAGCGCGCTGGGCCTGGCCACAGCGTCCTGCTCACCCCATTGTTCCTTGGCAGCTGCTGCCCTGCAGTGATGCTGGTTCCTACACCGTCAGCCCAAAGCCCAGGGCTGGCACATGGTTCAGGGACCCCGTGGTGGGAGGCGCATAGCCCCCAATGTGGTTGGTAGAAAGCAGCCCCACAAGGAAAGACCCTTGACAAGGAAGAAGGACCCAAGAAGGGGCAGGCAGTGGTCATTTGGGGCCATTGCCCAAAGAGTAAGGTGACCTGGGCAGCTGCTGGCTGGGCCAAGGCAAGCCCGCAGGGCGAGTCCCCCGGCATCCCGGGTATTTCCCAGGAATGCCACTGAGGGGCAGCTGCAGGGAGGGGCTGGGCCAGCCAGGCGGGCCACTGTGGGAGGGGAGAGGGTGGGGGCGGGGGGAGTCTCCGGCCTCCTGGCCCCTCCAGCCTAGCTCTGTGCAGAGGCCTCAGGGTTCCCACAATGGGGCTGGAAATGGGCTCTATCCAAGGCAAGGAGACCCCTACCTGTCCCTGGGACCCCCTACTCCAAGCATGGACACCACCAGGCTTGCCCGCTGCTGGGCCTGACTCTCAGTAACCAAGGACTGCCCACTGCAGCCCAAGAGGAACTGCGGCTATTAAATCGTTATCCCCCCCAGGAACCATGTGGGGGTTGTGGGTGGGGGAGGGGCAGGGAGGCCCCACAACACACACCATTTGCTGAGGCTGCTGCCCAGCTGTCGGCAGGCCCCGCCCCCTGAGCCAAGAGCCTTGGCCCATTTGGCATTTGTCCCTGGCCAATGAGACCCTGCAGCTTCTGTCTTCCCAGGGGAGTGTAGCCTGTGCCCAGAGAGAGAGGGACTGGGGGAGAGAGAGAGGGAAAGAAACTGGGGGAGAGAGAGGCACAGAAACACCCAGAGACAAAGACCGGGATAAGAGATCCAAAGACCCAGGCTAAGCGGCTGGTCAGCCCTCGAAAGGGCACAGCCATCCGAGGAGGACGCTGGAGGCAGCAGGGAGACGCTCTGAGCTCTGCGGGTGGGGGAGGGCCAGGCCGCCAGGCCCCACCCGCTGCTCTCCCTTCCCTGCCCAGCCCAGGCAGAGGGACAGGTGACTTAGGAGCTGGCCATGCCCACACGCCAGCGGGCACAGGCTGGGACAAAGACCCCTTTGAAATCGAGATCAAATGCTCAGCGTTTTATTTGAGCACAAGAAGAGGCAGCCGGTTGGGGCCTCACTGTATATTGGGGGCGGGGGGGGGCAGGTAAGGCAGGAGCTGCCTCAGTGGGCCCACTTCAAAGGCCCAAGTGATCCTGGGAGCCCTCCCACCCCTCCTCCCTTGCTCCCCTTCTTAAGGAGGAGACCTGGAGGGAAGGGGTTACTTGTCTTAACCCAGCGAACTCTGACCATGCACTTCCTCGGGCAGCCCTGTCCCTGGCCTCAGGGGCCACCAGTAGAGGCAGCTGATGCCACCACACACGAGGCAAGGCCAGCATGGGCTCCGAGATGGGCAGGAAGGTGCTGGTGCAGCAGCTCCGAAACGGCCAGTGGGGCAGCCTCCTGGGCCAGTGGAGCACAGGCAGGGTTTGACCTGGGAGACCCAATCAGTGTAACATGGAGAAGAATCACCTCCCTCATTCTGGACTCTAGACCTCTATTAATGCTACCTAGCAGGCCTCCCTGCCCTGACAGTCTCCCTGTGCGGCCTGCTGTACTTGGCGTCCCAGCCTTGAGTGCTCTGTCCCGACCTCTGCGTTCTAGTCTACACCCTCCCAGCCCCATGGGAACTATGAAGCTGCAGGGCCCAGAGTGAGGACGTCATGGTCCTAGCTCTGCCCACAAAGCCTCCCTGGGTGCTTGTTGGTTCCCAGTGTAATTAGCCACCAGTCCCACCTGCTTTAATCCCTGGCCTGGGAACCAGGCTCTCCTGCCTCCACCCAGTCCAGAGCAGCCGCCCACCTGGGCGTCCTCTGGGCACCCTGCCAGGCCTGACCTGTCTCCACCCCATCTCCAGTGCAGCTCTGGCCTTGGGCAGCATACCCCACTCCACCAGCTCCAGGTGGCCCTGTACTCTTGGAAGTGCCAGTTCTGTGTGTCTGTGGCCAGAGGACCCTGAAGGCCGGGCCTGGGCTGACGGGCAGCCCAGGGCAGCCCCAAGAGCAAGCTCAGGTTGGAACTATACCCAGAAAGGCCATAGCAGCTGGTGGCTGCCACGCCAGGGGCATCCTCATCAGAGCAGAGCTCCTAGGGGCTGTTCATTGGGGGACTGGTCGGTGGGATCAGAAAAACAGCAAGAGTAGGTGTGGGGAGCTAGCCAGGCTCCCACGCCCTCCTCTCTGGGCTGGAACATCCCTGCCCCCGCCCCCCCCCCCCCCCCCCGCGGCCAAAGGAGCTCAGGGAGAGGCTAGGTGAGTGTCCAGTCTGCCAGCATGGCTTGGCAGCCGGTGAGCCAGGCCCCAGGTCTCAGCCCCCACGGAAGGGGGAGGGCCCCAGACACGGGCTCTCTGGGCTGCACCCCACACCTGCAGGAGGAGGGGAGGCTCATGGACACCCAGAAACTTTTCCTCCCTGCCTAGGGCCAGCGGCCTTTGAAGTGAGCAGGTTGGGGATGGCGAGAGGTCCAGGGGTATAATTAGAGATGGAGGTTTCACTCTCTCACACGCAGAGTAAAACCTGCTTCTGGTTCCCAGGATGGAGCTGGCCTTGCTCCCCAGACAGGACCCTGGCAGAGTCTCGGGGCTCCTTGGTCACCCTGGCTTCCTGCCCTGAGAGGTAGATGGCGGAACCTGCTCCCCTAATGGCCAGAAGGGGACCAGGTAGAAGGGGAAGGGTGGCTCCCAGCAGCCCTTCCCTGCTGCTCAGGTCAGCTTGGGGGCCTTTGGAGGTCCTTGGGGACCAGGGGGTACTCCTTTCATCTCCCAGCATCCTGCCACCCACGTGTCCAGCTCCTGTTTCTAGAACAAAGGGTGGTGTGGGAACCCCTGGGGCTTTAGGCAGGAATTGGGGCCAAACCCTGGTGAGTGTCCTTCCTCAGGAAGCAGGACACTGGGAGGAAGCCAGGGCACCGGGGTTGTGCCAGTCGCCTTCATCCTGACCGGGCATAGCTGTCCCCAGTGAGCTGCACCTCTCGACTGGGTGTCTGGGCTCAGGTGAAGGTGGGAGATGGGACAGGGCCTGGACGCCACACTCCCATCTGAGGACTGGTGTAGAGTCAAAATGTTCTTCCAGCCCCAGCCCCCATCCCTGCCGTGGCCAGGGCCTGTGCCAGTGAAGGAGGACCCAGCCAGTGCCCTCGGGGGTTCCTGGGTCAACAGGAGAACTGGGTGGAAGGCCAGGCTGCAGGCCCCCAGCTCTGGCCACTCCCTCCTCACCCTCCGTGCCTAAACTCCGGGACTTTGCCCGTGCTGTGCCCCTGGCCGGAACACTCCTTCACTCTGCCTCTTACCCTCTTTCAGATCTCAGCCTGGGCTTCTGCCAGAGCCTCCTGAGCGCTGCCTGAGTGAGCATTCCTCATCTGCATCCGCACATTTATTGGGCACCAGTCCTGGCGACTGTGCCCCTCTCCCACTGGTCTGTGCATGCTCGAGGACACTACCGGGTCTGGGAGTCATTCATTCATCCATCCATCCATCATCCATCCATCCTTCCACCATCTATCTATCCATCAATCCACCCCTCCATCCATCCACCACCCCTCCACCACCCCTCCATCCATCCATCCATCCATCCATCCATCCATCCATCCATCCACTCCTCTATTCACTCAGCACACTCACTCTTGGCCAGGCTCCACTCCAGGGGATACAGAAGAGAGAACAGACAGCACTGTGGGAGAGATGTCTCAGGGGCCTCCTGCAGCCCTTCCTGGAGAGGCCATCTAAGCTGGATCTCTGCAGGGGATGCTGAAGCCAGGGTTGGGGAAAGGGCTGGGGTGAGGTTCTGCCTGTTCCAGCTGCAATACTCTGGAATGCTGGGCCTGGGCCATTGTTCCAGGGACATCGGTGCTGTTAGCAGAGCATGAGGTCACCATCAATACATCATTTCAGGTAATGACCTAGGTATGGGGAGGGAGGGGAAGTGGGTGCCCTCCCAACAGCCTGTGTGTGGACACACACACACACACACACACACACACACACACTTTCTTGTACCTCCTCCCTCCCAGACCAAAGCCCAGCACCAGAACTGGGAATCCAGATCCACAGGGAGGTGTCTAACCATGCAGTTGGTGACAGGGCCCTGCTGACCAGTGGGGGCAGGCAGGGTGAGGGCCAGGGCTGGGGCTCTTGTTCCTTTGAGACAGCCCCAACTTCCTCCCGCTTCTGTGAGGGGAAAGTCACTAGGCAGGCCCCCCTCTCTCCGAGAGCACCTTCCTGCCAGCCCCGCCCCCCAGGGCCTGTCCCAGCATCACTGGCAGGAGCAGCGGGCACTCCCCCTGGCCAGAGCAAGGACTCGTTGCAGGTGTAGAGCCAGGACTGTGCCAGGGATCTCTGGAGCCACCTCCCACAGCCCCTCCAGCTTCAGGCACCCAGGGACGGGATGGGGGCAGCATCAAGGACACGGCCAGTGTGGGACAGCAGCCAGCTTTTACCACCTGCGTGGGACGTCGTCCTGAGGGACAGACCTGCCCCCCACACCCCTCCGCACTTCTGAGGACAGCCTGGTGTTGATCAGCTCGTTCTTACCGGACTGGCACTAGGGAGCTCACAGGACAGCGGCCAGGGCCTCCAGGCTCAGGGTCCCGCGAGGTGGTCCCGGAGTACAGACGGGAGGGGCAGGACACAGGGTGTACAGCACGGGGCCCGCACTGCGTGGCCTCTCTGGGAAGGGGTGGAGGTGTGTCCAGAAGGCCTGGGGGTCACGTCTCAGCTGAGGTCTACAGAGGGACAGAGGTTTGTCAGGGGGACGAATGGGACAGCAGGGAGCACCCCCGGCAGAGGGAGAGGCCTGTTAAGGCCAGAGCACCGTGAGTTTGGGGACTGCCACAGCTCAGACAAGGACCTCACTGTGGGACAGCAGGGGCTCATCGCCCGCCATGCACAGAGGGAGACCGAAGCCACTGCGCGTGAGCTGTTGTGCCCTGGCGTGGGAGCAGGGCTCTGTCCCTATGCCTGGCCCCTGAGGGCCTCGTCAGCAGCCCAGGCAGCCGACGCGAAGGCTCCCCTAGGCGCCCACAGCTTTGTGCCTGGGCTCCGGCCCTGACTTCCAAGAGTAGTGCGCCGGGCTGGGGGAGGGCTTGGAGCATGAGCCCCTCTCTGACCTCGGCTCCCGCCGTACCCCGACGCCATGATGCCAGCCACACTGGTCTGTGGGCAGACACTCCAACCACGACATTCTCATATCCCCTCGATTGCCTCCTGCCTGGGGCGCCCACCCTCAGGGCTCCACACAGACGCGGACCCAGTCCCAGACCCGTCCAGAGAGGGCCCGCACGTGTCCTACCAGCCCTGACACCGACTGGAACAGGTCCATGTGGGGTCCGCTTGGCTCCTTTGGGGTCTGTCTCCCTACCCAGAGGGGTGCACCCGAGGGCAAGAGGCCCTGGCTCTCTGCAGCTTGAGTCCTCCTTACTCAGGAGGGCAGCACCTGCATACAGTGGAGCTAAATAAATATTTGTCAAATGCACGAATATGGAACTAACAGTGGAGACACACAAGGCGACCACCTGTGTGAGCAGTGGGGGCTCAGATGGCCTGGCGTCAATCCCAGCACGGTCACGTAGCAGGTAGTGTCCCCACAGACCCTGTCACTGCTCTGAGCCCAGTGCTTGCTGCGTGCCTGAGGTCACACCTGAAAGGGATGGGCATCCCACGTCCCCTGGGAACTGGCCGCTGAGGCCCTACTGAACCTTGGCCGACCAGCTTGCTGGAGCCTCCCCGCCCCAGCCTGGCGACCCGGGGACCCCAGAGCAGCAGGTCAGGCCGTGGCACTTGCAGCCAGGTCATCACCATAAACAGGTGGGTCTGGGCTCTTGCAGCAGCCTAGAGGTGGGAGCGCCCTGAGCTCTCTTCGCAATGGGGACCCAGAACCCCACCCAATGGGCGCCACAGCCCCTGGCCCCAGCCTTACAACCTCGGTCAGCAGGAGGAGCGAACGTGCTGGGTGACCCTGGGACTCGTGCCTGTCTGGCTCTGCCCTGCCCAGGAGCCACCCCCTTCATCTCCACTTGCCAGCCCTCCCGCCTGGGGTGTGCAGGGGCCTGAAGGGGCAGGGACCTGGGCCTGGCAAGTCCCCCACGTGGAGAGCGGGCACGGGAAGGACGTGGCGAGCTGTAAGTGTGGAAGCTCAGAGATGGATGCTAGGTGGGCCTAGCCTGGGGGGCTGGGAACGATAGGACATGCAGGGACCCACGCTTCTCGACAGTGTGGGACGTTCAGGTCCCTCCAGCTCCAGGGGACTGTCTGAGGCAGCAGATGTGCCAGGCTTAGTCCAGGAGCTCAGACGCGGGTTCGACTTGCTGGGAGACCCTGAGAGCACCCCCAGAAGGCTTCCTGCAGGAGGAGGCATTTCCCTGGCCTTTAAGGGATGAGTGTCCCAGCAGGGATGGTGGAACAGGTGGCTCTAGGTATGCAAGGGGTGTTCGCATGCAGTGGAGGGCACCTGTGGCCTGGTCAGGAAATGGGGCTTGAGTTGGGGGAGGCCAGATTTGGGGGGCTGACTGGATTTTGGAGCAAAGGGGAGCTGTTAAAGGTTCCCGGCCTGGGAAGGGGGGCCTGGAGTTTGGGGCTGATAAGGCTCTGTGGGCAGCGCTTGTTCTCCCTTCCTTCCTCCCTTCCCAGGACCCGCCCGGCAGCTGATCTGGGTGCTGGAGAGAGCCCTAAGTGGTGGGACCGGCCCTCAGGGACTCACACTTCCTGTCTAGGAGCCACCACGGCCCCTGACACACCATCCCTCAGGAAATCCTGGCCCCAGGGCGACACCCAGCTCAGGACGCCAGAGTCCTGACAGATGACTCTGTAGGGAACAGTCCAGTGGTCCTTCAGCATCCCAAGCTATGGCTCTCATGGCAGCCCCACTCATCTGCCCCCCCCAGGACCCCCGTGCTGGCCCTCAGGGCAGCCCCCACTCATCTGCTCGCGCCCCCCAGGACCCCCGTGCTGGCCCTCAGGGCAGCCCCCACTCATCTGCCCGCCCCCCCAGGGTCCCCGTGCTGGCCCTCAGGGCAGCCCCCACTCATCTGCTCGCGCCCCCCAGGACCCCCGTGCTGGCCCTCAGGGCAGCCCCCACTCATCTGCCCGCCCCCCCAGGACCCCCGTGCTGGCCCTCAGGGAAGCCCCCACTCATCTGCTCGCGCCCCCCAGGACCCCCGAGCTGGCCCTCAGGGCAGCCCCCACTCATCTGCTCGCGCCCCCCAGGACCCCCGAGCTGGCCCTCAGGGCAGCCCCCACTCATCTGCCCGCCCCCCCAGGAACCCCGAGCTGGCCCTCAGGGCAGCCCCCACTCATCTGCCCGCGCCCCCCAGGACCCCCGTGCTGGCCCTCAGGGCAGCCCCCACTCATCTGCTCGCGCCCCCCAGGACCCCCGAGCTGGCCCTCAGGGCAGCCCCCACTCATCTGCCCGCCCCCCCAGGATCCCCGAGCTGGCCCTCAGGGCAGCCCCCACTCATCTGCCCGCCCCCCCAGGAACCCCGAGCTGGCCCTCAGGGCAGGCCCCACTCAGAGCGATCCCTGCGCTGAGTCTCCCTCTTCACAGCAGCCCCTCCCCCCACGCCCCTCCCCACCGCACTCCCATCCACCCAGCCCTATCCCCATTTCAGAGTAGCCTCTGCTGCAACCCCAACCCTGACTTTCCCACAGTTTCTCCCTCTCTGCAGTGGCCGCTGGGTTTCTGGAGCACCGCAGACACCTCAGAACCTGATGCACACCATGGACCCCTCCCCGGGAAGACGCACACCATGGACCCCTCCCCGGGAAGACGCACAGTGGCACAGCCATCCACCCCACCTTGCAGAGTTCCATGGGGGTGCAGACCCAGGACATTCCTCCAGCCTGGCCATCCTGGGAAGAACCCGTGAGCCTCAGGATAAGCCTTCAGCAGGGAGCAGGGGGTCCAGTCTAACAGGTGGGGAAACTGAGGCCCAAAGGTGATGGAGACACGAAGGTGTCATAGGGTTGTTCAGAGCTGGTTGGCTGGGCCTCGGCCTATCAGCAGCTGGATTCTCAGGGAGGGGCTGGAGGCAGCAAAGCTGCCGGGCTGCTCAGAGGCTGGGACTCAGCACAGCCACACCTCTAGGCCTGGGGCCTGGCTGGGATGGCCTCACGCTGACTGGCCTTACTTTAGCTCCAATAAGCCCCGAGTGCCAGGCCCCCCAGCCCAGTGGCCCCAGCCCCCACCAGGCCCCCCAGCACGGGTAAGCCTGGCTTGGGACTCGAATCCTAGCTTCCCCAACTTGCAACAGCCCAACCCCAAGCACCTGACTCTGGTGCTTTTACCGGGGTCAGTAAAAGTCATGGCTCCAAGCACAAACACCAGAGTCACGCACACTTGGGAGCAACCCCACCTCTGCCTCTCCTCAGGTAGCTGCCTGTCAGGCAGCTGGCTGAGTCCCCCAAGCCTCAGTACCCTGGCTATAAAATGGGGATAAATTGTGGCTTTTCTGGGTTTTGTGAGGGTCGGAGGAGTCGACTTGCTGTGTACAAAGCTGGGCCTCTGCGGTCAGCGCTCAGGCCGGACAATTAAGTTCACGAACTTTCCACCATGTAAGTGCGCGGGGTGGAAAGTTCACGACTTTCATTGTCCTTCCTTTGTACACATGGAGGGGGCTGGTGGGCTCCGAAGCCCCTCTCCCCAGCTGCTCTCCTGGGCCTGTGGTTCTCAGCCTAAGGGCCACTGGGCTTGTTGGGTGAGGTCACCGATAGGGAAGAGGTCACAGGTGAGTGGTTCTGGGTACGCTGTGGGTGCCAGGCCTTTAGGCCCCTGGCAGGAGATAGAAGCAAAAGGGCATTTTCACAGATGGGTGAGGATTGCTCACTACACAGGTGCAGTAAACGTGCAGGAACCAGCTAAACCTCAAGCAACAAAACCTGGCAAAGGGGTGGTGGGAAACAGGGCCGGGCTGGCCCCTCCGCTTGGTCCTCCAGGGTCTGTGAAGGACGAGTCTATGGCTCCAGGACAGGTTCGGGGGTGGGGCCGGGGGTGGTCAGCTGGGAATGGCACAGGCCGGGGCCTGAATGCCAGCTGTGCTTTAGGGGAGGGTTCACCCCAGCTCAGGGGACAAGGAGCCCACTGGAAGGCCTGTGGGACCAGCAGCCCACAGATGCTGCATCTCTTCCCCACCAGGGCGCCCCGCCCCCACCTCCCCCTGAGGGAACAAGACTGTTTGCAGGGGCCCAGGCCAGCTTGGTTCCCATGTTCCTAGGCTCCTGGTGGCAGGTGTTTTTTCCCACCTGTACCACCCCTGCCTGCCCACCTCCCCCAGCGAGCCCAGGGCCCTGGGGACACTCTTCCTCCCCCGTCCCGCCCACACTCCAAAAATCACTGCCTGCAGATACATGAGACACTGCAGGCTTGGTGCAGTGGCCACCAGGCTTGGCCACCACTGCCACCACCACCTGCCAGCACTTACAGTAAGTAACAGAGGATAAGTTGGCCTCCAGCACGCCCAGCCACCGTGTCCCCTGAGTCCAAGGGGCCCTGGGAGCCTGCTTTGCTGGGGTTTCCTGTACACCCTTCCAGGCTGCCCGCTCTGGGAAGCCTTCGGGGGCCTCCCCCCCCCCCAGGTGATTTCTTGGCCCTGACTCCACTCGGCCCTGGCCTTAGGCCTCGCCTCTCTGGTTTGTCACCACACTAGCCTGCAAGCTCTCTGGAAGAGGCTCTGTCCCCATTTCCTCAGTGCCCGGTCCAGGGTAGTCCCTGAGGCAGACACAGTGCCCTGAAGCCCCAGCCAATGAATCCAGGAGAACTGGCAAGAGTTTGCCTTTCCCTGCCACCTGCCCTGGTCCTCAGTGAGGGCCACCTCCTGGTTCTCAGGGGTCCCTGGCAGGGGGCACTGGTGACTCCCCACACCAGGGGCCAGGCTGCAGCTGAGGTTGCATATGACTGAGAGCACCCCGCTGGGCTGCAGGCCCAGGCTAGGAGAGGAGGGAACCTGCCCGGGCAGCACACTAGCCACACTCAGCCGCCAGGACAGGCTGGGGGATGGGGTATCGGGAGAGGTATGCCCGGGCAGGTGTCTCCACACCGGAGCACAGGGCACGCTCATCCCAGTGTGCTCACATGCAAACTCCCTGTGCACACACAACACACAACTTCCCTGCCCGTGCGTGTGTGCACACACACACGTGCACACACGCACACACACGCACACACAGAGTCCCCAGCAGCCCTGCACTGTCCCAGCCCTCCCCCCTCAGCCAGAGGCCCCAGGCTCCCTGGTTCTGAAGCTCTGCCCCCAGGTTCTGGGGGCTGCCCTGAGAGGGCTTTGCTGGGCTGTCTCCCAGAGGAGAAACTGAGGCCCCCGGGGCTCTATTAGGCCCCATGTGCTGGCTGGGATGGGGGTGTGGAGGTAAAGGCCGGGATCCAAGCTGCCAGCGGGCGCTGCCCTGCCTCGATGGCTCAGAGAGGACACAGTGCAGGCCCTGGACACAGACAGCAAGGCCACAGGGCCCAGTGGCCGAGACAAAGGGCCATTTGTGCCACCCCTGCCTGCCTCTCTGCCAGGGTTAAGGTGGCTAAATGAGCCCTTCGGAGGTGGCCCCTAACACTGCATGCCAAGGTGCAGGAAGGGGACAGTGGCCATTACCATGGCTCCTCTACCACCTTCCCAATCTGCCGGGGGGCTGGCAATCAGGGGGTGGGCACTGGGCCCTGGAGCCTCTGCCCAACACCCCTCCCTCCCCACTGGGCCTTGCAGCCTGGATGCTAGGACCACCCTGGGCTCCCCGTTCCCTGGGGGGCCCCCTCCACACACACACCGGCACCAGGCCCCACGGTCAGCAGAAGCACTGCCAGAGCCTGAGGGCCCGGGGTGGGGGGTCAGGCCTTGGGGCTGGAGGCAGGAGCAGGGATGATGGGAAGGCAGCAGGCGTATGGGGCAGACGCTGTTCTGGGGCCAGCAGCCTGCTGAGGACAGGCTGGGAAAGGGAGGCAGGGTGCTGGGGCAGACCCCAGCAGAGGCCTGAAGAGGGAAAGGTGGGGTGGGGTGGGAGAGAAAACGAGGGAAGGCAGGGAGACTGTCCCCTGGGCTCGGGGCGTTTCAGGCAACTCACAGGGTGAGGCCTGGCCTCTGCAAGCCCACGCCAGCCCCACGGCAGGACCTTCTAGACTTCCGGAAGCAGCGTGTGGGGGCACACTGCTCTGGTCCTCCCCGTGGAGCTGCCACGTCCTCACTGGACACCAGTGGGGCGGACCCGTTCTCACGAGGTACTCCCTCACTGCCCACCTCGCTTTGGGACAGTACCACTCTGGGCCTCCATTTTTCCATCTGCAAATGGGACAGCCTCAGGGCTCCAGCACTTGGGGGCTCCTCCAGCTCAAATGGCCTGAGATTTTGCTCTGGAAGTTTCTGGGCCCGGAGGGGAGGCTTGTGGGGCAGGGAAGGGGAGGAGGTGACAGATGACCTAAGAAGGTCCAGGTAGGGGCCCATCCCCAGGGGCAGGTTCACACTCTCCCACCAGCCCCACCCCCATGTCTCCTACACAATCTGGTAGCATTTATTATCCCCAATCTCTTACCACTTGAGCCCCCACCACTTCCCCTCTGAAGGCTGGATAGTAATGTGTGCCCCCTGCCAGGGAAGGGCAGAGCGGGGAGCGGTGCTCTCTGAGTCCCACCTGCCCCAGCTCAGGGCCATCCTGAGTCCACAAAGACCCTTAGTTTCCCAGCCTGAACCGTGAGCTCCCCTCAACTCCCCACCCCTGGCATAGAGTGGTCAGGGGTTCCTCTTTGCACAAGTCTGTCTCTGCTACCACTGGTGCTACAGACACAGGCCTGGGGGGCCCCGACCCCTACTGGGCCCAGTGTGGGGGCGGGTGTGGGCTGAGGGTGGTCCAGGCTTGTCCAGACTCATCCCCACTCCTGGAATACAGGTTTCCCCAGAGGCCCAACAGACCCTGCCCCACACGGCAGAGCCCAGCCCCGCACCCCCTTTCCTGGGAGCTGGAGCCCGAGGGGAAGCTGATGAGAAGGGCCACCCAGCCCCCAGTCTTGGACACAGAGAAGACTGAAACTGGGAGTTTCGGGTGTGAGCCTGGGCGGGGGCCAGGCAGGTGGGTGAGAGTGCAGACGGGTTTCACCATGCATCCCCCTCGGGGTTTATCACCTGATGCCGCCAGGGTGGCCCTGGCCCCCTCCCTCTGACAACCCTTTCCCAAGGCAGAGAGGGCCCCACCTCCACCCTGGAAGGGCCTGCTGCCTGGCTGCCTCAGTTTCCTCATCTGTAACTTGGGGCAACAGTGGCTCAGTCAGCAGGGCTGCTGATGGCCTCCCCTCCTCTGCCCCCCGCTGCACTGTCAGCTCCTAGGAGCACTGCCTCTGCCTCCAAGACGCCTGCCCAGGCCTGGGGCAGGAGAGGGGTCCACCGCATCAGCCACATGAAAACGAGCCAGCCTGCTTAATCTTTCGCTGAAAAGATAATTTCTTTCTGTGCCATTGTGGGGCACTGGGGGGGAAACAAAGCGGCTTTTGTGCAGGCCCCTCCTGCGCGACCCAGCAAGGCCCAGCATTTTCCCTCCAAATGTAAAACCCTGTAACGGGCAGTTTTTCTCATACCCTCTGCTTTCTCAAGTACAGAATCACTTTGTTACAGAGGGCCAGCGCCTGGCTGACGAGAGAGAGGGCCTCACTTTCCCTTCTGTCCCTCGCAAGAGGTCCTGTGTGCCAGAGCAGAGGGGCAGGGGAGGAGGGCAGGAGGGGAGGGAGGGAGGGAGGGAGGAAGGGAGGGCCCTTCCTGGACCCTGCACTGCCTCCTCCATCCTCTCCGGGTGGGTGGGTGCGGAGGGGTTTAAATAAACACATTCCTCAGTGCCTGGGGCCTCCAGTGCCCAGCTCAGTCCTCTGTCTGTGGGGTTAGGAACATCCCTCTGATGACCCATCCTGCCTGGCAGAAGGGCCAGAGGGCACAGGGCCGGGACGCCCCCCTCCACCCCCACACCAGCAAACATCCATCTACTCTGACCTTTTCTCCAAAGGCAAGAGTCTCACACGTTCACTGCAGCACTTTGGGAATGCGAAAAATGGGGGGAATCATGCAAAAAAGAAGATAAATCCCCAGACAGATGTGGCTTATTAGTATCTGGGGCATCTCCTTCCGGTGTTTTCTCTACTGGCTTATAATATGCATCTTGCTTCACAAAATTGGAGCCACTCTCCATTCATTCACATCCACTCATTCATTTTTTCACGAGCAATTACCAAACAGCTCAGGGCCTGGAGCTGCGCCCAAAGAACAGGGGAGCTGCCGCAAGGCAGCAGAACTGGGCCCTGCCTCGCCTCCAGGAGGTGAGGAGGTGAGTGTCAGCCGGTAACACAGGCTCATCCTTTAATTGCTCGTTCTCATCTAACACTATCTCATGAGTGTGTGCCTGGACTATTAAACACACTTCTGCAACACGCTTTTTCATAGTCACGCTGGATCTCCTCGAAGCCATCGTTCCACGGCTTATTCAACAGGCTTTCATTTCAGCTCACTTTTAAAGCTGCTGTGTGTGTGCCAGGCACAGAGAGCCTGAGGCTCGGGTACTGTTATTAACCCCACTGTGCAGATGAAGAGACCGAGGGCCACACAGATGCCTGCTGTGCCCCCCTCCCCCCGCCCCGCTGAGAGCACACAGTCTGGTGTCTGACTTTGCAGCGGATATTCCCCCCCCTCTCGTGAGGGGCCCTCTCTGTTCCTTGGCAGAATCAGCCTTATCTGGGATACCTCTCGTGCCAAGTTCTTGGGTTCCTAATTAGGGGTCGCAGTGGTGACACAAGGCAGGTGCTTTCTCCAGCATCATTATTTCATGTCAGGATCTGCCCACACTTGCGGGCACTCACCACGACCCTCAGCCCCGTGGTACAGAGGGGAAACCCCAGCTCAGGCTGGGCTACCTCACCCAGTGATCCTGGCCCCCACTGGCCCCCTCCTGCTCCCCTGCAGGAGGCACATGGGCTGAGCCAGCTCCGCTTTGCTATCTTGTCCAGGACCTCCCAGAGATCCCATTGTGCCTCTGGATTGTCCTCTGAGCTTCTTTGCTTTTATTGTGGGGGAAAATACACGGGTAATTGACAATCTTACTCATTTTTAAGTGCCAGCTCAGTGGCCCTTAGCTTAGGTGCAGTCACCCTGTCGTGCGGCCACCCCCTCCCTCATCTCCAGGCTTTCTCATCTCCCCAAATTGGAACTCTGACCCTGTTGAACACTCACTCCCCTCCCCTCCCCAGCCTTGACCCCCATCTACTTCCTGTCTCTGAATCTGACTCCTCTGGGGACCTCCTGTGAGGGGGTCCTGCAGGGTTTGTCCTTCTGGGACGGGCTCGTTTCACTGAGCACAGTGTCCTCAGGGTCCGTCCACGTGGTAGCGGGTGTCAGGACCTCCTTCCTTTCAGGGCTGTGACATTCCACTGTGTGGAGGGACCCCGTTTGGTGTGTCCGGTCCTCTGTCAGGGGACACTGGGGGTGCTCCCACATTTTAGCTCTTGTGAATAGTGCAACTGTGAACGTGAAGGTATGAACACCTGTTCGAGTCCCTGCTTTCGTTTCTTCTAGATAAACACCCAGACGTGGGATTGCTGGGTGACATGTCTAATTTTTTGAGGAGCCGCCATACTGCTTTCCATCACGGCGGCTCCACTTCACGTTCCGCTTGGCACTGGACAAGCGTCCAGTTTCTCCACATCCTCGTAAACACTTGTCGTTTTCTGGTGTGATCTACAATCACACCGTGTGATAATGGGTGTGAGGTGGTATCCCACTGTGGTTTTGAGTTGCGTTTCCCAGCTCTGCCTACTGTTAGCCCCGGAGGGCAGTGTCCCGCAGGGTCTCGGCTCCCGCTCCCCGCACAAGAACGCAGGACATGGTGAAGCCAAAAAGGAACACCCACGGAGCCATAGATAGGGGAGTCACACCAGTATATTCTCGCTGGCGGCTGGGGGAGACACAGGGAACAAACATTCACCAGCACCCCAACAAGGGGTCTTTCTGCACCCCAGTCTCGCTGGTGGCCGGGCGAGACACACGAAGCAGGATCCACACGATCCGCAATCCGACGTCCACTTTTCTGCCAACCAGCCAAGCCCCTAGCGCAGCCGCGGCAGTTACATCCGTGGCTAATGGCTCACTGGTTACAGCTGATGGCCAACCAGTCACAGCTGATGGCCATCTACTACCCGAGACAGCACCTTTCCACGTGAGACCGAGAGCCTGGAAACGGCTCTCTGGGACTCTGCCCCCACAGTACCATGAATCTGAGCCATCTCCCCAGGCAGCTGCTCAGAGCTACTGCATCAGTGGGGGGAACGTGGCTTCAGTGACTTCACCTTGGTTTTCCTGCCATTCAGGCTGTCACTCCACAGGTAAAGGAGCTCACAGGAGGGTTTTGCCAGCTGCTAAGCAAGCCCTCAACCATGCACTCAGGGCTGGGCTGGGACTCCACTTGTCACTTCATCATGGGGCTGTGCCATGTGTCACTGTGGTCTCCTGGCCCTTTCTCCAGTGCCCAGGTGTGGGGACAGAGCCCCAGAGAGCAGTTTCCAGGCTCTCGGCCTCACGTGGAAAGGTGCTGGCTCGGGGAGTAGATGGCCGTCAGCTGTGGCTAGTTGGCCATCAGCTGTAACCAGTGAGCCAATTAGCCACTGATACAACTGCCGTGGCCGCGTTGGTTGAGGAGTCGGTCGGTTGGCAGAGAAGTGGGTGGCAGGTCGCACGTCGTGTGAATCCAGCCTCCAGTGAGGCTATAGTGGTGTGACTCCCCTACCTATGGCTCCGTGGGTGTTCCTTTCTGGCCTCACCATATCCTGCGTTCTTATGTGGGGAGCGGGAGCTGAGACCCCGCAGGCCACCCCACACGACACATGGCGCAGCAAGCAGGGTCTCCCGCACGACACCAGGTTCTCTGGGAAGGAGCCATCGGTCACTCTAGGACGCGCTGGGGGAATTGCCATTGTGTAACTTTGCTTGGCATTGCAGGGTCCCTCCTCAAGGGGACCTGGGTGGGCTCTGTGTCTGGAAACCAGCTCTGGTCCGGAAAACGGGCGGGGAATTATCCCAATGCAGCTGCTGGTGTGAGCTCCGGGCTCACCTGCCCTTGCTCTGTGGCCTCACAGGGGGGGTAACCCCAGATAGCTGCCGGCACATGCACCCCCATCGGCCTCGCCCCCATGCCTCACTGACTCGGGAACGCACAGCCGACAACCATGGCTGCAGGCTCCCGGGAGGCAGGACACACTAGCGACCATTCTGGCTGTGAGCAAGTGTACCCACCTGCCCTCTGCCCTCTGACACTCCCCATCGGAGGGATCTGGGCTGCTGGGAGCCGGTGCCAGGCAGTGTCCTGTCCTGTCCCCACTGTACCTCAGCCGTGTGGTACCTGCACGTCAGCACCTTGCTGGCCACGTTGGTGGGAGTGTCTTCTGGGGAAGCAGAGATGGGGGGTGTCCTCTGGCTGCTTCCAACACCCACCTTCTGGACTGTGAGCCTTGCTCTACCTCTCTGTTCCCTGGCCAGCGTTGGCTTTGTCCCAGAACCTGCTCCAGAGTTAAATTCTGGGTCACAAGACAGAACCCCATATCAACAGACTTTCCCCAGACAGCCTTATTATATCACAGCCCCTGCCCTGATTGACCAGGCATCCTCCGGACCCCAAGTGTAAGGGAGGTGTCAGGGGGTCCTGGGGCACTTCCCTGACTGGTCCTTCTCCTCCCACTGCCCAGCTGGTGACTGTGGCCTTGGAACAGGCCTGGAAGGGAGGGTACAGGTCCTGTGGGGCATCTGCCCAGATGTAGCCTCGGCATGGTGCTCAGGTAGGGGTCTGTGGACTTCTCTCAAGGGACAGCAGCCACTTCTGCGGGGTGTCCTCTCCTCAGACACCCCACCTGTGGCCCCACTCCAGGTGCAGGGTCCTCTCCTTCTGGATCAGAGCCCTGACCATGCCCTGCAATGCCATGACTCCCAGTCAGGTCCTGGGAAAGGGACAGGCCCAGAGTCGCCCAGCCTCAGCCCTGAGCACGTTGTACAGCCAAAGGCCTCCTGTGGGTGGAGGCGAGGTCAGGCTGCAAACCAGACCCCACCCGACTATGACATGATTGCCCTATGCTGGGAGACCCTGTGGCTGGCATCCCCTCCCCGATCGCCATGGCGGGGCTGGTCTGCACAGCAGTACAGCTGCAGCAGGCTGAGACTGTCGGCCTCCTCACCAGCAGTGGGGCTCTTCAGCGGTCACGTTCCAGAACCCCGTCCTGAGCACTCTGGTCCCAGCTGACCAGTGTGGTTTCCCCAGAAGGAAGCCCGAGGACCAGGACACAAGTACTGGGGTGCAGTTCAAGGGTGCAGGAAGCACAGGTGGAGGGGGAGTTAGGAAGACAGGAGGGGCAGCCATGAAGTGGGAGCACAGACGCCAGCTGCCAGGCCAGTTCAGCCTAGCGAGGAGCAGGGCGTACTCCCCAGGGGCGGGATCCCAGCCCGTGTGTTTTCATCTGCAGCCCCAAGAGGCTGTCCGCTGAGCGCTCTGGCCCATGTGAGAGGAAAGTGGGTAAGGATGCAGGCACCAGACACTGGAAGTTGGGGACATGGGCGGAGCATCCACAGATTCAGGTGGGAGAGGAAGAGAGGGTCAGGCAGCGTGCACAGCCAGTGTGGGGGACCGATACGTTAGCAGGTGAGGCCAGGCAGCCTAGGAGCGTGTCCAGGGGGTCAGTCTGGAGGCCCCTCTACTGAAGGGGCTGTGGGCCTTCTGGGCCTGCTTCCCCCTGAATAAGCCCGTTGTTACTTCCGTAGCGGAGGTACTGGCACTGACCCCACTTTCCGGGTGAGAAAACTGAGCCCCGGGCGGCCAGGGGCACCCAGAGGGGCCGCCCACAGCCTCCCCTTCCTTTCCTCGGCCTCCCAGGCAGCAATCTCCCATGTCTTCACGTGGCTTCAGACCACCCCCTCTTCCACCTACATGCCCCAGGAGGCCAGATCATTCCAGCTTTGAAGTCACCCTGCACTCCCACCTTGGCCACGTCCCTTGCCTTCCTGCTGGGAAGAAAGCCGGCCTCCAAACTGGACCCCTCCCCAACACGCCGGCACCATCTCAGCAGGCGCCCCGAAACCCAGGCTCTGCTGACTCCTCTCCTGCCCCGACCCCCACATCTAACCCATCAACCGAGGTGGGCTTCTAGAAGTCATCATAAACCACAGAATCCCTTGCTTAGAGGCCCCCCTCGCCCCAACTTCCCATTATAACGGGATCAGCGTTCAAGATGGAGGTGGCTCCTGGGCTGGGAGGTCCTGCGTGATGGGCCACCTGCCGCCTGTTGCCCTGATGACTTTCCTGCCGCTGGCCCAGCTCCCCGACAGGCTCCACTTCTTCTGTTTCTCGGAGGTACCGGCACCTTCTGCCACAGAGCCGTTGGCGTTGCCTCTGCCGAGAGACTCAGCCCCCACTCCCCGCCCTCAGGCCTCCAGAGGTCTTTCTCGACGGTCCCAGGATGGACATGCAGCTGCTCCCGAGTGCTAGTCTCCAGTCTGGGAGGAGATACTGTGCCTGCACGCAGAGGTCCTCTGTGAACAGTGAGTGAGTGAGCGAGGCCCAGGGCCCACCTTCACCCCTGCCTCCTGGTCCTCAGGGCTCCTGAGAGACCCTGCAGAGTGCAGGTTCTGAAGAGGACGAGATGGCTGAGAGCTGAATGAGGGGCTGAGCACCCTGCCCACCCCAGGGCCCCCTTCCTGCCCTGCCCCTCGGGGGTTCAAAGGGGCCTTGGGGGACAGACCAGACTAGCCAGAGGAAATCCTTGTATTTTTTTGAGGACAAATGGAAACAAACCACTTCTTGTTTATTTCCTGGTGAATTGTGCACAGGGTGGGAGTGGGGCTGGGGGCCGGTGCTCAGTTAACTCTTTCTCCCCTGGATTTAATTGTCCCCTCTTCCGTCCGGCCTGGGCTCCTCTGGGCTCCCAGCGCCTGGGGACCTACTTTCCAGAAGCCGACTGGTGGGGGGAGGGACTGAAACACACACACACACAATCAAAGCCTCAGCAATAAACAAGCCCTGGCCTGGGAGTCTAAGAACCCAGGATACCCCATGCCGGGCCCATAACAGGGACGTGGGGAGCACCTGACCGGGAGCCAGGGGCTGGGCTGGGCCCCAGGGTGGGGAACCTTGGCTCCTGCCCTCCCCGAAGCTGGGAGGAGCTGTGCTCAGCCTGAGGGCAGCTTTGGGGATCCTGGGCTGGGGTGCTTGCCGGCTGCAAGTTTTTCCCATGACCTCACCGGAAGGGCTGAGCCAGGGAGGTGCACCACTCCCCCCAAGCCCAGAGCGCTGTCAGGCCAGGCCCCCAGCCGGCGCCCCTCTTCAGCCTGGGTCACGTTGGGCCTAGGGCAAGAGATGTGCCAGGGGCCCGCCCCCACTGCCTTTGCACCCACGTCCAGGCAACAGCCAGCCGGCAGGCCCAGCTGGGGGGCGGGGGGCTGACCCTGCCCTGGGCTCGCAGCCGCCTCCTCCTGCGTTTCCCCTGTGGCCTCTTGGCTATAGAGGTATAAAGGCCGTCGGATAAACAGACAGCGGGATCCAAGGCTGAGGGGAGACAGGGGTCCCCACCATACAGAGGGTGGCTCTGGGCTGGACAGTGGTCAGCACCCACATGTCTGAGCTCCCCAGCCCTCCCCACACACCAAGAGGCGGGCCTTCCCCACTTTACAGAAGAGGAAACTGAGGCTAGGAGAGGTGGAATGACAGCTGCACGCCCCAAAGGGAGTGGGCGAGACCCTGGTAGTGGCATGGGAGGGGAAGCTGGACTCGGAGCCCTTCGTGACCTGGCCCCTCCAGGAGGGCGGCCTGGAGGTTGGGGGCTGGATTTGGCAACCTGGGCCCCCTCCCTTACAGAGAGTGGAGAGGTCTCTCCCGGCCCACCTGCCTCTGGCCCCTGCTAGGCTTTGGACTGGTCACCTCCCCCATTCCCCTCTGCTGGCTGGGCTGGACTCCGCCCCGGACGCGCTGGTTCTCACAGCCCCAGCAGAGACTCCCACACTGTTCCCGCAGACAGGCTCCTCCTGGCTCCAGGCCTCCCACCCCCCAGCTCGCTGGAAACACCAACCAGATGTTGGGACTGTGGCCCGTGGTGGGGGGTGGGAGGAAGTGGCTGTCAGGGGAGGCTTGGAGTGAAGGGGGGACCTGGCAGGGCTCAGACCTGCACTGGGGCTGGGGGACATGGGGTGGCGGGGGCCATCAGAGAGGAAACACCAGGCCAGGCCCCCTTGCCATTGCTCAGATGGGGAGACTGAGAGTTGGGAGGCCCTGGGGCTGACCTCACCCAGGCCTGGGGCTCACAGGACTCCTTCTGGGTCCCAGTCTTGCTGTGCCTCGGCAACCCGAGCCACTGGTGGGCACTCTGGCAGGCACTGGACAGTGTGAAGTCTGTGGAGGCTCCGTGCCCATGGGCCCCCGCTTGACCCATTGGTCGTCGTGGAGCACCCACTTCTGCCCGGGGCCACCAACAGCCTAGTGCCATCCCCTGCTGTCTACCTGCCTGGTACAATGCCGTGTGTCCCAGGAGGACTGCCTGGGCTGCAGAGCCAATGACAACCTCCCTGCTGTCCTGCATTCACGTATACACACGTGTGCACACATGTACACATACACATGCCCAAGCATGCATGTACAAATGCACACATGCACATTCATCGATAAACACATGCATGTGTGTGCACACACAATACACGTGCACACAGGCACACTCGGCACATGCTAGAGGACTTGCACACACGCCGGCATCCGTGTGTGGGGGTCACACCATGTAGTGTGTTATGCCTCCCCAGGCACTGTTGCAGTTCGCATGGCCTCGGGCCAGCAAGCACCTGCTCACGCTTACACACATATGCACCTGCTCACGCTTACACACACACAAGCGTGTGCTCGTGTTTACACATGTACATGCTCACACTTACACACATATTCACATGCTCATGTCTACACACATGCAAACAAGCACGTGTGCATGCTCATACACATACGCACATGTGTGTGCATACACACATGCACACGTACAGTACATGCTCATGAGGTCTTGTTCTTGTGTGCACAATTACACACAGACATAGGCGTGCCTGCGTGCAGACACGCACACACGAGGACAAGTTCTCAAGCACATGCGTGCCTGAAGGCTTTCTCCGACCCAGGAACACCACGGTCACGTGACACCCAGCACCCCCTCTTTGCACACTCACCCACCCCAGGCCTTTCCCGCGCCCTGCTCCCTGGGTGAGGACTCAGGGGGATGAGGGTTAGGGTGCGTGGGTGTGGCCCACAAAGCTGTGGGAGGCCCTGTGGGAGGTGGAGGGGTGCTTGCCCAGAAGACAGGCACCTGCTGGGAGCTCCAGGCTGCTCAGCCTCAGTGGAGGCTTGAGCCAGGACCGTTCCCCACCGTCCCGTCCCTGCACAGGGGGGCCAGGGACAGTCACCCTGGGGAAATCCAAACGCTTCAGACCTCCTGCCATCTGGCAGCCCCCTCCCAGCCGCAGGACCCTGGCCCAGGGGGGAGTCTTGAGAACAGGACCCCGGGTCCCATGGCACTCAGCCCACCACAGGCTCTTGACTCGGCCCATGTGTCACCGGATAAACATTTATTGGATATTTCCTGCCCGGCCCCAGCCCGTCTCCGCCATCAGTGTGAGAATGTGGGGGTGGATGAGTGTGCGCGAGCCTGTGTGAGAGCGTGCACCTGGTGTGTGAGCGACAGTGGATGCACCGCTCGTTTGTAGAGTGGGGTGGGGTGGAGGGCGGGCTCCCACTCCCAGTGCCTGTCGTGTGGGTGACTTCCCAGAGGCCCCTCAGGCCCGACTCACGTGTGTGATCAGCACATACACATGGAATAAATGAATGAACAAATCTGTGCTTGACTGGGGAGAGCCTGGGAAGTGGGGATGGCGGTTTGGGGCCCAGGAGAGGCACTGCCCAGCCCCTCTCCTTGCCCCTCCCAGAAATACCTTTCTCTGCAACCCCCCAGGGGCCGTCCAGCCCATCGTCAGCCTCTCTCCACCCTCTGGTACTGTCTCTCCAGACTGCAAATGTGAAGACCAAGGCTCAGAGAATTTGAGGTGTATTCCCAAAGTCACATGGGCCCAAAACTTTAACTGTTCAGGTGGGGCAATGGGGTGTTACCCCATCCAGCACCCCCATTCCCTGGTCCCAGTGGGGGGAATCTTGGTGGGAGAGACAGACTGAGTGACAGCCCGCCACTCTAGCTGTGTGACCTTAAGCAGGTTGTAGCCCTCTCTGGGCCTGTCTCAGGTTTCCTTCACTGGGTTTGGTGGGGGTGCTGTGGCTCCCAGCTGTTCCTGCTGCACTGGCGTAACCCCGTGACCCTAGGCGTGCAGCCTGGGCCTCTGCGGTGCACAGCTCGCCCTCCGTGGGAAGCAGCAGGAGAGGTGGAAGGAAGGCCGGCTCCAGCCAGCCTGGGGGGAGGGGGAATGCAGGGGGGCCCCAGGAGCTGCTCATTGTGACCAGAGCCAGAGGGGAAGGAGGGAGGAAGTGGGAGGGGCCTGTGGACCCCAATCAGGGAGGGGGTGGGAACAGGTGGGACCAAGGCCAGGCTCCCCAGCTGCCAGGCCACCCCCTGGAGACCAGCACCTCCCTGGCTGCAGCCGGTCAGTGCACAAGAGACCAGCAAGACAGTGGCCATGTCTGATCCCCTGTTGTGTGGCCGGCCCAGAGGCAGGCGCTGCAGTCAGATGGAGACGGGGACACAACCCGCAGCCTGGGATAGGGCCCAGGGAACGTGGGAGGCTGTCCCTGTGGGCACGGGGCATCGGATGACACTGTGAGTTTCCTGTGGCTGCCCTAACAAAGTACCACTAACTTGGTGGCTTAAAACAACAGAAATGTGTTCCCTCACGGTTCCCAGGCCAGAGCCTGCCATCGCCCTGTCCAGTGCCGTGTCTGCTGTGGTGTGGGCTGGGCCACGCTCCCGCCGTAGGCCCTCGGGCAGGACCGGTCCACGCCTCCTGGGCTTCTGGCGGTTGCTGGCAGCCCTTGGTGTTCCTGGGCTGTGGCTGCCTGGCTCCGATCCTTGTGGGGAATCGTAAGTTCCGTGGACCCTCAGTCCAGCACGAGACGTCTCTGCGAGTGTGGTCCCTCCCCAGGCGCTGCATTCAGTTCCCAGGGCCCACGAGTCAGAGTCACCTGGGGGAAGGTATGGGGACCTGCTCCTGGCAGAGGGAACAGTGGGCAAGGGCCAGGAGGCAGGACCAGCGTGCTGAAGGCCCAGGTCTCCTGAGCAGGGGCCCTCCAGCCCCTCTGGTGACTGTCAGCTGTGCCTGGCTATCCGGCGGTGTACCCACCCTCTACCCACAGGTGGCCAGACCTCCTTGTTGTGGAGGTGGGAGGCTCTGGGCCCTGCAGCCAGGGGCTGGGCAGTGGACATCAGTGCCTGTGGGCAGGGCCAGGCCAGAGCACAGAAAGGAGACACCTCCTGTGGGCCTGAGGGCCTGGGAAGCCTGTGGCAGGTGCGTCCCCAGCTCCCGTGGCTCAGCCAGGGCCGGGCTAAGGTTTCCCGAGCTGGTGCCGGGGGTGGGCCGGGGCCTCCCCAGTGCGGGCCGGCCCGTGGCCCAGCTCCCAGGGTGCTGCAGAAATGTCCTTTGTTGGCTGAACAAAGCAGCTTTGAGCCGGGCCCTTATCTAGGGCTGCAGTGAGATGGGACACCACAGATCCGGGCGGGAGCCAGCCGGCCAGCCTGGTCGGGCACCCCACCAAGCCGGGAGTGGCGGGGAAAGGCTGCAGGAAGGAGCTGGCGGGGGCAGGGGGAGTGAGCTGGTGCTGCCTCCCGCTATCAGGGGTCTACGCTGGCTCATGAGGGACAAAGCAGGCCCATCAGTTAAGGAAGGCCCAGGTAGGCACAGGCAGGCACAGTGGACACAGCGGGCACAGGCACACACAGGTGAGCACAGGTGGGCACAGGCAGGCACAGACACACACGAGTGCACACAGGCACAGCACGCAAAGGTGGGCATAGACACACACAGGTGAGCACAGGTAGGTGCAATCAGCACAGGCTGGGAACGGATGGCGTGGGGTGCTCTCCCTCAGTGACAGGTGCCCGGTGGGTTAGAGGCTGATCACCCTGGCCCATGTCCAGGTCCCTTTGCAGACAAAAACCCCAACCCCGGGCACCTCGAGGGCAGGACCAGGAAGAGTGGCCTTCATGGGTCTCCTAAGCCCAGCTCAGAGCTAGCCTACCAGTGTCCCAGGGGCCTCAGCAGCTGACTCAGGTGGCAGGGTGAGGTGCCAGCCAGGGTGTGATCTGGAGGGGCCAAGAGGTCAAGATACCTTGTTCTGCCCCACTTGATGCTTGGGGCCTGCGGCAGAGCTTCTGGGTGTCAGTTGCCAGTCTGTGCCGTGAACTGCAGGGCCCCCAGGAGCCTCAGACACTTGTCCTGCTGTCCCAGGACTCACCTCAGGCCACCAGGAGCGACAACCGCCCTGGAGAATGGATGTGGGGGAGAGGCGGGGTCAGTCAGCCACAGAGCAGGCCCCACACCCCACAGGAGGGGACATCTCAGGTGGCTCCTCACCCTTGAGGCCCCTCCCTGCCTGCCCCCCTCCACACTTATCTCTGTGTCTGGTGCACAGTGGGGCCCAGAAAACATCTATTGAATGAATGAGAGACAGAGAGAAGGAAGAGGAAACACAGGTGGGCACACCCGGCCAAGACCCCTGGGTGTTCCCAGCAGGAAATTCTCTCATCTCAAAGGGCCCAGATGCTGCCCAGCATTTAGGGAAGACTGGGGGAGGGGGGAGGTGCTGGGCCCCCTGGGGCCACCGGATGGGGAGGCTAGGGGCTCCCAGCAGGAGCACGTGGTCATCCGGCCTCCTGATGGTGGGTTGAGGCTGGAGCCCAGGGAAGGGGGTGGTTTCCTCGCCTGGTGAGGGCGACCCTGGGCGGACAACCTCTCTGCCCACCCCCCAACCCCCCCAGACTCTGGGGGCTTCCAGGCCACAGAGAGTTGTCCTAGTGGTTCAGTAGGGCTGGGAAAGGGCGAGACCAACTGCAGGCCCTGTCTGAACAGGCTTATTTCAGTACCCAGTGTGGGGGGCAGGGGCCCCGCGGCCAGCTCAGCGGCTATAATTAGCCCCTAGTTGGAGCCAAGCTCCAGAAGGAGCAGAGTTTGTGCCATACAGAGCACCCCCTTACCAAACCCCTCTGGCACTCGGCCAGGCCTGGGGGAAGGCCAGCCTGTCCCTCCTTTGCCCCCCCTTCCCATGTCCCTCCCCAGGCCAAGAGGAGGGGGTTGGGACCTCGTTGGAGCGAAGGGTCCCTTCTCACTTGGGATTAGGGTCTTTCTGTTTTCCTGCCTTCCCACCAGCCCGACTTTCCCACAAGCATTTTTGGGCATAAAAATAACTTCATTGGGAATGACAGTCGCTGGACGCCTCCTTCTGAGCCCCTAGCCCAAGGGGCCTCACGCAGACGGGCCTCTGAGCACCGGGCACGGGCAGCTGTATTTTGGAGGTTGTTTCTCCAACGAAAATACTCAGGCTGGGTTATTTATAAGTAGCCGCCTGGGGGTGTCTGGGGGTGTCAATGTGGAGTTGACAAGGAGTCTCTGGGGTGGGGCAGCCTGTTACTGTGGGGCCAGGAAACTCTCCTCTTACCCCTTTAGTTCTTGTGGCTGGTCAAATCAGTCAAGTGACACACAGCAGACGAACAGCAGAAAATGGCTTTTAACACTTGCAGTAAGGGCTTTCACATAAGCATGGAAATTCAAAGGCAGTGAGGCAATGGGAAGTGTCTGTGTCAGCTTGGACTGAGAAGGGGGAGGTGGGCCATTCACAGGGAGATGAGATAGGGCCAAGGTTTGGGAAACGGACTCTGCAGGACCCAGGAAATGGTGGGACACAGAGGGGACCAGAGCCCAGCAACAGCTGTTGGCTGGACGCTCCCTGTTTGCCACTCTTCACGCACTGAGGTGACTATGAGCCGCCTTCCCGAGGCAGATTTTCTATCTGAGTCTCTTTAGGCAGGAAGGGGGAGGTCACAAACATCCTGAGTGTGTTGGGCTTTAATTGTTTTTAGCAGGCACGCCCCGGGGAGACCCCCACATTACCTTATAAACTTCAGTGCTGTGATTTTTTTTACCAGGGGATGTGACTTCTGTAATTTAGAACATTTGTCAAGTCATTTAGAATCTTTATTTTACTTGTGAAAACAGTCTTTATACAAAACAAGGCCCCTGCCTCCCAGGAAGTAATGGTTCCCACGGCCCGGCCCGGCTGTGGGCCGTCCACCTTACGGCCAGCCATGGAGGGGGCTCGGTGTGTACTATGGCTTTTCAGAGAACTTTCTTGTGGGATAACGGAGAGAATCAGTGGCCCCAGAGGGTGGGGGTCGCAGAGAGCCTGGCTCGGTGCCCGCGGCCCCCCAGGCCCAGCAGGGACTGCAGTGGAGGGGAGCGGCCAGCTGTTTGGTTCCTGGGGGGCTGCTGTGCCCACAACAGCGTCAGGATTCCGAACCCCGTATGTGAGAAGGGGTTCCGCCATGCACACACACACCCTCCTTCACCTAAGCCCCTGGGCCCCCACTCTGTGTCAGAACACTCAAAGGTGGCTGGTGTCACCAGCTGTCCCAAACCCCCAGAGGTTTCCACTCGGTTTGGGGGATCATTTCTTTACGTCCATTCTGAACGGGTCCACTTGCCTTCTGGAAGACCGTGGACATTTTTATGGGTCTTGAAACCTAATGGACCAGCCAGTGATATCGCCAGCTTTCTCCGGCCTCATCGGCCTGGGTCACGGGCTCATCCAGTATCTTTGTTTTAATCTCAACCTTCGCGTGTTGGTCCAGTCTGCAAATATCAATGAAGAAAGCGCCTATCGATCACCAGGCACTTGAGTACAGCAGTAAGAGAGGAAAAAGACAGGGCACAGGTAAAGCCTGGCATCTCAGGTGGGGTCTGTGCTCAGCATAAAGCAAGGGGGTGATGGGAGCGGGCCGAGGAAATGGCACCGGGGGCATCACATGTACGGGGTGGGGAACGACCAGGCAGGCGTGTAGAGAAGGAAGTCCGAGTCAAAGGGAACAGCCAGTGCAAAGTGCTGAGGCAGGTGTGGACTGGAGTGAGGGTGGGGCCATGGGGATGAGGCCCAAGAAGGGGCAGACCTGTGGGGTCTGGTGACCACGGACACGACTCAGGCTGTTCCACGGAGTGCAATGGGGCCGCCCAGGGCCTCACACTTGGCATCAGTAGATGCTTAATAAATGCTGGTGCCAGCCATGGGTGTGCCTGACTCTTCTGTTCTCTTGTGTGCCGACACATTACTCTGCCACTCTGTGCCTCAGTTTCCCCATGTGCACCACCAGTGAGGCTGGCCCGAATGTCTCTCAGATCTCTGTGAGCAGTGAAGGTCTGTGTGTTGGTGTCCATAGCAACGGAACTTCGTATGAGATGCTCAGGTGTGACGGCCTGCCTCAACGTCGTCCAGCGGGCACGGCACCCTTGTTCGTTGGGTTTTTAGAAAAGGGGGAAGCTGCAAATGCCCCAAATCAGCAATGAGATGTGGGGACCAAGCACACGCAGGGGAATTCTTAGCACCACTTTGCTCAGTTATGTGCAAATGGTGTTGAGAAACCTGGATGAAGTGGACAATGTAAATTGCACACTAAAAGATATTGAAAATCGAAACATACCAGTGACCAGAGAAGGCAGTGATCAGTGATCAGAGCACTGGCGCAAGTGGGATTCTCCCAAACCGTCAGGGAAGGAAGAGGCCACCAAATGGCATCAAGTCATCAACCAAAGGTGCTTAAACTGCTTTGGCCCACAGGGGAGAAAAAGAAAAAAGAAAAGCTTCCCATTTTATTTTATGAAAACAGCACACAATTAATACCGAACCCAACGAAAATTACACTAAAATAGATAAAAACTCAGACAAATTTCACTTTTGAAAATCAATGCAAAAATCCTATGAAATGTTAGCTGGCAAAACCCAGCAGTCCATAAAAAGATGAGGACGCCCTTTTTTCACCTCTTACAGGTTTGGGAAGTGGGACTGTGTCCCCTCCCCCCATGGACTCTGCCACCTGCCGGGGGCAGGGCTGGGGTCTTGGCTCTGCCCTCTCCCTTCCTGGGTTCAGGTTCCCACATTCATCTCACCTGCCCTCCTGCCCAGGCTTGAGGGCATATGGCCCTGGGGTTTCACTACCCCTTGCTGTGTCCCTAATCTCTGCCCACACCTTTATAAATTGTCCCTTTCCTAAATCTCCTCAAATTACCTCATCTGAGTACACCATCTGCACTTTTTGCACCCGGATTTATAGGATTATACTTCACCTCAAGAAAAACAAACAAACACCAAAAACCAATATTGCTCTCCACTAATGCCCAAAAGCCAAAAGGCATTTGACAAAATCCAATAAAGTTATTGATTTTTAAAAATCTTAAAATATGATCGATAAAGACTTCCTGAACTTGATAAAATATCGATCTTAACCCCAAACCAACTTCATGTGGAAATCCTAGAAGCATCCCTCTTAGAGTTAGTGACAGGACAGTGTCCCCCATACCTGACATTGTTTCAATCACACAAGAGAAACAAAGTATAACCACTGCGGAAGGATACAATTAACCCGAAAAGCTGAAAGGTTTCACACAATAAAAGAATTCCTGGGGCAGATAGATGGCTCAGTTGTTTACAGCGGGGGGCCTTAGAGCGGGGCCCTTAACAACAAGGTTGCTGGTTCAAATCCCGCATGGGCTGGTGGGCTGTGCCCCCTGCAACTAAAGATTGAAAAGGTCAACTGGACTTGGAGCTGAGCTGTGCCCTCCACAACTAGATTGAAGGACAACGACTTGGAGCTGATGGGCTCTGGAAAAACACACTGTTCCCCAATTAAAAAAAAAAACGAATAAGGGCAAAAGACATGAATTAGTGGGGAAAAAAAGAAAGAAAGAAAAAAAAATTCCTTAAGATGGCTGGGAGCAAAATACAGAAATCTCAATGCCCTTCATATATACAAACATTAACCCATTAGGCAGCGTATGAAAGACAAGACCGCTGTATCATTGTTAGAACTGTAACACCTTTGGAAATCAATAAGGAACATGCCAGAGCCATATTAAGAGAGCTTTCAAATGCAGTTGAGGGACATAAAAGATTTAAACTCGTGCAAAGAACTAACTTGTTGACTGTAAAGACTTAATATAAAGACATCAATTCTCCTTATTAAATCCATAAACATAATGACATTTCACTTTTAAAAACTAACAACACTTATTATTATTATTTAAAGATTTTATTGGGGAAGGGGAACAAGACTTTATTGGGGAACAGTGTGTACTTCCAAGGCTTTTTCTAAGTCAAGTTGTTAGTTGCAGGGGACGTAGCCCACCACCCCTTGTGGGAATCGAACCGGCAACCTTGTGGTTGAGAGCCCACTGGCCTATGTGGGAATCGAACTGGCAGCCTTTGGCATTAGGAGCACGGAGCTCCAACTGCCTGAGCCACCGGGGCCACTGGGGGGTCCCAAGACTTATTTTTCAATTGAATAAACTAATTCTAAGGTGCATTTTGAAAAGTAAACAAGCAAAAAAAGCCAAGAAAATTCTGAAAAAGAGTAAGTGTGTTTCAATCAGGATTAGGTTTGATCGCCTGTAATAGACACCAACGTTCTGAGACTTTCACAGATGAGTGTTTGTTTCTCTGGCCTATAAAAGAAGGCCTGAATGAGGTGGGGCTGCATTGGCTCTAAGGTGTTCAGGGCTCAGGATCCTTCCAGCTGTCTCTCCACTGTCCTGTTGTGTGGTTGCTTTCCCAAGTTTGCCCAGTGGCCCAAGACAGCTGCTAGAGTTCCAGCCATCACCTCCACATTCCAGGCAGCCAGAAGGAGAAAGGAAGAAGAAGCATTCATGCCTCCCTAATAGGGAAAGTCCTTGGAAGTACCACACCTCACTTCTACTTCCCTCTCACTGGCCAGAATCCAGTCCCCTGGCCACACCTCTCGGCAATTAAACTGGGGAAAGCAGGTTCTTAGTACTTTACTGCCCCAAATAAAATCGGATTACAAAGGAGGAAGGGAGAAGGCTATGGACGTTGGGGTGGGTTCCTACAGTCTCTGCTGAAGTGAGAAGTGGGGACTAGCCCCACCAGATATTAAAACATGTTATAAAGCTACAAAAATAATTAAAACAGTATGATACTGGCTCAAGAAAAAGCAGGTCAATTCATGAAACAGATTAGAGACCAGAAGCAGATTCAAATATGTAGGGGAATTTAGCACGTGACGAAGATGGAATTTCACATTGGTTCGAAAAGATGGATCATTCAAGCACCCAGCCACACGCGGGAAGCCAGGTAGCCTGGAAAGAATAAAGTGGGATCTATATTGCATACCTCATCCCAGAATAAATTCCACATGGATCAGAGGTTTCAAGGTAAAAAAATAAAACCACAAAGGCTAGAAAAAAGACATAGAGGAAATTTCTTTGTAAACTTGAGGTGAGACTTTCCCGAAGCATGACACAGTATACAAAAACCAAACACACCTTGTTTTTGCAAATGTCTAATTACCATATTGTACACCTGAAACTAATATAATAGTGCATGTCAACTGTAATTAAAGAACAAAATCGTTTTTGATAAAGTCAAAAACATTTAAAAATTGTTTTGATAGTCAAAAACATTAACAAAATTTTTTTTGGATAAAGTTAAAAACATAACATGAAATTTCTGCAAAAACCACCTGAAACAAAATGATGGTCTGCTGTTTAGCAACGTGGGGAAAATATGTGCAAACGATATCACACAGACAAAGGGCTCCTTTCTCTCATATATAAAGAGCTCCAACAAATCAATAATAATAATTGTAATAATAATAATAATAATAATAATAAAATGTGAACAGTCCAGTAGGGGAACAAATGAAATAGCAAAGGATGTGAACAGCGTTCACATGAAAAGAATGGGGATGGCCCTGAACGTTTGAAAAGGTGCTCAGCCTCACTTTTGGTGAGAGAAATGCAGATGGAAGCTGCACTGACCCAGTCTGCCCATCAGATTGTCATCACCTGTGACTGCACAGTTGGCAGCACCTGAGGACACAGCGCCTCGCACATGTTGTTGTAAATGGTCACAACCTCAGCAGAGAGCAATTTGGCAAAATCTCTGACAATGACAAACACACATCCTTTGACTCAGCATCCCCCCTCTAGGAAGTCTTCCTGCCACAGGGACATCAGGTCCCAGGTCACTGCAGCATGGTTCCTGAGCTGGCCAGGAAAAAGTACCATGGGTGGACCATGTAAACCACACAGAGGATTGTTTGACGGCAGAGAAAAGAGAGAGGAAGAAGGCTTTTGGGGTTTGATGCGGGGCCATTTCTACGAGGTGTCAAGCGAAAAGAGCCAGGCGCTGAGTGCAGAGAGGCTCCTGATCCTGTGGGAGAACAGAGAGGTAGAGAAATCTCCTGGCGGGAAGGACGCAACCCACGCAGCCCCCAGACGGGTAGCAGGCTGCTTGCTTTCCTCAGCACTCTGGGTCCTGGTTGGTTGTGACAGTATTTCCACTCAGAACACAAGTACAGGTGAAGGGGAGAGTGAGTGTGTGTGGGGGGGTGGGGGCGCCAAAGCCCGGCCACCTGTTCCAGGTCTGGGGCAGGGCTCGGGATGTGGGGGTACAGTGGGGAAGGACGACGAGGTGAATACACGGCTGCACGGGCCCCAGAGCTCAGCCCTGACCAGCAAGCCCCGCCCTCTCAAGTCTGACCTTGGCAGAGTCACAGAGCCTCGGCCTGGGCAGGTTGACAATCATTTGTGACAAGGGCTATGAGGTGGAGGGTCCGACCCAGAGGAGGGACACCTATTAGGATGGGGTCCCAGACGGAGGAGAGGGGGGCCGCAGAGCTGCCCCCTCCACCCAAAGGCAATTCTCAGCCCAGAGATGGGGGGTGAGGGGCGGGTCAGCCTGTCTCTCTGGGCTGTGGGGGGGTGGCTAGACCCACTTTCTGGGGAGGCCCAGCCCAGGCTCATCAGCATCTCATTTGCATGCCATTCATGCTCCCCCAGCATTCCCAGCCCCCCCAGAAGTCCCTTCCTGCCCGGAAAAAAGGGAGCAGGCCTGGGTCCCCGCCCAGCCGCCCTCCGTACAGTCCCCCACAGAGGGAAGGACAATGGGGGTGGGGAGGGGGTGGAGGAGGGGTCTGGCTGGCCAGTCCCTGCTGTCGGGAACCATTGTGTGTGAGGCCCTGAGTGTTTGCATAGCAAGTGTCTTGGCTGCTGAATGGGAGCAAGAATCCCAAGAATGCTGCCTGCGCGGCCGAGGGGCCGAGTTCTCCAGCACTTGGCCAGCCCCCACATCCTTGCTAAGCTTCTGAGTCTTCCTGTCATTCACACCTGAGGTGGCAGAATGCGCAGCGGATGAAACTGGCCAGGCACTAGATGGGAGGGACCAAGGGCTGCCAAGCACAGCAGTACAGGTTGTGCACTGTACAATACCAGGGTGCGCCATCCACCTGGGCAGCCCAGCCACCAGCAGCCCTGCAGACTCCCTGTTGACCTCAATGGTCTCAGTGTAAAATGGGACAGGAGACCCCTGCCCTCGGGTGTTTGCTCTCAGCCCAAGACAGCAAGGGCCTGGGGGAGATGGGGCAGAAGGGGATGGAGGAAGCAGGAAGTCTGCTAAGGCTGCGAGGAGGGAGACACCTCTCATCCGACAGCCTGGGGGCCATGCAGGGGCCCGAGGGGCTGCTGTGGTGGGGGGGGTCCCCAAACACGGTGGTGGAGTCCAACCTGCAGCCCTAAGGGTGACTGCTGGCAGCTCAGAAGTTACCACATGTGCCCCTGCCCCTGCCTCCTGCTTGTGAGACGGGGTGCAGGAGGCCAGTGGGGTCAGCTGCCCAGCCTGTCAGGCTGTCACTGTTCCCAGAGGAGGTCCTGGCTGTGCTTTCAGGAGCACCGAGGGGATGGGAAGGGCGCACCTGGCAGAGGGACTGGCATGGGGGGGTGACAACAGGAGGGGAAGGCTGTGGGTGAGGTGGGCACACAGAGGGTAGGCCATGGGCGGCCTGACGACAAGGGAGACTTGAGGGCAAAGGAGGCCAGAGGGACGGCCAGGAGGCTCCGGGTGCAGAGGGTCTGCCCCCAGCGGTGAGATGTCAGTCATGCCATCCCCAACGCAGTGGAAGCCATAGTGAGGTCGGGCGGTTGCAGGGCCCCGACCGGTCCTGCCCTGGTGTCTACGGCCCCAGCAAAGGGACACTGACAGACAGCATAGCAGCTGTGTGCAGGGGATCTGTCAGGATCCCTGGGCAGGCGAGCTTGGGGGAGGCTTCTCCTTTGTCTCAGTGTGAGGTAGGGTTGAGCCCAGCTGGTTTCCCAGGGGACTGGACATAGAGGGACAGACGTTCTCGCTTCTTTCGAGATGACAGAGGTGACTTCAGCCAGCGGCTCCCTGCTCCCAGCCTCGGTTTCCCACCTGTAAAATGGGCATGCGCACTGTTCTTACTGCAGGGCTGACAGAGGCTCTGATACTCTGGCCCACTGGTTCTGGTCAGCATCGGAACAAGCCAGGAGGGCTCCTTGGTGGAGGCAGCACTGGGATGAGGTCCCTGGTGCTGGGAGGGCAAAGTTCGCATTGTGAAGATGGGGAAACTGAGGCACAGAGAGCAGCAGGGGTTGCCAAGGACACCCAGCACAGGAAGGAAGGTGGGCTCAGGACCCTCTGGGGGACAATGTTGGGCTCCAGCTGTCTGGGAGCAGGGCTCCCAGATCTTCCCAGGCGTCCAGCGAGTGGCCAGGACACCCCAGGGTGAGGAGAGAGGGGGGGTCTGTGCCACACCCTCCAATGTGCCCTGCTAAGGTGGGCTCCACCCTGGGTAGCAGTGCTGGGGGCCTATCCCCCTACCCCCGTTTCAGGGCCTGACAGGAACTGGGTCTTACCCCTGGCTGGGGGCCCTGGCTCAAGTCCCGGGCTCCAGCTGGGCTTGGGTGACAGCAGGGTAAAGGGGAGGCCTGGCCGGGGTGAGGGGCCAGAGGGACGGGAAGGGCAGAGGCAGGAGCTGTTTATATGCAGGGTCAGGCCTAGACTCAGGCCATCAGCCACCCCGGATGTGGGCGGGAGGGAGGGCTGACCATCCGGACAGAGCCTCCAGTGTGGCCTGTCCCCAGGCCTGGCCCAGCCTTTTCCTGCCTCCAAGGGTGCCCTCGGGGACACAGGCCCTTGGCCCCGAGAACTGGACCTCACCTTCCACACACCCCAGGCCTGTTTCAGAAGGGGAAACTGAGTCAGGGTGCCTCCTCTGCATATGCAGTTTGCAGTTGGAGACGGGGTTCAAGGCCCACACACCACGGGTGACCTTGGCCAGCTCACCTCCTTCCCTGAGCCAAGCTTGCTCACCTGGGAAGGGGGATAAGGCCAGCACACATCCAGGAAAGGGGCCTGCTGGAGGGGGGCGTGCTACCTGCAGGGACACCCCCACCCACTCACTCTTTTGTTTTTCCCGTTGAGGAGAAATTTACACATCAGCACTGCGGTGCATTTAGCACACTGTGCGGTTCAGCCCTGACCTCTGTAGTTCCAGGACACCCTCATCCCCCCAAAGGGACAGCACTCACTCCCCATCCCCCGCCATGCTGGCCACTTATTCACCAGCCGTCCCCGTGGACTTGTCTCTGGTGGACATTTCATGTCAATGGGATCCCGTGACACGTGCATTTCATGTCATTTCTTTCATGGAGCACGATGCGTTCGAGGCTCCCCGCATTGTAGCACGGGTCAGGACTCCATTCATTCATTCTCCATTCGTTCATTCGTGCTGAAGGAAGAGCCTCAGCCTGTCCCCACCGGGTCACATGTCCCCAGAGCAGCCCACATCTGGCCTGCTGATATTCTATCCCCTCACACAGCCTTGCGAGGGAGGGAGGGCTGCCCTGATTTTCTGAGGCCCAGGGAAGTTAGATGACTGTCTGAAGTTCCCCGGAAGGTCCCTGGTGCTTTTCCCCAGCTGGGGGGTGGAGGGTGCGCTGAAGAGGGGCCGGGCTGTGGCCCCCGCGTGCGGACCTGAGTTTATTTATCTCCAGGAGGGGATGGGGGGCCCTGCACCCCCACACGAGGCTTGCCTGGGCCCGAGGCAGCCGAGAGCTCTCCAGCAGGGAGAGAGAAGATAATGGCCCCACTTAGTCTGGTAATTACGTGCATCTTGTCCGAGTATCGAGATAATTAATGGTGAGGAAGCGGCTGTGCTGTCCTGGGGTGTGTCCGTCACTGCGGTGCACGGCCTTCCCCAGTCTCCTCCTCATCACCCTGAGATTAAGTCTTCAGCAGAAAGAAGGGAGACTCGTGACTCCCAGCACTTGCCAGGAGGCAGGGAGACACTGGGAGGCCGCTCCCAAGCCAAGTCGGGTCTGGGGGCCGATTTCCAGACAGACCAGGGGGCACTGGGCAGGACCTCCAGCTACTGGGGCTCTCCACGGGAAATGCTCTCACTTCCCCCTTTGGGAGACAAAAGGAGAAGCTCTCCTCGTGTCCCAGCTCCTCTAGGCAAGGGGAGGCCCAGCTCTGCGTGTGGGACCCCAAGTCCTGGCCCTTCACCTCTGCGTGGTCATGAGGGCTTTGGGGGACTGGGGAAGGCTGAGACCCTCTCCCCAGGAAAGCTCCTGAAAGCTCTAAGTTGTTCATAAGACTCCAGGGTGTCCACAAGCTCAGGCGGCGGCTAGGGTGGCCTGGAGCCAAACCTCTGCCCATTTCCTCACCATGTGACTCAGTTTCTCCATCTTTTAATAGACTCATCTCACAGATTGTGATAATGCATTAGAAAAAATAAAAGTCGTGCCCACTGGCATGAACGTGGGCTGCTGTCATCCATCGCCTCCTCCTGCAAGAGCCCCGACCTGCCCCAGGCCCCCACCGTAGGGCCAGGTGCCCACACCTGCGTCCAGCCCCTGCCACCTGGGGAAGGAAGGCCCTTCCTCGGTCACCCTGGAAACAAGAAGGTTAGGAGCAGAGTAGCGCTCACTTCACTGAGGCCAGAGGTGGCCATCCCACAGGTGTGGTGCGCCCTGGGCATTTGGCCCACCAGGAGCCCACGAGGCCTCTGGAGCTCAGGTCCCTGACCCCACCCTCTCCCCACGAGGAAGCCTGTGTCTCACCCCAGGGTCAGCACTTGGCTTTGGTTGGATGCCGGACTACCCACCCCACCTCCTCCATTTATGGGCACCCGCTGGACCCAATCCTACACCCAACCCTGTGCCCGGCTACGTGACTCAGGCTGGAAATCCTTGCCTGCCAGCAGCTGGAAGGTAGTGCCCAAGGGTGCTGACACCAGGGCCTGGAATTCACGCTTCTCCCCCATAGATCGGCTCAGCCCTGCCCGTGCCTCATGCTCAGCCCAGCCGTCCTCTCGAGAAACCCTCTGATTCTGCAGGTGTAGGGACACAGTTCCGCCTCACTGGCCACTTTGCCATGAGCTCCAGGCCTTCCACGGGGCAGCCATGCCAGCTAACCCCAGTCTATATCCCCATTAAGACCCCAGTAGGCTTGGGTGCAGGAAGGGGTGGCTGGTAAACCCCACAGTCGGCCCTGCTGGGAAGAACCCCTCACCCCACGCATCCCAAAGGCCTGGGGCTCAGAAATAACTCTGGGTGAGAACTAGCCCCTCCCATGCCACCCACTCAGCCCAGCCCACACAACAGCCTTCCTTCGGGACAGGGAGGTGGCCGGCACCCTCCCTCCCAGCTCCGCTCCCGAGGAGATCCCACTGCAGATGCTGACCCAAGGACAGACCCCAGTCACAGCCAGAGCAGAGGCTTTCTGGGCTTCACATTATTTCCTCAGAATAAACTCCCAGAAGTAAAATCACGGGCTCAAAAATACAAACGTCGGATGCCTGTCGCTGCACAGACGTCAGAATGAGTCTGGGATCCTGTCTGCAACGGGAGACGGGACCCTGTGCTGAGCCTGCTCCTGGAGCCGGGGTCTCCCCACGGAGCCATCACTCCTGCTCCGTATCCCAGAGGGTCTGTCCACGCAGGATCGCGGTGTGTGCAGCCTTTCGCTGCGTGGTTTACCCACCTTCAAATAGTTCTTGCACTTGGAGACTCACAGGGCCAGGCTTCCATCTGGGGGGATAACTCAGAAGGCCCAGGGACCCGCGAGGCCTAGCGTGTGCTGGGAAGGTCCTGGGGCGTCTTCATGGGGCTCCAGTGATGAAGATGCCGTTGTCTGAGACAAGCAGCCTGCGGTCAAGGTCAGGCCACCAGACGCAGAGGCAGAGACCTGCCACTGACCCCCGGGTGACCTCAGGCCCGTTCCTTCCCCACTGGGCCTCAGTTTCCCACGCACGGCTTCAGCTGAGGAGCCTGGGCAGATCAGCCAGGGTCAAAGCCGTGCCCAGGGGCCATGCCAGGGGGCAGTGGAGGGGTGGGGTGGGCAGGCCAGGTCACAGAGGGCCCATGAGCTAGCCGGGGAGCCTGGGCTTCATCTGGGGTGGTCAGTGGGTACCAATCTCAGCCCAGTCTGTGGGGTCCCCAAAATCCACACATGCCAAAGCCCAGGTGGCAGGACCCTTAGCCTGAGAGCTGGCTCAGCAATGCAGGGGGGACATGGACACTAAGAAGTCATCATTTCCTGCCCATTCTAAACATTCTGTGAGGCCCTTTGACCCAGCCCTTCCCTTTCTCTCTGGGGCTCCAGTCCTCCGTGGATTTTCCTGTTTACTGCACCCCAGAGGCTGGCCTTGACCTGGGGCTAGTTCCCAAAGGATTGTCAGATTCCATTTCGATGAGGCCCCCCAGGTCCTGGGCAGCTGGTGGAGCGGGGTTCAGACCCCACAGCGAGATCTAACTCTAGGCCCTGGTTGCTGTCCACACTGCCCTCTCCTCGGGAGCCCCTTCCTGCTTCTCCAGTTGGCCAACCCGGCTTAGCTATCCCTCCTGCGGGAAGCTGTCCCCGTACTCACTGCAGCGGACAAGGGCCCTGCTGTGGGCTCGGAGCCCCTGGCCCCCTTCTGTCAGGGCCTGTCCCTGGGCTGTGATGGGCTGTCTACAACTCCAGAATGTCACCGCCCAGTACCCAGGGCCTTTGCAGGGCTCAGCTCAGGGTGTGCTCATAAATGCTCTCCAAGTCTGAATCTAAACCAGGGGTCCTGGAGCTTGGAACCCTAGGAGGACCCACCCACATTTCCAAGTGGTTTGGGAGCAGGGTGGTAACCCCCAGCTTCCAAACTCCAGGAAGAGCCCAGACTGGGGACGGTGCTGGAGAGGGATCACTCGGCGACTCGGGGACAGGGTGCTACAGGGAGGGCTTCCGTGCAGGGAGGGCAAACTGTCAAGTGTCTGCCTGGCTTTGTGAATTACCATATGCCCAACGCACCTTCCAGCTGATGCTCTTCGAGGTGGCCTGGGGTCCTGGGCAGTGCTGATGGCCTGGTGGGAAGAGGCGGAACTCTTCGTAATTCACCCCATGTTGTATTTTTCAATCCCTGGCAAACCCGATGGGGTGAGTGGGGTTAGAAGAAGTTCCCCTATTTTCCAGAGAAGAAAAATATGGCTCAGAAAGGCAGGGTTGCTCAGCCATGGTCACAGAGCTGGTGAGGGACAGAACAAGGCCTCAAACCCAGGCCCTCTCCTGTCAGTGAGGGAGGGGACAATCTCCGAGGCTCATTTCCCACCCTGGGAGGTTCTGGCCTTCCTGGGGTGGAGCAGGAGGCAGAGGTCAGGGGCCCAAGGGACCCGCTGTGGACAGGGGACCGAAGACCTGAGTGGCAGATGAGGCTGTGGCCCAGGAGCAGGGCACCCCTCCCAGGGGAGGCCCCACCTCCTGGGGACCGTGAGGGCAGTGGCCTCTTCTGCTGTAACCTGACGATGTCCCTCCTCCACACCTCCTTATCTAAACCTCTGGCCAGGGGTCCTGCCTGCTGGGCTGGCACTGCAGGCAGGGGCTCAGCCACTCCTCTGCCAGTCTCAGTGCAGCTGTCTGTGGGGTGTCGTTGGCCCCACTTTGCAGGTAGAAAGGTCAGTGCAGGGGAGCTGCACGTGACTGAGAACAGCGAGGACGTGCGAAGCCAAAGGAGAACCCAGCTCCGCGGCTCCCAGCCGGGCACCAAAGCCCTGGTGATCTCAGAACGGAAACGAGACTGCCCAACCATGGCCAGGCTGTTCTGGCTGGTTCCTGGCTGGCTCGCGGGCTGGGCACAGGGCTGGGCAGTATTCAGTTGGTCTCGGGGGCACAGACCACAGCACAGCTCCTGCCAAAGTGGATAGAAACTTTCTTCTGAGAGTGAACAGAATCTGTGGCCTGGTGGTGGGGCCTCAGAGAGCCTCTGGTTCCTGCTGCAAGGCTCTGAGGTCCCTGAGCGCCTGGGCTCGGAAACACCTGCTCAGCCTTGGGATGAAGGTGATAGACGCAGCTCAGCTCACCGAGAACATTGGGTCAGGCCGCTTCCCGAATGGAGCCAACGCCCTCCCCTCGACCGGCTGCCTGGCCAGATGGCTGGCTCCACGGGGCTCAGGCTGAGGAAGTGGGCACGGGCGTAGGTGGAGGCCCACGGCAGGAGCGGGGGTGCCCATCGCTGTGGGAAGGGGGCTTTGGGGCCCAGGAGGCTAGCGGTGTAGCCCCCAGCCGGACCGCAGTGACCTAGGAAGGAAGTGGGTGGATCGCGTCTGCTGTGACAGGCTTTGGGCCAAGGGGTCTGCTTGGAGCTCTGAAGTCACCGGCCACAGGGGCTTTGTCAGGCTGGCTTGGCAGTGGCATAGAGAGCAGTGAGGGTGGTGGGCAGACCTCTTGGGGGGTTGCTGGCTTCTGGTTGGCCACCAGGCCTCCCCAGCTCTAGCCAATTATCAGGTCAGCTAGGGAAGCCCTAAGTGGTTATTCGCACACCAGCCAGACAGGCAGGCAGCAGCTTTCTCCAGCCAGGGGGCTGCTGGAGGGGCTGAAGAGGGAGGCAGGCCTGGGCGCTCATCCTGGCTGTGCCTCCAAATCCCTGTGCCACTCTGAATGCTGTCCTTTCTCTTTCAGGCCTTGGTGTCCCAATGGTTTTATAGGCAGGATAGTCCTGCCTGGCCTCTGGCAAGGCCGCTGTGTGTAAAAGGAGAGGATGAGTATTTAGTTGCCTTGTGAGCAGGAAAGCCCTGAGAGAATAAATGGGGTTATTGTTACAGCTTCAGGTGTGGCTAGATCCAGGAGCTCCAGCGATGCCATCAGGACTTTGTGTTGATCTGTCTCTGGGCTTTTGGGCTCCACTCCCTACAGTGTGGGAAAGATGGCCTGTGTCCCTCCCTGCCCCCCCGCCCAGCTCACAACTCTCATGGAAGAGGGACCTGCACAAAACCTGAATCCCTGTCCTGGTCAGCCTCTGCTACAGGCCCACCTCTGGACCTGGAAGTCCAAACACATGGACAGATGTAGGGGGAGCCATGGTCCCTGAATCACAGCTGTCCACCGAGAGTGCTGGCCTAGACATAGAAGCACCACGTGTCCCCTTAATCCATTTCATCCCTTCACTGTTCCCAGAAGCAAGTCCATTCTACAGGTGAGGAGCCTGAGGCTCAGAGCAGGAAAGTCACCTGCCTATGGCTACCCAGCTTGCTAGACCACAGCCAAGAGTCATGGATCAGGGAGTCCTGACCCCAAGGTCTGAGATGCAATCCCAAGCTCTCCCTCGGGCTTTAGGAGCGATTTTGGAAACTCTTTGCATGACATAAAGTCAGTCCAGTTGAAGGACCTGTCTGTCGGGGGCCCCTCCTCTCTGGGATGGACACTTGAAGTGAAGCTTCTCGACACAGGGCACGTGTGGGGTCCTGGGGAGGGCAGAAATCCATGGGACAAAACACAGCCTGTTTATGCTAGAGCTGGGCCCTACCTGGGGCAAACGGCACCGGTACTCTAAGCCAAACGCAAACTCAATTTCTAAAATGTGAACACACACACACTAGTCAGGAATCCGTGGGTGGATAGCCACGGGGGCACCCCACCCTGTCCACTGTCAAGCACCCGGGCGCCTTGGGCCAGCATCTCAGAGTCTTTGCTCTCGGCTGCTAGGATGCCAGGCTGCCTACGAGATGCCGGTCTAGAGGCTCTGGGTCCAGGGAAGGGCATGGGGAATGTGGGCCTCGGGGTTTCCTCCTGCTCACACCAGCCGGCCCTCCCCGCCTCCCTTGAGGAAGCCATTTGTCTCAGGCCAGCCCAGTACACGGCATCTCAGATGAGCTCCGAACATGTCTGAGGTAAATAACACTGGTCCCTAGCGTGTGCCCCACTCACCCCGGCCACGGAGACTCTGACTGCCATCAGGCCGCAGGGACCTCCCCTGCAGCTGGGTCACAGGATGTCCTCAAGAGACTCCAGGGCGTTGGGAGTCCAGCCCGTCCTGGTCTAGTTTCCTGTTCCATTTCATTCCATCTGGCCAATGTGAACATGGGGCTACTCCTCCCCGGAACCCAGAGCCTTCCCGACTTCAAGCCACACCGAGGGCCGGGGATTCAGGGGATGAGTTCCCCGTTACTGGCGGGGTATGACCACAGGTCGGGTGCCCGGGGGCAGAGGGAACGCTGTCATGTGCTGGCTCAGGAAGTCCTCAGTTTGTACTCTGTGGGGGCTCAAAACACATAACACGTTGCCTCCCATCTCCTAAATTCTTCTAGCTGGGCTAATAATCACACGAACAGACAGATTAGCAGGAAAAAAATCAGATTTTAACGCATGCGTATGGGGAATTCACGTAGCATGAAAATCCAAAGACAGCGAGGCAACACTGGGCTATATGACATCTTGGCTTCCTTCATGGGAAAAAGCCATTTTCATTTGTGTAACAAAATGTAACCAGTAAGCACAAACATGTTTGTTTTTCCTAAACTGGCCTTGATGTGAAATATGAATGTTGCTCCCACAGAGACATGGAAGAGGGACACACTCACAAGTGTGGCCCCTGCCCTGGGCTTGTCTGCCTCAGTTTCCCCTCTTGGGAGGCGCAGAGGTGGCCCCTGGCTTAGCTGTGACCAGGAGGAGGACCCCTGGTCAGAAGGCCGTGTTCCAGCAAGTTTCTCCTTGCCCCTCTCCCCTAAGCTGCCCCCACTCCGGCTCCCTGGCCTCCGCCTGTGTGGCTCTCAGGGTCACCGCCTTCCATCCACGGCAGTGTCTGAGAGAGGGTCCCCATGGAGTCGGGTCTGTCCCATTGGGAGGGGCCCATGTAAGGAGGCCATTTCCTGGGCTCTGGGCTCCAAGGAGATGGGGCCTCCTGCTGGGGGTTGGGGCGCCAGCCAAGATTGGGCTCCCCACATCTCACAGTCCCTTCCTTCTTCCGGAGCCTCTCAGGACACAAGCCACGTCTGTGTCACCCTAGGGCCAGCTCAGGGCTGGGCTGCACGTGCAGAAGGGGGTAAGTCGGTGTGGAGGGTTGACCAGTGCCCCTGGAAGGCCAGCCCTGGCTCCTCCCCGTCTGTCTAGTGGGAGGCTGGTCTGAACCTCCTGCCTGCCAGTGTCCCTGGAGCTGGTGCCTCTCTTGGTTGTGTGTGGCAGGCGTGAAGGGCCCAGAAGCCCAACACACAATCGCTGAGTCCTGTCGGCCCTTCTCCCAGAGCCCGCCCCTGGGGCCACCCCCACCCACAGGGTGCCCTCAGTGGCCCTGAGCGTGAGCACCATTCCGATAGAGAAGGGAACCTCAGAACGCTGTGTCTGCTCAGGCAAGGTCAGCAGCTGGGAGCCAGAGCTGGGCCCACCTGTGGGGCTGTGCCACTCTAGGGGATGTGACCTCCCTACTGTACAGAATCTCCCTTGGAAACAAAATGACACATTTTTGCATGAGAAGAGGAGCCGACTAAGGAAAAGAAAGGCCATATGTGGCTTCCCTGTGTTTGTCTCGCTCCTGCTTGCTGGCCTGGGACACAGCTCTCAGCCGCAGAGCAAGGACAAGGCCCGTACACCCGGACCCTCGAGGGCCCCGGAAGTTAAATTGAGCAGGGAAGGCACAGGTGCCAGCCCTGTGGGGACGTCAGGCACTTTCAAGGAACCGGTTCATGAAGATTCAAGAAAGCAAAAGAAGAAAGCCACCGTTCCCTCACTCAGTAGAAACAGGAAGCACAGTTCCTGTGAGGACCCTCATTGTCACAGGCCTCCAGGGCGGCCTGTCTCCCTAAGGAACAACCGCCCAGAAGCAACTGCAGTCTCAGACAAGTCAGGAAAAGTGCAGCGTCCTGTCCTCATGTTTTACCTGAATCACAGGGTACTGGAACCCACCCTTACCTAGTTTCCTCTTTCAAAGTGAACTCGGGGCCTTGTAACCCTCATGAATCTCGGGGTCATTCGGGCCTTTCCTTGGAAGCTGGACGTACTGAGTGGCCCTACGTGCTGGTGCCATCCCCTCTGTTTTCTGTTTTCTTCTTTTTCTATCATGGAGAATATAAAAGTTTATTTTCATCTTAAATTTGCCTTTTAATTTTTTTCTTAATTAAAATTTACTGGGGTGACAAGGGTTAGTAAAATTACATAGGCTTCAAGTGTACAATTCTGTAATATATCACATTGTGTGTTCGCCACCCAGAGTCAGTTCTCCTTCCATCATCATATATTTGACCCCCTTTACCCTCTGCTACTCTCTCCCCGCTCCCCGGTTCCACGTTTTCTAGAAAACCTCAATTACGGGGTCAGTGCGGTTGGAGCCTGTATTCGGGGGAAGAACACATTCATGTGTCAAGGTGGTGGCACTTTGCAGTATTCATCCTGATGGGACAGGTGTGTCGTCTGCTGGTCCTCTGTGTGGCCTGCAGCAGACTGGCCCGGTGGACACAGAACACAGAGCCTTTCAGCCACAGGAGAGCCTGGGGCCTAGAGGCACTCTCCCCACTCCCTGTGAGGGGGGACTCCCTGAGAGTCCCACTTCATGAGGTCACAGCCATAACGGCATTGCATGGTGCTGTTTCATCTGAAGAGGGGCCTGCTATGGCCACGGCCAGCAGGTGGGCACAACTTGGCTCTGTCTGCCCCCTCCAGTGGGTGGCTCAGCCTCACCCACTGCTTGCCACACCTGCCACCAGCCTTGTGCAAAGCTCATGAAAGGAAAACCTAGCTTTCTTTACATTAAAATACCTTTACCCCCCGTGCTACTCTCCTGGGGCCTGAATAACCAAGACCTTAAGCCCAAAGCTTCAGACAACAGAACTTCATTCTCCCTCAGTTCTGAGGCCAAAAGTCTGGCATCCAGGTGTCCGCCGCCCAGCTTCCTCCAGCGGCTCCTGGGGAGGGTCCCTCCTGCCTCCCCTACGTCTGCCAGCTTTTGACAATCCTTGGTGTTCCTGGGCTCGTGGCCACATCACCCCATCTCTGTGTGAGTATCTGTGTCCAAATGTCCTTCTCCGGACATCAGGCAGTGGATGAGAGCCGACCCTGCCACGGTCTGATCCGATCTTGATCAAATTTGCAAAAACCCGATTTCCACATATGGTCACATTTCACACTTTTCGGCGTAACCCCTCCAGCATATCTTTTTGGGAGACACAGTTCAAGTCATAACATGCCCAGGGCGGCAAGAGACCAGCCAGGGATTGCCTCCCGGCTGGCAGGCAGGCACAGTAAGGCACACAGGGCGCCGGCCAGCGTTGCATTTGCCCCGATTTTAACGGAAGGACCCGCCACGGCCGCAGGCTAAGACACCAGCAAGCGCTGAGCGATGGGGGCATCCGCGGTCAGTCAGGCAAGGCGGGGGCCACAGAGGAGGGTGTGCTGGAGCCTCAGGCGGGAAGCTCTGCCCCGACACCTGACACCTGCGCGGCCCAGCCCCTCACTTCCTTGGGTCTCTGCTCCTCTGTCTCTCCTCAGAGAAGCCTCCTGCACTGACCTGCACCTGAAAGGCCTGTATTACTCCTCCACCTGGCCCTATTGCCGCCCCCCCTCGACCCCCCACCACAAATACCTGTGTACTGCCTTCCTCCATCCTCGTCCTCGAGCACACAGTGTCATCGAGGAGGAGCTCGTCTTGGTCACGGTCCCACCCCAGTACCCAGCCCAGTGGGGAAGGCTCCGCAGATACAGTCCCCATCCCGGCCAGGACACCCATCCTGCTCCACACGGGACCCCCTGCTTGAATCCCTCCAGTGGCTGTGCAACGAGTGCCTTGTCTGCCCGCTGCCCGGTTCATTCCTGTCTGTGCCCAGGCTGGGGTTCAGGGGGGCGGGGCCGGGCCAATGGGAGAGGTCGGTCACAGTGGCCTCTCAGCACTGGCATGAGTCTGTAAGTGGTGACTGGGGACGCAGCCCTCGCCTGGTGAGGGCCTGGGCACAGGACAGAGGGGGAGACGACAGGACAGGCAGGCTGCTACAGCCTGTGACTGGACACACTGCGTCAGGCTCCCCGAGACAGCCGGCCCTCTGCAGCAACCAGGGTAGGGTCGGGCATGGAGGGCCAAGGCCTCTCCCTGATGCTCCCAGGCTGTGGGGGATGGAGCAAAGGGAGCCTCAGCACCCACGGCATCTGCTTTGCTTCTCGGTTCTTCCCTCGATTAACTCCAAGGCCTGCTATTCTAAGTGAGGAGCAGACGTTAAGTTAATACAACCACACCCAGGACTCCCAGCTTCGGGAAGGACAGACACCCCCCCATAAGTGAGCGCCCCAAGGAGGGGCGAAGGGGTGCCTGCCACAGAGGGACTTCCCAGCTCGCCCTAAGTCGCTGGGGGGCAGTGGCAGAGGGTAACTACCCCCACCTGCACCAGCAGAGCCCTGGGCCGCTGTTACCCCTTCCCGGCCCCACCCATGGGTGATAGGAACCAGCTTTCCTTTGATGCGGAAACCATGGTGAAACACCGGTGAGGCTCTTCACCCCGCCCCAATTTCACAGGGTGGCCTCGAGGTATCCCCGCCGTGACACCGACCGTGACACCGCCTGTGAATGCAGATCACATGGCTGAGCACCCGCCTCCGGGACAAGGAGAGGCGGTGGCTGTGGCTTCCCATGTCCACCAGCCCAGCTCAAGTCCTCTCAGCCCTGCCTGCCCTGCGAGTCCCTGGGAACGTGCAACCTAATCCCACAGACCCGCGGGCTCCAACATCAGTACAGAGATTTGCATCCTCCTTCTGCCGTCAGACTTATGTTCCCTCTGCCGTCAGACTTAGTTTGTGCAAAGCCCCTCAAGGGGCTGAAGCACCCTCAGAGACAGGCTCTGGGCAGCCCTGAGAAGCCGTCCCTTCCAGCCTGGGGCAGCAGTCAAGGCTACAGGAAAGACCTGACTTTCCTTGCTGATTTTTGAAAATTATTGCTCCAAATGTTTACCAGTGAAATGCTGATTGTGATGATAAGAAGGCTGGAGAGGCCAAGAAAAAAGAGACGAGGCAGATTCCCAAACTCCCTTTCCCGTCTGCAGAAGCTCCATGGCAGACATGTCTTGCTGGCATTTGCCACCAAACTGCCTGCTTTTATTTAAATGGCCCAGAGCAAGTCTCTGACTAAACTAACATTCCCACGCCAACCCTCAGCAGCGCCTCTGGTTTTTGGCAAATTTTTTCCTGAGCTGTCAAGGCAGAAATATAGGCAAATTCTGGTCTTACTTAAGGATTGTTAGGTTGTTGTTTTTTTTCCCTTTCCCCTGGAGACATAAAATAACTCACAGATGTGCTGTACCTGCTAATGTCCATGCTCCATCTGACTTCGGGAAGAGAATTCCCTGTGCTCCCTGAAACCCGAACCCCCATTTCCAGGCCCATTTTCTTTTTAACAGTGGGCTGTGGGGGAAGTGCGGGGGAAGACGGGAGTTCTAAACATGTTTAAATGTGTCTGGAGCAAACGGGAGAAACCCACGAAGAGCCAAGAGTTCCCACAGGCGCATGGCTGAGGCCAAAGATGGTGAGCCCCACCTGGGAGAGGGGGCACACAGGAGCTGGGGGGGACGGTCTGTAGGAGCTCCTGGCCCCCCTCTGCAGCAATTTCTGCTGGGGCAGAAGGATTCTGCTGTGGGAAGACTCAATCTTCCCCATAAAAATAGAAATGGATTTTTAAAGGGAAAATTTCAGTTATTTTTAACCCCAGAAAGAAAGAAAGGGAAGGAAGATAGGGAAGGAAGGAGGGAGGGAGGAGATAGATGGAAGAGGAGGGACTCAGCCTGGCTGGCTTTTCCATGAGTGACTCAGGCCTGTGAAGCCTCTGTCTGTACCAATGCCCAGGGGGTGGGGCACAGCAGTTTCGTCCCCCGGGGCTCTTTCTTTTTTGGAGAAAGTTCTGAGCACAGCGTGTAGGGCCAGGCAGAGTGGGAGCGCCCTAGCGTCTCGTCTTCCTTGGAGCACCCCAGCAGCCTCTATGGGGGCCCAGGGTCTGTGGGCATAGGGACTGGTATGGGCAGACCGGGTTACCAGGCTGGGCTCCAAGAGCCCACTGGGAGCGTCAGTGTCCAGTCCATCAAATGGGCATGGTGCCATCTTCCCTGTCAGAGCTGGTCCCCTTGGCCAGCCCCCGCCGGGAGGTGTCCACTCTGAGCTCTGAGAGCAGATAGCATCTCAGAGCCCAGACCCTACCATATCCCGCCCCTCACAGCCCCCCTGATTTGGGCCTGCCTGGCCCACTTCTCAGCAGGCCCCCAAACTGGCAAGGTGCCCTGGAGTCTGTGGCCAGGTGTTCCCTCCTCTGAGGCTGCCTGTCTTCCTGGGTGACCACTGAACCCCGAGTGACCTAACCACAGCCCCAACCAACTCAGCCCAAGCTCTGTGGGCAGCTGAGGGGATCTGGGGGCTGGACAGGGGCCCCTCCTTCTCAGGACTTGGGAGCCATGTCCAGGCCCACCTGCTGTTGGAGTCTGTGCACCGAGCGAGCCATCAGTCCAGGGGCTGCTGAGGAGAGGCAGGCGGTCTCTGAGGCCTAAGCCACCAAGAAAGGATGGGCAGATGGTCTCTGTCAGGACCTGCACTGCTCTGGCTACCTCGAAGCTCATTTCTCAAACGACAAGTGCCAGGTGGGCCCCATGGGCCCTCAGAACCCACACCAGCCAGGCCTCGTCAGCTCATCCACTGGGGAAGCTACCTGTCAGGGACTTGCCCGGGCAGCACACTCCCCAGGTTCCGTGCCTGCTTCTGGGGTGCTGACCCTCCTTCCCAGGCCTCGTGGGCAGCAGGGGGGCTCACAGCCAACTCTTACCCTGGCTCCGAGCCGCCCAGAGGGCTCAGGTCTCCCAAGTAGTGACCGCGGTGGGCCCAGGTGAACCGGCTCCTCAGCAGGGGCAGGCACCTGTGCAGAATCCCGCATTCGTTGAGCCCCCCATTAGACAGGTGAGCTGCATCTGTGGGTTCGGGTGGGGACCCACAGTGACAGGTCCGTGTATCCAGGACCACACAACCCCCTGGAACGCCGTAAGACCAGTGTTGGGAATGGGGAGGCTGAGGGGCTCTAGGACGGCTTCCTGGAGGAGGTGAAGGCTGAGGGACAGGTCACTTCAGCAGAGTACAAGACAGAGAAAGCAGAGCAGGGAACTGACCAACGCAGATGGCCTGGGGTACAGGGTACAGGGCGGCCTCCCCCACAGGCCCGCCGAAGCTGGCCCAGGGTGCACACTGGGCCTGGGTGACAGTGGATCTCTGCATGGGGGGGCAAGGAAGGGGCAAGTTCGAGCCCCCAGTCTCACTTCTGAGGATGAGGGCAGCCTGCGAGGTCGGTCTGAATTCACCCTCAGGAGAGGGCTGGAGCCCCTACGCCCATCCCACACGGGGGCACTCTGCTCATCTGCCTGTCCACCTGAAACAATACCACACCGCCACTCAAACCACGTCCCGGAAAGATGCTCAAACCTCTGGGAAGTGTTCCGGGTTGATTTTAAGTGGGAAAAAGGCAGACAGGACCTTAGAAATCACGTTGTAGAGGGGGAAACTGAGACCCAGGGTACACTGATGGTGCCTCAGTGGGCCAGCCGGTCAGAGTCCAGTGCTGGGCCTGGGTCTGGCTGTGGAAGACAAGGGTTGGGGTAAGAGGCTGGACACTCCTTAGGCTCCCCGGCTCTCTCTTTGCCAGCAGGTCAGATCTGTTTTACAATCAACTTCTAAAGGTGGAGGGGCCCTATCCCTTGTGTTCTGGGGTCTTCCTGCAGCTGCCCCAGCTGGCACCTCCTGCCAGGCCAGTGTGCCCTCACAGGCCACCCCCACCCTCAGCCCAGCCGCCAGCCCTTGCTCTTTCCCTGACACCCCTCCCCTCTATAACCCACATGCAGCAGACCTTGTCTGTACCCGAAGAACGGCCCGATCCTCAACATTATGAACAATTCGTGAGGGCAGCAGTTCACCCAGCCCCGTTTTGTACACACACAGCCCATCTAGCTTTCGGGGGGCCCACCTATCTGCTGAAGACCAAGGCCCAACTTGGCCTGACCCTGAGCCAGAAAGATCAGACACATCACATTATCCCCACCCGCCCCCAGGCTTTGGGGGTCGTGGGTCAGCAACTGAGGTGGCGGGGCCAGCACCCCAGGGCCAGGACTCCCACGCCTAGCTGTACCTGAGAATCCTGCGGAACTTTAAATACGCTGACCCTCTGCCCCAAGAAGACAAGTCATGCTGGACCACAACAGGAAGATGCTCGGATGGGTTTTCTTTGGGGGACAGGATTGGGTCCATGTCAGCATGGCCTCCCCAGCCCACTCTGAGGACGGCGAGAAAGGGGAACTGACCCATTGCAGTTGGACTGGGCGTACAGTGTGAGTTCCTTCTGCCCTTTAGGTGGCCCCTGGAGAAGAAAGTGGCAGCTGGACACTTGTCCCTCCCTTCTGCAAGCCAGGCCTGCAGCCTCACCCCGACTTGTTCCAGGTTTCCCCGTCAGCATGGGGGTATTCATTCAGCAGCCTGTGTAGGGGACAGCCCTTCGGACGATGTCTCAACCTCACATAAGCAGGACAGGAAGCCCGAGTCACACTGCTGCCCTCCTGTTCAGCTTCTTGCCATCCATGACCCAGGGCTGCCCACTTCATAAGAGAAGATCTCCAGGTCCTAGACCATCAGGACCCCCATGCCTCCCCTGCCTCAAAACCCCTGGCCTGGGAAGGTTCAGAAAGAGGGGCAAGAAAGGGAGGCCAGAAATCTCCGGCCTCATTTGTGGATGTAAAAACTTCACACCCATTTGCCAGGGCTGGCCCACCCCCTTCCCATGCTTGGAGAGGAGGGAGCCCGTCCCCAGTCCCAGCCACTTCTGGTTTTCCTGGGGTGTCCTCTGCCCCAGTTGCTCATAGGGTACCCCAGGTGGCAGGTGACATGGGGGTTGGAGGCCCGGTGGCCCTGGTGTTCTGTGGGCTAATGAGAGTAGAGTTGGCACAGTTGGGCAGACCCAGGTAAGACGCCCCTCCACCCCTCCTCCAGGGCTGCTCCCAAGCCAGGGCTGGATGGGTCTTCACTTTGGGTCTGGGGCCTATTGGCAGCGACACAGGGCTCCAAGGGACAGCACACAGGCAGTGGCTCCAGGAGGAGCGCCTGGCTGGACTGGCGTAAAGGCTTTAGTCCCTCTGGGGAGAGGGGGATGTGGTATGCAGAGCCCTGAGTCTGTGACCGGGGAGGGGCTTTGCAGCCCCTTTTTTCTTCTATGAAAATCTATTCCTCCAGGCTCCCACTGCTGGTGTATAAACATCTCTGGTGCCTCTAGGTGCCTCCTGGCCAGGCCCTGACCACGAGAGAGAGAAGTCACCCCTGGCTCTGGGAAGTGTCTCCAGCTTCTGCAAGGAGGCAGGGGAGGGGCGTGGCTGCCAGGGGTCTACTCACAACACCACCCCAGATACTACCAGTGCCCTGAAACAAGTGTGCCAAGAAGGCCGGGCTGGGGTCAGGGGTGCAATCTGCCACTACAGCCTCCCAGCTCTGCCCACCTTTCTGGCAAGAGCTGCTTCTCTGCCAGTCTCCAGGTTTTGTGCAGTCCTGTGGGTTCTCTTGCCCCAGTGCCCTTTCCCAGGCAAGGTGCCTCTCCACATTTCAGGCTCCCCTCTGGCATCCACCTAAGCCAGGAATTACGGGCTGGGTGGATGCGCCTCCAGCCTCCTGCCACCGCATTCACCACCCCGTGTTAGGGTGGGTAGGCTGTCTGTCCCCAGTGGGAGGCCATGAACTCTGGTTTCCTAGGACTATGGCAGGCATTTTGGATGCCCAGAGCTTAGTCCGCCTTGGCACAGGATGCCCAAATCTGGCATCATGGGGGGAGAAATAAATCATCCGGAAGGCGCACGTGGGAAGGGCCAGGGTTGCCGGCGCTAGCTGCGGATCTGCATGACCCAAGCTTTGCGGGGCACTTTAGGTGGGAGGCTCCAGGAGAAGGGGCAGGACAGTGACCAAGGAGCGTCCCGAGGCGGGTTCCTCCTGGGGGAGCGGGTGTGCAATCCATCGGGCCAGGCGTTGGCCCCAGGCTGTTCCCCTGGGGCTCTGAGAGCCCCCTTTTCAGAGGCTGCGGCCGTGGTGTCACCATCCCTCTGGGTCAAGTGACCCGGCAGTTTAAAGCCAGGGGTGTCTGGCTACGGTCTCCGGGGGGATTAAACCTGCGACCAAAGGGGCTTCTGGGGGTGGAGCCCCTGGATTAGGGGCCCACCCACCGACTTCTGCCAGGGTGCCGTCCCGAGCCTGGGGTCTTCCCGACTGGACTTCGGCAGCTCCTCCCCACCCCCTGGCTCTCAGCTCCCCGCAGGGACCTGCCGCTCGGAGGCTCCCTTTTCCCCACCCTGCCCTCGCCTCTGCTATTGAGATGCAAATACTTTCCAATTGTCGCCGAGCCGGCGGCAGCCAGAGGTAGATCCTTCCGCAGTCTCTGACCAAACTTTTAGCCTCTAAAAACTTTCGAACGAGAAGTAGTCCCTAGAGTCGGCCCCCGAACCCCCGCACCGCCGTAGGCCCCAACTCTGGAGGACCCGGACTCCGGACGCGCGCCCCAGCTTGAGGAAGCACAGGGCTGGTGGGGGCGCGCGGAGGGGCGCGGCCAGTGAGGGGGCGAGGGGTGCGGAGGGATCGGCGGGGGCGGGGCCAGAGGCGGGGCCGGGGAGTGGGGGCGGAGCGTAGGCCGCCCTGCGCCTCACTAGTGCCTCGGCCACGGGAGGGAGCGCAGGGGCGCGGGGTGCGGGCGCTGCTCAGCCCAGGTGCGAGCCGGGGCGTGGAGCCGGGCCGAGTGGCCAAAAGAGTACAGCGCCGCCCGCCATCCAGGAAGGAGAGGACAGTAGCGGGCTGCCGCTCGTGGGATTTCCCGGCGCGCGCGGGTTTGTGTGAGCCCCGCCGGCCCGGCGCAGGAGGCCGCCACCGGGCGCAGCGGGCAGCCGGCGGGCAGGCATGCCGCCTCTCCTGGCGCCCCTGCTCTGCCTGGCGCTGCTGCCCGCGCTCGGCGCACGAGGTAGGCGCCCGCCCACTGCGAGTCCGCAACTTTCCGCGCCCTTCGGAAACTTTGGCAGCGCGCTACTCGCGCGCCCGGAGGGGCTGGGAGCGGGCGGCCAGGGTGGGGAGGGAGGGGGACCGGGCGTCCCGGGGCGGGGTGGGTCGGGAGGGGAACAACCGGAGTCCAGGGCTGGGGGAGGACTGACCCTCTCCCGCACCGTCCACCCAATCGGGGTGAGCTCGTGCCGCCCGCTCCTGGAGCGGGGTTTGAAGCCGGCGTGGGACGCTGAGCACCCCCGGAGGCCCAGCCCGGGGCTCGCCCTTCATTAGCTGTGCGTGGGGCTCGCCGCCGGGGCAGGCGAACTGCCTACTACTTTTCGATTTGAATCGAATTGGTTTTGGTTTCCTGTTGCTTTGGGGGCTATTTATCTTTTTTCTTCATTTCTGGCCCACGCCAGGGGCGGATGTTGGGGCGCGGAGTGTGGGGTCCGGGGCGCCGCGTTCGCCTTCCCGGAGCGGCGCGGCCCCGCCGGCAGCGGGGCGTGGTGGGCAGCGGGGCGCGAGGCGGGCCCGGCCTACCTACCCCGCTGGAGAGTTCGGGCAGGGCCGGGGTAAGGGGCGCAGACCCAGGATCCAAGGGTCCCGGGCTCCTGGGCGTCCCGCCCGCCATGTCTCCTCCCCACACCGGTGGGCTGTCCCCTGTCCAGGCTCACAATTTGGGGGGTGGCGGGAGCGCAGAAGACTCAGCTGCGACTGTTGGGACTTTCCCTTCGCGGAGTTCAAGTTTGGAAATCTTGCCGGATGAAGAGTGGGACGTGGGGAGGGGGCTCTTAGTCCTCTTTTCACGTGGAGGGGGTCTCCGAGGAATCTAGTGGTGATTAATTCAATTCCTCCAGAAGTTGGAGGGGAGAATTAGCTCCCCACTTCCAGAAGATAGAGTTCCATGTCTTGCCCCCCTCCCTGCCTCCTTGAGGGGCTTAATTTACACAGTCCTGGTAAGATGGTGGGGGCTTGATTAATTGATCTCTGCTCGGGAATGGGGTCAAATTCCTTCTTAATGGGGCATCTTCATCCTCCTTCCCTGGTGTATGGGGGGGCCAGCCCCGAAGATGCCCGAGGGAGCAGGTATTGGGTGTCTGCGGAGGCGGGGCCACGTCCCCAGGGTGCAGTCCCTGTGCCCCATGAGGCCGCCCTGGCACCACAATGGGCTGCTCTGATTCCTCGGCCGGCCGGCGCTTTGTTGGCGGGTGGGGCGGCTGGCCTTGCAGCTGTCGCATTTTCCCACGAATGGGGAGCCAGAGTGGGGCCACCCCCCAGCGCCGCCCCCTCGCAGAACATGTTTGAACAGCAAGACAATCCTGGTGGCTGGATAGGGGCCCCAGCCCAGCTCGGCTCCCCAGAAGATGGGGTGGGGGTGCAATGTTTGGGAGAGGGCCCAGGGCCATCTCAGGTTTTCTCCACTGCTGTCCAGGTAGCATTTCAGGCCATCACTCCCCACTTTGAGCGGGACCTGTGCACCTGCCACCCAGCCAACCTGTTCTTCCCCCTCTTCCCCATTTCTGACTACAGATCTCTGGGTAGAATGTTGAAGCCCCTTGGGGTTCATTGAGGGAAGGTCTTCCTGAGAGCCCTTGCCCCCAGAAACCCCATTATTCACAGAGCCTCCGAGGGGAGGGGAGGGCCATGTCCCTGGGGGTGGGCCTCGCCCTCGGCCAGGGCTCTGGTGCCTCCGCGGCTGACCTCTCTTCTTGCCCCTCCCCAGGCCTGCGGTGTTCCCAGCCCAGCGAGACCTGCTTGAATGGCGGGAAGTGTGAAGTGTTCCCCAACGGCACCGAGGCCTGTGTGTGAGTACGCGCCCCTGCGGGACCTGTTGCTTTTGTCGGGAGCTGAGCCCCTGCCTTCTGCAGCGGGGCCAGCAGGGACAGAACACTAGACCATTGTCCTTTGGAGATGGCCCAGGAGGCTGGGCGCTGTCACGTGCTACTTTTATTGGACAAAGTCAGGCAATTACTTAATCACCAGCAATTATGCTTCGTGTGGAGCTGGTCTGGCCTCTGGAAGTTCGAGCACTCCTTTGTGGGCCGCCTTGGGCTCTTGAGGTGCTAAGTGGGAATCCCCGTACCCTGTTTCTTCCTAAAGTCCCTGAGTGACAATTGACACTTGCCAGGGAGGCTGTGGACCACTTATAGAGAGGCCCAGCTGCCACCATCCTGCCCGCTGTGGAGCACCTCCTCAAGGCGAGATACCTCAGAAAGAAATAGACCATTTCAAAGCCCAACCCGCCCTTCTCTGCCCTCTGCCTTGCCAGCTCGCTCCTCTCTGGCTTCAGGTGAAGTCGGCAAGAGAAGTTGGAACTCATCTTCTAGGCTGCACCAGTCTCCCCTGCTTGGCAGGTGGTGGGGGGAGGTGGGAGTACCTGCTGCCAGTTTGGTTTCTGTCCTGGCATCTGCGACTCTGACCCCCTAACCAGCTGGCCCTTTGGCCTCCTAAGCCTTAGGTCCCAAGCTCTGAAATGGGCAGGCATTGGGGTGGGGGGGTGCATGTCTGTGGTCTGCCTGCCTGGGAGTCCCCGTCAGCCTGTGGGAAGTTTTTCTCTGCCATGGCCGATGCCCTTCAACTTGAGTTCATCCCTGATGGGAATAATGAGGAGGTGCTTGCTGGCTGGAGAGAGGGCCCCTCCCCCTGGAGGCTGCAGAGGAAGAAGCGGCTCCCCAGCCTGGCGCGCCCTCATTCCAAGTGCCCAGGGCCTATTCCCTTGACAACCCCAGCCAGTGGGCAAGCAGCCCCCTCCTTCCCCTGCCCCCACCCGCCCCACACTGAAGCCAATTAAGCAGGTCTGTGAGCAGTTTAATGGACAAAGCGGATTGTGTCTTTGTCAGACGCTAATGAATGCACACTTTTTTTTTTTTTTTTTGCTTTTTTGGGGCCTTTTTCTCCTCCTGCAGAAGCCTCATCGACGCTTGATGCCCTAAATCTTGTTTCCTTTCATTCAGAGACCGACAGCTGGGATTCAGTAGAAGTGCAGCGGCTATTGTTGGGGGAGGCGGATTAATGCTGTGTGATTAATTATGCGTAGCTTCCCAGAATGCACAGCTCCCTCCCCACCCGCCTGCTTCTGCAAGGGGCGGTGAGAGTCTCTGTAGTACTTCTGCTGTGAGGGTTTTGGGAAGACAGGAGCGGGTGCTGTGCTGGGGAAAGTGGGAGCAGTGTCTTCTCAGTGCCACCAGGGAGTAGGGACAGCCTGGCCCAGAGGACGCTGAGATCTCTCTAGGCTGAAGCCTGAGCTGCATGCTGCCTGGGCCAGAAAGGGGTTGCCTTGGGATACAAGCTGCCACGCTGTATCCTTCCCTGATATCGGGGTGAGACACTTCAAGGGGACAGAGCGATAGTGAGACGTGCTCTCCCACCCCCAAGCCTGGACTCCTTGGGAGCCATGCCAGCCCAAGCCAGGCCGCTGATCAAGGTTTGGGATCAGAGTTTGGGCCGTGTCTCTCCTGGGGGCCTGGTGCTCCCTCCTCCTGGCGGGAAGCCTGCCTCAGTCTGGCCTGGCACTCGGCCGAGCTCAGCCCACAGAGACCCCATTGTGCACACCCCACAGATCCACTTGGAAGGCGAGCGGAAGCGGCGTCCTCAGAGGCCCCACCTCTGGGCGGCACCGTGTTGGAGGCGAGGGATCAGAGCCAGGCCCAGGTGTGGAGAGGCCCAGGTCCAGACTCACCGTGCAGTGTGACGGTGTTGTGGCCACTCTGCGCAGGGTTGTGGCCCCCTCCACTTCTGGAGCCTGTGCCTTCCGCTCTCGCCCCACCGTTCCCGGAGGCCCTGGGATCTCTGTTAGCATGGGAGGCCGGGCTGTCCTGGCTGAGGGGGAAGCCACCTTCTTTCTTGAAGGTGCAAGGGTGCAGGCGTCTGGAGCCCTAGCGACCTGGGTATGAAGCCCAGCTCTGCAGCCCCCAGTGGGCCCCTGAAAGTTCTTGGACTGGGTGCCGCTTTGCTGTCTTCCCTATGGACAGAGCGTGGGAAACGGCGGTGTCAGTGCCGGCCGGGTATGTTAATACCTGGTGAATCATGTTTCCACCCCAAAGAGAAGGAAAGGAACCTTCTCCAGAAGCTGTTAGTCAGGTGGCTGCAGGGCTCAGGGTTGGAAAAAGAGGTTTCTATCAGTGCAGACGCCTTCCCAGGAAGTCCCAGAGGCCGGGAGGAAAGGCTCCCCGCACGTCCCCATCCCCGTGTATGGAGTGCTGTCTGGACAGCTGCTATGTGGGAGGCTGGTGGCCTGTGGGCAGGCCCAGCGGGGGCGGGCGTCCGTTGAAGCCCTCTGCCTGCCTCCAGCCCCTTAGCAGACCCTCCTCTGTGTTGAGCCCCCTGCTGGCGCCTGTGCCTTCCCGCTCTCGCCCCACCGTTCCCGGAGGCCCTGGGAGGTCTGCTTGTGTGGGGGGCCGGGCTCTCCTGGCTGAGCGGAAACCACCTTCTTTCCTGAAGGCGCCAGGGTGCAGGCGTCCAGAGCCATTACTGAATGGGGCTCCCTCTCTTTCCTTTTGATTAGGGGAGGGAGAGGGTCTGTACGGACTGCTGTCCTCTGGGCGAGTGTGCATTATTGGTCTGAAAGGCTTAAGGGAGTTTCCGGTTCTGAGCTGAGAGCTGAGGTCCCCGGATGTCTGAGATACTCCCCAGGCCTGTGAGGGAGTCAGAATTTTACTGTGGCGTCATCCCGGTGATCACAGAGGTGGGGCGAGCCATCATATCCAGAGCACTGGCAGGAGAGTCCAGGTAGCTGGTAGGTGGTGGGAGGCTTGAGTGTCCTGTGTCTGAGGCCTGGCTCCGCACCCCCATTCTCTGTGACCTTGGGTCATCGGGCCACCTGACCTGGGACTCCCCGTGTGTAATACGGGTCTGATACACGATTGATGGCTCAGTGGTGCATAATGGTTGTGTAAAAACGGCGTAGGGTGGGCACCAGCAAGCCTGTTTCCTCCTGCCTTCTCCTTTTGAGCTGACAGTGCTGGTTTCAGGATCCCCATTCTAGAGTGTTTAGTTAGCTAATGAGTTAATTCAGAGAACCCAGAGGGTGCTGCCTGGTGGGCCCGGCCCCGCGCTGCCTGGGAAGGGGCCCCCCCAAGCCTGGGGAGCTTGTTACCCATGATGGCTCCAAGCAGCAGCCCTCTTGGCTTTTTCCCGCGGACACTTTTGGGTGCCCGCCGTCTGCTAGCAGGGTTCTGCTCTCGGCACTGGCACAGCAGGCTCAGGTTAGACACAGCCCCTGTCCTCGTGGAGGTGACATCCCAGTGTGAGAGCAGGAGAGGCAATGGCATGTGCATGTGACGTGTCTGGTGGAGGTGAGCTCCGTGGGCAGGGAGCTTCCAGCAACCCCGCAGAACTGTGTGTGGAGCGGGCACTAGGAAGCACACAGGAGCACGAGAATCCTGGGCTTGGCCCCAGGGTCACACGCCCAGAACTGGGCCTGGCCCCGCCTTTTTCTTTCTTGTGTTCCTAACCACTGCCCCTCCTGCCACAATGCCCAAGGCCCTCCCTGGCCACTCTTCGAGGAAGCAGTGCTGAGACTACGACTTCCCTTTAAAACAGGAGGTTCAGAGGTTCAGGCGGGAAGTGGCTTGGGCGGGAAGTGACTGGGCCAGCCGCCTGACTTTGGAGGGACGGAACGGAGGAATGGAACGTTATGCATCTTCTGTCACCTGGTCTGGCTGTTTCCATTGAGTCACCTGCAGAGTCTTGGGTGAAGCCGTCTTGGGTGAGGCCGGGGGAGGAACAGGTTAATTCTCACCCTCACCCTCAGGCTGAGAATGAAAAGCTCCCCTCTAGGACTTCCTCTGTTTACACAGCGCCTCAGCTTCAAGAACACAGGGTTAGAAAAACACATGTTGAACGCACCGCGTCAACTCGAAAGTCTCACCTCCCTACTTCCACTGTGGGGAGACATCAAGGAACATGCCTTCATTAAAGGAAGGTGCCTTCGTGGGCCCAGCCAGACCTCTGAACAGCAGCCAACATTTTTTCCATTGAAAAAAATAATGATAATATTTTTTAGAAAGAGAAAGAAAACTGCCCTTAACAGGAAGCGGGTGGGGGCAGGGCAAACAATTGACCAGGGAGCAGCTCCTAACAGGATATCTGGGCTGGGCTGGCGCTGGGGGCACAGGCTGGGTGCTGGGACCCCCCAGAGGCGGAGGTGGCAGGGGAGAGGGTCCCCAAGTGCCAGGTGGAAGCCTGAAGGCCCTGTGTGAGCCGAGACTGGCTCCCTTCCTCATTTGCTGCGCCTTTGATGGGTGGCAGTGGCTGTCATTGGCAGATAGGGCCCACTGGACAGTGCCAGGCTGGGCTGAAGTGTTGTGCCCTCCTGGGGTGGGGAGGACACCTTTCCTGTTTCATGTCTCGTCTATAAATAGTGAAAGGATGTGGCTTTCAGAGTTGATTGAGTGTCTAGATTGCTTTCCTCAATAATGGAATGGTAATAACTCCACACACAGACAGGTGCTTTTATCTGGCATAATAAAACCCCTGGCAGACCTGTTACTCTACTGGCTCCCACCCGCTCCAGGTGTTAGCCAGCTCTGCCCTTTCTTTTTAATGCCCAGTTTACAGGTGGGAAAAACTGAGGCTGAGTGGTTAAGAGGCTGGGCGCGGGGGTGGGAAAGCAGCTGACGTCAGCTTTCACCTTTGTGTGCAGACATAGCTAGAACTTTCCCAGGCCTTCCCAGAGGCTTTAATGAGAGGCTGGCTTCAGGGCATCATGACCGTGAGTGAGTTCGGATGTGTTGGATGTTCCTGAAGGTTCCCAGCAGGGCTGGGGCTTGGCTGTCTCTGGTTTGCGGTGCCCCTGTCAGACATGCGTCTCCTCCCTGGGCCTCAATTCCCCCTCTGTACAGGAGAGGGTTGGCTAGGTGGCCCCCGAGCTCCCTTCCTGCTGTGTCCCAGTAAGACCCTGGAATGGCCCTGCAAGTACCCGGGTGGTGCTGGTGGGCAGAGGAGCTGGGGAGTCGGGCCTGGCCGTGTGACAAGGCAGGTTCCGCCAGTCTGGGGCCAGCTCTGGGCTCTGCCGTTCTCCCACTGGGCCCTGACTGCTGGGGAGGGGGCCGTGATTGACAGGTGCTCTGAGGAGGGGTGGGGAAAGGAATGCCCTTTTCCCAAGCGGCCCTCTCCTGGCATCTCTTCAAGGCCTTGCCCACCCTGCCATGTTCTCTGAGAACACCAAGGAGTCAACGGCTAGATTTTAAGGGGAATGGACATATATACGGGTATCTTGGTGGCACGTGATGTATCACAAGTTGCGCCATTTTAACCGCTTAAAGTGTACAATCAGTGGCCGTTAGTACGTTCACAGGGTTGTGCAGCCATCACCATGACCTAGTTCCAGACCTTTTTCATCACCCCCGGCACAAACCGCAGACCCGTTCAGCAGGCACCCCATCTCCCATACCCCGGCCCCTGGCAAGCCCAACTCTGCTGTCTGTGTCTGGATTTGCCTAGCCTGGATGTTTCCTGTGGATAGACTCACACAGCACATGGCTGTTCGTGTTCGGCGTCTTTCACTGAGCATGTTCCCAAGCTTCTACGCCGTAGCATGTGTCAGTGCTTCACTCCCCGAAGACCGGCAGGGATTGGCCAGTGGTGGGCACCAGCATGCGAGGCCTTGAACCGTCTTGGACACAAGTCCGGCGGAGGTGGGATGGGGGTGGGGTGGATGTCTGGAAGGCTTCCTGGAAGAATTGGCACTTATTTCTGGGCCTGCGTGACTGCCCACCTGGCAGTCGTGGAGCCCTTGAGTAGGGCCTGGGTGAGTGAGTTAGGATGGCCTGGTCTGCCTGCCCCTGGCCTGCTCGGGGCTCCATGCCAGCTCGTGGGAGGGGGCTGGGGATCTGACCCCTTGCTCCTGGACACAGATAGGGTCCCCTCCAAGTTGCTCTCAGGCTCACCCTTGACAGAGCTGTCCCCTCTGGTCAGGTAGATGTGTACATGTTAGCATCTGGACACCTGCTTGTCCCCAGTGGGGGTGGGGGTTAGATGGCCCCTCCAGCATAGATTGCTCTCTGCATCTGCGAGACCTGTGGAATTCTGGGAACAGAAGTCCCCCTCCCCTGTGTTTCACCGTTGAGTGGTCCCTTCTTGCTGCGGGTCTCCTCCCCACCCTGCACTCACTGCCTTTGTGACGGAAGCATTCTGGGAAACGTGCCCTGTAAACCTCCACTCCCCCCGTGCTCAGGGCCTGGGGTCTGGACATTGTGTCATTAATACTTTGGAGTGAATTACTTAGGTTAAGCTTTGCCTTTTCCCTGTTCTCTCCCTGATGCAAAGCTGCATCTTTGAGTGGGTGGGTGACCCTCAGGTGGGTCGTGGGCACCTCCAAGGAGCCTGGCCTCCTACCAGGCAGCCCACCCTTCTCTGCAGCTCAGGCCTCCTAGAGCCCCCAGCCTGTGGGTCTTGCACTGTGGGTCTTAGGCTTTCCTGTGCTGGGGCTTCCCTTCACCTGAGCCGTGGAGGCAGCCCTGGGGGGCCAGAAGCTTCCTGGAAGGGAGCATCTGGGGTCCAGGTTTCAAGTGAGCCTGGGGGGTATACACTGGGCAGACCTGGTCTCTGATTTCCACACCCGAGGGTCACTCAGGCACGGCTGCTGTGGCCTGCCTGGCCTCCGTCTGGGAGTTCTCATGCCACAAGCTATTATAGCATCAGGCCAGGCCCAAGTGCTTCTCTGGGTCCTCCACCCCGAGAGCTTACCTCCAAGATGGGGTCCCTGACCATAGAACACTTGCTGACTCACCTGGCCCCACCTGCACAGGGCTGCTCGGGGACAGGTGGGCAGGAGGTGGGAGCTGCTCTCTCCAGTGGGAAGTCAGCCAAGTCCTAGGTTGGTCAGGATTTTCCCCAAAGGAGTGGCCGTGTTGTGACTCCCGCGCACCAGGTCTGAGGCTGTGACACATGCTGGCCTCGCCCTAGTGAGTGGCTGAGAGAGCTTGCCCCATCACTGGGCAGGGTGTCAGTTGTGTGCCTCTGAAGTGCTTGAAGTGGTTGTTCTTTTAAGCTGGGTACACGGTCCCCTTGTTGCTCTGTTGACACTGTTCATTTGCTGAGCAAACTCTTCCCCCACAGGTAGCGAGAAAGGCCAGCCTCATCCAGCCCAAGCCAAGGCCTTGGGCAGACAGGTCCCCAGTTGTCCTATTTGTCCCGGTGTGAGTGTAGCGGACCCAGGAGAAGGGCTGGGTGTTTCAAAGGTGGCCACAGAACATCTGACACACACCCACCCCACCTGTCACGCAGCTGGAGGCTGGGAAGAAGCCCAGCTATGGTCCTTGAGCCCTGAGTGCCGAGGTGACAGGCAGGCACTCGGCTGAGGACTGAGGCAGCCGTTTGGCTCCTGGCCTCCTGCCTTCTTCACCCCACACTCATGGCCCAGCATGAGTCACAGCGAAGCCACAGGCATCTGCCCTGGGGCCCACAGGGGGACCCAGCTAGACCTGCTGTAGACCCAGAGTCACTGAGCCTGCTTAGACGGCCAGGCCCTGGGGCGGTGCTGTCACCCCAGGTACACAGCAGACAGGCAGCTGTCTGCAGACGACGCTGGACATGCTGTCCCAGGCCCTCGTGGGCCCACAGCAGGATGAGGCCTGCTGCTCGTGGATGCGTGTGAGAGAAGGTGGGCGGCCTCTGGAAAGATATGTCCATGGCTGAGCAGTGGGGACTGGGGACCCAGTCGTGGGCCTTGGGGACCTGCCTCCCACCATTTCCTCTTGGTTTTGGTTGTTGATGAGCGGAAACTACAGTTACTGGAAATGAGAGGTTTGGGGGAGAAGCCAAAGTTTTGAGTGTGTGTATTTTTCCCTGACAGCTTTTTAGTAAGAGATTCTGAGCTAACGCTGGGTGGCAGGAAAGGTGCTCAGGCCTGGCCAAAACAGCAGCAGGGGACAGGTGGGGGCTCTGGCCACATTTCCACCTGTCTGTCTCTCCCTCCTTCCACAGAAGGCCTGAGTGAGGTGACTAACTACCTCTGGGCCTTCTGGGGGTGGCCCCATGGGCAGGCTCCACACCCCCTACTTCCCCTTCCAGTGGTCAGATGAGGGAGGCCCTGTCTGACTGAGAGCCAGATTGGGCGGGGGGCAGTATGTCCCAGCGTCCATATGTGGCAGGGGCTCAGACCATGGTGACGTCCTCTCACAATGGTCCAGGACCCAGGGGCCCACACAACGCAGGTACCTGTGGTGTGTACACTTGGGCCTGGGGCAGCGATGGGGGAGGCTGCAGCCAGGTGGGTGGCCCACAGGCGGACACAGTCCAAGCAGGTTGCCCCACACTGGCTGGCCGCCCCGCCTCCATTCCAGCATGCTGCTCCCGCCACCTGATGGTGCCAGAGTCCATGGCACAGGCCACTGAAGGAATCGCGTTTCTTGCACCACCTGGGCGGTGTGACCTCAGGCTGCCCACTCGCCTCTCTGAGCACCCTTTCCTCCTGGGAGGATGGGGAACCCAGGCTCCACGAGGGGTGAGGAAGCACTCCTGGGAGCTGCTGGCAGAGGCCGTCCACTGCCTGTATTGTTATTTTTAATCCAGCGTCTTTATTTTGAGCTGACTGTAGATTCCCACGGGCTATAAGAAGTAACCCACTGGTCCTGTGCGCCGCTCTCCCCATGGCCTCCGTGGAACCGGTCAGTTTAGTTTTACTCCGTGCTGGAGCGCATTCCTTCTGCTCCGCGGTCTGGCCTCGTCCAGAAAGCTCGCCCAGAGACCAGTCCAGCCCCAAGATTTGGGCAAGGTCACGCAAGGGCAGAGGGTCAAGTTCATCTCAAGAACCTCTCACTTTCCCCACGGGGAAAAGCCCCAGACAGCCCTTGACCCATGCCAGCTGGCCCAGGACCCCTGGGTGTCCCCAGGGTCTGACATGCAGGTCTCTGCCTCATCGGGCCCACCCGGCTTGGGTACAGCTGGCTGGATTCCGTCTTTGGGCACTTGCTGTGTCCCCAGTCGCCTCAGTGGCTGTGCTGGGCCTGGGGAGACAGTGAGGGCTGCGAGTGGGGGGCTAGGTGTTCGTGGTGGGCCTGTGTGTAAGCCTAGGGGCTGGGGTGCAGGGACCTGGTGGGCTGCCAGGGTGGAGTCTAGGCAGCATTCGGCTGGTGTGAACTGGGAAAGAAGGCCAGAGAGAAGGGATGGAGCCTGTTGCAGGACGGGGGTGACCTCGAGAACCACCACGGAAGCCTGTGTCCCATGCCGCAGCTTAGAGGCAACCCACAGCCGGCCAGCCAAGGTCCCTGCTGCCCAGTCAGGGGGCTGTCCTGGGAGTGGTGGAAGAATGCAACAGGGGCTGGCCCTCCTTTGTCCTGCCCAGTGGCCAGCCAGGGTAGACTCCATCCCCTCGTCCCCAGTGCCAACGGACGTCATGCCGCCTCCGGCACTGAGGGTGAGGATGGTGACAGGTGTCCAGTGCTGGTGTGACCCTCCTGCTGGACAGAAGGGGTGCGGAGGAGCTGGGGCCCAGAGAAGCCGGTTCCCCAATTCCCAGGCCTCTCACCCAAAACCCCGCTCCCACCCCGGGTTTTGTGTTCCAGCCAACCCTGTGAGGATATAAGAATGCATTGTCTGTTCTGGACTGGCCCTCCGGCCGGTCTGGGGAGATCAGGTGGTCAGGTGAGAAATCCAGGCTGCCTGGCCAGGCAGCCGGGGTGCGTACACCCCCTCCACCTGCCCTTGGAGCGCCTGCTGGCTCCTTAGCTGCCTCTAGGGGGCGGCCCTGTTCTGACAGTCTGTGAGTCGCCTCCACCCAGTCTGGCCACCATTGGTGGTGAGGCACCTTGAGAGCTGCATTCATATCCAGGTGGTACCATGCGCATAACCTGCCTGAGCCCCGATTTTCTCATCTATAAAATGGTCCTGGTGTGTACCTGCAGGGCAGGTGCCAGAATCCAACGAGATAAAGCTGGCAGCATCCACATGCAGGTGGCAGGGGGGTGGCCTCGTTTCTTCATTCTGGAGTCCACATGTGGGGTCCTTGGTGTCCTCCCACTGCAGTCTCATGACGCTGGACACGGAGCTGGGGCTGCCCCTGAATGCCTGCCCACTTGTCCAGGAAGGACAGCCCTCTCCTCTCCTATAACTTCCTCCCCCTTTCCCGCCCCTCCCCCCCCAGCATCTGCTCCTATGAGCAGAGGCAGGAAGTTGCCAGAATCATTTCTGGCTTTGGCGTGGAGCTCAGTCTGCAATTGCTGACTTAATTAATTGAGTTTTGGATTAAGTCCTCCCCGTGCGCCCAGCCTGGCGAAGCTACTGATTCCTTCACAGCCTCTGGGCTCCTCCCTGCTTGGGAGCAGAGGCCCCTGGCATTGGGGTCCCTGGCCTCCCTGGCGGTGGGGGCCGCAGACTCAACAGGCTCATCCACGTGGGTCTCGAGGGGCCATTTGGGGTTGCAGACATTCAGGGAGGACACATATTCCAACCTTGTCTCTAGCTTCGGGCTCTATTTTTTGGGGACCAGGTGGGAAATTCCCCCATGAATGGGGGTCAGCAGGCTTTACTCACACCCCACAGCCCATGCGGCTCCCTTGTGACAGCGGTTCCTGGGAGACCTTACTTGCTGGCGGTGCCTTTTGCAGTGCTGGGAGGGGCTGGCCCCCCAGCACCCCTCCCCACCCTGTGTGAACCTGGGCTGCTCTGTCCTGCAGCTGCTCTATCTCTGCATGCGCCTTTCCGTCCCTTCTGACAGGCACGGGCTCGCTCTGGGGGGCGTGTGGGACAATGAGCGTTGGGGGCATTGTCTTGCCTGCCGTGGGAAAGGTAGTTTCCCGGGAGGGTAGGTTCTATCCCTCACACAAAAGGCTTCCCCGGGGCCAGGGCCGGGGGGCGGCTGGGGCCAGGATGGGCCCTTGCTTTTCCTGTACTTCCTCCTTCCAGCATATTTTAAACCATTCAAAGATGCAGCTTGGGAAAGAGACTCCAGACAGAATTGCCTAGAATGCTATGAGCAGCTGTTTGGGCCGGAAGGACCAGCTGGAGGGCCCGTGGGCACGCTCCACACCCCCGCCCCAGACCGTGCCCCCGCTGCCATTCTGGTCTGAAGGGTGACTGATGTTTGGGGTTGGGGTCTGTCTGCATCAGACCTGGCTGGCCCCCCTCGGGAGCCAGGAGCAGCCTCCCCTGCAGCTTTGAGCAACCCCGTGGCTGCTAAGGCTGGAGGTAGCAGCTCCACACTGAAGCCCCCGCTCCCGCACCCACCTGACCCCCACCTCACCCCCGTGTCCCCTGGCTGCCTGTAATGAGGTGGCGAAGGGGACTGGAAGCAGAAAGGGGAGAAGCCTGGGAGACTCCAGGTGTCCCTTGGAGCACAGTCCAGTCACTGGCGGGGGTCCTAGCCCATCCCTCAGACAGGTCTCTGGACAAAGGTTCCTGCAAGTTTGAAAGGAAACTGGGACTCTCCCTGCTGTGGCTCTTTGTCCTGGGGGCTTTGGGAGGTGAGGGCAAGTGGCCTGAGCAGTAACCTGGCGGTCACTCTGTCTCCCTGAGGCTTTGTTCTTTGGAGATTTCCCAATGGGAAGGGAACCCGGGTGGGGTATAATGGGGGGAAGGCCAGCAGAGGTCCCCAAGCCTCTGCCCATTCTACCGGGAGCACATCACCCATTAGCAGCTGGTGCCTCCCAGAAGGCGGGGGACCCCTGCTGGGATGTGGGGGTACTGGACTGGCCTCTGACCGGGAGGGGCTGAGGTCCCAGGAACCCCCCCCAAAAAAAAAAACAAAACAAAAACCTTGGCCAGGGGCCTTTGGGCTTCCTGACCTACTACCTCTGGGGCAGGAGTCTGCGGGCCCAGGTCTGGTACCCCTCAGTCCTGTGTTGTCCTGGCCTCAGCCTTCCCCTTTATCAGGGGTCGGGGCGGTTCTGTTCTCCCTGGCCAGGGGTCGCAGAACTTCCTGGTTAACCGGCCCGGGGGCGAGTGGCCTGCCTGCCTGCCTGGTAGTGGCCCCTGGTTTTGTGCCCATATTGGTGGTTTGGGTGGAAGCCCTTGAGCCTTAGTGGGTCTTTGCTTAGTACTGCAGGACCAAGCTCTGGGGAGGAGGGGGCTGCACTGAGCTCTCCATGTTCCCCAGCCCCTCGTGAGTAGTGGACCCCGGTGACCCTGAGTTGGTTACAGTGTACAGAGCAGGAGCCCAAGGACCCCAGACTCTCCTTTCTGGGTAGAAGGCCTGTGAGGGGAGGCATTGCTGGTGTGGGGAGGGGCTTCTCAGCAGGCACTTTGCAGCCAGAGCCCTGCCAGGTGGGGCATAGGAGCGAATGGAGTGGGAGGGACCTCTTCTGTGTCTCCTGTGGCAGAGCCAGACCCCCACGCAGGCAGGCAGCCTGGGGATGGGTGTGTGGGGAAGAGATAACCCCCTTTATTGCCCAGGAGTACCCACTCTGCTGCCCGGGGAGATGGGGAGATGGGCTGGGAACGGGCACTGAGAGGGGCGCCCTGTGGAGCGCAGGTGGGACGGAATCCTGCCATCTCTGCTCCACCTGTGGCACTTCTGCTCAGGACAGGTGGAGCTGGTTAAGGACAGGAAGCTAAAGGCCAAGGCAGGATGGCTAATTACGTCCAGCGGCTCGTTCCACAACGTGCCCATGCAGGCTGCCTGGCACCATATGCGAGAGGCCACGGATGTGCAGAGATGTCCCTTACTGCCTTGGGCCACAGGTCCTGGGCCCCAGGCAGGGTGGGTGCCTTCGTACCAGGAAAGCTCTTGTGTCCCCTATACTTTCCTTGAGCAGATGTACGTCGCTTGGTGTGCTTGGTAAATCTCACGAGAATCAAATCCAGCATTGAGTCCCCTCGGCCCAGATGGTCAGGTGGCCGGGCGACAACTCAGATATGCACGAGGACCCTCTGTGAGCACAGTGCCCTGGAACCCCCGCTGTACCCCAGGCAGGCAATGCCTGTCTTGGTGGGATAGCAGGTGGCAGACTGGGATGGAGGAACCCTTCCCCACCCCCAAAGTTCCCCTAATTGAACTACATGTCACCAGTCCATTGGTGGAGCCCCCAGGAAGCACCTCCTCTGGGGTTTGTCTGGTTCCTCCTGTGGATGGAAGGGGGATGCCACCCCCCTACACACACTGGTCCAGGTGCAGGGCCCACCCCCACCCCTTGGCTCAGCCCCACTGGACCGGAAACTCCTTGAGGACAGAACCTAGTAAGTCCACCCCACACTACTTAGTTGCTCCCTCTTCTCTTTTCCCATTTGGGGTGGAGGGAGCTGTCATCTGTCCCCTGGGGGTGGCAGATGGCCGCTTAGCTTAGAAAGGAAAACAGCACAATTTAGAATTAGTCCCGGGTGAAAGGTCGAGGCAACATCTGCCTCCGGATGCTTTCTGGAGTCACATTTCTATGGAGTGCGCTGGGGGCAGGGGGAGCTGGGCACAGTGGAAATATTGAGGCTGGGAACAAAGCGCAGGCCAGGCTGTGGGACAACAGGCACAGCGGCCATTTGGCGCTCCTCCGGGCAGGCAGGCGTCTGCTGGAAGCCCAGCCCCTGGGCAGCCCTGCTCCTGCAGCCCCCAGCCCCACCCCTCGCTCACCTGCTGCCGCCTGGGGTGCAGGGTGTGTGTGGGAGGGGAGAGAGGGCGAGTGGGGGAGCAGGAGGCAGCTGAGGAAGCGCCCCTGGCGTGGGTCCCAGGGCACCCTGAGCGTGGCAGTGCAGCCGACTGGGCAGTTCTCCAGCCTGTGGGTTGTCTGCACCTCCTGGCCTGGGTTGTCCACGCTGCCCCAGCAGCCGGGGTGGGGGGCGGCAGGAGACATGGGTCAGGTCACTGAGACCCTGGCCAGTCTTGGTTGGGTGTGACTTCCCTTGCCAGGCCCGGGGAACCTGTCCCCACCGGGCACTTACACTGACCCACCAGGACAGATGTTGAGGACGGAATGGCCATGAGGGGCTTGATCACCCACACTTGTGGCCCCAGCTGTGTCCTAGCAGGGGCATTGCAGTCCCTCCCACCTTAGGGAAGTCTGGTCACTGTGGGCAGAGGAGGTGACAGGTGTGTCTCCCTGGGAAGACCCAGCGTTACGGCCAGTCTGGGAGAGAGGTGGCATGGGCTGGAGGTTGCCCAGAGCTGGAGCAGGAGCCTGGGGGTCCGGGGAGGAAGGGTCCTCAACACTGGCCTGAAGCTGCTTCACCCCCTGCCTCCCCACCCCCCCTCCGTCCTCCCAGGCCCAGACCCTGCACGCCTGGCTTGGGGAGCCCCCCCTCCGGGCAGGCCTTGGTTGCACCTTGCACCGGCACTCCCCCGCAGAGCACCTGCCTTTGCTGTGCCACCTCCCTGTGGCCCTGCCTGTCCTGTAGCTGGGGTGTTGGTGGTAGATGGCGGCCGGGCCCGGGCCCAGGCCCAGCCCACGAGCCGCCGGGATGGGCAGCATGCCTTCACGGCAGTGTCCACCAGGCCTGGGCAGGAGTTGGGAGACAATGGGCCCTCTCAGCTGCTGTTCCCCCAAGGAGGAGCTTCCCTGGCTGCTGCCCCACCCGCCAGGGTTGTCCCCTCCCCCCGCAACGCCTGGCTGGGAGCAGCTGCTGCCTGCGTCCCCTGCCACAGGCGCACCTGCTTCCCGGTCACCCTTTGTCCATGCTGCTGACGCCTGATTTATTGGGCGTATTTTCCCTCTGGCTAGCCCAGGATAACGCAGCCCGGCTGGCTGTGTGCGCCAGTCCAGGTGGAGTCTTCCACAGTCCTCCACGTTGGGGTCCCCATTCAGGACCGGGTGTCAGGAGAACAGGGGGGCTGTTCACGAGGACATTGCCCCATGGCTGGAGGGTTCGGGGTGCACATCTGGTCCATCTGGGGACACCCAGTGTCCCGGCACAGGGTGCTGAGCTGGGGTTTGCTGTGGTGGCAGGGGGCCCTGGGTATCCCCTGGGACCAGTGACGAGGCCTCACCCATGCAAAGTAGGGCGCTGGGCAGCCTTGTCGGGTGGGCCTTCCTCTCCTTGGAGCCGGTGGGTGGGGGCACAGAGGGCCAGAGGGAGGTGGGGACCGGGCAGGCTCCCACCCCACTTTGATGACCAAGCGCCCTCTGTGAGGCACCCACTGCCTGCAGCTCCGTCAGTGGCTGGGAAAGAAGAAAGCCTTTCTCCAAGTGGGAGCGGGAGCCAGCTCCTGCCGGACAATGGGGGGCATTGATAGGTTGGGGGAGGTGCTGCCTCTGCTCCCCCACCCCCGCCCAGTGCTCCAGTCCCAGTGAGCTCAGGCCAGGACCAGGCGGCCTGTAACTGGATCCACACGGGGGTGGGGGCTGCTGCCTTCCCCAGAGTGTGGCCTTGCAGGAGAGGAGCCCCGGCACTGGGGATGTGTTCCTGGGGTCTGCCCCTCGCCAGGAGCCAGCCATCCGTCCCCCGAGTGCTAGAAGCAGATGCCTTGGTTCAGGCCTGAGTTGCCTCCTTGGGCCCTCCTAGAGGGGGCTGCTTGTTTTCTTTAAGCCAGTTGGTTTTGGACTTTTGGTTTCTGGCCACAGATGGTGGGCCGCAGTGGCCATTTTGCGTCTGCCCTGCCCTGCCCAAGCTGCAGCCACAGAGAAAAGCCTTCAGGGACACAGATGTCTCCTGGGCCGCAGGGTAGGGGGAAGCCCAGTTGCTAAGAAACATGCGTACCCCGGTTCACCAAACCTCCCGTTGCCCTTCTGGGGCCACCCTGCCCACCCATGCTGTGTGCAGAAGGGGGGGCAGTGAGGAGCAGCGGGCTGGCATTAGGTGGCCGCAGCTTCACATGCTGGCACCAGGGGCAGCCCCTCCTGGGTGGGGTATGAAAGACGGATAGTACAGTGCCCAGGAGAACCTCTTCTTCATCCAGGGCACCTGAGGCTCCCCGCCACCCACCCCCCACCCAGGTGGGAGAAGGCCCTGCCCACCAGTGCCCAGGGCTGTGGGTACAGCATGGGGGCTGCCTTCCCAGGCCACTGTGGGAGGTGGAGGGTGTGGGGGCTAGGGCCAGGGCGGGGGCACGTTCTGCTTCAGAGCCTTTGCCCCTGGGAAGAGTGATGCCTGGCTGGTCCCAGAGCCTGTGCTGAGCTTTCCCGCAAGAGCAAGACCTCAGGTGACTTCGGTTGGAGGTTTATGGCCCAATCTCTAGAAGCTGGACCAACAGGTGGCCAAGGGGGGTCCTGGTGGGTGGGGAGTCAGGAGCCCCCTCCCGGCTCATAGGCTCCTGTGGGGGAAGCACAGACCTGCAAATGCAGTGGTCCTCTGCCTGCCCGGCCGTTCAGAGCTCGTGGAGGACACTCCTGGCACCTCATCCCCAGCTGTAATGCGCGTGGTTCTGATCCAGCTGATGTTGCCGGACCTCTCTTGTGAAGGGACAAGCCGTGACTTGGTGCCAAGTGCGGGTGGGATGCGTTGTTGGCCTGCGTCCCAGTCAGGGAAGGTCAGGGAAGATCCTTGAAGAAAGAATTCTATGTCCCAAAGCAAATGGTCAGCCCGTCGATCTGGTGTCTGTGGTCCTTCCACACGTGCCGTCATGTTGATACTGAAAGATGAAAAAAAGTTAACTTTTTTATTACCCAGGCGAGGCATGTTCACTGTAGATAAGCTAGAGAAGTAAAAGCCCCCCAAACAAAAGATTTTACAGTGCACCCCGTCCCTCCCCGGGAGAGTGGCTGTGACTGGTCTGCGTGGCCCCTTTCCGTGGCTTGCTTGCCGAGGTGCACGTGTGGTCACATGGGTGCGATTTGAAATCCAAGCTGGGTTCTGCCAAACATCCTGGTCTGTAGCCCGTTCCCCAAAGAACATAACTATTCTTTTTTAAAGGGAAGTGAAATGCACTTACCATAAAATTAAGCTCTTTACGGTGTACCGTGCAGTGGCACGTGGCATATTCACGATGTTCTGTAATTATCTCCCGTCTGGTCCCAGAACATGTCCACCACCCCTCGAGGAGTCCCCAGGACACGAAGCAGTCGGTCGTTGCCTGGTTTCAGGGCCTGCCCCCCTGTGCCCACTGCCTGGGTGGGGCCAGCAGCCTCTGGTGCTCCCCGAGGGGCAGCCGTGGCCCTGACAGACGCGGTGCTGAGGGGCAGGGGTAATTGGTCGGGGGAGCCCGTGGAACTGACCGCTCTGCTGTCTGCCACAGCTGCAGTGGGGCCTTCGTGGGCCAGCGATGCCAGGCGCACAGCCCCTGCCTCAGCGCACCCTGCAAGAACGGTGGGACGTGCCATGTGGTGGACCGTAGTGGTGGTGTGGACTACACCTGCAGCTGCCGCCTGGGCTTCTCCGGGCCCCTCTGCCTGACACCCCAAGACAACGCCTGCCTCGCCAATCCCTGCCGCAACGGTGGCACCTGCGACCTGCTGACACTCACGGAATACAAGTGCCGCTGTCCCCCGGGCTGGTCAGGTAAGGGACCCTCAGCCAGGCCGTCCCCCCCGCTGCCCACGGAACGTGATGTGTGGCAGATGCCCGGCCCCTGTCTGTGGCTGGGAGAGGGTCCTAGGCTATCCTTAGGCCGTAGGAGTCTGTGGTCCAGAAATAGCTCCGAGCGTCCACCCTAGAGCCCCCATGTCCCTTCCAGCTCTGGAGTTGTCTGGTTTTGGCTGCCCTACTCCAGGGCCCCCACCCCTCCCTGCCTCTGGGAAAAGGGACACCCCACCTTCCGTCTAGGAGTGCAGAGGCCCTCTTCAGGAGCTGGGGTGCTGCAGTGCAGTTTTTCGGAGTGTGGGTTCCGAGGGCAGACAGGCTGGGTCAGATCTGGGCCCACCTTCGCACTCCGGTGTGTATCCTGGGAGGGCTGGTTACTCAGCCTCTCAGAACTGCAGTCCCTTGCCTGCAGAAAGACGGCTGTGTCCTGTGGTGGGATCCTGAGGATTAAAGAGATGATGGGTCCATTCCAGGCTGTCACCTCCCTGGTGCTCGGCGGGAGGCCCCGGCTGCAGGGCCCAGGGTGGCCGGCATGACACTTTCATCCCCCTCACCCACCAGGAAAGACGTGCCAGCAGGCTGACCCATGCGCTTCTAATCCCTGTGCCAATGGTGGCCAGTGTCTGCCCTTCGAGTCCTCGTACATCTGTGGCTGTCCGTCCGGCTTCCACGGCCCCACCTGCAGGCAGGACGTGAATGAATGTAGCCAGAACCCTGGGCCCTGCCAGAACGGCGGCACCTGCCTCAACGAGGTTGGCTCCTACCGCTGTGCCTGTCGGGCCACCCACACTGGCCGCCTCTGCGAGCTGCCCTACGTGCCCTGCAGCCCCTCCCCCTGCCAGAATGGGGGGACCTGCCGCCCCACCGGGGACACCACCCACGAATGCGCCTGTCTGCCAGGTACTGCTGATGGCTGGCCCCGAGGAAGGGCCAGGCGTGTGGGGATGAGGTGTCCAGTGTGGAGGAGTGTGGGGTGCCTGGGGGGGCAGGATGGGCTGTGTGACCCTGGGTATCACATGGGGGGAGGCTGGGTCTGGACTAAGGAAGAGTTTTAGGCCTGTGTAGCACCAGGAGCCACCCCTAACCCCCACCCGCCCACTTCGAGGTGGGGTCTTTCGTGACTGGACAGCTGGGTCCATGACCCCCAGGGCTCCTCCACTGTGCCAGGGACCCAGGGCCTTGCAGCCCCCAGGAGTGGCTCCTCAGTGAGGAGTGGCCCTGGGCGAGTCTGGCTGAGGGGCCTCCTTGGGCATTCCCTCCTGAGGCAGCCTCTGGGACCGTGTCCCTGCCCTGAGCCTCCTGGGGTGGCAGGCACTAGCCTGCTTCCAGCCGCTCGGGAGTCCCCCTTGTCTTGAGTTTTCTAGAACCCACCTAAAAGTTGCAAAACTCCCTCCCACCACTGGCTGCAGGGAGTACCCGCACCTGTTCAAGCTGGGGCTTCCCCCGTTTCCTGGGTGGGGCCTGGCCGAGGCTGGCACCGTCACTTCCCGCAGCATTGGCCTTTCCCTTCCTCCTGTCCCCGCTTATCACCTGTGAGTGGGGTGGGGGTGACGGCAGGCGCAGCCCCCCTCTCCCGCCCACTGTCCCTCCAGCAGCTCCATTGTCTTGTCGTCCATACTGGTCTTCCCTCAATAGTTTTTGTTTGAGTAAATTTTGTTGCTGATGATCTAAAAATAATAATGACGAGGTTTGAAACCTCTTAAGTCTGTCAGCAGCACTCCATGGTGGGGAGGGGGCGAGAAAGGGGAATTGGTGGGGTGTGGGTACTGGTGGGGCACATGGCCTGCTGGCCTTGGGGTGACGAGGATTACCTTCGCCCCCATGCATCCCTGGCTAGCCCGGCCCGGCTCCTGCAAAGGGGAAGTGCTCTTCTTGCCTCTGGGATCCGGGGCCCTGTCACCACAGCCATGCCTCTGCGTGCAGACAGACGCCAGGCGCGTGCATTTCCTGCACGTCACTGGGTACTCCCCTCGCCACCCGTCTGCCGAGAGCTGCTGGCTGCTCAGCAGTCTCTGGAGAGCTGAGGGCTAAGCCCTCTGGCCAGGCCTGCCCCAGACTCTTAAGTTCAAATGCTTTCTTGGTGGCTATGTGACCTTGAGCCCGGGACTCCCCCATGTGTCGTGGAGCCTTGGTGAGGACTAGGGGAGGGGGGATGGGTGCGTAGGGCCCCCACCAGCGCACTCTCCATGCTTGGAGCTGGTGTGTGCTGGCCCTGCCTGGGGGTGGGGTGGGCTGAGCACCTCCTGGAGAGGCTGAGCCTCCTACAGCATAAGTAGGAACCGGAGGAGCATGGTCTCTGCGCTCTGATTTTGGGGTACTCCCCAGACCACTCTGATTTGCATTTTGGATTTTCCTGGCCTCCTGCTTTTGTTCCAGGGCAGCTGGGGTGGGGGGCTCGGTCTCCAAGGGCAGGGGGTTCAAAGGCCCCTGGGAGGGGTATTAATTAACAACTGGCTGCAGGTTTGCCCATTGTCGGACACGCCTTCCTGGGTTGATCATTGACCCACTGGTCGCTGAGTGGATTAATAGCTGGCACACAGCAGGTCTGCCCCAGGCTGGGGAGGGGGTGGCCCCCGCACATTCATCCCTGGGACTGCCCACCTGCTCCTGTCTCCACCAGTTCCCAGCTTGGCAGCCTCCCCAGCCCCCATGCAGCTCCCGTTCGATGGGGGCACCCATGGCCGAGCACCCCCAGCACAGTGCCTGGCCCACGGGCAGTGCCCAGTTATGAGAACTCTGTGCCACAGAGGGGTTTCCGCGACAGACCCTGGGGACCTGTGTGCATGAGTCCCCGTCTGTCTAGCGCCCTTTGCAAAATGATTCCTCTGAGAGGACCATGCCACCTGTGGGCTCTGGAGTGGGGTGCCTGGTCACAGGAGTGGGACTGAAAGGACCCCGAGGCAATGGGCACTGCAGGATGAGGGCCTTGGCTCGTGCCGCTTGACCCTGCAGGAGGGCTGACTGGGCCCTGGCTCCTCTTGCTGCAGGGTTTACTGGCCAGAACTGTGAAGAAAATATTGACGACTGTCCGGGAAACAGGTGCCAGAACGGGGGCACCTGTGTGGATGGGGTGAACACCTACAACTGCCGCTGCCCGCCGGAGTGGACAGGCATGTACACGGGGAAGCAGCGGGGGTGGTGGTCAGGGGCCCGGAGCCCGGTCCAGGCCAGGAGGGATAGTGTGACCCGGGCGATGGGGAGCCCCACCCCAGTGGTCAGCACACATGTGGCATCGGCTGGTCTGTGTGGGCCGTTTGCAGCCTGGCCCTAGGCAGCCCCGTGCCAGAATCGAGTCCCCAGGTTTGAGCCGAGCTTGCTGGGCATGACACAGTCTGACACAGACCCTGACCTTGGGGGGCTCGCTGTCTGACAGGGGTGATAGACAGGCATGGACCCCAACGCACCTATGTGCACACTTAGAGCAGGGAGATGAAAAAGCCCCTCTGGTACCATGGGTTCAGGGGAAGAAGCGATTCTGCCTGGCGATGGGTGGACGAGTGCTCCCAGGAAGGCTTCCTAGAGGTGGTGGACCCGGCATCTGGTGGGGTGAGGGTGTCAGCCTGCATTGGAGGGGTCTGGAGGCAGCTGCCCGGCCCAACGGTCCTGATGCCACCACAGGCCAGTATTGCACCAAGGACATGGACGAGTGCCAGCTGATGCCCAACGCCTGCCAGAATGGTGGGACGTGCCACAACTCCCACGGCGGCTACAACTGCGTGTGCGTCAACGGCTGGACGGGTGAGGATTGCAGCGAGAACATCGACGACTGTGCCAGTGCCGCCTGCTTCCACGGCGCCACCTGCCACGACCGCGTGGCCTCCTTCTACTGCGAGTGTCCCCACGGCCGCACAGGTGAGGGGGCAGGTTCTGGTGCTTTTCGCTGCCCTTGACGGAGGCCCCAGGGCCAGGCGGGAACGAGGGTGACGCCTGCCTCAGTGGGCTCTCTTGGGCCAGGCCTCGCCTGCATGACCTTGCTCGGATCACAGACTGGCTTTTCAGACCCCCAAGGATAACGCGGGAGGGGTTTTTCTGGAGTGCAGAAGGGCAGCGGTGTCCTCAGTCAGGCCTGCTGGCCCATCCACAGCTCTCTCGACAGCGTCGCAGTAGGAGGCCCCTCCCTGAGGAGTTTGGGTTGGGGTGGAGCCAGCTGTGGGCAGCTGGCCATTCGCAGGCCGGGAAGGGTCCATGCCCTACTGACCACGAAGCCCTGCCCAGGTCTGCTGTGCCACCTCAATGACGCATGCATCAGCAACCCCTGCAACGAGGGCTCCAACTGTGATACCAACCCTGTCAACGGCAAGGCCATTTGCACCTGTCCCTCCGGGTACACGGGGCCAGCCTGCATCCAGGACGTGGACGAGTGCGCGCTGGGTATGAAACAGGCGGGGGGCCAGACGGGCACAGGGATCTGGTGAAAGTAGACTCTGCCCTCAGAGGGTCCCCAGTCTGGTGGGAAGGCGGGCAGGCCCGTGTGTGCCAGACACCGGGGTGCCGGGAGCAGCCTCTCACCGTGCTGTACCCCCAGGTGCCAACCCCTGTGAGCACAAAGGCAAGTGCATCAACACACTGGGCTCCTTTGAGTGCCAGTGTCTGCAAGGCTACACCGGTCCTCGCTGTGAGATCGATGTCAACGAATGCGTCTCAAACCCATGTCAGAACGACGCCACCTGCCTAGACCAGATCGGAGAGTTCCAGTGCATCTGCATGCCCGGTGCGTGGGGCCTGCCTGACGGGAAACCGAGTCAGGCCAGACCGCCCCTGGGAGCACCCCCAGCCTCCACGCCCATCAGGCCACAGCCTCTGCCAGTATCTGGGGAAACCGAGGGGGGCCAGGCCTGGAGGGCATGGCAGAGAGTGGGGCCAGAGTGGGTGGGTGGGCCGCAGGAATAGGTGTAGAGGGTGCCGGGCAGTATGCTGTCAAGGGCTGGAGCTGGGCCTCGCTTTCTGTGCCCAGAGCCAGCCCAACAGGGCTGTGGTGAGGTCGCCAAGACCATGCGTGGTGCTGAGCTCTCTGCCTGCCCCCCCGCAGGTTATGAGGGTGTGCACTGCGAGGTGAACAGAGACGAGTGTGCCAGTAGCCCCTGCCTCCAGAATGGCCGCTGCCTGGACAAAATCAATGAGTTCCTGTGCGAGTGTCCCACAGGTGAGGCCTGGCCCCCCGGGCTGTCCCCCACACGCTCCCTCTGGCAGAGGTGGGCCAGGAGCCCTGATGCCGCGCCGTGGGTGGTCTCCGCCCAGGCCCAGGCCTCATCCTGCAGGAGCCCCTCCTGTCCTTCCTACTGGGGGCCCGGGCTGCAGGGTGAGCCCTGCACCTCCGGAGTGGAGGCGGTGTTTTCAGGCTTCTCCCAACGTGCAAGGCCAGGCTGGGCAGGGGTATTGGCCCTTCATCTCCTGGGTGTGCTCGCCCCAAGGTTGGGGGAATCCAGGGCCCAGAGATTGTCCTCCTGGCTGCTGGGGTTTCCCTGGAGGGAAGGGTACCCTGGGAGCAGCTGTGAGCTCCCCGAACTCCTGAGGGGCTTGGGCGGGGAAGACACCAGTCTGGCTCTCTGAGAGGTCATGGCTAGGGGGAGCCAGCCTGCAGTGGACACGATGGCTGGGAGGGCTTGAGGCCCCCACCCCCCACCACCACTGAGGGGGGGAGTCTGTCCCAGGGAAGCGTTGCGGGTCAGAGCCTTGGGTCTCCTGAGATGTAAATCAGCCATCCCAGACTCCGAGCAGGGAACCCCATTCTCTATGTGACTGGCCTGCAACCGCAGTCAGTCTGGGGACAGGCCCTTCTATGAAGGCACCGGGAGGGGTTTGACCTGAAGCTTGGTAGCCAAAAGGGTGAGGAGAAGAGAAATCTTGGAGGAGGGGGTCGTTGGATGAGCCCTGGCCAAAGCGCGCTCAGGAGCTCATGTCCGGCGTTCCCTGCTCCGGTTCTTCTGGGGCTTGGCTGCAGGGCCGTGGTGCCCGCCTCATCTGACAGCCGCCCCTCTCCTGGACTGCAGGCTTCACTGGGAGCCTGTGCCAGTATGATGTGGACGAGTGTGCGAGCACACCCTGCAAGAATGGCGCCAAGTGCCTGGACGGGCCCAACACCTACACCTGCATGTGCACAGAAGGTGAGCCGAACAGAGGGAGGAAAAGCAGGTGTACAGGGTCCAGCAGCGCGGGCAGTCAGCAGCCTGGGCCAGCGAGGTGACAGTGTGGGGCCCGTCGTCCAGGGGCCAAGAGCACAGCTCAGCTCTGACCCCAGCAGTGGAGGGTGTCTCAATAAAAGACAAACCCTCAGTCCTCCCAGGTGGGAGCAAGTGACCTGGGTCTGGTGGTGGAGTCCTGGGGCAGGGGATGGCCTCGTGGGCGGGAGCAGCTGCCCTGAGCCCCTGCCTTTGCCCGGCAGGCTACACGGGGCCCCACTGCGAGGTGGACATTGATGAGTGCGACCCCGACCCCTGCCACTACGGCTCCTGCAAGGATGGTGTCGCTACCTTCACCTGCCTGTGCCAGCCGGGCTACACGGGCCACCATTGTGAGACCAACATCAACGAGTGCCACAGCCAGCCCTGCCGCCATGGGGGCACCTGCCAGGACCGTGACAACGCCTACCTCTGTCTCTGCCTCAAGGGGACCACAGGTGCCTGGCCCGGCTGAACGGAGGGGGGTTCGGGGATTGGGGCGCTCAGGAGTTGACCACCACATGCCCGTACCCCCCAGGACCCAACTGTGAAATCAACCTGGACGACTGTGCCAGCAACCCCTGTGACTCGGGCACGTGTCTGGACAAGATTGACGGCTACGAGTGTGCATGTGAACCGGGCTACACAGGTGAGCAGAGGTCAGGGACTGGCAGGGCTCTGTGCCCCCCTCCCCTCCCCCACCTAACCACAGGGGCTAAGGCTGTGCTCAGAGGTCAAGGTCAGTGATGGCCCCAGGGTCCTGGATGGGCCAGGTCTGGGTGAGCCCCAGGGTGGGATGGTGCAGGCCACTGCCCAGGGCTACCTGGCAATGATATCTGCAGGGTGAGGCCCAAATTCAGCCAGCCTAGGAAAGCCACTGTGTACCCCATGGCCACCAGCTGGCCGCGGCTGACAGCAGCAGAGACCATGGGAGGACACGGGCGTCCTCGAGCCGCTGGTCCCCAGCTCCAAGCTGGCCCAGCAGGCCGAGAGCAGAGCCAGGCTCGGGGCACACGCTGAGCCCTTGAGCAAGTCCCGGCTTCTGAGCCTCCGGTGCCTGTGCTTCGGGACAGTGCAGGCTGTGCCCCCGAGGCTGCTGGGAGGGTGCCTTGCATGAGTGCCCAGGCTGGCTCGTGCTGCGCTCACACATGGGACACTGTTGTGTCAAGCGCCTTCTCACCTGGTTTACACCACAGAAGGACACGGGTTGAGGGGTTGGTTATCATCCCGGTTTAACGGGCAAACTGAGGCTCAGAGAGGCCAGAACCTGCTCCCAAGACCCCTCATCCTTTTCTGGGGGGTCACAGGTGTGGGAGCTGAGCCCTCTACCTCCCCCTCCCCACCTGCCCACAGGAAGCATGTGCAATATCAACATCGACGAGTGTGCGGGCCACCCCTGCCACAACGGGGGCACCTGCCAGGATGGCATCAACAGCTTTACCTGCCGCTGCCCCGAGGGCTACCACGGCCCCACGTGCCTGTCAGAGGTCAACGAGTGCGACAGCAACCCCTGCATCCACGGGGCCTGCCGGGACAGCCTCAATGGGTATGAGGCTCGGGCACACCCACCCCTCCCTCCATTCCCTGCTCACCTTAGCCCTGCCCCCGGCAGGCGGCCGGTGGGAGCAGGCTGGGTAGGTGCCTGCACACAGCTCCAGACAGGCCGGAAGTGGGCCCTGGGCCAGGTGAGTGGGTGGGCAGCCTCCCCCCAGGACAGGTGTGCTGTCTGCCCCGAGCCCTGGGCTGTGCCTTGGTCACGGGCAGTGCTGGCTTAGGAGGCTTGAGTGAGCCCAGAAACTGGATGGTGCAGCAGCAGCTGCCAGTGTTGCTGTGATTGCTTATTATGAGTTAATGAGAAATGAATGTGTTGTTGGCCGTTGTTCTGGATCCTAAAGCAGCTTCTCAAGTCCATAAAAGTGGGTGGATCATCTTCAGTTGTTCATAACAAGTTCCCTTCAACCACACCTAAGCTTATGCTAATGAGGTGGCTAAGGTAACCTAAGGATGGGGGCTGCTGGGTGCCAGGAACCTACCCTGTGATTAGAGGGTGGGAGGAGGGGGAGGGGCTGGAGGTTGGGTTCCCCAAAGCCAGTGGTTGAACCAGTCAGGCCTGTGCAGCCAGGCCTCTGTGACTGCTCCCTGAAAGGGTTCAGAAGGCTTCCTGATTGGGGACCACATCATGGTGCCAGAGGGTGGCCGCATGGAGAGGGTGTAAACGGTCCATCCCTTGTCCTGTGCACCTTTCATCTGGCTGTTCCTGAGTTTAAGCTTTTATGATAAACCACTAATCACGGAAGTAAACTCTTAACCTGAGTTCTGTGAGCCACTCGAGCAAATTATTGGATTTGAGGAGGGGATGGCGGGAACCTGGTATGGCTGGTGGGTTACAAGTGCAGGGGACACCCTGGGCCTGGTGATTGGCGTCTGACATGGGGCAGTCGTATGGGACCGAGCCCTTAACCTGTGGGTTCTGCGCTGGCTGCAGGTAGCGTCAGAAATGAGCTGTAGGACACCCAGCTGGTGTCCCGACAGCTGGAGAATTAGTTGCTGGGGGGAAACCCAACCCCCATTTGCTCTCAGAAGTATGGGGATACAGAGAAGAATCGAAAGCTTACCTTTCATGTTTGACACCCATTATGTGCCCGGCACTGCTGTCTAGATGGGGCATCGACGTGGGCGGGGCCCCCGTGGCCTCGCTTTGCACAGAGAGGGTAAGCACTCCCGTCAAGGCCACCTAGCCAGCGAATGGGGCACGCCTTCTGGTTACTGCCCTGCGCTGGACGCTGCCCCACATCTGGTGGAAGCAAAGCCTTGCCGCTGTCTTGGGCAGGCTGGGTGCCATTGCCCCACTTCCAAGGACTGTAAGGGTCAGGGCACCGGCGCCTCCCTGTCACCAGAGGAGGAGAGTGGCAGAGCTGGAAGTGCCCACAGCCCAGGCCCACACATCGTGGCCCCCCCTGAGTCGTGGTGTGGTTCCCCCTGCAGGTATAAGTGTGACTGTGACCCTGGGTGGAGTGGGGCCAACTGCGACGTTAACAACAACGAGTGTGAGTCGAACCCCTGCATCAACGGCGGCACCTGCAGGGACATGACCAGCGGCTACGTGTGCACCTGCCGGGAAGGCTTCAGTGGTGAGCGGTGGGCTCCTGGAGCACAGCGCCCCCTCGGGGGTGGGAGGGGGCAGTGCAGAGCACCAACCAGCCAGCACGACCTCCCGCGACACGGTCTGTCTCCCTCCCTGTGAGGAGCCTGCTGCCCGTGCTGCAGCCTGGCTGATGATGGTCCTTCCCTCACTCAGCACAGGCTCTTCCTCCCACCAGATGAGGACGGGCCTGCAGTGGGACCCAGCCTTGGCACCCAGGTGATGGATACCCTGACTGCTGTCCCTCTCTCTCTAGGCCCCAACTGCCAGACCAACATTAACGAGTGCGCATCCAACCCTTGTCTGAACCAGGGCACGTGTATCGATGATGTGGCGGGTTACAAGTGCAACTGCCTGCTGCCCTACACCGGTGAGGGTGGGCCTGTGAGGGTAGGGCGGGGCCTATCTGGTGGGTGGGGCCTACCGGGTGGGGGCGGGGCCTACACAGGAGAGGATAGGCTTATGAAGGTGGGGCGGGGCCTACAGGGTGGGGCGGGCCCCAACCCTATTCTGGACAGCCAGAGGGATGCGGTGGCTGAGTACACAGATGGCCATGGGGTACACAGTGGCCTTCCTAGGCTGGCTGAATTTGGGCCTCACCTTGCAGATATCATTGCCAGATGAACATAAAAATACAGGATGCCCAGGAGAAAATTTTAGTATAAGTGTGTCCCAAATATTTCACTTGGCAAGTCTTTTGAGGCGATGAGAAGATGGAACCCTCGACAGCAGAGCCAGGAGCTGGGCCTGGGCTGTCGGCCTCCATGGCCTAGGTCCGCGCTGCCCCTAGGGCCAGGCCCGAGAGATTCCTTTGATATCAGCCCGTCTTGGTGTAGGGGAACAAAGAGCCCTCTTCTTGCTGAGCAGAGACAGGAGACATTTCCTTGGGTGTCCCGGCCTCTGGTGTTGTCCCAGCCAAGGGGGTCACAGGAATATCCCTTCCCTAGAAGAGATACATATAGAGTTAAACATCAAAAGTCTACAACCATCAGGGCCACCGGGCTCTGCTTGGGGTGGGCTGAGGGTGCTGCCCCTGGGGACAGTAGTGGGCTCTAGAGGTCCTGAGAGGACCCTGCCTGGCTGGGCGGGCAGTGGTAGGGGCCATGCCAGTGGTTCCCATGACATCGGGTGGCCTGTGGCCAGAGCAGTGTTTTCTTTGACCAAAACTAGGGACCTGGATTTTCTCTCCTGCATCAGTGAGGAAACCCCCCTGTGGCCGGCCAGGGGCCTCCACGCCCACACGCACCCGAGTCCCTTTTGGACACGTTGCTATCGGAGGCTGGAGGGCCCGGCGGGGTGGAGCAGGCCTCTGCTGACCTGCTTCCTTTCTACTGCTTCCTGCTTCCCTTCACACAATTGTCGGAAACTCTGGCGAATTTCCTGCCACCCAGGTCACCGTGGAAACCGAAAGAAAGAAAGGCCCTGGAAAATCGCACCAGCAGGCCAGGGAGATAATGGGCGAGGAGGAAGATAACTCTTCCTTGCTTCCTCGGGAATCGGGCCCCACAGGCTGTAAACAGGAAAACTCCTCTGGGCTTTCACAGAGAAAACGTCGCCCTGGTGTGCACATGGCTCTAGCCAAGCTCCCTGCCTTGTCCCAGAGGTCCTCAGACTGCCCTGTGATCCCTGATAAGTAGGACGAGCTCGGGGCCGAGGTTGGCACCTCCCCGGGCAGAGTGGAGGGCTCGTCCCCTGCTGGCACAGCCTTTGTTCAGTGGCCTGTCGTGACGGGCACTTCCTGCCTGTGACATGGCCCCTGGGATTAGCTCCCAGGCCTGCACTTGGTGCAGGGCCCTTTGCTGCCACGAGGCGTGGAGGGTGTGAGGCTGGGAGCAGCTCCGAGGCCCCTGTGATGTGGAGAGCCCGCCAGTCTTTGCTGCGTGGAACTGCTGGTGGGGTGAAGCCAGGCTGTTGTGTGCTGCAGCCTGTGGGGGAGCCGGGCTTTTGTCTGCTTTGTCTTCAGCCCCCAGCTCATGTCCTGACACAGCCAGGAGCTGACACGGGGTCCCAGTGCCGTGCCATTTGCCCCTCCTCAGGGCCAGCCCAGTATGCTCTCATGGTGGAACGACCAACAGGCGGTGGCCACAGTGGCCTCTGTCAAAGCCGCCCTCTGGGCTGGGACTCCCTGCGTCTCACCTCCTGTCCTTCTTCCCTCAGGAGCCACTTGTGAGGTGGTGCTGGCCCCATGTGCCCCCGGCCCCTGCAGAAACGGTGGTGACTGCAAGGCATCTGAGGACTACGAGAGCTTTTCCTGCGTCTGCCCCACAGGCTGGCAGGGTGAGGCCGGCCCGCTCTCTACAGCCCTGGCTTCGGCTGAGTTCCAGGAGGGGCTGGGACAGGGAGGGCGCTCCGGGGGCTCAGGCTGCTCCAGGGCATGAGGTGGTGAGCTCCTGTCTTTGGAGGTGTGCTAGTGGGCTGCAGAGCCACCTGCAGGAGCGGTCCTAGAAGCAGGAACTGACCTTGTCCTTCCTGCCCTGAATTTCTATAACCGCCTGGGCCTGAAACTTGGGGACGGCGAGTTGGAATGCCATTCTTTTCTTTCTGGGACTGAGGAGGCCCCACTCCTGGGTGTAGGGGGGAGAAGCCTGGAGGGGCTCAGCTGACGGCTCCCTGCTCCCCACCCAGGGCAGACCTGTGAGGTCGACATCAACGAGTGCGTGAAGAGCCCGTGCCGCAACAGTGCCTCCTGCCAGAACACCAACGGCAGCTACCGCTGCCACTGCCAGGCCGGCTACACGGGGCGCAACTGCGAGACGGACATCGACGACTGCCGGCCGAGTGAGTGGCCTGGCCAGCCCTGTCCACCCGAGCTGCTCTCAGACCTGTTTCCCTGGTGGGCACAGGGCAGGGAGCTTGTTGGGGTCAGATGGGAGAATGGAGGTGGCAGTGCCTGGGTGCAGGGGTGGTGCCAACAGTGCTAGCCATCACGCCCAAAGAGGCCAAGCCTGGCTCTGTCCAGCTGGGCACGGCTAGGATGGAGCCCAGGGTAGATGCTGCAGGAAGTGCTGGGGATGTGGCACCTGCTTACAGCGCATCACTGCAGGCCTTGCGTAGACTGAGCGAGGTGCTTCCGGGTGGTTCCAGAAGGGTCTGGAGCCAGACTGCCCAGCTTCAAGCCCATCCTGGCATCTCCCAGCCCGATTCTAGTAGCTCCTCCCACAGTACGGCGCCAGCCCCGGTCCAGCATGGCTTACAGGTCCTTGTCACGACCCACGAAGAGCACTCTTTCCCCCCCATACCCCCACCTGCCCCTCAGGCCTGTCCTCCTGTCCCCTCCCAGACCCATGTCACAACGGTGGTTCCTGCACAGACGGCATCAACATGGCCTTCTGCGACTGCCTCCCTGGCTTCCAGGGTGCCTTCTGCGAAGAGGACATCAACGAGTGTGCCAGCAGCCCTTGTCGTAATGGCGCCAACTGCACCGACTGTGTGGCCAGCTACACGTGCACCTGCCCCACAGGCTTTAGCGGAATCCACTGTGAGAACAACACGCCCGACTGCACAGAGAGGTGGGTGGGGCTGCGGCCCATGGGAGTGGGGGGCGGGGTGCTGTGCATAGGGGCGCAGGCCTGGGGCTGAGGCAGGGAGAGGACCGGGTCACAGGAACCATGCACAGTGTGTGGCAACTGCACACCAACCAGGTGTCCCCCTGGTCGCACTCAGTGCTAGTTGACTTGAGTCAGATGTTGTTCGTTGGTTGCAGTGTTCCTCCTAGAAGGGCCAATGTCCATTGCCAGGATGAGAACCAGGAACCCTGGTAGTTTATTCCAAAGAATTGGCGTGCCTCCTTTCGGACAGGAGCACTTTGTAACCCATCTGGTTTCCTTTTTTGCCTTGGCTGCCAGGAAACTCAGCATTAAATGCCATTCTCATCCCTGTTTTCTGACATGGTTATCTCCCACATTGTCTAATCTCCCTCATTTGTATTTTAACCTGTGTGTGTTGTAAAGCTTCTCTCAGGATGAGTTATAAGGAAGCAAAGGAAGAGGGCTTGAGAGTCTGAGGTCCCTGGCCCTGTGCTAGGAGCCTCCTGGAGCTCCTGTTGGACTCCCTGAGGTCAGCCAGGCTGCTTCTGGCCTGTTCTGGCCATCAAGCCTCTTTGGATATGGTCGGAGCCAAGGGGAGATGCCAGTGGAGGTGCCTGCTCAGCCAGGGTCCCGTGCCCCCAGTCACCCTCCTCCCCTGCTACCTGCCCACCTCCAGCTCCTGCTTCAATGGTGGCACCTGCGTGGATGGCATCAACTCTTTCACCTGCCTGTGTCCACCTGGCTTCACGGGCAGCTATTGCCAGCACGACGTCAATGAGTGTGACTCGCGTCCCTGCCTGCACGGTGGCACCTGCCAAGATAGCTATGGCACCTACAAGTGCACCTGCCCACAGGGCTACACTGGCCTCAACTGCCAGGTGAGTGAGTAGGCTGCAGGGTGCCCGGCAGGAGGTGGCCAAGGTGCGGGCACCAGCACATGGCACATTATAGCAGCCTCCCTGCTGGGCTTGCTCAAATCAGCCGAGTAGAGAAGAGCCTGGCTCAGAGGGCGGGGCGGGGGTGGCCTCGGTCATATGCTCCTGGGGGTCTGGATTGCCAGCCTGGTCCCAGCCCTGGGCTGTGCTGCCACCCAAGGAATTGAAGGTGGGGGATGGGGCGGCCCTCCAGGGCAGGTTGCAGAGGTTTATGGAGTGAGTGCAAAGACTGGATAATTTGGGGAAAGACTTAAAAACCAGTGTTTTTACAGAAAATGTGTGAAAGCTTTAGAGATTAATGTTCATTGAAGGTTTTTACATAACACGTTAATTACAAAAAAATTTCCAACAAAGTTGTTTACTGCTGAAGAAAAATCTTCCTTCAAGGAAAGACGGCTGGCGGTCTGGATTTGCTGAGGGCCCAGAGAGAGAGAACCCCCAGCCTCAGCTGCCCCCAACCAGCGGGGAGCTCGTGGGGCCTCAGTGTCCACTTCTGGAGGATGGTGTCACAGCCCCCCTGGGGCGTGAGGGTCTGTGGCGGACCTGTGTTCCACACAGCGGGGTGGGATGCAGCCTGTGGGCCTGGGTGGGGAGTTTGAGATTGCTGGTCCCTGCTGTCCCCAGAACCTTGTACGCTGGTGTGACTCCTCACCCTGTAAGAACGGCGGCAAGTGCTGGCAGACCAACACCCTGTACCGCTGTGAGTGCCACAGTGGCTGGACTGGCCTCTACTGTGACGTGCCCAGCGTTTCCTGCGAGGTGGCCGCATGGCAGCAAGGTAACTGGCTGCGTCCCTCCCTGGCCCGTTCTTCCGAGGTCCAAGGCTGACCCCCAGGAGGAAAGCCCAGGCCTCACGCTCCCTTCTGCCACGTCCCCTGCAGGCATCGAAGTGACCAACTTATGCCGGAACGGAGGGCTCTGCATGGACGCAGGCAACACACACCACTGCCGCTGCCAGGCTGGCTACACGGGCAGCTACTGTGAGGACCAGGTTGACGAGTGCTCGCCTAGCCCCTGCCAGAATGGGGCCACCTGCACCGACTACCCTGGCGGCTACTCCTGCGAGGTGGGGACCCATCCTGGGTAAGGGTGTCTGGTTTGAGTGTCATCAAGTGCCAGGCCCTGGGCTGGGAGCCGGAGCAGTAGGGAAGACGGACCCCAACAGATGTGCATACCTTTCATTTCCAAGAAGGGAGGACCAGGGTAATCAGGGAAGACTGCCTGGAGGAGTTGTCTTATGGGGGGGCTAGAAGTGGAAGAATACTGAGAAGTGGGACAGGGTTTCCCTTCCCCCAGGGTTTTCCCTTTAGGCTCATCTGACACCCGCCCTGAGGTCCCCACCTCTATCGCACAGGATAAGGTCTCGCCCCTGCTCTGGGCAGTGACTCTTAGCCTACCAAAGCCCTTCCCAGGGTTGGCTGGACAGGAGTCTTGCTCCAGGTTAGTCAGGAGCGAGGAACCCTAGGCTTCACTAAGCAATAGGGCAGCTTACGTGGCCCCGTCAGCCTGCACAGGGCTGGGGGTCCACACCCTGCTCCCCACTGAGCCACAGCCCCCATCCCTCATCTGTCTCCCAGTGTGTGGCCGGCTACCATGGAGTGAACTGCTCTGAGGAGATCAATGAGTGCCTGTCCCACCCTTGCCAGAACGGGGGGACCTGCATCGACCTTACCAACACATACAAGTGTTCCTGTCCTCGGGGCACACAGGGTAAGGGGCGCTGCACCCAGGGCTGGGGTCCAGGGGAAAGTGTGCAGTCGGGCAGCGCCCTTTGATCGGCCAGAGATGTCCTGGCCCCAGCCGGGATGCAGGTGCAGGGCTGACGGGCGGAGCGCGGCCAGGCCACTGGCAGCTGCCCTCCTCCTGCTTCTCATGAGTGTCTGTGGCCCCGCCCTCACCACTTGTCGGGTGGCGCCCTCTGGAGGGAGCAGGGGCCAGCGTGGGGTCCGCACGGGTCCCTGATGGCACGTGGCCCCTGTAGGTGTACACTGTGAGGTCAACGTGGACGACTGCAGCCCACCCATCGACCCTGTCTCCCGGGGCCCCAAGTGCTTCAACAATGGCACCTGCGTGGACCAGGTGGGCGGCTATAGCTGCACCTGCCTGCCCGGCTTCGTGGGCGAGCGCTGCGAGGGTGACGTCAACGAGTGCCTGTCCAACCCCTGTGACGCCCGCGGCACCCAGAACTGCGTGCAGCGCGTCAACGACTTCCACTGCGAGTGCCGCGCCGGCCACACCGGTGGGTGCAGCGGGCTGGGGGGCTTGGGGCCAGGGGCTGGGCTGGGCGGGCACGCCCTTCACACCCACTTTCGTCCCCAGGGCGCCGCTGTGAGTCTGTCATCAACGGCTGCAAAGGGAAGCCGTGCAAGAATGGGGGCACGTGTGCAGTGGCGTCCAACACCGCCCGCGGGTTCATCTGCAAATGCCCAGCGGTAGGTGCAGCGCCGGGGTGGGCAGTGGGAGGGGGGCTGCCTCACCCCCAAACCCTGTGCAGCCCGCCAGGGTTCTCTGGTCTGCAGGTGGCTGTAGGAGACCACCTGCACACGTGCCTGCTAGAGGGCTCCGCCATGCTCCTTTTCCTTGACTTCATGTCTGTTGTGTCAGTAAACTAGTTGTACAGTGGTTGTAGGTGTACAGAAAACCTGCAGAAAGCAGGGCGTTCCCATCGCCCTCCCCACGCCATTCCCGGGTCCTGTTATTAGCATCTGCAATACACGGTTACTATTGACTGGTTGCTATTGACCAGCCAAACATCAATACGTTGCTGAGGCAAGTCCAGTTTTCCTCAGGGTCACTCCTGGTGCTGGGGGTCGTTCGGGTTCTGACAGCGCACAGTGTGACACATCCACTGTTGGTGTGTGGAGTTCTCAGTGCCTGAAAAATGACCTGTGCTCTGCTTAGGCGTTCTCCCTCCCTCCCATACAGCCCCTGGCAGCCCCAGAGCTTTTTATGTTGACAGACTATCTCTTGAAGTGTCCTACTGTCCCCCCCGGGTGGGTGGGGGCTGCGGTGACACCTCAGAGCCTGGGTGGGGCCCCGTGGTGTCTAGGGAGCCACCCGCCCTGACACCTCCCCACTCCGGCCACCCTCTCCTGGCAGGGCTTCGAGGGCGCCACATGTGAGAACGACGCACGCACCTGCGGCAGCCTGCGGTGCCTGAACGGTGGCACCTGCATCTCGGGCCCGCGCAGCCCCACCTGCCTGTGCCTGGGCCCCTTCACAGGCCCCGAGTGCCAGTTCCCAGCCAGCAGCCCTTGTGTGGGCGGCAACCCCTGCTACAACCAGGGCACATGCGAGCCCACTTCTGAGAGCCCTTTTTACCGCTGTCTGTGTCCTGCCAAGTTCAATGGGCTCCTGTGCCACATCCTGGACTACAGCTTCAGGGGCGGCGTGGGCCTGGACATCACCCCACCGCAGATCGAGGAGGCCTGCGAGCTCCCCGAGTGCCGTGAGGAGGCCAGCAACAAGGTCTGCAGCCTGCGGTGTAACAACCACGCGTGCGGCTGGGACGGCGGCGACTGCTCCCTCAACTTCAACGACCCCTGGCAGAACTGCACGCAGTCTCTGGAGTGCTGGAAGTACTTCAGCAACGGCCACTGCGACAGCCAGTGCAACTCGGCCGGCTGCCTCTTTGATGGCTTCGACTGCCAGCGCGCCGATAGCCAGTGCAAGTAAGGCCGGCAGGGATGGCCATGGCTTGGCACGGGCCCGGGGCTCATGGTGCGGGGAGAGCGGGCGGAGGACAGGCCCCCGAGCTTGAATGCAGGGCAGTGTGGGCCCAGACGGTGGTCGGGGACTCCCCCAGTGCACGTTGTGAGCACATTTCCCTGTGTGTGGCCCGGGGAGGACAGCGGGAGGGCCTGGCGGTGGAGGCAGCCTGAGTGTGACTTGCGCCTGCAGCCCCCTGTATGACCAGTACTGCAAGGACCACTTCAGCGACGGGCACTGCGACCAGGGCTGCAACAGAGCCGAGTGCGAGTGGGACGGGCTGGACTGTGCAGATCACATGCCCGAGCGGTTGGCGGCCGGCACGCTGGTGGTGGTGGTGTTGATGCCGCCGGACCAGCTGCGCAATGGCTCCCTGCATTTCCTGCGGGAGCTCAGCCGCCTGCTGCACACCAACGTGGTCTTCAAGCGCGACGCCAACGGCCGGCAGATGATCTTCCCCTACTATGGCCACGAGGAAGAGCTGCACAAGCACCCCATCAAGCGCTCCGTGGAGGGCTGGGCCGCCCCCAGTGCCCTGCTCGACCAGGTGAAGGATGCACTACTCCCAGCCGGCAGTGGTGGACGCTGGCGCAGGGAGCTGGACCCGATGGACATCCGCGGGTGAGTGAGCCCTGACACACGGCCAGGCCGTTGCCTGACCCCTGGGGCCCTCCCCAGAGTAGGTGCTCTCCCCCCACGTGATGGTAAAAGGGCCGAGGTTCTGACAGGACCCGGGAATTCCGGGCCTGCCACAGGTGAGGGCCACAGGCAGCGTTCCCACCCACCCAGGGCACGTGACCCCAAGGCCCGCGTGCTGGGGCCTGCAGTCAGCTTCCAGGAGAGGATCGGGCCTCTGAGGTCTCTGTCCTGCGGACATAAGCCAAAGGGGTGCTTGTGGCACCCGAGGGAACCACAGGATGGCAGGGTGGGGTGGGGGAGCACTTTGCGGGGTGTCTGATGAGCACCTACTATGTGCCCGGCTCATGCTGGTGCTTGACTTGGGCTGTCAGGGGCACCATCCGCCTCCAGGGCTGTTCCCGTCCACATGCGAGTCCCTGCTGCCCCCCCCTCGAGTTCTTGGAGTACCTATCTCCCCACCCATCGAGATGATGCCACCAGGGCCACAGCTGGTCCCCAGAGGCAGCCTGCCCGTTGAGTGAGAGTGGAGAGGAAGCCTGGCCCACGTGTCTCACCCCGGCCCGTACCCCAGGTCCATCGTCTATCTGGAGATTGACAACCGGCAATGCGTCCAGTCATCTTCTCAATGCTTCCAGAGCGCCACAGACGTGGCCGCATTCCTGGGGGCGCTCGCCTCGCTGGGCAGCCTGAATATCCCCTACAAGATCGAGGCCGTGCAGAGTAAGTGGCAGCCCCCTCGCCCGGCCCGGCCGTCACCCTCAGGAATGGCTGGCTTGCGTTTTAGGGAGAGTCTGCCTGGGAGGGGCTGAGTCCCAATTCCCTCCCCAAAACGCTTGCTCTTTGTGTCACTTACCACCCACGGGTGGGTGCCGTGCCATCCAGAGTTCGGGGAGCTCTTTTCCAGAATTTTCTGCCTGGCACACACCCTCCCTGCCATAGTGACAGCTGCCAGTGAGGCTGGCCCCGGGGACAGGTACATCCGCCAGAAAGGGGTAGCCTTTTCCGCTCCCTACCCGTTCCCCCTGGTTTTTCTTTCTTGGGTATTATTTCAAAATCATTACAGCTTTTTAAAAAGGAGAGAGAGGGGTGGGGGAGAGAGAAGGATTGATCGGTGTCATGTGAAGTGTTGAAGTTTGTATCTCGAAAATCCCCGTAAATCCTTTGTCTTAACAGCTCAGTGCGGGCGCAGCGGTTTCACGTTGGCTAATCCTCCTCCCTTAAAGGGGAGAAAAGTAAAAGCCGCCTCCAGATACTCGGCTGGTGCAGGAGAGAACTTAGCGATAGTTTGCAATTCTGATTAATCGCGTAGAAATGACCTTGTTTTGGGGGGCGGGATGGAGGAGAGCCGGTGAGGAGGCGCCCTGCCGCGGAGCCAGTCCGCTGCCCCCTGGCCGCGTAGGTGCCGCCTGATGCCCGGGCGCCCACCGGCGGCTCCTGTGCCCGCAGGTGAGACGGTGGAGCCACCACCGGCCCCGCCACTGCACTTCATGTATGTGGCTGTGGTTGCCTTCGTCCTGCTCGTCTTTGTGGGCTGCGGGGTGCTGCTGTCTCGAAAGCGTCGGCGGCAGCATGGCCAGCTCTGGTTCCCTGAGGGCTTCAAGGTGTCGGAGGCCAGCAAGAAGAAGCGGCGGGAGCCCCTCGGAGAGGACTCCGTGGGCCTCAAGTTAGTGGACGCTGCCGTGGCTTCTGGGGGGCTTGGGGGAGGCAGGGCCCTGCAGACACATGGCCCCACCTCGCCCACCAAGCGTGGTCGAAGCCCTAGCCTCGGGGAATGTTCCTGGGGAGCCCCCCCCCTTACTCTTGCCCCCCCACCTCCACCCCAGGCCCCTGAAGAACGCCTCGGATGGCGCCCTCATGGATGACAATCAGAACGAGTGGGGCGACGAGGACCTGGAGACCAAGAAGTTCCGGGTGAGTCAGGCGGCCCCAGGGCTTCCCCTGTGTCCCCTTCGCCCCCTCCCTGCCTGCTGTGATGGGGCTTTCCACTCGACCCCCTTCCTTAGTTCGAGGAGCCAGTAGTTCTGCCTGACCTGGATGACCAGACAGACCACCGGCAGTGGACCCAGCAGCACCTGGATGCCGCCGACCTGCGTGCGTCTGCCATGGCCCCCACACCTCCCCAGGGCGAGGCTGAGACCGACTGCATGGACGTCAACGTCCGAGGGCCAGGCAAGTGCCAGGCCAGCCGCCCGCACCGGCCCCGGGGTACTCGGTCAGGGCCGTTCGTCTGCAGCCTGTGCTTCCCTGGCCCCATATCCCACCCGCCTCCCTGCCCTGAGCCCCTGGGGTCAGTGCTTTGGAAGCTGAGCATGGGGACGGGCGGCAAGGTGCTCAGTCCTGAGTCACGGTCACCTGGCTTCTCCTAAGTGACAACTGAGCCCGCGTGGCCCTACTGAAAATTGATTTCTTCTCAACGTCTTTTGAGACATCGAAGGTTGATTTCCTAACTGCATTTTCCCATTGCCTTTTTTCTGGGTGGATTACCAGCAAAAATTGCAGGCAGGTCATAAGCAGAGCCACAGGGGGGCTTCATGGCCCAAGGGTCAGTTGGCAACTGAACTTGGCTTTATCGCTTGGGAAGCTAGGATCGACTTTGGTAGCCCCAGGTGGCACGACCGTGCGTGCAGGCCGCCACAGGCTGGGCCACGCGTGTAGACTGCTGCCTGGTAGCTTGGGGCAGTCGTCACTGCCCGGAGCTGCCACTGGGGCAGGCTTTCTGACAGCCCACCCCTGTCCCTGCCCTCACTGCAGATGGCTTCACGCCCCTCATGATCGCCTCCTGCAGTGGAGGGGGCCTGGAGACGGGGAACAGTGACGAGGAAGAGGACGCGCCGGCCGTCATCTCGGACTTCATTTACCAGGGTGCCAGTCTGCACAACCAGACGGACCGTACGGGTGAGACCGCCCTGCACCTGGCTGCCCGCTACTCACGCTCTGACGCGGCCAAGCGCCTGCTGGAGGCCAGTGCTGACGCCAACATCCAGGACAACATGGGACGCACGCCGCTGCACGCGGCCGTGTCTGCTGACGCACAGGGTGTCTTCCAGGTGGGCAGCTGTGCCATGCGCTCGCCCTCGGCCAGCCCCCCCACTGGCCTTCTCTTCTGGTCTGGGCCGGCAACTCAGTTCACCGGGACCCGGAGCCCTGATCCCCAGCATAGCCTAAGCATGGACAGCTGGTGTCTTTATCTTGAGCCTTTGCTGAGTGAGGTGCATGGCTGGGGAGGCCACTGAACCCCACGCATCCTCCTCAAAGGGAGGCCAGGCTGGAGGCGGTCCAGCAGGAGGCTGAAGAGATCTGCTGGGGGCAGGGCCTTCTCACCCGGACCCATCACGCCTCCCTCCTCCCTCCCAGCTGCAGCCAGAGGCGTAGCCTGTGGCGGTGTGAAGAAGGGTTTAGAGTCTGCCGCTTGCTGCCTGCAACCCTGAGCCTTGACCTTGCTGGGAAGCCCAGGACAAGGGTGGATTTAGAGATTTGGATGCTTGGGTCTCTGGGGATTGTCCCCGATAGAGGCTCATTTTGCAAGCCCCCCACTGGTCCCCTGGCTCTGAGCAGCCCAGCTCTGCACAGATGGGCAGGTGAGCAGCGGGGGAGGGGGCTGTCACTATAGAACCTTTGATTTCATAATTTTTGGCACATTGTCTTTCTATAGAAATTGAGGTTAGCTGAACGAGGACCGTGGGAACGAGTCCCCAGAGGCAAGCTTTAGCTGTTTGCCGTGGCAGCCTTTCTGGCACATAGAGACATAAATTTCCCACAGGCTCTTTGCAGGGACGAGGCTAGTCCTGCACATTGCTTGGCACCCAGGCAGGCAGCATCTGAAAGGCTGCCCACACTCTCCCCTGTGGCTGGGCAGGGATCTGACCCCTGTGTCCTGGGGTGGTGGTGGCAGCCAGGCCTGTGGCGAGGATGAAATGAGGCCACATGGGGTCACCAAGGGGCTGGTCTGTGGGCAGCGTGGCCTGCACTCTGGCCCCGGCCCCTCTGGTAGCAGCTGGTGGGGTCCTACCCTCTCACTCTGTGGTCAATCAGACCCCAGCAGGGACAAAGCCCCCGCTGGGGACCTGTTCCAGATCAGCGCCGAGCCTCCCACCCCCTGTCACCTAGATCCTGATCCGGAACCGAGCCACAGACCTGGACGCCCGCATGCATGACGGCACGACGCCCCTGATCCTGGCCGCCCGCCTGGCCGTGGAGGGCATGCTGGAAGACCTCATCAATTCGCACGCCGACGTCAATGCTGTGGACGACCTGGGTAAGCCAGGCTGTGGCGCAGCCCCCGGGGGACGGCCCGCTGCCGCCCGACCTGCCCCAACCCCCACTCCGCTTCTCCCCCGCAGGCAAGTCCGCCCTGCACTGGGCTGCCGCCGTGAATAACGTGGAGGCCGCCATCGTGCTCCTGAAGAATGGTGCCAACAAAGACATGCAGAACAACAAGGTGGGCTGGGGCACGGCTGGCAGGGCATGGCACCCAGCGCCACTCCTTTCTGACCATGGGTCCCCCAACCAGTGACTGAAACCCTGGGCCTCGGCCTCCTCACCTGTGAAATCCGGGCGAGAACTGGGCACAGACGAGACCCCGTAGCGTGGTGCCTGGGCGTCGTTAGCACCCCTTGCTTCACTGGACCTGTTCTTACTGGTCGCCTCCCAAGCACAGGAAAACACAGGGCTGTCACCACAGCAGGACATAGTGCAGTGAATAGTGGGGTGGCAGCTGTCCTGTGTGTCCCTGTCTATGACCTGGACCTCACCTTCCCCCCTCGGCTATCACCGGGCAGGGAGACCCAGATGGTGCAGGTGGAGCCAGAATGCTGGTGGGTGTTGGGGCCTGGGGCACTGTGTGGCCCCCACACGTAAATATGAGTGGCTGCCTTGCTGCATGTGACCCCACACCCCCAGCCTTTCTATCCCCCACTTTCATGGTCTCCCCGGAGGCTAAGGAAGCCCCTCATGTCCTGAGCCTGCACAGGGCTCCTCTGGGTCCTTGGCACAGAAGCGCAGGCACCCCACCCCCTGCTGTCCCCCTGATCTGCGCTGTGTTTCAAGCTGAGGCCTCCATCCTGGGTGAGGGGTCACAGCAGGCAGTGGGCACTGGGGCTCCTGAGTCCTCGGCAGGCCAAGGCTTGATCTCAACCACCTCCTGCTGGGGAGACTGAACCTCAGACACAGGGACCGGTCACAGGGCATCGGGCCACTACCAGGGCCTTGTGTGTGCCTGGCGGGCACCATCAGGCTTTACTTCCACATAGCAGCCTGGCAGGGACACGCGGCATGTCCACTGTACAGACAACAAAGCTGAGACCCAGGGAAGAACGTAAGATGTCAGGGTCACTGGGGGAACATTTGAGGGGGGACTCCCACCCTGCTGCCCACAGATACACTTCAGGCATCCTCAAGCCCCTGAAATTGCTGCAGCATTTGCGTCTGCAGTTTTAGAGGGAGGAGGACAGGCCACAGTTTGTTAGATTTCCTGTGAGGGACCCCCACAAAGGGACCCCCCCCACCCCTGGGTTTAGAATATGGGATCCCACAGACTCACCTCTGGGTGAGTCTCAGATGATGTATTTGAGGCTTTTTTTTTTTTTAGAAAGACTTAATCGGGCCAGGTAGCAGGAGCACGCGGGGGGGGGGGGTCAAAGGCTCTCCCCCCGCCCCAGTGGTGGGGTGGGGGCGTCAAACCGCAGGCCCCCCTAGCAGTGGGGCATCGGTGAGGGTGACGCGTCTGCCTGTGCCCGTGTCCCCAGGAGGAGACGCCTCTGTTCCTGGCCGCCCGGGAGGGCAGCTACGAGACCGCCAAGGTGCTGCTGGACCACCTGGCCAACCGGGACATCACCGACCACATGGACCGCCTGCCCCGCGACATTGCGCAGGAGCGGATGCACCACGACATCCTGCGGCTGCTGGATGAGCACAGCCTGGTGCGCAGCCCTGCGCTGCACGGCGCCAGCCTGGGGGGCGCGCCCACCCTGTCCCCCCCGCTCTGCTCGCCCAACGGCTACCTGGGCAACCTCAAGCCAGCCGTGCAGGGCAAAAAGGCCCGCAAGCCCAGTACCAAGGGCCTGGCTGGGGGTGGCAAGGAGGCCAGGGACCTCAAAGCACGGAGGAAGAAGTCCCAGGACGGCAAGGGCTGCCTGCTGGACAGTGCGAGCGTGCTGTCACCTGTGGACTCCCTCGAGTCACCCCACGGCTACCTGTCGGACGTGGCCTCGCCACCCCTCCTGCCCTCCCCTTTCCAGCAGTCTCCTTCTATGCCCCTCAACCACCTGCCTGGCATGCCTGATACCCACCTGGGCATCAGTCACCTGAGTGTGGCAGCCAAGCCCGAGATGGCAGCGCTGGGCGGGGGTGGCCGGCTGGCCTTTGAAGCGGGGCCGCCACGCCTCTCCCATCTGCCTGTGGCTTCCAGCACCAGCACAGTCCTGGGTACTGGCGGTGGCAGCGGGGCCATGAATTTCACCGTGGGTGGGACCACGGGCTTGAATGGCCAGTGCGAGTGGCTGTCGCGGCTGCAGAACGGCCTGGTGCCAAACCAGTACAACCCACTGCGAGGGAGTGTGGCCCCGGGCACACTGAGTACACAGGCCCCGGCCCTCCAGCACGGCATGATGGGCCCACTGCACGGCGGCCTCTCTGCCAGTGCCCTATCCCAGATGCTGAGCTACCAGGCCCTGCCCAACACGCGGCTGGCCACCCAGCCTCACCTGGTGCAGACCCAGCAGGTGCAGCAGCCGCCCAGCATCCAGCCACACCTGGTGAGCTCAGCCGCCAATGGCCACATGAGCCGGAGCTTCATGGGCGGGGAGCCAAGCCAGGCCGATGTGCAGCCGCTGGGCCCCAGCGGCCTAGCCGTGCATACCATCCTGCCACAAGACAGCCAGGTCCTGCCCACCTCGCTGCCATCCTCCCTGGTCCCACCCATGACCACTGCCCAGTTCCTGACGCCGCCCTCGCAGCACAGCTACTCCTCCTCGCCCGTGGACAACACCCCCAGCCACCAGCTGCAGGTGCCCGAGCACCCCTTCCTCACCCCGTCCCCCGAGTCTCCCGACCAGTGGTCCAGCTCATCCCCGCATTCCAACATCTCCGATTGGTCCGAGGGCATCTCCAGCCCGCCCACCAGCATGCAGTCCCAGATCTCCCACATTCCGGAGGCGTTCAAGTAAATAGCCGCCCGCCCGGCACGGCGCTTCCTTTCCCAGGCTCTGCTGGGGCGCTGGCTCGTGTGCCCCACGGAGGCCGGGCCGACCAAAGGAGCTTTTATAAAAAGACACATGTTTTTATACAAAATAAGAGGACCTGGATTCAAAAAATTTTTTTTTTAGTATTTATTTATGTACTTTTATTTTACATGGAAACACTGCCTTTTTATTTATATGTACTGTTTTCTATGGCACCAGCTAGAAATTTTTATCTGTACCAGGAAAATAAACTAGTTCTCAATCATAATTTTCCTACTTAGGATGAAGATTGTTACGTATCTGTAAAAAAAATATAAAACAAAGATTCATGATTTATAAATGCCATTTATTTATTGATTTCTTTTTTTCAAAATCCAAAAAGAACTGATGTCGGAGAAGGGAGGTTTGAGCCAGCACCATCCCAAAACCTCCTGGGTGCCTCGGGCAGTGCAAACCCCCACACCCCCTCCCAGCATCTAGAGATGAAGCGGCAAAACCTTCACATCTTTGGGACATGGGTTAATTTGCATCTAACAAACGAAAGTAAAATGTAAAGTGATGTGGTTTATGCATTTGGTTGCTTGTTAGTGATTTTTTGGAAAGCGTGCTTTCAGCAATGTGTTTTTGGTGTCCTGAGAGTACATTCGTGGTACCAATCATGAATCTTTGTTTCAGGTTCAGTGTTATGTAGTTGTTCGTTGGTCTTGCCAATTCTTGTTCCATTTGGAAGTTCTTCTGCTCCCTGCCCCCAGTCCTTGATGTTTAAGCAAGGAGCCAGGTGTGGCTGTGTGGTACCCACCTTGGCCCTGCGTGGAGGAATCCTACCCTTTTGTGGGGCAAGACTGCCTGGGCTGGCCCGCCGGAGGCACAGCACCTTCCAGGATCAGCAGAAGGTGGACTGGCACGACCAGGGCGTGGGCTCAGCCCCAGGGCCCCAACCGCTGATGGGCCCCGTTTTTGTAGAGGAGACTTGTGAGAGCAACCTGCATTGAGGTTCTGGGAAAACATGGTTGTGTCTGGCCTTGGTGTAGGGAGGCCACTCTTCTGGGGGCCTGGTGGGGCTCAATGGGGTGCAGCCGAGGCGGTCGGCTGGGGGCGACAGGAGCCTGCTCGAGGGCCACCCCTCCTGGTTTAGGGGGGCCAAGCCCCGGAGGAGGAGCAGATTCTTGCAATATCAAGTATAGCCTGTGGCAAAATAAATGTAAATACATTTTTAAAGGTGGATTTTGTTTAAAAAATCTGAATGAACAAGTCTGTCAAGGGTCACGCTGATGAGGGGTGTCAGAACGGGGCTCTGCTCACAACCCAGGCCTCGCAACCTGCCGTGCCGACACCAAGATCGTAGCTCCTAGGAGCGGCCCCGGGGAGGCCGCCTGCTCGCTCGGGCAGGTGTCCACCTCCCAGGGCGGCTTCTCCGGCCTCGCCGGGGCCAGTATTGTGCCATCCCTCATGGGTATGACCAGACATATCCTAAGATGTTGATTCTTACTGTGTTTTATAAAATAGAGTGTAGTTTACAGGAAAAGGAACTTTTTTTAAAAAGTTAACTACATGTAAAACTGTAGAGGATAAAAATGATGTATTTTTTTTTCATCTTTTTTTGTTAACTGATTTGCAATAAAAATGATGCTGATGGCCATCCAGATTTTGCAAAACTTGGCTGTGGTGGCTCCCTTTCTGGGAGGGTGGGAGGGAGGCACTAGCTCTTCTGCTCGTTCTGGTGGAGAGAGACCACCCAGCCCTGGCCGGCGGGGTACGAGGGGGCGCTGCGGCCGTGCTGCCTTTTCAGTTCTACTATCCCTGCATCTGCCAGGGCCAGCCTACCACTCCATCCCTCTGCAGAGGCGAAGATGCTGCAGAGCGCAGGGTACGGACAGCCCATTACCTGGGACTCACATCTCTGAGGTGACACCAGGTTCCAAGCTCTCCCATCTTCTGGGCCATTTACCCAGCCTGGGGGTGGTGGGCAGGAGGGCCCTCCAGACCCTGTCAGGAGGGCAGAGGCATCTGAGCACAGCCACCGAGGGACTGACACAGTGGGTAGGAAGATTCTGTGAACCCAAGAGGGTGCTGGGGCGGGGGATACTGTCACCCTCCCTGCTCGGCACGGGAATTCCAGGCTCGGTGGTGACATCTGTGCTACGAAAGCATTATTTATGCAGAACTCACGACAGGTGCCACACGCGACGGGCCTCAGAGTTGGATTTTCCATACGGCCTTCGACTCGTGGCCGTTCTGGACCTCACAGCGGGATTATCAGTAAACATTATCAACGTTTATTACGAACCTATGATTGTCTACAGAGCCGTGCTATGTCCTATGTGTCGTATGTTTCTTCGACGAGATTGCATTGCATTTTGTGCTGAGTGAGCCCAGGTCACGACAAACCTGTGCACTATACCACAGCTCACGTCACTTCATTTTAAAGACAAGCCCTGAAAAAGGGTGTGAACTTCAGTGACATTCCGTGTTCCCCACCAACCATTAACTTATCTGTAGAATGAAAGAAGAGTACACGGACCGGACTGTGGACCGACACTCTCCCTGGCCACACCTGGCTGAGGACCTCACGGTCACCAGTGCCCCTAATGGGTTCAGGCTGAGGCTGAATATCATCCGTATTAAAAAGCAACACTTCCCAGCCCCCTTAGCAGAGTATTACATCACAAGGCATGGAGCTTGAAAAATAAACGTCTTCTTGTGTCACTAAGTCAACTCTGGGAGCACTTATGGAGCATCTGCTCTCAGCGGAGACTCCCACCCCCATCCCTGGGGAAGTCCAGAAATGAATGCCCCACCCTCTCCCAGAAATTGCCGTCTGGGGTTGATGGGGAAGCCAGAAACCTTCCTCTGGCTGCATTGGGGCCAGGTCTTGAACCAGCCAGGGTGTCTGACGCCAGCACCCCAGAGCCCAGAACTCCGCCCAGTCCTGGGAGGAGCCTCCAGCAAGGAAATGGCTTTCTGGGCTCCAACCGCCCTCTCGGAGGCAACGCTCTGCCTCCCCCTGCTGGCAGTACCCCGCCAGTGCCTCCTGTGGCAAGCGGGTGGTTCTGATGGGCACTTCACCAGACTGGTGAGTCACTAGGTTTACGTCTGCACCTCACCTAACGCTCATGGCCACTTCCTACGACAGTGTTAGCATCCCATTTAACAGATGAGGAAGCTGAGGCTCAGAGAAGTAGGTGACTTCCCGAGGTTCACCCATTCAAGCCAGGGCGGGGAAACTCCCAGGTCCATGTTCTTATAACCATTTGAGGGGTCACCTTCCCTGGAAGGACTAGGGGGGCCTGGAGGGGCTATGTCACTCAGCCCATCACTATTCAGACAAAGAAACATGTTCAGGGACGGACTTGCCAAGGTCACTGCCAGGAGTTAATGCCACAGCCAGCCTGGCACTTGGCAACCTGAAGATGTTGGAGTTCTTCCCAGCTCCATCCAGGCCCTTCCACTTTCCAGTCCACAGCCTCCCCGCTTCTGGCCTCCAAGTCCACATCTGTAACTTCAGTTACACACCTAACCACTAGTGCTTAGGACTGTCACTTTCCTGTCCTTTTTATTCCCTGGGCTGGGGACTGTGGTGGCAGCTGGCAGCAAGAGCAGAGTCCTTGGAGGTCATCCGGGCTTCGGCTCTCCCCACCAGTCTGGCCCCAGCAGCCTTGCTGCTCGCCTAGGGGCCCCATGGCCACCTCCCGGGCTCCTGGTTCTCCCTAGTGCCCTCTCAGAGAACGAGAACTTGTGGGGGGCTAAACTAATGATGTCATTCCTAGCTGAAAAGCCCCGGAAAGCTTCCCTTGCTTTCAGAAACCAAGTGCAAATCCCCTCACAGGGCCTGGGCCCTCTCCCCCCTGGCCCCCCCCCCCCCGCAATGCAGACCCACCAGCTGCCATGCCATTGCCTGCTTTCAGGGCTTCTGTCCCTGGCCACTGCAGACGCTTCTGTTTGCTTCTGCCACAAATGCGCCTTCTCCTCCATCCCTGCCCCTCTCCCACCCCGAGCAGGTGGGATCCAGGTGCCTCCGCCCACACTGGGCATTCCCAGTGGTCCATGATCCCCAACGGTAGGGGCCAGGCCTGTCTGTCCCATAGCTACGGCCCAGCTCCTAGCAGTGCCCGGCACGCAGTAGGGGCTCAGTGAACCTCTGCGTACAGTTTTGGGGAGGTGGTCTCCCAGGGCCCCGCTGCAGCTAAGGGGTCACCATACAGGTTTCCTGCAGCTCCAGCTCTCTGTGACCCCGCAGCTGGTGGGTGTGGAATCAGCGTCTTCCTTCTGCTTTCCACTTCGTCCCTATCTCTTACGTATCGCCTCAGATGCTTCGTACCTGGCTCAGTGATTCAAAAAGAAAAGTTCTCCGAGACGGCTAGGAGACAGCACATATGTATCAACAACAGCGTTTCCAGACACTGGACGGGAGAGACAGTGCCGTGCTCGGGCTAACGACACGGATGATGGTGACGTCGTCAAGCCTGCCGCGTCAGCGCTTGGCAGGGTGTGGATTTGCTCCCGCAAGGTCCCCTGGGGGTCTGGGGCGGCTCCCACGGGGCTGGCCTTATAGCCGGGTCTGCACTCCCCTGGAGGTGTCCCCCTCCCCTGACACTTGGCCCGAATGCACACCGCAGGTGCCCGCACACCAACAGGGGCCTGACACACAGATGCACAGAACACACTTAACGCCTGCAGACCCGTTTTCTCCTGGGGGACCAGACTCCCACCCCTGCCTCTCCAGCCATCCAGTCCTCAGCCCTTATTGCCTCCCTCCTCCGGAAGCCCTCCTTGCCAGCTCACTCCACCTCTGAGGCCCTGTCACGCTTTTGCCTGGACCACTCAGCCAGCCCTGTCTCATGGAGGCTGCCCCTTCCTCTCTCCAGGCCGAGCTGGGCAGGCCCCCTGCCTGTGCCCCTAGCCTCAACACCCAGACTGAGGGTGCGTGTCAGGGGCTGAGCAAAGCACCTGGTATGGAGCAGCCTGCACTACAAACATCCACAAACCACAGTAATGCCCCTACTTTATGCCAGGGGTGGGGGTGGGGGTGGTGCGGGAAGTGAAGGATGAGGCATACGACCCCTGAGACTGCAGCCCCACCCCCAAGGGGGCCTGGCTGGTAGGTGGTCAGGAGAGAGCCCGCTCCCCACCTGAGGCGGCTATAAGCCCCGGGCCAGGATGCTCAGTGACGATCCTTCACCCCTCCCCCAATGTGCTCACCTCTAGACCCACACGGTACAGTGGAAATACAATGCCAGCCACTGTGGAATTTTTAACTTCCTAGTAGGTACATTTTTCAAAAGTAAACAGATAAAATAAATTTTAATAGTATATTTTATTTAATTCAACATATCGAAAACGTTATTTCAACATATAATCAAAAGTTGACAATGAGATCATGGAACTTGGGCATTAGAGTTCAGACCAGCCCTGGCAGGTGCTCAGTGGCCGTCTCCTTGGACAGCACAGACCAATGGGAGAGGCCGACTGGCGTAAACATGGGAAGGACAGCCGGGTTCTCTGGCACAGCCTCTGCCCATTGTCCGGGCAAGCGTGCAGCCCTGTGACCTGTGTGCTCCGGGTAACAATAAATCCACCATGGGTCTCTGCATGAGGAGCTACAACTTTGCCCCCAGAAAAGAGCGGTTGATTCTAGCCCACCTGGGGCGGGGGTGGAGGGGCTTCAGGGAAGTGGTGACATTTCTATCAGGAGAAAGGAGAGAGGAATGGACATTGCAGGAAAGGGAAGGAAGCCTGATGGAGAATAACGATGGCTGTCACGGCAACATACCTCCTAGGTATAGGCCCCCGAGTGCTCTGCAGCCAGTCCTCCTACATCCGTTTGCCCGAAACAGTTCCAGCATATATATACCAACAGCATCCCGTTTCAGCCCTCCGATTGTCCACGTTCTCATCCTGCTTGAACCCCAGGTTGAGGAGGACCATCAGGGAGGTTAAGGAAGATGACAGAGGGCGCACAGCATGTAGGAAGCAGGCTGGGCCTTAAAGCAAAAAAAAGGTCTGTGCTCCGCACCCTCGCCTCCACGGCCCAGAGGCCTGATGGCTCAGCCGTGGGCCCAGGAACCCTCTTCCACACCAGGCTGCAAACGGCTGAGAACCTGCGAAAACCTCCCTTAGACAGAGGCTTAGCAGGAGGGAGGAGGGGAGAGGAGGAAAGCCCAAAGTCCTTGCAGGTCAACTAGCTAATCAAAGCTTTCCTTAAAGTCACCCTGCAGGAGTCAACACAAGGCTGCCTCTTTAACAGCTCCGCCCGAGGGCCCAGAGGTCTTCCATTTGTCCAGGGTGGGTTAATTTCTGCAGCTTATGGTCTCTCCAGGTTAGAGCTCACCAGGGCCAACCACTGGGCTCCTCAGAACCCCAGAGGGGCAAGTCTGGGCTCCAACTCTTGGGCTCTTTGAACTCAAATTGAGAGCAAAGAGGAGGCAGGCAGCCCTGAGCCGAGGGGAGTCAGTGCTTTGCCCCCACTTTCCCCTCTTTCAGGAGGAGGGCTAACAATGACATCTCTCTGTGGAGCGCCTTGTTGGGAGAAAGCAACTGCAGAGCAGAGTGACCACCAGGAAGAAGGAAGAAGGGGACCAGGGCAGTGGAGTTCCACGTGTTCCCACTTGGGAACTCAATCTCTGCAAGGCAAATGTTAGCTTAGCAGAGTGGCCACGTCAGATGGGCTGAAACGTTCCCCACACCTGCCTGAGGCTCTGACAGCGTGGCTGCTCCCTCGCCAGTGTCACACCAGACAAATAGCTGCACCACACTCCTTCCTTCTTCCCGGGCCTCGCGTTCCCACCGGTGACCCAGGTTCCCTGCCACCCCGGGCTGTGCACCTCAGCCACTGCAGCAGTAGCAGCAGCCGTCACTGCAAGCTGGGCTGCCAGGTGATGCAAGACGGGTACACTTGCCACCCTTCCTGACCTCTGGAAGGAGCTGGGGCAAGGGGGGCGGGCTGCTGCTCTTCGTCGTCCTTGCCAGGAAGGTGTGCAGGTGAGTAGGCCGGACCTCCCTTTTCTCATCGGAAACATGAAGATACAAATGGCAGCACCCTTTCTTCGCTAAGATCCTCCCTGGGAGGGCTCACATGGTGCCTGCCGGGTGGGCGCGCCAGGACGAGGCAGCAGCCACCGGAGGTGCAGGATGCTGAGGCCCAGTAGCCTAGCCTGTCGCTTGGTACCCTCGGAGTTGCGCTCATTCAGCAACGGTTGGGGCCTCCTTTCACGGGGCTCCGCGGCTTACGGGACACTACTGGACATAGGGGGAGTCGCTGCTCTCTGGGAGTAAGAGTCCTGGACCTCGAGGGGTATTAGGACAGACAAAAGAGGGGCTGGACCTGCTCGCCCAGCCGAGGGAAAAGGACCCGACAGATTGCGTGCATTGGGGGCGGCGCAGAGGGGCCGGCGAAGGTGACGGCCAAGCCGGGGAGGAGGGGCCAGGGAGAGGCGGTGGCGTGCTGGGGTGCGACCCCGGAGGCGCGCACAGCCGGGCAGTGGGGCTTCGACGGCCGCCTGTGGACTGGGGCTGACGGCGTCTGCACCTTCCAGGGCTTTGTGGAGAGCAGACGGGCATTGCTTCCCGAGAGCTAGAACGAACTTCCCCACCAGAACGAACCAACTTCCCCAGCAGAAAGAACCCGGAGCGGCTAACAGCCGTAACCAGGCAACCGGCCGGCCGCCGCGAGGTGCGCACGCGCACTCCGCTGCAGCGGCCGGCGCATGCGCTGTCACCTCTCGCCTGTCTTCCCAGCCCTCGAATCCGACAGCAGAAGGGGAGGGACGCGCCTGCGCCAAGGCGCCGCTCTGGTTCTTGGCTCAGTCAAGTAGCTCTTCTCGGCGGGTGCACCTGCTGGCATCGGTCGTCCAACACTGGTTTTTCCCTTGGGTCTGGTTGAAGAATCCCTACCCTTCTCACATCCTAAAACGAGAAACGGCTAAAGAAAGAGCAGGCGTAACCGAAGCGACGTCCCGAGGCGGCCGCCAGGCGCGCCCGGCCGGGCAGGTGGGCAAGGGGCGGGTCCAAGGGATGGGCGTTGAAGGACTGGACGCGTTGCGGGGCGGGGCAAGGGGGAGGGACGAAGGGATGAGGCGTTGAAGGAATGGACGCCGGTGGGGGTGGCCAAGGGATGCGGCGGTGAAGGATTGGACGCAGGCGGGGGGCGGGGCCACGGGTGGGCCACGGTGGAAGGATGCAGGCAAGGGACGGGGTTAATGTGCGAGGCAGGGCGGGGGGAGGGCGGGGCCAAGGAGCTGAACGGAAGGATGGGCTTAAAAGACTTAACAAGGCGTGAAGCGAAGCCACGGTGGCGAAACGAAGGGATGGGCGGTGAAGGACTGGACGCCGGAGAGGGTCGGGGGAAGGGGCGGAGTGGAGCGTCGGCAGAGAAGTTGCCAGGGGCGGAGCTAATGTGGGGGGCGGGGCAAGGGCGGGCGGAGCGTCACGAGGACTGTGGGGGGCGGGGCTGGCTGGCGTGGCACGCGCTGACGTCGCGGCCGGACACGTCGGCGGCGCAGTGGCCGCGGCGACCGGAGCCGGATGTGCCAAGATGGCTGCTGTGGCGGCTGTGTCTGCGCTCGTCTTAACCGCCGGGCCGGCTTCCGCCAGCGGCTCCTGAGGGGTCGGCGCGCGGGGTCGCGGAGGGACCCGGCGGGAGCCAGTGCGGGCCTTGGCGGGCCTGAGGCGCGCCGGTGAGGGTCGGGGTCTGGGCGAAGGGAGGCCGGCGGGTGGGGCCCGACCCCGAGCGGGCGGCGCGTCTCTGGGGTGCCGGGGCGGGGGGGAGCCTGAGGGGTCGGGTGGGCCCGGGAGCGGCACACGTGTCGCCTCCCGCACCGTATTGCCCGCTGGTCAGACTGACCGGGACCTCACATGAATGGCCGGGTCCTTGGCGAGTGCCTTGCGGCTCAGCTGTGTTGACACTTGTCTCGGCCTTGCTGGCCTCGGTGTGGGGTCGTGTTGGAAGGGCTGGGGGATAGGCCAGACTTGCAACTTTTTAAAGAGTACACACACTTAGGAAGTTTCTTAACACGTCCTTTGCTTCTAAGGTTCTGAAGTTGTTTTGTCTTCAGGGGTTGAAAGATTTCTACTGAGCCATGCAGGTGATGAGATAGATTTACATTTGAACCAGGGAGCAGCATTGTTATGTTACCAAGATGTTGCAACGGAGGTCAAGTGCTGGTGTTTTGTATCAAGGGTTAGAGGATGTGTAAACCAGCCTGCTCGTTTCGTGAGGAAAGTATTACAACAGCGTCTGGACACATCTCAGCCATTTAAAATCAGTTTTTGCAGCTTCACTTTGAAATGCCTTGGAGATGGGACACGGGTTGGTTATTAAGGTTTTGTTTTATAGATGAGATGTGATAAAAATGTTTACATTTTTAAAAAGTTTATTACAGTAAAAGACACTGCCATTAATCCCCCTCAAAGTACTCCCACACACCTTCAACACACTTATCCCGTCGTTCCTGCCACTTTCTGAACCAGTTCTGGAAGTCCTCTTTCCTGAGTGACTTTAGTTGTGCTGTTGTGGCTGCCTCGATGTCCTGAATCGATTCCAAACGTTTGTCTTTCATGGTCGTTTTGACTTTAGGGAACAGCCAGAAGTCACATGGTGCCAGATCTGGTGAATAAGGTGGATGAGGACACACCGTAATGTTTTTATTTGACAAAAATTGCCATATACCAGAAGCGATGTGTGACATGGAGCATTGTCACGATGGAGGATGATTTACACCACACTTTGAAACACATCTTCTCTCAACCGTAGCTCACACCCAACTGACTGCACCGAACAAGTTGAAACTTGTCACACACTTACTAAGGTTTGACAGGCTGCTTCCCATATGAAAGATCCCTGCCTTTCTGTTGGGTGGCACTCAGCAGCAGCGTTCACTGTATTTTTTTATCACACCTTGTACATATGATGCAGGTGCTACCAGAGGTATTTCCTATCCTCATATATGACAAGAAGCAAACTGAGTCACAGACAGTTGTTCCTAGAGTGACACTTGTGCAATTTGAGCACAGCCACCCTCCCTGCAGTTTTTTTTTTTTCCATGCCCTTTCTTAGGGTTGTGGGTACTGTTATCTTAAAAAGATAAGACAAGCAGCAAAAGAGCACTTCTTTCTTGTTCCTTGTGACTCATTCACCCTTAATAGCAGTTACTACAGTAAGTCTCAAAATTGTACTGAGAGTTTGTTTTAGGGTAGTGTGTAAACTTTCATATGATTCCTTCTTTTCTCAGTGTCAGCATGGGTTTTTGTCATTTTTAGCAGTGTTTAGACTCCCGCTTCTTTTCCTTTAATATCTAAATGTGTTTGTACTTAGAAAAGTTGGAGTTTATGGTGTCTTTGGGTCAAGTGCTTAGTCTAGCAGAGCTGTCACTCCAGCTGTCACCATGGGGGAGGTCGTAGGCAGAGGGCAGATGCAGGTGTTTCTTCGTGCTCCTGTTGGTTTACACACTTGCAGCTGGGGCAGTGGCTCTGGGAGGGGAGGAGTGTGCTTTAAGTATCTCAGTTCAGTAGCTAGGAATTTATATTGGACACGGGTCATGCCAAAATATTTCACGGACACAAGCAAGTTAAATCGAAGACTAGGTTTATGAATAATGCATCTTAAAATCAGCTGGTCTTTCTGAAACTGTCTTTTTAAAGTTAGACGACTTGAGGCTACAGCATGACTTACTGGACAGAATAAAATTCCCTGTCATCAGGAGGCAAATGACACGCAGTTGCATTGTTTTTCTGCTGGTGAATAGAGAAAAAAGATCAAAAGAATAAGATTGTCCAAGATTGTTTCAAATGGAATTGGTATATTGCTAAAAAGCTCTCACTTTGTGGTCAGGAGAGTAGCGTTTGCTTCTGAAACGATTCTCAGTCTAGGAGCTGAGGAAATTTTAAGTTTCTGCAAGGAAAACATTTAAGTATAAACATGGGAAATGTAGATTCTGGTAAGATTTCCTTGTTAAACAGTGGTAGGAATTAGTGCACCCTAGAATCCTCTGGGAGTAGAATTTGATCAGATTAGACCTAGAAGGGACCCTAGAAGTCATCACATTAATTCTCTCCTTTATGGCTAAAGACACTGGGTTGCAGCGAGAGAAGAGGTGTGCCCAAGCCACTCGGCTGGACGCCCAGTCTTGCTCTCACAGTGACGCCTGATGAACAAATCCTATAGGCCTGTGCTCCGTGCTTTGTTTTTTTTAAGCTACTTAGAATGGTTGAGGGTCTTCTGAAGCCTTGCAAGGAGGAAGTTGTGTCCCGGAAGACGTCCTGGGTACCTGTTTCACAAAGGAAAACGCTCAGCCTGTTCTACCCTCAGTCCATATAAAGCTGAGCCGTAAATGTTCTTTGTTTTAAAATGACAGCTTGGAACCAAATGAAGTCTCTGATGCTGTTCCTAGTATATAACATACAGTCTATTAAATTTGAGTGAGCTGCAAAGTGTTAGTCGGGAAGGGTTTCCTGTTGACCTAGGACAGCGTGTGCGGGCAGTGATGGTAGCGAATCAGATTCGTAGGATTCGTTTTCAGTTGGGGATAGGAACTTTTATTTGTAAAGTGCTTTACCTAAAGTACATTCATAAGTGGTTTTTTAATTTGCACATTAGAAAGATTTCCAAGAACCAAAACATGTGGATTCAACTCCAGAGTCCTTGTACCACCTCTGCCTTTGGTGTTTACTTTCCTCTGTGATTGGCTAAAGTTAATCCGTTTGTGAGGGTGGTGCTAGGGAGAAAAGGAGGGATACCTGCAGAGAGAAGCGTGTTGTAAAGAGGCAGGACTAGGACTTTTTGTTTTCAAAGTACAGGTTAACTGTTCAAGGTTATACCTGATATATTTTATTTAAAAATAATCAACAACAGAAAACACTGTAAAGAGGATTTTTACTCCTTGGTTTCTATAAAAGTTTTGTTGGCGCTCTGCCTATTCTTCAAAATGTTTGAATCAAGTCATTTGGTCACTTTTTTTAGTTTGTTTCAATGTTATTGACTATTTTCCTTATGCTATACCCTACGTCCCCGTGACTACTGTGTAACAACCAATTGGTGGTACTTTTTTTTTTTTAATTTTTTTATGTGGGAATATTGGGGAACAGTGTGTTTCTCCAGGGCCCATCAGCTCCAAGTCGTCGTCCTTCAATCTAGTTGTGGAGGGCGCAGCTCAGCCCCAAGTCCAGTCGCCGTTTTCAATCTTTAGTTGCGGGGGGGCACAGCCCACCATCCTATGCGGGAATCAAACCTGCAACCTTGTTGAGAGCTCGTGTTCTAACCACCTGAGCCATCCGGCCGCCCCCTCATTTGGTCTCTTTGACAGCTGCTTTACATGGACTTGGCATTTACCAGGCATAGTGATGACGTGCCAACAGTCAGGCAGCTCATTGTGCTGTTGGTATTCAGCCAGTCCAAGTGCAGAAAATGAGACTTACGTGGTGGGATAAAAGGCATTTTAGATAAATACGGTTCATGTTCCTACTTTGCAGCTTGCATCACTCTGTACTTTATAATATTTTTTCACTAAAGAAAACGGAAGAGCACATTTTAAACTTTGGTTTTCCTTTTGAGAGTTAGAATGAACCTGTATGAGAAGTGTGATATGCAGTCTTCAGGGAGCTGGCTCTTTCTGGGTCTGGTGATAAGTTACAGGAAAAGTTACTGTGTCCCTGCTAGTCAGTCAGACCGGCAGGTTCTCCCTCATCCCTGCCAGCTTGGTGAGGGCACCATGGAGGCAGCGGGCATTCTGGGTGGGTATTTTGCTGGGCTACGTAACTGAGCCCCAGAGAAGGGCAGTGACTTGTCTGAGGTCATTCAGTTAGTCAGTGCACAGCCAGCTTCCATGTTCCGGCCCAGTGTTCTCGCTCGATGCTCTGCTGCCCAGAGCTCCCGGGACGGCGGCAGTTCTGTCCGGCAGTGGGGGGAGCAGACATGTATCCCTCAGGACTTATGTAATGTGAAATCTGTGACAGTCTTTGTCTTTTTTCTTAATTTCCTTATTGCAACCGTGACTGAATATATGGATTTTATGCTAATTTTTTTTCTTTTTCTTTTTCAGTTTAGATTAAGGAAAGCCTGTATCCTGCATCTTTCCGTGAGTGGCATCTGTCAGTCATGCAGCCACCACCCCAGGCCGTCCCACCCGGCGTGGTGGGGCCACCTCCAGCCGGGACCCCTCAGAGCACACACTGGTCTAGCAGCCCGTATAGGAGACAGGCGATAGCTAGTGCACCAGTGGCTCCAGGAGCTCGCCCATTGCAGCCGGTGACGGACCCATTCGCTTTTAGTAGACAGGCGCTCCAGAGCACATCGTTGGGCAGTTTGTCCAAAAGCAGCCCACCTGTTTTGCCGGGCCCGGCCTTGCCAGCGTTTCTTCAGCGCTCTGGTCTGCCTGTGCCTCACACAGATGCTGGGGGTGGCTCCCAGGGACCTCACGAGCCTCTGCCGGGATCTGTGTCGCAGCCCAGGGCAGATGCGGGCTCATTTTCCAGTGTGTTGACCTCTTCAGCACCGCCTGGGCCCGAGATGAACAGGAGTGCCGAGGTCTCGTCCAGCTCCGAATGGGAAGCTCAGACTCAGTACATTCCAGGAGCGGGTCCTGACAGTTCTCATGGGGGCCATCCACATGGGAACCTGCCTGGGCCCGACAGGCCCCCAAGTGGGCAGAACCCGCACGACAGTGCTGTGGCACCAGCAACGTCCCATTTCTTCCCTCAGCCTCATCAGCAAATGTCAGGGCGGTGGGGGCCAGTGCAAGGAGCCCCACAGCCCCCAGCTCAGCATTACTGGCCCTGTCCAGAAGGACCTGTTCAGAATGCGGTGTCCCAGGCCTCCAGCGTTTCCCACCTCCTCGCTCCGTCCACCCCACATCAAGGTCCTGGCCACGAGCCACACAGCCCACTGGTGTCTTTACCAGGACCCATGGTTGGTGACGGAAGAGATGAAGCAGCCTACCTGCAAAGTGGAAACCACTCAGCAAGTAACTTTGATCTTGAAAATGCATTCAGGCAGAATTTCCGAGTTGGGAACACTCGGGCTGGCCAGGACTTCCGGCCGAATCCAGGAGTGAATAAAGAGCAGTTGCCAGACTCTGCTTCTGTTAACCCCCTCGCTCAGGGAAATAGCCCCGAAAGTCATTTGCACTATGCCGTGGGGGCCGGGACCAGCCGGGCCCCGCCAGACGCCGACTCAGGTGCGCTCTCCATGTTTTTCCAAGGGGGAGAGACAGAAAATGAGGAGAACCTCTCATCTGAGAAAACGGGCTCTGCTGGTCAGTCTGCCTTGGACGGGTTCTCCCCCAGCCCTGGACTTGGCCATCCCCCTGCATACGTGGGGGCAGGCGGCATGTACCAGGCCTGTCCCAGCGCCTCCAACTGTGAGACCACGCCGCAGGGAGGAGACACGCACCCATTCTTCCCTCGGTCTTCAGGCGTCCAACATGATAAGCCAACCACTGAAAACGCTGCTGTTGATGTGTGGGCTGACACGGCAGGTGCGGGGACTCGGGACGCTGGTGGCTCACACTGTGAGAATGCCGAGAACTCAGAATTCACTCAGAATCAAGAGGTTCTGCCACGTGAACCCCCCAGTTTGGACCCTTCCTCCCCAGGCGATCAGCTCAGATACGGGCCCGTTCCCGGAGCAGCCGTCCCCAGGCGCAGTATCATGGGCCACGCTGGAGGTGGGGGCCCAAATCTCGAGGCCCTGGACCCTCAGCTTTATTCCGTGTGCCCCGACGGCTTGTCGTCCAGTTACAGTAGCAAGAGCCACAGGAGTCGTCCAGGTGCGGCCAGGCCCCAGGACCTGGGCACCTTCATTCAGCAGGAAGTTGGGAAACCTGAGGACGAGGCTTCAGGGATTTTTTTTAAGCAAATCGATTCTTCTCCTGTGGGGGGCGAGACAGACGACACTGCCGTGAGCCAGAAGTACCACAGCAGCCTGCCCCAGCCCTCAACCCCAAGTCCCCCAAAACCTACAGGGATCTTTCAGACAAGTGCAAATAGTTCTTTTGAACCCGTGAAATCCCACGTAGTTGGAGTGAAACCAGTCGAGGCCGATCGTGCTAATGTGGTGGGCGAGGTGCGGGGGACCCACGCCCAGCGGAGGAAGCGCAGACCGGCCGCTGTGCCGCCCGACGCCTGCCCTGGCAATCTGGAGCAGCCACCGGACAACATGGAGACGCTCCTCCCCGCCCAGGCCTGTCCTCTGCCTCTTGCTACACCTACGGACGCTGGTCAGGGGCTGGGGCCGCCCTCGGAATCCGTGCTTCTGACACCTGAGAAGAGACCGTCGACCAGGGCTCAGGGAGCCGTCAAGTGTGAGAGCCCGGCAACGACGCTCTGGGCCCAGAACGAGCTGCCAGACTTCGGAGGCAACGTCCTCCTAGCCCCGGCTGCTCCTGTGCTGCATGTGCCTGCGAAACCTCAGCCGTCAGAAGTGATTCAGCCCCCAGATGAGGGGGTGTCCGGTCAGTTGTCCCCGCAGCCTGGCTGCCTGCCCCCTCTGCAGAGCGGCGACGGCGTTGGTGCTTCTGAGAATCTCGAGAACCCTCCCAAAATGGGAGAGGAAGACACCCTTCTGTCGCAGGCGAGTTCTGGTTCTGGTTATGCCAGTCTGTTGTCCTCACCGCCCACTGAATCTTTGCGAAATCAGCTGGTCTTGATTGCCCAGCCTGATCAGAGCTGTCACCTGGCTCAGCCCATTCATTTTTCTGTGTCCTTGTCAAACCCCAATGAGAAGAGTCGGTCCTGGAGAGACGCTCGGGTGGGAGACAAAGCCACCACGAGCAGCCGGGCCGTGGGGGGTGATGGTGGAGAAGCCGCTCCTCTGTCTGGGGTTCCAGCCAGCTCCCTCACGTGCTTGCTTCTGCCTAACAGTCTTGCCCAGAGTAATTTTCCACAAGTTTCTGCTATCCCTGAAGTGGTTTCCGCCCAACCTGCTAATTTGCTGGTTCAGCCACCATCTCATCCAGTTCCAAAGAGCTTGCTTCCCGAAGGTCAAAAGGTTCATAATGCAGAGGACGTTCTTCCAGAGTTGGTGAATAGCCGTGCTGGGGGCACAGACGGCATGTTGGTGCCGTCCGCAAACAGCACCTCGGGACCGCCCAGTAATAAGGCAGATCACCCCAGTAATCGGGAGGAGACTCCAGGAGCCCTAGACTTGACACCACATAGGACTTTGGATGATCCCGTAAGAATGTACAGCCCGTCCCACTCTGACGGCCCACCTTCTTACCAGCAGACCACCCCCAGTCACCCCAGACAGCCTGGGCCTGGGGCGCATAACCCAGACCATTTCTATCAACAGGTGACGAAAGATGCTCAGGACCAACATGGCCTAGAGAGAGTCCCGCAGGAGCCAGCACCACCGCCTCCACAAGGCCCCAAAGCAGAACCATCTAACCCAGGAAGTCCACCGGCGCAAGGACAGCCCCCAGGCTCAACCCAGCCACCCTCAGGCCCGGCTCCAGCTGACCCAAGTCAGCAGCTGCCGCCTCGGCCGCCGCAGTCCTCCAGCAGCTCGGGCCCGGCGGCTGTGCAGGCGGACCAGCAGTGGCAGCAGCCGCCCCCTGACCTGGCGTCCTATTACTTTCACAGACCCCTGTACGACGGCTACCAGTCCCAGTACCCCTCACCGTACCCGCCGGACCCTGGCACAGCCCCCCTCTATTACCAGGTAGGGCTGAATTCCGGTGGCCAAACCCTTTGAACAGCGGTTCTCTCTCGTGTGTTCCTTGGCAGGGTTTTGTCGGTCAGTTCGGACGTGACCCATCGTCCTGCTGGTGGGCAGGACGCCCGTCCCATGCACTGCTCACAAGAACAGTGCTCCCGCCTCGCGCTCAGCCCAGCACGGCCCGTCTTGTGGTGGCCACACTGTGCGTCAGCACCGAGTTGCATAGCGTGCCTGCTGTGTTCTGTTTGACAGCATCCCCAGCTTTGTGACAGTCGCACCTGCTGGCTGTGAACAGCACCCGGGTGCTGAGTTCATGCTTTGGAAATGAGGATGGCCCCTTGAGCTCCTGTGAGGTATTGGGACAAAAACCTGTGTAAGGAGCAATAGGAAAAGTAGTCTTTTAAACTCCTTCTTCGGAATAAAAATATTGAGGGAAAAAGTTAAGTTTGGAATGTAATCCGAATGACACAGCTAAGGGGTGAAATTCTGTTGGCTTCTCTCAGGTACGTGGGGATTCCAGCTGGGGGTGGGGGGTTGTGCTACATAGGAGATTGTTTCTGCCTCTTCACGGTGCTGCAAGCGCATGAGTTGTTTAAATTAGGTTCTGTTTAATCCTACGTTCGTTGGAAAAAGTAGGGTCCGAGTGGACACGTTTGATTATTTCATGCTTTTTGTCACCTCCGGTCCAGGCCCAGCGTCACCTACAGCCCGCTGAGGCAGGGATTGTGGACTCGGGGTTTGGGCAGGCGCCAGTGACCGCGCTGCTGACTGCACTTGAGGCCCTGCGGTCAGAGGCTGTGGGCAGGGCTGTGGGGGGCTGGCCGGGGCTGGGGGCCCTGTGCTCTGTCGTGGGCTGTGAGCACCTGTGCGTGGGAACACTTAGACCTCTGAGACCTGTGAATTCGAGATTCCGAAAGGAGCCACGGGGACTCCTGGTTCCGTAGCAGGAAGTGAAGCCCTGCTGGGAACCTAGGCAGGCCAGCAGCTCGGAGCTCGCCCCCCGCCCCTTCTTTCCAGTCCTGTGTGCATTGCCCCCTCCGCATCCTGGAAGTTCCAGCCAGGAGCCCCAGTCACTTCTGTGGGAGCCGTCTGCCTTCCCCACATCCCTCTGGCTTTTCTCTGCGTTGTCGTAGCTGCCAGTAGGGTCAGTCAGTCCACGTTACGTGATTCCTTGTCCTCTGCGAGGCCGTGGCGGAGAGTCAGGCTCTCAGACACGAATGACTGATCATAACTGGTGCCTGGGTCACCTCATCCGTGCTTCAGGTCCTCACGTGGCCTCCCCTTAGAGACAGCTGTGGTGATTCAGCGGTTCGCAGTGGGGCTGAAGCTCGTGAGAATAAAATAGCCTTTCCGAGGCTGCCGTGGCTTCAGGACCCACTGCAGTGGACCCTGGTTCCTTTGCTCACCTGAGGTGGTGCCCGGGCGCCTCCGCACGCGAGGCCTCGGGGCAGGACCTTGCAGGGCCCCTGGCAGTAGCCGCCACACCTGGGGGTCACCTGCACACGCACTGGCATCTCCCGAGTGTGGCCAGGCAGTCTGTTTTAGGAAGGTGCGCTGCCTGCCTGCAGCTTCTGTTCTGCATGCTCCCTAGTGAGCCGTCACCTGTGCCTCTCAGAGCTGGACAGGCTGGCTCCACTGGTGTCTAACGCTGCCCAAACCTGTCTTCCAACAGGACATGTATGGCCTGTACGACCCCCGATACAGGCCCTACGACAATACCGCATCCGCCTATGCCGAGAACTACCGCTACCCCGAGCCTGAGCGGCCCAGCTCCCGGGCAAGTCACTGCTCAGACCGGCCAGCTGCCCGGTGAGTGACGTTTGTACTGCTGGCTGCGGTGGTGACGGGCAAAGACTGTGTAAAGGGTCATACAAAGCTAGTTCACGTGTGGACGTTTGTCAGTGGGGACACGGTGCAGGATGCATTTTTAAATTGAATTACACACACTGCCACGCAGGCACAGCCGTGCTGTCAGCCAGCGTTTGGTGAGGCAGACCCCGTGCGGCCCCCGAGCGGGCACCACTGCCCCATGCAGGTGGTTGTGCCATCGCTGAGGCACACGCACGACAAGGTTTGCTGGCTGAGTGTTCAGGCTTAACCTGTGCAGACCCCACCCCACTACTGGTCACAGGGATCCCAGGATTCTCAGGCCAGATCGCGGCTGGCCCTTGGCCTCAAAGCCCATGTTGTCACCGCAACACTGTCCTGACCTGCAGACGTCTCTGTCCTGCTGCTCTTACACTGTCCCGGCTTTGCAATTACAAATGAGAGCTGCTGGAAGAGCCCTGGCATCCTGCCTTGAGCTGAGGACAGACGTAAACAGGTCAGAGCCCGCCCACTCGGACGTTGGCAGCGTGGGAATGCGGCGGGGCTGTTAGCTTGTTCAGGTTCGCCCGCCTTCCAGCGCCCACCTGCAGCTGTGGGCAGCACGCTGGAGGCGGACCATCTGCCAGGCGGGGTGTGGCTCCTGACACTCGGGACAGAGAAGGTGCGGCCACAGATGAACTTTGTGTCCCTGCCCCGCCTCTCAACTTCATGGGCTCCTTAAGCTGGTTCTTCCGTGTCTGACAGCGTGTCTCGAGCCAAGGCTGTGGCCTGAGCCTTTGCCTGTTCAGCTGACCCCGTCCTTTGCCCCGAGGGACGCACGGACCTGTATGTAGCCCGGTGTTCTAGGTGCTTTATGGGAGAAGGTGCCCACGGTTGTAGTGCCTGTGTGTCACCTGCACAGTGAAGGTTGCACTTAAAATAAGCACCGGGACTCACTGAGAGGCTGGGGAGCACAGCGGGGAGGGGGGCAGGCACTTCTGGCCGTTGGGGTTTGCCTTCGCCGGCCCACCTGTGGGTTAACACGGAGCTCCTTTCAAGGGGCCCAGCTGGCTCAGCGTTGAGAAGACGGCCGAGCAGACGCTCGGTTGCCCCCACAGAGTGGCCATCACCCTGACTTACCTGCAGGGTTCACACCACCACTTTGTGACGGCGCTGGAGGCTGACGTCTCCTTTTTCCTGCCGGCTTTGGTTGGGGGTGTTTGCACGTGTATACGCGTGTGTGCACGTGCGTGCGTGTTTTCACACACAGGTTTAGCATTGGCTTGTCATCTTGTGCCCACTGTGATCACATCCCTGTAGGAAGTGCCTGAGGTGAAGTGGACCCTTCGTGTTTGTGGTTGTACAGATGGAGTACAGATGGAGGGTTGCTGAGGGCAGTGAGGACGTGGCGTGTTCTACGTTTCCCGCTGTGTCAGATGATTTTTCAGGAGCCCGCTGACGTGTGTAGGCACTGTCAGCCTGTGCAGACAGATGTGGCGGCATGGCACTCCCTTCAGGGTGCTGGGGCAGCGGGTGGTGTCCTGTGGGAGCAGCGGGAGGGGCTGCAGGGCCCGAGGGCCGGGCACTCACGCCCAGGAGCAGGCTCGGCTGAGTGCGATGTGAGGAAAGCCAGTTGTGAAAATCAAGTAAATGTCACCTAAAACTAGCGATGAGAAAACAGAAATGTCATTAAGCCTGCCAAGAATCTCTCTGCCGCAGGTCTGATACCTGGTCTGCTGCTAAGTCCTACCTTTTCGGTGCCATGAGGCAGGCAGGCTTGCTCTGAGTCCCGTGCCCGTCAGCTCTTGGGCACCGGGGGCCGCCCAGAGGACACAGTGCAGTCTGCGCAGAGGGTCTTAACATCGCTTTGGTGACTTTTGTACCTCAGTGCCTTTTGCTCTGCTAAATATGTCAGAAAGTTGAGAACCTGTGTTAGCACTGAGAACATGAGAGTTCTACAGGTACTTGACAAGCAGTTGTCATTGGCTGTGTGGTAGGGAATTCTGTATGTCATTACTGTTACTGTTTTGGATCTTCTGATGAGATTTTCCAGAGTGCTCTGACGAATGCCTGCTGCTGTGGGGGTGATTTGTGTGGACTGAGACCTTGTCACACTTTCCAATGTAGGTAATTCATTTTTTAACAGCACTGTGTTTTTTCAGGCAGGGGTACCCTGAGGGTTATCCCCAATCCAGAGGTGGATGGAGCAGCCAAAGTGATTACTATGCCAGCTACTACTCCGGCCAGTACGAGTATGCAGGTAGGAGCAGCGGCCATGGACGGTGCCAGCACTGCGTGCCCGCCGGGGCTGCTTCGGGACGTCTCCCTTTTACCAGTGTCTGTCTGCATCCAAGAGCCAGGGCACTGGAAACAATCTGCATGTGGAAATAATTACATTGCTGCTTTGCATTAAGAAATGATACCGTAATTACAGCATTAACGGGTCTTTATCATATTGGCAGTTTGATTTTTTTGGCAAAGAATAATTATCAGTAGTTCTAGAGCGGCCCTACCCACAGGTGGCTATTTCAGTTGATTAAAGTACAGTAGTGCCTTGGTTTTCGAACCGTTCCATTGACAAACATTTCGGTTTATGAATGCCATAAATTTTATGGATCTATGGTATCATTAGATAGTAAAATTCATACTAAATTTGCAGTTTGAGTGGTTGATTTTAAAGGTTTGGAATGAATTAATCCATTTTGCGTTACTTTCTATGGGGAAACCATGCTTTGGTTTTTGAACGTTTCAGAACTCAAACGGTCTTCTGGAACGGATTATGTTTGAAAACCGAGGCACCACTGTAACTGAAACGAGGAAGTGGCTGCTCTCACCAGCCACGTGTGACACGCTCCGTGGCCGCCCATGGCCGGTGCCTCAGCACTGCAGCGTGCAGACATAGGATGGTCCCCTCGCTGCCCAGCTGCAGCCTGCTGTCCGGCAGCGTGTGCTTCTTGGTGGCATGTCCCCAAGTGCCTGCTGCTCCCTGTGCCGGGCTGTGTCCTGTGCTCTTGGTGCATGGAGGGTGCCGGGCAGCAGCCCCTCGCTTGTCCCGACGTGGCCGCCCGTTTCCGCTTCCACAACCTATTGTCCCCTTTACATCTGCATGTCTTCAGACCTAAGGCCTGCACACACTTGGAAATTGGTGCTTCTGGTTTGTTTTAATGTTAACATTCGTTTTAAAGTAATCTTTTAATTTTGAGAGTATTAAAACTTTCTGGACCACATTAGGAGAGATGTCAGTTATGGGATTTATAGTTACGGGATTAACTGTTGAAAAGCAGTAAGTGAGCAAGAATTTAATAAAGATGTCTGCTCTCTAGCAGCTTTTTTTCTTTCTAATCACACATATTGAGAGAGAAACGGCCGATGGCCACGAGGCATTGTACACTGAGGCAGGACACGGCAGGGCCTCTGGTCTCAGCTAACATCCTGGGCTGTGCTGGTTTTTGGGAGGAAGGTTTGTTTCCCTTGGGAGCCTGGAAGCATTCTTCAGCCCGGGGCGGCGTGGCTCCTCCAGTGAAGGCCAGTGTCATCTTTCATGTGTTGTATTAACCCGTTGATCCCTTGCTTGCAGATCTGAGTCAGTGGGATCGGTACCCCTATGGTTCTAGACTCAGGGATTCCCGCCACTATGACCACAGGTACTGGTATGATGCGGACTATGACCAGTACAGGAAAGAAAACTACACCTATGCTGACAGGTGGGTAAGGGGCCCTTCGCTGAGGAGGGCGTGCCTGTAAGAGACCCACAGCTGCAGGTGTGTGTGGGTTCCCAGCGAGCAGCTAGCGTCACGGTCACTGTCTGGAAGGAGGACGAACAGACCCTCCCGGCGTGTCTCGCATTGGGCCGTCGGTGGAGGACCAGCCTCGGAATGAGGGCCTGGGAACTGCTTTGCTCCTCTGCCTCTGTGTCCGTGAGAGGTGGCGTAATGTTGGCTGTGCACTTGCAGCTTGTCCCTGACGTGGACAGATGGGCTGTGAACTTGGACGGCCCCGCTTGCGGGTGGGCTCGGACTAGTGTTCTAGGTCAGGACTCGGGTGGCGGGGGCGCAGGGCCAGGAGGACCTGGGGGCTGTGCGTGGCTTGCCACTTGGCCCCCAGCGCCCGTCTGTGCCTCCTCAGGCCTGAGAAGTACTGGAGGTACGACCCTCGCTTCACGGGGAGCTTCGAGGATGACCTGGAGCTCCACAGGGACCCTTTCAGGGACGATGGGGACAGGCGCAGCGAGCACAGCGATCACTCGGCCCGGAGCCTGGGCGCCCCCAGCCGCCGCAGCAGTTTCAGCACCCACTCGCAGCAGGTGGGTAGCGCTGTGGGCCAGCTGCCTGCCCCGTCTGGCTGGCGTTTGCGGGGAACTGACTTCCCCTGTTTGCTTTGTTTTCTAAGAGTCAGGTTTACAGAAGTCGCAGTGGCACCGCCGGCCCCTACGAGGCCCCGCCTCCGCCAGGCTCCTTCCATGGGGATTATGCCTATGACACCTACAGCGCCCAGGGCTTCCCAGAGTACAGCTACCCTGCCGACGCCGGCTGGCCCGCTGTGGAGCAAGGTGTGTGCGGGCGAGGCCCTGGGCGCCCACAGGTCAGCGCCGGGCGGCGTCACGTGCCTGTGGTGAGAAACGGGGAGGTGTAACTGATAGGGATTGGCGATGGCCTAGTGTGACCTTCTGTGCGGTGAGGACGGCTGTGTCACGGCATGCCCGTCCTGAGTGACAGGGCGAGTCACGAAGGGCTGACAGCGTCCCTCAGGCTGCAGGGTGGCTCCCAGTGGGGCCTGAGCGCCGCCTACCTGTCAAGTCCACACCGTGTACTGCGTGCAGGCTCGCTGCCCGGCTCTTGGGTGCGATCCCTAGTGCCGACCACTCGGGTCAGCAGTTTGGGAGGAATCTTCTAATTCCCCTCGCCGAACTGTGGGTAGACTTGTCACGTGCCCTACTCGCAGTTCCCCTCTGAAATGTTTGATCAAACGCTATTTCTTAAGAACTGCAAAAGTATGCATGAAGTTCTAAAACAGAACAGTGGACTTTCCTTCTTAAAGTAGTATTTCAGTTGAACGCCCTCTTTTTCTTTCCGACTTGAGCTGTTTCAGTGTGTCATGCTCACTGGGCCCTGTGACACTCAGACTGGAAGCTGGGACTGGACCAAAGCTAAGCGCGCAGAGGGCTGTGGGGCGCTGAGCACCAGGGGGCGCTGCGTCCTGTAACACGTGGTTCTTTAAGGGAGCTTCTTCCCTTCGGAAGAGAACAGTTCTTTTATCCATTTAAAGCCCTTTTAATACATAGGCTAAGTGCTGCTTTTTAATGGGATATTTAGCAGTCATTAACTTCCGGTCGAAAGTCCGTTTATCGGGAAGCCTAATCTGACATCCCAGCTCAGGGGGCCGCTGGGAAAATGTAAGCTGTTGATCGAGTTCAGAAGTGCCAAGCTGATGGTGCTGTTTTCACTTCATTTAAATGTAGCCCCATCGAGACCCACGTCTCCTGAGAAATTCTCCGTGCCTCACATCTGTGCCAGGTTTGGTCCCGGGGGCCAGCTCATCAAGGTGATCCCCAATCTGCCTTCAGAAGGACAGCCCGCCCTGGTGGAAGTCCACAGCATGGAGGTGATTCGGGGGCAGAGCCGCGGCGCGCTCGGGCCACCTGTACACGCTTTGCTGCTGGTCGTCTTCCCCTCGTGCACCGTTGTCTGTAAAACACGGCCTTGCAAAAGGCTTGTTCCTGTGAATCGTCACCTGAGAGGTTTTCTCATTCTCTTTGGTTATTCTTGTGCCTTTCCTGCCAGATGTCGGCATTTTAAACAACTGCTCTGGTGTTATGTTAGGCTTGGTTTTATTGGCTGCTCACTTCCCTCCAGCGCAATTCTGATTTTGAGGGCAGGACTGTGTTCATGTTCATTTTACTCGTGATTTTCGGTAATGGGTTGAGGTGCTTCATGAGTTTGTGGCCGTGGGGCTTGGGGTGCCCCGGAGGCCGGTGTGGGGCACCCTGTGTCGCAGCCCCACAGGCCGCCTCTGTCACACGCCTCGCTTCAGAGGTGGGGGTGAGGGTGGGGATGGATCTCACCACTTAAAATAAAGTTTGAAAATCACTGTTGCCGACCAGACATGGCTGCCCTCCCTGAGGGAGCACCTGCGTGTCCCTAGTGGAGGACAGGCGTCCTCAGGTCAGCGGAGTGGTTGGCAGTGGTGGTGCGTGCCCTGAGCTGCCCTGTCCCCCACCTGTCCCCCCACAGACGCTGCTGCAGCACATGCCGGAGCAGGAGGAGATGCGAGCGTTCCCGGGGCCTCTCGGCAAGTACGTCCCCGCCCGGCGCCCGTGCCTCTGTGTGGTGGCAGTGGCTACGCACGGCCTCCCTGCGGTTGTCACCATTCACTGAGTGTTGTTCTTTTTTCAGAGACGACACCCATAAAGTGGATGTTATTAATTTTGCACAGAGCAAAGCCACAAAGTGTTTGCAGAATGAAAACTTACTTGACAAAGAGTCTGCAAGTCTTCTTTGGAACTTTATCGTTCTGTTGTGCAGACAGAATGGGGTACGAGTCTTTTTACCTTTAGAATGGCCGCTCTCGTTGACCTTGAGTCTCAGGAATCCTTGGTCCCCTGGGAGTTGGGCAGGATTTCCGTGCCAGGCTGTGCCTGGGGAATGGTGTGCTGTCCAGTTGCTACTCGGGAGAAGAGTCTTAGCAGTGACTTGGGGACGTGGGAGAGAGACGGGTGTGCAGTTGGGGGGAAGGGAGGTTCGGGTCCCCATGTCAGCCTGTCGGGTCCGTCTGGCTCCTGGCTGTGTCCTCGTGGTGGCCTGGCGTGCTCATTTGAGGAGGGGGTCCTGACCTGAGCAGTGCCTGGAAGGTCTGGTCGTAGTGAAGCCCTGTTGTCCTTCTGTCCCCGCCGCCCCTGCAGACCGTGGTGGGGACAGACATCGCAGAACTGCTGTTACGGGACCACCGGACAGTGTGGCTTCCTGGGAAGTCACCCGATGAGGCCAACCTGATTGATTTCACTAATGAGGCCATGGAACAGGCAGAGGAGGAGTCCGGGGAGGCCCAGCTCTCGTTTCTCACAGACAGTCAGGCTGCCGCCACCAGCACCCTGGAGAAAGACACCGAGAGGTTCAGAGAGCTGCTGCTCTATGGACGTAAGAAGGTGAGTCCCCCAGCCTTTGATTTCTGAACGGCGAACAGGTGTGTTTTGGGTCCTTTGCGTCGTGTGTCTTCCCCCACAGTTGAGTCGTCTTCTTTCCTGGTGGCACGTGACAACATGCACTCTACTGTTCGCTCTCGTCACGGGAGTTATTGTGACACTTAGCTAATCCCTGAACTGCTTTGCAGGATGCTTTGGAGTCTGCGATGAAAAACGGCTTGTGGGGTCATGCTCTGCTACTTGCAAGTAAGATGGACAGCCGGACGCATGCCAGAGTCATGACCAGGTAAAGAGTCTTGCTGGGCCTACTGTTTCTGGGCAGGACTAGCTGGTCTGGTTGCAGCCTTGGCGGCTCTTGCAAGCACACAGGTGTCTTGCTGATGTCAGAGAGAGCTGGGGGATCCCACCTGCACTGGGGCACTGTCACAGGCACACGGGCTGCCCCGGCCCTGTAACCACACGGCTTTTTATTCTGCAAAATCTCAGCGAGTTCCTTAGTCTTGATGTTTTGCAGCTTTTAATACTGAGCTACGTGCACTTGACCGAGGTTAAGCGTCAGAGCCGAGCATTAAAGGGGCTGACACGAGACCAGGCTTGTGTCTCGATTTTTAAACCCAGCCAAGTTCCTTTCCTCTGGCTGTGTCTCCCTAGGTTCGCCAACAGCCTTCCAATCAACGATCCCTTGCAGACTGTCTACCAGCTGATGTCCGGGCGGATGCCCGCTGCATCCACAGTGAGTGGGCTCGCGCCCGGGCTCCCACGGCCCCGCTTTCTGGGGGGTGCTGGCTCCTGGAAAAGCTTTCATCACAGGATGAGCCCGACATTCCTGTACTGCCTTTGCTTCTCCTGTGCTCGCTGAGCTCAGTTGTTACAAATTAGGAGGAAGGTCTTCCCAGGGTGAGGGTTTGTTCACTTTGCTTTCTCCTGGTTGTAGTGTTGCGGAGATGAGAAGTGGGGGGACTGGAGGCCGCACCTTGCCATGGTCCTGTCCAACCTGAACAGCAGCGTGGACGTGGAGGCCAGGGCAATGGCCACGATGGGCGACACTCTCGGTGAGGCTGGTGCAGAGTGTGAGGGGCCCGGCAGGGTCTGCCGTCGGGGGCGCAGGGGCCACACGCAGCCTTGCGTTCCTTTGGCGTCTCTGGTATTTTCTGTTCGCATCCTTGGATTTCTGGGAGAATCCCCCTGACTGACCCTTGGCTTGCTTCATGTCTTCAGCTTCGAAAGGTCTCCTAGATGCGGCACACTTTTGCTACCTCATGGCCCAGGTTGGATTTGGGGTGTATACAAAGAAAACCACAAAGCTTGTCTTAATTGGATCGAACCACAGGTGAGGAATCAGCCAAATGTCGTGGCCCCTGTTTTCCTTAGAGGGAAACGTCTTCTCCTGTAGCCAACCCAGAAACCGCTGTCCTCACTGCTTATCATGTGGCAGGACACGCTGCGCCTCTGGGTGACTTGCTCCAAGATTCAAGTAACTCATTTCCTCAACAGTTTGCCGTTTGTAAAGTTTGCGACCAATGAAGCTATTCAAAGGACAGAAGCCTATGAGTACGCACAGTCCCTTGGGGCGCAGGCCGACCCCTTGCCCAACTTTCAGGTGAGCAGGGCCGCTCGGGGTACAGGCTGGTCCCTGGTCCGTCCCCCGGGTGGGCAGGGCCATGCGCTGTTGAGGATTCCACCCGTGGTCTGTGCTGACAAGTCTTCCTTTGTTTGGGGTTCTCAAATTCTTACATGAAAAACGATGTGTTTTTGAAAATATTTGAGCTGTAATGCTGGAGAACAGACCCTATTGAATTGAGGATTCTGTTGTATTTTGGGTCTTAGTAATTTTCTGTCAGCTATTTTTGGTATCATGGGGACCTTGGAGTGAGTGTGAGTGTAAACACTTGCATAGGCAGGTGCTAGTAGAGAACGAGCTGTAGGGCCGTTGGCGGCTGTACGAGAGGCAGTTGGTTGTCCAGGTGCATGCTGGGTGGCGGCCTCCATACTTACAGGTCCGGTGGCTCCATGAAGGGCGTAGAAGAGAAGTGAGTGTCTTAGCTCAGTTTCTTTTGACGTGAAATATCTCAGGGAGTGGGACCTGGGGCTGTTGTGGAGGGCACACAGGAAAGACGTGAAACGTCCGAATGCTTCTCACTTGTGGGGGGACTGCGGGTGATGTTAGGAAGTGGGGAAGAGCCACAGGGCGCTGACCTGTTTGTTCGTTTCAGGTGTTTAAATTCATCTACTCCTGCCGCCTGGCTGAGATGGGGCTTGCCACACAAGCCTTTCACTATTGCGAAGTGATTGCTAAAAGCATCCTGCTTCAGCCCCATGGGTACTCCCCCGTGCTGATTAGCCAGCTGGTTCAGGTAATGTCTTTCTAAGTGGCCCTGACATGTCGGGCGGGACCCCTGGATTCGGGCTTGAGCGGGGTCATGTGGGCGCCGGGGACTTAGCCTTGTGGGCGAGCAGAGATGCTGGAAGGTTCTCGCGCGGCTCTGTGGTATTCTGCATCTTAGCGTAGGGATTGTCCAGCTGTCCCCTGCTAGTGCAGAAACTTAGCAATAAGCTTCAAAGGAAGAAGGAGCCCGTCTCCAGAAATCTCTGTCTTGGGGCGTTTTAGTCTAGCAGTTTATGGCGTGCGGCTCCGGAGCCCAGCAGGCTGAATCTGGGCCCTGCTCTGCCACTGCGGGCCTGGCTTCTCGCTCTGTGAAACGGGCACAGTGTGACCGGACAGGCGCCCAGCACGTGGTGACCCTCAGCGCCCACGTGGTCACATCAGTTTCTCCCCCCAGGAGCTTCATTTTTGAAAATATGCACACGTGACGTAAACAAAGCTTTTTATCGTATCATGGAACTTTTTGGATGTATGTAAAAGTAGAATAGTTAATGAACCTTTGTCGTCGTCCCCCAGTTCCAGCAGTTACTAACACAAGGCCAAATTCATTTATCTGGATGCACCAGCTCAGATGATGTACGTTTCTCCGTCAGTCCAGCACGTGGATGGGTCAGGTCCCGTCTACGTGGTCAGGTGCCAGCAAATAGGCTCCGCCCCAGGGGCTCTCAGTACTGCTGGGCCCGTGCAAACGGCCTGAGGGTAGCTCTCAGCGATTGGCCGGTTCCAGGACTTGGTAAGTGTGTAAGGCGTGCCATGTAGCACCCTCAGAAGAGCTTAGGCTGCTGACTCAGACTGTGCCGTTTAACCCTGAGGACACGTCCCAGGGGAAACCAGGTTCTGAAAACGCTTTTTGCTTGCGGTCCCTGCCGGTGACGGGCCTTTGTTTCCCATGTTTCCAGCTTGCGTCCCAGTTACGACTCTTCGATCCTCAGCTGAAGGAGAAGCCGGAGGAGGAGTCCTTTGTGGAGCCGACCTGGCTGGCCCAGCTGCAGCGTGTGGACAAGCAGGTCCAGGTGGGCCTCTGGCTGTCAGTCGTGGGCTGACGCAGACAGTGTGACAGGTGGCTAGGGCCCCTGTGCTTTCCCCCCTGTGGTGTCAGGTATAAATAGTACCATTTCAGAGGTGCGCGTGTTTGTCAGAATGCCCCCTTTGTGGGGAGAGGCTCTCCTGAAGCCCAGGGTGAGCAGGGCAGGGCACGAGGGCCGGCCTGCCCCATGGCCTCCGGCTGTTGGGAGTGTCCAGGGTGTTTCTCCCTTAGGAGGGTGCTGTGGTGTGGAGTCACGACGCGGCCTTCCCCCAGCGCTGTCCCAGCACGCCGAGCTCCGAGGTGGGACAGTGTGATGGCCCGGGAGTCGCACAGCCCTTGGTCCTGGGCACTGACAACCCACTGCTGGCGCCACCTGTGCCCAGTGCTCAGGGCTCTGGCCTGGCCGTGCGGCTGCTGCCTTCAGGTGAGCTCTGCGACGGGGAAGCAGCAGGCCACACACCTCTCAAAGCACCTGCTTTCCCACGCGGACCGTTGTCATGCAGGGTGTCCTGCGGGGTCTCAGCTCCCGCTCCCCACATAAGAACGCAGGACGTGGTGAGGCCAAAAAGGAACACCCACGGAGCCATAGATAGGGGAGTCATACCACTATACTCTCGCTGGCGGCGGGGTTGGAGACACAGGAAGCAGGAACCAGACGCTCCTCATCCCGCCGTCCACTGCTCTGCAATCCGCAACCCGCACTCCGCCGCTTGCTAGCTCAGCTACAGCAGTTGTATCAGTGGCTAATGGCTCACTGGTTACAGCTGATGGCCAACCAGTCACAGCTGATGGCCATCTACTACCCGAGCCAGCACCCCTCCACGTGAGGCCGAGAGCTTGGAAACTGCTTTCTGGGGCTCTGCCCCCACAACCGTTCTGGGCCCGCTGCCTGGAGAATCGAGGGGACGTTCGGTACCACCCCTCAGTCTCCTGCTCTCCCCCTGTGCTTCCTCTCTGGGTGAGCCCGCCGGGTCTCACGGCTTCGCACAGCCATCGGAATGCAGGGGGCCTTTTGACCCCTGAGATGGAGGACAGTGGACAGGACTCGAGGACTTGGGGGACACAGAGCCGTGCCCAGGCGGCTGTTGGCCGGATTGTGCTGGGGTCACGTGCGGGTTAGAGCCCAGGCCTTGTGCCCTGGGGCGTGTGTTTACATTTCCCCAAGCCCGTGGTGACCACCCCCTGCCATCTTCAGCACTTCTTGCTGTGATGATGGTTGGTTGGCTTCTATCGCTTAAGAACATGGCCAACGCAGGGTAACGAGTGACAAACTGTAGCCGCCACTACCGAGCTCCAAGTGACGAGCTCGCTCAGTAACCTTTGCCTTTGTCCATGTCTCCGTGCAGTGCCGCCGACCATGCCTGCCAGGGTGCCGATGTTCGCAGTGCCGCCTCCCCTCGGCCCTGTGGAGCCAGGGCCTGGCTGTGGACCCCCAGGGTCTGCACTTGGCTTTGCAGAGCCATCTGGGCCTGATCCTGCAGCTCTGTACCCAGGGCCTGGCCTGCCACCTGGCGCGCCACCTCTCCAGGAGAGTGAACACCTGTTCCAGGATATGAGGAGCCAGGACCCAGGTGGGTGTGCGAGACGCTGTCGTGAGAGCCGGGGTGAAGACAGGGGCGGGGGTGGGGCGGGTGGTTCCTGTTCACAGACGTGGCTGGCGGGAGAGACTGACTCCTTTGAACTTGAAACAAGTGACATTGCTTAATGTATACCGAAGTCCTACAAGTTGTAGGCCAAATGGGTTAATTGAATGTCTCGGCTAGTTTTTCTGGTTACTCGGCTTAAGTGGCTTTGCAGGGCCGGCAAGCTGGCCTTGAGCTATGCCTGGTCTGTCACCTTTGTGCCGTGTGCGGGGGGCTGTGCGCCTCCACCTGGAGTCAGACTGGCTGGGTCGTGTCCCTGACCTGTGCCTGACTGCTTAGACAAAGCGGAGGGGAGACTTGAAAAAGAAAGCATCTGTGGGGTGGCCGATTATCTCAGTTGGTTAGAGAGTGGTGCTGATAACTCCAAGGTTGCCGGTTCAATCCCTGCATGGGCCACTTGTGAGCTGTGCCCTCCTTAAAAAAAAAAAAAAAAAAGCGTCTGCACGGATTTGGAGACACGTGCAGGCTTGGCTTCTGCCAGCAGCCCTGGCGAGGTGGTGGCCGTGAGGCCATGTGCTGCCTCTGCACCGTGTCCCAGGAGCTGCCTTCCCTCCACAGGGATGACGCCGCACGAGGCACACGGCAGAAACCCACTGGCCGGGCTGAGCGAAGAGGATTTGGGTGGAAAATTGGACAAACCGGTACTCTCCCACCTCCTTTACAGCTGTTTGTTCTCCACGAACTTCATCGTGTAGGAACCCAAAGTCCTCGTTCTGTAGTTGCAAGTAAAGAGAGAACACTGGAAATTGGGAATTACCTTTCAAGTTGTTCCTTCAGGAGAAGGCACTTCTAAAGTAGCTTGAACCCTCAAATCAGGAAAGCAACAGATGGGGAAGATGACATAGTTGTAAAAATAGTTACTTTAAGAAGAAATTCCACTCTGTAGTGAGTCTGTTGATTTTAACTTTTCTAAAATGAAAAACACCTATAATTTCTGCACCTTTCTATGGTAGAATCCCTAAAATTTTCCGGTTTTTTTTTTTTTGTTGTTGTTGTTGTTTTTTGAAATTGATTCATTTTATCAGACCCGTGTGGTATAAATATCACCTATGTTTCCTCTGATCCCAAGCAGGAGGGACAAACACTTTATACCAACCGCATTCTGGAACCTTCTTTACAGACACACAGCTCTGAACACCTGACAGTGGGCGATTGCTGTAGTTTAAACTTTTGTTGTGTTTCTACCATTAAGATATTCTGTCCTTGAAAAAGTAACAATGAGACTGTAGCTGTATGGAAAGCAGAGTCTCAATCCAGCGATAAATCTCTCTACTTTTAAAATGCCCACTGTCTGCTCTCACCAGTCTGTGCTCAGTGCACCTTCGGATTCCATCTTCCAGCCAAGTCTTCCCACTGAGCTCCAGAACCCACATGTTGAGTTCTGCATCACCCCTTGTTAAGTGTGGACCGGCTCTCCTGCAGTGGGCCCGCGCCCCCACCCTGGGAGCCAGCGCTGCCCCACCTGCCCCACCCCTCACCGTAGCCCGGCCTCCGGGGATGACCTGTGGGCTCTGGGCCCCAGGTGAGCCTGCTCCTGCGTTGCTTTGCACAGGGCTCCTCCCGGATGCCGCAGGACTCTGAAGCCCCTCCCGGCTGGGGGGGTGCCAGCCTGGGTGCCCTGCAGCCTCCGTCTCTGACACCCGCTTCTGAAGTGAAGAGCCCTGTACCAGCAACCAAAACAGAGGCCAAGGAGCCTAAGAAGGTAACGCACAGCCCACGTCCAACTGGGCCCAGGTAGCGCCTGCGCTGAGACCAGAGCGGGCGTTTGGCCTTTCCTACGTAGAAAGCATTCTCGTGCGCGGTAAAGCACGCGAAGGGGGCACCAGCGTGGGGTTTGTGCTCGTACCACCATCCAGCTCAGCCGCAGGGCCAGCCTCCCATGTCCTGTCAGCACCCGCCCCGGAGGTGACCGCTGTTCGGACCTGGTTACCTCCGACCAGTTTTGGCCATTACTGAACTTGACATAAGGAGGCGCATCCTTCCATCGTCGTGGGTGGTGTCTGCTGTGTGCACCCCAGTCTTGCTTTTCTTCCCGAGGGGGGACATTGGGACTTTGAGTTTGGGGTTCTCACACATCAGCGGTCTGTCTTTGGTGGCGAGGGCACTTGTTTCTCTAGCGTTTGTGCTTGGGGCACGGGCAGCTCTGTGCAGCCTTACAATATACTGCCACAGTTTCCCCTGGTGGGGTGCAGGTGACCCTTCCCACAGCTGACTGAGGGGCACCTGCAGTCGCGCCTGTCCCCAGGTGAGGCATCCGTGGCCGCCCTGCTGCTGGGAACCCACAGGCCTTGTCCTCCTTTGTCGTTGCGCTGAGCACGATGTTCTTGGTGTTTCTCTTTAGGGTGGCGAGTCCTGGTTCTCTCGCTGGCTAACTGGGAAAAGGAAGACAGAAGCTTATTTGCCAGATGACAAGAACAAATCGGTGAGTGTCCACAGCGGGGCGTAGGTGTTTCGATGAAGCGCCATCCGTGGTTCGCATGGTGTACTCCAGCTTCAACACGTCTTCGGAAGCTTGGAAGTGTCATGTGATCAGACTGTAATTTGGCTTCATCTGCTGACGTTTTCCTTTGCTCCTCACAACGTGACAGATCGTGTGGGATGAAAAGAAGAACCGCTGGGTGGATGTGAACGAACCAGAGGAGGAGGTACGCTGACCCTGGGGAGGCGCCAGGCAGGCGCTGCTGGACGCTGCGGTCTGTGGCGTGGCCGGGGGCTGGGTTCCTGAGCACGTTTCTGAGCCGATTTTCTCCCTGCAGAAGAAGGCTGCACCCCCACCTCCAATGTCCCTTCCCAAGGCTACGCAGGCTGCCGCCCCTGGGCCTGGAGGGCCCCCCAGAGCCTCTGTGAACATGTTTTCTAGAAAAGCAGGTAACAGTCAAACTGGAAATCAAGTGTTTCGTTGCATAATTTACCCTGCAGACATACCCGAGTTCAGTGACTACAGCACATATGCTAGCTGGCAGTTTGTCACATGCCGAGTGTCCTGGTGTGTGAGTGGACTCCACGGGGTTGCGCTCGAAGACCGCTGGGTATATGAGGGGTGGGAGGGCAGAGTTGGTGAGGAGGGGGCCCTCGCCCAAGGCTGGCACCCAGGAAGTGCACTCCCGCAGCCGCTCTGTGGACTTGCTCTGCAGCAGCCACACGAGGGTGGAGCCAGGTGGCAGCAGGGTCCATTGGCACGTGGCCTAAATCTGTTCCTCCCCTGCAGCAGGGACCAGAGTACATTATGTGGACATCCTGAACCCGGGTGGGCCCCGGCGTGCAGAACCTGCTCTCGCCCCTGCGGAATTCTTTGCCCCACTCGCCCCACTCCCGATCCCGGCTCACTTGTGCGGACCAAACCCAGGTAGGCAGATGGGCCGCACTTGTGTCAGCCTGGCCTCTTGACCTTTGACCCTCTCTGCGAGCCAAGGCCTTACCCTCCCTTTAAGAGGAATGGCCAGCCAGTGTGCAGAGGGCCTCAGTTCCCTTTTCCTCCGTGCCTGGATGTCGGTGCAGCCCCAGAGGTGTGTGAGACACAATGACGCCCCTCCCTCTCGCACTGTCTCCTCACAGATGCAGCAGAGGGAGCCCCGCTGGCAGAGGGGGCTGGCAGGGAAGGGCAGGCAACGGCGGGGGGCCCAGCCCATGCAGAGCCTGCCTCAGAGCCCAAGGTGAGTGGCTGCAGCGTGACAGGCGGGCCGTGCTGACAGTTTGCCTCCCTCCCTGGTCCTAACCTGTGGAGCTGTGTCTGTGGTGTCCAGAGGACCCCATTTCTGCCGGAGGTCCCTTTCCTGTTGAATGTGCTCTAGAGATTTGCAAACTAACCACACGTGTTGTATAGCTATTGTATCACTGAAATCCTGGCAGGAAAGGGTTTTTTCCACGTTAAAACTATGTGAAATGTAATGGTGCAGAGTATGGTCTCAAGTTGGATAGACCTGGATTTCCACCCTGGTTCCCCCTTTATTAGCTGAGCAAAGGCCTCAGTTTCCTGCTCTGTGAAATAAGATGACAGTAGCTCCAGGCCACAGGCCACCGTGGGCACACGGCTATTGGTGTTGGATCCTCTAGGATGCGTGACGGTGATCAGGCACACGCAGAGTTGTGCTTTTCACGGCTTCTCCAAGGGGGCACATCCCGTGGAGCGGAGCAGTTTGTCACCTGGGCCAGTGGGACATGCCGTGTCACTGCCCCGTGTGGGAGCTTGGTAGTTGCTGCATTTCCTATTTTTCTCGGCAGGTTTTAGATTCTGCAGCCTCGCTCCCGGGTTCTGAAGTGCACGGTTCCCAGGGAGGAGAGGTAAGGGGCGCCCACAGGAGGGTGTCCACTGGAGTCTGGGCCGGGCAAGCTCGTACTTGTTGTCCAGTGGCTTCTATCTTTAGAAAGGAATGTTGGTGAGCAGGAACGTCAGTCTAAACACTTTTTAGAACTTGAAAAGTGTTCCTGTAAACTAGTCTCACTCGTTTGGAACTCGAAATAGTGGGGGCTTTGAGTTGCCACTCAGGCGAGTTCTGCCCCCACCCTGGCACACCCGGGGCTTGAGTTCTCAGGGTCATGAGGTCCAGCGGGCTCTGGCCAAGGGCTGGACAGACCCCCCCCACACACACACTATCCCCCACTAATGGTTGTGTTTTACTCAGAACTGTGCTTTAAAGCAGGAATGTCACGCTCACTCTGGCTTTTCCCCCATTTGAATCCTGTTGATTCTAACGGTTTCAGAAAGGTCTTTGGAATTAAACCAACGGCTTGGAGCGTGACGTGCACGTTGATTTCTTCCTGTCTGTGTTGTGTTCTCGCTGTTTTGTAGCTTTCGCGCTGTAGCTCAATGAGTTCACTGTCACGTGAAGTGAGCCAGCACTTTAATCAGGTACCTGCGGCTGGCAGTCCCCACTGAGCACAGAGCTGACGGGGTCGCCTGTGGTTCCCATTCAGGGCGCTGTGCGGTGGGTCACTGTGCACTTTGCCGCTCCTGTTAGCCGTCACCCCAGCCACCCACCACGTGGCAGGATGCAGTGTTCCTCTCTCCAAATCGCCTGAAAGGGTGTTAAATATCCAGACAGACTGGTCATTGGCTTGACCCCCAACATCCTCGCAGATCGATGAGTTTTGTAATTGCGCTGCTTCTGAAGTGGTTTTTCCCGGGGACCGGCCCTGGGCGTGGCCTCACCGTGTGAGTGGGTTTGCAGCCCGCTGGGTCAGGGCGCTCTCTCGAAAGGAAGAATTCCTTTTTCGGATCAAGCACGAGACGGTTTATTACTGTTAGGCCAGGCAGAGTGAAGCAATGACAGCGTCCTGTGGTCCGGCTGGGTGGGAAGGGAAGGAATATTTCATCTTCTGTGTATCGTAGGACCAAGCTTTTCTCATTGGCGCAGGAGAAAGGCTTCCTGGGACTTTTTTCTTTGTGTATTAGAACACTGGATTCTGTAGCTGGTCACATTAGCTGTGAAGTGATCAAAAGTGTCTACTAACTGCTTATACGAACGCTGATGGGCCGTGGCTGTGCATGTTCTGGCTTTGGGAGCATCTGACTGCACGCTGCTCTGATTGTCACCATTTCTCTGTGACCCACTAAAACATGGCATCCAGTGTCGCAAGAAAGCGCTTCGATCTGCTTCTGTGGCTCTCTTAAAAGCATTCGCAGTCCTGCTCAGACATAGCATAGTATCTGTACTTGTCACTGGGACACAAGTACTATGTGACGTTGTCTTGCTGAGGTGTACTCTCTGGTCTCAGGCTCCCGGCGCCCACCCCCCCGCAGGAGGCCCTCCCGGGGCAGCAGTGCCCTTGTACAGCCCGGCGCAGTTCACACAGTAAGTGCCCTCGCTTCCCCGGGACAGGAGTGGGATGAGGCCTTTCCCCCCCCGACGTGACCTGACTCCCCGGTTCTGCTGCTGTGCTCGGGGCCCCACGGGCCTGGGGCTCACCTCTGGTGCCGGCCTTGGCTGTTCTGGACTGTCTCCTCTGATTTCTCTCTGTCTGCCTTCTCTTTTCTCCCCCAGGCTTTTTGCCTCTAGACTGTAAACTGGCTGCCAGGTTAGGGGGGCTGCGTGGGGGCACAGGTCTGCAGGGGCCTGTGTTCAGGATGGAAGACGTCACCTGACCCCGTTTGTCCTGATGCAGACCCTGCCTCTTTCCTCGGGGACAGGCCTTCCCGGCCTGACTCAGCCAGTCCTGCCCACACCATCCCTGTGCACCATCCCCTGCTGCCCTCTACTTCGGGCACCTGCAGATGGCGTGTGCTCCCCAACCCCCGTCAGGACTGCTATGTCCTGTGCCCACCTGGCCATCCATCTGCCTCTCCACTTCAAGATTTGGGGGTAGTTTTCTCTGTCCCGTTGCTTTTACCTTGTAGCTATGCCTCTGTGAGAATTCCTCCCCTGTCAGTTCAGTTAGGATTTGCGAGGGGTGACAGACAGCCTGTGCTCGTCCACTGTCCTGCCGGGACAGTCCCTGTGCCCCTCCAGAGGAGGCTGTGACCCTCCCGGGGTCCTTACACACTCAGCCCCTGGAGTCGGCCTCACTTCCGAGCCCCTAACAACTGCAGCACCTCTAAAGGGACTGGCAAGGCAGTGGTCACGGGCGGCTGCAGAAACAACAAGCCAAACGTGCCCGTTCGCCGTCAGTGGTGTGTCCCGGCTTGTTCCATAGGCCTCGTCTCGGCGTGCCGATCCTTCCCTGAACGTCACCCACCCCGGGGGACGGGCCTGCGGAAGTCAGTGCTGTTTGTGTCGTTTCAGGCCTCTGCCACCTCAGGAAGTTCAAGGACGGGGAGGATTGGCCAGAGGAAGTACCCAGCGTTGAGCTAGACTAGCCCGTCTGGATTAGCATTTGGAACCTGAAATGACCCTCCACCAAGGACCACACTGACTGCCTGCGACCTCCCTTCTGCTCCCAGATGGACAAGCAGAATCTCAGGACGCCTTCCGTTCCCTCCTGTGTGTAGGACACATTGCCAGAGTTACCCCATAGCCCTGGTAAGGGCTGGAGGAAGAGGCACTTGGGCTCCGAAACGGTTCCATAAAAGAACGCTGTCTAAGCATCCTCGTCATTTAAGAGTTACGCTGAGTGCAGCCGACCGGTCTGTGCTGCAGGGCAGACTTTCCTCTTCAGTATCGAGGGCGTCTCTCGAAGCCCAGGGGCGAATTCCTGCCACATTCGTCCCACGGTCCCTGGGAGATGCTGGAAGAAAAGCACGAAACTGCCTCAGGAAAGAAACACTGACACCTGCCGTGCAGCGCCGTGCACTCATGCTTCTGAACCCAGAACAGTGGTTCATGGGTGCGGCAGCGTGGCTCAGTGCCCTGACGGAGACGTGGAGTGGGTTAGCAGTCATTCTCTTCGGTCTGGAGAGACGCCCTTGTTACTTCAGTGAATTTCTCCGTGGCAGACGGTTCCGGCTGCACTGGATTCCTCTGGCCTGATGAGGACCACGAGGGGTTTCCTGCAGCCAGAGGGACTGGCTTTGTCCATCAGGAGGGACAAAAGAGCCACCACCATCGCAGAACTTGTGTTCCAAATGTGACCGGTTTAGACTCACCAGCCAGTGTTGAAACTGACTCATGAATTTGGTTTGGATTTTTAGTGCGCGAGTGGCCGGGTCGGACCCAGTGTCTGCAGCAGCGGGTTGCCACGCTCTGCGAACCAGTCCAAGCTGTCCTCCGGCGTGGCTTCAGAGCACAAGCCAGCCGACATGCTTCCTGTCACCTGGGTGACATCATTTCAGGAGTTGGTAACATCCTGAAGAAAGTGGCTTAAAATAATGTCTTGGGAGAAGCTCTGGAAGCTGGTGTTTCTGCTCCTGGCTTTTTTCCACACTGAACCTTCAGAAGCACGTGTTCGCTCCCAGCTGAACAGACCTGCAAAGGAAGCCCTCCTCTTACTGCACTCAGAGCTTTAAGGGTTCATTGACTGTTCTTAAAACTGTTCCCACTCTTAAGTCTAAAGAGACTGAAAGGACTTAAATATTTATAAAACTCATTAGGAAGTAATCGCCGTAGGTTCTGCTGGGGAAACGTAGTTTGCTTGGTGTTTTCAATCTCAAGTAGGATTGTGTGGACGTGGAGTGTACACGGGTCCTTCCCGTTTTCCTGGTTACTTGATCATCTAGGAAAGACCCACAGAATGTTTTCCAAAATGTTTCACAGACTCATATGCCCGGACCCCATTGTTTCTGTCACTTTGGGAAAGGGCAGGCCTTGTTGGGGCATCTCTTGTGTCCCCAGGTCAGTGCCCCTGTGCTTCCTGCCCCCCAAGCCCCACTGGGCGTCCTCTGCTTCCTCCAGCCCATTGTTCTCTGTGTCAGCGACTTTTGATTCAAGAAGCTTCCTCCAGGCAGGAGCTGCTATTTTTCCTAAATGCAAATTGTTAAATAAAATATTTTGCGCCCTTGAGCGCCCTCACCTGTGGTTTGTGTTTGTTTATTGAAGCCCGTGAGCTTCCTGGCCAGGCGGCCTGTGTGACCTCACTGCTGGGCTGTCGAGCTTCCAGAGGTGGCCTGGACCCTGCAGCTCCGCAGGCACCTGCTCTTCCAGGGTGCAGGGAGGCGCCCGTCTGGTGGCTGGTCGGTGAGGGGTTTGCTGTGAGAACCCATCCTGCCACCTGGGTGAACATGGGCAACAAGACGCGAAGGGGGCACGTGCTTTAGGGTTCCATTTACAGGAATGGTCCAGGCGGGCAAATCTGCAGAGACGTGGGGCGGGGAGCTGGGGAGGGCGCTGGTCCGCAGCCCCTGTGGCCCCACAGAGGGAAGAAAGCCGCAGGTGGCGCCCTCGTCCTCGCTTTGCCCATGTGAGTCCTCCGGCCGCCAGGGGCCGCTGCGGGCACCGGAACCGAGCCACCCCGCCCGCCGGTTGCCCGGAGCAGCGGCCGAGGCCCGCGGGGCTGAGGAGCGGGCGGCGCCGAGAGGTGGGGGCGCGGGGCTCCGGGGTAGGTGATCCCTGGACGCGGAGTTGGGGCGGGGGGGACCCCCTGGGTGGGTTCAGGGGTCCCGGGCGAGGTCCGAGGTGAGGGTCTGGTCGAGGCGGGGCGACTCCCGGCTCGTCGCGGGAGGTCCTGCCCCGCACGGGGTGACGTGGGGACGTGGGGTAGAGGCAGGGTGATCCCGGGCGGGGGCGCAGGGTTTCTGGGTTCGGGTCTCAAGAACCCCGGGGCGGGTTTGGGCGGGCCGGCCCTTGGACGCAAGGTGACCCGTGGGCGGGGTTCCTGGGGCAGGGTCCGGCACGGGGTGACCCCGGAGCGCGGGTCTCGCCCCGCAGCACCCGCGGCTGCACGGCGGTCGTTGTCCCCGGAGCCCCGCGGCCGACGGGCCGGATCGCAGGCCCTGAGGCCGGGCCTTTCGCAGCCGCGTCGCCGGCCCTCGGGGCGGGGTCTGCGGGCGGGCGATGGTGGGGGGCCGGCGGGTGAGCGAGGCCCCGTCCGAGGCTGCGCCTGTGAGCCGGCTTCCGCCGGGCTTCCCGTTGGGGGCGGGAATTCCCGCTTAGTCAGGCCCCTAGCAGCGCACGTAAGGGGCCCCTTTCACCCACCCGCTAAGTGGGGGCAGCAGGCCGGCACGTCTCGACGCTTGTTCTTGCCGGACTGCTGCTGGCCTGTCTCCTCTCACCGGCGCAGTAGCTGTCCTTGCAGAACGTTGGATTCGTGGAAGTCATAGCAGTTTTTCCTTAGGTCCCTGTGGGGGACTCCAGGACGTCAGGGCCTCCAGCCATGCAGCAGCTGGGCCGCCCCAGGCCTGACTGGGAGCCCATTCGGGTTCTCTCCTCTGTGTTTCGCTGGGGACGTGTGACTGCACATCCCTGACGCTGGGTGCCTGCAGCCCCTGGAGAAACCCTCTCCGGCTGGGCTCTGCTGCCGTCGTCGTCGGTGAGGCCCCTGGATTATGCCGTCCAAGGCGGGCTGCCTGGGGCGCTCGCAGGCGCCTCCCCCGCAGCCCCCCGCCCACGCACGTCTGCGGCCTGCAGGCAGAATGCTGCGGGGCCACCTGAACACAGACAAAGACCTCGCCCTCCACCCAGGGTCCCCGCCTCCCGACAACAAGAGTCCAGTAAAGGTCAGCTCTGAGGACCCACAGGCTAAGGCAAAACCCTTCACCCCAAAGCCGCCGCCACCGAGGCCCAAGCTGGAGCGGGCGCTGTCCTTGGATGAGAAGGGCTGGAGGAGGAGACGTTTTCAAACCAGCCAGGAGGACCTGGCCGCCCAGAATGGGGCCAGCCCTTCCAGGGGCTCCTTGCAGGAAGGAGTCCCCGGGCCCCCCGCCCACACTTGCTCCCCGCCCCGGCTGAGCTCCTCCTTGCAGGAGATCCCCACCTCCCGCAGGGCCCCAGGCAGAGCCCGAGGGAGCCCCTCTTCATTGGGTAACAGCGCCTCCTTGGACCTCCTGTACCGGGAAGGCGCCTCGGCAGGGAGCACCCCAAGGCTGGCCAGTGGGCTTCCCTCCTGCCCGCTGCCCGCCCTGGACTGGAACTTTGCCTCCAACTCCCTGCGGACGGCAAACAAGGTGGACGCGGATCACGCGGACTACAAGCTCCACCTGCAAACCAGGCTGTTCCGGGCCCACAGCAGCTTGGGCCCCGGCCAGCCCCCGAGCCCCCTGGCCTGCGACCACTGCTCCCTGCACTCTGCCAAATCCTCCTTCAGCCTCCTGGCACCCGTTCGCGCCAAGGACGTCCGCAGCAGGTAGGGCCTACTGGGCGGCGGGCGTTCTCCGTGGCCTTCGTTTTAGGGTTCAGAAACAAGCTTCATGAGGACTGTGCAAGAGTACTGTCATAAAGGTGGAGACCAACACTGGACTCCATCAGGCACCCCGTCCCCCAACTCCTTCCCGGCGGGACACCCCTTCCTTTGTGTTTCAATACCTCTCAGACTCATACCTGGGAAGCAGGTGGCGTGGACGCAGAGACCGCCTTGTACACTGCAGCAGGCTTTTCTTTCTTTTTCTCGTTGCGGGGATGGCCTTTGCTAGTGTGTTAAGTCTGCCCCGTTGCCCGGCCTCCTGCAGGACCCGAGATGTGTTGCTGAGGCTTGCTTTCACTTGGCCACTTTGCTAAGGACGCGTGCTGTGTGCATGCTGCTGCTTTTCCAAGACTGTCACTAGAAGTGCAGTGGCTGGACCAAGGGGTGGAGGGCTGTCGGTGACCACGGCTGAGTCACATGGAGGGAGAGTGCCCAGGTTCATTCACGGCAGGAAGGGGACAGCAGGCAGGGCCTGACCTCCAGCACTTTGCTTCTAGCAGGGCCTCTGGGGATTTTCTGGTGTTTGAGGACTCGGTTTGCTGGGTGCCCCACCATTGATTGGCCTCCCTCTCGGCCCCCACAACCCCGTGGGCCAGGGGGCTCATATCCAAAGGCTTGGTTTCCGGGCTTTATGGGGCTTTAATATTTAACCCGCGGTGACTTTCTTATAGCTTGAAAAGAACTTGGGTGCCGCCCCCACACCTCCTGCTCACGACTCCCAAATGCATGTCCTGAGGCCACAGCCATGAATTCACCAGACTGGGGGGCCCAGAGATTTCTGAGCTCGCCTGTCCAGGCCCACGACCTCTTCTCCCCGAGCCTGGGCTTATCCTGGGAGCTCGGTCCTGGGGCCCGTACTGTAACTCAGCAAGTCATCCTGTGCCCTCCCTGCCTCCCTCCCACAGCCCTGACCTGACCTGTCCGTCCGTCTCCACTCCCTGCCAGGCCTGGGGGGGTTGGTTGAAGCACATATGGGGCCCAAGAGGTGTGTTCCTGCAGCTGGCCCGTCCCGGGGTGCGTCTGTTCAGACCCTGAGATCAGTCTGTCCTCTCTCCACAGGAGCTACCTGGAGGGCAGTCTCCTGGCGAGCGGGGCCCTGATGGGGGCTGAGGAGCTGGCCCGGTACTTCCCGGACCGGAGTGTGGGCCTCTTCGTGGCCACATGGAACATGCAGGGCCAGAAGGTAAGCGGCCCTCCGGGGTGAAGTTGGGGTTCCTGCTGCACCGCACAGGTCTGGGTCTGCCTGGTACCACCAAATGCTTGTCACCCCCCTCCACACACACACACACACACACGCATACCGTGTTAGTGACCGGGCAGGAAAGCGCTCTTTTTTCTAGACACGTGATTGTTTTGAGTGATTTTCTGTTGACAGCAAATTTGAGAGGAAGGTACAGGGCTTCCCCGAGCCCCTGCCCCCTCCACAGCCTGCACCCTCCCGACACCCCATGGTTGAGGAACGGTCACCCAGAGCCCCCAGTTTGCCTTGGGGTCACTCCTCTATGTCCCCGTTCATGGCGAACGCGTGTGCGCCACAGCAGTGTCTATGTCTCCCACCGGCTGGGACTCTACTCCCTGGTCCCCACACACCCCACCTGGATCCTGCCTGTGAGCTGGGGCGCCCAGGAAACCTGTTGAGATGAGCGTGGAAACCTGGCAGGAGGGGCGCTTTGCACCCCAATGGCCGCAGATGAGTTGGCAGGTGGGGGCTTGCATACTGATTTCTGGGCCTTTGCTCCTGGGGCGCCCACGGCCACTGTCCCCGCCGGCTTCCTCTCCAGCTCACCCTGTGTGTCCCTGGGACCCCCTTCACATGGCAAGGTCTGTCCTCAGGTTGGTGGTCTCCGTCACCCTGCATGATTTCTGGGGGCCGGGCGTGGACTTGTTCTAGACAGCAGGTGGTCCTAACTCAGGTGGGGTGGAGGCAGAGGAGGTGATTGTGCCTCACGTGGCGTCTCAAGGCCATTTCCTGAGTGCCACGGTTTTTAGTGACCTGAGAACGGAGGACCATCCCTTCGTGTGGCTGTTCTGGCTGACATTCGGTGACAGGCCCTGGGGACAAACAAGGAAGCACTGCCCCTGGGACAAGGGGATGACGTAACCGGGAGCCCCCAGAGACACTGGCCTGAGTGGTGGAAATGAATCACTCCTGGGTGGTAGGAGGAGGCAGGTGCCCAGGACAGTGGCTCTGCTGTCCCAGGGAGCCACCCTGCCTGTCCTGGGCTGGGAGGGCTTGACGGGGCAGAGGCAATTGGCATTGGGGCCGCAGGGTGGAGGTGTGAAGAGGGCGTGGGGTACTCACCTCCCTCGGGACCTGCTGCACCCCAGCTGCATGGCCGCCCTGGGGTGCAGTGGGGGTAGAAATACGGGGAGAGGGCCTTTCCACCCACATGTGCATGTGGGGGGTACACACTTAGGAGCTATGCTGTGGCCAGATGCAACTGACCAGCAGCGTGCACGTGGGGTGGGGGACGTGGCGAGGGAGGGGGCACGGGGGCAGCCTTGGCGAGGACAGACTGAGGTGGAGAGGGCCGCCTGCCCAGACCTGAGGCTCCCCTGGACACGGTTCCCCTCCTTCCGGAGAGCCCGTGGGGTCCCTGGGACGAGCAGGAGCCCTGTGTGCTGGGCCCCATGCTGGGTGCTGCTTTCCTACAGGAGCTCCCCCCAAACCTGGACGAGCTCCTGCTGCCCGCTGAGGCCGACTACGCCCAAGATCTGTATGTCGTCGGGGTCCAGGAGGGCTGCTCCGACAGGTAGGCCCTTGTGCCCCTACCCCCGGTTGCCCCAAGCCTGTTGCTCCCTCCCAGGGACCAGCACTGCTGGGGTGGGCCTTTGGGGCTGCAGCTGCTGTGACCTGAAACCCCACATGGGTCAAGACACTGGCTTCCGCAGGCAAGCCTGGGCCGAACCCACAAACGGCCTTCTCCTCAAATGGTGACTCGGAGAATTTAAAATAAATGAGATTTACCTTCTGGTCAACAAACAGCTGATCTGAGAGAATCCAGGCTCAGCAAAGAGCAGCTCAGCCACTTGGTCCCCTCCAGGCTGCCAGCCCGACCCCTAAATGGCGTTGCTGCCCCGCCCTGGGGACTGGGGGCTGCTGCTCACTTGTCCTAGGTCTGGCTGCGTGCGTGCGGGTTGCTGAGGTTCACCTGGTGAGGGGCGTGGGCTCCAGGCAGCACCTGGTGTCCCTGCGGCTCATGCAGCAGCAGGAGGCCTGGCCAGCGAGGACACTTGGGGGAAGAGGCTCTGCTCCCGGGGACCCTGGCCTCTAAGTGGGATGGCCTCACCTGCCTGGCCTGGGGCTTCTCCCTGGGCCTCCACCAGGTGGGCTGGGAGGTCCCACTGGAGTCTCGGCAGGGGTTGTGACCCAGCCCACGTCACTAGAGCCTTTTCGAGGCAGTGGGATAATAGGCCTGTGACGTCACTGGAGATGGACGGGGAAGCCAGTCTCGCAGGGAGGCCCCAGTCTCTGGCCCAACAGGCCCAGCAACCCCCGTATTGCCCATCACCACTCTCCCTGCAAAATGAGGAGGCTGTGTGTGGGGCCCCTTCTCGGGGGCCAGGGTCCAGGAGCTGTGGGGCCAGGGACCAGGGGCAGGAGCTGGCAGCCCGTCCCCTCCCTAGGCCGGCCTCCGCTTCCTCCCACAGGCGGGAGTGGGAGACGCGCCTGCAGGAGACGCTGGGCCCCCATTACGTCATGCTGCACTCGGCTGCCCACGGGGCGCTCTACATGTCCGTGCTTCTCCGTAGGGACCTCATCTGGTTCTGCTCAGGTAGGCCGGCCGTCCCCGTCCCCCTCGGGCATCCAGAACGCTCACTGCCCACCTCATGGGCCCTCGCCTCTGTCCAGGGAAATGGACGCCTGCTCGCTGAGCCTGGCAGTGTGGCCGCCATGTGGGGCCTTAGGGCTGCAGTGGGGGGGTCTGACATGGGGGTGCATCCCAGCCCCGGTCAGCTCTGCCTCCTCCCCCACGCAGAGGTGGAGAGCTCCACGGTCACCACACGCATTGTGTCTCAGATCAAGACCAAGGGGGCCCTGGGTGTCGGCTTCACCTTTTTCGGCACCTCCTTCCTCTTCATCACGTCCCACTTCACCTGTAAGTCACGTGCACCTGCGTCCCAGGCATTGTGTTCAGACAGTGCTCCTCTCCCTGTCTCGGGAGGGAACGGCCTAAGAGGCCGTCCAGCAGGCAGGGTGCCAGGGCCCTTGGCTACCCTCGCAGGCCCCACGGCCCCGGGTCCTGAAGAGAGAGCCTGACACCTGGGATGGCGGCCTCCGTCCTGCTGGCTCCACTCTGAGCGCCGACAGCAGGCCCCCCTACAGAAAGGCGTGGGGTGGGTCGCTGCAGGCGCTCGCGTGTGACGAGAGCCTGCTGCTGTGGGGAGGCGGGGTCTCCACCCGGACTGATCCCCAGAGTCCAGGCCTGAGTCAGACCTGCACTCCCCGTCCTTGCAGCCGGCGACGGGAAGGTCAGCGAGAGGCTGCTGGACTACAGCAAGACCATCCAGGGCCTGGCTCTGCCCAAGAACGTGCCGGACACCTGCCCCTACCGCTCCGACTCAGGTGAGCCCGGCCTTGTTCTCCGGGGAGTGCAGTGGAGACAAACTGTTCAGAGGGTTTGAGAACCAAGGTCAGGAAAGTTCAAAAAGTCACTGAAATAAAGCCGGCTCTGAACCGAGGAGTGGCGCCTGGCTCCTCACAAGTGGTGACCGTGTCAGTCCTTAGTGGCTTCGGTCCACATGTGGCGTTGTGGCCGGCCAGGGTCTGCCTGCTCCTCACTGCCCACTGCCCGCCCTGCATCCTGTCCCCTGGCTGCCGTGATGCTGGGCGTCACGGCCGTGGGCCGTGGGCAGGGGGTCAGCTGTGAGCCTGAGGGCGACCGTTTGTGGTTGAGATGGCCATGTGATTTCTGGATTGTCTGTCGCTGTTTGAAATGAAAGAACGAACATCATGAACTCGGATGTCAACCCAGAAAGCTTTGGGGCACGCCACCCCCGTAATCCTGAGCCTCCAGACAGCCACTGGGCGGCTGCTAACCTGCTTCTCTGCAGGGAGGGTCCTTGCCCCACTGTGGCTCTGGGATCGGGGGACACAGACTGATCCCTGTCACTGAGGCATGGCGCCAGGGGAGGGTAGGCTCATGTGCTTTCGGTTTGTGCCCAGCGGACGTCACCACCCGCTTCGACGGGGTGTTCTGGTTTGGAGACTTCAACTTCCGCCTGAGTGGGGCGCGTGTGGCCGTGGAGGCCATCCTGAAGCAGGACCTGGGCGTGAGCGTGCCGGCCCTGCTGCAGCTCGACCAGCTCACCCGGGAGATGAAGAAAGGTGAGGCGGGCGGAAGTGAGGCCCCAGCTGGGGGGGGGGCCCGAGCCCCATGCCGGCTGGTCTGAGGCGGGGCCTGTGCCGGCCCCAGGGTCCATCTTCAAGGGCTTCCAGGAGCCGGACATCCACTTCCTCCCATCATACAAGTTCGACATTGGGAAGGACTCGTACGATACCACGTCCAAGCAGAGGACGCCGTCCTACACGGTGAGCGTGGCGGGCTCCGTGGGAGCGAGGTTTCGTGTGCTCAGGGCTTGGGGCAGGGCCTCCTGAGCCACAGGCTTCTGACTCGCGTCCAGGTGAGAGCAGTGCCCGGACTGGAGGCCTCGCGGGCCGTCAGCACGTCCAGCGAGCTGGGTCAGCCCGCCTGGATGCGACTCTCAGCTGGGGCCAGGGTCGTCCTGAAGGCTGGCTGCCCGGCCCTGCTCAGAGGCCTGGCTGGCAGCGTTGCCTGCTTACTGTGTCGGGGGCCCCGTGCCGGCCCACGCCAGGCTCCAGGCCCAGCCTCTGCGTGTGGCTCTGCACAAGCCCCCGCAGGCGGGTGTGGATTTGAACATGGCTGCCTCCTGCTCCCACGGGGCTGGGTGGGAGCGGCTGTGGCCTAAGCGCAGTGAGGGAAAGGCCTGAAGCACAGCTGGCCCTTCCAGCGCCTGCCAGGACGTGGGCCTGGGGGAGGCTCTGGGAACCCTGCAGCAGACTGGGCATCACGGCCTGCTCTGCGACCTCCCGCAGGACCGCGTCATGTACCGAAGCCGCCACAGGGACGACATTTGCCCCATCAAGTACTCCTCCTGTCCTGGGATCAAGACGTCTGATCACCGGCCTGTGTACGGCCTGTTCCGGGTGAAAGTGAGGCCAGGGAGAGACAAGTCAGTATCCTCCTGACGGGCCAGCGGGGGTGCTCAGGGCCCGGGAGGGGGTCATGGCCAGGGCGGATCCCTTGCCCACTCCTGAGGGGTGGGTGCCATCTTTGGACCTGGGTACATGCCGTTTCTCATGTCCTGACAGGCCAGACAGGAGCAGAGTTCCGGCAGCCCCACGTGGAGATTGCTGCCACTGGTTGATCTTTAGTGACTGTCACTTGCCCTGTGCCCGCGAGGCTGGCTGGACCCCCTGCTTTTCTCAGCAGAGCTGGCCTGGCACAGGCTTGCTCCCGGTGCCCGCTCTGGGGCTGTGGCGGGCCGGGCCGCCTGGAAGGACCAGGGCCTCGGCACCTCTCAGGGGGCGGGACCGTCCCTCCTTGTTCCTGACCGTTCTTTCCTCCACAGCATTCCGCTAGCTGCCGGCAAGTTTGACCGCGAACTGTACTTGATAGGAATTAAAAGACGGATTTCCAAAGAAATTCAGAGACAGCGAGCCCTGAAGACTCAGCACTCCAGCACTGTCTGTACCGTGTCTTGAGGACGTTTGCTGGAGGGCTGTCACCTACCATGTGGGAGGGAATTGGACCAGAAACCCTGGACAGGATGGAGGAGGTTGCCGTTGGGACCGCTCAGCCTTGGGGGACGCTGATGAGCCACAGCTGGAGGCTGTCCTGCTTCCCTGACAGGAACCCCAGGAGGTCAGTGACCACGGCGAGAGCGGGCCGTGAGGGACAGCACCCCATCCCTGACCGGAGCCAGTCTGCTCACTCACAAGTGGCCACTGCAGCTACCCCAACTTCCCTCCCTCAGGGTGTGCGTGCGGAGCTTGGGCCTGGACATCGGTCATGCCACACCTATCACTGTCCCTCAGTGGCAAAGGTAGCAGCTCACACATGGAAACCCAGCCGCAGAGCCCGCACTTCCGCCAGCCTCAGCTCTCCCCGACTCCCCCATGTGTGCATGCCCGCGGCCGCTCGAGTCCAGACCTCCATCCTCCTAGCAGGCCTTCCTCACCTGAGCACAGGTGGCCCGGCTCCTGGGAGGCTGCGCCGTGGGGTGACATGGGGCCCCAGATCCCATGGGACACATGCTAGGACCAAGCTGAGACAGAGTTGGTCACAAGGCTGAAGCCAGACAATGTCCAGGGAGCAACCGTGGTACCTGCTGCTGGGCCGGGATGAGAGCGAGACTGAGGTTTCAGGGCAGCACCTGGTCTTAGGGAGCTAGTCTGAACCTCCCGCCGACGCCACCTCCCTCTCCTCTCGGCTTTGCTGGTTTCAGACTGTTTGCTCAGGTCAGGTCAGCCATGCAGGGGCTTCATGGAAGCAGTGTCCCTGGGCCTGAAGCTGCTGGAAGCTTCAGTGTCACCACCCTGCCATGTTCTGGGTTTCGTTTTCTCAAAGGGTTTAGAGCCCGTTATTGCTCTTTCTGTCTTATCCCATCTCTTGAAAAAAAAAGTACGCTTTGAATGTGGGCAAATCTAGGGGCATTCAATCTAGTCTTTTAAATTATTTATTTTTCCATATTTATATTTTTAAATAAATACACATATTGAATCTTAAACCCTTGAGTCCTAGAAAGAACCTCTGTACGCACGCCCTGTTCTCAGCGTCCCTGTGACACAGGCAACCCGCCTTGCACCTGCTCCCCGCCGGCTGGCGGCAGCCCCACCTTCCGCCTCTGCTGGGTTTGCTCCGTGGCCCCAGGTGTCAGGAAAGCAGACGACTCAGACGTGAGCAGGTGAAGTCGGTTCTGATGAGTAGTATATCCAGCTTTCAGAGTATCGGTTTCCACAGAATGAAATTAGTACACACGCAATTTTTTGCTACAAATGGGAGGCATCCCGTTGAGGGCACAGCCAGCGCCATCTAACGTCTAGAGCTCACTGATTGCCTGTGTGTAAAATCCTGCTCGAATTGAGAATGTGCTGTTGAATTGCGAATCAAATTAACTGAATATTCCTGTTAAAAGATTTTTGTGCTGATGGGGCTTGAAGTGTGATTTTATGGATCCTTTCTGGGCAGTTTCTCTGACTCAAACCATGGAAAAGGGATTTTAATATGACTGAGGAGACCAAGCTTTGTCTGGGGCGGTCGTTATACCCATCGAATCAGATTCATCCAAGTTAAGTGCTTTACTTAATACCAGCCCTGAGGTTTTAGATGGATGGCATTTCACTTGGAAAGTTAAACATTCAAACTAATGCAAATGAAGCGGCCAGTCTCTGGAAAACAGGCTTCATAAAGAATTGTGAAACACTCGCGTGTGAGGGTGGTTTTTGAAGTCCGGCTCCCGCTCCCAGACACACTTTGCTGGTGCCCTGCTCTGGGCTTCAGGGTGACAGCCAGCCTGCCCTCGGCATGCATGTTGCTAACGGGCAGGCAGACAAGGGAGAAGACGGCGGAAGTACACTGAGTACTAGGGGCTGTAAGGTGTGGCCACAGGGAGCAGTGAGGGACAAGCGTGGTGACATCCAGGGCATGGAGAGGGCGGTCCCAGCTGAGGGGACAGGAGTGTTCCACACAGTGAGCAGGGGCGGTGGCCAGCAGGGAGAGAAAACTTCCCAAACAGACACCTGTGTCAGGTGGTTAGCAGTTAGTTCTAGAATGTTCGTAAAGCTGCCGGGTCGTTAAAAGCCTCTCTCACTGTGCAGCTTTGAGAGGCTACGTGAGGTGCACCGGACTTCACTTCTTTACGAGCTGTTCCCATCTTAATGCATGCGTTGTGACAGCTGAACTGGTCTCTCTGCACGAGTCCCCAGGTGGTGACCATGGGCAAGTGTCACAATGGGAAGTGCACTGTGGGACTATCTGCCCCGACGGGCCCATCCCGCCCCCGTGGATGGGGCGGTGCAGGGCGCACAGGCCCCGCCGCCAGCGTGCGTCGTGAAGGCCGCTGAAGACCACAGGACAGCAGTAACGTGTGCACATTTATTCAACTTCCTTAAAAAAGGCCTCCCTCCCGTCCAAACTGCAGAGACCGGGCTTCTTAGGGTTTCAGAAAAGATGACGTCGGGACCAGTCTTCTCGAACAATCTGCACGACCCTCAGCCATGGCAACGTCCAGGCGGTTCCCAGGCCCCCACACACGGAACCTGGGGGTTCTGCGGGTGCCTGAGTTTGAGAACCACAAATCTATCCTGTTTGACCAAGGTCACTTGACCTTTCGCTTGTGGAACACCCACAGGCCCGTGGGACCTACAGCTCCTGAGTGTTCCCCATCTTCGAAAATGTGGCCACCGACCACCAATTCCAGGAACCCCCTTGCACCCCACGTGTCCCGACACCTCTGAAACCAGAATGCATCCTGCAATTAAGGGGAAGAGGCTTCGCAACGTGGGGTCAAACTGAAGGCGCAAGGACAAAGGTCTCCGGCCACTTCCGCACCTGGTGTCAGGGAAGCTGCCCTTGACAGCACCGTCCTGGGTGGGAGCCGCCACTTCCTCTGCGGTGTCAGCAGACCATGGGCCTTGGCCTTGCCCTGGCACCGTCACGGTCCTTAGTGACCATCACAGGAGGTGGCGGATCGGTGTGGGTGGCACAGGCCTGTCAGGAAGCCAGGCAGGGCTCTGACGGGCCCAGCGGCCTCGGTGATGATAGTTTGGCGCTTACCCACCCTGACCACTGGACTCGCGAGAGGTAGGACGCTGCCCTGGCTACCTTGGCTCAGCTGGGTGAAGGCGGGCATTTATTCTACGACTGGTGTGCTCAACTCTGAAGGAGGGGCTGAGCACACTCCAGCGACACGAAATGCATTGTTCAAGTTGAGGAGAAGCGTCCCGAAGTTTGCTCCGTTTGAGTTTGTGCACTGAATTCACCTCCAAAAATGCTCTGCAGCTCTTGTCCCTCTATCGGAAGAGCCGGTAGGTCCTGGGCAGGCGGCCATCCCTGCTGGAGAGCGCCGCCTGGATGTCCTCGTACGACGGCAGGTCGGCCAGGTCGCCCAGTGCAGCCACCGCGGGTTTCCCACGCAGCATCTTAGAAGAGACCCTCCTGACGTCTGCCGGCTTCACGTCGCCTGGCAGAGAGCAAAGGACAGGAAGCCTGACGCCCACATGGTTCTGTGTCTCCATGTCGTGCTGTGGTCACTAAGCTGACCGAGGGGACAACCCAAGGGGGGCTGGTCTGCCGATGCTCCCCCCACCTGGCAGGAGGTGCTGAGCGTCCAGAGGCCCCAGGTGCAGCCAAGTGTGCACCGGCTAGTCATGGAGCGAAGGACAGCTAGTCCTTAGTGCATGGGCAGGTGTCAGTGGTTTAGAATGATTTCAAACGCAGCAGAACAGCCCGCCCAACAGGAGCTAACGTGAGACAAAGCTCGTCTCATGAGTGTCCCATGTGACGGGTCAGGGCTGCGTGGACAGCTGGGTAAGTGGCAGCACCCCGAGCAGGAGGCTTGAGGGAGACCGGGCATGTGGCAGCCCCGGGTCTGGAGCTTCCCCAAGGGAGAACGAGGGTCCCCGCAGCGCTCCAAGCCCAGGAGACACTACGCGGCTGTGTCAGCCTCACATCAGGTGACGCATGTCACGACAGAGCCTTAGTGCTGACCCTCTGGGCTCGCAGCCCCTGAGAACCTGACGACACTAACAAAAACCTCTCCCCCAGGGCCACCGGCAAATAAAATGTGACGTACAATTGGAGGAAGCCCAAGGGCCTCCTGAACGTCACTCGTGGGAGGCCGAGACACCTGCCAGAGCCACGGAGGGCAGCGCTGCCCCTGCCCCGGCCTCTGCCCGCCCTCCAGCCACGGGCCCGCGAGCACACACTCACGGATGAGCGCGCACAGCTCATGGGGCAGCTTTCGGGAGCGGGTCGCCAGCACCTGCCGTCCTACGTCCTCGAAGATGACAGGCCTGGACTCCAGGTTCATCATCAGCATGGACATCAGCTGTGTCTTGGCTCGCTCCAGCTCCACCTGAGGCGACAGCCAGGCCCCGTGGCGGTTCCCAGCAGGCCCACGTCATCGGGCACCGCCACACGCCTCAGCCAGCACAATGGCTTGTGAAAAGGTGCCCTGCCCCCAGGCCGAACCAAGGAAGACGGGCTGCCCCTGTGCCCAAGTCACGAGCACGTCCCGCCACGCTTCCTATTGCGTTTCCTGGGGTGGGGCTGGCTCTTACTTTCCAGGGCCTTCACCACACTTCACATATGGAGGAAAGGCGCTTCCCTGGAGCTCTTGTTCACAGTTAAAGTCACCCCGCAGCACATGAAAGGTAAAGTTTCAAACACCCAAGCTCTGGGACCCCGAAGCTGGGCACACATCGAAATCACGAGGAAATGAACCCCAGGTTCCGGGGCTCCACCCAAACCCCAAGGTTTACTGCTCCTGGGGAGTCCTGAGGAAACCAGCTCCGTCTACCAACTCTGCATCCTGAGCCCGTGACCAAGCCTGGAATTGAAAACCAAGCCCAGCAAACTTGGTCCATGGAGTCCAGCCTGGAGTTGGAGGGCACAGGACGGGGCTGGTGAGAAGTGCCACCCGACGGACTTTGAAGAACAAATATGACACGCTCGCTGGCTGTTGAAATTCTGTCATTTCTTTAAGGACAGTAATTCCTAATTTAGAACAGGCCTCTTTGATGTTTGCAAGTTCAGACAAATAACAACATCGCCCTTAAATTGACTCCATGTTAGAGGAAAGTCCTGTTTCTCCAGCAGGGCACTACCAGAATCGTGAACGTTTCTATTTTTAAAATAACGCTGCCTTTTCTGATTAAAAAGGGAACATAAGATTACTGCAAGAAATGAGACGCGCAGAAAGTAAATTCAAAAGGAGAAATGGAAGTGCCAACGCTGGAGGCACACGGCCTCGCCTGTGGGCTTATCTGGTACCGCACGTGCACATGCATCTGTGCACGTATACATGTGCGTAAGCACGTACGTGTGCCTGTGTGCACAAAACCTAGCATGTGTACCAGCTCCAGGCCAGGAAGTAATAGACTTCTGAACATGGATGGTTATCAAAACCTGAGCTAACAAAGCGAGAGAAGAAAACCCTCGCTTAGAACACAGCGGAGCCTGCAGGAAGCTAGAAAATGCTATGAAGACCAGGGAGAGCTCCCCACAGGGAGCAGCTCAGCCGTGGACCTGGGTCCCCCACAGGCTGCGCTATTCTGGCGGGGACACTGGCGCTGGGGGCACAAAGCACAGCCCCCCGCTGTGGAGAGCGGGGCGCAGCGCCCTGCTGTCCTTACCACGTCCACGGTCCCAGCCATGGAAAGGAACTCCTTTGTGATGATCTCCACCATTTCCCGGACCTGGGGGGGGCAGGGGGGAGTGACGGTCACCCAGCGCCGCAGGGTCACGCCCTGCTCCCAAACAGCAGCTGAGGCTCCTGAGCCGCGAGCCACGGGGGAGGCGGCGGCCACGTGGCCGGGTCCTCACCTGCCTGGGGTCGGCGCTGGCGTGGATACACAGGAGGCCTGTGTCCTCGTAGCTATGGTGGTAGGCGGTCGCGTTGTACATCCAGTGGTGCCTGCAGGGACAGGAGAAAGGGAGGCCGGCAAGGTGGCACCGCGGCCCGACGGCCCTCGGCTGGGCCTGGGGGCCCAGGGACAGCGAGGGGAAGGCGCCGCCCACCTGTTGAGCACGTTGAGGTACAGCCTGGTGAACATGCCCTTGCCGGGCCCTCCGGCCGAGAACGAGCCGCCGCCGCCCATCATCATGTTCAGCACGGCGAAGGGGATGAAGTCTCCCTCCTGCGGGGACGGGAGGGCAGTCTCGGCAAGGGACACGGCCCGGGGCGCACGCGCACGCGGGCCCAGCGGGACTTACCAGGAAGGAGCAGCTCTCCAGCCCGATCATGATGTGTGTGAGCTCGGGGAACGGGGCAGGGCCCGGGCTGACATTGGACATGTCTCTTTCCAGCTGTAACAGGAAGAACGGACAAGGGATCCAGGCCTCGCAAACGTACCCGGTCAGCCCATCTTAGGGAAGGCTGTCCTCGCTGGGCCCCCCGCGAAGCTAACCCCGCCCCACATGGGACAGTGTCGTGCTGAGAGCAGGGGGTGTGCTCAGGTAACACCATGAGCACAAGGCCTGTCTAACAGCCTCAGAACAAATACACAGACGGACGGAATCGTGTAAAGCAAGTGCCCACAGCCTGAGGCCACAGGTCTTCCCAGGTCGCTTTACCTTGATGACCCCTCCGGTGTACTGTGCTACGGACCGATCCACATCCACTGCCGTCTGGCTGCCCCAGGCTGACCGGATGCCCACCAGGTGCTTTCTGGCGCATTCTACCAGGGCGTCGTGCTCGACCCCCACCCCCGCCAGCACCATGCGCTCAGGGGTGTAGTAGTTTCGCAGGTAGGAATGAAGCATCTCTCGGTCAATCTTCACTATGTTTTCCGTGGGGCAGAAACGGTGGAGACCAACTGTGTTCCCCCTGTAAGCAGCCTGACAAAGGAAGCGAGAGCAGCATGAGTGACAGAGACGCGACCAGCTTTCATCAGGCGAGACGGGCCTGCTGTGTGCCCACCGTGCTCGGGGACGCCCATCAGCTACGGAGGGGCAGCGACAGCTCTGTGCGTTCAGTAAACAGTGAAATCTGTCTCTCTAGGACAGGAACTCATAAAATTGTAAAACACCAGGATCGTTCTAGAGATGACGTGGGAAGGATGTCGTTACTGGAAGAACAGAGTCAGAAATTAAGAGTGTCCTTCCAAGAGCCGTAACCTGCGAGGACAGCAGGCAGGCAAATGACCCCGCCGACAGCCCTGGTGTCGGGGCCACCGACAGGGTTATCTGTCTCACCTCATGAATCATTTCTGTGAGAAGCGGTTCCGGGTCAGGCCGCATATTGAGGTCCTCCAGCTCAAACTGGATAGCCATTCGTGCCATCTCAATTTCTTCATCTGCAAAAGACCCAAAGACACGGCTCAGACCGCGCAGGCCAGCACAGAGCTGGGCCTGGCGTCCCCGCTGAGTGGATGCTGGCAGTCTCCCCTGCCTCCGTCTGGGGCAGACCTGGGGCATCCATTGTGTGAGGGAGGGCAGAGTGCCAGGTGGGCAGTGCCTGGCGGAATGGAGCCTCTCACCTGCTGGCTCTGCCACAAAGCAACCCCCTCAGCCTCCTGCCTCAGGGGCACTCACGCCTGGACCCACCTGTCTGTGAGGATAAGACAACAATGGCGAAGGTGCCAATGTCAGCTCATAGAGCGAGGACGAGAGAGATCTAACGCAGACCTAACGCCCTGGGACACAGGCCGGCTGCAGGAAAGGAGGCTGTCAGACTGGCTGGGGCAGCCAGCATGGCCCCCTCCTGGCAGGGAGTTCAGAGTCCTGCCATTTGCAAGGCCGAGGAAGGGAACAGAGACAGAGACATGGCAGTTGGGGTGTTTAAAAACAGTCAAGATGCCCTTCCGAAATGAGAGCGCCAATTTTAGCAGCATGTCAAAGGGTGCAGAGAGCTCTCCCAGAGCAGAGGCACCCAGGACTGTCCCACTCATTGGTGTTATTCCTGCTGAAATTGTGCCAACTCACAGGTCGGCGAGCCTGAGGGCTCCAACAGCAGTGCTCCTCCAGGGGCACTGCTCCCCTCTCCCACGTGGTGCCATCCCCACCGGCCCCTCACACGGCCTGGATGCCCACCTGTTAGCTTAGGGTGCAGGACCACGTCAGCCAGCAAGCCAACCACCGTGTCTAGGCCCTTAGAATCAGCAGACACAGCATACATGGTAGTGTCTCTGGAAAAAACCAACAACGCCGGGCACTGAGGTCACGACAGGTGCACACAGTAGGGACTTTTCAGCAATGCACATCCACAGTCGGCTCAGTGCTTTCCTCTTTCCCGTCTCACAATGTCGACTCCTAGCAGGTGGGAACCACAGCAGATACAGGCTGTGCATGGAGGAAAAGACATGCGCAGCGAGAAGGACGAGAGCCAGCTGAGGTTTCCTCAAGCACAGGCTCCCTCCAAGGTGAACCATTTCATCCCGCAGTCTGAGCGTCCCCTGCATGAACACACTGCCAGTGTGGGAACGTGCCTGGCCTTAGATGGCGGGGGGACTAAGCCTGGTAGTAGCATTAGCTCACAGCACGCAGCACTGGTCAGTCAGGAAAGGCACATGACAACCACAGAACCACGAGATGGAGCAGAGTCAGGGGGAGACTGTGCAGAACAGACACCACTGCCAAGCGGACAGAGTGAGCCGTGGGGGGAGGGGAACACAGCCACCAGGGCCTTTGCAGGAGCCGCAGAACCACGTGGGACAGCGGCAGGGGCAAAAGCCTGAGCGGCATCGGGGGCAGGACACGGGGCTGCCTGACCAGGAGTTCCCTGGAGAGTTGGAGGAGGTTTGAGGCAAGAACACAGAGGCTGTAACACCAGGCAATGCGCCTGAACTTCACTTGATGGGCAGCTGGGAGCCGGAGGTTTCTGAATAGACATTTTTGAAAATGTGAGTATGTTGCTCCACACTAATTCTTATTCTTCGCACTTAACCTGCCTTTTATACATAATGTTCATCCCTCAGATTCAGACAATGAACCACTTCACACAGTGTGCTCTTGTCGGCCCATCTCCCCTTGCCCTGAACAGAGCTTTCTGAATGCACCCCCCACGTGGGAGACAAAGCCCACCTGCCCCCGTCCCCAGCACCCCCACCCATCTGTGCTCCAGCTACTGGGCCCCCCTTCCCCAAACACATCACTGCCTCTTCCAGGCTCAGCCTTTGCCCCTGCTGTTCCCAGTCTCAGCCTCCTCCCTTTGTTCCATTTGGCAAAGTCCTTCAAGACCCAGCCCCAACGGCAAGTTCTCTATCATTCCTTTCCTGACTCCAGACCAAGTGAGCTGCTCCCACCAGCCTTGGTTCCTGGATCTTGTGTCCATTACCTGGGCGCAACCTGCTGCCCCATCTGTGAGCATCTTGGGGACAGGGCCTACCGTGTCCCCAGAGCCCAGCCACTGCCTGGCTCCACTCACAGGTAAGCAGCCCTCTGAGGACTGCGTGGCTCTGTGTAAGTGTTGCCACCTGTTGTGTTTTGCCCCGCCAACTCTCCCTGGCCAGGGCTCACCTCTCACCGTTGACCCCACAGCCTCTCTGACGGGAGGGGCTCAGTGGGACTCTGACCACAAATGAGAACAGTCCCACGTGGAAGCAAAAGAAGCTTGCACGTAAAAGCTGGTGTACCTTGACGTCTGGCAGTCGCAAATACCCCCGTGCTTTTCCAAGGTAAGCAGGATTTCATCTTTGCTACCAAATTGACTGGTGGACTAGTAAAAACAAATCAGAAAACCTAGTTAGGTTTCAGCAATCCAAAACAACCCCTGAACTACAATTTTTAAGAAGAAATTTTACTTTTGCTTTCAAAACACAGAAAGTCAAATTATCACGTATTGTCATTAACTTGGCAACCTAATCATTTATTAAAGTAACAATTCAAAAAAAGCAAAACTTAATAGATTCTTCCCAAGGACAGTCACATAATTCACAAATGGATACTGACCGAAAATGCCAACTTTTCCAAAAAGTGAGCAATTCCACTAAGATATTTCGCTTCATACCTTGATCCTGAATTAATAAGAACTGACAATAAAAAAAAGTGACAGGTTAAATCAATGTTCAAAACGAAAGATTTAATCAGAAAAGACCTTGTAAATTAGAACTGTGAATGTGACTAAATGGCCAGATTTACTTATACGGGGGAGAGGGACATATTCGTCATCTTGTGATGAAGGTTTTACAGCTCTCCACATAAGCCAACATTTACGGAACTGTACACTGTACATCTGTGGTTGGAAACTTATAATTACAGAAAGGTAGAAAAAGGGGAAAAACCCACCACCAAAACGGCCACCATTCATACTTTGGTTACTAAGCTTCCAGGTTTCACAGCACGCTTTTTCACTCAGGATGCAACTCCTAAATGATGTACTAATTACAAGTGACAGGCGACTGTTAAAACCAACGGGACCTCCCACAACACTACCGCCGGTACTTACTTCCTACTGTACAGAACTGTCCGAACTTATTTTGGGACGCCACGCGAAGCCCATTTTCCAGTGTGGTAACTTTGGTTTCAAACTTCTCCTGTCCATCAACTGTAGCAAAAACGGGCTTGGGTACTCCAGGTAAGGGACAGGAGAGGGGGATGCTGGGATAGGCTCCACCACTGCTAAACTGTCTGTACGCGGGGGCTCCAAACCTGAAACACAGAAATGACCCAGTTACAAAAGGCTTGAGGTGACGGAACCTGTGGTGACCACTTACTGCAGTAACTCGTGTTCTGTCTGCTCTATGGTCAATGCCTTTCTAAAGGAGAGATGCAGTGTTGTCAACAGCCCTGGGTGCAAATCCTGCCTGGGCCCAGGGACCTGTGGCACGTTGGCTCAGTTACTTGGGTCTGAACTGCCATCTCCGTACAAGCACCGCAGGGAGGGGGCCGTGCAGGTTACACCAGTTCCTATGCACGCAGCACGCAGCTGAGCACTGCCCCGCAACAGCCCCCTGCAGACTAAACAGAAGCCGCACCCCTGAAGCTGGCCTGGAAGCACCCACCGGGCCTGGCCCCCAAGTCCCCATCCCAGCCGTCCCTCAAACGCCCCTGTCCCGCTGGCGGCCGCGGCCCCATACCTGGAACACACCTGGCTCACCATCATCCCCAAAGCCCGTCTCACTGTTCCAGCCCCCGCGCTCACCCGCACGTGTCCCAGGGCCGACCCTTTTCTCCTCCTCCGTCTCTGATGTAACGTCACGTGGGCAGAGAGGCTACCCCTCGTGCTTCCCCGGGGAGTTGGCCGCTCCTGTTCTGTCCTATCACTGAACGCTGCTTAACTTACTCCCTTCAAAGCATTCGCGTGACTGCGGAGACGGCGCGGGCTCCTGTCTGTGTCCACTGCCCGCGGACAGCGACTCACACCGCGCCCCTTGGGCCCCCCAGAGCTCGGACGTAGTGACGGGTCGGCACCTGTCTGCTGCCTGAATGAACGTGGCCGTGGGAGAAGGGCAGGCCTGGCCACCGGGGGGAGGGCGGTGGGGACGCAAACCGCCGGCTGTCAAGTGGCGGGGCGGAGCACGGCCGTCGGGGCGCACCGGCTCCGCGAGGACGGAAGCCGCCTCTGCGCGTCCACAGGAGCCGGCTCGGCCCGCAGGCTCGGCCTCCCGGGGCCACGCGGCAGCACGGCCGGCGGGCATCCACGTGACCTCCGACGACCCCGTCGGCCCGGGAGGCGAGGGCGGGCGCGGACCCAGCCGCCGGGGAGAGGAGAGGCGGATGCGGCTCGGGGCGCGCGGCGCCAGGCAGGGAAGCGTCCCCGTCGCCTGCGGGACGGGGTCGGGGTCCCGCAGTCCGAGCCCGACCACGCGGCGCCGCGTCTGGGCGCGGGGAAGGCAGAGGCGGAGCGTCCCGAGACACGCGAGCCGCCCCCGCGCGCGGCCGAGGCCCGGCCGGCCCCCGCTCACCTCAGCGGCGCGCGGCCCCACGAGCGCGAGCCCCGCAGCAGTTGTGTCGCCGCCAGCACCACCGCCGCCATCTTGTGTCTCCACCCACCCTTCTGCCGTCACTTCCGGCCCCGCCCCGGACGCCCCGCCTCCCCGACGCCGGTCCGCGGCGGTCGGGCGCTCGCTTCCGGTGCTCGGAGCGGAAGCCGGAGAGAGGGGCTCGGAGCGGCGGCCGAGCGGCGGACGACGGGGTGGGCGAGTCGGGCCGCGGCCGGGGCGGAGCCGGGGCCATGGAGCCGCCGCTGCCGGGCTAGGGAGGGCCGGCGCCGCCGGGCCCACGGCGATGGCGGGCTACGCGCGCCGCCCGGGCGTCACCCCGCTGTCCCGGGCCCGCAGCCTCGTCATTCCGGACGGTGAGCGGCGGGCGGCGGGCCGAGCCGGGCCGGGTGGGGGCCGGGAGGGCGAGCCCGGGGTCCCGCGGCCCGAACCGGCCGCCGCCGACGGAGGCGGCGCCCCAAGCCCCGTGCAGGTGGGCACCGGCCCGGCCCTCGCCGGTCGTGCCCTGGTCCAGGTGAGCGGCCCCGCAGAGCGCCGCCGGCGCGCGGTGAAGTCGCTGTCATTGTTATTCCAGCTCCCGCGTGCTATGAGCGCCGGTCCTGTCTCCCCCAGCTAGACTGTGGGCGCTCCCGTGGCAGGGACCTGGACTCCCACTTCTTCGGCATTCGGCCGACCTTTATGTGCTATGTACCCAGCCCGGTGCTAGCTTCCGTGGGAGACACAGGTGAGAGACGAGCTTAGGGCCCCGTCCCCGCACTGCTGGCGTGCAGGTAGCTCTGCTGAGCGTTCACTCACCCCGTGGCCCAGCCGTGAGCACGGAGCGCCACTGTGTGCCCAGCGCTGGGAACACAAAGGTGGAGAGCGGTCCCGCCCACTGGGAGCTCACAGTCTGGTCTTGGGGAGACACCCGCTCCAGACAGACAGTTCCAATGTAGGACGGTAAGTGCCAGAATGGCCACCTTGTTTTTCCAGATGGTGGAGGGGAGGGCAAGGGAGCCCTCACCTGAAGGGCCATGACCGGAAAGCAGCTGGAGCAGCCGGGCCGCTTGTTCATCCTCAGTCTCCCCCAGCCGCTGCTCCGCCTGCCCCCAGGGCTGCAGCCAGTGTGTAGGTGGTTACATCAGGGCCTGAGAAAGTAATGGCAACCCAGGAGAGCATTCAGGAGGTGTCACAGACAGAGGAAGACGTGTGCAGCCCCACTGGGCATCCAAACCTAGTGGGAGCTGTTTCAGAATCACAGTTGCCAGGGCCCATGGAAGGCAGACCATCTCCAGGGCGGAAGCCCGGAGGCGTGTGTTTTTAAAGGTTCCCCAGGCTATGAGAACCACTGCAGTTGAGACCCCATGTTGGAAGAAGGTCGTGGTCATAAGGGGTTCCCACGATCACAGTGGGGTGACGATGTCTCTGCAGATGTTGTCTGTGGAAAGGGGAAGTGTACAAAGCAAGGCCCATCAGAAGTCCAGGAGACACATTTTGGAGGTAGAGTAGTTCAGTAATCCCTTCTTCTCTCTGTCCGGCATGATGCCAGTCAGTTGCCTGGTGGTGGGATCGTTGATCTGACAGCCTGTAACTAGTGTACCTGGAGCCCGGCAGCATATGGGGGTAGAGCCCACGGGTTTGATCTTGACCCTCAGGTAGAAGGGAAAAGGGTCCAACCCAAGATGTGAGGGACGGCAGAGAGGTGGGAAGTCACTCCTGGAGGTCTGAGGAGACAGCAAGGGCTGGAGTTACAGGAGCCAGCTTTACACAAGGTTGGCTCTGGGGCTCAGATAATTGGTGGACCAAAAAGGCTGCGGTATGGCTGGGTAGATACTGGGAGAGCGGGAAGGGGAAGGAAAAGGTGGATGAGTGAGTAGGGAAAGGATGGAGGTGAAGCAGTGATACCCAGCTCGGTGGGGGTGGGGCCTTGGGAGCGCTGACGGCCCCCAGCCCAGGGCACGCCCCAGGCCAAGCTGACAGCCTGTGTGGGAGTGCAGACACCTGCCCCAGGTGGTCCCCGTGGGCAGCCCTGTGGGAACTGAGGGCTGGCTTGGGGATGAGAAGGCGGGGGTGGAAGTAGGCCAGCTTTCTCATTTCTTAGTGTCACTGAGTTCTGCTGGACCGGCGAGGGTGGCCTTTCCGATTTTAGATGTGTTCTTGTTTTGGGAAGAGAAAGAAATAGGAAAGTTTCCTTTCAGTGACCTTCAGGAGACTTCACATTTGCAATGTCTGTTGCTGTCTTAGATGATAAACTTGAAGAACTTGAAGAGGCAAATCCATTCTCCTTTAAAGAGTTTCTGAAAACCAAGAACGTCAGCCTGTCGAAAGAGGACACAGCCAACAGCAGGCTTTATGCAAAGGTAAACGTGAGGAGTTTGCTGGGACTTCAAACAGACCCCCCGCACCTCTCTCCTGACTCGCGCCCTCACTTTGGAGGAGGTTCTGCAGGCAGGAGGGCTGGGGAAGGCGAGGCAGCTGCTGACGCTGGTGGGGAAGTTGTGTGTGCCAAGCTGCGGCCCCTCCCGTCTCTCATCTGCCCCAGTAGACGAGATAGCGTCTTCACGTTCCAACATTGAACAACCAGGAAGAAGGGCCTGCGGTGGCTTCTGGGTCTCAGCCTTGCCTCCTGCTGTTTCCTTTAGGAAGCCACGAGGCACTCACTGGGGCTCGACCGCAACTCCCCAACCTGCCAAACTGTGGGGTTTGGCCTGGAATACCAGCAGCCGTTTTTTGAAGACCCGACGGGGGCTGGCAACCTCCTGGACGAGGCCGAGGACGAGGACGATGGTTGGAACGGGGCCTACCTGCCGTCTGCTGTGGAGCAGAGCCACTCGGCGAGGGTGGCTGCCAGCCCGTCGCCCTGCAGCACGTACGTCTCCTTCTTCTCCAGCCCATCGGAGCTGGTGGGGCCCGAGTCTCTGCCCCCGTGGACGCTGAGTGACTCTGACTCTCGCGCCTCTCCGGCGGGGAGCCCTGGTGCAGACTTTGCAGCCCACGGAGAGTCTCTGGGAGACAGGCACCTTCGGACGCTGCAGATAAGTTACGAAGCAGTAAGTGAGGGGGGCTGTGCGTTGGCACACGGCGAGCGACCCGTGTCAGCAGCACTTTGGGAGACAGTCTGGAGCTTCCGGGGGGATTTGGCTCCCGGGACAAGACAGTCTGTGATGTGGCAGCAGCTGTAGCGTCTCCTTGTGGAGCACTGTCCCCGGTGCTGACCCAGCACGCAGGAATATGGCTGACTGAGAAGTGCTGTGAAGGGCTGTAGGGTATACCCATCTATGAATGAACTGGAACGGAGTGGGGACCCTCCAAGGGCCACCCCGCAGGAAGGGGTCCCTCCTGCTATCGCTTGGGCATCGTGCCAAGTGTTCTGGGTAAAGGAGGTTTTTTAAATTGCAATTACCTAAAAAGAGTCACGTGAGTAAGAGGGGAGACATGACCGTGGGCCTTAAGTAGGAGCTTTTGCTCGTGGTTTTTCAGACTGTGGTGACTCTAGACTATTTGTGTTTATCAAGACAGACGTGCCAGAGTCAAATTGCAGAAATGCAGATCTCTTTTGACTGAGACACACTGAGTTCTAATAAGGCTTTTCTTTCTCCACAGCTGAAAGATGAGAATTCTAAGCTAAGAAGAAAGCTGACAGAGGTTCAGAGCTTCTCTGAGGCACAGACAGAAATGTAAGCCTCAGATCAGGGCTGCAGTTCTGAGCTCCTGCTGCCACTCAAGTGCAGTGTGAAGTGGGAGCGCGGTGACAGGCTGAGCTGAGTCGGCTTCACTGAATGTGAATCCTTAGCATCTGATGCATGTCCCGTTGTTCCGTGTCCAATGTATTGTCTCGAATCCGTCACACTCAGGGCACAGCAGCGGGGCTGGCAGGTGCCCCTCAGGCCGGCCAAGGTTATGGCCCCACGTCTGTGCCTCACGGACACGGTTCTTTCCAAAACAGTGGGCGCTTGTGGTTTTTATCGAATAGATCCAGTGACAGCCCCTGTTAGAGTAGTCTTACAGTTAGTCCCGTGAGTTCTCAGTAACACGGTTTGTTCTTCAACAAGGGTGAGGACGCTGGAGCGGAAGTTAGAAGCAAAAATGATAAAGGAGGAGAGTGACTATCATGACCTGGAGTCCGTGGTCCAGCAGGTGGAGCAGAACCTGGAGCTGATGACCGTACGAAGGGGGAGGGGCAGGGCGCTGTCGGGGTGACCCCGCTGGCGGGACGTGAAATGGGGGCCGTGTCACTGAGGTGCACCCACGCTCTGCCATGGGCCGTCCCAGAGGCACTCCGTGAGCAGAGGCACAGCTGCTGAGAAGGGGTCCCTCCCTCCTGGTGGCTGTCTGCTGGTGGGAGCTGGCTGGGGGGACACTGGGTGAGAGCAGAGGCGTTGGGAAGGAGGGCCACGTCCTGTGTCCATGTTGCCATGTCACTGATGCCTTTCCCTGTTTTTTTTTCTGGTAACAGAAACGGGCTGTAAAGGCAGAAAATCACGTCATGAAACTAAAACAAGAAATAAACTTGCTCCAGGTAATTAGAAGGTCTCAAGTTTCCATGTTTATGAATTAAGTAACTTCCAGAAAAGACACGAAACCACTTCTGCTGGGGCTCTTCCCTCCCCAACGGACGACACACCTGCTAGGGCCGCATGCGCTCTTCTCGGGGCCCAGATGAAGGCCGCGGGCCCTCAGCCTGCTGCTGCATCTGCTTCATGAGGGTCGCAGCAGTCACTGGGTTCCTGCGTGGCACGTACACTTGAGCGAATCTCTGATTCCTGTGGGTTAGTGCTGAGGATGGACGAGGGGCGGCATTAGGAGCCCCCAGTTAGGAAAGAGCACCTACTGTGGGGGGGGCCAAGCCCCCGTGCCCTCAGTTGCCTCTACTCAGGTGTGATGTTTGATTCTAGTCGGACTGCCTTTTAGAAGCTCCCCTGTTCACTCCTCCCCAGGCGCAGGTCTGTAACTTCAAGCGGGAGAACGAAGCCCTGCGCTCGGGCCAGGGCGCCAGCCTGATGGTGGTGAAGCAGAACACCGACGTGGCCTTGCAGAACCTCCGCGCTGTCATGGACAACTCACGTGCCTCAATAAAGTGAGTGCCGGGGCTGAGGTGGGGGGGGCACAAGCACATGGCCCACCACCCATGGTGGGCGGGGCTGGGGGTGCGTGCGCTCCCTGGCGCTCTGAACCCCGAGGCCCCACGACGGGCCAGAGGGTCTAACCGTCAGCGTGCCAACAGCCCTTCTTACCTGCGCGGCTCTGGCATTAACAATAGACACGTCTGAGGTGCAGCTCCCCAACCTGCACGCACCCTGGAGACCCCTAGCACGTTGCCGGCCGTGTCACGAGTCCCCCTCACCGTCTGTGTCCCTCTGGCTGAGCGCTGCAGGGGCAGCCGTATCCGCAGCACGGTCACGTGTGTGAGAAAGGCTGTGCTTTCTGTGCTGCTCACTCGGCATGGCGTGTCCTGGGCCCTGATAGCCTGCCCGTCTGTTGCCCGGTGCTGACAGCAGCCCATAATACCCATGTTTTCATTTTAGGCAGCTGGTTTCTGGGGCTGAAACACTGAATCTCGTTGCCGAAATCCTTAAATCTATAGACAGAATTTCTGAAATTAAAGAGGAGAAGGAGTCTTGAGAACCACGGAGAAGCTTCCAGCTCGCAGCTCTGTTTACATCCTGAAATCACTACCTGCTGGGTTTAAAAATGCCATTGTGTCTTTAAATATGCAGTCTTCGCCCATAGTAAAAATATTTATCACGAGATACTAATTTCATGACCTAGAACAGTATTATTAGCCAACGGCGAGGAGGAGCAGCTCCCACAGGTGACCCACACAGCGCTTCTGGTAAACCCTGCTGTGTTGTAGACTAATGAGCTATTGGAAGATGTTTTTATAAAACACATTGAGTTTTTTTAAGTTACTGAACATGGAAACAGCAATTCTGTGATGCGCGGTTTCCATTCTCATTCCAGAACATTCATTGTAAGATAAATTCAGTTGATCATCCTTCATTTCACAAGTCGAGAAAAACACTAAATGAGCCGGAATTCAGAGGGTTGCCTTGGACAGGGCTGGGGCCTCTCGGCCGCCTCTCCGTGCCCCTCTGGCGCCCAGTCCCTCTTGTGGCTTCACAGGACTGGCTCCTGCGGTTGGTGGCCTGGCCTTAGTGCAGACACCCCATGTGGCGGACACCATCCTCCCACGGGGACCGAGGTCGCACAGGTGTCCACACTGTGAAACCATCTAACACACCTTCAGGGGCCTTCGATTTTGAAAAGCTGCTTTTGGCTGGAGGGTTTTGGTACCGTTTCAAGTGGCCTTTTGTACAATGACGTTCAGAATTCAGGAATTTAGAGGACGTGCCAAGCCTCCTGGGGTTAGCACGCGGGCTCCCAGGGTGCCTTTCCAACCGCTTTCCAATCCGACGCAGGGAGGCGTAACATGCACGCTGCTTTCTGGGCTGTTTTCCTGTAGATGTTATTTTTAAATTTTTCCCTCCTGTTCAAATTGACAGCTTATTTAATAAATTCTAAAATTCATGTGCACTCTGCCTTTTTTCTGACTTAGCCAGTTCTTTATGAGAATCGTGACTGTCCTCTAACGCCAGGGCACACATCTTGTCCTCGTCATAACAGGGACTTGTGCTGGTATACGAAGCGTCAGTCGCCTGCCACCGGGCCTCACCCCAGTGCGTGTTTCGAGTCAGGCAGATCGGGTTCTTCAACTGTTAAGAGCGTTTTTTGGAGATCACGTGGTTGAATTTTCAAAAGACGTTTCAACTGCTAGACCCTCTGATCTACAGGGAACTACACCTCGTGCTCCTGCCCCTTGGTGAAAAGTGGGTTCTGGTATCAGAGCCGACTTCAGACAGATGGTCTAGTAAGAAAACTGCTGGAATGAGGTTCTCTTCCAGGTGTACCCTCAACAGGGACACCTGTAAAGGCAGGGCTGGGCTGCCCGGGACGAGGCCTCAGGCTGCAGCCCTGCGAGGAGCACAGCATCTTACCGGGAGGGGTTGGGGGGCATGCAGCACATCACCAGCCTGGCATCCCCTCACCGGGCTGCGCCGAAGCTGGGCGGCCACCCGGAGCACCTCGCAGATGTTCCCCTGACTCTGACCCTGTATTTCAGCCCCCTCCAACTGCTGCAGCTGCAAATGCCCCAGGGAGGGTGTGGATGAAGCAGGGAGGGGCGTGCACGTGCTTTCTTAGCCTGTTCTCTCTTTTTGTGTAGTTTGAAGTACTCCTTAGTTAAAAAAAACAAAACAACTTGAAGATACAAGCGATGCTGATGAATGGGTTGAACTCCCGTCTCTGCCTCTGGCCTCGCCCTGGGGCAGGTCCCGGTGACTACGGGAGCCGCTCAGTAAGCGTGGGAAGAGCCAGCCGCCTGCCTCAGTCCCATCATTCCAGTCCTAACTTTCAGCACTGATCCAAGCTCTCCACCGCCCAGTTTCAGACTCAAACCCACCTCTGCGATTCACAAGGGAGGCCCATTGTCTAAGAGTGGTGACCCCGGTGTAAGGCGTCTGTGACTCTGGAAACTGGATGAAAATGCGTGGAGCGGAAGGCAGAGTAGACATGTTTTATTCACCAGCTTTCTAGGCACAGCACAGCCTTGTACAGTGGCCGGGCTTTTACGCTGTCATGGGACAATAGTGGCTCACAGCCAAGGTGCTTACAGAAGAGTACACAGGGACATCAGGATGGACGGCGCCTGCGCAACAGTCCATCTTACGTAACCAGCGGGCCACGGAGTCAGTTCCCCGGATGGCCGGCGAGGGAGACTGACTGACCATTTTCCCTACACTGCACCGCTTCAGGGTTCCTCACTGGCCTGTTTGCCCACTCAGACTGGCTTCTTCGTCTCAGGCCTCTTCTCGAGGGTTCCATTCTCGCAACCAAGTCCAGTTTTCTGCGGTAGCTGGATGGATATGCCACAACAGCGCTGCCGCGGTGCTGACCGGAAACTGTACAGACCCAGCAGCTGTAGACATTGGCTACTCTGGCGTAGGTGTGGTCCCAGCCCACTACCGTATTAGCCCACAGGCACCTGCGGGTGGAAAGAAACAGCAGTCATAGGCACCAGCAGTGGCAAGTCCCTCCCATCTGGGAGGATACCTGCCAGCTGTTTGTCCTGGGAGAGGAGGGTCACTGCTCCCAGCACCTTTCCCGGTTTGTGGTACCAGACATTTATGGCAGTGCTTGGGGTCCCTTGTGTGGTTTCAACATGTAGTAGAACAGGGGACCTCACAATAGGCCACAGTGGGAGTACAAAAGTTCCCCCCCAAAATCGTCCCAGCATCAGGACCTCCGTCCGTATACTTCTGTCACCTGCCATGGCCACTTGGCCACCACCCCTGGTGTCACTTGCAAGCTGTGGGTCAAACCAGCCCCACCAGGCCCAACCAATGACAGTGGGAGCTTCTGACCTGCCAGGGCCAAGTCCACTGCAGTTGTTCTCCTGCTTTCAAGCACGTGGGTGCTGGTAACAAGATGTTCCCTTTTCTGCCGTATCCCGGCTTTAACAGGGTCTCGCCTGTGGTGACCTGTAACTGGATGGAAGCGGCTATTTGATGTAGCAGAGCCTCTACTGGTGGGGGCCCTCCCTTCTGTGGCCTCTCATTCAAGACTCTCAACACGTCCCACAGACGCGAGGCTCAGTCACGCATCGTGGGAGGGTGTTTACACACCCGGAGGCTTTGCTTCAAAAGGCCGTTGTAGCGTTCAATCATGCCAGCTGCCTGTGGATTGTACAGGGTATGGAACAATCATTGTACGTCCATCCTGGCAGCCCAGTGCCGCATTTCTTGCCCTGTAAAGTGGGTACCCCTGTCACTTTCAATAACTTGGGGCGCCCATAGAGGTGTGCGCCGCTGATCCGCAGCCGGACACGGCCAACAAACAATAACCCCGTCACCATGTCCTCAGCTGTGAACACACAAGTCGCATTTCGGGCTTTGGGCAGGGGTCTTATATAATCCACCTGCCAGCAAGTTAGGGGCACCCTCTCTTGCGTGAGCTGCTGTCTCTTCCAGGGGAGCCTCTGCCATTGGGGGCTTTCCTGGGCACAGATGGCACAGTCGTGGCAGGTATCTGCTATCTCCTGCCATTTCAAGGGCAGCCACCAGCGTCTGCTCACCTGCCACATGGTTCTGCTTCCGGCGTGTTGTAACTTTCTATGCAGCCAATGGGCCACATCAGTGGCGGGGGCCCGTTCTAACCATCGGATCCATTTCAAGTCGTCTGCTTCATCATTGCCTGGGGACACTAAGGGGGAGTGACTTGTGACATGCATTAGGGTCACCTCCTTTCCCTTTCCTAGGTCCCAGAGGTCTTGCTACATGGCCTGGCCCCACAGCGGACGGTGTCCTACTAGCCAGTTCTGGTGTTTCCACGTGGGAGCCACAACGTTAGGCCCCGGAACACCGCCTAGCTGTCGGTACAAATAACCAAGGGCCCAGGCTCGAGGCTGATTACCATCCACACAGCCCATAGCTCAGCCCACTGTCTACTCTGGCCCGTCCCTGTATCAAACCAAGTGGTGTCTGTTTTGGGCTGAACTCCAATAGCCGTCCAAACGGCTGCAGCTCCCCAGCTAGAGCCATCAGTAAACCAGGCATCCTCAGGTACTGAGGGCTGTCCTTCCCTGTAGGGCGATGGCTCCACGTTCTACCCAGTGGGTAGAGTGCTTGGCACGGCCTGGGCTATGAGCTCAATAGGCCCCAGGACCTGTTTTAGCTCTGTGTTCAAAGGGCTTGAACTAAGGGTGCTCTAAGTAGGCACCCTACTTGGCGAGGGTGGTGGTCTGTGCCACCCCCATTTTGGGCCCATGAGTCCACGTACGGACCCACCCCTGGACAGAATAGGTTGTTCGAACCAACAGCCGTGCCGTTCCTGTGATGGCTTCTGTGGCCACTAGGGCTGCGTACACAGCAGCCAGCTGTTTCTTTATTAGAGAATAGCGGACTTCGTCTCCTTTCCACAATTGGGACCAAAATCCACTGGCAACTGGAGACGATCCTGCCGTTGCCAGAGGCCCCAACCGTATCCCTTGGGTTACGTGAAAATTAAGTGCCAACAGGCGACCAGGGTCTACTACTCGCAGAGCCTGTGCCTGCTGCATTGCCCGTTTCGTAGCGACAAAGCCTTGCTCTATAGCCTCTGTCCAATCCCATGGGCGTCCTTCTTCACCATGGACTACAAGGGCCTGGCCATCTGTGCTAAATGGGGTGCAAACACCCACCAATACCTCAGTAAACCCAAATACGTCTGCAGTTGGGAGACCATGGTCGGCCGGGGAAATGCCTGTATTTTATCAATAATAGCTTCTGGTATAACCTTTGTCTTACCCAACCAAATAACACCCAAAAACTTGACAGATAAGCCAGGGCCCTGGACCATTTCCTCGTTCACCACCCAGCCACATGACTTCAGGTGGCAGAGGAGAGAGGGAGCTGCTTGCTCTACATCTGAAAGAGAATCAGATGTTAGTAAGACTTCATCAACATAGCAAAACAGGGTCACAGAAGATGGGTGATCCCATTGTGCCAAGTCCTGGGCCACAAGCCCATGGCAAATAGTGGGGCTGTGCAAATATCCTTGTGGGAGGACTCCAAAGGTCCATTGACGCCTGTCCCAAGTAAAAGCAAACTGCTCTTTGACTCTCAGGTGCGATGTCAATAGAGAAAAAGGCGTTCACCAGACCCACTGCATAGTGGTAGGTTCCCAGGTGAACAGTCAAGTGGTCCATCAAATCGTGAACTGAAGGTACTGCGGCGTGCAAAGGTGGCGTCACCTTGTTCAATTCCCTATAATCCACCGTCATTCGTCAGGTCCCATCAGGCTTCTTCACTGGCCATCCCGGGGACTTCAATGGGCTGTGCGTTGGCTTCATGATATGGGCCTTCCCCAGTTCTAATATCGTATGGCCAATCTTCTCATGTCCCCCCTGGCAGGCAGTCCTGTCGCACGGTAACCACGCACCGTGGCCGCGGCAATACTTGAAGGGGGTGGTGAGCATGCCTGTGAATCACTGGCTTCACCACCCAGACCCAGGTGGAACTCTCTGACTGAAGTCTGTAAGCTGAGGCCATGTAACACGTCCACCCCTACAATATATTCCGGTATGGGGGAGGCATACACTGTGTAGTACGGGGGAAGCCATCCTACACCCAGCGGTAAGAAGACAGCGTTCACCTTAAGAGTCCTCCCCCGTAGCCGTCAATGCAGATTGCTGGTCTGGGGAACTATCTGGGTTCCCGTAAATAAGGCTGCAGTCCGCGCCAGTGTCAACTGGGGCCAAAACCTTCTGCACGTTCAAAGGGAACCAATGTATGGACAGTTCCACATGGGGCCTCCAGTCCCCGCTCGTCCCTTCCGACTGGGTACCTTGGTCCCTCCCCTAGTCAAACTGGAAGGAGCTGGCCTCAGGTGGTCACATGAATTCTTGGAGGGTCACGGGTCGCGCTTTCCCAGACTTCCCTTTGGGGTTTTCCTGGAATTGCTGTTCTGGACGTAACTGTTTCCAGAGTTCCAACAAGATTGCATTGGGTTGTTGGTCTATTTTTTCCTGATCAACCCCCAGTGCTACGAGGTCACTCCACATTTGCATGTGTGTTACTTTTTGGGGTCCTCGAGTTCACCCCCGTGCTTCTGCTTTGGGCTTCCTTGTGATTTCGCAGACCTCGAGTCCTAACTTCCTCCACTGCCGGCCTTCAACATCTCTCAGAGTGGCCAGAGTGGTAACTTCGTGGGTTGGCCGCCCCACATAGGGCACAAGGCTGGTGATTCAAAGGCCCGTGTGGGGGCCGTATGCCAAACCAAATTCTTCATGCTGGGCATAAACTGCCATCATCCGGCCCCTGCATGTCAAGGTCAAACGTAGCATGTCTCATACCCATTTCACGGATGATTTGGACACGTTCGGTGCATGACTGCCATTTACTAACGTTCTCTGGCAGCTCACCCACATCGTCCCACACTGCACACTGCAGCAGTGAGCCCCTCCATTAAGGAATGGTGACCCTGGCCTGGGGCCATCCAGCGTCAGTTCTGCAACCGCTGCCGCAGGGACAGGTGTACCATTATGGAGGCTAATTTTTCCATTTCACCTGCCGAGCAGATGATGCTGTCTGCCCCCTTGTCCCACAAACACAGCAGCCAAGCCGGGATCGGCTCCCTGGGACATTGTCGGCACTGCTTCCCCAATTCCCATAACTCCATGGGAGTATAGAGGGGGTAGGCTGTGAACTCAGTCACCACTGGGTTGCCGGCAGCAATGCTCCTGGGGCCCAAAGGTGGTTCATGGTTTACCTTCTGATGCATGATCGGCTGAACCTGGGGCTGATGGACGACTTCGATCTCACCCATGTCTTCTGCCAGGGATGCTGGAGGGGCCTCTGCCTCAGACCCCCTGCCGTGGAGCTTCTCTTCTACCTGGCGAACCCGAGACTCCAGAGCTTTCTGCTGAGACCGCAAGTCCTGCACTTGGGCTGTTTCAGCAAGCGCTTCCTCCATGCTGCGGTGCAGAGCGGTGAGAAACACCCAGCTTGGAAGGCTGGCAGCGACTTTCACCTTCTCCGGCAGCTGTTCATTTAACGCCTGCAAGGCCTTTCCTATGCTGGCCGGAGAACCATCCACATCTTCCCACCCCTCCACCGGGACCCAGCTCATGAGAACAGTGGCCACACACTGTGGTACCACACACTGGTGGCCACATGTCCTCCTGCCCAGGGGCAGAGGGCTCCCTTACCTGGCCAGGACCCTGCTCGCTGCACCAGGTGTCCGAGAGTGGTGACCCCGGTGTTAAGGTGTCCACGACTCTGGAAACTGGAAGAAAATGCGTGGAGCGGAAGGCAGAGTAGACATGCTTTATTCACTGGCTTTCTAGGCACAACACAGCCTTGTACACTGGCCGGGCTTTTACGCTGCGGTGGGACACTAGTGGCCGACAGCCAAGGTGCTTACAGAAGAGTACACAGGGACATCAGGACGGGCGGCGCCTGCGCGACAGTCCCTCTCCGGGGCCGCGGAGTCAGTTCCGCCAGGAGGCCGGCGAGGGAGCCTGACTTCTCCTTACACGCCTTCAACTCTCCAGCCGAGTCCTCCTCTTCCTGGACTCCAGCCCTCCGCCTGGGCGGTGGGGCTCGGGGCCCTCCCCTCTGCTGTGCGCCCCGACCCCGCCACACACACACACACACACACACACACACACACACACACACACACAGAGGCAGTTCCCTGCTCCGTCCCGGGGCGGACACCCCGAGGGCCCCGGGAGTTGCGCCCGAAACCCGGCCTGGCCCGGACAACACCGAGCACTTGACAGATTTTCTCACGTGCTGCTCAACCCAAACCCTAGATACAATTAACAGAGGAAGAAAGATGCCTAAGAGATGGCGCTGCGGTCCCGCCGCGGGTAGAGCCCGCCCTAACCGCGCGGCGGGGCTCGGGCCAGCATGGGCCGAGGGGCCGTACCCCACTGGGCTCCGGGCCAGGCAGCCCAGCCAGGCGGCGTGCGGACGCGGGCAGTCCCGAGGGCGGCCGCGCGGGGGCAGCACCCGCCCGCCTGCCACCCGGAGATGGTCCCGGCGTGCCCCGCGTCTGGTGCGCGGAGGCGGGACTTCCGGTTCGTGGCGCCGGAGTCAAGTGGTTGCCGGAAGCGTGGTGTGGCGGCGGCACCGGTGTTGCCGGTGGGTGAGGGTGGCGGCCGTGGCGGCTCCCCAGACCGGGGCGGGGAGGGACGGAGGAAGGACAGCGTGCAGTGACGACGGGCCGGCGCGGCGGCCGCCTCCACCTGGGCGGCGCGGGGTGGGCGGGGCCGCACGCGTGATGTGCCGCCCCGCCCCGCCCCCGGGGCCCCGGGGGACCCTGCGGCACAGCCCGGGGGGCTGCCGGCGGGCGGCTCGGGCCGGCGCGCGGCTGAGCTCCGCGCAGAAGCACTTCAGCCAGGCGTTTTGTGCAGGAGCCGGGGCCTGTGCCGCTGACCGAGCCGGCGGCTTTCCCAAGCGGTGGCCACCTTTGTCCCCGTCAGTCTCCAGCCAGAGAGACGATGCCCAGGGCAGGGCACGCTGTTCCTCTCGCCTGCTTTTGGCCTCGGGGTCTGTGCTGTGTGCTTTTGGGATTTTCCCTGCCAGTACCTGCCTCATGCTGCCACCTCTCTTTCCAGCTTCCTGCCCCTTTTAGACTCCCCAGTCCGGCGTTCCTTTCCGTGAAGCGTGGTTCCGTGTCAGGCACGACCAGGGGTTCTGGATGCTGGGGCCGTGGCAGCGGCTTCCTTGCCTGTTCTGTCAGGACTGGCCAGCTGGGCAGTTTGTCTCCCTGAACACCTTCCCAGAGGGTGTTTGCCAGCCACCCTCTGGGTGTCGCGCTCTGTCTCGGGACAGCAGGCTGCGCCTACAGCTGGTGTCCTGGGTTCAGCTTTCACCCGGTCCCTGGGTCTCGTCCTTGTCCTCTGGTGACTGCCACCACACCCTGCTCTTTCTGCACCGGGCGATCAGCTTGGTTGTGGGAAGACAGAGACCAGGCAGTTGGGCCATATTGGTGTCCACCAGTCTCCCCGTTGTGCTGGTCGCAGCCTCTGAGCAGGCGGGACCCACGCAGGTGGCTTCAGCTGGAGAGCAGAGCAGGAGTTCATGGAGCTTGGGAGGGCGTCAGGGCATAGCCCCAGGGCTCCCCAGCCTGGCCTCTTAGAACCCGGTGCCTGCTTCTGCCATCCCCTGCACGCCACGCGCGCTCGTCCAAAGGGGAGTGCTTTCTAACATCTCGTAATGTGTTTTGCAGGCAGGCAGAAGTCATGGATATAGATGCTGAAAGAGAAAAAATAACAAAGGAAATCAAGGAGTTAGAAAGGATTTTGGATCCCGGCTCCACAAGTATCAATGTGGAGGTCTCAGAATCAAGTCTCGAATCAGATTCCGACGCAGGTAAGCTCCTCAGTGTGGCTAGAAGAGCTGTGTCTACCTTCGGCTCCTGTCAGCTGTCTTACACTGGGACCAGGCGCTTCTCGCCAGGGCTGGCCTCTGCCTTCACCCCACTGGACAGTTTGTTACTGTCCCTTCATTATTCGCCCCCGACCTGCTGGGTGCATGCAAGTGCCCGCCTCATGGTGGGCATGTGCACCGCGATGTCCTCAGACAAGGGGCCAGGCCGCCCTCCTCAGGAATTGGAAAGTTTAGCCACCCCCAGGCTTAAACAGTCGCCATGGCTGAGATTATCCCCCCCACACCCCGCTTTCTTCCCTGGTTTCGTCCCACTGCCTTCTCTCTGGGTCCCCTGCTACCAAGGCTCATATTCTGCCCATCTACCCGCTGCCCTGTGCTCCTCTGGAGCCTGAGTGCCCCTCCCCGAGGCTCTTACTGGAGCCTGCCTGCATGGCCAAGCTGACCAGGGCCCCCAGCCTGCCCACCTCGCCCCAGCTCTGGGCTCAGCTCTGAGGCCCACCTTCTCTCCTTGCCCAGCACCCCAGGCCTTTCTTTCCCTTCTTCCTCTGACTAGCTCCACTCCCCGAGTTCCACTTCATCACTGGGAAGCCTCTCCTAATTGCCTAGGTCACTGTACCCTGTGTGCCTGGGGGCACTTCTTGTTGGGCCTCTGCCCTCGGACTAGTACCTGCCCGCCCGGTCAGTGAGCAGTGCTCAGCCGCCAGACGCTGTCGGGGACGGAGGGTCCAGAAATGCAAGTCTCACCCTGAGGTCTTTCAGCCCCTCCCTCGTCTGCGGCTGCCCAGGAAATGGCCTGTGCTCACCCTGCTGGTCATCTCTTTGGTGCTTGGGAGTCCCCTCACCAGCCACCCGTTTCCATCCCGGTCGCCAACACGATGTGCTTCTGCTCCCACAGATTCGCTGCCTGATGAGGACGTGGACACTGCTGGTCCCCACATCTCGGTAACGACTGGCCTCAGCTGGCTGTGCCCGCCAAGGCAGACACACCACCCTTCCAGCGGGTCTGGGAGGGGGAGAGCTTCTTGGGGTTCCTGCATTTTAAAAAGAATGCGTGTTTGTTATTCAAGAGTAAACGTCACAAAGTAGTCATCATAAAAACTGATATTGTCCCCAGAAGTAACCAGGGTGATAGCTTGGCGTTTGTGCCTCCTGACTTTTCCAAGCTTCTCCTGATGTACATTTGTCTCAGTGTGACGTCACACGCCTAGATCCTGTCCCTCGCAGCTCACCCCTCTGTGCCTCGGTTTTCTAATCTGTACAGTGGGGACAGTTACAACCCAAGTCAGTTTGCATATATAGTGCCTGGCAAGAAATGACTCAATTATGTCAGGAGGTATAGAGCTGCCTCCCGTCTGTAATGGCTGGCCATCCCCCGGTGTGGCTTGACTAGCTTTTTAGACGCGTCGCCTTCCGACAGACATTTGGATTGCTTCTGCTTTTCGGTTTTGCTAGTACTGCAGAGTCCTGTTTCCAGAGACCTGCCAGTGATGAAAGTCATACGGCCGATTATAGAGTTCAGGTTTCACAGAAATCCTTGTTGTAGAAAGTGAAACAGCTCGTTTCCTCACACATCCCACTCCCCATATTCCTAGAAATTGAAATTCCTCGTGTTGCAAATGACGGGATGTGCACACGCTCTACGTGTCCCGTGTCAGTGTGGTCTTTCACTAGCCCCGCAGCCAGATCGTGGGCTCAGAGGCATCTCGTACCATCCAGGGCCTCGAGGGTCGGGAAGCATGTGTGCTCCATTCCTTCACCTGCAGTTTCCCACTTGTAACCAGGAAGAAGAAAGGTGGGGTGACGGCAGCAACGATGAGGATGACCCCAAGGACAAAACGCTCCCTGAGGACCCAGAGACCTGCCTGCAGCTCAACATGGTTTACCAGGAGGTGATCCAAGAGAAGCTGGCCGAGGTCAGCTTGCTGCTGGCCCAGAACCGGGAGCAGCAGGTACGACAGGCTCTGGCCCCGAGAAGCCTCCACGGCCAGGCCTCCCAGGAGCAGGGCTTTGGGTCGAGTCAGCTCCCTGCTGCCCGAGTCCCCTGCTCCACAAGCAGTCGCTGCTGTCTGGCGCACAGAGGGGCTCCTTGTGTCTCCACAGGAGGAGGTCATGTGGGATCTGGCGGGGTCCAAAGGTCCCAAGGTGAAGGATGGCAAGAGCCTGCCCCCGAATCTGTACATTGGGCACTTCATGAAGCCCTACTTCAAGGACAAGGTCACCGGAGTGGTGAGTCAGCAAGAGGGGGCAGCTCCTGGGGGAGGGGCTTGCGTCCCCACAGTCTGTGGTGGCTGTCGTGAATTCCCTTGGCTCTTTAGGACGATATCCTCCACCATCCTAAAATTCTCTCCCGGTCCAGTGGTGAAAGTCAAGGCCGCCTCCCTGGAATGGGGCAAGCCAACCTGTGCTCCATAGATAAGCCCCAGGGACATTTCCTGAGAGGTGGCCGTGGGTGGGCAGCTGGCAGGATTATCGAGTCCTAGCAGCACAGGGCCCAATGTTGCTACAGGCAGCCCTCCCCTCCTCGTTGACCCTGGTGGAGTCGCAGAGCCCACCCTCTGCCAATTGAGGCAGCAGTTCTGGGTCCAGGTGTCCAAGGTCAGGCCTCGCACGTGACCAGGCTGAGGAGAAGGGGTCCTGGGTCCATGCTGGGCCCTCAGGTGAGCTTACCTGGGTCTGTCCACATCATGATGCTGTTTTCTCTGACAGGGGCCACCTGCCAATGAAGATACGCGGGAGAAGGCTGCCCAGGGCATCAAGGCTTTCGAGGATCTTCTGGTGACCAAATGTAAGAGCTCAGGGCCCCACACCCCCGCCCCTCCCCAGGCGTGTGCCGTGGTTCTGACAACTCTCTCCTGGGGCTTCATGGGCTCCTTTGGGATTCGACTGTGGGACTGGCCACTCAGAGCCCCTCCTTTCCCACGCTGAGCGAGGTCCCTGTGAGGTGCCAGCATGAGGGGCAGGCCCGGGCACCACCCCCAGGCCTCACTGTCCAGTCTCTGAACGCTTCGCTGTGCCAGGCCCAGGTGGAGTCGTGCTCGCTGGACCGAGGCCCAGTGCCTGTGGCCTGGCCCGCTGCCGGGCCCCCGCTCAGCCAGCCCCCGGGGACGTCAGCACAGACCCACTTCCTCACTGTGGGTCTCCTGAACAGATTGCTTGCTTCCCTTCTGTTTCCTCTGACTTTCCATGGAAGTCAGAGCTACCAATGCGCAAGGGTGGTTAGTGGACCCCACAAAAGAGCGTGCATCCAGGAGGGCGTGGGTGTGAGCCACCCGGGGCGTTGTTTCTCCTCAGGGAAGAACTGGGAGAAGGCTTTGCTCCGGAAGTCAGTGGTCAGCGACCGCCTGCAGCGTCTGCTTCAGCCCAAGTTACTGAAGTGAGTGAAAACAGCCAAGGCCTGTCAGCGTCCGGTCAGCGCGTTTGGGGCTGGTAGGGGCTCCCTTTAGCTGTGCCCCCTTTTGTGCTGAGGCACTGATCTCTGAACCTCCTCCCAGAGGAGACAGCAAGCGGCGAGACCGAGAAGAGCTGGTGGGGCTGAGCGGCCACATTTAGTTGTCTGGCTCAGGTGGTTTCTCTTGTTTGGGCCGTGGTCTCCACCTGTGAAAATGGGGACCATTCATGAGACCTCCTGCATGTGTGTGCTGATGGGGTGACGTCACATGATTAAATCACAGCACCTGTGGCCAGGCCAGGGGGTCCCAGAGGCCGCCCGCTGCCTCGTGCCTTGATGTGCGGGTTAGGATTTGCTGCAGTGACGGGTGGGTCCCTCCTCAGGCTGCGGGAGAGCTGGATTTTGTCCCTGGCCGGTTCTGGAAGTGGTTGCTGAATGTAGTGGGCAACTGCAGGCTTCAGAAGTAGCCTCTGGCCTGGCCTGAGGCTCAGGGCGCCTGCGGGCACCGGCCTAGAGCTGGGGCACCGAGCTGCGATACATGGGGGCAGCGACAGTTACCACCGCCCACATCGGCAGACCCACAGCTGTACAGCGGCTGACCTGACTGTAGTGACAGCCGAGGGGCGCCACTCCTCGCTCTGGCAAGAAAACCGAGGCCTCTCGGAGAGGCTGAGGAACTTGTCTGCGGGGTCAGAATTCAAATCGGGCCCCAAGTGCATGCCCCCCGCCATGTGCTGTGGAGTAACCAGCCGGGCCTGCGGGAAGGCCGAGCCAGCCCGAGACCCGCACAGTGTGCTGTCACCGTCGGTAACCCTGGCGCCTCGGCTGTGCCTTGCAGGCTCGAGTACTTAGAGCAGAAACGCAGCAGGGTGACAAGTGAGGCCGACAGGGCGGTCCTGGAGAAGCAGAGCCAGGCGGCGGACAGGGAGATCCAGGAGATCAAGTGAGCCGGGGCTGGCCAGGGCGGGGCTGGCCAGGAGAGCCGAGAGGCCCGGCGTGAGCCCGCTGCCCGCATGTCTTCCTCCAGCCAGCTCCCAGAGGAGGCCTTGCTGGGGAACAGGCTGGACAGCCACGACTGGGAGAAGATTTCCAACGTCAATGTGAGTACCGTCCCGGGAGCCAGGGCTGTGGGTGGGAGTCGGCAAGGTGAGCTCCCGGCACGAAGGCCTTATCCTCCGTGCCCGCCAGACCTGCCGTCACCCCACCCCTGGCCGCACTCAGCGTGTGCCCGGCTGTTAGAGACGCTTCACAGGGCCCTCCCCGCTGGTGCCAGGCGCCTCTTCTGAGACGCATGGTTGCGAAGGATCCAGGCTTTGCTTTAGGAGCCAGATCTATGTTTTGGCTGCACACGTGTTAGTGTTCTATACAGATTCCCCTTCTGCCCATGTGCCCAGCTACCGCTGGCACAGCGGCGGCCCCTGCAGGCTGGGTCTCTGTGTGCAGTTTGAAGGTAGCCGCAGTGCACAGGAGATCCAGAAGTTCTGGCAGAACTGGGAACACCCAAGCATCAACAAGCAGGAGTGGAGCGGGCAGGAAGTGAGCCAGCTGAAGGCCATCGCAGCCAAGCACGGCCACCTGGAGTGGCAGAAGGTCGCCGAGGAGCTGGGGGTAAGGACTGGGGCCTCTGGCACCGGAGGCCAGCGGGTTTGGGGTTCTTCACGGGCTGCGTCACCCCACAGCTCAGGCTGCCCCTCGGAGCTTTTGCATGTCTTCATCCTGCTGCTTTCAAGGGTGTGGCCCTCAGGGAGCGTGACCCTTCCCCACCTCCCTGGGCTGAGTCTGCAGAAGCTTCGGGCTCCTGAGACCCCATTGCCTCTCCAGGAGATGCTTTGCCGTCCATGTACATCCTGATGGCCTCGCGCCCAGTTCCCAGTCTTAGCTCCGTTGACTGCTCCTGGCCTTCTCCCCGTCCCTCTCTCTGCCCCAGCCAGCTCAGAGGAGTTTATTTTGCTGGTGTTGGAGAATACTTTTCCGAGTTTCTTTTGGGTTTTGAGTAGTTTTTCTCGTTTCCTAAGGTGAGGAATAAGTTCTTCACTTGATCTCCGTCTTTAATCACAAAAGTATTTAACGCTGCTTTTGTGACAACAGCTTAGTGTAACCTGTTCTTCTTAGAAACTTCTAGTGTGTGTGCTGCCAAAGTGAGCACTGGATTTCTACAGTGGCTGTAATTTCAGTTTTCATTGCTTCTTTGGGGCTTAGTTTATATAGGAATATGTTTTCTCATTTTTAAGCAGTCAGGTTTCTTGGAATTCTTTTGGTCATTCTTTAGTTGGAATTTTATTGGCTCATGACCTGAGAACGTGATCTGTAAAATCCCCATTTCTTAATTTATTACTTTAATGGCCACGCATGTGATTGCAGCAAACCAAACTAAACTTACTAAAGCCGTTTAGAAACAACAGTGTGTTCTCTGCTCTGAGGGTCTAGGGGTCCAGTAAAGCCCATGAAACTGTTGTTTTACTGAATTTTGCTTCCAAGAGCTGTTCAATTCTCAGATATGTATTGCTGTAACTTGGGTTAAAACCTGACACAACAACGTGGCAAAGGCATTTTCTCCTTGTATTTATAATAGTTTTGCTTTCTATTTTTAGCTGCTGTGTAGTTTGGTGCATCCTTTTGCTTTTATTCACTTGGTGGATTATGCTTGTAAAGAAAGTTATTTTATGTGTTTATTTCATTAGTTTTGTTTTTAAAAATTTTATTTTTTTAGAGCAGTTTTAGTTTCACAACAAAATTAAGAGGAAGGTACGGGGATTTCTATACACCCCTTGCCCTCCACACATGTACAGCTGTCCCCATTATTGACATCCCTTACCAGATGGTGTTTTTTTGTTTGTTTGTTTTACCAAGGATGGACCTACATTGACACGTCGTGATCACCCCGAGTCCACAGCTCACTCTTGGTGGTGTACTTTCTGTGGGTTTGGACAGATGTACAGTGGTACCTCGGTTTTCGAACGTCTCCATTGACGAACATTTCGGTTTACAAATGCTGTAAATCTTATGGATCTATGGTATCATTAGATAGTAAAATTCATGCTAAATTTGCAGTTTGAGGGGTTGATTTTAAAGGTCTGGAATGGATTAATCCATTTTGCATTACTTTCTATTGGGAAACCGTGCCTCGGTTTTCAAATGTTTCAGAACTTGAACGGTCTTCCGGAACGGATTATGTTAGAAAACCGAGGTACCACTGTATAATGACTTGTATCTGTCATTGTGGTATCACTGAGTATTTCCACTGCCCTAAAAACCCGCTGTACTCTGCCTGTTCCTTTCCCCACCACCACCACCCCTGATCTCTTTACTCTCTCATAGTTGTGCCTTTTCCAGAAATGTCACGTAATTGGGATCACACAGCATGTGGCCGTCTCAGACGGCCTTTGTTCTCTTAGTGATTTGCATTTAAGCCTCCTCCAGGTCTTTTCATGGTGTGGCAGCTCATGTCTCTTTAGCTGAATAATGTTCCACGTCCAGATAGACCACAGTTTATCTCTCACCCACTGGAGGACGTCTTGGTGGCTTCCAAGGTCGTCAGTTATGAATGGAGCTGCTGTGAGCACCCATGTGCAGGTTTCTGTGTGGACACGTTTTCCACTCTGTTGGGTAAATACCAAGGAGCGTGATTGTCAGATCACACAGTAAAAGTGTGTTTAGTTTCGTGACAAATCGTCTAAACGTCTCCCCCAGTGGCTGCACCGCCTGCATCCCCACCAGCCATGAATGGGGTTCCTGGGTCCCTGTGCTCCCAGCACTGGTGTGGTGGCATTCTGGATGATGGCCATTCTGAGAGGCCTGGATGGAGTCTCGATTTAATTTGCATTTCCCTGGTGACCTGAGGTGGAGCTTCTCGTGTGCTGATTGGCCGTCTGTGTGTTTCCTTGACAACGTGTCTGTGAAGGTCCGTGGTCCATTTTTCATACCAGACTTTTTCTTATTGTGGAGCTTTAGGAGTTCTTTGTATCTTCTGGACATCGGTCCTTTATCAGATGTGTCTTTGGCAAGTATTTTCTCCGTCTGCTGCTTGTCTTCTCATTCTCTTAAGACTCTCTCACAGAACAGAAGTTGGCAATGTTAGTGAAGTCCAGTTTATCAGTTATTTCTCTCATGGATTGTGTTTTTGGTGTCTAAGAGGTACCAGCATCAGCAGGGTGCCCTGCACATGCCCCCCACACGTGTACCCCTCGGCCTCCCCCCACACTGGCCTCAGACACCCCCTCAGTGTCCGCATGCACCGCGGCAGGACTTGCCTCCAAGTCGGGAGAGGCAGGTGCTGTGCCGGCGGCCCTGCCCCAGGCTTTGTGGACGAGCTTCCGTGGAGTGTGTGGGCTTGTAGTTCAGTTTCGGAGTCTTCTAAATGAAGCCGATGGAGGCTGTCGCTGCCCATTCTTCCGACCCTGTTGCCTTTCCGTAAACGTCTGTTTCCGTCATGGGGATGCCTCGCTATCCCCACAGGGTTGTGGTGGGAGGAAGGAGGTCCTGGGTTCCCAGAAGCGCCTCAGCACACGGCGCCTCTGACCCTGCGGTGCCCTGGATGCCCGTCTGCCCGGGCGCGCGCCCAGTGACCCCTTTGCTTCGTCCGGGGCCTCGGGCAGACCGGCCGCAGCGCCTTCCAGTGCCTGCAGCAGTACCAGCAGCACAACGCGGCCCTGAAGCGCAAGGAGTGGACGGAGGAGGAGGACCGTATGCTCAGCCAGCTGGTCCAGGAGATGCGTGTCGGCAGCCACATCCCCTACCGCAGAAGTGAGTCCGGCTGGCCCGCCCCGGGGCCCCCGGCCAGGGTCGTGCAGGCAGAGGCGGTTCCTGAGGACACTTGTGAGGGGGGTTCTGTCGCCCCGGGCGTCCGCTTCCTGTCCGGTGGCCCCGGGAGAGCAGCGTTCACAGGGCCCCTCTGCCTGCAGTCGTCTACTACATGGAAGGGCGGGACTCCATGCAGCTCATCTACCGCTGGACCAAGAGCTTGGACCCCGGCCTGAGAAGGGGCTGCTGGGCCCCGGAGGAGGACGCGGTAGGTGTGCGGGCCCTGGCGTGTGGCTGCCGGGCCCGACGTCCCCACTGTAAGCGGGCGGAGTGCGGGTGGGAGGCAGCGTCACTGTCTGTGTGTCACTTCCTGCAGAAGTTGCTTCAAGCCGTTGCCAAATACGGGGAGCGGGACTGGTTTAAGATCCGGGCAGAGGTGCCAGGGAGGAGCGATGCCCAGTGCCGAGACCGGTGAGTGAGAGGCAGCAGGCGAGGGCCGCGGTGATCCGCGGGCACAGGAGGCAGCTCAGGGCGCCAGCATGACCCAGTCAGGACAGGAGAGCCATTTATACTTGTATTTTTAACGGTTTTATTAAGATGTCATTCACATCCAACTCACCCTTTTAAAGTATATAGTTCTGTGGTATTGAGTGTATTCATCGAGCTGTTGTTCTTAGAACATTTTGATCACCCCACAAAGAAACCTGTTCTCCAAACAAAAAAACAAGCGATTCGGAAATGGGCCGAGGGCCTGACTAGAGATGTCTGCAAAGAAGACACACTAATAGCCATTAAACCCTTGGAAAGAGGCTGACACCGTTAGTCGTTACAGAAATACAAGTCAAATCCACAATGACACACCACTTCACACACGTTAGGGCGGTTGTTGTTTTAAATAATGGAAAGTAACCAGTATGGTGAGGATGTAGCGAAGTTGGAGCCCTGAGCACTGCTGGTGGGAGTGTAAGACGGTGCGGCCGCTGTGGAAAGCGGTGTGCAGGGTCCCCAGGGTTAAACAGAGCTGCCGTGTGACGCAGCGGTCCACTCCATGCCCGAAAGGCTGGAGAGGGCCTCAGACACTTTTCTGCACGCCTGTGTTCCTAGCAGCACAGTTCCACAGCAGCCAAGAGGGGAGACACGTAGTGCCCACTGACAGGAGGGATCAGGACGACCGTGGCTGTGAAGCGTGTGGACCACACGGTATTACGCAGCCTTAGAAACGAGTGCAATCCTGATGCACATTGCGACATGGACGAGCCTTAGAAACATCTGGACACGCCGTGTGCACGGAGGCACTGCGTTCTCCCAAATACGCACCTTGGAGTGGAGTCCCCAGGTCACAGGGCAGCTCTGATAAACCTGGAGGAACCGCCACACTGCTGTCCAGAGTGGCTGCCCACAGGCCATCCACCCTCAGTGGGCGAGGCCCCCTACCACGTCCTCACCGTCACCATTGGTGCTGGGTTGCAGCCGTCCTAGTGGGGTGAGGGGGCATCTCATGGCCCCTGCGTTGATTGGACATTTGCATCTCTTCTCTGGAGAAATGTTTTCGGCGCATTTTTAAAATCGAGTTGTTTGTTTTGTGTTACTGACTCGAAGAATTTTCTGTGAGCTCCTCATAGAAGTCCCTTCTCTGGTGTACGGTTTGCAGATATTCTCTCCTAACCTGTGGATCGTTTTTCATTTTCTAGATGGTGACCTTTAAGGCACAAAAGTTTTTAATTTTGAGAAAATACAGTTATTCTATATTTTTCTTTGGTCGTCTGTGCCTTTGATGTCAAATCTCAGGAAGCGTTTGCAGAAGACAGGACAGTGGCAGGGGGCCACCGTAGCATCTAAAATGTCCCTTTGTTTTTGTGTCATTTCCAGATACCTCAGAAGATTACATTTCAGCTTGAAAAAGGGACGATGGAATTCAAAAGAAGAGGAGAAGTTAATTGAATTAATAGAGAAATACGGTGTTGGTAAGTTCTCGTCGGCACGGATTGTGGTGGCCCTGGGCTGGCGGTGAAGGTCTGCGGCCCCGGGGAGGCCGGCGGTCTGCCCGCCCCCAGGCTGCCTCCCTGCGGTCGTCACTGCCACCCTGTGCCGTCATCTTGGCAGATGGCGGTGGTTTTCCCGTTGTACAGACAAATTCACATTCACTATAGAAAATTTGGAAGTGGAGATGTGTAAAAAGAGGGCAAGTGCTGTAACTCAGGTCGTCACCCAAAGATGTCTGCGGACAGCCCCTGTGCCCCTGTGCAGGCGTCCTGGCTGCTTTTCCAGAATAGGCTGCGTTTTCAGTTGAATCTTTCAATTTAATATAGTTGGGCCAGCGATTTCTAACTTTACGACGGTTTTCAGACGTGGGGGCAGTGGAGGGTGAGCAGGAGCCCCGTCCTGACGGAACACAGTGCCCTTCTGACAGGGGCCCAAACACAGCTGCAAGAAGAGCCCTTTTGTCCGAGCTGGTAAGCTTGTGTCGTCAAAGACCGTGCGTGGGAAGTAACTGCCATGTCGTTTGCTTCTGTAGGTCACTGGGCAAAAATAGCTTCTGAACTACCACATCGGACGGGCTCCCAGTGTCTGAGCAAGTGGAAAATCATGGTCAGGGTGAGGTGTCACCTGTGGGTCAGCCTCACCGCGTTAGCCTCACCGCGGGTGGGATGAGAGGCTGGCCTGCCCGCCTGTTGTCCCTTGTCTGAGTCTGGTATGAGGCCCCCAAACAGCCCGTCTCCCACAGAAACAGCAGCGTCGGGGGAGGAGGCGGCGGCCGCCCCCTCGCAGCATTCAGTGGAGCTCCAGCAGCGGGGACAGCAGCTCCAGCAGCGGGGACAGCAGCTCCAGCAGCGGGGACTCAGAGGCAGAGCCGGAGCCAGAGGCGGAGCCAGAGCTGGAGACCCAGGCGGGTGGCCAGGCGCTGCCATCAGCACAGCACGTGGTGCCGGCCATGGACCTGTGGGTTCCTGCCAGGCGGAGCGCCGGCGAGCTGTGGCGGAGCGCTGCCTCCCCCGGCCTTCCCAAGGGCTGCGCGGCGGCCCCAGGTGGCGGCAGGGCAGTGGGCAGCCCCTCCGTGACCCACAGCGCTGGCCTGAGAGGCGTGGCGTACCCACGCTCCACGGACACACAGCCCTCGAGCTCAGAGGGGCCGGCAGACGAGGTGGGCACGGGCCCCGGTGCACCCCCAGCTTGGGCATGGAGGGGACAGATGGTGCTGCTCTGCCGTCACTGAGGCTGGTGCTTGGGGACGGTGGGCCGGCCGTGCTCCCGCTGGAGGGGGCAGACGCGCCTGTCCTTGCTCGTGGAATGTTTGCTTCTGGCCCGTTTCGGGAGAACCGGGCCCAGGGCAGCAGCCTTCCTTGCGGAGGCCGGTGGCCTTGTTTTCCCCACTTGTTTGCCCTAAAAGCTACATGAAAGAGCTGCTGAGGGCACCTGGACCTGGAGCCCTTTCTGAAGCGTTTCACCCCAAGGGGGTGGGGTGGGGTGGGGTGGGGTGGGGTGGAGCCATTTCCCCAGGGCTGCGTCCGTCCGCCCACCCGCTTGGTCTGACCTTGCTAGTCGTGTGTGCCTGGCTCAGTGGGTCCTGGTGGGGTCGGGGCCCTGGGCACAGGCACAGCTCTGGTTGCCTCAGGAGTGGCAGTCGGGATCGAACAGGCTGGTCTGTCCTGGTAGAGGTTGAAGTCTCGCACATCTGAGGGGACAGTGGCCTATCCAGGCGGCAGGCAGAGTGCACACCCACAGCTCCTGTGCTGCTACACAGGCTCGTGTCTTCCTGCACCTGTCACTGCAGGGCCCAAGCCCCCAGTCCAGTCTTATCGCAGGCATTTGGTTCCGTCAGCTCAGGGAGCTGGCGGGGGCAGTGGGCACCCCTCATAGTCCTGGGGGAGGTGCTGCCTGAGGCCACCACACTTGACAGCATTTGTCACCAGCCGGGGTGTGGGTGCCCAGCTGGCAGGCCGTGCCGGCGCCCCCACGTCAGCTTCACTTGCTCTTTCTGTTAGAGTGGGAGGCGTCTCCTGAAGCTGCCCCTGGAGACAGTGCTACGGGTGCTCAGGACCAACATGGCTGCCGGGGGCCGGACACGGGTAAGGGCCCGCCCCGGCCGTGGTGCATGCAGGCACACACCACCACACCCCAGCCCTGGTCCCCTCCTGTTCTGGGCGTCACCCCCCGACCCGCTTTGGGACACGGAAGGAGTGGAGGACGGTGAGGGTGGGGGCCCAGATGACTTTGTCCTTCCACAGAAGGAAAAGCTGAAGCAGCCATGCCCGTCTGGCTCTTCCCCGGGGCCCAGCCCCACTGGCGGCGGCGCGGCCAGGCCCCACGTGCAGAAGCCGTGGCAGCAGCCCCGGGGACACGCCCTGCAGAGGAGGCTCCTGGAGCGCAGGCTTCTGATGGCCGTGAGCCTGTGGATGGGTGACGTCGTCCTGCCCTGCACTCCCAGACGGCCCGCCACTCACACCCGAGGTACTGCCCTGCAGCCCCTCGGGGAGCCTGCTGTGGGGCCGGGGCGGGGAGAGGCAGGGGCGCTTGAGGTGTCTTTCTAGGAGTGTGCTTGGAAGGTGTGGTTCTGCCTCTGTCGTCCTGCTTAGCACATGCTGGTCAGTGCAGGAGGTGGCCCAACACTCGGGCCTCAGCAGGGCCATCTCAGGACCGGGGACGTGTGTATGGGCGTACGTTTCTGAGAGCTGGTTGCGTTGTCTGAGCATCTTGACTATTGATCTCTGGCGCTCAGGAGTGCCTGTCCCCTGAGTCTGAGCGGAGGACCGGCCAGGGCCAGCCTGCCCCCTGGGCCCCACCCTTCTTGGTTGAGCGCAGTGGCAGCTGAATTTGGGGTTCTTTGGGACTTCCTGCCTGGCGCCCAGTCTCTGGGGCTCTTAGGGCCTCTAGGAGGGGCACGTGGCAGCTGGGGCCACTTGACACATGTGCCCTTGTCCCCTCAGCGGATGTCATCTGGATGCAGCTGCAGGACACCCATCTGGCCAGCACCCCGGTGTTCACCATCTTTATTCAGGTGAGCTGCCCACCCTGCAGCTTCCTCCTCTCTCTGTCTCTATGGTGGACTTGAGCGTGTGCAGCGGGGCAGCTTCCGGAAGGCCAGCTTTCTGAAGTGGGGCCTTGGAAACGGCGGCTTAGCAGCCGGCAGCTTTTAAGACAGCCGCAGTGCCCGTCCCCACTGAGAACCAAGTGCCCGCCACTGTCAGTGGAATGACGCTGAGGGGCGCGCAGTGGGACCTGCTCTGTGAGAGGCCGTGGTCACGGCGGGCCTTGGCCATTGCCTTCTGGGCCCTTGGGAGGTGGGGGGCAGCCTGAGGGCAGGGAAGAGCCTCCTGTCACATGGCGTGTCACACGTGTCACATGTCCCTCAGCTGTTCCAGATCGACACTGCCGGCTGCATGGAGGTGGTTCGGGAGAGGAAGGCCCGGCTGCCCGCCCTGCCCCAAGCTGGCACTCAGGACCCACCAGGGCGGCTCCTGCAGGTGAGACGTGGGCTCCCCTGGCTCCTGCCACCCTTCCCTCCCGTCCACCAGGCCAGTGCTGGGTGTAGGTGGCGTTGGTCTAGCCAGGTGGTGAGGGGTGCCCACTTTTTGTAGGGAGAGTAAGCACCCCAGGGTTGAGAGCAGCCCCCTCTCCCACAGCAGCCCTCAGCAGGGATCTGCCCGCCTGTCAGTCTGTCTGTCAGTGCGGGCGTGGAGCCTGAGGACTGGAAAGAGGCACGTCCAGGGGTGCAAGGCCAGAGCCGACACTCAGGCCCACCTGGCTCAGCGCCTCGCCACACTCACCGCCCTCCTGGGGCGCAGGCCTGTGCAGGTGACCAGGCCCCTGGGGTCCGTCAGTGAGAGGCCATGTTCCAGAGCCCAGTCACTGCTGGAGGACACCCGAGTGGTGTGGCTGGTCTGGGAACCAAGTGCCCTCCTGCCCACACAGCCAGGCCCCTGCCAGTCCCTGCAGCCTCGCCCAGACACAGCGAGATGAGCTCTCCCATGGGTGCCTTTAGGTGGGGCTGCGTGAGAACGGAGGCCAGGTGCCCGGGGCGTGGGCTGCCAGGGCCGTGAGGGCTGTCCAGGCCCTGGCCCACGGCCTCCAAGTTGCATGCGGGAGGTGGTGTGGGAGGCAGGCCCTGGTGCCTGGGCCTTGTCCCCGCTGCAGCCCAGAGGTGAGCCATGGTCTTGGTGGTGGTGGTGAAGTAGGTCCGGACCCCTGGCGACCTCCCTGAGATGCTGACTCTCCCCCTTCTTTTTCAGGAGCCCTCAAGTGCCCAGAACACCCCAGGTACTGCCTCTCTCTAGCTCTTGGCCATTTTGTCTAGTGGGGAGAGGCCAGACCTCCCCCAGACTTTGAGTTCCAGGCTGGGAACACATGGCCAGGGCTCCTGAAGGGGTTCTTTGTGCGGGTCCCACAAGAGGGATGAGAGCCTGGCTGGCCTGAGTTGGGGAGATGGAGGAGACCCTTCTTGGGCACCCACCTGCGAGCACAGCAAGTGAGCCAAGGCCTCCCCAGCACAGACGCAGGAGGTGGGGCCTCTCCTGCTGCCGGCCGCCAGGCCCACCGTACCGGCAGAATCGGGCGAGGGTCTGGGCTGCTAAGAGACGATGCAAGGAGGGGCGGGCAGGGCTGCCCACAGCTTTGTTCTGAAGAGGTTTGAGGTTTCGGGGTGAAGTGTAGGGCAGGCAAGGGCTGGGCTTCCACACAGTGCTGGCCCCATCGGGCACGGGCTGGGGGTGCCGTGTGTGGGACGGTCTGGGAACGTGTGGCCAGGCTGGAGAGCCCCTTGGCCTGGATGCCAGGCTCTTGCTTCCACAGTCCCAGCAGTTGCCCACCGAGAGGGCCTCCTGGCTGTGCGCAGGGGCTAGGTCTGTGTCTGGGCCAGTCACCTGGACCTCATCAGTGTGTTCTGCCCTCCCTCAGGCAGCCTCTTGCAGAACGTGTCCTCCCAAGAAGCTGCAAAGAGCTCTAGCTGCAGAAGGAGTGGGGGGCTGCAGACCAGCCGGGCCGAGTCCACTCCACAGGCGCCCCCACCGGCTCCGTGCGGCCCCCGTCCCAAGCCCAAGACTGTGTCCGAACTGCTTCGGGAGAAGCGGCTGCGGGAGGCCCGAGCCCGCAAGGCTGCCCAGGACCCCGTGGTTCTCCCACCTCAGCTGCTGGTCTCCTCACCAGTGATCCTCCAGCCCCCGCTGCCGCTGGCCTCCCAAGGCGTTCCAGCCACAGGACCGACCATCCAAAACTCGGCATTCGCTGGGCCTGGGGCCCCTGCAGTGGCCAGTCCAAGTACTTCAGGCCCCAGGGCTTCAGCTGAAGACAAGGGACCCCTTGCCCTGCAAACCTTGGCCATTGCTCCTGCCTCCACTGTGGCTGTGAAGGTCCCGGCCTCCCCTGCTGCTTCCAGGGCCCCGGTTCTGGGCCCCAGCCAGGTCCCTCTCAGCTGCCATCTGAGCGGTCTTGGACAGTCTCAGGCCCCTGCCACGTCCCGTAAGCAGGGACTGCCTGAGGCGCCACCCTTTCTCCCTGCAGCCCCCAGCCCGGCTCAGCTGCCCATGCAGCCTCTCAGCCTGACGCCAGCTCTGGGCACCCACAGGGGTGGACCACACGTGGCAGCCAGCACCCCTCTGCCTGTCACCTTGGTGCTTACAGCCCAAGGGCTGCTGTCCGTGCCCATGCCAGCCATGGTGGGCCTTTCCAAGCCGGCAGCGACCCCTGACCCCAAAGGGCTGTTGGTGACTCTGTCACCCTCCCTGACTGAGACTCAGGCAGGCCAGGGCCTGGTCAACATGGGCACAGACTCAGAGCCTCGCTCCAGGACAGACCTCGTGACCCCTTCGACACCCCTGCCATCCCAGAGCCCTGTAAAAGTGGACAGTGACGGGGTCCGTGCCCCTGGGGGACACTCTTCCCCTGGAGAGGCCCAAGTGGCTGGGGAGACAGCCTCCCAGGCTGCACTCCTGGCTGACCACCCTGCAGCACGGCCCAACCAGCAGCCTCTACATGGTGGTGATGGCCCGGGAGGGACACCGGGGTCCCCTTCAGTGCCAGGGGAGACCAGGGGGCCTCCAGACTTGCAGAGGCAACCGCCACCCCGGCTTGGGCCTGAGAAGGGTGCCCTGGACCTAGGTCTCCTTTCCCAGGAGAGTGAGGTGGCTGTGCGGGAGTGGCTGAGGGGACAGCGGGGGGTGTGTGTGCCCCCCCTGAGGAGCAGGCTCCCCTACCAGCCCCCCTCCCTGTGCAGCCTGCGCGCACTGTCCGGCCTCCTCCTCCACAAGAAAGCACTGGAGCGAAGAGCCGCCGCCCTGGTGGTGCCCGGTGGGGCAGGTGGGGCAGCGGGAGCCGCGCAGGCCTCCCTGGGACCGCTGCAGCACAGCCCAGCCTACCTGCTGCTGAAGACGCGCTTCCTGGCGACCTTCACCCTCCCCGCACTCCTGGCCACCTTGTCCCCTCACGGTGTCCCCACCACCCTGTCAGCAGCCATGAGGGCAGACCCCGAGAGTGAGGACAGCGAGAGTGAAGACGACGGTGTGGGGCAGCTGGAGCTCTCTGGTGGCCACAGGCAGCCAGGCTGCTGGGCGAGCGGCAGTCCCCAGGAAGGGTCGGCGGCCACAAGCCCTGCTCAGGTAGGTGGCCGTAGGTACACAGCCTTCACCCCACTTCCCTGCTCCCCACAGGACACCCTTGCCTACCTGCAGTGTGTGGCCTGCCCAGAGTGCGCGGCGTGGGGGCTGGGGACAGAGCAAGTGGAAGTCGTGGCCAGGAGAGACAGCTGGTGGGTTTCTGGGGAGGAGGAAGCTGGCTCCCAGCCTGCCCGGTGGCGTGTAGGTGGTGCAGCCGTCGCCACCCCTTTTGGCCAGTGTGGGAATTGGGGGAAAGGAACCTCACTTCTAACATGGGGAGATCCCCAGCTGCTCTTGGGGCTGCCAGCCATGAGGCTTGTCAGGGAGAAAGTGGCCTAGGCGCCAGGCTTCCCCCACACACACGCCCCTCACATGCAGGGGCTGGAAGCCATGTAGAAGGCAGCCCTGCACACGCTCTTCTGTGGATGCCACATCCCTCCAGGTGTCAGCTCTGGCACCGTCCCCGTCAGGAGGCTTTCTAAGCTGCGGAGGCGGCATCCTCATCCCGATTTCCCAACCAGAAACCTGATAAAAACACACGCAGGAAGGTGTCCCACATCTTCTGTGGCTGTGTGTGCCCAGGAGTCCCCAGGAAGGCGCCTCTGTCCTAACCAGGCTGAGTAGGAGAGCTGGACCGCCTTGGGCACTTTGTGCCATGTCAGCGAGGCTGTCCAGAGCCCTTGCAGCTGTGTGGGGAGCATGCGATGCCCCCCCCCCAGAGATCACCTCCACAAGCAGTCCCCCCACTTCCCCACCTGGGGCGGCCATGGCCACACAGGAGGCAGGGCGGTGCTGGGGCCTGTGCCACCTTTCCTGCAGGCTCAGTCCACCCTGGCCTGCTGGGAACGTCACCTCCATCCCCTGGGGCCTTGCCTAGGGCTCCCAGGGCTGTCTTCTGGGCTGACGTGCAGTGGAAGACATTGTTGGACTCCATACGTCACAGGGAAGAGCCTCCCTGTCCCCCATTGTATGTGCAGCCTCCATCGCCACCAGGTCACTGCCCTGCTGGCCCAGCCAGGGGGACCATGACACATGATGCTGGCTCTCGGCTATGGAGAGGGGTTTGGAGACCCCAGGGGGGAGTGAGGTCAGCAGAAAGCCAGAGCCCACAGGTGGCCCCAGCATCCCTCCCGGTCCTTGCCTGCCATAGCCCGTGCGTGTGTTGGGGTCACCTGCTGCTGCTGGCACTGCCGTTTGCCTGGGAACTGCTCTTTGCAAGCATAAGCCTGAGGAGCTGCCTGTCCCAGGTGTTGGGGACACGGCATCCACAGGCCCCTTGGCTCCTTGCTGCTGCCCATCCCAGCTGGAGGGTCACTCTTGTCCCCCCACCTGGGTTTTGTTTCAGGGAGCCCCAGACCCTGGCGAGGGCTCTGCCCCCTCTTGCCCAAACGATTATGACGACTTTGATGTGCTCAGGACCCGGCGTGCTCGACACACCCGGAAGCGGAGGAAGCTAGTGTGAGCAGCAGGGTGAGTGTGGGAAGCTGGTGCCTGGCACCAGGAAGGGACGGGGCCCTGACGTCAGCTCTGCCCGGGGCACGGGGGCTAGGCCACCTGTGTGCCTGGCTCTGTGGGGTTAGGGTGGGTCCAGGGTCAGGAGGCTAATCTTCAACTGCCACATGTCTCCTGGCACTTCCTTCCTGCTGTCCCCTCCCTCCATCCTGGCCTCTGCTCAGTGGTCAGCTCCTCAGACACACCTTCCCTGACCACCGTCCTCAGGCGGCGTGGCCATCCCAATGTCTGTCCTGATGCACTTGCTACTCCGTGACTGCCTGGCCACGGCCTGTCCACTGTCTGCCTGGAACATGAGCCCAGACAGCAGGCACTGAGTAGGTGCTCAGCACACACAGGCGGAGTTCATGAAACAGACGAGGGAGGGAGGAGGCCATGGCCGGCAGGTCCCCCGAGGCGGGAGCCGGCTCCTCGGACTGTGGACTAGGAGGGGGCGGGGCTCCAAAGGGGACATTACACTTGCAGCCCCCCCCCCGCCCCGTGCTCCATGACCTGTCCTCTCCCACAGGGCGCAGTGCCACTCTGGTTCCTGCTCCTCCACAGGGCCATTCGGGGGTCTGGCGGGGTCAGGACAGCCCTCCACCCAGGTGTCCTTGTGTTCCAGGGCTGCCCGGCCTGGATGCCCACAGCTGCTGCGATGGGGCGGGGCCACCCGGCCCGGGATCCCACCGCTCACCGTGAAGGAGAAAGCGGCCAGGGGCCGGGTAGGCTCTGCCCACAGTGACGGCGTTGTCACAGGCTCACCTGGTCCCAAGTGCAAATTGGAATATTTGAAGGAATTAAGTAAATGTCCTATTTTTTAATTAAAAAGCAAGCCACAGAGTCTTGTGGTCTGTCCTGAGCTATGAGACGACATGCAGAGGGATTGGGCCTCCGCAGGGCATGGGGGAGGAGGCAGCGGCCGCCTTACGACAACCGCTCGTGGCTGCCAGCCATCTGGGTGCCACCGCAGGGACGAGGGGGACCCACTTCTGCCGTCCGGACCACACAGGCTGCCCAGGCGCTCTTCCTCTTGTGCAGGCGTTTCTTCAGCGTGAGACTGAGCCCCAGCACAGTCTCCATCCCTCGGCCAAGAACACTGGCGGGGGTTCGGTTTACAGCCTCTGAGGTGCTCAGCGTGTGTCCTGGCCCCCAGCCTCCCACGAGGCACCTGTCTCCCTTCCCTCCCACCAGACACCACGTGTCACACCTCCCATGGGCCACTCGTCACTCGGTTGCCTGTGTGTGCACACGCGTGCTTTGTGCGCAGTGCTCCCCACCCATTTTGTTCTCCTTGTGACTTTCTCTGATTTGTGGGTCCCTGACCAGCGTGTATTTAATTTCCGAGTATGCAGGGCCTGTCCCGGGAGCTTTATTCCTGATCTGTAGCATAACCCTGATGCACTGAGAACACAGCATATTGTTACTTCGTGCCCCTTTGTTAGTCTTGTTTGACCAAGTGGGGAAAGTGGGTAGTGGAGGGCCTAGCACAGGCCGGCATGTCAGGTCACAGTGGACCTGCAACGTACCCACTCCTGTGGCGGGCCCAGCCTGGGGGCTGCTCCGTTGAGGGCCTGGGAGGACCCCTGGTCACCCACTCCTCCAGGGTGATGTCGGGCCGCTGCTGTCCTCTGAGAGGGCCAGTCCGTCACGTTGCCACCGCCACGCAGCAGCACCTGGTCGTGTCAGGATTCCCAAGGTTTCGGCCAAACAGCAAGTGCCTGTCGGGCCAGGAGGCAGAGGAACAGAGGCTGAGGTGTGGTGCCATGGGAAGGTGGGCCAGGAACACCAGTCAGACGCTCATCCTGCCAGTCCTGCCCTTCCAGCCACAGCCCCTTCCAGTAGCTGTCATCTTAGCCCGGCAGGTGACAACTCGGTTCAACCCGTCTGGCTGCCCCAGTGAGGCGGTAGCTTGGGGATTCCGACGGCCCACGGAGGACTGGTGCCGTGGCCAGGGCCTGAGCTTCACTCTGTGCTCAACACCCTTCGGAAACGCGTGATGGGCCATGGGGAGTGCATCGGGGTCCTGGGAGGCTGCCGCCACTGTCCCATCAGCGCTGGTGGACAGGGGCTGCAGAGTGGAGATGCTCCCAGGAAGGGGTGAGGCTGAGCGAGCTGCAGTGTGGGGCAGGCAGGCAGGCCCGGGGCCGCGTGCAGCCTGCAGCGGCCTCCCCAGCCCCAGCCCCTTTGGGCACCACACTGCAGTCCCTAGGTGACCAAAGCCTGCCTGGCCTGGCTGTGTGGGGGCGCTCAGCTGGGGGCCAGAGTCAGGGCTGATGCCCTCAAGTCCCCAGCTGAGGTCTCCCCACCTACACCCCGTATGTATGCCTGTCCCGTGCCGGCCTTGCTCGTCCCCACGAGGCTGCTGGAGGTCAAGGTGTTAGGCACAGAGCACCCCCTGCTGGAGAAGCCTCCAGAAGCCTGCGTCTGGACCAAGGCAGACCTGATGGTGGGTCAGCCTCGTCCAGCCCCAGGGAGACCCTTTGCTCAAACTTGCACTTTGTGGGGTGCCAGGGCCGGGCTGCTCCCAGCAGCTTTCCTCTGAATGTCATCAACTTCCACTTCTGTCTGCCCCGCCTTCCGGGGCCCTGGCTGGCCAATCAGAACGCAGCCACCTGGGACCTTCCTCTGCTGGAGAAGTGGCCGGGCCCCTGGAGTGAAGAGTCAGGAGGAAGCACAGGCTTCCCGCCCGGGCTTCACCCTCCCTCGGCCGGCTGCAGGCACACCTCCCATTGCCTCCCGAATCGGGTGGCCCAGGCTGGCCGGCGTCCAGCGGCGACGGTGCCCCCTCAGGACCCCGAGGTAGGCTGGGAAGACACTGCGGCTCTGCTCAGCGCTTCTGGGGCAGGGAGCTGGTCCTGGAGCAAATATCTCAAGGACACCAAGTGGCCTCCTCTCTCCTGCTCTGTCCCCTTCACAGCCACTGGAACCTGCCGGTGCATTTCAGTGCCACCAGCAGCAGGGTGGCAGGTGTGGGACCTGCGTGTTTTAGGCTAGAAAGGCAGGGAACGGCCGAAGGTCCCAAGGACCATCCACCGAGTTGTTGTTTTCCTTCAATACGTTGGCTGTTGCTGGGCCGGGTGGGGTGGCCAGGTGCAGCGTAAGAGAGAAATGCCTCAAGGACCAGGCCTGCTGCCACCTGTACCTCTGGGAGCGCAGTCTAGTTCCTGGGGACTGAAGGCTCTGTCTGAGGTGGCCGGGCCAGGATTTCCGTCCCCACCCCCCAGAGGGGTGCAACCACCACATGGCTGCTCCCGGCTTTGGCCCGGCCCTGGAGAGAGCGGTTTGCCGCCTGCTGGTAGAAGGGAACAGCAGTGGGTGGTCCTAGCATAGGTAGTCCCCGAGCGTGTGGTCTAGAGCGTGTGGTCTAGAGTGTGTGGACTCGGAGTCTGGGAGGCAGGAGAGGAGCCCAGGACCCGAGCACCTGGAGCAGGCACTGAGGCAGCACATCGGCCGGCCCTGGGAGACACCACCGCCCCTCCCAGTGTGGCTGGGCCTGTGCTCCGTAGGCGTCCACGGTCACCCTCCCCGGCAGTGTCACTGAGCCAGACTCGGAGCAGCCAGCCCTGGAAAAGCTGCTGGGTGACTGTTGCATCACCGGCTGGCCACCGGAAGGAAAGGAGGGGACAGGACTGGGACATGAGTGGGTGCTGAGTCGGGGAATGAGGAAGTCTGGCAGAGCACAGGGCGGTGTGCAGGTGGGAGGGTCACTTGTCAACGTGCTTTCTGACCACAGACTGGGCACTGGCTGGCCAGGGGCTGGAGCGTCCCTCCCCACACCTGCCAGGGAGGTTGTGCCAGCAGGCAGCACCTGGCACAAACAGCTCCTCCTGCCCACAACCTCGTGGCTGGGAGGCAGCCCTCCCTGCCAGCTCCAGCTCTGTGGCATTTGGGGTGTCCAGGAGTAGGCAGAGGCACAAGGACGGCCATGCACGGAGGACAGTGTTTTCTTAGCACCCGTCCGTGGAGCATCTCCACACTGTGCCCCCACACTCACCCAGTGACTCGGGGAGAAAGCCCAAGAGGGCCAGGGGGTGAGGGGGTGTGGGAGCAGAGCCCAGGAAAGGCTGGGGGGAACAAGGTCACTGTACCATTGCCGCCTCCCTCTGTTGGTCGCCAAGATGGGAGGGTGTGGGCTGAGGCTGCACACGGGGACAGGTGCCTTGTCAGGCTCTGCCCAGAGCCCTGGCTGGCATCGTGATGGCAGGCCTGGGTCCTGGCTGGGACTGACCGCTCAGCGAGCGGGTGTGCCTCCCAGCTGCTGCCCCAGACTGCAGCCGCTCCTGCCGCCATGTCGGACTACGAGAATGAGGACGAGTGCTGGAGCACCCTGGAAGGCTTCAGGGTGAAGCTCATCTCGACCATAGACCCCTCACGCATCACGCCCTACCTGCGGCAGTGCAAGGTCCTGAACCCGGACGACGAGGAGCAGGTGCTCAGCGACCCCAGCCTGGTCACCCGCAAGAGGAAAGTGGGTCAGTGCACCCAGCCCCCACTGTCCCGTCTGCTTGGGGCTGGGCGCTCCATGCACAGCTGAGCTGCTGGGAGAGCCAAGAGGTGGGCGGGCAGCACGTGGACCCCGCCCAGGACCGCGCCTGCAGGGCTGGCTGCCTCCTGCACCCACTGCGCCCTGAGGGCCCAGCCAGGCCTCTCTGGCTTGCAGGCGTGCTCCTGGACATCCTGCAGCGGACTGGCCATAAGGGCTACGTGGCCTTCCTCGAGAGTCTGGAGCTCTACTACCCACAGCTCTACAAGAAGGTCACGGGCAAGGAACCCGCCCGGGTCTTCTCCATGATCATCGGTGAGGACGAGACACCAGGCGTGGGGCAAGGCTGGGTGGGGTGGGGGTGGAGCCACACATTGGGGTGGGCGAGCACGGGGGGCGGGCAGCATGGGGGGCACAGGGCCTGGATCAGGCGGACCTTATGGGGTGGGCATGGGGGCAGGGCTGGCAGGCCCCACCTGTCTGGTCTCTGATGAGTGAGCAATGCAGGGGAAGGGTACCGCAAGGAAGGTGTGTCTGGTCTTTGCTTCCATCCCCTTCTCTTCTAATACTGGTAGAAGGAGCAGAGGCTGGAGAAAAGGGGGACCTGTTCCCTGGAGGGGGGCACCGGTGGGAGGTGGGGGTGCACAGGCCCAATCAGCGTCCGGAGCCTGTCCTGCCCAGTAGACCCGTTGGCCCTTTAAAGCCACAGTGGCTGCCCTGAGAGGGCAGGGGCCTGCTGGTCCCAGCAAGTGAGGCAACACTCTCCTGGCCTCACAGTCGAAATGAAAATTAGACAATGGGGGATGGGCGCTCGGCCCCCAAGCTGTCCCGTGTCCTGGGGGGGCAGGCACAGAGGTCAGGAGCTGAGTCAGAATCTCAGTCCATTTCCTGGGCTGGAGCAGCAACCACCTGGAATTACCCCCTGGAGCCACAAGCAGCTGGTCCAGTGCAGGAGCTCGGGAGGTGATGGCGCAGGTGGCCGGCCACCTGACGCCAGCCCGGTCCGCAGACGCGTCCGGGGAGTCGGGCCTGACGCAGCTGCTGATGAGCGAGGTCATGAAGCTGCAGAAGAAGGTGCAGGACCTGACGGCACTGCTGAGCTCCAAGGACGACTTCATCAAGGAGCTGCGAGTCAAGGACAGCCTGCTGCGCAAGCACCAGGAGCGCGTGCAGCGGCTCAAGGAGGAGTGCGAGGTCTGCAGCCGCGAGCTCAAGCGCTGCAAGGACGAGAACTATGACCTGGCTATGCGCCTGGCCCGCCAGAGCGAGGAGAAGGGCGCTGCCCTCATGCGCAACCGCGACCTGCAGCTGGAGGTGCCCCCCCTCCCCGGCCCTGGGGGTGGGTCCTGCTGCCACGGGAAGGGCTGCCTGGCTGACGGGCTCGTCCTGCAGGTGGACCGACTCAGGCACAGCCTCATGAAGGCAGAGGACGACTGCAAAGTGGAACGCAAGCACACGCTGAAGCTGCGGCACGCCATGGAGCAGCGGCCCAGCCAGGAGCTGCTGTGGGAGCTGCAGCAGGAGAAGGCCCAGCTGCAGGCCCGGGTGCAGGAGCTGGAGGCCTCGGCCCAGGTAGGGCCGGGCGCGGTGGGGCGGGCCTCCCCAGTCAGGCCTCGCCCAGCCCTGCCCTGCTGCCCTGTCCCTGTCCACCCGCAGGAGGGGAAGCCGGACAAGAGCAGCCCCTACATCCAGGTGCTGGAGGAGGACTGGCGGCAGGCACTGCGAGACCAGCAGGAGCAGACTAACACCATCTTCTCCTTGCGCAAAGATCTGCGGCGGGGCGAGGCTCTGCACGCCCGGGTACACGGCCGGGACAGGGCACACAGGGCCTGGAATGGGGGTGCTCGACGCTCAGCCCCACACCCCTACTTCCTGGAGGCACAGGGGCGCGAACTTGTCACCCCAGTCCCTGTACACTCTCCCCCAGGGTGGTCAGGGCGACCTTTGGTCTGGAAGGCCAGGGCTGGCGGGGTCCTAGCGGCTCGCGGCCTCCAAAACAGGGGCCAAGGGTGGCGGGGCTAGCTGCCATCTCCCACAGTGCATGGAGGAGAGGGAGATGTTCGAACTGCAGTGCCTGTCTCTGCGGAAGGACTCCAAGATGTACAAGGAACGTATGGAGGCCATCCTGCAGCAGATGGAGGAGGTCGCTATCGAGCGGGACCAGGTAGGCGCCTCGCCACCCACGTCACGTGTGGCGGGCCAGGGCCAAGGAGGGGGCCATTCCCACACCCGGACGGCCGCCGACACAATGCCCAGCCCTTGGGGAGGGGCAGTCGTCAAAGTGGTTTTTAAGTAATGGAGTTAATTCGGCCTCCTACCTCGGCCCCAGCTCGCTGCCAGGAAATCCACCTTCCGCCTTCTGCTGGACTTTCCAGACGTTTTCAGTGTTCAGAGTTTCGTTTTTGTTTTACAAAAATGCTAGCTATTTGTCTTGTCTTGCAGATAACTTTTTTAACTTAAAACACCGCGGGCGCCTTGGCTGGCTGCCTGCTTGTGGACAGGAGGCAGCGTGCAAGCATCGGGCTGCACCCTGCGTCACTATCCGTCACATCGCAGGGTCGTGTCAGGCACAGTTGGTGCTTCAGTGACATTGTGGGGGTAACTGGCAATGTATCAGGAGCCTTAAACCATAGATTCCTGTCTACCCAGCAATTCCACTTCTAGAAACATCTCTCCCGGGAATAACAGAAAAGCGGAGAGGGCCTGGCACGGAGGTGCTTCTCTCAAGGCCGTGCATGATAGTGAGAAGTGGGAAGCACCCGTGACGCAAGCTGGCCAGAGCAGGGCGCCCCCCTCGCTGGCACCTGGCCGAGCCTCGCAGGCAGGCAGATGTGTCTCCGGAGAGCTTTTACTGTCAGCTAGGCAGGTGCCAGGTGTGCCAGGGAGGTTGGGGCTGGACCGGCAGGTGAGCGGTTGTCTCTGGTTGGTCGTCAGTAGAAGCAGGCACCAAACGTAGGGAACTTCTGTTAGTAGTTGAGTCCTGGCTGTTGGGGGCTGACCGTTACAGGGGACATGGCTGGGCTTCCCAGGTTGTTGCTAGAGATGGCAGGCTGTCTGCCTACAAGTCTAAGTGGCAGCCACACCTCCTGGGCTGGTCACTGTAGATAACGGCTGGTAGCTCAGGTCGTGGGTCCGAGTCTGTGCTCATGTGGTCTGGCCGTGGGGCATCTGTACATCCAGCCTCACATCTCGGGCCTGTGGGGGGTGGGCATGATAACATGCAGTGCGCTCCTTTTAAAGAATCTCACATGGCCGTCAACAGTCATCATATCAGGCCACAGCCAAAATTTATAAACCCGTGTGTGGGGCACAAAGTGTGTGGCCTGTGCCCACGGCACACGGAGCTTAGGGAGACACAGAGCCAGCAGGGCTGATTCTGAAGGTTGAGTGTGTGGTGACTTGCTCGTCTTTGTCTTTTCTGAAATGCCCCCACTTTCCATCATGAGTCTCTGTTATGATTACAATCCCCAAATCCTAAGTTATGTCCATGGAGACAAGACGAAAGAGGAAGAGGCTTGGCTGGCCTACCTGGTGCTGGAAGCTGGCTGCGGACGTTGCTAGAATTCTCGAATTCAGTGGCTGCGCTGAGAATGAAAAGCGCCGGGGGGAGGGGGCCGGACGCATTGCGCAGGGACCCCCATGAGGATCTGCCCACAGGCCATCGTGTCACGGGAGGAGCTGCACACCCAGTACGCCCGGAGCCTGCAGGACAAGGATGGGCTGCGCAAAAGGCTCCGGGAGCTGGGCGAGAAGTCGGACGAGCTGCAGCTACAGCTGTTCCAGCGCGAGGCCCAGCTGCTAGCCATGGAGGGCAGGCTCAAGCAGCAGCAGCTGGAGACGCTTGCCCTGGTGCGCCACCCTGGGGAGCCCCCAAATAGCCTGGGTCCTGGCCTGGCTCCGCCACTGCTCTCCGATGGCCCCGGCAGGTCCTCAGGCCTTCCTGGTGGTGGGGTAAGGGCTGCGATGTAGCTCAGGGCCTGGCAGCTGCTCTGGCTGTGCTGAGGGGTAAGGAGGGTGCTGGGCAGAGGCCTGGAGAGGGGGGCTGGCCTGGGACCCCTCCCCACGCCCCACCCACTCCATGCTGGGTTGGCTCAGTTCCCCGATCACCTGCTGACCAGGCCCTCTTCTGTGACCACAGAGCTCCGACCTGGAGGACAGCTCACCCAGGAACTCCCAGGAGGTGAGTGTGAGCCCTTGGTGGGCTCCTGGCCACAGCCTCTGTCAGAGCACAGCCCCACACTTGTCCCTTGGAAGTTCCAGAAGCTCAGCTGCCCGCTGGCTCTGGTGAGCTGAGCCATCACCTCTCCTCCCAGCGCCGGGCCAGGTGGAGGGAAGAACAGCTGGCACCGGCCAAGGCCTCCGTGTGCTCAGGGCAGGACGGGCCTGGGCAGTGCCGACCCCCTGGTCCTCGTGGCGGGGCCTTCTTGCCAGTTCCTGGCCTGGCTGGGCGGCAGAGGTCCCTGAGAGGCTTGTGCAGAGGGTGACAGCGATGGGAGGGCAGGGGGTTAGGCCCAGTCCCAGGACCGGCAGTGATCTAACCAGCTGCCCCGTCTCTCCGGAAGCTCTCACTGCCCCGGGACCTGGAGGAGGACACCCAGCTCTCAGACAAAGGTGAGGAGGGAGTCTGTGTGCCATGTGGTCTCCTTGTCACCCTGAGTTGGCGCCAGTCCTGACCCTCGGCACATGCAGCCCCGTGAGGCTGGTGCTGCCTGCGGATGTATGCTCCCGCCCTGTCCCACGGATACTCACAACTCCACTTTAGTGAGGGGACACAGGGGCTTGGAGGGATAAATAACCCCACAATCCTTCAGTGAGCAGACAAGAGTCCCAAATGCGGGGCCAGGTCTGCAGGGTCTGTGCCCCAGCTCTGGCCCTGAGATCACGTGCCTCCATTGGAGCCCGCTCTGGGCCCCGAGATTGCAAGGTTGGGGCATCCTGCCCTCCGCTAGCTTCCTCTGGAGCAGAGGAGGCAGCAGTAAGCCACGCCCAGGTGTGCCACACTTGGAAAGAGGGAACGGGAAAGAGGGAAAGGGGCTGTCGCATGGTGACGGGGTGCTGGGGGCTTCAGGCGGTAGGGGCAGGTTCCCTCTGCCTGTCAGGAGACAGGACTGCGCAGGGGAGGCTGGGAGATGGCCCAGAAGAGGATACAGGGGCTCGCTCTGAAGGTGGGTGTCAGTCTGGGAGGAGCCCTCTGCTGGGCTCGGAAGGGGAGGGGGGAGAGGTGGGGCCACCACAGAGGTTGCGTGGGAAGCCAGACAGATTTCCTCCACGTCAGGCCTGACCCCAGCTTCTAAAGGGGGGTAAAAGAGGAAGAAGGGACACCAAATAGAGAAGTGAGGGGTCGGGCTGTCTGCCACTGCCCGAGGACTTGAGTTTGAGGCCACTGAGCTCTCCCAAGAGGACAGGTAGGCTGGACCTCGCGGGCTGCAAGCCCAACCAGCCCAGGAGCCCCACCCCAGGGGTGGGGTGGCCCCTCCCAGGAGCCAAGGTGGCTTGCGGGTTGGAGGATGAAGAGGGGAAGGTGTCCGCTCCAGGCAGAAACCTGGGCCTGGGACTCTCCCACCATCATGTTGCCCAGACTTGATAGAGTCCACAGTCTCCATCATGGCCAGTTTAGGGGAGCCAGCCCCTCAAAGCACTTGCTATCCAAAAGGCCCAGCCTGGAATGTTCTCCCAACCACTGCATTGCCCCAGCCCCCACCAAGGAGGGGTCGGGCCATCCTGCTCCGGAGGAGCAGAGGTCCATGGTGGGAGCAGAGGGCCTTCTGGGAGCGAGGACTGAGCCCCAGGCCCTGGTCTCCGCAATGGGAGGCCTTGTGGTGTCCCAGTGGGGACCCAGGAGATGGTGCAGGACTGGCCCGGCAACGTCAGGGGTGAGGAGGCGCAGGCGTCGGCCATGCCGAGCTTGGTCCCCACAGCTGGGCAGGACCCACAGGCACGACTGTCCTTTGCAGGCGGCCCGGCCGAGGAGGAGAGCCCAGAGCCGTCCTTTGAAGCGCTGCCGAAGGATCAGCTTTCACTGACTCCCAGCGTAAGGCCGCCCTGGGGTGGCACCCGAGGCCCCTGGCCTCAGTGTGAGAGGAGAGTGTTTCCTCGACCTGGACGCTGGGGGTGGGGGGGGTTGACTACAAGGGTCTTTGCCCCTGAGTTCTTGGGGTGCAGGGTTTGCAACATGAAGCTGAGCCCCTGCCTTAGACAAAGCAGCGGGCAGAGGGGCGGCTAGGACAGGGCTGTGCTCAGGCGTGGCAGCCGTGGGAAGCCTGTCAAATGTGCGGGCCATGCAGCCTTAAGGGGTAACCTCGACTGCCTCGGGGTCCTGACAGCAAAGGGACCTCATTACCCTGGAGTAGAGGAACACGGGCGTGGAGCCCAGCCGACGCGCTGCGCCTGTCTTGTCACCTGAAAGGCAGGACCCATACCCTGCTCCCTTCACGGGGTGCTCGCAGGACGCAGAGGACGAGCCTGTTCCCGGCTCCCTGAACTCCGCGCGCAGCCCTGGGGCAGGGCTGGGGCCACGCGGACTCTGGCTGGAGCCTGAGCCCTCCCCCTGCTCCTCCTCCAGGACGCTGGCCTGAGCGGCGGGGAGCCCCCCTTAAAGGAGCGGCGGCGCCTCAAGGAGAGCTTTGAGAACTACCGCAGGTGGGCCCGCGTGGGCGCCGCGCGGGGAGGGGGTGCGGGTGGGCGGCCCCGCGTAGTCACTCTGCACACCTGCGCCACCTCTGCGCCCTCGGCTCTCCCGCAGGAAACGGGCTCTCCGGAAGATGCAGCACGGCTCGAGACAGGGGGAGGTGGACTGGGAGAACACCACCGGCAGCGACAACACCGACACCGAGGGCTCCTAACGGCCCGTCGTGTAGGAGGGAGCTGACCCGGGAACCCCGCGCGGGCGCCGCTCCGTTAGGCCGCCTCTTTCTCGGCGCGCCCGTTTCCGCGCCGGCACACGCACTGGGACATCAATCGGCGTGTTCTAGCTTTTTTTATGTAATCCAGACGCATACAGCAATGTTAGAAATGCACTTAAATAAACGACCGCCGAGTCGGAAAGCCTCGCTCGAGCGCACCTTCCAACCCCGCGTCGGCCAGCGCGCACCGCCCGCCGCAGGGGGGCAGCAGAGCGCGTGCCGCCTGCCCGCCGCGGAGGCCGACGAGGGCCTTTTCCGCCGCTGCCCGCTTCCAAGATGGCGGCGGCGCGGCCTCAGCGGCGCCGGGCAACACGGGGCGGGGCGGTCGGGGCAGGCGGGAGGGATGCTGCGAGCGGCGCTGGGCCGCGTGTCGACGCTGGTGAGCTGCGCGCGGCCCCGGGGGTCCGGCCTGAGGCAGTTGTGGGGGCGCAGAGCCCGCCCGGAGGCCGCAGGGAAAAGACAGGACTGGGGCTGGCGGCGCGCGTGCTCCGAGCCGAGGCCCGGGGCGGCGCACTACCAGCTCGTCTACACCTGCAAGGTGGGCACGCGGCGGGGCCCGGACGCACCTGTACCTGGCGCTGGACGGCGCTGCAGCCAGAGTTGGCCCGGGCGGAGGCAGGACCGCGTGGAGCGGGACCAAGGGGAAGGGTGGAGCTATCCCCAGGCGCGGGGCTTTCAGGCAGAGGAACAGAGCTACCCCTTGGGGGGCGGGGCCGCGCGGAGGGGTGGAGCTATCTTCGGGGGCGGGGTTTTCTCGGAGAGGGGTGGACCCATCAGTGGGGTGGGGCTTCCCGGGCCAGGTCCATGGGTTAGGTTGGATTTATACCTGGGGAGGAGCAGGTCCTGAGGGCGGGACTGGCCCTACTCTGAGGTGGAGCTAATCTTCAGAATGGGCGGGGCCTTCCTGAGAGGGGCGGGGCTAGGCACGTAGCTTCACCTGCGCTGTTTCCACCAGGTCTGTGGGACCCGGTCCTGCAAGCAAATCTCCAAGCTGGCCTATCACCAGGGTGTGGTCATTGTGACCTGCCCTGGCTGCCAGAACCACCATATCATCGCAGACAACCTGGGCTGGTTCTCCGACCTGGATGGAAAGAGGTGAGGCCACCTGGGCAGGGTCAGAGGATGGAAACCTGTATCCCTAGGGCTGACCTGGTGGGTCCTGGGTCAAGGGTCCCACCCAGCCTCCTTGGGGCACCCTCCCCCTAACGAGGTTTACAGAGTCTCCTTCTACAGCTTTATCAATATAGGAGGTGCCGTTAAATTTGAATTTTAGATAAACTAATAACTTTTTAAGTATGCCTCAAGTATGGGCCGTGTTTTTATTTGCCACGTCTTCTGCCCCAGACCCGACCCCTTTGGCCCTGCTTCACTGCCTGTGCTCTGCCCTCACTGACGGCAGAGAGGACCCACTTACTTGTCAGGCCCCAGGTGAGGTCAGACTAGGTTGACTCTTAGCGCAATGACTTCCTTTCACTTTTTGGTCTCTTTCGTCACCCTACAAAGATTTCTTGAGTGCCTGCTATGGGTCAGGGATCATAGCGAGTCTGGTACTGGTGCTGGCTGGTTGACCACACCAGGCTTGGAGGTGCATGTGAGGTGGTGTGGACGGGGCCCTGGGCCTCACTCCTGTGTGGAGAGCAGGGGGCGGCGGTGGTCAGGAGCCTTGTGGCCAGGTGGCCCTGCACAGTTGAATTTGGCTCCTGAGTTAGCCTTGCCCCCCGGGAATGGGATAGTAATAGCCGCTGCCTCAGGAAAGTCTCCACGAGGGCCCCGATGCCACTCCAGTGGGGGGACCCATGCTGCTGGCTCGAGCCTAGCCTTGCATGGCCTCGAGGACTGAGGTGCAGCACTCGCCCAGCCCCGAGTGTCATGGCACCTCCCTCTCTCTCAGGAATGTTGAAGAAATCCTGGCAGCCAGAGGGGAGAAGGTGCACCGAGTGGCCAGCGACGGGGCCCTGGAGCTGGTTTTAGAGGCTCTGGGGCCCCCCAAATCCACCACTGCTCCGGAAGCGGGTGAGGACCAGGATCCCACCCAGGATCCCACCCATCCTGGCAAGACAGAGCCCAGCTGAGCCGCCTTCTGCCCTCCAGGAGGCTTCGGCCCTAGGCCTCTCGGCACTTGCCTGTTTTTGTCAATAAACAGTTATCACTTGCAGGTGATGGGCCTGGGCTCTCCTGTTATCCCTGGTTCTGGAGTCAGAAGGACGCACAGGCACCCCTCCTGACGCAGCTGCAGGGCCCCTGGCCCACCACTGTTGCCCTGCTCAGAGGAATCACGCTTGTACTTGCCTGCAGCAGGCCACGTCCGAGTGGGAAGGGGCTGGCCCTGGAGTCTGAGCCCCTCCCAACTGGCTGTGTGGCCTTGGGCAGGTCACTTTGCCCCTCTGAACTTCTGCCTTCCCGTCTGCAGCTGAAGGTGCTCATGGTGCCGCCCTGATAGGTGCACAGACAGGAAGAACAGAGTCGTAACAGGCGCAAGGTGGCTTAGTCGAGCCCCCGAACGGCAGTCCCCTGATCTTGCTGGCCCTGGGGAGAGGCCTGGAAGGGACAGCCAGTTAGCCACTGCTCTTCCCTGTGGCTCCCAGCCCTCTGGCCACACACAGGGAGGCCCCACAGGTCCCTCCCATGCCACCTGCCGTGCCCTGGAGCAAACCAGGGCTGCTCACCGTGGCCAGAGATGGCCCGGGCAGCTGTGGTGGGGAGGCGAGTGGAAGGCAGCCCGCCGTGTGACGGGCGGTGGGTTCAGCGTGCCCTTCAGGGGCCCCTCACCCCTGGGGCGTGCGATTTGTCTCCCAGCCTTGTTTGACTGTCTTCTCAGGATGTTCCTGTGTTTATGAAAGGGTGTTTATTTCCAGAAGTGTTCTGGGCTGTGTGACCTTCAGCGCGAATCACCAGCCAGTCTTTCGGGTCCCTGCAGGATCTGAGCTCCTGGTCACCGCCCCGATTCAGCGCTCGGAGCCTCGGTTGTTCACTAGGCATTGGCAGCTTGTGCTTGCCTCGATTACCCCCTGTCCTGCCCTTGGCAAACAACCCTCTATTATTCCCACCCAGAGCTGCTGTGCCTTTTGCAGAGACTGTCACTCTGGAGCCTCCGTGGAGGCTCTGAGCCCATGCGGGGACCAGCTGGCATTGACACACAGGAGTGGGGGGCTGGGCTGTGGCCTGGCTGCCTCACTGCTCCCAGAGTTGGGACCAGCATTTGGGGAGGCCCAGGGAGCTGGCTGGACCCGTGAGTGCAGAGCTGGACCTAGGAGGGTCACCCGGGAACCCTCCCTTCATGGATGGGGAAACTGAGGCCCCTGGTTTGGATGTGTGTGTTGACCATGTCTTTCATTTTTTGCATTCTGATGCTTCGACCCTGCTGACCCTGGGAGACTGGCCCTCCTGGCTAGTCAGTCCCTAGACAGTGACAGACATCGGTGAGCAGGCAGGCAGCAGACACACAGGGCAGCTCCTGTGCCCGCTTAGAGCCACTGACGGAGGTTGTTTGCACCAGCTAAGTCTTGGGCCTGCTGGCCCTGCTGGGCCTTCTGGTGCCAAGCACAGGACAGGCTCTTGTGCACGTCCCCCAGCCCCCCATTTCCTGAGCCACCCGTGCCTTCCCCTGTGGCCCCTGTGGCTTGGCATCTTCCCTCCACCAGCCAGTGGCGTCTGCGGGCTGTGACATCACAGGCCGATTGCACCTCCCTTGCTTAGGTGGCCCGTGGGTCCTGAGTGGGGCCTTGGACTGGAAAGCGTGTCCTGGAGCGTGAGTCTAGTTAGGACAAGACAGCGCCTCCCAGGGTATAGGAGGCCCACAGAATCAACTCGCTGCCAACTAACCAACAGGTGCCATGGCAGCCCCGCCACACTCATGCTGCCCATGGGTGCTGGCAGCTGCATAGCTAAGTCACCTTGGTGAGTGGGAGACCTGCCCAGGCCCACCTTACATGCCTGCCTGCTGTGTGGGTATTGGGGTGGCAGTGCCAGGCAGATGTCACCTGGCTGCCTGGTCGTTTGGGGGCTTTCTGCTGGGTACTGACTAGTGCCAGAGATCGTTCCACCTGTCCTACACCCTTCCACGCTCCTCCAGGCCTTTGACTGCCAGCCAGGCCGCCAGCCCATGCCATGGTCCGTGTACGCTCCGACTCGGCCAGCTCTCCATGCACAGAGCGAGTGACCAGGCGTGCTCTGTGGCCATGGCCTTGCCGGTGGGGGCCTCCCACCCTGCAATCCTGAGAGGCTAGAGAGCAGTGACTGTCCTGTCCCTGCTTCCTCTGAGTCCAGGGGCCACACTCGGCCCTTCCTTGGCCCGTTGGGCCCAGCGCCCACAGCCATAGGTGCACCTGGGGACAGATGCTGTACCAGGTACAAGACTTGGGGCCTGCTTCTGCTCCTGCGGCCCCCAACCTGTGCCCACTGGTCCAGTCACCCACCTCTTGTGAGGTCAGGGTCTCGGCAGGGCGATCCCTTCTGGATACTGCAGTGTCCCACACCTGTAGGATTTCCTGGCCACCACTTCTGGAGCAGATGTCTGTTATTCACCTCTCAGCCCACCAGAAAGTCTCCCCCCAGCTCCCACTGGACAGGCCCTCGGCCTCTGCCCAGTGGATCTCTGTCCCCACGCTTGGGGTCACCTGTCCCCCTCTGAACGCCAGGGGATCCCGATTGTCTGTCCCGGGGATGGGCCCCTGAGCAGACCAAGGTGGGGATCTCAGCCTGTGAGTTGACTCCAGTCGGCCTGGCCTGAGGCCCACGGTGCGGAGGGCCTAGACTTCAGGACCGGAGATGCAGGCAGGCAGCCAGCTGCCCCCCCGTTTCTATCAGTGCCTGGTCAGAGCCCCATCCTATGAGTGGGGAGGCAGTGGGTTTCCAGCAGGGCGTTGGGTGCTTGTGGGGGTGGCCTTGCCAGGACATGCCCCTACTGCCTGCATCGCCGGGTCCGCTAGACATGAATCCCCTGTGGGGCACAAGCCCCATGGCTCCCAGCTCCTCTGTGTGGCCATCAGACCCAGATCCCTGTGGAACTGGTCTCCTGGGACAAAGCCTTCTGGGGCAGAGGCAGGCTCAGCTCACAGGAGGCTATGTGGACATTTGTGGGGCATGACAGGATGGGGAGGCCAAAGGCTTCACCTGCGCCCCACCTGGGTGGGCTGGCGGGTTCCAACCCCCGTGTCCCAGCATCAGAGCGTTTGCCGCCGTGGTTCCTGTGTGGGGAACCACTGAACCCCAACCCGAATGTGGGGCTTAGGGTGAAGGCACAGGCTTGGGAGGCACACGGTCTCCAACGGCAGCTCCTCGCTGGCTGGGTATCCCTGGGGGTGCCGTTTAAACCCTGAACCCGTGTTCTCACTGATAACACAGCAGGGACCCCCAGCTCCTGCCGTCTCCACGGACCAAGTCAATGTGTGGCAGTGGGCTTAGAGCAGGGGGCAACCCGGGTGAGTGGCACTGCTTCTGAGCGCCAGGCTCTGCACGGGGCAGGCTTGCTTACCCAGGTGAGGTCTGTCACCGGGCCTCCCCAAGGATCACTCCCCCCCAGCACTAATCCCAACGCAGACAGCATTCACTTGGCAGACTTTATTGTTTTCCGGAAAAACAAAAACAAATGTACCTTATGGGTTGGAAAGGACCCATGGACCACATGGCAAACACGTGAGAGTAATAAATACGCATGTACATTCAAGTTCTTGGGCGGCCCCAGCAGAAGCCGGTGCTCCAGCATCGACCCCACACCTGCGAACCCCAGCCTTGGGGGTCTCCCCAGGCCCCTACATAGCGGTCATCACATGGAGCCCAGCCCAGCCCTCCACCCACAGCTCCCAGGCTGTACCGTGGGGTGTCAGGGCCGTGGGGCCAGGCTGATGTACCACCGGAGAAAGAGGTGCCACCTTGTGCCCTGGGGGCCATAGGGCAAAGGCTCCACCCCAGGAGTGCTCCAGAAGGGGGCTGGTGGCGGGCCCTGCACGTGGGCTGAGGCAGGGGTGTGGGTGAGAGCTGATGGCCACGGTCCCCAGGGAGTCTGTCTCTTGCCCAGTCCTGTGGGCCAACCCAGGTGTTCAGGGCCCGGACCCCCCCACCCTCCAAGAAGAAGGCAGTGATGTCACCTCCCCAGCTGGTGGGGGAGAGGGCTGGGTACTCACTGGGGTCCCAGGGCTGAGCTGAGCCCCTCCCAGCTTTGCTGACCCACTGCCTCCCCAGGGCCACCGGGCTGGAGCCCTCATGCAATGGCCCGTGCTGGCATGGTCAGGGTGCAGACCTGGCTGCTGGCCCGTCCTCCAGGAACAAGGCCCCATCTGTTGCTGGGCTTCAGGGAGTGGAGTTGAGGAATGTCACTGCCCATCCCCCATGCTTCCCCTCGGGGACCCTGCCTATTCAGGATGCCATGGGGCCGGGGGCTAAAGTGCCAGGGCCTGGGGACTCTGTGTGGGGCATGGGAGCCTGCCTCCAGGCTTTCTGTGATACCTTCCTGCTCCTCCTCCTCCAGCCTGGGTAGGAGGGAGGGGACCTCCCGGGGGTGAGAGGCCGGGAGTGGGGCGAGCGAGCGTGTCTGCTGGGCCATCCTGGGACCAGCTCTGGGAGGGCAGCGACGCCCGTGTAGCTGGCAGTCCCCAGGGAAGAGACTTCAGAGAAACTTTCAGGGTGTGGGGGAGGCAGCAGGGTTTTCACATTTGGCCGGGCAGGACAGAGCGGGCAGGGGGTCAAGGAGAGGGCATGGAGGGTTTGGACAGCACCGGGGTCAGGGGTTGACATGCTGCAGGCCCAGCCTGGGGCAGGGGCAGGGGTGAGGGCGAGGCTGGGCTGGGCAGGCCTGCGGGAAGCTGTGTACCATGTGGGGGCTGGCCCAGGACAGAGTATACCCTCCCCCACACAGGCAGCCCTGGCTCAAACCTGCCACCCTGGGGAGGGCGATGCCGTGGGGGCAGTGTGCCCAGCGTTTGGCTCAGTGGGAAGGACCGGGGGGCTCAGAGGCTGCCCTCAGCCATGGCCTTGGGAGGAGTTGGCTTCTGGGGGGCCGTGGGCATCCTGGACGATTGTGAGCTGCTTCCCCCACCCCTGGGCGTCCAGAAGTGGGAGTGGGGCAGGCCTGGCTGGCTGTGGGTACGAGGCCTTAGCTGGTGCCGGGCTGGCACTGTTGCCGGGGCTCAGGTGGCCCGCCCACCTCCTGTTCCGGGCTCCCGGCGAGGTCCACCCGCTGCTCGTCCATCCGCTTGGCCTGCACCCTCTGGATGAGGCTGAAGAAGTCCTCATCAGGCATAGTGGGGCCACGTGGCAGCCCATCAGGAGGCGGGCAGCGCTGGTCATCGATCCTGCAGGACTGGGCAGACATGGACACACGGGTCGGCAGCCTCCCCCTCCCAGGCCTGGGGGGTTCACCCCAGTGCCTGGGCCCAGTGGTCGGCGGCCCCGCTCACGGCCCTGAGGCAGGGGCTGCTGTCAGCAGCAGTCCAGCTCGGGAGTGCAGGTCAGGCCGCCTTAGGTGTCCCTAGATCCCATGGGTCAGCTCAGGGGCAGCACTGGGTGTGGGCTGCTAGGGTACCTTCTCCAAGACCACCAGGCAGTGGGTGGTCACACACCCCTGGGACAGGGCGGGGGCTGCAGCTCCCAGAGCCTGAGATGTGGAGCCCCCCAGGGTCCCCCGTCGGGTCGGGGTGCTGAGGCGGGCAGGCTGAGGGGAACGAGGAGACATCTGGGGTCCTCTGCAGGGTCTGGAGCAGAAGGGCTGGGAGCAAGCGCAGCTGCCGGAGTCTGCGTGCATGTGGATGGAGGGTTCGGGGGGGCCTGGGGGAGCTCTGGGGGGCCGGTTTTGAGGTTCCAGGGCTGCGCTTTCCTCTCCTCTGTGGGAACGAATGTCAGGTCTGCAGACTTTGCAGCTTCTCCTCCACTCCAGACATTTCACTGAAGCTTTCCTGACCCTGAACTATGTCTGCAATTCTGCCAGCCGGACCCCACGTGACAGCGAAACCCCCACCCCCCATCCCTCCCCGCTCTGTAGGGTGCTGCCTGGCCCTTGGTTTTCTCTGTCCAGAGGTGCAAGGCTGGAAGACCTGGTGACCCGCCAGCTCTGAACTCTTGTACTGCCTGGGAGAGTTAACCCTGAGGATATCCTCGGGTGGCCTTCTCGGGAGAGGGTGGTCCCAGGAAGAAGGCCCCAGATCTGACCACCCCTGGAAACTTGGTGACATTGGCTGAGCCAGCTTGTCGGTCCTCTGCCCTAGAGGCGTCCCCAAGACCCAGCCTGACATGGAGGGACCAGAGCTGCCCACGGGCTGCCGGAAGGCTCCACAGCAGATGGCAAAGGGGCCCTGAGCTACCGGGGGCTGGGGGAGGGCGTGGGGGATGCACACCCGCCTTCCCAGCCGCAGGCCTACCTGGCACTTGATGAGCATGTTGAAGAACTCGTCGCCTGGCTCCTGGGGGTCCCCGTCACCACGCAGGTGCCCCAGGTTGTTGTGGGTGATACGCAGCCCGGGCAGGCTGCCCACGCTGGCCCGCTGGTCGTCCAGCCGGCGGCTCTGGGAGCTGGCGATGAGGTCAAAGAACTCCTCGGTCTGGGGGGAGGCTGTCAGCGAGGGCTGGGCTGTAGGGAGCAGGGCGTGAGCCCAGGGAGGGGTTCTGAGGGCAGGGACCCTCCGAGGGGCAGGCCTGAGGTTGGGCCAGGCTGTCGGGAGCTGACCTCCGTGAGCCCAGCCCAGCCCACCAGCCCTGGGGGTGCAGGGGCCCACACCCGCCTCCAGGGGGCTTCCGGGTGGTAACGGCAGGAGAGCCTCCCCTCCCACGCTCTGCTCCGAGAAGCTGATGTGCCTGACATGTTCCGGAGGGTGGGCAGGATGATGACACGTTCCCCAGTTTTGGGCAAGGCGGGGGCGCGAGCTTATAGTGACAAGGGGCGCTTTGCAGCTGGTCTGTACCACCTCTCAGGAGCAAGGGCTTGAGGGGGCCCCCAGCCCCGCACCCTCAAGGCCTAGGGGAGCCCCACCAGGATGCTCACCGATCCGCTCCTCCAGGCTGGGGGCCGCGGTGGCCTCGGCAGCGCCAGGCTGGCCGTCCTCCAGGGGACAGCGCTGGTCGTCCATGCGGCTACTCTGGAACTTGCTCAGCAGGTCGAAGAAGCACTCCTCGTCGGAAGACGGGGCCCGGGGGATGCTCTGCGGATGGGGTTCGGTCAGTGCTGGCCACAGAGGCGGCCCTGCTGCGGGCGCCAGCCCCCAGATCCCTGGGCACCACGGAGGGGGCTGGCTCTGCCGGGGCCAACGTCAGGACCCTCCTCTGCCACCTGCTGGCCACCCTGCCCCAAATCTACTCCTCCACCTGCTCCTGCCCCTCCTCCCAGCAGCACCACCACCCAGCCCTCAGCCATTCTCCCCTTCATTCACGACATGCCCTTCCCCTGGGCCACCTACACCCTGCCATTCCAACCCCACCTGCACAGCCTGAAATGCCCTTGCTGGCCATCATACACACCCACAGTGGTCTGTGCCAGGGCCCGAGGGGCCAGCAATGTCAGAACATATTACCAAAGGCAAGGAGCCCAACTTGGGGGAGGTGAAGGCTCCTGTATTCCAGCCCTTGTGGGGTTTCGGCGACATGTTTCTAGGGTCCTTGACTAGTGGGCAGGCCCAAAGGACAGTGGATGTGTGGGGGCCAAGACCCTGAGTGTGAGGTATTCAGACTGAAGAGAAAGTGCTAACATCCATCAGCCCCTCCCTCCGTGGGCTGGCTGAGGTCGCAGCCTGGAGGCCTAGGGTCTGCTCTGGGTGGTTGGGGTTACAGAGCCCGGATGTTAGGCTCAGAGCAGGGGGTTTGCCATTGGATCACAGGCACTCTGGGAGACAGTCAATGTACAGCCTGGCGTTGGGGAGGGCTGACCCTAGGATGAACCAGCTGGTGGGGTCAGCAGGAGAGGGTAGGGGAGCCCTCAGAAGGGCCACAGTTCTGGAGGGACAGGGAGAGGCGGGGTGAGAAGCAAAACACCGGGTCACGGAGCTTGGCTGAGTTCCAACTGGCAGGGTGACCTTGGGTGAGCCCACCCCCACCCTGGACCACCCACATGAGTGGCGGCTGGAAGGTGGGGTCTATCGGGGCCTCCCCAAAGGGCAGGGCTAGAGCAGGTCCACCCCCAGCCTCCCCAGGCCTGGTCCAGGGGCCCTGAGGGCTGACAGGTGATTCTGATGACCCTGGCTGCAAACAGGCACCCCATTCATCTCGTCTCGGAAGCGAGGGCCCCCTACCAAGCCCCTGCCTGTCCATCTCTCAGCTGGCTGGTGGCCTCCTGGGGCAGCTCAGAGCTGGGCTCGTAGAGGCCATAAGAGCAAAGAGGTCACCTACTGGGTGTTGGCGCTGCCAAAGGGTATGACTCCTGAGCTCCAGACAGTCCACCACCAGCCCGTTTCACAGGAAGAAAAGGAGGCTGAGGCACAGAGACTGCACAGTTTCCCAAGGTCACACAGCACAGGGGCAGCCTGGGATCCCACGCCCAGCAGGCCCAGCCTGGGCTCTGGCTATGGGGCTGGCAGGTGGCAGCCTGGAGGACAGAGCCCCTTCTGGGGCTCTGGGCTGTGGTCCCCCTCTCTGCCCCTCCTTCCGGGGCAGGCCCAGAGCCAAGGCTTAGGGGGAGTTCAGGAAGCCCTCCTCAGGCCTCTGCTCTCCTGCAGCCCAGCCCCCCAGCCCCCACAGAGCCTGGAGGAGAGGGAAGGGACAGCTGGTGTGAGGGGCCCAAGGGCCCTGGCCAGGCCCTTACAAGCAAACCAAGGGCATGGGTGGTGCCTCCGCTAGGGGATCGTGGGCTGTTCCCAGGCTGTTTGGGGCCGAGTAGTTGTGGGGGGCCCTGGGCTCAGCCAGGAGTGGGGTGAGCACAGCACCACCCCACTGTGGTCCAGCTGAATGGAGCCAGGCCCCTCCTGGGACAGGTGTGACCCCATAGTCCTCCAGCCTCCCCTGGGCTGAAACTCAGGGCTCAAGGGACACACACAAAGGGAGGTGGGCCTCAGAGCGCCATCACCACTGTGACAGGGGCTGGGCTGACAGCTTCCCCCATGGCTGCCCCGAGGTTCCCGAGGCCCCGAGGCAGAGCCCAGAGCCCTGGGCCGCTTGCAAAGGGCTGACACTTCCCTCATGCATCGCGGGGGAGGGGGCTAAGACCACAGGCACACACAGTGAGGCCCCTCACCAGACAGTTGGGTGGCCCCACACCCTCATGCAGCACACCACCCTGGGTCCTGGCAGGACACCCCCATGCTCCAGTCTCTCCTTTGCCCCAAACTCAGGCTCTGTCCATCTGGAGGTCTCAGAGCTTCTCCTCAGAGCTCACTCTGGTCCCTCAGCTAGAATGCCAGCCGTTTCTCCAGGGGAGGAAGGGGACTGCCCGTCCGCAGCTTGTTTGCACAGCTCCTCAGAGCTGCAGCTGCCATGGGCCTGGAGCTGCCCAGGACCAAGGGCAGGGGTTGCGGGCAGGTGGGCAGGCCGCTGGGGCAGCACGGAATGCTGGAACTCACACCCACGGCACGGGCCCCGGGCAGACCACTGAGTCCCCACCCCTGGGGTAACTGCACCCCCCCAAGAGGAGGGCTCACACAGGCCTGGGAGCTCCCCAAGCCTCCATCTGTGTTGGGGACCCCACACTCACGCCGATCCACAGCTACTGCAGCAGCGGCACTGGTCGGGGCGCTCAGCCACGTGGAACCCAGTCGGGACGCCAAGGCCTGTGCCACCTTCCTGCCCGTGTGCCAATGCCGCCTCACTGCCCATGCTTAAATAGGACCGGAGGGAGGGAGCCATGCTTAAATAGGACCGGAGGGAGGGCCCTCCCCATCCCGCCCACCGTGCTCTGCTCCATCACACACACACACACACACACACACACACACAGGCGCACGCTCTGTAAACACCCGGAGATGGATTTCCCTGAGCGCAGCACTGAGTGCTCTGACTCAGGGCCCGTGGCCGTCACACCAGGAGGCCAAGGGCTTTGGGAACCTGTGTGGATAGCACTTTCCCACTCTGACCAGGCTCCAAGCTGGGCCAACCCGGGAGAAGCCACATCCTTCTTCAGCCCGACTCCCGAGTTGGAGCTGAGGCTTTCTATGCTGGGCCCCGGCCACCCTGCATAGCCACGTCCCACACAACAGCCCCCTGACCTTTGCCCAGGCCCAGGCCCAGGCCCGGGGCCCTCCCTGGCCTCACACTGCCTGCCATGGTGTCCGTGTCCTGCTCGGGGACACCCGGAGCCTGGGCCTCTAGCTCACTCAGCAAGAGCGCCGTCTTTACTCACACTATGACCAGCCCTGGAAGAGGCTGTGAGCCCTGACAGGAGACGTGAGGACAGGCTGGGGGACCCTGGAGCTCCCCTCATTGGGCCCTCCCTGTCCTGCTCCTTCCTGTGAAGGAAAGTGAGCTCAGGGACCCAGGGGTTCCTGCCAGCCGCCTGGGCTGGCCCTCCCAGGCTGCCTCCTGCGGGGGAGCTGGTGGGCGGCACGTTGGCCCTCCACTATGGCCATGCAGCCCTCTGCCGTAGGCATTTGCTCCAGAGGCACCGGCACGGCCTGAAGCCCCCGTGTTCTCCACGGGGACCACGCTGCAGGGGCCAGGAGCTGACCCCGGCATTGGAACCCCGGCTCCACCACTTCCAGCTGGACGCCTCGACCAGCTTCTTTGCTGCTCTGTGCCTCAGTCTCCCCTCTTGGGGCTGCTGTAATTGCACCGTACATGACAAGCCTGAGTGTTGGCTGTTGTCTCTGTTTGGAAGAAGGGGCCCCAGGACAGCAGCCACAAGGACTTGTCTGGACCTGGAATTCACCCGTGGAACAGGTGAGCAGGGCTTACGGTGCCGGCCTGCCCCACGTGGTGGCCTGGCTGGGGCTAGGAGAGCCATGTGCCGCCTGGGCCAGCCCTGGCCCCACATGCCCAGGTCCCACCTCTGGGGCCCAAGGCTCTGGGAACCCCAGGATAGGAGGTGGGGGGACACAGCTTTGCCTTTCTAGGGAGACTCTATACGGCCATTGTGTGGGGACTGGTGTGGTTTCGGGGCTCAGGGAACCAGAAAGACAAGTCTCTCTTTCCCCTGCTATAAAGGGGCCTAGGCAGCTGGGGGCACAGGCTCTTTCCCCTGCCTCACTCAGCCCCCAATTCACAGTATGAAAAAAAGTGGGTGCAGACGGCACCGTCCCCTGTGAAGGATGGTCCCTGGGTGGAGAACCTCAGGCAGTGGGGGCCATAGCACAGCCAGTCTTCACCCATCCCTGCCCGGCCCTGGTCAGGTCCTTCCTGCTCCAGAGCCCGTTGTGGCTACCCAGGGCCTTGGGACTGGGGGTCGTCCTCTGCCCAGGCCCTTTCTCACACCAAGAAAGGGTTCACTCCGAAGCCCCACAGCCCCGACCTTTGGGGTCAGGCCAGCCCTGCTCCCCGTGCCCCACCCTGAGATGAGTTCTCAGGACCCCTCAGACCCCACAACTCCCCCTCTGCTGGTGGCGGGGCCCATGCACCTGGGGCCTGACCGGTGCCCCCCCCAGGGACCCCCTCGGTGCCCTCCTCCCCTCCTCATCTCACTCCATGGACACAGACCCTGACCAGCTGGGCAGTGCGGGGCTCAAATGGGATTGGCAGAAACTTCCCCGGGCTCATGGGAAACAGGGCAGGAAGCAGCGCTCTGGGGGGGAATTCCTGCACCCATGCTCCCCGCAGGCTGGGGAGGTACTGCCTAAGCCCTCGGAGGGAATTGTTTTCAGACATTCCGGAGGCTTGGACCACGTGTTTTTCATGGAGGGCTCCAGGCTGACCATTGAACCCAGCCCAGGCTCCTGGGCACAGTGGGACACCTGCCAGGTAGCAAGAGGCCAGGTCCCCATCCCTCCATCCCCCATCTGTCCGTCTACGTGAGCACCAGTCCATTGGTCCCCCATCCATCTGTCCACCCAGCCCCTAGCTGTCCATCCACCCCTGCATGCTGACCCTGGCCAGGCCCAGGACCTGAGCTGCCCCGGCCCCAGCTGTCCGGCAAAACCTTGCTAGGCTGTCTGCTGCCCCATCCTGAAGCCTCAGTCCAGCTCCTCGGGTGGCCTGGGCCTCACTGAGGCCAGATGCAGCTGGCAGCTAAACACTGTCCCTGTACTGAGTGCCCGGGACCGTCAGCAGGCCCAGTGCCCACCAGGTCCTGGGGCACAGCCAGGGCCATGACCTCTGCCCCCTGGAGTGGCCTCCCAGGTCTGCTGCCCCCGTGGGGCCTCCCTCAGAGCCCCAGGGGAAGGCACCTACCACGCGAGGCACCTGCACGCGCACGTCTGCGCTGTCCAGTGGGGAGTGGCTGCCTTCCCGGGGCCTCCTGTCAGCAGCGTCCAGCCCTTCCTGGTACTTCCTGCTCCTCACGGGGAGGGGGAGCCGGTCCCCACAGTGATGGCTGTCTCCATTCTGCCCCTGGGGGAGGGGCATGGAGAGGGCGTAGGTAACTGAAGCCATCCTTAGGGAGGCATCCCTGTCCCCATCCCTAGGGAGGCAGGGCCATTTCACACACACGAGGGCACCGTGGCCTGAGGGAAGAGGAAGGGAGGGCCAGCAAGGCCCTGGAGGCCCAGGGAGAAGCAGCGCGGGGCACTGGAAGGGCTCGAGCTGGGTGTCTGACCCCCCAAATATCGACTTTCTCACACTAAGCAACGAGTGGCCGTGGGTGACCCTGAGCCTTGTCTCCCTGCAGGCCCCCCAGGGGCAGCTGCACCTGAACCCGTCTACACTGGAGTCACCAGAGGCTCAGAGAGCCAGGCCCATACAGCACCCACCCCCGGCAGGTACAGCGCGGGCCCGGGCCCAGGGCCCCCCGCGCCAGCCCTAAATCTGTGTGGGGTTTACAGAGCCCTAGCAGCCCCACCAGTGACACTTTGCTTCTCCTTGGGGCAGAGTCCGAGAGTGAGGGAGCAGACGGCAGCGGGCACTGCCCAGGACACTGGGACCATGGCTGGATAGAGGCACAGGGTCTGCAGTATGGAAGGACCGTGGCTTGTCCCCAGGGAATGTGGCTCACAGGAGGGAGGGAGCAGGCACTGGTACTACAGGGCCTTGGGGGGGCCTTTTGGGGGCCTGCCGGGGCAGATGGCCATTTGTCTCCCATGGCAGGGACAGCACGGGGACAGGAGTGGGGCAGTTCAGCAAACACTGCAGTGGCCTCATTAGCCCGCCACCCACACTCTGCTTCTAAGTGCTGGCACTGCTCCAGTGACGTCCCGAGGCCCCGGCCGCCCACCCCGCCCTCACTCACCCGCTCCAGCGGGAGCCTCAGCAAGTCCCAGGCTTCCGCGCTCAGCCTCTGTGGCCTTTTGGGCCTGGCCCCTGAAAGAGAACGGCTTGGTCAGCCAGCGCTGTCCCTGGCCTCCAGGTTGGCTGGCACAGGCCGGGGCCATCTAGGGAGCAGGGGTACGGAGACAAGCTCCCCTCCTCCCGCCCCACGTAGAGGCAAACGCACCTTCCATATGGCCTCTGCCCCCTGACTGGACAGGCCATCAAGTGTCAACATGGAGTGGAGTCTGCAGGGGCCTGGTGGGGTCTGGCTTTGGTGCCCCCCTTAAGGTCCAGTTCCCAAGTTCAGGACCCAACTCTTCCCACCCACTCTGTGGTCACCCCAGGGCCATGCACGGGCTCCACTCGTGAAGCTCAGCTGCTCTGTGGACGGCATGGCAGCTGGACCCAGAGACTCCCCGTCCCACGTGGCCCAGCACACGCCACAGCTAGCAGAGGGAGGAATAGGCAGGGGCCTCAGCATGGCGGCGTGACACAGCCCTGCAGCCACACTTACTGACTCGGACACAGTCCCCAGAAGGGAGCCGGCTCAGGTGGCCAGTCATTCAGACCAGCCCAAACCAAGTGTCCAGGGCTTCCTAAGAACCGGACAGGTGGTCTAGAGCCGGCTGGAGGGAATAGCGTGGGCAGCTGTGCCCTCTCCGTCCTGGCCTCCAGGTTCTGAGGAAGCCACACCCTGCTCCCTGTGCTCCAAAGGCCGAGAAATGAGAAGGCCTGGGTGGGAATGCAGTGGCCCCCGGAGGAGGGTCTGTGGCTACTGTCCCAGGAGCCAGGGACAGTGTCACTGCAGTGGCCTGACCAGGAGACAGCTGGCCAGCTCCTGGAAGCGCTTAGGGGGCCCTGCAGGTCTAGGACTTCGGGCCGTCTGCGGGGCTCCCCATCCCGGGCACAACCGCCCACAACAGGGCTCTCTGCCCCTACTGCATGGTGCTCAGTGCGGGGCAGCCTGTGCTCAGAGCCGGGCAGCCTGACCCCGTGCTGTGAGGCTGATGGAGATGGGGCGGAGAGTGTGATCAGGGTCCCCTGCTGCTCCCCACCCCCATTAGGAATAAACGATGGTTCATCCACACACCACACGGCTTGGGGACAGCACCTCCCCTCCCCCATGTGCCATGATGGGGAGAATAGAGGTGGGGCATCTCCATCCTGAGGCTGACATGTACCTCACGAGTCATGCAGCCTCTGTGCAGGGGTGTCTACTCACCACAGCCAGCGGGAACCCTGCTCCATCGCCCGCCAGGGCCTCTCTCTCGGCTGCCCTGACATCCTGGGGGCCCGACCAGTTTCCCCACCTTGTATGCGGGCCCCAGGCCCCACACAGCCGCTTCTGCCCCACCTGGCCCTCCACGTCCCTGGCCAAGGCAAAGGCTGAAATGCCCTTCTGACACGCAGTGTCCGGCTCTGGGGCGGGTCCCCTCCTGGCCACCGAGGGCAGCAGGCCTCTGGACCCAGCTGAATGCACCCTCTGTCTGCAGAGTGCCAAGGTCTTCCACGCCCATCGGCTGCAGAGGTCCACGCCCTTGGCTGAGCCGTGCTGACTGCGGGCATTCAGGTCCTGCCTGGCACCACTGGCTCGATTCCCACCTCTCCCACCCAAGAGGGGGAGGTCTGGAAACTTCCCTGAGCACTGCCCCACCCCACCCAATTCTGACCTGCACTCTTTCGTTTCTGTCCCCACAACATGATGCCCTGTCCCAACTCATGGGGACCCGAATGCCACCTCCCTCGCCTGCCTCGTGCCCCAGTCTTGCCCCTGAAGTCCCTTCTCTGTCCAGCCCCTAGAGATCTCCTTAGGAGCTGGGCTAGCTCTTATTCCTCCTGTCCACCCTGCAGGGGCCGCACCGGCGTGGGGTGGGGCTCACACAGGAGCCCACAAGGCCCAGCCGCCCTCAATCCTGCCTCCTACCCTCTCACCTGGCTTCATCCACTCCAGACACAGCTGCAGGCCATGTGCTCAGTGCATGGACAGAGATGTGGCCGCATGTTCAGCTCTCATCCCTGCCAGGCGCTGTTCCCAGGGTGACCAGTGGGCCTGCTTCCCAGATGGGGACACTGAGGCACAGCTGGATCAAGTCACTTAGTCAGCTGGCCGGGACATGGTGGAGTCAGGGCCACAGCCCATAGCCTAAGTGCTGTTTGGGTGTTACACGTACACCCCAACTCCCCAGGGTGGCTGACACATTATCCAGGGCCCCTCTGCCCTGAGCAGGGACCAGAAGGTGAAGCAACCGCTGAGCGGCGCAAGTGGGGAGTAGGGCAGCTTATGTCCCGTGGGGCAGAGGACAGCCCAGGCCCATCAGGGGCAGGCAGCGGGACAGCCAACAGAGAGGGCAGGCGGGCAGCCCCAAGCGCTCAGGGCTGGCCGGGTCTCCAGACCGCGTCCTCTGGCCTGCCCTCCCAGGAGGTGGCCCGGCGCTGGCAGCCTGGCTGGGGAGGGTCCAGGCTCCGTCAGAGCCAGTGAGAGAAGGACAGAGCTGCCTTGTTCCTGCACAGCCCGGCCGTTCACCCACCAGGTGCCCCCCTTTCTTCAGCTCCAAGGACGAAAATGTCAGAATGCGGGGCTGGGCCACGCCTCTGTGGGAGCCTTGCCACATGCGGCGCCCAGCCTGCCCCCACCGACTGCTGGAGTTCCCAGAGGGTGGTCCAAGGGCCAGGGGTGGCCAGGGACTCTGGGCAGAGCTGCCTGCCCTTGTAAAACCATGGCCTGAAGAGTAGACACTGACTTCCCGGGAGACTGCACTCCATCCCACCCCCCTTGGCCACAGTGCCCCCAAAACAAGGGTGGCTAAAGGTCCTGGAAGCCTTTGCTTCCTCCCTTTGCTCCCTCCCTCCACGTCAGCTTCTGCGTGGGGGGTGACATGCATTCCTCTATCTCCCAGGAGGACATCATCTGTAACCCTAGGGACCTACCACCGCAGCCCACACCCGCTTCCCCGGCCTGGTGCTGGGCAGGCCGGGGGCTTTGAGGCTGGGGCAGGGTGGGCGCCCCTCGGCACGCAGCATCCGCAGGCTGGGGCCGGACTCTTGGAAAAGTCAAGAACCATGGGTTGGGACCGTGTGGGTGGGGAGGGGGCCGCTAGCTCCCTGCCCCGAGCCTGCCCCGAGCCTGCCCCACACCCACCTACAGCTGTCTGGAGAAGCCAACTCAGGGTGTACCCCGTCCCCCGCCCCCCCAATTTATTAATCTATTTGCGTTGCAGAGAACGTTCTGTTCTTGTATGCAATCTCTGACCTGTATGGGATGACCAGCAGGCAGTGAGTGATGAGATCGTTACAGCCGGACCCATTAGCACCCCAGCAGGCTCCCTGGCCTCTCTGGCTGACTCAGCCCCCACTCCTCTTGGCAGCGCCCTCCCCCTCTGATCCTAAAGGGGAGCTCTCCCCTAGGCCCAGCCCCCAGCCTGGACGGGGTCCTGAGCCCCAGAAGGGGCAGATCAGCAAGGAAAGGGCAGTGAGAGCCCTCTCCCCCTCTTCCTGTCCACTGCGGCACCACTAGCTGATAAACTGGGGGGGCTCAGGGTGACCACAGGCCCCAGTGCTGCCCAGGCCCTTGCCTGAGCCAGCCCCCCACCCCCGCGTGGCCCTCCTGTCACACCCCTGCATCCCAGTCCAGGGCTGAGCCGTGGGGAGCAGGACTCCCCACGCCCAGTCCAGGAACTCACCTTGGGCCTCATAGCCTGCCAGGTCTGGCTTCTCGGCAGCCGCCGGGCTGGTCAGCCGGCCCAGAGCCAGCTGCAGCTGTGCCACATTCATGCGGGCTGTGAGCTCCCCGTTTCGGTCCCCAATCTGCAGCCAAACAGGACCAGGTCAGTGGGAGGCAGCTGGGAGGCCCCTCTGTGAGCCTCCAAGGGAACCAGGCCTCACTGTCCCCAGAGGTGGGTCTGCGGGGGGTCTGTCCCTGGGTGGGGGTGGCCTCACGTACTGCACACCACCCTCCTCACACTGTAGGAACGCTTGGGCCTCGGGCAGCCAGGCCGTTGTGGGTGGGGCCCTCCTCGGGCACCCTCCTATGGCCTGTCGGTCTGCCTGGGCTGCACCTCTCCGCCCCTGGAGCTTCCTGTCCACCCCTCCTGCGCCTGCCAGGCTCGCGGCTCCTCCCTGGCTCCCAGCTCGGAGCACAGACTCACCAGGGGGACCCTCGGTGCGCTACCCAGGGGCAAGCCAAAGGGCGGGCGGGCTGGGGGGCTTCCGCGCAGAGCCACTGCTGCACCCCGCCGGTGCTTGAGGGACACAGGGCTGGCCCTACTGGCAGCCCTGGTGGAGGGCTCTCCAGGCCAGGCCCTCCCATTCTGAGCTTTCCTGCTCCTCCCACCTCCACCTGGGCACCTGTAGGCTTTGCCCTCCCATGGGCATGAGGCTATGGTGGGTCCACGTGGGCCCCGGGGGTGTGCTAGAGGGATGCGATGTGGCCCTGCTCTGGGGGCTGCTTCTTGGAGGCAGGGTGGGGGCCGAGGAGCAGGGTGGGGGTGAGGCAAGGTGAGGACAGGCCAGGAACTGGGGGTTCAGAGTTCACCTGTGACAACCCTGTGGTTCTAAGCCACGGGCTGCCCTGACCACAACAGGAGGGTCCTGGGTGGACAGGCCCTCGGAGACCCTTCCCCAGGAAGGTGTGTGGCTTGGAGGGTCCCAGGGGGATATCCTGAGGGGTGGCCGTGCCTTTGTGCCCCTAGGCTGCCTCTGGGTGTTAGGCCCAGCCTGGCCAGTTCCGCTGGGGACAGAAGGACCCGGGTGTGGACCTGCTCACGGGGCACACTGACATCCTAGGGGTGGAAAACAGCTCCCCTGCGCCCCCAACCCCACCTCCTGCTATAGCAGACAGGCAGCCAGCAGGTGTCTGAACATGGGTGGCCAGCCCTGTGCAGCACTCAGCAACAGCCCGGAAAGGACAGGGGAACAGTCGGGAACAGACCAGAGCGCACAGAGGCACCCAGCCAGTCTGGGGAGGGCTGGGCAGCACCGGGGGCACAGCAGTGGTTGGGGGCCGAGAGGAGGGCAGGCCTGGCTCACCTCCTGGGAGATCTCCAAGTGCTTCTTGGCGAAGGTCAGGGCTTGTGCCGGGCTCCCCATGGACACGTAGGCGTTCCCCAGACTCCAGCATGCACGGCCCTCGCCCACTCTGCCAGGTAGGGAAACCGAGTCCACGTCTGCAACCCCTAGGCCTGCCAGCCTGCCCACCAGTCCAGTCCTCCCAAGCCCTCAGCCTCCAGGTGATCAGGCCCAATGTGGTAAGAAGAGGAAAGGACAGAGAAGGAGGGGGTGGGCAGCTCCGTGACCGAGTGGAGTTGGGGGACCGGGGCCCTGGGGGCGCCAGCGTTCCCGGAGTGGCCTTGCTCGCCCCCTAGTGGCCGGTGAGGCTCTCATTCCCATGGCTCCCTCCACCCCTGGGGGCGGTGGTGACCCCACTCTCTTGGGCCATTAATTTTTTAACTGATGTGAAACCTCACATAAGCTTAACCACTCCAAAGTGCACGATGTGGTGGACGTTTACTATGTGTGACCATCGCCACCATCCAGTTCTACGCCTTCACCACCCCGAGGAGAAGCCACAGGCCGTGAGAGCCTGGCAGGGCAGCCTGTAGAACACCCTCCTCTCCACCACCCAGGAGTGAAACTCCCCAACGAGCTTGTGCCAAGGGTCCCTGCAGGCGGCCAGCACAGCGGCCACCCGGTCTCGCCTCCTCCCACTTAGTGGGTGGCTGAGAGCCGGGTGGGGCAGCCCTGCTTAGCATCCCTCGTGGTCGGTGGTCAGCGGCAGAGCGGGGACTCAGACCGAGGCCTCGGCGTCTGTAACTCTGTGATTCAGTCTCAGGGACTGCTGGGAGCCCTCCGGGCTGGGCTGCTGCCCCCACCTTCCACCTGCGCCACACACCTGTCGGCCAGCTCCTGCGCGATGAGCAGGTGGCGCAGGTGGTACTCGGCAGCACGCTCGTAGTCCTGCAGCAGCGTGTACGTGTTGCCCAGGCTGTAGCAGGCCTGTGCCTCCACCGCCTGGTCCTTGAGCTGCCGGGACAGCTGCAGCGTCTTCCTGTGGAGAGCAGGGTCAGCCCCCAGGAGAGCGGGCTTCAGCATTGCCCTCCCCGGGGGACAGGGCTCTGCTCACAGCCCCCCTCTGCCCGAAGGGTAGATGGCGGGCAATGGGGGAAGCAGGCCACCCACCCCGAGGCCTCCAGCCCCAGGATCCCACTGGGCTTTCTCTGGGGCTGGCCACGTCCCCATCCTCACAAGGCCAAAGCACCCGACTGCTGGAACCAAACAGATGGGGCCCCGCCAGCTCTGCCCACACTGGCCAGCCACCTCACTATCCAGCCTCCGCCTCTCCACGGGGGGCCCAGAGGCAGCAACACTTGGCTCAAGGTCCTGACATGGGGCATCGGGCTCGGCACAGGGCCCAGTGCAAACAACCCGGTCTCTGCCCAGTGGCCACCTCTCTGCTACTCAGGCCAGGGGGCAGATGGCCCAGAGAGCATCCTGGCACAAGACAGGGACCCCCAGGAGCCAGTGAGGTCCCTACACTCCTGAGTCTATATGGGAATGGTTATACCTGCAACCCAGAGCTGTCACGAGGAGCAAAGACAGCTCCGGGGTTCCCCCATAACCGACACCAGGGGGCCCTGAGCCAAGGCCGGCGTGCGCCTGGCACACAGTGCCCCCCCCCAGTGCTCACCGAGGGCAGGCACTGCAGTTGTTCCCGTCCCCGGCAGCCCTGAGCTTCGCTTTTGTCAGGCTGCCCCTGGGGAGGCTGAGAGGTCAGACCCACCCCACCCTGGGGACGTGTCTCCGGGCCCGCGCCCTCCTCAGGGCCCACCCTCTCCCTGGCTGGGTGCGGGGTGGCCTACTTGTAGTACTCAGCAGCCACGTCAAAGCGCCCCAGGAAGATGTGGGCATTCCCCAGGTTGCTGTACGCCCTTCGCTCGGCCGCTTTGTCTCCAAATTCCTTAGCAATGGCCAGGCGCTGAGGACACAGACCCATGGACCGGGTGGTCACGGAGCAGCCCCGTGACCTGACAGGGACGGCAGGTGCTGCCTCCCCACCCAGGGTGGCCACCCCGTGTCTATGTGTCTAGAGGAGCAGCCCTGGGACCCCAGGCACCAAGCCCAGACAGAGCATGGGGCCGACGCTGGGCCGTGCCTGCTGCTGCCCGCCCCGCCGTCCATCCACTCACCTCCTTGTGGAAGGTGATGGCCTCCACGAAGCTGCCCAGCAGGTAGTGGGTGTTGCCCAGGTTGCCGTAGGCCCTGCCCTGGGCCGCCCGGTCACCCAGCTCCTTCACCAGGGACAGGTTCCTCCTGGGGGCCGAGTCCGTCTGAGCCGTGTCCCTCCCTCCCAGTGTGAGGGAAGCAGGGCCCCAGCGACCCATCCCCCCAGGCTAGGGGCCGCGGTGAGGCTGAGCGTGGGCCCTATGCCCGGGACTGCTGCCCAGTCCCTGTGCCGGGCAGGGGCTGCTGGAAGGCGTGGGCGACCCACAGCCCACTCACTCGTAGAACTCGGAGGCCCTGCGCAGCGTCTCCCGCACGTCGGGTGGCACGTGCCCGGGGTCCTGTGCGGCGCTCCAGGACAGCTGTTTGCCCTTGGCGTGGTACACGTTCCCGATGTTGTAGAGCGCCCGGGCCTCCCCAATCTGCAGGCGACATGCAGGTTGGGGTGCTCTGCAGCCGCACCCCCAAGGAGCCCGCTGGCCTCGGGCTGCTGGGAGCAGACATCTCCCCGAGGCGTGCATGCAAAGCCGGGCGCCTGCTCCTTGGCCCACCATCCAAGCTGCTTCTGGGGCCCCCAAGGCAAGGACCTGGGTGGGGCATCACTAGATGCTGAGGTGGGGGTGGGCCCTGCGGGGGGCGGGGGGGTGAACCCAGCTCTGCCCCTCTTGGGCCCCTTCTCGCCTCCTCCCATGGGGGTCGCCAGGCCCCTCGTGGAAGCCCAGGGGAGGGGCTCCGGCTCAGGGCCAGGCTGTGGCTTGGGGCAAGTCCCATCACCCCTCCAGCCTCAGGTTCCTTGTCTGTGTAGGGAGCAAGGACACCTATCCCACAGGGGAACAGGGTGGGCAGGTCAAAGAGCAGGGCTGCCCGGTGTCCGGTTCAGGCCAGACCAGAGGCTGCTCTGTGCATGGCAGCTACTGCACTGACATCCGTGGAGACAGCGACTGGGGGTTTTGGCAGATTCGGGGGGTGGGGGAGAGGGGGAACTGACATGGACCATGCGGGTTGGGGACTCCAGCTTGGGGAGCTGGGCCTCAGCCCCATGGTGTCGGCAGGAGCTGGAAGTGCCCTCGTTTCTGAGGGGGCCATCATCCCATCTTCCTCCCACAGGGGGACAGCGTGGGGCCGTGAGTGGTGTGTCACAATCCCAGATCTGAACGGGGTCACAGGTCCAGGGTGGTACAGGCAGGCATCCTGGGGGCTGACGACCTACCTTGTCCCCCTGCTCCTGAGCAATGTCAAGGTGACGCTGGCAGCACACGATGGCCTCGTCGAAGCGGCCCAGGACCTTGAGTGTGTTGCCCAGGTTCCCACTGGCCTTAGCCTCCCCCATGCGGTCACCGATGGTCCTGGACGGCAGGAAGGAGTGAGGGGCCAGGACAAATCTGCCAGGACCAAGCTCAGCAAGGGGCCCGAGTGTGGGTAGAAGGCCCCGCCCTTGGGTACAGTGTGCAGCCCAGGGTCCCGCTTCTGCAGGGCCAGGTCTGGGGGAGACCCCTGCACAGCCTGCAGCTGTTGGGGCTTGGGGAGGACCCCACATGAGGCAGGCAGAGCTCCAAGCAAGAAATAACGCTACGGTAACATATTCATGAATCCTGCATTGTGATTGCCCCTCCGAGGGCAGGGACCCGTCAGACCCTGCCCAGGACGACCCAGCAGCGAGGCAGGCCCCTCGTGCCACCCCCGTGCCCGCGGCTCACCGGGCCAGCAGCAGGTCGTGCTTGTGGTACTCCAGTGCCCGGGCGTACTCCTTCAGGTAGAAGTAGGCATTGCCCAGCTGGCTATAGATGGCGCTCAGCGTCTTCAGGTCCTCGGTGCCCACCTGCACAGCGGCCTCGAAGAAGGCCACACCCGCCTTGAAGTCCCCAGCCTTGCAGAGACGCTCGCCCTCCAGGGCCAGCTCCAAGCACGAGGCCTCCATCCTGGGCAGAGAAGGGAGGTCAGAGCCTGGGCACCCAGGCCCCTCATGCCATCACTGTGACCACAGGGTCCCTCAGATGGCAGTGGCCCGTGCCACACCTGTGCAGGCAGATGTAAATCTCTTCTTGGATAAACACCCAGAAGTATGTGCTGGGTCTGACGGCATGCCATCCCCAGGTGGGCACACCCGTGTGGCTCACTTATGCCCAAACGTCCTCACCACCAGGGCTCAGGAGTGCCCCGGGTGAAGTCGTGTCTGCGACTACAGCAAGACCCTCAGTCTTTGGTGGCCGAGCTCCAAACACTGCAGCCCCACCAGTGCCAGCTGCCTACGTGAGGGGCCACCAGGAGCCAGATGCCACATGCCACCTTCCTGAGTGGCCATGGCAGCCTGGGGCAGGCCCTGATCCCCACGGAGGATGACCAAGGCCCAGAGAAGGTCGGTGAGCCGGTCAAGGCCACACAGGCAGGGGCTGAGCCTAGCCTCTCCCCCACCCTGCATCCTGGGGGGCCCACCCTCCAAGCTCTCAGTGGGGTCTAGGGGTTCAGCCATCATCTGTCTTCACCTCCCGTCCTCTGGGGGGACATGGCTGCATTTAATCCAAGAGTCAACCAGCCCCCAGCCCCTTCCTGCCACCCCCCCAAACTGAGAAGTGCTGCTGGCTGCTGGCCAGAGCTGGCCTGAGAAACAGTTGTTCCCCCCCAGTGGCCCGCCAGCCTTGGTGCTGCTGTGGGCGGAACCTTGTCCCAGGATGAACCCAACCCCTGGAAAGCTGCCTCTGGACCCTGCCCTGTGAATGTGACCCAACCCCAAGGGCCCAGGGCCACTGACACCCTCGCTGGAGGCTGTGCTGGTCCTTATGCCCCCACCTTTGGGCAGCGGCTTCAAAGAGGTGGTGCCTCACCATTGGGCCCTGCAGAGCACCCTGAGGTGGGGCCCTGGGCCTCGGGCAAGCTGCTCTCCGGACACAGCCAGCAGGGGAGTCATGGGCACTGGGGGTCAATCTGGCTGGCCCTGGCTCTGGCCCTCCTTGCTGTGGGGCCCTGGAGGACACTTTGCCCCCCTAGGGCCTCAGTCTTCTCCTCTGTCCTGCTCCAGCTGGTCATGTGGCTCCCAGGCTCAAGGCCTGACCCGTCGCCCTGCCTTTGGGTGGGAGGGCACTTAGCAGAGGGACACAGAGGCCACGGGGGCGGGCAGCGAAAGCAGGAGCCCCAAGCTGGAAGATGCCCCCGGGCTGGGATGGGAGGGGCAAAGGGGCTACTGGGCCTCAGGGAGGGGGTGCCATGCAGGTGGCAGAAGGGGCCAGAGAGAAGGTCCTCCCACAAACATCGGGTGGCCCCCAGCCCGGTGGCTGAACACAGAGGAGACCTGGCAAAGTGGGGGACGTGCTCTGCACGGTCACAGGCCGGCTGGCCCCGATTATCCTGTCTCATTTCCATTGCTTTCTGAGGTCATCAAACTTTGTGGAAAACCTACAGAGTACTTAAAAACGTCCATACTAAACAGCCCCGTGTACCCGAGGTGCTCGCCCCTTCTCTGCGTTGTTAGAATTGTGCAACGATCAGGACTTATTGGGGGAAAGCAACATATTTCCTTAAAAAAATGAACAAAGCTGTTTAGGTCAGTGCTTCTCAACCATTGTAACCAAATGCCCCTTTGATGCAAACCACACGACCATTCATTCCCTCTGTCCCCACGTTATCGAGAACACGAGCTCCTTAAACGCCTCCAACGCGAACGCTAACGACTCGGGCGACCAGGCTGGGGTGGGCCGGCGAACCCTCGAGAAGCTGTGCCCAGAGCCCTGTTTCCCACAGGCTCACAGCTTTCGGCAGGGGAGCCTCCCCTTCACTGGGCCCCTCCCCTCTGTGGAGGGGACCCCACCACCTCCCTGGTGCAGGCAGAGCCCTGTGACCTCTCAGAGAGCCAGGGGGCAGGAGCGAGGCTTTGAGACCAGGACACAGGCCAGGCCTTCCACCCACGACATGCACTTGCCTCTGCAGCCACCTGGCCGAGACCTCAGGGAAGGACCATCAGGGTGTAAGTCACCCACCGAGGTGCCACCCACACAGCTTCTTAACCAAGGCCTGCTTGTCCCTGCCCAATTGGCAAGCCGTGCGACAGGCGATCTGCCCCGTCCTCCAGGTGACTGTGGAGGAGGGGACTTGGGTACCTTCGGAGAGCAACACGCCCTGCTGGCTCTGCCTGGGTTGCCCCCGGCCCAATCTCGGAGCAAAGGGTCCTAGTTTGGGAAGGGCCTGGGGCCCAGAAGTCAAGGGGGTGGGCAGGGCATGCTGAGGGGGTGTCATTGCGAGCAGACTGCGGGGGAGGTCTAACAGGCGCTCAGCAACGTGTGGGGGTAACCTGGAGAAGCACGAGGCAGGGTGTCTGGGGCTAGAAGCCCCCACCCCCTCCACTTATCCCAAGAACCTCCAACCTCCAGCTACACCTGCACCTCCAAGCTGGCACCCGTGACGCCCCACCCCACCCAGTCACTGCCTGTCCTCTCCAGTGCCCTCCCAGGCGCCCGCCACACCTCTTCCTCTGCAGGTTCCGTATCTTCTGCACGTACAGCCACAGCTCCAGGCCCACGGGCAGCAGCAGCGGGCGGGGGCGGGGGCCACCGTACACCACTTTGCACATGGCCTTCTCCGCCAAGCTCAGGGCCACAGGCTGGCCCTCCATGACGGCAGCCGGCATCGTGGGCTCCGGACCTCCCTCCTGGCCGCCAGCCCTCGCCCCACCTCGGCTATTGGTCCTGAGGTTGCACCGGTCTTGGGGTTCCCCTGCCTCTCCCCACCCCAGGCCCTCGGGCAGACCGTTTGGGGCTCACAGCGACTAAGGTGGATCAAGGGATAAGGGCAGCTCAGAGCCTCGGATCAGCGCTGTCAGCAGGGCAGGCAGGTGAGCGGGCGGGAGAGCCCAGAGGACATCCTTTCCGGGGCTGTATCCTCCCTCCCACTCACCCCAACTCCTCCTCAGCAAACTGTTACTCCACTCTGACCTCAAGGCCAGCTCTGGGCCAGAGCCCCAACAACACTCAGCACGGAGGAGCCCCAGGTCATCGTGAATGAAGGAAGGAGATGGCACACTGGGTTATGCCAGCTGCCACCCCAGTCCCTTCTCTCCATGGGGCAGAGCTCTCTGAGCTGGGGAAGCCCACCCTGCCTCCAGGGCCCACCTGCAGCGAAGCCGGGATTCCTTCCTGGCAGGGTCAGCGCTTGGTCCAGCCCAGCCCTGCTCCTAGTCTGCTCCTTGCTCCCCGCCCCCCCCGCCAAGCCGGACTGTGTCCTCGGGGGACCCGGTACCCGGCAGGGCCCACGGATACGGAGCATGCAGTCCAGGCCATGATGTTAGCACCTCCCACCCTGACCGTCTGAAGGGGGCTCCAGATCCCAGGTCTAACCCAGTAGGGGCCTGGGGAGGCTGCCAGGGCCAGTGGGGGCGGCTTCGGAGCCACGGACATCAGTCCCCCCAGCTCCTTTCCTCAAACTTCCCAGCCCCTCAGCCACCTACTCTGCCCGGCTCCCAGCTCCTCCAGCCACCCATGGCCAAGAGGAGGCCAGACACTATGACCTTCCCTGGGCAAAGGGAGGAGCCCCCTGGAGTAGTGGGGATCGGTGCCAACGTCCAGCTACAGAGAGGGGGCCACGGAGGCTCAGAGGCGGCTGGGTCCCCAGTCCAGGCCCCTCAGTGCAGAGTGGTGGTGGTGAGACGTCCCAGGCATCTGTCAGGGTCCTTCCTTCCCAGCCCCTGGGACTCCACGGGCCCTCGCAGAGGCTCCCTCGGCCCTAACAGTGGGCACGGGCAGCCCCTCCTGCCAGGCCACTCGGCTTCTCACCTGTGGGGGCCAGGGCAGGAGGGGTCCCCAAAGCTGCACCGCTAGGGACCCCAGGATGGAAAGGAAGGCTCAGCTCCAGGGTGAGGGAACTGGAGGGCAGGATGGGCACTACCCCGAGACCAAGCACCTTGGGGTCTGAGCAAGGATGGGTGGAAGGGAGTGCAGGACGCAGGAGCGCAAGGCTGGCATCAGCCATGAAGTCCTGCAGGCCCTGACCATTTTGGGGGGCTTTGGGAAGGTACAGTCCTGGAAGGGGCGGGGAGGTGGCTGCAGAGATGGGAGTCGGCCCCCAGGCTGCGTGCGTGCCAGGATCCCCATGGTGTCCAGCCTGAGTGTCCTCCCTGCCCTGAGGCCTCTGCCTAATGCCGCTTGTCCATCCCCCAGGACAGCTCAGCTGAGGGGGCCAGGGCAGGGCCTGGACTACCTCCTCTGTGCCCAGCTCCTGTCAAAAAGCTGAACCCCCAAACTCTGCACCCTCATATCAATCCCAGGCCCCTCCTCCACCTGCTGGGGCTGCACTGCAGGCCACCCTGTCCTGGCGCCTCTGTCCCCCACACCACCTCTGCAGGCCTGTGGGGATTTGCCCCGTCACCTGGCAAGGTGCCCATGCACACGGGCAGCACTGGGGCTGCAACTGCCCTGAGCACACCACCTCCCGAGAGACATGGCCCAGCACCTCCGGCGATTCGGGACCAGCACACCCACTGCAGCCGGGTCCGCATCCACTTGCTAACACCAGGCCTGCCCACGCACCTCGCCTTGCAAGGGGCTGACCAGGGCCGGCTCTCCCAGCGGCCACACTGCAATGGCCAGGAGGCAGGGTGCTGGCTGCCAAGCTCTGCCGCCCGCCTGTGGGCCCACCGGCTAATGAAGTCTTCATCGACTCCCCAGTGAGCAGCCTTCCTTCACTACGTCATGCCACACCCCTCCAGCCCGGCCCTGGCACCCGAGACAGCATCCTGGCCCCACCTGGACTATACTCTCCTGCCCCCTGCCCCCTGCCCCCACCTGTCTGCCCCACCAGACTCCACGGGGTCCTCTGGTGCTGACGATGGAGACAGGCCTCCACATCTCACCACCTGCAGCTAAGCAGGGGCCGTGTCCCCTCAGCCCCATGCTCTGCTAAAGGCCATCACCACCGTCCTCCCTCTCCAGCGCTGTCACCCCCACTCGGCCCTGCTCACCCCCGTGAGGGAGGCCCCAAAGTGAAGCCACACTGCATCGCCTTCAGTGAGGGGTGGAGGGGCAGCAGGGAGCAGGCAGCCGGGCTGGAGTGGCATCGCTGTGGAGGAGGCTGTGTCACCCAGCTTGGGAACCCAGGGCCAGGCCAAGGAAGGGCCACCAGGCCATTATTCCCCAGAGGGCCCCCAGGGCCAACACCTGGGGAGCCCGGGAGGGAGCCGAGTGGGGATGGACCAGTGGCCCCCTGTCTAGGTGCCTGCTGTTGGGGACACATCTCTAAGGGCCACCCCCACAGTGGGGGTGTTCTGCCACTGCTACTGTCACCTTGCCAGCCCTAGGCAGGGGCATTTAGCGGCTGCTGAGGGAGGTCAGGAGAGGACCACCTATGGCTTCCCCACTTTCCAGAGCTTCTCAGCCACCTGCTCCTCCCTCCTCCCCCCTGCCTGGCGGCCCCTCCCTCCCAAACCCCTGCTCTGGGCAGGAGGGGCAGCAGGGCCCAGGTGCAGGGGGCCACTTCTGCCCCCCTGACCCAGCCCCTCCCTATGGCCTCGTGTGGGGACTTGCTGGCTCCCGGCCTTCCCAGCAGCTATTCTAAGCCCAGTGCCCCCAGGCCCCGTTTTAGACTGAACTCTCTCACCAGCAAAAATGTCGGAGTGGGAAAGGGAGCCCCTGGGGGTGGGCCAGGCGGAAGAGACCTGGCCCATGCCCAGCGAGCCCCCCCACACACAGAGGTCCCCCCAAAACAGCTATCCAGGCAGTGCCCAGACCAAGTGGATCTTTCCACCAGGTGTCTGCACCCCTCAACTCCAACGCCACTGGTGGGCTCCCCCCAACGCATGTGTGGACTTCAAGGGGGCAGACGGCCTTTTGCAGCTTCGTGGCTGCAGCGGCCTGAGGCTGCTGGAGCTGGGGATGCAGGCCCCTCCTCTTCTGCCCCACAGCCCCACCTGTCCAGGACACCCCCACCCCTTCCTGCCCACCTCCAAAAGCCAGCTCTGACCAGGAACTGCCCTGCCCACCCTGGCCATGGCTACCTGGTCGGTTGGGTCCAAATCCCCCACAGGCCCTCCCCCCAGGCACTGCAGAAGGTTCATGCCCCAAGTCCCAAATCTGCACTAGGCTCGCCGAGTCCAGCTCAGCTCAGGTTTCAGTTTGCAGTGATGCCAGGCTGGACTTGGGGCCTCTCCCAGCATCCCCTCTGAGCTTTGTCCCTGCCCAGGGACAACTCCCCCAGGCCAGGGTACTGTCTGGTCTGTCCCTGCTGGGCTTCAGCACCAGCCGACACCCCAGGCGCCCCAGTCAAGCCTGTGGAGTGACTAGGTCGGTTGGACCCCATGGTCAGCTGTGCAGGGTCTGCCAGCTCTCTCTCTCTCTCTCTCTCTCTCTCTCTCTCTCTCTCTCTCTCTCACACACACACACACACACACACACTCACACAGCCAGTTGCCACCAGATCAACTCCTGTCATTCTTTAGGACAAAGCACCCCCTCTCTATCGAACAGATGACCCTGGGGCAAATGCTGCCTGCACAGCTCTCCATCCAGGGGGTGCGGTGGAGGGGACTGTTTAGGGCAGGCCTCCAGTGTCAGCTGCCAGCAGCGCCCCCCCACACACGGGCCCCTCCCCCTATGGGGCCCAGGAGCCAGGCCAGGGGCTCAGGCTCCATCCTGAGACCACACAATGGGGGCTGTGTCTCTGGCCAACAGCACAGCCCAGACCAAAGTGGGAGGGGCAGCAGGGCCTCGCTGCACCCGTCACACACCCTTATTCTGTACGTCGGGGTGCAGGCGGAGGTTTGCTACTGACAGACTCCCAGCTAGGCCCCCTGAAGGTTCAGCAGCCAGGAGGCCACAGGGTTTTACAGAGGGCTGGGGGTGCTGGGATGCTTTCATCCCTCCAAGTCAGGAGGTGGGGGCATCGGGCCCATTGCAGGGGGCCAGGCCTGCCTCTGGGAGCTGCGCCATAATTGGTCCTCCTTAGCACTGACACCTGCACGGCTCGGCAGAGTCCAGCACCCCTCAGAGGTCTTGTGCCCGCATGAGCAGGGCCCAGGGCATCACCCTGTGGAACATTCTAACCGGGCCTAGAGTGACCAAGCAGGCATGCAGCCCTGGGCAGGGCACCCCGTCATCCCTGATGAGTGTGGGGTGCAGAGATCAGACCGCTGCCATCACCCATGAATCTGCCTGGAGGCAGGTGTCTTTTTAGGCAGGCACACACCCACCTGGCTGGCTGGCTCTGCAGCCCCAACCCCAATGCAATCCACTGGACCCCAATGCATGGGGTGGGCCGGTGGGGGACAGAATCCTACCCATGACACAGCCTGGTCTCCAGCCATGCTGCCCCCTGAGCACCCAGGCCATGGCAATGGGGTGGTGAAGCCAGCATTGGGAGGGAAGCTCCTGGCAGCCCCCTCCACACACCTGCTGTGCCAGGAGGCCCAACTGCCAGGAGAGCGCAGCTGGAGAAGCTGCTGGTCTCTCACACCCTGTCTGGTACTGGGGTTGGGGGACCATCCGGCAGGTCGCTGCCCGTCCTGCACACTCACTGGTCTCCACGCTTTTGCTAGTCCCGGGCTCTCGGGCACGCTGGCAGTGGGAGGCCCCAGGGGTCCCCTGGGCCCTTTATCCTCCCGCCCCCACTCCCAAGCTCCCCTACCCCCTACATCCCCACGTATTTCCAACAGATATCCCTGGAACTCCCACCCTTGCACCCACACCCCCCAGAACCCCCAATCCCAGACCCTCACTCTCTCACTCCCACCCCCGCCACCTCGCAAGGAGGGCGCGTCCCCGCCACGTTGCGCGCCTGCAGCCGCCTTTGTTCCAGGCCGCCCGCCGCCTGCTGCCCGGCCGCCCACCGGGTCCCCGCTGCCCGCTGCCCCACGGTCCGCCCAGCCCACCTGGAGTAGAGGCGTCGGGCCGGGCCCGGCAGCTCGTCAGCGGCGGGCGGGGCTGGACCGGCCATGGGCCGGGGTCACCTAGGGCCGAGGCTGCGCACCCCTCGCTCGCGCCGCCCAGCGTCTGTCTCCTGTCCGCTGTCCTCTGTCCACTGTCCACTGTCCGTCCGCCTGTCTCCGCCAGCGGGAGGCGCCGAGGAAGTGATGTGCTTGGGGCGCCGCCCCTCCCGCCATGGCCGTGATGTCACCAGTCCCTCCTCCCTCCGCGCGGTGGGGGAGGGGAGGGGAGACGGAGGAGAGGAAGCTCGTGGGGGGCGGGTCACGGCGGGGGGAGGGGCGGGAGCCTGGTGCGGCTGGTATAGGGGCTGGTAGTGGTACGCCCGCGGACTCCCCAGGGTCGAGGGCAGGGACCTGGAGTTGGCATTGTTTCTGGGTCCTGGGTGGCAGTGCATCCCTGCTGGCCTCCCCACCCCCTTTTTTTCACCCCCCACGTGATGTTGTTTGAGGGCCCCCTGCCTTTGTTTGACAGGCACCCTTCTTGGTGGTCCTATGACCTTCTCCTCCAGTCCAACCCTTACTGGGTCACCCCTTCTCCAAACTGGTAGTGGGGTGTGGGCATTGGGGAGCTCCTCTGCCTAGTTTGGGGGGGCTGATCACAAACACGGTTCTGTCCCCCATGTGAATTTACAGGTCCGAGAGGAGTGAGTGGCCCTGGGGGCTGTCCACAGTGACGAGCCTCCTGACTGCTGTTCCTCACCACAGAGACCTGGGCTTGCCACGTCGCCCTCCCAACCTGGGTTTTATCTGTGAAGCAGCGTGGGTGACAGGGAAAAGGAAGACTGCAGGCAGAGTTGTTGGGCTGAGCCCACCCCAGGGGTGTCCCAGCCACCTCCTCCTCTGAATTCCGGGAGCGCTGATGGCCAGAGCTCCACCCGCCCGATATATACACTGCCCCAGGGCCACCTCCTGGCACAGGGGCCTCGCAGCAGGCCCATTCGGGTCTCACCTGGTTCTGTCCTGCTCCGCTTCTCAACCCCGGCCTTCCGGTGCAGCCAGGAGACTCCAAACCATGGAAAGTCGCTGTGACCTAGCGGACGAGACAAGTCCAGGAGCCAGCCAGAGAGGGGCTACTCTCCTCCGCAGCTTTCCAGCCCCTCCCAGGAGCCTTCGGGAAAATACCAAGGCCTTTAGCCAGACCCTCGGCAGAATGCAGCCCGCAGGACACTGGCTTCAGGCAAAGGAAGACAGATCGAAAATAAACACGAGATAAAAAAGGGCCCACTGGCCAGGCTCGTTTGTTTTTCCTACAGAAGAGAGGCAGCACGCAACGAGAACCATCTGTGCCCAGAGCCTGCGCCCGGCAGCTCGTCCCACGCACCCTCCCCCGATGACCACAGGAGCTGGGCAAGGCCTCACTCCTGGCCTTGGCTGTGGCTGCCAACTGGCCCTTGCAGGGTGGGTGGTACAGTACACTGAGGCTCCACCCTCATCTGTGGCAGCCCCAGGCCTGCCTCTTTGGGGCGCCCCCTGAGCTGACATCATTGTAAGGGCTGGGGCTTCGAGGGCCCCACCTATGCCAGGTCTGAGCTCAGTGACCCCAGGAAGCCACTGCTTCGAGCCTCCTACCTAAGATACCCTGTGTCTGCGGCCAGATGCCTGGTGCCAAGAAGGTCCCCATAAGTGATATGATGTGAATGGCAGAGTGAGGGAGAACTTCATGGCCCTGTGGCAGTCAACACAGGGAGACAGGAGCTGGGGTCCCTGGGCTGGAAGAGTCTCAACTTTATATCAGAGCTTCCTAGGAGAGGTGGAACCCTCTGGGAGTGCCGTGCAGTGAGCTGGCCAAGGGCTCAGGCTCTGAGTTAGGCCGAGCAGGACTGGAGGCTGCCCCTGCTCCCGCCACTGTGTGACCCAGCACAAGTTGCTTTCCCTCTCTGAGCCTTAGTTCTGCTACCTGAACACAGGGTTCAGCAGCACTGTCCTCCAGGGGCTGTGAAGGATCATGAGTTCTGGACGGTGCTGGTCACTGTACCTGGCACACAGCAAGAGTTCGGGGAATGCCAACTGTTGGGACCATGCTGCCCCTGCAATAGCCCCTGGCCCTGCTGGGCCCCGGCAGGCAGCCCTGGCTGGATGGGGGAATATCCCTGCCACATTGCAAGAAGGTGTGTCTTCTCCCATCCAGAGACCCGACCGTCTCCCAGCAAAATAACTCACAAAGGAAGGTAGACCACGACAAAGGCAAGCATCAGGTGACAGGCCCAACATGTGTTGCCTAGTCCTGAGAATGATCACACCTCTGGTCCACGTGGAGCAGGCGGCTCCTGGGTGACAGGTCTATGAAAGGGGGAGCTCCCGGGGACACCAACCCTCCAGCTTTACTGCCTCCCACTGGCCTCCCATCCGGCCCCCCATTTGCTCCGCTTACCCTCCCCAGCTGCTCCTCCCTGCCCTGGCCTCTGGGGGGACTGCTGCCCTTGCACACCTGAGCACCTGGTTCGTTATAGTCCGTCTTGTCAATTCTCCCCATGACACCTCGTGCACCAGCCAGAGAGAGTGCTCCCACGGGGGCCAGGAGCAGCCCCTTCCATCCATCTCGATGAGACTCTTCCCCAAAGGAGCAACAGGAAAGAAAAACAACTTCCCCTCCAGACGCATCCTTCTGGCCCCAGTCAGCAGGGAGGGGAGGGGCTGAGGGGCGGATGCTATGGGCAGTGCAGGCAGCGATGCTGGGCCTGGTCCTGGGGGCATCACCCCTCCGTCCCACCCACTGCAGTCGGAGCGCCAAGGGTTTCTGCCAGCACACCCTTGGCAGTCAGCAGTGCCACCCCTACCTGCGGGCACCTGCCACGTGCCATCACTCAGCACTCCCCGGCATGCCGCCTCATCGGCACACCCTTCCCTTCCTACAGACCAGAGGACAGAGCACTGATGCCCCAGGTCACCGGGCTGAGTCACAGGGCAGCTGAGGGCAAGCCCTGGTTTCCTGACTCGCCCCTTCCTGGAGCTGTGTCCTGGACAGGCCTGGCGGGAGATGTGAAAAAGAATATGCAGTCCAACCACCGTTTCCAATAAACTCGTTATTCTGAGAAAGAACTCCTTCTGCACAGTTTGGGGGAGCATGTGCCCCCCCCATTGCCCTGAGGCCCCATGGCATCACCCACAGCCATTCCTCTCCTTGGGGGCCTCCAAGTCCTTGGAAAGCTGAGGCCATAGGTGCCGATGGGTGCACAGGCACGTGCTGCAGGGAGCCCAGAAAGAAATGGTCTGTCCACCCTATAGGGCCCCGAGCACGTCACTGGGTGGTGACACATGCCCAGGAAATAGCTGCACTCCGCGTGAGGTTAGACAGCACACATGTCATCGAATGACCTGGCCACGCAGCATTCCTGGGACACTTGCTGGATGCTGCCAGCATTCCTGGGGCACTTGCTGGCCGCTGCTGGCTCTGTCACCCAGTTTATGTTCCCAGGGCCTGTGGGAAGAAGGCAGGGCACAGCAGGGCGGTCTGTAGGGGCTCGCCTTTGGCTTATGTGACCCAAACTCCTGCCTCCAGGCCTGGCGGGCGAGTGTCACTGTGAGTGCTAGAGAGAGACAGAAAGACAGACAGACAGAGAGGGAGAGAGACAGAGAGAGAGGGGAGAGCAAGACAGAGGGGCTGGCTCAGGCCCAGCTCAGCTGCTCACAAGCTGGGACCCGGCCTTCTCTGGGCCTCTTACAAATGGAAGTCTGGTAAAGAGGCCTTGCTGTGAAGCCCTTGGCGTGGGCCGGACCCGAGCAGACACTTCGCGGGGGAGAGAACTTCTCCTTCTGCACAGACTGGGGAGCATGTGCCCCCATTGCCCTGAGGCCCCCACGGCATCACCCACAGCCCTGAGACCTGAGCCCGCACTGACCCCTCCAACCAGCTCTGGGTAGATGGGGGCGGCCTCCACTGGGTCCTGTGCGTGGGGCCAATGGGTGGGCGTTTCCCGCCCCTCTGGCACAGGTGTTCCCTTTGGAAGCAAGATCAGAAGGAACCCAGGTGCCTCTGGAGCCACCAGGCTGAGGGACTGGCCCACTGGCTGGGAACCTGGGAAAGTAACCAGAAGGGGAGGAAGCCCCCCTGAGCCCTGGCCCCTGGAGCAGGAGCCTCTGCCCTTCGGTAACCCCTCCTCTGCCCGTCGTCTTTCCCACTGGCCTTGGCCACTGAGCTCACCTTCACCCCCTGGGTGCTCACTACCTGCGTGCCACCTGTCATGCCTGGCGTGTGGTCAGAGCCTAGAAGACACCTATCCCTGTGGGACACACACCCCCCCCCACTGGCGCCCCCTAACCAACCTGTGCCTGCCCCTCTGATGGAGGCCTGGCTCCTAAATGCCCAAGCACTGCCAGGTGTGGAGGAGGCAGGCCCCAGCCCCCCTTCCCCTGCCCTCAGACTGTCACTTCCTAGCCACACCCTGGGCAGCCAGACAGGCTGGAGGGGGTAGGTGCCAGCCCCGAGTCTGGGGCTGGGGCTGCAGGGGTAAAGAACCAGGATGGAGGAGTGCTCGGGCACGTGTGGCCATTTCACTGCGAGGATGTGCCCAGAGAAGATGGCAGGCAGGGTGCCATGCTCAGGCTTGCCTGGCCCTGGGAAGCAGTGTGGGGAACCTTAGAGGGCGCAGGACGGGGGCAGCGTTGGGAGGTGGCCAGCTGTCCGGGACACAGTGGGACCTGCAGAAACCTCCCACACCCCACATTAGCACACCCCTTCCCAGAGACAGCAAGACCCATGCCTGGACTAGCGGGCGGCAGTGGGCATTTGGCTGCTGGGGTGGGCGTGAGGCATGAGGCAGGCATGTGGCAGCCCAGAGGAGCTGGGGTCCCCTCAGTGGGGCCCCTGTCTGTCTGTCCATGCAGCAGTGACCAAGAGGAAGGAAAGCAGGAGAGTGGAGGTGGGGGCGGCACTCCCCACTGGCCCCCAGCCCACCCCCACACACAGGTCTCTCCCCTGAGCCTGTGCCCAGTGGTTCCCAGCCCCGCAGCTGATGGTTGCCATGGGAACCCCCCTCCTCCTCCAGGCCGGCTTTGCATTAGAATCAGCCGGTAGCCTCTGGCCGGGCCTCCGAGCCTCAGCAGGGGCTGAACGCAGCACGTGGGTGGGGGGACGCACCACTGGAGTTTTCACAGTGGCCCTGGGATGCAGAGAGTCGGCCCTTTCCCTAATTCTGGAATCACCTGGTCAGTCCAACGGGAAGCGGGAGGGACCCTGGGGTCCTGTACATAGTTTGCAAGCTCCCCTTGGTGTGGGGCCTATGTCTGACCCCAGTAATCTGGGGCGATGACTGAGGTGTGCCGGAGAGAGCAGCCTTGGTGTAGCAAAGCAGGTGTCCTCGGCAGGCCAAACCGAGCCCTTAATCTGAAACCGACAGCGTCTGATCCCAGTGATACAGGTTAGTTAGCATGTCCTCAGGTACACAGGGAGGTCCCTGGTGGAATAAACAAAGACAGCCATATCCTAAAACTCCAGGTTTTGAAATCACTCCTTTGCTCCAGGACATAATGTACCAAGGCCTTGAGGTTAATCATAAAATTCCTTTTGGCCTGACAAACGGAGCTGATCTGATAGATAAGACTGGGTCATTTTGCTAATTCCTTTAGGAGGGACAAGCAGAACAAACCTGGTAGACGAATTTTATTAGAAGGCGCCAGTTTCCTTCCTCAAACAACTCCCCTTCCCCAAACAGGCAAGGGAAGGTATAAAAGGAAGAGCTTTTGCCTCAGTCATGGGCCACCCCCATTGGGGACCCCCTCCGCTCGGGAGCTCTGACTCTTTGCTTTCAATAAACTATCCTCTTTTAAAAACTCTTTGCCTCTCCGGGGTCCGTGTTTCCATTCTTCAGTCTCACGAGACCCGATCCCGGCCCACACCCAGAAACTGCCGGCAGATCCAACATCACCTACATCATTTGGCGGCTCAGAGGGAAAGTGTCCCTCCATCCCCAGCATTCCTCTCCGTGGGCTAAGCCCTCCCCCTTCAAACTGTAAAGTCCCCAGGTGGGCATTTCCCAAAGGAGCCTGTGTCCGCAGCCAGCCGCCAGCCGCGGGGAAGTTGCAGGAAGGAAGGAGAAAAGGAGCCAGGGCCTCCCTCCCCAGACACAGGACCTCAGGGACCTGCACTTTCAGGGTTCCTCCCTCTCCCTGCAGGACGAGTCAAAGCTCAGAGCCAGGCAGATTCAGAAATTAGGGAAAGACCCCACTGTGAGCTGGGGAAAACGCCCTCCTTTTGACCTAGAGGGGCTGGGGATGGCTGCAGGAGCCTGGTTTTAATGTAGAGCCTGCGGCTGGAGGGGGGTCCTGAGCGGTTGGGAGCACTGGAATCAGGAGGTCCAGAGGCTGGTCTGGCCCACGGAGAGTAGGGTGCCCCGAGGGGCGTTTGCACCCCCAATGCCCAGCGCCCGTCCTTCCCACTCCACCCCTACGCAGGAGAGTAGAAGACGCCCTGGGTCAGACCGGCTCTGAAGGTTTGGAGTCCACAAGCCCGCCCCTCCCTCGGAGTGACCAGCTTGATCTTGGCCCCTTGGTCACGGGTCAGGTCCTCCCTGTGTGGACACCAAGGCAGTTATTTTTCCGAAGGCGTGTGTCTTGGCTCGGGCTACGCAACCAAACCCCACTGACCTGGCGGCTTAAACAACAGACATTTATTTCTCACAACTCTGGAGGCTGGATGTCCAAGGTCAAGGTACAGGCTGATTAGCTTTCAGAGGGGGACTTTCTGGCTTGTAGATGGCCACCTTCTTGCTGTGTCCCCCCCATGGCCTTTCTTCCCCCCCCCCCACCGTGAGCTCTCTCCAGGCTCCTCTTATAAGGACACTAATCCTTTCGGACCAGGACCCCACCCTTGTGACCTCATTTAATCTTAATTACTTCTTACTCCAAATGCAGCCTCACTGACAAAGCGGCCAGGAGTGTTGTTTCAAAACACAGAGACGTGTTTGCATTGGCGCATTTCCGTTTAACAAAGAAAAAACACTCATTTGTTTTGATTTGTGATGCGTTTTGGATCTGAAATCTCCATCTCAGAACTCCAGGTTGAGGCAGGCAGGCAGGCTCCCGGCCCTTCCCTCTGCACAGGCTGGTGTCCCCACTCAGGGTGGCCACTGGACAGAGGAACGGGCACCCACAGGCATGAGGGTGGGCACAGCTGAGTCTGGACGGCAAATGTCGCCCCCTTCCGCCGAGCATGGGGGTCTTCTGTGCCGTCTGAGGTGGGCAGTGTTCCAGAAACTCTCAGGGAGGGATTCTGGCTCCTTTGCAGGCTCCAGTCTCCATGCCTCCACGTGGGCCAAGTGCACTTCTACCTGTTTCTCTGACATCCAGGGACAAAGTAACCTGTACCCCAGGACCAGCACACACCCGACCTATCCAACTTCAGGTGCCAGGTATCTCCCGGCTGCGGTGGCTGAGGCAGGTGGGCAGTACACAGCTGCACTACACCTGCCAACTGGTATAGTGCTGGAGTCACCTCTCTGGGGTCACCTCTCCAGAGCCTCTGGCCCAGGGACACAGCTGCTTCCACTGTGGCCTTGCTTGGAGGGCTCAGCTGTGCTCTGGTGGGGCCTTGCCAGGTGCCCTGTGCCCCTGGGACAGTGTCTGACTGCTGCCCCTCACCACCTCCAGGGGGCAGGCGAACTCGAGTATTCAGGCGACCAGGCTGCTCTGAGTCAGTCCCCAAACCCGTATTCCCTGAACATCACTAAGAGTTTCTTGGCAAAAGACTGTTTTTCTAGAGTTTTTTGTGTTTTGTTTTGTTTTTTTTGGTGGGGGAAGGGAACAATTCTGGGGGTGGTGTGGCAGAAGGAGAGGCCGGAGGAACCCCCTGCAGCACCCCTGGTAATGGGGCTGGCTCCCCGGCGGCCGTTATGGGGAGAGGGCGCCCCCTGCTGGCATCCCCGCATCTCGATTTAAGCTGTGCTGGGAGAACCGTGGATTTCAGCAGGTTGCCTGCACCCCCCACTGGACTCCTAGGGGCAGCACACCTGCCTCCCCTGCACGTTGATGGGCTCCTCTAGTTGAAACACTAGTAGAATGGCCGCGGAACAGCGTGCAGATCCCAAGCCCAGCGCCGGCGACCCTCCTGTGCCCCCTGCCCCGTGCCCCATCAACTCCAAGGACACCAAGGGCTTCGCCAGTTTGAGGGTTTGAGTTTGGTGTAACTAGACCTCGTAGGGGCTCTGCTGCCTGTCTCCTCCAACCTCTGGCCACCTGGCTGGCACCTCAGTGCTGTCTTGAGGTCTAGAGGGTGAAGTGCCCCAGGTGACACCCCCCGAAACCATCTCAGGAGGGCTCCCTCCAGCCTCCCTGGCTCCTGACCGCCAGAGACCGAGGTGGGTGGTGGGAGTGCCCTGGGGACAAGGGAGAAAGCGGGGCAGTGGCTGGGAGGGGGCCGGCAGCCCAGCAAGGACTCCTGGGGACTGGGCTCTGGACCGCATCCGAGACACCCCCTGCCTTGACCTCCACTGCCATGGGGCTCAGTGGGGAGGAATGCCGCAGGTGTGTGCCCCGTGCCCAGGTGAGGCCCCAGCCTCCACAGAGCCGGCCTGGAGGAGGAGCTCGTGCGGATTTACACCTGGGTTTCTCTGGCAACGTCAGGGCGGGCTTCTGTCCCAGCCTCCTGGCCTGTCTCCCGAGTGCCTGGAACACGCGCGGCGCCTGGGGCCCTGTGCTCTGCTCCTGGCGGAGCTGTGAGCCATGGCTGCTGCCTGGCACCCTCCCACAGACTGGGAGGCCTGGAGCCTTCCAGCTGGTGAGTAAGGGCTGGGGAAGGGCCTGCCTCTGAGCCTGCCCCAGGCACCTGGGTGGAGGGCAGGAAACACCAGCAGGGTGGTGGATAGGGGTGGGGGCAACAGGTGCTTCGGGAGGGTGGCTTAGCTTTTACTCCTTCAAAGGACTTGGCTGGGTGTAACCTAGCTACCTCTCCTGCGTGCTGCTACCCTGGGAAGGGGTCTTCTCATCTGGGGGTTCCCTCTGAGGGCTTGGGGCCTCCTCAGGGGCAATGTCTGGCTTCCCCTGAGAGAGAGAGATGGCAACCGGCCCTACCCACTGGGCAGCCCTGCCTCTGGGCTCAGGTCCAGCTGCGGGCAGCACTAGATTATCATCTAATGAACCCTGCCTCAGTTTCCCCACCTGTAAAATGGGGATAAACACTGCCGCAGGCCCTGAATGGGACTGATGGCTCTGTATTTGGTCCCACCTGGCAGGGCCATTACTGACAATAGCACCAGTCAGCATGGACCCCCTGTAGCTAACTCCTTAGGCAAAGGGCCTGGGTCGTCCTTCTGAAAGACTCCCGACAAGGAGGGAGTTAGAGGTTGGAGCAACAGGACACCCTCAGCCCTACTCCCCAGAAGCCATGCCCCTAGTGACTGTTCTGAGCCCTTGAGGACGGTTTTGATCCCCAGGACGGGGTATCTGTATCCATAGTCTCCTTTCCCGGGCTTGCCAGGGTCCATGGCTGTGTCACTGCTCTGGGTGCCCCTAGTTTGGGGGAGGTGCTGCCGAGGGCAGGTCTCTGCAGTGTGTGTAACCGTGGGCAAGGTGACAGAGCCTTCCTCATGGGCTGTGGTGAGGAAGGAGCTCCAGGTCGCTCCAGGTTGCCCAGGGAACGTGCTGGGCATGAGCCTGGCCTTGGCGGGGTGCCCTTGGTGGGGGCCGGCTCAGAAAGTGTGGCTGGAAGGCTGGGACCAGACCTGGGCAGGGGTGCAGGGAGGTGACAGGGCCGGGGGCCTTGAGGGAGCAGGCCTGGCGGGGCGGGCACTCCCTGCTGCCCTCTCTGTTGGCATGGCTGTAAGTCTCCCCTTGGCACGAGTGGCTCTGGGCTCCATGGGCGGGATGGCGGTGCTGGGTTTCTCTGGGCTGCTGCATCACAGTTCTTCCTTGTTTGACGAGGTGGGTTGCAAGAGCTGGCGCCGAGAATCTAAGCTGCGGGCAGCTGTGCCTTCGTTTCCTGCGTGTTGCCACCTCTGACTGTGGAGCCCGCTGCTCTATGGCCCGGCCATTGTCCTGGGTGTTTGCTCTGTTGTCAGCACTGCCATCTGGCTTCCCCAGCGGCACTCTCCTCCCAACCTCCAACCGTCTTCCCAGATCACTGGTTGTGGTGTCACCTCGTTCCTGCCCTTGCATCTGCCACCTCTCTGTGGCTCAAGTCCCCTTGGGGCCAACCAGTCCCAAGGAGCCAGTCAGCCTCCTTGGGGAGCGGCTGGTGGAGATGGTGTGGCTGTCGGAGCACAGCAGGCAGCGGAGGCTGTGGGGGACGCTACCCCAACCTGACCCCCACTTGAAGCCTGCTGGCAGCTTGGGCGGGCCTGTGCTTCTTGCCCCCATCTGCAGAACCTGGTGTGTGTACGTGTGCACGCGTGTGTGCTCGTGTGTGCTGTATGTTGTGACTGTTGTGTGGTGTGTATCAGAGGGACAGCACGTGCTTTTGTGCTGTAGGGTCCAATGTGCCCAGGTGCTGTCATTTGCATGTCACTTCCCCAGATGTGACCTGAGCCTGTGTCAGCCTCCGGAGAGCGTCTGTTTAGATCCTTGAGCCCCTGTGTCCTCTCCGGCCGCCGCTGCGTGGCCTGTTGCAGCTAGAGATTCTAACCGGGATGCAGGGAGACTTTGGGGATGGCTTCCTCAGGGCTGGACCTGAGCAGGTGGCCGTTGGGCACCATGCCAGAGTATAGACCTGTGCCAGCTGTTGTTTTCACCCCGTTCCATGTGGTCTGAGGGCCCTGGGCCCCGGAGGCAGTGGGCGTGGCAGGCCCTTCTCACTCCTTTCCGCTGACTCTGTCCCCAGCCTGCTCAGGCCTCCTCAGGGCTTGCTTCTCTAGGGACCAGGCGGTGAGAAGTAAACAGTGTGGCTAATTAGAGTAGAGCGCTGCCAGCTTCCAGAAGGAAGCCATCCCCACCCTGCCAGCCAGCCCAGCCAGCCCAGGCCGCTGGCCAGGAAGGCACTGTGTTCCTCACAGGCCCCCTGGGCGAGGGGCGGACCCTGATGAGTCACCACTTCTGTGCAGGGCCTGGTGGTCTGAGGGCAGAGGTGCCAGGTTTCTTAGTCTGTGCCAGGCCCCAGGGTGAGCACTTTGTGTTCTGTGCGTCTCTGACCCTCGGAAAAGCCCTACCGAGTGAGGAGCAGGGCTGAATGACATGCCCAAGGGCACTAGCGGGCACCCCCCCTTGTCTGGGAACGGAGACCTCCACCACTGTGCCCGCCATGCGGGGCAGGGGATGGGGCTTCGCTCTCCCACCAGCCCCTCCCGGCCAAATGCTCACCCTGTGTGAGGCTCCCAGTCTATGTGTCCCAGCACGGCTCCGGGATGAACCGGGCTGCCGTCTCTCCATGCCTGACAGGCTGCTGGACCGGACACTGGCTGAGCCTGTGGACTGGAGCTGGACTTCTCCCTTAGGATTGTCGTCCTGCGCTCCGAAGTGCCCGGCCGCACTGGGGGCTCTTATGGCCACAAGCATTCTCTTGTCAGGCCACCCCTACCCCCAGCTGTCCCCAGCCCTGTAGGGGAGGCAGATGGCTGGAGACCAGCACTAAGGGCGGGAGGGACCTTCGTCAATGAGAGTGGCATAGGGGAGGGAGACAGGGCGGGGTCAGGAGGCGAGCTGTGAGCCCAAGGGAGTCGCAGGGTCGAATAGGGCGAGTCTGCAGCCCAGCCAGCATCAGCTCAGGTGCTGCTGGGCCGAGCGCAGGCCTGGCCTGTGTGAGGGCTGCTCCTCCACCCCAGGCAGGGGCAGGTGACAGCTGCAGCCCAGCTTGGAGGCTGCGGTCACCCCAGGAGGTGCAGGTGTTCAGGGGCGGGCCTGGATGTTGACAGAGGGTCCTGGTGGGACATCCTGAGGCCTGCGGGAGTCGGTGCCCGGCTCTGGATCTAGAACTGGGTCTGGAAGCCCCGTCGTGACTCTGGTGGGGTGTGGCAGGGAAGGAAGCTGGTGGGCTTGTCACAACTCACAGGGTGCCGATGGCGCTCGTGGGGTTTATTTCCATGTTCATCAAGCATTGGCTTTCCTAGTTCTGCTTTTATCGACGGCAGAGGTCTAAACTGACTGCCCCGCTGTGTTCATGATGTTGCTCCCTCCTGCAACAGTGATTGTCTGCTGGCTGCTGGAGGCAGCTTAGTGTCTGCAGCGTTTTCCAGCTAGTGGGAAGAAGGGTGTCAGGCCCACCCGTCAGGAGAAACTTGCCGGCACTCAGTTCTGGCCACTTCTGCTCAGAATGACCCTCCCCCAGGCCCTTCCAGGAGCAGGCTAGGGAGTCGGGGAGGATCCTGGGGAGGTGGCCCTTCAGTAAAGGGACCAGCGTCTGCTTAGCAGGATGGCCCCGGGTCTGCAGCGGTGGCTATGTCCCTCGGCCGGGTAGGGGGATAGGTTTGTGTCCTTGTCAAGGCTGCAGAAGGAGTCTGCTCAGGTGTGGGGAGGCTCTGGGAACAGATGTAGGTGGGGGATGCCATGGTCACTCCCTTATGTCCCCCGAGCCTGCTGCAGCGTCCCAAGACCTGCCCCCGGGATGTAGCAGGAGCCGTCTGCAGGCCAGGAAACCCAGCCCATCAGAGACATACTCATGCCCTGTGGCTGTATTAGAAAGGCTGCTTCCCCAACCCCCAGGCTCCCCCGTGTAGCCCCAGGTCAGTCCCCTGGGATGCAAATGTCATAAAGAAACGTGCCTGCTCCATTTTCAGCCTCGAGAAGCAATGTCCCCAGTGGACGGGGCCAGCCCGGGCAGGGCGGGACTGTTAACCAGGCAGATGAGGCCGAGATGAATGGTGGCCGAGTGGCTGCCTGCAGAGGGACCTGGCTGCAGAGGTACGTCAACTGTCCGGGTGTGGTTGAGCGCCCTGGGGCTGGAGGCTGATTTGGGGTCCTGCTGGCTCCATGCTCTGCAGCACACATGTCCTTCCCCTCGTCCTACTACAGGGGAGGCTGTTGGGGGTGGAGGGGGTGGCATCTCACATCCAGGCAAGGCCTATCACTGGGCCCCTCCCTCCTGCTGGTGGCTCCGTGTGGGGGCTGTGTCCCCCATGACCAGGGCCTCCAGCTCTGAGCCCTGCCTGTGCCTCCCCAGACAGCAGTGGCTCCAGGTGTCGCTGTCCCCAGGACAGTTTCTTTACAACAAGCCTCGAGGACGGATTGTGTTCCATCCTCCATGCCTGCCTGGAATTAGGGAGTCTTTTGCTGCAGACTCCCCTTCCTCAGGGGCTGCTCTAGAAGGAATGCCTGTCAGGCAATTCCTAAACTAATACGGGCTCATGACCACCTCAGCCACTCCCTGATTGCTCATGAAGGTGGCCGCCAGTTCAGGCCCCTCCTGTGGGAGTGAGCCCACCAAGGCGAGCTGGGGCGGAGTGGGGGTCTATGATTGCCCAAGGGTATTGCCGGCTGCAGCAGAGCTGGGGTTTGACCAGCTCTCCTTCTGGGGGACTGTGCCGTGAGAGCTCAGGGCCAGCTGACCACAGAGTGGGGGTCCTCCCCACCACACTGCCCTGCCAGAGTCATCACAAAGGGGACAGGAAGGCCCCTGAGGAAGCAGGCCTGGGGCTCCAGGTGCTAGGGCAGCTCTAGCTACTGTTTCTATGTGCAAAAGAGTGCCCTGAGCACCTGCCGGCCAGGCAGAGCCCAGAGGCCAGAGCCTGCTTTCCCTGGCCAGCCCCAGGCAGCCAGAGGCCATGGCTTTGAGAGAGCCTGAGCACTTAGCGCCTAGTGCAGCTGCTGAGGACACACAGCAGGCGGGCTCCTCACGCCTGCACCCAGGCTCCCACGCTGACCCCTCTCGGAACTGAACCTTGAGCCCGACAGCAGCCTGGGGTTGAGCCCCAGCCCTGCCCCTAACACTGACCCTAGGCACCCCCAGCACCTCACTGTCGCGCAGGCCAAGCCCAACCCCCAGCCCCGGCCAGCTCACTCCCCACGCCTGTCAGCTGCTGGCCCCTGCGCCCTGGGAAGACGAGGGTAGGGGCGCCACCTGGATCCTCAGGAGGAGTTGAAGCTCAGCGCTCGGTTGCTGAGTGACAAGGGTTATTATGCTGTCATGGGGCTACTGGAATTCTCTCTCGTCCAGCTGAGGGGCAGCTTATGAGGGAGGGCCCGGCAGCCCACCGTGCCCACTGAGTTTCCATGACTATCCTGAGGGTTTCCATCTTGGGCCAGCGGACCAGGACAGGCCAGTGTCCACAGTGGGGCAGTGGCCAGCCTGCCTTGAGCAGGGATGGATGCCAGGCTGCAGAGCACACGGCTGCCCCGTGAAAGCACTCAGCACAGGTGGTGACTGGGTTCACCAGCTCCGCCCTCGCTCCTGGCCCTGCGACCATGCCAACCTGCCTGGACAAATGAGCCAGCCCCACCCCAAAGATAGCCAGCCAGAGGCGGGGCCGACTCTCAGTCAGGGCTCCGAGGGGACCGGCCGTTGGGAAGCCTAGGTAGTTTGTGCCAGCTTAGGCACATGTGTCAGCACACCTGCCCAGGTCATGTCACTGCTGGGGAGATGGCCACGCCTTCTAGAAGGTGGCTGAGTCAGTATAAGGAGCAAGGACTTGGGGGCCAAAGTGCCCCTGCTGTGTGCCTTCTCCCCAAGCCTCAGTTTCCCCATCTGTAAACTGGGCTGATCAGGGTGCCTAGCAAAAGGGGTGTGGTCAGGACCCGAGAGAACGCGTCTCTGTGCTGCCGCGCACGGGGGCATTTTACTGGCCCCCCATACCTTTCTCAGTCTGTGGGTATTCTGGGACAGGAAAACTGGGGAGCAGGAGAGGTGCCGGAGTCTGTGGGGTACAGTGTGACATGTTCTGCCAGGTCTACACACCTAACCAGCTGTGTCTGCTTCTCTCCTAAGGGCAGACAGGCTGCGTGTACCTGCAGCTGAGAATGACCGCATGGCTGCCCTGAGGTGGTCCAGGCCCTCTGTGCAGCCAGGTGCTCCGTGGGGAGCTCCCTCCACGGCCTGGTCAGACCACATCATGAGGCCTGGCCCCTCGGGGAAGGACTGCAGCTACCTGGAGTGGACAGCAGGCGAGGAAGGCAAGGATGGGGACAGCTCGGTGTCATCGGGCCGCCTCTCTGGCTCCTCGGGGGGCCATGAGTCATGCACACAGCCCCACAGGCCCTGGAAGGAGAGGCCCCCCCAGGAGCTGGGGTCCCCGCGGCAGCCCAGGGAGAGCAACCCACGGCTGGAGCAGCTGAGGGACAAGATCCGGGCCCAGGTGCGGTGGCAGGCCAGCTGTGCCTCCCTGGGCACCTCGATACCCTCCAGCGCCTCGCACCTCTACCAAGCCTCCACACCAGCCCCCCGGAAGAGGGCCCGAAAGCTGAAGCACCCCCCTCAGGCCCCGGCCTACCCAGGTCAGTGGCGGCTCTCCCTGGCGAGGGGCAAGAGGGCAGTGAGGCCACCAGGAGGGCTGCGCGGGTTCCAGGGTGGAACCACCTGGGCTGGTGGCCAGTGTGCCCCTGAGAGGGGCTCCCAGCCTGGGACATCCTCCTGGAGATGCACTGAGCTGGGCTTAAGCATGAGGAAGCATTGCTGTACTGATGGGGACGAGTGAGTTTCGGGCTCGGGGAGCCGGAGGGGTGGTGCGTTGGAAGGCAAGGTACACCGGGCGGCGGGAGGCATGGAAGGGACCTGGTGCCCTGGGCCTGGAGTCGGTAGCCTTGTGGGAAGGGGGCGGGGTGGGCAAAGCAGGTGAGCGTCATGGTCAGGTGAGTGGACTCAGGTCAGGAACACCTTGAAAAGTCTGCAAGGCGTGCTCTAGCCCCAGGACGTGGGCAAGGGTGGGGATTTAAAGAACTATCCAGACACAGCTTCTCTGTTGGACAAATGGCAGAGACGCAACCCTGTGGCTTTTCTCACTGTGCAGGCGCATAACTTTTTCTTGGAGATAGGGAAGATGTTTTCTTTAAAAATTATTATTTTAAAGGTATCTTTTCAAAAAAATTATAAAATACACATAACATAACATTGACCATCTCAGCCACGTTTCGGTGCCAGCTCTGTGGCATTAGGTGCAGTCACACTGTCGTGCGGCCACCACCTCCATTATCTCCAGGACTTTCTCATCTCCCCAAACTCACTCCCCTCCCCTCCCCCAGCCCCAGCTTCCATCGACTTCCTGTCTCTATTGATCTGACTCCTCTGGGGACCTCGTGTGAGGGGGTCCTCCAGGGTTTATCCTTCTTGTACTTTTTTCTTAAAGGAAGGGACACCACCTGTTTACCTGAGCACATCTGCAAAGCATGAAAAATGAAATGAAAATGGTGGACATTCCCTGTGTGCCTCTCTCCCCACACTGCCCTGGTTAATACCTCAGGGGGCCGTCCCTCTACGTCAGTTTTCTCTTTGCAAAAGTGTGACTTTGTGCGTGTGCTGTGAGAGCCCTCTGCTGTGCTACGTTGTCCAAACAGCACTCAGTGCCCAGCTTGAGGCACTTGGGGTCCAGCTCCCCACCGGTTGGATGAGGCTGGGCTGGGACACGGTGATGCCATCACCCACCCACCTCCACCCAGCTTAGCGCTGTATCCGGGTGGGCTCCGCCGAAGCACTCAGCCTGGGGCCTCAGGCCAAGCCGCTGTGTTGAAAGGCTTTTCCATGGCTGCCCAATGGGGGCTTTTCCTGGAGATTTCCTGAGCCCCTCTCCTCACGATGCCTCCTTCTTCACACTCTGCTCCAGGCTTAGGCATCCTGAGTGCGGCTGAGCGTGGAGCTGAAGACAAGGCTGTCCTTGGCCAGCGGCGTGAACCCTCCAGGGTCTCCCAGCAACAGGAGGCAGGTGAGTGGCTCTGTGGCCAACCACCCTGGCACATCCATCAGACACTCAGGCCATGGTGTGGGCAGCACAGTGCTGGACTCAGAACTCTCCATGCAGTTTCTCTCTCACCCTGTGTGACTGCCTCAATTATTAATCCCCACGCACAGACGAGGACAGAGGGTCAGAGGCGACCCCAACCAGGAAGAGGCAAGGTTTGGACCTAGTTGCCATTCTCTGGAGCCCGATTTCTAACCCTGTGCCTTCCAGCAGGGGAGGGATCCAGGCAGGCCCTGCAGGGCAGGCTGGGCTCAGAGGGCAGCTGCGCGGCGGCATCTCCTCGCGGAGACTGCACAGAGCATTGAGGTCTTTCCTGCCTAGTCACATGGCAGCCACACAGGTCCTCCAGGTCCTGCCAGCTCCTGGGCTTACTTTTCCACCTTGCAGACAGGAAGCACTGCCCACCTGTTCCCCAGATGGCCCCACCATGCCACAGCCCTGCCTTGCTCAGGCGGTGCTGCTGAAAGGTTGGCAGTGAGTCGGCAGACTTCCAGACGGGTGAGGAAGGGCCCAGGGGCCTAGAGCCGCCAGGGTTTGGCTCACTCATTCCCTGCACAGATAGGTGGGGTGAGGACGGAGAGGCAGACGGACAGGACGCTCCGAGGGGCCGGAGAGCAGCAGCCTTAGGCAGAGAGGCCGTGCGGTGTGGCTTTGGCAGGCTCACTCCGAGGCAGGATGGGGGATGGGTGGAGGAGGCCGTCGCCACAGTCCCAGAGACGCAGCCTCACTCCAGCAAGATTTTGGAGACTCAGGACAGGAGAGAGGCGAAGGGCTCAGGATCAGTGGGGCTGTGGGGAAGGAGTAGGTGAGACTCAGGTCCCAGGGGACAATCGTGGCCTGTCCCAGTGGTGTCGTGGTGGCCAGGGTGCGGTGAAGTTTGGTCAAGCCTTGAGTCCTGGACCCCTCTGGGTGGCAGTCACAGGCGTGTTTTCAGGTGTGTGTCTTGCCCCAGCTGGATGTATGAGCCACGTGCAGGCCCAGACGGGGTCGGGGGGCAGCCCGATTAAAGCCCAGAGGTGGGACCTTCTCTTTGAGCCCAGCTCTAGCCTAACCGTCGGCATCAGCAGCTCCCCCACAAAAGCTGGGGGCTCCTGCCCTGTCCCCATTTTGACTCTGGCTCAGGGACAACTTGCTCGTCCTTCTCCTCCTCCATCCACGAGGCACCCAGTGGCCTTAGCTTGTCCACCTGGTCATTCTCCCCACCCCACCCCACGGAGGCTGCTGGGGCCCATCAGTGAAATTCAGGACTCCGGCCTCGGCCACTTGGGGACCTCAGCACCCATGGTCATTGGTCACCAGCTCTTGGTAGTCATATTTCATCCACCCAGTGTTAGAACCCTCTGGAAGCAGGGCATGGGGCAGGGCCTGGGTCTTTTTCTTAAAGTTGTAGTAAAATACGCATACCATAAATGTACCATCGCAGCCACATTTTAGTGCCAGCTCAGTGGCTTTGGGCGCAGTCACACTGTGGTGCGGCCACCACCTCCATCGTCTTCAGGACCTTCTCGTCTCCCCAAACTGACACCCTGTCCCCATTAAACACTCCCACCCCACCCCTCCCCTACCATCTACTTCCTGTTTCTGTGAACCTTACTCCTCTGGGGACCTCCTGTGAGGGGGTCCTGCAGGGTTTGGCCTTCTGTGTGGGCCTGGGTCTCAAGGACCCTCTTGCCAGCAGGGTCAGGGCACTGAGGCCCAAGTGACAGGCCAAGGCCAAACCCAATCGCACTGGAGGCCTGGAGAGGACTTCGTGTCAGTTTGTCCCGTGTGCCTCCAGCCACGTGGGGACATGGAAGGCTTGGCCCACTGTCTCGCACTCCCTGGTGGGTCACTGTGCTCGCCATGGGACTCGGACAACTTCTGCCTCTTCCGAGTCTCCATGTCCCCTCATCATCCAGCCAGGGTGGACCCAGCCATGCGAAGGCCACCCTGACCCCAGCTCTCCCTCCTTCTCTCCTTGTTCAGTGTAGCCAGCTGCTCCGCGAAGGGTTCACCCGTGGGCCCTTTCAGTCATTTATTCATTCAACAAACATGAGTGCTCTGGCCCAGCCCTGAGCTGGTGCGAGAGACTGAGATGGGAGGCTGTTGCTCCTCTCAGGGGCTCTCGGCCACCAATTTGTGCACAGTCAGGACATGCCCTGAGGGAGGGTTGGTATGCCCAGCCGTGCAGGGGGGTTGCCCAGCAGGTGGCCGTGAGGGGTCGCAGAGCCGTATGTGCCCCCGCGGCCTCTCGCTTAGCCGCCCACTCTGGTGTGCGTGACCAGGGAGCAGACAGGACTGCCACGTGGCTCCGTGGGGCCTGGTCGGGGGGCCCCTGTGTGTTGGGAGCCCCTGCTCACCTTTTCTTCCTCCCCTCCGCCTCTCCTGAAGTTCCGTGGGAGAAAACCAAAAAGACAAAAAGTGGTTCTTGCAAAAGAGAGAAGGCCCCCAAGTCGCCCACCCCCAGAAGAGCCGCCAAAGACAAGGGTAAGGTTGGTTCACATGGGGCTGGCAGGGCTGGGGACGTGCACTTACCGTTTGGCTCACTCGGTTGGCACACAGTGCCAGGATGGCTGGTAGCCAGTGCCTGCCTAGAGCCCTGTGTGCACAGGGTTCTGGGGGGGCACCTGGGGCCCGTAGGGCTGAGCTTGAGTGGGGGGGGGTGTCTCTGTGCACAGAGGAGGGCGTCTGCATCTCAGGTAAGTGTAGAGTCTGGCCACCACCGAGCAGCAGGTGGGTCCCGCCCATCCAGGGGGCTGTGCCTTGTGATGAACTGGAAGTCCGCCAAAGCCCGCGTGCATCCTTCCCACCCCTGGAGTGGTCCAAAGCCACACACGTACTCAGCCAGGCTTCAGCACGCCTTTAGTCTGCTACTCGCAGCGCACTGACACACTTGACAGGCGTGCGTGACGATGGGCAGCCCGTGACATGTGTGGCTGACAGGTGGGTCTGCGTTTTGTCACACGGCATCACTTAACGGGCTGTCAGGGTTTTGCCGCCTTTGGCAGCGGGACATCTGGTCGAGGACATGAGCTTCCCTATGGCCTGGTTTGGGAGTGAGAATTTCAGGCAGCAAGCCCACCGGAGTGCTGGTGGTGAGTAAGACCTTGGGCAGTGTCCTTTCTCTGACCCCTCTGGGGACTTGGAGCCGCCTCACCGCCGAGCATGTGTGAGATGATGGCAGCGTTCTGTGAAATGGTGGTGGTGGGCCACAGTCACGGAGAACTTCCTAATTCAGGGCCTGGCAGGTATGGGCCCCAGCCTGGATATGGTGTGTGGAGCCTGTGCGGTGAACCTGAGAGGGGACCCTGCCCTCGGGCTGCATGTGGGTGTGTGGGGACCAGGGAGGCAGCATCCTCTGCGACGTTCCTTCAGAAGGTTCTGGTGGTTGGATGAGTGGGCCATGCTTGGTGCCCAGCTCGGTGTGTGCCAGGCACTCTACGGGCATCCGCTTCTGTGATCCTCACTGCTCTCCTCGGGGTGGCTGGCTTGCTCCCATTGTGTAGATGGGGAAACTGAGGCGCAGAGGTTCGACACAGGCCAGCCAGGGTCGGGCCCTGACCCATCCAGCTCCAGACCTGTGCTCCTTACCTGAGAGGGCCCAGAGGTGCGTCCCTGGGACCACACCTGGTACCTCCTCAAGGCCCGCCCTCTGGGTCTGGGCTCTGGGACCACTGTACCAAGGGGTTTGGGGACACCACTGAGAGCCCCCCAGGTGGAGAGAACCCCTACCCAGTGGGACTGAGGCCGGCTCTGCGGGACCTTTAGTCTAAGAGTACTCGGAGTTGGGGTGCTGCTTTTGAGTTGCTCCTGTGCGTCCCCGTGCCTCAGTTTCCCCCATGGCATGAGATGACAGTCCTGACGGGGGGTGGGCGGTGTGTGTGCCTGCCTCACGTCATCACGCTTCCTCCTCCACACCTTGCCGGGTGGGCCCTGAGTGAGGTGGGGAAGCTCAGGCAGGGCTGTGCGTGCTGGGCAGATGTACTCCGTCAGCTGCTAAGAGAACCTCCACTCCCACCGGAGAGTGAGGGATGCTGGGAGACACGGAGAAGGTTCTGGAAGGCCCACTGAAAATGCACAAAATATGACAATTTTCTGCATCGTTATCTGCCCCCCCCTTATCTCTTTGGTTTGTTTTATTTTAATGGCTCACTTGAAAAATGACCTGCGGTGTGCCTGACACTGGGTCAAAGGCTGTGCTACGGGCTGCATTCATCATCGTAAGAGCCATGTCACCCCCGTGGCGCTCACCATTAGTTTCTGTCAGTGACGAAGTCACAGCTGGCTAAGGAGAGATGAGTGTGGGCTCAGAGGTCAGAGTCACAGGACTTGGGAATTGGATGAATTAGAAATTTGCTGTAGTTAACAAAAATTAAATCACAATAGTTATAAAATATTCATCCATCCGGCCGGAGGAAAATGAAGCCTGATATTTAATTTCAGATTATATCACCTCACTTTGCATTTTTTATCATAGATTAGGTCAGTCCTGGAACTCTGACAGGGCACTTGGGGACTTCATCCATTTCCGCAGATTAAAAATCCTCTCGCAAAAAAATTAATTGCCATTAAACTGCTCAGCAGAAGAAAAAATGTGCCCCCCAGGACCCATTTATTGACCCGGGCCCTCTGGCGGGCTAATGGGGAAGGTGAGCGCCCAGCGAAGGAGGGGCCTGTGGGTGGGGGCGTGGGGGCCTGGCCAGGGCAGCCCACGGGGTGCCCCAGCGGAGGGACAGAGGCCATTTGGGCAGCACAGCAGTACAGGTGCCAGGACGCAGGAGTCTCTCTGGGAAACCCTAGCACACTGGTCCCGCCCAAAACCCAGAGGTGGTCTGGTGGGCAGTCCCGGCCTCAGCCCTGGCCTTTGACTCTGCCCTGACCTTTCCAGGCCCAGCTCCTGGAGTGGTAACGACCGCTTTGTCATCCATGTGGCTCTGTGGGAGAAGTGTACAGATGGGGAACTGAGGCATAGAGAAGTTACGTCACTTACCCAAGGTCCATAGCTAGTGATGGGCAGAGCCTGAATTTAAACCCAGGTCTGGGACTCCTGAGACCAAGCTCTTAACCTCTGGTGTCCCCAAGAGCTTGGGGCTGGAAGGCATGGCCCTGGGAGGGGGTCGTTAAGAGTGTCCTACTAGAGAGAAGGTCCCGTCCTATTGGGCATGGCTTATGGGGGATGTAGCTCTGGGGGACAGTTCCTAGAGGGGCCTGGCTTTACAAAGGATGTGACTTAAAGCAAGCAGGGCTTTGGTGTCCTGGCCCAGAGAGGTGTGCGCTGGGGGTGTCTTCAGGGTCCTTCCTGGGGGCGTGGCCTCTGGAGGGCGTGACTCTGGGTGGTGTCCCTTCCCCTTCCGCAGCCTCAGGCCTGGGGCTGATGTCTCTGGATCTGGGCCGTTAGGAGGGGGCCATGTCTAGGGGCTGCGTGTGCTAAGGAGACGCCTGACCCTGTCTGGTGGCCTGTCCCTGGGTGGTCAGCTCTCTGGATGGTCTCTGCTGTAAGGCACCATCACTTGGCAGAAATGCCCAAGGGGCAGGACAAGTTCCGGCTGGGGCAGTCTGGTTTCCCTGTGGTTTGCCCTGGGCTGGCCCTGGGGATAGGGGCAGCGTGTGAGTACAGACATGTGCATGCGTGTCTCTGTGGGTCTCTGTGTGTATGCATGTGTGTGTGTGAATTACAGGCTGGCAGCTGCTTCCTGCCTCTGCCAGGGCCCTCGGGGATGGGGTTTATGATGACGGTGGGGCTGATATTGGCATTTGGTGACTGTAACGCGGGATTATGAAGTAAAACCTTGATAGATGATGTTTATGATGTGACAACAGTTATTAAAGAAAGTTTGTGTTTGGGAGACACTCCCTGGGACCCCTCATCCTGCCAGCCTGGGCGTCTTCGTTGATCCCCCACCCATTGTTGTCATTCATTGAGTCTCATCTGCTTAAAAACAAATTAATTTACTTCAGCTCCGTGCAAATGAGTACTGTTGGCTTACTAATTATTATTAATTATTATTAATTATCATTATTATTAGTCAGCATTACTGAGCATTAATGTGCCTGGGCCGGTGTTGAGGTTTTACAGACAAAGCCGTAGGGAGCGGTTTTATTTCCCCTGTTTACTGAAGACGAGACAGAGGGTCAGAGAAGTCAGGTCACCCGGGGACTCAGCCCTGCCTCTGGCTGGCTGGTGGCTGACAGTGTGGCTCTGCCCCAGAGGCCTGGTCAAGAGGGATTTCACCCCGAGCCCCTCTGGGAGCCTGGGAGCTGTCCTCCTGGGCTGCACGGAGCCGCCAACCTCCTCATCTGGGCCAGCGTTTGAGGGCCTTGTCCCGGCTGTGTGTTTTCTCTGTTTAAGATTTTGAGTTGACTGGTGTTTACGCCTGGAGGAAAGGACGAGCTCTGGCGAGGGTGCTGCTTGGGCCCCCTCCCACCCTCCCCAGGCTCCAGAGCGAGGCACCCTCAAGGGACCCGGCCCCAACTGCAGAATTAGGTACCTTGTGTGTCTGCCTTGGGCCCCACCCTAGTCTGCTGTGGCATGTGGGGGTGGTCACGGAGGGAGAGAGTCCAGGTCCCCTGGGAAGGAGGTGGCACTGTGGTGTGGGAACAGCACCTCTCCCCCAGTACCCTGTCAAACGCCCCCCAAACTGCCATCAGATGGGGGCTTTGGGAAACCACTATATTTAAAAGCCTTACAACAGAACTTACGCCCCTGAGAGCCAAGCTTTTGACTCCTGGGAGGCAGGACATGGCCATCTAGGCTTTCCTGACTTAGGGAACGCGGGGTGAGAGCCAGCAGGGCCTCCCAGCAGACACCATGCCCCGGTTTGATCTCAGTGTCCACCGGGTGCCCAGCACAGCCTCCAGGCACACAGACATGGCACCTGCCCCTGAGGGCTTCCTCGAGTCGATGATGAGTGCAGAGGCCAAGAGGGGGGCTCCCCAGGGTGGGAGCGAGGGTGCCTCTAGGAAGGGGGCCGGTCTGCTTCTCCCTGTGCCCAGCAGGTCCTGCTACCCCTGTGACTGCCTGTCTTTGCAGGAGACAGCAAGAAAGTTGGGGCTGCTGCGAGCTCCCCAGTCTGTCGGATGCCCAGTCGTCCAGCCTCTGTGCGCAGTGACCCACAGGCGTCTGCCAACACGCCCAACCTGACTTCCTGCAAGCAGCCCAGGAGCGTCCAATCTGCCATGACCATCCTTCGAGAACTCCGCCAGCAAATCCAGGCAGGGCTGCAGTTGGCCCAAGACCGGCAGCTCAGGGGAGGGCAGGAGCGCCAGTCATCGAAGCTGTGGCTGCGGGAGGACTCAACAGGGAGGAGGCACCAGGGCCCCTGCAGTGCCCCCGATGCGCGGGAATCCTTCTTGAAGCGTCCTCAGGCCATAGCAGAGGGGACGCACCCCTCCTTAGAGAGGGATGGGAGTTTTCCCACCAGGCAGCACTGGAGCACCTGGACCAGGTGGGGGTCCTGTCCGCAGAGGGCCCGGTCAGCCCAAGGACGGGACTCCTCCTTCCAGAGATCTGGCAGCACCCCTGAAAGGCTGACCTGCTTCCCTTCGCGGCCCTGGAGTGCCTCAGCGGGGCAGAGGACCCGGGCCACTTGTGAGAACTGGGAGGCCCCTTCCAGAGGACCATGGAACCCCCTGGAAAAGCCGAGCCCTCCTGCCCAGCGGCCCCAGAGCACTTCCTTCACACAGAGGGCTGGCACCCCATGCAAGGGCAGAGGCTCCCTGCTGCTGCCCTCCGGAGCGAAGCACACCTGGCCAAGGCCCACCCACAGCGCCCCTCAGAACGCACCTAGGAAGGAGAACGAAGCCCGGTTGCCGCCCCCCTGCCCGAAGCTCCAGGGGCTCCTGGGCCACCCTTACAGCTCCGAGTGCCTGCGGGAGTTCATGCGCCAGAAGACACTGGAACGGAGGCAGCGGGCCCTGGAGGAGAAGGCCAAGGCCGTGCGGGCACTGGACCTGAGAAACCAGCGGCTGCAGGACATCTATAGGAAGCAGAGGGAGGCCGTCCTGGGCAGAGGCATCCCTGGCAAAGCCTTCCCCGTGGTCTCCCAGACCAATCCCGGCATCGTGACCTTTGTTCCACATTCTGCACAGTCCAGGGTATGCACTGGGGTGTGGATGGAGTACTGGCCAGCTCGGCCACTGCCTCCAGTTCCCGGGTCCCCAAATGCCTGCCTCCCTGGGTATAACGGGGCTCTGGAGGGACCCCATTGCCTCTGTCCTAGTCCCTAAAGAGGGGTCCTCGAGGAGTCCAGCCTGAGACTGGAGAGGGTGTAGGGATATTCTGACTTGGAGTGGGGCTGTGACTGCGTCTTCCTCTGGTGCAGGACCTGGAAGCCCCCGGAAGCCTGGGGTCACCCGTGCTGCAGTGGAGCAAGGTGACTTCCGGCATGGTGCTGGGGGACCAGGAGGCCCCAGGCAGGTGGGTGTGCAGGTGAGGGGGAGGGGAAGAGGGGCTGCACTTCCTGGGTGGGGCTCCTGGGGGCCAGGGAGGCGCAGCTTCCTCTCACTGCTGCACAGAGCCTGAGATTTCATTGGGGTGACGTTCCCATCACATCAAGTTCACCATTTCAACGTGAACACTTGAGTGGCATTGAGCATTGACAATATTGTGTGACCAGCACCTCTGTCCAGTTCCAGAACATTTCATCACCCAAAGGAAACCCGTCCCATTGACAGTCACGCCCCATTCCTCCCCCAGCCCCTGGCAGCCCCCAGCCTGCCTTCTGTCTCTGGATTCACCTGGACATTTCATATAAAGGGACCCCCCAACATGTGGCCTATGTGCATAGCTTGTCTCACTGAGCACGTCTCCTAGGTCCGTCCCTGCCGTAGCGTGTCTGGACGGCTCCTGTTTGTGGCCACATACTGTTCCGCTGTCTGGGGGGACAACACTTGGTTCATCCATGGGCAGTTGACGGACACTTGGACTGTTTCCCCTGTGCTGTTGTGAACAGAGGTGCTGAGAGTGACTTGTCTGGACACTTCTTGGGTAGATGCTACGGTGTTTCCCCAAAAATAAGACCTAGCCAGACCATCATCAGTGCTAATGCGTCTTTTGGAGCAAAAATTAATATAAGACCCGTCTTATTTTACTATAAGTCCAGGTATAATATAATATAATACCGGGTCTTATATTAATTTTTGCTCCAAAAGACGCATTAGAGCTGATGGTCCGGCTAGGTCTTATTTTCGGGGAAACACGGTAAGAGTAGCGTGGTCAGGCCGCATGGGAACTGCCACACAATTTCGCCTCCCACCAGCAGTGTCGGAGCTCAGTTTCTCCCCGTCTTTGTCAACATTTATTTTCTGCTTTTCCCCCCTTGCTTTTGTTCTTGTTTTGTTTTTGCCACCATGTGTTCTAATGCTGGCGGGGCAGCTGTCCACAAGCCCCCGCCCCCAGCATCTTGAAGCACAGGGTCAGAGACCTCCCCCCAACTTTGCCTGGGGGGCTTGACTGTCACCTCTCCCTAAGGCCACCTTTCCAGCGCCTGCCCTCACCGGTGAAGCGCGCTCCCTGGAATGCTGTGTGGGCCTGGCCAGTGCCAGCCTCTGGCCAGTGCGAGCCACTCCCAGGCCACTTTGCTCACTGACGGGGGAGGGTGGTGTGACAAGGAGTTCACAGCCAGGCTTGGAGGAAGCTCGTGGCAGGAGGCTGAGGAGATGGCACCCACCAGGCACCTCCCACCCTGTGCTGGCTCCCGACCTTGCTCCTAGATGCATCTTTGGCAGTCTGTGCTCTGGGAGGGGGCTTTGGGTGGACCCCCTGGGTGCTCAGCTCCCAGTGCTCTTTGCAGCCCTTCACCCCCCTTTCCCCTGGCCCCTGGAAGTTTCTCTGTCTGGCTCCCTTTTGTCTTAAAAGTGTCCATCCCCAGACTCCTCCCTGGATTCGGGGTCCACAGGGCAGCCCAGGACTCTGTATTTTAAAGCTTTTTAAAGTTGACATCTGGTAACATCCCGACAAGGACCAGGTCCTAGGTGTGCAGCTCAATGGACATTCACGCGCTGAGCACACATGTAACCCACACCTGGACCAACAAACCGGCCCCACCCCCAAGGGCCACCCTGCCTTCAATGGAAGGGCCAATGGAGGTCCTGGCTGTCCTGACACCATGTTGGGGTCATTCCATGGCTGCAGGAGGCCGCGCTCCTTCATCTTGCTTCATTGTGTGCTTTTTTTTTCACTCTAAAAAAATTGGAGGAAAATACACAGATAATTGACAATCTTACTCATTTTTAAGTGCCAGCTCAGTGGCATTAGGTGCCGTCACACTGTCGTGCGGCCACCACCTCCATCATCTCCCGGACTTTCTCGTCTCCCCAAACTGACACTCTGCCCCCATTAAACACTCACACCCCTCCCCTCCCCAGCCCCGGCCCCCCATCTACTTCCTGTCTCTGAATCTGACTCCTCTGGGGACCTCCTGTGAGGGGATCCTGCAGGGTTTGTCCTTCTGGGACGGGCTCGTTTCACTGAGCAGAGTCCTCAGGGTCCGTCCACGTGGTAGCGGGTGTCAGGACCTCCTTCCTTTCAGGGCTGTGACATTCCACTGTGTGGAGGGACCCCGTTTGGTGTGTCCGGTCCTCTGTCAGGGGACACTGGGGGTGCTCCCACATTTTAGCTCTTGTGAATAGTGCAACTGTGAACGTGAAGGTATGAACACCTGTTCGAGTCCCTGCTTTCGTTTCTTTTAGATAAACACCCAGACGTGGGATTGCTGGGTGACACGTGTCTAATTTTTTGAGGAGCCGCCATACTGCTTTCCATCACGGCGGCTCCACTTCACGTTCCGCTTGGCACTGGACAAGCGTCCAGTTTCTCCACATCCTCGCCAACACTTGTCGTTTTCTGGTGTGATCTACAATCACACCGTGTGATAATGGGTGTGAGGTGGTATCCCACTGTGGTTTTGAGTTGCGTTTCCCTAATGATTAGTGATGTTGAGTGCTTTTGTAAGCTTATTGGCAATTCTTCTTTGGAGAAATGTTCAAGTCCTTTGCCCATTTTTAACCAGCTTCTATGGGTTTTTTTGTTGTTGAGTTGTAGGTGTTCTTTACATGTTCTGGATTTTAACCCTGTGAGACTTATGGTTTATAAAGATCTCCTATTCCTTGGGTTGCCTTTTCACACTGTTGATTGTATCCTTTGCTGCATAGAAGTTTTGGATTTTGAAGCAGTGCAATTTTTCCTTTCTCTCATTGCCTGTGCTTTTGGCGTCACATCCAAGAAATACCTCCATTCGTCCCTGTTCTTGCGAACAGTCATGCGCAGTCTATAGATGCTCTGTAACCAGCACTGTGGCCATAAACTGACGGAAGCTGCAGCTGGCCTATCCCTGCACGTGTGTGTTTCACACTCACCACTGGAGACCTGACCCTCCACAATCTCTCTCCCTGCAGCTTCTGCCTGTGTTTGAACAGAGCCTTGAGCCACACCGAGACTCTGGGGACGGGGGTTCCCCAGGAAGGCTGGGATGGCACTCCCCTGCTGACATCTGCCACTGGCTCTCTGGGCCCCCCGAAGCTCCAGGACCCGACCCCCCATGCCCCACACCCGGGGCTGTGCATCTATCTGGACTCCGAGGAGGCCGAGCGCCTCGGCACGCCGGGCCCCCTGCACTTCCGGTACAAGCAGGCCCGGCTGCAGGCCCTGGAGACCATGGCCAACATCCTGAAGCAGCGGATCGATGTCTTGACTGCCAAGCTTCTCAGGTCCGAGGCAGCGGACTCTCTCGGGGACCTGGTCTTGGGCTCTCTGCCCTCGTGCCCCAGCGCCGTGCCTGTGGCAGCCACAGCTGCAGCCCCAGTCTGTCCTGGAGGCTTGGTGCCCAGCAGGGGCAGAGGGGCTCCCTGGGACTGGGCAGACATGCAGGCCCAGACTCTCCTCTCTCCCACCTGCTCCCTGGACGGAGGGACGCCGCTGTGGACCCCCAGCTGGGAGGCGAGGCGGAGCCTGAGCTCGAGGGGCCACCTCGCCAGCAAGACCCGAGGTAGGGCTGGCACCTGGGCCACAGATGACCCCGTTGGTGGCCAAGGGAGCCCCACTTTCTCCCTGTCCCTCGGTTTCTTTTCCCTAAAGGGGGATATAGTGACAATGCCACAGTTGTTGTCCAGGCCATTTGAGGAGGTGACATAGGTGACTGTCCTGGCACAGCGAATGGCACATGCTAAATTTTCCATCAGCTGCAGCTGCTGTCACTGTCTTGACTCTGGCTGGAGGAGGGGTACAGCCTGGTCCTGAGGCTTATGTGCCTGACACCTCCCTACCCTGCTTCCTGAAGAGGGGCAAGAAAGCAGGATGAGACACCGGGCGAGGCACTGAAGCCACAGGGCCCCTCCTGCTGGGGGTGGGGCACCTCCCTCACTCCCCTCTGACCAGCAGCCACTCTCCTCGTGCTGACACCTGGGAAATAAAATCCTGATGCCCGTTTCTCCAAGGTTTCATGGACGTCGGACGTTTGGAGCTGGACGAGAGGCTGGCGAGAAACACGGCTTCCTTCCAGGTCCTCAGGCCCTTCACAGGGAGGTAAGCCCGTGAGCTCCCTGTGCGTCTGGGCTGTGCCGCGAGCTGTGCGGCTGCCTCGCATGCAGCCAGTGCGTGGCCACGCTGGCCAGGGCCAGGAGTCTGGGTGCATCCAGGCCTGGCAGGGCAGTGACACAGCTCCTGACCCGTCCATGCTGGCTCTGACACTGGCCCGGCAGGGCAGAAGGCCCCGTCCACACAGTGGCTCTTGGACACCTCTGGAGGGCTGTGTGCAATGGGCTCCTGACCCAGGGCCCCCCCTGATGAGTGAGCAGCCCTGGGATGCACCCCCTCTACCCTCCCTGCACTGGTTCTGGGCCCCAGGGAGACACTGGCAGCTACACTTTCTTGTGTTACTGGTGTGCCTGACAGGCTGATGGTGTCCCGGGGACACTGAAGCAGGTGGTCCTCCATCCATGTCCCGTGTCTGTGTCTAAGTTCTCAGGACCATCCATCCACAGACCCTTGCACCTTCTCGTGGCTTCCATCCCCAGCACCGCTGTGGCCTTCTCTGGGGGCCACTTCACACAGGTATCTTCCCAGGGGACACTGGACCTGGTTGCACACAGATGACCAGCCTGGGGCTGGGGCACTGAGGGCCCTCGGCTGCCCCACTATCCACCTGGCAGCCCAGCCAGGGCTTGGTTTTGGGGAACTTCTGTGGTCCCCACCCTCGCCCTAGGATTCTAGGGCCTCAGCCATGCTCCCCAGTGCTGTCCACCTGCTGTCACTTCCTGTCCCCTCTGTCCTCCAGCTCATTTCCCCCCAATAGCCAGGGTCACTGCTCTGTGCTCCCAGCCCCTCAGCCGTGACTCCTGCTCAGGAGGGGTGTCTGTCCCACCCAGGCCCAGCCCCTGCTCAGGGAGCTGCTTCCTCGCCAAGATGTAACCTTCCCTGAGCAACTGTGGCCTCTCGTCTTCCGGGGTTCATGAACATGCTCGGGCTTCTCCTGAAGGAGCCCCTCGCCACCCCAAGAGCTATTCCTTTGGCCCCCATCACCCGCCCACCTGCCTGGTGTTTCCTGATGCCAGAGCAGGCACGGGTCCCTGTCCCATCTTCCTCAGTGGCCAGCAGCAACCTCCTGGTCCCCAAGCCCCACCCATCCTCCTCCCTGGCACACCGTGTAGCCCTCGAGCTTCTTGAACCACCCCAGCCCCTCTCACCAGTCCTGGGACTGAAGGACCCCAGGGCAGTGGTCCCCAGCCTGGCCCCGAGCAGCCCCTCCCCAGCCAGCCCTCTCCCACATCCTCCAGGACCCCAGACTTGACAGCTCAGAGCCGAGGGAAAGGAGGGCTCCAGAGGGGGACAGGCCGACGAGTGGTCTCCAGGGGGCTGGCCTTGCCCCTTGTCATTATCAGCCAGAGCCTGCCTGGAATGCCTGGGACAGATGCCAGCCAGAGGCTCCTCACCACGTACTTGCCCGGTCGTCCTAGCTCGGTGCTTGGGTTAGGGGGCTTCGGGGGCCGGCTGGAGGCTGGAGAGCTTATTAGCGGAGAGCTGAAAGGGAGGGTGGAGACCGCAGTTGGGGCAGCTGTGCAGTGAGGAATACAAATGGAGGTGGGTTGCATCTCTGGGGAGAAAGAGCTGGACACCCCTCTACATGGGGCTGCCCAGGGGACCCCAGGGGTCAGTGCTTCAAGCTGTTGGTCTGGAGCATACTCACATGCTCCTGCCAGCCTGAGTCTTCCCTAGCAAATGGGGTGGTGATGTATCCACCTGGGGGGGGGATTCTCCCCAACACCCCTTCAACCCTCCCCGTCCCTCCAGGGACATTTGCCTGCCTGCATGCCTCCCTGGTCATTACCCTAGGAACCCCCACCCACCCTGCTGTCTCGTAGCCCGCCTCCCTTGATCTCAATGGTGGGGGGTTAGTGTTTGGTCCTTTGGGGTGAGTTTTATCTTGCCCGCGCAGCCTCAGTCCAGTTGGTGGAACTGTATTGTTGCCACCAGTAGGGGGCAGCATTGGGCTAGACTTCTTTGCGCACAGCCCCCTCACTTCCCCTTCAGAAGGGGCCAGGGTTGGGGAGAATTCTCCAGAGTTTAGTTTCGGGGTCCCAGGCTCCACGGTGGACACTGTAGTCTGTGCATCTCCTGCCGGATGGCCAGCATGGCCCCGTGGGCCCAGGCCAGAAGGTCTCAGAGCACAGGGGAGGAGGGCACATGGCCTCTGGGACGTTCCCACCCGGGGCACCCACCACACCCGGGGCGTTCCCACCCAGGGCCTTCCCACTGGGCACTGCATCGCCCCCATCCCTGCAGCCCTGACCAGGCCCTAGGGCAGAGGCGGAAGTCATTCACAAGTGTGCCTGGTGCATGGGATCAGGGCCCAGGGGCTTGCTGGCTCCTGAGGCATCCAGGGAAGGTGCCTAGGCTGCCCTTTCAAAAAACAGCAGTCACCACTCACTGCTTCACGGGGCTACAGCTTGGCAGCAGTGCCCCTGGTCACCTTACCTGCTGTCCAGTTCCAAGGATGAAAGCTGCAGCTCTCCTCCGAGGCCAGTTTCTGAGTTGGGGTGGGACGACCTCCTCTGCTCCATCCTTTCCCTGCTGGGACCGTGGCGCTCAGTGCAGGACAGGAGCCTCCTGTCACCAGCACTGTGGTAAGGAAGCTGGGTTGGGCCCCAGGATGCCCTGTACCCAGGTGAGGGGGGTATGCCCCACTCCCTGCAGACCCCCTGAATCTCATGTACAGCTTTTAGCACCTGCAGGAGAGGTGCTCTCATTTTATAGACAGGAAAACTGAGACTCAGAAAGAAGGGACTTTGCTCAGGTCACACAGCTCGTGGGAAGGCAGGCCAAGGTGCAGACCAGGGCTTGGACTCAAGAGCTCACTCTTTTTCCATTTGGCCCATTCCCTAGTCCAGTGGTTCTGCAGCTGTTCCCTGGGAACTCATTAGAAATGCAGAGTCCCAGGCCCACCCAGCCCTCCTCAATGTGGTACACTGGGGAGGGAAGTGGTCAGTGTTTTCACAAGTCCTCCAGGTGATTCTGGTGTCCACTGAAGTTTGAGGACAACTGCCCTAGAAAGTCTGGACCAAGGGTCAGCACGCCACAACCCCCACGGCCCACCACCTGTCTTTGTAAATAAAGTTTTATTGACACATGGCCGTGTTCACTTTTACATAATGAGAGCGGCTGCTTTCATGCTGTGAGGGCAGAGCTGAGTCCTGTCCACAGAGAGAGAGACCGTGTGGCCCACAGAACTTAACTATTTATTGTTTGGTCCTTTATGGGAAATGTTTGCTGACCCTGCTCTAAATAGTCGAGGGAGACACTGGCTTATGGCCATCGATGGTGTTCTTTTTAACTAAGCCTTCAAGGAGATGGCTCCTTCCTGCCATCCATTGACTCACTCGGTGGGGCTGGCACCCTAAGTTCAGGGTTTGGAAAGCAGGAGCGAGAGCCAGCCTGGGGAAGAGCCTACAGGAATCTCGTCCTTCCTCTCCCTTCATGGGCCCACGCTCCTGGAGCACACCCACCCCAGCATTCCCTGGTCAACCAGGCCTGTCCCATCGCTTGCTCGCAGCTCTCTCTCAGCCCCAGGGAGAAGGCTTCTCCCTTTCTGGAACACTCTTTTCTGCCATCTCCCAGTGAGCTGTGGGGGCGGGGGCTGGGTGGCAGGCACCTGGCACACAGAAGGTGCTAGACAAACACCTGTGGCCTATGGGCCCCTGCGGGCGGCTGGAGGAAGGCCAAGTCCCCCCCCACCCCCAGTCTCCAAGGTGACAGGTATGGCCAGCGTCTTTAGTCACTCAAGCAGGCCCTGGGTTGCTGTGTGCCGGGAAGGACACATGGCTGTCCATGTGTCCTAAGGAAGGACATGAAGTGAGGGGGGCCATGTGCACTGCTGCTACAAGCTCGGAGCGTCAGGACAGGTGTGGCCCGTGGCAAGGGCACTCTGTCCCGGCCCCCGCATCCCTTGGTGACTGTGGAAGCTGAGCCTCAGCTGTCCGGCACCTGTGGGGCTTCTCAGACGAGGCCCCACCAAGCCAGTGGACACTGCGGGTGTCGGTATCTTCAGGCCCCACCTGTTCTCCACAGCCCCGCCACCGGTCGTCTGGTCACAGGCCCCGCTCTCATGGGTCTTTGGCCCTTGGATCCTGCCTCGGACACTGTGTGGGTCTGAGAGCTCTTCCAGCTGAGGGAGCCCAGACTCCCAGCCCCTGCCCCACTAGCTGCCTCCTACCTCGTGATGTTCACTGCTCTACCCTGCTCACATGTGTGTTTGCATGTCCCCAGCTCACGCAGGGTGCCAGCCCCACCGGACCCCACCTGCAGCTCGCTGTGGCTGGAGGAGACACCGTCGGCCAGAGGGGCAGGCTTGGTCGCGCCCTGGACCATGCAGAGCTGCGGTAAGGGCGAGCCTGCGGACAGGCCCTGGGCTGGCTGGTCAGGGGGCCGGGGAGGTCCGCTGGAGACCCCCTCCGCTGCCCGACACTCCAGCGAGATCCTGCGAGTGTAGAGAGGTCCCTTTCTATGTGGAGAGCATCCACGCTTCAGTATTAAAGTGTTTTGGAGGCTTTTGGGACCCAGCTGCTTGCTCTGTGCTCTTGCCACGCCCCTGTTGTGACTGATACTTGCTCCGAGAGATGATCATGCAGCCCCCTGCCTGCCCGGTCCTGGGTCTGCCATGCGTGGTGGGCTGGGAGGTGGTACGGCATCGGGGACAGGGGGCAGGCAGCCCCGCCTGGGACCCAACTGAGGGGCCTGAGGCCAGAGCCAGGGGCAGAGAAGGGCACCCTCCCGATATCCCGAAGGGAAAAGTGTCAGTCCCTGGTTGAAAGGACAAAGTGCCTGACTTGTGGACCACAAATCAGGAGTATGGATGGCGTGACCTCTCCTACTGATTCATTCCCTCGAGGAGTATTTAGTGGGTGGCCTGGGTGCCAGGGCCGACAGACAAGAACTGACGTCAGCAGCTCCTTCCAGAGCCGCCTCCCCCGCCCCCACAGGTTCCTCTCAGCTGTGTGAAGGGCCAGGTCACAGACCTCCTGACAAAGAAGGGACCAGTTGAGGGCTGCCCCACCCCAGCCCCCTGTGGGGCCTCAGGGTCCCCAAGGGAGCCACCCACACCTGCTATGTCTTCCAGAGAGAGGACACTGGGCAGAGCTGCCCCACCCACCTGAGAATGTGCCTTCTGAAGCCTCTGGGGTCTGGTCTGGGCGCACCAGTGAGCTACCCGTATTAGCTGGGGCCTGGCAGCTTCCACAGGCTGAACCTGAGCAGAGCAGGTGCCAGGCCTTCTAGCAAACGCTGCTCCTCTCCCTGGCGCTGCCTCCAGGCTGCCCCTGCAGGAGGCAGGAGCAGGTGGGCGATAGGGTGGAACCTCCCCCAAGTTCTCGGTCCCTCCTGCATGAGGGGGCTGAGTCCCAGCTGCCCTTACACTCTCCGGTACAGGGTGGGGCAAGCCCACCTCTCTAACTGTGCAAACTGGAATTCTCTGGCAGGATCGCTTTATCCTGAGGTTACAGGCAACCCTGCAGCATAATTTGAAATCGGAGCCACTTCTGCTGGGAGTGGCTGAGAGCAGGATATCAGGTAGCCAGAAACCAAGCAGTGAGCACAACCCAAAGGGCCTGCACGAGGCTTGTGTCAGACACCACCTCCAGGAAGCCTCCCAGATAACACCCAGGCTGGGTCAGGGCTGCCACTCACCCTGTCATGGCCTGCTTTGTGGGCATCCAGCTCGTGTTTGTGTGTCTGTCTCTGTGGGCCACGAGAACTTGAGGGTCTGGTTCTCATTGCAGCCCTGGCCCTTGGAACAGCACCTGTCATGTGGGGGGCACCTGAGAAATAGTTGCTGAAAGCATGCATGAACTGCTGAGTGCCCTGAATGCCCCTGGGCCAGGCGCTGTTTGTTACACACGGTGTCTTGGTCTCACTGTGCCTCAGAGATCGCTCCCGCACTCGTGACCGTGGACCAGGAGCCTGATGTCCCCATCAGGAGCAGAGGCACCCATCATCTCCAACCAGGAAACGGCCGAGTGGGGACTCAGGCTCAGCTCTGAGTCAGTAAGCTCCAGATTTAACGAGTGGAAAGAGCGCCATCGATAGAACTTTCCAGTCTCAAACACCTTGACCAGCCCTGCCCAACAGAACCTTCTAGACCTAAACACCTAGCACCATATTATCCAGCAGAACCTTCTGGGATGAGAGAAATGCTTTCAATTGTGGGCTATCCAATATGGCAACCACCAGCCACATGTGGCCACCTAGACATTGAAACGTGGCCAGTGTGACTAAAGAGTGACTTTCAGTGTAAGTAAGTGCACACAAAAGCAGCGTGCGTGGCTGCCAGCTGCCGCGTTGGGCAGTGAAGCGCTGGCTGTCAGACTCGGTGGCTCTCCCACCCAGGACAGGCGTCCTGCCAGCCTCAGTGGGGTGCAAGGCCATGACCCCCCGACCCTGGAACGGAGAGGTCCCTTCGTCGTCATCATCATAATCATTAGCCATAATGACAGCATTTATTAGGTCCTCTCTCTGGGTGCTCAGCTACCAGGCACTTTGGGGTGATGTGCGGAGCCGGGCTCCTCACCAATTGTCTTTAGAGAATTTGGGGAGTGAGGCCAGTGTCACTCTCTGCTCAGTGGGATGACTCTGGCAGTCTCGGGGGCTGCCAGGTGCTTGGGCAGCCAGGGCCATGCTGCTGTCAGGGACAGTTTGCTTTCTGTTGGGTCACAGCTCAGAGCTCATGTCTTCCTAGTGACCTGTCAGGGACGCTGGCATGGCCAGAGGTGGCCAGGAACTTCCTCTCCTTGGGCGGAAGGGCTGAAGCCTTGGGCCTCTGAAGCCACAGGTGCCTAGAGGAGGTCAGAGGGAACTTAGGCCAGCGGGGGCCAGCTTGGTGGGAACCAGTCACCTTCTCTGGCTTCAGCTCCTCGAAAGGGCCACACTACAAAAGCAAGAGGGGATTTTTCCCTTCTCAAGGGAACTTCAGCTCAGAACAGACACTTTAAACCAATTCCGAAGTGTCTTCACAGAGCCCAGTTCACTAGAAGGAGGAAAGGGCCCCCCGAGCACCCTCCAGATGCTTAGTGTACATTCAGTGGCCAGAGCCCCTGCTTCTCTTCTGGCTTGGTGCCTCACGGTTTCGCAGCCATGGAGACCCCCAGGAACTGGAGTAGCCATCACTCCCAGCTCTTTATCGGCTCTAACGTGGAAAGCTGAGTCGCTCTGTTCTGGGAAGGAGAGCTCAGAGGAGAGGGTGTTACTGTCTGCACACTCGCCAGCAGTGACTGGGGAACTCATTGGAGAGTCACCAGGAGGGTTCTGCCGTCTTCAGACCAGCAACCTGAGCCCGGATGTGAGCTGACCGCCCTCCATGCCCTCCTCTGCCAACTCTCATCAGGAACCAGACCAAGAAGGAGGAGTGAGGGAGGGTGGAGGAAACAGCACACTGGCCACCCCTCCGACTGTGGAGTCTCCCCTAGAGGCAGGGCTGGGAGCACCAACTGCAGGGCCTGAGCTGGCCAAGGGGCGCCAAAAGGAAAGAGTCCCCTCCATTGCCCTTGGGGACTTCCTAACCCAGGGGGAGACTGAGGTTCTCACTCCCACACGTGCGGCCAGCCCTCGGGCGGAACCTGTGCCTCTGCCTTGATACGCCCCCTGTCCCCCACCACAATTGTCACCAGTGGATGCTAACAGCCATCACTGGAGCACGCGTTAATTAGGTCATTTCACTGCCAGGGAGCAGGGACCTCCGTTTCCCACAGAGGCTCTGATGGGCTAATGGTTTGTTCCAGGTCACCCGGCGAATGCATGATGTGTGAGGTCTGTCTGGCGGCAAAGCTGATGCTCTTGACCCCTGTTATCTCTGCAGACCTGGGTCTTTGCTCCAGGGGGAGTGTGGCCCAGGCGGGTGGGCAGAGCGAGCCCCTGGGAGGTCCAGGCCTGGCAGCAGCGTCTGTCTCCTGCTCCAGGGGCTTAGGACTGATTGTGGGAGGGACTCTGCTGGAGTCGGCCTGGACTCCTCCCTCTGTACCCAGTGCTGGCACTGAGCAGGGGGTGCCCGAGGGTGCTCCTGGCGCCCAGCACCCAGCTGCTCCTTTCCCCCTGCTTTCCGCAGGTCAGCAGGAGCATGGCAGGCTGCGTGCCGGGCACCTCTCCGACATCCAGCAGAAGTCCCTGAGCTTTCTTCAGTCACTGAAGGTGTGTCCCGTCCCCTTCTGTCAGTTGTGTCCCGTCCCCTCTGCCAGGCAAATGACTGCTGTGTCCCCGTTAGGCCTCTTCTATTTGGGGTGAGCTGGGAGGAGCCCCTGTCCCCCTGAGACTGAGCAGAAGGCGCTCTAACACAGGGAACCGTAGATTTTAAAGCTGCGGCTCTTCAGGGAGGTCAGGCAAGAGGGTGGAGGGTGGACAGCACAGCAGTCAGACCGGCCCAGGGCACCAGCCTTCCTGGCTGAGAAGGGGAGGCTCCAGGTAGGGAGAGCATGGGTGGGAGGGGAGGAACGAGGGGACTTGTCAAGAGTGGGGTCCTCTCGGGCAGAGGGACGCTCGAGTTCTCAGAGGTGGCACTGCCTGCACTCTAGGGCGGAGGGTTTGCAGGGAGCTGTGGGGGCAGCAGGCTGGGCCCCAGGAATCCTGAGGCTTGGGCCCTTCCCACAGCTGGACCAGCAGAAGCAGGAGCAGGCACTGGCCCACCTGCGGCAGCGGGCGGAGATGGAGGTCTGGGAGACACAGAAGGCTCTGGATGAGATGCTCTTCAAACACCAGCTGCAGGTCAGCCAGGCCGTGGCTGAGGCTCTCACACATGCCCACTGCCTGCCCAGGTGCCCCTCCCTGGAGGAGACTGTGGCCCTTGGAAGGCGGATGCGACTCTCTTGCCGGGTGGGGGCTGCCTGTCTTTGCAGAAGGTCAAGTTGAGGAGGACATGCTACCTCCTGAAATGTGGGCCCTGCCTGCACCCCACAGAGGGGAGCGCAGCAGCGTGCCGGAGGCCGGTAGGTAGGCTATATGCGACACTTTTCCTGGGGGCTCCTGGCTGGGGTGACAGATGACTGTCGGAGCCTCTCAGCTGCCCATGTCCTGGAGTGGCTGGCACCTGAGCTGCGGGCTCTCCATTGGCGCTCACGAGCCGAAGTGTGTGGGAAGCTTGTATCCCAGGCAGGTCTGCCCGGGAAGGGAAGGGGACCCGCACCTCCGAGCCCACCCTGCCCAGCACCCTCACACTGGCCTGTTGAGCCCCACTGGACAGGCAGCTCTGGCTGGTCGTGGTGGTACAAACGGTGCCCGGCATGGCCGGGGCTGGAGGGCTGAGGACCAGGAGGCTTGTGTTTGTGACCCGGTGGGACATGAGGAACCTTCACAGAAGTCGCTCTTCTCTGTGCCTTTGTCTGGGGACTGTTGGGATGTGCTCACTCACAATTAGGGAGATGCTCCCAGGAGAGTAACGGAACCCAAAGGAGCATGTGGACACGTGTGTGCACGTGTGGACACGTATGTGCACGTGTGCACACATGCGAGCAGGTGCCTTCAGACCCACAACGGCACGGGCACATCTGGCCTCTCCTCCTGTTTCCAGCATCGCACCTGCTGGGCAATTGCAGTCACAGCAGCCTGGACTAGTTCCTCAGGGGGCCTTCATGCAGCGGGCCCTGGCTGTCCGATCCCCCACACTTGGGGGGCTCCAGCACTGGCCTTGCTCTGCGCTGCTGGGCACCTCACCCCTGCCATGTCCAGCTCTCTGGAGGACAGGAGGGGCAGAGAAGGGCCTCCCCCTGAGGTGGGAGACTTGTCTGGCCTCCGGCTCCTCCCTGGGGCCTGGCCTGGCCTGAGGGCCGTCAGGCTGCTCTGTTCTTCCTCCCCACACACACCTGTCATCGCAGAGGCTGATGGAGAAACACGAAACCCAGGCCAGGCCAGGAATAGCTTCGGAGCTGGAGCAGCTACTGCTGTGTGGGGACCTGGATAGGAAGACCTCTTGGAGCAACGTGACAGCCAGACCAAGGTGCAGCCCGGGGCTGGGGCCCATGGCCCACGCCCAACGTGGAAGGCGGGGGGGTCTCAGATAGTCACGGTCACTGGTGCTGCCGGGTGGTGAGTCCCCACTTCTTTCTCACCTGGCAGATCACACCCACCCCTGGGCACAGACGCTGCCATGCCCTCCCAGGGTGCCAAGGAAGGATGGCAGAGTCCAGTGGGCAAGTCCGCTTCTGCAGGTGAGAGTGTCCTCAAAACTAGCCACACCCCAGGCGCTTACCCCTGAGCCGGGCAGCAGACAGAGCCCGTTCCTGCATGGACCCCCCAGGGGAAACTGAGTCAGACACACAGTAGAGAGGCCCAGAGAGATGAAGAGACTTGTCCGAGACCACACGGTAAGGGCGGAACTAGGATGTGAAACTAAGTCTGATGCTTGGACTGTGTGACTGACCATCAGGCAACACTGCTTCTTGTTTGTAGGGACAAGCTGGGCAGCCATTGCACCTGGGGTAACTAGGATAAGACAGCACGGGGGCACAGCAGCCACCATCCCCACCCACACACTCCTGGGGACTGTGAGCCTGGGTTACAGCAAGAAAACTTTAGGTTAGACACTAGGTGAGATAGCCCAAGGGCCGAGTAAGGAAGAGTGTGGAGTGTCATCCAGTCCTGTCCGTCACGCTCTGGGACTGTGGGGTCTCAGCTCCTCCAAGCTCGCTCCCGGCAGACCTCCATGGTGGCTGTTGCCATCTCCCTGAAGCCCTGGTTACAGCCCGTCTCGGCCCCTTCAGGAACAGAGACCCTCACAGTCTTTCCAGTCCGTCCAATAGGCCCACCTGTGTCCCTTTGAGCAGTTTTCCCTGCGACCGACCTCTCAAGTGCTGGCCCATCAGTATCCTGCCCAAGTCCCTTCTCCGTGTTGTGTGTTGGCAGGTGAGGGTCTCTTAGTGCAGGCTGCAGGGACCTGGGAGCAAACCTCCCTGAGCGCTGAGCTCAGCTGAGCTGGGGGCAGCAGATGGCGTGAGCGCCTGGCCTGACGCCCTTGCCCGGCCGTGCGGCTTTGCTCCTGTGACCAGTTTCCAGTCCAATCTCATCACGGTCACGAAGCATTTTTATAGGACCCTACCTATGTTCAGACGTGGGTCTTTCCCACAGTGTGGTCCGTCTTTGTGGGTGTCCCATGTCCTTTTGTAAAGAATGTGTCTTCCGCTGCTGTTGGGTGGGGTGTTATTCAACCCTGTTCCGCCCTCGAGGGCTTTCCCGATGGTCAGGGAGGGAGGGGCACTAAAACAATGCCCAGTAGCTGTGGCTTTGTCCCGCGCTCCTCCTCGAGCCTCTGTCGGGTTTTGCTTCGTGTGTATTGAAGCTCTGGTATCAGGCCCTGAACACTTAGGGTTATTACGTGCCCCTGATGAATTGAACCTTTATCCTATGTTGTTGTGGAATAACACTTGATCCCTGGCCACGTGCTCCGCTCTGAAGTCGGCTTTGTCTGATGCTAACCTGGCTCCCCACCGCTTTCTTACACCAGGGTTGGCGTGGTACAACCCTCCCACCCTTCTAACCTGCTTCCTGTGTCTCTATTTCAAGCGCACTTCCCATAGGCAGCATGTCCTCGGACCTTGCTCTGTTGGTTCTCACACGTTCTGGCAATCTCTGCCTTCTTTGGGATTCAACAAATATTCTGTCACCATCCCATTTTATCTGTGCTGCTGGCTTCGGAGCTGTGCCTGTTGTGTCAGTGGTTGCTGTGGGATCTACTGCAGTGTACGGCAGTATATACAGTCCACCTGCACGTGACACTGCGCCGAGAGCAGAAGGCTTGTCTACATGCCCGTTTCTTCTTTTCTGGACTTTAAGTGACTGTTGGCATGCACTTTACTTTAAGTATTTTATAAACTCCATAATATATCGTTATTATTTTGAACACTCAACAATCTTTTAGCAATATATACATATCCCAATATGTGGTATTCTTCAGTCCTTTCTGGGCACCCAGATTTCCTCTCTGACATCATTTTCCTTCTGCCCAAAGGACCTCCTTTCACATTTCCGGTAGTGCTGGTCTGCTAGTGACAATTTCTTTTACCTTCCTTGTGCTCTGCCTGAAAACCCACAAATCATAAGGTTTTCCAGCCTGGCTCGTGGAGACAGATGTAATCCCCAGCCTTCTGGTTCTTCTGGATGTTTCTTTTCCCAGCAATGAGGTTTCGCCATGTGCACGTCACTGACCAATTGTCTACTAAGGGCTTCAGGAGGACACTCCACAGAGCTCCGGGCGTCCCTCTCTGACTCGGTCCCACGAGCTCTAGCTGCTTCGGTCTCTCCAGACCCTTAGCTGCACTCCCCTACCCAGGGGGTCTGCCAGGCTCTGCCTCTGTTTCCCCTTTCTGAACTGCAGCCGAGAACCTCTCTCAAGGCAGCCAGCAGTAGCAATGAGAAGTCTCACCTCAGGGGTTTCCTGTGCCTTGGGGATTACTGTGTTATGTTGCCTGATGTGGCAAACCATTTTTTCTTGTGTGGGTGTGTGAACATTTGTATCTCTATGGTGCATTTACATACGTACTTTTTCATTAAGATTTTTTTTTAGGGGGACAGTAAATCCACAATCCAATCCCTTTCACTCTCTTGCAAGAAGCACAAGTCCTCATATGACCTTTTTAAAAGCACAGGGTCTGTTTTCCATCACACCCATCATCCACGAGTGGCCAGCAGCGGTCAGTGGCCAGACAGCTGCTTAAGCTGGGAGTTTGGGCTCTGCTGTCACCCCACCTGCTTGGTGCAGCACCTTGAAGGGGTCATTCTCTCTCTCTGGGCCTGAGTCTCCCCAGTGGAAGTCAAGTAACTGGACTCGGTTATCCCCGAGTACCCTCTACCTTGGGTCTGGTCTTTTGCAAAGTCAGTGGGTTCACACACCAGAACTTTGTATCAGGAAAAAGGAGACAGTTGATTTCTTCTGTCATGGCCTCGTGAAGGTCTGGGGTGAAGCTGTGTGTATGTGTGGGCATTAAACCATGCCACACGTACTGCCTTTGGGAGGCCCTCCTGTACAACAGGTCCCTGGAACCGCTACATGGCCCAACGACCGCCTGCTTTCTGTCCTCAGAGCCCATGCAGGAAGGGAGGCCAGACGAAGCCCACTCTCAACTGCCCCAGGCCAGGCTCTACCCTTGGGACCACCCCACCCAGCAGGTACAGAGAGACGTTCCTGGAGGGGGCATAGGAGTGGGGTCCAGGGGAGGCACTGGCAGCCCGCAGACAACCCAAAGCCTCCGTCAGCTGCCAGGAGGCCGTCGGGGCCAAGGCCTGCCTCTCTGAGAGCCTGCACCCAGGGGTCCCCACTGTGGGTCCTGGGCTGGGGGTCCCTGCAGTGGGCATCACTCACCCTTCCAACTGACATCAGCCCAAGCCAGCCCCTTCCTCCCGCCCCGGGAGGTAGGTGAGGGCAGGCATTTCAACAGGCTGCTTTGGGCAGGGCTGGCCCTGCCGCTCAGCTTGCACATTGCAGAACAGGTGGCCGGGCCTATCGCAAACCCTCTAGAGCACAAACAGGTCCCGGAACTGGATTGGTGCTGGGCACCAGGCCAAGATGATAAGGACCCACACCTGCCCTCAGGAGCTCACAGGCGGGAATGGGACACACCATAGGGATGAGTGGGGTGGGCAGTCCAGGAGGACTTCCTGGAGCCGGCGACCTCCTCCCCGGAACTGAGCACCGCTCCGAGTGAGGCTTGTCTCAGGAGTGGCCTGGAGCTTGACGTAACTGTGGTCAGAATAGTCCGTCCCACTGCAGTAGAGCCCTGTGGGGCCCTCTAGCGCCTTGCCCAGGGTTTCCCACCACTTTACGCTCCAGATGCTGGAGCAGAGTGTGGAGCAGAGTCTGCAAGAGGAAGAACTCCGTGCACAGCACCAGGCTGCGCTTCTGCGCCTGCGCGAGAAGGCTCTGGAGGAGAAGATGCGCGCGGAGCTGGCTTGGCTGGAGCATTGGCGAGGGTGAGCGCGTGCGCGCGCTGGCCCCCCAGCGCCCCCGTCCCAACAGCATTAGGGAAACGTAGACTATATTGATCCAAATAGTAATGGGTGTTTGCAGAAAGTTAGATAAAGCAATAAAGTACCAAAAAATAAATACATAAATGGAGAAACCACCTATCGTCCCACCTCTCCGCGATAATCTCTGCCTATAATCTCCAGTCTTTCTTGAAGGCTCTTGTTGAGGGAGATGGGCACATGGCTTTTTAAACAGTAGGCGTAATAGACTGCACGCACTGTTTGTAACCTAAGACCCAAGTTTTCACTTAAAAGTCCAGAAAACCCTTCTGTGTCCCTTGGTAACTGCTACAACAGCCAGGGTGCCCAGCGCAGAGACAAACAGTTCCTTAAACAGCCCCCTATAGCCGGACTTTCCGGTAGCTTCCAACTTGGTGTCATTAGAAGGGACCATGCTAGACGTAATTTCTTGAAAGTAAATTCCTAGAAGTAGAATTGTCATGTCCATGAGAATGCATTTTTTTAAGCTTCTTGCTATTGCCACATGGGCCTCCAAAAGGCTATTCCAGCTAAGATCCCCACCGGCAGTGTATGAGCGTTCCAGACTGTGGGTGTTCTACTCCACGGCCACCCCCCTCCCCAAAGGACCCGCAGGCTAGGCTGGGGCTCCAGGGTGCGAGGTGCTGCCCTCCCTTCGTCTCTCACGCCCAAAAGGGGTTGTGAGGGGGTAGAAAGAGTGACAGCCTTGGCCGGGGTCACCGTCTGCCCCCAGGACTCCCCCAGCTTGCCCACGCATGGCCACTGCCTCCTGCTATGGGAGGGGTCATCTCATGTCCACCTGGCTGGCCAGGGCTGGCCGTGTCTGGCTTTCCACATCCACTTGCCGGACTTGATGTTGACCATCCTGCCACCACCCCCAGGTGTCTGGGCAGCACGGGGCACTACACTGCACTGGTAGCCTTGGTGGAGAAGCAGCAGCACGTCCTCAGCGACCTCGAGCGGGAGCAGGTAAGTGGGCAGGTGGCAGACACCATGGTGATCGTATGACCAGCCCGCACCCTGGCTAGAGCGTTCCCGAGCCCCCACCACGTCCAGGGCTGTTCACGCTGCGGGTCTCCGTCCTAGATGGCCTGTCTATATTGGGAAGGTGGGGTGGCAGGCGTGGGGTGGGGCGTGACAGGAGGAGCCCCAGACAGAAAAGCACAGTGACACTGTCTGTAGGGCAGACCCTGACCAGTGAACCGTGAGGAGGGCTTAGAGGGGGGTCCACTGACGACGTGGCACTGAGGGTGGCCTACGGCACAGGCCCTGCCTGGGGGCCTGCCCCGGTCTCCCACCTGAGAGCGGGTCCTGGCTGGAGGGTCTGGCCACCCAAACCTGGAGTCCTGTGTTGTAGGCAGACACAGGGGTGGAAGCTGGGTCAGGGCCAGCTCTGCTGAGCCTCGGTGTCCCCCTCTGGCCTGTGAAGGCTGCGACCTCCCCAGGTGGGTGTACAGAGACCCAGTGTGGGTAAAGTACCTTTGCTGAGGGCTATGCTGGTAGAGACACAGCAGGGGACGGAGAACAGTGTGGACAGTTTAACAACGGGATGTGTTCTAGACGTGGTGGCAGTGCCCAGAACCTGGAGAGGGAGGGCTGCGTGGGGAGGGCAGGGACGGGCACCCAGCCTTCCCTCCTGCCTCCTGCTGGCCAGACCCACAGGGAGCCCGGGTGCACGGGCCTCCTGGTCGAGCAGGCTGAGGGGGCAGGGGCATGTGGAGGGGCAGACGGAGGCCCCACACAGTCCCAGCACCAGGCTGCCCCCTGCACCCCGTTCATCGGTGCATTTGTCTCCCGTGTGTGCCTTTGTGCTGGACTGGGGTACGGCTGATGTTTCCTTCTCTGCCTGGTTCAGAGGGAAATCCAATGCCTGCGGAACAGTCACCTGTTGTCGCATCGAGAGAGGACACTGCTCCTGCAGCACACCTGGGACACACTCTTCATGCAGAGGTCCCTGGCCCGCCTGCAGCAGGAGCTTCAGGCCCCGCCCCGGCTTTCTCAGGTGGGCGCTCTCACCTGGGCTGGAGGCTCCGTCGTGGCCAGAAAAGCCTTGTCATCTGGCTGCTTTGTGGGAATGAGCAAGTCCCCTGTAAAAATGCCCATGGCCCGGATGGAAAGGGACTCTCTGGAGGGGTACAGATGGAGGGTGGGTGAGTAGCCACCTGCTCCGGGGGCCACGCAGGTCTCCTAGAAGAGGAGGAAAAGCCAGACCCCCAGTGGCGGTGGAGGGGGCTCCAAGGCAGGAAGAAGCACGTGGCCTGGGGCTCCTCAGGGAGGCCGGCCCTTTGGGGGAGCCTGAGCTGCAAGGGCATTCGTGGTCCGGCTCCCCATCCCTGCCCGCTATTGCCTGAAGAGGCTGTGGACGTCGGGGGGGGGGGCGGCCGTCCCCAGCCTGAGCATCTCCTCTGAAGGTTGGAGGTGCGATGGTCTCACCTGGTGGGTAAGGATGGAATGAGCTGGGTTCCATGAAACACCCGGTGTAGGTTAGCGTTTGCTCTGTGAGATGACCACCAGGTGGGTGTGCTGCCCACCCCAGGCCAGCCTGCAGGAGCGGGCACCCCGGGCTGCCGGATGCCCAATACAGCCTTGGTTGCAGCCCTGAGACTCCGCTCTGGCCTCGTGTCTGCACCTGTCGGGGAACAATTAGCACTGGGGTGCAGGGTTCCTGTGAGGGTAACTAAGCCCACCTGTTTCAGCCCGGTGCCTGCTTGTGGGAACACGCTACCTAGTGTGCTGTCGGCCGCCCCACCACAGCTGCTGCCACGTGAAGCCTGCACCCACTTTTCCAAACAGGAAATGGACCTGAGGTGCCTGTGCCAGCTCACCCTGTTCTGTTTCTCTTAGAGTCCCAGCCCCGAAATCAAGGCTGCCCGGGAGGCGGGCTCTGAGGCAAACCAGCGGCCAGAGGGGACTACACAGGGCTCCTCGTGTCCCCTGACACCACACAGGCCTGGCAGCCCCTGGAGAAGCCCTGAGAGCCTGCAAGCCCCACAGTGAGTTGTTGGGCACCTGTGGCCCTGGTGCACCACTAACAGTCATTTCTGCCAGGAAGGTGCCATTGCACTGCCAGGGCTGCCAAGGAGAACAGGGACAGCGGGAGCCCTGCAGGGACCCTGCTCCGGCTGGCTGGTCCGTGGGGATGGGGGCAGAGGCCAGAGCTGCCCTGGCTGGTGGCAGGTGCCTGCACGTTCCCAGCTGTGCCGCTGGCTGGGGTGTGGCGGGGGTGTCCTGCCCTCTCTGAGCCCATTTCCTTGTTTGTTAAATGGGGACAGGCTGGCACTGTCCCCAGGCCGTGGTGGGGTGCACTGAGACAGAGCAGCTAGACAGGCCTGGCTTGAGGGCAGCAGGTGGTGAGTGTGGGGCCAGCCAGCTGCTGGGCACCCCCCTCTGTGGCTGTTCTCTCACAGTCCTCGTCACGTGGCCGCTGCCCTCTGTTTGCAGCCAAAGGGCCGCTCTGGTGGGACAACAGAGGCCCTGCCCAGGCCGTGTCACCTCGGGGGGCAGCAGGGGTGTCCAATGACCAGTGCCCCCTGACTCTGAGCCTTGCTGTGCGAGGGAGCCCAGCTGCTTCTCCTATGAGCTTCCTCCCCAGGGTTGGCCGGCTGCCGGACTCTAATGGCAGCACCTGTCAGAAGCAGGAGGCGGCCCCAGCAAGGGGTGGCCCCAACCTTCTTAGGGACCCCTTCCTACCTGTGGGGCACGGTCACCCGTCCAGCGGCCCTCTTCCAGTGCAGTGGAGCCCGTGTTCACACCTTCCCCAGGAAAGGGAGTCATCGCCCACTCAGCCGCCTGGCCCGGCCGCCTGGTCCAGCTTCACTGGGCCTCCCCCTGATGGCACTTCCCAAATAAATCTCTCACGGACTGGTCTATAATTCATTCACATCGCTACCCACTGCCAGCCAATCCCAGGTTTTCAAAAGGTTTCTGGGTGACCCTAACGTATTGGTACCCGTGAGCTCGCTTATAGGGCTGGGTAGGCGGGGCCCTGAGCCGAGGGTTGGCAGCCCGGGGCCTGGGGTCAGGGATCAGCCGTGGGTGGTCCTGTGCTTTCCCATCTCACCAGCGATGCGAAGTTAGAAAACAGGGAAGCTGTGTGTACACAGGAGAGACTTGAGAGAGACTGAGCATTTTGCTGGTGATCACGGCACACAGATAAACAGGTGTCCTCCATTCTTTTGTTCGTTCAAGTGCAGCCCAGTGGAGCTCCCAGCGGGTCAGGGCCTGGGTGCACCTGTGAACTAGCACCTGTGCCTGCTCCCCCACCCTCTGCAAGCCTGAGGCCCTGGGTGCAGGGAGGGTTAGGGGCCTGTAACGGGGTGTGGGGACGGGGCTCAGGGCACAGCCCCCATGCTCTGTCCTCAGCACCCGCGCTCCAGGGGCCAGGTGGGGGACTGCATCTGGGACACACAGCTGCACACCAGGTCCTGCCCAGCGGGGTCCGAGCTCCAGCCCCCAAGTTTCCTCTTTTCAAGGCTCTGAGGACTGCCCTCTGACCTGAAACCCTGTTCTCACTGCTGATATGGTGTGAAAGCTGGGGAGAGACTCAGGGCCACCCTGGGGGGAGCAGCAAGCTGGGCCCAGTTGTAGTCTGGGGAGACAGGGAACAGAAGTTAATGCCAGATTGCACCTGGAGAGCTGTGCGGAATGTTCTAGAGCAGGCCAGCCTGTAGGCGTTGCCCTTAAACCCAGGAGTCAGGACATCTGCCAGGCTTTACCCCCCAGCCACGTCCTTGAGGCTGTGACGGGGGCCATTTCTTGCTGCCTGTCAGTGTGCCCAGAGTACGGCAGTTGGTCTGGGTGTGTGGCACCCAGGCCACCGCTCCGCTGTACCTCCCAGAGTTCAGTGGGCCCCACTGGCACACACGGTGCCGCCCCATAGACCTGCGGTCGGGCTCCATGCAGATGTGTCGACAGAGCGTGTGCTGTGTGCCACTGTGCCTCTGTGTGCCAGGGGAGAGATGGCCAACTCCCTCCCACTACGCCAAGTGCTGTGCCCACGCCTTGTCACCCCCCAGCCATGGCCCCTGCTTGGGAAGCTGCTGGTCAGGGAGGGGCCAGGACCCGTCGTCCTTTACCCATGCACTGACCACGGCCACTGACCACAGTTGTGCACTAGAGTGATGCATTTTGTTCCACTTGTGTTCTGGTGTGGGCTGGGCACTCTGGGAGGACATTCACCACCCCCCTGCACTGCCTTGCAGGCTTCTCACCCAACAGCAAGACGGGACACCCCCTAGGACAACTTCAGCTTCGGACAGTCACCCGCAGCCCCCGAGGTCAGCATGGGGGGAGGACACAGCCGCGGACCATGGCTGGCCTGACGCCCGGGGCCAGCTGGTGGACAGCGGCAGCCATATGGACCCAGGTAACGAGGTGGGCCAGTGGCAGTGGCAGCTGGAGGACAGATGGTTGCTCCCTCGGTGGGTCTAGCCTCAGGGTCAGGCAGACCTGTGTCCTGCTGTGTTGCACCCAAGCTATGTGATGGGGCGTCCCCAGCCTCTCTGTGTCCGAGTGTGCACTGGGCCCTGTCACCAGATCAGAATGGCTGTGCTGGTGAGGAGATGCAGAGGGCTCCAGCCCCCCTAGGGTCACCCCTAGGAAATGTCTCAGAGCCCAAGGGCACCTTGGAACAGAGTCTGGGAGGCATGGGGAGGAGTGTTGAGGGGTCTGTAGGACAGACCCCTGGGCCAGCAGCCAAGTCTCTGGGCGCCGGTGTCTAAGGGTAGAGGAGGGGAGGGCAGTAACCTTTTCCCGGGAAGGAGAGGGAGGTGTAGAGGAGGGGTTAGGAGGATGACATTGGGGTCCCAGGGGAGGGAGTGTCTGTGGCTCCAAGAGGGAAGGGCAGGAGGACAGGGTCTGCAGGAACCTTCCTTGGAGACCAGCTCTGCTTCCTCTGCACTCTGGGCTCCCCGAGCCCTGGGGGGCCTTTCCCGGAGGGCTGGTCAAAGCCAAAATCCCTGGGTCTGTGTGTCTTTCAGAGTCTGGGGAGCAGCCTTGTGTCCCTCTACCAAGCCCTCAGCAGGTGACCTCTCTGGATGTCGGATGGCCTCTGGGCCCGGCCTTTCCTGTATGTAACCCCCCAGAAAGCCCTTTCCCCCATTTGCCCATTTGGGGGACCTCTCCCCACCTTCTGCTTGATCTTGGCTGGGACCCCAGATGCCAGTGTGCCCTTAGTTCCTGTGTGTGTGTGGGGTCTTGGGCGCCCTCCCCCCAGGTGGCTCCTGTAGGACAGCGTCTTTCCAGCTGTTGGACATGGCTTTCCTCCCCTCTCACAGACTGCGGCGGGTGAGGCAGACGGGAGCGTCCCTGCAGCTGAGCTCCAGTTCCAGCAGACGAAGGAGCCGCCCCTGGGTGAGTCCCCTGGAAAGGCTTTTAGGGCCTCCCCTGCGTGGCCTTGCCAGAAGGTCCCCACACCTAGCTGGTCGCCTCCAGGGCCGTGCCAGCTGCCCAACCTGACCAGGGAGGCCCAGGAGGGAAATCTGGGCCTCAGAGCCTGCGTAGGCGGGAGAGCCGCCTGTTCTGTGTCTTCAGGGCAAAGTGAGGCTTTTCTGGCAAAAGGAGAATCTATAAGCTACTGATTGTTGTAGTCACAGCTTTGTCCACCTGGAATGGATTTTAAGTGACTTGGACACCAGCATTGCCAGAGGCGTCTTCATTAACTAACGCGAGATTTCTGCATGTACTAAATTCCGGGACAGGAGGACACTCATTCGTGGCATGTTGGGGACAGCAGGCTGGACAGCCGGGGGGGTCACATGGCCTCCGCCTTGTCTCAGTGCCCAGGATGCCACCTGAGCTCGTCCTCCAGCCCTGGGTCTGGGCCCAAGTCCAGAAGCCCCTCTCGAGGTCCATCCTCAGGAGAAAGCAGGAGACCCTCCACACCAACCAGCTGGCCGGCCTGGTGACCGAGTGCTGGAGAGATCCGTGTAGACAGGAGGGCTTAGAACCACCCGGGGCGAGGGGAGCTGTGGTGGGTCCAGGCTGGCACGGTCTGTCTGACTGGTGCCAACTGCTCTCCACTCAGGACACTGCCAGGAGCTCCCTGGTGATGGAAGCCCGGGAAGCCCGGGGTCCTTTGGCACGACCCACAACACCTCGGCTTCACCAAGCGCTGTGGACGAGGGGTTCCACAAACCTGGGCTTTAGCCAGATAGCTCAGGTCCCCTCAGGCTGGTGGCCTCAGGATGGTCACAGACCCTGGATCTTGGTGTCCCAACACCTGCCAGGTTCAGGATGGAATGAAGGTGTAGGAACATGATGACGTACAGACATGAAGTCCCCGGCGAAGGCCCTCCTGCAGCCCCTTGTTCCACTTTGTCCACACTTTGTCCCCACTTCGCTGGTCTGCCAGCTGGTCTGTGGTGACCTTGACATGGTCAAGGCCTGCCCCTGCCCCACCTCCCGGTAAAAGGTTTTTTGGGACTTGCTACAGTAACTATCTAACAAGGATAATTTCAGGAGTAGATAACACATATTTCTGTGTCCTCCCACAAGCCAAACACAAACAAGTGTGTGGCTGTTTGAAATTTTAAGATTTTGTTCATGTGGCTTCAGAATTCCTGGACATCGTGTCTTCCGTGTCCTGTGTTCTGTGCCCGTTGGCGCCGACGATCCCTTTGCCTCACAGGAGACCCCCAGACCAATCCCAGCCCACCATCAGCAGAGGAGGAGACCCGGGCTCTGATGGAAAGTAATGCTGGGAGCTTCCAAGGCCCAAACCAGCAGTCCCAGGGCGGAGGGGGACCCCGCAGCCCCCAGGAAGCCAGTGTGAGTCGGGGCTTTGCCCTGCACTGCGTGCTGGTCCTTGACGTGTGGCTTTGTAGGGGGGTGACTTCGTCCATCAGATGAGGTGCTGATTAGACAGAGTCTGGGTTTTCCCAGGTGGTGCATCCGTTGGTGGGTCTTTGGAGCCTGCTGGAAGGAGGGGTGTCTGCTGCATGGGGGTCTCAGGGCCCTCTGTAGGGGGATGGTCTTTGTTTCTGACTGTGATCACAGAAGCAGAGGGGCTTTCTCCACAGCTAAGGGACTTGGACTGATGCTGGCAGAGGTGGCCACATCCTGTCTGTGGCATTTCTCCATCGTGTTTCCAGCAGGTGGCTGAAGGCGGTGCAGGCCGTGCAGGGGCGGAGTCAGGGCTGGACTTTGTCGGCAGCCCCGTGGAGAAGTCCCCAGAAACAGAAAGCTGGTGGTCAGGGGAGCCGAGGTGTGAGGCCTGGGGGCACTGCCTGGGCCTAGGGGACCCCTCAGGCAGGGATTGGGGCCTGGGGCATGCAGATGCTTCTGCCAGCGCTCCCTGTCCTCTCACTCTGTCCTGGAGCCCCTTGAGCTGGCCTGGCCCACTGTGCACCCCCAAGCCACCTGAATCTGAAATAAGGAGCCAGCGGTGGGGGCAGCAGGAGGGGCCCCTCCAGGGAGCACATGCCTCTGAGCCTGTCAGGTGGCCACCCCCCAGCTACTTGAGACAGTGGGGACTGAGGCCAGAACCCCTTAAAGACGGGATTCCTTGGCCCACCCATGGAGCCCTGACTGGCCTCTCTTTGGGGTAGTTGAAGGCCCCCTTTGGAGACCTGGAGCTGGGAGGAGGTTAGGAGGGTGGGGTCCCTCCTGGGGACACCCCTGACTTGTCCATGATGTGCTTGCAGGACAGGGACCTGTTGGCAGGAGGACGCCCACAACCCCTTCTGGCAGGAAGCTGCCCAGGTGATGCCTGTACAGACTACCTGTCCAGGTGAGGCCCTGGCCCCCGGCCCTGCACCAGGACCATCAAGTCCCTGCTTAAGGGTCATCCAAGACCAGCTTCTAAATCAGAGCCAGCCTCCTCCCACAGCGCCCACCCCTTCGCCACCCCTCACATCATGGGGTCCCGAGAGGCGGGTGAATGACTGTAGGTGGATTCCCTGTCTGGACCACTTATGTCCCAAATGAACACAGAGCGAGGCAAAGACAGCCACTCAGTCTCTGAAGGGCAGCTTCAGTTCTAAGCCCGGGTCCCTGAGACGTGGAAACATCCACCCAGATGTCACTCACTTCCGTGTGGGGGTGGGTGGGGGCTGAGCTAACCCCACGGGATCAAAGGGTCCACAAGCTGCGCCCATGGATATGTCTGCCTCTGTCTGGGTTTTCTGGTTCTGGTCGGCTGGCTCAGGGGCCGAGGAGTATGGGTTGCTGCCCTTCCCAGCACTGGGGACGTTGCAGGGACGACAGAGTGTAGAACTGTTGGCGTCATCCCCACAACCCCTCTCTCTGCAGCTCCTGCAGCAGCTGAGGAGGCCGCGCCCCCCACCCAGCACCGGAGCAGTCCCCTGCCCCAGCTCCCAGCCCCCTTGGCCCTGGGCTCTTCTTCCGAGTCTGCCCCCAGGACCTGCTCGGGGTCTTCTGTGCGGTCCCGAGCCTCCTCCTCTGCCAGCAGCCTGTCCTTTCCCTCCCTCCAGGAGTTCCAGAAAGTGTCAGCCGTCCTGGTCCAGCTTTCTGAGAGCTCCGTCTCCCTGTCGGACTGGGAAGCTGGGGAGGCCCCAGACGCAGACCTGATTTGGTCTGGGGAGTCCTCCCCTCGAGGCTCCTGGGAGCTGCACCAGGGTGGAGGGTGGGTGCCTTGGGAGAGGCCGGAGGGCAGTGGGGCCAGTCCCCTGCTGGGCTTCTCCACTGTGCTGGGAGGCCCAGAATTGGCGCTAGGCCTCCCGCAGGCCAGCCAGCAGCCACCTCTCCTCCATGTCCCCTCTCCCAGGTCGGGGTCAGAACTGTCAGAGGCATCCAGCGAGGTCTGGGATGAGGATGACCTCCCGGAGCCTGGAGCTGGTGCCCAGCCAGCCTCAGGGCAGACCTGGCCTGCAGGAGGTTCCTCCGGCCTGGAAAACGGCGAGGCACCCCAAACGGCACTTCCCTCTTTGGGCCCTGGGATGGGGCAGGAAGCTTCTGGAACTAGTGGGAGCCTGACCAGTGGATCGAACACAGGAAAGGCCAAACGGACGTCCCCTGAAGCTGCTTGCATGGTGTCCCCATCCAAAGTCTCTTCCTCCAGTGACTTAGACCTTTCCCTTTCCATTCCCTCGGGGTCCTCGGTATCTGAAGGGGCAGATTTTGGCAAAGGAGGAGAGACCAGGCCTCCACAGGCCTCACCTGGTCGCCCAGAGGAGCCCTGGGAAGCTGACCTGAGTCCATCCACTGACAGGAAGCCCCTGCAGGCCTTGCCAGAGCCTGAAGTTCCCGTGAGCCTACAGGCTCCTCCTGGGAACCCCAGTGAGCTGGCAGGTCTGACAGCTGAGAGCCGGGCTCCTGAGCATGGGGGCAGTGGAGCACCCCCTGTCCCTGAGGAAGACCGCCCCCCTCTGGCCGGTGTCCTGCCTGAGATCCTGTCCCCAGTGGACGAGGTGCTGTCTTATGGCAGTGCCGACCTGCCATCCTCCACCCACAGGGGTGCCCTCTTCCCTCTGCCGCCTCCCACCCTCTCAGCAGAGAGTGGGGCCACCGCCAGCCCCCACTCAGAAGACTTCCCTTCCCCACCTGAAGACACCATGTCTCCTGGGGGCTCTCTGGGCCCCCCAGAAGAGGACGCCTCCATCAGCACTGGCGAGTTGCCCTCATCTGAGGAGGGGCTACCTGAGGCACTGTCCCTGGGGCCCCAGGAGTCTGGGCTCTGCCTGGGCGAAGGTGCCCCGGGTGGAAGCCTTGGGGACGGATTAGAGGAATCGAGTTCCACCGCGGGGGACCAGGCTGTGGGAGGCCCGTGGTCTGCACCCGGCTGGCTAGGGTCTCCCTTGTGTGTGGGGGCAGGCGATGCCCCAGTGCAGCCCCCACCTCTGTCCAGAACGGCCTGTGTGGCTGGCGAGGGTCTGCCAACACTGTTGACGGCTGGCGACACAGGGCTGTCTGGGTGCGGGGACCCAGCTCCTGCTCTGCACGTGGGCCCCTGCACTGAGCTCCCCGGTGTGGAGCAGGCCACGGTGCTGGATCTGGTCTCCACCCAGCTCAGCAGAAGGATCTTGTGCGACACGCTAGCTGTGCTCTCAGAGCTGGCTCAGCCGGGCAGCTCGACGACGGAGGGGTTGGCCGATGCTAGCCCTGCCCCTGGGCCTCACACAGCGGCCACAGGCCCGTCTCGTGGAAGATGGGACTTCTGAGCAGAGTGTGTTGGGGATGGTGATGCACAGACGTCGGTGATCCCCTTGTAAGGTTGCGTGTGTGTGTGCGTGTGTGTCTGTATGTGCTTGCGTGCGTGCGTATCTGTGTGTGCGTGTGTGCATGTGTGTCTGTGTGTGCATCTGTGTGTGCGCGTGTGTATGTGTGCGTGTGTGTGCATGCATGTGTGCATCAGTGCACATGTATGTGTGTGTGAGTGTGTGCATGTCTGTGTGTGCGTGTGTATGTGTGTCTGTGCATGCTTGTGTGCGCGCGCATGTGCATGTATGTGTGTGTGTGCGCACGTCTGTGTGTGTGTGCATATGGGTGCGTGGGTGCGTGGGTGTGTGCATGTGTGTGCGTGCACACCTGTGTGTGTGTGCGTGCGTGTTATGTGCATGTGTGTGTGTGTGTGCATGTGTATGTGTTTGTGTGCGTGTGCGTGCATGTGTGCATATGGGTGCGTGTGTGTGGGTGCGTGCATGTGTGTGTCTGTGTGTGCGTGTGTGAGTGCTGAGGCTTTAGGCAGCCTGGACTATCCCAGGGCAGAGCCGCCATTTGGAATAGGCTGGCTGTGCAGACGGTCATCTGATGCAGGCCAAAGACTGGACAGTGACTCCCTGACATCATCTGCACACTGTCTCCGTCTGTATTTTTCTGGACACTGGGTTCATTGCTTCTACCCAGCTCTTGAAGAGGTCCTGACCCACAGACAGTAATTGGCAGGAGCGTAGAAGCGTGTGTGGGGTGCGTCCAGAGGCCGCCGGCCAGAAAACAGTATGGGGGTTCCGGACTTGAGGGAGAGCAGTCCTGAGGAGTGGAGGGGAAGAGCTCCAGGCACGAGCTCTGCTCCAGCCGGCGTGAGGAATACATGCCGGACTGGGGTGGGGGTGGGGCATCCGCAAAGAGCAAGAGAAGAAGAGAGTGTCTTTCGGGAGTGGGAAGCACGGAGCTGAGGTGGGCTGAGGTCTCGTCCACTGACACGCCCCTCAGCTTTGCTTGGGAAATCCTTAGTGGTGACACTGACCCAAGTTCGACTTCTGGAGGCCAAGAGACTGGTGGGTTTCACGGTGTCCAGCCAGTCACCGGTGGCTGGGTGATGGGCGTCTCCATCTCCTGTGCCGTGTTGTAGAGAGATTAGAGGATATGGCAACTCAAGAGCCAAAGGGCACTTCACCTGCTGCCAGCCAACCCTCGGGCCTGTCCTCGGGGTAGACGGCCCCGGCCTCCCCAGATGTGCTCTGGACTGCTTCCAGAGGAGACGAGAGCCTGTTTCTGAGTGGCACCCATTGCCGAACAGCCCCTCTGCGACTCGGCACGGACCCGGAACCGTTTTCAAAGGTGTTGGTGGTCCTGCCCAGCACACGGGCCACCCCAGCTCTCCTCTCCCCTAGAGTACCTCCTGTCCTCAGAGCAGACGCCCAGGCGAGCATCTAGGAAATTCATGCTGACCCAGCATCAAGAAGGTTTCCGTGGGGAAAGAAGTCAGCAGATGAACGTGAAGAGCAAACGAGACCTGCCAGATGGAGGCCCTGGGGGGACAGGCTCTCAGCAAGCCGGGGGCACGGTCCCTGGGGCAGCCTCAGTAGAACAGCCCTGGTGCACGTAAGGACAGGGTGCCACGGCAGTGACCTCTGCCTGCAGGAGCCACCACACAAGCCAGTGACGGGCTGTGAGCAGGCCCCTGCAGCCTGCGCCCTCACCCAGAGCAGTGCTGCTGCCAAGCCCCTCTCCTGGCGGAAGCCACAAGGCACTAGTGCTCTGACTCGGACAATGGCAGACACTTAAACGTCCCGTCTGCCAGTTCCCCAGGACTTTGTCTCTGGGTCACATTGGGGACCTGAACTACATCTTCTCCAGTCCAACCAGAATGTTGCAGAGTGTGTGTGTGCCTCCAGTGCAAGAGCACACAAGCCTGAGCTCTGTGGAAGTCACTATAATTCATCTCTCAGTGTCTACCTAATATGTCATTTATCTATCATTTATTATCTATCAGTTTATCCATCATTATATATCATCCATTTATCCATCCGACCATCCATCCATCCACCCATTCTTTCCCAATTCCCTTCCTGAACTGGAAAGTCCCTGCTTGATGGAGAGTCCAGAATCCAGAGAGCAGGCTGTTGGCCTTAGGAATGTCCATTCCTGGTGCTGAGGACAGCAGGAAGTCCAGGAATGTCTGTTCCTGGACTCGGTTTCCCTGTCCAGGGCCCCAGGCTTCCCCAGCTATGAGAGAGGACCTCATTCACTGAACTTCGTTTATGGATCCCTGGGGAGGTTTCTGGAGCCCTGGGGAGCCCAGACTTCCATGCACTTGTAGTGTAGAGTGACGGACATCTCCAAAGCTGGCCTGGCGAAGCCCCAAGGTCCACCTGTTCTCTACCCTGCAGCTCTGGTGAGAGGCCCCTGAGAACACTGCAGGAACCTTTCCCAGGCCCCAGGCTCTGGGTCGCCACTCAGGCCCACCTTCATCCTATGCCGATGCTCCATGAGTGGGTTTTATAGTTTGGGAGCACTGACCATTCCCGAGCCCCCCTGAGAACTCAGGAGAGGTTTGGGTCCAGGGGGGACATGTGTTCATTTTCTCTGTACACAATTTGAAACCAAATTTTGAGCTACAGCTTTCTTATTGATTCCCTTCTAGTTTTCTGAACAAATTCGTCTGTAATTTTTTATTTTTTTCTATTTATGGCTGACCCTTTTGGATTTATGAGGCCATGTGAGAGGAGTTATGTATTTTACATGCACACATTTGGCACGGTAATAAATCTCCCACATCGAAACCCTGCAGACCTGCCTCAAATTTGGTCATGTCCCTTCTGGTCACTATGGGGTGGGTGCTGATGGCTTAGCATGATGCCTGTGGCTGTGCTCACAGCTGGAACGAGGGCCTCCCGACATGACCTTGCCTGGGTGACAGCAGGCCACAGTGTCGCTGGAGTCGTCTCTCGGCCTGTGGCCCTGTGCCCCTGAAGGGAGGCTGGTCAAGGGGGACTAATGAGAATCCTACCACGCCTTATGTGAAAGCAGGGTCCAAGGGAGGCCAGGCTATAAAATGACTGGCTAGAGGAGAAGTGTGTTCACCGAGGTGGCAGACATTTTTAATCTCAGCCAACGTGATGTGCGCAGGGCCGTGGACTCAGGCGTTCAGATATATTGACCCAGCAAGACTTCAATATCAGGATTACTCCCCTCCAGGTCTCACCGTGCTCGGCTTGGCTCCGATCCCCGGTAACCTCTTGGGCCAATAAATCTTGATTCCTGTCTCCAGAGAAGTCATTATCTTTCATAGAAAATGATTATTTCTCAGTTAAACCCCACGTTTAATTTTCCTGTGATCTGTCTCTTTCAGCTTCCCCGCTTAACGGTCCCTCCTGCATAAAATACCCATGAACGGCCTTCAGCGCTTTAAATCCCAAGTCAGCAGACCAGCTTTACAAGTCGGTTTGATTCCTTACTCTGCGTGGCCATAATGGCCACTCTCATAAATATAAATGAAGGGTTGACGGCCCCTTCCAGAGTGGGGGTGGTGGCTGCACACACGCCCGAGGAGCACAGCAGTGTCCGTTTAGTTGGTGCCCACCTGTGCCTGGGGTCTGGCTCCCTGAGCACGCCAGCCTCCCACGTGGAGCTGTGTCCCTGCTGGTCCTTCGTCCAACCCGCCCACACTATGCCAGCCATCAACCGATCAAACACCAAACTGCTTCTCTGCATTTGTCCTCCACCTAGCCAGTCCTGTCCTTTGCCCCAAGCAAAGGGCCCTCCCTAATGCTCTGTTAGGTAGAAGTTAGTAATAGAAAATGCGGGAGGAGAAGGGGTAGGGCCTCTGTAGTGCCTACAGAAAAAGCTCATAACTAGCTTTGATTAAATGCCTTCAGCCACGCATCTGACTGACCAATAGTCTGGAGCAAAATAAGGATCTGAAGTCAACAGACCTCCACCCACCTTAGGAGGTCACGCCCTCCCACTAAATCAATAGGAAACTCCCTCACCCCACCCAGCAAACTACCGTGTTTCCCCCCAAATAAGACCAGGTCTTATATCAAGTTTTGCTCCAAAAGACACATTATGGCTTATGTTCAGGGGATGTCATCCTGAAAAATCATGCTAGGGATTGTTTTCCAGTGAGGTCTTATTTTCGGGGAAACACGGTATTAAGTCCTCTAGACTTGAGCTCTCCCCTTTTTTTTTTGTTTGCACCAGCTCTCTCTCTGGCCCTCCAGCACTCTTGCCCTCGCTCTCTCCCCCTTTCTCTCTCTCCCCTTCTCCCCCATGCTAGGCCCTGTTTTCTTCCCTGAGAAGGCATCACTACCAAACCCTGCTTGCATGCTTATCAGCTTGCTGACCTTTGATTCTTCACTGCATGGGCAAAAAGAACAGAGCCTCCCACGTAACAGCTCCATGAGCTCAGCTGGGGGCAGGCCTGCGGTGTTTACAAAACTTGATTGCAGGCTCTGGGACAGGATAAGATCTCTCTCTCTCTCTCTCTCTGCCTCTCTTTCGCTCATGCATGCACCCCCGGCCCTGCCTTGGGGCTCCCTGGGTGCACAGACCTCAACCAGTCTATCTTACCTTTTGAGCTCCAGACTCACAAAGCCAACCCGTGGCCTGACACCTCCCTCAGATGTTGGAAAGATCTCTCAAATTCAACAGGTCCAAAACAAGCTCTTGACTTGCACTCTCACGTCTAAACCTGCTCTCCTCTTGCCGGGTGATCCCTCCCCTGCCGTCTTTCATGTCAACCAAGGGCAACTTCATTCTGCAGTTGCTTAGGCCAAAACCCTGCAGGCAAACCCCTTTGTCTCACACCCTGGGTTTGACCCGCCATATGTCTTACCTTCAAAATATCCCCAAAGTCTAAGCCTTCTCACCAGCACCACCACCCATCCCTTGCCTGAGTGTCACCACCTCTAGGAGGGCTGCGATGGCCCTCACGGTTCTCCTGCTGGCCCTCCTGCACTTCCACCCAGCAGCCAGAACCACATCCAGCTCAAAACCCTCCGATGGCCCCCATCACATTCATTATCAAAGCCCAGCCTGGTCCTCCCAGGCTAGGGATGAGCTGCGTGACCTTGCCCTCAGCTGCTTCTCTAGTTCCCTCTCTTTCCCCTGGCTTGCTCTGCTCCAGCCACGCTGGCCTCTGGCTCCTCTTCCAATGTGCCCACCTCAGGGCCTTTGCACCTACAGTTCTCTGCGTGGGCTGCTCTCGTCTTTTCTTACTTCCTTCTTCCTCTCAGGTCATCTTCTCTGCAGGCTTCCCCACTCCCTGCCCCTGGCCTGTTTTACTGCTTTTTATAGCACTCCTCTCTGTTGTGACTGCTTGCTAGCTCCCTCGAGGGTTGTGAAAGCATTTGCCAGGCAGGTAGAAATACAGAAGGAAGACTTATTAAAGTAAGAGGAGGGTCAGCTGGGCAGTCTGCTGGAGACCACTGCATTGAGTCTTTGTTTCGTCCAAAGTTTTATATTTTCTAACCAGAATGTAAATTGCTTTGGCCTGTAGTGGAATTTTCTATTGGGTTCAGCTTTGTCCGTGGGTGCGTGGGGGGAGGTGTGGTTAAACTGGTTATTGAAACCTTTGCATATGTTATGTAAATTTAAGTTGGAGCCAGGAGTGGATCCCATATAGATGCAAAACCTTTTCCAAGTCACAGGGGCCGAACCAAACAGAACCACTGGAACTGGTCTGCAGAGTAAACGTATAGTAAACAGAGTCATTAAGATTTGGCAAAAAGGAGGCAGAGAATAGAAAGAAAAAGCTTTCAAAAAGTCCCAAGCTAAATTGTTCATTCGAATTGTACCAGAGATCCAAACCTCAGAATAGAAGATTTAGTGCCATTGTTACAATATTCTCCATCTTACTCACTTGTTTGCTTGTTTTGGGTCTCTCTCCTGGGATGCATACCCAGTGACCCTACTTTGTGCACAGGCTCAGCAGGGAGCAGAAACCCAGTAAATGTCAAGGAAGGAAGGCAGGAATAGTCAATGGGGAAGGGTGGGACACGGGGAGAGGGTGCAAACAAAATCTTACACAGAACCTCCCAATGTAAGGAGCAGAGAGAGATGGTTGCATCGGTATAAATATAGTTTACGTTCAAATCATATCACTTACTTATTTAAAAGAAAATCACCCATAAGAGCAAGGTGGCCCCAACATACGAATTTGAACTTCCAATCCAAATGGGTGACCACTGCTGACTCATATTTTCTCTGTGACCCACTTCCTTTTTTGTGTTGGTCAGTTCCAAGAAAATTTAGATATGCATAACAATTAGGAAATTAGGAATAGCAATTTAAAAGCCAGTCTCTCCTGTTGAATTAAGCAAAATGTCATATGAAGCTTTATTTCCCAGGTTTACGGAGAGATCAGCTCTGGTCAACTCCACAATTCGAAAATTTAGCACCCTAACGCATCCCAGTTTGTATGGATGTTTTGCTACATTTTCTAGGAGTTCAAAGTTCATGTTAAGATATCAAGGTCAGGGTGGCAGACCTCTGAAGCCCCAGGTAGGGTTGCCAGATAAAACATAGGACACCCAGTTACAGGTGAATTTCAGATAAACAGCGCGTCGTTTTTAAGTGTAAGTATGTCCCATATCTGATATGCAAATTTAACGGGATATACTTAGACTTAAAAACGACGCGCTGTTTATCTGAAATTCACCCGTAATTGGGCGTCCTGAATTTTCATTTGCTAAGTCTGCCGACTCTAGCTCAGGCTGGGGGGTGAGGGGGGGGGCCCCTACGGGGGAGGACTAGGCGGTGGGGGCGGGGCCTGCAGGGGCGAGTGAGAGGCGGGACCAGGGCCGGACCTCGGGGGCGGGACTGGAGGCGGGGCCGGGCGCGTGTGGGCGGGGCTGAAGGCGTGTCCCAGCACACAGAAGCTGGGTGGGGCGGGGACGGGGCGTGGAGAGGCGTCTGGGGGGAGGGGTCTGGGGTTCCGGGGCGGGGCTTGAGGCGAGAGCCGGCGCTCGGGGCGGGGCCGGGTGCTGCGGCTCACGTGACGGCGGTTGCTAGGGTGAAAGGTCAGGCGCCCCGCGGCACTCCCAACATGGCGGCGGCCGGGGCGGTGGCGGTGACACGCAGCCCGGGAGCCCCGGCAGGGACGGCGGCTCGAGCCCGGCGCCCGACCCCGGTGCGGCCCGCGCGGCTGCCCCCGCTGCTCGTGCTGCTGGCGGCGGCGGCGGGGCCGGGCGCGGGCGGCGCGGCGCGGCTGTACCGCGCGGGCGAGGACGCCGTGTGGGTGCTGGACAGCGGCAGCGTGCGCGGAGCCACGGCCAACAGCTCGGCGGCGTGGCTCGTGCAGTTCTACTCCTCGTGGTGCGGCCACTGCATCGGCTACGCGCCCACCTGGCGGGCCCTGGCCGGGGATGTGCGAGGTGAGGCGCGCCCCGTGCGAGCCCCGACTCTGGCCTGCCCGGCCTGGCCCTTGCAGCCCCTGGGATTCGCCCCTCTGGCTCGCGGCAGCCTCCCAGGCCCCTTTCCCCTGCCCTGCAGCGCACCCCGCTTCGGCCACTGCTGGCCTGCGCCCCGGGTCCCTCAGATGAGCCCTCCATGGGCTCCTTCCTGGGAAGTTGCTGTCTCAAGTCACAATGACAGGAACCCTTTCCACCAAGCCTCACTCCACAGTTGGGGACAGGGTAGCCCTCCCAGTGCCTCCCAGCTCTTCAAACACCTCGTCTGAACTCCCAAAAGCTTTATTAAGCCCCCCAAGCCTTTATTCCAGCTGTTTCCTGATACACACCCCGTCCTCAGTAATTCCATTTCAATGGCTAGAATCTCCGTTCTTTGAGGATCAAGCCCCTTCCCTCTAAATCCTTCATGGTTATCACCCTCTTCTGCTTGGGGTAGCTGGCCAGATGATGAACCCTCACCTTAGACGTCCAAATACTGTGGAGACGTCTGTAGAAGCAGAAAAAGACATTTCATTGGGAGGTTCCTTGTTCCTGGACACGCAGCCTTTGATAAATCTGTCATCCACCAAACTAGCAGTTATGTCCCCACACTGTATTGCTGTTTGCCACTGTAATCCCGCTGCAGTTGTTACTCCCTATGGTAGTTGCCTGCTCTGAATGGCAGAGCTGAGGCAGGAGGGAACATTTGTAGCATCCTTCTTGCAAGCTGGCCCAACTTTGAAATGGACCTAAAGTGGAGTGTAAATCGCCCTGAAGTAGGAGCTTGTCCCCAGCAAGAGTGAGGTTTGGCTGGACTCTAGCTGGTGTTGAGCTAACCTCTAATTAAGTATTTCTGTGGGTGAGAGGGTAACAAATTGCTGTTTCCTTCCTACCTCTGTTTTTAAGTCTTAACATCCAACCCTGTTGTGATTGTCTCCTATCTAAACTGATTCCCAAAGAAACTTGAAAGCAGTCTAACTAGGGGTTCTGGGCATAATTGTAAACGATTCTCTTTAGGATGCTTCTCGTCTTACCTCAGGGTGGTGGGCCTTTCCGTTCTACAGGGTTTGCTCTCTGAGGGTGTTTTCTTAAGTCCTGCATGTCCTGCCCTGGTCAGAAATGAGATCAGCGGCTAAGAAGTGGGCAGAGAACTCGTCCTCGTAGGTTTTTTTGCCTCAAGCCTTTGCTTAGAGAACAAACAAGCCCCTGAGTAATGCAGAGGACTTTCAGTTCTCAGTTGTCATTCGGTGGCGGTGGCGGCGGGTATGCATGCCGTTAAGGTGCAGGTAGTTCTGGTAAAGCATTTGTCACCTGTTTTGTGCATATTCTGATTTTTTCCGTGTAGTTTCTGAACTATAAAAGTCGTAAACCAGCTTGAAGCATTGCAAACTTCCATTGTGAAACCAGCACGTGAGGACCCTTGAGAATTGTCCCTGAAACTTGGAAGATTACTTCCACAAGTGAAGCCAGTCAAATCCATACCGAATGGTATGAGTAACTTAACTATTAGCCAAATAAGGTTATCTTAAAAGGGTTGGACATTGTCCAGGTCGAGGCCGGAAGATCAAGGCCTGAGACCGGATGGAGATGTGGCTAAAAGTGAAAGACAGCTGTGGCCCGAAGGACCCTTGAGGCAAGAGTAGGGTGAGAGGGAGGAGGGGTGCCATGCCAGCAGGGCTGCCCAAGCGCCCTCGGCACCAGGGAGTGTCCCACTTGGGGTCCCCAAAGGGAGGTCACCTGGGGACTTGTCAGAAGCGCACGCTGTCAGCCCCAGCCCAGTTGGGTCAGAAACTGGGCATGAGGCCCAACATCCTGTCAGCACAAGCCCCAAAGGTGGAGGGTCACTGTGCTCAGGGACACCTTGCAGGACACCTGCTAGAAATGGCCCATGGCCAGAGGTGATGGGAAACGTGGCGTGTGCCTCCCTCTCGTGGATGCCTACTGCACACGAGAGTTCCTCAGTTAAGGACTCTGTTAACGCTGATCCTTTGCTTCCCACGTGGTTGACCCCGGACCTTTTTGTGCCTTATTTCCCCAGACTCACCATGGCATGTGTTGGGAAGAACCACCCTCACCCTCACCTTGGAAGTCTGGGGCAGCCCCCCTAGCTCGGTGCCGTGCTCCCCACTGTGGGCCACCTCGCAGGGAAGAGGGTGCCTATACACTTGTGCTCCAGCCTGTTAAAAAACAAAATTCAGCCCCGTCCACTGGAGATGTAATTGGCTTTATTAAGCAATTCATGGATCGGGCAGCATGCTGTCTGGCAACTAGACGGGCGCTCCGAGGGGTTTTATAGGCAGAAAGAGGGTGGCACTGAGAAGCTAAGGTGGGTTATCTCAGGCCAGGACACCCTCTCTTAGGGGAAGGCGGGGGTCTGATCAGGCAGGTCACCTCACCAGTGCAGAGCAGGAAACTGCAGACTGGTTTGCAGTGGCACCCCTAGGAGAGGCTGAAGCTGCACTCGGGAGCTGGGCTGCCTCACTTCAGGTGTCGTGGCTCTAACACAGTGCTGCCGTTTGGTCCTTGGTTTTCTCTAACAAGTCCAAGTGCCAAGCTCACTCCATGGTCACACTTTGTACCCCATCAGTCACTTGGGAATTGGGCTGTCCAGTCAGCCCCCCAGGCCCTGCACACCTCGGACTGCAGAGTATCCAGCCAGCTTTCCCCATCTGCCGCCCTCCTTCCAGTCTCTACACCTGAGTGGCTTCTAGAAAGTGGGTAGTTATGATAACAAGCTCTGCTCCCTGGCTTGCAATGGGCGCAGGGGGGGTGGGCGGACATCGAGCTAGATGAGTACCTGCTCCCTCCCACGCCATTGCCTCGCCTCCTGACTGGCCTGTGCTTGCTCGGGAGCAGAAAGCCTGAATGGGGGGGTGGGGGGCTCCTCCCCAGCTGGGCAGGGACTCTGTCCACAGCATAGGTAGGTACCGTCATTTTCCTAGATTTGGAGTGAACTTTAATTTAGCTCTTCACTGACATTTCTCAGATTTTGAAGATAAATTTTTTTTTCGAGTAAGAAGGTGGCTTCACCAACAAAAGGTATACTGTTGGGTGTAGCCAAGTGTCACTCCAGTGTTTATGGTACTCTGGCTCGGGCCTGTCACTTTAGAGGAGTCTAACAAAGCCCTGCAGTGTTCCTGAAAGTCCTATCGCCAGAGCTGTGGTGGCAGCTCCCTTGGTCTGCCACCCCGTTGTGCTGGCAGTTGACACCTTGGCCTGGGGCAGCCCCTCCCCTGAGATATCGCTGAGATATCTCTGTAGAGACGTGGTCCCAGGGTTGCGGTGAGGCAGCGTAGGGGGAACCAGAGACCCACGACGCACACCTGGTCTTCCCCGTCCTGCAGGGGGGTTGGTGCGCTCAGGTTGAAGATGGTGTGTGTGCCATAGGCTGAGTGAGGCTTACCCACTGGGGGTCACAGCTGAGTGACAGGCTGGGGGACTCCAGTGCCCCAAGGGCCCACTCCCTGTGCCTTGCTGCTGCGTGGCGTCGGCTCTGGGTCTTGCCTCCCTCCGAGCTCTTCCCCACCTGGCCTGGACTTAATCTGTGGCTACAGGGCAGGCTTCTTGGAGGTGAACTAGAGTAGAGGACCTGGCGTTCCCCACGGGCCCACTGTCTTCACTGGAAGGAGGAACGGGGGCTGAGGGAGGATGGGTGCTAACGGTGGCGAGAGTGACGGGTTAGCACACGTGCAGGGTGCAGCCCGAAGGAGAGCCCCAGGAGGGCTGCCAGGAGCTGCCCTGGACTCTGGAAGGGGATATCAGAGGCAGGCAGGCGGCAGCGTCCTCCCGTGGTGGCCCAGACGCCTGTGAGACGCAGGCTCCACGATGGCTGCGGTATTCAGAGGCGCTCCACTGCTGGGGACATTGGAGGAAGCGAGCCACACATGCTGCTGGCCCTGCCTCAGCGCTGGAGTTGTGTGTGGACTTGTGCTTGTAGCTTGCCTTTCTCAGCAGTGTGACGTCTGAGCATTGAACCAACAAGGCACGGTTCGCACCTCTGCAGCCTGGAATGCCCGGCGGGGACTCTGGACAGCTCACGTTGGGCTGGGAGCCAGGGGTGGGGGGAGGCGGGCACGGACCACCGAGCCAGCTCCAGCTGAGGCTAAGAGAGCACTCTGGACTCCTCACGCCAGCTCTGGGTAGCGTCTGGATGACTTGTGCTGGCCTCTGCTCAGTAGCCTGTGGGCTTCATTTCTACCTGGGCCTAGATATTCTGAACTTGTGGCTTGAACTTGACCTAACCCAGAAAGACCTTTGTTCAGCCAGGAAGGGGCCTGCACCAGGAGAGACAGTGCACTGCCCTCCGGTGGCTGGAACGTGGGCATGGGAACCCCCACGTTGCCCTGAGTTTGCACGAGGATGGAGAAGCCATATTGGTGGGGGGTGCTCTGCCTGAAAAACAACTCTGCAGTTGCCTTCTTTTAAACTTGGGAGGCTAATTAATCTGCACCATCGTCGTTTTCTAGAACTAGTTGATGCTTGACCATAAATCAGACTTTCCTAGACTTTTCCGATAGAACTTGACAAGTCACAGTGAAAGGTTTAATTCTGTTAGGTTAAGTAGTGTGGTTATTTGACAAGTAAACTGGAAAGACATTTCAGTCTACTGTGTGCAGAAGCTTAATTATTGCACAAGTAGTTTTTAAGCCTGTGGTACTAAAAGTAGGTAGGACTGTGGGTGAGAGTGAGGAGTGGGGGTGCACAGGCCGCAGGGAGTGGCCGCCCCTGGCAGCAGTCTCCCAGCTGGTCCAGCCCCCCCCCCCCCACCCTTAGCTGGGGTGGCCCGAAGATGTCATGAAAGCTGGCAGTTTGCATTCAGTTCAGAGCGTCTCTCTCCTTTGTGTGCTGGGACCCGGACAGGTGGGAGAGGCAGCAGGAGGGGAGGGTCCGCGCTGAACGAGGCCGCTACCCCGGAGCAGACCATTGAAATGGTTTGTGTGCCTCATGTGGGTGACACAGGCTGTGTCCCCTTTGTGTTCCCTCAATGCCAGTCCATCTGCCGGAGCCTTGCAGTGACTGTAACCGAAATTCTCCCCTTGGCGCCTTCTTTCAAAGACAGACAAAGGCCTCGTGAGTGTCGCCCTGTGCCCTCCACCAGGACGGCAGCCGGTTCCCAGGGGACGTTGGCTGTGAGTGGGGCTCTGCCAACGGACTTGTTGATTCTCAGGAATCCTGAGGAGGCAGGTGGGGCGTGGGCTCAGCACTGTCCTTTCCCACCACTGCCCCAGCAAGCTCCCTGCGGGAGCAGGATGTGGTGTCTGCTTGGTAATTCATGGGGCCTGTACCTGGGCGTCCCCTGCACCGAGCACTGTGGTAGGTGCAAGAAACGGTGACGGATGGAAGGGCTCTGCCCAGTGGAGCCTGTGCTTCAGGGGAGGACCAGGCAGTGAACAGAAAAACACAATGAATCGGCTGGTTGCAGGTGATAATGCGGGGAAATGCACAGGATGCTGGGTTGGCATGTGGCAGCGGGGGAAGGACTCAGAGGGGCAGGGCGGTGAGGCCCAAAGGGGAGGTGGGGCAGCTGCGTGGAGGGGAGGGGCCGCCGTGGAGGGGAGGGGCCAGCACGCTGTCCATGCCGTGTCCAGAGGGCTGGGAAGGGGCCGGGGTGGGGAAGTAGGGCAGCTGCGATGGGGCCAGCAGCCGTGGAAGCTGGCAGCCCCGGCTCTGGGCTGCTACCTCGTGTCCTTACCCTTGAGCCACAGGACAGATGAGCGGCTTTAAGCAGGGGTCCAGGGACCTGGTGTCTGCTCCCTGGAGAACCGAGGGCCGGAGACCAGCAGGGCCACTGTTGGGACGCTGTGAGAGACTTCGGTGCCCACGCCACTTTGGTCGGCATCAGGCGCTCTGTGGCCCAGCGGCCGCTCCTGGCCACGGCCCGTGTCGCGCAGCCCCGAGCAGGTCCGCCAGCAGACGGTACGGGAACACCCGTGGCCCTGGTCGTGGTGCATGAGTCGGGCCTCGGGCTTTCCAGCATTAGGCGCTGACGCTGGCATAGGAGCCCTCCCACTGCAAGTCTGCCGGTGTCCCATGTGTCGGAGGTGTCAGGAAGAATTAGGCCAGTGCAGGTTTTTCTTGAATACCCTGCAGCCAGACTGTTGTTTTCTAAGGGACCCCAGCTCTTTCTACCATTGCGGTGGAAATAAGCAGCTGGTTGCACACTGGAGAGAAGGTTTTCCTTTCTCCTTTTCATTTTTGTGCCATCAGCTGTTGTACCCATTTTCAAAGGGCAGAGTCCACCTTCTGGGTGCTGGGGACGTGGGCGGCGCTTTAGAGGCTGAAGACCCACCGTGGTGGCTGCAGTCCGCGTGGACCCCACTTTCCCTGCATAAGGGGTCTGCAGCCGGTCACCCCCTCCTCAGTGGGCAGGCAGCCGGTGCCTCTGGGCTGGGGCCCCAGGGAGGAGAGCCGGCTCCCCACTTCCGGGGGACGGGGTGTGGGGCAGGCGGAGGACCCAGGATCCTCTTTTGGTTCTGTCTCTTGCTGGCGACCTGGGGTGGCAAGTGGGTGGGTGAGGCATACCGTCCGGGCTGTGGTGGGGTGTGGGGCAGAGGGCATCCTCCACCCCCGCCCTCACCCTGGGGACTTGGGACAGGGGACAAGCTTACTCTTCTGCCAGTGATCCGTGCTCAGTCCCCCAAGATCTCTGAGGCCAGAGCGTGGTGGTTACAGTGTTACATTAGGGAACGGCTGTGGGTGCGGGTGGCGTAAGGATCTGTGTCCCCAGAGCCAGGGGACCCGCCCTGGACAGGCGCCGTCTTGGCCTCACTGCCCCATGCCAGAGCCCTGAGGAATGCTGGACCCTGAGAAGGAAGCCACTCTGCAGTGTCTGCGGCCCCTGTGACCCAACGCTGCTTGTCACGATGATGCTGTCATTCAGTCATCGCCCACAGTTGTTCCTGAGGCCCTGAGTGGGCCAGGGGCTGCCGTGGAACTGGGACCAAGGGACGGAAGCCCTCCTGCGATCGGCAGCCTCACAGGGACTGGCTCAGCCCACGTGCTGTGCCGCTGTCTCCGTCCTCTCGCCTGCCTCTGGGCCTCTGGTCTGTGCTCACTGTCCAGGGGGACAGCAGCCCCCGGGGGCCCCGTGAGCGTGGTGTGCCCTGCTGCTCTGCCAGCCAGAGCCTCTGTGAGGCGCACTCAGAGGGCGCTCTAGCAGCGGCCACGGCTGCTCGCCCATCAGGAGGTACGTGTTACCTGGGCTCTCCGTTTTCAGGGGGGCAGCTGAGCCACGGAGACCTGAGAAGCCGCCCAGTCTCAGAACCCGGTCAGTGGCAGAGCAGCGTGTGGGCTGGACGCTGCCTCCAGACTGCTGTCCTTACGTCGTCTGGCACTGCCTGCCATCCGTCTGCTGTGTAAATGGGCCTGCTGGTGCTGGGACGGGACAGGCCACTCCGTGGGGACGACGCAGACCAGCAGTCATGAAAGCCGGCAGAGGAAGCTGCGTTTAGACAGACCCAGAGGCAAGGAGAGTGAGCTCCGAAAGGCGCAAAGGCCTACGGACTCCAGGACGTGGCCTAATAAGACACTGGAGGGACGTGCAGTGTGGCTGGAGGACCAGAAGGGCTGGGGGCTCGTCTGGACTGTGTGGCTGTGGCTGGTTGAGACCATGGGGAGCCATTGGGTCCCTGCAGGATGCTGTTGCCCGTCCAGTGAAGGATGGCGGGTGCACGCCGACCCCCCCACCCCCACCCAGGGCTGCCAAGGGTGGTGTGTGCGGGGGCCCACCCCAGCAACGCCCATCTCAGCCAGACTCACCTGCCGGGACTCTCGTTTTCCCCCCAAGAATGTCCTGTCAGGCCGACATTCCACTGCAATGTGATGGTCGTGCTGAGCTGGGAAAGTGTGAGGGGCTAGATGAACCCGGGCCCCTGAAGGGAGACCAGTTAGAAAAGTGTCGTGAGTGCAGCAAGGAGGCGAGGGGGTCGCCCACCTGGCAGTGTCTCCCCACCCCTTACCATCTAAGAGGATGGCACAGCCCCAGGGCAGGGCAGGGCAGGGCAGGGCAGGGAGGCAGCGGGCCGGGGCCCCCCTCCCGTGTCGTGTGGTGTGTCGGTCGCGTGGATCTGAAGTGCTGCTGTGAGTGGGAGAGAACTCTGCGTGCGCTCATCCGTCCCTTGGACACTGGCTGCGCCCTGCTGGCCAGGAAGGGACCCCTGCAGTGCCAAGGAGTGTGTCTGCCCATGATCTAGTGGAGAGAAGTATAAAAGGTGTGGGGGGGCCAAGGACAATTTATTCCTCCAAAGAATTGATTTTCTACATAGTTAAGAAGGCAGGATGTCATGCAGAGGCTTTAGAAAGCCGCTGTTGGAAGAAACGGTTGATTGTAAGTTTGGGGAACTTACCTTTGCTTCGGAAGTGGACAAGTGCATGGGGTTTGAAGAGGGAGTGTCTTCATCTGGAGGTAGTAGGGTGAGGGGAGGGGAACATTCTGGTAAGGCCTCACTGGCAGGCCTGTTACCTTCATTTGTGCTGTGGGCTGCGATGGTGGGCGACGGACAGGCTGCGGAACCTGGAAATTCAGGGGGCAGGAGTCAGTCAGCGGTGGGTTGGGTGGAGGTTGGAAAGCCCCGGCTGCCTGGAAGTACAGACGTACCCTGTGTGTGTGGAGAGCCGGGCGGGGTATGTGACGGGGACGATGTCGTCAGAGCTGGCTTGAGGGTCAGGTAGTCGCAGTGCAGGGGTGCGGGAGCGGGGGCAGCTGCGAAGTTGAGCAGGGGCATGGGGACCACCTGTTCTGGTGGCTTGGGCACACGGGACGGGGTGGGGGGGGGCGCGACTCACCTGGCCGGGGAGTGGCCCGGGCTCCTGCCTTCCGGGTTTGAAGGTGTTTACCACAGGGCTGACAGCCATCCCTACCAGGTACGTGCTGCATTAGGCTCAGGACAGTTATTAAAGCGGTTGTCACCACCTTGGCCGGGGTCAGACCTTGTGGGCAGCATTTCCCCCCAGCCTAGTTACCCTGGGAACTCCAGGGAGGCAGAATCAGAAAGAGAACAAGTGGGCAGCTGCACCCATGCGTGATGCACGGTCCCCACAAGCACCCAGCGACGAGAGTGTCTTTACATTTGTTTTTATAAGTAATATACACTTAGTAAGAAAAACCTGGAAAACCAAATGTAGGGCCAAGTCCCACCGTGAAAAGCAAATGGTGGTGAATATCCGTGAGTGTCTGGCGCCTCTCTGACATTTCCCTGTGCTCATGCGGTGTGCACGATGTCAGCTCTCGGAGCCGTTTCTCGTTTTCTTACACACTTTATGGGCAGTAGGGCGCTTTTTTTTTTTTAATCGTGAAATGGAAGTGTGTCATGGAAATTCCCAATAAACAGTGAAGCTCTGTTGCAAGCCCGGAGAGAGATGGCAAATATGGGGTATTGTGCAAGGTGAGTGGGGTGAGCGGCGAAGATGACAGGCTCAGAATGGGGTCCCGCAGCCCAGTGCCGGGGCCCGTCCGGGAGACGGTGCTGCTGGGCCGCTGCCTGCCGTCCACCTGCTCGGCAGCTGTGCCAGGTGCTTCACTGTCTGGATGAGAGTATTAACTGTTCTTCCTCAGGCCTATGTAATTTGAGACTCCCGAAAGATGTGACCTGTGATTCTGGAGAGTCTGTGACATTTTTTTTCCATCCACTGAAAATGGCCTTGGGATGTGAACTGGTTCCCGGAGGCTCGTGTGGAACAGTGTTCGGTCATTGATGGTGAAAGGCGTAGCTTTGTTGGTGTTACTTGAGCCTTTGCATTGTATGAATGTTGGCTAACTTCTTAGAATTACAGAGGAAAAGGCGTGTACGGTTAATCACAAGTGGTGTCTGAGGTGGGAAGTTGCTGTTCGTGTTTGTGTCGCGTCCAGTGATGGTCGTGTTTTCTCTCTCCGGCCGGGCATGTTTTTAATACAACCTCTGGAGTTTTGGGTCATAGCAGAACTCAGAGAAAACTCTTTTTACCTGATTTTTAACCAAAGTCCTGTTGAGATCAGTGTGTGGTGTCAGAACAGGGGCGGTGAGGAGCCTCACCACCTCAGTGACAACCAGTTGTCACTGCAGGAGAGGGGGGCGGGACTCACCTGGCGGGGAGTGGCTTGTCCCCCTCCGAGGGCCCGAGCCCAGTGTGTGTGCCCTGCTGCTGTGTCTGCAGAGGCCACCCAGCTCACTTACATGTCCTGCTTCCTTAGGCCTCGCGCCAATCAGTGTGAACGTCCTAGAGAAAGGGAACACACCTTTTAAAGAGAAAACCTCATTAGTTGCCTTCGGAGGATATTGGGGACCGTTCCTTTGAAACTGGTGACTAAAGCGACGAGCCCGCCCCCCACCCCCACCCCACACCTCGGGGTCACCATGAGCATAGGTTCCTCAGACCAGAAGCTTCCTGCCCCTAAGTAAGGCTGGGAGGAGTGAGACGCCACCACCTGGCTGCAGCCCCGGGAGTTAATGGGGTCAGGGGGTGCTCAGTAAGAAGGGCGGCAGCCAAGGGCCCCCCACCTCCTGGTGGAAGCCTGCTACACCGCCTGGGAGGTCATCTCCCGAAAGAATTGGGTGCACGTCTCTATCTCGGGGCACAAGCTTATAGAAAGTCCAGGGCTGCGCAGTCTGCAAAACCCCGCCGGTGGCAGACCGCAGAGAGAGGACCTGTGTCCTGCAGCGAGCACTGCGGGGCTTGGGGACAGGAGACGGCAGACACGTCCTCCAGGCCTGTGATGGGCCTGGGGGCTGGGCTGGGGGCCGCCCGGCCACTGACGGTCTCGGCCCTGCTTCCCAGACTGGGCCGCCGCCATCCGTGTGGCTGCGCTGGACTGCGCGGAGGAGGAGAATCACGAGGTGTGCAGCGCCTACGACGTCCACTTCTACCCCAGCTTCCGGGTGAGTCCCTCCGCCCGCCCCGCGCCCCCAGCCCAATCCCTCCTTCTTAGCCTTTGGGACAGGCTTCTTGAAACTCAGTGGGAGTTTGTTTGCAGAGGGTCACCTCTTTTGTTCCGCCCTGTTGGGTGGGACGCGCACGGTACACACACAGCCCACCCTCCCCCAGGTGAACCGTGAAGTGAGGTCTGCGCCCCTTGCCCAGTGGGTGGGGATGGTGGGTTCTGCTGTTGGAGTCCGGGTCTGAGGCCTCCGTGCCCAGCGCACCGCTCGCGACGCATGTGGCCCTGTGAGGCAGGGTCCCCGGTGCACCTGTCCCCGGCCGGCAGACAGGTTCGTCCCCGTTCCTTCCACTAGGGGGCGGAGGGTAAGCTGGAATCTGGAAGGTGCAGAACCACGTAGTTGGTTAGTGTGCTTGTGCTCGGTCACACGCCTGCGTGGGAGGCGTCACCATATTACATCTGCGAAAGCTTCGCGCCCCCCTTTCCCCCCCCACGCAGCCCCCCACACAGCCGTGCAGTCCTGTGCTCTGTGCCGCATGGCGCCGGTGTTGTTCCTCCCCACTCTGCTCACTGAGCCGGGTGCAGACTTGCGTAGCGACAGCTGCCCTGTGGGTCTGTCGCCCGCACGGACCGCGCACACTGGCCTGCCTGCTGTCCCCTCCCTTGAGCCCCACATTACTTGTCCTCTTACTTTCTCGTCCGAGGGTTTGGTGGCGGCCGATGCACTCCCGTTTGCTGTCTGCCTTATGCACAGGCTGTTGTGCTGCATGGAAGCTTCGGGTCTTCTCTCTCACGTAATGGGACGTTGCTGGCAGTCACCTCACCGTGTGGCGGTGCCCGGTTTGCTGTCCCCTCTGTTGTTGGTGCTGGCTATTCAGGCTTCCGCTGCTGTGAACACGCCCATGCGTGTCCCCTGCTGTACGTGACAAGAGTCCCTCTGGGCACAGGCCTCGGAACGCAGGCGCTGGGCCAGGGGTACATGGACACATTCCCAGCGACCCTGTCTTCCATGTTTGTGGGCCCTGTGTCACCCCATCTGTGCCACGCCTGGTCCTGTCATTTGCCCATTTCCTTTGGATTGTTTATCGTTTCTTATTGATTCACAGACGTCCTTTGTATACTCACAGTGGTAAGCTGCTTCCAGCTTTGAGTACCTCACCCTGTTTGTAGCTGCCTTTAATATGTCTTTTCATGAAGAAGGTTTTTAATGTTAAGATAATCCTTTCTTCTGTTCAGAGATACCAGGTCCTGTGTGTCATCCTGCCCGGAAATCCTGTGTTGTTAGAATGAAACGGTTAGACTACATACTTAACACCAGGGGCAGAGAAGGCACCGTCTTTATGGTTCTGGCCCTGTGAGTCTGGCCGTAAACACAGTATACACAGAGACGGGGAACCACGTGGTTCCTCACTAAGTCACGGAAACTTCCTGGAGGAAATTGACTAGCGCTGTGTCTTCAAGATGATGGTCATTTTGTTGCTGAAGATTAAACATTGACACAGACACCAGGCAAGGCTGTTTCTTATTTGTTCTGTGTTTTTCCTCTTAGTATTTTAAAGCATTTACAAAGGACTTTACAACTGGAGAAAATTTTAAAGGTAAGGATATAAGCAATATATCTTACTGTCTTAGATTAACCTCACAACCCATCAAAGTGAAAATGGCTTCAGGAGGCTAGAAAGCTCAGTGACAGGGCTGTCCCCGCACCCTCACCTCCACACATGGGCACCAGCCCATCCTGCCTGCCTGCCTTTAAGGGCACAGTCAGTCAGGCTCAGCGGGAACTTTTTATTTCATGCTCTGCCTTCCTTGGCAGTCATAGTGGTGACATTTCTTTTTTAAAGTAAACTTTTTTGTTGGAAAAAATATTAGAGAAGTACACAACCGCTGCATTTTTATGAATGAGCCTGCCTGGTAGACCAGACCAAGCTCTGGAATGGGACCAGTCAGCCCCCAGGTAACAGTGTTCCACACCAGGGGCCGTCATCCTGCCTGGTTCTGAACCTGGTGCGGGGGCATCGCAGCGCTCTGGCCTCTGTCTCCACGGCATGTGTGTGAGGTCATCCGTTGCCCATTTGCTCCCACACTCGCCACCGTGTGGTCTCCTGCTGTGTGACCCACTGCTGTCTGCACTGCACACCGGACGGGATCAGCGCCCCCCGCTGGGGTCCTGGGCGGGGTGGGCGCTCGGCAGACAGCGCGGTGATGGGGTGCCTCCCACAGGGCCCGACAGAGAGCTGCAGACCATGAGACACGCCATGATCGACTTCCTGCAGAACCACACGGATGGGAACAGGCCTCCTGCCTGCCCCGCCTTGGACCCCATTCGGTGTGTAGTTCTGTGACAACGTGGAATTTAATTTCGTAAAATATAGATGTGCATTAAGTGGCATGGGTGCTGGCATGTGATGGCCAGCTCACTGTTCTTGAAAGCACTAAAAGCCTCTCTTTTTTTTCTCTTAAAAGGCCCAGTGACGTCCTTTCTCTCATTGACAACCGTGATGGCCATTATGTAGCTATTTTATTTGAGAGCAACAGCTCGTATGTTGGACGTGAGGTACCATGTCAGCGTCTCCTCCAGTCCTGCCACGTGCCAGGGTTCAGTGTGGGCCCAGGAGTACATTGCTGGGCAGTGGGAGCTGCTGGTTTACAGAGAAGACTGCTGGGGGAAGGGGGATGGCTCCGGGCGCAGAGCAGGGCCAGGCCCACGCCGGTGGACTCGGCCTGTGTGGGCTGGGGGTTCACAGGAGACCCACCTGGCTCCGGGGGTCACTCTTCACTCCCTGTTTCATCGTGAGACTTTGCGCTCCTGTCTTCTCCCATGTGAGGGTCTGAAGCCTGTGCCATTGGCAAAGTCTCAGTAAGATCCAGAGACCGATACCAGGACAGCTGATAGGGACCCCTACCCTGTTTCCCCGAAAATAAGACCTAGCCGGACAATCAGCTGTAATGTGTCTTTTGGAACAAAAATTAATATAAGACCCGGTCTTATTTTATTATAAGACAGGGTCTTTAATGTGATATGATATGATTAATATAATATAATATATAATATAATAACATGGGTCGTATATTAATTTTTGCTCCAAAAGTCTCCTTAGAGCTGATTGTCCACTGGGTCTTACTTTCAGAGAAACGGTAGGGATGGAGGAAATGCCCGGCTGTCGGTGTTGAGCTGTCCTCTTTCGCGGGCCTCCCTACTCGTTATCTGTGAGCTCTGGGAACGAAGGTGGAGACATGGGCTCCGGGGGCGTTTTTGTGAGTGCGGCTGGGGCAGGAGGCTGCAGAGGGCAGCGACCTGACCACCACGTGCCTCCGAATGTGGTGGTGCCATCATGCCGCCTTCTCTGTGGGAAGGACTCCGCGTTCTCATATGACCCCGTTCCCCACTGTCCCAGGCTCCCTGTCTCACTTGTGCTCTTGAGTGACATCCTGCGCCACCCCCATGCACACCGACCTGAGTGGGGACTGACACGGCTCAGTCAGCAGTTGCCCTGTTCAGGACACAGCTGGTCCTGCCACTCTCTCCCAGAAGTCAGCAGCCGGCTGGGTGGGTGGTGTACGGGCTGCCTCTCACACGCTCTGACTCCCAAGACGCCCCTCCTGTGGTCACCTGGCTCCGTGACCCCATCCCTGCACCCTCAGCCTAGTGGGACCGGTCAGGGGCAGGTCCTGAGGGAAGGAGCAGCCAGTGCAGAGCCTGCTGACACTCCAGCCGGCTGACCAGAGCCACGTTGCTGTCCCTGGTGGCCTCCCAGACACGGGCCATGTTGCGGGTACACGGCCGCGTGCGCCAGGGGAAGCTTAGCAGTGCAGCCCCTATGTCCCCGTGGTAGTGTGTCCTTGTACGATGAACGTCAGTTTGTGGAGGATGTGTGTTCTGGCTTAGACAGTGCAGTGCAAGTTCACGGACGAGCATTTTCGTGGTTAGTCTGTAGGACTGCCGGATGAGACTGGTTTGTGCCCATGGCGTGCGTCTGGGGCAGTTACCTTAGAGTGCAGTCAAAATAAGGTGTAAGTAACAGGCTGGTTATGGAGGAAAATACAGATTTATTCCAAATGATGTTTCCAATTCCTGTAGCAGGCCACACCTGTCAGTGTGACACTTCTGAGGACACCGCCATCCACAGGGCAGGTGACGCATCTCTCCTTATCCAGGTGATTTTGGACCTGATTCCATATGAAAACATCGCCGTGAAGAGAGCGCTGGCTGCAGACGGAGCCGTTCTGGAGAAACTTGGTGTCTCTTCCGTCCCTTCATGTTACTTGATTTACCCCAATGGGTCACACGGGTTAACCAACATGTAAGCACAGTTTGGCCAAAGGACTGTTTGTGATGCCTGGTGGGTCCGGGGGGGGGGAGTGCACTGGGGCCAGGTGTGGTCCGTGTCTGTCGGGGACAAGGCACCCCTCCCTTGCTCCACAGTGAGTGGTGGGCGTGGATGGGCGCCCGGCTCTAGAGCCCTCACGTCCGCGCTCTGTGCTGGGTGCCTGGATGTCCGTAAGGTCACCTCGATTGAATAAAGGTTGGGAAAAGTAGTGCATGATGGCTACATCTTGTCCTGAAGCCTGTGTCTGCTGCGTCCCAGCCATCTTAGCAGTGGGGAAGGCCCGCTGCTGGCCTGGAGACCCCAGGCTGATTTAGCCTGCGTTTACTCAGCAGTTCTTAGCAGGTCACCATGTGCCGGGGCCACAGCAGTGAGAAGACAGGACACGTTTCCTCCTTCACAGGCCTTCTATTTCAGCTTCTGGAAAGTTTAATGGGGGCACCAACGGCGCCCTCCCCAGAAGCCTCAAATATGCCAGTTCCTTAGGTGTATTTCTGGTCTTAACAAAGAAATCGGAATTCAGGGTAAGCAAGGTATCTGTGGAGTTGGGCCGTCTTGTATCACACTCTGTGATCCGACTTGTTAGGACGCTGTAAGCACCTGGGCCAGCACACCTGGGGCCCCGGCCCTGCAGCAGAGGGCGCTGCTGCCTGTGACAGCTTCCCTTAACACTGCCATTTGGTTGCTCAAAGAAAAATGCTCATTTTATATTAAAAGCGTGAGCTGTGCAATTGAACATAAAGCAACGTTGATATTTTTGCCTGGACGCTTTTGATGACCCCTGAGGTACGTTGGAAGTGCTCGGTAACGGCCTCCACATGTCCTCACTCAGGCCGCACGGCAGCGCACAGGGGAGCTGACCGAGCCCATTGGGCGGGGCCAGGACACCCCTTCTCCCAGCTCTGATTTCCAGAGTTCCCACCCAGAGCTGGCAGACTGGGCAAAGGCTCTTAGGGTTGTTGAAAACCACAGTTTGAATAAAGTTGATGTTGGCAGATGCTCAGCCAGCCTTACAAACCAACTTGCTGTCCCCATGTCCCCACTGAACAAGAATGATTGTAGCACTTATTACAGCCAGAGCTGGGTGCTGTGTGGGTCTGTCTGATCTCCGGAGGGGCCAGCTCCTGAGGCCGGCTTCTGCCCCCCCCGCCCCCCACAGCACCTGTAGTAATGGGTGACAGGTACCTGGGTGACTCAGGACGTGGTTTGGATCCTGCAGAGCTGGAGTGGGTCCCTTGGAGCGGACGGCTCAGCCCATGCCCTTCCCACCCCTTTCTCGCAGCGCGAAGCCTCTCCGATCGTTTTTTTCCTCTTATTTGAAATCGTTGCCGGATGTGAGGAAAAAATCACTTCCGTTGCCTGTGAAGCCAAACGAAGAAGAAAACTCTGAAGTTGTGTGGAGAGAGTTTGACAGGCAAGTGTTCCTGTGGACATGAGCTGCCCGGAGAGCGGCCGCGTGTTCGTGTGGCCGCGTGGAAGGCTTGGCTCACTGCAGGGTCGGCTCCAGTGACAGACCCACTATTGGCCGTGGAGGAAATACCCATGTTGTCCTCGTGAGGAGGGGTGCCTCTGGGTAGGAGCAAGAAAGGGGGGATTTACGTAAAAGGTGGTTTTCACGTGACTGACGTTTAATCACAGGTCCAGGCTGTACACGGCAGACCTGGAGTCGGGGCTGCATTACCTGCTGAGGGTGGAGCTGGCTGCTCACAGGTCCCTCGCTGGCGCCGAGCTGAGAGCCCTCAAGGATTTCATCACCGTAGTAGCCAAGGTGTGCGGGGTGTCTGCTCCGGGCGAGGGCGAGGGCTCGGCCTGTGGAGACGGTGCTCAGGGCCCTGGGCTCCCTGACTTGGGAGGGAGGGAAGCTGACCTAAGCTAGATGGTGCCCAGCGTGTGCCTGACCTGCCTGGGCACTGGGAACATGGCGCACAGAGCAAGCCGAGAGGGCACTGAGCGGAGGGGGCCGGGATGGGCCCAGGGCACAGGGGAGAGTGGCTGGAAACAGGCGCTGCCACCAGCAGGAGGAGAAAGGCGGGGGGGCAGTCGGAGGGGGAGGAGTGGTGGCCGCCATCGTCCCCGGGGTCTGGTGTGTGGGATGGGACCTGTGGTGGGCTGGCTGGCACCCCACCTTTAGTAGTCGGGGAGTGGGTGGGTGGCTCGTGTGTTAGCTAAAGTCTAGTTCCTGCCAAGAACTCTCAGCTCCAGGGCTGGAACCCATGGCTCCTTTATGTTTAAAGGAACACTGAGTCGCCTGTATGTTTCGAATGAATAAAGGAAACTTGTTTGGACAGGTTTTGACACCCCTGTGCCGTTCACAGTTCAGAAATCTGCAGCTGTCCTCATTTCCTTAAGAAAGTGCCCTGCTGGTCTGTGTCACGTGACACTTGCCTGCCCGGGCTGTTAGATGAGAACGTGCCCCACCAGCTTGCCTCGTTCACCCTCGTTTCAGAAAGGCGTGAGCCCAGGTGGCCCTGCCTCATCTTCGTCATCTTCCTAAAGTTTACTTATGCTTTAAATTAAATACTGGTGAATTGGTAGTGGTCTTGGGAAAGCTACGTAGAAGAAACACTTTACGGAGTTGGCGGTGGTGTTTCTGTGCTGTGTCCGCATCGTTGGCAGGAAGGTTTAGTCTGCAAGGTTTAGTCCAGGTTTTAAGAGCTCTGGGCAGCCTTCATTCTGCACACCCTCAGCGGTGACCTCCGCTCGCAGTCCCACAGTGCTCTGGGGTCCCTGGTGGCTCAGCCTGAGGACGGGCATTCGTGAGCCTAGAAACCCCAGTGGCACCCGTGACTTTCCCAGTGGTCACTCCAGCCACGACATGGGGAAGAGGCGGAGGGAGTATGCAAGTACCAGGCGGATTAGCGTCAGTTATCAGGAGGGGGGAGCACAGAGCCCTTGACACGAACGTGGCACACAGAAGGTCATTGTGAAGGGCATTCTGAAGGGGCTGGCTGGTTGAGGGCACAGCAGGTGCGCTGGAAGAAGGGGTTGGCCAGAGCCCCCCTGCCTGCACCTCAGGTCCTCTCTGTGTCCCAGAGGAACTGTAGTTCCTAGAATGACCCCCACCCCAGTTCTGGGTTAAAGCTGTGGGTTGATTGGAGACATTTCCCGCAGTCCAAGTGGGGCAGGCGCATGTTCTCTCCTCTGTGTGGGGCACTTTTCTTGGCCAGTTTCTAAGTGAGGGTCCTTTCTCGCTCAGCTGTTCCCCGGGCGGCCGCCGGTCAGGAAGCTGTTGGAGATGCTGCAAGAGTGGCTGGCCAGCCTGCCCCTGGAGAGGATCCCCTACAATGCCGTCCTTGACCTGGTCAACAACAAAATGCGGGTGAGCCCAGGGCCGGGGGACCCGGACTCGGCAGGTGGGGAGCAGCAAGCTGACCTGCACGTGGCCTGACATCGTGCAAACACCTTCAGGCCCGTTTCCCTCTACTGTCCCTGTTTCCATGACGACCTGTGTCCACTCCCACGTGTGTCTGATGCTGTCAGCCTGTACCGAGTCCCCAGTTTAAGGGCAGTCCACCAGAAACGTGTGATGCGCCTGCGCAGGAAGGAGTGGTTGCTCAAGCAGCAATGCGCCAGGCTTTTCAAAATTTAGATTTTAAGTAAACTCATCTCAGTTTTACACCTGAAAACGAATGAAAGTGACATGTTCCAGAAGGAGTGTGGAAGCCCCAGCTGGAGCTGCCGCTCCAGCCGTGAGGGTCCCGGAGTCCCTGCTTCTGCCCGAAAACATCACACGGAGCAAACCCAGCATGGGCCACGTCAGGACGGTGCGTGGTCGGCATGTGCCCACAGGTTTCATAAGTGTCCCCATGTTCCCACCACCCAGTTGGATAGAGGACATTCACCGACTTTTTAATTCTAGCAATTTAATTCTCTCTTCCTCTTTCTTTTCTCCCCAGATTTCTGGAATCTTCCTTCCTAACCATATAAAGTGGGTGGGATGTCAAGGAAGCCGACCGGAGCTGAGGGGTTACACATGTTCTCTCTGGAAACTGTTCCACACTTTGACCGTTGAAGCCGGAACCCACCCAAAAGCGCTGGATGACACAGGTAAAGTGTCCCTGTGCGGCCACCTGATGTGTTTCCCATCATGGCGCCTGCAGGTGCGTCTGAAGCTCAGCAGAGGGTGGTTTTGCGTATATCAAGCAGTGTCATTGACTGCCCAGTGGCTGCTGCGGGAGCCTGAGTTCCCAGCTTCTGAACTTGCAGTTGCAGGCACGTGTGTGGCAGGAGCTATCTGTTGCAGGGAGGCCTGAAAACACGCTGGCCAGGAGACAGTCAGAATAAGTGAACATATGAGGAAAGGTGTATGTTTGATCTCTCACTACATAACATGATTCTAAACTTTGCAGCTTAAAACAGCACACACTTACCATTTCACAGTGTCTGTGGGTCAGGGGTCCGATGTGGCCTAACCGAGTCCTGTCTCAGTCAGTGTCGGCCAGGGAAGGGCGTCACCTGAAGGCTCGATGGGGAGAGCCCCGCCCGTGCTCACTCTCGCTGGTGGCAGGAGGCCGGCCCTGGCCGGTTCCTCACCACGTGTCTTCTCCGTGGGCAGCTCCCGTCACAGCAGCTGGCTCTGTCAGAGCACCACTGAGGGCGCCCTCCTTGGTGTGACATCCCGAACGTATTCTGGTCGTGAGAAGGGAGCCATTGGCCCTGCCTGCCCGCAGGGGTGGGGTGACATCGATTGAGGGTGGGAGGGGGGCCGTGGTGCCGTCTGACAGGCTGCCCTCCTCAGGAGGTTAAACCTGCAAAGCTTTGGGTGGGTTTCCTAATCTCGGTCATCAGGAAACAGCTCAGTCAGAACCATCATGTTTTACATCCCCACACGATGCCAACACTGCTGGGTTTGCCCGCTTTGGACTTTGCGGGTGTATCGCCCAGTGTCGGCAGGCCCCCGGCGGGCTCGGGGTGCTTGCTTGTCTTTCAGGTGCTGTTTTCCTAATCATTTAGGTGCTCTGATGTTTATGTTAAGTCAAAAGTGGAGTCTTTTGACTCACACAGTCCAGCGTTCTTCCCAGTAAAATTGTAAAACTCTTTTAGTTATCTTTTGCTGTGTAACAAACTAGCCCAAAGTGCGGTGGCTTAAAACAACCACCGCTGTATTTGGTCACGGTTCCGTGGCCTCAGTTTGGGGGTCTGGCTTGGGCTGGGGTGCTCGCCCATGCTGGCTGGTCTGCACTCAGAGGGTCCAGGCCCTGCCAGCCAGCCCCAATTCCTCACTTGGGGGCAGCACATCTGGGAAGGGGTTCTTGGGGCCGTGGCCTGGGGGGGTACACAGTATAGCTTCCGTCACATCCTGCTGGTCACACAGGGCTCATGCAGCCCACATGCAAGTGGGGACCTGGTGAGGGGAGAGCAGCAAGGCCACCTTGCAAAGGAGCATGTGGCCGTCTTCGGGGACCTTCACCAGCCGAGGGCCCCGGTGGGGAGAGCTGGGCTTTCAGACCGCACAGCCCTTTGAGAATCATGCAGGAGAAGTAGCAGGGTTTTCAGGAGAACCCTCAGGAGCCCCAGAGTGATATCAGCCTCAGCACTGCCGGATGCAGTCCACGCAGGCCCGTGTCCCCTTCCGGGCCGGGCCCTCAGGATGGAGACCCCGTGTTTCCTGAGGACAGTCCTGCCGAGACAGGACAAGCACTGGGCAGGCAGTGTGGTGGCGGCCAGGGCCGGGGTCGTCCCCAGGGTATGGTGCAGAAGTGCCGCAGAGCTGATGCTCGTGTCGTGACGCTGTGAGGGCAGCAGACGACAGGGCACAGCCCCCGCGTCCTCCTCCATCATCAGCATCCGTTGCAGGAGTGGCAGGAGCGCGTGTCATGCCAGAGAACTGGGTCAGACGGAGATGCCGGATTATGTCTTGGAAGGTTTTCCTCTCCTTCCTGCACATTTAAACCCCATCGACTAGAAAGCCTATATGTCCCCTAATCCCCCTCAGGTAGCGTTATGGTTCTTTTCCACTTTAAAGATTAGGGTGGCCCTGAGTGCGGAGCTTTGCTGGGGAGAGAACAGGAGGATTACACAGTGATGTGTGGCAGCTGTCGGCGGCAGAGGAGGGCTGGCGAGCGGGCTGCTGGCCAGGGACCCCGCCGCAGTGAGTCCTGAGCGTGTCCCGAGCCTGCACGTGATCCGTCTCGCCGGGCGCCACCCAGCTGACCTTGGAAACAGAGCCCAGAGTCACCGGTGCACTCAGATCGCGCCTTCTCCAAGTGAAGTAAATGAGGCCCCAGGGTTAGTGACAGACACGGGACGTGCACTGGGCCTGTGACGTTGCCCTTCCCAGGTGGGACCGCGAGAGGACTGCTCCAGCGTGTGGAGAGACCACTCGCAGGGCCTGCTGTTGTTTAAGATGGATTCTGTCTCAAAAGCGTCCTTTTTTCCCCTCAGTTATTTTGCTGCAAGTCTTTTAATGCTGATACTTAATCTCACGTGTCGCTTACTTGTGCGCTCAGCCCCATGTCAGTTGTCTGAGCGGGCCCACAGGCCGAGCCCCGTGCCGCCCCCACGGTTTTGTCAGGGTCCCGTTTAGCACCCTGCTGTCAGCCACCTTCGGCGCGGGGCCACTTGCCTTCTTGAAGCATCAGTGTCCTCTGTCAGGCAGCGGGGCCTGTCAGTGTCAGTGCTCACCTAGGGCTGCAGATGGGCTGACAGAGGTTGGGGAGTTTCCTTGCTCAGCGACGTTCAGCAGGTCCTTGCCAGCCTGCCACCCTGCTGTCCCCAGAGGGGGCCTGGCGGCTGACCAGCGTGGCGCCCTCGGGAAGGACCACATCGCGGGGCTGGCAGCAAGCCCGGAGACATGTCTTACGGCCATGCTCACACTGGGCTTGTGTTTTGCAAAGATTTCAAAGCAAAACAACTACAAATTCAGGGCGAGTGGTCCCCATTGCCTTGGCACCAGCCTTTGGAGGCAAGAGAAATGGCACACAGGAAAGAGGCAGACGCCCCGGCAGAGCCCTGGCTCTCTGGGTCGTGAGGCCTAGGGCTCCGACAGCTGAAGCCTGAGCTGAAGGTGCAGCCCATCAGCCCATCACCCTGAGGGCCCTTGGAGTCGTGGCTTCTTGATACTGTGGCTCATTCTCCTGGTACTGGTGTGCGTCCTGCAGCCAGACACAGGACGGGCCGACCTCGGGGGTGATGTGGGAGCAGCACACGTCTGGGCCGGTGCCGTGTCCTTCCTGTGTCTGTGCAGACACGTATGCCTGCCCCGTGTCCTGTGTCGGGTGCTCAGCCCAGCCCGTTCCTGGCGACGCCACCGCCCCGAGCTCTGTGGACACAGTCTGACACGTTCTGGTGGCACGTTCCCTCTGCAGGTTTCGAAGGCGACCCCCAGGCAGTGCTGCAGGCCATCAGGAGTTACATCCACACCTTCTTTGGGTGTAAGGAATGCGGGGAGCACTTTGAAGAGATGGCTAAGGAGTCCATGGACTCTGTGAAAACCCCCGACCAAGCCATTCTCTGGCTTTGGCAGAAGCACAACCTGGTGAACAGTCGCCTGGCAGGTAGGCGGGAGCCGCACGGTGTGGCCCATCCGGTGTGGCCGGCACTGGAGTGAGGGCGTGTCCTGTGGGCGGGAGGCCCCACCTCGTGCTCACAGCTGGGATGTCTGCCCCATCAGATGGTGACCTTGCCTGGGAGCTGCCACCACGACAGCCGTGCCCACCTGCAGTGTCCCAGCTTTCCAGATTGTTCTCTCACTTCTTACCACCTTTTAACTCCCCCATGGGTTACCCACTAGCTCCTGAGTAAATTTGGCAGTGGGAGACTTGGAATAGAATTAATTTTCAGTAAGGAATTTTAGTGTCATTAAAACCTGCTCTTAGACTGTAAACCAAACCCCTCAAAATGGCTTTGTTTAAAAAAACTAAATAGGGCGCATGTTTTTCTCAGAGTTAAGTAATTCAAACTGTTCCTAAATCAGTGGCAGATTAAAATTAGGCTTAAAAATAATTCCCCTGAGAAATAAATCTTAATAGAGATGAATAGAAAATGCCACTAAACTATTGCTTTTTATTTAATCCACTGTATTATAAAAACATACTACAACTAAAGCACTAAAGAAAATTGGTTTTTCTTTGCGCTCAGAGCTCACTGCTGGGCTCCAGTCACGTGGCTGCGTCCCTTTTTGTGTTTGCCAGGATTTGGCCGCCATCAGCTGCGGGCCAAGGCACTTCCACAGCGACCCTAGTAAGGGACTTGTACCTCCAGGGTGTCAGAGCTGTCCCTCCCTCTATCCCCCTCCCACCCTCGCTCCTCTCCCAGGTCCCCTGCTTACCCCAGCAGCACTCCTGCTGAAGCAGCACAGCTGCCCCAGGCATTTTTGCTGCTGCTGAGGGGCTTTCTACCCCCGGCGCGGGAGCTGGCACTCCTAGCTCCCGTCGTGCCCTCAACCCCATCTCTGGCCTCTGGGTTGTGACCCAGATCCCTTGGACCGCCCTCTCTGTGCTGTGCTGCTTGAGGACTTGGGCAGCTCTGCGTTTGTCCCCACGTGTGTTCAGAGCTCCCACTGGACACCCCGGAGCACAGCTGTGGGCCTTCCGTGGTCTGTACCCCACCAGGTTTTGTGCATCACACATGCTCGTGGGAAGGCTCCTGTGCCCGTCGGCCCTGCCGTGGCCGTTGACGTTCGTGCACGTCCGGTGAAAGCTGAGTGTGGGTGTGGGTCATCGTGTGAAAGGGCATTTGCCACATCACAGAGATTGGGAAGGACCCCCGCCCCCACCTCTGGGGACCAGTGGGCTGTGCTTGTCTGTCCGCACTTGCCTTCCCCTGTAGGGACGAGGGCTCACCTCGGGGATATGTTTGGAGATCCTTAAAGGACGGTTAGGGTCCCGGAGTGGCCTCCACAGCTCAGCCCCTGTGCCTGAAGTGCTGGCAGACAGCTGGATGCAGAGCCGACAGCCCCTGAGGAAAGGAAGGACAAGTAGGGGTGGGGCAGGCTGAGCAGTGGGCCTCGAGGTCAAAGGCACAGAGGTGAGAACTTGGCACAGCCCGTTTTGGAAGCCAAGTAGCCGGGCAGATTGGAGCAGGGTGTGGCCAGCTGAGACGCAGTGTCCCAGTGTGGAGATGACATTTCTATAGGGAGCGTGAGGGGAACGGGCTGCAGGGAGTGAGGGGAGCGCGTCATCCAGACCCCACGCGAGCCCACGATGGAGGTGGGTGGGGAGGAGAGCGTGGAGGGCAGGCAGGCTGGGGACTGGCAGGGCCCGTGCGCGGCGTGATGGCCGTGGACGGGCGGTCAGGTTGTTGGAAGGCCTCTCCCCTATTGCTCTCCCTCTTCTTCGCAGGGCACCTGAGTGAGGACCCCAGGTTTCCCAAGGTTCCGTGGCCCACTCCAGACCTCTGCCCGGCCTGCCACGAGGAGACCAAAGGCCTGGACAGCTGGGACGAAGGCCAGGTGCTCCTGTTCCTCAAGCGGCATTACAGCGGTAATAACCTGGACCACACGTACGCCGCGGCCCTGGGCGGTGCCGGCGAGGGGGGCGGGCCGGCCGAGACCTCAGAGCGGGAAGGAGGCCGCGCTTTCCCCCAGAAGCCTGGAGACCAGGGCTCCCGGAGTCTCCGTCCGCCCAGCGTGCAGCCTCCCAGACCTGGCCTGTCAGAGGGGCCACACCTCAGACAGGACAGGGCCGGGGTCCCCGGCCGCAGGGAGGCCGAAGCGGCCACGCCCTTTCTGGGGTCAGGCTTCTCCAGCCTGGACATGAGCCTGTGTGTCGTGCTCTACGTGGCCTCCTCCTTGTTCCTGATGCTCATGTTCTTCTTCTTCCGGGTGCGGTCCAAGCGTCGGACGGTCCGGCACCGCCACCCGGCCGTGTAGCGCCTTGGGGAGCCAGCCCGCTACGCGCTGGCGTCATTTCACATCAGGGGTTTCACAGACACAACCTGCTTTCCCGTCAGATGGCAGCTTCGGTTTCCGAGCCTGCGGGCTGTGGGACCACATTCCCGGCACCCTCAGCGGGCACCTTTTACAGATCTGCAGCTTCTGTGTTTTCACTCTTCCAGGCCTGAAAATGGCAGGGGGGGTCCAGGCCAAACGAACAGAAGTCGTTACGCCCACTTTGATCTCGAGCTCACTAGACTCCACGTCTGTCTGTCTGCAAAGCTTTGTTTTGGGATTTGGAGCACCCCCCTCCCGCCTCCCCCCGGCGGCTGGGCGAATGAATGCAGCCACAGAGCTGCAGCACCGGCCTCCGGACGCCTCTGCCTCCCGACTCACCTGTGCTTTCCAGCTGCTTGGTTGTCTGTGCAGAAGCACAAGCCCATGGCACGGGCGCCACGGCAGCTCAGAACCAGAGGAGGGAAGCCTTAGCTGTCCCCCTGCTTGGCTTTCACTGCAGACTGGACACTGGAGCATGAAGGGCGAGCCCAGGGGTTTGTGGCTTTGCTGCATTTCAAGAACTAACCCGCAGAGGCTGTGTGCAGTGGACTTGGCAGTTGGAAGGGACAGGAGGGCGACTCGTCTTATTCTGCAGGGGCTGTGCCTTCGCTTGTTTATGTGGTGATGAGAGAGGGAGAAGTGAACCAGGGCGACCCATCTGCCTGCCCTCCCGGGCGGTTCTGGGAGACATGCTGCCCACTTGGGTGGGGGTTGTACAGTGGGAGGGGTCCCCAGGGGCGTCCCCTTTGTCATCCAGCACCTGTAGGTTCCCCTTGTGGGGACCCAAGTCTGGAGTGAGTGGTGGATGCCTCTAAGGCCAAATTTTACTTGCCTGAAGCTGTTTAACCAAGGGTGCTGGCACAGGGGCTCGTCCCTCAGGCTTTGGTGGTTAAGTTTTTACTATTTAATGATTTTAACACATTATTTGTAAAACCCAAAACATTTAGAGGGAATGAAGATGTAAACAAACAAATGAACTCTACCTGGGACGTTTCCATTGAGATGTTTTGTGGCTCTTGGTCGCCTCACAAACTCAAATGTGTGTGTGTGTGTGTGTGTCTGTGTCTCACTGGGACGGTGGTGAGTAGTTTTCCCCACTTTGCCTGTTTTGCACTCATGTGCTCACTCAGTAAGGCCACTGTGATACCCAATGTCAGCTGATGCCTGACGCTGTCATTAGCTGGGAGTCCATCCGATGGGAAGACGTGGCTGCAGAGAGCAGGCGGGAGGCCGGGCAGGGTGCCCGGCGGCGGGCGGTAGGCGGCGGTCTGAGCCTGCCCCCTCACTTCTCTGCCACCAGAGCTTTCTGCTTGTTTGACATATTTTAACCCCTAGAAGCCTCTTTTTTAAAACCCATGAGCTTGTCTTCATAGCTAGTTGTATGCCTGGGTTATTGAAGACACCGTGTTGTTTCTTTTCAACTTGAAAACAGGCAGATTTACACAGAGGGAAATAGAACCATTCGTTCCGCTAACTGTGGGCCGCGGGGACGTTGCAGTGCGCCGTCCTGCATCGTATCCTTCCCGAGGCCACATTGAAAAGCAGTGTTGGCTTTTAAGGTCTGTAATATTGCAGTTGGAGGTTACCACTACTCGAGCACCACGTTTACAAAGTCTGGAGGGGCAGGGTTTGCAACAGACGTCAGGGAGAGGCGATGTGCCAAGGTGGCCACGGGAAATGTGTCGTGTGCAAGTGTCAGCAGTCTTGCACACCTCACGTGGCCTGCTCGGAGCTGGATGCTGTCTGTGGGCTAGGTATAAGGTCTATTTTCTACAGTTGTAAGTATTCAGACAATGAATATAATAGTTGGGTAATTTAAATGTATTTATTTTTAATGGAAGAATTTTGATTAAAAATAAGCTAATTGACATGGAAATGTCAGTGAAATTTCTTACCTGGAAAGAAAGTGAACATTTTGTATTTAATAAACTCTAATGTGCACATTTTAAAAATAAAGAAATCTGACATTTGAAAAAAGTTGTAATTCTTTGGAAACATGAGCCAGCTCTGCAGAGACAGTGAGGGTGTTGGGGTGAGGAGCAGGCCTCCTGCCTCTGGGGTGTATGGACTGGACACCTGAAGGTCTAGGATTTCTGTAGGGAACCGGGTGGCCCCAGGCTGGGCAGACAGTGCAAGGCGGGCATAAGTGTAGTTCTCGAGTCTGCGGCCAGTCTGCACTGACACAGGGCAGCAGCCTTCAGTTCACACAGCCAATCGGGGGGTGTGGGTGGTGGCAGCTGCAGATGGACTGTACACTTCAGGGTACACCCCTATTCAAGGGGACCTCTCAGCACCCCCAGCCTCCCCTAGCCGCCAGCCCACTCAGTTCCGGACATGGGCTCTTACTGGACGTGGCCTTCCTAGGCTGCCCCTCCGCCCCCAGGCCTGAATGCCCCAGCCTCGTGGGCCTTGTACCTGCGCCTTTGCCCCCGACACCTGTTCGCTGTCTCAGATTCTGAATTACTGATTTCTTCTCCTGCCCAGCCTTGTTTCGTGGGAGGAGGTTTCCGGCAGTTGTGTGTGGCTTAGGAGGGAGACCTGTTGGCTGGAGTTTGTGGATTCGCTTCCCTGGCCAGGCTGTGCAGAGGCGGGTAGGTAGCCCCCTCCCTGTCTTCGCCCAGGTCCCTCCTCCGGAGAGGGCACAGGTAGTCCCTGGTGTGCCAGCTGGGTACAGTGACCAGTGGGTGCCCTGGCCAGCAGCCAGGGCCTGAGTGGTGCTGCTATGTGCGTGGACTCACACACCATCGGTGGCCTGTTACAGGCCCAGGGTCCTGGAGCTCATGGCCCTTGAGTACTTTCTGTTGGCACCCCAGCTGCCGTTCCTGTGGTGTGGGGGTAGGGCTGTGGCCTGAGATCCAGGGGAAGGTGAATGCAGAAAGCCTCAGGCCAGAGGCAACAGTTGAAGGCCTCTGACCCACACCTGGAGCCAGGCCCTGGGTGGGGGCCTGGGCTGGAGGCCAACAGGGTGGAGGGGCCAACCCAGACTCGCAACCTGGGTGTTGCCTTCCAGAGGCTGCAAGCAGGAGCAGCAGGGGGGAGCGCCCGCTTCCCGTGAAATCCCCTTGCCTTGGGGCCGACTGGAGCTTGGGGTGAAGCCGGCTCCCTTTCCCTTTTCCTTTCCCTTATCCCCCAGTCCAACCTCCTTACCCCTGCAGGGGAGGTCGGAAGGCTGGAGGAGGTACGGCTCCACGGGAGGTGGGGCGGGGGGAGGCGGGTCATGGAACCGAGAGGGGCGGGGCAGGGGCGGGGGTGGTGAGATGGGCGGGAGACCCGCGGTCTGGGGAGGTGGGAGGTGGGCTGCAACAAGCACGCCTCCTTCAGCACCACGGACAGCTCCCGGACCCAGAGGCCCCGGGTCTGGCCACGCCGAGCGGACAGGGACACGGGTGGGCTCCGACGTGGACGCAGACCTCAGGGAGCTCCGAACCTGCCCGGGGGCCTCCGAGGAAGAGGGAGGAGGAGCTCGACCCGCGCGACTCGGGCTCACCCTGGCCCCGCGGCAGCGATGCTGCTGGAAACGGAGCCCGACCGAGATAGGCCCGGGGCCTCCGCGGCGCTGCCCTCTGCACCTTCGCCGGGACTCGGGGTAAGAGCCCCGAGCAGGAGGCCCCAGGGGACAGACCGCAAGGGACACCTGGGAGGAAGGGGCACAGCGCACTGAGTGCAGAGAGGGAAAGAAAGTCTGAGGGACCGCAGGCATGACAGGAGAGATGGGAACAAGCGTGAAGGGAGCCCGAGGGCGGAGGGCCTGGAGCAAGCGCCTGCTGTGGCTGGTGGGTGGTTGGGGCCTGGCCCCAAGTGTGCGGCCAGGGTTTGTTGCCGACTGCCCCAGAACAGAAGGGGCCTCACCGGTACTGGGGCAAAGGGATGGAGCAGAGCAAGGGCGCCAAGTTTCTCCCGAGACCCCAGCCCCTCAGTTCCCACACACAGCCCAGCCCGGACCTCACCAACCGGCCCAACAGTGCAGCTCCTGGGCCCCTGGGCCGGGTCTCCCGCCTGAACTGCCCTCCCCAAGGGCCTTTCGATTGCCGCAGACGTTAGGCAATAATGGAGGCATTGTTGGTGGGCCGGCCAGATGCCGAGCGCTGGGGCCGCCTCCTCCACCCGCTGCCCACCCGCTCCTTCCCCAGTCAAACCACACAAGGCCCCTCTCCGGCAGGCCTCTGTGGCAGCTGACACTCAGCTCAGCACCCACTCGGTCCCGCTTGTGCGCCATGCCCTGTCCTTCTGGGTAACGACTGTAGTGCACAGGGAAGGGCTGCAGTGCTGGCCGTATGGGCCTTTGCTCAACACGGAGAATTGCACAGACCAGGTGACCGGTGGTAAGGAGGAGGCAGGGGGAGGTGGGGCATTACTGTGGGACTCCCAGGTGGAGGGAACTGGAGGATGGTATCAGCCTGCTAGTCCCTCAGCACTTTGGGGAGGGGGTCCTTCTCCACGCCTGGTGCCCTGCCTTCCCCATGCCCCACACTGCAAGGGGCCCTCAATACTGTGTCCTGATGGTGGGTGCCTGCACAGGGTTGGCACTGGCCTGTGGCCAGGTGCTGTGTGCCCTCTGGGCAGGAGCAACTGCCCTAGGGTAGGTGCGTCTCTCTACATGCAAGGAGGGGTGGGTTCCTACAGGCTCACCTGTTTAGATTGGGGCAGGATGTTGGAAAATCAGGCGCAGGCACTGCGTTCTGTGAAAGCAGGGTGCTGAGGGGCAGAGGAAAGTGCGGGAGGACTTCTGGCTTTCCCAGCTCTGTCCCTGCCGACCTGGAGTCTTGGCTGCCTGTCCGGGCCGAGGACAGTGAGTTTCCCTCCTGAGAATTGCTCTCCTTCCTTATGCCCACTCCGAGCAAAAGTTCCAAGGGTGGGGCCCAGAAGCTGCTCAGAGCTGGGAGGTCTGAGGTTGGGTCCGGCTCCTAGTGGCTTCGCTGTGAGCCCTTGGGCGCCACACACACGCTCTCTGGCTCTCCGGTGGCGTTCGTCCCAACCAGACGTTGTCACCAAGCCTCTCAGCTCCGTCTCTTGAGCCGAGCTCAGCGGCGTAGGACCCGGCCCCCTCTCTTGCCCTCCGCCCAGAACCCCAGCCTACGTCTGCGCTCGCTGAAGTCCAGGCCTCAGCCTGCGCCCCGCGGCGCTGGGGCAGGAACCTGCGAGGCCCCAGCCAGTGCCCGCGGGCAGTCCTGGCCCGGCTCCTCCTCTGCCCGTCCCCGCCCTCCCACCGGCACTTGAAGTAGCTTATGGGCACCGTGAGTCCCCGCGCCAAGGCGCGCAGAGCTGGCGGACGCCCCCGGCGAGTCTTAGCGACCCCCCCCGGCCCCGCCCCGCGCCGCGGCCCCGCCCCCAGCCGCTCCGCCCTCCGCGCGGCCGGAGGCTCCCGGCCCCCGGGGCAGCCCGCAGGCTCAGCGCCCAGCAGAGCCGGGAGTCGCTCGGATGCCGGCCCGGGGCCACTGAGGCCGTGGCCTCACCAGGCCCCGGGAAAGTTCAGAGCCGGAGAGCAGCGGCGCCGGGAGGCTGGACCCATGGAGGCGCGCGGGGAGCTGGGCTCGGGCCGGGAGTCCGCGGGCGGCGACCTGCTGCTGGCGCTGCTGGCACGGAGGGAGGATTTACGCCGAGGTGGGTGCCCCGGCTGAGCGGCTGCACCAGGGAGGGCGGACCACCAGGACACCCAGAGGCCCTCGCTCTTTTCTGGCCCTGGCTACAAGGACCCATGGGATCCGGGCGGAAGTGGGTGCAAGGGCCCCCGCATGTCACCACCTGGGCACCCGGGCAGCAAGTTTGCGTCGGGGCCTCTGGAGCTGTGTTGTCGGGTGTGTGGTCGCTGCGTTGCACCGCTCAGGCCAGGAGCCCTCGGGATCCCAGGACCTGTTTAGGAAACCCTCTCCGAGATAGGGAGAGTGTGCAGAGAACAACCATGGGGCCCAGTGACCACGGGGCAGGAGGATGCCCAAGAGAACGGCCCCCATCCAGACCTTCCACACTTTTCCGGGAAGAGAGTCAGATGCAGGGGCCCAGGTGAGGCTGGACCCCATCTGCAGATGCTGCTAGTCGGGGTCTCGGCGTCTGCACCCACACGCACCTGTTCTGGTGGCCCACTCTGGGCTGATCTTCAGGACCCTTGTACAGGAAAGCCCCCAACTTCCTACTGGTACCAGTCTCACTCCCAGTGCTTTGGCTCCTGGGGAATCAGGGCCATTCTCCGTGGGCTTCTGGGCTGGCGGGACCAGCAGGATGGATACAGAGGTGGCCTGGCGAGGTGGGGACTGGCCGGAGCAGAGCAGGTGGGAAAGGGGTTACATCCAGGCTGTGGGGTCCCATCCTCCCCTACTTATTTATTTATTTTCCGACTGTTTCTGGGAGGGGTTGACCACAGGGGCTGTGAGGAAGGGGTGGGAGGGCGGAAATGAAGGTGGGAGGGAGGGGAGGCGGGCTCCAGGCTACCGCTCAGGAGAGCTGGCAGGCAGCGGGCGGCGGGAGGGCAGGAGGCTCTCCTGGGCTCAGCCAGCGCTGAGGGTAGGAGACCCACCGAGGCTGGAGCCGCCATGCAGCGTAAGGCCCCGATCGCCAGGGTTTCGCGGGGAGCGCGAAGGGCGCGGCGGGTGCGGCTTTTGCCAGACGCGGGCTCCGGGGGCGGCTTGGTTGGGGAGCTGTCCGGGCCGCGGTGCTGAATACACGCTGCGAGGGCCGATCCAGCCATCAGCTCTATGCCAGGGGTCTTTGCCGTCCTGCCATCGCGGATCGAGGTGGGGAACCGGGGCGCCCGGCGGATCCCCAAGGCTCAGCACCTGGGGCCGCCGTTTTGCCTGACGCGGGAACGCGTCCTTCGTGGGTTTCCCGCTGCTGCGGGAGGGAGGTCTATCCGAGAGAGGTCCTTTTCTTGTCTTCCCACCCATTGCCTGTCGGCCTGGAGCCAGAGGGGTCGGGGCCAGCGATGTGAGCACGGTGATGGGGGTGAAATATTTGTGTGGGTTCCAGCTCCTTGCGCGTCGCTCTCTCCTCCCCAGGAGACTTTTTCTGAATTAACAGGGAGGCCTCACCTCACCAGCACCCTGAAAAGTCCCTCATGGCCCCGGGACCCCTGCAGGTCACCCCCGAGTTTCCCCAGCCTGTCTTCCCAAGGCCTGCAGTCCCAAGGAAGCAGAACCCGTGAGAACCTGGTGCTGGAATAACTGTGTGGGAGAGCAAACTGCCTACTGTGTGCTCCGGTACCCATGCTTGAGCATGAGTACAATGAATCCATTTGTCCAGTCCACTCACAAGCCCCCCTCAGCCCCCCGCAGACCGGGAGGGCATCGGCTTTTAACTTGGTAGCCTGCAGACAGGGCCACGGGGCTGGACAGCCACGCGTACAAGGAGTGTTTCCTTCCACCAGGGTGCTTAATTGTGCAAAGTAACAAGGGAGATGGTGTGGTGGGTGCCCCCCAGCCACATGTGCCTGGCCTCCGGGTGATGGTAAGGACCCGTTTGCCAGCTCAGCCTCTAAGAGAGCTCCTGGGGCAGGGTTTTCCTAACAGACCAGTGTGCAGCCCTCCAGTGGTCCGTGCACCGGGACCACTTTGAGACACCGTATCTGGCCTAATGGAATGGCCTGGGTACCTTCTCGCTCACCTGAATGTTTCTAAACCGATTTTGGTTTTCCTGAGTTTTAACTGCAGGTTGGGCTGTGGGCTTCTGTGCCATGTACTCTCCGCACTTGGGGAGCCAGGCGGCCCCTCAAGCTGGCTGGGGAAGAGGGTGTGCAGGGCAGGGGGCCTCCCTCAGCAGCCCTGGATTTGGGGCTGGGGTGGAAGGTGACTTCCGTGCTTCCCGTGACCACGGCAGCTCCTCGCCTTGCAGAGATCCCACTGTGTGCTGGCTGCGACCAACACATCCTGGACCGCTTCATCCTCAAGGCCCTGGATCGCCACTGGCACAGCAAGTGCCTCAAGTGCAGTGACTGTCACACGCCACTGGCCGAGCGCTGCTTCAGCCGCGGGGAGAGCGTGTACTGCAAGGAGGATTTCTTCAAGTGAGCCTGGCTGTGGGGGGATGGGGCGCCGGGGGACAGCGGCACCATGTGCCCCGTGAAAAGGAGGCCTGGGGTGGCCACCCCGAGGGACCCCCGACTCGCAACAATAACCAGACCAGGAACCCTGGAAGCCGGCATTTCCAGACTCCCTCCTGTCACACAGGCAGGGCGCCCTGGGGCCCCTCCTGTGGCGGGCGGCTGAGCCTGGCTAACACATCAACAAAATATTTTTACGTACTTAATTTTGTAAATTGCAGAAGCAATCGTTAAAAAAGATAATCCCAAGTTTGTAGAACTGTGTTGAAGTTACTCCCTCTTAGTTTTGGTCTTGTTTTTGTGCTTGATGCTGGGGCGGGCGCCTTCCGGGCATAGGTCTCTGGTTTCTAAGGGATTCACCTTCCCGACGCCCCACCGAGGACGCTGTGCTCCCCGGCGTCCCTGGGTCGCCTCTCCGTACTCTGTGCGGCTCCACCCGGGCTGCCGGGCAGGTGACCAGGGCAGCGCCCACGAGCCTCCCTCCCGGAACCGCCCTGCGCGGCGCCGCGCTCAAGGCTCTCGCACCCGCTCCGGGCGAAGGGGCCGCCTTCGCCGCGCTGAGCCGCACCCTGTACGTCCCGCAGGCGCTTCGGGACCAAGTGCGCCGCGTGCCAGCTGGGCATCCCGCCCACGCAGGTGGTGCGCCGCGCCCAGGACTTCGTGTATCACCTGCACTGCTTCGCCTGCGTCGTGTGCAAGCGGCAGCTGGCCACGGGCGACGAGTTCTACCTCATGGAGGACAGCCGGCTGGTGTGCAAGACGGACTATGAGACGGCCAAGCAGCGAGGTCAGCGGGAGGGGCGACAGTCGCCGGGCTGGCCTTGGCACCCCTCTTCCTCGACTGCCAAGTGGGGCTAAGGCCAATCCGGGTGGGGTGCGGAGGGATCCCCCCTCCAGCGCCCGCCGCGGAGCGCTCACTAAGGGGCGCGAATTTGAGCGCCTTCCCTCCAGGCTGGCGCAGGGAGGGGACCCTCGCCCTTCGGCCTCGGAGCCGGAAGCGGGGGATAATGAACAGACCCGCTTTAGGGAAGCCGGGGTCTGCGGTCTTAGCAGCCGCCTCACTCGCGAGCGCAGGGAGGCCGGTCTGAATTACGTAAAGTGTCACCTCTGGGCTGAATTATCGCCCTAAGTCCTTGACCGAGAAGATCCGGCGCTACCCACACTCCTAGAACAAAGAGGGGGCCTGCGGGTTCCTAATAAAGGCCGCCACGGAGCCACCCCTCCGCCGGGGCCCAGACACCTCCACCCCGTTTTCTCCGTTTCTCCCAGCACCCGCGCGTTCCACGAAACCCCTCTGGCCCCGCGGCCACGGCGGTCGGCATTAGGGGCCCCGATGTCCCCGCGCACGGAGGGGAGGGAGCGCTGGGCGGCGGGAGGAGCGGGCCCAGCCTCAAGGCTCCCCTGCGATGCAGAGGCGGAGGCCACGGCCAAGCGGCCGCGCACGACCATCACCGCCAAGCAGCTGGAGACGCTCAAGAACGCGTACAACACGTCGCCCAAGCCCGCGCGCCACGTGCGCGAGCAGCTCTCGTCTGAGACCGGCCTGGACATGCGCGTGGTGCAGGTCAGCGCCCGGCACGCCGGCGCCTGCGGCACCCCCTGCCCTCCCCGTCCTGCGGCCACTCACCCGCCCCCGCCCCCTCCTCAGGTGTGGTTCCAGAACCGCCGGGCCAAGGAGAAGAGACTCAAGAAGGACGCGGGCCGGCAACGCTGGGGCCAGTATTTCCGCAGCATGAAGCGCGCCCGCGGCTCCAAGTCGGACAAGGATAGCGTCCAGGAGGAGGCGCAGGACAGCGACGCCGAGGTCTCCTTCACCGGTACGGCGGGCCAGGCACGGCCACCGCGGCCGCCTCGCACATGCGAACTCCCGCACTCCCGCTTCACCGAGAGCAGGCAGTCCTGGGGGTCCGAAGAACGTGGGGTTGGTTGGTTGGTTGGTTGCAGGAGGCCTGTAAATCTGCATTGCCTCCTCAGTGGCCTCTTTAGCCTTACTTTAAACAATTCAGTCGTAGATTCTGGTTCCCCATCCCCAAGCCCGGTGAGTTGGCCACTCAGGAGCACTGCTCTTCCCTTGGTTGGGGACAGAAGCCCTGTGACCGGGCCTGTCCTTCAGCAGGCTTTCTTATGGGGGAGGGTCCAGACCAGAGGGTGTCTGGCTTCCTGTGCTTGCAATGACTTTTAGGAAACTGGGCAGCACAATTTTGGGGTAAACGATTAAACAGTCCTGGGTGCTTGGTGTTGGGAGGGTCCCCCTTCCTCTGTGTTAGCCGATTATCTCATTCTCTTACACCAAGGGACCCTCACACCCCACCCCTCAGTGCCCCTCCTCAGAGAGGCTGTGCAGGTGACTGTTTTGGCTGCATTGTGACCCTAGGCTACTCACCCAGCTTCTCTGGGCTTCAGGTAACTTGTCTGCAAAGTGGGGGTGAGTGGTACCTGTGCCACCTCTCCCAAGGCAGCTTTGTGGATTGTCCCGGAGCCCTGCTCCCTGACCTGACCGCTCCTGGCACCATCCCACGGGGATCCTCCATTCCTTAGACCCCTGGTGGGACGGAGTTGAACCAACGCAGGGGTGGAGAGGTGGGGACAGCGGGCCGGTGAGTTCTAAGCACAGAAGAGAGTTGGGCTGGCCGGTTGTGTGATGTGGGCAGGTCACCCCTGCAGCAGGGGCGTTGAAGGGGTCCAGAGGTGGAGGAGGGCGAGCACTGAGCAGCGCCCTCTGCTTCCCTTGCAGAAGAACCGTCCATGGCCGAGATGGGCCCTGCTAATGGCCTCTATGGCAGCCTAGCGGAGCCTACCCCAGCCTTGGGCCGGCCCGCGGGAGCACCAGGCAGCTTCCCGCTGGAGCACGGGGGCCTGGCTGGCCCGGAGCAGTACCGAGAGCTGCGCCCGGCCAGCCCCTACGGCGTCCCTCCGTCCCCGGCTGCCCTGCAGAGCCTCTCAGGCCCCCAGCCTCTCCTCTCCAGTTTGGTGTACCCGGATGCTGGCTTGGGCCTTGTGCCCTCAGGGGCTCCAGGTGGGCCCCCACCCATGAGGGTGCTGGCAGGGAACGGACCCAGCTCTGACCTGTCTACTGGGAGCAGCGGGGGCTACCCCGACTTCCCTGCTAGCCCCGCGTCCTGGCTGGATGAGGTGGACCACGCTCAGTTCTGACCCAGGCGCCTGGCTCCACCTGACTGGAAGCGTCTGGTCGGCAGCGCTGCCCCTGGCTGGGTGGCCTGGAGCTGCACTCTCCTCCTCTCCCGAAGCCCTGGGAAGCCCTGGACCTCCGAGAGAAGCAGGTGCCACCACCAGCGGGGGACAGGATGAGGATGCCAAGGGAGGGGTCGGTTCTGTGGAGCACCCTTGGAGCAGGGGCTGTCCAGGTCCGCTAGTCCTCTGACACAGCGCTGGCCCACCTGGTGACTGCCCAGCAAGCCTTGTTTTATAAGCAGATTTCTCCCTTTATCGACCAATTAACTGAGGGCTTGCTGTTGATAATAGACATGAAATGTCACCCCATCTAGGCCTGGCCTTCACGCTGTGGCCTCTCCCAGCCCAGACCAGCACAGCCCTTAGGCTGGAAGATGCTTTAATTTCGAAGATTAAAAAATAATGCTAGTCGTGCTTTCATTTCCCAGGGTCCATCTTTCTGAGTTGTGTAGCACCCTGGCCCCACTTTAGGTCAGAGATGGGCCTCGTTCCTCCAGGGGTGAGGCAGTAGGTAGTGCGGGGGAGAGGGGCATGCCCGTGTCCTTTCTGATCCCTCTGGGGGCCTTCCTGCCACCAATCCCCACCTTCCCCAGGAGCGTCCCCACCCCTCCCCCCGGCACAGCCGGCTCTAGATCTTTCTGTTTTTCACTCCACTAGCTTGTGGAGTTGACCGGACTCCCTGGGGGCCCCTCGTGTCCAGAGCTACCCTGTCAGCCCACTAGGAGATCCCTCCCCGCACAGATTAAGTTTTCACACCCCTCCCAGTCACAGTCTCCCGCCCTGGGGTCCAGGCCACGCCCAGACCACCCATTTCCGTTGCCAAACTGCCAGGGGCTTTCCGTCCCCGCCCTTGCTCTAACTGCCGGAGGGTTGGACGTCCGGCTGGAGAAGGCTGGGGCGGGGCTGCTCTGAGCTTGCCCGTCTCCTCTGTCTGATGTTCTCTGGCTGGAGTCCCCAGATACAAAGGCCGGCTGCGTGTAAGTCCGAGGATTTCCTGCAAACCTGCGTCCCAAGCTGCCTGTTGGTTCTGTGAACGTCCCGTGTCTTTTATTTATTCTCTGACCATCGGCTTTTTCCAAGACTTAAATAAATTTGTCAGTTGCAGACATTGGAAGGTCCCTGTCTTTAGTGAGACCAGTGGGGTGGGGATGGGAGCGCAGGCAGAGCTTGGCGTTGGGGTGGGGGTCGGTTCTTTGAAAGCTGGGAGGCCGTGTTGGAGTCGCTGCTGGCTCCTCGCCAGGGATGGCACCTGGTGTGAACTGGGGCCCCTCTGTCCCTGGATCTTGGCCAAACTTCCAAGCACTGGAAGGAGATGTAGGAGAACAGGCTGTCCCTCCATGGGGGGAGGGGTTGGGGCCTCCACACTGTCCCTGTGAGAGGCAGGGGCTGGGGTGGCCAGGGAATTTGACAGAGCACAGCTTACACCTTGGAGCTGGCACCATTTGGTGGGTGGGGGAGGGCTGGTGGAGTCAGCTGGTCAGGAGATTCATGGCACATGGTCACTGGGGTCTCTCCAACTTGGACTCCAGTCCCAGCCATCTGCTAACTTGCTGTGTGACTGAGCAAGTGACCTGCCTCCTCTGAGCCCCCTTTTCTCCTGTGGAGACAGTGGTCACAGCCCCCTGGAAGGGGGGACATAGGAGAGTCCATGAACGTGGGGCTCCAGCTTACCCTCTGGTAAGTGCTCACCAGAGGGCCCCCACTGGACAGTTAGGGCACTGAGATGGGTGGGAGAACAGGCCCCTAGACCAGGGGAGTGGGGAGCTGGGCACCACATCAGAACAGAGAATGGGGGGATAGGCTAGGAGTCCCCCATACTTGGAAGGAGGAGCGCACACTCCCCAGATGGGGTGCCTGGGCAGGAACAGGAGAAGGGGAGAGGGGGGTGGGCGACGAGGGAAGAGCCGGCCGTGATCGGAGCGCAGGTGGGGTTTGCGCATTAGGGGACGTTGTAAGCCCCGGCGTCGCGGCTGGAAGCGTGAGGTGTGCGGGCCTGGCTTGGGCCTGGGGCTCAAAAGTCAGGGATCCCGGGGAGCGGCAGGTAGGGCGCGACCCTGAGTCTATGACTGTTCTCTTTCCGGGGGCAACAGGAGCCCTGAGGGGAAAGTGGCCCGAGCCTGGGTGGGACTTGGGATGAGGGGCGGATGGCCGAGGGCAGACGCTGCCTCCTCGGGCACCCGGAGGGCGTGTCATAAATCCTCCGGCCCCGCCCCGAGGCCGCCGGGGACCTGCTCGGCGCTGACAGGTTAATAAAGTGCTAAGTGTCCCCGCGGGGCCCTCCGCCTATTTGCAGTTCCCGCCGAGCTTGCTGCAGCTGCGACGCGTCGATGACCCCGAGTTGGGGCGTCCCCGGCCCGGTGCGCCCCGGACCCAGCCAAGAGCGCAGGAGGGACGTGAGACCGACGGCGGAACTGACGCGCAGCGCGCGCGAGCGGGACGTGAAGATGGGGCTCGCGGGCTACACCCAGGGTCACCCGACTGCTCACTGCATAACCTCTCCGCCTCCGATTCCCTGTCTGAACGAAGTGGGTGGCTCTCGCATTGTCCAGTCCTTCCGCGCCCCACGCTCCACCCCTGGGGTCCCGCCCAGCCCGTCGGATGTGGACCGCGACACGCAGTGAGGGCTCAGGTTCCACTGCGCAGAGGTGGGAGGAGCAGACCTCGGGCGAAGAGGACCGCGGACCGCGGGGCCGTCTGCAGGCCTCCCCTCGCAGGAGAAGGAAAGGGGAAAGCTGATGCCTCATGGTGCCAGGTCCCCTTCTTCAGGGGTCACCTGGAGGCCACCCCTTGTTTCCCACGATGAAGCCCGTTAGCCGGGCGGAGCGTCTAGGAGCGTGTGGGTGTCAGCCGAGAATGCAGCGTTCCCTGCGCCCGGTCTCCGCACGGAACCAGGCCGAGTGGGGCGCCCAGGCCGAAGCCTGAGGTCAGCCCCGCGGCCTGAAGTCCCGGCGCCTAGAATTCCCGCGAGGTGGCGAGCAGGGCGGGGCCCCGGGACGGTGGGGGAGGCTCCGCCCCGTAGAGCGTACCCACCTAGGAGGGGACTCGACCGGCGCCCTGGGCCGCGTCTGTGCCAGCCGGGGTCTGCTGGCACCGCTGGCGAGGGAACCGAGCTTGGAAGGGAGCTGCGAAGCTGGTGGGCTCGGAGAGCTGAGGACGGGTGTTGTTGGAGCAGGCGTGTGTTGTGCCTTTTTGTTTCGGTTTGCTTGGGTGGGAGGCCCCGCAGTTGGGCGAGCAGAAGGGGCAAGCGGGCTCCGGGTGAGGGACACCCTAGTGGGCACGTGGGACCCACCGGGCTTTTTAACCTCATTTCGTGTGCATGGGGGGTTAAGGCTTGTTAACTTTTGAACCCAGCGATTGCATTACATTACCTAACATTAAATACCTGAATAATACACATAATTTTGACCAATACAATATATTTCCTTTTAAATTTCGCACACGGTGAAAGCTCAAAAAACCCTCCCCAATCATGGCCACCTTGGCTGTCCCTGAGACCATGGGACACACCCTCCCTCTCCTCCGCCTCTCTCTCCTCACCTTCTCACATAGACACCCCTGGCTTATCTTGGGGACCCGCCCCCCAGACCTGGAGAGGGGAGTTGGGGGCCTGAACTCTTGGGGCCTTGCCTCGTTGGTTGAGTAGCAAGACGATAAATCAGTGTGTTTCCAGAGGAATCAGCCTGGCAGCTATACCCCAGGGGCTGTAATGATCAATTCTTTAAGCCCATAATTGTTCAAATTACTCTGAGCAACATAAAACATTAATTTTAAGAAATTTAATAGGAAAAAAGCTCTTTAAATCCACAACGAGATAAATGGCACCCAGCATTGCGACCTTTTCCATACCTTGGTGACATTGAATAATCTGAAAGTTATTTACATTTTCATTCTTCGTGGGAAATGTTGACAAGCTTTTGGCCGTGGCGAGGTGCACGGTGGTGTGGACCGCCCCCTCCCCCCTAATTAATGGGGAAGCAGCGACTTCATAAGCAGAATTTTCATCAGTCTGCCTGGGCGACCTGCGGTGACGGCTCCATCCCTCCTTGGAGCTGATGCAATGAGGTTCATTTTTTACCATAAAAATATTCCCTCCTGACCAGCGGAGTCCCCTCCTAGCATTCAAAAATAGATATGAGACTGAGAAGCAGCTTTAGGGGGCGACTCACGGATAGAGGCCAAGGCCCAGCCTGGGGAAGAACTACAGATTCTGCAGACCCGAGTCAGTGATGCACGTGTGTGATGGGTGTGAGTGTGCAAGAGTTCGTGTGAATATGTTACAGCGGGTGTGGAGGTCGTCCCTGGAGGGGTGGCCAGATGCTCACACAGCCTTCAAACCTTCCATTCCATGCGTCCCTGAGAGACGGTCCAGGTGAGCCGGCTCAGCCAGGTTGCTGGAGGCAGGTTGAATGGTTGGGTTCCTGAGCCAGAGACATGAGGTGGGGATGTCCTGGGCTTCCCGCTGAGTCCTGCCTGTCTGTCATTAAGGACCTGGCAGAGCCAGGCACCGGAGCACAGACAGGCTGGGGGGAACTGACCTTGCTACTCGCTACTCGTTTGCTCCCTGCAGCTGTGCGACCTTGGGCCAGTGGCTCAGCCTCTCTGAGCCTGTAAAGAGCAACAAACACAACCTCCTTTCCAGGGTTCCAGTAGCTTACTGAGGGAAAGCCAGAAACAGGGGCAAGTCCCACTGACCCAGAGCAAGTAGGACCCTGCCAGACCTGTGCATCTGCAGACTCAGGACCCCTGCTCTGTGCCAGCACGTGTGCACACACTGACACGCTCACACATGTGCATGCTCACCCACTCTACACGTCACGCACGCACAGAAAGCTCACCCCCCCATACTCTCTAAGGGCAAGGGTACGTGATTTGTGGTGGCTGCAGAGGGTCTTCATTGGGGGACCTCCTGTCCATTGTAACCGAGGAAAAAATGCTTCTTTCTGTCTTTTGGCCACGCTGGGCTGGCTGGGACTTGCCCTGAGGCAGAGGGATGGATAGGCTGAGCCCAGGACTACCTAACTTGCAGTGATCACTGCTTCTGCACTGAGGTCTTGGGGGCACTGCTGTGCTCAGTTTCACAGTCTAGGTTTCCTCTGACCCAGGCGCCAGGGCTGAAGAACCCAGGTGGGTCAGAGGCAGCTCGTGGTCCGGTGCCCTGCTCTAGGCAGCGTCTGCCCCACGGTGGGTAGGCAGAGGCCAGGCGGGAACAGTGAGCTGTGGGTCTGGAGCCCGTCCTAGAACCTGAGAGCTGGGACGGAAGCCGCGTCCTGTTCCCACACGTGAGGTCCGCCCGCACCTCTGTGAACCTGGTTTTCCTCATCCTGGTCAACAAGCCCAGGAGGAGCCCATAACACTAGTTACAGGGAAATGCAAACCAGAAGCTCAGGAAGATACCACTCGCCACGTCCCATGGCTATGGTAATACCAACAGATATGAACCAGTGTAGCGAGGGTGGGGGGAAATGGCACTCCCACACACTGCTGCTGGGAACGCAAATGCGGAAGTATGGTGTGACCCAGCAGTTCCACTCCTAGGTACGCACCCAGAGGAATTAAAACCGGGCCTCAAGCCCGGCCCGGCCACACATAACCCAATGGCAGAGGGCAGAAATGTCCATCAGTAAATAAATGAACTCAGATGGACAGTGGATTGGTGGTTCCGGGGCCTGAGGGGGGTTGGGGTGACTGTTGATAGGTCTGGGGTTCCTTCCTGAGGTGATGGAGCTGCTTTAGCTTTAGATGGAGGTGCTGGTTGCTTCTACCGCGTACATTTTAAAATGGGTTGTTTTATGTTGTGTGAATTTCACCTCAATTTTTAAAAGGGGGGACACCGCTTACTCCCCTGCAGGCTGCCTGTGAGGGTGAGTGCATCACCCACGCAGATCAAACAGAGAATCATGATAAACAGCAGCAGCATGGGACCAGGGGCCCTGGGGGAGCACCCCCACCCGGGGGTCATGGAGTCAGTGTCCCACCCACCCCAAACCTGCCCTCTCCCCAGAAAGGTCCCCTCCAGGGAGACTCCAGCTTCATCCCTCTTCCCCCTACGGTCCAGCACACAGAGGTCTGCAGAGCCGCTGGCACCTGGATGGAGGGACAGTGTTCAGGGCCTGGGGCTGGCAGCGGACGGACCCTCCCCCGCGGAGCACAGCTGGCCTGGTGTTAGCTGCGAGTAAATGACAGGAATGGATGTTAACTTGCTCTTCTCCACGCCGGAAAGGGCCTGTGTCTGGACAGGAAGGTGAGATGAGGGAGACCTCCCCCCTTCCCACCTCTGTGGTCATTTATAAAGTGACTGTCCTGTCTCCCAGTCAAAAGCTCCACAAGAGGCCCTTGGCCATTGTCCCCAGGCTGGCCCACCCTCACCACCAGCCTTGTTTGACCTCCAGGAAGGTCAGAGGTCAAGCCAGTGGTGTTCCAGGCTGACGAGACACACCCTCTTCACATGCCCCCTCCCATTGCTTGGGGAACAATGCTGGCTGGCGGGTGGCAGACAGGTCGGACAGCCAGTGTGGGGGGCGGGCACTGCAGTGTGTGTGTGCACCCCTGAGAGGCTCCCGATGGCCTCCCTCCAGGACAGAGGAGGTGGGCCAGCCTCTGGCCACCAGCTCCGAGCTGCAGGGCTGGCTGCCAGGCCATGGCAGGCAGGGTGAAGAGAAGGATGACAGAAAGGGAGAGGGACCCCCAAGCGCCCACTGGCCCCTCGCATGGCATTTACTCCTGAATCGAGGCCAGGGTGGTCGGGCACCTTAGAAGGGTCCCTGGCATCAGGGGTGGGTGTGGTGAGCACACCCCTTATCATCCCCTCAGGGCAATGGCCCCAGTGGTCCCGGGGCGCCTTGGGGGCCTGGGGCTGAGAGCCTCCAAGGTCTTCCAGAAGATTCCTGTTTGGCCGCAAGAGCCAGAGGCCTGTCCATGCTTTATACCCGAGACTCCCAAGGGGCCTTTCCTTGGGGAGAGGTGTGGGCTCCTCTCTCCCTGACAAATGCTTTGTTCAGAGCTCGGGCTAATCTTTAGAATGACAAGGTTTAAAATTTAATTAGCAAGTCCCTCTTATGCAAACTCTCCTCATTAAACTAAGTGTCCTATTAGTTAAAATGAAGCCGGTGGGGTGGGGTTTGGATATATGGCTGGCAGGGCAGAGATGGATAATGAGGCAGGAAGTTTTATGGCAGCCTTGGCTGCTGCAAGTTGGGTCATAACTTAGGTGGGCGGGACTCTTCCCCAGTCCTTCAGGTGACATCGGCCATCAGGCCGGTGGGAAGGGCTGGGCTGGCTGGCGCAAGGCTGTCCAGGGACTGACTATGCAGGACACCACAGCCCAGGGACATGATGTCACTGACGGGCGGGTGGCTGGTGGGTGCTGCCTCCATCCCTGTCAGGGCCACTGGGTTCTCCTGGCCTGGGGCCCTTCCTGCGGGTCCCTCCCTTCCTGTCCTATCTCCCAGGGTCTGGGGACTGGCCTGCCACTGCCAGGAGAAGAGGGAGGCCATTCTCCGTGTTTATAAGGCAATGTGCATGGCTTAGTTTTTGTTACAAAACTAATATGTGCTCATTGTGGAAAATTTGGAAAATGTAGCCCCCCTCAACACCTGCCCTCGGTTCCTCTAATGGAACACCGCCTGAGGGGCGTGGCCCAGGCCTTTAGCTGCTGGCGTGTGTACATCACACACGAGCTGTGTTTATACCCAGTTGCACCGCGACCTGCTCCTCCCTCACTTAGCGTCACACCATGACCATTTCCTGGGCCACCAAATGTCCCTCCAAAGATGCTTCTACTGCTGGTTGTAGCGGAGGTCTGGCTGGCTGTTCGGGCCCCTTCCACTGTTTCTACTGGGCTCCTAGGGCTGTCAGCTCCGGGTCCACCAGCTGCTCACCAGGCTGATGAGCCCATCTGGCACAGCCTGCCCCTCCCCCCACGCCCTGGAGTCCAGAGGTGTTGGCCCAGGACCCACCAGGGAAGGGTCATCTCCTTTCTTCTCCAGGGGCATCTCTCTGACCCAAGGGAACGACCTGGTGTAGCCTTCCTCTTCCTTTCTAGAATATTCTATGCCAAGGCCACTCCCCAACCCCCGTCCATCATCTTTTATGTCTCTGGGGGGCTCTGAGCATAGCTTTGGGGAACCCATGGCCACCTTTGTGGACCCCACTCTCCCCCCAGCTCTCTCCTCCGCCCCCTGGGGTCCTGGGTTTGCTACTGTTTCTCACCCTTTGCCCACAGGGCTCCTGCCCTCAGGGGCTCCTGGTGTTCTGCACTCGTCTTTAAAATGATGTATTTTCGAGTTGAACTGTGATTCTCAACCCTTGCCATGCATTAGGGCCACCTGGAAAACTAGAAAGAAATAATTTCATGGCCGAGACCCTACAAAGACCCCCAGCCAGGGCTCCCAAAGGCTGCCATGGGGACTTAGAGGATGGATGGCACAAGGCGTGGGCACTGTGACGTCCACAGATTCCTGGGTGTGATGGTGGGCAGTGCTGGGTGGGAACCCACCTTTCTTCTGCCGTCTGAGCAACCTCAGGCTTTGGGGGCCCTTGGGCCAGGTCGCCCACCTCCGTGCTGTCCTTGCATCCCGGAGGCCCCATGACAGCCTTTTCCGCCGTTGGTCCCTGCTTGCCTCTTGGGCCCAGGGATGCAGGCGTGTGGCCAGCCTGCACCCATCCCGGGGGCCCGCTTCCCTACCCCTGCATCTGGACATCCGTCTAGTCCATCTGGTCCTTTATGCGTGGGCCCAAGGGGGCGGGTGGGCAGGAGTTCCACGAGGGTCTAGGAAGGCTGAGGCCCCCCTCCCGCCCTCCCCCCAGCCAAGAGGCCAGCCCGCCTCCTGTCACCGTCCTTTAACAGATCCTCTGAGGAATTTGTCAACGGAACTGTCTCCTTCTGACTTCCCCCAGTCATCAGACTTGGTTAATGGGCCTGGGCTGAGGCAGGCAGCTGTGTGGGGTGGGGGTGGGGCTGAAGTGGCCAGCGGGTGTCCTGCTGCCCCTTCTTCCTGCTCCCAGCAAGACTGCATGTGCCCAGCACCCTGCAGGTCATGGTAAACTTCCAGCAGTCCCAGCCCCCCAATGTGCCTGCACCTGGCATCATTGCCACCTCGGAGGGTCGCCCAGAGGTCGGGGGCCTGAGGAAAGGAGCAGGGGGCACGGTGGTGACAGAGCAGGCGATGAGCGAGGGGGTGCTTCTGCCCACGATATTTTGGGAAAGTCACCCCCAACTCTCCCTGTGGGGACAGAGCCAGGAGTGCAGTTTCCAGGCTCTCGGCCTCACGTGGAAAGGTGCTGGCTCAGGTAGTAAATGGCCATCAACTGTGATTGGATGGCCATCAGCTGTGGCTAGTTGGCCGTCAGCTGTAACCAGTGAGCCATTGGCCACTAATATAACTGCTGTGGCTACGCTAGCAAAAAAAGGGGGCTAGCAAGAAGATGGTGGCTGAGCTAGCAGTTGGCAGAGTATGGATTGCGGATTCTGTGGCTCCTGCTTCCTGTGTCTCCAACCCAGCTGCCAGTGAGAGTATAGTGGTATGGCTCCCCTACCTATGGCTCCGTGGGTGTTCCTTTTTGGCCTCACCATGTCCTGCGTTCTTATGTGGGGAGCGGGAGCAGAGACCCCACGTGACTCCCTGCGTGACACTCCCTTTGCTCATTTCCTTGGGAGCAGGCTGTAGGGACAGAGCCCCAGAGAGCAGTTTCCAGGCTCTCGGCCTCATGTGGAAAGGTGCTGGCTTGGGTAGTAGACGGCCATCAGCTGTGACTGGTTGGCCATCAGCTGTTACAGGTTAGCCATTAGCCGCTGATATAACTGCCGTGGCTGCGCGAGCAAGCGTTGCAGTTAGCAAGTGAGGTGGGTTGGCAGAGAAGCGGACGGCAGCTGGTGGATCGTGTGGCTCCTGCTTCCTGTGTCTCCAACCCAGCCGCCAGGGAGAACTTAGTGGTATGACTCCCTTATCTATGGCTCCATGGGTGTTCCTTTTTGGCCTCACCATATCCTGCATTCTTGTGCGGGGAGTGGGACCAGAGACCCCGCATGACACCCCGCATGACACAGGCCCACTTGAATTCAACTGAAGAATGGGAGTGTGTCCAGGTTGGGATTTTAAGCATTTTGCATATCTGCTGTTTCTGGATAGGTCCTGGTGAAAACAATTTGGCCCTTTAGTAATTGGCCAGCTTGTGATTCCAACTAAAATGTTTAATAAAAAAAAACGGCTTAAACTTTGAGGTCAGTATCTTATAACATTGTTGGAACCACGCTGGGATCCAGAGGCATAAGGGTCTCCATGCTGGCACGCTTACTGTGCTTTTTTAGATAAATAATGACTTGTGGGAATTTCCCTTTGTTAGGTCCAACATCTGAGGCGATTAACAAGGAAACAAAGCACTAAGGTTCGAGGGGGGTCCAAATGGAGTTTAACTGAGCTGGTGAAGTTCTCTAACATCGTCTGTAGAATTTGCTAGGCTCCATAAGAGAATCAAACTCCAATTAAAAACTTAGCAAAAAACTAGAGTTGTGAGTTAATTAAATATTTGAAAAACCAAAGCCATTATGCTGAATAATCTTTTCTCTGCAAAAAAAAACAAAACAAATTCAAGAGCACAGAATATTGATATTCACCAAATGAAATTTTCATGGCGCAGTTTCATACTCCGGCTCTGTATCCTCTGGGTGTGAGATGACAAACCCTGTCCTCGCCCCAGTGCTCTTCTCTTGTTGCGGGTTGACTTGTGTCCCCCAAAAGATGTTCACATACTGAATCCCGGTGCCTGTGACCGGTCCCTTATTTGGAAATAGGGTCTTTGCAGATGTAAGTATAAGAGGAGGTCCTGACCTGGTGACTGGTGTCCTGAGACGAGGGAAGTGTGGACACAGAAACCCAGGGAGACACACAGGAAGGCGGCGTGTGATGACGGAGGCAGAACGGGGCTGATGCTTTTACAGTCAAGGGCTGCCCAGGATTTCAGGCACCACCACCAGCATCTGAGAGAGCCCAGAACAGGTCTCATCAGAGCCTGCTGGAGGAGCCAGCCCTGCTGACACCCTGATTCTGGACTGTGGCCCCCAGAACCGGGAAAGAATACATGTGGGGTCCTTTGTCACCATGGGACTCTGGCACTAATGTCCCCCCCTTCCCTGGGGTGGAATCTTGGACTCTACCCCAGGCCGGCTGACCAGAGCTGACTGGCCCCCAGCAGGTCCACCCAGGATGGTGGTTTGGGCACTTGGGTCCCTGCTTCGTGAGGGGCACAGGCAGGCAGGACCTGTTAGTCCTGAGCTAGTCAGCTGGGCAGGGTCAGGCCAGGGCACCGCAGGGGTCTCACACAGGTCCTCCAGGGGCCTGGCATGTCCTTCCCTGCCCTGGCTCTGATGCCCCCCTCTGCCCACACCAGCTGGTCCTGTCCTTCCCGCCTGGGCTGTCCTGTGAGGGCATCTGTAGCTTCCATCCACTGCCCAGCCTGCCCCCGACTCTTCCGTAGGCTTCTGTAGGCTGAGGGGGTGGGAGCAAGCCATCAGCTGCCCCCTCTCTCCCCAAGGCCAGGGCGACCCTGCCCCGGCCTTCCCAAATCCGCCAATATTAGAAAGGATTTGTGTTCCCGATAAATAATGCAAAGTTAAATTACATCCTCTCCAGCTTAAATTTTCATATTCCTACTTCTCATCTCCATAAAGAAATTCTATTTGCAGACCTCACAGGGTGGCCCCTGCCAGCTGCCAGGACGCCCCTAATGAAATTACTCCTCCAGGAGGACGGCCAGGCGGGTGTGCAGCGGCCCGCCCACCGGGGGAAAAGGTAAAAGGCTGGAGTTCAAATTATTGCTCTCCCTAATAACTTAACAGATCGCATGCATTGTGTGGTCCAGGCCTCGTGCCGGGGTGGGTGGTGATATATGAGGGGGCGGGGGTGGGGGACGCATGGATCTTTGCATTAGTGACCCCACCACAAGGGCACAGCAAGGACTTGCCTGAGAAATGTCCACAGAGCTGGGGACCCGGCCCCCCCATCCAGTGAGAGGCGGGGTCAGTGTGACCTTCCTGGGCCTAGCGAGCTGACCCCACATGGCCCTTTATAAAATGCAGGATGGGACAGGGGTTTCCCTGGGGACATTGCCCCCTGTGCCCTAGCCAGGGTCAGGGCCTGGCTTTTGCAGACATTTCCACGGCCTGGGATGCAGTGGGCACTTAGGAATGTTGGGGTTACCATGTTGCCCAGCCCAGGGGCCTCACGGGGGCAGCGGGAGGGGAGTCTCTCAGCTGCCTGGAGGGCTCCAGGGGTCCAGACAGAATGAACTGGAATTCCAGACAGGATGGGGAGGGTCCCCAATGGCTGGAGTGCCAGGAAGGGGGGGCTACAGATGGGCCTTGAAAGGCGAGCTGGGGGAGGCGGCCCCATGCAGGAGCAGCCCTGGAGAGGAAGGGCACGTGGCCAGAGTGATGGCAGGAGGCAGTTGGACAGACCACAGGACAGCCTTAGGTGCCCCAAACCAAGACAAGGAGCTGCAGCTCGAAGCTGAGTCCTTTGTTACGATTAAAAGGAAGGGTGTGCACACTGTACCCCTTTCGGGCCCTTGCTGTGCCCCTCTAGTTCGGCAGATGGCGTCTCTGGGCCAGGACAGGGTCTTGGGCCATTGTCGAGGTTCCCCAGGCCCCCGGGGTCATCCTCTGGGTCCCCCACTTCCTGAGGGGTCGGTCAAGGTATGCCAGACAGCCCTTCACTAGCTGTGTGTAGCAGCTTCCCCATCCTGCACCTTGGCCCTGTACCCCACTTTCTATCCTCCCACCTGGCCCAGCTCCTCTGGTGACCCCCTGCCATCAGGATCCCCAGGAGTTCCCCAGACCCTTGTTGGTCAGGCAGCATGGCCCCCACTCTCCTGCGTCCCTCACCTTGTATTTATGGCCACTTAATCTGTACGAGCGGCCAGCCCCCCATATATCTCCAAGTATTGATCAGCTTTAGGCTGATAGAAGTTCAAGCTCACGGGGTCCCGCTCTTTGACCCCCAAATAGGGTATGAATCTCAATCGAATAGACTGATATTCGCATGTGGCTCCTACCCCGGGCTGGCGGCTGCGGGAAAATCAATGAAGAGCGCTAATGACACACGATTTATAGAACACCTGCCATTTTAATATTAGAATAAATGTTATATTGCAAAGGGGGGGGACCCAGGGGGGTCTCAAGGAAAATATTTCTTAGAGAGCCTTTTCTGCTGGAAAATGATGTGCGTGGAATTTTATGAAGTCAAATTTATAGACCTCGTTTAGGCTTATAATTTAAAACTCCTTATGAGAAAGACATTAAGTAGAGTGCTTGGGGGGGGCGAGGCAGGGGCCGGACAAGCGGGTGGTCCCTGAGTGGGAAGGAAAGGGGCCTCTATTGAGGGTGGAGCACAGGAGGAGAGCGTGGGGCCCCGGGAGCCTGAGAGCCCCTCTGCCAGGGCCCAGCAGCAGGCCCAAGGGCATGAGTCTGGGCCAGGGGCCAGCAGATGAGCCTAGGTAGGGGGGTGCCAGGTTATCTGCATCCCAGGGTCTCGGGGATCTGGGATCCCAGAGTGTTAGGCCTGACAAAGGAAGGACACCCCCAGGAGGTGGGCCTCCTGCAGGTTCGAGGTGGGGCCGGGCGTATGCACGCATGTACACACACTCACACCTGTCACTGCCTGCCCCCATGTGTACACATGAACACACGGCCACATCATGCCCATCCAGACACACACCACATGCACACACGTGCACATGTGCACACCGCACACACGTGTGCACACATTGCACACACGTGCACATGTGCCCAGGCGCACACTCACACTTCCTCACAGCCTTTCCTTGACCTCCCATGTCAAAGCTACTTCTCCAGTTTCCCTTTAGAAAGTTCTTGCCCCAAGTGCCCCCTCCCCAGAGGGACTCAAAGTCACCTGTGCCGTAGGCTGGCTGGAGGTCAGAGGGAGACGCTGAACATTGTTATTTAAACTCAGACAAAAGTACTGCTGGGTGTCCAGGGAGCAGAGGAACCCCTGTTTGGTAGAAATGGGCTCAAGCCAAGGACAGAGCTTCACCATTGGGTCAGATACCATGGTTAGAAGCAAACATGCCATCTGAATACCAGCCTTCCAGGCAGAGGCAGACCCTGTGTGTGGGGGGGGGAGGGTGGGGGGAGGCCAGGAGGCCAGGTTCAGGGCTTCAGAAGGTCTCTGGGGACCCTTGGCCTGTCCCAGCTGGCAAGTCACCTCCCACTGTCTATGTGTCTGTTGGAGGCTGCTGGGACTGCCTGTGGGCTCTCAGCTTCCCTCCTGGCGAAGTGAATCCTTCCCCTCTGGGCCCCCATTTCCCCAGCTATAACTGCAGAGGTCCCGAGACTGGCAGTCGAGACTCCTCAATTCCAGGCCCTGGTCTCTGATTCTGGAACCATCCAGTGGGGTCAGATCCAAGTCTGACCACACACGGTTCCCTCCCGGAGACACACCTAGAGGCCGTGGCTGGGCCTGGGAACAGGCCAGAAGGTGCAGGCTCCCTGGGAGGCCTGGCCTTGGGGAGCTGGCATTTCCTGAGAGGGATTAAGCCCGGATGGAGGGCAGGATTAGCTTTTTTCCTAAGGGTATCATCTTCCCAGACAGGAGGCCCCGGGAGGACCTGCCAAGTCTGAGGCTCCTCGCTGAGCTGAGGGAGATTATTTTCAGGGGCGAACCAGGGGCAGCCCGAGGGGAGGGGCAGAGAATGGATGAGGCTTGGGGGAACCCCTGGCCTCGTCCCCAGCCCCCATCCAGGACTGCCATCTTCCCTGGCCCTGCTGATGGGCTGTTGGCACATAAATTATAAATGCCTGGCCTGGCCTGAACGAGAGGACCTGCGGTCACATGTTACTTCCCTGAGCTCTCTGTGCACTGCCCACTGCTGGTGCGGGAGGGGCACATGTTACATTTTCAACATTATTAAAGGAGGGAGTCGAGCGTGGGAACACTGCCTTCTCTCCGTGGTCAGTTCCGCTCTTGGAGGCAATAAATCTGCAGGCCTATGATTTGTGAGTCCGCACTCCCAATAAATTCAATCTTTCTTGATGAAAAGGTTGGTGCTCCCGGCTCTGCTTTAGGTCACTGTGTTTGTCCAAAGTAAGTGGCTGAAAAGAAGGCGCCGGTGGGGCTCACCACTGCCTGCCCTGCCAGCTGCATTCCCATCCCTGGGAAGGTGGGGTGGCCCAGGGCCGAGGGGATGCCAGGCTTCGTGGCAGAGCCGGGCATCTGCAATGACTCGCTCCCAGACACACGGCCGACATGTCTGCCACCCCACTCCACCCCTCCCCACCCCACTCCACCCTCCAGTTCACCACCAATGACATTTTGGCTCTTGGCCTAAAATTTCTGGAAATCTCTGTAGTGACGAAGAACAGAGCCGTGCTTGCCCTTCTCATGTGGTACGGGTGCAGCAGTTGGGGGCTGTGCTGGTGAACACCCTCGAGGGCGGCCCAGGCCCTGCATGGTGGGGTGGCCTTGGGATTGTGCTGGAATGTGGCCTACTGGATGGCTTATGCCAGTAGTGGGGCCAGCTGGGGTGTGGGGCAAGCGGAGGCTCTGGGCGGTCGGGGCCTGGCTCTGCCCCCACCCAGCCTCGGCCACTCTCTGGGCCTCAGTTCCTAGTCTATGAAAGGAAGTCACCGCCACCTGGGAGGGCTGGCAGTGCTGCTCAGGTAGTGAGCGCTGGGCAGTTAGCCTGCTGTTGAGCGGGGCCTTATATTGCCCTAACTTTCTCAGGACCGAAAAGGCTGGACTGCAGATGCCAAACTCTGTGCGGAGGCTTCTAGAACCAGCAAGGAAGGAAGCCCCTCCAGCTGCTCTGCGTCAGTGTGGGAGAGGGCACCAGGGACAACCTGGCCCTGGGCAGAAGGTGGCCGGTGCCCTCAGACCAAGAGGACGAAAACGGGTCTATGTTTGTGCCTTGCAGCCGTGGTGCCATCCAGCGGGGTAATGTGGCCACGGAAGCGAGTCACAAAATCACTGAGGGTTGTAAGCCCAGAGCCAGGCTTGTCGTTTAATAACCCACGAATCTGTGTCAGGAACCAAAAGGAATGAGGTCTGCATTTTGGAACAAAAAGATTTATGGCCTTGGTTAAGAGTGGATCCCAGGGAAAGTGCTGGAGAAATTGCTCAGGCACAGGACGAAATCTTACAGAGCCCAGAAAGCTGGAGCCAACTTCAACTCCGGGGCCCAGCTCAGGTGTCGTGGTCAGGCCGGGCAGGGCCACATTCCAGCAGGGCCGGGGCTTAGGTGCTGGCACCGGAGACAAAAGCGCTAACCCCCTCCTCAGACGCTGGTGGCCAGCCCAGCCATTATGCTGATGAATCAGGTCCTTGGGAAGCACTCAGGCCCTTTTGGCTGATTGCATTCAAAGAGCCGCTCCCCAACACCCCCTCGCCCCCGCGGAAGTCCCATCTATTTATTTTATTTAGTTTTTGGTCGGGAGGTGGGGCGCCAGTCCTGGTCCCCCCGGCCGGCGAGGGGGAGGTGGTGGCCGATTTGAATACCTGCAATTGTCTCGTGGTCTAAACAAAAGCTGCCTTTGTCCCCATCTGTGTTGAGCTCAGGGAAGAAACAGGCCGGAAGTGGCCTGGGCAAGGGTCAGGAGACCCATTAGGTCCCCCCAGAGAGCTGCCTCAGGGAGGGAGGGTCCATCCTCATGCCCCTGGGCCCCAGGCCCTGGGCACGGCCGCCTCACTGGACAGACTGGGTACACCCAGCAGGGGCAGGAAGGCTGGACTGCAGCTGCCCAAGCCCATGGGGCCTCCTGACCTGGCCTTCCAGGCTGTCCAGGGACAGGTTTCCGGAGTCGAGGCATTGGGAAGGCCCGTCCCTGGCCTCCACCAGCCTCTGCTCACACCAGTTACCTCGTAGCTCCCGGGGGCCCACAGGCCTGTCCCACCCCATCCCCAGCCCATCCCCCTTTGACTTGGCTCCTTTCTGAATCTCCTACCTCAGGGCCTTTGCATCTGCTGTGTCCTCTGCTGGCACATGTTCTTCACCTGCCCCTGGACACCCTCCCTGGGCCTATGGGCCATCTGCTCAGCTGAGGCCAAGCTCCCCAGACTCCTCACCCCGCCTGGAATTACTGTAGCATGGTGGCCATGCTGGTGGCCACGTCACTCCAGCCTCTGCTCATCTTCACACGCCTCCTCTTCTGTGTCTGGGTCTCAAGTCTCCCTCTGTCTTCTCTTTCAAGGGCACCAGTAGTTGGACTGATGGCCACCCTAATCCCAGATGGGCTCATCTCGAGATCTGTAAGTAATTACGTCTGCAAAGACCCTGGGTCTGCTCTCACTGGCCGACTGAGGCCTGGCTAGCTTCCTTGCCTGCGCAGCCCCCGTGTGCCCCTCTGTAAGACGGACATGGATGGCCTCGCTTCGAGGACTGTCGGGGAGGCCTCAGGGGAGCCTACTGAGAGCAACGCCCCACAGCCAGGAGGGCCCAGGAGGGCCCAGGACTCGGAGGCCTCGCTGAGCTGACAGTAGCATTTTCCTGCTCTCCCGAATGAAGCATCTTGGTCTCAGAGAGATGTCTGCAAATGTCCACTGGATGCCCCTGTGCCCACCTGGTGGGGAAGCCATGGGCTGAGGTGAATTTCCAACTATGTCTCGGCGTGGGTCAGTGGAAACGGCTGGTGCTGTGCCTTCACTGACTCACCCAGTGGTGTGTGCGCCTCCTGTCTGGGTCACTAGGGGGCCTAGATGGCCTCTGGCCACTGCAGCCCTCGGGCCCTGCTCTGGCTGCCCGCCTGCTCTCAGGCTCTGGCTCCCGTAACTGGCCACTGTGGGGCCCCTCGGGGCCAGGATACGTACATATTGGAGTCCTCCCTCTAGCTCTTCCAACTGTGCCATTCCCATCCCCCAAAACCTCACCTTACATGTGGGGGCTTCCTACCCCTGAGACTATTACCACCACCAGCAGTCACAGCTACCGGCCTCATGGCCAGACACGCCAGGCAACAAGCCACGCCTGTGACCCTGGGCATTTTGGCAGATCTGTGCAGTAGAGACCTTCAGCCCCATTTACAAATAAGCAAACCGAGCCTCCCAGAAATGAGGCTACTCTCTCCAGTTCAGCAGCAGCTTCAGGAGCTGGGTGTCGGGGACACTCAGGTCCAAGGCCATGTCCAGCTGAAGTCAAGGCTTGCTGTCCCTCTCGCTCATCTGCATACCCACCAGTTGAAGTTCTCAGCAGAGGGGAGCCCCCAGGGTGGCCAGCACCTCCCGACCAGCCTCCCCAGAGCAGCCCCCGAGCTGGGGGAGGCAGGCTCCAGGGCGCAGTTTGGGGAGCAGCTTCCAGAGGCCCCCTGAGGCACGTGTGCAGAAATGCAGAACTCTCCCACAGCCGGAGCTCACCCCCGTGCCCCGGCTCCCCCCACACCCATGCCTGTTCACCCAGCACCCGAGGAGCAGGTGCAGGGTGGGGCCAGAAGGGCCGTGTCCCAGCTGCGGGGTGGCTCTGCCAGAGACCTTCACTGCCAGCCCCAAGGAGCCTGGAGCTGTCTTGTTGGCCTGGGAGAGGAGGACCATCCCTTGGTTCTTGGGTGGCATTGAATTGCACAGGACGGAACCCGACTCCGAGCCACCTACATCTGAGAAGGGTACATTCTTTGTTTGCTCTTGGGGGTGGATTCCAGCCTCTGGTCTCCACATTGCAGTTCTGTCGACTTAATTTGGCTTTTGTCTGCGTGGCCCCCACAGGGGATTACCCAGGGGTCCTGTTACAATTCCCAAGTCTTGCCCTGTCATGAGTTCACAGGCCGGTGGCAGAGGTGAGGGTGAGGCCTGTTTTCCCGTCACCGTGGTGACCATCTGCACGTGGCCGCTCCCAGGCTCTGTGAGGCCTCCAGGTGCATGAGGGCCCTGAGCAGGGAGGGTAGGGAAGCCCCCAGGTGTGGGCCACAGAGGGGCAGCGTCCCTGTGCCTGTGGGGCTGCCAGTCCGGTGGAGAGGAGAGACGGGCCAGAGAGCCCACACACCAGGAAGATGTGAGAAGTGCTTCAACAGAGCCAAGAAGGAAATGAGTGTCCAGTGCAGTTTAGACATAATCCTTGCCCTACCCTTCCCAGCTGGGCTGGGGACACCTCAGCTGAGGCTTCCATGACAGCGGAGCCACCTGCCTGTGGTCAGAGGGGGGGCATTCAAACCAGAGAACAGCAACTGCAAAGATCCTGAGGCAGGAGAGCTAGACGTGCGCCAGGACGGGAAGGAGGTTGCCCATACGGAGTAGACAGAGGGAGCTGGGAACCTGAGGGGGCGGGGAGGTCAGAGATGGAGGCAGTAAGATGGTACTGCAGGGGGATGGTCATGCTGCAGTGGGCTCCATTTTATAGAAGAGGAAACTGAGGGTCAGGAAGGCTCAGAGTCAGTGCCCCGGTGATGCAGCTGACGGGCGGCGTCAGGATCAAATCCCGGCCAGGGGAATTCAACCTGCTTTCATGACCACTTTGGTCTGCCCACTCTTCTGGGGGCAGCTGAGCGGGAGACCCCACCGCAGCTGGGCTCCCAGCCTCATACACATCTCCTCCCAAGGCAGCGAGCTCACCAGTGGGCACAGAGGGGGGCTCAGCCCTGGCACAGCACCGTGTCCATGACTGGCTGGCCTTGGCTGCCCCCTGACTGCCATCCTGGCTAGGAGCATCGACCCCAGCATGTCACCTCAAGGCTCCGTCTGGGGCCCAACCTGGGATTTTGCAAACACGTTCACCAAATTGTCAATTAAGTGAAAATCAATGCTGAGTCATCCATCACGGGCTGCTGGGCCGCCTGGGCCGCCATCGATCGGGCCCCGGGGAGTGATTGAGGCCAAGTGTAGCCCCACGGCTGCTGCATCCTGGCGGCCTTGACGATCCATCTTCCCAACGGCCACGGTGCCCACAGGGCCGGGCTGCCCGGGAGGGCAGAGGAGATGGCACAGGGCCCTCTGCTCAACACCCGTAAGCTCCCTTCCCCCACCAGTCCCACAGCCTCGCCCCCTCCCTCCCACCCTGGCTGCAGGGACCAAGTCCAGGGAGGACCTCATCTCAGCAGGCTGCGGGTGCTTCCTCAGGAGGCCAGAGCCCCCTCAACGCCTCCGCGACTGCTTCACCCACCTGGGAAATCCACAGGTCCCAGAAAGGCCTGGCTTTCTGAACTCCCTTATAACACAGCATCAGGCCATCGCTTCTATGTCAGGAGGAAGCATAGCATCTCCACCCCACCTGCACCGACCTTGGTCCCAGGTTCCCTGAGGGGCCGCATAGTGCAGACCTCGAGACCCTCCCAGCAGGCCCTTGGGGCCTGAACAGCCCCAAGTTGGCTGTCAGTGCTTGGGGGCTATATGCCCTGCCCTACAAGCCGGTGGTGCCTCTGGTGGAGGGGCCCGTTTGGGCATCCGAGGGGTCCCCACTGGACAGATGAGCATGTGATGGGGAGAGCCCCAACCCCTCATCCGGGGCTTCAAGGTGGAAACTGACAAGGGCTGACCCCCACCCCAAATGCCCTCCTTTCCTCCCCTCCCCTCTAGCACAGGGCTTCTGGCTGCATGTGGGGATTATTCCATAAAGACCTGGGACGCACCGGGCCACATGGGTGGAGGACTTACGTACGCTGATAACTGTTGGCCTCCAGGTTGCACTTCTGGGGCTCGGTGCATAGCCAGCCAGCCCTGCCCACCTACTGTGGACAGGTACTGCCACACAGAGGTGGATAGGACACCTGTCCCTGTCCTCCCGGAGCTGAGGCCACGAGAATCAGCCTGAGTAGGAGGACTTCCGCTCAAAGGCACGCAGGAGCTTAACTCATTTATCTATCCTTCTACTCACCTAGAAATACTTGTTAAACCATCGGAGGACTTGTGCCTCTAGCACGATGAGTAACGGGGACTGAATTTCCCCCATGCTGACAGGAAACAACAGAAGAACCTATGAAATACGTGAAACCACGGTTGTCTGATGTTGGAAGCCCGGCAACACAGGGCAGTGGTCCCCAATATCTGGAGGCAAACGAGGGGAATCTCTGCTTGCCTCAGCTCACTGCCAGGCCCAGTGCATGGAGTACCCAGAGAGAGCCAGTGGTCTCCCCAAGTTGAGGAGGCAACTGAAATGCGAGGAGAAGGGGGGGCTGTGTGGAGAGAGGGAGCCTTCCCCTCCCCCGAGAGCTGCCGAGCCTTACTCAAGTCTCCAGCTGACTCGTTAGGGAGCACGTGCCTGTGAGAAAAGCAGCCAACACTACGAAAGAACCACAGGAAAGGAACACACAGAGTCATCTTTGAACTCACACATGGCTGTTTCCACAACCAGAGTGACAGGCCCCCCCAATACACAGGAAGTCAGGTGAGGACTTGGAAGGGTCTTGCCTCAGGATTGGGGCAAAATTAGCCTCCAAAGGGTCACACTGTTCCCAGAAAGGTAACCACACCCCAGAACAAGGCTCAACAGGGTTTACAGGAATGCAAAGTACCCAACAAGGTAAAACCCACAATGTCTGGCATCCAAGCAAAAATTACCTGGCACACAAGGAAGCAGGGAATGTGGCCCCAGGGGAGGACCAAATGTGACACAATGATGCAGAACTGAAACAGAGAAGAGACTCAGCAGACAAGGCCATTAAAGCTGTGTCATGGAAGAGATGTAAAAAACCCAAATCCAATTTCTAGAGATAAACACACACTGGATGGAAGTAACATCAGAATAGACACTACAAAAGGAAAGATGGCAGGTGAACTTGCAGACAAAGCGATAGAAACTGCCCAAAATGAAACAGAGAGTAAAAAGATCTGCGAAAGTGGCACAAAGTCAAGTGGCCTAATCCACCTGTCCCTGGAGTCCTTGCAAGAGAGAAGAGAGAAGGAGAAACCCATGAAAAGTAAACAGCCAGACCTTTGCAGAGTGACAAAATCTGTAAACCCACAGGTCCAAGAAGCTCAACGAACCCCAAACACAAGAAATGTGAAGAAAATGACCCTAAAGCACATTACATTTCTTAAAACCAGTGATGAAGAGCACATTTGAAAAGCAACCAGTGGGAAAAAAACCACGTGATGTGCAGAGACACGAAGGGGACCAAGCTTCACCTCAGAAACCCCACATCCCTCAAGCTCGGAAAGAAAGAATACTCATCAGCACTGAATTCTACAACTGGTGAAGTCACTCTCCAAAGTGAATGCAGAATAAAGGCTCTGCAGGCATGGGAACGCTGAAAGAAGTCTTCACCAGCAAACCCACACGACAAGAAATGTCAAAAGAGATCCTTCAGACAGAAAGAAGGTTATTCCCAGTGGAAAGATAGGTCTACAGAAAAACAAAGAGGGCTGCAAATAATAACTGCGGGCATAAATATAAAACACTTTTTAATTTGAAAAAGAAACTTAAATAATTGATTGTTTAAGGCAAAAAAAATTGTAATGATGTAGTATGGAGGCTGTGATATGTAAAACTGAAACGACAGCACACAGGCCAGGAGGAGGATGTGGACGTGCTCTGTTGTGGGGTCCTGTACATACGTGAAGTGGTGTGACGTCATCTGGAGGCAGACTATGATAAATTAAAATAAAGAGTTATCACTAAGAAGCCAACAAAGGAGCTGGGGTGAAATCCTAAAAACACTTAATGAATCTGATGGAAGACAGAAAAGGAGAGGGAGGGAACAAAGAGCGACGACCGAAACAGTCACATTAAACGTAAATGGCCTAAACACCCAGTGAAAAGACAATGATTGTGTTATTTGACTGTAAAAAGGAATGAAACTCTGACACAGGCTACACTGTAGAAGAACCTTGAAAACATGGTGCTGGGTGAAAGGAGCCAGTCACAAAATGCCACAGAATGTGGAATTCCGTGGCCATGAGGTCCCTAGAATAGTCAAATTCACAGAAACAGAAGGTGGAATGCAGGTTACCGAGGGCTGGGGGGTGGGGAGCTAGTGTTGAAAGGGGACAGACTTCAGGTTGGGGCGACAGAAATGTTTAGGACATAGGTGGTGGTGGCAGCTGCACAGCATAGTGAGGTTACTACCGCCCCTGAGCTGTACACTTAAAAAAGGCTGACATGCTACATTTTGTGTTGTATATATTTTACCACAATCTGACACATTAATAATGTACGACTTCAATGGGTGAATTGTAGGGCTGTGAGCTTTGTCTCCGTAAAACTGTTTAAAAGAAAACGGTGACAGCCGTGTGCATCTATCGGTTTTAAAAATCACCGAGCAAGCAGGTGTGCCAGGCACCACAGTTGGCACAGACTGGTGACGGAGCCAGCACAGACGCAGCCTGAGCCCTCCTGAGCGCACCTGGGGGAGACCCAGACAACAATGAAGAGGTGCTGTGATGAAAACGATTCTGAAGAGGAGACAGGACGGGAAGGATGGAAAGACTTCCGGGAGGGGCCAGGCCAGAGCCCTGCAGCCATGGGGAAGAGGGTTTCGGGAGAAGAATACTGCTGGGCTGGACCCCACGTGGCCGATTTTCGTCACCTCATTTATAACAGCAAAGAAGTCGCGTCCTCCAAAGTGTCTAAATGTCAGGGAAATTACTAAGGGTTTTGTGCTACATCCAATCCATTGAGGATTTTGCAGTCATTAAAAAAATATTTTTTAAAAAGGAGTATCGAATGACTTGAGAAAATGTCTGTTGCAATGGGCAAAAGTCAGGAAATAAAGTTGACCGTGTGATACAATGATTGTTTCACGGCACAGCCACTGCATGTGTGCAAACACACATGCACACTCATGCACCCCCCACACCCCCACACATACCACACACACACACCACACACACACATACACACACAGAACATCTGGCGTCTCCCCTGCCTTTGCCAATGAGAGGTGAGGGCCAGGGCAGGTGAGTCATCCTGTGGTGATTCCCTCCCACCCTAAGCTGCCTTCCCTGGTTTCTCCCAGTTTGGTGACATCACCCCATGGCCTGGAGCCCCCTGCTGCGGCCCCTTGTAAGGGCACAGAAAGAGGGCTCAGCCGTGCCCGATGCGCCAGTCCTGCATCCCCGGGACAAATGAGGGTCTTACTGGAATCCTCATAAATCTTCCATTCCTGACAAACCCAAAGGAAGACAAGGGGATGAAGAAGAAGGGGGAGGGGAGACAGCGGAGTCCCCTGCTAATTCTTTCAAACTGCTGTTTATTGAAATGAGGCAGCGGGGATAAACCCAGGCTGGATCGATGATGGCCTGTCCAATATAATCAGCGAGAGCCGCCAGCCTCCTGCCCGCCCTCCAGCCCCTCCTTCTAGATGGTGGCCTGGAGGAGAAAGCCAGGACCTGCTGGCCCAAGCCCTGGGACCTGCCCACCCAGGGAGGCAGTGCGTCCCCTGTGGACGTCAGCGTGGCTGCTCTCTCCCAGCCTGGGGTGCGGCCACACTAAGGGCTCCCCCGCACTCCACCTTGCTTGGGGCTGAGGATGTGTGTGCTGTTCCCGTCCCCCAGCGTTTCCTGACCTGTCCCCCACCTTCACAGCCCTGTCCCGGGAGTAACGGGCCCCCTGGCTCTGGCTAACTGGCACCCTAGCCCGGGGGCCCCATGCCCTGTGTCTGTGAATCCCCCATACAAGCCCTGCAGGCAGGGCAGACCCGTAACTGCCCGGCTCCCTAGAAGCGGTTCCTTTTTAAATGAAGTAACCAGAGGCTGGCAGGGGTCTCAGCCAGCCTGCAGGAGGTAGGCTCACCAGGAGATCTGACTTCAGGGGCGCCCTGGAGACTGGCCACACTGGGAGCAGGCAGCGGGATGGGGCTTCTGCTGGAGGCTGCATCACCGCCGAGTGGATTTGACATTCTTGGCCGCCCCAGGCGTCGGCTGCTGGGCGCCTCTCCCTCAGGTCCAGGCCATGTGAGACCTCCGAGAGTCCCAGTGAGAGTCCCAGAGAGGGACCCAGGGACTCAACCCCCTCCCCCCAGGTTTTGCAGAGTGGCTGCCTCCTCCCCCATCTGGAGGCCCCAGGGCAACACTTGAGGCCCTGGAGTCCCTCTGCACGGTTTGGGAAATGTGGGGTCACCTAGGATACAGCTGTGTGGCCGGACTGCCCAGTGCCCCAGCCTCCGACTTCCCAGGGGTGACCCACCTTCCTCCAGACACCCTTCACCTCTGAAGATGACGGCTGAGAGTGACAGTGATGGATGGCCTTCCCTAAACTGAGAATTAGTCTTGGAGAGAGGCTTCCTGTTTCCACCCATCAGGTGAGGACTATTAAGGCAGGAGGATGGACAAAGTCACACCGGGCAGTGACTAGGTGACATATGCCAGGTAGTCACTGAGGAATTCAATTGTCTGAAAAACAGGCCGGTGTGCACAGGCTGCTGTCTTCATGGCGGGCAGTCTTCACTGGCTACAGACTGGCCCAGGCCTTCATCTGAGGCAAAGGAAACAGATCCCAGCATGGTGCCCATGTCCCCTCCCCCGCCCAAGGGTGAGAAGTTGTTTTGAAATCTGCCCAGGCAGGTAAATTTCTCCATAGGGCTGCCGGCCTTGAGCAGCAGGGAAGGCCTCCAAGATTTACAGTGTCCCTGGGAGGCGAGGGGACGGCTAATCTTTCCCGGGGGAAATGGGAGGGGTCGTTTTGCCTGTGGCAGGGCCAGCCTGCTGCTGCTCCCGGGGGTCCCTGGGTGACCGTCTCTAGACTGCCCACATGAGGCAGCTCTCCAGAAATTTCACCTCCATCAGTCAGAACATCTCACTCCAGGCTCCGCCCGTCCTCGAGGGTCAGGACTCAGCTTACACGTGCGGTCTTGTTGGGGGCAGGTTGGGGGCTTGTTGGAAGGTTTCAGTCAGTCACCTCTTTCCGGGAAGCTCCGGGACAGTTTCATGCGTTCAGACACACAGAGCCCAGAGGTAACAGATGAGCAGGAATGGGGCACTACTTCCTGGCTGCATAAAGCAAACAGGGAAATGGTTGGGTCCCCTTGGGTCTGCTTGTCCCTCAGGCCGCGTGCATCATGTCACAGGGTTTGCCCGTACCCGCCCCCTCTGCAGGGACTTGGGGAGCAGACTGGTCAGCCAGTAGGGCAAGAAGCCTGGCTTCTCTGAGGTCACAGGCAGCTGCCCAGCCCTTCGGGCCCGGGCCCTTTCTTCTTCCAGAAAATGTCTTCCCCGGGACGTGTCACGTATGCTTTCCTGCAAAGGAAAAGCATAGGACAGTGAGGTTGGTAGGATGTTGTGACCTGCAGAAGGGCAAAGGCCATTTGGGCTGCCAGGTGACCAACCGCCTCTAGGCACTTGCTCCAGAGGCCCAGACCAATGCCCTCACTGAGGGCTCCTGCCACAGGCAGCTGCCCCCGTGGCCCTGGAAATGTGGTCACTGCCACAGGAATGAGGCGCCGTGGAGGACGCCCCTCCAGACCCCAGTCCCGGCAGCCCTTCATCCACGACTCTGACCCTGATGGGACGCCCACAGATCCTGAGGCTGCGTCCGGTGAAGGGCTGTTGTAATCACAGGGCGTGCCTCGCCCCACCCAAAGTCTCACTCAGGAGACGCGGGAGGAGCAGGGGTCCACAGGGGGGCAGCCCTGGCCTGGTGGCAGCCGCCCAAGGCTCACAGCTGTCCCTCACAGTGGCTTTGCCCAGGCAGAGGGTGGACCCTCGGGGGCAGTCCCCACGCGGACTGGAGTCCCGGCCTTGCGTCCACGCCTTCCACAGAGCCAAACTCCCCCCAGGCGTGGCTCCACATCTGACTTTCTGACGACCCTCCCCTTGGGCCTCAGTTTCCCCATCTGCAGGGGAGAGGTAGGGGGCAGCCCCCTTCGGCTCTAGCGTGCTGAGATTACTCAGCAAGCAGTGTACCCCGGAGGGGAATCCTGTGTGGTTTCTGCAAGCTCTCCTAGGACATAAAGGTGGCGGTTTTGCTTTGATTTTAAAAGCCCCCAGCCCAGGACAAGCTGATTGGGAGACACTGAAGGGGCCACGGTGGGCAGAGGTCTGGACGCTGACCCCACTCAGCCCTAACCGGCAGACACAGAGTGGGTGAGCACCAGCACACGAGGCCTCCTGGGGGGCACCCCTCAACCCTGGCATCAGGGAGCCTTCCCCTGGCCCAGCGGGCACCAGGTCCCCTGAGCAGGGAGGGGAGGCGCAGCAGAGACCGAGAGGAAACCAAAAGCAAATTATTTTCGGGATTATAGCTCTAGAGCCTCGGCAAGATAGTGCCCATTTTTCATAGCAGACAAAAGCATTTTCCAAGGGATCAATTTTGCCTGTAGAAGTCGCCTTCTTTCAACCTACAATCCATCATATTTCCCCATTTGCAATTTCTTGGTGTCTGAGTGTTTTAAGTTTCCTATGAATTATTTTATAAAGCTTCCTTTCTTCCTGCTGAAATGAGGTGTTCTGTCCGTGCCGGAGGGCCTGACCACGCCATTAGGCCGTGGGCTGAGGGGACGGCGCTGTCCACCCACGGGGCCTGGCGTGACAGGGTGCAGGACGGACTTCCCGGTCAGCGGGGTCCCTGTTACCCATCCGCCCCTGATCGGGGTGGCTCCCAGGGTGACTCAGGGTGGATGCAGGCCCAGCCGGGCGGGTGGGGAGCTCGTGGGTTGGCCAGTGGGCTGGAGATGCCACCAGCCGCTGGGGGCAGGGGAGGCGGCGCGGGAAAGTTTTGAAGGGATTTATTCTGATGTGCTGCCGAGGGAGGGTCATCCTTCAAGAGGCAGCGTGTATAAAAATTTCTCGGCCTGTTGATTGGTCTGTCACGGTGATTTGTGGCTCTTCCCCCGAGGTAATGGGGAGCAACTGGGCCCGTGAAAGGCAGCCGGACAGATTGCTGAACAGAATGGGAGGGAGGCCTCGGCGGCCGGCAAGATTTATTGACCTCGACCCGCGGAGGTCCCTTCAGCGCTTTTAATCTGGCCCTTCAGCCTGTCATCAGCACTGATTACGGCCCGGCCAGCTCCCCGGGCCCCGAGGGCCAGAGGCCTGGGGGATGGCCAAGGGGGCCACGCCATCTGGCCAACTGCCCCCGAGGTGCCCCTTCCCCAGGGAGGAGGAGAGGGCTCCGTCCTCTGCTGCCCGGATTTCGCCATCAGCTGGGTTGACTGCTCTTTTAAAAGGAAACAGCTTTATTGAGCTGTGATTCACATACCGTAGAATTCACCCATTGAAAGTGCACAATCCAGTGGTTTTCGTGTATTCTCAGAGTTGTGCAGCCATCGCCGCAGTCAATTCTAGAGCATTTTCATCACCAAAAGGAGAGACCCTGAAGACAGTCTGAGGTTTCTCGCAAGCTCTTCCATACAACCTCCTGGTGTCACTCAAAGAAGTTGAAAACTCAATGTCCACACAGAACTCTGCACGTGGACGTGTAACGTAGCTTTATTCACAGCTACCAACATGTGGAAGCAACTGAGGCGTCCTTCAGCGGGTGATGGATAAACTGTGGTCCCTCCAGAGAGTGGAATATTATTTAGCTGAAAAAACATGAGCTAAGAAACCATGGAAAGACATGGAAGAAGCCAATCGTGCTACCAGCCATTGAAAGTAGCCAATCGAAAAGGCTGAATACATGCAGACGAAAACCACACCAGATACCATCTCACACCTGTTGGAATGGTGATTATTAAAAAGACAAGAAGTAACGGTTGGTGAGGACGTGGAGAGAAGGGAACCCTGGTGCCCTGTTGGAGGGAATGTAAACTGGTGCTGCCATGACGGAAAACAGTATGGAGGTTCCTCAAAATATTTAAAATAGAACCGCCATATGATTCAGTAATCCCACTTCTGGGTATTTATCTGGAGGAAATGAAATCACAATCTCAAAGAGATATCTACACCCCCATGTTCATTGCAGCTTTACAATAGCCAAGGCATGAGAACAACATGTGTCCATCAATGGATGGCTGGGTAAGGAAGATGTGGCACATCTCTATCTATCTATCTATCTATCTATCATTCTATCATCTATCTAATGGAATATTACTTGGCCACGAGAAAGAAGGAAACCCTGCCATGTGTGACAACATGGATGGCCCCGGGGGGTGTTACGCTAAGTGAGATAAGTCAGACAGAGAAAGACAAATACCATATGATCTCACTGATGTGTGGGATCTAAAAAAAAAAACTGGACTCATTGAAACGGAGAACAGATTGGTTTTCCTGGGGGCTGTGGGTGGGGGGTGAGGCAGGAGGAGAAGGGGGTCAAAGGTGCACTTTCCAGTTCTAAGATAAATAGTCCTGGGGATGTCAGGTAGGGCGAGGGGACTAGTTACTAATACTGTGTATGTGGAATTGCTGAGAAAGCAGATCTTAAAAGTTCTTCTAAGAAAACGCTGTAACTGTGGGTGGTGGATGGTAGCTGCACTCGCTGTGGTCACCACTTCACAGTTTATACACATAGCGAATGACTACATTGTACGCGTAAAACCAGGGCAGTGTTATACGTCAGTTATGTCTCAATAACACCGGGAAGGAAAGGCCACGTGCTGCGTGATTCCAACTGTATGACATTCTGGAAAAGGCAGAACTATGGGGACAGTGATGGGATCGGTGGTTGCCTGGGGCTGGAGGTGGGGGGTGAACACACGGATCATGGGGTTTCCAGGGCACTCTGTGTGATCCTGTGATGGTGGGTACACATCATTAGACGTCTGTCCAAACCCACAGAAAGTACACCACCAAGGGCGGCCCTAACGTCAGCTGTGGACTCGGGGTGATCACGACGTGTCAGCATAGGTCCATGAGCTGTAACAGATGGACCACTCTGGAGGGGTGTCATGATGGGGGAGGCTGTGTGTGTGGGGTCAAGGGGTTCAGGAAACTCTGTACGTTTCTCTCAATATTGCTGTGAACCTAAAACTGCTCTAAAAATAAAGTCTATTAAAACAAGAAGAACTCACACCCTGTACTCTTTAGCTATTACTCCCGACCCGCCACTCCCACCCCTTGCAGCCCCTGGTCTGCCTTCGGTCCCTGTGGATTTGTCTGTCCCGGGCAGTTCCCATAACTGGGGGCAGTGAGCGCGTGGCCTTCCGTGATGCTTCCAGGCTTGTCCATGTTGTAGCAAAAGACCCTTGCACTGGGGTCTTGGGGAAACGGGGAAAGCAGGGGACCGTCCACCCATCCCTTCACGGGAACTACATTCTTCTTTCTCCAGAAGGCTGGGAAACCGCTAGCGTTTAAAAATCAATAATAACTCTGGCTAAAACCTGTGGCTGGACAGAGACACTGAAGGGAAGTGACACAGCCGATCCTCATTGCCGCTCTAAGGACACTTTTAAGAGGTGCCTCTGGCGTGGGCATCCTGTGGGTGGCCTGAAATCTATTCTGAACGCGCACTTGGAAATTAAATTCCCTTTAGCCAAACCGAGCCTGGCTTCAATCAGCCTGAAGTACCTCTGCCCGCCCCCACACCAGCGGCGTCTTTTAAGCATGCAAATGGGGACACCTTGCTAAATGGTCAGCCAGATTGATCCTGTTGTTTCATCGGGGAAGTGAAATTAAAACGGAGCCTTGCCGCTGGGCTGCCCCTTGCGATTTGCCCTTCAGCTGCTTGGGTATTCTCCAGACTCCAGCCTCAGCCCTCCAAGGCTCCGCCTGGCCCCTGACCCACTGCCACCGGCAGGGTTTGGGCCTATCAGCGGATGGCCCTGACCTTGACAACTTCCAGAGGGCACGGTGGGGGGCTGCCTGCCACGGGACCCCCAGCTGGGTCAGGTTCCACGAGCGCCTTGATCCCTGGCATGTGGAGGCCGGTCCCTAATGTGAGGGTTCAGACTAGATCTGCCTCTCGGGGTGCGTTCGTGGCCCCCCTGATCAGACTGGCCCGTGGCGAGCGAGATAGGAATTCAGGCCCCTGGACCCACGGAAGACACAGAATGGGGTGGGGGTTTGCTGGGGACCCATGCTTCCCTTCTCCCGGGGGTCAACACAGGAGGCCTCATTTCCTAAGGCGCTATTCATTTATGTGCCCCTCACTCATTGCACCCAGGGCTCTGCCCTGGCTCAGACCTGGCACTGAAAACAGAAAAGATGGCCATCGCCCCCCAGAGCTGATCGGACCGCAGCTTCCAAAGAAGGGCTCCTAGGGGAGGGAGCGGTCTGGAGGACCCACCGGGATGGCTGGTGGTGGCATTTCAGGCTGGGGACTAGAGGGGTCCTGACCACGCCTCTCCCTGTGTGGCACACAGGCCAGGATGCAGCTGCTTCTGTGGCAGGAGCGACAGAGAATGTTGGGAGATACCTGCGACGAGCGTGGCCTGAGATGGCTCCAAGGGCCTCCAAGGCTGTGGTCAACCTTTCTAGAGCCACTTGGTACCCGGTCCTCACTCAGGCTGACCTGTGCCACACCGGTCACGCCCATACCCACCCACGTGATGGGGGCGGCATGGAGATGAGGTGAGGAGTGGCCAATTGGGAGAGATAGGATGACAGATGGAGCTCCGCCCCTCCTCACGCCCGCCTCCTGGGCACCTCCTGTCCCCACCACAGGGACTTTGCACTTGTCACTCTCTCCCCAGCCACCTGTGTGGCCGGCTCCTTCTTGCCACTCCCAGGTCACCTCCTCCCTCTTGGCCGCCTGGACCAGCAGTGGCCTGCGCCCTCATGACGACACCCTCGACTTCCCGGTTGTGAATATTGCTGTCTGCCCTACCCCACCCCCACGTCTGTTCTGTGAGGCTCACTTTGTGCAAAGCAGAGCTGCTCCCAGAACGAGCCCTGCGTGTGCATCTCAGCCCCACGGGCTTGGTGCTGTTACTGCCCCGTTTGATGGCGCAGAACGTACGTGAGCCCCGCTGGCCATTCTGGGAAGCACTGAGGCTTCTCTCCCCTGAAGGGAACCCACGGCCAGCCCACCAGGAGGGCGTGGCGCCCTGGAGGCTGGTTCTGGCTGGCCCAGAGTCCTGGGTCTCTGGGGAACCCCTCTGAGTCTCCCTCCCGTGCCAGGGCGGGGTTTAGAGCTGCAACCTTGATTATGATGCGTGATTCTCACCACAATTAAACTGATTCATTCCCAACAATCCGGGCTACACTGCATAATATATTTAATTAGTCAGATTTCCTGTGCACGTTGGTGGGTGGGACGGGGCTGGCAAGTTCTCGGTGTAATACACTTAATTCTGAAATAAATCAACGTTTGGAGAGAGGCATGCTCTGCCCACCCCCCACAGGGGACCAGGGGCCCTGGGGGGCTCCCAGCTGGAACGGTCTGCTCTTCCTCTTCCCAGGAGTATATTCTGGGGTGGAGTCCTTCCCGGTGGGGTGTGCGTGTGTGGGGGGGCAGTGAAGAGGGCTGGGGTCCCCGAGGCTGGTGGATGGGGGAGGTAGAGAGAGCACAGCAGCCACGTGCAGACAGGGCTCTGCCCTGTGGTGTTCCCCAGAGCCTCCTAGGGCACCGAGGCCAGGAGGTGAGCCCAGGCCTCAGGGCTGCCATTTCAACAACTCGAGGACCAGAAAAAGTCTTGGGGGTGTCAGGGCTCTGGGATGCAGGAAGAGGAACAGGGCTCGTCTGCAAGGGCTGTGCTCAGTACCCAGAGGCCGTGCTGGCAACAGGCGTCCCCCCACATTGTGCCCTGCACCCCACGGCAGGCTCTGGACCTGGGCCCTGGGGGCAAGGGTGCCTGCCCACTGCTGCTCTCAAAGATGCAAAAGGCACGATGTGCCCCCCTCAGCACCCCGCCTTGTCTTCCTGTCTCACAGTGACTGAGCATCTAGCCCCAGTGTCTTTGCTCTCACTTCCCTGGGAAACACCCTCCCCCCTGTGACTGCCAGAGGGATGTTCACGACTTTGGTGTTTCAGGGAAAGACAGGTGTTGCCAGGCTCCCCTGGGGGCTGGGAGCACCTAGGGACAGACAGCACCGAGTCCAATGACAGCTGGGTGTGGGGTCCCTCATCCCAGGCTCCTCGGGGCAGAGTGCCCTGCTACAGCCCAGCCCTGGCTGCCCAGCTAGGCTGACACCTCTCCCAAGAGGCCCTGGGCCTCGGCTGGCAGCCTGCCTCCCACACCCTTCCCAGGCAGGTGCCCACGTCCTCATCTGAGCTCCGTGAGGAAGAGGCACCTTCCAGAACCAACAGCGCATCAAGACTGAAAGCACAAAAAAAGAGCGAAGAGGGCCATCCCTAGGCCCAAGCTTGCAGGCTTTGTCCCTCCCAGAAGAACCCCAGGACAGGAGGGGCTCCTGTGTGTCCACTGCCCCCGGGATGGGCAGCAGGGGGCCTGGTGTGCCCCCCCTCCCCGCCGAACTGCCTGCCTGCCCCAGGCTCTGGTTACTGTGTGCATCGCCAGCTGCCACCCTCGGGGCCGGGTCTCGTGCATAATTCAGGTGCCTTGACAAGGCCCCAGCAAATGGGTATCGACAAGGCCCCACCAGCCGGATCAGATGTCACGACATTGGACACTTGATGAACAGGACATGTGTCCTTTTGCCCTGTGTGTACTGCGGTGACAGGCCAGGCAGGGAGCAGTGTGAGTGGTCTTCCCGGGCTGGGGGGGCGTGCGTGGGAGGGGTGGCGCTGCGCTCTGACCCCAGCCCCGCCCCTCACCTGCTGTGTGGCCTTGATTGGGTCACTGCGCCCTCAGCCCTCGGGCCTCAGTTTCCTCATCTGTGAAATGGACCAAGGGTTGAAGGGAATATGAAGAGGACCACTGAGTGAGGGCTGCCTCACGGTGTCCTGCCAGCCATGGCGCCCACAGGCCAGCAGGCTAGCGCTCAGCTTCAGGTTGGCGTCCTGGCGACCAGGGCTGGACCCCGGGGCTGCTGCTCTGGGCCCTGGGTACCAATTGCCCTCCCACGCTGTCCTCTCATTCTGGGAAACTGGAGAGGCAATTTGGCTCTAGGATGAGGTCTCAGGCTGTGGTATCACACCTAGAACCCATCACCACCCCACATGGCTGCTCAGCGTCTCCGGGGGGACCCACTGCTGCAGCCGAGGCCTGTGTCACATGCCCTGTGGGACCCTGGAAGTCTGAGCAGTGACTCTTCATCTCAGCCATGCCACGGGCCACTGGGTGACCGGCAGCTCACTGCCCCTCACTCCATGGAAGATATAGGGCAGGCAATGACCCCAATGACACTTTCTGCCAAGCCAGAGGAGAGAAGGGACCCTCCGGCCCCTCCCTCTCTGTCCAGGGGCTGCCTTGAAGCGCTGTGTGAGGATCAAAAGACATAGATGTGGAGGGAGGGGGCTCACCAAGGACCCACAGACACTCCCACGCTGCCCAAGCCTTGGGTGGCTGTTTCTAGGACACTGACTCTGACCCATCGTGGCCGGGGCTCAGCCCTCCCGGCACCTCTCTTGTCAAGTGGGCACCTGCAGAGCAGGTAACCTGAGCCGGTTCCTCTGACGCTTTTTTAAGAAAAGGGGGATCCGTCCCTTAAATAATTGATGACAGCGTTAACAACCGACCCTGGAGGACATCTGGCAGGTAGACGGCTTTCACCCTGTCAGCAGCATCAGGTTAAACTGACTGCTGGCTGGTGGGAGGGGCGCCTGAGCTGTGCCCACTCCCTGCCCCGCTGGCTGCAGGGTGGGGGTGCACGGGGCAGCGTGTTTATCAGCTGTTCCCAGCGATGCGTGTGGGCTCAGACAGGTGCTCACGAGCACACACACTCGCACCCGACATGCAGACAAACAGGTCACACGCATCACACGTGTCCATGTGCATGCGCCCACACATGCAAGCATACCACACGCATACTGTGCTCTATGCACACGACCCACACGCGTACTTGCTTGGACACACACACATCACATGCACACACGGCGTCACACACGTGCACACATTCCCTTCCATGAGTGACCTCCACCTCCGCCCTGACTCTGGGGACCTCAGGGGCCCCTTCCAGCCCCGGTTGGAAAGTTCCCTTCCCTGTCCGGCCCTGATAGGAAAGGAGACTGGCAGGTGCTGCCTGGGGCCTGCACCCTGGTGCAGGGGTAGCAGCCGGCAGACCTGGGCGGTGTCTTTCCTGCTAAGGCGTGGCAGCAGTGGACCAGCCAGGGCGAGGAGGGGCCCAGGCGGGGTGTGGTGACTTCCAGGGGCTTAGAGACGACTTGACATGATGTAGCACCTCGGTGCGAGGGCCAGGGGAGGCGGCCAGACCCCGGGGGACACGTGGGGGGTTGCTGCCCAGTGTTCCTCCGGCAGGACTCTCCTAACCTGCCCAACCAGGGACGCGGTCCTCCAGTTCCCACACAGCGAGGGCCTTCCCTGGGAAGTGGCCATGCTCGAGAGAACGAGCTGGCACCCTTCTGCTCATTCCCTTCCATTCAGTCCTCACAGGCCAGCCTTGTCACCCATTTTACAGCTGAGGACACTGAGGCTGGGATAGGGAGAACCTGCCCAGGCGGCCAGATGCCCGAATCCTTACTCTTACCCTCCACTGCCTTCACCCTGCCCAGGTCACGTGGCAGATTCTCACCAGCTGGGCCTGGAGGCCCCAGGGCAGGCAGCCTGAACGAGGAGCTTGCCACCAGAGAAGGGATCCCACCTGCGGGCTGAGGGGCATCCTGGCTCCGGAACCTTCTGGGGCTCAGTACCAGGTCTGGGAAATATGTCCGTGGAGAGGAAATGGAAGAGCTCCCCAAAGCCAGGCAGCACCCCTGCTTTGGGGGGAAGGAGGGCATGGGGACAGAGCCCCAAAAAGCAGTTGCCAGGCTCTCGGCCTCACGTGGAAAGGTGCTGGCTCAGGTAGTAAATGGCCATCAGCTGTGATTGGATGGCCGTGAGCTGTGGCTGGTTGGCCGTCAGCTGTAACCAGTGAGCCATTGGCCACGAATATAACTGCTGTGGCTACGCTAGCAGCAAATGGGGGCTAGCAAGAAGATGGTGGCTGGCAAGTGCGGATTGCAGTTCGGACGGCGGGTTGCAGACAGTGGGCTCCTACTTCCTGTGTCTCCAACCCAGCCGCCAGCAAGAGCAAGACTATAGTGGTATGACTCCCCTACCTAAGGCTCCGTGGGTGTTCCTTTTTGGCCTCACCATATCCTGCGTTCTTATGTGGGGAGCGGGACCCGAGACCCCGCCTGAATACCTGCATGACAGAGGGAGTGGGGTTGCACCCTGAGCCCAGGGGGCCAGAAGGGGAATAAATGACCCAGCGCCAAGAGAGGGGCCTCTGCAGTCTTGGCCTCAATGGGCCTCAAGATGCCAGATTCTGCCCAGAGCGCCTGCGGCCTGGGGGCCTAGGATGGCACCCCTTCCTTCGCCACCCCAGTCTGGCCCCACCCCAGGGCATCTCACACTCTGGGCCCTGCAGGACCTGCCCAGCAGTGGCAACAGCCCTGCCCGCCGTTGCCCTGGCTCCCCGCAAGGGCCCCCCCTTCCAGTGTGCGCCCCACCGCCCCACCCCAGCCCCGAGTCAATGATTTCTTCATTACAGAAATGCGGCCACGGCATCCCTTAATTGTGCCTAAGTTACTGGACTTCCAAAGCCGTCTCTTGGTCGATGTCTCTGCTGACCTTGACCCTGGGCCAGATGTCTGGGCTGGGGAGCCGGCATGCGCCCAGAGCAGCCATGTCCTAAGAAAGCTGGCCTCTTGGGAGCTGGTGAGACTTCTACTTCCCAGCTGGCGACCAGGCCCAGCCACATATCTCCTCAGCCTCAGTGTCCCCATCTGTCCACTGGAGCTAGAATCCCCCAAACCCTCTCACAGAAACAAACAAGCAAACCCCTGCTGTCTTCCCTCACTATCATCTCTAACTCACTGCCATGTCCTGGGGGCCAGGGCCACCTGGCCGGGACTTTGGGGACATTTCCCTGCTGAGTCCTCACCGTCACCTTGGGACTCTGGGACAAAAACCAGGCCCGTTTGCAGATGGGGAAATCAAGGTCTGAGAGCTGAGGCCACCTGCCTGCCCTGTTCTGTTCATAAGTGGCAGGGCTGGGCTGCCGAGCTGACGGGACTGAGCCCTGAACGGGCCCTGCCCACAGATCTGAGCCATGGAGGGTGGCAATGGACGTGTGTGTACTGCGTACTTGCCAATGGCCACTCCCCGCCCATCCTGTCTCCAGGCCACTCTGCTGTCCTGCAGTGGAGCTGAGGGAGAGCAACAGGCCTGGCCACTGAGCCCTGCTAGTCCCCTCCAGTTCCAGACGGACTGCCAGAGCTGGACCAGGTGTGCACTGGTGAACCGGCCAGGTGGCCATTTCCTGGCCCTACCAGGGGGCCCACCATCCCAGCACCCAATTTCAGTCAGCCCAGAGGCACGAGCCCATTGCACTGAAGGGGAACTGAGGCCAAGGGCTGGACTTGTGTGCCGGGGCGACACAGTGGGCAGACCTGTGCATCTCATCTTCCTCTGTTCCTCGTTGAGACCCAGGTGGACTCAGCACCCCGCTGGGCAGACTGCTTGTGTGACGGACACAGCAATCACAAGGCCCACCCCAGGGACGTCCTCCTGCTCACGTTATAGAGTGTCTGGATTGTGCCATTTTAACCCAATCAAAGTACTCATGGCAGCGATGCAGGTGTTTTGGAGGTCGGGGCGGAGCAGGTTTAGCTTTCAAGCATTTCCCAGGGTGGGCAGTGAGCTTCTGTGCCCACATGGCCCAGCCACTCCCACCCACTCAAAACAGGGGTCCCCAGAATGTAAGACGGAGCGGGGCAGGCCGTCCCAAACACCATCCTTGCTGGTTGAGAAATGCCCTCGGTGCTCTGAGAGCCTGCTCCCCATGGGACCGGATCTCCCGGGAACAGCATGCCCTGTAGGAGGGGGCGTATGGAGGGGTGGGTGGGCTTCAGAAGTATGCAGACCTCTGTGGAGCAGGGATTCCAGCTGCTGAGGGGCCAGGGCACCCCCACAAAGGCCTGGGAAAGGACCTCCACTCAGAAGTGGTCCATGTCTCCAAATGGACAGTTATGTTGGGTCTGAACTCACGAACCCCAGGCAATCCAGGGAACGGGCTAGGGCTGGTGGGCAGAAGGCAGGACGTGCCCCTTGCCTGCCATACGTGGGGCTTTCCTGGGGAGGGGGTCCTGCCCCAGCTTTGTGGAGGCACTTGGACATTCCCACGCGGGCCTAACGGGGCTCAGAGATTGATTTCCCACAACTGGTCTCAGCTGAGCCCAAACCTTCCCAAGTGACGCTAACGAGCCGTGGGGGTGGCAGTCTGCCCCCGAGAGCACTGCCCAGCCTTGACCCCCCCCCGGACACCCTGTGTTGGGCCCTGGGGAGGGGCTGGGAGGGACCCCTTCCTGGGCCTCAGACTTGGGAGGGACAGGCCTGGCTTGGTGACCATGGTGCAGTGGGGGGTCCTGCCATTATCTCCCCCTCCTGCAGGGCAGGGAGCAGATCTGGGAGGCAGAGGGCAGGGGGGCATTCCCTGTTTCTCCTCTCTTGCTCACCCCCACACCATGTCCATTCTTGTGAATGGTCTGCCTGCCCATCAACTTTGAGGACACAGAGCTGTCCCTTGAGCGCCCACAGCCTGGAGCCCCAAAAAGTAGGAGCCTTGCTCCAAGTCTCCTGTCTGGGCCGCTGCCTCAGCTCCCCCTTCCTGAAATGGACTGGCGCTCCTGCTTCCCCTGGGCCCCGGGAGACCCTGGGGTCAGAAAGGCAGCCGGACCTAGGGGTGGCCTCCATGTGAGCAGAGGGTGTCCTCCAGACTAGGTGTGGGGAGCACTGGGAGGCACTCAAGCCCGTCAGAGACGCAAGGCGGGACCCTCGTGGTGGCTTGGGCTGCGGGCCTTGGTGCCTGAGAGTTTCTAGGAGGCCTCCTGGGTCCACATCCACACACAGGGCCGAGGTCCACAGAGGTAAAGATGGTTTCCGCCCCCGTGCGGCCACCTGCTCACATGCCCCTACTCATCCAGAGGGGAACAGCACCAGGGCCCTTCTTCCTGGGGCGGCAGCCCATCCCCTAGAGCCCCCCCCAGTGGCAGCCCTTTCCTCCCGGGACATCTCCATCCTGGGGGCCCCGGTCGGCCTCCGAGGTCACTGCGGGTGGCGGCCACCTGGGACACGTGCAAGCATGAATCACATGTTTAGAGTCTCCCAGTTTTACAACCTGGAGACAGGCTTTTAAATGGCCTCACTGGAGGTGAGAGGTGGGGGTCTCACTTTATGAGGGAAGCCTGTGGGCCCCAGGCACGCACGCCCAAGCCCCCGGGGAACCTCTGGCCATGAGCGATGACGCCAGGCGGCCCAGGGGACTGTCCCTTCAGCTTCTAGAATAGTGATTCCGGCTCTCACTCATTGATCTCCCTGAGTTTTTAAAGGAAATTTTATTTGTTTGGGGTTTCTAGTCATTAGGTTAAAACCAGTAAAATAGAGCCAGATCAATACCTATGGGACACAGCACAGCCAGCCTGTGTTACGATGTAAAGCAGGCAGAATAAATTGCAGCCAGGATTCAGCCTGGGGGAAGGGCTGCGTGTGCGGGTGGATGACCTCGAGGGGAACCACGGGGTGGTGGGGGGCCAGCCTCAGAGCCGGTGCCCTGAGCCCTCTGCTTGGCTGGAGACTCTTCAGTACCAACACCAGGTGTGAGTTTGGGGACAGAGTCATGGGACAGCTCCTTAGAGTGTGACCTGCTTTGCAGACAGTGCCACCTGCACAAGCCCGCATCTGCCTCTGCGTGCGGGCGCCCAGCCACCGTGGGTGTGGCAGGAGGCTCTACCCCATGTTGGTCCCACCAGCCCTCCACTGGGTGCCAGACACGCACCATGGCTGCTGTCCACTGCTGTCCACTCGGTCTTCTCGTCACCAGGTGCCACATGTGTGCTGCCAATGTGTGGCTGGAAAACCCATGACCTCTGGTTTCTAAGCTCAGCCTCCCACAGGGTAGGGGAGGAGACAGGGCAGCAGCTGGGACCCAACCTACTGGTGAGTCACACGCCACACAATCCACCCAGTTAGGTGGATTTGCTGCCCTGTCCCTTCAGTTAGGTTGTATAATTCAGTGGTTTTTAGTATATTCACAATGTGTGTGACCATCACCGAGGCCAATCTTAGAACATTTCAGCACCGTGAAAAGAAACCCTGGGGGATTCTGACACCCGCTACCACGTGGATGGACCCTGAGGACACTGCTCAGTGAAACGAGCCCGTCCCAGAAGGACAAACCCTGCAGGACCCCCTCACAGGAGGTCCCCAGAGGAGTCATATCAATAGAGACAGGAAGTTGATGGGGGGCCGGGGCTGGGGGCGGGGTGGGTGTGAGTGTTCAATGGGGACAGGGTGTCAGTTTGGGGAGAAGAGAAAGTCCGGGAGATGATGGAGGTGGTGGCTGTTCGACAATGTGACTGCGCCTAATGCCACTGAGCTGGCACCGATACGTGGCTGAGATGGTCAGTGTTACATGGTCTGTATTTTTACCACAATCTAAAATAGAAGCCGTGGGGGACCCTGTCACCAGAGCTGTGGAAGCTCTGTGCTCTTTGTGTGTCTATCTCCAGTCCCCAGAATTTGGGAGTTCACATGATAGAAGTGTTTGGCACTTGAATTCCACAGAAAATTAAATCAATTACCGAGTCTAATGAAGAATCCCAGGTTTTAATTAAACTAAGCTTAATTAAATGGCAAGTGCAGCTCTGTCGATGCCCTGATTGGGCCCGGTGGTGGTGGTGGGGGGGGCTGGGAGCGTCTGAGGAGACCAGGTTAGTGCTGGCTGGAGGGGACGACGGGCCACATGCCCCAGGGCTGGCCGCAGGTGTGGCATGTGTCACTGGGCAGCCAGGCACTGTACGTGTGTTCCTGCCCCACAGCACCCGGCCCTGCAGAGGGACTGGACTAGAGGGGCCAAAGGGAGACCTGAGAGCCAGTGACACAGCAGCTGGGGCTGGGGGTGGTCTGGGGGCCTTGCCTCTACTTTGCCTGGGGCAGCCGGTGGCCTGGCTCCAGGGTCTCGCTGACGCCCTCGCCACAGTCATGTTCACAGGCACGCAGCACGGGCTCTGTGTCCAGCCCGGCCTCTCTGCCCACAGCCCCCTGCAGAGCTCTGCGTGGAGAGAGATGGCCCCTCTGCCCACTCCCCCCGCCCTGCCTGGGCTCCTCAACCTCCCCAGCCCTGAGCCGGGTCCTAATGGTCGGTGCAAGCAAAGGTCTGGCCAGGCCAAAGCGGTGTGTTTGCATAGACTCTGGCAGTGTCAGCTGGGCACTCTGCCCACTGGGCCTCAAGCCTCCCCCTGCTCAACCGTAGGTGACCTGGTGGCCAGGCAGGAGGGCGCAGCTTCCTGGTCTGCTGTGGGCTTGGGAACAGGCCTGGGGTAGCTTTTGGGGGGTCAGGAGCTTAGGGTACATGAGGGAAGCTTTGCTTCAGAGCTTGGGGAGGCACCAGCAAGGGCCCACGTGGGCAGTGAACGGACCTGTGTTGGAGTCCTTGTGGCCTCACACCTCAGAGCTTCTGTAAACCCGGACGTGGAAAATCAGTGGGATTTGGGCCCATCGTGGGCATGGAGCCCCTTCGCAAGTGCCTGAAAGGGCGACAAGAACAGAAGCTAGAGTCAACAAACCCAGCTGGCCGACCAAAAGACCTCCAGGAGGATCCCTCCCACACCAGCCTGAAATGCCAGGGACACCAGGACGCTTGTGTTGTTTCCAGTGAATTGTCCCCTGGGCAGCAAAGTGGCCCCTCACCGTGGTCATCCTTGGCTCAGCAGGACCCACCCAGCAGTTTGGGGTGACTCCAACTCCCTTCTGCCTTGCAATTCCAGCTGTAGCACCCCAGAGGGGACCTGACCTCCCTCCCCACTGGTGCCGCCCACCCAGCTATGGGGAGCCCTTCAAGAGCTGCTGAGGCCACTTGGGACCTTCAAGCTCACGCCTGCCCTGCAGCTGTGTTGCGTGGTCCCTTTCCCAGTTCTCAGGCTTGTGGCTTACGAGCCCCACCCCACCCCCACCTCCCAGACCCCAAGATTCTGATGGATGTGTGTCGCTGTGTGCTGGAAGCAACCTGCCCCAGGCACCGAGAACCAAACTGCATAATAAAAAAGAACCTTCACTGCGATTGTCTGATCTATATTTATTTCATAACATGCAGAATTAATAAGATGCCGGCTTTAAGGCAACCATGGCAACCGAATGCACGAAGGCTTGTCCCGGCAAACAGATGCATTCATAAATAACTCTGAAGTGCTGATATCAACAGTCGGGGGACCCTGCTGCAATGCTAATGCGGCAGGGGCCAGGGCCACTGTGGCATGTCCCCCAAGGCTGACAGACCCCAACTGCTACCTGGAGCTGGCCTGAGGAGGGTGAGTGTTCTGTGGCGGGTCAGACGGGAGCTCTTGTGGAGCTCTGTCCTCCGGGGGGACCGGGTCTACAGATAAATAGTCCTGGGGGTGGGAGGGGTGGACACAGGGGGCCACGCCATCGCTCTGCAGCTCTGACAGCCAGCTGGCGGGGCCTCTGGTCCTGCCTTCTGGGGCTGCAAGACGATTCGTGTAAGGAGGTATTCCTCCATTCATGCAGTCATTCATTCTTTCCACAGCTGTCTGAGCCCATGCACAGGTGCCACTCACCACTGACTGCCAGTGCCCTGTGGACTGCCTTGCCTGCACTTGACTGAGGGCCACCGTGTGTCCCCCAGGGCCTACTGTTTTGCTGCCCTGTCCCTTCACTCAGCATTTGAACAACTCACTGGGGCTGTGGTTCCACCCTGAATATGACCAGCCCACCGGAGGGGCCACCCGCAGGACCTGGCGAAGCCAGACTTCCCAGGTGTGTGTCGTCTGCCTGGAGTTTGGGCACCGCCATGGGTGAAGCTGGGCGCCGACACGGGTGGTCGACACGACATGGGTGGGGGGGGGATACACCGGAAATCTGTTCCTTCCTCTCGATTTCGCTGTGAACTAAAACTGCTCTAAAATATTGTGTGTGTGGGTGTGAAGTGAAACCCTCAGGGGCACAACCCTTCTGCCATTATTACTTAAAGGCTTTTATCAGACCATCTCCTATAAGAGGCCTTTCTGAACTCACTGAGTGGTGCCCCCACCCAGACCTAATGGAACTGTCTTTCCCGGGCATCGCAGGTCTGCGAGCGAGCCCCCCTTGTGCCAGGAAGACTCATTCACTCAACAGGTATTTGTCTCAAACCCAAGGAGCTAAGTGGGACAGTCAGGGCACAGTGGGCAGGATTGGGGCTGCCTGGGGGGTGGACAGACCCAGGTTGTGCCCAAAAATCCCCTGGGGAGGGGATGGCCTGAGCCGCTCAACAGGGCTGCAAGACTCCAGCGGCCCTGACCACCTGCAGGAAGACCCTCCGGCAGCAGTGCCAGCGGCCAGGCAGCCGCTCAGGATGGAGTAGGGGGCATCCCTGGAAGGCTGGCAGCTGGTCCTCAGGACCACTGCCTTTCTCAGCAGCACTGCCGGCAGCCAGGCGGAGGGCTCCTTCAGCACCCAGCAGCCTGAGTGGCCAGCCACACTCACCTCCCTTAACAGGAGGTCATTTAATGCCCATCTCCCCCATGCGCCCCCACCCTGGGCTGGGAGACTCCATGAACATGCTTCTGGGCCCCTGACCTCGCCCTGTTTCCTCAGTGGGTGTCCGGTGCCAGCCTTACCCGTCCTCGCCCTGTCCACAGGTAGGCTTCTCATTCAACCTCCATCTTCTTACCTGCAAAGTGGGGTCTCCCACCTCTTTCCCTCTGTCTCCCTGTCTGTTTGTGTCTCTCTCTATCTCTGTCTCTGCTGTTGATTGAAGGATGAACCTTATGCTCACTTTCTGAGCACACACAAGCTGCAGCTTGCAGCCCCCCACGCCTCACCTGATGACAACCTTGTTTGAGGAGGAAGGAAGCGGGTGCCCCCTGCAGGCCGCTAGAGGGGCACGTCTTAGTGCTGGGAGAGGCGGTTGCAGAGGCAGTCCTGCCACCCCATCCCCACTATGACCACCCTCACTTCCGCGGCGCGCTCACCAGCGCCCCAGGAGCCGGGAGGAAAAGGGAAAGGCCGCCCACTAGCACTGGCGGACTGAGCGCGGCTCGAGGCCCCCGCTGACCGCCCCGCCAGGGTGTCCGAGCCCACCGGGGGTGTGGGGGCAGAGAAGGACATGGGCCTCCAGGGATGGGGACTGCCTGGTGAGATCCTGCAGACCCTGGTCAGGCGGTGGAGACTCCGGCCCGAGACTCAGGGAGTGGGTTGCTCAGGATGCACAGCCCTCCCCTCGGAGTGGCCCACGCCCCCCATATCTGTGTTACCCCTCCTCTCTGCCCCAGGCATCCGCATGTAAGAAGGTGCACGTCCCTTCTGGACTCAGCGCTCTGTTCACCCCTGAAAAGGGGACACCCAAGGTGCTCCAAGGACTCATGGGATCCCAGATCAGCTGCACCCCGACCCGCAGCGCCGCACCTCTACCCCGAAATGTGCTGATTCCCTGTGCCAGGTCACACTTAGCTGACCCCAGGAGGAAACTGAGGAATAGAGAGAGGGAGCGACCTGCCAGGGGCCCCCGCGGAGGGAGGGAAGCTGGGGTGCCCCAGGGTCCTGAGCTGCCCAGCGTCCGCGCCGTCTCGGGGAGGCGCTGCCGACCCCTCGCCCCGGGTGACGGAGGCTGGAGCTACGCGCGGAGTCCGGGGCGGGGCGGACCCCACGCTATAGGCGGCGGAGGCCCGAGCGCGCATCCGGCTCGGGGGCGCCCCCTGCCGGCCGCCGCGCGCACAGCCAGGCCGAGCGGAGGCGGCGGAACCCGGGCGCTGCGCGAGATCCTCGTCAGTCCCCGCGTGGAGCATGGGTGTCGGCGCCACCCCTGCCCGCAGAGGGGTCTTCCTGTCCTGCGGTGCCGTCACCCACGGCAGTGGCGGCGGTAGGCGTCAGGGAGCACTCCTGCGGCACTGCGCAGGCGCTGAGACGCGCACCTGCTCCTGTGCGAGGCGCACCTGTCGGGGCTGACGGCACCTGTGCTCTGCCAGGGCAGGGGCGGTGTTTGGCTGTATTTTTCTTTCTCCGGCGCATGTAAATTGGCGGTGGGCCTGCGATCCACCTGGTCTTCGGTCTATGGGGTGGGCAGGCTCCGAGGGCTGCGATTATTCCCTTTCCTCCGGAGAACCTGCGGCAGGACGCTGGCCTGCGAGCCGCGGGGTCTCCCACACGTCAGATCCACTCCCGGGAGGGGCGGGGGCGGACTGGGGGCGGCCTCGCTCCAGACCCAGACGCGAAAGGGAGCCCCGCGGAACACCCTGCCCTGCACGACTCGCAAAGTGTGTGCGGAAGAGCCCTGGGGCCACCCATCTCGTGAGCCCTGGGCCTGCCGACCCTTGGCGCTCCCAGGAGCCGGCAGCGGGCCTCCCGCGGCCCAAGGACATGGGTGGGAGTGACGGGAGGACGTCGCCTGCCCTAACGTCAACCCCACGTGGATGTTAATGCCCTTGGACATCTGACTTTTGTCCTGTCCCAAGAGCACTTGGTCTTGATTTCCCTGAGGGGAAGAGCAGTGTAGAGACAAGAACGAGTTAGGGAGGCCACTTTGAGCGGTTCCTTGAGGGTGATTTTTTGCTTGTTCCAAGTGGGGAACTCATATTCTGCTCAGGCAGCCTTGGGCCTTTCCTTCCAGACACATCCCTGAGGCCCCAGAATGAGTGTCACACCACAGGGAACGTTGGTAGGTATCCATGGAGCCCGCCCCTCGCTGGTGGTGACAGGGAGGCTCTCTTTTCCCAAGGGTTAGGGATTCTTTGTGGCTTGTTTTGGAAATGACAGGAGCATGATTTCCTTGGCTGGTTCTCAGGGGCTGTGTGTCCCAGGAAAAGCCCGTGAGGGTGGCGATGGCAGAACCTCAGGCGGGGAGACCCCAGCCCAGAACCTTGCCCCTCAGTTGTTGGCTGTAGCTGGCCAGCAGGGGGCGGGGCTTGCCATAGCCGGTATCAGGAGCCTTAAAAAGAGCCCGCGTCGGCCATCCATCTGGAGGGACATGAAGTGTGCGTGCACACAGCATTATTTATAGAACAAAAGCTGGGGCCAACACACATGTCCAGGCAGACAGGGCAGGGCAGGTAAGTGACAGGGCACTGGATATGGGATGCACGTGGCCCTTACATGCCAGATACGTGAAGCGTGTTCACTGGCGTGGGAACTGTTCATTGTATGAAGTCAAGGGAGGAAGAAGCAGAATGCAAACCAGGTGTGCAACATCATGCCTGTATGGACAACTAAATAAAACAAAGCAATTCGCCTGCCAGAGAGCAGGTGCCAAGAAACGCCGGCCACTACACTGCTGTCCAGGGTTCCAGGGCTGAGCTGGCCTGTCCTCCTGGGAGGTCCTGCGGGCACCTGGGAAGTGGGGGATACAGAATGTGTGCTGGTGGCTTAATAGAGACCCTCTGCCAAAATGGGGAAAAGGAGGTACAGAGGGGCCTTGGGGGTGCGGTCACGGCCCCAAGGTGGGGTCCTAAGACCCGGGTAGCAGTGAGGAGCTCAGACTAAACCAAAGAGTGATCCAGCCCACCCATGGTCAGCTCCAACGAGCTGCACACGAGCCTCCTGTCTCTCTGTCTCTGTCTCTCTGTCTCCGTGCTTTGCCTTTCTTGTAGGCTAGAATTACACAATAAGCAGATTTGGTTCTGGTTGAAGTACATTCACCAAATTTTACAAAAAGAAACAAAATACCCCACAAAGCTTCGGTTCCCTTCTTAAAGCACAAATCCTAGTGCGAGTCTCAGGCCATCTGTGCTCTGCTGGGGTCTGGGCGGTCCCGTTGGACTGGAGCAGGCACTGAGTGAAACCTGGTGTGCGGCCTCAGGCAGATAGGAAGCATAAATGCACGGGTCCCCCTGTAGGGACCTCCTCCCCTCCGGTCCTGCGCGCACTTGCTGGTGGTATTCGGCTCGCAGCCATTCATCATTTCGGGCCTGCAGATTATTCCGGGGCTGATTAAATTAGCAAATGCAATCACAATCTGAAGGAAGTTAATTGAGAGGATTTATTTGGGCCTGACAGTTTTATGCATGTTTGATTAAGTATTATAAGGTTGGTTTTTGATTTTGCATAATTTAACTTTAAATTCTGCTCTGGGGGGCCATCAACCATTAACGACCAAAATAAACCTCTTTTAAGATGCATCTATTTATGATTTATTTCTGAATGCAATATCTTCCAGGTTGGTTTTTTTTCCCTTGGTATTTTTTTTTTTTTTGGGTGCTGTTGCCAAAGTGACAAATATGTAAAAAGTAACATTTTGAGCCATTGCGTTGGCCCTATAAATCTTCTGGAATGTATGCAATTCATTAAAAGTTTTGAAAGAAGTACAAGTTAGCATTTATATTGCAACAAGTGACATATAAATGCTTATGTTTGTCTTCTGAGTGTGCTGTAAAATACATCCTCCTGGCAGTGCTCCTGGGACCAGACAGGTCGCCCACGCTCTGGGTGGTGATAAAACAGATCTTGCCTCCTGTCAGTGCAGTGCTGCTCAATCAACAGGAGGGTGAGTTGTGTCTTTAGCGAAATTAGTGCAGGAGGAAAATACAGCCGGGGCACGTGGGCGGCTGGAAGGGGCCAAACCTGGGTGAGCGCTAACCTTGGATGCAAGCCTCTCGCACCCCCTTCACTGCCTGGGTCTGGGTTTTAGGAGGGCACAGCCATTAAACGACCAAGGGGCTGCTGCCCCAGAGAAGGTCAGAGCCACCGAGAAGCTGGGCTGTGGCCTCCTCCTCACCACCGTGAGAGGCTGGGGTCCATGCGCTGTCCCTTAGGAAGATGAAGTCGTTCACCTGTCTTCAGAGCTGCCTCTTGGAGCTTGGGGGCAGGTGAGGGCACACTTCTGAAATGAGGGCAAACCTGTGATCTATAGACTATAATCTAGCAGCCCTGGGCAGTCCCCAGCGTCACTCACAAAGCCCCTAGACGTGGGTCCGATTCCCCAGCGCCCTGTATCCTGCACGGTGCACAGGCTGCGTGTTTGGGGCCTGGACTGAACCTGGATGGGTTAAATGTCATGATGTCACCAGGCGATGCCAGACTGAGGCCTGCTGCTCCCCAAAGCCTGGGCCTCCCATTTGGAATGTCCAGCACAAGTCAGGCACTTCAATCAACCAACCCACCAAGCCAGTAGCTCTGGGCCCTGCTGTGCCAGGACCAGGGAGACAGCAGGGGAGCAGGAGCTGACTGTCCCCAGGAGCTCCAGAGGGGTGGGATGGGGGCGGGCAGCGAGAAGCCTCCCAGCCCAGCACAACCTTGGTGAGAGTGCGTGACCAGCTCTAGCCAGCCTTGGACTTGGAAGGATGGGGCAAGCCAGGGGCGGGGGGGTGGGGGGGAGAGCAAGAAGGGGAGGAACAGGTGGGGGTGGGATGGGAGGCCACCTCCCTCTCCCCAAACACCTCAAAGGCTCAAGCCGGCCAGGAGAATGGAAGGCTATTGCCCCAGCTAGAAAGGGGTGAGGCCAGAGCCAGACCTGGCCAGTGCGTTGTTCCAAGAAGCTGAGGTGATACATTGTTCTGCTCAAACCATTTGGTCATGGAACAGACCACCCCAATTTCCTGGAATACAGCAATCAGTTTATTTTGCTCACACAGTCCATGGGGCAGGGACCCAGCCAGGGTGCAGACGATGCTTCTCTGTTCTGTGCCGTCAGGGGGCTCAGCTGGGAAGACTCAAGTTGGTGGTGTGTGACATGGGGCCGGGGCCACAATCACCGGAGGCTCCTTCTCTCACAGGTCTGATGCCTGCATGGAACACCCAAAGGCTGGCTTCAGCTGGGCTCCGCACTGGAGTCCCCCACCATGGCCCCTCCACATGACATCAACGTGCCCCCAACATGGCTCCCATTGCCCCATGTGGCCCCACATCGCCTCCTGCATGTGCCCCCTTCATGCCGACCACGTGACCACCCACGTGCTCATCAGGCCCCACTGAGTCCCACATGGTCGCCATGTGCTACTCAGTACCCCCCTTAGGCCCAGCATCTCAGCGGCTGGGTGCTGCCAGGGACTGTCCAGGAGACCGAGGGGTTCTGTGCTGCCTCTGGCCCGGCCCGGAACTCGCGAGGCATCCGTGGTCCTCAGGTCCTGGTCCCTGAGGCAGCCCAAAGCCGAGGGGAGGAACTCTCCCAATGGCAGGTGACTACAGAGCCGTAATGGGGACTGTGCCTCTGGGCCAGCAAGTGGAGGGATGGGGCACCCCTACAACGGTCCCAAACCCGGCACCAGACACAGTGGGGATAAATGCCCTTTTCCAGCTGGGTCAACCAACTTTTCAGAAAGGCCAGAGTAGAGGTTTCTGAGGTTGCGGGCCCTTGGATCTCTGTCAGTACTCAGCTCGGCCATAGCTTGAAAGCAGCCACAGACAACCAGGAGCAGGGGGTTTAGCCCTGGGGTGCCCCCATTTCCAGCTCTGCCTTGAAACCTGTGGCACTGCATACACTATCCCAGCAGGTGGCGCCAGGCCACTGCCAGCAGCGAGGCCTGGGGCTGAGCTGGGGAAGGGGATACCGGGGAGGAGATGGGGACCCCCACACCAGGGCAAGCCTGTAACCAAACAGCGTGTGTGTGGGCCTCTGAGGCCCTGCCACGGAGCTGGCCCTGAGGACATAGCCCCGTCCTCAGAGCTCCTGACCTGGTCAGTGTCATCTAGTGCTTCTGCAAAACGAAGCAACAGAACATATCCAGAGTGTGTGGGACTGTTCTGTGAAGCTTCTGGAATTTTTAAAACATGGGACGTGTGGACTGGGTTGCAAGGTAGAAATACATCTTACTGTGGTAAGAAAAGTGAGCTGGTGGGAGAGAAGGGTCCATAAATGAAATAAAAGAATCTTTGCAGCTTCGGGGGTAGAGAATAGTTAGAATGCCCCCTGTCGGGGGTAGTGGGTACCAGGGAAGGCGTGCCACCCGGCTGGAGGCGGATTCCCAGAGAAGGGGATATTTACTCAGGGTCCTGAAGGGTGAGTAGGAGATTGGCAGGTGGAGGAGGGGCAGTAAAAGCAAGTATGAAAGGGCAAGCCGTGGACTAGAACGACGGGGCTTCCTCACAGAGCTGAGGTGGGTGCCTGGGAGGGGCGTCCCAACGGGACGGCACTGGTCCAGGGGCTGGAAAGCGAAAGCACCACGGCGGGTGGGTGGGTCAGAGCACAGAGCAGAGGGTCAGAGCAGAGACCAGCCCGCAGAGACGACGCCTTTGAAGAAAACCTTTTAAAATACTCCCCTTCTCTCCCTCCTCTCCTGCTGCTGCTTCACAGCAGCTCTGGACACTTTTCCAAACTCTCTGGGCCTCAGGCTTTTCGTCCCTTCCTCTCCTCTCCATCCTGACCCTGCAAGACCATCCTCACCACAGGGCAGACGCCCACGGGTCAGGACCACACGTGCCACCGATATTGGCCCTTTTCCACACAACAGGGAGTGGGTGTGGGCGGGTTGGGGTTAGGCGTCCTTGACAAGCACTTGGCTCCTGTAGGTAAAGCGCTGCAGCCCTGGCGGTCAGCCCAACAGGGCGACGCCCGGTCGTTCCTGTGAAGGACCTCTGAGGAGATGGACTCAGGTAGGGCGTCCAGGAAAGAAAACAGAGACTAAGACCAGAACTCCCCTACCCCCTCCCCTGGGGGGACAGACTGTGCTTCCACGTGTGTGGAACTTGCAGAATCTCTGAACTTGATGGAATTTAGGTGGATGGAACTTACCAGCTACACCCAAGCAGGAGAAGTGTCTCCCATTGCTGACACCAGGGTGGGAGTAAACTATTTAAACACATCTGCATGGGCCTTTCTTCCAGGGGACACCACGGAGTAAGATCCTTGAAGCCTCCCCTCCCAGGGTCATCACGTCAAGGTCAGAGTCTCCCAAGAGCTGCGGAAGCTCTCCATCAGAGGTTCTAGCCCTGCAACAGCCGGTAAGAGTGTGATGTGAGGAGCCATTCTGTGGAGGGCTGGGGGCAGCCATGAAGGCCGCACAGGTGGACAGCAGAGCTGTGGGGCCGGAGAGGGCCGGCTCGAGAGAAGACTCTCAAAGACCTGGTGTATCCACCTCGCGGAGAAAAAGACTGCTGTTGGTGTCGAAGAAGACACTGGAGAACATCGCCTAAAAGATGGTTGTGAACAGTGTGGGAAAACTGAGTGACTGAAATCATGACCGACCGGGGCTGTGGCAAGGAGAGAGGCTTTGCTTTTGTAAGGTCTGATGACCGTGACTCTGTCGACAGGGCTGTCATTCAGAATGACCAGTGTGAACGGCCAAAACTGTGAAGTAAGGAAAGCCCTATCTAAGCAAGAGACGGCTAGTGCTTCATCCAGACAGAGGTCCAAGTGGTTCCAGAAAATTTAGTGGCGGTCAAGGTGCTGGTTTTGATGGGAATGACAACTTTGGTCATGGAGGGAACTCAAGTGGTCCAGGTGGCCTTGGTGGCCCGTGTGGTGGTGGCAGTGGGAATGGCTATTGTGAATTTGGTTAACGATGGAAGCAGTTTTGGAGGTGTTGGGGGCTACCGTGATTTGGGCAGTTGTGACAATCAATCTTCACCTTTTGGACCCATGGAAGGAGGAGTCTTTGGAGGCAGAGGCTCTGGCCCCAGTGGTGGTGGAGGCCACTATTTTGCCAAACCACAAAACCAAGATGGCTATGGCGGTTCCAGCAGCAGCAGCAGCAGTGGCTATGGCAGTGGCAGGTTTTAATTACTGCCAGGAAACAAATCTTAGCAGGAGACGAGAGCCAGAGAAGCGACAGGGAAGCCACAGCTTACAGCAGATTTGTGAACTGAGCCCCGCACAGCGGTGGCAGCGCCTCGCTGCTCCCAAGAAGCCACGTTTTAGACAATACTCATGTGCACGGACTGTATTGGTGCCTAATTGTGTACCAGGTTGTTTTAGTTTCTGTTTTGTGTAGTGTAAAGCACTCCAACAGAGGGTTTTCATGCAGGTCCTTTTTGCACACATGCTGCTGATTGCTAAATGTAATAGTCTGATCATGACGCTGAATAAATGTCTTTTAAATACATATTTAGTAAGTGGACTTATAAATAAAAACGTCCGCATCCGTCTTCTCCTGGGAAAGGGCAACCCCCGAGCCCGTGGGTATCACGCAGCCCGCCCAGGCTCCCCACATGGTCGCAGAGACTAGTAGGGCCTGGGCGGGTCCGGGACCCAGGACAGTCCCTCGTCGGGTACAGGACGAACAGCACCCTCCCCACCTGGGCTCACGCGGCCCCGCGCCTGCGCACGGCCAACCGCCTCCGACGGGCAGCGGCCAGGGGACCGCACGCGCGGACCCACTGTCTGAGCCTGCGCAGGACAGGCCGAGACGCCGGCGGCGTACGCGGGGCGGTGGCGTCCGTGGGAACGTCACGGGGCGCGCGCCTCGCACACGCGCACGCACGCACGCACGCCCTGAGCAAGCGTCTAGTTCCGGGCGTTGCGAGTCGGCCGCACACTGGGGGAAGGGAGGCGCTCTCGGTGTCGGAACGGACGGAGGGAGTGAGGCAACTCGTACGGTGGCCGCAGAGGGACGGCGCTACGGCTCCCACGCTGGGCCAAACGCCGCCGGCCGCCGGGCGCGGGAGCCCCTGGCCCTTAGGGGCGGCTGGGGACGCGTGAGGCACCGGGCCCCGTAGCCGCCGCGCCGTCGGCACCATGCGGCCGCCCTGCTCCTGGAGCCCCGAGGGACACGGGGGCCTGCGGGCCGGGACGCCGGCGCGGAGAGGGCACCCGGTGAGCGGGCGGGCAGGGGTGTCTCGGGCGTCTCCAGGGCAACGAGCCGGGCGCGGGCGGCTCCCGGGGGCCCCGGCGGGTCAGTTCTTCCCCCGCGTTCGCCGGCTCCTCCAGAGGTGAGCGAGCAGAGCCCACCTCGTGCCTGGGGCTCGTTGATCCGAGATTCGGTGCCGCCTGCACGGCTGAACGTCCCCGGTCCCGGCGGGAAGGAGCCTGGGGCCGGGGATGGGCGGTGGCGGTGGGATGGAGCTGCTCCTTTAGGGCCACGCGCCTCGGCCTTGGCTTCCTGACCCCCATCACCCAGCCCGTGGCGTGGACGTCTTCGGGGACCAGGAGCTGCCTTGCCCGCGGGCCAGGTGGTGGTCGGAGAATGGCCGCATCCCCGCAGCGTGAAGGGAGTGAGGGACGCCTGTTGAGTGACCCTCCGGACGATGGCACGACTGTCTGAATGCCATTCCTGGAGGTGGCGGGCTGAGCCCCAGGTAAAGCCTGGATGGAGCAGCTCAGAGAGCGGACGGCTGCTTTGCGGCCAGGTTCTGGCCAAACCCTGCGGGAAGGGCTGGGCCTGTGGGCCAGGGGAGAAGTGGGGCCTGGCCTCCCCACCCGTCCGTCTCTGGTGCAGGCAGCACTTGGGCGGCCATTGGCTCTGACCAGCGGCTGGACAGGGAGCTTGCAGAAACCCCCTCTGCAGGGCTGCAGGCTGAAGCCCATCTGACGGAGGCAGCCGCCCCTGGCAGTGTCTCCTGGTGGCCTGGGACCAACCTGGCTGCTTTGAGTTCACACGTTCTGTGCTTCTAGTTCTCTGCTTCCATCCACAGATTATTCAGGCGAGCTATAAATGGCAGTTCCCGGGTAAAACTAGCCCCGCTTGCTATTTCTCCCCTCCTGCAGCCCATCTGTGGGGCCCTGTGCCCTGCCATGACACACAGCCGTCAGCTGTCATCCATCCTGCCAGGCAGCCAGCCTGCCTCCCTCCAGATCCCAGATCACAGCGCCTTGGGCATCTCCGTTTTGCAGTGTTGTCTGGTCCCCAGCACGTGGGTGTCAAGTGGCTGAAGTGAACTGCTATGTCAGTGCCCTCTCCTTCCTCCGGGGCCTACTGTGAGGGACGTCACCGAGGGACTTTTATTCACCCTGGATAGAGTGGCCTCCGAAATCCGGGCAGTACCGGGCGCCCAGAGAAAAGCCAGAGGGTGGGTCTAGTGAAGCGGCCTGGTGCCAAGCCTATGGAAGGGCCCTCCTCGGTTCCAGCATCGACTGCCTCCGCGGGGGCTGTCAGCCACCATCCGGGCCCTTCGTGCCAGCGTCACTGCTGGAATTGGCACGTTGGGTTTTCACGTGATTGGGGGTCCCTTTGGAGTGTCCTCATTAGCGTTTGCGGCAGATCCTGTGTTCCAGGGCTAGCTGATGCCCCTGGTGGGGACAGTGCACCAGTTGTCCTCAGCTTGACGTGGCCCCTCTGCTTGTTGCCCTCCCGCAGGCCTACGCCTCCCCCGGGGCTCAGCTGCGAGCTCCCCGGCCTAGGTGCCCATGACGCCTCCGCTGACCGCCGCCTGGACGCCGCCTCCGCTGCGAGCTAGCGCCGCCGCCCAGGCTCCAATGCCCGTCATGCCCATCCCGCGGCGGGTGCGCTCCTTCCACGGCCCGCACACCACCTGCCTGCACGCGGCCTGTGGGCCGGCGCGCGCCTCGCGCCTGGCGCGCACCAAGTACAACAACTTTGACGTGTACGTGCGGGCGCGCTGGCTGTACGGCTTCATCCGCTTCCTGCTCTACTTCAGCTGCAGCCTGTTCACCGCCGCGCTGTGGGGCGCGCTGGCAGCCCTCTTCTGCCTGCAGTACCTGGGCGTGCGCGTCCTGCTGCGCTTCCAGCTCAAGCTGTCGGCGCTGCTGCTGCTGCTGGGCCGCCGTCGCGTGGACTTCCGCCTCCTGAACGAGCTGCTGGTCTATGGCATCCACGTGACCATGCTGCTGGTCGGGGGCCTGGGCTGGTGCTTCATGGTCTTCGTGGACATGTGAGGGCCGAGCACCTCGGCGCCAGCCGGGGCTTGTTTACTGTGGCCCATGGGGTCGATGCCTGCTGCCGGGTGCTTCTGTGGGCCGGGTAGGTCAGGGCCCGTGTCCTTCCCGCTCCATCCTGCAGACAGGGGCTGCAGACGCAGCCCCACCCCAGCCTCTGGCCCGGGAGAGGAACAGGCTGAGACTCCTGTAAAGGGGACACTGGCCCTTCCTCCTGCTGATTGTTTTTCTCTGGCCCTCCTGTAAGCTCATTTCGGCAGTGTCCCCTAGGCTGCCTCCCTGTGGTCCAGCTGGCACTCTTCCAGGCTGTGCTGTGGGGGTCCATCCGTGCGTGTGCGCTTGGAGAGCCTCTGCGGCCCTGTGCTTTCTCCAGGACACTGGCACCACCAGTGGTGTGGGAGGCCTCAGGGAGGGCTGTGCTGCCCAGGAGCAGATCTGGAGGGGGTCCTGGCTGCACTCCCCGGCCCTGCCCCCACCTTAGGGAAGCGTTGGGCGCCACTAGCTGAGGCACCGCACTGCCACAGAGCTGTTCACTGGGGGCCGTCTGACACCCTCTGCCTGTCCCCCTGAGCTGTGGGGGTCTGGAGTCCCAGGTCACTCTTTGGGATCGCCTTGGTTCGCAGAGGCGCAGTCCGGCAGGGATTACGACCTGGCCCAGGGCAGACCCGTCTTCATCCTGGGCAGGTCTGTGGAGAATGTCAAGCCTCTTCAAATGTGGGTTTCAGGAGGCAACTCCATTTCTTTCTGGCTTCCAGGGGGTGCTTTGGTCTGTCTTCTTTTGGGGGAACGCCCAGAATTGAGGCTTCTGTATCTGGGGACAGATGTCACAGGTCTTGGGAGGTGCACCAAGGTCTCTGAGTGTGCACCATGAAATACGGTCCGACCCTGTGTTTAAAAGCACCTGTTAGGGTGGAAGGTGTGGGCCAGGGCTGGCTCTGCCAGCGAGGGGCTCGGCTTCCCCTTGGTCCTGCCTCGGCGCCGTTCGAGCCGCCAGGGCATGCAGAGCAAAGATGAATGCAGGCAGGGGCTGGTGGCCAGGAAAGAGCAGGGCGGTTGTCTGGGGGGGGCTTTCAGCCACAGAAGGGCGCATTCCAGAGGGCCAGCGTCTTGCCCAGACCCCTCGCTCTGGTCTTCTCCATCGGGGGGACAGGGTGGCCATGTGGCTTAGTGGCCACTGGGCCTTGTTGGCAAGTGAGAGGGCGCCCTGAATAATTATGCTGGGACAGCAGGCAGAGAGCAGGGACCAGACATAGGGCTCTGTATTGAGGGTGACAGACTGCCACTGCTTCACCCCAAGTTGTCCCCACACCCCCGGGCATGGGCGGTGGCCCTGGGGGTACTATCAGGACAGGTGTCTGCCAATCAGGCAGAGAAAGCAAAAAATACTCGGCTGTAAACCGTGCTCTTTAATTGATAGCCAGCTCTGTGGCGACTGTCTCCCTGAGGGCAGTGGGAAGGGCTCCTTGAAGACAGGGCCGAGCGAAGTCTGCCCGAGGCGCTGGGCGCTAGGCGAGGGGCTGACCTGCGAGGCCCTACTTGTCGCGCTGCGGAGAATCTCTTGCACTAAAATCGTGGTGTTTCTTTCCTAAAAGCTTTGTTTGTGTTAATTAACTGTCGTTGCTGAGCTCCTCTGAAGTCTCTTGCTGGGGTGGGCGCACGTCCACACCCTCGGGATGGCCAGAGGGGTCTGGAGGTGCCACCTCAAATGTCGGCGTGGCAGTGCTGGGCGTCGACAGCTCAGCAACCTGCTCGGGGTCTGGAGTGCCTGTTCAATCTTTGTGACATGAGCCACTGCATTACACTTATTTTTTTAACATGTCAATGGAGTGACTGCCTAAAGCTCAGAAAGTGTATTCCTTTTTTTAAGGATGTGAACAACCAAAAACAAGTAAAATTGGATGCATTTTAAAGCAGTTGTCTGCAGTGCTGGGGAAGGGTAAGTGTGATGGGCTGTAGTGAGGCCTGCCTTGACCTCAAGGCCGGGGCTCCAGGGTGGGAGCCTCCCCACGGATGGGGCGGGGAGGGCAGCGTGCTGCGGGGGTTGGGGGGGCCTGACGGGGTCCGTGAGGGCTGAATTTAGCCGACAGAAGAGCTCGTGGAGTCCTTAAATGAGATGGGGCGCCGTAGGTTGAGGAGGGTGGAACAGGTGTGGGCCGGACCTCTAGCGGGCCGGGCGCTCACCGGTAGGGATGACATGGGCACAGGAAAAGAGGCAGAAAAGCAAAGTCACAGTTCTTTTCAGCCAAAGAGCAGTTTGAAAAATGAGAGACATGAGATTGCTTAGGATCTATTTCGAGAAGGTTGCCGTGGCTTCTGTACGGGGACACACCCTGGTGATGAGGGAGGGTGGTGTCCTCGAGGCAGCCCCGATGGCTGGAAAGTGTCTGGGGAAAAGGGGCCCTGCCTGAGCCGTACATCTGCTGTTTCTGGAATTTTGAACTTAGACGTTTCAGAAGAAAACTTGTTTTGGGGTTTACCTTTTGATGGCAGAGTTGGTGAAATTCTTCACAAAAGCCTTGGCCCCCAAGAGAACAGCAGAGGAGGCGGAGTTGGTTTCACAAGGCCTGACCGACGCTCTTGGTGCTGCCAGGGGCCCAGGTGCGGGTGCAGGAGTGAACCCCCAGAGAGCACACTCGACCACACTTGCTTCCCTCTGAGTGAGTGGTGGCCATGGCCCTGCCATCACTGACCCAGGTTGGTCTCTTACCACCCCAGGGCCTTCCCTGGGCATGCCCCCAGTGTTGCCTTGTTTTCAGCAGTGGGAGTGAATTCCTCTGTTTCTCCAGGCCCACACTGTCCAACAGGACTTCCTCACAGGGGACACACTGTCCGTGCGTCCCCTGTCCCTCAAGGAACTGGGGCTGAGCAGCTGAAGTCTGATCAGACTTGGCCACACGTGGCTCAAGGTCACCTTACTGGACGGGACCTCGCAGGCTGGGTTATAACTGTGCCCCCAGTTGGTCCCATCCTCTTGGCTGAATTAACCAGCCGTCCTCTTTCCCATTTTCAAGGACGATGGGTGGAGCTGCCGGGCGATGGAAGGAAGGCAGGGACTGTGCCTCGTTCCCCCAGACCGTGCGCTTGTTCCCAGTTCAGGCGCCACCCAGAGAGGGTTCTGGGCCATCAGGGCGCCACAGCCTGGGAACCCCAGCAGCAGTATGGTCCCAGGAGGGGACACGCGAGGGCGGCTTCTCCGGCTGTGGGCATTCTGCTGAAACGTCATGTAGGGCACATTTACTTGTTCGTCACAGGCTCCACATCGCTGAGAAACAGGGACTGACCTACATGAGCGAAGCTTCTGGGGGCTTCCAGGGGCTGTGGGAGGAGCCCCGACTCCTGAGTCTTAGTCATCCCAGCAACTGCAAGGGGTGGGGGCGGGTTTCCCAGACAGGTGTATTCCTCACAGCCCTGCCCTTCCTCCGCTGCTCCCCGTCAAGCTCCAAATGACCTGGACCGGTAAGCCTGGCTGCCTTCCTTCAAGGTAAGGAAGTGATGCAGGAGACCTGGCAGCTCAGACAGACTCCAGTGACCTCGGAGGGGGGAGGCCACTCACCTGCTGCCCGGTGCACACCGGGAAAGGAAGGCCAGCTGAACACACTTAGGAGAGTGCCAGAAGGTGTCGCCTGGTGGGGACAGTACCTGACTGGCAGTAGTGGCAGTGGGCTGTTGTGGATTTGGGGGTCGAGCTGGGTGCCCAAGCCCCATCTTCAACCTGGAGGGTGGAGGAGGGTGGGCAGGCCTGGACCCAACTCTGCAGGATGAACACAGTAGGCAGCCTGCCAAGGGCACAGGAGCGGCAGCCAGGCAGGGAAGGTGGTCACATCGGGGGAGGGCGATGCCTGGGCAAGAGGAGGGCGCCTGGGGTGCTTTGGGCATTTATAGAAACAAGAGGCTTCTTTGAGAAAGTCTAGGGGCCATCCTGGCCTGGGCAGGGGTGACCGAGGTGGCCTTGGAGATGCCCGTTGTCCCTGCAGCTGCTGCTGGCAGCCCCCTGTGTCCCCCCCCACTTCCCTGTCCTGGCTGGTGGCAGCCAGCTAGAGAGCCAGGGGGAGGGACACAGCCCCCACCCAAGAGGGTGGCCCAGTGGGGCTCCCAGCGGGTATTGATATTCCCTGACCTTGAGAGGTCCCTGTCACTTCCAGCCTGTGATTGGAGGAGGGAGGGAGCGGATGGCAGGCACTGGTGCTGATTCAGCACTTTCTGGGAGGGCATGTGCTCGCTCTCTCTGCAGTAGCGTCTCTGGCGGGCTCTCCCTTATTGGTGTGTTTGCAAAGGGCCCCCCTGTGCTGCCTCAGCCCCTCCAGGAAGGCCCTGCCCCTCGAGCCCAGGGAGACCAGCTGCCACTGCACCAGGCTCCATGTGGGAGCCACTTTCCAGTCCCCCCTCCCCAGGCTGGCTGGCCTCCCTGAAGAGCACCCGCCTTACCAGCATCCTTGCCGGGCAGGGGACAGGGACATACAGGGACATACGGGCGTGCTGATTCAGCAGCTTCTGGCCTTACCCCGCCCCCAGCCCCAGCCGGGCAGTGTGCCCAGGCACGCTGGCAGCTGTGTCACCCGGGGCCTCTGGCAGGGTTGCTGTGGCTCTCGGTGTGTGGCCCGCACTGTGCCTGGGGGAGGGGGCACAAACATGCTGGGGACAGGGCTGTTGCCACCAGGCGGCCCCATGCAGTGGCATTTGTGGCCTGCTGCAGGAGAGGCCCCACAGGAGGGTTGTGGGTGAGCTCGGCACTGTGGGCCCCAGGAAGAAAGTGCGTCCTCAGCCAAGAGATGGCAGCACACAGTGTCCCAGGAGCCCAGGTTGGAGGCAAGAGTTCCTCCATCCCAGCTGGCCCACTAAGCCTGGTCACCTGCCACCCAGACCTGAGGCAGGCTCAGGCTGAAAGGGGTGGAGTCCAGCCTGGGCCGGAGGGGGCAGGGCGCGAGCTGGAACCCCAAGGGACCAGCATGGGTTTGGTTTGCTCCTAAGTGCAGTGGGTAGCCCCGAATGACTGGCGGCAGGGTGCACGCTGGGGCAGGAAGGGGCCCGTGCATTGTGAAGTGGGTCCTGTGAAAGGCGTGCGTGGGAGATGGGGTGATAGCGTCCCCAGTACAGGGGGTCAAGGGCATGGGGTAAACACCCAGAGAAGGGGGGGGAAGGGCAGGCCTAAAGCCCAGAAAGATGGGGGAGAAGGAGGGGACGACAGGTGCCCCCCCCGAGGGGGCAGTCGTACCCCCACCCTTCTGTGGTCTTCAGTCGGAAGCCCAGGCTGATGTGCATGTCTGAAATGCCCAAGCCACTCTCCCGCCAGCTGTGTTGGTGGCTGTTCGTCTGCGAGGAGCAGGGCTCCATTCTTTCTAGAATATTAATGATTAGTCCTGCCCGAGATGCCACGTGAATATCAGACATCAATCAGTCCAGCCTGACAGTGATGTCATGTCAAGGTCAGAGGAGCAGTGAGTGGCCAGGAGCCTTTGGAGGAGATGTGTCCCCTGTGCCCTGGGGGATGGGGCTCTGGACTGGGTGGAACAGGTGACCCCCTGGGAGCCCAGGAGCCTGGGGGGCGGCCCCAGAGGTCAGCCTCCCTGCAGTGGATGCAGCTCCTCAAGCAGGCAGGGAGTGACCCTCACAGGTCAGGAGAGCAGGAGACGGGGACATAGATGGTCGGGGCCCCAGGCCAGGCACGGCCAGGTGTGTGTGGGGTGTCGCACCAGTCCTGGGGAGCCCTCACATGCAATCTGGGGCTTGGTTGCTGCCCATCCCTCGCCCCCTGTGTCCCCACTGGCAGGAATGTTTATGCCACTCTGACCACCTGATGCTCCAGAGAACGGACCGCGTGACAGAGCGTGGACTTCCAGCTCCTTCCAGTGGCATCTTGGGCGTCATGCCCTCTCCCCTTGCTGTGTTCCATCTTGGCTCACTGCACCGACCCCACTCTGGCCCCGGGACCCAGCTGGCGCCCCTGCTTCCATGAGGCCTGGGGACAGGGGCTCTGCCCCCCCTCCACTCCAGCTCCCCCAGGGCCTGGGCTGCTACCCGGCTGTCCAGCCGAGCCGTGTGCCCTGCCGCCCGCCCTTCAATGATGTAAAGCTGGGTTTTAAGTGTGGATTCATTATTCACAGCAACACTGTGACAGACGTAACGGTGACATGAATTATTTGTGTGCTTTTCCGACTGCCTTGCGATAACCGTCTGTTTTCCCTGCTCCCTCTGTGCATAAAAGGGCCTGATGAGCACGATGGCCCAGCCCGAGCTGGCTCAGCAGCCACCTGTGTCCTGACCAGGTGCGCCTGAGAGACGCTTCTGAGCAGCCGCAGTTCTGTCGACTCCCACCCTCCCGCATGCAGCTGGGTGGGTGGGCCTGTGCACACATGTACGAGGCCGTATGCGTGCCCGTTTTCCACTGTCCTCACATTCCAGTCCTGGCCCGCTTACCCGGAGCCGGCCGGGCAGGGTGGACGGTCCTTGCCTCTCACGCTCTGCACTCAATGCTCCCTCTAGGGCCTCTTGAAGAGAACGGAGGGGCTCAGGCCCTCGGGGAACGGGCATGTCCGTGGTAGCCATCACCCCCCACCCCCATTCCTGCCGAGACAGCAGCCTGCTGTGAAGGCCGAACGGCTAGGGCACAGCCTTGTTCACCTGGCCCGCGTTTGGGTCCGATGGTCAGTGTCTGAGCAGATTCGCATGAAGAAGGACATTGTTCCCGGCTGCCGTGCAGCGTGGATGTCTGCTGTTCACGCCTAGCTCTTCCTGTGAGATAAGGGAGAGGAAATCGAGGGGCAGCTGGACTCACAGCCCAGAGTGGACAGAGCTGCTGGACACAGCTCTTCCCAGAATGGGAGGGGAGAGGGCTCTGGGAGTGCAGCCCAAGGCCACCACCTCCTTCCGGGTGGGCGGGGGCTGCAGAGGGGGTGTGGGCTGCAATTCTCAGTGGCCTGCTTCTCAGGGGAAGGTGATAGAAGCCAGGGCCTGAGGCTGCATGCCCTGGGCCAGGGCACACAGGCCCTCCCAAACCCATTCCCTGGTCTTGACCTCCGGGACACGTACAGTGGGGTCAGCCAGTAGTAGGACGGCAGATCCTCTTCTGGAGGCTGCGTGCTCCCACACCGTTGTGGGATGAATGAATGAACAAATGAGTGAATGGGGTTGTCCTGTCTCTATCTGTCCTGGCTGCTGTGACAGGACACCACACCCTGGGGCGCTTACGAATAACACATCTACTGCTCACAGCTTTGAGGCTGGAAGTTCAAGATCCTGGCGCCGGCAGCTTGGGTGTTTGCCGAGGGCCTGCTTCCTGGTTCATGGATGGCTGTCTTCTTGCTGTGTCCTCACAGGGTGGAAGGGGCACTGGTCCCGTTCACAAGGCTCCCGCCTCCGTGGCCTAGTCACCTCCCAAAGCCCCGCCTCCTAACACCACCTTGGGGGTTAGGCTTCAGTATGTGAATTTTGGGGACACACATTCAGACAATAGCACGTCCCTATCTCTGGGGCCAAGCACTCAGTAGGCCCTCCGTGCTCACTTTCTGAGTGACCGTGTCTGTGGTCACTCAGTGCCCCGTGAGATGGTCCCACAGGCAGGGCGTTTCCCGCCACAACTGTCCCTAGGAATAGGTGCTTGCCTTTTGGTCACTTATCCTGGAAATTGGCCCCAGCATTCAGGACCTGGGCCCGGAAGTTCTTCCACTTGTCTCACCTGGGTGTCTCCAGCTGCTGCCGCTGAAGCCTTTCCCAAGCCCTGTTCGGACTCCTCCCAGGAGTGCATGCCCAGTTCTCAGCTGCGTCCTGCAGAGGGCACTGACTGCCCTCATGCCGCTGTGCCCACCTGACTCGGCCAGGGGAGTGGTGGTCAGTGCAGCTGCCCCACCCTCAGCCTTCTCAGAAGCAGGAGGCAGCAGCTGCTTCACAGCTGCGCAACATGTGAGAGGGAAATTTAGGACAAAAGGGAGAAGATTGGAGGATCCAATTTAAACAGGGAGGCATACAGAAGGCTAGCCTGCTGCCCTGGTTCACGCACAGAGCTCCATGGGCTCTGCAGCGCTGGCGGGAACCCAAGTACCCAAGAACCCACACCTGCCTGACAGGAGCCCGCTGTCTCCTGTCATGTCCCCTGGATCCTGTGGCCGGCCTTCACTGGCCCAGGGCACAGCAGACCCCCTGGGGCTGCGCTGACTCTCTGGCCAGTGCATCTGCCCTACAGGCCAGGCTGAGGCTGGGACGGGTGGGGAGCATGGACCACCTGGGCAGACAGGTGCCCCCGTCCAGCTCCCACCCTACCCCCTGGGCCCAGGCCGCCCAGCCCAGGGCCAGCAGAGCCTGGGACGTGGGACCTGACTGCAGTGCCTGGGCCCATGCACTGGCTTTAGTGAGTGCTGAGCACTAGGCCCGCCTGGCAGGTCAGCTCTGCGATGCACCCGGCCAACCAGGCAAGGTGGTCCAGCGGAAGCAGAGGCTGCAACCGGAGAAGGGCTTTTTGGGAGGAGTCTGGGGGCCAGGCGAGCAAGTCTTCACTCCCAGAGCAGCCTTCAGCAACTTCCAGCTGCAGATGAAGGCACAGCTGGGGCTGGCGGTTGGGCCTTGGGCTCCCTCCCCGGCCCAGACCCAGCCCTGCCCTGCAGTACAGGTGTTGGCTGTGTCTCCCATGCTGGGTCCTGGCTCAACCTCCTCTGCAGCGGGGTCTGTGCCCGGGACACTGAGGTCACTGGGCCCCTGTGGGGGGAGGGAGTGCAGCTGAGGGACCCAGCGCCAACCTCTCGCGGGAGTTAGGGCTCTTTGGGGACCTGGGCTCTCTGACACTGATTTCTGCCTCGACGACAGACCCGTCGAGGGGGTTAGGAGGGACTGAAAGGGACGGGCGTCCCTGCCCTGGCCTGCGAGGAGAATGAGCATCGTAACAGTGAATGTGCCCTCCCAGGGTCCTGGCAGTGAGGTGCGCTGTGGAAATAACGGGAAACCCGCTGCCTGCTGATCCTCCCGCCTGAGTAAAACGCCCAGCGCCCTCCCTGTGGAGAGTGAAGGGCAGCTTCGTGATGGTTGAGGAGCGGCCATGTCTGTGTCTGCACCTGCTACACACCTGCCGAGCCTGGTGAGCCAGACGAGTGTCCTGCCCCAGGAGCAGCCCTGGGCGGGCGGGCGGGCAGATGGGGTGACGGGAGCAGGGCAGACTCCTCCATCGCCCAGGGGTGGAGGCCCTGAGTCCCCAGCATCCTGCTCTCTTTGCCCGTGACGCCCTCACCTGGCTGCTGCCTCCCCTGGGTGTGTCCTGAGTGCATGGTGACACGAGTCCTCATTGGCTCTGCTCCCCTGGACACACCCCTGGCCTCCTGGTGACCAGGGTCATGAGCAGTGTCAGCCTGCTTCAGCATCAGGGTGGTGGCCCTGGGCAGCATCCAGCAGGTGCTAGGCGGTACTGGCTTCCTGGCCCTGCGGCCGCCTGTGGAATGGAAGCTGCGTCCTGGCGATGCCCTCTTCCGTCCCCCAACCTCCTCCCACCACCCCTAGTTGCAGCGGCACCAGCTCCTTTGCAGGATGTTCTGGGTGGTCTGGGATGCGTTTCTGAAAGCCTGGCCTTGCTCCTGGCCCTTCCAATGGCTTTGTAGGGGCTTGGTTCCCTGCACTGGCTCTGCTCACGTGAAAATGCCTGGCGGGTTTGGCTCTGGCCCCTAGCAGCCATGACTGGGCGCTCCCTGGTGACGCTGGGGCTCCAGCTGCAGTGGGACCAGGGATGGATGGGGACTCATCCATTAGCGCAAAGCCCAGGCCTGAGCTAAGGCCACACCTGGTGCCCCTGGAGACCTGCTCTCCCCTCCCCCGGCCTGAGCGCCTCATTCAGGCACCTGATTCTAAGCTACCAGGTCCTTGCCCAGAGTGTTTCAGTACAAAAGAAAACGGATAATGATGACGATAGTCTGTGGGGACCCCATGGTGCCCCCAGGGCAGGGCTGGATCCAGTCATCCAGAGGCCCTAAGCGCCACCCAGGGGACAGTCGGTGCCTCCAGGGGCAGAGGCTGCCCTTCCGTCATCACTTGGCTTCCTTCCCTGGGGGAGCCCATGGGCCACGGGGCGGTGACCACATGACCACACGCAGGCCAGGGAAGTGGGCTGGGAGGTGACGTCATGAGCAGGAGAACCCTCTCCTGAGGAGCACGTGGAGTGTGTGACAGGAGCTCACTCAGTTGGCCCTCCTGCTGGCTCAGGGCCACCCTCATGCATGACTGGCTGTGGCCTGGGACCATGGCTTCCCCTCTCTGCCATTCTGAGCCCTGCAGATTCTGCGTGGGGGTGGGAGGGTCTCACTGGGTCCAGGGCTTGCAGAGCAGCGACCTGTGGCCTCCCTTCTCTGTGCCACGCCTCTAAGCAGAGAGCAGCCCCCGACCCTTTGCCGGACCTGGGAAATGGGGGAGGACTTGGCTCTTGGAGTCAGAACAGCCAGGGCAGGGGAAGGGGATGGGAGCCATGTTGGGTGTCCCTCGGACTCCTCTGACTGCCCTTCAGGCCTTGACGCCACCCACCATGCCCTACGCCATCCCCAAAGGCCAGCAGGGCCAGGCTAGGACAGCACAGCCCCTCCACGCCCCTCTCCTGGGTCAAGCCAGGCCTGCAGTGGACCCAGGCGAGGGGCCCAGCTGGGCCGTCCCCAGCAGAGAGCAGGCAGGACCTGGGAGGGCACGTGCTCATCAAGGGCACGGATGCTGGGTGCTCGCTTCCCAGAGGGGTGGGGTTCAATGTGGACCCCAAAGGTGAGGGATGGCCCTGCCCGTGTGAGGCTCTAGGTGCTGGTGAAGCTATGGAGAGGAGCCGCCTACCAAGGGGCCCTCCCAGGGCGAGGAAAGACGTTTGGCTTTTGTTTTTGGTTTTTGTTTGTTTTTTTTTGAAGATTTTATTAGGGAAGGGGAACAGGACTTTATTGGGGAACAGTGTGTACTTCCAGGACTTTTTCTAAGTCAAGTTGTCCTTACAACCTTAGTTGTGGAGGGTGTCGTTCAGCTTCAAGTTGTTGACCTTTCAGTCTTAGTTGTGGAGGGCGCAGCTCAGCTCCAGGTCCAGTTGCCGTTGCTAGTTGCAGGGGGCGCAGCCCACCATCCCTTGCGGGAGTCGAGGAGTCGAACCGGCAGCCTTGTGGTTGAGAGCCCACTGGCCCGTGTGGGAATTGAACTGGCAGCCTTTGGCGTTAGTTAGGAGCATGGAGCTCTAACCGCCTGAGCCACCTGGCCGGCCCTGGCTTTTGTTCTTGTCACCCAAACCTCCTGACCCCGATCGAGAAGGTGAAATTGCCCTTGGAGAGGCCTGCGGGGTGCAGGCCCACCTGGTGGCAGGGGTGGCCCATGGTTACACGGGAATGAGGTCCAGCGGGGTCAGGGGCCAAGAGGGCGATGTGAACACGTCATCTCCCCCACTTTGCGAGGCCCCGATTTACGGGGCATGGGCAGCATTCAGCCCCAGGACACCCCCTGGGTGAGTGGCTGCTGTGGGCGGATCATGGCACGGAGCTGGCTAGCCCCACGGGAGGTGCCCTGGCCCCGCCCTGAGTGGAGGCTCTGCTAGCAGCCCCGCCTCCATTCGCTGTGCACACCCTGCCATCTGTGACCACCCTGGAAAATGGATGGTTTCAGTCCCGAAGGCACCAAGCCTTTGGTTATCCTCCCGGGAGCAGACCCTGATCCGAACACATATCTGATCCCGTGGGGCCCAGGTCTCTCTGTGGCGTCAGGCGGAGGTTCCAGGTAAGTGAGCTGCCACCTGCACGTGCAGACCCCAAGCCCTGCAATGATGCCTGGGGACGGCGTTCCTCGGAGTCTGGGGTCTAAGCTGCCAGAGCGTCCCCCGTCAGTCCTCGGACTGCCTGGGCCCACAGCTGGTGGCCCGCAGGAACTGTGGGTCTCAGGCAGGGCCCGGGGGTGGGCAGAGGAGGAGGGGCACTGAGGACAGGGACCCAGGACCGCAGTGTGGCTCCGGAAGCCACTGGAAGGTGTTTGGAGGAGGAGGGTGTGCCGGCTGTGTGATCAGATGCCTAAAGGTTAAGACAAAATAGGGGACAGACCACTGGATTTGGGGCACTGGGGACAGCGGGGCCTCCATCCCCGTGCCTTTGACCCCCAGCCGCGTCTGGTCTGACTTCCCAGGGCCTTGAGTCTGGGGCAGCAGCTGCCACTTGTCATTTCTGCCCAGAGGGTCCCACAGCAGGCTTGAACCCCCCAAGGATTCTCCCATCTTCCCCATCTGAGGAAATGGCCACCACAGGCTACCTGCCCTGCCACAGTGTGGGTGCTCCCCTCCTCCTGGCTCCACCTCCAGGTCCAGTCCAAGCCCTCTCAACCCTCCCTAGGCCCCTGGGAGAGCCATACACAAGGGTGGAAGGCTCGCTGGACATGCAGAATGAGGCAGAGTCCAGGCCCACTGGCCGGTCCCGCACGCGGCCCCTTCCCTTGCCACCCCTCCCCCGCCCCGTCCCACTGGGAGCCTGTTCCTGGCGACATCTGAATAGCTGTGCCCCTGCCCTGTCCACCCACCTCCTGCTCACCTCTCAGACCACCCCTCCGCCAGCCTCCTCCTCTCAGGGCCTGCATTGCACTTGTCTGGGGGAAAATATTCATAAGAGTGACCATCTCAGCCAAGTTTCGGTGCCAGCTCAGTGGCTTTAGGCGCAGTCACCCTGTCGTGCGGCCACCCCCTCCATCATTTCCAGGACTTTCTCGTCTTCCCAAACTGACACTCTGTCCCCATTAAACACTCCCCACCCGTCCCCTCCCCAGCCTTGACCCCCATCTACTTCCTGTCTCTGAATCTGACTCCTCTGGGGACCTCCTGTATGGGGGTCCTGCAGGGTTTGTCCTTCTGGGACGGGCTCGTTTCACTGAGCAGTGTCCTCAGGGTCCGTCCACGTAGTAGCGGGTGTCAGGACCTCCTTCCTTTCAGGGCTGTGACATTCCACTGTGTGGAGGGACCCCGTTTGGTGTATCCGGTCCTCTGTTGGTGGACACTGGGGGTGCTCCCACCCCTGCGCTGCTGTGGACGTGGGGTACAAATCTCCCTCTGAGACCTGCTTCCAGTTCTTTTGGTTTGTACCCCAGAGTGAATTGCTGGGTGACAGGGCCATTCTCTGCTTCATGTTTTGGGAGCTGCCAGGCTGCTTTCTACCCGGTGGCTCCATGGTACGTTCCCACCGGTGCTGCAGAGGGCCAGTTTCTCCCCATCCTCCCAGCACGGTTGTTTCCTGTTTGTTTGTTTCGAGCCATGCTGATGGGGGAATGTGGCATCTCTGTGTGCACAGCACTTTTTAGTCTGTGGTATTTTTCAGGTTTGTTTTTAACAGGAGCCCCAGGAGAGCAGCCCTGGCCCCGGCTCCCCATCCTGTCCGCGGCCGAGTACCAGGCCGGCACACTCTGCTGAGGACCTGGGCGTCTTTCTGTTCCCTTGGGAGGCAGGTGTGCCAGCCTGTTTGCCTCCGACCACCGGGAGGCCTCCCCTGAAGCCCTCCCAGGCTGGCGGAGCTCCGTCTCCTGGTCCTAGGGGCCTGGTTAATCCATCTGCTCACAGCTGGAGAAGTTCAGCTGTCCAGGGGGCCCCAAGGAGGGGCCCAGTGCTATAAAAGACAGCTGGGGGGTTGTTGGCTTCCCTCAGGACCCCAGTGGCTTCCCTCAGGACCCTAGTTGGCCTGAAGGATGAGTGGGCGTTCACTTGCTAATACAGGGAGAGATGTCCCAGGCAGGGGAGTCTTGAGTGGAAAGGCTTGGTGACAGTGGGTGCAGGGGGAGCAGCCAGCAGGACAGGTGGCCTGTGTCTGCAGCGAGAGAGAGAGTCTGGGGGAAGGACCAGGCTGGGGAGGGGCAGAGGCCCACCGCTCTGGCCTGGTGCGAAGTCACTGAGCACAGAAAGGACAGAGGCCCCCCCAGCCCTTCTCCATTTTGGCTGCCCCGCCCCCCACCACACCTTGTCCCCAGCTCCTATTCTGCAAGACAACCGGACTCTTCCATCAGAACACAGAAGCTCAGCGTGCTCCTTCTCATACGGGGTCCGGTCAGCCACTCCACCGTCTGCAGGGGAATGAGGGCTGGGACCCCAGGAGCCTGTTGCCAGATCCCCTGGAGGACAAGCGGGGTGCAGTGTGGGTTAATGCCCCCCAGCAAGGCCTTGCAGGGGTGTTGGGCACCCGACCTGCACACTGTGCTTGCTTCAGAGCGAGCACAGCAATGGCACCCAAAAGAGCCACCAGTGACCCAAGGTGTCTTGAGTCCAAGGCCACAGAGCTCCTGCAGCCCACATGTCCCCAGAGGGGAGCAGAGGGACTCTGGGGGGATGTTTTGAAGGGGGTGGGTTGCCCTGTCTGGGGTTCTCACTGATTCTCCAGGATCACGTCACAAGAATGGAAATGGCAGTGGGAGGGTCCCTGAGCCAGCAGCCAGGGGCCACCTGCCTCCAGGAAGCTGGGCTGCAGGCCAATTTGTTGGTGGTTCTTGGGGGGCAGGGGCAGGGCCCTTTAGACCCACAAGCCCCAACAGCACCTTCCCATGGTTTCACCCCTAACGCAGGAATCTCCACACAATGCCGCCCTGCGGGCTGGCACCTCGGCTCGTCACCAGGGCTCGATGCGCAGGATCTAGGGCTGGTGGGTGGCCCGTGAGGCCCTGCCCGTGTCCAGAGCGGTGTGAGGCACGGGCAGGTCTTAACTCCCTTGGCCCAGGAAGCCGCCGATGCTCCCCTCAGAGGCTCAGCAGGTGCCACTTGGGGTCCTGGGCAGACTGGGGGGGGGGCAGTGCTGCCTGCCCAGGGTTGGTCACAGGGTCAGATCAGGACGTTTTAGTATTAAAAGAGGTGGTGGCCTCAACTTGAACCCTGGGGCTGGGGATGGGACAGGCAAATGCCAGCTGCTAAACCGAGGGCCTGACTTCCAGCCCTACTTAGGTCCCAGAGGCGTGGGGGAGGTTGAGGGCGCGCTCAAACCCTGACCTCAAGGGGATGGCCCGGGCTGCTGGCCCCCCTGCACTGCCTGGTTGGCACAGAGCAGGGTCCTAACAAAGGGGCGCTTTGTGGGCTGCTGGCGTATGGCCCCAAACCGGGCGGCTGCGCCTATCCCAGAGCTCCACTGGGGGGTGGGCAGAAGGGAGCTTTGGCTCTTTTGACAGCTGCCGGGTCGGTCGGGGTTGGGTCTTTCATAACTGCCCCTGCTCCTGACACCTGCAGAAAAGCCCCCACGGCTCCACCCCACACAGGCTGAGGAAGCCCCCCCCCCCCCCCCCCCGGCAGCTTCTGATGGTGGATTGGGACCCTAAGTCTGCGGGAGCTAAAACAGATTAATACGTTTCCTCCCACCTCCTAAGTTCTTCTAGCTGGTCTAATAATCACAGAGACAGATTAGCAGGAGAAAATCAGTTTTAACGCACGTGCATGGGGAATTCACGTAGCATGAAAATCTAGAGGCAGCGAGGGAGGCTACCCTGGGCTCTATGACATTTTGGACACGGGATAAAAGGGGGGTTGCGGTCTCATTTCAGAAGTGAGATGGGCGATCACAGGGAGCTGAGGAAAAGTGGAACACACATGGCAGGGACATGCTTGCTGGGCAACCCGGAAACACTGGGGAGTGGGGCATCTAGCTACCAGGCCCTGCCCCAAGGCCCCCACTCACCACATTTAATTCCAATTAGGCTCAGGTGAGCACCCGAAGACCCCCTCCTGCAGCAGCCTTTGCACCTGAATCTCTTGGGTAGGAAGAGGAAGGCTCAGAAAGGTTCTTTCTGAGTCTTGTATCTTAATAAACAGCTGAAATATCAACACCCCAAAGGCAGCTGCAGGGCGGCAATACTTTGGTTTCCTTCAAGCCGACGGGTCCCTTTGCCCCAGTGAGGTGCTCGTTGGAGGATAAGAGGCTGCTGCATGTGAAGGCCGGCCATGTCCCCAACGGCCTTTCCATGCCCTGCGCCCCTAGCAGGGAGGCCCTGGGTGCCGTGGGCTCCTGGCCAGGACAGGCCGCCAGGATGCTGGGCGGGCCTGCGACCGCTGCAGTCTGTTCTCAGCATGGCAGTCAGAGCCCAAGGTCTGACCCTGGGTCCCCTGCCTGCCGCTGCCCTTCCTGCTGACCAGGTACCTGGACACTGAGGATGGGAATGAGGCACCAGAACTCAGGCAGGTGGTACAGGGCTCTGGCACCTTGTCAGCGAGGGCACAGCACCCCTCAGGCTCCCATTCTCTGCAGCTGTGCCACGCACCCCATTGGGCCAGCGATAGGGCAGTGAGCAAGATGGGGAGCCTGTCCCTGCAAGGGCTGTGAGGGTCAGAGTGGATGAGTGCCAAGGCTGGGTCAGGGAAAACCGAGGCAGTGGCCCGGTCTGGGAGCCTCACGGTCCAGGGACATCTGGGCAGAAACCCAAAGGAAGTGAGAGAAGAAGCTCAGGGACACTGGGGGAAGAAGGTACAGGCAAGTGGGAAAGCAGGTGCCAAGGCCCCGGGCAGAGGCTGCCAGCAGTTGGGGGAACCCACGCAGAAACCAGCGTGGCTGGAGCTGCAGAGGTGGTGAGCAGGGTGAGTGTGGCCTGGGGGACCAGGTCCTGACACCTGAAGACTAGGGCTTGTGTTCTGAGGAGGGAGGGAGCTGAGCAGGGGAGGGATGTGTGCTGCCATGTTCAGAAGCATCTCTGTGCTGCTGAGTGGTGACAGACCCAGGCAGGACAAGACAGGGAGGTGGGGGGACCAGGTACGGGGCAGCTGCAGTCACCTGAGGAGAAGGGGGTTGCACTAAGAGGGTAAGAGGGAGCTTTATACCCGAGCTGCCAGGCTGGGGGACAGACTGGATCTGTGGTGTAAGAAAGGTGACAAGGAGAAGCCCAAGGCGGGGGGTGGGGGGGTGGGGGGGTGGGGGGGTGGCCTGAACTGCTGGAGGAATGGAGCTTCCAGAAGGATGAACTGCCACGGAGGTGGGGGGAGCAGTTCTGTGGCTCCGCTTGGCCATGTCACGTTTCAGATGGCCGTCCACCGCCCAAGTGGACAGGTCAAGGGGGCAACTGGCTAAGTGAGTCTTGATGGGCCTTAATCCTTCTAGCCTTGGATGGAGGAAGTAAGCCTCTTGCCAGAACTGACGCAGCCGTACATGCAGACCTACCCTCCCACTGCATTCAGTGCGAGGGACCGTGCACCCGAGGTCCACACACAGCCCTGGGGATCCCAGCCCACAGGGTGGGAGCCTCTGAACGAGTGGTGCCCAGGAGCACAGTGCAGCCGGCAGAGTTTGGCTGTGTGGTCGGGACGGTCTTGTCAGGGTCACTGTGAAAATGACTGACTGTTGTGGACACCGGAGCCCACAGCTCTCTCCCCATGGGAGCCCAGCTCCATTTGGTTGCTTCTCCGACAGGTCTCACTGAGCATTCAGCCATCACAGGACCTCAGCAGCGGCACCTGGCAGGGAACCAAAGTTTTCCACCATCTAGGGGAGGACAGACAGATAATCAGGTGAAAGCATGGCTGCCAGTACACCCAGAGCCCCACCCGACACCCCACCTTGGTGGCTCATCAATTTGCAGATTTATGTGCCTTCACTCTTCTCTCCAGCTGGATGTTCTCTGAATAAAGGGGGGGGGGGGAATTAGGCCTTAGGCCATGGAAGCCCAGGACCAGATGCCTGGTTGGGCCTTCCTGAGTGGAGAAAACCCTTGTCGGCATCTCAGAGGGGCTGCGGGGCTAATTGGGTCTCTCGGGAGGGGACTGTGGCCTCTGGCCTGCGTGTCAGCCAGCAGCCGGCTGACTGTCATGGAGCGATGGAGCTGGGCAGGCGCCACGCGGCCTGGGTTCAGGTCCCGTCCTGCCCTGCCTGCTTGGGGACCTGAATGAGTGAGCCCTAAGCTGACTGCATTTTCTTCCTAAGCTGCATCGTTCTCACCAGTAAAACAGGAATAAAAAGAGAGCTAACCTCACAGGATCACGGTGAAAATTAAGTTAGATAACGCGCAGAACACAGCAGAGGCCTGGAACTTGGAAGGCGTTCAACATCAGCGTTTAAAACGTGCGGGTGTAGGATACGAGCACAGCCCCCCCCACACCCCCCCACACCCCATCCTCACCCTCGGGGGACAGGTTCTGGTTGTCTTTTGTCTTCTAAAAGCTTTCCTTTTCAAATGTCCTTCATTAAGGAAGAAAGAATTTCATTAGTATTTAGAGAATCAAAGTGATAAGTCAGGTTGTACTAATATGGGAGCCAACTGCCCCCAGGCCTGTCCTCACCTGGTGTGGTGACACAATCACACCTCCAGACCCTGTGTGAGTTCCATCCACACAGCGCCCCACCCTGGCCACGGGAGGACCTCAGGGCCTAGTGGGTGGCTTCTTGGGGCCTGATCCCTGGGCTGGAAGCGCTTAGCCGTCTGCCTCTGCTCACATGTGTCATTTGTAGAAGCCTGGATTGCCAAGGGGCCCCAGGGTTTGCATCACTGAGATCCTAAATAGCGGGGAGGAGCCAAAATCTGGGGCTGCTGAACTTCAGGGGTAGGGGTGGGGGGCAGGGGCAGGAACCCGCTACCCCCACCTGGCCCCAGAACCTCTGCTGCTGGTCCCTGTGTGGAGCAGGCTGCTGTGTGGGCAGGTTACCTGTCCCTCTCACCTTGCACGTCCTGGGCTGGAAGCACACGCCACGGACAGTGTCCAGCGGATGGAGTCCCCCCAGCACAGTCAGGGTGCCCTGAGGTCTTAGAAGTGGCAGTGGGCTGGGCTGAGGGGTGTGGGACCTGGGACCGTGTTTAGGTGTAAGAGGGGTTCTGAGGGCACACCCGGAAAGACCTTGAGGGTTCATCCCTATCCCCCAGAGGGCAAGGGGGATGTTTCCTGTGCAGACCCTCAAATTGGGGTTGGGGGTGAGTCTACAACCAAGGTCAGGACCTAGTGTGAGGCTGGGAACTGAGCTTCTGACCTTTGTCCTAGGAATGACCTTGGCTCACTGTCCTGCAGGGCTTTAGCCTCTGACCCCCAAGGGGCCCAGAATGTGCTCTGGGAGGATGGGCAGGCATCTTGCTCTTCCTGTGAACCCCCTAATTCTAGGGACCCCAGGCTCAGGATCACTGGACTGGTACCGCCCCCATTTTCCTGGAGGACCCTTGTGAGGAGGAGGGAGCTTTGGAGGACCATGGCAGCCTGTCCTGACTCCAGGACCCAGGGTAGGGTGGGGCGACAGAGGAGTGGCGTTTGCGGGTCCCTTGGGGTGTGCGACCAGTTTTATTTATGCACACTTGTTTTAAAAACCGCACCTCTGTTCACAGGCGGGTGGTGGGAGTGACCAATGAGCCAGTGCGCCCGGATCACGCCGGGCCTGAAAGCAGACCGGGCCGTGTCTCCGCAGCTCGCACTTCCCGGCCCTGCGCAGGAGACGCAGGCGCCCCGTGGTTCGCCCGAGGGCGCTCCCGCATCCCCGTTTTCCAGGGCCGGCCCCGGCGTCAGTGGCGGCGGATGCCGCGCACCCCTTCCGGCCAGCAGTCCCACTTGGCGCCGCATCCCGGAGGCTGCTCGGTGCAAACGCGGGGCGTGGCGCTCCAGGCCCCGGGGGAGGCGGGGGCCGGGGCTCCGCGGGTCCGTGCGGGTGCCGCAGGGCCGGGGAAGCTGTGGGTCCGAGCCGCGGTCCTAAAGTGCCCGGCAGCCGAGTCTGGCCCCGACCCAGTGCCCCGCGGAGGGTCGGACGTCCGGAGCTCCGGAGGGCGGCGCTCAGGGGAGTCGGGGAGCTGCCGCCGCCCACCAGGCCCGGGACCCTCGCGTCCGGGACCCCTGGCCCAGCCCCCTCCCCGCCCCTCCCCGGGACCACCCTCCCGGGCGTCCACCTGGCGGCGAGTGCGCGCGCTCGCCCGGCGCGCTGTCCCTTTAACCGGCCCGCGGCGCCTCCCCCGCGCGCCCCGCCCCGCGGTGCGGCCGGTGCTGGGCGAGGCCGGAGAAAGTCCATGTGAGCGGAGCGCGCGGACGCCGGAGCACTTCCTGCCGCCGCGGCCGCCGCTGCCGCAGGCCGGACCGGGCCGGGCGCCCGCAGGTACGCCCAACTTGACGCCGCGCGCCGGGGTCGCCGCCGCACTTCCCCAAACTCCGCGGCGCCGGCCGCCCGCGCTGCCGCAGTGCCCGCCGCCGGCCCGCAGCCCAAGTTCGCGCTGCGCGGCGGCCGGGCCGAGGGAGCCGCGGGGCCCGGGGCCTGGGGAGGCGTCCGGATCCGGGCCGGGCCGCCCCGCCGCCCCCGAGCGGGCAGCCCGGGCTGCGCACGACGGGCAGACCCCAGCCCAGGGCGTCTCCCCTCCCGCCGGGCTTCTCCAGTCACTCGTCGTCCACACCGCCCCCCCCATCCCCGCGCTGGGTGGACGGAGACCGTCCCTCAGGGGTGGGGAGGCCGGGTGTGTTTGGCCCCGGGCCAGGGCCGAGGGGACACACACCTCCCTCCCTGGCGGGGGTCCGACGCGGGCCGCGCGGCTGCGCATCAGCCCGGCCTTGCGCCTCTCCCTCCTGGTCCTGGCGGGCCCCCTTCCGGGGGCGTCTCTGGACCCGTTCCCCCCCCTCGTGCGGACCCAACCTGGGAGAACGTGGGGGCGGGCTGCACAGGGGGGCCTCCCACCTGAAATTCGCTGCTGTGTGCCTGCGTGGAAGCTCTTGGGGCCCAAGCTCTTTCTCCAGGAAAGCTCAGAGGTGAGCTCCGAGCCTGCTACCCACTGACCGCCTCCTCCGCCAAGGCCAAGGCCAGGGCAGGCGGCCCAAACCTGTCGGATGGTGTGGGGGTCGTGAGGTCAGAGGTCACCTCCATTCTTCTCTTGGGCTCCTCGGAAGTTTGGTCTTGGGGCTGGCCATTGCCAACTCCACCCTTAAAACCTGTGGGTTTGCGGTGTGGGTCGGTCCCCTGGAGCTGGGGTCAGGCCATTCCCACAGCCGCCATCCTCCCCCCCCCACTGCCCCCAGGGCCCCTGATCTGAGATGTTTTGCCCACATGGGCATATGGCTTCTTCTTTCTAGTGGTATTTTTTGGGACCCGTTGGGCACCCAGCCGCGGGTCCTCTGGCTGCACATTGTAGCTGAGTCCATTCTGTGTGTAGTAGGGGGCTGGGTGGGGAGGCCTGAGGCAGCTCTTCTTCCTGCCCTCCCTGAGGTCACCATTTGGTAAAGCACACGCCTGTGCCCCCATCCTTAGCACCACCCCCACCTGCTCTGTGCCTGTCTGTCTGGTCCACCCTCGGTCTCTCTCCAGGTCTCCCCTCCTTTTCCCTCCCTCCGTCCAGCCTGTCCAGATGATGACGGTGGAGTACAGCGGTTCTCAGCCAGCTGATTGTCTCTGTGCGAGGTGTTAGTAAGACTCACAAGGTCGCCAGGAGGGGCAGCTTCCATGAATGGCCCCGTTTTACAGATGGGGAAACAAGGCTTGGCAGGAAGGATTAGGTGAAGGGTCAGGCAGCTGCCAGTCCTTCCCTCTTCCCACAAACCACCTTCCCCCTCCCTGTGACCCACCGAACTGCTCTGTGGTGTCTGTCCCTCCAGGAGGCCTGCGGGCATTTCCCTGTGGGTCATTCTGTTGTTGGATGGCACCTTGGCTGGAGCCTGAGCCAAGGAAATAGAAGGAGGTGAGACGCAGGGCGACTGGCCCCCTGATGTTTCTGTGAGCCGGCTGGAAGGAGCACAGAAGTAGAACAAGATATCACTTGTCACCTTTCCGTGGCCAGAGGTCTATTCTCCGTAGTCACACCCAGGGCGGGGACGGTGCTGGACGAGGTGTCTGATGCTGTGCTGGCCGTGTCGGGCTCCGTCCATCCCCGGGAGCCATTTAGAGCCTCCTGAAGGCTGTGTGAGGGTAACTCACATTGGAGCAGCCGACCGCCACTGGTCTGCATGGAAATACTTCCGGGCTCTTTCTCACAGATGTGCTCAGAGGGGCCCTCTCTGGGAGGTGGGCTCATGGGTGACATTTTACAGAACCCTTTAAACCTCTCTGTTTTCCAACTAAAACGTGAGTGTGCATTATTCACGTCAGAGGGACGATGACAGGGGCCTTCGCAGCCTGCATTCCTCTTGCCGGGCTTGTGCCATGGGCTGGGGGGTGCCCAGTACCCCTCGGGGGACAGAAAGTAAGCACTGTGACACTGATCCTTTCAAGGATATTCCCAGACTCCCCTCTGACCTCCGACGGGATGCCCAGTTCACAGCCACTGCCCGCCCCGGCCTCCGTTGCATCAATTGGGTCAGATCTTAGCCACCTGAGGCCTCATTCTCTCCACCCGTGGCAGCACGTCGTCTCCACGCCTCCCCTGCAGCCCGCCCCAGTCTGCCCCTTCCATTTCCCCCTGTGCTCTCTTGCCGGGGCTCGGCTCCGTCCTGACCCTCCCTGGCTGTGTTGTCCACTGGGCTGCAGGAGTGGCTGAGCCACCCTGGCTGGGGGCAGTGTGGTGAAGTGTGAGCTGGAGCCCAGGTCATAGCCCCTTGCTCCAGAAGTCTCCAGCATGTTTCTGGTGAGATCAGGGCCTTCTGCACAGCCCCCGGGTAAGGGGCATGGTTGGGAAGTGTTAGCTGGCCTGGGCCGGCCTCATACCTGCGGTCAGCACCCCGAAGGAGTGCCCTGGGCCCGGGAACTCGGGGCTGGCCTTTCAGGCCTGGTCTTTTGAGGGGGAGCAAAGCCCTGTGGTGTGGTGCCACTGGGGGACGTAAAGAGCTTGTAAAGAGCTTGTAAAATCGGGGTGGGTGTGGGGTCTGCCTGTTTAGAGCTGGCTCACTTGGGCCTCTGCCTGTGGAGTCTTAGTGCCACTTGTCCCTGGGAGCTCTCCGTGCACCTCCTTCCTGCATGGCATGCTTTTCCAGGCACCCCTGGGTGCTCCCTGAAACAAGCAGTCTGGCCCGCAGGTGCTGCCAGGTGGGGCTGGAGCTTGTGGTTAGAGCCAGAATCTCTATGTGGGTCTGTACCCCAATTCAGAGAGGCGTGGCCTGCACCGTGACCCCTGGGTGAGGCCTGTGTCTCTCCCCGCCCCTCCCCAGCCTTGGACCCCAGGGTGCTGTCTGGGGAAAGCACTGGCCTAACGAGGCCTGAGGAACTGCCTACCTCTCGTGCAGGGCGGGCATTCTGTCACCTCTTCTTCTCGTTTAGCGAATCCTCACTCTCACCAGGCCTGGCTCTGGATGAGATCATTAGCAAAATATGCTCCTGGGCTGGCCGCTGGGCTCCCCCACTGTGTCACCTGCAGCTGCTTGCAGGGCTGGTGGCTGGCCTTCCCCTGCGGGGGGCGTCTGGCTTTTCAGGTTTTGAAAGTGGGTGCCTGTGGGTGAGGGTCTCTGAAGGGAGGAGCGGGGTGGACAGCACGGGGTCTGGAAGTGTTTGGGACGTGAACTTTGGAGCATGGCTCCCTGGTGGTCTGTGGTTGGCATCCTCAGGGTGAGGGCAGCACCCATGAGGACAACGGGTCCCATCGCTGCCGGCCTGGAGCACATCTGCACAGGAGAGGGAATCTGGGCTCTCCAGGGTCGCACCCAGCCCACGGCTGTGGGCTTGGGTGGGCTGCTTGCCCTTTCTGAGCCCTGGCCTGGCCTGTGTGTTGTGGTGTACTTAGTGGCTTCCTTAGTTTGGGCCTGGGAGGTGTTGGTGAGCAGGACCAGCCTGGGGCCTCTGTGTAGGATGGGCTTGGCCTGGGGACCCCCTCAAGATACCCCCTCCCAGGAAGTGGGCTGTGGCCAACGAGGGGCGAGTGCCCCTTTAAGGGGAGGCTGCTTCTCAGTGTGCAGGGAGGATGGAGGCATACTTTTCTCTGAGGCAGCGTCTCTGGTCCCATGGGGAGCAGAGGCTGGCTCTGGGTCTCTGAAGGAATCTTTCCCCTCCCCCTCGGCCCAGTGCCTGGCATCCAGGAGGGCACACGGCCATGGGTGGGCCGGGAGCTTCTGGGCCCTGCCCAGCGCCTGCCTGTGTGCCTGGGAAGCAGGCAGGGCCGGGGGCGGGGACCACAGGGGCCTGAAAGTGTCCATATATAGTCACTGGGGTGAGCAATGAGCTGGTCTGCGGGGCTGTGTCCCAGGCACAGGGCTGGCCGGCCCCTAGGCCCAGCCACCGGGTCCCTGAGGGCAGCCTGCATCTGGGGGAGGGGGTGGTGCTGAGGGAAGCTGGATTTGGGGCAAAGTGTCAGATATAGCAGCAGGCACAGGCTTAGTGCTGTAGGAGTGTTTGTTGATTGAAAATAAAAATTTCCTGGGCCCTTGGTAGTCAGAATCAATGTATTTCTGGAGACAATATCTTTGAAAATTGGAGGCAGTAATGTGTGGCTGCCCTGTCCAGGGCCATCTGGGGCCCCTCACTGTGGGTCTTGGGGGCGGGATGCCTGCTTGTCTGCAACCCCAGCCCTTGCCCCACAAAATGGTCCTCTTATTATGGTGGCACCTCCAGATGTCCCCTCCCCATCCCCACGGTACCAGGGGCTTCTGGCTGGTATTTCCAGGGTTCCTCTGGGTCATCCGCTGTGGCTGTGAGTCCCCATCCTGGCTCTTGGCATCTACCGCTCAGTGCCCGGTCCTCACCTTTCCCTGTCTCTGTGCCTAGAAGGGAACAGTGACCGCCTTTGCTGCATTCCTGACTTCTGTGCTGTTAAAAAATCACAATGTTAACATAGTTTTGCTCATTTAATTTAGTTTCCATTGCACTGCTAAGCGCCTTTGTTAAATTTTGTATATTGATACTTTTTGTTGTTGTCAGCAGTTTTTTCTTTCTTTTTTTTGATATAAAGCCATTAGGGTGAGAGAAGATTAAAAAGATACATTACAATTAAAATGTTAATGAAATCTGCATCATATAACTTTTGAAACCCTTTAGGCATTAATCTTGCCTGTGTCATGTCCATTAACTTTGGCTATTCTTATTCCACACTGACCCCTGCTGAGAGATTTGGGCTATAATTGGATTTTTTTTAATACAAAAAGAAAAAAAAGGCTTTTAAGAAAATAGAGGTTGAGTGGTGGCCTTGGCTCCTGAATGTAGAGAAAGGAGAGGCGTGGAGCAGGGGCGTCCTCTGTCGGGCTCCCATCTGAGTGGGCGGGGCGTCCCTCCCAGGCCCTGGGCCGCCTGCCCCTGGAGCTCCTGGCCTGGTCCTCTCTCCTTCCCAGTGGTTCCCCGTCCCTCCATCCACATGGACCCTGCCTCCACCCTGTGGCCCCAGGGGCACCAAGTGTGATACGAGCTCAGTGCTGGGTCTGTATTCTTTCAGGCCACCTGCTCCCATGCCACAGTCGTGGTGTGGGTGTGCGATGAGCCCTGATGTGGGGCAAAGGGGTGACATCACCCCCGGCCAGGCCTGAGGTGGAACATGGACATTCCAGTGGAACTAGAGCCGAAAGGATTGAGTTCTCAGGCTTCTGTGTCCCCCACGTGTCGCATGGAAGTCTGGCCTCGTGGGTGCTGGGATCTTGGGCGTGAGGCTGGGGAAGGGGGAGCCCCCCTTGCCTATCCCCAGGGCACTTGGGACCCCGGCATGAGCGGGCAGTACACGCCCTGTGCACTTCTCAGCACAGACTCACCTTGGCCGTGGCCGGAGCCAGTGGTGGTTCAGACCTGGGCAGTGCCCTCGTCTGGGCGAGGCTCCGGCAGTGGGGGCGTGGGTGGCCTGTGGCCTGTGGTGTCCGGGTCTGGCGGCTGGCTGGGCTTTGGTGGGCCCCGCTGCTGCCATCACAGTCATCACGCTGGGAAGCTGGTCAGGTGGTTGGCAGTGGGGCTGCAACAGACAGATTTCATGTCTGTGTGTTTTAGCAACACCTTTCTACAAAGGGAAACATAATTTAAAATATGATTACTTAGTGTTGTAACAGCCGCCTCAGCGCGCCACGCTATGGCTATGTCGAGATCATTATCAGAGCTTGATATTAACTTGCAAAGAATATTATGCAAATTGCCCGCTGGAAACCTTCTCCCAGGATGTGTGTGGGGCGCGGGGCCGGTCCCTCCAGGAGTGACACGGTCCCGGACCCACCAACCAGTGGTCCCTGGGCTGAATCTCAGGACACTGTCAGGAGTGTATCCCCTGCCTCCACACCTGGCCTCATCCCTTGTCTGTGGCAGGGGGTACATGGGAGGGACACGGGGAGGCTCTGAGCAAGGAGAGAGCCGGTCGGGCTTACCTGAGGTCAGGTGTCGTTAATTCTGACGGGCTCTGGCTCTAACTGGACCTGGGGACTCATGGGCTCCCAGTGCTTGTGTGTTGGTCCCCGAGGAAAGGACTGAGGTCACAGCCCTGGCCTCCCAGTGCTGCTGCTGACCCTGCTGACTGACTTAGCACCTGCCTTTGCAGCTTCCGGAGCTGGGGCAGCCCCTGAGGGAGGTGGCAGCCGTGGGGCGTGGACTGCCCCTCACATCCACGACCTCTGGGACAGAGGCAGGGGGGCCGAATGCGAAGGTGGCTCCCTCCGTTATGAAGAGCGGTGCCCCCCACATAGCCCCCTAGCTGTTCTGATTGACGGGGGCTGCAGTCTCCCAACTTTAAGATCCCTCCCGAATGTCCCCTCTGTCCCACCGTAACAAAAAAGTGCGACAGAACAAGTTTGGGGTAAAAATGCCTGTGACCCTACACAACAGAAGCACTGTTCCTGGGTTCTCAGGAGCAGTGTGCACCTGGCAACCATAGAAGCCGTGGGTACCCCAGATACTCGCACCCCAGTGCCGGCTGCTGTCGGTCCTCTGTGTCACACACCCGCACTTCTTGTAAAGCTGTCGTGAATGGCGGGGTCGGGGTGCAGTGCCTGGCGTGAGGTGTTGCCCCGTCCCAGGGCAGGGGGAAGAGCCTCACTTCTCAGGGCAGCTCAGGCAGGAGGCAGACACAGCTCTGGGGACCCTGGGACCGGATGGGGCCTTGACAGCTCCCAGGATCCTGTTGGGACCGTCAGCCAGGGCCATCTTCAGCTGAGCGCCGCTGCGCACAGAGCCCGACTTTGGAGGGAGTATTGTCTTGTGGTTTGACCCCCATTCTTCACTGCATGCTGTGGGGTCCTGGGCCAACACTGAAGCCTCCTTTGGCCTCAGTTTCTCCACAGGTGAAGTGGGAGAAGCAGACTCTGAGCTTTGAAGGAGAAACAGAGGTGGGGTACATCGCACTTCTCGTCACCAGAGTGGCCTCCAAAAGGCCACCTACGGGCTCTGTGCCCAGCCACACTGGCTGGAGGCCTGGGAGGGGTCCCCATCTGCTTCTGCCCTCTGCGACCTGGCCGTGCTTCTCCCTTTCCCACAGAGCCCTTCCCTCTCCTGTTGTGGCTTCACCCCCACTGTGTAACTGCTGCTCTGGGGGTTCCCATGGGGTCTGCCAGCTGCAGGAGGGCAGCGATGTTTATTTCCCTCTGAGGGGTGACAGGCTGGCAAGAGGGCGTGAGCCTGTGAGCACCCTGGCGTGTTGAGGGCAGTATCAGTGTCTCGGGACCTGTATGTCTGTAAACCTGGGGCTTAAAGCAACAGACATTTACTCTCTCACAGTTCTGGAGGCTGCAGGTCCAAAGTCAAGGTCTGGGCAGGGCTGGTTCCTTCTGGGGCCTCTAGAGGCAGATCCTTGCCTCTCCAGCTTCTGGTGGTGCCAGCCATCCTTGGTGTCCCGTGGCTTGTGGACGCATCACTCCCATCTCTGCCCCCATTGTCACATGGCCGCCTTCCCTCTGTGTGTGTCCAAATTTCCCTCTTATAAGGACACCAGTCATGGGATGTAGGGCCCCCCCTCATCCAGGGGGAGGTCCTCAACTAATCACCTCTGAAAGACCCGATTTGTAAATAAAGTCCCATTCTGAGGTTCTGGGTGCACATGAATTTGGGGGAACCGTATTCAACCCAGTGTGGTGGGCGTCATGTAGAAGTCCTTTCGTGCCTGCAGGGGGCTGTCTCGGATGTGGGGCTGGCCTTGCTGAGATGGGGCCGTGTGGCTCAGCCTTGTACTTGCCCAGGAAGTGGGCAGCCAGACCCACGGCGGTGTGCCCTGCGGAGTGGGAAGGGCCAGTGTAGGCCAGGGAGTCTGGGATGAGCTTTGTTCTCAGGAGCTGGGGTGCAGGGCAGGAAATGGGGCCACTGATGGAGGAGGATCTTCCTGAGACCGTGTCTGTGGTTACGTAAGTTTGGGGACAGGAGGCAGAATTTGTGTTAATTGTCGTAACCCAGTTTAGTGGGTAATGTCCGTGTCATGTGAAGGGACCAGGAGAGGAACAGCGTGTGGTCACAGTAGAGTCCCCGGGGCTGGGCCTGGCTGCTCGCTGGACCCAAGCTGCAGCACAGACTTGGGCCTCCGTGCTCTTCGAGCCCTCCCTTCCCGTGCCTCTTCCATGCCCCAAGAGGAAAAATAGGGCTGCGAAATTCAGGGAAGTAACAAAAAATCAGGCAAAGAGAAAACAGAGTAGAGCTCCAGAGAGGTGGGTGGGTCCCCAGGACAGGTCTGGAGGTGGGGGTGGGAGGGGTGCCAAGGAGTTGTGCCGTCCATGGAGTCCAAACAAGCCCAGCCTGGGTGGGGGGGGCCCTGCCACTCACCTGGGACTGTGAGGAGCAGCGGCTGCAGCGGGCTTGAGAGCAGGCATGTCAGCAGGAGCTGTGGCTGGTGGGATGGGCCATGGCCTCTCCTGGTGGGGGAGCAGAGTCCCCTGGGTCTCTCCCATTCCTCCCCCCAGCTCTCCAAGCCGAGCAGACCAAGCTCTCACACCCCACCCCACCAGTGCAGACGACCTGTGGGCTGGACGACAGGCGGGAGTCCGGAGGTGATGGGGGCTGGCCGGCTGATGTGCTCTGGGCCTCTCCTCAGATGCCTAATAACCAGGAAAATGGAAAGCACCTCACGCAGCCCTGGGAGTCGGTGCCCAGCCTGATTGGGGGACTTCTGGTTTTCGGGGTGCTCTCCTGATATGGTTTCTGTAGGGAGGCAGGCAACGAGCTTCTGCCACTCAAGCCTGGAGACTAGCTGCTGAAGGCTTTTACTCCGGCCAGGGATTGGGGCACGGGTTCCCCAGGATCAGGCACTCTCCTCGGGCTGGGGGCACGGTGACAGTTTCCTCCAGCCCGAGGGTCCCGAAGGTGGCCCAGCCGTTATGTCACAGGCGTTCTGTCCAACAGTGAGTTGGGTTGAGGAGCACGGGCAGCTGGGGAGATTGGTTCTGATGTCAAAGGAAAAGGTAAAAGGTGAAAAATATGAATTTACAGGGAAACTGCATGTACTGAACAAGGAACTTTTTCCAGAACCGTTTGAGAGTAGGTTACCCCACGGTTGCCTGCTTCTCAGGCTCACGCGGCCCCAGGGGGCACCGTCACCGAGACCCGGGCAGTCCTGCTGGGCGCCCAGCGGCCCTCATCCTGCCCTGTGCGTCCTTTGCAGCTGGAGGGTTGGATGGAGTCTGTGTTCCAGGCACTTGTCCGGTCGACTTTTAAAATGTTAATTTAAAAAAATTCTAGTTACTTAACATTGACCATCTCAACCACGTTTCGGTGCCAGCTCAGTGGCATTGGGCGCAGTCACCCTGTCGTGCGGCCACCACCTCCCTCATCTCCAGGACTTTCTCGTCTCCCCAAACTGACACTCTGCCCCCATTGAACACTCACACCCCTCCCCTCCCCAGCCCTGACCCCCATCTACTTCCTGTCTCTGAATCTGACTCCTCTGGGGACCTCCTGTGAGGGGGTCCTGCAGGGTTTGTCCTTCTGGGACGGGCTCGTTTCACTGAGCAGTGTCCTCAGGGTCCGTCCATGTGGTAGCGAGTGTCACGACCTCCTTCCTTTCAGGGCTGTGATGCTCCACTGTGTGAAGGGACCACAATTTGCTTCTCAACCCCTCTGTCAATGGACCCAGGGTTGTGTCCCCCTTTCGTCCTTGAGTATAATGCTGTTGCGGATGTTGTGTGCTCAGATTCGAGTCTTGTTGTGTCTCAGGCTCCTTCAGTCTGGAACATTCTGTGGTCTTTCCTTGGCTCTTGTGACCTGGACTCTGGAGTCCTGGCCAGTTTTGCAGGATGCCCGAGGCTACGTGGTACATAGCAGTGTGTCTCGGGCAGTGACGTGACAGCCTTGTGACTGTCCTGTTGTGGGTGTCACGTCTAGTCACTCGGGGCAATTTCTGTCTCATGCTGTGTTTCCTTAACAACCCCTGGCAGCTGGGCCTGTGGTCACGGTGGGGAGTGTGCGTAGCGGGGAGAGTGGACAGGCCACACTGGACCTCGTGTGTGTGGAAGGATTTGGGCCTTGGGCCCAGGCGCGGAGAAGCTCTTGAGTGGTGTGTGACGAGGGACCTGAACGAGTGATGCTGGAGTCATATTGGAACCAGCTGCTCTTGGACAGGCAGGTCTTGTCCTGGCTCGGAAGTGGCCATGTCCTTCCAGTGTCCTGAGTGTAGAAGCCCTGAGCCAGGTGCTGGGCTGGCGCTGCTGCCACTGTCCCTGGCTGGCTCTTCCTCTGGGCTGTGGGGCTGTGCCCAAACTGGTGTCCCCTTCTGCTGTTGACAAGCGTGAGGAGAACTGGGGGTAGGAGGCACGTGGTTGCCTCAGACCCGGTGCTGCTCCGGGCCACCCTGGTTCCTGGTGGACCTTGCCTGAGTCTGAGCAGATCTGTCTGAAGCCAGAGGGTCCCCCTTCCCTCTGAGCCAAGGTCAAGGTCAGGGTTGGTGGGATGGGGGTTGTGTGTTTCCTGGGGCTGCTGAAAAAGCGGACCACAAACTGGGCATCTAAGAAGCAGAAATTTATGCTCTCCTGGTTGAAGTCCCAAATCAAGGTGCTGCAGGGCCATGTTCCTCCGGAGGCTCAGGGGAGGGAACCCCTGCCTCCCCCGGCCCCCGGCGCTGGGGTATGGGGACTCCTTGACTCCTGGCCATGTGGCTCCCACCTCTGCCTCGTTCTCACACGGCCTTCTCCTCTGTGTCCAGATTTCCCTCTCAGGAGGACACTGTCGTTGGATTTAGAGGTCACCCTAAATTGAGTAAGACTGCAACTTGACTGGTTTCACCTGCAAAGACCCTAGTTTCACATAAGGTCACATTTTGAGGCTCCAGGTGGACGTGAATTTGAGGGGGAGCCTAGTCAGCCCAGTACAGGAGTGAAGGCCAAGTTGTCCACCTGCCCTGGGCCCTTTTGTCCGTGGCTGCTCCCCCTCCCTTTGTCACCCCCAGTCTTGGAAGGAATGGCCATGCTGTCTCCCTGAGCAGGGAGATGTCCGGTGTCCTCAGTCTGCGAATGGGTCCCCCGACCTTCTGACCTTCCGTCTGCTGGGGGCTGGGGAGGGTGCCATGACCTGTCTGCTGGGATGGCTCCATTCCCGAGTGGAGGACGAGGGGCGCGAGGCTTCCAGCCCAGTGCCAGAAGGGCTGGTGTCCACGCGGGGTTCTCTGTCAGACAGGAGGGTGTCAGCCAGATCCCTTTCATGTCAGCAGTGTGTCTGATGGGGCAGAAGTCATAGCAGCCGTAAAACACACAGGATCACTCGTCTCGCTCTGAAATCTGACAGGATGGAGGCTGTCAGCACGAAATCCTAGTCATATCGTGGGCCATGCATGGGGGTAAAATCAGCAAAATAAAATCAGCTGCTTATGGAAAAGGTCGTCTGGTTTTCTTTGTATGGAGAAGGAAAGAAGCAGACACCCAGGGTTAGTGGCCGCCAGTGGGACTGTTCTGGCTCCACGCCCCCGACCCTGCAAGCGCTGGGGGCACACAGGGTGGGGGCCAGGGCTGTGCAGTGGGCCGGGCAGTTCCACCCACTGGCCTGCCTGTGGGGTCTGGAGATCCCAGGAGTTGGATTGGGGTGCCGGCTGGTGGCAGGTGGGGGCCTCGCCTTGGCTCCGTTTTTGTTTTGTTTGTGACTCTGAGGGCCGAGGCTTGCATGCTTCGTTGGTGAGGGCGTCCCAAGGCAGAGTTTGCATTGGTCGGCATTCCCCAGGGAGTCAGGCCGCTGTACCCACCATGGATAGATACCTCACAGGTACCCGTGTGCTAGAGGTCCCGTCACCAGCTCGAGGCCATAAGGCAGAGGCTTGGTTGGGATGGCACCACTGGCTGCTCCGCCGTCATCAGACCCCTGTCGCCCCTTTTAGGAGAAGCCCCTTCTCTCCCCCCATCCATACAGGGTGTCCTGGGTCATCCTGGTCTTGTTTTGTGATGAGCTGGCCCAGAGCCGCTGGCAGGTCACACCAGGACTGAGGGTCTCTGGAGAGTATCACCCCCCCACACTTCATGGAAGGGAAACGGCACAGAGGGGTTGGTGGCAGAGCAGAGCGTGGTGTGGGGACATCCATGCCCCCAGATGGTTTTCTTAGGGTTGCAGGGTGCTGCCCTAGGTGGGGCTGGGCTGGGCAAAGACAGCAAGAGCCCAGGCAGCTGTGGTCCCCAGCTGCTCCCAGCCCTGACCTCACCCTGGCACTGCCTGCTTACCTGGGCCAGGTGCCTCTAGGTAGAAGGAGCCCTGGATCAGGACGGCTCTGCCAGGGACCAGAAGGAAGGAGCAGTGCCTTCACGTCCCGGGCGGGGGTGAGGTGGCTGCCCCTCCCAGGGCTCCTGGGTGTTCCTCAAGGTTTCGATTCCTCCTTGCTGTGTCTGCACTGCGCTTTCGTAATAATTATAACGGAACGGAGCCACCGCGCGGGCTTGTCAGAGCCCCGGCCGCTGTGATTACATTACAGGCACTGATTTCCAAGAAATGTCACGGGGGAGTTCGTTAGAGCCGGCGGTGCAGGCGGAAGCCCCACGATGCGTGCTGTGCCCGTGCTGCCTTCCGATGGACGGACGTGGGCAGAGTGGCGCCTGAGCGCCGCTCCTGCTGGGAAGAGGTGCTCACAGGCTTCCCCATGTGCTGACCTGTCCCCACCCCTGCCCCCACTGCTCCACCGGCCGGGTCGCCTGTGGGAGTGATGTGTCCAGGTCCAGGTTCACACGCTGACCCCCTGAGCTTGGAGCCCCTGGCGGCTGGCTGGCCCGTGTCCACCCACAGCCCTTTCTCTGCGTTTCCAGCAGCCGGGGGCCCTGCAGGTCCCAAAGTGGCTGTGTCGTTTCCCAGTTTTGTTTGCTCACCCTCCTTGGGGACTCTTTCCTGAGCTCCTCGCGGGTTCTGGAATTTATGAGCACAGATGAACATATTGTTTCTTTTCCCGGAGATGATGTGAGGTCCTTGACCCCGGGCTGTGGTGTCCCAGATCTGCGCTGCTCTGTCACCTCCATTCCTGCGAGCGGCCGCCTGCAGGGTCAGCCATCCCCACGCCTCTTGGAGGGCACAGGGGCTGGCCCTCCTAGGCCTTCCTCTGCTCACACTGGCTCCCGCCCAGGCTGATGTGGAGACGGCCTTCCTGGGGCTGGGTCACGTCTGCTTGTGACAGAGCGAGAGCCCGTGGGCCCTCCCAGTGCTGGCCTGGCGCCCAGAGAGCTGTCCTCCTGGACGTGAAGAGCATAGCAGTGTGGTCACTTATTCTGAATTTAAACAGTCGGCCTAACACGAGTGCTGGAAATATTGACCTCTCACTGACTTCCGGCCCTGTCACCCCAAAGGGCGTGTCTGCAAGGCCGTGCAGTGGGTCAGTGTTGGTGCCACCCTCTGGCCGCCCGGCTCAGGCGTCTGGTGGGTGTGCTCTCCGGGGCCCCTTCCTCTTGGAGTGTCAGAGCCCTCCCCGCCCTGCGTGTGTCTTGAGAGGAGACCCCCTGACCTGGTCCACCTCCCCCCCAATAAGATAAGTGACAGCATCACACCGTGTCCTCTGTTAACTAAATTCTGTGCCACCTGGACTGGAGGCAGTGTACGTGCTGAGGTGGAGTTGACATTTTTTAAGACCCCACTGCAGTGAGCTGAGGTGCGGGGGAGCTGGCCATGCAGGTCCCCTGCAGAGGCTCCCATGGGTAGATGGAAGGGATGAAGGGTTGCAGCTGGTGGCCTGAGGGCTTTTCCACTCCACCTGTGCGTGGACCTGGGCTTCAACCTCTACCCGCGTTATTCTTCCAGTCCAACCAGAGGTGAAGAGGGCAGCCCGGGGGTCCCCAGGCTGCACCTTGACAGGGTCACAGCCTGAAGGACAAGGGAGCCATGGTGTCCTGGGATGCAGGCTCTGCTCCACCTGCCGCCCCCCAAGGTCCAGCCTTGTGTTGGTAGGGAGCGTCCCCTGCCTAGAAGCCAAAGCTGACGCCCTGCCAATTCTGTGGGGCTGCGGCAGCTCACGTCTGGGGAGCCGGCCGGCAGCCTCCCCCTCGCTCCCCTTGTGGGCTCCACTCTCACCCCTCCCCCTTGTACTCTGGCCGCCTTTGGCCAGGACAGTCACTCAGACAGTCAAGTGAGCAGTTTCCAGGTGCTGGGCCCTAAACTAATGGAGTGTGCACTTTATTTTAAAAAGCCATGATTGAAGTCAAATTAACATATTTACCTTCAGTGCTCCCAGGGGATCGCTAGGGAATTGGAGAGGTGCGACAGTGGCTTCAGCATGTGGTGACAATGACAGGGATGGTGGCACCCAGCAGTGCTGGCTCTAGTCTCCCGGCAGCTTCCCCCCCTGCTCCCCGGGGCGGAGACTGGGTGGGGGCTGCACGCTGCCCCCCAGGCTGCTGGGACCAGGACTGGTGGCCCTTCTGAGCCCGAGCCCCCGCCTCCAGGCTTCACTGACCCCCCACGTGGCTGACCCCTGGTGCTCTCCCTCTTGCTGGCACTGGGCTGGGTCCCTCTGGCCTGTGTGCCCAGCCAGCGTATGGCCCAGGAGCACTTTGGCCTGGAGTCCTGCCTGTGGACGAGGCCGCAAGACCCAGGTTCCTGGTCCTGGGCCAGTGAGCAAGCTCCGGTCTGCTCTGAGCCTCAGTTTCTCTGTTTGTAAAATGAGGTGATGCTGTTTCTCCTGAGCTTTTTAAACTCAGGAGAAATGGACAAGCTATGTAGGACCTGGGAATTTAGGCCATTGACACAGAGCTGGGATTAGTTAGGGACCCCCCCCCCCAACATGTATTTCTCATGGAAACGATTCTGAGGTCAAAGGGACTGAGGTTTGGGGGACTTCAGGCTGAGGGGAGTGAGGGGCTGGGGGCCGTGCCTGGGCCCTGGATCTGTGGGCGAGCCTTGTCCCCCACCAGCCTACCCCGCCCCGGACCGTCAACATCTTGGTTTTGAAACTTGAGCATAGATTGCTTAGCTATAATACTAAAATTTTATAATCAAAACTAATAATAGAGTGCTGTTGTTTACCTTATTTTCTCCTTAGAAGAGCACGCATTTGTGTGATGGAGTGCAGTCCAGTGCTTACACTCCTCGTTCAGTTCTCAGACTGCTTTCGCTCACCTTTTATCACCGTACAAGTGGATATTTTAAGCACATGTGGCGATGCAGCCTACAGAAAAGTGCACAGATCCTAAGTGCAGGGTTTCATCCATTTTTATGCAACCCACACGCCCAGGGGAGTGGGCTGAAGGGGAAGGTCAAGGTCAGGGTGCTGCCCCCAGACACCCCTCCCCCCCACATTCTAGCACCCAGAGGACTTTGCTGTCCTTGGATCTCATGTAAATGAATGGGGTCTGGCCTCTTTTGCTCAGTCTTGGACTGGCAGGTGTGCAGGTGTGTCCTGGGGACAGGTGGTATTGGAGAAGGACCTTGGCAGGTGTTCCGTGGGGACTCGTCCACTTTTTCAGTATCTAATCTGTCATTGTGGGCCCTTGGGTCCTTTCTGCTTGGGTCTATTATGGCACCCTCTGTGCGGAAGGATCAGGGTGAACAGCTGGGGCAGGAGCTGCACACGGGTGACCCCTCAGAAGATCCTCCCGGGGCCTCATTTGCATTTCCCTGGTGACAGACACCCTCCCGCCTTTCCTGGCCTTTGCCGTCTGGATGTCATGTCTCATGGGTGCCTGTTTGAGCCTTTTGCCTCCCGCCCTCCTGTCCGATGTTTCTGTTTCTTCATTGACTGTAGGATTCTTTACCCCTGCTCACTGCGCATCCTTTCCTTTACAGGAATCGCAAATGCCTCCTCCCTCCTGTCGTCCTTTCCATTCAGGGGCGCACTTTTTAGTGAAACAGTTTATCGGCAACTTCCTTTGTGATTGATTGGTCCTGTTTGGGAACTTGTTGCCAAAGGACACGTTTCTCTTCTGTTCTTAAAGCTTGACGCTGGTGCCTTTCACATGTAGGTCTGATAAAGTAAACTTAAAATTTTAAATTGTGGTAAAAATAGATAACGTTGACCATCACAGCTACATTTCAGTGCCAGCTCAGTGGCATTAGGCACAGTCACCCTGTCGTGCGGCCACCCCCTCCATCATCTCCAGGACTTTCTCGTCTCCCCAAACTGACACTCTGTCCCCATTAAACACTCACACCCCTCCCCTCCCCAGCCCTGACCCCCATCTACTTCCTGTCTCTGAATCTGACTCCTCTGGGGACCTCCTGTGAGGGGGTCCTGCAGGGTTTGTCCTTCTGGGACGGGCTCGTTTCACTGAGCAGTGTCCTCAGGGTCCGTCCACGTGGTAGCGGGTGTCAGGACCTCCTTCCTTTCAGGGCTGTGACGCTCCACTGTCTGGACAGGGAAGCTGGCTCAGAGCATTTCAGGAACTGAGTATTTATAGTCATTGAAGAAAGAATTGTGGACTCCGATTGTTCAGTTGGCTGCAGAATTGCTTAATGGTCCACAGGAAAGGAAGCCTTTGCGCTTCTCTTTGCTACTGGACAGAAATCACTTGCAGCTCTTTGGGTCACAAATCTAAGCGTTAGCATGTCACAGAGGCTGGGATGCAATCAATATCACATAGCAAAAGACACGTGTGATGTAATCCCGGTGGACCTGCTAGACGGTCCTGTGACACAGGAAGGGCACGCAGTCTCCCTTTGCCATATTTCCACGTTTTTTTTCATCATTTTTAGCAGCATCCCCTTGTGATCATACATGGTCGCCAAATGTAGTTGTAAAAGGTGGGTTTCGTTGTGTTCTGTTTCATCCTTGCCCCAGCAGATGGGGCCCTGGGTGTGTGGCCTGTGGCTCCAGAGCTGTGGGCCCTGGGCCGCTGGGAAAGCTGGTCCCCTTCTGGCTGGCCAGCTCGCAAGCACGTGTAGGTGGCGGTCAATGGCCTCGATGGCTGCAGAGCTGATGTGTTTGCTTTCCCCAAGTCATGTCCGTGGGCTCCCACAGCGCTGCGCCCAGGTTCTCAGCTGCACAGTCAGCTTGTCTGGCTCGGTGAGGGGGGTAAAAGACGCCCAGTTCCCAGCGGACCAGCGTCATAGCTGTATTGTCTGCTGCGAGAGACAGGGCTCCACAAGTAGGTGTTTCTGATCCTGTGGCTAGGAGAAGGCACGTGTGTGTGAGCATTTCCTGTGGTTTGCAGAAGCCAGTCCACAAGGAAGACTAGCGATGACCCAGAAGGAAGAGGAAGTGTGTCCCCTCACATTCCAGGACGAACCCCCAGTTAGATGTCATACCGGTTCTCTTGCTCATTGCAGTCAGCGTGGACCTGTCAGCAGCCCATGACTTCATGGACCGCTAAGCCATCTGGAGACCTGGTCCTTTCCCTGTGGGAAAGGACATCTAAGGGCCGAGCCCGTGCAGGGTGCCCCCTTTGGAGACGTGAATGGACAAGTGTCCAGTGTCCCTCCGTGTGGACAGACTGTTTCTGGCCTCCAGCAATAAGATGCCACCTGTTGATGACCAGACAGAATTGGTTATTTCACACGGCAGCCCGGAGGAAGTCAACTGCACAGGGTTGCACTGAGCCATGGCGTGAAGATGTGGCCACTGTGTCCCCACTGTAAGAACTTGAGTGGACAGCGAGGACGGAGCCGGTCTGGACGGGAACTTGTGGGAGTCATATTCCCATGAGTCACTCTTGATGGTCCAAGCTTAACCCCCGAAGGTAGGCCCTGGACTTCATGCCTCCTCCTGGGCGCGTCTTACCTCGGAGTCGGGCAACACGGCCGGTCCCATCCACCCCGGTTCCCCCATCAGAAGCTGAAGGCAAACGTTTACGGTGGACGGTGGGCCCTCCAGGAAACTCCAGACAGTGTGCACATGTACAGTCCGACCTTGTTTATCTTAGGCTCTGATTTAGGGAAGGTGAAATGAGTATCATTATCAGAAGAGATGGCAGCCTCTGGTTAGTAGAACGATGTATGGTGTGAGCCTGGCTTTCCATTAGTCAAAGGGACCGTAAAGTATTTTGAATAATCTTAGAATCAGGAACACCTTTGTAAGGAAGCTTAACTGCAGATGTGAAGAACTTTAAGAAAAGCAAAAAGTCAGGGATGTGACCGTGCAAAGTGGGGAAAATCTCTGGGGAGACTTGGGGTCAGCTGTGGGGCCGAGGTGACCTTTACCACCCCATCTGCCGGCCGACTCAGCACCCAGGCACCAGCCACCAGTGGAACAGACATCAGGCTCTGGTTTACAATAACACGTATAGCGCTGGGCCGTAACAGTGCACCACCACCTTAAAGAAAACTATCTTATGGGTAAAGCCATCAAAACCAAGCCAATTTTGTCAAAAGTGTGACATTGAGTGGCTTCTTTTCAGACTCAGTATTTATAGGTATTATAAATCCAGGGAAATAGCTTTCAGCACACCTCCCAGTTTTCCGTACAGTCACGTGAGTTTACCTTCTATCCCTGGTTACATTCAGGAACAACCAGACTTTTCACTTTAAGACAAAATACCTCTTTTCCCCATGATAATAGAAACACCCTTTGATATATAGTTGACCCTAGAACAATGCGCGGTTAGGGGTGCTGACCCCCATGCAGTCGAAAATCCACATATGACGTTTGACTCCCCCAAAATTCAGTGACTGACAGCCTGCTGCTGACCGGAAGCTTCACCGATAGCAAAAACAGTCGATTAAGGTATTTCATCTCTTGTATGTATTACATACTATATTGCAATCAAGTAAGCTAGAGAAAAGAACCCATATTAAGGAAGAGAATACACTTACAGTATTCACTGACAAAACCCGCGTGTAAGTGGCCCCACGAAGCCCAGCCCCTGGTGTCCAAGGCCCAGCTGTGCTTTGATCTGCAGTCACACTGCTCGGCCACTGCAGTGCCTCCGAGCGTCCTCATTTTATTTACCTTCTGTCACTAACTTCAACAGAGAGAGCTGCAGGTGGCAAGAGGAGGATGGTGGGACCTGCTTGACTCACGCAGGCGTGTTAACGCATCAGGCAAACGGTCCCTCCAACACGGAGCACGCACGCACACGCACGCACACGCCTTCACCCCTTGCCACAGTGGCGGGAACGTGGTCATGTGGTCTGTGATGACGACACGTGAGCGGAAGCTGTGTTTTGAAAACACTGATGAGTGTTTTCATCCTGTACTTACAAATTACCCAGCCATCTAGACATCGTCAAATACTAACTGAATTTGGTATTAGCCCAGGGTGTTAAAGTGAACAGGATTTGGGCTATTTTAAGTTGACACACCAGAGAGCCACAAAGTTACTTTTGACTCTTTTCAAAACTTTGCATTTTGAGATAATTGTAGATTTGTGTGCAGTTGTGAATAGTACAGACTGAATGGACAAACAAAACTGGTCCATCCCTACGATAGAATATTTTTGACTGTAAAAAGGGATGGGTGTGTTTTATGGTAGATGAATCAAGCTGCTGTTCAAAACAATAATCTTGAGAGTGTATTTAGGCCATTTATGTTTAATGGAATTACTGATCTGTCAGTTGACATTTTATTTTTTTATTCTGCTTTTGTTTGTTTGTTTCTTTTTGCCTTCCTGTGGTCACTTGAACATTTTGTTTTTCAGTGTGTTTTTCCAGGACCCATCAGCTCCAAGCCAAGTAGTTGTTTCAATCTAGTTGTGGAGGGCGCAGCTCACAGTGGCCCAGGTGGGGATCGAACCGGCAACCTTGTTGTTAAGAGCTCACGCTCTAACCAAATGAGTTAACCGGCCGCCCCCACCTGGACATGTTTTAAAATTTCATTTTGATGCATCTGTGATTTTTGTCTTTTTGAAATAATAGCTTGATTGAGACATAAATCACATACTGTACAATTCACCCATACAATGATTTTCAGTCCATTCAAAGTGCGCAGCTACCACCACAATCAATTTTAGGACATTTTCATCACCCCAAAAAGAAACCCTGTACCCTTTCGCAGTCACCCCCATTTCTTCCATCTTTCCCTAAGCCCCACTGCTCACAGCCCCAGGCTACCACTGATCTATTTCATATCTGTAAATTGGCTGTTCTGGACATTTCATATAAATGGCATCATGTAACGTGGCCTTTTGAGTCTGGCTTTTTTCACTTAGCGTATTGTTTTGTGAGGTTCATCCACATTGTTGCCTGACTCAGCCCTTCATTCCTTTTCAAGGCTGAATAGTCCACTGTGTGTATGGACCACCTTTTGTTTATCCATCCATTGATGGACACCTGGGTTGCCCCCACTTTTTGGCTACTGTGAGCAGCGCTGCTTTGCATCTTCGTGTACAAGGCTTTGCGTGGACGTAAGTTTTCATTTCTCTTGGGTAGGCACCTAGCAGTGGAGTTGCTGGGTCATATGTTTAACCTTTTGAGCAATTTCCAGACTGTTTTCTAAAAACGGCTGTGCCATTTTACATCCCCACCACATCTTCACCAACGGTTTTATTTTGTCTGTTTTATTCTGGCCATTCTGGTGAGTGTGAAGTGCTATTTGACTGGTTTTGATTTGCGTTTCTCTAATGGTTGCTGGTGTTGAGTAGCTTTCCATGTGTGCTTACTGGACATTTGTGTATCTTTGGAAAAATGTCTCTTTAGATTTTTGCCCATTTTAAAATTGGGTTGTCTTCTTATTGTTGAATTGTCAGAGTTCTTTATGTAGTTCTTTACATTCTTGTATATAGACACACAAGTCTCTGATCTACATGATTGGCGGATATTCCTTTCCAGTCTGTCTTTTCACTCTCTCGACGGTGTTCTTTGAACACAGACGTTTTTAATTTTGATGAAGTCCAAGTGATCTTTTTTCCCCTTTTGTTGCTTGTGCTTTTGTTGTCATGTCTCAGAACCCATTGCCTTTTCCAAGGCCACAAAGACTTGTGCTATGTTTCCTTCTCAGAGTTTTACAGTTGTAGCTCTTACAGTAAGTCTCTGGTTCACTTTCAGTTTTGTGTGAGGTGGGGTCCACCTTCAGTCCGTGGCACGTGGAGGGATGCCCAGCTGTCCCCGCACTAAGTTGTGAAAAGACCGTTGTTTGGGACCCTGGGTCCCGTTGTTGAAAATCAGTTGACCCTACACACATGGGTTTATTTCTAGACTCTCACTTCTGTGTCATCGACCCGTCTGTCCATATGCCAGTGCCACACTGTCTTGACTACTGGAGCTTTGTAGCCTCTTAGGAAATCAGGAGGTATGAGCCCCCCAACTTTGTTCTTTGTCAATGTTGTTTTGACTATTCTGGGCCCCTTGTATTTCCATATGAATTTTAGGATTGGCTTGTCCCTTTCTGTGAAGATGTCAGCTGAGAGTTTGGTGAGAGCGCCTTAACTCTGTAGATAAATTTGGGGCGTTGCCCCATCTTAGCAACAGTAGACCTTCTCATCCCCGAACATGGGTGGCGTTCCACTTGTTTAGACACTTAGTTTCTTTTAACAAAGTTTTGCGTTTTCAGAGTATAAGATTTACACGCCTCTGGTTAAGCTCATTCCTAAGTAGCTTACTGTTTTTTGATGTCTTACGTGGAATAATTTAAATTTCATTTTCAGATTGTTCATCATAAGTGTATAGGAATACACTTGATTTTTCTGTACTGATCTTCTATCCTGCAACCTGGCTGAACTGGTGCATTAGTTCTAACAGTGTTTTGGTTGATTTCTTAGAGTGTTCGTTACACAAGATCATATCACCTGCGGACAGAGATAGGTTTACGTTTTCCTTTCCAACTGTCTGTTAGCTCATTTTCTTGCCTAACTGCCCTCGCCAGGACCTCCAGGACAGTGTGCGCCTCCCTCCCTTGTTCCTGATCTTGGGGGAGGCACCCTGGTGCGCCATCGAGTGTGATGTTAGCTGTGGGTTTTTCACATGCGTTGTCAGGCTGAGGAAGTTCTCCCTGTTCCTGGTTTCTTGAGTGTTTTCATGTGTTGTTTATGTGTTACGCATTTTTAGATGACAGATGTTAGAATCATTTGACGGGTTTTAAGGCAGTGCTCCAGGGTTCCAGCATTCCACAGTCCCAGAAGTGTAAATCCAACACAATTAATTTTGATACCAGTTTGTCAAAATCATTCAGTGTAGTTGACGATATACTTTTACATTTCTTTCCAAAATCTTGAGCATGATGTAAAAGTAATACTAGCGTCTCTGATTGGCAGAACAGTACAAAGAGTTTGGGAAACTCACATCACTCTCCTCGTGAGGAAACATCCGGATATGCAAGCTAAAACATGAGCTGGGTTTGTAAGTCAGGGAAAAGACAGCAAGTTGTTTTTTAACCCAAGTTACCCAAGCGGTCTGATTTGTCCAGGACTCCCCTTGATGACAGGGATCTGGGATACGACATGGAAGTGCTTTATGAGCTACCAGCTTCTCTGACTACGGTCCCCTCCCCCTTAAATGCTAGCTCATTAAAAATATTGGAAGTTCCGTTTCTTCATGTTCTGGGAATTCTGAGAATATTCAATGTATCAAATTGCTTATTATCTACTGGCTCCCGAGGAGACAACTGTGTAAGAGACTCTGTAAGTCACAGACACCCTGAGGCAGGAAGACATTTCACCCTCGGTGTGAGGAAGGGCTGCTCTGGGGTCCTTCCTCCCACCCTGTGATAGTCCAGCCATAGGTCAGAAGGAAGCACGGAAAGCGCTCATCTCCCTGTGTCTCAGGGAGATGGTTTTCTTTGCAGGCACGCGAGTTGTTGCCTTGACTGATGAACAGACAGATGACCGACGGGAAGAGTCAGGCTTCCCTCATTCACCCTGCAGAGCCTCCCGTGGTCAGGCTGGAAAGCCAGCCCCCAGCCGCTGCCACCCCTGCTCACTGGCTCCCAGGTCTCGGGGGTTCTGGACCAGCCTGGCCGTGCTGGTCACTACTCCTCCCTGGTCCTTGCCACCGAAAGGGATGTGGCCCAAACCACAAGTTAGACAGGATACAGATGGACTGACAGACTTGGCTAACAACCAAAAGCAAAAACAGTCTCAGGAGAAAAAAATAAACGATAAAAACAGAAAAAGATGCCTGCAAAGGCCTAGGGCTGCCACCTGTTGGGTCCGCTGCGAGAGGGAGACTGGGTGGGGCAGAGCTCCACCTGAGTTGCTCCTGCTGGTGAGCCCATTTGGGCACCTGTCGGGTACAGTCGTGACGAGTTATACACAAGACCTGTACAGATAGAAAGTGAGCGCATGTCACGGATGTGCTGAGCTCGGCGCGCAGGAGCCGGCAGGTGGGACAGCTGGCTGGGAGGGTGTGTGCCGGGGCACCGGAAAGCACAGGCCATCTCCACACGTGCCAGGCTGGACCTAAAGCCGGCTACTGCCCTGCAGGGCAAACCCCACAAACTCTGGGGCTGTCCTCTCTATGGAGCGAAATCTTTGCATCTTTCCTGGACGAAATGATTGAGTTTGCATGGCACTGGACAGAGCCCAGGAGAACGTGAGTCCAGGGTGGTTCTCCCGGTAGTGGTCTTGTGTGGCTGGTCGGGCTGTGCTTGCCTGCTGTGCTCAGTGGACAAGCGGTGACACTTTGCTGTGGTTCTAAACTTTTGGTAAGTCCCTGAGCAGTCCGTCATCTGGAACCGGCAGTCGGCTATCTCCTGAGCTTGCTTCCTGCCCAGGCTGCCTGCTTGTCCGGCCTTTCTCTGTCCCGGCAGTGTCGGGGCTGAGGGCTGTACCCCAGGGGTGTCCTGGGCTGCCCCCTGACTCCTCTGGGGCACCCACTGCTCCCTGCCCTGCCTCTCTTGACTCTTTTCCACTCTGCTGCCCTCAGAACGAGCGTGCTCCTCTCTGCCCCCAGCACCCCCTGCAGGCTGAATGCCCAGCTGATCCTTGCTGGCCAGGGTGCCCTGTGAGCAGGGCTGGGCCATCAGATTTGTGCGCTGTAGGGAGAGGGCAAAGCATCTGAGTGAAGCCAGTGCCCGGTGCGTGGAGTGGCCGGCCACAGTGCCCATTGTGGGTCTGAGTGGCTGGAGGCGTCACGTGACTCGCTCTGGTGCGTCTGGAGTGTCAGGAGCACCTACTCACCACTGCCACCAGGCAGTAGGGGACACCTGGCGTTGGGCAGGGTGTGAGCCTGCTGACACCCACAGGCTTCCAGCGCAGTCAGGGACCAGTCCTGGGAGCAGCTGAGCCACCTGGCATTGCTCCTGGTCCCCTAGCCCCTGAGGGAGGGTCTGTTCCATCCCAGAATGTGGTCGCAGCAGCGGACCTTGTCCCCACCCTGTGATAGTCCAGGATGAACAGTGGAACCTCAGGCCCAGGGATCTGGGGGCGACACACATGTGCAGCCACCCCCCTGGTCTCTCAGGGGGCCCCGTGTGTCTGGGGCTGGCTGGTCTGGGTGGGCTTCCAGGCTACAGAGGGGAGGCTCTGGTGAAGGGCCGGCGTGCTCCTGGGTCCCTGGAGGGTGGATACCTGGCAGGGGGGACGAGCAGGAGGGCTGGGGTCCCAGAGGCCTGAGGGCTGGCGAGGATGTGCCCCAGGGCTCCTGAGGGCCTTCAGGGGACGTGGTGCCCACCCAGCTGCGTCTTTGATGCCTTTTACCCGGGCGCGTTCTGGCCGTCTTCTCCTTTGTCCTGATGACACCTCTGATGTGCGGTGAGCGCCAGCCTGCAGGACGGAGGCCAGCCGGCCTGGGCCTGATCCTCACGGACCCAGGGAAGGCCTTTCAGCCCCTCACCTCGGCCCACCAGCTTGTCCTGGGGTCCTGGCCCTTCCTGCTGTCAGCACTGAGCCCCTCGTCCTGGGTAGACTCGCTGGCTGGGCCGCTCAGTTTCTGGGAAGTCTGGGTGTCTGCAGCCCCCACCTCCAGGCTTGTCACGAAGCCACGTGAAGCAGCAGGGCTGAGGCTGGAAGCTGGAGGGTCCCCGTCGCAGCCTGGTGCCCCCCTCCTGCTGCCCTGCAGAGGAGCCTTCTCTGGAAGGGGAGAGGGGTCCCACCTGCTGTGCTGTGGGTGCCGGGCCATGAAGTTGGTGTTGTATCTGAGGTCTTTATTTTCCGTATCAGTAATCACCTTTTATGGCCGGCCCGTAAGCCTTTGATCCTGGTGCCCAGGGCCCCCCACCCCCACCCCTGCACCCTCTCCTCTTTAACACAGTTCTCCGAGCTACACAGGGCTTTGGGGAGATCTGGGTTTGTGGTTCAGATTCTCACGCTGGAACACGAGGACAATTATGTGCAGCTTTTATTCGGCCCTCAGGATTCTTACTGCATTATCCGTATTTCCTTTAATTTGTGGGATTTCTAGTAAATGGGCTTAAAAATAGGTCTGGGCGCGATGCCAGGCAGATGTGGGCAGCAGGCAGGCATCTCTGCGTTTCTCTCTAAAGGCAGAGCAGGGCAACCCTGGTGTCACTTTGGCCCGTGCCTCCTGAGGGTCCCTCAAGGTGGCCCTGCCATTGCACCCCAGGAGACAGCCCACTGTCTCAACTCCTGGACAGAGGTCGGGCTGGCCCTGCCGTGTTTGTGAGGCCAGGCCCAGTGCTGGGTGTTGGGGTCAGTTTGAGAGGCTGGCAGCAGTGCCAGCTGGGCTGTGGGACTTGAGGAGGCCCGGCCATGTGGAGGGCTGCTCACCTGCTCTGCTGCCAGGCTCACTGGGTGGTGCTTTGCCCCCAGAGGCCCCTGGTGTCCCAGCTGCTGCCCAGCCCACGGGGGCCTCGAGATCTGTGTGTCAGTGCCACCCTTGGGTGTCCCAGATGCCCCTCTGGACAAGAAGATGGAGATAGTCCCTGCCCAGAGGGTGACCCACATGTGGCCGGGGGAGCCCAGGAGCTGGGCACCTCTGTGGGACGGGTGGGTGGGTGTCCTGGGGCAGTGGGTGGGAGGTCCCTGAGGTGCTGCGGGCCTCTGCCCTGCCCTACACTTGTCTCTTACTTGAGGGCCAACATGGGTGTGGCCTGGGATCCTGCTGCCCAGCTCCAGGCCAGGTGGCACTGCCAGCAGCGCCACCTTGCCAGAGCACGGTGTGGGGGCCCGGTGTGCTGTGGCCCGACTCACTGTCATTGGATCCAACCCCCAGCGGCTGATTTAGTGTTTCTGTGTCGGTCTGATTTACATTAGGTTTTTAAGCATAATTAGAAATGCAGGGGAGCTTTGTGTCTTACCTCGACTATTTATGGCACGATATGCAGATGAGGGGAGCTATGAATATTAACGATGGGAGTGTGTGCGGAGGCGCTGTCCTCAATGAGTTGGGTGACCACGGCCTGGCACGCCGCCATCACACCTCGCCCACCGCCCTGGGGCCAGCTCCGCGAGGACCCTCCGCCCGTCCCCAGCTGCTCTGGGACTCCACAGGCACCCCCAAGAGGGGAGAGTGAGGTGCTGCGTGGGCCAGAGGGGAGTCCAGCTCCCAGGCCACTGGCCTGCTCAGCTGGGCCACCCCTGCTCTCAGGACCCCCCCCCGGCCCCCCAGTGTGGGGCTGAGAGGAAGACCCTGCTCGGCCGACGTGGTTAGAGGAGGGCGCTGCCTGCACGCAGAGAGGAGCTGGCTTTTTACGTTATTAAACTGTGCCCCAGGGAGACACTCTTCAAGCTTACGGTATTTAAATTACAAATACGGGTGAGGGATTGTCAGCTCGGTGCAAAACACTGCTTCATTCTTTGGGAACCTTCTGGAACCGTTTTGTGACCAGTGCGGGGACTTGGTGGGTCTCAGGGCTGGAGGCGGGGTGGGGGCAGCAGGGTGGGGGGTGGGCTCATGACTGGGCCACCTGCCTGCTGCCTGCCAGCCCTGCTCCTTCTCTGAGTGAGCACCACTGTTTCTTTAGGGTTACACCCTGTTTGTTTGGGCCCCTGACTCCCCTCCCACACAAAAGTCAAAATATTTGAGAGTGGAGGGTGGGAGGTGTGGTGAGTTGGCGGCAGGTGGTTGTGCCTGGTGGGTGGTGTCATGTCAGAGGGAGCCACAAGCTGCGTGTTACCAGACACGGGCTCAGCGTGGCCACACAGACCCCCAAACTGGACCCTTATCAGGTCTCGCTGCATAGGCCACGTGCTGTGGGACACAGGGCCCGCTGGCTGCCCCTTCTGATGGGGTGTCCACCCAGCCCGTGCCCAACCCTGTGGTCCTGCGGCCGTAGGTCTGATGGAGCCTGGCTGTTGGTGGCCTGCTGGGTGTCCTGAGCCCTCGGGGGCAGGACTGGGGTGCTGGGCGGTGACGCCCCTTGCTCTGCTGGTATCGCTCTGAGGACCAGCCCTGGCTCTGTGGCTCTCTCCTTGGGATGGCATGAAGAGGTCTGATAAGCACATTTCTGAATTTACAGATTCTGGCATGCTGCCCTTCTCTGTTTGGGAAAAAAAAAGCTTCCAGGCAAACATTTGTTAGAGCAGTTAAAACCGGCTTTTATGCTTGATGCCGGCTCAGGCTGTGGTCTCCGGCCGAGGCTGCCCAGTGGCCTGGCTGGACCCAGCAAGCAGGCATGTCACCTCTGTTTCTCAGCCTCAGACACGGTGAGCGGGATGGGGTCTTAGACGTGGGTCCCAGCCAGGGACACGCTGAGCCTGAAGTTTCAGACCTGCGCCCAGGGAACACCAGAGCAGCCAAACTCAGGGGCTTCAGTGGAATTCTCATGTGTGTGGCAGCGTCCTGGGGCCCTGGGCAGGTAGGGGCTTAGTTGCCCCTGTGTCCAGTGGGGTCCGTCTTTGCTCTCTTGATGATCAAATCCGTCCCAGGACACTGGGTGTGGAAAGCAGGAAGCTAGGGAGGGTGGTGACGGGCTGCTGGTTCCAGCCCGTGGCCTCGGTGGAAGCTTGTCCTTTCAGTGCCTTAGTTTTCTTGTCTGCAACCACCCAGAGGGACTGGGGTTTGGGATGCGAGCACACAGTAGGTTCGGTTGGTGACTGTTGGAGACCGTGGGGAGGGGCTCCAGGGACCCAAGCCCCTGCTGTGGAGCCCTGCTTCTGCCTGCCCAGCCGTTTGCTAGGCGGCTTGGCCCTTCCATTAGCAGTGACGCCCCGTGGCGGCCCAGCAGTTGCTTTATGGTGTATTGAAAGTTTAATGCAAACCTGAAGCCTGAACCAGTTAGTGCCTCGCCCAGCCCCCAGGAGACCTGGCACGCCCAAGCTGGGCAGCCTCCACGCCGACGGCACCTTGACCCCCAGGGGCCACCTCTGGCCGCTGCCCCTTGCTCTGCTTCTCAGCAAAGCCAGGGCATGAGTGGGTGGGTGACGGAGGTGGCGAGCTTCCCCCGCTGCGGCCGTAACTGGAGCCTGTGCTGTCATTGAAAAGCTGTCATTGGAGCCTCTGCAGGCTGCTGTCCAGAGTGAGCCTCCCGCCCTCCGCTCATCTCAGGCTCGGCAAAGCAGCCCTGCTGCCGGCCGTGTCACTGCCGCCCCGTTTGCTCACGTGTGTCCATGCTGACTCACAGAGTCACCTGCGAGCTTCCCTGCCACACACCGTCCTGGGGGATGTGGCTGCAGGTGACTCACCCCAGACTCGGGAGCACCTGGACTTTTGGGAGGCATCCTTATTGCCAGGCTGGCTTCTGCTGACCTGCAGGGCTTGGCCGCTGGGGATATGGGGCCGCCATGGGGACGGCCCCCAACTGGGGGCAGGGCAGGCGGGGCAGTGAGCCTGCTCCTTTTCCTCCTGCCAGAATGTTCCCTGCGCACCTGCCTCCCTCCTTCCCTGCTGTGGGTGTGTTTGATGGCTCTGCGCTTGCCGAGGTCCAGATCTCTTATTAGATTGGTAAAATTAAATCCTGCAAAATAATTTTACTTAATTTAATTTATCTCGCCTCCCTTTCCCTTGTTGGTAGTGATCCTGCAGAAATTAAACTTCGCATTCCTGCGCCTTGCCGTGCCCTTGCCACAGGAGGCTGTGGGCACGGGAGGCTGGGGAGCAGTGCATTGGTCCTGCTGGGCTTATGTGGAACTCCGACCCCCGGCATGCCTGCAGCTGCTGGGGCCAGTACTCCGCCCCTTTCTTGTGGGGATGTATGCTGCCTGGGGGGGTGCGGCCGGGGCCTGAGAAGACCTCTGCTGGTCACCCGTAACCCCAGGGCCTGGATACTCTGGCTGTCCAGAGGGAGGTCCATAGAAAAGAGATTCCTCTCCTCCCGCCACCCACGTTTTCTCATTCTGGGGGAAGTTGTAGAGTCTCCGAGGGATGCCTCCCCCAAAGCTGGCACAGTTTGGGGGGAGGATGCTGGACTCTGGCTTTGTAGTGTCAGCAGGGGTTTTCCAAAGGGGGTTCCATTCTGAAGGGTATTCTGAGGGAGAGTGTTCCGTAGTGCACTTGCTTTGAGGATGGCTGGAGTGACCAAAGTTAGGTACCTGTGACATTCTGGCTTTTCCCGACCGTCCCTGGCGAGTCTCGCTTGGGCAGCAGAGGGTGGGGAAATGGAGGTAGGAAAGGGACAGGGTGGTCACAGTGGGCCTGGGCCCCCCTGGACAGGGCAAGGCGGGTGGTGCCTCCCTTCCTCGGCACATGGCCATCCCCGCTGCCCCCAGCCCGCTCAGGCCCCTGGCCCTCTCCTTTCTGGCTGCCGCACAAGGGTCGGCCCTGGGCATGTAAACCAAGCCTTTATTTTATTCTTTTCTCCTAAAGTTCAGCTTTGTTCCTGCCCCAGCCGAGGCTTCTAAGAAAGCAACCTAAAACCAGCTCATGTTGGGCTCCCATGGGCCGGGCTGTGGGGCGCCAGCCTCGCCTGCACAGGTGGCATGAGGACACGGCGGCAACAGCACCAGTTGTCCTCGATCCCTGGGGAACCAGACAGCCTCGTCACCTTCCAGGGGAATAATGGTCCCTTCTCTGGGCGAGTGGTCTGGTCCCAGCCCTGGGTCACAGGCCCCTGAAATGCAGGTGTGGGCTGAGGCCTGGGGGTGCGGGGACTCATGAGATGCCCACTTAGCCCATCGTCCCCCGGCCCAGGTCACTGCAGGTAACAGTTGTCGGCGCAGCTTCCCTGGGAGAAGAGTGTGCTAGGCTCCAGTGCAGGGTTTTACTAATATTCTCTCCCTCGACCCTATGGTAACCACCCAAGGGTACCCGTGACCCTGACTGACAGATAAGCATCTCATGTGAGGTGTCATTTGTGTGAGGCCACAGGACGCACGGGTATGACGTGGCTGGGGCCTGGCCTGGCATGGGGGGGAGATGCCCGTGGGCCCCAGGACCCACTGCTGGAAGGGACAGGCCCTGGGGGTTGGTGCTTTACCCTGCTCTCAGTTTAGGTCCCAGCTGCTGGCCTGCTCAGCCCTGGGCAGTCGGGACCCTCTGGGGACAGGTGCACAGTGTACACCTTTGCTGGCCTTTGCCCACCCTGGCCAGGCTGGGTTACCCCTCTCATGATATAAGAGCCCTGGTCTGGCTCAGAGGACTCCGTCTCACTCTCTGGGAGGCTCCAGCGGTGGGTCTGTGTTGGCAGCAGCACAGCCCTCTCCTGCTGCTCTCCCCAGTCCTGTCCAGCAGTAGGTGGAATGCTCACTAGGCCTTGGGCTGACCCGCCCGCCCCACTCTTGCTGAGCTCAGGGGTACACTTGGCGGGCTTCCCGAGGAGGTGGAAGCAGGGGCCTGACAGCGGAGGTGGGGTGGCTCTGTACCAGGGAGGGCAGCGTGGGCACAGCAGAGGTGAGGGCTCCTGCAGGAGCAAAGGAGGGCTGTGTACTGAGGCCCCCACCCCCCTCCCATCACCGGTCCTGCCATCCCTCGGCCTCTGGGTGTCCTCCTGTTTCCCCATCAGCTCTGCCTGTGTCCCCATCTGGCCCTCTCTTTGGCTGGGTGGGCACGTGGGGCTGTGCCCCCACCTCCCACCCTAAGGCTCCAGCCCCTCATCTTGGGGCCACAGAGCTTCTCCTAGGCCCCAGGAAAGGGGGGGCCACCAGCACGACACAGCCAGTTTGGGGGGCCTGACACAGGGCTTCTGGCAGGAGCTTTCCAGGGCCAGGCCCCCTGGGTCTGGATAAAGCCGGGTTGGCCAGGCTACTTGGGGGCGCAAGGGGTGCAGACAGAGGCCTGCGTGGATGTGGCGGTCTCCTAAGGGCAGTGAGGACAAGTCACTGAGGGGTGTGACCGAGTGTGCTGGGCGCTAGGGCCCTTGCTCTGCTGCCCGGGCTGGCCCAGTGGCCCCTCTGGACTTGTGCTGCTTCCATCTTATCCAGGCACAAGCAAACAACGGCCTGAGGTTTGGGCTCGCTTGGCCACCCCTTGGGTGAGGGCCAAGCCAGGATCTGAAGCCTGGCTGCTGCCGAGATGGAGGCCGCAGCCTGTTGGGAGCCTGAGCAGGGGCCTGGAGCAGGAGGAGATCCTGCTGAGCCCCTGTCTCCTCACCCCCAGGTCCTTGGGCAGCCCTGTGGGAACCATTTCTGACCATGCCCCAATCACAGCCCTTGTGTCACCCAGCCAGTTGCCATCAGCCCGTGTAGGAGGCACAAGGCCACCTCTAAGAGCCTCTGCTGGCCCTGCTCCGGCAGTGCCCCTCACTAGGATTCCTTCCTGTTCCCCGTTCAGCGGCTTTTTATCTGGTCCTGGAAGTGGAGCCCACAGTGTGCGATGGGGAGGTACAGGTGGCTCTTCCTGGCACCCCAGCCTACGCTCTGCTCCAGCCGCCACGGTTCATTCTTGGGTGATGGCAGTGATGCTGGCACCACAGGGGACCAGACCTTGGCCGTCTCCCGTCTTGACCTTGAACCTTCTTGCCAGCTGCCCATTCTCTTCCTAGGGCCACAGTTGGTGGCAGGTGGGGAAACCGAGGCTGGGCAGGCCAGTGGTTTGCCCCAGGGCCCACGAAATCCAGCAGGTGGCAGCTTGAGCCTAACACGAGGCACCTACCCTGTAGGCCAGGACTGGCCGTGTGCACAGTGCGCTCTCCCCCCAGGAAAGGCTCAATGGAGGTCGGACACTGTGGGCCTGCCGGCTCAGGCAGCCCAGCCCGGCTCATTGCCTGGGTGGGGGTGGTGCCTTTGCTGCCATCTCTGCTGGGGCAGGTCCGTCAGGGGCTGGGGCTGGGTCTTTGTGGGGGGACAGTTTGCGGCCACCGTGGGCACCAGTTGTGCCACAAAGTTGCTCTTTTTCAAATGCGCTAACCTGGCCTGAGGTTGGGAGACAGGGTGACTGCCCTGCTTGAGTGGGGTCGGGGTGTTGGGGCTAGACTAGCTGGGCCTGCTGCTCTGGGACCCCAAGGAGAAGCGGAAAGGTGGGCACTGGGGCCCTGCGGGGCGCTGGGGCAAGGGGCTCAGGCCATGGCCTCCCCATCCATGCAGGGACCTCTTCCTCCTGGCCCCTTGCTCTCCTGTTTCTGCCTCATTTTTTCATCTCCCCCTTTTCCCTCCGTCCTGGGCTCCGTCAGTCCGTCACCCAGCTTCTGTCCAGTCTGCCCCACCCCTGGCCCCCTCGCCAGGGGCTCTGCCAGCTCTGCAGACTGTTTGGAATAGTTTAAATGCTTTGACACCCGGGCTGTGCTGGATGGCAGGGCGGCAGTTTACTGGGCAATTCATATGCAAAACTGCACTATAAATTTCCAGGCTGTCTCAGTTGCCGTGGCACCACGAAGCATTTCTCCACGTACAGTACAGTATTTCTGCCATCTTTGTTTGCATTGCAGTGAGTCATCAAAAGTCTGTCTTGTACCAACACCCGGAGCCGTGCATTCCTCTGGCACCAACACTCCACTGTTTTTAAAGCCGGGGCTGGGAGCTGGCATTTACTTCGGCTCCCAAATCAAAGGCAGCTATTCATTCCCGGGAGCTGCCTGGATGTCCGTCTGCATCCGGCCTCTTCATTTAGATGCCGTGCGCTGCCCGGGAGAGCCGGGCTGGGTGCAGCTGAGCTGCGGCCGCCCAGCCCAGCGCGGAGACTCTCTGCCCCCCTCCCCCTCCCCCCTCCTCCCCTCGTCCTCCTCCTCTCCCGGCTCCTCGCGCCCTCCCCACCCCAAGGGCTCCCGCTCCGTTTGCTGCATTCCCGGAGCAGCTGGCGGCTGCGGGCTGCCGGCGTGCGGGCGAGCCTGCCCCTGCCAGGCTGAGCGGGCAGCGCCGGGGCCACCAGCGGAAGCGGCCAAAGGTAGGTCTCCCCGCCGGCCGGTGCCACCCGGCGGGGCCGGCAACTTCTCCGCAGTGGGGGCACTGCGGGCCCTCCCCCGAGCGGCCGCCCACCTGCCCAACTCTGCCGCTGGGTCCCGGCGCTCCGCCCTCGCTCTGCCCTCCCTACGCTGGCCGGCCGGCGCCTCTGCGGCCGCTCGCACTTTCCTCCCGCGGGACAGAGCGGCCCTTTGTGCGGGCTCCGGCTGCGCGAGTTGAGCCGGCGTCTCCTCCGGCCCGTCGGTTCCGGCCCCCCTTCCCGGAATCGGGCTTGGGCTTCGCATCAACAGTGCTGGGGCCGGGTCCCTAGCCCTAGGGTGCCCTGGCCGGTCCCTCCCTCCAGTCTCCCCATGACCCCTGTAGTCACCTGGGCTGGGAACCAGCCAACGGGGATTGGCCTGTGTTGGAAGCTGGGGGGGGGTCGGGGGTGCTGTGCAAGTGGGGCTGCGACTGGCTCCCAGCTGGTCCCGCAGCGGGGTCCTTGACGGCAGCTTGGGGACCTGGGGAGCCAGCGCAGCTCAGAGCCGCTCTGGCCCTGGATGTCTCCTGGCAGGACAGGAAGGGGAGCGGAGGTGGTGGGGGGCCCTTCGGAGCCGCGGACCTCCCCTAGCTTCAGCTCACTTCGCTGGGTGCCCCTACTCCTTGCCCCCCTGTGGCCTTCTGCACGCTGCTCTGAGGAAAAAGAGGAAAACCAACCAGAAGCCAAAAGCTTTGGGAAAGACCTCCCACCAGACCCCCTGTGGCACTCTGCTCGGAGGGTGGGGGGCTGCACAGCTGCTCTAGCTTCTGGCCCCTCCCAGGGGAGAGGCGGTGAGGGGCCCTTTTACTGCTAACTTTTTCCTGGGAAAACAGTTGTGCAGAGCGGCCCCTTTCCTGGTTTCTATCCCTGCTGTGGTGCAGGCCTCTGTTCTGTCTTCTGCTGAGAAGGGTGTCCCCCGCCCAAGGGCTCCGGGGGCTCTGTCTCCTGGGGGACTCTGGGGGCAGCCCCCCACCCCCAGCCCGACCACAGCTCGGGGCTTCCAGTGTCCCGTGCAGCTCTGATTCTTCCCTTAGCCAGGGTCCCATGGGAGTGAGGTCATCCCAAGACCTCTGGATAGTTCTGGGTGGAGGGAGTCTGGGGGTGGCTCGGCAGAGGGGGGTCGAGCGCAGTTCCTTGGCCTTTCCCAGGGGTCAGTTTGGGGCTTGGCCCTTTGCAGGTTGGCGCTGGCCATCCAGGTGGCTGACCACCGTGCCTCCTGCCTTCTCTCCCGCAGATGTGCCTGCTCAGGCCGCTCCCGTGCTGAGTCTGAGGCGAGCCCGCGAGCGCCTGGCCGCCATGTCACAGACGCTGCACATTGAGATCCCCAACTTCGGGAACACCGTGCTCGGCTGCCTCAACGAGCAGCGCCTGCTGGGCCTCTACTGCGATGTGTCCATCGTGGTCAAGGGCCAGGCCTTCAAGGCCCACCGGGCCGTCCTGGCCGCCAGCAGCCTCTACTTCCGCGACCTGTTCAGCGGCAACAGCAAGAGCGCGTTCGAGCTGCCGGGCACAGTGCCGCCCGCCTGCTTCCAACAGATCCTGTCCTTCTGCTACACGGGCAGGCTGACCATGGCGGCCAGCGAGCAGCTCGTGGTCATGTACACGGCCGGCTTCCTGCAGATCCAGCACATCGTGGAGCGTGGCACAGACCTCATGTTCAAGGTGAGCTCGCCCCACTGCGACTCGCAGACCGCCATGATGGAGGACGCCAGCTCCGAGCCCCAGAGCCCCTGCAACCAGCTGCAGCCAGCCGCCCCCGCCCCCCCCTACGTCGTGTCCCCCTCCGTGCCCATCCCGCTGCTGACCCGCGTGAAGCACGAAGCCACGGAGCTGCCGCCGGCCACCGGCCCGGGCCTGGCCCCCAAGCGCCCACTGGAGTCGGGGCCCCGGGATGGCACAGCAGTGGCGGGCGCTGCAGTGGTGGCCGGCGCAGCCCCTCTCAAGCTGCCCCGGGTCTCCTACTACGGGGTGCCCAGCCTGGCCACCCTCATCCCCAGCATCCAGCAGGTGCCCTACTCCCAGGGGGAGCGGACCAGCCCGGGGGCCAGCAGCCTGCCCACCACCGACAGCCCCACCTCCTACCACAACGAGGAGGACGAGGAGGACGATGAGGCCTACGACACCATGGTGGAGGAGCAGTACGGCCACATGTACATCAAGGCCACCGGCAGCTACGCAGGTAACAAGGCGAGGCCGGCCCTACCCCATCCTGCGGCCGCACTCGCCAGCAGGCATGGGGGGACCGCCAGGCCCGGTGTGGGCCCCGAGGCAAAGCTGACCCCCACCCCGTGTCGCTCTCACCAGGCTGGGAAGGTAGGCAGGCGGGGGCCCAGGACAGCTTGGGAGGCCACTGTGCTGGAGGTATGCGGGGGTCGCCCCCAACCCAGGCTGGATGAGCTGGCGGGAGCTGAGGCCTGAGGCGGAACCATCCTAGCTCCGCCTTGCAGGGCCTCAGCTAAGGACTTTGAATTTGATCCTGGATGAGAGGAGGCCGCCACGGGAAAGTGTCTAGCTGAGCAAAACCCACTGGAAGCTACAGTGTAGCATGCGGGACTGGGCCCTGTCTCCCATTGGACAGATGGAGACTGAGCGCCTCAGTGGCCCAGGGACCTGCCCGAGGGCTCACAGGGTTCTGTGTGACGCAGGCGTGTCACTTACTCTGCTTGAGGCCTCCGTGTTTCTGTCTGTGAAGTGCCAGGCTCCACGGGCGCCCCAGCAGGCCCTCAGCCTTTTCTCCACCAGCATGGTCTTGCCTCTCAGTGAGGCCAGAGATTCTCCTGTACCCTTCGCATTTGCTGCCACCTCCCTGGGCCCAGCACCAAGGGACAGACCAGAAAGTGTCTGCTGTTCTGAATGAACTCCCCCTGAGGTTAAGGGGGGCTCCCCCATTTGGGACCTACAAACCCGAGATGCCCTCATTTGAGATGCTTGGCACTGCAGACTGCGTCACAGTCCCAAGAGACAGTTCAGGAATTGTTGGGCAGAGGGTCCCGTACTTGGGGCCCCAGATCGGGTGTCCCCCTGCCTTCTGTGTTCCCCGAAAACTGGCTGTGCGCCTGGGCCTGCTGCCTGCACTGATTTGCATGCAGGGCCTGTGTCCAGTGGACTGGATCCGGACACATGGTGCCAGCGGGAAGTGACGTCCCAGAGCTGAGGCCCTGAGGGGCAGTGTGGGGACTCTTTCTCCCCTTTGCTCCCCCCACGTCCTCATGCCCAGATGGGGCAGACACTGTCACCCCTCCTGTGCCTCCCTCATCTGTGCTGAGGAGCAGTGCCAGGGGGATCAGGCCTGGTGACACATGGGTCCCCAGGAGGGCCTCAGCCTCTGAACCCAACGTGTTCCCCTCTCAGATCTGCAGGGAAGGCACTGCCCTGGGCCCCCGGCCCCGGCCGCCCGCCCAGCCCAGGGGCTCTGGGGATGGTTTTTCCCCTCAATCCATTACTTTAAACGCGCGTTGTCACGTCTGCATGAATTCCGCAGGGAACTGGCAGGTACACCTCCTGTGTCGAACTTGGTTTTTCCTTTCAGTGGCGGAGGAAAGGCTTTGCCGTTCCCAGTACCAAGAAACCTGAGAGCAATGGCTGGGCTTTCCGAGGGCCCACTGGGCTCAGCCTTGTGGGGGCCCCTGGGAACCTGCCCATGTGCTGACAGCCACCTGGGAGGAGGGGAGAGGGCCACCTGGAGCCCCCAAGGAGGGCAGGTCGCGCGGACCTAGGGCAGACCCTGCAGCCTCTGAGGGATCCCGCCCTCCTGCTACCCCCTGGATGGGGCTCTGTGGAGGGCCCAGGGGTGGGGGCTGCCCACTGGTGGCCCATGGCGGTGCGTGTCTCCCGAGGGGCCTCCCTGCACAGTGTCTACTCCAGCCAGTGTGGCCTTGGGCCATGGTGTGTTTGGGACACTGAGAAATAGCTAGGGTGTCGGGATTGCTGGGAGCGGGTGCAGTGGTGCGTCTCAGTGCACCTGCCTCTCTGGCTAGATGAGCCTCGAGCCCTCTTCTCACCTGGGCAGTTGTGGCCCACTGTGTCCTTGGGTTTCCCGAGGAACAATAGGACAGGGGCCATGGAAGGGCCAGGGTAGGGGTTGGGAGGCCGAGCTGTGCCACTGCCTTGACTGCCTGGGCCTTCTCGCCAGCACCCCCAACCCCAGTACTCAGAGGGTGCGGTGTCCCTCTGAGGCCAGGGCGCAGGCTCACGCATGCCGTGCGGGACAAGAGGGAGTCCCTCGGCCATCAGAGTCCCTTGCCTCTACCTCCCGTGGGTGTTGGAGGTAGGACTGGTGGTGGGAAGCTGAGAGGCCAGAAGGGGAGAGGGTGGGGGCACGCGGGCCAGGTGTGGGGGCGGACCCTGTCTCCACCTGGCCAGGGATGCTAGTCTGGGTTTTCTCCTTGGTGAGCCCATAAGTGGGGCAGCGAGTGGGGGGTGTGACTTCTTGGTTAAAATCTAGGTTATTGGCAGTGACGTCGCTGGCATCACTGGGCGACGGGCTCGCGGGGAAGAGGGTTGTGGGGGAGGGGCCGTGGGGGCGAGGGAGCAGAGAGGGGCCTGTCTCCAAGGTCTGGCTGCCTCCCGGGTGCTGGCCGCCATACCCTAGGCTCCCTCCTGGCCAGGTCAGGGCACATCCTCACGTGCCCTCAGGTAGCCGTGCAGCCTGCTGACCCCAGCCTGGGGCCCCAGCGAGGGTGGGGCAGGCCCTCTTTGGGCTGGTGGAACCTGGACCGTTCTCAGGTGCACCCTGTGACGTAAGGACCCTTGGGAGTCACTTCTCCTTTCTGGCCTCCGTTTCCCCATCTGCCAAGGTGGGGTTGGCCTGAGTGACCTGCAGGACTCTCTGACCAGCACCCCATGTGCAGGACCCTTCTGCGCCCTCACCCTCGCGGAGAGCTGTCGGCAGCTGCCACGTGGCCAGCCTCTTGCTTTGGAAATCAAGGAATTAAATTTCAGATAAAGCTCGCTGAGCCCCCCGGCAGCCCCTGCCACGTTTTCCACCTGTTTCTGTCCCACACATCTCCTCCATTCCTCCAAGTCCTGCATCTTTCTCCATCGATGGAGACACCATGGTGATGTGACCAGGCCCCCAGGGAAAGACAGTGGATGCTTCTACTTTGTTGCTGTCAGGACAGATGCCACCGGGAAGGCCTTGATTGTGGGGCCAGGTCACACTCCCTGCCCCGCCTCACAGTGGGGTCCCCTCCACCGCCTACGGGGTGCGGGCTTTGCTGGGCCCTCTTTGGGGCTCAGGACAGCCCCTGCTCCAGTTCCAAGGGGCTCAAGAGGTGGTAGGTGTCTTCAGGTCAAGGCCGAGACGCTGTGGGGGTCAGTATTGGCTCCACGGTGGGCGGACACGGAGGGCACCCCGGGGTGGTAAGGGCCTGCCTCTGTGGTCCCTGTGCTCCTTGGTCACGTCTGTGCCCACAGGTTGAGAGCAGTGGTGGCTGAGATGGGTGTGGCCCCTGCCCTCACACTGGGAGAGACAGACAGCAAACAGGACCCTGCACAAGTGTTTAATCATGGCAGGGTGGCTAATGTCACCGCAGCTGAGGGTGGCAGCCAGGCAGGCTCTCCCCAGTTCTGTGCGTGGAAGGACCCCTCCCGTGTCTGATCATCCTCCGAGCCCTGCGCCCTGGGCCAGGCTTCCTACAGTGCCTCCACTACCGGTCGGCTCCTCCTGGCTCGGGTAGATGTTTGCTCATCTGGCAGGTGTCACTCCCGGTGGATGTCTGAGACAAAGGCCCGCAGCCTCGTGTTTACAGCCAGCCACGAGCTGCCACGTTGACCCTTTCAGAGGGGACTCCCGGGATGCTGTGCTGCTGCTCCAGGATGCGCCTGATGGCCCCGTGTGGTCTTGCTCCTCCTTCCACTTGGGGGATGGCCAGCTTCCGGGTCAGCCCACTGTCCCCTGTGAGCCACTATGCAGGCGGAGGACTTGGGTGACTGTCCGTGAGCTGCAGGTCCAGCTCTGTGAGACAGGCCTGTGAGCTGTGGTGATACTGGGACCTCTGGAAAGTTTGGCCCAGCTGTCCCAGCACTGGGACACAGGACAGACACTGGGAGTGGGTCCTGGCACATGGCAGCACATCTGTCCCTAGGCTGGCTCCGTGCTCCCATGTGCTCTGGGAGGAGAAGGGCAGGCCCTTTCCCGTACCACCTACGACGGCAGTGTTGCTGCTGTCCCTTCCTATAGCTGGGGCCAAGGTTCAGAGGGGACCTCCAGGAGGCTCCACATAGAAGGGAGAAGAAGGCTGCTTTGTTCTGCAAATCCCAGTCCCCACTGCCCCACACTGAGTCCTGGCCTGGGCCTGGCATGTCCACACTGCTGCAGCCCCACCCAACCCCTGGAGAGGCCTCGGGAGCCGGGCCTGTTTGTCCCTGGCTTGGCTAGGGTGGGACTCAAATGGAGGGAGGGGGTGTTCCCTCCCTGCTATGGCTTACCCTGAGGCTCCTGTGGGCCAAGGAGTCCCGGCGTGCCTATCCCGCCAAGCACCCAGGGGGCTGGCCCCTGGTGCCATCTGGGGCTGGTCCCTGAGAGCCTCCAGGGCTGGGCTCCTGGCTCCCTGGCTCCCTGGTCCTCGGCTTCTGCTAGTGCAGCACAGGGACCAGGCTTAGCTTCCATGCCTGTCACAATAGCCCTCAAACCCGTGAGCGCTCTGAGAGCTCTTCTTAAACCAGTTTCATTGAAGTAGAGCCTGTGTATCATAATGGAAGGGGTGCAAGATGCACCTATTTGAGCCTGGCCTGAGGCACCACTGGCAGTGGGATGGAGAACAGTCTGTCACCCCAGCGGCTCTCACGCCCCGACCCATCCCCCTTCCCCACCCAGGCAGCTTGGATCTGCCTTCTATCACACTGGACCCTTTGGCTGTTCTAGAATGTCCCATCAGCGGAGTCTGGCTTCTTTCATCAGCAGAATGCATCTGAGACTCTGTGCCGTGTGGATCAGGCCTGCCTTTTTTCTCTCTCTCTTGTTTATGAAAGTGTGTATATGCAAAAAAAGGTACCAATTTCAAGTGTGCAGGTGATAACTTCGGTAACTGTAATCAAAATCAGTCAGTCAAGACACAGAACGCTTGACTCCCCTACAAGGTTTCCCGGGTCCAGCCCACCCCACCCTACCCCGCCAGCCACCCACCTGCTCTGCCACTGCAGGTTTGCAGGTTTGTAGAATCTCTGTAAATGGGATCATACAGAACAGTCTTTTCGTTTTTCCTTTTTTCGTGAGATTCATCCGTGTGGTTCTGAGTGTTGGTCCTTGCCCTTCTTGATGGATTGCTCAGACTTCCCCCAGTCTGTGGACATGCCACCAGGGTGGGGCCGTTGTCACCTTCCCCCCTGTGCCCCACAGCGTGAACGTCCATGTGCAGGTGGCACTACCGGGTCACACCAGAGGTGCGTGTTTCCCTCCCAGCTGCCCACCAGGTCCCTAGTTTTCTTTCTTTTTAATCACAAGTGAAGCTTGAATTTCATCACATGTTTTTTGTTCATCTATCGAAAGGATTATGTGGGTTTTATCCTTAATTTTACTAAGGTGGTGTATTGCATCAGTTAATTTTTAGTTGGACCATCTTTGCATTCCTGGGCTAAATCCCACTTGGTCGTGATGTATTGTCGTTTTTTTGTGGTTTGTTTTTTTTGTATTGCTGGATTCATTTCATTAATATTTTCTTAAGGGATTTTGCATCTGTGTTCATGAAGGCTGATTATCTGTAGTTTCCTCATCCTGGCATTGTCTGGTTTTGGAATCAGGCCATTGCTCACCTTGAGTTCCCTTTTCCTTTATTTTCAGAAAGACTTTGTGTCATTTTTTTGTTGTTTTAAGATTTTACTGGGGAAAGGGAACAGGACTTTATTGGGGAACAGTGTGTACTTCCAGTACTTTTTCCAAGTCAAGTTGTTGTCCTTTCAGTCTTAGTTGTAGGGGGCGCAGCTCAGCTCCAGGTCCAGTTGCTGTTGTTAGTTGCAGGGGGCACAGCCCACCATCCCTTGCAGGAGTCGAACCGGCAACCTTGTGGTTGAGAGGATGCGCTCCAACCAACTGAACCCTCTGGGAGCTCAGCGGCAGCTCAGCTCAAGGTGCCGTGTTCAATTTTAGTTGTAGGGGGCGCTGCCCACCATCCCTTGCAGGAGTCGAGGAATTGAACTGGCAACCTTGTGGTTGAGAGCCCACTGGCCCATGTGGGAATTGAACCGGCAGCCTTCAGGGTTAGGAGCACGGAGCTCTAACCGCCTGAGTCACCAGGCTGGCCCCAACTTTGTGTCATTTTGATGTTCCTTCTTTCTTAAGTTTGATAGAATTCATATTCACAGCGAAGCCACTGGGGCCTGCAGTTCTGTTATTAATTGTGGGAAGGTTTTTAATGACAAATTCTATTACTTTAGATATAGAACTATTCAGATTTCTCTTTCATCTTGCTGCAGCCCTGGTAATTTTTGTCTTTCATGGAATTTGTCCATTTCTGGTCAACTTTGATATTAATGTAGCCATTCCAGTTTCCTTATATTTAGCATTTTCATCTTTCTACTTTAACTCACTGAGTCTTAAAGTGTATTTTTCATCGATGCATGTGGTGGAGATTTGCATTTTTATCCAGTCTGACAATCTGTCTTTTATTTGGAGTCTTGAGACCATTTACGTTTGACATAATTTTCAATGGAATTAGGTTCAAGTCTATCATCTTGCTGTTGGTTTTTTATTTGCCCTTTTTTCCCGCTTTTCTGGCACTTTTGTTGATTGACTTTTCTCTGTATTGCTTCTAAGCCCCACCGTTGACTTCATGGTCGCACCTCCTTCGTGCGTCCGCTGCGTGGCGTTTGCACTTGCATCGCTGGCTTATCCCGAGGTCCTTTCTCAATCCGATCACACCCTCGTGTGACGTAAGACTGTTTGAACATGTGTCTCTTTTCCCCCCTCTGGTCCTTGGTGCAACTGTTGTCACATGTTTTACTTCTTCATGTGCTATGAGCCTCATAATACGCGTATGTCCTTATTTTTACTTGAAACAGGTAGTTACCCTCTTTCATGTATTGATTTGCCATCGTAAATCTGCTCTGCTCTAAGGCCTCTTTCAATCTTTGCCCCTTTTTTAGTGGGTTGTGTGAGGATTGGGAGGATTGAGTATTGTTGAGTTTCATGCATTCTTTATATATTCTAGATCAAAATCCTAGGTTGGACAGGTGATTCATAAACATTGTCTCCCAGACTGGAGTTATCTTTTTATTCTCTTAGTAGTGCCTCTTACAGACATTTTAAAAATTTCTATGAAGTTAAATGATTCCTCTTCTAGAGGCTTTGGTGTTGTAGTTGGCTGTTTACCTAAGAAGATTAGGTGGTGGACACATACTGCAATATACAGAGGGAGCCAAAAAAACATACGCACATTTTAAGAAAGGAAAAAGCTATTAAAATTGTAATACTCAATATATACCAATAACAAAAGATGAGTACAAGTCACGTTTGACTTCTGCAGTTACAAGAGGTGCTCAAAGTGGTTGCCATCAGCATCCAGATGCTTCTGATTATGGCGAATTACTGCTTGAGCAACATTGACCGAAGTGTCCACTTGTACACATTTTTTTGGCACCCCCGGTATAGATGATTATAGAATTATACACTTGAAACCTATATAGTTTTGTTGACCATCGTTACCCCAATAGATTTTAATAATAAAAAAAATTTACAGGATATTTTCCTATTTTTTCTTCCATGTGTTTTATGGCTTAGGTTACATGAATTCTACGGCTCGTTTTGAGTTAATTTTTGTGTAGGGTGTAAGGTATGGGTCAAGGTTCCATTTTTTATTTTAATGTGGATGTCCAGGTGTCCAATGTGCATTTGAAAACATTTAAGATATGAAAAGAAACCTTTTTTATTTACCCACATATTTACCTTGTTCCTCATATTTTGTACAGGTTGGAGTTTCCATCTGGTGTCACTTTCTTCCTGCTCGAAGAATTTCCTTTCATGTTTCTTACGGTCTTAGTGATGGACTAGTAATGAATTCTGAAAAGTTATAAAAAGGTCTTTATATCACCATTTAAAAAAATCTGCCTTATCAAAGTATAATTTATGTTCAGTGAAATTAATCAGTTTTTATTGTACAGTCGTCACCTACATTTTTGAAAGGTATTTTTGCTGGATATAGAATTCTAGGTTGGCAGTTATTCTTCTCTTTCAGTTGAGGTCATTGTCTTGTCTTCTGGGTTGCATTTTTTTTCTCATAGGAAACTAGTCATTCCTTTGTTCCTCTGGATGTATTGTGTCTTTCTTTTCAGGCTGTTTTTACCTCTGGTTACGATGTGATTGTGTAGTTTTCTTTGTGTTTGTTCTGCTTCGGATTTGCTGAGCTTTTGGACACGTGTGTTTACACCCTAATTTCTTCAAATGTCTTTGTGCCCCTCCCCCTGGAACTCCAGGGAAACATGTGTTTGTCCCTGAGGTCACTGAGGCTCTGTTTACTTACTGTTTAGCCTTTTTCCTGTCCAGGCTCTAGGTTGGATAGTTCCTCTTGCTCTTTCTTCATGATGACTGATCTTTTCTGCAGTTCCATTTTGTTCTCATTTATACTCATCATTTCTCCCCTCACTGCGTTCCCACTTTTGCATTTTTTTTTTAAGTTCTAGTCATGTTTTATAGCTGGTGGAAAGCCTTTGCTTGCTAATGCCATTCTCTTTGTCGTCTCTTCTGGCTGGTTTTTCTCCTCCTTACCACTGCCCTTTTGTGGGTCTTCATGTGTCTACTAATTTCTTAATAGATGTGGGACATTGTGAATATTACATTGATGAGCGCCTGCAGGCTGGTGCCCTGAGTCTCACAGTGATATTACGTTGACTTTCCATAATGAGTGGCAACGTCAAGAACCTTCTCGTAGTTGTGGCCGTTTGGATAGCTCATTTGTGAAGTGCCTGTGATAGTCTTTTGTCCCACTTTGCATAGAGTGAGTTAGTTGTCTGTCTTTTTCTTACAACTTTTCATGCTCTACGAACTCTGGATAGGCCTCTTGTCAGATTTTTGTGTCGTAAGTATCTGCAAAATGCCATTTCATTTTCTTAATATAATTTTGATGTAGTGAACTTTATTAATGTTTTCTCTTTATCAATAGCAGTTTTCACATTTTGTTGAGTCTTTTTTTTGTCTGAAGAGCATTGTGATATTCCTCTGTGTATTTTTTTTTAAAGTTTGATTTACAGTCATTTTAGATTTACAGAAATATTTAAAGATAAGTACAAAGAACTCCTGTATACTCTTCAGTCACTCACTGGTAAGAATTTGCCCCATTTGTTTTCTCATTCTTTTTCTTTTTTTTTTTTTTTTTGAACCATTTGAGAACAAGTTGCAGAGCTTATACCCCTTTACCCCAAAATACTGAGCATTTCTTGTAAACAAGGACATTCTCTTGCATAAACACAATACGGTGTTCAAAACTCAGGACGTTCAATTTCAACTCAGGGCCGTTATGTCATCCACAGCCCATGTTTAAATTTCTCCAGTTATCTCACGATTGTCCTTTATAGCTGCTGGGTTAGGTCCAGTATTGAATTCAGAATCACACATTGCATTTTGTGGTTATTCTCTTTGGTCCTTTTATTCTAGAATCGTTTCCCAAGCTCCATCCTGCAGGACACTTTCCTTTCTGAAGAGTACGGTTCAGTTATTTTGTAGAAAGTCCCTGTGTTTCGGTCTGTCAGGTTTTGTCTCATGATGGGATGCAGGTTGTGCGTTTCAGCTGGAATTCTACAGAAGCCATGCTGCGTCCTTCTGAGTGTGTCGTATCAGGAGGCACACGATACCAGTTTGGCTTCATGTTGGTGATGTTGCCCTTGATCGTTCGGTTAAGGTGACCGCTGCCAGGTAGACTTACTGTTTTCCCTTCTGAGAAGACACTGCATCATCAGCCTCTCACCCGTTAGTTAGTGTTTATTGATGATTCTTTCTACGTTTATTAATTGGCAGTCTTTTGTGGGAAAGAGCTTCCCCATGTCCCCCACTTTTTAATTTTCTTCCACTGTTTATTGCTATTGTTTATTTAGGGTTAGTATAGAGGTTTTTATTCTAAAGCATGTTTCTTATTGTCTTGTTCAGCAAAATCATCCAGGCTCATCTCATACTTTCTGTTCTCCAGCCCTGGAATTAGCTGTTTTCCTTCTAGTGGGAGTGGTGCTTAGAAGCCAAGATCTCAATGCGAGGCTTACTTATTGCAACTGGTGTGTCATTGTTTTTATACCCTTTTAACAGTCAGAGCTAAGGATTTATATATTTAAATATCATGAGTTCATACTGATATCTAGAGTCTAATGCAGCACCCCCGGTGCTTCCTTCTCTTCCTTATGTCTGCTTTTCTCCTCTGTCAGTCAAGACTCTGACTTTCCTGTTTTCTTATTAAAGGCTTGTATTTCTGTAGTACATGTGGAATTGATTTTTTTAATGTGGTGTGATATGGGGCTCAAGATTTACTTTTTTCCCATTAACTTTCCAGTTGATCTACCACTTTTTATCGCGAGGACCACCTTTTTTACACTGCACTGTGGCGTCCCCTCTGTTGTAGACCAGATGTCTATAAAATGTGTGAATTCTGGCTGAGCTCTGCTCGGTTCCATTGGTCTCTTTGCTACCGTGGCAAATGCACATCCTCTTAATTTCTCTATAGTGTCAATCTTTCAGGTTTTTATTCCTTGCAGTCGCCTTGCCTGGGCTATTGTTTGTGTTTTGATATGCCTTTCAGGATCAATTTGTCAAATTCCACACAAGTGGCTGCTAGTTTGGGTTGGGATTTCATGGACTTTGTAGATGAGTCTGGGATGAACTGATATCTTTATAATAGGAGGTGTATCCTTCCATTTATTTACATCTTTTTCAGTTTTCCTTGGGAATATTTCGTAGTTAATTCTCTGCCCATCTTTTGTTGGATTTATTCCTAGAAATTCAATTTTTGTTTTAATCTACGTGGTATTTAAATTTTTTTCATTGTTTGTTGCTATGTAGAAACAATTTGGATCATTTAAAAAATCTGGCCACCTAGATAAAATAACTTACTCTCCTAGTTTACCTACAGATTCTTTTGGATTTTCTCTGCACACAATCATGTCATCTGGTAACAACGACATTTTTATTTCTTTATTTCTATTCTTAACCTTTTTATTTCCTTTCTTGCCTGACTGGACTGGCCAGAACTCCCAGCCACCCTTGTCACATTTCCAGACTCAGGAAAAGCTTTCACTGTTTCATCTTTAAGTAGGATATTTGATGTAGGATTTTTTTTGTGATACACTTTATCAGATTAAGGAAATTCTTTCCTTTTCCTAGGTTAAGGGTTATTCCCCCCCTCCATACGTACATAAGTGTTGAATTTTAGCAAAAGCTTTTTTGCTAAATACTGAAACGGTCATATCGTTTTCCTCTTCTACTCTAAATGTTCCAAATTACATTGATTGTTTTGGGAATATTAAACAAACAAACAGACATAAAACCTTGCCTTCCTGGCATTAGTTTGCCCTAATAGTGATGGAGTGTTTTCTTTACAGATCTCTGGAGTCAACTTCCTACTTTTTTAGGGTTTTGGGGGTTTTCTTTGCCCTTTTGGGGGTGACTGTCCTGAGGTGAGCAGCCCTCCTTGGTGTCCATCTCCTGGAAGGGGCCTCGGGCAGAAAAGGCAGGCGGATGCCAGGCATCCAGCAGTAGCCACATGGAGGGGACCCACCCCCTCTGGCCAGACCCTGAGCACCGAGGATAGGAGACTCTGAAGAGGGTACCCTCCCCGCCATGTGTCCCGAGCTGCAGCCTTAACACGAGGAAACCCGTGAAACGCTCCCCCACAGACAGCACACGCAGTGTGGGCGCTGGTGTAGATACCCCAGGCCCAAATTAGAGGAGGCGGCTTTCAGGCCGGGGCCGGGGACAGCAGTAAAAGCCACGCATGTTTGATCAGTGCAGTGAGTGGTCACCAGCCACGCGGCACGAGCCATTCCTTTCCTTATTTGCTAATAATTTCCTGAGGATTTTTGCCGCATGTCGACGAGAGAGCGTGCCCTCTAATTTTCCTTTAAGGGAACATTTCACGGTTTGCTATCAAGGCTATCTGTCTTCATAAAATGATTGGAGAATGATTTCCCTCTTTTTCTTTCAATGATTTGGAAGGGTTTGTATGAGATCGGGCTATTTCTTTCTTAAACATTTGACATAAGTCACAGTGAAGCCAGTTCGGTCTGTGTCCTTTGCGGGACGTTCTCGTGTCAGTTTTGGTAAGCTGTGTTTCTCCAGGAGCTTGTCGGCTTCGTCTAATTTTCAGATTTATTGGTATGCATTTGTTCGTAATATCCTCATAAGATCTTTTTTCAAATGTATTTTTCAATTACAGTTAGTTGACATACAATATTATATTAATTTCAGGCGCGCAACATCGTGACTTGACGTTTAAATACCTTCCCGGTAAGATCCTTGGAATGCCTGTAGCGGGGAGGGGGACATTGTGACATGGGCAGAACTGTCCCCGGGCCTGTTTTGGTCTGGCCCACACACTGAGGACACTGTTTACATTTTTGAAGAAGAAGGCTGTGCAACAGAAGCCAGATGTGGCCCAGGCAGCCTCAGAGCCTCGCTCTCTGGCCTTCACAGAAGGGCTGAACCTGACCTTGGACCCGCCGTGTCGTGCGCTCAGGGTTGTTACTTGTGCCCTTTCTTCCTTTGTCTTCATTCAGACTTGCTAGAGATTTTCCATCGTACTAGCCTTTTCAAAGAACCAACTTGTGGATTTTTTCTCTGCTATATATACTTACATGTGTCTTGATTTCACTTCTCCTTTGAATTTAATTGGCTCTTTCCTAGTTTTTGAGGTATTAATACTTGAGATCATTGATTTCTGAGCCTTTTAACGTATATGCACGTAGGGCTGTCCATTTCCTGGTCGGCACTGCTGAAATTCTGCCCCACACAATATGAAATGTCATATTTTCATCATCACTGAGTTAAAAGTGTTTTCTAATGCGCTGGCGATTTTTTTTTTTTTTTTTTGACGACCCTTGGGTCGTGTAGTGGTGTGTTGCTTCGTTTCCAAACACGTTTTGGATTTTCTGGACCCCTTTTTATAATTTCTAAATGAAATTCCTTGTGGTCGTAGAACAGACTCAGACCACTTCATTGCCCTGCAGTTTGTTGAGACTTACAGAACTCTGCCTTGCTGAGCCTAATAAACGGCACCTGTAAGTCTCGTCTTGCGTACCCTTTCCGACCTGCTTTTGACTTCTCAGGTTGGCTGAACAGATGGGGTGCTGAAGTCTCCGAGTGTGGGGGCAGCTTTATTTGCCCTTCCTTCTTTAGATCTGCCAGCCGTTTCGAGGTTTTGACTTGGGTGTGTGTTCACTGCAGGCTTGGCTTGTCTTCCTGTTGCGTGGGCCCTCTGATCACTGTGGAATAGCCTTCAGTGATACCAGGCGTGTTTCTTGCCGTAAAGTCTGCGTGTTCTCTCCTTGGCGTAGCTACCCCATGCCCTCGGCACCGAGTGACACACCTTTTCCCAGCTCTTCCTTTCAAGTTTTCTTTGTCCTTTTGTTTAAGGCTGTCTCTTGGGTTTTGTTTTTTAATCCAGTCTCCACAAACTTTAATTTTTAATTGGAGTATTTAGTCCAGTTACATTTCATTGGTGATATTTTTGGGTTTCGTGTCCCATCTCACTGATCGTGTCCCATGTGTCCCTCTGGTCTTCTGTCATTTCTCCATTCCTCCCCTTCTTTCTGGTTAACCAAGTGTTTTATTCGGGTTTCGTTCCCCCTTTCTGAGGCTATTACAAGTTTGCAAGGCCTGGAGATTGCAGCATTCATCCTGACTCACATTTTCCTTACAGGAGAGGCCTTCTGTCACTTTGGGCCCCGCCCCTCCTGTCGCGCTGTCTGTGCGTTTTCAGCTCCGCCCACCCACCCTTTTGTTTGTTGCCGTTTTAAATAGTGGTTTTATATTTATCATTTCTCTCCTCACTCCTCCCTGCGTCTCCCTCTTATCGGGTCCCCGTCTTCACGTGCTTCGTGCCGGTGGATTTGGGGGTCTGTCAGTCACTGCAGCACCACACCGCACCCTCTGGTCTCCTGGGGCTCCTGTTATATGTGTGTTGTGCTCCCTTCCTGGCCCACATGTCCCAGTGATTTTACTGTTTTCTGACCTGCCTTTTTTCTTTTTTCCTGCTTCCACCTGGATATTTTGTATTGTGTTATTTTCCAGCTCACACATCTCGTCTGCTCTGTTTAATCGTCTTTCTAGGACTTGGTGCTTTGTGTTGGTTCTCATTGTCTGGTGCCATTCTCATGTCTTGAACACAGTGGGAGCAGTGTGGGGCGTGGCCACCGGGCCTTGGTGAGATGACCCGGGGAGTCTGATCTGACATCTTCCAAGTTGCTTTTTAGCATTTGGTTCTGTTCCTCATATTCCTGGTAACTTTTAATTGATGCTGGACTTAGCATAAAAATGTTTGTGAGCTCCAAGTAGGTCCCTCCCATGGTGCTGTGATCTCCCAAGCAGGTCAGCCGGTGCTTTTGGGCACAGCCGTTTCTGGGTCTCAACTGAGTGCCTGGGGGTTCCCCAGAGCACCTCCTCCTTGGCAGGCCCCCAAATCCGTTTGTCTATCCGATACTTGAGACACCAAATTGCTAGACTTATTCTTTTTAGTTTCTTGGCAGTTGTTTTTCTGAATCTCATCCCGCATACTCTGCTTCGTGGTCAGCAGGACCGTTGAGGGAAAGCTGGGAAGACACAGGGAATGCTGGTTCCAAGGGCTGGGACTCTGCACACTTGGGGCCCTGCAGACCCTTCCTGCTTAGCCCGCGGCTGCTGTCCCCTCTCCTGGGCCCTGCAAGCCCAGGCGGCCCTTTTAGATGCAACTTTTGGGGTTGTTCTTGGTGGGGATTCATCTAGTGGTGGCTGCTGTCTTGTGGCCGCAGTGGTGGCTCTGGGGGATTACAAGTTAAGTGCATTTGGTTTTGCACAGCTGATGCGCACGCATCAGATTAGAAAAGATCACACAGGGGGCAGTCGTTCTCCCTGCGGCCCCTCTGCCCCTCGCTGCCTCTCAGAGGTGCACGCAGCCCACTGTGCATCCTGGGTCTTTCCTCTACACACACGGCGTGCAAGTGTGTGCGTCTCACATAAACACATTCCCAGAGCCCTGCTGGGTGCCCAGAGCGACTAGTGTCACTTGGTCAGTGGACATGGAGGCTGCGTTTGTCTTAAGTACAGCACTGGACGCGCCCAAGGAATTCCCAGAAAGCCAGAGAGCAGAAAGGGGCGGTCAGATGGGCACTAAGAGCTGGGAGGGCTGGGGAACCAGCGAGGGAGCAGGAGACAGAGCAACGAATCCACTGGATCTGGGCCGGGGCAGTGGGCTTGGTGGCGGTGGTGCCACCTCTGAGGGGGACGGACTGAGTCGCACGGGGAGCTGCCCAGCGCGAGTTTCGAGGATTCTGAGCTGTGACCCAGAGGGGCCGCTCAGCCGGACTGGTGGCCCGAGTTCAGGATCACACTGGCCACAGGCCCGCTGGGGTGCTGTCCAGGGTCTTATCTCTCCGCCGGCATCTTCCCCAGCCCGTGGGCCTGACCTTCCTGAGCATGGGGCCTGAGACCCCGGCCACGTCCCTTAACGTCTTAGCTCCCCTGAAGCTCAGGACAGTTGGTGTTTGCACACAGGTCCTCCCCCGTCATGACCTCCTGTTTCTGTTTCCACCTCTACTTTCCTTTCTGCCTGGCTTTCCCTGCCTGGTTTTTGTCATTGTCTACCCGACACTGTATTTCACTATATAGAGATGGTTTGAAATGCATCTAGTCCTCACATTTTAGCATCCATGAAAAGGGGTGCGTCTTACATTTGGTGGTGTACCACGGTTACAGTGGTGGCATTTCTGCCTTTTGGCACATAAAGGACAAAAGGATGACAGTGTTGACCGTGACCCTGTCCCTCCCACCCGGGCTTGAGTGCACCTGCAGGAACCGCCACCTGCTGTGTTCCAGGATGCTGGCACTGTGGTGTTCATACAGACGGATGTCCCTCACGGGTGTGGCCTTTTCAGAACTGCCAATCTGGTCGGTGCTGAGCTGGCAGCTACAGAGATGGCTGACACTGTCCACTGTGCTCTGTTTGTGCATGAGTGGAGACCGCCTGGAGCAGAGGCCCCCTGGCATGGGGTCGTGTGGCCTGGGCGTTCACGATACGGGACAGCTCTGTCACCCCAGGGCTCCTCCATGCTGCTCCCATAGTCACCCACCCCAGTTTTGGCAGCCACTGATCGGCTCTCTGTCCCCATATTTTGTCTTTTGGAGAATGCCATGCAAAAGAACCGTCCTGCACGTGACCATTTGAGACTAGCTCCTGCCCTCGGCCACATGGATCTGAGTTCATCCGAGTTGTGCATCAATAATTGGTCCCTTTATACACACAGCAATGACCCATCGAAGGGATGGTGCCCAGTTTGTCTGTCCCCAGATGCTGGACACTGGGGCTGTTTGCAGTTTGGGGCATTTGAGGACAGAATGGATGGAAAAATTCCTGCATGGTCGGGGGAGGGGGCTTCTTGGTGGACAGTCCTCACTTCTATTCTGCGTAAATACTTAGAAGTGGAAGTGGCGGGTCACGTGCTCAGTGTACGTCTGACTGTCTAAGAAGCGGACCAGCTGTTTGCCAGTGCGCCTGTCCGTGTGCCTTGGTTCCCACCCGCTGGGGTCGCCGGCCCTGCGCTGGCTGTGCTCACGGTTTTCAGGCTTAGCCCTTCTCAGAAGGTCAACATGCTGTCTCTTGGTGGCTTGAATTTGCCTTTTACTGGGAGCTAACGATGTGGAGCAGCTTCTCGTGTGCTAATTTGCCATCTGGATCTTCTCTGGTGAAGTGTCCATCTAGATCTCCAGCCCATTTTGAAAACTGGGCTGCTCATTTCCTACTGTTGCGTTCTGAGAGTGCTCCGTGTACTTTGGACGTGGCTCCTTTAGAAGACATGTGATTTGCAGACTTGTCCTCCAGTCTATATCTGGCTTTTCTTTCCATCGTTTGAGACAGGAGTTTTTCATTTTGATGAAGTCTGGTTTATCAATGATTTGTTTTATGGGGTGTGCTTTGGGGGTCATGTCTAAGCTTCCGGCTGAACCCAAGATCACAGAGGTTTTCTTCTAAAAGTTTTATTGCTTTGTGTCTTGCATTTAGGTCTACGATCCCTTTTTGGTCATTTTCGTGTGAGGGGTGATTTAGATCGAGGCTGTTTTGTTTGCGTTTTGCCTGGGTGTGACCGGTTACTCGGCACCATTTGTTGAACAGGCTGTCACTGCTCCACTGAGTGGCGTGTGCACCTTTGTCGCTAGTCAGCTGAGTGTACTTGTGTGAGTCTGTGTGTGGACCATGAACTGTGTGTGTCTCCATTTACCTGTACGTACAGGCTTGGTTACTGACGCTGGTCGTCGGTCTTACAATGAGATGGGTGATTCAGCATTTTTCTTTCCGTTTTTTTTTTAAGATTTTATTGGGGAAAAGGAACAGGACTTTATTGGGGAACAGTGTGTACTTCCAGGACTTTTTCCAAGTCAAGTTGCCCTTTCAGTCTTAGTTGTGGAGGGCGCAGCTCAGCTCCAGGTCCAGTTGCCGTTTCTAGTTGCAGGGGGCGCAGCCCACCATCCCTTGTGGGACTCGAGGAGTCGAACCTGCAACCTTGTGGTTGAGAGCCCACTGGCCCCAGTGGGAATCAAACCGACAGCCTTCGGAGTTAGGAGCATGGAGCTCTAACCGCCTGAGCCACCGGGCCGGCCCCGCCTTTATGTTTTTTTGTATTGTAGGCAAATACACGTAACACTGACCATCTCAGCCACGTTTCGCTGCCAGCTCAGTGGCATTACGCGCAGTCACCCTGTCGTGCGGCCACCACCTCCATCATCTGCAGGACTTTCTCGTCTCCCCACACTGACACCCTGTCCCCATTGAACACTCACTCCCACCCTCCCCCAGCCCCAGCCCCCATCTACTTCCTGTCTCTGTTGATCTGACTCCTCTGGGGACCTCCTGTGAGGGGGTCCTGCAGGGTTTGTCCTCCTGTGACTGGCAGGTCTCGCTCAGCGTGGTGTCCTTAGGTCATAGTGCTCCTTTGCCGGTTGGATTCATGCAGAGTCACAAAGTCACCAAGGCACACAGGGACCCTTATGGATCCCCAGTCAGAGCCCGGGAGGGCCACCCACGTGTCCCATGACTACTTGTGCTTTCTTCAGGCAGTGTGACCTGCCTGCCTGCCTGCCATGCTGCCCCGTTCGCCCGCCCAGATTAGCTATTGTTCTGGATCCATCCATGGGGACCTTTATGACCATGACTCACCTTTCCCACATCCAGAGCGATTACTCACCTCCCGGTACAAGCAGCTAACTGCTCTCCCCACACTTCTCTCCACATTTCATGGTGCCAAATATCTGGAGCCCACAATCCTGGAAACCGAGTTGCTGCTGGTTGAAATTGAGCCATGGATGGTGAGGCTGGCAGCTCGCCATGTGGCTGGTCCTGGAAGGAGGGGAGGCCTCCGGGTCCCCTGTGCCCACCAAGGGGCCTCCTACCACCCTGAGATTGAGCTGGAGTGAGCCGTCCAAAGGCCACCAGGGACATGAGAGCGACCAGGTCACTGTGCCCCCCCCCCCCAATCTCACTCTACACAAGCTCTCCTGGTTTCCAGAACCTAGTTATACCTCGTCCCCTCTGTCCCTGGCAGGGGGAGCGGGGGCAAGGCAGGGGCAAGGAAGGAATTCGGAGCACCTTTCCAGATGCGCAGCTGCCCCCCTCTAGGTATTTTTAGCTGGCGCGACCGGCACGTGCGGGGCAGGAATAGAAGGCTCGCGCCGGTTCTGGATCCGACAGCCTCAGGCTGTGCGGGCAGCGTGAGGGCGCAAACAATGCGGGCGATCTAGAGAAAGCATAGAGGGGAGTTGTGGGTCCAGTGAGCGCTCTGTCAATGCCAGGCGCCGGGCTGCCGCCGCCTTTGTGGTCACAGCGGGCTGGGGGGAGGGGCAGGGGGCGGGAATTCTGTTTGAAAGTGTCATCCGGTTGTTTTTCCTGTGGTCCCCAGGAGTGAGGGGTTGGGATGGGAAGATTCTTCAGGTGCTCCCTGCTGATCCCTCCCCCAACCCTGCTGTGTTTCACCAGCATGCCTGGTGGGAAATGCCACCGCCCCAGTAGCCCCTCTCCGACTCTGCCCTGATCTGTGCACCTGGAGGGTCTGCTACCTGGGGAGAACTCCCTTCTTCCGCCTGGGACTGGGCTGCAGCTGCATTGAAAGCACATCACGCGCCCCCACACACGGGCTAGCAGGTGCCCCTCTGCCAAGGGGCTGAGCCCAGGGCATAGGGTGGAGGAGTAGCCTGGGGTTCCCTGGGTAGGGATTTGGGGTGACTCCAGACCTGGGCAGGGGCCCGAGCAGCAGGTGGGTCCCAGGGACTCTGGGTTTTGGGGTTTTGGGGATACTGGCCCTCCAGGGGCTGTGCGGCCCCCCACCCCCCTGGGAGCTTGGTGCAAAGATAAGTTGGGGCTAATTCATGTCCAGCTACTCCCCATTCTGAAAGTCGGGGGGCAGGCGTGAGGGGAGAGTTGCCAGGACGCTTCCTCGCCTTCCGTCCTTCTGAGGCCCCTTTGCAGGAGCCCCCACTCGGCTTTCCCAGGTCCTTCTCCCACCCGGCCTCTCCCACCCCCAGGCTCAGGTGCCTCTGCTGAATTTTCCAGTGACTTAAGAGGGGGTCACAGAAGAGAGGGGACAGGGGCACCTACCCTGAGCCTGCTTGCGGAGCAGTTTCCAGCCTGGCCCTGTTCTCTGAGGATCCAACTTACTGGAAGGTTCTGCAGGCCATCTCCTGCCCAGGGACTACTAAGGCTGCTAAGGAGAGCCACCTTCCCGGCAAGGACAATCCAACCCCGAGTGGCCATTTGAGCAGCCAGGGGCCTTTCCAACATGCAGACCCTACCTGTGGTGGGCGAGGGAGGGAGGGATGGGCTCTGGGAGCCTCTACCCGCAGGCCTTGCTACCCAGCCAGGTGTGCAGGGGGCCACCCTGGAGCAGGTGTGTGTCCTCAGTGATGACAGCTGGCTGGGAGCAGGTGGCCCTCCCGGAAGGTGACCCAGAATCGCCCATGTGCAGGGGGCACGCCGTCTGTCTGGGCCGGGTGAAGAGTGCTAGGCTGGTGGCTGCGTGCCCTGTGAAGGGGCCTGCTGGGGGAGGAAGGCGGGCTGCGCCCTGGAGCCCTGCTCTGTGCAGGCCTCTCGCTGATCCTGCAGAAAATGAGGAGGGTCTGTAAGGAAATGAGGGGGCTGTGGGAGCTGGGGGTGCGGGGCAGGCTGGGGGTGTGGAGCCTGGTGGAGCCTGGTGGGGCAGTGTCGGCCCCCACCCTGCCTGGCTACCTGAAGCCCTGACTGGGAACTGCCCCCTCGGCCTCCCAGCACATGATATAGCAGTGGGGGTGGTGGGTGCCAGCAAGTGCCCAGTAGACTTGGGGCCTCCGTGAGCACCACAGGGGAACCCCCACCCCGGCCACAGGAGAGAGACCCAGAGGGCACGTGGCAGGCCAGGCCCAGGTGGGTGGTCGGGAGGGCGGGGACAGGCCGACCCACTTGTGCCCAGTGTGGCTTGGGGACATCAGAGGGGCCTTACTGTCCCCTCCTTTATAGCGGCAGGTCTGGCTCCTTCAGGGATCCCTGACTATCCCTCAGCAGTGTTTTGTCTGGAACATTCCCAGATGCCACATCTGCCCTGCCAGGCTATGCCCCCACGCGACTTTACTGCCGGCAAATACTTACGGAGCTACTTCTTGGCCCGGTGTCTAGGGGGAAGGCTCAGGGAAGTGCCCACTCAGGAGCCCACTCTGCCCTGTGCCCTCTGCCCTCGTTCCTGTCTGACCCGCCAGCCCCCACCTGGTGGATGTCTCCCAGGAACCTCCCAGGCCCTCAGCAACTGTCGTGTTTCCCCGAAAATAAGACCAGGTCTTATATTAATTTTTGCTGCAAAAGACATCATCCCGAAAAATCATGCTAGGTCTTCTATTCCGGTTAGGTCTTAATTTTGAGGAAACACGGTAGTTCCCAGGCCTGGCCGGGCAACTGTCGCCTGCCTTCCTCCTTGTTTACTTGCTTACTCTGGTCCTCCCTGCAGAGGGCGGGACCAGGCCGGCAGGGAGCGGGTCTCACCTGGGCCCCAGGGACCATGAAGGGTGGGCACAGAGAGCGGGTCTGGCTGGGCCTGCCTGGGGCTCCTCCCGGGGCCCCCCTGAGTGGGTCGGTTCTGTGCCCACAGTGCAAGAGAAACCAGAGCCTGTGCCGCTGGAGAGTCGCTCCTGCGTCCTCATCCGCAGAGACCTCGTGGCCCTGCCCGCCAGCCTCATCAGCCAGATCGGGTACCGCTGCCACCCCAAGCTCTACTCAGAGGGCGACCCCGGCGAGAAGCTGGAGCTGGTGGCAGGTGAGGCCTGGCGGCGCCCCGCCTTTATGTGCAGATGCCCTCGCGTGTATTTGTTCTCCAGAACTGTGAACGATGTACTCATCACCAATCAGTCAAAGACAGAACATCTTATATTTCCTCTAATTTCCTTTTAGAAGAACGTGTCACTAAGAGGAGTTATTCAATTGAATGAACTTAGCATTTTAATTGAATCCCCTGGGCTGGTCTCGCTGCTGATTGGCGGGGCGGCAATCACGACTGTGTTTTAATTTAGGTCACAGATAAAACCAAGTGGAGTACAGTTTACTAGCCCCCAGTCCCCCGCCCCTGAGGGGTCCCATTGCCTCCGCTTCAGGGTGACGGCTAGAGGCACGGAGTTGGCGCTCTTCTGTAGCAGAACCAACACGATTGAGTCAGAGGCGCGTTAGGGCTGGTGCCTCTGTCAGAAATATTTCTCCCTTCAGTGTCGGAATCTGTTTTCTAGATTTTTAAGGCTATTCGAGTGGAAGATGGACATGACGACACTGCCACTCTGGCTGGTGGACATGGAGCATTTTCCAGGGATCGCTCCCCTCCCTCACGGGCTGGGGGTGGGGGGCAAACATGGGCTGCCCAGGACCATGGGCACCTCCCACCGCCTCAGGGCTCTGTGTGGGTCCTCCACCGGCCTCTGGGCTCCCTGCTCCTGTCTGGCACCCCAGCAGCATCGCGGGGCTCTTTCAGACCTGTCCCCTCTACGGGGAACCACTGGCACAGAGAGTGGCCGCCCCTTTCAGCTGGCAGGACAGCAGCTGGGTGGTGAGACTGGTCTGGCCAGGCCGGTGGGGTGGGACCACACCAGGCTGTGCCCTGAGCCCCTGCCTCTGCTGCTGTCGCTATTGTCAGCAGGGCCTGGCGGGGCCCCTGTCCGGGGAGTGCCAGTGTGGGGCTGTGATGGGTGGTGAGAGGCCGTGGGGTGGGTTCCCTGGCTGAGGGCTGCTGTGTGGGCATGGCCCCAGCGGGCGCCTTCCTGCAGCAGCCTGTCTGTCAGCGTGTGGGGCTGGGAGGGGCAAGGGCGAGCCGCCTTCCCTGGTCTGGCCCACAGCTGGACTTCAGGTTGTCGGGCCCCACCGTACCCCAGCACCCCCTTTGCATATCTCCCCACAATGAGGGGGTGTCTAGCTCTTGTGGCTCAGGGTGACCTGCTCTGCTATTGAGTTTGAGGCTCTGCAGACATGAGATGGGTGGATGTGAGGCCCTCGGACACCTGGCATGTCGTGGCCGGGGACTGTGGGACACCACTGACCAGACGCCCTGATAATAATAGCCTTGTGTCTCTTGAACCCATGGCTGCCGGCTCCCCAGAGACTTGGCTCGTGGAGGAGACGTTGCTAAGTTAGGAAAGGCCCCCTCTGTCCACCGAGCTGGGAGCCCCCCAAGAAGAGCAGGGCCTTCCACCGTGCCCCCCAGGAGGGAGCCCTGCCTTTCCTCTTTCCTGGTAAGCACATTGGGTGCACACTCAGGTCACAGAGAAAGGCCAAAAAAGACGTGGCCATCCCCGCAGAGAGCCCCTGAGGCCTGGGAGCACCGTGTGTGCCCTTCGCTGCTTTTCACAGTTTCTCCTCCTGCTGACTCGTGTGTGAGTTCCTTTCCCACAGGTGATGTCAGTGTAAGTGGACGCCTCCCCGAGCTCCTGGCAGGTCCCACCTGCTATGTCAGCCCTTTGTGGGCAGCCCGGTGGGGTGCCGGGCCTGGCAGGCTTCTCAGGCTAAACAGCATTGCGTGGGCTTGCTGGTTGCACCTCGGCCCTGGGCTGGCGGTTCCCTCCCCACGCGCCCCCAGAGGCCCCAGGTCGGCCCCCACGAGCTGGCTCCCCATCACTATCTGTGACTCCGGTCTTCGGGAAGGGACCTTGAGGCAGGATAGAGTGTTCCCTGACCCCCACCGAGCCAGGGCGTTCCCATGAAGCTGGAAGGGTAGTGTGGGGACAGCCTTTGAGTGTGCCACCAAGGCTGCCTCCTCCAGTGACAGGACCTCAGTGCCCCAAGGCAAGTCTGCAGCGACGTTTCCCGCCTGCGAGGCCCCAGGCCTGGGTGGGCACCTGCTTGGTGGCTGTGGTCAGGAAGGCCCTCTGCTGCCCAGAGTGTGCCCCTTCCGGCCGTAGCAGCACCCAGGGAGGCCATGCCCTGGGCCTCACTGTCTTCTGTCTGGCGGCTGCAGGCTCCGGGGTCTACATCACTCGCGGCCAGCTGATGAACTGCCACCTCTGCGCGGGGGTGAAGCACAAGGTGCTCCTGCGGCGGCTCCTGGCCACCTTCTTTGACAGGTGGGTCCCTCGGCGCGCAGAAGCTCCTAGAGTCTCCTTGAGCAGTGAGCTGTCTGCCTCAAGGCTTCTGACTTCACACCGCAGTGTCAGACTGAGGGCCGCGTGGTCCTGGGAAGGGGGCATGTCCACCTGGACAGGACCTGGGTCTGGGGGGGTCTTGGGCCCCCCCCCAACAGTGACACGGGTGGGTCAGAGCAGCCCCTTCCCCCGAGGGGCTTTCCTTTCTCCCCTCCACGGCACTTGGAGGGCACGGGCCTGCTCTCCCCACTGTACCCCAACCCCTGCGAGTGAGCACCAGTCCATGAGCGAGACCAGGTGGCCCCGTCCAGCAGGTGAGCGGGAAGCCCCGTGCTGCCGTCACCTGTGGCCAGGGACTCACTCCGCCTCCCTCTGCTAGGAACACGCTGGCCAACAGCTGTGGTACAGGCATCCGTTCCTCTACGAGTGACCCAAGCCGCAAGCCACTGGACAGCCGAGTCCTCAATGCTGTGAAACGTAAGGGGGCCCGGGGCCTGGTGGGGGTGGAGGGTCTGGAGGAGCTCGGGAAGCCCCTCGGTCTCAGCCTGGGAAAGGCAGCCTCTCCCCAGCACCAGAGAGGGGAGAGCAGCTCCCGGGAGCAAGTCTCCAGGTGTGAACATCCCTGGTCGGTTTCCAAGCATGATGAATTCAGCTGCGAAACTATTTTAATATGTGAAATAGATCTAATTTTCCTTTTTGAACAAAACCCCTTATTTACATTTGGAGGTTATTTTGAGCCTTTGCCATCTGCTCAGCGGCTTCTGCCTCCCGCGCCTGGGCGCGCGGGGGTGGAGCCCGGCCATCTCCGTGGCTGACGCCTCCCTGTCCCGCAGCCCCATCTCGGAAGAAGCCAGCCGGTGCCTGGTGAGGGCCACCCTGACCAAATGCACGTCCTCCTGTAGCTGTGGGCACCCGAAACACTGTCTCAGCTTCTTGTTTAAAAAACATCCCTTGATTTAGAGCAAAGAGGGGCCTTTGCGGTAGGGGATTATGTCCCAAAGTGTGGGGTGCCGGGAAGGGCACGTGTCCACCTGGACAGGACCTGGGTCTGGGAAGGGCTTAGGGGTGTCAGGGGGGCTGGCACGGGGGACCTGCCTCCTGGCTCCATGCCCTTGGAGAGCTGGGTCTTGTGGCTCCTGGTGGAGAAAGGAGGGGAGGGGTTATTGTTAGTAACGGTGTCATGATGGTGATGTCGTGGCTGCTTGCTGCCTTCTCTGTCCTCACTGCTCGTCCAGGTCCTGCTCTGAGTCCTGTTCTGGCCAGGGCGGGCATATCGGTCAGGCTTGTCTTACCCAGCCCGTGGATCCAAGGTGGGCGGGACAGAGGGAAAGTGAGGCCCGGAGATGCCAAGGGGCCTTTCCAAGGCCACAGAGCCATCCAGTTGTCAGGGAGGGGCCGGAGCCCGCTGGGCACTCTGTGGTCACAGCCGATTGTCTCTCTTGCCCCAGACATTCTGGCCAGAGACTGTCACAAAGCGTGGCGTGGCCGTCAGGGCTGAGCTGTGAGAAGGGTGACTGCTGGTCTTCAAGCTGAGGTCAGAACAGCCCTGCGTGGCCACGTGGTCTCAGTGCCAGTGGGGAGCAGGATGGAGGGCAGTCCCTGGAGGTCCCCCATCCTTTGTCCCCCCTGACCCAGGAGTGGCCACTCTCACATAGCTGCCCTGACCCCGAGGCCCATGCTGGGTGTCTCGGCTCCGTGGCCCCTTGGGAGGCAGACCCGAGGGTGGGCAGTCGTGGCCCCCGCAGTGGCCCCCTCACGCCCGCCTCCCGCCCTGTCCTCGCAGTGTACTGTCAGAACTTCGCCCCCAGCTTCAAGGAGAGTGAGATGAACGTGATCGCCGCGGACATGTGCACCAACGCCCGCCGTGTCCGCAAGCGCTGGCTGCCCAAGATCAAGTCCATGCTGCCCGACGGCGTGGACATGTACCGCAGCGTCATGGGCTCGGCCGCCAGCGCGCCCCTCGACCCCGAGTTCCCGCCCGCCACGGCGGCGCCGGTGTTCGAGCAGCGCCTCTACACCGAGCGCCGGGGCGAGGCCGCCACCATCGTGGCTCTGAGAACTGACAACGTGAATGTCGACCTGGGCGCCACCGCCAACCCTGCCTTTGAAGCTGGCGAGGAGGCCGACGGCGCCGGCTCCGTCATCCAGGAGGTGGCAGCGCCCGAGACGCTGCCCCCCGATGGTCAGAGCCCCCCGCAGCCCTTCGAGCAGGGCAGCGCCAGCTCCAGCCGGCCCCAGACGCCGGCAGCCAGGAGACAGGAAGGCGCCTATGCAGGGACCTTGTAGAGGGCTCGTCAGGGACTGTGCTAGCTGCTTGCATGCGTTACTAATACAAACAAATGTGATCAAGCCACTTACCTACTGAACTGCTGTTGCCTGAAAAAAATGTGATTTTTATTCTGCTTGTATTTAAAATCTATGAAGGAAACAAACGCATTCGTGACACTGTAAACTATTAGGCCACTGGCGGCCTGGCTGCGAGAAAGACTCCAGGGCCCCTTTTGATACCCTAGGTCAGTCTCCAAGTCGTAGCTCCCACTCCCTCTTCTTGGGGAGGGGGCGAGAGGCAGGCCACCAAGCCCTGGTGCCCAGCCCTGTTCGAGCCTCCCACCCTTCTTGCTCTCTGCCTGGACGAAGCCAGGGGCCTGTGGCGTGGGGGCAAGTGTCCTTACCTACCGGTGAGGACCCCCCCCCCCGCCACTCCACCCTCCCCACCACGGCCAGGGCTTGGCCCCCAGGGGCCAAACTCCTTGTTTTTCCTTCTTCCGAGAGACTCGGGGTCAGGCCTGCTGGGTCCGTGGTGTGTGTGGGGTGTGGGTGTGTGCGAGCGAGTGAGCGTGTGCGTCTGAGTGTGTGTGGGGAGCAGTGGTGACAGCGCAGGGAGGGGCTAGGGTGGTTGGCTGTGTCTGCTCTCCCGCCCCCACAGCTCACGGGCCCTCCGTCCGCCTGGGTCTCGCTGTCCTGTGGGGCGGGAGACCATCACCCCATTGCACCCACACCGTCCTCAGCCTGGTTGGGATTTTGTTTTTGTTGATTTGTTTTCGTCCTGATTTAGATCTATTTCATACATGGTTTGGGAACTTTCAGACCCAAAGAGCAAAAAATTGGGGAGGATTGGAGGTCCCTGCCCTCAACCCACTGTGGCTGGGGGTAGGGTCATCTGTATACCATGTCCCTCCACCCTGGGGCCAGGTCCCACTCACCTCCCACTGGGGACAGGCGGTCCCCAGAAATGCAGCCAGGGTGTGTGGCAAGGTGGAGGCCACTCAGGCCAGCAGGGCAGGGCTGCTTGGTGGAGAGCAGGGGCCAGGCTGGGGCTGGGAGGGCCTTTCCATCCTGTGCTCTGAGCCCTGGGGTACGTGCCAGAGGCTGTGGGTGGGTGGGTGGTGGGCACAGGCCTGAGGTGCGGCAGTTGGCAGGGGTACCCAGGGCAGCAGGTACAGAAGGTCTGCAATGTGGTGGGGAGGAGCAGCAAGGAAGGGCCCGTAGAGTTTGGTGGTTGGTTTGAGGCTGGAATGTTCCCTTTGAAGCTTAATTGCTGGTTTTAGGGGGAGAGGGGCACAGGTTGTCCAAAGTGCTCATGTAGCCACTGGCCCAGGGGCTCTGCGTCAGCGCTCAGGCAGGGCCAGAACACCCCCTCCGTCCCAGACTTACGGGAGCTCTTGTGCCTCTGTCCCCAGCGCTCTGCCCGTGTGTATGCACAAGGCTGGGCGGGGGGGGGTGCTCAGCCCCAACCAGGACCCACAGGACACCCGGGAGTCCCCCAGCTGCAGAGCTGTGTGCCGGGTCCCACCGTGGGCAGCCTGGGGTGGGGGTGTCTGGCTCTTTGCCACTCCAGTTCCTCATGCCTGCTGACCGCCACCCTTCCTGTGGGAGAGGCCCCCGGGGGGACCGGGGGAGGGGCTCCTTCCCAGACTGCATGCAGCATCCTGGGCGCCTCCAGCCAGGCCAAACACGTGCCTGCCCTCCAGAAAGATCTAACAGCTTCTGGAAAGGGGTGGGAGGACCCTGGGTGGCAGGCAGGCATGTGAAAGCCAATCTCAGCCCCTCTCCTGAGCAGGGAAGTCCAAGCTCTGGTCTTGGGCCCAAAAGGGCTCCAGCTCCTGCTGGGGCTTCGAGTAACCACCTGGCCCCAAGCGGGCCTCTCTCTGCATCTTCCTCCCCTGGCTGAGACTCTGGCCCACTAGGAACCAGGACCAAGTCCTCCTGGAATTGGGAGGAGGCCACAATCCCTGGCACCCTCGGGTGGCCACAGGGCAGTGGAGGTGACGGTGGGTGAGGTTGACCCCCACCCCTGTCCCCTCTGGAGTGTCCCTTTATCTGCCCCTCTCCCCACCCCCCCAAATTTGCACTTTAATTTGAGCGTTCCTGGGGACCTTCAGGAGACAGGCCCTCCTGCCCTGGCTGTTGACAGAAGGGCTCTCTCTGTCTCCCTCTCTCTCCTCTGCTCTAAAGTGGGCATGGCCCCCCGCGCGGGGCCGGGACGGGGAGGGGTGCCGCACAGAGGAGGCCTGACCGCTGCCCAGGCCAGCACAAAGTCCTGTGACCTCTGCCCCTTAATTGTTTATAATCGCCGTCTGTTTTGTGTTCTGGGTAAGGAAGGCAAGAGCTATAGGTGACACTTTAATCATTAAATGTGAATGGGTTCTGAGCTCTCCGTGCCCCGGGTGGGCCGGGCGAGCGTTTTGCACTAAGTGTGTCCCGCGGTGGACCTGGTCCGGAGCGTTCGCAGACGGGCATGGCTAATGATTGTATCTGTGGGGCGTCTGTCCGCGTCCTGAATGTTCCGCGGGGCGGGCGGCGGCGGCCTGGGCTCGGAGGGGCCTTCCAGAGTGCCTTAGCATCTTTTGATCATTTTTCCCAAGGAAAACCAATTAAGAAAACCGGACCCTCCCCCTCCTCTGTTTACAAGACGACTAATTCCTGTCCTGTCGGCGTGATCCTGACACCCAGACCCTGATGTTGGAGAGACGAGCCACTGAGTATTTATGACATGTCTGCACCTTTATTCCTAAGCTTGACTGTTAGCAATACACATATACTACATAGAGTCTATTATAGAGCTAAGTCATAGCAGCGCCTTTTTGGGGAGGAGAGAGGGGACTGGATGGCCTGGTAGCTGATGTGGCCGCTGGCTGGAGCTGGCTGGATCGGGCAGCTGCCCCTCCCCAACCCCCGCGGGATGGGAGCTGCTGCAGGAGGCAGCTGGGGTGGAGTGCAAGAGGTCCCTCGGAAGGGACCGGGATGTGACAGATACTGTGAGCTCGGGTGGGGCCCACCCCCCGGCCTGCGTGCCTCGGTACTTGAACTCTGTCTTGTTTTCTGCACTGTGTCGGGCCTCGCCCAGAGTTTTCTGTGGTCGCATAACTTTGCGTTGGATTCTGTTGTCTTACCTTGCCCCTGAATGTGGACTAGAGGCCGGGGGGAGAGACTCCAGGCGTGCAGCCTGCCGCCCCCGCCCGGTTGTCTGGGGCTGGGTGACTGTGGCCCGGTGGGGGCTTAGGAGCCTGGTGTACTTCTCCTGCGGGGACACTCATTCTGTGTTTGTGTTCAGAGCTGGGAGGGCAGAGGTGTGGGCTGGGAGGGGCAGGGAGGCCCAAGCAGCCTGCCCCGGGCTCTGCGGGACGCTGGGGTGCCGGCCCTGAACGGCGGGAACGTTCTAGCACCGGCACAGTGCACCCCCCAACCATTTACCCTTAGATTCCCCTCAGACAACTTGGTTTTGTGGAAATAACTTGCTGCGGTAGAAAAAGGCCGATGGCCCGTTAACCAACTGAAAAGTCCAAGGAGCCTGTGTCTGCCTCTGCCAGCAGTGGATCCTACACGCAGAATCGAGAGTTCGTAGCCGTCTCGAGCTTTAGCTACTGTTTCAGAGTGTTGCTGCTGCCTAAATCCGTCATTTTGTCTGTCGCCAGCCGGCTCCGAGCGTTGCCTGCCGGAGACCCGAGGCCGTTAGGGCTTGGTACAAGACGTTTCTAACGTGGCAAAGGTTTGGGGGTTTTGTTTGTTTGTTTGTTTGTTGTATTTCTCTGGAAAAAAAAGTGAACAGGAGAATTATACAGAATCTAAAGCATTCAGATTGGACAAACCTGCTTGAATTCTGATCAGTCGCTTCGCTTCATTGTTAGCGTTTTGCACATGATTGTAATTTTTATGTCAACAGAAGCCAAAACTTGCAATACTATTTTTAGCAGACAAAAAAAAGAACCAAGTATAAAATGTATACATATTTTTGACTTGAACATTTGGATGGCACGGGGTGCAAACAGACCATTCACCCTCTGCACGCAATGTTTGGGAAAAGAGACTTTTCAAAGGAGCCGGTTGTAGAGTCTGCTGCGGGTTAGGTAGTACTGTAACTCACGACTGTTAAGAAACAAGGAAATCAAATAAACTGTTCCTGTATACAGGCTGGTTTCACATACCACTGACTTCGATTTCAGCCACAGAAGACGCTAGCTTTTTTTTCGTTTTTTTTCTCTGACAATGGGGGAAACCTTTGTTCTTCCTGTGTCCTCGGTCCCTGTGCTGCCACTCCGCAGGCGAGACTGTTGCTTCGTAGCCATGGCTGACGCTGTATCAGTAACTCAACCTACAGAAACGTCGGCCAGCGACCAGGAAACAGGGCTCCTAGCGGCTCAGAGCCGCTAAGGTGGAAATCCGTTACAAAGAGACAACAGGATGTGATTGTTAATTGTAAAGCGCTTTGTAAAATTCACATTTACAGAATAATAAAGTCAGTTCAAACCCAAGTTGCCTGCACTTTGCTTGACCAAGGGCTTGTGGGGGGAGGCATTGAGGAGCCAGGGAGGGGGTTTTGGGCTGTTGGAGACAGTGACCAAGTATCCCAGGATGACATCAGGACCCGGGAGCCCCAATGGGAACGGGCCATCCCCAAGCTCGCTCGCTGCCCACTGTCCACCCCCCTTCATGTCTTATAAGGAAAGGGGGCTGGCGGGCAGGAGGTCCTGGGGGGTCACGTGTCTGAGACAGGGGCTCTCCTTTTCTTTCTATTGTCTGCCACCTGGAAAAGCCACCTCACCTGACTCACCTGCCAGCCATCTGCCAGGTGTGCAGATGCCTCCCCGCCCCCTTCTGCTGCACCGGACTCGCCCCCACGTGGACGTAGCGGGAATTGCAAGTAGGAATTGCAAGTAGGTGGAGTGGGTCGCCTGGCCCACTGGGAGGCCCTGGAGCCAGGCCCATGCACTCCTTCTCCCAACTGTCTGGAAGCATCCTCCCCACCTCCCCAGGCCAGGCCAGGGCTGGGGTCCTCAGATTCAGGCCTGGCAGCCATCTCCCCTTTCTTCCTGTGTTGGATCCACAAGGACCTTTCTGAGATCCCCCTGGGCCCAGGCCGGCGGGGTTTTGCATTGCTGTATCCAGTGCATGTAGGTCAGGGCTCTGGCCCTCGCACGTGTTTGTCACAGCTGGACGCCTGCGTGGCGGGGTCCTCACTTCCTTCTGTCCTGCTAGGGTCTCGTCCGAGTGGCCACGCTGACCCTATAGAAGCACCCCGGCTGTGACCTCGCAGTCCCTGCTCTGCCCCTGCTAGGATTTGTTGGCTCACGTGTTTATCAGGCAGGGGTCTGTGTATCTGCTTCCTGGTGATGTTCCCAGAAGCGGTCCCTTGGAGCCATGGCCAGCCCAGAGCAGGACAGCGTCTGGTATCCAAAGGGCACTTTGCCCTGGTGGCCTGCGCAGCAGTGGGTATGCTAGTCTGGGGTGGCCCTGTGCAGTGCCCTCCTGCAGGTGCCACGTGAGTTTCCCCAGGAGTACCCAAGCAGCCTGGTCCCAGGCGGGGCCAGGGAGTGCTGGGCATGCATGATGCCACCCCGCTGCTGAGCCCAGCTCCGGCCACCCCAGTCAGTGCCTGGGTCTCAGCTTCCTGCTTCCGCTTTTGTTGGCAGAGCTGTTCCTGCCACCCCAGCCTCGAAGCCACTGGGTGGGGTGGGTTCCCAGGTCACCCACCTGGGCGGGTGGAGATACCCGGCCTCTGGGCCTCACAGCTGGAAGGCCCCAAAGCCCCGTCACAGGCCTCCAAGTGCCCTCTCCCAGGAAGACCCCAAGCCCCTCGGCAGTCAGGACAGGTGCAGTCCAGGGTGTGTATTTGGGGGGGGGGGCAGGGGTGCTGTGGCAAGGTCTTGGCTGGAGCCCGAGTCCTGCGTGGTTCCTCTGGGACGGCTGCCCAGCCCCAAGGCCTCCTGGTGAAGTGTAGGAGGGGAGCCAGGCACCTGCCAGCCTGCGCTCTGTCCACTCTGGCCTCCGTCCTTCAGCTGGCCTTCCTGCCCTTGCAGCCTCCCACAGAAACGGGTGGAAGCATCAGAACCTTTGCATCAGCCCTTCCTCGGTTCCCTCAGCCTCTCCCTCCCTCACCCCTTTGTCCTGTTCCCGGAAGAGGGTGTGGAGTCAGCAGGACCCAGAGGCTCTGCCCAGAGCCCTTTGTCCTTCTGCACAAAGGGTTGGCACCCCTGGGGGTGGGGGTGGGTCCTGAGCCTGTGGGGAAAGGCGCTGCTGACCCAGCTGGGGGAGGCAGAGGCCCTGGGGAGGGCCTGGCCAGCACAGGGGTGAGCGAGGAAGTGGGAAGGGGGGGCTGGGGCTGCATTGACCACTTCGTGCCAGCTCCCACTGTGATTGGCAAGCTTTGAGCAGCATGCTTATAACGACCCCCACCGTTCCCGAGAGGGGGAGACGGGCCCTGTGGGCAGAGGAGTCTCCAACTGCCCCCCACACACTGAGCACCCCATGCCGTGCTGGCAACACCCAGCCAGAAGGGGGTCCCAGCATCTCCACTGTTGACGAGGAGGCTTGGGGCGGGCTAGTCACAGCCCTGTGTGTGTCCATTCTGTCAGTGGGCCCAGGAGGGTCTAGAAGTGGACACAGGCACTTGTCAAGGGACCGCTGTGGGGTCTTCACAGCAAAGGGAAGGAGAGCGGTAGCAGGTGGCCAGCAGGTTAGGGCCCTGGGTCAGGAAGGGAGGAGGTGGGGGAGGGGGAGGAGGGGTGTGGTCAGCCCCCCCCCCCCCGCTGCCCCCACAGGTCTGAGCACAGAGGGACAATCAGTGACAGTGTGTCAACAGGATGCCTGCTGTGACAGTGGAGGTAGCAGGCCTGGGCGAGGTCCCTGTGCCCAGGGAGGGGCATGAGGCCAGCTCGCAGGTCGGCTGGCTTCTCGGGCTCCGGTGAGGTGTGTGGCCAGCGGTGAGGACTGGAGCTGGGAGGGGACTGCTGGGGTCTGTGTGCGTTACACCAATAACAACACCCACAAAAACACAGAGCGCAGAGAGGGATAGGACCCCACAGGATCCCACGTCGGGGACCCAAGGGCTGGGAAGGGTGGGGGCGGGAGAGCATCCACGGACAGCCCTGCCTTTGGCCCCTGTCCACGTACCCCCTGGTCTCTGTGCTGGAAGCGGCATTACCTCAGGCCTCACTGGGGGGGAGCTGGCCCCGGGCCGACCTCTGCTGGGCCCCACTGAAGTCCCACCGTGACCCTGCGAGGTCATCCGATTACAGCCCCGTTCTCCAGACGGGGAGGCTGAGGGTCAGCAGTTTAGGAAGTCGTCTGGTCACGGCTGGAAGGTGGCAGAGCCAGGATCTGAACCAGGTCCCTGCAGGGTGCTGACCCCACTGCCCCTGCCTGGGCAGTGCCCCTGGCCGAGGGGAGCAAGTGTCCCCAGGTTGGCAGGTTGGATGGGCTCAGGCAGGGCCAGTGGAGGATGCTCCAGCTCCTCCTGCCACCAGGTGCCACCTGTCGGTCAGGCGGCAGGGGCGGGGAGGGTGGACTGCCTGTGCCTCCCCCGCTGCAAGGAGCGTCCTGGGCCCTCCCTCTGAGGAGGCGCCTGAGCTGTGCTGCAGGTGACCCGAGGGGCTCTTTGAAGAAGGGAAGAGTGGCAGAGACAGGAGCCAGCTCACAGCCTGGCTCACCTGGGACACCCTGGGGGAGGTGTCCCCCCCTCTAACCCCCTCTGGCAGGCCAAAACCCACACTCTGATCCGCTGTTTGAAAGCCCATTAGCAAATTGTCTGGCACGGATTTGCGTTTCCTTGGGGTGCTGACGGCACCCTTACCCTCCCAGGGCAGGCCTGCCGTGGCCCAGCCGCCCTGCCCTCTGCAGGAGGTGGTAATGGGCCAGCAGAAGCTCCGATTTGTGACGTCCGCCGCCTTGCAGTAACCCCGCCCCCAGACCCAGGGCAGGACAGACATGCCTGCACACTGTCGCGTGGGCTCGGACTCCAGCCGTCCCAGGCTGCTGAGCTGGGGGCCCCTTCAGTGGGAAGAAGGATTGGGCATCTGAGGTCCCTCCTGGGGGAAGGCCCCCCACCCGGCTGATGGGAGAGCGGGTTAGCCGCCGGCTGCAGCAGAACCCACCGCCTAGTTTGTGTGACTGCACCACGGCCAATGCCAGTAAGCCTGGAGCTGCGTGCTGGAGAGGGGAGGGCCGGCCGGTCTGGGGAACCACAGGCTGTGTCACCGACGGGGGCACGAGCTGTCTGCCCATCCCAGGCTGGATGAGACTGGCAGGGGCAGGGCTGAAGGGCAGGGAGGGCACAGACCTTGAATCAGAAGGGATAGGCCCCTCCCTCCGTGTCCCAGGGCATGAGGGTGGGGGCCAGGCAGCTGTCCCAGCTGTGACCCCGCGGCTCCTGCCCGTACTCTAGCCTCAGTCTCTGGGGTCACAGTTTTGAAGCGGTGAGAGCTGGACTCTGGTGTCGAGCCTGGGGCCTCAGTCAGGGTCAGCAGGGGTAGCTGTCAGCGGTGATGCTTTGAGGGGAACATTGCATCCTTTGCAGAACTACAAGGACCCTCTGGAGGGGTAGGGGGTAGCCAGAGACCCCTGGCACTCAACCCCAAGGCCGTCATCAGCCCCGGGAGGCCCTCAAAGCACCCATCTGTCATGAGGGAGTGATCGCCTGTGGCCGCGCTCCCCATGACGCCCCAGAGCGCATGGCACACTGTGGTCCGCCCTCGGCCTCTGCCCTGCCCTGCCCCTTGGAAGCCACCGAGCACCGAGGGCACCCTCCCCACAAGGTCAGGGCCCTGGGGTGGGGGGCTGGGCAGGAGGGATGGGCTCTGGGCAGGATGGGCTCCCGGTCTTGGATGGCTGCCCACTCTTTGCCCGCTTAGTGGGGTGAAAATGAGGGCCACCGGGCGAGGGAGTGGGGTGGGGGAGACGGGAGGTGGTGGGCAGAGGAGGAAGGTGAAGCCGGATCCCACACAGCCCAGCAGTGCTGCGGGGGCTGATAAGGGTCCTGGGGCTGCAAAGGGAACGGAGCTAAGGTGCTGGAGGTCTGTCTCCCCACATCGGCCCTGGGAGGTCATGTGGCTTCAGGACGCCACCCCACCCCTCCGAGAACCCCCAGGCCGGGGCTCCTGCAGACCCAGAGGCTGGCTCAGTGCCCTGGCTGCAGCCTCCCTGGGGGCTCCGGGTTTTGAGTCCGCCCTGGGGAAGTGGACTGCCCCACGCTGGGCCCAGAGTGGCACCTGCAAGACAGAGCCCTTCTCAGAGGACAGACTGGACATTGGTGTGGAAGGGGTCACTGAGTAGCGAGGATCACCCCACCAGGCGGCCTGGCTGGGAGGGAAATTAGATCACTGGGACCCAATGCGGACACACAGATGAGACCGGCACGCACCAACGGGCCTGCTGGAGGCCCAGCCCAAAGGGATTCATAAGTGATTAGGATGAGAGCCCGGCCATTTAGCTTTATTCAATTGGCAGAGAGGCCCACGGTGCCCTCTGCTTTTTGCCGTTTGATTATACATCTGTGCTCAAAATGCTCAAAACACGTTCCTGGAACCAAGGAGGCCGCAGGACTCTGGAATGGAAATCAATTTGATTAGAGAGCAGTCAATTACCGTGAGGACTGCTGACCCCACAAAGCCAGCTCGCCAAACATGGGAAACTTTCTGAGGAAATGCATGCTGGGTGGGGGTTTGGAGGCAGGAAGGGGCTTGAGGCGGGAGGGGCAGACCTCCCAGAGAGCACCCTCAGCTCTGCACAATGCCCGGGGTGGGAGGTGTGAAGCGGACCTGCCGCTCACATCCTGTGTGGCCTTGGCACGCACTTAGCTCCTCTTGGCCTCAGTTTTCTCCTCCATAAAATGGGACCATGCTTATGCTGCCTCTCAGGGTTTCCAGGCCTTGGAGGGGACATGTTTACAAAGACGCGTTGGTGCCTGGGCATAGCATACAGTCAGTGAATGAGGGCCAGGTGGGTTCTGCTCCGTTGGGCAGGGCAAAAACTCAGCAGGTGATTTGGTACCAAGAACCCTGGGGAAACTGGGTCCCGCAGCCGTAGCCAATTACCCGGGAGGCAAGGAGATCGAGTGGAGACAAGCCCTGTGAAGGGTTCACCTGGGCTTACATCCATTCTGTGCACCTTGGCCTGGCCACTCTGAGCGTCAGTCTCCTCTATAAATGGAGCAGTAACTCCCTCCTAGGAGCTGTGGAGAGAGACAGGGTACTGTGTGCCAGGTATGTGGCACATTGCAGGGGCATGGTCGCAGTGGCCTCCCCTCTGGTTGTCCTCTGCTGGGAGCAGGAATGTGGTGAGTCTGGACCCTCGGCCTTCACCCCACGTGGAGGCTGGCTCCGCCCTGTACTGCCTTCTCCCAGTGATGCCTCCGGCAGAGGCTGGGGCCCTTTAGACCAGTCCTGCGACAGAAGTGATCTGTGCAGGGGTGTGGGCAGGCATCGGGGAGCGGGGAGGAGAGCTCCCTGGGTAGGCCTGGCACTTGGAGGAGAAGCCAAGATGCTGACCAGGGCTCTGCGTCTAGGGTCCAGGGTGCGAGTGTGGTGGGCCCACAGGCACCCATGGTGCGTTTGCAGGACGCCCGAGCTGTGTCGAGTGAGGGAGGCGGCAATGGGTCTGGTGCTCTGGGCCGTGGTAAGGGGTCAAGGAAAGCTTCCCGCTGGAGGTGCCCAGGGTGGGCTCCGAAGGGGGCCCGGGCAGAGGCACAGCCTGGACAAAGACGGGGTGCCCAGAGCCAACGCTGCTCTACACCGGCCCGAGTGCCCTCAGCCTGGTGAGACGGGAGGCCTGCGCCATCCCTCTCTCCTGGCAATCGCCTGTGCTGCCCTGAGAGCCAGGCCGGAGGAGGGGGCCAGCCCCCAGGAGTGACAGTCTGCGTGTTACCCGGTGCCTTGGTTTCCTGGCGCTGCTCTGAGTCATGTGCTTCCTGCATTTGTATGTGGAGAGTAGAGCAGATGGTGGGTGCAGTAACACTTGAAATTAAGGATTCCAAAAGCACATTCAATTTAGATTTAATAAGACAGTTACGGTATGGAAATTAGAGACCCGTCAATTACTCGGAAGTGCTGAGGTCCGGTCCTTCACCCCGTTGGTTATATGGAGGGCGTGTGAGTGCACTGAGGGGGCGGGCGCCCTGGGACCCTCAGTTTGCAAAGCCCTGTCCCTCGGTTCTCACGCCAGGACTCACAACAGCTCCGGTGATCGAGCCCCAGAGGGCCAGGTGCATCCTGGGGCTGCCTGGGAGGTGCCATGGAATCCTCCAGAAGCCGCTCTTACTTTGTCCACTTTGGGGGATAGGAAACTGAGGCTCAGAGAGCGGAAGGGACTTGGCGAGATCACTCTCGGAATCGGGTGTGCCAGTGTGGAAGGCTGATGTAGGGGGCTGGGGCCAGGGAGGGGGACGCAGGGAGGAAGGGGCCTGGGGAGAAAAACCGCTGCGCAGGGACAGTGCTGGGGTCTTCTGGGCCGTGGCGCCTCCCCGCCTCCTCCACAGACCTGCCCACGCAGTGGGGGCTGGGAAGGGGCGATTCCAGGAGCAGGGCCACCCCCACCCCCGCCAGCCAGCCCATCTCAGCCCCCAGCACCAGCCCTCTTTCCCCCGAAACAAGGAGCTGGAAGCGCTAAGTGCACGATGATCTCCTGTGGTCACAATAAATCTGGGCATTTTGTCCCTCCCGAGACAAGGGAGGCTGGGGTCCTGGGTCTCCAGAGTGGAGGAAACCAGCTCTCCCTCCCTCCCCCAGCTTAGCGCCCTTGTTCTGTTCCTGTAACTGGCAGTTGTGCTGTTAATAATCAATCGTATAATAATCCACCCTGAAAGCAGATGTTCTTACCTACTTCCCGGGGGCCTGCAGGAGGCCTGGCCAGGGGGGCGGATGCTGAGGGCCTGCCCCCAGTCCTGCAGGTGCCCAGCGAGGATGGGGGCCGGTCCTGGGGCGCTGGATCCACCTGGGGCCTGCAGCGCCTTGAGCCAGGCCTCCAGGGACAAAGGTTGGCACCAGCTTTGCCCGTCAAAGGTGCTGGTTTGTGTGGGGCCTGGCTCAGCACTTGCCTCTCCTCAGTTTGTCACCTCTAGGAAAGGACTTTGGATGAAGTAGCCAGAGAGCCAGGAGGGGGGTTGTCTACCAAACAGGACCCCCTGCCAGGCTCAGGGTCACTCCCCAGGAGGGCAGTGCTCACATCCCCAGGTGGTGACAGTGTCCCTTCTCCATGGCTCGTGGCACGTAGCTCTCACGTGAACTTGAACTGGATGGGATCCGTGTCTTCCACTCTCCTTGAGCTCAGCCCTGGTCTGCTCTCTCTGGCCAGCCCTGGGCTGGGCGCAACACTGGTCCACAGGGTACCCTGCCCACCACGGCCCACAGACTGGGCCTCTGTTTCCTCGTTTGTAAAAGGGGGGCATGGTGGCCATCTGGGAAGTCTGGTTCTTAGTGACAGCAGAAGCCACCTCAGCTGCTTTTCTTGAGGGACAGTGAGGACCCACAGAGTCACGGGAGAGACAAGAGGAGGGTCACGGGAAAGCCCAGTGAGAATGAGGCAACTGCGTGGGCACCAGTGCCCTTCCCTCCACCCTGCCCCACCCCACCCCCCAGTACAAGTGAAAGACGGAGACTGACGGTCAGGGCTGCTGGGAGCCTCTGGGGCCTCAGAGTGGTTTTGGGGGTGAGCTCTGCCTCCAGCGAGGTGCACATATGGGGGATCCCCGAAACAGAGACCAAAGGAGGAGGGCCGCAGTCAGCATGCATCATCTCTTGGGCTGTCGGGAAGATCAAACGCAACCGGGGACCTGAAAGTCTCACATTAAGCAGGGAGAGCTGCCTGCCTGTTCCGCGGGGGCCGCCTCGTTGAGCCCTTTGGACCCCACTCTGCCCCCTCCAAGGCCACGACCAATTTACTCTACAAAGCAGCTCCTGTCACAGTTGCATTATGTATTCCTAAATTAAAACAGTAATAATAAGGACAACTAATAATGACAGCGCTTGCCGTGTGCCTGAGGGTAGCTGGTCTTTTAACTCTGAAGTCCTCCCAGTAACACACAAGCTCCTCTCTGCTTGTAGGGGCCCCCACACCCCCAGGGCTACCCGACCCTCACTCCTCAGCCCTGCCGAGTAGCCATCTCCCCAGAGCTCTGCACTTCCTCCTAAGGTAACAGTTTCCTGGTGTCTCCAAGCTGTGGGGGTTCAGGTTACCCCCAGCCCCTCCATTCCCCCATAGGACCTGGAACAGGGGCTGAGTAAGGGGCAGACACAGCCCTTTAAAGAACTGAGAACCTGCAGACTGCCCCTTGGAGAATGGGGACATTGGGGATGTTGGGTCACAGAGGGGAACCTGCCCGGGGGCCACTGCTGTCCCAGTTTGCAGATAGGAAACTGAGGATAAGAAGAAGTCCAGGTGCCCCCTTCGGGTCTTTCTCTCCCCTCCACCCCCCACCCACAATGCAGTCGCCCCACCCTCCAGGCTGCCCGTGGAGCTTCAGGGGTTCTCCCTGTGGTGCACCCCCACCCCGTACCTCCCACATGAACTGAGGGCCACACACTGAGGCTGGTGCCCAGACCGGGCTCCTGAGTCCTGAGCAGCTGGACTCATGCACTGGACATGCACACACTTGTGGGCTCAAACACTCAGGGAGACTGAGGCACTCAGGCCCTCCACTCCATGGGAGTCAGGAGGGCAGTGGGCACCCGCCCACCACACGGTGTGGCAGGCACAAAGGCCAAGAACGATTTGCCCAAATTCCTTCCCAGGCGAGGATGGCGAGCCCAGCCCGGCTGGCAGTCCCCAGGAGGGACGGGTAGAACAGGAACCCCCGTCAAAGGGGCCCAAGGGCCACCCCCAGATCTCTCCCAGGGCCCACTGTCCCTACAGGTAGCAGGAGGGAGAGCCTGGAGAGTGCCCAGGCCAGGCCGCACGGCCAGGCTGGAGGGGAGGCACCCTCTGCGTCTCCGCCTGCCCCACCGGCTGCTCACTTCTTCTGTTTAACTGGTGGGGTTTCAGCTGGGAAGCTGTCGCCCGCAGTCTGCAAACATCCCTTCCCGCTCTGCTGTGCGCCTGCCAAGTGCCGCCGCCAGCTTGGCTCACAGGCGTCGCACAAGCTGCCCAGCCTGGCACGGGCTCCACGCGGCCTTCCTCAGAGCCGGCCTGGAGGGCTGTCCCCAAGCGCCCTTCGTCTTGAAGCCTCATGACCGGGCTCCAGCACCTACATGTCCCAGCCTTCTCCCTCAGTGGCCTTGGCAGCCCCTAAGACCCCGTGGACCCAGGAAGAATCTGGAAACCCTACAGCTCGGAGACACCTTTGGAGGAATCACAGAACTCTGGGAAGAATTGAGGGGCCCGAGGAGGGAGCAGTGTCACTGAGCCTTGGGGACAGGCCTGTGCCAGTACCCAAGTCACTCCACCCAGCCCTAGTCTGCCTTCGGGGTCCCCTCCACTGACCCCTGGTGGCAATTCAGGGTCATAAATCCCTTCCGGAAGGGTGTAAGCTCTGCTGGATTGGCCCCCTGTACGCAGGAGGCTCTGGCTTGGTCACACCCCAGTCAGACCCCGGGGCATGTGTGCAGGACAGCCTCTGAGGAGGTCAGAGCCGGGGCTCCACCAGCTCCCCTGCAGCCCAGACCACACCAGGCTCTGTGGCCCTGTCTCCCCGGGCCCTTCGCTGACTGGCGGGAGGGAGAGGTTTATCTGCTCCCCCACTCGCCTTCTCCCCCCACCATTTCCCCTTTGCCCCTCCAGTCCCGGCACCTGGAGCCCCCAGCCTCTGAGCTTCTCAGTCTTTAAGACTGGGTTGCACAGTTTAAAATTAATAATCTTACCATCTCGTGGCCTCATAATTAAGTGTCTCTTCTTCCTGATTATTGTCACAGAGTGATTTGTTGTTCTCTGGCAATAAAACCAACCTGCTTCAGGCGAGGGCCTGGGAGCAGCTCAGATGTCTCCCCGCATCCGCCCCACAGCCTGCAGCCCGAGAGCCCTGAGGAAGGGGCCCAGCTCCAGCTGCTCTCAGATTGCGAGACCCTCCCCTTGGCGTTCATTTCAGACACCCTGGGATCTTGGAGGTGGCCCTGGAACTTCCTCAGTGCACTTGGGGGCTGCCAGGCAGAGTGGGGAGCAGGGGGAGTCGCCGGCAGCCTGGAGCCTGGGCTGCCCTCGGGCTCAGGGGTTCCAGGAGAGAACACGAGGGTTCCTGGGGTGCTGTGTCCCCCACCTGTGTGCACTGCACACCATGAACGTGGCACAGTCACTCCATGGCCTCTCTCCAGGGCTGGGGGAAGAGCCCCAGCTGGGGGTCTTTGCGCCTGGGTTAGTCTTGGCTCTTCCAAGTCCCAGTTGGGCCTCAGTTTCTCCACTCTCAGAAAGGGGTGATGATCTGCCCACTCCCTGTCTCCTGGGAGTGAGGGACAGAGTGAGGCTCTGCCTAGTGGTGGGTGGAACAGAGGACAGACTTGGGCGGCCTGCAGGGTGTGTGCCCGCCAGTGCCCGCGCTCAGCCTGCAGCACGCTGGGCGCTGGGCAGCAGCTGTTCAGGATTGTGGGTCGCATCTGCCCCCTGGCCCGCCTCATCCTGCGCCCACAGATCTTCCCCCGGCAGAGGATGAGTCCATTTTCCTTTGAGCATTTAAACAATTAGGGCCGGAACATACATAAAAGATTTTTGCGAGGGAGGAGAAAATGTGAAGAAATGAGCTAACAAAAGAAATTTGGTCAAACATCATCTTCTAACAAGAATTGGCTTTAAAATTATGGTTATTAGCTATATTTCCTTTCAAGAGCAGTTAAAGACACTTCAGAAGGTGAGGTAATTAATTTTTAAGTTTCTGTTGCACATTACAGCACAGAGAGCCATGAGGAGGTGGCGACATTCACCTTCACGTACTTGGCAGACATAGCTGTGGGCCTCACAGGACACTGGCCACACGGCCCGGCACCGGGGCTCCACCCGGCATCCAGGCGGGCAGGACGGTTGCCTCAGCCTTGGGTGGTGATGATGTCCGCCCCGGGAGGGATGGAGGTGGGCTGCACAGACCCTCCTGTGACTGCATGTCCCGTAGACGCAGGACAGGGGCGGGGCAGAGGGTGTTAGGCTCAGTCAGGGGTGGGGTCAGAGGTCAGGGCTGTCTGGGGTCTCAGCCCCAGACATGGGGCTGGGGTCTCTGTCAAGGCCTGGTCGATGACGTGGGGCTCTGGGAGCACTGCTGTCCTGGAAGCCAACTCGGGGCGCGTGGGACGCCTGGAAGCTGATGGCTGCCCTGGGAGGGGGCGCCCATCTCTGCCAGGCTCCAGGCACCAGGAATCTGCTCCCCACTTTCTTCCTCCCAGCAGCCCCACTTTGCAGGGGAGGACTCGAAAGTCAGGGCATTGTGCTGGACTCAAGGTCACGGTCGACAGGGCTGGAGTCCGCTCCAGTTTGATATGACCCCAAAGCCAGCACTCCTACCTTTCCTGGGCCTCAGTCCCCCTGACCTGGGAGCAACTGGCTGGCCAGGTGTCTCTCGCGGGTCTTCTGCTGCTGGCATCAGCTGGAGCAGAGGAGGCGGCTCCAACCATAACTTAGAGGGCTCTGGGGGCTGGAGGTGGGGCCACATGGGAGTTAGTCAGCCCTGGCCAGCCACTCTTCCTCATCCCCCCAATGTTCCCTCTGCAGGGCCTGGATGAGCATCTCAATCAGCTTTCAAAGCAGTGTCTGGTCAGCTGCAAAAATGCAAAAGACAGATGCACTGGTGGTGCCATCTCAGACCTTGCCGAGTGGGGAGAGGCTTTGAGTTGAGTCAGACACAGGCCCTGAAGACTGGCCCAAGGGACGCAAGGATGAAGAGGACAGCCTGGGGCTAGTGGGGTGTGGGGGGACCCCACTGCTCCTGTCTGGGCTTTGAACAAGTTCTCTGGGCCTGGGAGAGAGGGGCGCCCAGCCCCCACCCCCTCAGGCACGTGAGAGTTCCTGTCACCCTCTCAGGGCTACTCTTAGACATGTCCTGGTTGGAGGGCCAGGGTGATCCTTAATGCCTTTCCTGAGATTCGACCCCTTTAAATGCTAAACTCTATTAAACCCTTTTGTTGGGAACTTTGGGGCCCTGCCTCTCAGGAGGGGCTGCTGCGCATCATGAAAGCTGCTAGGGATGGGCCATCGTGGGGAGTGCCTGGGCTCCCCACTTCTCTGACCCCCGTCTGTCTCCTCCAGCCCCCTCTGCTTCTCAGCCACCACCAGGCTTGGGGTAGGCGCCCCAGCCTGGAGACATTTCTTAAGGAGAGACAGTCCCACGGGCTTGGGGGGCTGTTTACCACTCCCGTCTGGCTCTGTACCTTCCGCTCCAGGTGAGTCTGCGGCCCCTCCTGCCAGAGTGCTTCCCCCAGGCCCTGCTTCCTTCCTAAGCCACTTCCAGGTCAGTCCTGCCCACGAGGGTGGGCTTCGGCTCAGCACCCCAGAGGGCAGGTGGGGAGGGGGGGAGGGGGGTGATGGGACAGCCGCCCCCACCTCTTGCTGTGGCCTCTGCCAACGAGGCAGACGGGGCTGCAAAGTCCCACACCTATAACTTTAAATTAAAAAGCCATAGGCTGTTTATGGGTTCTCCCGGCAGCTCCGGGCGGCAGCCCCATAAAGGTGACATTATAGTCCAGCCATTATGTGCCGAGCTGACTATAGATACATTTCTAAATGGTTCAGCACACAGCAGCCCACTTACGGGCCGGGAAGGGGAGCTGGTTCATTTAGGGTAACAAATGGTCCTTGATTTGATTTTAAATGCAGTGACAGCCAAATTTATTTCTTATTTAATCACTTCCCCGTGCTGTTGAGAGCAGGGCGATATTAAACTCCGCAGCGCACAGCCGACTCCGGCATCGGCGGAAAGAGGCGCGCGCATAGATTATGTTTATAGGGTTGAGCGGGATCTGACGAGGAGCCGTAACCAGAATGGGTACTTTTGTCATTTATACAGTAGCTTCCATCATTATTTCTTCCCGCTTCCAATTTTTCAGTAATAAAAATATAGGCAATGGGATTCTCTTTGCATTACAGAGAAACCATCTTGATTCTTTATTAAATATTTTTATTAACTAAAGTACTGCGAGGCGTTTGCGCAGATAAATCAGACCGGGCGGCCGTGCTCTCTCCGCCTGTTCTCCACGAAGCGGCCTGTTCCGGAGGCGCCATCCCGGAGAGGAAGGCCTCCGTATTCAGTGCTAGGCTCGCCCTGTCCCTGTTGTATGGCCATGTGTGATCGGCAGAAGTGGTGTCAACGGGATATTTGTTCTTCAGTCTCACCGGTTTGGGGAATGGCTCTGCAGCCCCCGTTTTCAGTTCTGTTTAATTAGGAATAACTATCAGGAACCACTGGCACCAGCTGGAGACTGAGGGGGAGTGGAGGGGTCTCTGGGCTCAGGCAGCACCCACTGAGTGTTTGAGGCCCAAGAGGCCACTGGGGTGTGAAGTGGTGGACAGGCAGAGGGTCAGCTGCAGTGGAGACCCTGACCTTGGGGTGGGATGGCTGAGGTGGCGTCCTATGGGGAGCAGAGGGCGGGGAGGACAGGGTGCCAGCTCTGGCCAGCTCCCCTTTCCTAGGTGGCCTGGGGTGAGCCTGGCTGTCCCCTTATCATGGTATGGGACATATGGGTGGAGGGCAACAGGCTGGGGTCACCAGGGGGGGCAGTTTCTTGATGGAAAGCTCTGTTTCCAACCACTGCTGTGGACCACCCCAGAGCCCAGAGGGTCACCTCCCTGGGGGTCTGTAGGAGGTGATAGTTTCTTGGCCCCCAGCTGCACCCCACCCTGTGTCCTCCCTCTACCCCTCCCTACTCATTTTCTCCTGGGGTGTGTGGTTAATGCTGCCTCAGGTTGTCCAGGCTCTAGGGACAGCACAATAGGGAGGGCACCTTCTGGGGGTGTCTGCTCTTGGATGAAGTGCAGATATCCTCCCCAGATCACAGGGCATCTGTGAAGGGTTGGTGGCTGGTCCCTGGGCCCTGGGGGACTCCAAGGGCCTCCGGGCTGGATGGAGGTTCACATGGCTCTGGGGATATTGCAAGGCAGACAATAAACAGGCAGTGGCGGGAAGGGTGCAGGCTGAGACGCAGCTCCGGCCACTTCCTCTGGGGTTGAAGCCCCGCCTTTCTGCCCTGGCCACCACCCCCACCTTGCCTCTCAGCCTGCCCTGTGAGGGACAAGGCCCTGCAGGCCCGCTTCTCAGGATCCCGTGGCAGGTTTGGGCAGGGGCTCTCAAATCTCCCAGCCACGAATCCTCCCCACAGAGGGGGGGTCCTACTGATCCCATGTTCAGCGCCCATATGAGGCTTGAGTCAGGGACCGGCTCTGCCAGCCAGGGGCTAGTGGCCCCGTCCCACGTCCTCCATGCCCACCTTCTGCCTGGCAGGGCTGCTGGGGTCCTGGTGGGCCCTGACCCTAGGCCCTGGAAGGACACCGCAGGTCCACCTCAGCTGGGAGACATTAGAGGAGCAGTGTGAGGAGGTTTCACGGAGGAGGGATTCTGGAGAAGGCCCTGTGTCCAGTGTGGGCCAGGGTCCGGGAAGGAGCAAGCCTGGATGTGCAAGCATGGGGCAGGGAGCAAGGAGGAGGACAGCAAGAGGCCCCGGGTGCCAGGCTGTGGAGCTGGCATGACTACCCAGGGACGGTGCCATTCAGCTCCTTGTGCTGGGAGGAACGACCAACCACGGGGCACTTCTGAATCGCTGCCTGGGGATGGCCACACGTTCAAAGTGTCAGGTGTCCCATATACGGTGGAGAAGGGGGCAGAGCCAGCAAACCTCGGTCAGGCCTGAGACCAGGGCCCATCTGCACTTGGAGGAAGGAGGGGTGACCTGGAGCCACCACCCAGTCCAGCCCGGATGGGTCAGCGAGGGCCAGGCTTATGCCCTGTGGGGCTCCTGGCATCCCAGCATTGGGGCAGGCGGGACCCATCTCTGACTTCTTTCATTTACAGGCTGGGCGGGGTGTCCTGAGGGTCTGGGCTGTGCATAGTGTGTGTCTGGGGTAGGCAGTGCCCGGGACCTCAGCTGCTGCTAAAAGTGCCCGTGGAGGAGGGAGTGTGGGTGGCCGTCTGGCCAGGCACCAAGGGAACGCCGTGTTCCCACCACCTTGGCTGGGGCCTGATCTGAATACGATGTGTGTGCCAGGCCCAGGCCCAGGCCCAAGTCCAGCAATGCCAGGCTGGGGGCGGGGAGCGGGGAGGCTGTGGGCCTCCAGCAGCCACCCCCACAGGAGCCCCTGACCTTCCCAGGGAGGTCCCTCCATGGCAGAATCGGCCTCTGGGAATGCTGCTGCTCCCCGAAGCTCTGATCTCACTGGGGGGCTGCGGTGGGGCAGGGGGAGCTAATTAACTTCCAGGAGCTGCCCGGTGCAAGCGTCACCGCCCGTCTCTGTGCCTCCGTTCCCCGTCTCTTAGCCAGCCTTGCCCGCAGGACGGGAGTGGTGACCGTGGGAGTGAGAGGGCCTGGGCACAGCCAGGTGGGTGCCTGCATTCTGCTCCCGCCAGTGCCCTCGCCTGGCCTGGCTGAGTTGCCCCATAGACTGGGCGCCCTGGTGCAGGAGTGCCAAGCGGCTGGGCACATGTCCTGCCTCCACTGCCCTGTGGCCGTGTGACCAGGAGGGACTCTCAGTCCTTGCCCACAGAACAGGGATGAAACCTGGCTCTGGCGCTGACAGGGCCTCCTGTGAGCCAGGCCCACATACTCTCAGCACAGGGAGAAGGAGAAGACGGGGTGAGGCCGTGTGTATTCCTAGAGGGGCTCCAGGAAGCCTGGAGGCCCACAATGTGCCAGGTCCCGGGGGTCCAGAGGTGGCAAGGCAGGGCCTGAGGCCCTGGGGTGGACAGTGGGCAGGAGGGCAGCACCTGTGCTGAGCCGGTGACAGCTGTGTGGAGAACCGTTAGCCAAGGTCCGCTTGGGCTGGGGAATCCGAGGGTCTGGGACAGCCCCCTCTGTGTGTCTGGAGCTTGCCCCCTCCTTGAAGGGTAGGGTGCCTTCCTGGGGACTGACAGATTCTGTGGTGGTCAATGAAAGTACGGTCAAAACATTCTTGGAGGTACTCAGCCTTAAAAAGGAAGGGAGTTCTGACACAGGCTGCGGCATGGATGGCCCCTGAGGACACTGTGCTCAGTGAGATGACCCAGTCCCAGAAGGACAAACCCTGCAGGACCCACTTTTGTGAGTGCCCCAGAGGAGTCAGATTCAGGGACAGGAAGTAGATGGGGGGGGCTGGAGGAGGGGTGGGAGTGAGTATAGACTGGGGACAGAGTGTCAGTTTGGGGAGACGAGAAAGTCCTGGAGATGATGGAGGGGGTGGCCGCACGACAGGGTGACTGTGCCTGGTGCCACTGAGCTGGCACCAAACGTGGCTGAGAGGGTCAGTGTTATGTGTGTTTTACTACAATTTAAAAATTTAAAGGGACCCACATGAATGGAATCCATACGGGACACAGGAGCCGCCTGACAGTGGCCCCAGCACGCCAGAGCTGAAACAAGTTGAACGAAAGACGAGTATTGGATTCTAATCCAAAGTAGAAGATGAATATCCATGAGGCCACTGATGTAAACAAATAGTTGAATAAATAAAACACACGCAGACACCCCCGGGGGAGCATGACCCCCTCCTTAGGTGTGTGCTACACACGGTGACTTCCTTCCAGAGAATGAAATATGAAAAGGAGGAAAGAGTGATGCCACAGGGGAGAAACCTGACAAACACGCCTCAGCCAGTGACCAAGGCCAGCACCAGAGGTGACGAGTCAGGTAAGAGCAGCCACCCCTGAGAAGAGGCTCCTCACCTCTGTCAGCTTTGTCCCCAAACCCACCCCAATCTAAGCATGAGAAACACATCAGACAAATCCCAATGGAAGGACATTCTACAAAAGCCCTGACTAGTCTTCCTCAAAACGGTCAAGGTCATCAAAAACAAGAAGAGCCCAAGATACTGTCACAGAGGAGCCTAAAGAGACATGATGACCCAACTGTCATCTGGGTCTTGGATCCTGGGATGGAGAAGGACATTAGGTAAAAACTAAGGAAATCTGAATAATGTATGGACTTTAGTTAATTATAAAAGTATATTCGTGGGGTTGCCAGGCAGTTCTCAGGTAAGATGTGACTTCGGGCGAGTCACGGCCTCAGGACTGGATGCCTGGACCAGGGCGTGTGCGGTTCCCTCCAGCCCCTCCCCCACCTTCCCTGGGGCCAGAGCCGTCACTCACTCCAGCCTCCACTTCCGCGTCTGAGTCTGTGCTGCGAGCAGGATCGTCCGGATGTACAGGTAAGTGACGCCTGTCCCGGAGGAGGGGAGCCTCGTCTAGAACACACGGACTTGAAGGCAGAAGAGTCAGGCAGACAGAGGGACGAGTGGGCCTTGCGCTCGGAGTGGGTGCACTTGGAGGGAGAGTGGCCGGAATAACCACATTTTAACCCATCATAATGTGGACAGTTTTGTTATGAAAAACACCAGAAAGCCATTAATGTAAATCATGAAATATTCAACAAGGAAGTCACTTAAATGTCTCGTGTTCCCAGAAACAGTGCCGAGTGCTTCCTGCTTCGGGGCGCTCAAACATCAGCTCTTTTGTGCGTCTTCAGAGCCCATTATCTCAGAACTGGGAAGCATTAGATCACTGCTGCGAATGGCAGCCTCGTGCGGGGTGGGTGACAGGTGAAAGGACAGAGCGGACAGGTGATCCTGGGGCAGGGGCCACCCCCCGCCACCCCCCCCACGTATCTGCATCGTTGGCATGTGCTCTTGGGGCTCCTCTGGGCTATTAGCTGCCCCCCGTGGTTCCGGCTACCACCAATGGCCCAGCTCCTGGGCCCTGGTGTGCTGTTCTCAGGAGACAGCGGGTGGAGGGGAAGCTGTGGCCACTGCCCATCTCTGGGGACTCGCCGGCCCCTCCAGGCCTCCTGGCTCTCCAGTGACCTGGAGCCATCGTCCATATGAAAGGCCCCCTTACCCTGCCATCCTTCCGTCAGTAACGATGACCATAAAAGAGCTGCCATGTTTTCACGTACGCACCGTGCTTGGCCCCTCACAGGCCCGCTCTCAATCCTGCTGACGCCGCCTTAGGTCATGTAGCTGCTGAGCGTTGAGGTGAGGGCTTGCCTCTACCTCCTGCCTGCCTGTGAACAAACACAAGGCAAAGCAAAACACAAAAGCACCAGGTGGCAAAGAAGATGAGGACGCACCCATGGGGACGGCTGCTATCCAACAAACAGGAAACAACTGTGCTGGGAGGATGGGGAGAAACTGGACCTCGGCATCACTGGTGGGAACGTACCATGGTGGCGCCGCTGGGTAAAAAGCAGAATGGCGGCTACCGAAAGATGAAGCGGAGAATGGCCCTGTCACCCAACAATTCACTCTGGGGTGCAAAGCAAAAGAACTGGAAGCAGGTCTCAGAGGGAGATTTGCACCCCACGTCCACAGCAGCTCGGGGTGGGAGCACCCCCAGTGTCCACTGACAGAGGACTGGACACACCAAACGGGGTCCCTCCACACAGTGGAATGTCACAGCCCTGAAAGGAAGGAGGTCCTGACACCCGCTACCACGTGGACGGACCCTGAGGACACTGTGCTCAGTGAAACGAGCCCGTCCCAGAAGGACGAACCCTGCAGGACCCCCTCACAGGAGGTCCCCAGAGGAGTCAGATTCAGAGACAGGAGCTAGATGGGGGTCCGGGGCTGGGGGCGGGGTGGGTGTGAGTGTTTAATGGGGACAGAGTGTCAGCTTGGGAAGATGAGAAAGTACCAGAGAGGGATGGTGGTGACAGTTGTATAACAACGTGAATGTACCTAATGCCACTGAATTGTACTCTTAAAACTGGGTATATTGGTAAATTTTGTGCTATGTGTGTGGCACCACAATTTTAAACATAAAAATAAAAAGATGAGAATGGTGAAGAGGCCTTATGAGTCCAGGGAGTGATGGTAAAACAGGAATGCACAGGCAGCCTGTGGTTGAAGGGATGACGCCAGCCAGGAGGGTGGCCAGGTGCCAGGGGTGTGTTTCAGCACCTCGGAGAGGGACATGGCCGCACCTTGACTGCCAGGAGGGAGGCTCTGGACAGGCCGGCAGCAGGAGGTGCCGGCCACTCTGAAGTCTGCCTGCTCCCGGCTCTGGTGGCAGCAGGAGGGTGCTTGGCGAGACTTGCCAGGACTTTGCAGGTCTGGCTTTGCAGGGCTCCCCTGGCAATGGGGGCTGTTCCTTCCTGAGGCTGAGCACACGAGGGCTGCCCCACCCCACGGGAGGCAGGGTCGTTTTGAAAGTCCCTCAGGGGCCTAGATCCTGCTTCCTGCATTGCTCCCCCACCCCATGACCTCGGGAAGGCTCTGGTTCCTCACGGGGCCTCTTGACTCCAATCAGCCACTGGAGATTCCTGAAACCAAGGTATCTACCTACGGTCAGGGCAGGAGGTTCAGGTGAGGCCAGCTCAGGGAGGAGGGGCGTCTGTTTTCCTTCCTGTGTGCTCCTGTCTGAGTCTCCTTGCAGCACATTCTCACCTGGGGTGGTGTGCCCCCCCCGCCCCCTGGGAGAGCTCCTTGTTCTTGTCACAGGGAAGCAAGGGGGCATGGTGTTGGCATTTAGTGCAGTGGGGGGTGGGCGGAGGGGCCAGGACCCATGCATGAGCCAGCTCTGCCCCCAAGGATCCGCCTCACAGGGCGGATGCTGTCCCTGTGACAAATCACGTCAAGTTCCATAAATGCCATTTCAGCAAAGAGCACACAGCCTTCTGGAAACGGAGCCTCGGGAGGCTCCGGCCACTCAGTCTCTGCAACAAGATTCCCAGGGAAGGTCAGAGACATCCGGTCACACTAGAACTCCCCTAGTGCTGAGGCAATCGTCACACCCCGGGTCATCAATGCCTCGTGTGAGTACAGCGCTGTCTGTCCACAGAGGGGCACGTGCTTACCCAGCACGGGTGTGTGCTTCATACGGGGAACGGCAGAGGAGGACCTAACCTTGTAAGATGGTGACTTCGTGGTCAGTCCCATTCCCGGGGCCCGCATGCCACACTGTGCTTGTCAGCAGAGGACACTGCGGGCCCCTGGAGGTCCCAATCCCATTTCTTCATGGCATCCTATATGACTCCCGTGGAAAGTGAGGAGTGACGTGATTCGCTGGGAGCAATTCCTTCGTGGATCATGCTTTATAAATGCCTCTCCTTTCCAGCATGAGCCTGTGTCACGGGCCCTCTAGTATGAATTCGTTCATTCATAATGAACAAAACCTTGGCTGTCACCTGCTCTCCCATGAGCCCTGTATTAGAGGCTGAGGTCCTGGAAACAAGCAGACCTGGGGTGGAAGGGAGGGGCAGAGCAAACGGGGGAGATGGGAAGCCCTGGGCTCTGGCCCCCGCGGCCCTGAGTCTGGGGGGCACCAAGAGGGACCCGAACTCAAACCTGGTGGAGGGGTGGTCGGTGGGCCTGGCGGTGCAGGGACGCTCCCGCTGAGATGGTGATGGTTTTGTGACCCATCCTGCAGAGGGGCTGCAGAGACACAGGGGCCAAGGCGCCAAGGGGAGGGGCCAGGGCACAGCACCCTGACGGCTCACTCAGCCTCACTCAGCCTTGTTCCGTGGGCTGACCCTGGGGTGTTGTGGGAAGGCCTGGCACCCCCACCCCACTCCCTGCAGGGTGGCGACTGGCTCCCGGGAACTGTCTGGCTGACCAGAACAGTCACCACCGTTTCATCATTTTGGGGCCTGGAAAATTACTATTCATGACAGCAAACTTAAAAATGCAATAATAAGTCAGTCCTTTTAAAAAGCAAATTGCGATGACAGAATATTCATGAGCTATGACTTCACAAGAAATGGCAGCAGCCAGGAGATTATCATTTGGTTAAGTCAGCAGCGGAAGGATTTAGGGAAATGGACTTGTCACTCGGAGGAAACGGGTGATTAACACTTTCTTGTTTTGGGGCTCCTTTGCGGGTGCATTTTTAATGTAACAATTAATCTTGGGACCACTCGCATTTCCCGGGCTCCCATGGCCAGCTCCCTGTCCCAGCCCCACACACAGCGGGCATTCGGCACTGACCTCCACTCAGAGCCCAGAGGATGAAGCCACACCCCACCAGCCTCCCACCGAATAAATACCCGTGACCCTTCAGCTGGGGGCTGAGTAGGGGTCCCCCCAAACTTCTGTCCACCAGGAAGCTCAGAACGACTTTCTTTGGAAATCAGGTCTTTGCAGACGTGATTAGTTCAGGGTCTGGAGATCCTGGATTACGGTGTCCCTCGATCCAATGACTGATGTCCTCTAAGACGAGGGGAGGACAGAGACACGAAGAGGGAGGCTGGAACACAGAGAGAAGACCAAGGAAGGTGAGGCAGCCGTCAGAGGGAGGTGTCTCTAAGCCAAGGGACACTGAGGGTTTCTGGTGACACTGAGAACCGGGAGAGGCCTGGGACACATCCTCCCTCACAGCATCCTAGAGAACCAGCCCTGATGACATCTGGATCTCAGACTTGTTGTCTCCAGAACCCAGAGACAGTAAATTTCTGTTGTTTGAAGCCCCCTAGCTTGTGAGACTTTATTCCGGCCACCCCAGGACACTCCTTCACTTGGTGACCTTTGGGAGGTGCTACTGGAGGCCAAATGAGGGAATGGGGGAGCAGGGGGTGGCCAGGAACTGGCTGTGCAGCCTGCTGCTGGCTTTTTCTGGGAAGGGGATAAGTGACCAGGTACTGTCCCTCTTCTCTCTTCCGCTGCAGGGGTGGGGCCAGAGCTGTGGTTTTCAGACTGGGCTCCCCAGGGCACCCACAGGCATGGTGGGGGCTGTTTCCTCTTGTTGGAGTGCTCAGTTCCCCCTCCCCCCTATTGCTGCCTAGTGGGCTCCTAGTTACCCTTCACTGCCCCTTCCCGTTACCTATCCTTGGAGGTGCTGGATGAGCTGCTGTGTCCTTAGAGTTCAGCACACACGCATGGCGTGTCAGGCTCCCAGCAGGGGCCCTGACGCGGTTGAGTTTAGCCGGCTGCCTGGTCACCCCGGCTCCTTCCCAGTCACCCTCCCGCCCAGGCAGGACCACAGCTCGCCCCCGCCCTCTTGTGGCTGCCTTGAGGCACCACCATTGGAGGGTTTGGGGCCTCACAGTGGTTGGCCTTTCTGTGGGCGAAGAGAGCCTCGGTGGACATCCCTCTGGGCCAGACTGGGAGTCCTGTTTGCCGGGAGACCCTCCCCAGCCTTCCCAGCCTGGCTGATGGCTGCTTGGGGACGAGGGACTGAATCCAGGAGGAACTCAGTGAGAGTGGGGAGACCATGGGAAGAGGGGTGGGTCATTCCCTTGGCTGCCACCACCCAGGGCAGCTCAGGCTCTTTCTAAAGACTGTCGGTGCCAGGCAGGAGCCAGGGCCAGGGTGGGCGCTGCCAGCAATCCTGGACTTGAGCCCTGTACATTCAAGCGCCTCCTGGCAACATCCCCTTGGGCGTCCCTCTACGGACCCAAGTTATCACGTGCAGGGCTGAGCTCACACTTCCCACACCACCTACTCTTCCTCCTCCTTCAGGCGGTGGCACCACTGTGTGCCCTGTCACCCACGCTGGGAGCGTTCATGCCATTCTTGATTTTGTTCTTATTTACCCTGCTTGCCCCGGGTCTCCTGTCATGTGAGACTGCGTAACAGTCTGCACTTCCATCTCCTGCACAGCACACCCATCCTCAGGACGGCATCCTGGACTCCAGCCTCAATCACCACTACATGCTCAGTGAGTGGCAGTTCTGGCTCATGGAGGCAATTAGTAAACAGTAGGCTAGACAAACTGAATTCAGACGCAGATGAATGATCACATAGGAAAACGGACAACGTGTGTACAAACTGGTGTGGAGAGTGAACTCCTGGAGGCGATGGATGCTGGGACCTGTCTTCCTACTTAGACCACCAGCCTGGAGAACTGGGTCGCACGCATCTCTGCTCAGGAAATGTTTTTTGAATGAATGAAATGAGTGAGTGAGTGTAGTTCACCCACCTAGTCTAGGGCTGGCCCAAACTGCAGCACAGACTTTTGTCACGCCACAGAAATGAGTGTGCAGACTCCCTGGGTGGCTTCCTTTCCTACAGGTGTCCGTAAGCCCGCCGGAGTGTATGTCAGCGGCTGTGCAGCCCCAGTTGAGGCTCTGGGAGAAGAAGTTCAGGTTGGCAGGAGCCCTACACACTGCTGACCGGTTCCCAGGTGTGGCTGCTGGTCTGGGGACCACACCTGGAGAAACTCTGTGCAAGAGCAATTCATTCCAAAAGAAACACAATAGCAGTTACAGATACAATTTAAGAGTCTCCGGTAACCACCTCTTTAAAAAGCAAAAAGAAACAGGTGAAAACAATTTCAATATACTTCGCTTAACCCAATGCAATCAAACTATTATTTCCACATGCAATCAATATACAGATATTATTGATGTACTTTACATTATTTTTTGTTGCTAACTCTCGGAGATCCGGTGTGTATTTCACACTTGGAGCCTATCTCAATACGGGCCAGCACGCTCAACGGTCCCGAGCTACAGGCCCTGAGTTGCAAAGCGCAGGAAGGTGCGGGAGGGAGGGAGCGGCAAAAGAACTACGACTCCCAGCAAGCTCTGGGCGCACGCTGTGACGCACTTCCGGCGCGGCGACCGCCGGAGAACCACATCTCCCGGCAAGCCCCGGGCGCGTCCTGTGACGCACTTCCCGGCAGCTTGGCAGCGAAGCGAGGCGGCTGCTCAGGCCGCTGCGAGTGACAGGCGGCCGGCCGACGGACCCGGGGCGGGGCGGCGGCGGCCCGCGAGCGAGCGCGCGGGCGGCCTGGCCCCGCCCCCGCCCCGCCCGCCCTGCCCGGTGACCTTCAGGGCCCGGGCGGCGGGCGTAGGCCCGGGCGGGCGGCGGCGGCGGTGCGATGTTCGTGCAAGAGGAGAAGATTTTCGCGGGCAAGGTGCTGCGGCTGCACGTCTGCGCGTCCGACGGCGCCGAGTGGCTGGAGGAGGCGACCGAGGACACGTCGGTGGAGCAGCTCAAGGAACGCTGCCTGAAGCACGTAAGCAGGGCCGACCGCGGCGCCAGGCCTCTACGCCTCCCTCCCTCCCTCCGCCCGCCCGCCCTCCGCCGCGCGGGGACTGCGCCTCCCGCCCCTTTGCTCAGCCACCCTCTCTTGCGGACCCCTCGGCGTTCTTCCCCGAGCGGCCCCGGGCTGAGCGCTTTACACTCAACCCGCTCGTTTAACTTGTACAAGCGGAGAGGTCGGGGCAGAGCGGGAAACTGAGGCCCGGAGAGGCGACGTCGCCGCGGGGAGCAGGGCCTCCTGGTTTTCGAGCATTTGCGCTGACTTGCTATCGGGGTGAGGGTGTTGGTTTGTTTGCAGCTCCCCCAAGAGCTGGGAATCAGTGCCCGAGGATGAAGGGACCCACAGTGGGGAAGTCCCTTGCCCGAGCCGACGGAGCCTGCTCCTTGCGGCTGTTTCTTGCTGGCTGGCATGAGAGCCGCGACCTGGCTCTGGCCACTTGGGCCTCTTCGAGGGAATCGCTTAAAATAGTGCCTCTGCTTTCCCGTGGTGGCCTTTAAATTAAGTGGGTAGGTCCAAGGAGGAGGGTCTCCTCGCCCAGAGAGCACTTTTTAAAGCTTTTTCACGTGAAATAGTCTTGTAGTTATTTAGTTCCTCAGGTTGCTCAATTGTGGACCTAGTTCTTGGTAGCTTTACTTCTGTCACCTTCTGCACTCAGAAAGGCAGGCTGACATCTGTCTGTCCCTCTGGCTGCCTAAAGAAACTCTGTACTTAGCATGACGTCTTGTTTCCTTGTCAGAATTTAGGTTACAGGAGGCCTCTGCTTTTAGTGTGGATTCCTTGTGATAAGGTCCATATCTATACTTGTGACGAGGTTTTTTGTTAAACTACAGCTAAGGATAAACGTGCAGTCACGGTCACTACCCACAGAGACACTTGTGAGTCACCTCCGCGACTGAGGTTCTGTGAAGGTGGCCTGTAGCTGTACGAGGCAGCCCCCAAACACGCTGGGTAGGAAAAGCAGCGCTGTCTTGGCCCCAGGGATACACATCCAGGAGGAGGGGGCTCCCTGCTCACACCCTAGAGGCAGGGATGTCTGGCCGCTGTCTCATTTTCCTTCTGACCCCGTTGGTGGGGCTTCGCCCTTTAGCTAACCACCAGGGCAACACTAGGCTGGAAGGCTCGGGGTTCCATGGGTGTCTGGACTGTGAGAGCCAGGCAGCGAGATGCTGTGTCCTCCGCCACCCAGGAAGGAAGCTCCCTGGGGGCCAGGCTCCGAGTGGGCTCAAGACAAACGTGTGGGTTAATGGCAGAAACCAGAAGACTGGGTTAAGCCAGTCTGTCTTTGCTGACACAGCCTGTCACCTGCTGAGGCAGGCAGGGAGAAGTCAGATGGTAAAGCGGGTGGCATTTAGTTTAACTCATTAATGGTACAGATTTACAGAACGATTACCGTGTTTCCCCGACAATAAGACCTAACCGGAAAATACGCGCTCGCGTGATTTTCCAGGAGGACGTCCCCTGACCATAAGCCCTGATGCATCTTTTGGAACATGACATAAAACCCAGTTTTATTTTCGGGGAAACACGGTAGAATATTCTTTCATGAAGAGGAACAGGAAATGAGACCTATTTGATGCACAGATGCTTGCTAATGAATTTCAGGAGTGCTTGGGGTTAATCGGGCAGCCAGTTTCAACAGGATGCCGATTATTTGATTCCTGATGTTTCTTTTTTCCAGTCAGTATTGAGATGTATTGCTTGGGATCTGGGGACACTATCCTACTTTAAAACGAGATTCCATTCCCCTCTGCAGTCTCTCCAGGCGTGGAGGGTCCAGCCCAGCGGGTTTCACGCCCAGAGAGCCGACAGAAGCAGGGGCCTGAGAGCTGAGCCTCGGAAAGTGTGCCCACGGCCGTGCCCATGCGCTCCGGAGGCACAGCCGCTGCCGCTTAGCCAGTCAGGCATTAGGTAGAAAGGGAATTCTCAAGTTGTGTGCTTGAATGTCACCCTGGAAACCGGTCCCGGAATGTCACGCTGGCCAAGCCGCCGGCTCACGCTCCTCCCCCCAGGTGTCCCCGGGGCTTGCTGAAATGCTCTCCTTTTCTTCCTTCCTCTCTTCCCCCCACAGTACTCCTAGTGTATTGCTTTATTAAAGGGGCCTTTTATTACCGAAACTCTTAAAGGCGCGGGTTGCCTCTTTGGTTTCACATGAAGGGAGATCAGCCTGGTGGTCGCCAGCCTTCTTCGCCCGGGAGTGGAGGAAGGGCAAAGCGAACCATCCTGTGAGGTTAAGAGGAGGGCAGTGATTTTAAGAAAATGACACCTGTGATGTGGTGGGGTGTTTTCTGTGTCTGGTAAACTGTTACGCCATTGCCAGTACGTGGCACGGTATCTGCTAGTGTGGCTGTGAGCATTTCTTAGGTCACATGAGTGTGTGGCTTCAGATGATAAATTACATCAGGTGTCCGAGAAACTCCAGCTCCATTCTGGGGAGCAAGCAGGTTCAGCAGGCGTCGGAGCCTCCCTGCCCGGGCCCTGGGCCTTGTGGGCGTTGGGCCCCGCACCCTGCCTTGCTCCTGCCTGCTTCTCCTGAAAACAAAGAGACTGAGTGAGAGCCCTGTGTCCTGTGGTGACTCATGGGCACGTTGTTGTCCTCCTGGCAGCTGGTGACAAGCCGAGCTGGAGTAGTACTTTCAGGAACCAGTGTGAGGATTGTTTTGGAAAATCGTGCTTCCTAGACTGTGTTCTGAACTTGTCAAATCAACTAGCCTGCACATTTTGGAATTAGAAGAAGCGTACCCAGTATTTCTGGGAGCAGAGCCATTGTCAAATTCAAGGGAAGAGGTGGGTGTTTCTCTGCTCTGTCATCAATGGTGAAAGTGTATCTTACTACTGGCTGGAGCCCCCCCCCCGCCCCCGCCCCACCTGCCAGTTTTGTGGGCATGTGGGACGGCCCCTGAAGTGTCCACCATCCTTTTTTCCTGTTTCCTGTTAGATTACTGAAAATTCTATTAGGTTGGTGCAAAAGTAATTGCGGTTTTTGTAATTATTTCTAACCTTTTAAACTGCAATTACTTTTGCACCAACCTAATAGTTATTCTTAAAATGCCAGGGCTGAGAGGTGGGGTACGTGCTGAGGTTTTCCTTTTCTGGTAAGCAGTTGTGCGTGCTGCTGTCCAAGCCTCCGTGGTGACCAAGGGAGGTGGTGAAGCTGCCCATAGGGTCTGCCGTGTTTAACATGAGGACCCTGGGGCTGGGGGCCATCCCGAGTGTGGCCGCAGCCGCCCTCCAGCCTGGACACTGCTCCCACCCACGGCTGTGTGGGTAGCAGGTGCTCAGAGCGCCCAGGGAGTGTGTCCCCGGCTGCTGCTTTCCTGGCCTTAGGTTTTTCCAGCGTCTGACCTCAGGAAGGCCCGGGGCCAGGGGAGTGTTCAGAGCCGAAGGGCGTCAGTCAGCCCTGGCTGCAGAAGTGTCTGTGGGTCTTGTCTGAGTGGCCCCGGTGTGCCCACCTGCTCCACTGATGCTGGCCCACGGGAGGGGCTGCAGTCCATCAGGTGGGTGCAGTTGTCCAGGCTGATGGGTGCTGCAGCAGGCAGGTGCAGTGTGCCACTCTGGTGGCACAGGTGAGCGGCTCGGAGCGTGAACGCATCGGCAGGGACCTGGGGGCGGGTGCATTCGGGGCGCAAGGAGGGCGCGCTGACTTGTGTGCACTGGAGGGTGACTGCTGGTTTGGTCCTGCCCCTCACTGCCGCCCCTCGTGCCGTCCGCGCACGGGGGAGGACTTCGGTGCGTCCTGTCCCCCCGCTGTGTTCCGCCCGACAGTCCCCTTGGACCGCCCTGGGAGGGCCCCCAACAGCATCTGCCCCTTGCTTTGGGGTGTCTGTGGCCGTCGCCCAGGGAGCCAGGAGCTGAGGTGACTCCAGGAGTGTCTTCTCAGGGTTTTGTGGGCATTTAAGTGGTCAGGCCCCCAGGTGCTGCTCTCTCTGGAGTGGCCTTCTCTCTTTGCTGCCTCTCCGCTCCCTTTCGGTGGAACTACTAAGGAACACAAGCACACAAATCACACATAGAACTTTGCAGTTTCAGGACACAACGGACCTGCTCTTTGCATTTTAAAATACTTCTCCAGATCTTTCCAGACTCAGGAAGCCACTCAGGTTGCCACTAATCACCGCAAGGGTATTTCGTGGCAGCCTGTGACCCTATTTCAGGAGTCCTTGGTGGGCTGGCCAGCAGATCTGTGGCCTGGGGGATCGGCATTTCATTTGGCTTCTACGTTGACAGAGGTTCTTTGCTTTATTTATGCTTTATTTCTTAGCTGGTAAGAAAAACCAGTAAATTCCTGGTGTGGCTTGGGGTGCCGGGTGCTACGTGTGAGTATTACACTTTATTATTTTTTATCTTCAAACATTTGATTCTTTTTCCCAGTGTGCTCATGGCAGCTTAGAAGACCCCAAAAGTGTAGCCCATCACAAATTAATACACGCAGCCTCCGAGAGGGTGCTGAGTGATACCAAAACCATCTTGGAAGAGAACATCCAGGACCAAGGTAAGAGCACCCCCGTGGCCGGCTGCAGTGGGAGCAGTGGGAGGGGGCCGGAGAAAGGCCCCCATAGTGTTGAGTCAGTGTTCGCTTTGGATCCCAGCAAGAAAACCGGTCCACTAAAATGGCTTTATTCTCCCTTACGAAAAGCACAGTGTGCGTGACATAATGTAGGTGAAAGCCGGCTGCAGCTGAGCTGCAGCGTGACTCTGAGAACCCACATGTGAGCTTTAGTTTTAATTCTGTGTCGAAGCAAAACCAGGTCTCCAGAGCTGCTGCGAATCTCACCCCGGCCCAGAAGGGCAGGGGTGGCGGCTGTGTCAGGATGTCGGAAGGTGTTCTTACTACACGTCTCCATCCACCGCTCGTGGCTTTGTGTTTGGAGGCCTTCGGGGAGAAAACCCTGGTTTTCTGTGTGCCATTCAAAAGATGATTTTGATTCTGGATTCCCTTAAATCAGATTTGAAAATACTGGGAGTGTGGTTTACAGACCTCTGTCGAGTGTGATGGTCAAGCTTAGCACAGGGGTGGGGGGCAGGGGCCATCGTGCTCTGTGGCTGACCTCACCTCACCTCACCGACTTCCAGACAGAGCCCATTGCAGTGAGAACAGTCTGCAGCATTTCCACCAGTTGTCTGCATGGTTGTCACAGCCGGGCTGTGTGTGCCTCCTGCGCTACCGGTCCCCGGGGGTGGCCCACAGCCGGGTCCTTGCCAAGCCCGAGCCTGTATGTGAGCCTGGGGTGTGCAGACATGAAAACTGAGGAAAGGGTGGGCTTGTGTAGACACTCGGTTTTCTGTGCTTGGGTCATCTCGCTTGGTGGACACGTGTTTTTCCTAGATGTCTTGTTGCTGATCAAAAAGCGTGCTCCATCTCCGCTGCCTAAGATGGCTGACGTCTCAGCAGAAGAAAAGGTAAGTCTCAACCTCTGGGATTGGGGGTCCTTGTTAGTACAAGCCCCCCGCTGAAGACCGTTAGGAAGAGCATGTGCTCAGTGTTCACAGAGCCAGCCCAGTCCCATAGTGACAGGATGTAGGGTCGTAGGGGGTTTTCTGTCATGGCTGAGCTGGGCGACTGACGCCTGTTCTGGCTGCTGGTCATGTGACCAGCACAGGGAAACCTGGCTCTGCTTTCAGGCCGGGAGAGGAGACGGGAGGGGAGGGCAGGGGAGGGCAGGGCGGGGAGGGGAGAGGCACGCTGGCTGAGGTGTCGAGTGAGTGCTGCCCTCACACGTGCCTGTGCGCGTCCCTTCACTCCTCAAGCCCCCGAAACAGCCCTGACAGAAAGCTCAGAAAGTTGCTGAAGAACCCCACCCCGCAAAACAAACAAGGAACACGGGTGCAGAGGGGGCAGCGAAGGGCGCACTCGCCCCCACCCGGGAGTGAGTCCTGGGGAAGCCAGGCCGCCTGTCTTGTCTGCGTCTTGCACGGCAGCTAGATGTCCTTGGAGGTCGCGTTCCCCCGCGTGTCCTCTCTCAGGCAGGTGCCTTAGGACCGAGCAGGGGCTGCCCGGCAGCTCGTCCTCCGGAAGCAGAGCCCCCCGCCCACTGGAAGCTGCATTCTGTCCACTGGCCCTTTTCTGCTCTTCCATCCGGTCTCAGGCCTGCGCCCACATGCAACGTGTGCTGTTCTACAGGGGCAGCCATGTTCAGGTTACGATTTCCCCTTACTTATCTCCAGGGGACAGCTTCTTACTCGTGCTCTGAACTGCTGGGAGGGCGTTCATCCTGGAGGACGCAGGCCGGGCCACGGGGCTGATAGTGGAAGGAGCTGTTTTAGGGTGTCCGCTGGGAAAGGTGGTGAGGGAGGGGTGCCTTTGGGCTTCGGTGCCCTCCTTATCTGCGGCCACACCTGGCCCCAGCCCAACTGCTCGCCCCATCTCCAGAAGACAGACCCGGGCCTGCCTCCGCCTGTCCCTGAGTCAGGCACGCTTCTGAGAGCCGGGTCGGTCACTGTTCTCAAGTTCCAGTTTTAATACAGATGGCAGGGTCCCCACCGCCGCCATGTAACCTGCAGGGTACTGTGGACCTTACTCGGCAGCCCCCCTTTTCTCTGCACACACTTGCAGAATGAACATTGTAAGATGTTAATGCCTATTTTTGTGAGTTACTATTCATTTTTAAGTGAAAGTAACACAGACATTTAAAAAGTCAAGTAATACTGTAAATCTTTGAATGCAAATGAGTGGTCTCCCGCCCTCCTGAGTCAGGCTCCCCGAGGGCAACCCTGTGTACCTACCTCTGCACTGTTGCTTCACTAATTCTCTCCTTGGTTTCGGATCAGCACGCGTGTTGTTTCTTGGCCGTCAGGGTTAAACGCCCTTGGCTGCCTCTTGACCATCTCGGTGTAGTCCCTCCCCCAGCCTTCCTTCCGTCTCTCCTCCCACGAGAGATGGATCAGTCACACTGCTGGCTGGGGAGGATTTCGCTTCCATTAGTGTTATTATATCAATGTTCGCTCTGAGCGAAGTGCGCTCAGATTATCCTTCTTCACAGCTTTCCTTTGCCCCGAGTCAGTGGTTGCCTCGTTGTTTTGTTTTCCATGGGCTAATCACTGATTGTTTCAGATTCTTCACCAGAATTGGTAAGCCCCTCTGAAAACGGGTCACAGGTGCGAGGCCACCTGCCAGTCCCCACTTCCCAGGAGACCCCCTCCAGCTCCTTGGCTGCGTCCGTCGGCACCAGTTGCATCCAGGCCTGCAATGTGGCCCGGGCTTTCCCGCCGCACCCCCGTGTCAGAGCCTGGAAATCCTCTAGGTCTGTGTATGTTTCCTGGTGCCACCAAGCACACTGCCACAGGCCTGCCAGCTTATAGCAGCACCCAGAGCCCAGCCTATAGCTCCGCAGTCTGGGTGGCTCAGCTGGGCCCCTCTCAGAGTCTCAGAAGTGAGATCAGATGTCGGTGGGTTGGCGTCCCTGCCTGGACGCTCTGTGGCTGGATCTGCTAAGGCAGAGCGCGGTTCTGCAGTGGAAGGGCTGAGGCCCCGTGTTCCTCCGGCCGTCAGCGGCGGGGCTGCTCTCAGCTCCTGGGGCTGCTGCCTCGGGGCCCCTGTGTCTCCAGAGCCAGACTGGCTCGTGCTGAATCCCTCTGGCCAGAAAGAACCTCGGCCCTTGTAAGGGCGAGGCTGATGAGGCCAGGCCCACCAGGGGTCACGTCCTTTTGCGCTGTGCCACGTGACACGACCTAACCCCAGAGTGAACCCATCCTGTTCGCAGGCCCCGTCATCGTGCAGGCGTGACCGCTGGGCCAGGAGCTGGGGGCCATCCGGAAGCCTGCCCACTGCAGACGCGAGCGTCTTGCTCCTGCCTGGTCTCCTTGGTGTGGGGGAGCCTGGCTTCCTCTAGCGTCCAGCAAGGGAAGGCTGCCTTGAGGCCCTGCGTTGCAGCATTCAGGGCTGTTGTGTGCACACCTGCCGTGGGCCACATGTGACAGATGCGTTGGTTCCATGTGCAGGTGGGGGCCGTGGGCTCTGACCCTTGTTCCCCGCCCCCACCCCATCGGGCCCCGTCCAGGTTCCCCTGATGCTCTGAAATGTCACGGTCTGCTTTGACGCAGGTCTTTCCCCTTGGCCTGCCTGGCACATTGACGCTGGAGGTTCACGGCGTCGAGTTCCAGACGTTTTTCTGGATGTTTTCCCGCTTTTCCCTGTCTCTCTGGAACGCCTGTTAGTTGGACGTTGGACCTGCTTCTGAGAGATTTCCTGGACTTCATCTTCTCACTCTTCTCTAGCCTTTCTTATCTGGCAGTAACATTTTTATGTTTCCAATTGGACACTTATTCTCAGATTATCTTTATGGCGTCCTGTTGTGTCCCGTCTCAGTGCAGCGGTGTTTCCTGGTTGGTAAACGCTCTTCCCTGCGTTCTCTTTCATGCTTCTTTCTTTTACCCGTTTTTATGTTGGCACCTGTCTTCCTGTTGGAGGCCTTCCCCACACCCCTGACTCTCCTTGGCTGTTGTCCATCCCCCTGAGGAGGACGGGAGGCTCCCGGGCCGCTCTCTGCCTCGGGTTGTGCCTGCTGTGGCTGCACTGAGGCGGAGACCCAGCCCCTGTGCCCCTCCTGACAAACAGCTGCATCCCTCCTGCCCAGCGTCCTTGACGCCGGGTAGCACGGTGGCTGGGTCTCAATCCGGGGGTTAGGATGGCATCTCTCCCTCTGCCTAGCCTGGGCTCCCCAGCTCCTCAAGTTCGCTCTTTCCGTGGTAATCGCCGGCTAAGCAGGTGGTACAGGAGCACGGCTGTCCTCCCTCGGCCCCGGGCCGGACCCCGGGCCAGGCTGCTCCGCACGCTCTTGGGCTCCCTATTGTAGCCATGCCGCCTCCACCCACTGGCATCCCGGGCACTGGCCGCCATCTCTTCTGGCTTATTTCCTCTCCCATCCTGTTTCTTCTCATGAGTTCCTGCCATCTTTCTTCCTTTACTGTCGCTTGAGGTGGGGGTGTTCCCAGTGGCCAGGCCTCGCTGCAGGTGTCTGTGCTTCCTGTGAGGGCCTCGCCCAGCCCAGCCCCAGAGCATGTGATGGCCGTTCTGTGGCGCCAGACACACCGTCCGTCCTCTCCCGTCCTGCACTGCCGCAGCCTAGTTATGGAGGCAGGCCTTGCGTCCTGAGCATCATGTCGCCTGCTCCCAAGGGCGTGCTCAGAAGCCTCCAGAACCCTCCCAGCGCGTCTTTCCGGGTTAGAGCTGTTCAGCTGACGTAATCTTTCCTGTATTGTTCTTATATTCATTTCTGACTCTAATTACTTTGATGTGAAGAAAAAACAAGAGCAGAAGGCCCCAGACAGAGACGCGATAGTCCGAGCTACCGCCAGCCTGCCCTCCTGCAACATGGACCGGGCCGTGGTCCAGACCAGCATGAGAGACGTGAGTGCTGCCAGGGGCCTGGGGGGGGTCGCCACGCATGGGGGCCGCAGCAGCTCTCATGAGTGCTGGGGAAGCTGGCTGAGGTGCTCCAGGAACTGTGTACCTGTTGCTACTTTCCTGTAAACCTAAAGTTATTTTGAAGTAAGAGGTTTAAAAAGACATCTGAGGCGGGATTGAAAGCATAGCTGCTTTGGGGAAAAACGTCAGTTTTGTCCTGAGTTTGACCCAAACTTCTAGATAGAAACTTGATAGGCCTGAGTTCGCTGGGATCGGAAAGTTCTAAGCTCACTGCAGCGCGTGCGCAGTGCTCCGCGGCAGGCCTGGGCGCCCATGCACGCGGGAGCGGGAGCGATGGTGCCTCCCCTGCACCCATGCCCATCTGGGCTACGTGCCACCCCAGCCCTGGTTCGTTTTAGCAGCAGACTTCTTTGGGGGGCTCTTTCAGAGAGTTCAATGAGGACCAGGGCTTCGGCGCTCTGGCACTGTGTCTCCCCGCAGCCTGTGTGCGTTTGCCCCGGTGCGGTGTCCTCACACGGTGGCTGAGGCTTATTGTGAGTGAGAGGCGCAGCGGGTCCCCAGGCCCGCCCGCGGTACCAGGGGCCAGTCGACAGGGCGTCTGATTTCTGGTCGAGAAGGTGGATTCGCTGCAGCGGACACTGTTGGTGCCGGCCATTCCTTCAGCCAGGTGACAGTGCAGCCTCTGGGACCAGCCTGTTGTCCTCAGCGAAGCCAAAGGAGGGCTCTTAGCTTCCTCAGCGACTGGGGGGGCCAGATGCTTGCCGTGTTGGCTGAAGGGCCGAGCGATGTCACGGGTGTCCGCTGTGTCAGCAGCTGTCTGTGCCAACAGAGCCTTCCCTCCTGCCTGCTGCTCCTCCCTCCAGAGTGTGTCGTGTCATCCACTCTGTCCCTTTGTCTCAGTGAAAAGCAACAATTCTGACTCGCGCCTTGGGAGTTTAGGACAGGCATGTAGCTGCGGGTCCAAGTGAACTTGCTGGGCCCTTGGTGAAACCAGACCCCTGCCCCTTGCCCTGCAGTTCCAGACGGAGCTCCGGAAAATCCTGCTGTCTCTCATCGAGGTGGCACAGAAGCTGCTGGCGCTGAGCCCCGGTGCCGTCGAGTTATTCACGAGGGCGAACGGTACGAGCACACCCAGGGGGCGGCGTGACCCCACCTCCTGGGTCAGTGCCTGTGGCTCCTGCCCTTTGCTCCACGGCCCTCGGCACTGCAACTGGAAACATCCAGCCGACTTTGTACTCAGATGCCCAGGGAACTGCTTGTGCCTCATCCCTGTTCGTACCGTGAGAGCTGGGAGTCACATCTCAGGGTGTCTGAGGCCCAGTCGCCACAGATGTTTGGTGCTCAGCCGAGGTGCTCGAGCTCCAGGGGGGCCCCGGGAAGCACCCCTCGCGGGCCGGGCCCTGCTTGCCTGCGGCCCTCACCGGCTGCCGTCTCTCCGCAGCGATGCTGGACGAGGACGAGGATGAGCGCGTGGACGAGGCGGCTCTGCGGCAGCTGACGGAGATGGGCTTCCCGGAGAGCAGGGCCGTGAAGGCCCTCCGGCTGAACCAGTAGGTTGGAGCCAACCCCTCGCCGCAGGCCTGGGGGCTCGGTCTGCTGGAGCTCGCTCGCGGGCGACAGCCTCCCTCCCTGTCTGACTGGCTTGTGTCTAGCATGCGTGAGTTGTTCCAAGTCAGTATATGGGGCGGAGCGTCCAGGACACTGAGATCAACTCCCTCGCTGGCAACAGGACATAGTGGTGGCTGTGTAAACGCCCCCGTCGTTTCTTGACAATGCAGATCGAAGCCCATTCCTAGGAGGGGCGCTGACGACCCAGAGGTGGCCCAGTGTTGTCTGTAATGCTCTTCCTTAGTTTCCTGGTCTCTGCGTCTCTGGTCAGACCTAAGAAATAATCCGTGAACCAAAGGGTGGGCAGTGGGCTACGCTCCTTTTGGCTCCGGTCCTGAAGTCCCGTGTACCTTGCATGTTTTGTTCCCTTTGCTTCCAAAGGCGGGGTGTCTGTGGTCTGGCCATGGCCTTGGGGCAGTTTAGGGCGAGGGCCAGAGTGCCAGGCATTAGACTATTAAGAGTCCATTACAAGGGTGGGCAGCTCTGCTAGAGAAGCCTTTGAAATGGGAGTGGCTTTTCTGAGGACATGGAGGACATAAAGGGCTCTTGGTGAGGGGCCCGGGAGCGCTGGAAAGCGTCTGTCCTTATCTTTCAGCATGTCGGTACCTCAAGCCATGGAGTGGTTGATTGAGCACGCGGAGGACCCCACCATAGACACACCCCTGCCAGGCCCAGCCTCACCCGGAGTGGCGGGGGCCGAGGCCTCAGCCGAAGCTGCTGCCGGGCCAAGTGAGGGAGACGAGGAGGCCAGAGACGAGCTGACAGAAATCTTCAAGAAGATCCGGCGGAAAAGGGAGTTTCGGCCCGACGCTCGGGTACGTGTCAAAGGACCTGGTTCCAGCCAGGCAGAGGTGCTGTCCCCACGTAAGGCTGCACCGCCACAGCCATGGCTGTGACCGTGAACTGAGCCGGCCCCAGCCCTGGTCCCGGAGGATGAAAGCTGGGTGCGGCCTGGGGGCCGACTGAAGTTCCCAAGTCCACTTTTAAGTCCTCGCTGAATCCAGGTGGCTGTATTTTCCTCTGAATAATTAGTCAGCATCCGTCATCTGCTGAAAGACTCGCACTACGTTCCTGTCCGTGTTCCATGTGTCCGTGAGCTGTGGGGCTGCTGGGGGCGCTGTGTGGGATTGCCTGCTGACGAGGAGGAGGGTGGAGCCGTGGGTCTGTGGGGTCGGGGGAACCAAGGCCCGGGACTCCTGGCTGTGCTCGGCCAGCTGACATGCTCACGTCTATGGCCACCTCTTCATGTCACTGTCCCCTCCTTTCTGACATTTTTGCATCTCCCTCCTTTATTCCCTGGTCTGTTCCTTTGTTAGGTGTTAATGTCTTCTTGGATGCTTTTGCCACTGGAAGCGTGCTCTGTTCCTTTCACGTCATGGATGTGTCAGCTCTGGCCCCATGTGTTTTGACTGCTGGGGTGCAGCTGTCCATGTGGGGTCTGTCACGGCTCGCCTGTGACTGGGACCATGCTTCTGCGGGTTGAGTGGGACCTCATTCAGGGACCCACTTCCATGCCGATCACCAGGCAGGGTTGTGGGCCAGGACATCTGACCCCGCTCTGGGTGGCCTCCCCTGCAGCAGCGGCATGTGCCGTGTCCAGCTCCTCTCCTCTTGGGACACAGACCTTTTCAGGGTCCTGCTTTAAGCTCCACCTCCCTAGCTGTGTGAAACCACAGCCCTGGGCCCTGCTAATGCCCCTCCCCGCCCCCACACACCCTCTTCTCCTGCTAGTTTGCTTTTCCTGTTTTGTTTTTCTCACTTGGAGATATTTCTTTCTTGTGAGTTCAGCTATGTGTTTAGAAGTGTTTCTGCCTTATTTTAGTTCATGGTGTCTGGATCTAGAAGGAAGTGAGGGGCCCAGGTCCGTGTGTAGCACTGAGACCTGTTTGGCCTGGGTGGCCGCTCTCTGGGGGCCCTTTGTGCTCAGCCGTCAGGCCCCGTGTCTCCTCTGTGGTCCTGTGAGGCCTGTGTCGGGTCATTTCATAGGCTTGGTTCCGTCTTAACCCTTTTATGCAGGGGTTGTTCTCAACGGTCTTACTGGAACATGTTCCTTTTCCCAAATCCCCATGTGCTGCCACTCCTTCCCTCTCCTCTCTGGTAGAAACACCCCACAGGTGTTTTCCTCCCTAACAATCGTCATAAACAGGTGTCGAGGCTGCAGGGGCCCTTCTCCTACCCAGTCGGGAGAGTCGTCTTAAGGACCGAAATGCCAGCTTAATTCCTGGTGAGAGGGCAGGGCTTTGGCTCACGACCGAAACGGGCTTTTTGCTGCTCTTCCCAGCTGTCACCTCTTGGAAGTATTGTCCAGTGCTGCCCGTGAGAAGGCCTTTCCTCATCGGCTGGGAAGAAGGGTGGGGGCGTGTCGCCAGGGGTCACCTCTCAGAAGTATTGGGGCATCATTTCCTGGGCCGAGAGATAGAAATGCGGAGAGAGGATCCTTTTTATTGAGACTAACGGAAGAAGCCATCCTATCCTTGTAGCTAGCAGTGGATCCCAGGTGATTTTCTGTGGCTTTGATACGCAAACATGGTGTGGTGGGCTCTTCTCCCAGCACTCAGTGATGGAGCCCCAGTGTCAGGACGTGGAATCCATTTTAAGTAGAGAATACTGGCTTCTGAGCTCACTGGCCCCACGGGCTTCGTTTGCTCTTTCCTGAGTATGTCCCCAGCTGACTTCTTTCCGTTAGCTTCTCTTTGTACCTCTGACAGTCCAGTGCAGGTGCGTCCTACAGAAGGTGGCGTTTGTTGTGCCTGGGGGGCCATGCTGGCCACGGCACTGGCCCCAGGGGCCAGCGGAATTAGAGCAGGTAACCATGGTGGGAAGTCAAAAAGAAGGAAAACATTAGGGACTTCAAAAGAGCATGATTTGACCTTCAAAGAATTAAGAAGTCCTTGAATATTTGATGAAACCTTTCCTTTTTTTTTAAACAAAACTGAGCCTTTTAAGGACTGTACGATAACGGTCAAGAACAAAGCTGAGGACATACTGTCTTGTTACATGATTTTTGTCCTGCAAACGTACATACCCCCCCTCAAAAAACAATAAAAAAGAAAAATTGATCATTAGGCTATTGGTTCCTCCAAGAATTAGCATATGTTTATGCTAAAAGCTTAAATTTGGTTAAATGTCAGACATTTAAAATTAATTTCAGTTTCATGATTTTAAAGGTAAAGTCTGAAGAAAACCCCTTCTTTACAAATTACTATGCTCCTTTGTCTCCACTTGGATTGGACTTGCGTCTGTGACCTTTCTGTAATGCCAGTCCTCCTGGTGATAAGGTCCTCTGTGATGAGCTCACGTGTGGTTGTGAAGCCGGTTCTAGCCCCCAACACGGGGACAAACCTCAGGGACCTGAAGTGAGTCTGGCCCGCCTTTGGCCCTTTGGTCAGCCAGTGTCCCCATCGATGTGCGGCCCCCGGCTGGCCAGGTCCTGCCAAGTGCTGTGCGCCCCTGCACCCGTCTCTAGGCCCTTTGTGGTTCACAAAGCCAGGAAGTGTTCCAGTGGAGCTGTCAGGAGACCGTTTTGAAATAGATGATCCCGTGGCACTGTTTTCAAATCCCTCTGCTGAGACACTGTCCGTGAGCTGCGGCCTGACTGCACAGGTCCGTGCCGTGTCCCCAGAACGCGGCACCGAGTGACCCTGCCTCTCCCGCAGGCCGTCATTTCCCTGATGGAGATGGGGTTTGACGAGAAGGAAGTGCTCGACGCCCTCCGAGTGAACAACAACCAGCAGAATGCGGCCGTGAGTACCAGGCCCACCAGCCCGTCCCCCCTGCCAGCAGGTTCCTCACGTCACCAATGTGATGACGGCTGCGTGGGGGGTGACTCTCCCCGGCAGGTGCAGGCCGCGCCGTTGCTTTTGAAGTGAAACAATAGGGGAGATGTTTTAAGTACTGAGAAAATTCTGGGCTCGGCCTTTCTAAAAGAGTTCATATTCAATGAGCGTATAATTTGTTTATTCGTTAGACGGTTTCTAACAAATTGAGATTGAGTCCCATTCTGTGAATACACACCGGCTGCTGACGAGAGCTGCCAGGAGGGGCCGAGGGTGGGCTGATGGCTGTCCACTTGCAGGCGATAGAGCCAGTGGTCACATGAAACAGACGCATGCGGCTGTGCTCTACACGTCTCGGGACTCACTGGTGAGCCGTCACAGGGACTCAGCCATACCCAGGCCTCTTCCCCGGAACAAAACCCGGGTTAATGCATCTCTTAATTCCTCTCCCAGTACTCTGGGCGGGTCGTGCGGTACCTTGTTCAGTGATTGGAGAAGTTGCAGCTGTTAAATTGAACCTCAGTGCCGGGAAATGCCCAGAAAACCAGGTTGGCACTTTCTTCTCTCGTTTGGCCTGTTTTGACGTGGCCGCACTGGAGGCCAGCCTGGTTTGCTTTTGTGTTGAGGTCCTTTCCAGTTAGAGCGGCCCTGGGCTGGCCAGGTGCTCTCTGTGCAGTGTTGGACGGTGATGGTGGGTCCAGAAGGAGCTGACGGCCGCCTGCCCTCTTGCCTCTGCAGTGCGAGTGGCTGCTGGGAGACCGGAAGCCCTCACCTGAGGAGCTGGACCAGGGCATCGACCCCGACAGCCCTCTCTTTCAAGCCATCCTGGATAACCCAGTTGTGCAGCTGGGCCTGACCAACCCTAAGACACTGCTAGGTACGTGTGCCTCCTTCCCGCCCTCAACATGCAGGTGTTGCCACACCTGGGAGCTGTCCCTGCTCGCTGCAGCGGCCTCAGCGTGGCTCCTGCCTGAGTCACTGTAGGCAGGAAACCAGGTTCTGCTCGTGGTGTGACAGGCTCCTGTGCGGATGGGTCCATGCGAGCTTTGACAAACCAGATACGGTGAATTATGAGGGCCCAGGAGAGCGGCCGCACCTGGTGAACAGAGGCCTGAGTGGGCCTGGCCTTCAACGTGTCACGACTTCTTCCTTTGTTTTGCCTGTGAAATATACGCACAAAAGCAGATACAACTTTTGAAACTTTAGAGAGTAATAATGAAACTGATAAGCATGTAGTTATCATTCAGCTTAAAAAAACAGTCTGTAAAGAAGCCCAGAGCGTCCCAAGCCCTGTGGAGCCTGGGCACCCTCCCCGCACCCCTCCTGCAGCGTGACGTCATCTGGGTGTTTCTCACTCCTTTCTGTCCTTGGGAGGGCTGCGCGTGCAGACGTACCCTCACCCTGCCTCTGTGTGGGCAGAGCCACGTCCTCGGCAGGTTCCGTGACCGAGGTGCTGTGCAGTGCTCACTGAGCTCCTCCGTTCTGCTGGCCAGGGGTACGCACTGGTCGTTCTCATGCCTGTCCCCTGCTGCATGCACGAGGGTCTCTAGGTCCGTCCCTAGGGCCAGTGTGTGCCTGATGAGCCTGTGTCAGGACAGCTGCAGTGCTCAGCCCTGTCGCTCCCCAGGGTCGGCGGCCCTGGCATGTGCTGCCCAGCAGGCACAGGTGTTGGTGTGCTTTGCCACCGCCCCGATCTGAAGGCTCAGCCCTTCCAGAAGGTCGGCACTGCCAGGACCTCAGCTCTGGAGGCGTTTGCCTCACTTCTGGGCCCCTTCTCTTGGCTTGTTTTCCTCATTCAATAAGTTCCTCACCTGTGCTGGACACCGGTCCTGTCTGTTGTTTGTATTGTGAATACTGTTTTCCAGCTTCTGACTTCTTTATTTGCTCACGTGGCTAAACAGAAGCCCTGTGTTTTAATGTAGTTAAATGTATCTGTGCTTATGACGTGACCCTCTGTCCAGGGTCAGAAGACGTCCACCTTTACTTAAGTCTGTAACCTACCTGGCCGTGTGTTGGCGTGAGGTGGGAATTTTCCCTTTGTACCCCAGTTCCAAACCTTGATGACATCCGTGTCTTGCTGTGTGTTTATTCCCAGCTGGGCCGGGCCCCTGCAGCCCTTCCCCAGAAGCATCTCTCCTGCTCCTCCAGGCCTGCCGCCTGGACGGTCCCAGCGCCTCTGCTAAAGCGCTGTCTCTCCATGCTTCACCATGGACACTGCGATGAGCTGCAGGCTTTTTTGTATCTTTTGAAGATATATTTGGTCAGATTAAGGAAGTTGCCTGTTTCCTCCAGTTCAGATGCTGGGAGTTTTGAGACCTGCATGCGTGTCAGTTTTACTGCTTTTTCCCTCTCTATCAAGATGATCATGGCGTCTGCGTTTGTTAACGTCCAGACTTCCTCGCGTTTCCAGATCAAACCACGCAGAGTGAATACCGCCCACTTGGTGGGGCTCCTAGTCAGTGGAGCTGAGCTGAGAGCCGCTGTCGCCACACGGCGGGACTGCACTGGGGGTAGGGCTCGGGGCGCTCACCGTGCTGCCGGTCTGCTTGCGTCCGGCCTGCTTGCGTCCGGCCGGCCCTGGTACCCAGCCCCCTGCAGTCTCTGACTCACCCAGAGAGAATGGCCTGTCCGTGCTGAGGCCCACGGCCCTGCCTCTGCGGTCACACGCTGCCCTCAGCTCATGTTTGGCGTGTGTTTTTTTAAATCACCGTCATTGTTTTAGACGAAGTAAGATACTCATTATAGAACATTTGGGACATGCAGGGAAGGATTAAGGAGCACGTCGAAGTCCCTCTAACGTCCCCATTGGTGGGTTTCCTTCCGTTTCTGTGGGACGGGTGTGGTGACAGCGAGGTCCGGTGTCATGCTGCCTATTTCGTATCCCATCGGGTGTCTTTTCTCGTCTCTACTGTTTTGAAAACAAGAGATTTTAGGGGGTGCAGGTATTTTATTCTGTAGCTATGCCACAAATGAACAAATGCTACTTCCTTATTTCTGGTTACTTAAATTATTTGCATTTTGTTACTTTTGAACTGCGGCTGCAGTAAACTTTGTGCCCCTGCTTTGGGTGCCACTCGTATTTCCTACGATACATAGTTGGGACTCAAAGGCCAAGTCAGACAGTAGGGAGTGTTTCTTGTTGTTGTTGTTTTTTAATTCCTCTTCTTTTTTAATTGGGGACTATTGGGGGACAGTGTGTTTCTCCAGGGCCCATCAGCTCCAAGTAGCTGTCCTTCAATCTAGTTGCAGGGGGCACAGCTCACTGGCCCATGTGGGCATCGAACCAGCAACCCTGTTGTTCAGAACCAGCAACCCTCGCGCTCTAACAAACTGAGCCATCCGACCACCCTGGTGTGGAGCGTTTTAGACTCTGTTGATAACATCCTGGCAGCTTGCTGTCCCATCTTACAGTGACACAGCCGCCACCCGAGTGCCTGCCCCCTGTGCCACACTCTTGTCCACTCCCATTCCACAGACAGCCCTGGTCACCGCATTTCTGTTCCTTTATTCTTAATAAGTTGAGTATGTGTCTGCCGGCCATTTGCATTTCTTCTGTCACGTACTAACTCTGTCTGTCGTCCGTATTTCAGTGTGATATTAATCTTAGCCTTGTTAATAGCTCTTTCCGTGTTAGGACTCTACTTTATTGCATGTTGCAAACTTTTTATTTGCCCTTTCATTTTGTATGGAACTTTTTTTTTTTTTAATTCACAAGACATGCAGAAGAAAATCCTTCCTCAGATAAATATTCTTCTGTGTGGATTTTCATATTTATCTCCTTTTTTCATCTTTTCGTTCAGCTCTTTCCTCCTCCTGGAATTATTTTGCTGTGTGCTGGGAGGAAATGGGACACGAGCTTCCCAGCACTGTTCATGGAACTGCCTGCCCTTCTTACCTCCGTGATCTGCCTGCCATGTGGCCGGACTTTATATTTCATTCTCCTAGATGCCAAGTTGTCTTCCTGATATGTTTAGCTGGTTTTCAGAGGATTTTAATCAGGGGGACCCCCGGTGATTGTCTCAGAGCTGGGAGGGTTGTCAGGTCATAAGCAGAATGGGCCACAGCCCATGGGACCCTGAGTAGCTGTGAACCCCTTCACTGAATGCCTCCCCTGAAGCCTGTGAACGTGGGGCCGCCGCCGTGGCTGGCTGAGAGTTTGCTGAGGGGCCGGGCCTGTGTGAGACCTCGTCCCAGATGGCAGCGCGGCTACCCGCCCTGCAGCCTCTGCTCTCCTTCCTAGCCGTGTTGTGTGGACTGGAGAGCTTTTGGCTGGTAAGGCACCTCTGTTTTCTGGGAGGACAATTTTGTAAAACTGGAAAATCAGTTTTCATTTTAAAGAACTGCTCAGTTACATTTTTCATGTGCTGTTTTTTTGAAGTCGTGTTCTTAAGATTGAACCTTTTGATTTTTCCAATTAGATGTTATCAAATTTGCAACGTTATCTTCATATGTAAGTCTTTTCTGCATCAGATTTTTTTCTGTCAGGGTAGGACTGGAAGTGGAATTACTGAGTCACGGGCTGAGACTGTTTTTTGTTTTTTAAAGTTTTATTGGGGAATATTCTCCAGGGCCCATCAGCTCCAAGTAGTTGTCCTTCAGTCTAGTTGCAGAAGACACAGCTCACTGGCCCATGTGGGAATTGAACCTGCAGCCCTGTTGTTCAGAGCTCACGCTCCAACCAACTGAGCCATCTGGCCACCCGCTGAGACTGTTTTTAAGATTCCTGATAGCTGTTGCCAAATTGCTTTCCAGAATCGGTGTTCCAGGGAACACACAGAGGCATGTCCCCCCTCCACCAGAATGGAGACACTGTCTTCTGATTTCAAGCCTATTGGTTTGATAAGCAGGCCAGACACTGTGGGTAGTGGTTAGCAGGGGTCTCTGCGTGACCTGGGTTTCCTAGGCAGGCCGTCTTCATTAAGAACCTGTGGAAGCTTCCTCCAGCGCGTGTGTGCGACAGGAGGGAGTGGTTACTCAGCTTGGCTTTGTTTTCCCCACAGCATTTGAAGACATGCTTGAAAACCCACTGAACAGCACCCAGTGGATGAATGACCCCGAGACGGGGCCGGTCATGCTGCAGATCTCCAGAATCTTCCAGACCCTGAACCGCACGTAGGCGGTGCCTGGCTGCTGAGCCACCCCAGAGGCCTGGCCAGGAGGGGGCGGGTCCTGGTCGGGAGGGGGCGGACCTCTTAATTTTCAACCAAGTGTGGGGAGAGTGGGGAGACCCCTGGGGGGAGGGGGACTGTCCCCGGACCCTGCCTTCAGAGCCCGGCCCTGGATTGTCAGGGCGCTGGGCTGCTCTCATGCTTCAATCTTACTGCTTAGAAACTTGGGTGCCGGCAGTCCAGCCAGCCTGTGACAGTGTTTACAAACACGTGGTTGTGCACAGGGAGGGGCGCCTCCCTCCAGGGGGTCCCTCTGGGTTCTTGAAACGCTACTTGAATTGACCCATAGGCGCTGCTTGTAGAGTCCACTTGCTGTTAGGAAGAGGCTGTTTTAATCCCGAGTGTTCCCGTGACTAAGTAGAGGAACTCACAGATGACTTTTCTTTAATAAATTACCCTTTTCCTACTTTCTCTGTAGTGTTATTATTGTAGTGCCAGAGAAGTTGTATGTTTGTGTGCTGGATAAAGCTAGGGTGCTCACCACCCCCTGGGGTGCGTGCGGCGCCACATCCACGTGTCAGCGAAACCCGTTTTCGTTGGTGTCAGGGGACTGACAGTCCCTGAAGCCCAGTGCCGTCCCAGGTCTCTGAAGGCAGAGTCTGAGCACCGCAGACTTGCCCCGCCCTGCGCCTCTGGCCGCCCTTTGTAAAGACATCTGGGTTTTAAAATGAGAAAGCGGGTTTCCTTTTTCTTTTTCCTTTTTTTTTTTTTTAACTCCGCTTGTTATTTATAAAGCAGTTGGCTGTTGGGTATGATTTCCTGAAACTTCTCCTGAAGCAGCCCCACCGGCCTGGCCCCCGTGTGCAGGTGAGTGTGCGCCCGCTGCCCGCCACTCCCGCCCATCTCAGCTGAGCCAGGATGTTTGAAGATGTTTTCAAACAGTTTTCATTGTTCTTGAGATTCAGATTTAAAACTTCTGGACAGAAATAATACAAATAATTTTTAAAGTGAATCTCACATCTTCTAAGCCTCACGTTAGACAGTTAGAAATATCCGTGAAGCTGTAGTGTGAAGAGCTCGGGGGATTTGCTCGGCACTCCACTTCGGTTTGACAGCCTGGGCACTGGCCTCACACGAGCCAGAGGGGAGGGTGCAGGTGGCCGTGCGGAGCGCCTGGGGCGGGTCCCAGACTCACCAGTGCACCTTCTTTCTGTCACATGTCAGGCGTGCCCTCACTAACAAGCACGCGGTGCGGTGCACAGGTGGGGCTGCCGGGTCCCTTCTCCTAGGCTGTCCACTGTTGGAGCAGCCCGAGCTGTGGGCTTTGGTTGAAGAAGCCCTGTACCTTTCACACTTGGAGCAAGAGTTCCTGGCCTTGGCGGCCAGCCCTCCTTCAGACACGATCCCCAGAAGCTCCGGCAGCCCCACCTCAAGGCCGGGCCACCCAGACTTTCCAACCTTCGCCTGGACCAGGAACTTGGGAGCTGCCAGTTGGCACGCCAACCCGGACCCGCTCCCTGTCATCTCCATATTGCCACCTGCCATCCTTTTGAAGTGGCAACGCGTGATGAGGGGTTTGGGGCCAGGTGGCTGTCATAATGTCCCCCAGAGTGGCCCTCCCTGCACTCTGTCCCTACAGGAACTGAGGGGCTATTTTAAGTCAAATGACGGCCAGAAAGAAGTGGGGAGCATCTGCTCCAGTCAACAGATACAGTGCCTTAGGCACATCTGCAGAATTTATCCTTTTCCAGAGCATTTTGCCTCTAAACTCAGAAGGTCCCAAAGAAGGGGATGTCGGGAGCAGGTCTGCCCCAGTCATTTGTGTTCCCAGGGGCAATGGGGTGTGATGCTTGAGGGTCATTTGGCCAGAGTCGAGTGTTCCAGAAAGTGCTGGCCCTGACTGCAGGGCTGGGAGACCCCGACATTGGACTGGGGTTATGGGCACTTGATGCACATGCCAAGATCCACTCCGAGGCATCCCCCCCACCCCGTCCTGCCATGAGGGCTGGAATCCAGGGCCGGCGTGGGGGCTCCGTGGCAGGAAGCAGTCCACTCTCTCCATTGCCCAGTTGCCAGCAATGGTGGTGCAGGACGGCTGCAGCGAGAGGACGGGGCTGGCTGGGGGCCAGGCAGTCGCTCCAGGGCGGGAGGAGGCCGCAGTGGTGTCACACGAGCTCTGGGGAACCACACAGAAGTGTGGGCTCACCTGTCTCCAGGAACCTGAGGTGGAACACGGGCGCGAGCAAAGAGGAGAGTGCAGCAGGGGCCAGAGGGGCCGCCTGGTGGTGGACGGACTAAACCAGGAGGTGTCCGGGAGGACACAGGGGCCAGGGCTCCCCCCACAGGAGGAGGAGGCATGGCCCCTCTCCTGAGGAAGGAGCATATGTAATGCCGCCTCTGGCACCACTGAGTCCCAGGTGGGTGACAGCAAGCCCTGTCTTGTGGCTCCAGGCTCTCACATTTGGCAGATGTTCTTGGCTCCTGGAAGCCTGAGTTTAAAGGTGAGGGACAGGCATGAGCCAGCATCAGGGGTGATGGGGGGAAGTGGCATGGATGGGGGACCGGCGTCCTGGAGGCTCGTCCTGGGTCCCACATCGTCTGCGCTGAGACCCCTCACACAGTGTAGGCAGCTGTTGGGCGTTGAGTCGTGTCCTTCAAAACAGATGCTCAAGCCCTAACCCCAGGACCTTGGGAGGTGACTGTGTTTGAGACGGGCCTTTACATAGATAGGTGAGTGAGGTGAAACGAGGTCACTAGGGTGGGCCCTGATCCCCTAGCACCGGGAAGGAGGCAGCCACGTGAACACAGACCCAGAGAAGGTCCTGTGCAGATGGAGGCAGAGATGGGAGCCCCAGGACGGGACCCCACGGGAGCCTGGGGGGGCCTGGAGCAGAGTCCCCCTCAACCTCAGGAGGAACTCCCAACACCCGGTCTCAGGATCTCAGACTCTGGCTCAGGAACTGACAGAACATTGTCATTTAACAAGTACCAGCAGCCCTGGGAACGCACGTCCTCTCTCTCCCTTGCCTCCTTCCCATGGTCCTCGAGGCATAGACAGACCTGGAATGTGTACTGCTGGTGCCACTGCTTGGGGCCGTTTCACAACTGTACCTTCAGGGTGCCTCACTTGTGACACACGTGTCACGCCTTGGAGCCTCTGGTTCCCCTTCCATTACCGGGGTAGGAGGGGTGCCTGGCCTCATGACTTCAGTGGCCCTTCTTCCCATCATGCATTCTGCTGCTGGCAAGAGCGGACTGTCAAAACCTTGTGTTGGAGCCCAGGTCCTAAGGTTTCAGAGAAAGAGGAAAAATGACTCATTCCTGAATCCCCAAGAGGTGTGTAATTTGCACCTTGAAAACCGTACAGAATGATGTTTGCAGCCTTAAAACGCTCCCGGGAGGGAGAAGGGCTCAGCCGCCCGGTTTTGCACTGTATCAGCTGGCACAGGGGTGAGCACCAGTGCAGGCCCCCCACGAAGGATGACGAGATTGCGCAGAAGCCCGCGGCCGGTTTTGCACAGTGTAGTGCCTTCAGTGGTCCCCAGGCCACCAGGTGTCTGTGCATCACAGGTTTGGAAGCATGGGCGGCAGGCACACTGGTGGCTGTTCCCAGATGCTTTGTCCTCGAGGAAGGGGAGGGGAGCAAATCCACATGACTCTTCTTTGCAGGTGGGAGTGTCAAGGAGGCGAAGACATGAGGTCACATGTCCCTTCACTCAGAGCACAGCCGGAGGAAGGTGTGAAGGACAGGCTGGGATCCAGCTTGCGGGCCCAGGGAGGCACTGCCAACCCCCACTCCAGTGCCCTGTGTCTGCCCAAGCCTTTGCCGTCCCCAGCTGCCCTTAAGCCCTGAGTTCTCCAAGGGGACTGATCCTGTCCCCAGGGGTGGAAATCCCTTTTCCCTGGGGGAGGGGACGCAAAAGAAATGTGGAGTATTACAGTGGTTTGAGGTCCTCTACAGCCCGACTGAGCCGACAACAGTCTCCCCTCCTGTTTAATTTCTCTCCCAATGGGGAAATTTTAATTCATTCCATTAAGTTTAAGTTGAATTAGCATTTTTCTCCCGGGCGAGCAGTACTGAAGAAAAGGTTGGGGGGTTGAGCTCCCCCGAGGCCAGCCGGGGAGCATTTGGGCCAAATGTCCGGTGCCATGGTTGGTGGTGGCCAGGTCTGAGTCAGGAATGGTCGAACCCCTGCACACATTTAGAGCGACAGTTTTCACTGGAAGGGTCCACAGGTTTCCCACAGCGGTTGGTTAGCTGTGGGATCATGGAGTCCACTGTACCCACGAGGATGGAGCCCTCGGGGGCTGGGCCTCCCCACACCTGGTCTGCGTCCTGCAGTGCTGGTTTGCTGAGGAGCTGCTGTGCCCCGCTGCGCCCAGCCATGGTGACTTCCCCATCACACCAGACCTGCTCAGATGCTACCAGCATTAGGTCTCAGCAGTGAAGTACCGGAATGGTGACTCATGGGGACCTCAGCCGTTGGTTGGGAGGGACGAGCACATGGAAGGATGTCCAGGCAGGGAACATCAAGGGCCCGTCCAGTGGAAAGGGGCACAGGACTGAGACCCCTGGAGGAGCTGGGCAGGAGGGGGGACAGAGCTGGCAGAACAGAGCAAGCCTGGGGCTCCAGCAGCTGGTGGGTTCTCTGAGCCTCGGAGCTGCCGAGGGCTGCCCAGGCTGGAGGCTGGTCTTGAAGCTGGGGCTGGGTAGCTGGGCCTGAGGTTTGTTTTGTTCTTTTAAGTGATAGGTTCTGTTTTTTAGAGCAGCTTTAGGTTTACAGAAAATTGATACAGTCCCCGGACCCAATCCTTCCATGACTTCCCATCTCATTCAGAGAAGTGGTCAGAGTTCCTGTGCCAGATCTGCCCCCACCCCTCCAGCCCCCACCTCCATTTCCCCCCAGTACCTCTCCATCCTGGGTTCTGGACTCAGTAGCCTCCCCGTTTCTTACAACCGGGCACTCCAGAATCAGGGTTCTGTCTACTGCACCCCCAGCCCACAACACTGTGCCCCCAGAAATGCTCCCGCTTGCCCCTCACTTCCTGCGTCTTTGCTCTGATGCCCTCCCAGCACTCCTATTTATCTCCCACGGAGCTGCTCGCAGCCTCGTGCACTGTGCAGTGTTTGGATCTCTCATTGGACCTTAGCTCCATGGGGGGGGGCGGTGTTTTGTTCTCTGCTGTGAGCCAGAGTGAGGCCCAGGCCTGCACATGAATGCATCTGTTGACTGGCTGGCTGGGTCCTGAGCTTCCATCACTGCAGAATCTGGGTCTTCTTTCTGGCTGAGGTTGGCTCGGGAAGTGGAGGTTGGTAGCACCTTAAAAACCCCTGGAGGCTGGGAACCATCCTGTCCTTCACTCCCAGGACACCTTACCCAGAGGAAACTTTCTTCCTGCTTTCCTCAGCCTTGGATTTCTGGACCGTGGTGGGTGGTCTAAAGCCAGCACCCCTTTGTGTTTGGCTGTGAGGTCCTCAGACAAGCACAGGTACATACAAGGTTTCACGGTGTTGGGACTATTAGCTGAATACAGGCCCTCTGGTGCTGACTTCATTAGGATGAAGCGAGCCCCTCCCGGGGGATGTCCGAGGCTCCTACCGATGGTCCCGCTAGTGCAGGGTGAGGACAATTCAGTGTGTCGTAGGTGTCCAGACGCCCACCTTCCCTGGACAGAACCCTGGAGACCGTGGCTAGTGCCCGGTTGGGGCGCTCCCAGGCACAGCGTTCTCCGGTAAGCTCTGGGGAGCCCTCAGGCTCTAAGCTCTGAAAGGGGGGAGGGGAGGGACTTGGAAGCTGCTCTGGGGTGGGGTCCCCGGGGCTCCGAGCCCCGCTGTGGGAGGGTGCGTACCCTGGTTCCCAGCGTGGCTTTAGGGGAGAAAAGGTATTCCCGGTGCTGCTTCCAGTGCCACTTTGGGGAAGGGGCCCCTTTGCACCAAGGGCCGCTATGCGGGTCCCAGCGCTGATTTGGGGGAAGGAGGGAGTGTATCGCCGGGGCTGCTCCCAGGGTGGGGTTTCCGGCTCTTAGCCCCGCTGTGGGAGGGGACGGCCCCTGGTTCCCAGCGCTGCTCTCTGGGAAGGGGAAACCTCGCGGTGGGGGTGGGGGTCGCCATCGGCTTTCGCCGGGGCTGGGCCCGCGCGGTCCCCCAGGGATGCAGAAGCCTCCGCGAGGGGCTCGGCCCCGTCGGGCAGCGACTGGGCCTTCGGTCCGGACGACCCAGTGCCGGAGAGGAGGAGGCGCGGCGCAAACAAAGGGATGCTGCGGGACCCTCCGGGGCCTGTCAGCCCGCGCAGCCCGCGCCGCGCGACCTCGCGCCCAGTACCCGCGGAAAGGGGCGGACCCTCGGGCAGAGCCCACAGCGCCTGCGGAAAGAGGCGGGGCGAGCACGGGCTGGGGGCGGGACCGCGCGGGCAGCGCCCTCTGCGCGTGCGGAAAGGGGCGGGGCGGCGGGCCGCGCGCAGTGCGCCTGCGCAGGGCCTGGGCGGTGTGCGCGCTCTCGCCGGTTGGCCGCCTCCTCAGCGGTCGCCGCTGCCGCCGCCCCCGGGTCCGCGCACGCGCCCCCCGTCCGGCCCGCGCGGCTCAGCCCGCGACCCCCGCCCGCTGCCTCCCGGGCCTCCCGGGCGACCGCGGCTCGGCCCCGCAGCATGCGGCAGCAGCAGCACCCGCGGCGGCGGCGACGGCGGCGGCTCTGAGGTGAGGCGGGCGGGCGGGCGGGCCGCGCGGGGGCGGGGCGGCCTCCGGGCCCCGCGCGGCGCGGGCCGTGCAGTGTGTCCAGCCGCGGCCCCACGCGGCCCGCGCGGCGCCTTTGTTGCCGGGCGCCCGCCGCAGCGCCTCTCTGTGTGCAGATGGTGGACGCGGGCGGCCGCGCGGCCGGGGACGGCTGGAGGAGGATGGAGGCCGCGCCCGACGGCGCCGCGGACATCGTGCCGCTGGACCGCTACGACCCGGCGCGCGCCAAGATCGCCGCCAACCTGCAGTGGATCTGCGCCAAGGCCTACGGCCGAGGTGGGCCGCGGGGCCGGGGCCGGGGCGGGGGCGCGGGCGGGGGCGGGGGCGGGCCGCAGGTGCGGCGCGGGCGGGGCGCCTTTGTGCGGGGCGGTCGCTCCCGAGTGGCATGGCGCGCGCGGACCGCGGGGCGGGGGTCGCCGGGTTGGGCCTCGGCGTCGCGGGGTCGGGGTCGCGGGGTCGCGCCTCCCCGCTGCTCCCGCGTTGGTGCGGGGCGGGGGCGAGTCCGGAGACGACGCTGGCTGCCCAGCGGTGCTTGACGCTCGCGGAACTTCACCTGCGGAATTCCCGAGCGAGAAACCGCTTTGGCGTGGATTGTGTGTCCTCGGATGCTCACGCCCGGTTCCCTCCCGCCGTGAAGAGCTGGGTCACCTGGGGTCGGGTGCAGTTTGTCAGGCCCGCATACGCCCCGTGGGTTAAGACTCTCGTGCTCCCCTCTGTCGGAGTTTCGCAGACCAACCGACTCCCGGGATTGCTTGGCCCGGAAGGCTTTCCTTATTAATTTCAGGTGCTTTGTCAAGTCCGGTACAAAATTAAGAGTTAATACCGTGTCGTCCTGTTTCTTTCAATGTGAAGCATTTTTAAAAATTGCCCTATTCTGGGGAAAACATTTCTGTTTGTGGAGTGGGAGCGAGGTGGACAGTGCACCGTTCTAGGCAGGAGTGTGGTGGACCAGTTTCCAAACTTGCTGAGCAGGCGTGTCCCTGTGTGGGATCTCACCAGTTGGAGTGGCCTGTGCCACAGCGGGAGTCGGTCATGAGGACAAACACGCTCCGCAGGTCAGGGGATTAAGTGCATCACCTGATTTTAAGTCGAGTTTCTCGTGTGCAAGGAGAGTTGTTCTCCTTTGTTTGGCCGTTTTCGGTTTTCGAATTCTTGTTTACAGCTCCATGAAATTTATGCATTGTCCATGTAGTGCGATGGGGAAATGCTTGCCACGCAGGTGAATTCACGTGATCTGGGGGAAAAGGTGGAATTGATCCAAAGTACATGTCAAAGCGTATATAGACTTCAGAGTGAGGGATGGAGAGTAGTACCAGCGTGGCCACGCTGGAGTCCAGCAGTGGGTTTAAGGAGAAGCACGGGCCGTGGACCTCTGGGGGTGTGCGGCCTGCGCTCACACCCACTGGTCTTGTGCTGGCCGTTGATTCGCCTTTCTCTGATTCACCACAGACGTTCCCATCATGGACCAGTGTCCTGTAGTTGGACGTGTGTCGCACCGTTAGTGATGTTTTCTCTGAGACTGCTTTATCCACGGTCTGTCCTTAGAGCCTCCCAGCCTCGTGCCCATTGGCCTCCGTGCCGCTGTGTAGTGTTTCACGGGAGGCCTGCCCACCATCCTGCGTGGGCTCCGTTCTTCGCCCTAAGCCCAGTGCATTCTCAGGCCTGGCTGCTGGGGCGCACGTGCAGGCCTCACTCCCGTGACTGTTGAAGATGTTGCCCGTGGAAATGGCCACGGCTCTGGTAGTGACGTGCTGGAGACGGTACTGGTACGAAGCCTCTCCTGTCTGCCCTCCAGGTTCTAGCCAGTGCAGGCCTTTCTGTGCTGTTGCATTTGGCTTTGGCATTCAGCGTGGGATTTGTCAGCTATCTGGAAATAAACGTGTGTCTTTCTCAGTGTTACTGTTGGGTTAGTCTAGTTTTATTTCCAGTACCCGGTCGCTCTTTAATCCTTGTTGACTCATCAGATAGGTAATTCAAAAGCTGATGTTAAAATAGGCTTTCCAGTTTTGACATTATTAGAGGTGGATATTTATAGAATGACATGAGCAGGAGCTGAAGGAGACTACTGTGGTTTCCCGAAAATAAGACCTAGCCGGACAGTCAGCTCTAATACGGCTTTTGGAGCAAACATTAATATAAGACCAGGTCTTGTATTAATGTTTACTTCATTAGATGCATTAGAGCTGATTGCCTGGCTAGGTCTTATTTTTGGGGAAACACGGTAGGTGCCTGCTGAGGACCTAAGGCCGGATTGCAGGTGCCCATCAGTCACCATCCCTCGGCTGCCAGGTGCCCGTCAGACACTGATGTTGGGAGGTCTGGCCTCTGTTCCTTTTTGCTAAATGGGAGGGCTTTTCCATTCTGTACCTCGTTTCTGGAAGGGGAGCAGATGTAGAGTTTTCCTGGTGGAGAAGCTCTCTCTAAATTTACAAATTTGGGAGCTCTGCATTCAGCTGAAGTGATTTCATCTATGTCGTTGGCATGGGGTCGTGCCTACCCAGGCAGCCTTGTCTCCACTGCCTGGTGTGGGGCCAGTCCTTCAGGAGCGGGGTGGGGAGGGGACTTTGGTAAGGTGGTAGAGATTTTGTCCCCTAGACGACTCCTACTCCAGGGGCCATTCTTTATTTCTTCTGGATGCCTCCATGTGCCTCTGCAGCTTAGTCTTCAGTGAGTTAGACGTGGTTCTTTTAGTCTGCACGCTGTAATCCTGAATCAGTTTTTGAGGGGTATGATGGTGAAAGTGCTTAAATGTTTTACTTGTTATGTGGCTGTTCACGAAGTAGCCCAATGTGACAGTCTTTCTGCCTGTGCAGGAGAAGGAAGCATGGACACCCCAGGTTGACGTGCTCTGAGGCTGCCTTCGTGGTCTGCGTTTGCCTTTTAGGACTCTCAGTGTCCCCGGGCCGCTGGCTGCCGTTGGTAGTGAGTGGGGAGGCTCAGAGCACACCCTTGGCTGGGCCTTGGGGCGGCATATGGTTATGAGACCGCTTCCTCCCCCTCCTTCATCTCCGGGCCACAGCCAAGAACTGGGGGCCGTCTTGTGGTGGTGTTTTTAGGTTCTGGCCCTCCTTTTGGGGAGGAACTCGTTTCATTGACAGTGTTTTAATTATTTTTTAAGAAATAATACGTTGGACATGTTGCAAGTTATTCATTTAAAAGTATCTTATTATAAGGTTTAGAACCTGCTTAGCTGGAATATTTTGTGATGTATTTTTGGGTGAAAGTTGTAGTAAATTGGTGAAAAAGTTTAAAGGGTGACTTGAAGTACTGCTTGTTTTACAGAATAGAGCACTGACGGGCTCCTGTATTCCTGGGTTTTTATTTTAGTCCATTCCTGGGTTTTTATTTTAGTCCACGACTGTAGGAAACTTAATGGTATCTAGGTCTCAGTTTTGGGATTTTGAATAATAGCTTTTGTTACCTCCCAAGGACAATGCTGACAAAACAACCCAGGGAAAGTACTAGAAGGCACCCACTATTTGCAGTCATGGTGCTATTAGTGCAGTGGTGGTGATGTCACCCTCAGAGGAGCCCTGGAAACCAAGTGGAGACTCACCAACACCTCACCACAGGGCTGTGCTGCTTGGAACAGGGCAGGACTGGAAGGGCCACCAAGGTCAACCTTCTTGTTTTACTGGCGGCAAACTGGGGTGGAGAGGCCCTGGGGCTGTCCATTGCCCACTGCTAGTGAGGGGTTGACGCTGTCATCCTCTCCCTCTCTGGCCAGAGTGAACTACCAGTTTGGGAACCGTGTTGTGGGGTGGGAAATCCTTGCACAGACGTCTTGGTCTCTGCAGCCATGGACGGGATATGTGATCCAGTCGCTGCAGTGCGGCCTTATATGGGCCACAGAAGAGCTAGGACTCTCTTAGCTTAATTGATAGCAGGAGAAAAATGCCTTCATGTCAACTCCAGGAGGTCACCACCTAACTTTGTTGTGGTGACACTTGGGTAAAATGAACCTCAGGCTCAGAACCCCTCTCCAGGCCCCAGAACTGGCAGTGAAAGCCAGCTTCTGCTTTGTCCCTGGGCCAGAGTGAGCACAGCCACCATGCGCGTCTTAGGGGGGACGACCCCATTCATAAGCATCCTGTTACATTTTTAACATGACGATTTGCTCAGATTATTGATATATGTAATCTTTTTAATAGTCTTTTGATCCTGCAAGGGATTTGGGTGCTTCTGAGATGGTGGGGGAGGTCACAGAGCAACCTGGGTGTATGTGCTCAGTGGTACTGGACACGGGGGTTGTATCGCTGGCATGACTTTGCTTCTGCTTGGAGCGCTGAGAGCTGCCTGGTGTCTTGAGGTCCGGGGTTACGGCTGTCGTGCTTATGCCATATCTACAGGACAGAGTCAGTGCTCACCTGTTTGTCGGATGAATAGAGGAGCTGGTGACAAGTGGGACAGGTGGAAGAGAAAGGTGTGCTTTATACTTTTGGCGTGGTGGCCAGACATGATGAATGTGTATTGCTATAGATGTATCTGTCTGCACATGCTCTCTTTCCTGTCTTGATGCCGCAAGTTAAATATTAACTAAAGAGCATAAATCCATCTCTAAGTTCAAACTGTCCTGATCCTTTAAGTTTGACTCTCAAAAGGGTCACCACTACTGTGCTCCAGGATGTTAAATTTGTGCAAATGTTCTTCCAAAAGGCCCTTAATACTTTCTTCTTTGTGTTAGATTCATGTCCTGATAGCTTCTAGGCTTCTTCCACTATTGATTTTTTGGTGGCCATATCACCAGTATATGTACCAGTGTTCTTTTTTACTTTCTAGTTGAACTATTGAAAAACTCACATTGCTCTCATTTTTCATCGAATATGAAGGTGACCGGGATGGAGCCAACATTACATTCGTTCATCTATTAGTAGTTGCGTAACTTTCCTGTGCATAATTGTTTTTTGCACTACAGGAAATACAAGGGCAGTTAAATGATGCTCTCTCTTTAGTTGCTTAAAATTTGCATGAACTATTGACATACACGAAGGAAAATGAAATAATGCAAGGACTGAAATGCCACCGGACATCTCTCCAGGAGCTGTCTGACGCAGAATGTGGAGCTGTCAGGTGGATGAATGGGGCCGAACTGCCTGGGCTCCAGGGGTAGTGGTCCCTGTGGGAAGGGTGCTTGAGGAGGCTTCGTAGGCTTTGAAGAATGGGTAAGGTATGGTGGCCTCCCAAGTCGAGGGGACGGGGGTGTCGGGCCGGGTTCCTTGCAGAAGTGTTTGTGGGCACTTGATTAGCCTTGTGACAGAGGCTTTGTGGACTGAAATAGTAGGTGATTAGTATAGAAAATAGCCTGGGCCAGATTGTTCAGGGTGTTCCAAGCTGGCTAGGGCTTTCTTTTACCATGTGTGCCAGGGAAGGTTTTTGTGTGGGGGGTGGTGTGAGAGAGCCCAGCAAGAGTCTAGCAGGTTCGAGTGGGTAGAGGCCGTGGTCAGGCGGAACATCTGGGGACTCATCTGTCCTGGCTGCTGTGACACCACACCCTGGGGCGCTTACGAATAACACATCTACTGCTCACAGCTTTGAGGCTGGAAGTTAAAGATCCTGGCGTCGGCAGCTTGGGTGTTTGCCGAGGGCCTGCTTCCTGGTTCATGGATGGCTGTCTTCTTGCTGTGTCCTCACAGGGTGGAAGGGGCACTGGTCCCGTTCACAAGGCTCCCGCCTCGTGGCCTAGTCACCTCCCAAAGCCCCGCCTCCTAACACCACCTTGGGGGTTAGGCTTCAGTATGTGAATTTTGGGGACACACACACATTGTGTCCATAGCAGGGCTGATGTTGTTCAGGCTTGAAGTGCCGCGGCCTGGCCCCGCGGGTCTGCAGGGCCATGAGAGGCTGGATGGAGCCAGCGCGGGGTAGAAAGCAGAGGCCCTGGGCCTGGGTTGATTGTCGGCGGGGTGGGAGCTGCGCAAGTGGGCAGAAGTCAGCTGGGGCGGCCGCCTGCAGCCGGCCGGCGTGCGCTGGACGGGCGCATTCATAAGCTATTCCATGGAGCCTTTCTATTTTCATGGCTTTGTTACCACATGCAGAAATGTCATCTTTGAGTTTTTATTTCTATTTCTGACTTCTTTCCTGTGCTCTCGCCTCGCCCTGTTTTTCTTAACTGTTCATGCGAACTAGTTCCCTTAAATACCCCTCGGTCACTGGCCTCCAGCCACTTCAAACTCACTGAGCACGTGCTGTGAAGTGTGGGGTCTCCGCACGCTTCTCAGGGCCCATAGAGTGACGTGCCCACGAAGACCTATGACGCAGGCCGTGGACAGTGGTGCCCAAGCGCGGGGCAGTGCTGTGGCAGAACGGTAATGGGGGCAGGGACGCTCCCCTGGGGGTCTGGGATGTTCCAGTCAGGAAAGTGAGGCTGAGGGGTGGCCTAGGTGGGCGAGACCCGGGTGGAGGACAGGGAACGCACAGAAACCAGGACGGGGCAGGAGTAGGGTGTCCTTCACGCTAAAGGAGAGGCTCAGTTCTGGGGATGAAACGCGGACCGAGCTGCAGCAGAGGTGGAAGGTGGCCGGAGCTTGGGACAGATGCCTAGGGCCAGATCTCGGAAGGCCCTTAGTGGCTGCTGGCTAAATGGGGGTTTTGTGTGAGTGAATTAGGAGCCGTGGGAGGAGTCTGAGGGGAGAAGCTGTGCTAAACCTGGGCTTTTCAGAGAAGTCTCTGTATGTGGGTTAATGCCTGTTGTTGGAGACACATCCCAGACCCCAAGGGGAGCGTCCCTGCCCCCTTTACTGTTCTGCCACAGCACTGCCCCGCGCTCGGGCACCACTGTCCACGGCCTCACGTCATAGGTCTTTGTGGGCACGTCATTCTATGGGCCCTGAAAAGCGTGCGGAGACCCCACACTTTGCAGTTTGCACCAGTGATTGGAGTCTTCTTTCCACACAGTAAGGTAGATATTATGCACAACCTTAAGAGTCCAGTGTGATGACGTTAAACATCACAGCCCTGTGGGCAGGACCACAGTGATATAAGTACAGACATCTCTGCCGCGTGTTCCCTCGAGTCCCTTCAGCCAGGCCCGGCCTACTGAGCCTGTGGTCACACATCAGGGGGCCTCCGTGGGCTCCCTCCCGCAGTGCCGTGGCTGCGAGGCCTACCCACAAGCACACCTTCCCACTGAGCAGTCCTTCATCATCGGCTGCCCACGTCTCACTTCCTTGTTCACTGGCGGTGGGTGCGTGTGCTGCTTCCAGTCTTTGTTACGAGTAGAGTGTGTGTGTGCACGTATGTTTGCATGTGTCTTTCTGGGTCACATAGGGGTGTTTAACTGCCCCCCTTTTTCCCAAAGTGGCTGTGTCATTTTTTATTTCCACCAGCGGAGTGGGAGCGTTCCAGTTGCTCTGCGTCCTTGCCAGCGTGTGACCTCGTCTCCTTTCATTTTAGCCATTCCAGGGGGTGGCTTGTGATTGCTCTGTGGTTTCATGTGCACTTCCTGGGCAACATTTTGTTACATGCTTTTATTGGCCATTTGAATCGTTTTTGTTTTTTTTTCCTATGAAATGTCTTTTCAGATGTTTGGCCAATTTTTTTAAATTATTAAACTTTTATTTTGAGACATTGTATTTTAATATGCAGTTTTAAAAAAGATCATACAGAGAGATCCTGGACTCCGTTTCCCCAGTAGTAACTTCTTGCAAAACCATAGTATAATCTCACAACCAGGTTATTGACATGGTATAACTTAGAGATAGGACATTTCATCCCCACAGGGGCCTCTTCTGTTTGAATTTGCAGTGAGTTTCTTGTATAGTTGTGTCGTGCTCTGCCAGTCTTTGTCTTTTACTTGGTGTACTTAGAGTATTTACATTTAATGTAATTGTTGCTGTTAGGGTTTAAGTCTGACGTGTTATTATTCTGTTTTCTGTTTCTTGTTCCTGTTTCCTTTTTTTTCTTTGCCTTCCTCCGGATTACTTATTTTTTAGGATTCCACCCTGATTTATTTATATTGATTTGGGGTGTGTCTCATTTTCTTAGTGGTTGCTCAGGTGTTACAATATACACACCTGACTTGCGATTGTTGACTGGTATTGTTTTACCATTTCCAGTGAGGTGTGGAAATCTTTTCCATTTAAGTCCCTTTCTTCTCCCCACTTCTAAATACCTGTGCCCTGAATATCTGAAGGTGTAGTTTTTGTTTGTCGTCAGATGTAATTTGGAAGACATATAAGCAGAAGGGTAGTCTGCTGTGTTTGCTATCTTACCTATCTCTTTCCATTATTCTTCCTTCCTTCCTGATGCTCCAAGATTCCTTTTTATCATTTTCTTTGAATTGAAGAACTTCCTTTAGCCATTTTTTTAAGGTTTGCTAGGACAATTTTTTTTTTTTTAAGTTTTTCTATTTTATTTGTCCTTCATTCCTTAAAGATTGTTTCACCAGACGTGGAATCTGTGGTTGACAGTTCTTTTCCTCCGCACTTGAAAAATGTGTGTCACTTCCCTCTGGCCTCCATGGCTCCGAGGAGAAACCCACTATCATCGAGTCGGTGCTCCCCCATAGGAAGGTGTCCTTTCACTCTGGCTACTTCAAAATATTTTGTCTTTAGTTTTCAGAAGTTAGATTATGATGTGTCTTGATGTGGATTTATTTGAGTTTATTCTATTTGGGATTCACTTAATTTATTGAAAACTGTGGGTTTATATCTTTTGCCATATTTGGGGAGTTTTCAGCCATCATTTCCTCAAATACTCTTTCAACCCCACTCATTTTCTCTTTGGGGACTCCAGTGATAATAATGTTATTATAGATCTTTTGTTATTCTCCCACACGTCCCTGAGGCTATGTTCATTTATTTTTTTCAGTGTATTTTCTATCTGTTGTTTAGACTGAGTAAATTCTGTTTATTTTTCCTCAAGTTCATTGATTCTATCCTCTGTTATCTCCACTTTTCCATTAAGCCCATCCAGTGAATTTTAAAATTTGTTACTCTATTTTTCAGTTCTATATTCGGTTCTTTTTATAATTTGTTTTCTTTGCTGACGTATTCTATTTTTCATTTGTTTCGAATTTGTAATTGCTTGTGGAATCATTTTTATGACAGTTGCTTTAAAATCTTTGTCAATATTTGGCTCATCTCGGGGTCAGTTGATGTCTTTTCTCATTCAAGTCATGCTTTTCCCAGTTCTGGGTGTGACAGGTGATTTTCGGTTATGTCCTTGACATCTTGACTGTTATGTTAGACTCTGGGTTCTGTTTGACTTTTTTGTTGTAGCAGGAAGGCTCCCTGTTTAGGTTCAGCACGCAGGTCCTGGCTTACTACTGGGGACTATGGTTCCAATGACAGTCCAGTGTTCAGCGCCTTCGTGGTGCCAGTCTGGTTTGCCTGGGGCGTCTGCTGGGGCTCCCACTGGCCCTGTTGGCATTGCTTTAGGAGGCAGAAGGAGCTTCCTGGGGCTGGACAGCCTGGTGCCTGTGGGTGGGTGGGTGGGGTTCTCTGCCCAGGGGACAGAGAGCTTCCAGGCTGGGTGCTTGGTTGAGGTAAGTGTCCCAGGCTGTTTATTAGTGGGGCTTCCCATCCATCTGGCGGTTCCACCAGGTGGCCCGGTGTAGTAGGTGGGACTCCCATTCCACCTGGGGCAGGAAGGAACCCGCGTGGCTTGTCTTCTGTTGCTAAGCCAGGGGGTCAGGAAATACAAGGCTTGGGTCACCTTCTGTTGGGTGGGGGGTTGTGGGATACCCTGTTGCTGTGCTGTTCTCTAATCTGGGGTCCCAAACCAGTTTGCCGTCCTCTGCCACCTTTCAGAGTTCTCCTTCGATTGTCTTTTGACTTGTTTCCAAGGTTTATAGTTGTACTTAGTGGAGAGGAGCAGGGAGAGACCATAGCGAGGTGTCTGTGCCATCTTGTCCTGACCAGAAGCCCCTTCTGGCTGCTTTAAAAGGTTTTTCTTTGTCTTTGGATTTCATCAGTATTCCTGTGATATTCTTTGGTGTGTAAATTGCCGTTTTTATCCTACTAGGTTTCATGAATTTTACAAGTATTGGAAAATACTTGTCCATTATTTGTTGAAATACTGTTTCTGCCCCATATTTTCTCTCCTTTCTTTCTGGGCCTCCAATCACATTTCTGTGACACATCGTCTGTCAGTTTCTTTTCTTCTGATCTGCCGTTCAACGTTGTATAAAATTAAGTTTAATTACTGTATTTTTCTGTTGTAGAATTTCTACTTGGTTCTTTTTCTAATCTGCCAAGTTCTTTTTTCTTTCTTTTTTTTCTTTCATGATTTCCATTTTTGTGCCAAAATTCTTAATCTTTTTTTCCCCTTTTATGGTTTTAAACATATCAGGTCAGACAATTAAGTTTGCGAACTCATGCTAGAAAAAGTGCCACATACCTCATTGCTGAATATCACTACTGTCACCTTCGAAGGACTCCCCTTGGGAAGCTATGCACCGACGCCAGTGCCTAGTCCACCCTTCAAAGCAGTTTTGGAACTCTTTTTCTGGAATGACCATCAGAGCTCTCGTTGTATGACCCTTGATGTCCTGAATGTCATCAAAATGTCTTCCTTTCAATATTTCCTTTATCCTCAGGTAAAAAAAAGAAGTCACTGGGGGCCAGATCAGGTGAGTAGGGAGGGTGTTCCAGTACAGTTGTTTCCTGGCTAAAAACTCCCTCACAGACAGTGTCGTGTGAGCTGGTGCATTGTCGTGAGGCAAGAACCATGAATTGTGGGTGAAAAGTTCAGGTCATCAAACTGTCTCACGCAGCCTTTTCAGCACTTCTAAATAGTAAACTTGGTTAACTTTGTCCAGTTGGTACAAATTCATAATGAATAATCTCTCTGATATCAAAAAGGGTTAGCAACATCGTTGCAACAAGTTTGCGAACTTAGTTGTCAGACCTCATAGTCATTGAAATATGTGGCTGATACCTCTAGTTAGGGGGTGCTGTTATTTCATCCTTGATTCTTTGCAGTTTGATTATGAATGTGGGTACAGTTTTTTTCACGTTGGTTCTCTTTGGGTTATCTGGGCTTTTGAGCCTGTAAATTGGTGTCTTTTACCAAATATGGGGTGATTTTGGCCATTATTTACTCAACTGCTTCTTGTGCACCAGTCTGTCTGCAGTGACACAGAGGTAAGGCCTGTGCTGCTGTCCCCGCCTCCCAAGGGGTCTCCGCCACCTCAGTCTCTGCTCTTCAATGATCATTTCTGTTGACCCACCTTCAAGTTCACCAATTCTTTCCTCTGTCGTCTTCATTCTTCTGTTGAACATCGTTGAATTTTCTGTTGATACTATATTTTTTAGTTCTGCAATTTTAGTTCCTTTTTAAAAACAGTTTTTATTTCTCTGCAGAGAGCTTCTGTCTTTCCATTTATTTCAGAAGTGCTTGCCTTTAATTCATGGAGCCTGGTCATGTTAGGTACTTCAAGGCCTTGGATGAGTCTGACATGCAGGTCCTCTGAGGTTGGCATCTGTTGATTGTCTTTTCTCCTGAGAATTGGTCACATTTTCCTGGTTCTTTATGTTGAGTAATTATGGACTGTGTCCTGGACATTTGGAATATTACATTGTGAGACAGTTCTCCGGGGCCTGCTAAAATCTTTTGGATACTGGTGATATTTTTTGGTGGTTGGTTTTGCTGCTGGGCTGCAGTAAACTGTGTTAGGTTCTGACCAGTCTGTTTCAGCGTTTGTGGGCCGGGGCTCCAAGGTCATTTCAGTTCTCTAGGCTAATCTGCGCACTTGCAGCTCAGGAGGGAGCCCAGGGTTGTGTGGGTTCATACACGGAATTAGGGGTCCCCTTTCTGGCTCTCTCCTTGAATTCCCCTCATACTTTATGGTTCAAAGAACCCCCTCTTCCTTATGTGACTAGAAAGACACGGCTTCACTCAGTTTGAGCTACCTGTGCTGTCCTTGTGCAGTTCTGCACAACGGGGGCCACTGTTGGGGCCATATGGTGGTGACAGAAGAGAGGAAAAGTAACAGGCACCCCTTACGCTGTCTGGACCACTGAGGCCCCTCTGCTGGCTGCTCTCGGCAGTCAGATGAGTTTCTCTTAGAACGTTGGCTGCCTGCGCTGTCTCTGCAGGTCTGTGACTGCGGCAGGCTGGACGAGAAAAGAGGGAACTAAAACCCAGAATTCCCCCCTCCCTGCACCCTACTGTCCAGCCGGCAGGGCCCTTTTCCTGCTCCTCTGGCCAGAAAGATGGGGTTTCTCTCAGCATTTGGCTGTGTGTGTGCCGCACAGTCCTGAGTCAGCCTTGGTCAAAGCCGGGGAGGAAGAGGAAACAGAGCCAGCACCCCGGAAGTGGGGCTTCTTAAGCTCCGTCTCTCTCGCCCAGGTTGCCTGCTCTGGTTTACCTTTCAGATCCCCAGGTGGCTGTTTTGGTCTTCCATCCAGAGTTTTGGTTGGGGTCACTTGGCTGACTGCAGCCTGGCAGCACCACAGGTCCACGAGCCTGTGTCTGTCCTTTATTGTTCTGGGTTTCGGTCAGGATGCCTTGTCGTTTTGCTTATCTGCTTGTTTTCTACTTGCACTGAAGGTATAATGTGTTAGAAAGATGGTAGGACTCATTTGAGGCCTAAGATGGCACTTCCTCCAGGAAAGGTTATGTGTGCTTCTAGACACTCAGCACAGCTCTGCTGCTTTGGAGGGCTACACTGCCTCAGGTTCGTGCCTGCTCTTAGGGTGCAGCCGTTGAGGTTCCCAGGGTCCCTTTCTCCCTTTGTCAGGCCCTGGAGTCCATGTTTTGTCCTTATAACTTGGGAGGTGCCAGAAATGCAGCTTACCCTCTTCCCTGTCACCTCTGGAATGGACAGATCCCCCTGGGGGTAGGGGTGGGGGGGCTAGACCGCCCCCTCAGGTGAGAGTGGTATCAGGATGTTGGGGTCTCTGGACTGCAGTTTCCCCGTGAACTTGGCCTGGTGACCCTTCACCATGTTGTCAGCTCACCCCAGCCTGCCCTGCGGTTACTGGGAGAACACGGGCCACTGAGTCCACAGGTACTACTGTTTATTTGGCATCTGCTTGGTCCTGAATCTTCCCTTGCCAGGTACAGACACCCTGGCTGTGCTCCTGAGCCGTTGTTTGTGTTGGAAGCCCTGGGATGTTAGCATGTGGGGACGCTTGTCTGGGGACAGGGGCAGTTAGTGCCTGAGTCTTTGAGGCGGGAGTGAGGTGAGTTGCCTCAGCCTGGAGAGATGCTGGCATTCGAGCCTGTGCTTAACCATTGCCATTTGTCACCTTCCCACTGAACTGTTGTGCCCCTGGGAAGTCTGTCCCTCTCCCTGGCACCGTCCTTGGTAAGAGCTGTTCTCCGAGTGAGTTGTAATGGAGGTGAGGAGCACGGGGTGTCGGGGTGGATGGGTCCGCTTCCCGCCCGAGTCGGGTTCCCCTCCCCGGCGTCCTGATGTCCCGGCTGCCGCGCCCCCACCAGCGCCTGGCCCTCCGTCCGTCTCAGGTTTCCCTCCGTCCTGGGACTCTCTCCCCGGGCTCCTCAGGGTTTTGTGTCAGTTCTTTTTTGTTCATTTAAATAGCCGCCCTTCCTTCTGCCAGCGCGGTTATACAGACTGCCAGCAGCGGCTCGCTGAGATGGTTCTGATACCTGGGTCCTCGTGGGGTTGGGTCTGTCGCCTGCCTTTCCCGGGACTTGCAGGTTCCCTCTAGGGTTTCCAGGCGGGAATTCCCGCCCGTTCTCAGGAATTGTTTTCGCTTTCCCGTTCTTAAATGCCGAGATACAAACTTCTCTTCTCCAGATGAATTGTTTCCACAAAGTGACGGCCGCTACTACCAACCACCTGGGTTCAAGGAGCCGATTTTCCCGATTTCCCGACCAACCTTTCTCAGGATTTGGGATTGGGAAAGCGAACAAAATTCCTGAGAACGGGTGGGAATTCTCACCTGAAAACCCTAGTTCCCTCTGTTGTCTTTGTTGAGTCAATTTGGGTTGTGTCTTGGCCAATGTGACGCTTATGTTTGAGACTCTGGGTCCCGCTGATCTTTATGCAGGTCAGGTCGCCACCACCCCCTTTGGCTGAGGCCGCGAGTCCTGGTGGCCCCCCTCTATGTCCGCAGTCCCGCTGTCTGAGCGCTCAGAGCCTCCGTGCTGCCGTCGCGTCTGTCTGTGCGCCGGACACCAGTGTGCGAGCTGCGCTCCAGTTCAGTCCTCTAAGGCGTTGCTGTGCTGGGTCCAGTTAGCGTCACACATGGGCCACTTGGGTCATCCAGGACCGTGTACACAGGTTTAGGATCCCTTTCTCCAGCCGCTCACCTCTGTGACATCCCAGCCCCCAGGGCTTCCCAGGGCTCTCCCCTTCCTGGTTTTCTGGCTACAAACTAACTGAGCCTGGGAGCTCCCTGCAGCTGAGCAAAGGGGAGAGGAGAATCTGTGGGGTGCCACCTACCTGCTACTGCCACTGCTGGGACATGGGGATGTTCTCCGCTCCCCTGGGGTAGGGAGGACGGGCAGTGAGTGCCTGGCGGTCTTCTTTCTCTGCTGACTGGCACCCCCAGCACCGGGGTCGGGATCCAGAATTAGGAGCCCCGTGGTCATTTTTCCCTCGCATTATAGTTGTGCTTATTTTCACGAGAATCCACCTTGGAGCACATGTAGTGGTGATTCTCCATTTGCGGTACAAATGCTACTGCCGGGTACCCAGAGGACATTCTGATAGTTGGGGGGGGGGGGGCTGGACAGCTCCCAGGTGATGGAGACGCGCTGTCCTACTGTGTGGTGTGGCTACGCAGTCTTTTCTTCCCTCAGACTGAGTTGGAGGCCTCAGGTTGGGGTGGCCACGATGGAGGCACCTTTCCAGGGTCCTTGCCACCCCTGTGTGCTGCCACGTCTCCCTCATCCTGCCCTGGGTACCAAGATGTGGCCTCGGTTGACAGGGTGGGGAAGTTGTGACACAGCACTGGGAGAGTGCTTGTTTGCACATCTTTTTGACCTCATGACAGTGGTGTCGATACTAAGAATAATAGCTAGGATGGTCTTACTGAGCTCCCGCCTCTGCTGTCTGCAACGTGACTTACGTACATGCCTAACTTAGTCCCCACCCAGTCCCAGGAGACCGGCCGTCTCAGTGTCCGGAAATTACACTGGGCGCTGAGGTTCCCGGAGGCCAAGTCAGATGTGTGCCTGGGTCCTACCCTCAGCCCACACACTGCCCTGCCTTCCAGGGACCCTGGGCTCCCCCCTCTGTTCTGCCCTTTGCCAGGTGCTTCTGCCTTGGGCTTCGAGCCCTGTGGACTGCAGGCTTGTCAGAATCCTCCGATCCTTCGTGCTGCCGTCCTGTCACGTGCCCACACACCTGCCCGAGATCTCCAGCCGCCACACGACTGAGCCTGCTTTGCCTGCTGGGTTCTGGAGGACAGGCTGATGTCACTGCAGAGCACTCTCCCTCAAGCCCGTGTCGTAGGCGCCGTCCCTCAGGCTCTGGCCCAGTCCGTCAGCAGGCAGTCCTGCATTGGTGCATGTCAGTGCCCTCTCGCCTGGGCACTTCTGCCCAGCCAACGCCCCGCCTCCTGCTTTCCAGCAGGTGTCTGCTGGGCATTTCTTCACCCTGTGTCCCCGCCACATGCTTATCTGCCGCTTCACCACCTTTCCTTCCTTCCCTCTCTCCTGCCACAGCCAGGAGACGTGGCTTCTCCTGGCTTTACACGCTGGTCCTCCACCCTTGTGCTCTGCAGCCCCAACAGGGAGTGTCTCGGGGTCCTCCAGCTTCTCCGACCCACCTGGACTGGTCCTGTCCCTTTCTGTGGGCCCTCAGAGCTCCTCAGCTGGCGTCTTCAGTCTGTCCTCTGCAGGCGTGCGCTGGGTGCCCCGTGGGGACCCGCTGAGTGACTCAGTGACCGACATATCCAGCCGTTTGCTGCATGCGACCCTGAGCGTGCCATCTCCCGGGAGCCTCTCACTGGGGTCATTTCCCCATGTCCTGCCTGCCTCCTTTCCTGGGTGGGGAGCTTCTCCGCCCTCCCACCCCCACGGTGCTGGGCTGGATGGCTCCCTGCACCCCAGGGCGCACCCAGCCGCTGTGTGGAAACTGGTGACGTCTCAGATGTCTCACTTAAAGGGCTCCGCTCCTGAGAGCAGTGACGTCACCTCCTCCTCGGCTTCTGCACGTTGGTGCTCAGTAAGAACTGCTGAACAAAGGAATAATCCTCCCAACCGGTCTCACTGGTCTAAGGGGAGATGAAAACCAAGCCACTAGAAATAGGTTGGAGGCTTTTACAGAGAGGCTTTCTTTTAAATACACTTCAGAACTGAGCATAAAACCCTGCACTCGCGGACTTCACGGAAGCGCGTCATTAGCTGACTGAGCCCGTCTCAGGGCAGGGGCTGGTGCCCTCAGCAGAATGGACGTCGCATCCGCGTTGTCGTCGTCCGGAGCGTTTGCCTGTGGTAGATGCAGCCTTTCCCCTTACCGCTCATTGTCTTCAGTTTGTAGTTGATGTGAATCGATATGATTCATATTCATGTATTCATGCTCACATACAGTTCACAAATTGATTCTGTGAGTCAGTTTATATCATTTTTGAGAGTTCCACCAAGTGGGCTGCCCTGTGGAAACATTTCTACTGGGTCGGTGGTCAGAGAGAAGCCGGCTTCAGAGCCACGGTCGCTGTTCCCTGGCCGTGCCAGGGAGCCTCTTTCTGCACCTGTGTCCCGTCCCCTCCTCCCAGAGCCATGACCTGGAGGGATCTCTGTCTCCTGAGTCGTGCAGGTCCCTGCTCCCTCGCGGGGAGCCCGTCAGTCATTCATGTGGAAGAAGAGGGTGATTAGGTGGAGGTGGCGGTCGGTGGCCATGGTGTGATGGGAGGCTGTCATTTGCTGGATTCGTTTCAAAGGGAAAGTCAGCTGGGATGAGCAGGCGATGCCACAGCGTTTGGTCTGAGCCGCTGACCGTGAGACGAAGCGCAGGAGGGCCAGGCTTGGGACGCGTTCGAGTTCACTTCCAAGAACGCTGGGCTCCAGGGCCACTGGGCCTCCAGGTGCAGCCCTCACGGAGGCAGAGGGGTACAGGCACCCAGGGAAGTGGCTGGGGTCAGGATGTGCGTTTGGGGGTGACCACGTACACGTAGTCCTTTAAGCCAAGAGACTGACTGTGGTTGCCTAGGCCGTGAGGTTGGAGAAGTGAGAGAGCTGGCAGAGGAGATGGAGGTGGGACAGGCATGGAGAGGAAGACGGGGGAGAGGACATGTCCTGACACTGTCACCCGAGCCCTGGCTGGCGGGGCTGCTGCTGCTGAAAGTGACCCTTGCATTCTTCCCCCAGCATCTGGCATGAACTTACGAAAATGCAATAGGATCGTGGGCCTTCCTGGCTCAGCGTCCTCCCCTGACTCCGTCCCGTTCGGAACCAGGTCCCACGTCCTCCCAGGCTGCGGTCTGTCCCCTGGGACAGCTCCCTTCCCTCCCTAGCTCCCTGCTCACACATCACTGAGGAAAGCAGGACTCTCCCCACTGTGCTCTGTGCCCGGACCTCTTTATTGTTGGTATGTTCTGCTCTGTTTCAAAGCTCCAGATGATTCCCGATGAGGGTGACATGCATGCACTAAGCCGGGGGTGTCCTCCAGCCCCCCAGGGCTGCCGTGGAGCTCCAGTGAGACGTGCACACAGTGCCAGAGACTGAAGTGCTGCAGAAACAGCAGCCCTGCTCACCGCTGGTAGGAATGAGCACCAGTGTGAAGTGCTGAGAAGACCTGCGAAGCCGCAGGCCCGGGTCTGGCGCCTGTGAGGAGAGTGAGGGGAGCGGGAGGAAGCAGAGCGGGGCTGGCGGCATCACTTGCAGTCGCAGGCTCCGGGGGTAGAGGGTGGGAGCACCTGGACAGGCTCAGGGTGGAGGAGGGTGTGCGGCCGGCAGCCTGGGCCACCCTCAGGGCTGGGGTCGGCTTTCCTCCACCAGTGGGTCTGGAGAGTCACTTCCCTTATCCAAGGGCGCATGCTCAAGGACCCTCACTCGGGGTGCCTGAGACCAGGGCAGTGCGTGACGTCCCCTTCTTGAAGTTTAAGTCGTGAATCAGGACAGGAAAGAGGTTAACAGCAGTAACTGATCGTAAACGAGGACCGTTACCCAAGCACACTGTAGGAACGGGTGTGAGTGTGGGCGCTTTCCCACAGTGCCTCGCTCTTCCCCGCTCACCGGGTCGCTTACAGTAAGCGCTCCTCTCCTCTCGGGCGTATGGGCATCGCCACATCACCAGTCCTGTGCTTTGGGGCCGCCGTGAAGTAACTTAGCGGTCGTTTGAACACCAGCACTGCGATCCCCCGACGGTCCATCTGGTCCTGGGGGTGGCTGCCGAGTGACTAATGGGCGGGGAGTGTCCACGGCGTGGATATGCTGCGCGTCCCTGGCCAGGCAGAGTGGGACGGCGCGAGATTTCATCACGCTGCTCAGAATGGCACACAATTTAAAGCTTATGACTTGATTATTTCTGGAATTTTCCTTTTAATATTTTCGGACCATGGTTGACGGGGTAACTGAAACTGCGGAAACTGAAATCACAGGTAAGGGGGCACTGCTGTACTAGGCTATCTGAAGTCTTCCGGAGGCGGGCTAGTTCCAGAAGGCATCGTGGGGGCGGTCTCGGCGTGGGGCATGTTAGACGTCAGCTTAGCTCTTTAACGTGGTATTTCCCCGTGTACTTGCCAGCGGTGTCCCCCTTTGGGGGGTAGCGATTGACATCTTGCAGAGCAAGGGTGAGGGACACAGTTGGGGAGACTGTGTCAGCCATCCAGGAAGTGGGGTCCCCAGCTTCACACAACTGGCTGGTGTATTTGTGTGGGTGGCATAGACGCTGTGGATCAGACTGTGGGTTCACAGTTGGTTTCTGCCTTTCGTGACCCTGGACACAGTGCTTACTTTCTCTGTGCCTCAGTTTCTTCATATGTAACATAGAGACAGAGTCTTGATTTGATAGAATTGTGGTGACACTGAGGTAAAATGGCTCCTGTCGAGTTTAACGCCACCTGGTCCAAAGGTGAAGGCCTCCTGCCGCTGTTCTGCCTTCGTCACGGTGGCAGCAGGCCTGGTGCTCTCTTCTTGTAAAGACCATGGTGTGTGACTTCTTGTCATCTCCCATTGCCATCCGAAAGAGGGTGCACGGTATGACCAGGCGCGAGCAGTCCTAGCCGACTGCATCTGGGTTCCCTCTGGCCCCACAAGCCCCTCGGGGCTCCCACACCTGCTTCTCGCTGTCCTGTGTCAGGAAAGCTGCTCCAGAGGCCATGATGGTGAAGTCACTAAGTGACGTGCATGGTCCGTGTCCCCCACGTGGTGTGTGCAGCCAGTGTGCCAGTCGAGGAGGTGGTGGGGTCGTGAAGTGTCCGGGGCCTTCTTAGGCTATCAGTGCCCACGTTACGTTTGGCAGCTGTGTCCTCTGAGCGTTCTGAGGCTGCCTGTCATGCTGACATGTCACCTTTCCCTCGGCCCAGATAACATTCCCGAGGACCTCAGGGACCCCTTCTACATCGACCAGTACGAGCAGGAGCACATCAAGCCGCCGGTCACCAAGCTCCTGCTGTCCAGTGAGCTGTACTGCCGCGTCTGCAGCCTCATCCTGAAAGGGGACCAGGTGGCCGCCCTACAGGGACACCAGTCTGTCATCCAGGCCCTGTCCCGGAAAGGGATTTACGTGATGGAGAGCGATGACACCCCCGTGACGGACCCCGACCTCAGCCATGCCCCCATAAAGATGGTGAGTGGCCCGTGCAGCCCCCGCACCCCCAGCCCTAGTGTGTCATGTGCATGTTCTGGGGACGGTGACAGGCTCTGGTGTGACGGGCTCTGTTGTGGTGCAGCAGCCTGCCGTGTCACCAGCTGTCCCTCTGCAGCTCAGCGTCACGGGCGAGGCAGAGTTGGCCCGGAAATTCAGGTGTGGAATGGTCGAGTGTGGTGGCCTCCTGCATCATGTGTCACTGAGTCATTGACTGTTTTGGCAAGTGGGGAGAAGAGCGGCTTCGTGTCCTCTGTCCCGTCGTGAGTGCTCTGCCAGCCGGGCCACGTGCAGCTCGTATAGGCATCGGGAGGTGGCCTGTTTGCAGATGTGATATGTGATCGTTGAGCCCGTTCTCAGGTTGTTTCATGTGTATCTGGCGAGCATTTTTGTGCCTCAGTAGAGGTAGATGCCTTTCCGTCCCCTCTGCACCCCCTCCCCGCCCTTCTCTGACGGCCACACCCCTGACATGACTTTTCCAGACCATTCCAGGTCTGAGCCGTTGGGGGATGCCTCCTGCGTGCTTTTGTTTAGGCCATTCGCTGCCATTCTGTGCGCTGCCGTTTTTAATTCTTGGACTTTGTGGACGATGGCTGGTGGGTCATGGGGATGTGACGCAGATTCTGAGGAGAAGCGGCATGAAGGCCTGGCGCGGCTTGAGTGCGCAGAGCAGCTCCCGGGGCTTCCCGGACCTGTGGCGGGCGGGGGTGCGGCGTCGGGCGCGTCGGGCTCCCTCTACCTTCACCCACAGCCCCGCAGCGAGGCTGCCCCCGGGCGGTCGGGAGGCGAGGAGGGGCCGGAGCCCTCCCTGCCACCGGGCGCCGGGGGGAGATAGGGAGACAGCGGGTGACCGATGGCTGCTCTGCTCGCAGGGCGCTCACATGGCGATGGTGGACGCCCTCATGATGGCCTACACCGTGGGGATGATCAGCATCGAGAAGGTGGTGGCCAGCGTCAAGCGCTTCTCCACCTTCAGCGCCTCGAAGGAGCTTCCGTACGACCTGGAGGACGCCATGGTGTTCTGGATCAACAAGGTGAGTGCCCTGCTGGGGGGCCCTGGGGGCCCGGGGCTGCGGGATGCATGCGCTTGTCCTGAGCTCGGGGAGGAGGAGGCGTGAGCGGGGGTGAGTGTGCAGCGGTACCAGTCCCTTCTGTTTGTGTCTTGAGCACCTGTTAGTACGTGCGTTAAAGGACGCACGTGTGAGACGGCATTTTGATGAGGAGAAAACCTGCATCTTAAATGCCGTTTGCTCCGTTTAGAAGCTTCCAGTGGGATCTCTCATACACAGTGTGTAAAGAATGGTTGTTTTTAGTAGCATGTGATTATAAGATTACCTTACCAAAGCCCTTTGGTTATTAATCCTTTTTATTTACAAGAAGATGTTCAGTTAGGAACCCTTTGCTAATAAAGCAAAGGAAACGAAAGATTGAGCAGCTCCTTGCAAAGTTGTGTGCAAACAATTTCAGGGCGTTCCAGGAGGCAGCCTGCACGTACTTCAGAACGTGAGGGCTTTGTAAGATGGGGGGTGCACATCGGTGGCCGAGCGTGGCCCCCTGGAGGGGCCGCCTGCAGCAGTGACAAGGCGTGCGTCACGTGCACGGCGACTGCTGCGAGGGCTGGCCCTGCCTTTACTTGGTCTGCTGCCTTGATGCGGGTCTGGGAACTCAAGTGGGTGGGCAGGTCGAGCCGCAGTGGGTAGAGAGACCGTCAGGTCCTGGTTTGCACTCAGAAGCTGGCAGTGCCCATGAGGTCGCCCCTTGGTGGCGGGTGCCACACCTTACTCGTCCCCGGCTTCGCATAATGCTGTGTGTGTGGGAAGCACCGCGAGAACTCGCTTAGAGAGCGGTTCAGGACTGGAGCTCACTTCCAGGGGAGCCAAGCCTGTCTGATGTCTGTGCTGTCTCAGCACGAGCTGCCTGTGGCCAGAAGGTCAAGTTGTAACTTCGCTTTTTCCTTTAAAAACTTTTATTGATTTTTTTGCCTTCTAAAGGAAATGATTTGGTTACTACAGAAAATTTAGAAAACACGAATGAGCAAACAGAACAAAACGTAAATTCCCTATAAGCTTACCACCCATAAGTGTAGTTGGGTATAAATGCTCATAGTTTTTACTTACTTGGGCGTAAATATGTAGACTTAAAAGCACAGGTGGGTCTTCTCTGGCATCGGACTGGAGCTGAGGTTTGCATCGGGCAGACGTGGTGAGCGTCTCCCCGAGGGCGTTCTGGGGACGGCCGTCTGCCGAGGTCTTGCTCTAAGCTGGGTGTCCATGGGCGGCCACCCCGGGTTCCCTCCCACTCGTGTCTGGTGGGCAATGGTTGCAGTTTAGCCAAGGTTCATTTTTAAAGACTTTTGATCAGTTTTTGCCAAATTTCTGATCATAGAGATTGTACTGTTTTCCTCATACTGTTTGTGCAAGTGTTTTTTCCCCAGGTCTTCCCATATGTTGGATATTATGTAAAAATACTTGCCAATTTGAAAGGTGAAAAATAGTGTCTTTGACTTTCATTTTTTCATTCACTGGTAAAGTTGAAATTTGAGAAACAGTAAATACAGTATGGAGATTCCTCCAAAAGTTAAAAATAGAACTAGCATATGATTCAGCAGTCCTTCTTCTGGGTATTTGTCTGAAGGAAACAAAAAACTAACTCAGAAAGATGTCTGCACCCCCATCTTACTGCAACATTACAATGGCCAAGATGTGGAAACAGCCCTAGGTGTCCATCAGCAGACGATGGGACATGTACACATGGAACATTCCTCAGCCATAAAAAGGAAATCTCGCCATCTGTGACAACATGGATGTGCCAAGCGGGCATTGTGCTGAGTGCGATAAGTCAGATGGAGAAAGATGAGAATACAGTATGATTTCAGTGATATGTGGAATCACAAAAACCCCAAATAAATGAATAAACAACAGACACAGACCCATAGATACAGAGGGGGGCAGGGAGGGACGATGGGTGAAATTAAACAGAGAGTATGTGTTTGGCTAGTTACCTTTCTTTTTGTTAATTTGCTTGCTTGTTGTTTGGTCATACTTCCTTGGGGAGGGTTGCTCTCCTTTTTCTTCGGGGAGGGTTACGTTCCTTTTTTCCCCTGATCTGCTCAGGTTTCTCATACATGTAAAGGGTATTGTCCATTTGCCATGTTTTTGTAACTGACTTTCCCAAGTGCCTGTTGTCTCTGTCTGTGCGTTGGGCTGACCGCAGAGGATCTTCATACAGTGCCATGACATCGCTGTTTGCTCTCTCGAATGTTCTGGTTATTTACCCCGTATTTTAAAGACACGCCCTCTCTGACCTGTCTGTCTGCCTCTGACTTAGATTAGGAGAGACGGTGACTCAGCTCACGGACCCTCCCCTCCGGTCCTCGCTGTTCTGCCCTGGTCACACGGGCCGCTGGGTCAGAGCTGTAGTTGAACTTGACGCTGCGATGACTGGGTGTGACTTTTTCACAGCTCCTGCCCCTTCTCCACACCGTTGTTCCTGGAGTTAATACTCGTTCTGTTTTTCATCTCTATTTTTCCCTCGCCCAATATTTATATTTTTATTCGGTGTTTCCCAAGTTTTGCTGTTTTCTTGGCATTTCCGTATGAATAAGTTTCTTACATTAATGATTTTCCATCATGTGCCCCCTCCGAGGCTGGCTGAGCTCTGAGTGGCCAGGGCTCCCCATCCTTGCTGCTTTCAGGGAGTTTCTCTCCAGCGTCAGACAGGTGTGCTCCCTGGGGATCCATGTCTTTGTGGGGCTCCTCTCAGGTGTAACTTCCCAGATGCAGGACGAGATGCACGCCCACATCCTTTGTATTCGAAGACTTGCCCCAGTGGGCTTTCCTGAAGCCTTTCCCACGCCCATCCTAGTCTCAGGTGTGGCTCCCTGATGCCCAGGAAGCTTTCCACCTCGCCATGCTAATGGTTTCCTTCCTTCGGAAATTGCTGCGTGCGTAGGAAGGCATGGGTTCTTGCCAGGTGAGCGTGTGGTGAGACTTCTCTCCGGCATCAGTTCTCTGACGCCCAGTAGGGCCGGGAGTCTCCGAAACACTGGTCATAAGTACTGTTCCCAGTAGTCCTGCGGTGTGCCTGCACCTGGGTGCAGATTTAAGCTCCCTCGCAGCACCCTGGCCTGCTTCCCACCTGTGAGGACACCTCTGGGGGTTCGCTTCCTTTTCATGTTTGTCTGCAGCTGGGGGGGGTCCTCATCCCCTTCAGTAACTTCTGGAGTCAGAGTGGGGCCTGTTAGGTGACCTCTACGAGTCTCTTTCTGTGTGGCATCACTTCCGGGGCTGTCCCACCCCACGAGAGATGTCTGCTATATAGACCTCAGGCACACCTGTCCCCCGGGACTTGCCTTAGGGACCCCTTTGCCTCCTCCCTGGCTGCCCCGGTGCCCTCCGGCCTGTGCCTCTGTGTGGGGAGTGCGCCTGCAGTGCGCTCCGACACCCACTCAGGAAGGCCGCGGCTGTACCTTTCCCCATGGGGCGCTCTGAACCAGCCTCCCCCCTACCCCAGACGATCAGGCACTCTGCGGGGAACCGCTCTCCCCGGGACTGGGAGGCACGGGAGCTGCTGTCTGGACTCCCCGTCCTGTGGTCGCTCTGTCCCAGGAGTTCTGGGTTTTACCGTGAACCATCTTGCTGTGGCTTTTTACTTTTTATCGATGCCCAGCCAGTTGCTTTAGTCTTTAAAAAACAAAACCCAGCTTTACTGATATATGACTTCCATGCAATAAATGGATGCAGTTCTTTGCGTTTTTGACAAGTGACTTTCACAATCAAGGTAACATTTCCATCACCTGGAAAAAGTTCCTTCCTGCTCCTTTGCACCCCCAGCACAGATAACTACCATGTTTCCCTGAAAATAAGACCTAATCGGAAAATAAGCCCTAGCATGATTTTTCAGGATGACATCCCCTGACCATAAGCCCTGATGTGTCTTTCGGAGCAAAAATTAATATAAGACCCAGTCTTATTTTCAGGGAAACACGGTACTGACCTGCCTTCTTCACGAGAGGTTAGTTTTGCCTCTTCTAGGTTTTGATAAAAATGGAATCATGTGGTATGTTCTCTGTCTGGCTTCTTTCACTGAACAAAGTGTTCGAAATGGAGTCACCTCGTTGCGTCTGTCAGTCGTTTCGGTTACGCCTGGTAGAGCCACGTTGTATGAACAGACCAGTTTGTTTACACACTCACTTGTTGGTGGACAGGTGGGTGCCTCCAGGTTTGCCTGTTATGAATAAAGCTGCGAGGGGCATTTCTGTGCAGGTATGTTTTCATTTCTTTGAGTAAATACTTAGGAGTGGAATAGCCAGGTCGTGTAAGTATATCTTTAACTTGAGAAGAACCTGCTAAAATATTTGCCAAAGGGATTGCACCATTTTCAGCTTCCATTAGCAAGAGAAAAGAGTTGGAGTTGCCCCGCCCTTTTGCCAGCACTTCTGGTGGAGTCTGTCCTTCATTTTAGCCATTCATGTCTCCAGATAGTGTCACTTAGCGTTTCCTTCATGACTAGAGACGTTTGTGTGGATTCTTTTGTTAGGCGTTTGTTCAAATATTTGGCCCACTTTTTAATGGGGTTGTTTGTCTTAATGAGCAATAAGAATTTGTTTTTCTCTCTCACACACACACACACACACACACACACGTCAAGTGCTTTGTTGGATACGTGTTCCTGTAAGGTGTGTTTTATTGTTTTGGTGTCAGGGTAATGCTGGCCTCAGAAAATGGGTTGGGAAATATTCCTCCTCTATTTTGTGAAGTAGTTTGTGTGTGATTCGTATTATTTTGTCCTTAAATCTTTGATGGAATCATGGCCTGGAGTTTCCTTAGCGGGAAGGTTTTAATTAGGAATTTTAATTATTTTAGTATGCTTGTAAGGTATTTAGGTTTTTCTATTTAATTTTGTGTCCATTCAGTAACCTGTGACATTCGAGGAATTTGTCAGCTTTATTTAAATTGTCAAATTCATTAGCATAAAGTTCATAATGTTTATTATCCTTTTAATATGTGTGTGATCTGTGGTGATGTCCCGTTTTCTGCTTTTGGTTTTTATCAGTTTTTTCTGTTGTTTGCTATTTCATTTCTCCTCTTGCCTTTATTATTTTTTCTTTCTACTTCTTTGGATTTAATTTGCTCTCCTTTCCAGTTTGTTAGGTAGAAAGTGAGTTAGTTTCTTTAAGTCTTGCTTTACTCCTTCCAGAAGCCTCTGAAGCCATTACGCCCTTTAAGCAGTGTCTCTAGTGGCACCTTGCACATTTTTACATGTTGTGGTTTCCTTGTTCTCCTTAAAATATTTCATTTCACTTGCAGATTCTTTTCGCAGTGGCTTGTCCAGGAGTTCGTAGTGTTGTTCCCCAGGTGGGGATGGTCCTAAGTGTCTCGCATCGCTTCTGTTTTTACCTGGCCTGTGGTCCGACAACGTGCTCCTTGTGGTGCATGGGGATGTGTAGGGGTGGGGTCTCACGGGGCTTCACGTGCACGCGAGCAGAAGCTGCGCTGTGCTGGGTTGGGGGGAGGCTTTGTAAGTGTAAGTTCAGGTTGGTTGGTGGTGGTTGATCTGGCGTCTTCTGGCCGTCACTCAGTTACTGGGAGCGGAGGTGACGTCTCTCGCTATAACTGTTTTATCTTTTGCTTGTGTCATGTGTCAGTGTTTGCTTTATCTATTTCAGTCTGTTATTACATTTACACACTTTGAGAATATTTATATCTTGATGAATTAACCCTTTTGTCATCATGAAATGTCTGTCTGTGTCACACACAGGTGATAACCCTGGTCCCAGAAGTGTAGTCATTTAATATGCTGCTCCAGCGTCCTTACGACTAGTGTGTAGGAGGCAGAGCTCTTCCCTTCCTTTTATTTTTGACCTCGTGTTGTCTTTCTACTGAAAACGAGGTTCTTATGGATACCGTATGGTTTTCTCACATCTTTACTCACTCTGACACTCCGGTTTTATGGTTGGAGTGTGTGGACCAACAACATTTAGTGTGGTTATCCAGATGGCTGGATTTTACCGTCATGTCTGCTTTTGCTTTATCTCATTTTTTCTTTTTCTTTTCTGGCTTATTTTGGGTTGGGTATTTTTTAGTATTCCATTTTGCCTCCAGTGTTTCGTAGAGGCTACTTTAAGGTTTACAATATGCATTTCTCCGTTACCATGTCTGCCTTCAGATAAAGTAATGCCATTTCACGGGCGTGTCCTCTGTGCTGCTGTTGTCATTCGTTTTATGACAGCTCCAGATACTGTTAATTTTGCTTTCAATGGTTTATTATCTTTTAAAGTAATTAAAATGGAGAATAACATTTATCCACATTTTTAATTTTTGTTGCTCTTTGTGCCTTTGTATAGATAGAGCACTCAAACGTTTTGGTCTCAGGCACCCTTTACATTCTTAAAAGTTACTGTGGACCTCAAACAATTAAAAAATTAATTTATCAATATTTACCATATTAAAAGTTAAGAACAAGAAAATTTAAAAATATTTAGTAAAAAAAATGTCATGTTACCATAAATAATGTATTTTATATGAAAAATAACAATTTTCTGAAACGAAAAGAAGCGGTGGCATTTTACAGTTTTGTAAGTTTCTTTCCTGTCTGTCTCACTGGCAGGCAGCGGTTCTCTTACCTGCTTTTCAGTTTAATCTGTTACAGTCTGTTGTTTTTATTGAAGGGTGTGAAGAAAATCTGGCTTCACATGAATACATAGTTGGAAGAGGGGAGACTATTTCATAATCTTTTCAGATAATTATGCACATCTTTTTTTGATTCTGCATCAAAACTTGACAAGTGGTAGTTTCTGGAAGGTTAATTGCAATGTGGAAAGTTATCAATTGACTTTTTAAAAATTGGGATATAATTCACATGCTATAATCACTGTTTGAAGTGTACAGCTCAGTGGTTTTTAGTCTGTTCACCGGGTTGTGCAGCTGTTACCGTTAATTCCAGACATACCTGTCACACCCAGAAGAAACTGTCCGCGTCAGCTCATGCCCATTACCCGCCCAGCCCCCACTCATCTGCTTTCTGTCTGTGGGTTTGCCTGTTCTGGACACTCCACGTAGATGCAGTCATCCAGTCTGTGGCCTCTTGTTCTGACTTCTTTCATTTAGCAAATGTTTTCAGCTCTCATGTGCGTCGCAGCATGTCAGCACCTCGCTCCTCTCTGTGGCCGAATCATTGGTATGGTTTAGCCGTCCTCCGCTGACACGTTTGTGTTGTTTCCACCTTCTGGCCATTGTGAATAAAGCTGCTGTGAACATTCAAGGACACGTTTTGGTGGGGTATGTTTTCACGTTTCTTGGGTAGATATCTTTTCTTGGGTAGATAGCTTTTCACTTTTCTAGGGGTAGAACTGCTGGGTCGTGTGTTTCACTTCTGAAGACTTGGCAGACTGTTTTCTAGAGCAGTGGAACCATTCAGGTGTCCACCAGCACACCTGTCAGCATCCGTGCTAGCACTTATTCCCGAGCTTTGGAGGGTGTGAGGTGGTGTCTCCCTGTGGTTTAGATTTGCATTTCCCTGGTGACTGTGTGCCTGTTGGCCCTTCCTAGATCTTGTTTGGAGACCTGTTTCTTCAGATCCTTTGCCCACTTTAGAGTTGGATAACTTGTCTTTTTATTGTTGTAAGAATTCTTTCATATATTCTAGTTACTAGATCAGTCAGCTTTCTGTACCCTCTTATGTCAGTCTGTTTCTTCCTGGCCCTTTACTCACTGATGATTTTGTAACATTATGTATTGGTCCATTAGAAATTTTTTCGTTGAGTTGCATAGATTTTCCCCAGTGTTGTCACCTTTCAAAAATTACATTCATTTGTAACAGCTTTATATGATATCAGAGGGTAGTAGATTGGGGGAACGGGATTATCACTTTGTGAGAGGTATAAATGTCTAGTACATTGTACACCTGAAACTAATAAAAACAAAAATTACGTCATTAACATCACCAACAATCTAATGAGAAAATCCTTTCCATGTTAGGAAGCTATCTAGCTTAATTTTCCAAAGGCATTTTTTTATTCCCAACATTTTTTATGAAAAAATTGAAACGTGCAGAAAAGTTGAGTTACACAGAGAACACCCATGTACCCACCACCTAGATTTTACAATTAACATTGTACAATACTTGCTTTACCACTTAACCCATCCGTTTTTCTGTGTCTTCTAATTCATTTATTTTTAAATTTATATTGATTTTTCTTTTAAAAAACAACTTTTCAGCCTTCTTGATTTGAGTAGCCTGAGTTCATGTCTCTATTCATGTGTAATAATAAACAACCCACCTCTGTGCCTTTCATCTGTTGATAGCTTGCCCACGTTACCGTGCGTGCCAACCAGTGTTTTCCTCCATGGTATTATTTTATAATTGCAATTTTGATTTGACCTTTGAGTTGTTCATTCCAGGAGAGGGTACTTCAGTGTTGTGTTGGTATGGTCCGGGACTGTGGGAGCCCCCGTCAGGCTGTTTCATCAGCGGCCTTTGTGGATGGTGGCAGAGGACGGGCACCGGCTCTCTGCCGGCCGGAGGTGGGGGCACTGCTTGCAGGCGGGAGGTCTCCATACCGGGTCACACCGGTTGCAGGTCACGTGGGGTGCATATGTTTCCACTTACGTGTAATGGGCCCAGTAATACCTGTGTCTAAGAGAGTTAACAGGGAGGTGGGGTCTCTGGGTGGTGACATGGTGACCAGTGTGAGAAAGCAATTGCCTTCTTAATGCATTTTTCTTTTACTTTAGGTCAATCTTAAAATGAGAGAGATAACAGAGAAAGAAGTTAAGTTAAAACAGCAGTTACTGGAGAGTCCCGCTCATCAGAAGGTAAAGGGTGAACTGCAGTCTGCAAAGCACCAAGTTCATGTTGCTCCCCGTCGGAAAGGCCTGGGCCACGTCTACCACCTGCTTACTCTTTATTTTAGTTGTACTCACAAGGAAGGAGCAAGTCTCCTGCGCCCCGGCAGGCTGGCTCTGCGGCGCGGCACCTCTGTGGCAGTGGGAAAGGCAGCTTGCCGCCCTTTCTCCCTGGCAATGGGGGGGTCTTATATTTAACCTCGGGGGCGGGGGGGTGTTGGGAGGTATTGGGAAGCCTGAGGATGGGACATACAGGGCACTGGGAGTAGTTTCTAGAGGTCAGCAGTGAGGAGAACAGGTCCGGGAGGCTGCGTGGCATCGCGGGGGGCAGCACCACGCAGCCGATGGAGTGACGCACATGCTGTCTGTGCATTCGGTCATTTCCGTCCTTTCTTTCCCTGACATTACTATTTTTTACCAAGCACATATATGACTTGAACGTCTGCACGACGTGGCCTGGCTATGTCTGTGTTCTCCGGCGTCCTCTGGCTCCCTCCCTCCACTCTTGGACTGGGGGGGTGCCGTGGGCACCACCCCCGTGCCCGCTTTTGTTCCTTGTCCCTCAGATGGGCAAGACGATGCACTGAGCCCCTCCCGAGTTGCATTTGGCATCCGTCCTTTTTGGTGCACACCCTGTGCCGAGTTTCTGGAGTGTTCTTTGCCCCGCTGAGGCTAGTGTTGTAGAAGCGCCTGGGACCTTCCACTTCAGGCATCTGGTAACATAGAACGTCCAGGCCCACGGGCGCTGGACGGTGGGACTGCTCAGAGGGCACCTCACCTCGCGTGTAGACATGAAAGTGTGCAAACGCCCGTCCACACGTGGACCCACACGCTGATGCTCCTCTCCTGCCTTCCTCCCTTGCTTCTCAGCAGTCTCCCTCCAAGTGGTACTGGAAGTTAGTGCCTGTAAGTGACTCCGTGTGCGCCAGCCGCCATCCGCGCCATCCTGTTGCAATCACTTGCTTCCATTCAAACTAGCTCGCACCACCTGAACCTTTTCCTTTGTTTAAATGTCCTCCTTGCTATTGTTATTACGCTTTGTGCAGTGCGCGCGGTGACCTGATTCTGGCCTGAGAGGGCTTCATAACGTGGCGCTTTGGAGTTCTGAGTTGCATGTCAGAGCACAGAGTGGTCTGCCCGTTTCTTAGGGGATCTTACAGGTAGTCTTTGTGTTTCTCCTTGGGACACATCACTGTGTGATGAACGTGAATGTAAATGGTAGGATCTGTTCTCTGTTCTCATAGACACCAGGACCGACCGCTAAGCTCCTGGGTCGGTCCCGTGTCACCGTCCCTAGTGGTGTGAGTGAACGTGCCAGCTTGCAGTAACTGTAGCTTGGGGCGTCTGATCGGGAAGGTGGCTGCCCTGTAGGAGGGCGCCCGCTCATGCGGCAGGGAGGGCCTGTCCCTGCACGGTGGGAGAGGGCCATCCCCTTGCTCCGCCCCACGCAGGGGCCTGCGTCAGGTCAGCACAAGTACAGGCTTTCTAGAATCCAAGTTAACGTGAAGTGTGAGTTTTCCCATAAAAAGTAAGGTGAAAGGTGGTGATTTGCTTCTATGCTGTCACCCACTCTGGAAGCGAGAGTGTCATTTCCAAGTGCAGGTCTGGAGTTCAGGGCTTTGCAGACTCCATTAACCACTTGGATATGTTAAAATTTCTTCTCGTGAAGGAGAGACGAGGGATACAGCTGGGAGGGTGGACCCGTGTGAGGGGCACATGGTCTACTGGTAGCTCACGGTCAATTTTGCTTCTCTTTGAAATTTATTAACAACAAAGAAGAAAGCGTTTTTGTGAATATTTACATATCTTTCAACTTGAATCCTGAAGGCCAAAGAGCTAAATATTAAAAAGTTACGTGCTTTAGTGAGGACGTAGTAAAAAATTGAGCTGTCCTCTAGGAAGTAAGGTTTCAGATGAGAGTTTATAGCAACTGAAAGGTTGACCAAGAGCACTCAGGTTTCCTGTTAGCGCCTGATAGCCTTGCCTGTCGGGCTCCAGTGTCCCACAGGTAGGCTGATGAGGATGAGTATAGAAAGGTCTGGTCAGACGGCAGGTTCTGAGCTTTCACCATAACGCTCTATAGCCGAGAGGCTTAACAAACCCGACCGGAAGGTAATTACACAGCCCCCTGGGCCCTGTAGTTTGGTGTTTTCCCTGATTTGAAATTCACACCATCCATCTTCAATCGAGAAACCATTTGCTTTACTGCATGCTGTGCTCGGTCACTGTGTGTGCTGTCTGTCTGTCTGTCTGTCGTGTGGGAGCTGGCCTGGCGCATGCCTGCACACCTGCATGCTGGAGCCAGGACCTGCCGGGACAGTGGGCGTGTCCACGTCAGAGCCTGTGCTGCAGCCCGAGAAACAAGTTAAAGAGTTCAGCAAACGGATGTCAGGCACATGAGCTAAGCCTTAGTCCTGGTTTCAGAAGGATGCGTTAGACATGTTCTATACTAAATATCAGTATTGCTGATGCTACGCTCTGTGCTTATTGAGGTGACGGCTTGAAATTCTAGATTGCTGAGAGACCGTTTTTCTTTGGGTTGAACTCCTACAGCACTGAGAAATCCACAGTCGTCAATATAGACAGCTGGTTTTCTTCCTCTGATTTGTCTTGTGTATTTTCCTCCTCTGGAGAAAACGTGGCTGCAGGACACACCAGGTTTTAAAGCTGTCTTATGAAAATGCAGAAATGCAAGGGGATAGCGGGACGTTTGGGACACTCTCCTGTGCTGACTTCCCATCCCTCGACGGCCCGTGTGTCTGCACACACCTAAACTGACACCCAGTTGTGGGGGTGGCGCCGGGGGCTTGGGGCAGCACGACCTGTGCCCACGGTTTCCCCTGAAGGCGGAGTCCGGAGACGCTGAGAAAACAGGCATTTTACGTAGCACCTTGAATGCATCCAGGTTCCTGATGCTTCGTTGCACTTCTTAGACGGGCTGTTGATGTAGTAGACAACGTTTTGTCTAACCGGCTTTCGGAAATTTCTCAAATATATTATCAGTGCTCTTCTGTACTTGTGTTACTGGCCGAGGTGAGTGCTGATAACACTGAGACAAGTGACAGTAACGCGGGGTCTTCCCTGCTTAGGCTGTTCACCATTTAACTTGTTTCTCCTGTGTTTATAGTCTGTTGGCTTCTGGTAGTGTCTGTGCCTTCTGCCTCATTTCCTGTCTGGGCCACGGCTCTCTTGAGTGAGATGGCCCAGGGGTCATCAGCAGCTAGTTGTTGTCACCCCCCTGTACCCACGAAGCTCAGTTCCCTGGATCTTGACATATGTGTTTCAGGCAAAGTATGTGATCCAGACATTTGGAGCTTTTATCATGCGGTGGCTGCTGTTCTGAGCATTGTCCAGAGGGCATTGTGTTAATTCTAGATGTCACAGTCTGCCTGTGACATAGGTGGCAGTGAAGCACATCATGTGTAGAGACCGTTTTTCCTTTTATCAACTGCAGGTGCGCTACCGCCGAGAGCACCTGTCTGCGAGGCAGCCACCCTACTTCCCGTTGTTGGAGGATCTGATGAGAGATAGCAGCGATGGGGCCGCCCTCCTGGCCGTGGTCCACTACTACTGTCCCGAGCAGATGAGACTGGAGGGTGAGTGGCGTGGGCCTGGCACCACAGCCTGTGCTGGTGCCAGGAAGGAACCCTGAGCCCCGAGTACCACGGGGCTGCAGGCGTGAAGGTGCAAACATTTGAGACTGGTGTGCATGTGCTTAACCTGCTTTCTGTCTGATGAACAAATTGGACTTAGACAGTGTTTGGATAATGTGAGAAATATTTGTGACTTCACTTAAGTCTCAGAATGGTTAAGGTTTTGTTGGTCCTGCTACAATTGTTTTGAAACATCTGGAACTTAGTTTGGGGCTGGAAAACGAGTGCAGAATGCAGTCTGTTTACAGACCGTTTGTGAACGACCCTCCATGCTCTTTGGTGATGCCAGTGTGTGTCTGTAAGGCGCCCACAGTGACGTTTGTACAGGGCTGTGCAACAGGGATTCTGATGCAGGTTTTGCTAAGCACCCTCCTTCCTGAGGGAGGAAGACACCAGGCCCAGAGAATACCCAGAATACTACCCACACGTGAAATGGGAGGCTCTGGCACGGGTGGGGGTGGGGGTGAGCCGACGGTCCTGCTCCTGCTCCAAAGACACAAGTGCTGGGTTATATGGCTCCTGTAGACAAAACAGTTTTTAAAACATCGCTGAAGTCGAGAGAAGGAGAATCCGGGTTCCAGGAGAGGGTTTTTATGTTTCAGTGAAAACCCACGAATCACACGTGATCGCCCAGGGGCCTCTTGGGCCTGTGCTGCTCATCTGACCTTGGGCCTGTGTGGTTGGGAGCTGTGACCAGGACCCTGGGAAGGACCAGGAAAGCTCCAGATGCCAGCCAGGAACTAGGGAGCCTGGCTGAGGCTGCGGCCCTAGGGGCGGGGGTAGGCACCTTTCATGAGGAAAGAGAGCCGCCAGGCTGCGTCATGGGTGGGAGCCCCGGACTTGTGAAGCTCGTAGGTCCCACAGGAGTGGGCGCGGAGTTTTGCTGTGCAGGAAGACTGCCACGAGCCAGGGCATGCCAGATCCCCAGAGAACCCCGCCGCTGGAAGGTGGGCTCTGGGGAAAAGCCGAGCCACACGACGAGACAGCCTTCACCAGAGCCCTCAGATGCAACAGATAGATTTGGCTCCAAGACATCGGTGACAAAGGATATCTGAATGAGAACACAGTGTTTAATGTGACAAAGACAAAAAAGAAGAAATAGAAACCATGAGAAAGATGAGGGAATGGGAGTATTACCTGTCTCCTGGAGTTTTCTCTTGTCCTCAGCATCTTTTCTCGTGTTTTCATCCCTTTCCCCTCTTATTCTGGATGTTTTCTCAGTCTCCCTCCAGTTCACTGACCCAGGCAGCTCTTGCTGCAGTCGTGTCAGGCCGCTTCCAAGCGCTCCACTGGGGGTGGAAGACAAAGGGGGGGGCTAGGGGTGCGTAGTGATGCAGGACCTCGGGGACATGCAGTGTCAGAGCTCATCGCGTCTAGTGGCAGAACATCAACACCGAATTCCAGGGAGAAGTGAAGCGCCACACACAAGCGGGTTGAGGAGGAGGTAAGGGGCAGTGCGGCCGTGAGTGTGGCACAGGCGTGGTCCAGGCACCCGCTGTTCCTGAGCACCTTTAGAGTAAGTGAAGGTGGACGTAGTTACACAACTGGCCTCCATTGAGGCCACAGAGGAAACCTCAGCAGGTTGCAGGGAGTTGATAGTCTCCGCTCAACACAGGGAAACATGAAACCAGTGACAAAACCATGCACCTGCTTTCTCCAGACCTGACGTCGCTAATGTTTAGAAACCAAAGAAGACACCTCGCGGATCAAAGTAGAAAGCGACGTGGAGTTTTCTAGTAAGAGCTCTCCAAGGGTAGGGATTTTTATCTCTCTTCTTCACTGGTACATCCCAGCCATCTGCCATCTAAAGTCGTGTTTGGGACAAGTCGGTGAATAAATGAGTGAACGACATCCTTGTGAGAGCTTGTGGGCTGCAGCTCAGTGTGGTTGAGAAAAGGAAACTCAGTGTGTATTCTGGAAGGAAGGAATTTTACAGTTATGAACTGGCTTACCCTCAGTGGGTCAGGAGAGAACATGGACGTGAGCCCCAGAAAGTCAGAGGAAGGGAAATGCCAAAGAGTGAGTGGGCACCTGTGTCCTCTGGTCAGACAGAGTCCGCCCGCACCAGGGGAAGGACCCGAATCTCTCTGGTTTCTGGGCAGCAGCACCTAGTGAGGGTTCGGGATGAGGAGAGGCCAGTGGCTCACTCCCGGAGGGTCCCAGGAAGGCTCCAGCGGGCCTGCCACGGACGTGCCACAGGCATGGGGCAGTTGGGCTGGAGAGCAGCGAGAGCCTAGGTCCCTTTGCCCCTTCAGACAATGATGACACCTCTCCATACACACTCAGGAGATTGGGGGGAGACGGGCTCTGTTCTCAGACCCCACACATATCAGGGATGAGGTGACGCCGGGAAGTCAGGCTTTGTGGAGACCGGCTCTCGTCCCCGTTCGCCCGCCCAGGAAGCCGCCTTCCCTGACTTGGCTCCATAATGCTGACCTGCCTTTGGGGCCCAGGGACCAGGGATGGGTTCTCTGCAGAAGCTGGCCTCTGGCTTCGGCAAACGCCCCCGCGCCACTGCCATGTCCTTAGCAGCCAACTGGCTCCCCGCCCAGTCCCCTGTCACGAAGCCCCCTTACTGCCTCACTCTTCACTCTGGTCTGCTGAAGATCTGACACTGGAGGAAAGCCACCGTCCTGAATGGGAAGCCCGATGGACCGAGCCCTGCGGGCGGGCAGGAGCAAATGCTGGTGGGGAGAGCACCGGGCATTTGTGCCCAGGGCCCAGCTGCTGGAAGAGGCTGGGCCAGATGTTAGTGTGTGCAGGGTGTGTTCTTACTGACATGAAGAATTCACAAGGGCTAGGTGACAGGAAGTGCTAGGCCCACCTGGTGGCTGGTGTGATTGATGAAGGGCCACAGCTGAGCATGTGACAGCAGCTCCAGAACTCCTGGGACAGAGCGGCCACAGGACGGGGAGTCCAGACAGCGGCTCCCGTGCCTCCCAGTCCCGGGGAGAGCGGTTCCCCGCAGAGTGCCTGATCGTCTGGGGTAGGGGGGAGGCTGGTTCAGAGCGCCCCATGGGGAAAGGTACAGCCGCGGCCTTCCTGAGTGGGTGTCAGAGCGCACTGCAGGCGCACTCCCCACACAGAGGCACAGGCCGGAGGGCACCGGGGCAGCCAGGGAGGAGGCAGAGGGGTGTTCAAACAAAGGACGTGGAAAAATGAGGCGAGTATTAAATCCAGGATAAACGGAACACCATCAGCTCAGCAGCAGAAATAGTTTCATGGTGATGCGAGACTCAGCTGGATTTAACCACACACACTGCCCTCTGACCCCGCAGGAGGGCCACGTGGGCCCTGCTCATCCTCTGCTCTGAATGCACTTCACAGGTGGTGGCCCTCAGGGGCGGGCTGGACAGAGGTGCTTGCAGGCCAGACGCAGAGGGTGGCAGGTGGCGGTAGGCTGGCCAGAGAATTGCTGTTTTGCTCAACAAGCTCCTTTTTAAAGACTTTTTATGTACTTTGTTAAAAGTTAAAAGAAAATTTTTAGGTCAATTCAATAGCAAAAATTAATAGACATTTCAGAAATTTTAAATGTATAGAACTAAAGCCATTCTTGTAAAGGATTACTGAAATAGTCGTCTGGAAAGACTGATCAAGAAAAGATGGCAAAAACAAAGAATAGAGTAGCTGAGAAAATTAAATACAGATCTAGTGGACACTGAAATAAATACTAAGGAAAATACTGAAAATACTGTAGGCCATATATATTTGAAATGTTAGATGAAGTGGACAGTTTTCTGTGGAACCAAGAAAAGATGAGAAACCTAAGTGGACCTGTAATTGCAGGATGCATGGACTCGGCTTTCAGAACATGACCCCATGTCCCCGCAGGCGGGCTGTTCACCGGACGTCAGACAGAGCAGCTCTGTCCGCCTGCCCTGCCCGCTCCTATGAGCTCTTAGAATGTTGTGAACGAAATGAGCTGTTCGTAATGCTTGTGAGTAAACTCAGCAAAGGTAGAAGACCCCTGGGAGAAACGGAACTTTTCTGTAGTACTTGGGAGAGGACTTGAACCGTATGCTGAGATGCCAAGAGTAGTATAAAATTGTAATTTTCCCAGGTCATACATTTATTGCCAGTCCAGTAAATAATTGTCTTGTTTCAGAAATTGACACAGTAATGTAAAAAATGCGTGTAAAGGGTAAAGGCCAAAGGGACAAAACTAATGTTTGTAGCATTTTATTTTGATTTGTTTGAATTTACAGAGGAGTATACAAAGAATTCCTGCATACTTTCACCCAGATTTTTCAGTCGTTACGTTTTGTCACGTTTGTGTTATATTTCTTGGTCTCTGACCCATTTGAGAGTACCTTGGAGAACAAAGCGAGGACCAGGAAGCTTAACAGTGGTGCGACACTAATCTGGTCGTGTCTGGATTTTGTCAGCTGTCCCGGGGATGTCCTCCACCCCGGGTGCCCCCGTGCAGGCGCTGGCCCAGCACGCTCACCAGTCGTCAGCTTTCTGGTTCCCGGGATCTGGACGGAGCCCCTTCCCAGCCCTCCTGTGTCTTTCTTGAGGAGTACACGCCACTTAGTTTGGTGAATGTCCTTTGTTCAGTGTTTCCTCCTGATGAGATTCAGGGTGTGCAGTTTCAGTAAGGATGCCGCAGAAGTGACGTGTCCTTCCAGTGCATCTGATTGGGGACCTGATGGCAGTGCACCCAAGACACCAGCTTTGGTCCTTTGGTTCAGGTGACAGGTGATGGGTTTCTCCACTCTGAGATCACTAATTTTCCTTTGTAATTAACGAGTAATTGGGGCGAGACGCTGTGACACTAACTTCCTGTTTCTCATGAAGCATCTGCCCACTAGTGTTACCACCATCCGTTGGGAGCATGTGCACCGCCTCTCCTCCTACATCTGTCACTTGGCCATCTGCTGCAGGGGAGCGCCTTCTCTGCGTATGCCTGTGATTGGTCTTAGATGGCCTCAGGGGTTCCAGTTTTATTCAGCAGATTATAATCCATCGTGTTCATTATTCTCTTCCTTCGATTGTTCCAGATTTCGGGCAGGCTGATTTTCAAGAATAAGAGGGCGGGGTCCTCGCTGTACAAAGACTACGCTGCGTTTAACTGCGTGGGCTGGACCAGTGTGGTTGGGGCTCAGGAGTAGTCAGTGGTCCAGGGGAGCTGTGCAGAGAAGCCCTGACAGTGACTGTGGAGGGAACCCAGGGCCTGTGGGGTGGCCCACGGGTGCTGCTAGGGTGAGGGTCCTGGCCGGGTCAGAATGTGGGGCCGCATGGCCACGTGTATGGGGACAGCGCACTGAGACAGCAACAGCCCTGCCCCGCGTGAAAGACCTGACGTACTTGTACGATGGTGGTGTTGGGACGGATTGCCTACATTACAAAAAAGCACAGATAATAGAAAAGACCCTGATATTTAACCAGTTTTTATTTATTGGAACATCAGCAAATAAAATTAAGGGATATAACTGTATTCATGAAAAAGTATTTGCAACAAATGTAAGTTGTCAAAGGACCCGCCACAGTCCTTCTGTAACCGTAACGTGAAGAATTCCTGCAGATCAGTAAGGAAAAGATGAACAACCCAGAGACACAGGAATAGGTTTTGCACAGAATAGGAATCAAGTGACAGCACACCCATGACCAGGGACACGTTTCACAGCCGTGTGTGTGTATGGTGGGGGGCCGAGGGGGAACCAAGCTCCAGAATCCCGGTGGGTTGTCCTGGCGTGAGGCGTGTGCGGGTGCAGAGAGCATTTTTCGTGACCATGAAAATTGCGATACCGCGTGGCCATTCACATGAGTGACTGACGTCTGTGCGCACCAACGGAGGTCTGTGTACAGACGTAACACTGAGTTCAGGAAGAAAACGGGTTGCACACGAGGCGTAGTTTGTTGTCATGAATGTATATTTAAGAAGCCAAGTCAGCAGTGTCCTGTTTCTGGGCACCTCACTAAGGGACAGACACAGGCCGAGTGTGATGAAAACACTGACCCCGCATGGAAGAGTCACGCGGCCCTGGGGGAGCAGCTGGCCACCTGGTGGGGGCTGGTCTCCTGCACCGTGTGTGGTGCTTCTTACTGGAAGAAAGTCTGAATCATATAAGGGCTGACGTTACCATTCCATCTGGGTACAGGTACCTGGGCGGCTGATTGTTTACATTTGTGATGGTTTGTGATCAGAACTTGAAAGAAATATTTCTCAGTAATAGCAGCATGCACAGTCGGTCATCTTCTAACGGGTCTCTGAGACTTCCTGGTCCCGGACGCCGTCTAGGACAGAACTCAGTGAGGCGGGCTTGTGCAGGTTTCTAAACCCTCAGAAATGGCTTCTTAGAAATCAAGTTAATTTCTATTTCGCAAAACCCTTTGTCATTATCTGTCTGCCTTATCTGTCTACTTACAGGCCAAATTAACTTAAGTCATCAGTACAGCTACTTCTCCTTCAGTCCTGAGCTATGTTTAGTTCTAGTGCTTCCTGTCTGAGAGCAGTTGTCCCCCTGCCCCGCCCCCAAAGGGCATCATGCTCAAGGGATGGCGTTTTCGTGGCCCCCGGACGCCTGTGCTGGGATTGGCCAATCGAGCCCTGTGGAGCACCCTGAACTGGAAAGCTGTCTGGCCCCAGAGGGTGATCGCCCCAGTCCCCCATCTCTTTTCCCGGAGGGATACCCCGGCACGCACCGTGGCCTGAATTCGTGATTTGTACTCTTTCTGTATTACTCTTTGGATAAGCCTGGCTTTTCTGATTTTATCCCTCCTGCAGCCCTGCAAGGAACCTTATCAGGGGATTTCTGATGGGTAAAGAAACTCGGCGAAACATTAACTAGCTTGAGGCGGCCAGTCCTTTCATAAACTGGAAGGCGGTTGTTACTGTCCGTTTTGGAAGCCCAGTCTTAAAATCCCATGATTTCTGTTACGCTTTTTAGATGTTAACAGTTAAATTCAAATCTCGGACACTTCTCAGATCTTTTTCTCCAGCGTTTTCTTTCTGTATTTACTGTTACTTATAGTACTTATTGTAATGTTTAAATCTCTTAATGTTACTACTTTTTAAAATACCACCACTGTCTTCATTTAAAAATGTGTTTCAGTTCAGAGTTTATATTTATGTACATACACTTATGAAGCAGAATATCTTTATAATAAATTGTAGTTTTCTTTTTATCTATTAGATATATGCTTGAAGGAGGTAACATCGATGGCTGACAGTCTATATAACATTCGGCTTCTGAGAGAATTCTCAAATGAATATCTTAACAAATGCTTTTATCTCACCTTAGAAGATATGCTGTATGCTCCCTTAGTGTTGAAGGTAATAATGAATTATTAAACACACATTTTTAAAACCGTGTGTGAATAAGCTCCTTACCATGTCCTTGGCTTTTTTGTTTTTTTCTTCTAGCCGAACGTTATGGTTTTTATTGCTGAACTCTTCTGGTGGTTTGAGAATGTCAGACCAGATTTTGTTCAACCCAGGGACGTGCAGGAACTGAAAGATGGTGAGTGACGAACTTCGGTGAATTGCTAGCTGTTTCCTCTGAGAGCTTTTCAGTACTCGGGTGTCCTTAACCGGTTCCTAACTTTCTGTACAGCAGTGCTGTCTGTTTCAGTTTGAATGGTTTCTCTGGGGAGGAGAGACCTGTGTCGTATCCTGGCTGCCCGCCTGGGGCCCGTCCCTGCAGGAGCTTTTCCAGACTGCACAGCCCTGGGACCGTCCTCACCACACAACAAGCACCCAAGGGGCAGCGGGGTTCTGATGGACGCGCTTGGCAGCAAGTGAACCCGATGGGTCTGGGGGCCGTTCTCACCCTCCACAGCTCTTACTTTCTGTCCCTCAAACAAGGCAGAAAACATCTGTGTTGACCAGATTAAGACCTTTTTTTCATTAAAAAGTAAAACAAATCAACTGGCTCCAAGGGCTACCTGGCACCTAGAATGTGCAGAAAGCTCATTCATATCCACGAGTGAAAGAAAACCCAACAGAAGAATGAGCAGAAGACCTGACCAGATCCTTCGTGAAAGTGGGCTCCACATGCCCCTCCGAGTCCTGGAGGCGCGGGGCTTCGCTGCTGGTCCCACCGAAGCTGTGTAGACACCCCCACCAGGTGGCGGGCCGGCTGGGCCGCTGGTGAGGGTGTGCTCCTCCCCTGGTCCCCAGCTCGGGCACCTCCATGTCTCCCCAAGCCAGAAGGGCCATCGGCCTGTTCCCCGCATCTGGTACCCACAGGTGTCCCGAGAGGTCACCTCGCTGCCTGTTCACCTCGGACCCCAGTGCTTTCCCAGGAGTGTGACTCCCTCCGTCATGGTCATTCCCTGAGCAGGACGCTGTGGGGCAGGCACTGGGGCTGTAGCAGGCACCCGGGAAGGCAGCGTGGGGAGCCACACAGCGCTGTGGGCGGGGCCGCCACGCCTGCAGTGTCTTGTTGGCAACCTCTCCTTGCAGTGGAAATGCCCAGGAAGCAGCTGTGGTGCCACTCATTCTGGGCTGGGCATGACCCACAGGTCTCGTGGTCACGGGCCCACTGTGCACTTCCCTCTGTAAGGCGTGTCCCCATCTGCGGGGTCCATGCAGCCCGGCCACGCGCTCTCTGAGCTGCTGGCCAGTGGGGTGGCTGGCCCGGGTCCGGAAAGGCACACGTGAAGCAGAGTATGTGTCTGTCTGACCAAAGTGGTTGCTGGCCCTCCCCGAGGGCCCAGTGAAGCTGACAACCACCAAGTGGCCAGCGGGCCCCTTGGAGACTGCGTGCCGGGGCCTTGGCATTGGCCCCGGGCAGCCTGGTGGGTGGGAGTCTGTGTCCTCCACTCCCATGCGTAGGTTCATCCCTGCCTCTGGCCACTTCACGCGTGTGCCCATTGTTCCATGGCGGTGGCTGATGACAGGCTGGCTGGTAGCAACCAGCAGCATCTGTCTGCAAACTTCAGTCGGCCGTCTGTTAGCCGCCTCAGGCCGGAGCCGAGGGCATGCTGGTGCCAGGGTCCTGGATGACATGCGGCTGGCAGCCCCCACAGGCTCGGCGCCAGGTCCCTCGTCTGTCAGAGATGAGGGGCGAGCTCTCCCCTGTGCCTGGCGGCGTCTGGCAGGACTCCGCTCGGGACGCACGCTCACTAGGTGTGCGGTGAGCCACGGCCCGTGACGCCAGGGCTGTAGTGGGAAGGTGTGTGGGTCTTTGGGGCCACAGCATGGCCTGCCCCAGAATCCAGGGTGCTGCTCTGTGCTTCTCCCACTGGGACTGGCCTCAGAGCACGCGGCCCTTCTCCCCACTGACAGCTGCCGTGCCAGGTCTGCTGGGCTGTGTGGCCCGCCCTGTGGACGAGCCCTTCCTACTCGGTCCCCATTCACAGCCCCCGTGTCATTCACTGGAGCGGTGCCCCACGTGTGCAGTGTGCCACCTCCAGACCCGCCTCCCAGTGACAGGTGGGATGCAGACGTGTTTGTGTTTTACTTTGGGTGCCATGACCTGGTGTGCCCCTAAAACCGTCACTGGTGTGGCAAGACCCGGAGTCTCCACCTAGGTGTGGCGTGGCTGGGCCTCTGCTGAGGGTCTCAGGCCAAACAAAGGTGTCGTTCTTGTCTGGAGGCTGCCTCCAAGCTTGTCATTGGCGTTTATCAGATTGAGGTCCCCATTTCTGCACCGGGTCACGGGCCACTCGCTGTGTCCTGGAGGTCGGATGTTTGGCAGGACATGGTTCTCATTTACCATCTGGGGGGCAGTTTTTAAGGCTCTCCTCGGCAGAGCCAACACCCAGTGTGGCTGGTGCACCAGCCACCAACTACATTTATCCTGGCCTGTGGGTGCACTGGACCTTGGCCGGGCCTTCCCTCCCCCACCCGAATGGGCCACGATGACACTTGGGGCCTCTGGGTATCGATGCCAGCTCCCTCTCCCTAGCGCGCAGGCCTCTGAGTAGAGGTGTATGTCCCTGTGGGGCAGGCTTGGGTCGCTGCCGTGGACTCCTTTCCAGGCAGTTGGCTCAGGCACAACCAGTTCGGGCCCAGAGACAGCTTGGAATAGGGACTTCCTGGGGATGGCTGCCGTCCGTTTGCCCCTGGGGAAGCTGTGTTCCGTTCTTGTTCCACAGCTCTGCTGCCCCGCCTGGTGGCTGCCCTTCCGCCTGGCGCCTCATCACAGGCACTGTGTCCACGTGGATTCTGCGGGCTCACGCAGCCGCCCGGCCCTCGGGGGCAGTGACACAGGCCCTGTGTGCTGCCACTGGCCCCCACCTCGCTCTGCCTCCTCGGCTCTGCACACGCCACGTAGTCTTCGTGGCTCCCCTCGCTTAGCGAGGGCCCTGCTTTTAGTTGTGCGCGCAGCTTGCCTGGTCGCTTCTGCATGGGTCTCCAGAGCCCTCCCGAATCGGACCTGCTGGCTGCCCCAGGTGGCCCCTTCCTCCTGTCAGGCCCAGCCATGCTGGTAGGCCTGGTGGCGGGGGGCGGGTGGCCAGGTCCTGCAGGGCACATGCCATCTTGCGGGAGGCCTGTGAGGTCTCCAAGCCTGGGGGCCGGGGGCTCTCCACAGGGAGGGGTCTACAGAGTCCCAGGGAGTCAAGGAATTTGAGCTTTTCGAGGTGCAGAAGTCTCTGTCCTGTGTGTCAGGATTGGCATAGCAGCCTCCACAGCCAGCTTCTCTGCCCATGGGGCCTGGGCCTGGCCCCGGCTGCCCGCCACACCCTCTGTCCTCCGCTCTCACGGCGGCACTTGGCCACCTCTCGCTGTCTCAGCCTTTCCTTCCCTGTCTCCTCGCTCTCCAGTGGGCTCGGGCAGCCACCCAGCCTGTCGTTCCGGGAGCTCCTCCCCACGTTCACGTCACCTTAGCTACTGTGTCCCCCACAGTGGACTGCCCCCCAGGCCAGGGCTATCTGGGCTCCAGCTGCCAAGCTGCTGGCTCCTTGTTGCCAGTTGGCCGGGGAGGGTCTAGCCCGAATCCAGCTCCTGCTGCCTTGGACTAGCCCTGGCACCACGTCTCGGGCCAGCTCTGGGGAGCAGCCTGAGAGATGGGGTCCCTGTTCAAGACTGAGCTGAAGTGACTGCTGGGGTGGCTGCTCACACACTGGGGGCTCCCCGTGGCCGTCAGAAGTGCTCCAGGTGCCTGCAGCTCTCCTTACCTACTCAGGCCGTGCCCTAACGTTGGTACTCACTTTGCTGAGATATTCGTAGTACTCGTTAGTACAGAGCACATTTGTTGAACTAGAAACCAGGTTTTTGGGAGAAGTTTGGTTGCAGGTAAAACTTGTATTTTTAGTGCTTATAAAAGCTGTAGGGTTTTTTTTAGATGCTTCTTGCTAATGTAAGTGACTGTAAATAACGTAAACATTTCTGTAAAATTGCTATTTCTGCAGCTAAAACAGTGTCACACCAAAAAAGCAGTCGGCCCCCTGTTCCCATCTCCAACGCCACCAAGCGCAGCTTCCTGGGCGGCCCCACAGCAGCGAGCCCGGCCGAGCTGCAGCCCCCTGCCCACCTGCCTGCCGAGGAGGCGGAACACCTGTGAGTCTGTCTGCTCGCGCAGCTGTCACCGTCCTGGTTCCCCTCCTCGTTAGTGTCCAGTTTTAATTGACGTTACCTCTTGAAAGTACCGGAGTCGGAAGTGAGAGGTTTTCCTCCCGCACCCCCCTCTGGCCCCTGCACCCCCCCGAGAAAAATAACTTGGATTTTGCTGTTAGAATTTGGAACTTGTTTTATTATAAATTGTAACCAGAAGTCAGCATGTCCCCTTGTTGCAGTTTTTGGTTATTTATCCCAAGTTTGAAATTCTTGGTACTATTTTGGTTCATTTTTATAATAATTAATTTTTCCCAAAGAACCTATGAATTTCTCACAGATGAGTGTGAATTCGTGAGACTGTCTGTAGTTCCTTTTACGTTGGCTTTTGAACTTGAAGATTGCTAACTAGGTGATTTTCTCTCCCATTCTTTTTCCATCTAGGGGCAAGGGCGCTTCTGCCTTTAGCCCATCGCATCCTTTATTGCCTTTGAGGCAGAAGCAGCAGAAGACAGTGCAGGGAGAGGACCCCCCCGGTAGGAACGCCCTTTCCACTTTCTCTATCCTCCTCCTCAGTTCTTCTCACGGTAGTTCATCAGAGCAACAGTTCTCAAAATTAAACTCTTACTATGACGTGATAATTTGAGTTAAGACTAACTATGGCATCATAAATTTCAATTTGTATTGATGTACCTTAGTATTTATAGTCTTTATAGTGGAAATGTCATTAAAATCTAGTAAATTATATGAAGTATACAGAAAATGCTGTGTTGTACTCTTGCAAGAACTTAACATGTGTTGATGACATTCCCTGAGAGTCCTGATTATTTCATTTCATGGTGTGGACTGAATACTGTTGAATTGCACATTACTTACTATTGATATTATTGAAAATTAGGTTGTGATTATCTGCTTTCCTTGAATGGGTGTGAGTTATGATGCGTTTCCTTGAGAAATGGTTTTTGTGTTGAGTTACACGTGATCTAAAGTTGGTTACTTAACGCTGAACACATGTACTGTTTCCTTCAATCACCAGATCAGCGACACCGATCTAATTCTTTAACCCGAGTGGATGGTCAGCCACGGGGGATAGCAGTAGCATGGCCGGAAAAAAAAACCAGGTAAACTGTCTACATTTCAAATAAGTTTCCGATTAAAATGTCGTTAGACTAGCAGCAGCTGTCCTGATGCAGACCGGCACCCCTGGGGCCCCCCGAGGTCCTTCCAGTGGCCCATGGGCCAGAATACGCCGCCGTGTTATCTGCGTCTCTGCTCCTCTCTCAAGCAGAGGACACCCATGACGTGTGTTGTGGCAGCAGATCAGGAGTCACAGTGAGACAAGAACCCAGCCAGGTAGTGGAGAGATTTGCGGAAGTGCCAAGTAACGCCGACTCGTCTCTCCATTAACTTCCTCATTTTAGAAAATATGGACTTTTTTCACGTGATAGGTTTTTTTATTGCATTTTTTAATCAGTGTTTTTAAAATGTCTTGGCTTTCATTTTCAGTATGGTAAATATTGATTAATATTGATAACTATAATAAGTAAAAGCTCTTCTCAGTAATTTTTAAGGTGTAAAGGGGTCCCGGGAGCAAAATGTTTGAGAACTGCTGAACTGAAATCACCTGTGGTTTTCTTCTGCCCACAAAAAGGGTTTTACTCTCCATAGTTAAGATTCGCGTTCTCTTGTCATAACTGGTGTTGGTGTCACTGTTGGTGTCGCCTCTCGTGTAGATAGCGACGTGTCCAATGGGCTTCTTTCCCACATTGCAGGCCTGTGTCAGCGGCGCCCTTTGCTGTCCATCCTGCTACGAGCTACGACACAGACGCCGGCTCTGGCGACAGCATCAGCCTGGCCCGCTCCATCAGCAAGGACAGTTTGGCATCCAACATCATTACCCTGACCCCACAGAACCAGCCGCACCCTGCAACCCCAAAGGCGCCTGGAAAAAGCCTCCTGAACAATGTGGACATTGAGGACGAGGACGAAGAGCTCGTGGCCATCGTTAGGGTGGGAGGGGCTCCCCACGGCAGTGACCCAGGCCCCACAGGTGCCAGGTCTCCCCCGAGGCTGGCAGACACGTTAGACAGTAAGCCTGACAGTTTCTTCTTGGAGCCGTTGATGCCGGCCGTCCTGCGGCCGGCCAAAGAGAAGCAGACGGTTACCAAGGAGGACGAGTACGGAGAAGGGCGGCCAAGGACCTGCGCGTCCAGGAGGCCCGGCGAGGCCCACCTGCCTCTGGGGCGGAGGAAGGTGCCCAGCAGCCACGGCGGCCGCGACTTGAATAGGACTTTTACCCCGATCTGCTCAGAACCCCCTGTGGGTGCGGCCCCTGCGTCCTTGGAGGCCGGGGACGCCCGCAGCAGTGCTTTCGATCCGCTGTCTCAGGGACAGTCTGCTGACGGCTTCTTTCTTCACGTGGCCGGAGTGGACGAGGACTCGGAGGGCAGGCTCTGCGTCGGCCATGTGAGAAGCCCCCGCGCCCATGACCCAGAGCCATGGACGCTCCTGAGGCAGGACTCCGACTCGGACGTCGCTGACTTCGACGAAGCTGAGCCCGATTTCGTCGGCGACGACCACCCCGTGCCGACCGCTGCGTATGGCGGCGAGGAGGAGTCAGCCAAGCTGCAGGCCGACATGAGGGTGAAAGAGCATGAGGATAAGGACGACGCCAGCGGCCGCTCCAGCCCCGGCCTGAGCACCGTCTCTCAGGCCAGCAGCGTCTCCGTGGCCAGTGGGAGCGTGAAGATGACCAGCTTCGCGGAGAGGAAGCTCCAGAGGCTCAACAGCTGTGAGACCAAGTCCAGCACGAGCAGCTCCCAGAAGACCACGCCCGACGCCTCGGAGAGCTGCCCGCCCCCTCTCACCACGTGGAGGCAGAAGCGAGAGCAGAGCCCTGGGCCACAGGGCCGCGACCACGCCAGCCTGCTAGCCTCTGAGCTGGTCCGGCTGCACATGCAGCTGGAGGAGAAGCGCAGGGCCATCGAGGCGCAGAAGAAGGAGATGGAGGCGCTGTCCGCCCGGCAGCGGCTCCGGCTGGGGAAGGCGGCCTTCCTGCACGTGGTCAAGAAGGGCAAGGCAGAGGCGGCCCCCCAGCCGCTGAAGCCGGGGCTTGTGGCGAGGGAGGGTCCCCAGCACAACGGCGAGGACTTCGGTGGGAGCGCGTCCAGAACAGAGGAGTTTCTGGTCAAGGAGCAGCAGCGAGATGTGAGCGAGTGTCAGGATGGGGACCGGGAAAGCCTGGTTTTCCTTCAGCAGCACAGAGCCCGAGACACCGCACTGCACGGGCTGGAGAAGAGCAGAGCACTCTCTGCCGCCCTTTTGGGGGATGCGGGCGAGGTGGCCGACGTGGGCGAGTGCGACCTTTCCATCGAGAAGCTGAACGAGACCATCAGCACGCTGCAGCAGGCCATCCTGAAGATTTCCCAGCAGCAGGAGCAGCTGCTCCTCAAGTCCCCTGCAGTGCCAGCTCCAGGCTCCAGAAACAACTGCCAGGACCAGAAGGTCAAGGCGGGCATCCACTTCGTGGAGCCGCTCTCTCCGCCGGGGGTGCCGGGCCCCCGCAGACCTCCCCGTCTCGGTCAGGGGCGCAGCTCCCGCCCGGGAAGGCCAGCTGAGCTGAAGGTTGCAAAAGACAGGCAGCAGGGTTCATCCCGAAGCAAGACCCCGACCCCCAGTGTGGAGGCCCTGCCCCATGGACGGCCTTTCCCGCCGAGGACGCCCTCTGACCCCGGCTGGGACGCAGACCCCACCAGTGATCCTCACGAGAAGTGCTTCTTCGACACTTACCGGCTGCACGATGAGAACAACCAGCGGGCGTTGGTCCTGTCATCTTCCAAAGACGCCAACGTTCTGTCAGAACAAATGAGCTTCAGAGAAGTTCTGGAGAGCAGTGTGAAGGAGGCCGGGCTCAGTGCCCCCGGGGGTGCGGTCTTGGGAAAGGAGGACGTCCTCGGGGATGGGCCCCCCAGGAACAAGGCCAGCCTCATTGAGGTGGACCTGTCGGACCTGAAGGCCCCTGACGAGGACGGACAGACAGAGGGCCACGAGAGCGCGGTGGACCTCGGCGGTGAGGGTGACCAGAAGCTGGGGGTCGGCTTCTTCTTCAAGGTAAATGGCTGGGAGTGTGGTGGCAAGTGGTGGCCAGGTGGTCACTTCGTCCTGGTGGTGAGGGCGTTACCGGAGCCCGGCTGAAGCCGCCGTGTCTGTCAGGACAGCCCCAGGCGAGTGTGGCTATGGGGGCCCTGGACCGCCAGCTCCCAGTAGCTTCGTGGCTCACAAAGTACTCGTTTTCTTTTGATGGTTTTCTAATCCTTTTAAAATGTGAAGACAATCTTAGCTTACAGGCTCCACAGAAACGGGTGCTGGGCCAAAGTGTGCTGAGCCTGCTACGGGTCTGGATGGCTGCAGAAACGTTGAGAAACGTTTCTGATTCTGGTGGTGCCTCACTTGTCCTTTTTCTTAGGGGAAAAAGGAAAATGAGCTGTGAGCAGTTCTCTTCTGTTCTAGTAGTGGCTCCTTCCTCCTGGCAGTTATGCAGGTGGTGCCATAAGTACAGTCATCTCGTTTATCTTAGCAAGACAGCTCACTTTACGTGGCGTCAGTGCCTTTCAGAGATGGACAAACGAGTCCGTGGGTGTTGGCCCACCTGTGGCAGCACGCTCAGTTTTTGAGGCGAGCTGAACCCAGGGCAGACCTTTGCAAAGTCGACAGGCTCTATGAACGCTTTCTCAGTGGTGTGGTGTCTTCTGTGTATGTTTAGCATCAGGAAGATATGCTTAGTCGTCAATTAAAAAGCGTAAGAAAGCCTTTGCACTGAAACTTTCTAAGCCTGTATTAGACCCTGCTGCTGGGCGGAAGGAGAGCCTGGGCGATCTGGGCTGTTTCCATAACGTCCGGCCATGTCTGTTCCGCAGGATGAGCAGAAGGCGGAGGACGAGCTTGCCAAGAAGCGGGCGGCCTTCCTCCTGAAGCAGCAGCGCAAGGCTGAGGAGGCCCGCGTACGGAAGCTGCAGCTGGAGGCGGAAGTGGAGCTCAAGAGAGACGAGGCCCGGTGGGTGCGAGTCCGCCGCTGCCTGCCCCAGGACCACGTCTGTCACGCCCTCTGCCCTCCGTCCTGCTCGGGCTTACGTACTTCCTGGAGTCCCCTCCCTGAGTCCCCAGCCCAACCCCGGGAGCCGGGTGCGTTTGTCCCGGCGTCATGTGCCGCGGGGAGTATGCAGAGAGGTGTGGTTCTGACGGGGGCAGTGATGCGGGCCCCCAGTTCCCGGCATGTCCTCTGACGGGGATGGTCCTGACGTATTTGCCCCTCAGCCGGAAAGCCGAAGAAGATCGGATCCGGAAGGAGGAGGAGAAGGCACGGCGAGAGCTGATCAAGCAGGAGTACTTACGACGGAAGCAGCAACAGATCTTAGAGGAGCAAGGCCTGGCTAACCCCAAATCGAAGCCGAGAAAGCCGCGGCCCAAGTCAGTCCACCGGGAAGAGCCACGCGGCGACGCGGGCACCAAGTGCTCCTCAACGCGTGAGCAGGCCTGGGGGTGTGGGCGCCGGCCCTGCTCCCCTCACCCGGGTGACACTGCGATGCGAGGACATGCGGGTGGCTTCCTGGGTGCCTGGTCCCGGACACAGACACGTGCATGTCTGACGAGAGCGTTTCTTGTCTCTGGCAGCTGATAACCTCAGCCGGGCCCAGTCGGGCTCCAGCCTGTCCCTGGCCTCCGCGGCGACAACCGAGCCCGAGAGCATCCATTCGGGTGGCACGCCTTCCCAGCGGTAAGGAGGCGGCGCCACGTTCGTCGCGGACAATGTAGGGAGGTGGTGCTGGAGCTTGAATTGATAATGTCCCCGGTCTGGAACCGTTGCAGTCATTTCACAGGGACTGCGAGATGCCCAGGCCACCGGTGGTCACGTGCACAAATGCCTTGTCACCCTCTCCCCTGCCTCCCCAGCCCACGCTGGCAATTGCATTTTTACACTGAGGTGGGAGCATCGTGTGTTTTGTTCTTAAATGCTTCGGTGTGTGTCACCTATGGATGAGGACGTAACCAGCGTTGTCAGGCAGCACCGTCATCGGATCCAGTCCTCGTCCAGTTGTTACCAGTTGTCCCAGCGAGTCCCTGAGAGCCGTGCTTCCGCACTTGAGGGTCCTGGTCAGGCCTGCATGTCCCCCTAATTGTCGCTGCCTCGGAGCAGTTCCTCAGCCCTCTTTGTCGTTCTTGACCTTGACACTTTGGGCATGTGCAGGCCACTCATTTGTTGACTGCCCCTCAGTGGGGGTCGCCCACGAGTAGCTTCCAGCTGCAGTTAGGCTGGGAACAGCCCAGAGGGGACTGTGTGTCCCATGTCCTCGGGTTGCTTAAGGCCGGCACTGAGTGAGTCCCTGAATGAGTCCCGTTAGAGCGAGTGACTTGGGGGGAGACGCTGGGACCTTGTGGGTACCGCTGGGCTTTTGCTCAGGGCCCTCCCCACCCCGCGCGTTCTCCTCACTTCCTCTTCTGGTATCAGGGTCCCCTCGCCCACCTGTCCTTTATTACGTGTGTGCATCCGTGGTCGCAGCCAGTGTCCTGGTGGCTTCTTACTGCCTGGGCTTCGTGAAGGACGTCTCTCAGGGACTCTGAGTGCTGGCGGGACTTTGGTCCTGGCCGTCGGCTACCTGAGCTGGGTTCCAGCTCCAGCCCTGCCTGCCTCCCTTTCATGGGGAGCTGTGTTCAGCTGCACCACCAGGGGCCTCTGCCATGTTCAGTGCAGACTGCTCTGCAGGGACGCAGCTCAGGCCTGCCAGGAATCGGAGCGTCACTGAGGCCTGGGGTTTTGCACTCGGCCTGCCGTGTCGCCTCCCCTCTTCCCAGGTCTTGTCCCTTGTTTGGCCCAAATGTCATCTTCCAGCTTCCCCAGCCAGCTGCTGGACAGAGGCTGCATGAAGGCGAACCTCCTGTGATGGAGGTGGCCCCTCCGGTCTGGCCGCCTTCGTCACTCTGGTGCCTCAAGTGCTGGACTTGTGTTAGCCCAAAGTTGATTGCGTTCGTATAGTTGCATTCACGGGTAGCAGAGCCACGTGCGCTCGTCCGCCGTTGTGGAGTCCCTGCCACTGCTGATGGTCCTTGCACTAGGGTGCAGGTTGGCCCAGTTCAGGCTGGAATTCCACAAGCCCGTGGGCAGTTGTGGGGGAGAGGACGTGTGCACGTGACCATCCCTGTCCACCCGTGTCCCTTTCTTTCAGCAGAGTTGAGTCACTGGAAGCCTTGCCCGTATTAAGCCGCAACGCCAGCAGGAGCACGGACAGAGACTGGGACACGGCGTCCGCAGCGTCCTCCCTCGCCTCGGTGGCTGAGTACACAGGTGACAACCCTGCTCTCCGTAGTGGTCCCAGGCGCACATCTGGTCGGGATGGGCACTGCTTGGCCCTCCAGCTGCCTTGGTGGCAGGTGACGCATCTGTACGTCTGCACAGCTCCATGGCTGGGGCGTGTCCTGGGCGCTTTGGAACCTTGGACATTAAAAATGATTAATTCCTGGTTTTGTTTTGCTTTCTTTATGTCCAACAAACTGAAATTAGAAAGGGGAGACTTGATTAATGACTTTAGTCTTTTTTAAATTTATTTAAAGTTTATAACTCAGAATTCTTTCAGATAGGTTTGAAGTGGCTTTTCCCGTTTTCAAACAATCACAAACATCCCGAAGCAGCCTGCCCATTGCTTGGTTGTGAGACATTGTTGGTTTTCTTTTGTGTATGTGCCTTGAATCTTGACCTTGCAAATCTTGGCCTGGTTTTCATAGGTCCCAAGCTGTTTAAGGAGCCCAGCAGCAAATCCAACAAACCAATCATTCATAACGCGATATCCCACTGCTGTCTGGCTGGAAAAGTGAACGAACCTCACAAGAACTCAATATTAGAGGCAAGTATCAAGTTTTACTGCTCACTTTTTGTGTAGAATGCAAGGTGTTTATACACTAGGGTTCTTTGTGAAAGAAAACGCCCTCGGTAGCAGTTCACACACGTGTAAGAGCATGTGCTCGGGCCTGATGGACCGCACGGCGTCACTAGCGCCGGAGGACGAGCAGGAGTTGGTTAGACAGATGACACTGGACGGAGCTGGGAGCCTGGGGCAGGCCCTCCAGTGAGAAGCCCTCTTGGTCCAGGGTGGGGGACCAGAGGGGACGCGGTGGGGAACGGAAAACAGGTGACATTTTTGTCTAAGTGGAGGAAACCAGTCAACTTAGTTGGGTAGCTGAGGACTGTGGTTTCAGGTGGAGAGCGGGAGGGAGGGCGGGCCTTCCGGTGTCGTAAGGATGGCCTCGCTGTGTCGGGGGAGGCAGGAGCCGGTGAGGGTGGTTCTAGGGATAGAGAGGATCAGTGGACACCTGGAAACTCGGGGGTAAAGTGCTGGTCGTTTCTGCTCTCATGACTGCCACGTCCTTGAGGGTAGCACTGTTCTTCACATCAGCAAGAACACTGTCGGGCCCTGGGCCATTGTAGAAAGATCCAGAAGGCAGTTGGAAATAGAGGGTTAAGGTTAGGACTTGCCTGCTCTTAAGCGGATTGAAGCTCAGGCTCGGGTGGGAGACGAGGTTCCCACCATGCGGGAGGCGGGGACTCCTCTTCGGTTCATGTGGTCACGCGGGTCTCGGTGGGGAGGGGCGGGGCGCAGCCCTAAGGCCTGGGTCGGGGGCTGGCGTGCTGAGCTGTGGGGCGGTCCCGGTAGAGGGGTCACAGGCCAGACAGGAAGGGTTTCCAGCTTGGGCCACTGTCCATTGCTCAGCTCTTGATGTCGTAGCGCAAAAACCACCACAGACGGAGCGTGGCCAAACAGGCATGGCTCGGTCCCCATAACACACTGCTCATAGGACGGGGGCCCCGGGGCAGCTGCAGGGTCATAGCGGGTCAGGGTGGCTCTTACTGGAAAATGACATCTGAGCAGAGACCTGGAGGAGGGAGGGAGGGCTGTACAAGTTTGAGGAATAGAGCTCCGGAGCTCCTGGGAACCCAGGGGCTGCAGTGGGAGCTGGGGTCGGAGGCCTCAGGCAGCGGAGGGGCTCCAGCTCTGCTCTGAGTCAGACGGTGAACACAGCTGTGGGCAGAGGGGTCTGAGCCGACCCGCCTCCGGAGCAAGAATGGACGTGAGGAGAGCGAGGGTGGAAGTGGGCTGTGCCGGGTAAGGAGCGGCAGAGGCGGGGGCCGAGTGGCTGGTGGGGGGAGCGCATCAGGCGTGCTGCTGTTTGCATCTATTTCTGTTCATGTCTAATCACAGTTTTTATGGAGTTGGAATCAGTATCACGTACATAACGTAGTTTTGCTTTCTGCGTTTTCCACTTAATCTTTTAAAATATGTATTTGATGATTTAAAGTAATGAATCCATTATGTGCTGACAAAAACAATACATTTGTGAAAAGTAACTATTTCTAAAACAAAAATAGTGAGAAGAGTGGCATTTTCGTTTTACGCATCTTTCTAATGCCCAGCTGTGGAACAGGCTGCTGGGTCCTCACCGCTTCCCCATCCAGTCTGTAACGAGGCCACGTGTCGCATAGCCGCTGGGAAGCTCCCTGACCGCTAAGAGGGCCGTGAAGAGGCAGGCGGCATCTCAGCTTTGATCCTGGAGACCCATGAGCAGGTCTCAGGACCCCCGGACCATGTTTTGAGAACTGCTGGGGTAGAGAGTTAAACTAGATATTGTCAGGCATGACGTGGGCGTAATTTTTAAAGTTATCACCACAAAAAATTCAGAGTTCAGAGGTGAGATGCAGACACTACCCGTAAGCATGCTGGCTTCAGGTGCCTTTTGGGGGCACACCTCTCACTCCTGTGCCCTAAAGCCCCACTTTCGGGGTATACGACTCAGTGGGGCTGAGTCTGTTTGCAGTCGGCACGGCCATCACCACTGTCAAATCCCAGCACGTTCTATTTCCCAAAACCGATTACCACTCCCCACACTCCTGCCTCAGCCCCAGGTCCAGGAATCCACTGCCCGTCTCCGGACCAGCCTCCTCTGGACATGTCACATGCAGGGGTCTGTTCTGTGCGTCACGTTTTCGAGTCTCATCCATGTAGCACGTGCGGTGTTTGTTCCTTTTTATGGTTGAATAAGAGCGCAGTGTGTGGGTGCAGCACGTTTCGTATCCACTCGTCCGCTGATACACGTTGGGGTCGTTGCCATTTTTTGGCCACTGTGAACAGGGCTGCTGTGACATTCCTGGTGGCTCACTGTCGAGGCATTGCCGAGTCCATGCTAACTAATGTGTAACATTGTCAGCAGCTGCGCCATCTCCCACTCCCCCGCGGTGCCAGGCCTTCAGTCTCTCCAGTCTTGCCAGCGTCACTGTCTGTCTGTCTGTCTGTCTGTCGCCATCCGCACTGGTTGGCTGTGCGTTTCCCTGATGGCCAGGGCTGGTGAGCTCTCCTCATGGGGCTTTCCACCTAACGTGAGAGCATTGTTTTCCTTGCATTCCTGCTGCTTAGGTAAAAAAACGCCTCGGTGGCGTCCAGTGCTCCTCTGAGTGGATGATTGTAGAGTCAGGAAGGAAGGGAGCTGTCGCTGGCCTCAGTGAGCCTCGGGAGCTCGCCGGCCATCGAACTGTGGAGCGCCTCAGGTGGGGGCTGTGGGAGCCTCTCTGAAGCCCTCCTGTCTCTTCTTTACTCCCTCGATGCAGGAACTGGAGAAGTGTGATGCCAACCACTACATCATCCTGTTCCGTGATGCCGGCTGCCAGTTCAGGGCGCTTTACTGCTACTACCCCGACACGGAGGAAATCTACAAACTGACTGGCACGGGGCCCAAGAGCATCACCAAGAAAATGATCGACAAACTGTACAAATACAGCTCGGACCGAAAACAGTTCAACCTGATCCCAGCCAAAACCATGTCCGTCAGTGTGGACGCACTCACGATTCACAGCCACCTCTGGCAGCCCAAGCGGCCCGCGGTGCCAAAGAAGACGCAGACCCGGAAGTGAGGCGCGTGGGCCCGCGGCGTGCACTCCCAGGCCTCGCAGACAGGCTTCTCCCGGCAGAAGAGACCCCAGCTCCCAGCGCGCGGGGATGCCGGGGACAGCGAGGATGCAGGGCGGCCACCGTGCACGGTGCGGCCCCAGGGCTCCCGGACCCGGGGTGCGTGTAGCCGGATCCCTTTTACTTGAAGTTCTTCAGCAAATTGGAAGTGATGTACTTTGCTCTCTGGTCTCTCGCCCCACCCCCTTTGCACATGACCCGGCCCCTCACGTTGGCGGCTGTGACCTCGTGAGGTTATAGGACTGAGACGGGCTCTCGGGTCAGGGTGTCTGAATGTCTTCAGGAAAGGAATTCGTATTGAGGAACCTTTTCCATTTGGGAAATTGTATATTTATTGATTGATTGTGTCTACTGCCAACGTTTATATCCCGCTCTGAGGTTTCTGAAAACAGTTCGTGTTCTTTGCTGCTCAGAAAAAGTTTACTGAAAACACCAGTTCCCTAGAAGCACTGAAATCTGCACAGTTGTCTGCTAGAATAACGTGTACAGCACGGCGATGGCTCTTCCGGGCACGCTCGTGAGGACGGCGAATGGTACCCTCAGCTGGTGTTTGCTAACTGAAGATAGGCAAGGTAGCACGTTGCAGCCCTCGCTCGTTAGTCGGGGTAGTACTCTAATGATTTGTTCACTTTAATAAAGACAGATTTTGGTGAAGTAGAATATTTTTCACTCTGAGCATGTTTCTCTTAAAGGTGATGCACGTGAGCTGACAGTTCTTCTAGCATTTTTATTGTCGCGATTCCTGCTTCCGGCACAGCACGGTCTGGAGGAGTGCGGTCCTTGGTCCACACTGGTCACTTTGTTTTGCTGCCGACTTAAACCGACATTTGCCGTTTTCTCGGAGCTCCGAGTAAGTGGGATGGGCTCAGACTCCCTCCTAGGCTTAGCGGTCTGCACGCTTCTCCAGAGCAGCCGTTGTGGGGTAGGGTGGTCGGGCGGTCCAGTCCAGCCACCTGGGCGCGTGGCCTGACCCTGCCCCAGACTTCATGTGGCGCTGCAGCTCTGCTGACACCTACGTGACAGCCAGCAGCTCCGACTGCCGGAAGATTCTGGAGTCACTCGTATTAGTTTTGCACATATTTTCTTGGGAGTGTTACTTGAATCTATCTTGAACTGCAGGAAACAAAAGCTCGGTAGAGAGGAAGTCAGACAACTACAATTGTCCCATAATTTTTTAGATAGATGAGGGCAGAAACATGGTACGAAACATAGAAACACTAGACTGAATTGTAGGTGGTCTTGTCCTGTCCTCCGAGCAGAAAGTTTGTTGCAATTGTGTACATACACGTGTCAGCCAGGGCTTTGCCCTGTACACGTGATGGAAGGTGGTGTGGTTCTAACGTCCCCGTGAGCTCTCCTTACCATGCTGTTCACGTGTGCTTTATTTCTCACTGTATGTTTGATATTATATGGTATTTATTTTAAGAAAACACTCCACTGTAATAAAGTAATTAACTAATTGCTTTTTGCTAAGCACGTGTGCGCGGTTGTCATGGCTCAGTTTGTTGCTCAGCGTCCCCAGCTTCTTGCTCTAGAGGAGTTGTACATTGTTCTTAGTCAATTTACTAGGAAATCACCTTCTTCTGCCTCTGGGGCAGTGAGGCTTTCCAGCCTCTTCCTGTAGGGAGCCAGAATGGGTGACAGCTTCTGTGTCACAACAGTCCTGCTGAAGTGAGTGCAGCCCGGTGGTTTCTAAGGAGGATTCTGGGGTCCCGCTGGCACAGCGCCGGAAAATGGCATTCCTGCCAGACTCATGGAGTTGTCAATGTACGAGCATCCTGAAATTGCTCGTTAGCACATGACAGTTTCCCTGGTACGCCAGCCAGCAAACAGTGACACAGCAGCTGCCACTTCCGAGCAGCTGTCCCAAGTCTCTAGGCCGGTGCTTGCTGGACTGGCTGACAGACGCCTCCCGGTGCTTTGTGCGTCGATCCGCACAGTGACCTTTTCCATTTCATATGAAAAGTTTCGGACAAGGGCTTCCCTTTGGGGTGGAGATTCCAGTCCTTTCTGGCTTGGATGTGGTCGCGCCTTGTTTTTCAGTTTGTAGAACTGAGCTGTAAAGCACCCAAAATCTTTGTGTCATGTTGTAAGTGTCTCAGGATGGCACGGTCGTGTGTCCTTGACTGCCTCTCTGAGTTACTGAAGACAAGCTGCCCTTGTCTAACCATATATAGAGTTTCACTTTGTGAAGAAAGCGTTTGACTGTGGTGAAGTTTCTGTGTGAGTCCTTGCTGATCACATAGGATTCTGGGAGCCCCAGAGGGTTGGTATCTAAGGTAAGTGAAACTTAGAGTACTCAAGTCCTGTTTCACAAATATATGTGCAGGTGCATTTATGTCATCCCCACACGCACGTGTGCATGAGCATGCACAGACGGGGAGGTGTCTGCACACACGTGCCGAAGTGACTTTCCTCACCGTGTCCCCGGCTCAAGGTTGTCAGCGTGTTCCTACAGAGCAGTCTCTCATCAGGTCTTGGGACCGAAGCTTTACTCTTCTCCCAGGCAAAACTTAAAAGCAGAATAATTCTAAAGCTACTTCAAGATTAGGTTTTTATTCCTTGAAACTGTAGTTGTTACTTGCGGCGCAGGGCGGAGTAGGGGAGCGAGAGGGGAGTACCTGAAGGAAAATGTGCTGGTGAAATTAACTTGGATAGCCTGATTATCCTGTGAGACAGGGTTTCACTTTTCAGAAGTGGTTCCTTCAGGTGCATTTCCAGCTGTTTCTCTCAGTTGTGTGGTGGGAGGACCGGCCCGGGCCAGGCTTTTTCTTTTAATTTTAATTTTAATTGAAGAATATTGGGGAACAGTGTGTTTTTCCAGGACCCATCAGCTCCATGTCAAGTTGTTGTCAATCTAGTTGTGGAGGGTGCAGCTCACAGGCCCATGTGGGAATCGAACCGGCGGCCTTGGTGTTATGAGCACTGCGCTCTAATCATTGAGCAAACCGGCCATGCACTGGTGGCTCAGCTACGCCAGGCTTTTTCTTAGAGGAGCCCAGAGAGGGCCTGCTGTGGTCCGAGCCCTCCAGGGGCTGCGTCCTGAACAGCGCCCTGGGGTCTCCCCTATAGGGGCTGTCGGCTCCTCTCACGGTCCCCACTCGCAGTCCTTGATGACATTTGAAGGCCCAGGTGTGACATTGTGTGAGATCTCAGGATGGAACGTGCCTCAGTGGGAACCTCGGGCTCCTTGGCCTTCCTTCTCTCCCTGTCTGTCCTCAGTAAAACCAGGTTTCCCATAAAAGTGGCGTCTAGGCCAGCAGTAGTATGAAGGTCAGAAGCCAACAAACTGGGCCCTGGCGTCACTTCTGTGGGCCTGTTTTTCATGCTGATTGGCGTCTTTCGTTGGAGGCTAAGGTGCCTTCACTCTGGAGGCAGCCTACCTTTCAGGGGTTCCTTGCACGATGTCCCCAGTCATCGTGCCTTCCCAGTACAGCCAGCCTTCATGGGGACAATGGCTGGGACCTGAGCATGACTCCTGTGTTGGGGTTGCCTAACTCGATCTGCATATATTGCATCGAAGAACGTGGCCCCGCCTGTCCTGTGGTGGCAGCAGCATCACATCCTAACTGAGGGCCCCTCCCTGACAGATGGTCTGTCTCAGAGTTCCTGCTGCCTCTGCGTCTTCGGCGGGGAGCCGAATGCAGGCCCCAGGTATTGACCAGGGAAAGAAACCGTCCTGGCTGTGAGCAGGTGGGGTCTGGGACCTAGTCCCCAGTGGAGGCAGGGCTGCAGGGAGAGCAAGGCACCCCCAAGCCTGGTCCATGCCTCCCTGATCCTACAGTGACACGCTGGGGGCCAGGGGGTCCCCCACTGCAGTAGGACTGCAGAGTGTGGGGCCAGCCTGCGTGGCTCATGAGGCTGTGTAGGCCACCCGCTCCAGGCAAGTGCCCCTGCAGGGCGCTATGGGCACGGATGGCCAGGCCCAGGGCCACCTGTCCAGACCTGATGGTGTCCTTCCCGGCTCATTGCTCTGCGACCAGGGCAAGGCGGAGACGCCAGCAACACTGCTTATGCAGAGAAATGCTGCCGGGCTCGGCCCCGCCGGTGGGCAGTCTCAGGCCAGAGGCCCCACGCGGGGGTTTCCTGAGTCCCCCAAGCTCCTGTTGACCTCACCAGGGACGAAGGCTCTGGCCAGCTGGCTGCCCACGGTCCTGGGATGCCAGCTGCTACCCCAGCCCTCGGAGGCTGCAGGCAGATGGCTGAGGTCCTGGACTTGGAGCCACTCATGCCTGCTGCCCTGGACCTCGGACCTTGGTGTGCTGTCCAACCTACAGGACCATGGGACCCCACCCCCTGGCCCGCAGGCACTGTTAGCTTGTCTATTTCAAAAGGAAACGCCCGACTCCTAAGACAGAGCCACCCATCATAGCATGTGCAGCTTACGAGACTCCTGATGCGAGCTTGAGCCCCAAAAAAGGCACCTTGAGGCCATCGGGTATGCACCAGCATAAAGATGAGGTCCAAGAATGAGGGGGGCGCCTGCCTCAGTGGTTCTGTGGAGACCGATTGAAAGCCTTGCTGTGGACTTGTGCCATCTGGGATTAGAATCCTGCAGCCCAGTCGCATCCACGTGTGGGGTGGGGTATGAGGGGCCAGTGTTCCTCCCACCGAGCCTGGAGCCTCGTTCTCCCATCCACTCTGTGGGTCTGTCTGTTGACCAGTGTACTTAGCACTGGGTGTGACCACTTAGCGTGAGCACTTGGTGTGAGCACTTAGCATAAGTGCTTAGTGTGAGCACTTGGCATGGACACTCGGCTTGGGCACAGGCATAGGTGGCTTGGCCTCTACCCTGCTAACTGGTGCTCTCACTGCCGTATCCTTTCTTCCTATTCTTCCTCTTTTCTGCCTTCTCTGGTTTTAATCAGCTTTTTGTGTAATTCCACATCCTTTCCTCTCCCAGCATCTCTCTCAATTGTACTTTGAGATTTCGGTCGGTGGCCCTCAAGTGTGCGGTACACATTGAGACCCGGGTACGTCGCCACCGCACCGTGGGGCATGCGGGCACCTGATCACCAAGTCCCCTCCCCTGGCCCATGGGCTTCTCTGGCATTCATGTCACTCTTGCATAAGCGAGAATCACCCAACGCGGTGTTCTGTTATTTTGAGCAATTTTCTATTAGATTAGGAATGAAAAAATAAAAATGTTCTCGCTGATTTTGTTTGAAAACTAATACCACAGAACATTGGGCAACACCTTCTCTTGGCCACTCAGGGTGGTGGCACCTCCTTCAGCGTTTGCGGGACCCTCGTCTTCACTCGGCCTGTGGAGAGGGTGCCGTCCCCGGCTGGAGGGGAACCACGCCCCACCACCGTCCTGTCTCCTGAACTTGTCGGGCGGCTTTCCAGCACACCATCCTCCCAGTTCAGGTTTCGAGGTGCTGCAGCCCCTCCCCGTAGAGCCCCTGGTCCAAGAGGCAGGCAAAGTCCCCCCTCTCTTCCCTCTCTGCAGGTACCCCCTTCCCTCAGGGAGCTGAGGCGTGGGTGCCGGCAAGTGGCAGGGGCCCTGCTGCTGATGTTGCCAGAGGGGACACTCGCTGGTGGGACCCGGGAGCCACTGACCCTGCAGGGACGGGCCATGGTCCTCCTTGGTGGCCCATCACTCCATCAGGGGCCCTGGGCTTTCCCCACCCTGCTCAACAGCTCCTTCCTGACCACCCAAGGGCCCCTGGGTCACACCCCTCCCTCAGGGCCAGTGCCCTACCACCTGGTGCTGCGCTGGTCCTCACCCTTCCAGCCTCTTGGGTACTTTGAGGAAGAACTCAGGCACCTGCTGCTGGCCAGCCACACGTCCCCTGCCACCTAAGGGCCCCCACAGCCAAGTGCACGGCTGTGGGCAGATCCTGGGCTCTTTGTGATCACTCCAGGGGCTCGCCCAGGCTCCGGAGCCGGGCAGGTGGCCCCCACTCTCTCCCCCAGCCAGGCTTCCCAGCTGCCAGGACCCAGATGCCACCCCCTTCCCACCAAGTAGGCCTTGTCTCCTGCTCCGGGTGGGCCCAGGCCAATGTAATTTCCTGGGTGCAGGGGCTTCCCTGCAAGGTCTGGGGGGGTTAGGGGAGGTGGTCACTGCACATGCTTCTAACTCTTGAAACTGGGCAGCTGGGAGGAGAGACCAAGGCCCGGGGCATGAAGCCGCCCAGGAGATGCCTTACAACCGTCCTCATGCTTGCAAAAAGCATCCATTTAATAGAAGGTTCCAGCATGGCCCGAGCACAACCTGTCACAAACAGTTATGGAGGAACCAGGGTGGCACCTCATGGATGACCGCCACCCAGTCCTTCCCTCTGAGGAGAAAAGCTGATTCCAACGTGGCCAGCAGGCCCAGCGGCTGAATTGTGCTTCAAAACGGAGGTTCGACGGGCGTGGAACAGGCTGGGAAAGCACCGCCCACCGCCCCGGGCCTGCGAACGCAGTGGCTGGGGAAGTTCAGTTAAAAATACTCGCTTCCCCCAGTCAGTGGCTGCGGGAACCCCCGAGTCTTGGCAGGCCCAGCTCCCCTCTCACGTGCCCAGGCTGCCAACATGCTCTCCAGAGCCCGCCCAGCTTCGGGCTCCTGGCTAAGCCGCAAGGCCTGCGTTGCTCTGATTTTCTTCTGGGAGGGGCTCCCCTGGTTCTCCCACCAGCAGGGCAGTGCCTCGGCTTGATTGTCATGCGCCCAGGACCAGCTGGGCCCCGCAGAGTGGAGAACACGAGCACGTGCCAAATCTCCGTGAATAAACGTGGGTGCGTGGCCCTGAAAACGCAGCTGTGCCCGCCAACGGGCAGCGTCCAGCCGCCACCCCGTGGCGGCTCCTCAGCAGGCCCGGGCATGAGCTGCAGTACATTTGTGCAGAGACTTGTGTTGATCTGTAAAAACAGGTTAAAAAAAGCTTCCCCGCCTGCAGTCTCGCCCCTGGCCCGCGTGGGGTCTCCCCCCTCGGTCCCCTCTCCGTCAAGTTTTGGGAGCAGCTTCGGGCCAGGTGGACCAGGCCAGCGTCGCAGACCAGGTCCCTGCACACCCACGCGTCACGCTGCGTGCCGACTCGCAGGGATCCGTGCAGGGCTGGCTCAGAGCTGTGTCTCGTCACGGGTCTCAGGGTTGCAGGAGGGCAGCTTGTTGCTGCAGCTGCTCTTGCGACTCTGGGAGCTGCTGGCCACGTGGGCCAGGGGGTCGCAGCGGATGAGGTACCTGCAGTGGGCAGGAAGACCCTGGGTTCTGATGCCGCCCTCCACTCAGGGCAGCCAGCACGCGTCGGGGTGCAGTGTCGACAACAGTAGTGATCGGAGCGAGTGTCTGCACTGCTTGGGGACACAGTACTTACACAATGTCGTTGGGCTCCAGCCTCGTGTCGGGCGGGGGGTTGATGAGGACGTAGGAGAGGGTGTTCTGGTGGTCGTTCATCTCGTCTGCAAAGGAGACAGGGCCCGGCCGGCCGTTACCACTCAGGCCCACCCACCTCCGCTCTGCCCAGGCGCAGGAGCCGGGCGCTCCAGCTGCACAATCTTCCCAGCCTTTCTGGCCATCCTGCCCGAACCCCTGACCTGGCAACTCAGCCAGGACTGTGCAACCATGAGGGGCAGCGGGCACTGGCTCCAACCCACACCCCAAGCATCTTGCTCAGCCTGAGCAGCCAGCATCTCACAGGCGTGGTCCTGAACACACCTGCCACCTGCACACACCTGCACACACCTGCCACCTGCACACAGCTGCACACACACCTAACCCAGCCCTCAGGCTTGTCCCCCGCCCCTCAGTGCCCTGCATCCCTGGCCCACCGATTGTCAGGGATGAGAACAGGTTCTGGTGAAATATCCGTGACCTCCCAGGTGTCTCCCTGGCCAAATCCAGGGTCAGGGTTGGTCATTCTCCTGGCAGTGGCCCCGAGTACACTGGCAGGGAAACGATGGCTCGTGGCCTCAGTTTACCCATCTGTGATGTATAAAGGCACCTTGTAACACTCCAGAGGGGTCCAGCCCTGGGTGACCTCTACCCCAGCTACCCCCAGTTCCTCTTCTGTGCAGCGCCCCCTCCTGGCAGGAGTGTAAACGCCTGGGCCACTGATAAAGGGACAGAATTCTCTACAAAGCTGGGAAGCTGGGACATTGAGCTGAATCTGATCCCCACAGCGATCAGGACCCCCCAGGGCAGGTCACGCACGTGCTTCCAGGGAGGCATGCAAGGGCCTGGCGGGGGCTGGGACTGACGGACATGCCAAGACCTTTGGGCGGTCACCTGGTGTCAGCCTCCATGTCCACGTCTGGGAACGGGGTGGCCTGACCACCCTGCCCCTCCACGAGCTCTACCCGACCAAGGGCCACCACTGTCTTTGTTCCCGAAACCCTCAGCTGGGGCCCTTTGGTGGGAGCTGCCAGTCACCAAGTAGGTGGCTCATGCTGGAGGCTGTGCGAGGCGGGGCCCCTCCCAGCCCAGAGTGGCCGGCATGCATTTCCAGGGTGGAGGACCGGGTGCCTGGAGCCTGCAGCAGCGGGTGATGCAGGCAGGAGAGGGAAGCAGCACTTGGGGACCCCGCCCCATGGACCGTAGCCCCCAGCAGGCCAGCCATGCTGACTCACACACCCAGTCGGGACAATGAAACCAATAGGCTGGGGCCCAGGATGGGGCCACCAGTTAGTTTCTCCTCCATGGGCACGGGGCACTCATCTGGGTGTGGGGCATTGGTGCCTGGGTGAGAGCCAGGAGCCTGTCTTCACTCGCGGGGCCTCCCCGCACGGCCTGGCCCCACCCCACTGGAGTGGATGGACCACAGAGCTAAGGTAACAGGCAGAGCTCGTGGCTGGGCCAAGCTTTGTATTCGGAGCACTGAGCTGAGAGGTGGGTGGGGAACATGGGGCCCCGGCTGCACTCCCGGGGGGGTGTGGTCAGTCATCAGACACTGACCATGATTTCCCCAGGACGAGCCAGCTTCATCAGGACCCGTGTGCTCAGGTGGGGCCAGGGTTGGGGGTGGGGCTGGCAATGGCTCTCCTGGCAAATGGCCAAGGGCCGCTCCCCCTCACCCTTGCCCGTGCCTACACCCCGCCCCCCACTGTGCGCTCTCGGCCTCCAGGGGGCCCCCTCCTCCCTAGCCCTGCAGACCACTCAGCCCCAGGGTTCTGGGCATCCACACTCTCTCCTCGCACCTCCCCCGTTTTCTCCTCTATGAACTGGGAGCCGCGGTACTGCCTCCCTCCGTGGGTGGATGTGAGGAAGGCAGTGAGTGGGCCCTGGGGCGGGGGCCTCGTGACCACAACCTGCGCAGGACGGACCGCCCTGCCGTCCTGGCTAACGGCCACCTGCCTCCAAGATCACGCCTCTTTGGTTTTGTGTCCTGGCCCTTGACGTCAGCACATGGTGGGGCGCTCAGCCAACACCACCCAGGGAGTCCTGGTGACTGTGGGGGAGGCCACCCCCACTGGGCACCTCAGCAGGAAGCAAGATGCAGCCAGGCTCAGGGAGGGGGGCGACACCACCATTCGTGGAAGCCACCGGACTGATCAGTGCTGGCTTGGCAGGTCTTCCAGGAACGCCGTTGCGGGTTTCGGGCAGAGAAAAGCACAAGACCCCAGGAGAGGCAGTGCCGGCCCTTCTGGCCCGGGCTGTGGACCACAGAGGTGTCCCTTCTGGGCCTGCCTGACGGCGCCCTCTGAGCTAATGTCTCTCTGGGCCCAGGTTACCCCTGGGTACAGAGGCTGCCCCCGGGGGGCCAGGTATGTGGGCTCTGACCTCAGCTGCGGCCGTGAGCAGCCTCCTGGGAAGGAAGGGGTCCTGGCAGGGAGGCCTGTGGCCTGGACTCCGCTCTGACCTCTGCTGGGGTCTTGGGGCAGGTCTGGGGGCCGTGGGGTGTCTTCTTGGAAGAAACGGGGGGCCCAGTCCAGACATGGGGTACCAATGGGCTTTGTCCCAACTACAGAGAGAAATGCCCCTCTTGAAGCCCCAGCTGGGGTGTGGAGCCCCACCTGGCTCAGGCGGCCCACGGAAGCTGAGGGCAGAGCCAACCCCTCTCCCAGGATTCACCATGTTCTACCACAGGGTGGGAGGACCCTGGCTTGGGACCATCCATCTGGATGCTTCCCAAGAGGGAGCTGGGAGGGTCGGGGTCCTTGGGTATCCAGGGGGTTAGCTGCAGGCCGGGGTGGCCTACCTGTGAGGTCAGGGCAGACTGACGCAGGGCTTATCATCTTAGACAATGAACGGGAGAGAAAGCGCTGGGCGACCCCAGAGCTGCACAGTGACAATCTAGGGACCAGCATAAACCACGCGCCTTCCTGGTCAGTCACCAGCAGATGCTGGAGGAGGAGAGGGGTGTCAAAGTCCCTGCAATGGGACATCTGGGAGCACCGAGACCCTGCCTGCAGGGACTCTCTTGTCTCCTGTCCTGTCTGCCTGTCTGGCCAGGGCGGGGCGGGCACCAGGCTGCCCGTGGGCGGAGGGTGGGCGTGCCCCCTTAGGCGGCAGCCGAGTCCGCCGGAGCAGAATTACCTTGCAAATATCCCAGGTTTACCCGATTCATGACATCACTGGCTGTTAAATTTGCTACATCCTCTACAGAACACACAGGAAGAGGGACAGACAGAAACAGAGAGAGAGAGAGAGAGGTCAGCAAGCAGAGCGGCGGTCGGCACAGCAGGGTGGGGCGCTCAGCTGCACCGGGACCGCGGTGGCCAGTGCCGGCCACCTGGGAAGCAAGTCTGCCCCTGTATGGAAGCCGGTTCCTTCTCTGCCAAGCTCTGGGTTGGCTGGCGGGGGTGGCAAGGCCGAGAGGGTTGCGAGCAGGAGCCAGCTCTGGGAAGACAGTGGGCCGGAATCTGAACCCCAGACAACCCACTTGGAGCCTCAGCATCAGTGTACCCCGAAAAGGGACAGCACAGGGGGAAAAGGTAATTCGTGGGGCTGGGACGTGATGGGGACAGGGCTGGGATGGCTCTCGTGGGTCACCTATGCCCCAAACCCTGACTGCTGAGTCCCCCCCCCGCCCCAGGCCCCGGTCTGCACAGCCAGTGGATGGCCTGACCCGAGTGACCCTTGGGCAGCTCCAGGAGAGCCCTGAGCTGTCTGGTCCCACTTGGAGCCTCCCTGTCCCAGGAGACAGACGGCAGGAAGCAGGGTGGGGAGAGCAGGTGCTGCTGGGGCAGAGCCAGGCCTGAGCGATGGGCAGAGGCCGCGAGTGGAACCCAGTGCAGGCCAGAGCCTCGACGTAGCCCAGGGTATGGACGTGGCCACGCAGCAGCGGGAGCTCAGGCCCCCCCTTCGGTCCCATCGACAGAGGCAGCGTCTCCAGAGTGAGGGAGAGGATGAGCTTCTCTTCTGAGTCAGCCAAGCCTGTTACTGGTCAAGTTCAGAAACCTCCCCAAAACAAGCTACAGTGAGAAGGGGCTGCCTCCATCTGCTGACGAAGACGAATGTCACCCCAAAGCAGCAGAAATGGGGTGACTGTGCCACACGAATGGCAGTGGGGTTCCATGGGGTCAACAGCCGAGTGTGTGGTGCCATTTGCCCAGCTCCCTGACACATCCCCAAGCCCTGGCTGCTGGGAGGGCTAGGATGGGGGTCCTGGGGTCTCCCTGCCACGTCCCTGATCTCCACGAGGGCACAGTGGGTGGGGCCTGCGTTCCTGAGGTCCAGCAGGACTGGTCGGAGGTGGCCACTCTGTCCCGAAAGCCTGCGCCTTGGGCTTTCAGGGAGCCCAGCCTGGCTCGCCACACCCCACAGCCTCCTCCAGGAGCGCTGCATGCGGGCTCACCCTGCTCCAGCCCCTTTTTTACAGATGGGGAAACTGAGGCCCCAGAATGGTGGGGATAAGCTCTTCCTTATGGGGCTCAGCACCAGTTTGGGAGGAGCCCATGCCCTCCCCACACCAGAGGGCTCTGATGGGCCACGTGGTGGTGCCTACAGGAGGCCCGCGGGGACCCCTGGCCATCAAGGTCACCTGCTGTGGCCGATCTGGCCCAGCCGCGCTGCTGGTTCTCACCATAGCCGGTGGTGGGCAGCCCCAGGTGTTTCATGCGGTTCTTGACCAGCTCGGAGAGCTCCTGCCGCTCGGAGCGCCGGTATAAGCTGAGCCGCTGCTGGCTGATCCACTCGGTGGCCGCCTTCCCCACCGGCTTGGGGGACTTACGGCTCAGCCTGCGCGCCCACTGCAGGCTCTTGCGCCGAAGTACTGGGTGCTCTGCCGGGTCGCTGCCAGCTGAGTGCCGGCCGTGGGTGCTGCCGCCGCCCGCCGCTGCCCGCGGGCCCCAGGACCCCTTTATGTCTCTTGTGTCCTCACAATCCTCCATGTTCACCGAGATCTGGGACTGGCCGAGGCAGGAGGGGTGAGGGCCGGAGGGGCGGGACCCAGGAGGGGGAGGGCGCTGCTGGGGACAGGAGGAGGGTGGGCCCAGGGCTCAGGGACACGGTGCTTTCCTTCTCCATCTGGGGAGGGGGCGCCAGGCCGGAGCCTCCCTCCTGAACCCCTGACTGCCCGGCCTCCAGCCCTGACTGCAGGCCTGTCTCAATCTGCTGGGTGGGCAAGGATGGCCGCCTCACATCTGTGGGCCCTGTTTCTGAGGGTTCCCTCTGGGCCCTGCATGTCCTGATTTGGCCGTGGAGGGTTACCTCCTCTTGGGCCTTGGTTTCCCCATTTAGGGACAGGAGAAATCAGAGGCTGGGAGCATGACGGACTGGGAAACGCCAGGGCCTGGGCATGGCTCAGTGGGCACTTGGGGCTCTGGGGGTGATGTGGGGAGCCCCATCCAGGCAGCACCTCGGGTGGCGCCTCACTCACACGGAGGGGGATACCCGCCATGGTGGGCCACAGCACGACATGCAGATAGCACGTGTGTCTGGGGGAGCTCGGGCTTCCCACCAGGGGCCGCAGTTTCCCCATCTGTGTGGGAGGGTGATGCCATGGGCCCTCTCTTAGTGGATCCGTGGCCCACATGTCCCGGGACGCGCTCCCTGACGCTGGTGCTGCCCGGAGCCCAGGGCCCTGCGCCCTCCCACGATGGGCTGGTCCAGGCTCAGGCAGGACTCTGCACAGCAACACCTCGACGGGAAGCTTGAAGGGGCCGCTCACCTGGGCTCGGAGGTCGTGGGACTGCAAAGGAAACCAGGAGTGGCCTGGGTACCTGGGGTGCTTCTGCTTTCCCCCCAACGCTGCCTGAGTCCCTCGTGGGCATCAGTGGGGCAGGCCGCCCACTGTGGTTCCCGGAGGCTCAGCCCCCCCGCCCCATCTGCTCAGAGCCGCCCAACCAGATGTGCCCCATGTGGGGCACGTGGACCGGACCCCTGAAGGGCCTGACAGCCAAGGCCCAGGTCCCCAAAACCACCAATGGGGACAGCCCGAATCGCACAGGGAAATGGGGGGCTGCCTGCTCTGCAGCCCCGCCCACTCGCGAACCTCCGAGGTGGAGAAGACGTGGCACTCGGTCCTGTAGACGCCGATGGGGATCTCAGCGCTGGAGGAGCACAGCTTCTGGAAGAGGCGGCCGTAGGTGCCGATCCACAGGTCGTCCTCGGTGATCTTCATCTGCAACGTGCAGGCACCCTGAGCTGAGCCGGGCCAGCTCGGGTGGGCAGTGTCCAGCACGCCGGTGCCCAGCCAGGCCCCATCACTTACGGCACAGAGGTAGCCGGAGCCCGGCGTGGTGTCCAGACCCAGCAGCAGCCTGGTGATGGAGATCATGTAGTCCTTCACGAAGGACTGGCCAGGAGGGAGGCCACAGTGAGGCAGGCGCCCACCCGGGGCACGCCCACCGGCTCCTTGAGCCTCCGCACACGCACGTGAAGCCACCTGCTTGCCAGTCCCCAAGCACAGCTCAACGAGCAGACAGCTGGGAAGCCTTCGCTGGCCTTGGCCAAGCGCGTCAGGTCAAAAGACACCAGAAACAAAGGCTGCCGAGAGCCAAGTCCCTGGAGTGACTTCTGGAGGGAGGAGGGCTGGGGACACTTAGAGGGGACCCCTGCTGTGCCAGGGCAGGGACGGGACCCAGAGCCACCCAATGTTCCCTGGGCTCCCCTGGACCCAAGGAGGGCCGCTCGGCGGGAGGCACATCACTCAGAAATGGGACCGACGTCAGCAGAAGATGGAGACAATGGCCAGGGCTCCCAGCGGGCACCACGGGCCTCCCCACCTGCTCCCCCGGCTGACCTGATAGAGCAGCGTGTCCAACATGCTGATGCTAAAGACGCGTCCGGCGGCGAACGGCAGGCGGAACATAAAGGCCAGGTTGGAGCCGTTCTCCCGCTCCCGCTGCAGGAAAGGGGGGCTCAGATGGGCCAGTGCCCACAGCCATGACGGCGCATAGGTGTGCAGGATGTGAGCACGAGCACAAGTCCACGTGTAAGTACGAGCGTGCACGAATGCGTGAGTGCATGCACCGGCAGACAGCCAAGCGAGTGCCCGGCTGTGTCCCCACTGGTCACATTGGGGCCCGAGCTCAGGAGTCGTGTTTCCTGGCGGGAATTCTCGCCCGTCCTTGGGAATTTTTTTTTGGTTTTCCCGTTCCCAAATCCCGAGAAAAGTTGGTCGGGAAATCGGGAAAATCGGCTCCTTGAATCCAGGTGGTTGGTAGTGTCGGCTGTCACATTGTGGAAACGATTCATCGTGGAGAACAGAAAACAGTGTATCTCGGGATTCGGGAATGCGAAAGAGAAAAAAATTCCTGAGAACGGGCAGGAATTCCCGCCCGGAAACCCTACTTGGGAGAAAGGATTTGGGGCCCTGATGAGAGAGAATTGGGGCCCAGGGGACGTGGGACCCCGGTAGTCACACAGGGCCCCATGCTTGGGTTACTGCTTGCTCTTGCTACCCCAAGTCTCAATCATCTTGGTGACGTCATCCTGAAAGTGGTGTTTCATAAGTGAAGGATGATGGCACAACAGAGTGTGTGTGACAGAGCCCAGAGAACCATGTGCGCCGTTTGTACCCAGTGGTCCATGAGCACAGAAGTGGGGGACCCACAGCACGTGTCCTGTGGCCACTAGGACAAATCCCTGAGACATCACAAGTTTGTTCTCTCACATTCTGGAAGTCCACAGGCCAACGGGCTTCCCGGGCCTGGAGTCCAGGTGCCATGGGGCCCACACCCTCTGGTGGCCCTAGCAGACTGTCCTTTCCTTCACCATTTCCAGTTTCTAGAAGCCGATCATTTTCTTGGCTCAGGGCCCTTCCTGCACCTTCCTGGCTCCCAAAGGACCCCAGTGACTGCGCGGGGCCCCACTGGGGACCCAGGGCCATCTCCCATCTCAGGGTCCTTAACGCAACCCCAGCTGCAAAGTCCCTTTTGCCACACACCACACTCCGTACAGGTCTTGGCAGTTAGGACGAGGACGTCTTCGGGGACATTATCACCACAACACAAGGCACGTCCCCGACTGAGGAGCGGAATGTGACAGCCCCAGAGGCCGCGACTCCCGCTGGAACCACGTCTCGCTTCCGACTCGGAAAGAAGGTGCGAAACAGAGGCCAGGGAGCCGCTTGCCGCCTTTCTGACTCTCGCCGCCTCCTGCACGGCACATCTCTCACTGCAAAGGACACGACCCCTTCCTTCCGGTCCCTCCGTACTCGGCAGGACGTCCAGGGTGTCGCTGGCAGATGTGGTGGGATGGGGAACTGACAGTGAGTCTGGGGCACATGTCGCTGTTCCTTTCAGCAAGAATGAGATGCGTGTGACCGAGGAACATGAGAACCATGTGACCGTGTGGATTCCCCAGCCAGACACATGTGGCATTTAGAACTGGCACAGCACGTGATGAGAGTGACAGACGAACTTCCCAAAATTGTTACGATGTCATGGCCTCACTCAGAACGGTACTGACAGGTGGGCAGACCCAGGCCAGGCCCAGAGGTGTAAGAGCCGTCAGAACGCCTGCCTTTTGGACACGGCCACCTTTTCATTCTGCAGATTCCCAGGCTGGCCCTGGGGGACCCGAGAGCTGCGATCAGAGCATCAGGGTACAAATGGCACAGCGAGACGCAGGAACACGTGTGGACGAGCCCTTCCTGCGATCCTGGGGCCCAGGAGCCTCACGTAGAGCAGGAAGCAAGATGGGACTGGATGTGACGGGCGGCCACGGTCAGAATGGAGAGTGTCAGAACAATGAGGCCACTGAGGGGCCCTGGGCGTGGGGACGGGGAGAGCAGCCCCTCACTCTCACGTCTGGCTTTTGGAGATCTTCCTGAGCACGACCTCCAGGGAGCCGCTCTAGTCTGCAACCCCAGTCTCTCAAAAAGCACGTTAACCTGAAGACCAGAAATGTCCAGTGCTGCTGCTTTTCTAGGGTGAAAACTGCCCAGGGGACACAGCACCCCCCCGCCTTGCCCCCATCCTCCTGCAGCGTCCTCTCTGCCTGTGAAGCTGCCGTGACCTGTGTGGCCTTTGGTTTCTTTTCTTCTTCATACTTGAAGTAGAACACACGTTTATAACAAACATGCACACTTTATAACAACAAACGACCGTGCTTTAAAGAAATGTTCCCAGCTGTTCCTGAGGGAAGCTGTCACCATTCGTTGGGCCATCTGTCTAAAACGTCGGTAGCTGAGACATGCTTAAGGTGGCAGAGACCTTCAGGGGACCCCAGGCCAAGTCTGGCCAGCGCATGAGAAGACAAGGGCTCCAGTGGCCTCCGACGCGGGTCAGGTACTTGCCCGCGGTGGCCAGGTGTCAACTCCGACCATCTCCCGAGAGTGGGTATCGCCCCATGGCTCTGCTGGCTCTCTCCTCAGCTCCCCCAGCCCCAAGGCTTCAGTCCCATGGGGACCTCGGAAGGGCCAGGGCTGTTTCCTGAGGCCGCCTCTGCGGTCACGCGTGCCGACAGCCTGCTGCCTGTCCAGGAAGGACCGGGGACTGGAGCGTGTGTGCCGTGTGTGCCAAGCTGACCCACTTTCAGCCCACCTCCCAGAACAGGTGGGCGCGAGGCCTGCAAGCAGCTTGGTCTGCTTCAGGGACCCGGGGAGGGAGGACCCTGCCAGGACATCAGCCTGGAACCCGATTCCACGGTGGTCACCTGTCGTGCTCAGGTCCACTGGACCTTTCACATCCTGAAACTCCTCCCCAGATCTGGAAGCAGCCCAGCATGTGGACACAGAATCCGACTTCCCACAGTTCCAGCTCCCAGTGTATGGTGGCCCCAGGGGGCTGCAGGGCGGCTCTGGGTGGCAGGCAGGTGCTGGCCCTGAGCTGAGGTCAGGTGGCCACCTCCAGGTAGGGGCTCCTCTGTCTGCTCCGCAGGCCTGGGGAACACCTGCCCGTTTTCCAGCCACCCCTCTGGCAGCAGCGGAGCTCCAGGGTCCCCTGGGCATCCTGGTCGTGGCTGGGTGGACCCACTTCCGTGGTCCACCCCAGTGCAGGGTGGATGACACTCCAGCGCTCGTCCCTTCAGTCTGGTGCTAATGGCCAGGCCCAGCTCTAGGGTCACCTGTGTGGTGCGGGTCAGCCATGCAGGTGGCGGGCCACTCCCTGGTGGGAACTTCAGCCTGGGTTGGGGAGCGCAGGTTCGCAGGGAATGGTGGCTGCTCCTGACCACGGCGGCCGCTGGGGCCCTCTGGCAACTCGCTGTTCCCAGTCTCAGCCTGGGCAACCTGAGCGCTGCCCTCACCCCACCACCCAGCCGTGACCCTTGCTGTGGAAGGCGGTGCTGCCACTGGCCTGAGCAGGGGCCTGGGGAGGGGCCAGGGTCAGTGAATATGCCAGGGTGACACCACCAGGGCTGGAGCCTGTGTCCCTGGTGGCTGATCCCCGTCCCTGGCTGGTACTTGTGTCCTCGGTGGCCTGACCCCATGGCCCTGGTGGGTCCCCATGCCCCTGTGCTCATAGCCCTCCCCAGCTGATGCCCTCACGGAGTCCTGCTCTGCTCTGTGCCCTAAGGAAGTGCCTCCCTCTGATCCCAGCCCCTGTCTGTACTGGCGGTGACCACATGCACCTGCTGGGCAGCTGACAGAAGGAACACATTTCAGGATTGGATGCGGGGGCTGGGCAGAAGAAAGCAGTCACGGTGTCACTTGTGTTCGTGTCATTGACACGACAGGCTCCCAGGCCAGCACCTGGTTGAGGGAGCGATGTCCGCCCCCAGCCATGCCCCCTGGGCTGGGGCTACACAGTCGGGAGCCTCACAGGGAAGCTGAGTTCCATCTCTGAAGCCCCTGTGGGAGGAGGGCAGTGCCAGGCCTCCTGTGGGCCTCTCCCCCTCCCTCCAGGCTTCAGCAGGTGCAGGAGGCTCACCTTTTCCAGTTTGGACAGAGCCAGCGAGTAGCTGTCCTTGGCGCGGAACTGCATGAACCGCATGTTGGAAGGGTGGGTGAGCTCTGTGGTGATGCTGAGGCTGGGGAAGAGCCTGTGGGGGCGGGGCATGGGGTGGGGCGGGGTCAAGTGGGGGGATCGTCACTGGGGGGGGGCCCAAAGTGGGGCAGCCACAGGGGCGGGGTCAAGGTAGGGCCGCCATGGGGCGGAGCCAAAGTGGGGCGGCCACGGGGGCGGGGCCAAAGTGGGGCGGTCACGGGGGCGGGGTCAAGGTGGGTGCGTCACGGGGGCGGGGCCAGGTGGGTCGCCATGGGGGCGGGGCCAAGGTAGGGCCCTGGCCAAGGTAGGGCCTCCGTGGGGGCGGGGCCAAAGTGGGGCGGCAACAGGGGCGGGGCCAAGGTAGAGCCGCCATGGGGCGGGGTCAAGGTGGTGCCGAGGGCGTGGCGGGTCAGGGCAAAGTGGTCACGGGGTGGGGCGGTAGGACTGGTGGGGGCGCTTTGGATGAGAGGTCCCCGCCCTGCCCTGGGTGTGGCCCGCCGCCCTCACCGGAACATGGTCTGCACGTTGACGATGGTCTTGGCGTCGGCCATGTAGTCCTCCTCCGCACTCATGGTGCTCTCTTTGTCCACCACTACCAGGTTGTCGGCGTAGATGATGCCACACTGCAGCAGGCTGTCCAGGCTGGAGGGGCAGCCAGGTGGCCAGGGTCCAGGAGCCCCGCTGGGGTGTGCCTGCCTGCCCCCACCTGTGGCCCGCCCCCACTCCCTGGGGGGGTAGGCCGGTAACTTCTGCTAACAAGTGGGCAGATGCTGGCCTGCTCTGGGCAGTGGGGGTGGGTGCCCGGGCCTTACTTGTCCACGGAGCCCTCCATGTAATACACCATAGGGAAGCAGCAGATGGCCTCCAGGAAGTGGTGGTCGGGCCTGTGGGGACAGCAGTTCCTGGAGGTATCCATCCTGCCCTGCTGCCCACCCCCTGCCCTGGGTGAGTAGGGCAGGACAGAGCAGGGGTCCCCAGGACTACAGCATCTCAGGCCTGGGGGCCTTTAGAGGCCATTCAGGCTGTCCTTACTTTACCCCAGGGGAAACTGAGGCCCTAGGGGGTGGGACTTGCCCAGGCCAGACAGCCAAGGCTGGACCATGGGCTCTGGGCTGCTAAGCCTCTGCAGGGGCCTGTGGGGGCTCACAATTGTGGGGGGGGCAACAGGGACACGAGAAACCATAAAAGAGGATGATGGGGCACCACCCAGGGCCACAGGGCACGGGAGCCAGAGCTGGTGGGGAGCCAGGGGGGTGCTTTCGGTGGGAAAGACCAGGGAGGCCCCCGCGTGGCAGGGCCTCACTTGTTGTCCAGCAGCAGCACGATGGGGTTCAGCTCCTTGCGGGCCCTGTAGTAAGCCCGCAGCGGCACGACGAAGTTGTACAGCCCGTTCCCCGCCGTCTCGGCCGACACGATAATCAGCTTGTTCTTAAACCCGTAGGCCTTGGCGTCTTCGTAGCTGTTGTGCTTGCAGCCCTGCAGACAAGGTGCCAGAACCCACGCTGGCCGCTGCCTAGAAGCCAGGCGCCCCAACCCCCATCCTTTCACAGCCCGTATGAGCCCCTCCGGAGCCTCACATAGCACCCAACCCATCTATGCTCGCACGTCACGTCAGGGAGGGAAGGAGGGGTCTGGGAACACATGGTCTCGGCAGACACAGAAATAAAACACGTGTGGTGTGTCTGCATGTGTGTGTACCACCGAGACGCCCAGACGTAGTGACACCCCAGCAGCACTGAGCACCCCAAGTGTCCGGTCTTGGTTTCTAAGCATCGTTTCCCACTAGAAGGCGTCGGCTCCTTGGAGAAGTGGGTGGTTCCAGGACTGAAGCAGGGCAAGTACAAGGTGGGGCGGGAACATGATGGGCTGGGAAGCATGGAAGTGTTCAAAGGGTGACAGGACCTGTCGTTAGGACCCGGAAGCCAGGCCGGAGGGCCCCCACCAGTGAAACCAGAAAAGTTCAAATGTCAGAATACCGACATGTGATGATTGAGGATGTTAGAACAACGAGCAATGATTATAACCCCCAAATAAGACAAGAACCTGGGAGCTCACAGGGGCTCATGTAAACGAGGGAGAACAAACTCGCTGGGCAGGGGAAGGCTTCGCACAGCAGCACGTCACAAGTGAGTACAAGGATGCGGGATCATACCACAGACTGACGCCTCACACTGGTGGAAGTGCGGGAAGGGCAGCTATTTACCCAACCCCCACACCTGTCCCCTCAGTGACTTATTAACTGCAAAGGCAAAACCAGAGTGTTTTCACACTGGAGGACCCTGGCCGAGCCACCGGTACCACGTGGTCAAAGACGGTGTCAGCACAGATACCACCAGAAGGACACACATCAGCTCGGGGGGGCCCCTGATGCACAAGCTGAGTCTTGTCACAAGAAAACATCTGCAAACCCACCTGTGCTCTCAAAAACGCTAAGACCAAAGGAGCCAAGGGAGGGCGAGGCAAGTTCCAGATTGAGAGAGACAGGACAGCTAAATGCTGAGTGTGGCTGGGACAGTGTCGCCATAAAGGACAATGAGGGCTATTGTGACAACTGCGCATTTTGAGAATGGCCATGGATCAGACACCCGTGTCTCGAGTTTGGTGAGCTGTGGCTATAACAGGCACGTCCTTGTTTTCAGGAACAGCTGCTGCAGGGGCTCCCGCCCACTCCCAGGGTTTTGGGAAACACATGCCTCTAAAGGGGAAACAGGCATCCAGGGGGAACAAGAGAGAAGATGGGCAAAAGGGCATGAGCCCGGGGAAGGGCCAAGGATTTCCTCATCCTTGCAATTATGACGAAGTGCAGAGTCACGCAGAGCGAGGCTGAGAGGACACCTACCTTGTCCAGCCGGAGGCAGCAGAAGGGAGCTTTCACGGGCAGAAGGTGGCACAGGGTGGGGGAGCTGCCGATGTAGGGTGAGTTGGGGGGGTAGCCCTTCACATACCTGGGGTGGAAGATGGACACGGTGGGCTCAGCACGCCCCCCTACCCCCAGCCTTGGGCAGCCAGCTCCTCCCCGTCCTCGCCCCTAGCCCAAGTGTTCCCTGCAGGCCGTGCTGGGTGGCCACATGGGGTGCCAGACCCCATGGACACATCCCTGCTTGACAGCCTGGTCAACCCCTCCCTGATGCCCCCAGCACCCCAGGTGACAGGTGGACACTGGCCATCAGCCCCTTCTCTACTCGCTCCCCGGGACCAGGCTGGTGTCAGCAGGCTGCCACCCTCCGTCCAGCACCCAGCACACACCCCTGGGGGTGGCAGGCAACCACCCTGCCAGGACGCTGGCCCAAGCAGAGTGGAGAGGGGCTGGCTTTCTACTCTCCCCCAGCTGGCTTCTGGGACACACCCTCAGAGGCAGCCCCGCCACCTGCCGCAGTGTCCAGCTGCTCTGGCTGGTCCCCCTGGATCTCAGAGCTGGTCCCCACAGCTGGTCTATCTTTATAGCATGTTTACTTCATCCCAGAGGGAAAGGTCAGAAGCAGAGTGGCCATGGTAACGGCCCAGCTTGGGAGGACTGGGAAGTCCAGGCTGTAGCCAGCCATGGCCATTGTCAGAGCACTGCCTGTCTGTCCCACCCAAGGCACGTGGCCGAGAGTTGCTGGAGACAGACTGGACAGCGGGAATGACAGCAGGACCTGGCCCCAAACTCAGGGCAGGATGACAGCTCAGGATGGGCCAGTGGCCTCCAGGCCTGGAGAATATGTCACCCAGAGCTCCCCTGTCTGTGACCTCTGCAGACCATGCTGAGGACAGCCACCCCACCGAGTGGGCTGTGGTGTCTGCGTATCAGGGTTCCAGAACATTCCATTTGCCAAACAAGGTACCCTGCGAGGCTGTTTAGAAGCCACAGTTGAGAGCAGGGGCATGACCCAGGACCCACACCCGTGGGAGCCCAGTGCCACCACTCGCTGGCCTGCCTCTTCCTGGGACACTTCCGGCCCCTACGTCTCCACTCAGCAGCCCATTTCCTCCCCCTCCTGTCAAAAGCTCTGCCTCCCCAGGCAACACTCACTCCACCACCGACAGCCCCTCGTCATCTGACGGTGTCATCTCGTCTTCTGACTGGTCACTCAGAAGGTCACAGGGCAGCAGGGCTGAGCTGTCGGCCAGCTCCAGGACGGGCGCGATGCTGGGCCGCCGGCTGCCTGAGCCGTTCTCTGTGGGCAGTGCCAGCTTGCCGGCCTCGCCGCCTTGTGCCGGCGGGCACTCCGTATGCTGGAAGTCCATGGCAACAGTCCCTGGAACAGAGTGGCGACTTGGCTGGCAGCCTCTCGCTCAGGCTCACCGTGGGGTGGCGGATTCCCGGGGAGGTGGACACAGCCAGCTCCCAGGACGCAGAGTCATGTTCAGCTGCACTGCCCCAGGGGCATCTGGCACCTCTCCGAGCCTCAATTTCCCCGTCAGTATACTGGGACCAGTGGTCCTGACACAGGGTGGCCTCAGCCGGGGCAGGCACTTGGCCAGCAATGCAAAGTCCCCGCAGGTGGCAGGGGTGCCCCCACAGGTCAGATGTGCACACCGAGCCCCAAGGACTGAAGAACGGGGTCTTGGGTGAGGTCTCCTGCACCTCCCACTGGGGCCCAGAGTCACGTGCCTGTCCCCAGGACCTTGGGCCTCACCCACAGAGGCGATGATGCTGTGCACAGGCAGGCGGGAGGGGCCCTGGCCCCCACCAGGCCCCACGAGGCCCCGCCGCTGCTTCTCCTCCTGCTTGAAGATGAAGGCAGAGTTCTCCTCCTTCGTGATGTTGATGTAAAAGCAGGTATCCGAGGCCGCCAGCGTGTGTCGCGGCCCTGGGTTCAGCAGGATGCTCTTGTTCTCCTCCCGCTTCAGCCCGATGAGGCACACGCCGTACCTGGTGGGGGGGCAGCTGGATGGGGGCCACTCAGGGGTCCGGCAGGCCCAAAGCCACCTTCCTCGGCTCCTTGGAGGCCAGCTCCAGGGGCCCCATTTGGGGTGAGGCCCTTGGCCGAGCTCTCCTCTCATGTGGGAGCCTCCTTTCACACTTGACCTGAAGATCCGAGTCAGAAAGGGGAGGCCACGCTGCGTGGGCAGAAGGGCCAAATGTGGCCTCCGACGTCCAACCCAGGGGCCCCGCCCTGACCGGACCGGGTGGGGGATGGGCGACGCCAGGCCCCACCCACCCGCCTGCACGTACTTCTTGTGGGCGTGGAATGCCGCGTAGGTGAAGCTCTTGCCCTGGTACTCGCGGAAGAACTTGCTGTCGCCCATGCGCACGTGGTACACCTCGTTGCCCGAGCAGCGCCCATACATGCGCTGCCACTGCTCCGGCGACTCCTGGCCTTCCCTGGGCAGGCGAGGTGTCACCTCAGCGGGATGTCCCCGCCCCCCAGCTTCTGGCCAGCTTGACCCTAACCCCTGGCCCCTCCAAGTCTGGCTGAGCCTCAAGGGTGACCTGAGGGGTCACTTGGCCAGTTTTAAAAAGCTGTGAACACAAGGGTCTGATTCTCAGGGGGCGCCAAAATGTTTTGGGGTCAAGGCTGGCCTCCACAGCCGGTGGGTGCACCTCCCCTGCCTGGTGCCTACCCCAGTGCCACACAGGCCGCCCAAGGAGCTGAGGGCCGCAGCAGGGCCCGCAGCCTGGTCTCCCCGAACAGAAGACAGCGCCCCTCCTCTGCCCCAGGCTATGCCCGGGACCCCCACCCAGGTGCTGAGAGCCAAACGCACCTTGTCCCCCAGAGCAAGCACCCCCAGCCAGTGCTGGGCCCAAGATCCAGCTCTCCCGCCGGGGCCACGGCCCTTGCTGTAGGTGGGCCCTGCCTGTAATTTCCAGCAGCAGCCCCTGACCTGCCCCCCATTTGTCTGCTCAGAGCCCCCCACACCTGCTGCTTCCTGAGTGGGCCGGTGTCCTCCGCCGGGTACATACCAGTGGCCCCCCCCAAGGCATCCAGGCCATTTCCCGGGGGTTGCCCACCTCCCTGGGCAGTACCTTTGCCCGCTGCTCGCCCTCCCCGTCACAGGCCTCCCAGCATGGTGCAGGGTGGGCGGGCACTCACTGGCCGCGGGACGTGTGCACCAGCAGAGTGATGAGCGTGGACGTGGCCGGGCAGATGCAGTTCAGGGCCAGCATGGCGTACTTGCACTCCTCCTCACACACCACGTGATCTGTGGGCAGGGCGGTCAGGGCCACCTGTCCAGGTCTGGAAGCCGCCCCCACGGCAGACCCCGCCCCCAGGGCCCCCTCTGCTCATCAAACTCCCGCTCACCTGCTCCCCCAGGTCCCCAGCTTGGGCACGCCCATCATGGGCACCTGTCCTCCTTACCTTGGCTCCTGCCCTCACTGACCGGGCCCCCAGGTGCAGGACCAGCACCTCCAGCAGCTGGACCTGCAGGAGGCCCCCTCCACCCGCCCTTGGTGAAGACGGAGCTGTCCCCTGGCGGCGGCTCTGCACGCTCCCAGGCCCACGGTACTCCAGCTGCCCCCATCCCAGCCCTGGGAGGTGCACACTCACCTGTGTGCACACATGGACCCCACGTGTATGTACCTGCGAACTTGACGTGAAACTTGTTCTCAGGCTTGAGGATCTGGACGTAGAGGGGGCAGTTGGGGGCGAAGTCCTTCACAGCCCAGGCCCGCAGGATGGTCTGGTGGTCCTGGGGCGGAGGGGGCGAAGGGGCGTGGTCAGTGCCAGCAGCACGTGCCCTCTGCGGGGCTGGGGTGTCTGCAGGGCTGGGGGGCCTGTGGCACTCACCGCTGCTGTGCGGTCTACCTCATTGCGGCTGCTGAGGATGAAGCAGGCCTCCCCGTTGTCCATCCTGCAAAGCACAGGGCTGAGCACCGCCTGGGCCCATCCACAGCCAGTCTTGGCTGTCGGCTGTGGACAGAGGCTGGGCGGGGAGGGCCCCGTTGAGACCCCTCCGTGCTAACAACCTGACCACCGTGGGGGCCCATTAACCCAGGACGGGGCTGGGGCATCGAAAGAAAGGGAGCACTTGGTGCCAGAGATGCTGAAACCCACCTGCCAGCCTGTCCCCTCCTAAGACAGACGGTCCAAGGTCTGGGGACCTGTGACCAGTTCTGCTCCCCTCCGGCCCCTGAGAGCTGCTGTCCACTCATGCCCCAGCCCCTCCCAGCACATCACCCTGAAACCCCTAACCCCCGGCGGCCACTGCGTCTCCCCACCCCTCAGGCCTGGAGCTGGGCAGGGGATCACCAGAGGGGTGCTTCTCCTGGCTTCACCACCACCTCCAAGGCAGGGGACTTGATTCCTGTCCCCAGTTTTACGGGTGAGACGGTGGGGCCCAGGGCTCAGGAGGTGGGCAGGTGAGAGGACCCGGGCATCCCCTGGGCCTCTGTACAACCCACACTTCACCACGTCAGGCTCCCGGAATAAAGTTTTGATGGGGGCGGGGCTCCTGGGATGTCCCAGACGTGTGCGGGCACATTCTGGGAAGTTCCACTTAAGAACTCAGTCTTCTTTCCTCAAGTTACTCTGTCGGCTTGTCTTTAAAAGAAACGCACCCACAGGCAGGTCTTCCCACCCGACGCAGCAGTGACCGCCCCACCCCGTCCATGCTGAGCTTCCCTAGGACCTGGTGAAGAATGTCCATCCCCCAGACGCCGGGCACGGTGTGGGGGGGAAGTTCTGGGAAGCCAGCCTCCCGGGGTGGCTTGCCCGGAGGCTCTTTGCCAGGGCTCACTTGGCTCGCATGAGGTCCTGGTCCTTGAGCGCGGAGCCCTGGAGGTAAATGACGCGCTGGGACCACAGGGGGATCTGAAGGACCCTGCGGACCTGGATGTCCATCTCGGTAGGGCACAGGATGACCACGTAATAGTCCTGCAGGTGGGGGATGGGGTCAGCGCCTGTGCAAGCTTGCCGGCCCCTGCCCGCCCTGCCTTCTTGTTTTCATACCCGCTGCCCCTGGGCCCCAGCCCTCCCTGTGATGGCAGATCCGAGGGGAGGAAGACGGTGTGGGAGACTATCTGGGAGCTCAGGGCCATCCTCAGGGGACCGGGGCTGTGGGCGGGGCCTCACCTGGAGCCGGGGGTGGGCGTAGAACTCATTCAGAAAGTCCATGAGCAGGTCAATCTTGAGGGAGCTGACGCACAGGACCACATGCCTCTCTGTCTGGGCCCGGTGGCGGCTGTAATTCCCCCCAGACTTCTGCCGCTCCATCCACAGGTAGACGAGCTCCTCAAACTACAGGTGACAGGGGGTGACAGCGGGTGAGTGCCAGGGGCCTGGTCCGAGGGGCTGCGAGGGCCCCGAGCAAGGCACCTGGGGTCCAGCCGTGGGGTGATGGTGATGTCAGGGAGGGCCCTTTCCCTCGTGGGAGCAGAATGCACAGAGTGGGGCTGGCAGCTGGCAGCACATGCAGGGGATGAGGGGAGGAGGGCGGCTGGGCAGGGGCCTGAGCAGGGCAAAGATGGAGCCATGTGCTGACCACGTCTCGGACTGAGGGTGTGCTCAGCACAGCTCATGTGGGGGCCACGCAAAGGCACAGTGGACGAGTGGACATCACAGTTGGTGCATAGGCTAGCCAGAGACACACACAGCACATCCAGCTCCCGGCCCCAGGAGGCCAAGCAACCATGAGTGCGTGCCAAAGTCTGCACTCTGGACAGCCAGGAAAGATGAGCCCTTTGGGTCTTCACCAGCACCTGAGACCCATTTTGGAGAAACGTGAAAGTGTGTTAGGAAAGTCTCAGCCACAGAATTAAGAATCCAGCCCCTGGTGTGAAGAAACACGTCCAGCTCCGCAGTTACCAGCCCATGTCAAGACTGTGGACAGTTCGAGGCTGCAGGTCTGGGGACACCATCTACCTGGCCCATGCTTCCTGGATGTCAGCTGCAGGTGCTGGGAGCCATTTTAAATCAGGAAAATGTAAAAGTGGGCGTCGGGGTGAAACAGCAGGGCTCGGTGGAGCTGTCCAGGGTGCTGGACTGTCCGAGGCCTCGCTCCACAGTCTCTCTGACTCCACGTCTGTGGGAGGGAGCCTGACAGGGTGAGAGTTCCAGCCTTCTGTGTGTGCAGCACTGAGGTCACCCATTTATCTCACACATTCATGAGGCACAGCAGCAGCACCCTGTCTGGTCACCTGCACTGGGCAATGTGATGTGTCTCTTGAAATGAGATCATCTTGTTGAGTTTATCGAGCGCCTCCTGGGTTCCGGTGACAAGACCCCATGGACTTGAAGCCCAGGATGGGCTCCACAGCCGAGAGGGGCCCGAGAGCCCAGCGTGATCCCCGAGGCCTGTGCAGGGTGGGACTGCTGGCAGACACCCTGAGCTGAAGCCTCACCTGCCACAGGTGTGCAGCTCTGAGCCTCAGTGCCGTCATCTGCAAAATGGCATGGCGTGCCTGTGTCCCAGGGCTGTGACGACCTACAAGATCTATCTGGAGAGGGTTCCATAGTGACCCCTAACATTCACGTCCACTCGGTCCTCCAAATGTGACCTTACTTGGAAGTAGGTCTTTGCAGCTGTAACTGGTCAAGATGAGGTCTGGCAGGATCAGGGTGAGCCCTAAACCCAACGGCTGGTGTCCTTATAAGGAGACGATAGGACACGGCGAGAGACAAGCCATGGAGTGACGCTGGAGGCAGGGACTGGAGCCATGTGGCCACAAGCCACAGCCGGCCGGCAGCACCAGAAGCTGGAAAGGCCTGGAGCAGACTCTCCTGAGAGCCTCTAGGGAGAACCAGCCCTGTCCACCTTGATGTCAGATCTGGCCTCCAGAACCAGGAGAGGACGTTTCTGTTGCTTTAAACTCCCATGGTTTGTGGTGCTGTGTTATGGCCACTGCAGGAAGCCACCACACTGACGTATGAGGGCACACAGGCCTGAGCCGGGAGGATGCTGTCATCTGTCCTCCCTACTACCTTCCAGGAGGGACATTTCCAAGTTGGCATTTCATCTTTACTCTTCTCCAGGGGTGTAAACTGACAACTATAGTCCCGTGGAAGAATGAAGACTACTGGGACCACCCCCTTCTATCCCTGAGCAAATGCTCAGTGTTTCCAGACTAATGGGGGCAGGGCAAGAAGTGTCCCCAACAGTGAGTGCCTGGAGCCAGCTGGCCCCCTCTCCAGGCCTCCAGTTGTCATAGCTGACCACTGATGAGGGCTGGGCTAGGGTCTTGCCCCCACCACAGCTCAGCCAGCAGATTGGCCTCGGTGACAGGTGACAAGGAAGCAGCTGGGGACAGTGGCAGGTGTGCCCACATGGTCCTATCAGCAAGTGCTGCACCAGCTGAGGGCTCCTGATGCCTCACCCACAGGAGACCCTGTCAGCCCCTCCTGTTCCACACCCTGCACGCAGCATGCAGAGACCCACGTCTCCCCATCAAGAAAATGCCACCCCCCCCACTCACTGCACTGACAGCCATGGGCCTTGCTACTTGCTAGTTACCAGACCCCCCAGTAGCCCATAGTAGGGTCCATGGGAAGTGGGGCCACCCCTCCCTCCCCTGGCCCCACCAGAGTCTCGACCTCGCTGCCCCTCCCTGGAGCACCCTGTTGTACCCTCCTCCGGCTTTGCCCCTCATGGCTGCCCCCTGCTGGCTGCAGTGGGGGCCGCGCTCACCTGCAGAGGGAGCACTACCAGCGCCACGCAGATCATGATGACCACCAGCAGCTGGGACGGCCAGATCTTGGGTGTCACGTCGCCGTAGCCCACCGTGGAGAAAGTGACGATGCAGAAGTAGAAGGATGTCAGGAGGGACAGGTTCTCGCCCGCTCGCTCCAGGTGCTGGATGCCACAGGTCCTGCACGTCCGTCCAAGCCGTCAGGGGACAGTGGGCGGGGCCTCGGCCCCCTCTGAGCCCCTGGAGTGCAGCTCTGCCTCCCCACGAAACCTCATCACGCAAAGACTGAGTGATACGTCACCGGGTCACCCAGAGGCACAGGGGTGAGCCTGGGTGCCCTGTCACTGACAGGCCCCCAGCACCTGGACCAGTTTGGCCAGTGCTTCCCGCCAGAGCCAGCACACCCAGTAGGTGGGGCTTCCCCCGGACCATCCTTTCCTGCCTGGTGGCTCTTTTGAGGCCCCTGGAAAGTTCACTGGGAGTGTGGACAGTAAGGGTGGCTGTAAGGGTTGAGTGAGAACCCTTACACTCAGGGGTCAGTGGGGGTGGTGTGGCGCCCAGGCTGTGAACCCCACAGGCCACCTCGCCTTTCAAGGCCTCGTCCTCACCCAGAAGGTCAAACGATATGAGACACTCAGCCCCCGGGTGCACAGAGCTGGACAGTCCTCCCCATGCCCGACCCGTAGTCCCTTTCCCCCACCCCAGACTAGGAGGTGCCGACCGCAGGGCCTGGGGGCCCACAGCACACGGCATGGGGTAGCACACGGCAGTACTCAGGAACCTGCCCTCACCCCACCCCACCCCTGCGCAGACGGGTGGACTTGCTGGCTGCCGGTGGGGGGTCGGGACTGGGTTAAATCATCCTATGGACGCCCCACCCAGCTCTGCTGAGATCCGTGTGTGTGTTGGCAGGAGTGGGGAAGGGGAGGCAGGAAACCTGCCCTGTGTCCCTGCTGGGGGACAGCAGGTGGTGACCAGCCTCACAAGAACCAGGCTGGGCCTCGGAGGCAGCACTGGCAGATATGGGGTGCCACATGCCCCACCTTTCATTCTGGCTGCTCCCAGACCTTGCTCTCAGTTGAACCTCTTGCCAAAGGGTCCCCACCCGGCCAGGGGCCAGGGGCCGTGGAGCTGCATCCCAAGGCAGTGACCAGGGAGCCAGACTGGGGTCTCCCCGGGCCAGGAGCCATGGACTGCGGCTGCCTTCCCGTCCTCGGTGCCAGCTGGGGCACCGTCCGCCACCCTGAGGCCTTCCTGGCCCCTCGGTCACAGGGACTGGTGCTGCCCTGGGTGACCTCCGGCCAGTGTGTGGGCTGTCCCTGGGCAGTGGCACTCACCCTGTGAAGAGCAGGCACAGCAGGGTGCAGAAGAGGATCAGGACCTGGTTGAACATGGCCGACTGCGTCCGCAGGATGGCCCGATGGAAGTCGTTCTGTGGGACATGGCACGTCACCGCCACAGACCCGATGCCCTGGAGCCCGGGGCCCTGCCCACGACCGGCATGTGCCAAATGTACATGTGCATAGTGCGAGGAGAAGGGCGCCCCCTGTGCCGCCGTCGGGGTGGGGAGTGAGGGCTGAGTGCTGTACCTCGCTCTCCAGTTAGATGCGGGGAAATCCAAGGGGTCTGGGCTTGGAGGGGCTGGCTACTGGGGACAAAACAGCCCTCATGCTGCCTGCTGACATTTCTGGGAAAGGGACCTTGCTTAGAACTCAGCAGGGGGTCTGCCGTGGCCCCAGGCCACGTGGTCCTGGTGTTTGTGGCCCTGGTGTATCCTCCCCCAGCCATTTACTTCCCAGGGTCAGGAAAAGCTCTGGGTGCGTCTCATCATGGGGACAGAGATAACGTGTTTCCAATTGTCACCTGGGGGACCAGGTAGAGAGGATGTGGGCCACCCCAGCTTACGATCATGTTCTCCAGCGCATGCTTGGCCAGCCAGCAGTTCAGAAACACGGGGATGAAGAGGTTCCTCAGAGGCGCCCAGAATATCTGCGGGGGACACGGGTCAGGGGCGGGGGTCCTGGCGGCCCCTTCCCCGGCAGCAGCTCACCCACCGTGATGATGAAGGGCAGCGTGTTGATCATCTCCAGGACGAAGGACACGCGGAATATCTGCTCCCAGATGTTGCCCTGGGAGGGGGCACACGGGGTGAGGCGGGGGGGGAGACAAACATACCACTGGCCAGGGAATGGGGCTGGTGGCCGGGCCGGGGGCCGGGGGCCGGGGGCACTCACTTTGTAGCTGAGGTAGATGAGAAGCATGGTCTCCAGGAAGCTTATTATGGCCACGATGACCTGGGAAGAGGGCAGGAGCCTAAGAGCGGCTGGGGGAGGGCTGGGGAAGGGCTGGGGGAGGGCTGGGGGAGGGCTGGGGGGGAGGGCTGGGGAGGGCTGGGGGAGGGCTGGGGGAGGGCTGGGGGAGGGCTGGGGAGGGCTGGGGGAGGGCTGGGGGAGGGCTGGGGGAGGGCTGGGGAGGGCTGGGGGAGGGCTGGGGGAGGGCTGGGGGAGGGCTGGGGGAGGGCTGGGGAGGGCTGGGGGAGGGCTGGGGAGGGCTGGGGGAGGGCTGGGGAGGGCTGGGCCCGCCCTAGAGCCACGCCTTCCCTACCCACTCACCTGAATCGCCCACAGAGCCATCTTCCTCTCCACCCACAGGATGGGTGCCCTGGGGAGAGAGGGCAGTGAGCCTAGGCAGGCATCGCCCAGCCACCCGGGCCTCTGCTGAACCCTATCAGCTCCTCAGGCTGGACTGCGGGCACCACCTTGCCCTCGGAGGGGATGCAAACTCAGAGGGAAGATGAGGCTCCCCGAGAAAGGAGGCTGAGCAGGGCTGCCCTGGCAGGTCTCCAGGGAGGTGCCTGCGAGGCCAGGGCCGAGCTGCCCGACATGGGGCAGGGCTGTAGGCCAAGTCCCAATGGCCCAGGAGGCCTCCCTTTCTCTCCCCAGCCCCTGGGGACAAGGCTCCTACACGTGTCACTGAGCGGAGGTGCTAACAAGTGACCCTCTCGTTTTCCTGACCTGTTTCCCTGGCAGGGCTATTGTGAACGGAAGTGACATGGGGAGGGGTATCCCTGCCAAGACGCAGCCTCTGCACCAATGCTGGTTGTGGTAAAAAGCATGACCAGGGCTGCTGGCAAGGCCCCTGGGGGCTGAGGGAGGGACAGGACGAGCACTGAGAGGGGGCAGTCCCTACATCTGGGTGTTGGAGGCTGGAAGGGAGACGCCCCCACAGGGTCGTGGCCAAGCCCCGGGGACACGTCCTACCCTCGGAACCAGGCATCCCCGGGGCTGGGGTCACTTCCCAATGCTCGACTGGGGCACCTTTATTCCCAGGAAGTGGCACCCTGCGTCTCCCCTCCCCTCCTGTGCACCACAGACGTGGGGCTGGGCCGGCTTGTGGTGACACTCCCTGTTTTCACATTGCTTCCGGAGCCCTCAGGGTACCCTGCAGGGATGCCCCCAGTGCTGCCCCCCACTTGCTGGCCTGGGGTTAGCTGGACATGTCCTCAGGGAACCCAGGGCCCATGGGCTGAGGCTGAACACCTGTCACGTTGGGTCGCGCAGTGTGAACCTCCGTCCATCCACCCCGCCCTGGGCCTCCACGCAGAGCCGGCCGTGAACTCACCAGTTGATCTCCGAGGACGACTCATTGAAGGTGTACTTCTGCTTCGGGCAGCCCCAGCTGTGGAGAGACAGAGCTGGCCCGGCCGCAGCCCCTCCCCGCACTGCCCCTTTCCAGGGCTGCTGTGGGGAGTATGGGGGGCACCCTCTCCACCACCCAGGGCCAACACCCCGCATCTCAGACGGGCGTCTGTGCTCGAACACTTGGGGGAGGAGGCAGCCTGCCCCAACCCTGCAGCCCCCAGGGAGGGTCTCTAACAGAGGTGGACAAGCGGGACCCCTCGGTGATGTGAGAGGTGTGTCCAGGAGGCGGCTAGGGCTCCTCCTGGTCTGATGGCTGGCTGCTGGGGAAGAGCTACGCATGGCCGGAGGGGCCACAAACAAGGCTGGACAATGTCCGCGAGCACGGAGAGAAGCCGCTGCCACCCCAGGTGCTGACTCCCGGAGGCACATTCCTAAGTGTCTCCTGAGGACAAGCCCCCCGGACGCCCGGCTGTTGGGAAGGAGACGGGCATGGCAGACATGCTAGTTCTGCCCCAAACCTTAACCAACGCCAGAGTCGTGGACCAAGGGGACCTCACTCTCACAGAGCCCAGGGTGACAGGCAGCTCCCGACCCCTTTTCTCAACTGATTCAGTCCCCCTGAGCCTTACTGTGGCTGTCCAAACTCAATGCCCACAGAAGTGGGAGATCGTCCTCCCATCCATCCTCCTCCAGCCATCCATCCATCCATCCTATATACTTCCACCAGCCCCCTCACCCATCTATTCACCTCCCACCCATCCATGTGCCAGCACTGTGCAATGACCACCACAGACCTGGTCCCCATGGGGATGGGGAACCAGATGCCCAGGTGCCTCTGGGGGTGGGGGAAGGTAGGGTGAACCCATCAAAGTGGTGTGGGAATCAGCTGGAGCCCCCCGTTTTCCTTCTCAAACCACCACAGTGGGATCTGCCCTCCCCCACCGGGATGAAGACAGAGTTGTTCTTAGCAGAGGGTGAGAGTCTGGCCTGGGGACGCCAAGCCCCCCGTGCATGGGGGTCACGTGCAAGCTGGCACCGCAAGCCTCCAGGCCTGGCCTCCTTCCCGGCTCTGCCCCCCAGGAGCCAGGCGGCCCTGCCTCACCCTCAAGGGAAGAGGTAGGAAGATTCCACTCTGAGGAGCCGGCCAGAGAAGTGACCGGCCCACCCAGACGCCAACGACGACCAGGCCCCATGCCCTGACTGCATGCAGGCTGTCAGCATTGGAGTGGCCACCCTCAGTGGGGCAGCGCCAAGGGTGTGCATGAGGAAGTGCACTCAGGAGAGCTCGGGAGGGGCAGGGCTGAAGAGGAAAGGGTGCCGTGGGAAGGCAGTGCGGTCTGTCGCAAGGACTGACACCTACAGACAAGGATCCCGGGAAGTAGCAACTCAACTGAAGAGCTGGAGGTAAAGCTAAGGAAATCCCCCAGAAAGAGCAAAAGGGGCAAAGTCGGAGAGAGGACAAGAAATGCGCAGGATTGTCCCAGAATCCCACGTCCGAACATCAGGGAGTCCAGATGCGCAGAGCAGATGGGAGGTGACCTTCAAAGACCTCATTCAAGACAAGCCCGGCCCTGTGAGGACCCCGTCTGGCGTCCCCCGGGACTGCCACAGAGAAGAGAAAGGGGCACCAAGGGGATCACAGCAGCCTCCATGGAAGAAACTGCGTGCCCCACACGATCCGAATGCAACGGGCGTGGACATCTCACCAGCAGCCATCGCAGCAGGAAGATGGCGCAGCCGGGCCATCCTTGTGGGCCCGGGCCGCCTCCCACCTGAAGGCGGCAGGCAGCTTATTCTGACCGAAGTCGCGGCAGCACGTGCTCCATGCAAGTGAAGGGGAGGCTAAAGGAGCGGACCCCTGGGGGCTCAGGGGGAACCAGGAGGGGGCAGAGACCCTCCCCGGCTCGCATTCGGCCAGTCCAAGGGGCCTCACGGCCCCTGCCTGCAGAGCCGAAGGGAGCCCAGGGCCACTGGCTGAGACCCTCCTGAGCAACATGGGGTGGGGGGTGGCATCCCAGGCTCTCCAGGGCCCAGAGCAGCTGCAAACACAGCCGTGGTCCACGGACAGGGGCACCCTTCTCCCGGCGCTGAGGCTGCTGGCCAGCAGGCCCCTTGGGGAAGCATCTAGCCATGGCTCCCTGGGGGATGGACACTGGGACAGGGGTCACGTTGGGGAAGGAAGGACTCCAGCCGGGTATTGGGCACAGAGCTCCACGTCCACCCCGTCGGCCTCTGCAATGGCCCAGCCCCAGGTCACCCACCACCCGATGCCCAGGGCCGGGTCATCCAGCAGCACACGGACTATGTAGAGCAGACAGGTAAGCAGCTTCAGGGAGAAGTTGAACAGCCGGATCCTCAGGCCTGCAGGAGAGGGGCGCGTCAGGGCTGCTGGGCCGGGGCTGCGTCCCACTAGTCTCGGGCCAACAGCTCCTCCCTCCACACTGGGACGCCTGATCTGGGCGCCCCCAAAGGACGGCGGGGTGCTCTGCATCCCAGGGCGTGCTATGGGGCCAGTCCTGGGGTTGGGTGGGAGCAGAGGATTCCCATGCGGCTCCCTCCTTGGGGCAGGACGGGTGGGGATCTGGGGAGCACACCCGTGGGCTAGGACCAGGGGCACGACCTGCACCCCATCCTGCACCCAGGACGGGGCTGAGTGGCCAAGCTCCTGCAGTTGGACGGAGCCTGCAGGGGGAGGGCTGGGGTACCCCTCAGGGTGAGGGCCGCAGGGCCGGGGGCCACAGCGGAGGAGGCTAGGCGGGTGCCCGACGCCACGGCCCAACCGCTTTCCAGCAGGGGGCAGGGTCTCACCTCCAGATGGGTGGAAGGTGGAGTGAAACTGTGAAGCCGAGGTGCGCCATCTGCTCCCCCACAGGCCCCGCCCACAGGCTCCTGCGCTCCCCTCACAAGCCTGCCCCACGGGCCCCACTCACTGGATCTCTGGTTTTTGATGAAGAACAGCTTGAGCCTCTCCTTGAAGGTGTTCTCGTTGACGTAGAACTCCACCTGGACCCTGGGGACAGGAGAGGGGTGTGGGGGCTCTGGGCTGGCGGGCTTGGCCAGGAGACAAACCCAAAAGCCCCGGGCAGACTGGCTTGTCCCATGCTTCAGGAGCCAAGAGGACAAGGGGATGGATGACAGCAGAGTCCACCTGGGACCAGGAGGGTCCCCAGGTGCCGCCAGCAGATCTGCCTCCTGGACCTTCCAAAGCCGCTGAGCACACCTGGCTGCCAGCTGCTGCTCCCTTTTCAGCGCCCAGGGCCCTCCAGGCCCCTCCAAGGTGAACATTCATGGGCGCCTGGCCTCAGTTGTCACAGCCACCACCAGGATTAAATGTGCCCTGTGTGGCCCTTGGCATGGGGCTCAAAACACGTTACATCCTCTACACAGAATGTTCTAGAAGCTGATGGCGAGTTGCACTGTATGATGGCCCCTGGTGGCTATGCCCGGAGGCTCACTGCACCTGAACGATGGTTGGGCAGATGGGCCACCTGCACCCCCGGCCAATCCCCAGACACCCCGAGGCCCTGCCAGGCTCCCAGTGTCCTGGGGACAGATCCCAGTGGTCCAAGCAGGAGCACGTCAGGTGGAGAGGGCAGAGTGCAAAGGGCCATCTGGTCTCCCGGGTAATGTGGGCCTGGGGACAATGAGCAGCTGCCCAGACATCACGGCTGTGCTGGCACGCTGGCCAGGCGAAGGCTCGTCACTCCACGGGGATGAGGACCCCAGTGCTGACAGCAGGCGGGATGGATGGAGCAGGTAGGCATGGTGATCTCACACTGTTTCCCTCTGGACGCAGGGGACACACGCCCCAAGTGGCCCATGCCCGGGGTACTGGGCCTGCCTTGCTCTGAGTTGGCATGGCCACCCCACACGCATGGCCTCTTGGGCCCTCTGTCACAGGCCGTGTCTGTCCCCATTGGCAGGTCAGTCTTAGGAATCCCGAAAGGCCAGCCCGTGGGCGTTGCTATAAGCTGGACTCCCCCATGATGACACAGAGACACCAGCAACCCAAGTGTTTGGGGAAAGGCTTTGAGTTGGAAAGGCCATGCCCTGTGCCTCCCCTTCCCCAGATGTCAGGTGGAAGCAGCCCGCCTCCCTGGGGATGGCGTGGGGTGGGACAAGCCCGTCCAGGGAGCACGGTGCCTGCTCACCCACAGTCCCATGCCACGATCTGGCCACAGGAGGCAGAGGGGCTGAGCAGTTCTGCCAAAGCGATCCTGGAGGCCCGGCTGGAGCCACTGTGGCCTCTGCTGGTCACGGGGCTCAAGAAGAGCCCTGGAGGACCTGGGGGTGTGGGCCTTCCCCACTCTCAGGTCTTGGGGCAGGTGGGTCACCTGGCCACACCCTGGGCTCCTGGGGCCAGGGCCACAGGACACTCCTCCCACAGACCAGCAGGGTCCCAACCCAGAGCCAAGGTCAGTGCACGCAGCACTCCCACTGCACCCCAGCACAGACTGCTTTCCCCTACCCTCCCAGCTCACCTCTGAACCCCTAAATCCCACCCTCCGTAGGCACCACCTGGAGCTGAGGCAGGGGACATGCCAGCAGGTCTCAGAGGAGTTGGTCAAATGAAGGTGGGGCTCAGACAAGCCAGGCTGGACCTGGGCCCCGTCTGGTCAGCTCACGGGGGCAGATGCCCCATAGTGGAGCCCATGGTGTCCCCAAGGGACACACGGGCCCCAGGACACCCAGCTCAGAAACACACCCTCCCCAACACTCTCCTGCCCTGTCACAGCCAAGCCTGAGTGGAGGGGTCTCCCCACTCTGCCCCTACACTCAGGATGCCCCACACAGAGCCCTTATCTGGCCCCACTTGGCCCTCTCTCCTATGCCATCACCCCCCCTCCCCACTGAGCCCAGAGCTGGGAAACTGAGGCAAAGGCCGGGAAGCCCCCAGTGGCTGGCTCCTCCTGGTTCCTCTGCCAGGGACCCTCCCAGCTCCTTCCCCAGGGACCCCAACCCCGATCTCAACCCCCCTTCCAACCGGCCTTCTCTTCCAGACCCCTTGGCCCCTCCCCGTGCCCCAGGGGAATCCGGAGTCACCCCTCAATGGGGTGAGTGCTGGCTGGCTGTTGGCCCCTCGCCCAGGTGGGTGTGGACCCCCTCGGCCTCAGAGGCAGTGTCCACCTGCAGAGGGAGGCGCTCTCCGGGCGCAGACCTGGGCCCATGAGGTCGAGCCGCAGAGCCAGGGATGCTCAAAACCCTCTTCACTTTTAATTCTTCATGAGCCGTGGCCACCCGCTCCTGTAGCACCACCACAGAACGTTAATTACTAACGAGCCTTTTGCCCTGAAGCACATGTAAGGTGATGGGCATGATTTGGCCCAAGCCTGGTGGGTGCTGGGCAGCCCCAGCTGATGCAGAGCCCTTTGGACACCGCCCGGACCGGCAGCCCCCAGGGCTCTCCACGGATGGTCCGGCCTGGCTGTCAGCGGCCAGACCTGGGCCTGCCCCTCACCTGCCCTGCCGCTCAGCACCCTGCACCTGTCTGAGCCTCGGCCTCCTCACCTGGGGACCAGGCAGTGACAGGGACCGCCTGTCCTGGGTGTTATAGGGTGCCTGGCAGGGGGTGCTGTGACGATGGAGAAATTAAGCTTGTGTTCTAGTGGCCCCGGCCCTGGGTGCAGCCCAGGCCTGCTGCCTGCCTGCGCCTGGGGTCCTGCCCACACCTGGTGGACCTGAGGAGGCCCCTTGTGTGCACACCCCCCACCAGGATGGGACCTGCCAGGCAAGGGCGGTCACCCAGTGACGAGGGGGCCGCGTGGAGGCCGGGGGCGCAGCTCTCCTTGCTGCCCCGCAGGCTGACTGGCAGGCTGTTCAGGGACTCCTGGCAGGCGGCTCTGGCGTAGATGGCCTGTGCCAGGAAGCTGTAAGCACAGGGCCAGGCACCGGGCACACGGCGGGGGCCGGCCCACCCTCCAGGCCATGGCAGCCATGCACTCACATGGGGCCGAGGTCAGCCTGCCTCCCTCCCTCAGTCTGTCGCCGCTGCTGGTGACTCTGGCAGGTGCCTGGGGCTCCACTCACTAGCCCACAGAGCCAGCGGCAAAGGGACCCAGGCCCGGCACTAAGCTGCAGCCGGCTATTCTGAGACCTGGCAGAGCCTGTGAGCAGCCCAGGGGCCCAGGCAAGAACAGATAGGTGTGCCCCCCGCCCCTCCCTCATGCAGCCCCGTGTCCTATGGGTGGGCCAGCAAAGAGCTGGGCTGGAGGCACAGAGTATTGGGGGCGAGGGGCTGTGGGGTGTGGGGTGTGAAGGCCACTTGGCGCCCCACCCCCAGCCCAAGCCTGCAGCCTCCCCTGTGGGAGGCTGGTGGGGGCGTCAGAAGAGACCCCTACTGGGGACATCCCTCCTCTCCCCATCCCCCCAGACGCTCATCAGGGGTCTGGATCCACCTCAAAGGGGTGCCACTTGGAAGGGGGTGCAAGGCTGTCGTCTAGCTCCTGGCCCCCTGCCACAGGCTAGCTCCTGGGGCCACCTGCTGTTCCAGGCTAGCCTGCCACCACAGACACCCTCACCCCCACCTCCGTTCTTGTTGGTCAACCTCCTCAGTACCTGTGGGGACAGAGCCGACTGCGAAACTGAGGAAAGGGAGGGTGGGCAGCGACTTCTCAAAACAACAGATGACCTGGCCTGCGCCACTCCCCCCAATGGCAGCACCAGGGCAACCACAGCACACACGTCCCAGCGGGTCCTTATTCTGGCACCTCCCCGCTGGGCCAGGGGCCAGGGCGAGCCTCCTTGGGCCTCCAAGGGCCCAGGAACGTCTGCTCCATGACAACTCTGGGACAGCAGGACCCACAGCCTTGCCCTCGGGCAGCTGCAGACCGTCCACTCCCTCCCACAGGCCTGACCCATTCCTGGGGAGCCCGGGGTGGAGCTGGGGGGCCCTGCCAATGGTGGAGGCACCTTCCATCTCACTGCACCCGGGAGACGTGGCCGGAAGACCGAAGTCCAGTGTGTGGCCCAGCCCTGGAGTCACGGCTGGCATCACCGAGGGAGCAGGGAACGTGGCTGCTGACGGCAATCTTAATCATGAAACTACTAATGAGGCCCCACTCGGTGACCACACGGAAGGCGGTGGGTCTGAGCAGGTGGGGCTCTCTCCCGGGAATGCACTGGGACCTGGGCGCTCCGAGGGGACTCTGGGCCCCACCTCAAGACCAACCTCTGCCTAAATCTTTACTGAAGGCAGGAAAAGCACCTGAGGGCCTGGCCCTGCGAAGGAGCCCAGGTGGGCTGAAGCCGTCATCTGCCTGGCTGTCCTCATATAGGCAACAAGGTGGGTCTCCTGGATCCTACCCTCTGGCCACCACTGTAGGGGGCCGGGGGGTATCTGCCTCTGGACAGCCCATTTCCTACTCCTGCGCTCCACCCCGGGGGACCACCCACCATCCTGTCCCCAACCTCGCCCCACCCCCAGGCCCAGCAATACACTGCAGGGGGCTGCTGGCCACCACACCCCGCCCCTGCCCTCGGGCTGCAAGGCTGGTGGTGTGGGGAGACTGGACTGTCCCTCAGGGCTAGCACAGCCGAGCTGCCCTTCTCCCAGGGTCCGCTGCGGTGCGAGGACACTTGTGTGTCCCCTCCCCTGCAGAGCACTTACTGAGACAAAGAGGAGTCCAGGCTGAAATCTTCCACATGAAGCCTGGAGACAGACACGGAGCAGACAGGTCAATGTGGAAGATGAGCTGATGGAGAGGGGCCTGGACTCCTGGACCAGGAGGTGGCACAGGCAAGCAGGGAGGCTCCAGGCAGGGTCCAAGGGAAGAGGGTACGGTACGCCCATGCACACACACCCCTGCCCCTTGGAGCCCCCAGGCCGGCGGGAGGAGCCCACACTCTGACCGGCCCTGGCCCCCCTCAGTGCCCGAGAAAGCACAGGGCGTGGTGGTGCCAGCGCATGCTGGATGGCGTGATGGCCGCACCTCAGATGCCTGCGCAGAGGACTGCGCCACCTGCCTCCAGCCAAGCGAGCAACAGCTGATTGGCGGGCTTGACAAATGCTCTGTCACTACTCCTCTGCAAGCCCACCCAGGCACCAAGTGACCCCGGTGTCCAGGAAGGGGCATGATTAGCCCGACTTTACACCCAGGAAGCTGATGGCAGCAAGGGGCAGTCCCTGCACGGGGCCACCTGGCTAGATGCGACAGCCAGGGCTCGGGTCTACAAGACTGCCAACTTCCCCTCCACTCCCCTGCCCTCTGTGGGCCACGGCACCACCCGCCCTGCTCCTCAGCACAGGCCCAGGTGGGGACCTGATGCTTCTTGGGGGACCCTCAGGTGCACCCCCTCCACTGGGCCTGGCCCAGGATTCTCTAGACTGAGACGGTGGGCGTGGCCTGTGACAGAGGGAAGAGGCTGGTGGGAGAGCCCAGCAGCTCTGAGTACTGGCCTGGGTGGGGGCTGGGCAGGGGCCACTCTGCTGATGATGCAGGCATGGGCCAGCTCTTCCAGAGGATGACAGGGCCCTCTCGTAATCCTCAGAGCAGGCATTTTGCAGAAGAGGAAACCAAGGGTCACGGAGGACCACTGCCTTCCTAAAGAGGCCACAGCAGGGAGGAGGGGGCCGGCCTGCAAGGGTGGGGTCGCAGGCACATGAGACCAGCTCCTGGTGCCTGGGTGGGCCAGGTCTTGCCAGGGTGGGGTGTGGGGCTGGGAAGTCAGGGCTGGGGTCGCTGGGAGCTTCTGGAAGATAGCTTGTTTGCTGGGCTCAGGTTCTCTTGGACTGGCCCGGGTGCTGCCCCAGCTCTGAGGTGAAGTGACAGCTGCATCAGGGGGTGGCAGGAGCCTGACAGGACCGCAGCCCATGGCAGCGGGACCAGGAACTCACCAAGAGAGAGTAGGTGAAGGGGTGAGGGGGGCTGACCGGAGAGAAGACTCAGCACGTGGAGATTGTCCAGCTTCCTGGAGGGGAGGGGCCACGTGTAGGTATGGACCTGCAGGGAGGAGGGGGCCCAGTGGGAGCAGCCCCAGGACCATCTCCTGAACCTAGGGTACCAGGGGGCATGGACTTGGGGTGGGGGCGGGGTTCAACCGCAGTTGAACTCTGACAGGCCTGAGGTCACCGCTGACACGGGACATTAACAGCAGGAGTTCTGGGAGAGCAGCGCCTGAGACCAGAGGCTGGGTGCTGGGCTCAGAGCATGGGGGCGGGGAGGCAGGTGTGGGATGGAGAGGTCTGTGTGCTCAGAGCACGCCTTAGGCCAGGTGTGGGCATGCAGAGTGGGCCCGCTCGGCCGCAGAGCAAAGTGGACAGATGGTTCTGGGCTGGCCAAGTGGGGAGCTGGCAGGTGAGGGGTGCTTCTTGCAGCCCTTGCTCCCCTCCCCTCCCCAGCCCCCATGGTTTCCAGAAGCCCCTAGATGCGACCTGACCCTCCAGGCCTGTCCTCAGTGGACAGAGATGCAGTCAGGTTCAGAGGGGGTCCTGGAAGGTCAAGCTGGCCCCCTGGCAACTCTCTGCAGCTCCAGCCTAGGGCTCAAGCTGATTCCATTGCCCAGCCGGGGCCCTCGCACCACCTGTGCCAGCCTCACTCCTCCCAGGCCCCGCCCAGTCTCCATCAGGCTCCGCCCCTGCAAGCCAGGCCCCGCCCACCTCCACCAGGCCTCCTCCCTAGGCCACACCCCACCTCTGGGCCTTTGTTCCTCCCTTCTCCCCAAACCCTCCGGTGAGTCCAGCTCTGAGGAAGCCCCCCTCCTCTGATGGATGTTCCCTCTGACGAAGGGTCCTGGGTCAGTGAGCCCCACCCCTGAAACTACCCGATGGCAGGGGGTGGGGATGGCAGGGGTAGGAGACGTGTGGGGGTGGAGGGGGCCATGCTCAAACAGCCTGATGGCCGAGCTCACTGGCCTCACCTGTGATGGCATCCACTCCTCCATCCTCCCCTCCTCCTGTGGACCCCTCTTTCCCTCTTCCTGCCCCGAGGACCCCCTTGAGCTCTGCCTGCTGCCTCCCATGGAAGCTCAGAGTTCTGTCCTGGCCCCTGGCTTCCTGCTCCTCACCTCCCCAAGGGCCCATCCACACCCACATGAGGGTTCCCACTCCCTGGCCTGAGGCTCTTCCCCTGCTGTGCTTCCAGGTACCCCAAACTCAGCCTTCCCGAGCACTCTCCAGCCCGCCAAGGCCACTGCCATGCCTGCCACTCTCCCCCAGGGGTACCCTCCAACAGTACACCAAGGAGCCCCTCACTTGGGGCAGAACCCAGACCGTGGGGCAGCTGAGGAGCCAGGCCCTTCTTCTCCAGCCCCACCTGCCTGCCCACCCTACCCCTCCACTTAGTCCTTCCTTCCAGGTCAGCGCACCTGGCACTGGGGCCCCAGCCAGGTGTGAGGCTGGGTGGCAGACCCCGGGACGGGCCAGGCCATCCAGCTCCAGGGTTGCTGGGGGCATGAAGTGGCAGCAGCCCAGCCTGACCCACCTGGGGAGTTCACTACATGGCCAGCCCCTCCCTCACTGGGCTCTTTTGCTCAAAAGCTCTCAATGATCTCATCACCCTTACCCAGGTCAGGCCTTCTAACCTCGCACTGTAGGGGTGGGGCAGAGAAGGAAGGAGAAGACCCATGGGCTCCAAGCCCAGGGAGCCCAGGCTCGGGGGAGGTGAGGCCCACAGCATCCAAAAGACAGAGGGGTGGTGCGTCTGGAGCTCGGGCATAGCAGGCGTCGGGGGCTTGGGCATAGCAGGCACCTCCCTGTGGCTCCGTCCACCAAGGGCAGTGGAGACCCCTCCTTCTGCTCACTGCCTTCCCAGCAGGGGTGCGGCCAACCTGGGGACCTTGGACCCAGCGAGTCCTGACCCTGGCTGACTCCGGAAGGTAGCCAGGCATGTGGGATGGGGGCAGCTGCAGGAGCTATGGCCACAGCAGCTCCTCTGACGGAGGGCACCCATCTCCCTCCTTGTGAGTCCTCCTCTTCTTGGGAATCTGCCATGGCTCCCTACTGCTGCTGTCTAGAGAAAAGTCTGCAGCACCTGTCCAGCGCCTGGGGCGGGGAAGCTGCAGGGCACCAGGAGGCAGGAGGCTGTGATAGCCCCCTTCTCTGCTCCGCAAAGGAGGCTGGTAAGGACCCTGCACCTCAGGGGCTGCTGGGGGACAGAGTGAGGCCGCCCTCATGAAGGGTCAGCACAGGATGAGAGGCAGGCTTCGTGGAGGAGGGGTCCAGGCAGCTGCAACTCCCATGCTGCACTGCGGGCTCAGATGCCGGAACTGGACGGTGCAGGGAGCCAGACCCTCATAGGGGCCAGGCTGGCTGTAACCAGAGCCTCTGGAATCACTCCCCTCTTTCCCCCAGCATCCAGGAAGAGGATGGAGAGCGGAGGAATCTGTTCCCCAGGGCCTTGGCCAGCACCCACCTCCCTCCTGCCCAGGGGCTGCTCACTAGCTGCTGGAGGGCCTCTTAGAGGCACTTACTGTCCAGCCTTAGCAGTCTACTCCGGCCAATGGGAACACCGCTGGCCGCTTTCCCCCATGAGGCTTTGAGGAGCAGGAAACAGGGTGTGAGGGCAAGGAAGGGACTGGCCAGCCTGTGGCTGGGTGGGAGGGGCCGGGGAGAGGCTCCCCAGGCACCCTGGGTCTTGCCATCTGCCAGGCCAAGTGTCTGCCACTTCCCCTCCACTGCAGCCCTGACATGGCCAGTCAGCCCTCCCCAGGCTCTGGCCCTGCCAGTTCCCTCTGCCTGGAAGCCCCCTGCCCATGTCCCTGTGCTCCAGAAAGGCCCCAACCCAGCCTGCACCTCTGTCTGCCAGGCACAGGTGTCGTGCCCACGACGTGTGCCCACACCGGGGCAGCTGTGATTCATCTCCATTTCCCCCGCAGCCTCTAGAAGGGCTCCCGACACAGGAAAGGTGCTGGCTGGTGTTAGTGCCGTGGACCCAGCCGCAGTGTCCTCATCAGTGAAATGGGGGTGCTGGCTTTGCCCACACCTACAGAGGGGCCGGGTAGGGGTCGGCTCTGCCCCCTGCCCAGACAGGCTCCTTTCCTAGGGAACTTGCCTCCTGCACCCTGGCGGCCACCAGCTCCAAGTGCTAGCGCCAGGGAGCCTGAGCCTTGACAAGCTCCAACCCGCTGTGCAGCCTTCCACCAGTCCCTGGCCTCCCTGGGCCTCACACTGTTCACCTCTGAAGTGGGGACACAGATGCCAGCCCTGCCTCCCCTCAAGCAGCCACTGGAAGCAACATGAGTGTGGTCTCCAGTGGGACAAGGCTCAGACTGGGGTCACTGAGCCACACGGCACAACGCCCAGGTCCCCATTCCTTTCTCCCCTCCAGTGTTACCTGCAGGCCCATTCTACTCAGCCTCTAAGAGCAGGGGAGAGCAGGGTCCCCAAAGCGGCCTGGAGACACACTGGGTGGTCAGGGCGCTTGGGTGGGAGTTCGGAGGGGAGACCCCGGCCATCCCCCACTTCTCGGGGCTGCAGGCAACCAGGCAGGTGCAGCCCAGCGGAGCCAGTGCAGGATGCAAGCGGCGGGGATGCAAAGCCCCTCCCCGCGGCGGTGCCCCCGCCCCTACCTCTGGCCCACGTCGCTGCCCACGGAGCCCCCGCCGCGGGCCGGCAGCAGAGGGCTGAGCCCGTGCGGCTCCTCGGGGGCCGAGGCGCCGGCCGGGGCGCCCCCTGGGCCCGCTTTGCCCTCGGACGGCGAGCGCGGCAGCTTGGCCCGCGCCATCCTGCGGGAGCGCTCGGCGGCGGTGGCGGCGAGAGGCGGGGGCGGCGCCGGGCGCTACCATCTCGGCACCACCTCGCGCCCTCCCCGCGTTGCCGCCGCAGTGGAACGGCCAGAGGGAGGGATAGGGGAGCGGGTGCTGGAAAGCTGAGGGGAGGCGGCCGCTTCCCCCACCCCGCGCCGCCGCAGGCAGGGAACGCCCAGGCTCATAGCCTTCCCCACCCCAAGAGGCCCCCAGCGCAAAGGACGCCCCATGCGGGAGGGGGTCGCAGCGCCCCGCGGCTGCTAGGGGCTGCCTTGTAACGGAAGTAGTAGTAATAATCCTAATGACGGGAAGAGTGGCGCGGTGACAGCTGGTGGCTCTTGGCCATTCACCTCCGCATTGGTGCTGGGCCATGTGCCCAACTCACACCGCCTCTGGGCCCGGGGGTCCAGGTGGTGCTCAGAATCCCTGCTCAGAGACCACCTGTCAGCCCCTGCTCTGCTGCCTGCCCAGGTTGGGAAACTGCTATCTGTCCTCCCCCCTGCAGGCACTCAGGGTCCCCCGACCCCATTCCCTCCCCTCAAAGCTATCAGTGAGCCCACATGGGCATTCCTTTATCCATGCCCATAAGCCAGGCTCTGCTCGGTGTCGGCAAGCGATCCCAGCCGTGGGGGAAGCTGTTTGGTGGAATGCTGGTCTGCAGACAGTGGCAGGCACTGGCCGGCTCAATGAACGCGCACACCAGGAGGCAGTGCAGATTTGTGTCCCTTTTGCGAGGTGGGGAAGACGAGGCTCTGAGGAAAGAAGTGGCTTTCCCAGGAGACCAGACAGTTAGGAGAGGAGCAAGAACTCCCACCACCACTGGCTGATGGAGCCTCGTTTCTCGCTTCTACATTATTTTCTGCCCAGCTCCTTCCATTTCACAGACAAGGTCCGAGGCCTGGGAGGTAACTAACGGCCAGGTAACAGGTGTTGGTGCTGGGAGGACTAGCTCCTGGTCTGCCTGCCCTGGAGCCCAGCTGGGAGGAGACTCAACGAGTCACAGCTGTCTTCAACAGCCGCCAGGGGCTCCAAGCCCTCCTGACTCGCCGGACCGGAAGCTCCAGCCTGCACGGCCTGCCTGTTTCTTCACCCCACTAGTGATCCACCAGCCACCAGGGAGGGCCTGGCACTTACGGAAGGTCTGTGGGAAGAAGGTGGGCCTCAGAACAACCAGCTCCTGCCTAGCCCCTCCCCAGACATCGCTGGGCTATTGGTGGTCGCGGCAAACACACGTGCATTTCCCTGACCGAGGTTCATGACCTGTATCTGCCCGAGAGACGAGGTGTTTGCCCCTGCCTGCCCGGGGCAGAGGGGGCAGGCAGGTGGCGTCCACTGCTCGCCCCTCCTGTGACGACACAGGGCAGCAGCTGCAAAGAATGAGCGCTGGCAGTGTCTCGGGCTGCTGGTGCGGAGACACACCCTGTGAGAGGCTGAGACACAGAGCGAGCAGGACCACTGGCACGGGCAGTGCCCTGCACAGCCCAGGGGTGCCGCCCACCCACAGGGCAACGCCGAGGCCCGTCCATGTGTCTGTCAATGTCAATGCACAGGAGGTGCAGGGAGCTGCAAGAGGGCGTCTCAGGCTGCGGGACCCCTGGGGATCTGCCCAGGCTTCACAAAGAGAACACGGTGCTTGTGTGCTTGGAGCAATGGTGGCAAACCACAGCCGTCTCAGGGGGCTCAGGGTGGCAGACGCGTCACATCCATCCACCGGAAGGCTCAGACCCGGGCTTGGTCACACAAATGCAGGTGTCTTTTCCGTTCCTAGCTGAGTGCCGTCTGTCCTCAGGTACCAATGGCGTCTGAGGTCCAGGGTCAGAGTCACGTGACAGGCAAGATGCCCAACATTTTGTATGGAGAGATGTGGTGAGAACTGCCGCGACCGTGTATGGAAAGACCACCAGCCAACTGCCAGCATTGGTTACAGCTGAGTGGGGTGGGGCAGCCTTTTCAGCTGGTGGCTGCACCATTTATGAAAGGTTTGATTCACTTTGAAAACAATCATCTGCTTTTGTCATAGAAAGTCGAGTATTTCCTGTGGGAGGGGTGGTCATTTTGTCTCCTCTATGCAGAGTGGGACTGCCAGCTGAGCCAAGGAGTGGACAGGCGTCCAAGGTGTGTTTGAAGGGGAAACTAGCCAAGCTTCCTGCAGGACTGGATGGGAACGGGTAGACCAGGGTGAGGAAATGGGTGGCTGGTGACACCCTGAGATTGAGATGGGGACGGGAGGCACAAATAGGGAGTCAGTTACATTCTCAAAGTGCCCACCAGACAATGCTAGTGATTACAGGGGAACGTCACTCAGTCCTGAAAAGGAAGGAGGTCCTGACACCCGCTACCACATGGATGGACCCTGAGGACACTGCTCAGTGAAACGAGCCAGTCCCAGAAGGACAAACCCTGCAGGACCCCCTCACAGGAGGTCCCCAGAGGAGTCAGATTCAGAGACAGGAAGTAGATGGGGGCCGGGGCGAGGGGACGGGTGGGGAGTGAGTGTTTATTGGGGACAGAGTTCCAATTTGCGGAGACGAGAAAGCCTGGAGATGATGGAGGTGGTGGCCGCACAACGTGTGACTGCGCCTAATGCCACGGAGGTGGCACCGAAACGTGGCTGAGATGGTCAGTGTTATGTGTGTCTGACCACAATGAAAACACAACAGGAAGACAGGGTACTGAATCTAGCTGGCAGGGTCCCTATGATCCAGACAGGGACAACTGAGCATCAGCAGGGGTGGTCACTAAAATATGGTATATGCATTCCCTCCGGCTACGTAACAAATTACCAGGAACTGAGTGGCTTAAAAACAACACAAATTTATTATCTTCCAGTCCTGGAGATGAGAGACCTAAAATCTATGAAGTGTGGGTGGGGGCTCCTCCTGGAGGTGTCTGCCTGCCCTGGCTGGGCCCCTTCCTCCGTCACTCCTACCTCTGCTTCTGGTCTCCCTTCTGACTCCAGCCCTCCCGCGACTACAGGGGCCCCGCCAAGATGGGGTCCTCCCCATCTCAGGACCCTTCACATCTGCAAAGTCCCTCCTGCCACCTAACGTAACATATCCAGAGGTCCCGGGGTTAGGACACGGACATCTTTGGGGGGCACCGTTCAGCCTCCCACACGTGGTGTAGCTCCACGGGTCAATACAGGGTACCCAGAAAGAGGAATCCAGGGAAAAACCGCCCGCAGTGGTCCCTGTTCCAGGCTGCCCCACTTTGAAAGCTGGCGAGTAAAGAGAAAGGCAGGGTGGGGCGTGTTTTCCAGCTTTCCAGCAGGAATTGCATTGTGGGTACATGCTAGCGCTCCTGCTAGAAGGGTACGGCTGATACACGGGGACACAGAACAGCAAAGGCGGCCCGTGGGGCTCAGTGAGGACCTTCCATGGGGGCTGGGATTGATGTGCACATGATGACGGGTCCCTTGAGGTGACAAGTGGGGAGCATGACGGCCCCATGGAAGGGTGTCCATCTGGCCATCTCTAATGGAGGAACAACCAGGACATGAGGCCACACGGAGGCCAGTGGCACTTAAAATGCTCTCTCGCCTAAATCATTGAGGTTTGGCCCACCAGGCCTTCAGGCCCCACATCTGGTTGACAAGGATTACTGGAGGCAAAGGAAAAAGGGACCGGCCCACGGAGAGGCAGGCAGACACGTGGAGACGGCAGGATGTTCGGCAGGACCCAGGCCTGGTGCGTTCGCTTTCTCCGCCGCGTAACAAACCTCCACATCTTCGCAGCTTAAAGCCGCACCGTGCTCTCTCGGTGCTGCTGAGCTTGGCTTTCAGTGGGCAGCTCGGGGCTCCCAGCTGGAGCTCTGGGACGACTTGGCTCCACACTCATCAGTCTCTGGCAGGTCCTGGTGGCTGCGGCACTGAGGTCCCTGTTTTCTGCTGGCTGTCAGTGGCTCAGTTCCTAAAGGTCGCCCTCATTCCTCGGTACCTGGCGCCTCCATCTGTTAGGCCAGCAATGGCATCGCAAAACCCCTGGGCCTCGAGTCTTCCGCTTCCAGCCAGAGAACTGGCTCTGCCTCCACAGGGCTCCTGGGTTTAGACTGAGCCCACAGGGGCAATCTCCTCTGGATAACTCGGAATCCACTGATTGGTTACCTTAATTGTACTGCGAAGTCCCTTTTGCTATGTGTATAAGCTTCCTTGGGCTGCTGTAGCAAAGCCACAGACAGCCGGGCGGCTTAAACAGCACACATTTGTCGTCCCACATCCTGCAGGCCAGAGGCCCAGGGCAGGGCTGGTTATCCTGAGGCCGTGAGGGGTCGGCCCCAGGCCTCTCCTCGGCTTGGACTGAATGTCTCCCCTCTGCAACTCTATCTCCAAATTTCCCACTTTTTCGACACCAGTCACACTGGATTAAGACCACCTTAATGACCTCTGTTCACTTAATTACCTGTAAGGTAAGGCCGCGTTCTGAGGTGCTGGGGTTAGGGGCCCAACAGGCGAATTTTGGAGGGATGCAGTCCGGCCCCAACACGGTATAATCCACTGTAATCCTGGGTGACATCTCACTGTCCTGGGGATCAGGGTGGAGGTCTCGGGGGTCACCCCCGAGTACAAGGAGTTTGTGAATCCTACTCGCAGGACACAACACCGTTTTCCTGCACTGAACAAGTATGACGGACGTGCTGGTGGCCACGGCAACGTGTGCCCCAAGCCAGGTCTATGCTCCCCACCCCCCGGCACTACCACCCTGGCTCCCCAGACCCAGACTCCTCACTCCCTCACCTGCGGGCTCTCTAATCACCTGGCACCCCCTGGGCTCCCTGAGTTCTGGTGAGGACACTCTGCCGCCTCCTGCCCCCTCCCGTGAAGGGCGTGAGTCTTGGGAGATGCCCCATAATCACCCCTCAAAATCTGTGCTTCCTGTGGGAGGCTTACTTCCCACTGAGGGGCGGGGGGGGGGGCCGGCCTGGCCACTAGCTGGGGGTGAGCAGGGCCTCCTGACCTTGAGGTTCCTTGGTCTGCTTTCTACCCCAGATGGAAACGAGGCAATCACTGTGATGGCATTTAGGGCACACCAGGACAACCTTCCTACCTCCAAGTCCTCAACCTGATCACGTCTGCAAAGTCTGCCACATGAGGTCACATCCCCAGGTCCCATGGATTAGGGCTGGACATCTTTGGAGGGTCGACATCCAGCCAACCTGAGAAGGGTCCTGGACCCTGCCTGGCTGTCCTCAGCCTGGGCTAATCCTGACACCTCCCCACTGTGCACCCCATTTCCTGCCCAGAGGATCCAGAGGGACAAGAGAGGGCTGGTGTGTGGAGTGCCGGCCCCACACGAGGGGGGCTGCCAGGGCCCTGGTGCCACAGGCCCCCAAGGGCATTACAGCCAGGCATGGGTGGAGTCCTTGGCCGCCCTCCCGTCTGGAAGGGGACACCGGGCTCGTGGGGTCCCTCTGACTGGGCCCTGGTGAATGACTGGATGGGTCCCCTAGAACAACAGCAAAACTGGCAAACAAGAGGGTGGGGAGAGAGGCCCACAAGACCGAGCCTCTGGTCAGCCGGGTGGGGGTCGGGCCAGGCAGGCTCAGCAAGGTCTGAGGCTCCCAGGTTGTGGGGGACGGGTGGGGGGGTGGGCGGGTGGATGTTTCTCCTTCCAGAGGTGACCTCAGGTTGCTCTGTCAAAACCCCTGAGATGGCCACTTGCTGAAGGGCCCACTGAGGTTCGGAATGGGGGTGAGGAGAAAGGGGGCCCAGGACTCGAACCCCAACGGGCCTGGGGCTGAGGGTGCAGCCAGAAGGGACCGAGACACAGGGGGCTGGCCAGGGCCCCTCCAGGCTGGGGAGCCCCCCACCACAGAGCCATGGAGAGGAGCTGGGGGCGTCCACGTCTAACCCCTCAGCCTCCCCCTGCATAGCCTGCACCTGGCCGAGCCCGCAGGCCAGCCCAAATACCTTCCCAGCTGCTCTTGTCCCCCCTACACTCCTGCAGGCCTTTGCCTCACCCCTTGCCACCCTTGGGGGGCTCACGGGGAGCAGCCCCACTGGAGCTGTGCTCCTTGGGTCTCCTTCCTGGGCTCTTGAGGGGTCAAGGTCATGAAGGACGGAGGCACCCGCCCCCTTGGTGTGATCCTTCCAGCCTGTCACCATTGTTCCCTGGCTGGGGGCGGCAACCCTGCTCCCCGACTCCAGCTCCCGCGGCCAGTGGGAGGGGGTCTCTCTTTTCCAACATTTCCGCTTTTGAGCATATTTTCAATCAATTGAGGACCTGCCCAGGAAAACAGCCCAGCAAAAGGACGGGCCATATTATTCACAGGCTGTCCACCCTCGGCTGCCTGAGGGTCCCACCTGACAAGGGCAGTGACCACCCTGCAGGCCCAAGCTGGAATCTTCCTTAGTGACCAGAGGAGGAGGCAGGCGCCAGATCACTAGGGCTCCAGCTTGTTGGGGTCGCCCCGCCACCACAATTATACCCTCTGACGGGGGGCTGTCAGTGTCCTGGGGCTGCCGTAACAACTACCACAGACAGAACCTTAAAACAGCAGCAATTCATTCTCTCAGTTCTGACGCCAGAATTCAGAAATCCAGGTGTGGGCTGGGCCAGGCTGCCTTCCGGGGGCTCTAGGGGCTCTAGGGGCGGGTGCTGCCTGCCTCTCCCAGCGCCTGGGGGCCCCATCCCTGCCAGCTCAGTCTGTGCCCTCTCCCCTTCGTGTAACAAGCCCGCCGGGGGGGTTAGCGCCCACCCTGCGCCAGGATCAACTCATCTGCGTCATTACCTTAGTCATACCTGCAAAGTCCCTACTTCCAAATAAGGTCACGTCCAGAGGTTCCAGGTGGACATGAATTTCTTGGGGAGACAGAATTCAAAGCACTACAGACTCCCTCCTCCTGAAGCTCCCCCAATTAGCTGTGTGACCCTGCACAGCTCCCTTTCCTGTGGGACTGGCCTCCACCCACCAGGTACCTCAGCCAGTCTGGAGGGGGCACGGGGAGCTTGAAGCAGGCTCCCTCTCCAGGGGTCCTGGGACACTCTGGACGCTTAAGGACTAAAATCATAGCACCGCTGAATCCCAGGAAGGCTTGCCTTCCATCTCCTTTGGTGTTAACTTCACTTCGCCAGCCTCCTTCGGACCAAATGTTGTGTCCCCCAAATTCACATGTTGAGACCCTACCCCCAGGAGGTGGGGCCTTGAGAGGTGACTAGGGTCAGATGACCTCACAGGGTGGGGCTCCTGATGGGATTAATACCCTCACTCCATCTCTCTGTGTCCCCACCCCAACCTTGTGAGGACACAGTCAGGGGGCAGCTGCAAAGCAGGAGAGCCCCCCAGGGCCCCCACCATGCTGGCACCCTGAGGGAGACGCCCAGCCTCCAGACTGACACATGGTGTGTGCTGTTTAAGCTGCCATCGGGGTGCTTGTTACGCGGCTCGAGCCGACTGGGACACCTGTGCACCATCACGGTCCCATCTCATTCCCAACGGCCCGCCTGATGCAGGACGCCCCCTTTCAGTCTAAGTGGTGGGCCATGGGGGCTCCAGGAGTGAGTGGGAATCGCAACCTGAAACCGACATCACTCGTGGTTTTCACTCGTGGTGACACTGGAGGGTGCTGGCCACCCCCTCACTGGGCGTCCGGGTCTGCTTCCCACTAACTCAGGGGATTTAATTTTGAGTCATGCACACGACCTCGGGATGCAGGCTTAGAGGCAGAGGGGTGCCCCGGGACACACAAGCCCGGAGGGCTCCTGGGGAATGTACACTTCGCCATCTCAGGGTCCCCGGACCCAGACAGCTACTGGACCCACGACACAGATCTTACTCCCTCTCACCGTACGCGTACAGCACACAGAATCTGCCAGAACCTAGCACCAACCCCAGGATTTCCCTTCATTCAATCATGTGGGCAGAGGAAGAGCGAGTCCCAGAGACACAGGGACACGAGGAGGCAGCCTGGTGACATTGGGGCCGGCCACTGGGATCCACGTGCCAGCACCCTTGCCACCGTCATGTGTAGTTTAAAGCCTGGAACTATGGCCATGGGGACACTACACAGGCTGGGAGGACGAGGGTGCACCCGGAGACCGGGACAAGCACCCCAGGCCTCAGGTCCGAGGGAGCTGAGGTGGGATTGAGGCATGGGGGAGGGAGGCAGAGGTGAGCTGGGGCCCGTCGGAGAGGCCGGTGTGAGGGAGGGCAGCTGGCGGGGGTGACCGACTGAGAGCAGGCAGAGGCGCCCAGGAGAGCCCTTGGGCTTGGGGCCTGAACAGCCAGGTGGCCGCTCTGGGCTGGGGAGGGGCTGCAGGGTTTGGACGGGTATACTCCTGGGTGCCGGCGACTTGACCCCCCTTCCCTCACCCAGGGCACCACCAAGTCCTACTCTGCATGGAACCAATGGTGGCAGGAGACCCCCAACCTTGCCTGGGCCCCAGCAGCCTGGGCCATGGCCAATTCCCTGGCTGGCCTGGTCCTCGTCTTGTGGCTGCACGTTTGCGATGGACACAGCCCCCAGCGAGGGTGGGGCGAGCAGAAGGGCCTGGAGCGGGGCTGGGATCCCACCTCACTCCACCCAAACTGTGGCTCAGGAGCCACCAGCCAGCCCAGCCCCGTTAGTCACCTGTGCGGAGCAGAAGGAGGCCTGAGCTCAGCAGCCCTGTGCGGGCAGGACCCAGGGGACAGGGCCAGCAGAGGGGCCGGAGCAGTGGGGCTTGGCCTGCTCCAGTGCCAGTCCCTGCCTCAGCCTGACCGGCACTGGTGGGCGCATGTCCTGGCTCTCCGCAGCTACCCACCACTGTGACAGCGTCCTCCCAAGACCCATCAGTTTGCATGAATCCCACAGGTGCAAAGCTTGGGCCGGCTTTGGCTCAGGCCAGGGGTGATTGTGGGGTCCCCAGCCCCAAAGGTAGACAACCTTCCCCAAACCCTGAGCTCCTGTTCTCACAGCAACTCCCTGTGCCTTCTCTCACCTACACTGTCCCTGAAACACCACCATCCCTGACTCCCAGCCGGGGGTCTCCCGTCCCCACTCTCACCCAGTCCCTGATTCCCTTGAGCCATGGGTCAGGCTTCTCCCTGCTTGTTCCTCCTGGTGCACCCTGACTCTCCACCCCAGGGACACGCCGCGGGCAGGAGGCCACCAGGGCAGCAGGTCAACATCGGCCCCCATGGCCCCAACTCCTCCCGGAACACCCCACAGCTGAGAGACCCCAACCCCTGCCAGTGCTTGTGCTTTCTGGGCCCCGAGAAGCCCCTGAGTCCTGCACCAGTGAGCATACATTGGTGGCTCCCCCAATCCTGCCACCCCCTCTCCCCAAGCCACATCCTGCTGTCTCCACGCAGCCCCAGGTAAAGAGGCAGGATATAGAAGATTGGGGGAGGGGACAAGATGTGGGAGGTTCCAGGCCTAGGAAGAGAACCAAGGCAGGCCCGCAAGGGGGAAGGTGCTGCAAGCTCAGCAGTGTTGAGTTACTAACAACTACAGGTGAGAGGTTCTGAGCACCTGCTGTTCCCCGAGACCCCACGCCCTCCGGGGGGCCTTTGCCCCACAGGGAGAGCCTGGAACCCAGGGACAGCCTGCCTGATCCACTTCTGCAGCTGCGGACAGGGGCATGCCCCCAGCGGAGACCCCAGCCTGTCTGGCTGTCAACAGCCCTGCTGGGCAGGGCCAGGTCTGTCCTCAGGGCTGCCCCCACGCCCCCAGCAACCCGGGCTGCCTGTCCTCCTCCTCTGGCTTGTTGTGTGAAACAATATTTGGCATTGCTCAACTCCATCCTCTGTTGTCAGAGGAGCTCCGGGAAACAGCAAAGGGGACATTTTGGGGTGGTGTCAGACCTCCTGGCCTCAGTGTCCTTCCTGCAGCCCCCCAGCACTCCCCAGAGCCTGGAGCCCCAAGATGCTTCTCACTGCCTGGGCCTCCTGGGAGGCCCGGGAGTGTGGGGAGGGCACAGACCCTGACATCACCCCCCACTGTGGCTTTGGGGACCCCCTGGGCTGTGTCCCACCAGGCAGGCAGGTGTGGGAAGCAGCTGGCCCTGGGCATGCAGGCCAGGAGGTGGCACCTGGCAGGCTCTTTCTCACCTGTGGCTCCTGACCCCAGCCTTCTAGTCATTCTACCGTTGTGGGGGCCAAGCCCGTGGTGTGACAGCCCCCGGCTGAGCCTGGGGGGTGGTGGCTGAGCCTGCATGCCCATGTTATAGACCGGGGGCTGGGCAATGGGACACTTACAGTGACCAAGCACCCATCTGCAAAGCCTTTCCCTCCCACTCTGCTGCTGCCGCATCACAGCCGCCCTTTGGGGAGCATGGGCTGTCTTCGCCCCCTATAGAAAGGCTCACAGCCTGGCTGGGGTCTGCAGCCCCTGAGCAGTGGAGGAGGCCCTGACCCCCAAGTCTGTCCCCAGGACCAGGTGCCAGCGCCCCGGTTTCCAGGCTCACTGCAGGGCCAGCACTGCCAGGAGGGGCCAGTGCTTCCCTCAGCAACTTGGCTCCGGGCGAAGGGGAGCTGAGCTGCCCGAGAAGGCGCAGGGGGCCCAGAGCCGCAGGCCTTGGGACCCAGCTGTACCTCTGTGAGCCTTGCTCTCCAGGAGCTCAGCTGCCCAGGAAGGTGTGGGCGCTCTGACTCTGCACCCCCTCCTGGAGAGGCCGCACAGCAGTGTAGCCTCCTCTACCCACGGGGGCCGAGCCCCTCCTGCCCCCAAAGGCCCCTGTGTGAGGCTGTGGTGACTCATAGCTGTGGCTTTATTTCCTGGGAGAACAGGAAGCCCATAGCCCTGCCCACCCGCTCACAGCCTGCAGGAAGCTGGAGGTGGCAGCACCCCCACTCACCCCACAGAGCCTGCACTCGGGGGTGTGAGCAGGGAGGAGGGAGAGGATTCTGGGGCAGGAATCTGGGAGAAGGCTGTGTGGGGGCAGGGTCAGCCCTGTGCTGGAGGCGGGTCCCCCATCACTGCCCCCCACAGTGAGAAGGAGGCCAAGCTCAGCTGTCTCTGACCCTACATGCCCCTCAGCATGGGCTTTGTCCAGGCCCCATTCCAGCACCCCTGAGCTCTGTGGGACCTTCCCTGGGGTACATCCACGCCCATGTGAGACCCCGAGCACCTGCTGAATGCGCCCAGGGCATGCGGGGTGGTGGTGGGGGGAGGGCAGGTCTTCTGTGCCTCAAACTTCTCGGGACCTCTGGCCACCCCAGACCCAGACCATGCTTGCGGCCCCTCGCGCCCTGGGGAACGTTCTCACCACTGTCTCCTTACACTCAGAGGAGTCCTGACAGGCAGGGAGAAGCCTGCTCCCCACCCCCCACCCCCCCACACACACGGAATCAGCGATGGGGCGGGGCCCAGGCACTGAAGATGAGGTGGGGTACTGGGGGAGGGGAGGGACGTGGAGGCTCTGCGTGCCTGTGTCACAGGCACCCGGGGGGGCCTCCAATCTCTGCCCCTCCCCTCTCTGAGGCTGGGGTGTCAGCTCAGAGCCCAGCTGGAGCCTCCACAGGTGCGTCCTTATGGATGGGGACTCAGGTGACCTCAGGCCTCTCCAGGTGCCCTGTCCTGTTGTCCTGCACTGCCTGCCCCAATGAGACCTGGGAGAACGGCCTGTGAGCGCAGGGGTTCATGAGGGGCCAGCCCCGACTGGCCAGCCCTGCCGCCAATGCCACAACCACCGCCTCTGGGCAAAGAAGTTTTGAGAAAAGAGAAACACTCATGATGGGACTCCCTGTGCAGCTAGCGGAAGAGAGGCCCCCACCAGGCCCCATGGTCCCTGCCAGACCCCACGGACCCCTCCAAGCCCCACAATCCCCTCCAGGCCTCTTGACCCCTTGCAGGCCCCCACCTCACTCCTCATGGCCCCCACCCCAAGGTTGGCCACTGCTGCTGTGCAACCAGCAATGGCTTCACAGTCACTCCAATTACATCAGCCACAGTCACTGGCATTTATTGAGGCATCCGGAAGCCGCGGGCCTACGCGGGGAGGCAGCCGCTGTTCCCTGCCCGACACAAGGCTCTCAGGGGCTGCTGCATTCAAGAACCATGTCCAGCGGAGCGGGCACCAAGGGAGCTGGTGCTGACTTAGCAAGATGCTGAGCACATGACCCAGGGAAGCCCCCAGCGACATACACCTGCCAGGACTGGCCTGGCCACCTTTGCCTCTGCCCATGCAGGCAGTCAAAATAAACTCTGACCTGGGACATGTGTTCTTGGGTGGATTTATTTATTACTGTAGCACTCGGTCCAAGAAGATGAAACAGCATCGCAATTAGAAAGCCCCTTGCTGGACTCGAAGCCCTTGATTCTAAGCGGCGAAGACGCTGGGCGCAAGCTCGCCTCCTGACCTACTTGGGGAATGCGACCGCGTGTCCTGCGAGGTCTGGCAGCACACTCCGTCTCCAGCAGCAGAGCGATTTGCAGCCCCTCCCCACAGCTTGAGCAGATCCCTGTGGGCAGGTCCTCACTCACGGTCTGACCTTGCTCACGGACATGTTTTCCCAGCTGCAGTGTCAGCCGTGGATTATTCTGAGCGCTCAATCTGCGTCCTGACACCTTTCAACCCCTTGTACCTTATGCACAACTCCAACTGCACTGTGGGGGGAACTGCAGATGTGCTCACCCAGCCCAGGGTGCAGGCAGCGCCCCCGGCCCCCGACACACGGTGAGGAAAGCGGACCGCGATGGGACCCTAAGCCCACAGACTCCAGCCCAGCGGGAGCCCTTGGCACTCTCCTTCTCTGGCAGGCGTCAAAGCGCCTCCCCTGAGGCCACAGCGCTAAAGTGCTGGGTGTTTACTGAGACAGCCATCTGAGGAAAAGGCAGAAGAAAGCAACATTTCTCCCAGCTTCCTGTCAGGCCCTCAGCGCAGGAATTATTATTCCCAAGGGCTCATTTTGGGGTCCTTTACCGAAAGACTCAAGTGCATTTTGCTTGTTTCCGCCCAGGAGAATTTAAGGTGACCGGCGTGAGCTTGAAGGACACGATCCCTCAATTAATAATAAATGACCACAGCCAGAGTCTGGAGGACACCAGCCCTCCGCCAAATTGCAGGGCTCCGCCACAGGGGCGCTTCCGACCCTGGCTTGTCCTGAAGTCAGCAGAGCTGCCAGCGGGGCTGGGAGGCCAGGCCCGGAGTCGGTCTCTGGGGAGACGCCCTGGCACAAAGCATCCTGTCCCATCCTTCAGGCCGCCACCCCCATCCGAAACTTCTGTCCCGGAAGCCCGAAAAAGTTGAAGGGCTCGGCCGGCCTTCAGCACCGCGGACAGCTCCACGCGCGGACCCCCCCCCCCACACACACACATCTCCCCGCCGCCCTCCCCCGCCCCCGCCCTACCTGTCGTCGTTCTGGAACGATTGGTCGCCAAGCAGCAGGTCCCGGAAGCGGTACCGCGGTGGCAAGGGCAGCACCTCCGACTCCAGGTCGCTCATCTTGAGGCCAGCGGTGTTCAGGAGCACGCCGTCCCCGCGGCCGCCGTCCCCGGCGCCGGGCTGCCTGCGGGGACACGCCAGCGCTCCCTCAGCCCGCACCGCCCCCTCGCTCAGCCGCCTGGCGCACACCCCGGCCCACCCCGCGCAGCCCCCGCCGATCCTGCGCCGACCCCCACCCGCGCGCTCACCCTGCGCAGACTAGTCTCGCATTCTCGGCCCTCCTACCCCAGTCGCTCTGCCCCTTCAGCCAAGCAGCGCACCCCTGCAGCCGCCATGCCCACCGCACCTGCCCGCCTCACTCGGAGGCGCCTCCGGGACTTGCAAAGTTTGTCACCACCAACTCAGGTGCAGGCGCTCACACCACCCCTGGGCCCCCACCACGGCCATGCAAGCCCTCCCAGCTCCCCCACACAGCCTTTGCCAAGGCTGGCTGACCGCACAGCCTTCCTCAGGGTCCAGAACACCCACCTCGGCCCCCAGAGACCTCCTCTCAGACCCTCAGGCTGCTGGGGGTTGGGCATGACCAGGAGACTGAAGAGACCCTTGTCTGGCGCCTGCCTGGGCCACACAGCTCAGATAGGATGAGGACATGGCAGGGGGTGTTCGTGGGGGGCGGGGGACCCTCTGGGCCCTGAGCTGCCCTTGTCAGCATCAGGACTGTGGGAGCACAGCGACCCCTGCCCCACTCACGTGAGTTAAGGAGTCCCTGGAGGTGTGGAGCAGGGGGAGGACCCAGGCTGGGAGGTCCTTGGTGATCTGCAGCCTTTGGGGGTTCAAAAATTGGTCTTCTGGGGCTCCCGCACCTTTCCTGCCCCCACCCCCCATAAGTGAGGTTTGGCTACAGTTACATAGCGGGTGGGGGCAGGGGGTAGAATCACCACCAGGCTACTGGGGCAGAAACCCCAAGGTCCTCGGAACACCAGCACCAGGACCTCTCTGCCCTCCAAACCAGAGGACAGCTAGGTGCCCCCCCCAGCCCTGTCACAGCACGGTGGCATTTGACCCAGCAGAGCAAGCACATGCCCCCGTTAACAGGATGCCGTGGGGACACATCACAGAACAGGTAGGCACATGGAGGCCCGTGCTACTGGCACGAGTGGGACACTCAGGTCAGACCTCAGTGCTCCTGGCTCCAACCAGCCCTGGACTGGTCCTCTGGCATCCCCTGTGCAGGTGAGCCCAGCGCCCCCCACCCAGTGCTGCCCCTGAGACAGCCCCAGCCGGTGCTTGTGAGGGGAAGCAGGAATTCTCCTCCTGGAGCCTCTGCACGCTGGGCTCAGCCTTTCGCCCTCACCTGGCTCCTCTAGGAGCCCAGACCCCCAGGAGGGCAGCTGACTCTTCAGTGTGGATGACTCAGGAGGGGCCTCCTGGGCCCCTTCTAGTGCCTCCAGGGAGGCAGAACAAGCTCAGGGGAAGGGGGCTGCCCACCCTGTCTGGCCTGTCCCCCTAAGGCTGCATGGCGGGCGGGAGGGCAGCAGGACGGAGGAGCTGGCTTGGCCTCCTAGCAGGTGTGGGAGTCTGCTGACCACACTCAGCAGCTGTGCTGGAAAATGGAGGGCAGGCTGTACCCAGAGCGGGAGTGAAGGCCACTCACCTGGAACTCGAGGTGCACGTAGACAGACAGGTGCTGGGAACCCTCCTCTCTCTCCTCAAGCCAAGAAGGGTGGGCACATGCCCTGAGCACCCCTTCAGGGCCCGGCCCACGTCCCTGGCCCCCCAGACGAGCAGCTCGCATGTGTCAGCACCCCCATCCCACAGCCGTTGGGAGCTGCTTAAGGACCGTCCTAGGCCAAAGCTGTTTTCCCAGGTCACTGGTTCAACCCTGAGGAGCTGGCAACATTTGAAAAATAACATTTTCCTAATTGCATCAGCACTGCATGTTTTTCCTCAGTCACAAGCTGGCTGGGCCGCGGGGAGCCTCACGGCCAGAGGAACAGGCTGTGTTCTCTCGGTTTTGCCCCTTTCTTGCTGAAAGCCCCTTCAGCGGCAGAACCCCAAGAGTCCGCTGGCTCCCCAGGCACGGCTGTCCTCCTCCCATTTTGAGCTATTTGGGTTCTCTCCTGGCTTCAAGGCCCAGACTTGGTAGGGCCTGTAGAAGAGCTCAGAGGTAGGACCTCGTGTTAGCTTGACGGGGACACAGGGAAGGAAGGGCAGCAGGAGTCTGGAGGCCTGTCCACTCCTGAATGCGGCCTGGGGACGGTGACAAGTGTACATTGCCCCTCTGCCCTCACGGTGTGGCCGTGACACTGGACATTCAAGGGAGCTCAGGGCGGTGAGCTGAGCTCCTGGCACCCTGCTCGTCCCCCGGCAGAGCCCACGTCCACACGAACCTGTTTGCAATGCTGGTTGGTGACCAAGGGCCCTGGGGTCTCCTGGAAAGGTGCCTGTGGTGGGAGGGATGTGAGCAGCTGCTCACCTGGTCACCAGGGTCTGGTTGAGGCCTCTCCCCGGGCCCGGAGGCCTGGGTCACTCAGAGCTTTTGGGCACTCGGGAGTCAGGGGAGGCGTCGGTCCTTGAAGAAGCTGAGATAGTCTGGGTGGTGTGAGAACATGATCCTGGCACAGCCGCCTGGACACAGGGGTCGCCTCACAGTCTATGCCTCCTCCTCTCCCATCCCATTCGCTCCTCCCTACGTTACTCTAAGGGGCCCTGGAGGAAGTCTGGGGCCCCAACACCACGCCCGTTATCTCTTGTCCTCTGTGTGATGGCCGCACCAAAGGACGGCCAATTTCTGCGAGGACTCTGTGCTTTGGTGGCTTGGGAAGGCGCCCACCTCCCTCACCCTCACGCGCCTTCAGAACAAGGTGTAGAGCCTGATCTGTGGGACTTGCCGTCCCCCAGAGTTAGGGCAGAGCTAAGTGCCCCTCCCAGGCCAGGCCAGGGAGCGCTTGCTCCTCTGGAGACTCTCAGAGCCAGTCGGCGGTCGGCATAAGGGCACAAACCTGCCAGGCCCAGGGAGCAGCTGAGGGTCCCGAGGACATGAGTGTGGCCCTGTCCTGCCCTATCAGTCCCTGCTGGGTGGCCCTGGGGAAGTCACTTCGCCTCTCTGAGCCCATAAATGAATATCCTGATGCCACGGAACCTTACGGGCCGATGATGGAGGGGTAAGGAAACAGTGCCAGGTGCTCAGTGTAGTGCCTGGCACACGAAGGCTCCAGTTTTTAATTGGGGCTGGTCAGCCAGCTGTTTGGCCGAGTTCTGGTGGACAAAGGCCCTGATCCTGAGCACCAGCTCCCCACGATGCCCCCTGCAGGTCAGTGGGAGGCCCCCTAGGGAGCTCAGATTCAGTGCCAGCGAGGGATCCAGCCAGAGAGGCGCAGATGAGAGAGGCGGGGCACACGCGGGCACTCACGACAGGCAGCCCGCCTCAGCAGCCTGTGCACTCGCAACTTGGCCCGCCAACCCCACGGGAGGGAGAGCCTCAGTAGGAGTGCCAGCTGCATGCCAGGCGCCACAGGCCACTGAAGGGCGGTGTACGAAGCCAGGACTCTCTAATGCGATGAGCACCTGGGGTCAGAGCCCAGGGAGCTCCACCGAGCTCCTGCAGCTTAGGATGAGGCCCACTGGGTTGGGAGCCGGGCAGCCTGACGCTGAAGCCATCTGCTTACCACCAGGCCATGCTGCCGGTGGGTGGTGGGGGGCCCCTCTGCGCCCAGCACTTCTGCTTCTCTGTCCCTCCCACATCTGTCCCCTTGGTGGTCAAGCAGTCAGTCAGCAGGACTGAAGGGAGGGAGACGGGTCAGAACCTGCTTCTCTGGTCCAAGGCCCCAGGCCCTGATGGTTTACTAGTCAGGTTCTGCTGCCTCAGTCAAGCCGCTGCAAAGCACAAAACAAACAGAAGTTACTCTGTTCATTGGGAAGGCCGGCCGAAGTCAGACGTGGATAGCAGGCACGCTCCCTTATGGCTCCAGGTGCAAAACCCTAAGGCAGCTGCTGGTAGATGGAACCTGGCAGTGTATTAAAACAACAATGTACCGCCAAAGGTGAATAGGGTTTGTTCTAGAAAAAATGCAACACACTTCACAACATTAAGAAATTAAAGGAGGGCGGCCGGATGGCTCAGTTGGTTGGAGTGTGAGCTCTGAGCAACAGGGTTGTTGGTTCGATCCCCACATAGGTCAGTGAGCTGCGCCCTCCACAACCATATTGAAGACAGTGAGCTGCCACTGAGCTTTCAGAGGGGCGGATGGCTCAGTCGGTTAGAGCGTGAGCTCTCAACAACAAGGTTGCTGGTTCAATTCCCGCAGGGGGTGGTGGGCTGTGCCCCCTGCAACTAAAGATTGAAAAGAGCGACTGGACTTAGAGCTGAGCTGAGCCCTCCACAACTAAGACTGAAGGACAATGACTTGACTTGGAGCTGATGGGTCCTAGGAAAAACATACTGCTCCCCTTCCCCAATAAAACCTTTTAAAAAGAAGAAAGAAAGAAGAAAACTCCCCATGATCACGTTAGCATATACAGAAAAATGATTTAAGATTCAAAATCCACTAATAAATTACAGATGGAAACATTCTTAATCTGACGAACAACAAAACGAATTGATCAGAAATCTAGGCAAACATCACAGCCGCGGTGAAACTGGAGGCATTTCCACTAAGTCGGGGTGCAGGTCTGCCCAGGATGGGTGCGCATTCCAGCCTGGACACTGACAAAGAAAAGAGTAGTGAGCCCAAGAAAGGGACAAAGGGCTGTTTGCAGCTGGCTCATTTACCCGGGAAACCTGAGAGAATCCACTGAAAAACGATCAGAAGGCACGAGCACCTGTGCCAACATGGCCAAACCATCAGGACAAATGTGACGACACGGCCAGGCCTCAGAGCGTCGCTCGGACCAGCAGCAAGAGCAGGAAGCCAGCAGCAAGCAACTAACTGGAGGCAGAGCCTTGTTCGCAACAGCTGCAGACCGGCGAGCAAGTTAACCAGCACCCATCAACACACATGGCCATTTTCTCAGAACCTGACAAATTAATCCCAAAATTCATACCGAAGAATAAATGTGCACAAATAGCCGAGACGGATATGAGGGGAAAACAGAGAAGGGACGGGCCCTGCCAGCTGAGGGGACTGACTTGTAGCCACAGCACTGGAAACCCTGGGCTGCGGCACAGGATGGGCGCACAGAAGGGGCATTGAGGACTGAGAAAGGGGGCGGTGTGGGAATGAGAGCAGCTCTACCATCGAGGGCTGCCTCGATGTCCTAGCAGTGGGGACAGGAAATGGAGGCACAGAGAGGTGACGTGACTCACCTAACCTCAGCAAGGCCAGTGCTGGGAACAGGCATCCCAGTGGCTCAGACCCACCAAGGCCCCAAACTGGGGAACAGACTGGGGGAGAATACAGAGAAATATGTTTAGTGTCGAGAAGGCCCCTTATTTAATCCACGAAACCAGAATGCGTAGAGGAACAGGTTTATCGATGTCCGTGTCAGAACAAGACGCTTCTGTTTAAGCAAAGACGCATCAAGAAAAGGAAGGAGCGGCGATGAGGTGTTTGCAACAGCAGTCACGTTCCAGCCACCGCAGGAACGCCCGCCAGTCATGAGGGAAACGCGGCAAAGGACAGGCAAGCAACAGCGGCTCAAAGGGAGGGAGAAGGAAGAACTAAGGCATCATGTACGCAGACCTTCTGCCTCCCTGTCAACGGGCAGCAGGGTCCCGGTCACAAACACGCAGGGCAGGGGGTGTGCAGAGCCAAGTGGTCACGAGCATGCAGGGCAGGGACTGTGCACTCCACAGTCTTGTGCTTGTGTCCATGAGTGACAGCACTGGAGCCGAGAGCCACATACCCGCCGTGACATTACAGCAGCTCTTTGACGCCGGGCCTCTACTCAGGATGCCCGACAGTGCACAAGGCGTCCTGGGAACGGACCCCGCCACAGCTGCCTGGATGTCCACTGGCTTGGGACAAGGCGGTGCTGTGAGCAGGTCCCCGTGGCCCACGTAGACACAGAGTGACCCTTCAATGGGACCGAGTGATGTAAAACGCCAAACACACCCCGGTTCCAGGGGTCGCCAGTGACGGTGGTGTCTTTGAGCACCCAGTGAGTAAGCCAGGCACAGATGACCCCCACTGCTCGGTGACTGCAGTGGGGGTGGGGTGAGGGGGGTTAAAGGCCGTGTGTGTCATCCACAAGTCGCACGAGGAGACCAAACATGTGTGACTCCTGTTGCTGGACGTGAGAAAGCCATGGGCCCTCCCACCCGCCCCAGTGTCACCTGGCTGCAGCCTAGGCGTGTCCCTGCCCATGCCTGGGCGGGCCCTGGGGCGGAGGGGCTGCTTCTCAGCCTGGACACGGGACATCCTGGGAGAAGGTTCCCTCCCCTCTAGACTGCTTGTCATGTTCAGACTGACCTTTCAGGAGCCGGAGTGTGACTGAGGGCCACCCCCTTTGGCTGAGGGACTTGGTCCCTCTCCTAAGATGCATTTTTCCATTGTTCACACTCAGATCAAAATTTCCAAGGAGCCTGGAGCTGCGTTTGACAGAGGAACTGGGGGCGGAGGTGTGCGTGCACGTGTGTGGGTGTGCGTGTGCATGCAGGCGTATGTGTGGATCTGTGCACACACATGTATGTGCATGTGTGTACAGGTGTGCATGCGGGTATATGTGTGGATCTGTGCACACGTGTGTGTAGTGACATATGCACGCACACATGCATATGCATGTACACATGCATATGCATGTATGTGCACACATGTGTGTGTGCACAGCTCACACATCCCTGCCGTGACCTGGACAGTCCTGCGGACACTGCAGTGTCACCTGCGTGGGGGCAGCTGAGCACTGGGCTCAGTGCCCAGGCAAGGGGAAAGCTGCCAAACGTCTCTGCTGATCACAAGACAGCAAGTGAAGCATTTCCTTCGCACAATAAAAGCCCGTAGCTGGGGGAGGGCATCTCTGGGGGGCCCGCCCTCTCCTGGGGAAGGGGCTTGGCCGCTCACCGCCACCTCAGAGAGGATGCGTCCCATTCTAAGTAGAAGCTCAGACGCATCACTGAGCTGAATTCAAACTGAAGCGTCATCAAAACTGACGCTTCTAGCAGCTTCTCTGTGCACTAGGCGAGCCCAGAGGACAGGGAGGAAGGGCCCTGCAGCAGTGTGGACATAGGGGTGGGGGGGGCCATCACCACCCTGGCCTTCCCCGAGCTCACAGGTCTGTCCCCACGGACACGTGCCGAGGCAGACACCGACCACCCACCTGGCCACCCGCCTGGTCCAGCCTCTCCAGAGAGCCCCCTGCTACACACCTGTGTCACATGCAGCATGCCCGGGCCATTCAGTGTCTGGTGGAGTCCAGTCCAGATCGCAGGGCCCAGCAATCACCCCCAGGTGCCTGAGACCCTTGTCTGGTCTGGTCCGCAAGCTGCATCCCGTTCTCTGGCTGAAGCAGCCTGGACACATGGTGGCTGCTCAGAGAGACCCAGGAACCACACACAGGCCTGGGCTGAGCTGCTGGGGCAGTGCTGACCCAGATCGGGAACTGGTGTGCAGGGGCGGGGGCTGCCCCCAGAGCTTGAGGCGGGGACATGGCGCCCCCTCTGCCACAGCAGGGTGTGCAGGCTACACCTGGAGGAGGAGGGCGCCTGTCAGCCCCATTTCCACGGCTGCAGGCAGCACCACCACTCCCCAGCTCAGCCCCAGAGTCACACCAGGTCCCTGGGTCCCTGTGCTGGCCATGCCAAGTAGCTCCAACGGCTGGCACAGCCTGCACAGGTGCTCCAGGCTTATGTGGAAACTGAGGCCCGAGGGAGGACACCCTCGTGCTTACACACACCTTATACCTGGCAGGACCCTTAGGACTTGTGCCTCAGCGTCCCAGAGAACCCAACTGCCTGCGTGGCTTCCTGGTCCTTCATCCTCCAGGCTCACCCTAGGGGCTCCCATGTCGGCCACGTGGGATGAATTCTGCACTTGCCACATACCCAGGGCCTCTGTTGCTGACTTGAGACTCAGCTCTTCCTGACACCAGATGCAGCCAAGAGGTGCCAGCAGGGGCCTCGGGCCCAGCATCCAGGGTCTCTGCAAAGATCTCTGAAGGCTCACATGGGGCCTGTCCTGGGGGGAGGGGCTGCGCCTGCAGTCCAGGCTGTGGTGGCCTAAGGGACCCACGAGGGCTCCATGCCAGGCTGCTGGCCTCTCCAGAGCCCTGGGCCCGCGCTCACCTGGAGATGTCACAGCTGGTACAAGACCCCCAGCTGTGGCCGGGGTCTCCACCTGGGCAGTCAGGAGAACGGAGTCACCTGGCTGGGCGGGGGAGATGTCCTTCAACCCCCCTCCCTGGGCCCCGCTAGCCCCACAATACATAGCATCACGGCCCTCAAGGCGGCTCAGGGAGGACCCCCTCAGGCCACCAGGTCCCCTTGGGTCCTTGACTGCTGGTCCATGCTGTAAAACTCGTCCCCCCCTCCTCTTATGCAGTCATCACAGATGCCACGCATGGACGCTGAGCATGACCTGCTATCCGCCCCCGGCTTCCTGCCGACCTTGAGAGGAGAAACATGATTTCATGCTTTTTCATGCTCTGTTCAATGGATGACAGACAGCTCAAACTGTTTGGCAGGGGTGGAGCTGAAGGAGGGACGAGCTAGGGCCATCTGCCTGCACAGAGCACCCCTGCAGGGATCGCCCACTGCCGCAGGCACTGGTTAGGTCCCAGCCACACCACCCTCCTGGGGCTGCCTGGCAGCCTGAAGCTGGGTTCCCAGGGCCTTCTGGGCTCCCTCCACTGGCTGGGAAGCGGTAGCTGCCCTTCCAAGGCAGAAGCACTGGACCAAGAGACTAGTGCCACTGAGGTCCCTGCATGGAGCCTCTGGTCTGGGCACTGTCATCAGGCCCAGCAGCGTCACAGGCCAGCGAGGGCTGTTGCCAGGCAAGCCTGTGTGAAGCCGCGACTGCAGGCCGGCTGGCCTGTCCTCTGCCTCTGGGCCTCACTGCCCTAAACAGAACAGGCCAGCCACAGCCAGAGCGACTGCACAGGGAACCTGTGAACAACTCACCCGCTATCCCTGTGGGAGGTCTCAACAACAGAGCAGACCTCTTGGGAAAGGTCTTCCCGGGCCCCTGGCCCTGCCTCCATCCCCTGCAAATGTTTTAAACTTGCCGGCATCCAGTTTGGGCCTCACATCCCAGGGCTAGGCCCCTGGCTCACTCCCGAGTTCCATACCGGGAAGAGGTTTAGGGTGGACATGGGCGCCTCACCCCCACTCACAGCCTGGAGAGTTCCCAAGACACCTTTAAATGTCCACGTAATCAGCACCCATCTGGGGACTCCACCCAGAGGCTCCCATGCACGTCCAGTGCTCCCCCCCCAGCCCCAGGCAAAGGCAGCACCGGGCCTCCCACCTGGAAAGCACGAGGGTACACACATGCGCACACACTCAACTATGTGTGTTTGGGGCCGAGGTCCACGGACAACAGTGTGTGCACACTCCCTACCCATCAGCACCTTCTCCCACGAGGACTGGGACATGCGTGCGAGTGCTCCCATCGCAGAGAAACCCCGGCGTGTTTGACACAAGCACAGAAGCGCCATGTCCCCAAGGCCGGACGCACCTGGGGCACTGGCTGCAAATCACCAAATCCTCTGGTGGGTGGCGGGGGTGCGAGGGAGAAACCTCAGGGGAAACCCTCCCAGGAAAGGGGACGACCTCGGCTGTACCAGATGGTCCTAAGTAACATCATGGGTTAATCAGACCCAGACACGTGGACAGGATGGGACACTCACGTGGCTGGTGACCAGGCCCGTACACTTGCAACGTGCAGCAGACCTGGGCATGAGGACACAGGTGACACCCAAACCTGAACCCAAACAGAAGCAGAGTTCTGAGCGGGTACTCACCTCTGCCCATCTGAGATGGCTGCTGCTGTAGGTACCCCCGGCCAAAGGCAAACCCCTGAGTTCCCTCCAGCCTCTCAGACCAGGAAGCTGCCCCTCCTGCCGGCCAGCCAGGGCTGGGCTGAACCTCAGGCCCTGTGAACCTTTCCTATGGAGCCCAGGCCACTTCCTGCCACTCGGCAGGCACCACTCCCTAATGGGACCTCCGGCCAGACACATACCCTGGCAGGATGCCAGGCCCTGATTTTTGCACCCTCTGCCATCAGGGCCCAGAGGCTCCCACACTGGCCGGGAGGCGGGCGGGGGCTGTTGGGAACTAGCAGTTCTGGGAAAGGCCAGGTCAGAACTCTGATGGGAAAGCCATTGGGCAGGATGTGACACTGGCGGGCCCTGGGGCGGCCAGGACCTCCTCAGGGTCCTCTACCCAACAGCTGTCACCTCCAGGACAGAGGCGTCTGGACCTGGGGAAGGAGCCCAGCAAGAAGCGAAGTGCCTGGTGACCTCGGCATGGGGTCCACACAGGGGCCAAGCACCAGAGCAGACTCCCAGGACCCCCACCGCCTGGCCTCACAGCTCGGAGGCTGGCCCCCACCTGAGTAGGGCCGGACAGACACTGGGGGTGAGGTGGGGTTTCCCCCCAGCACCCGCAGTCGGAAACACCGCGCTGTGACTAACACCATCCAGGACAGAGACCTGCTCAAGATCCAAGGAGGGAGCAAAGCCAGGCTACAGGACCCCGGGCCAACCCGCTGTGAAGCCTGGTGCAGGCAGCTGCCTGCAGACCTCCCCCCACCCAGACCCGCATTTGGCCAAGAAGGGTCTTTCCTCTCCTGCTGAAGCCCACCTCCCTGAAAGCCACCAGCCTGACCTCAGCTGCTCCCATCCAGCCCAGCCAGGCTCTACTCCCTCACCCAGCCTGGCCTTTCCTGGGGGGTGGGGTCCTCACCCAGCCTGACCTTTCCTGGAGGGAGGTTCCTCTCCCAGCCTGTTGTTTCCTGGGGGGGGGCGTCCTCACCCAGCCTGGCCTTTCCTGGAGGGGATCCTCACCCAGCCTGACCTTTCCTGGGGGGGGTCCTCACCCAGCCTGGCCTTTCCTGGGGGGGGGCCTCTCCCAGCCTGACCTTGGCCCTGGCATCCCCTCCAGACACGCCTGCAGCATGACAGTAGATCTGGAGAGAGACGCCAGCCTCGAATAGTGGGCAGGAGGCAAGCCGGGGAGATGGAGCTGTCTGGGCACACTGACCCACCAGGCCCAGACCCTGGGGACGCAGAGCTCCCGCCTCATCTGGAGGTCAGCAGGCAGGTGGACTTGGAGATGGAAAACCAGGAAGGGAGACACCTGTCCAAGAAGGAAGATGGGCAGAGGGGCAGCCTCTGCACAGATGTGGGCATGAGCCCTCTCAGGGTCACTCTGTGCCTGGTGGACATGACCTGGTTGATCCCTCAGAGCGGCCCGAGGTTCATGCTACACTCACTTCATGGGGTTAAGTCTGCTTCCCAAAGACACCACAGTGACGGCCGGCTCTCAGAGCATGCGCTCCTCCCCCCAAGCTGAGCCCCCAGCGTCCCCACGGGTGCCAGGCCAGGGCTGTCTCTGTGGAGGAAACAGCCTGACCTTCGACACGTGACTCGAAACCTGCCCCCCGAGCCTGGTTCCACACCAGGAAGGACTCTGAAAGACCATCCTCTCCACCCCTCTTCACTTTACATACTGGGTGACCAAGTCCCACAAAAGAAATCAGCAGCAGCAGCACCTGGCCTCAAACCCAGGCCACCCACCTTCCAGGTGCGCTTGTCCACTCATCTCTGGCCTCAGAACTCAACCATGCAGGACCCCGAGGACAGGGCTCCACCCAGCCACCTGGAAGCCCTTGTCAGTTGACCGTCTCCTCACATGGATGGGCAAATGGAGACCCGGGAAAGAGAAGTGACCAGCTGAAAATCACAAGTGGCTGGAGCCCAGGGCTCCTGCCCTTCACCTGACAGCACCTCACACGTGCACCCCAATCAGGGCTCTTCCTGGGAAGAGAGGCCCTCAAACACTCACTTCTGTGTGGGTACTCATGCCCCACTTGGGCACAGTGCTGCCACACCCAAGCAGGAGCACCCCAAATGGGCCCCTCCTCCAGGCTCCACCCAGGGGCCTGGGGGGGCTCAAGCAGCACCCGGCCCCTATGGCATGCCTGGCGCCCAGCTTCCCTGTTTTTGGGGTCTGCACCTCCAAGCACGCAGGAGACAGCTCAGCCCTGCATCTAAAAATGGCCTTGCTCCGGCCACCTGCGCTTTAAGGACACTCAGATGAACACCACCTGGGCACATCGGTTGATCACTGGAGCGAGTGCCCGCCGCCTCGCCCCGACCGGGTCCTGAGGGGCGCCCGTTCCCCACGGTGGTCTGGGGGTGGAGCTCGCTGTCCTGGGGGAGTGGATGGTCCTGGAAATGGCGATCTTGGGCAAGTGGGGCCCTGGAGGTGCGAGGGTCCTGGGGGACTGGCGCTAGCCCAGACTGAAGTCCCTCCGCGTGGGGAAGGGCGCAGCCGACTGTACCTGGTGGCGCATCGGCCGTCATCGAACACGAAGGTCCGGTTGGTGTGGCCCCCGCCCCGCGCCCTGGCCCGCGCCCCCCTGTAGACGCCTCCCGGGCTGCGCACCCCGTCCTGGAAGGGCATACGGGCCGGCGGCAGCTAGGACCCAGAGCCGAGGGAGAAGCGAGTCGGGAGCGACTGGAGACTTCTTCCCTCGCTCAGTCCTGAAATACTTTTCTATCTCCGCTTAAGGACGCACAGAAAAACGTGTTCTATCTAGGATCGGGTTCGGGCGTCTGTCCCTGAGCGCCCCCTGCCGGCCGCGCCTGGAACTGCGGCAGCGAAGGGAGGGGCTGGGGTCCGCCGGCGTCCCTACCCGGATCTGCCCGGATCGCGGCGCTGGGAGCCTTCCGACCGGGAGGAACTGGAGGGGGCTCTTTAGTGGCTAGAAAACCTCAAGCGCGCCAGGGCCATGCGCCCTTAGGGGTTGGGCTCCGTGGTGGGAGGGCACTTGGTCCCACAAGAGCCTCCGAAGGGGCTGGTGGACTCCAGGACATTTGTATTTAAAGCGCACAAGCAATGGTGACGGCACCAGGCTGCTTGGTCCTGCCTGGCTCTGAGCTGCTGGGCAAAGCAGCAGCTCCACCCCCCATCCACCTACCCGCCCAGAACACTGGTCAGTCCTGTAGAAACCTGCACCAAGACCAGTCCGTTGGCAGGCACCACACCTGGGAGACCCAGGTGGGCCTGAAGAAAGGGAAGGGCCCTCTGCCCCCCAGGCCAGATTGGCTGCAAGCTGCCCCCCCGCACACCGCCCTGCTCTGCTCTCACCCATCTAAACAGGCAGTGAGGAGCCCAGCTGGGGCAGAGGACCCCCACCCTGCCGCAGCCCAAGACCCTGGGAAGGCGCCCCTGGAAGGAGAGTCCTGATGCAGGCCCCGAGCACATCCACCCCTGGCCCCTGCTCACACCTGGCTCAGGTGCCCTCACGTAGCGCGCCCGGCAGGTGTGGCCCTACCTTTTGTCCTAGTGCCCAGGAGCCTGTTGCTCTCCAGACTCTCAATGAACAGGAGCGTGACAGAGGGACAGAGAGAGAGGGAGAGACAGACAGAAAGAGGACAGACACACAGAAAGACTGAACAAAGGGAGAGGGGCTGGGGAGTCAGACAGGGTGGGGGGAGCAGAGCCAGCCTCACCCACAGCTTTTCTCAAGACCTGGCACCATCCCAGCCTCCTGTGGGGTGGTCAGTGCAGGGCCTCCCCAGGGCACAACTGGGCCAGGTGATCCGGAGGGGGCATGGTGTACCTGGTGGTCCCCTCACCTGCAGTGTCTCTCCTGAGGTCCTGCCTGTTTACTTCCAGAAGACCGCAGGCTGAACACAGATGCTTGCGGGGGGTGGCATTTGGCAGAGGCCTGGCACACTCCAAAGTCCTCAGTAGGGGTGCACCTTGCACCCCTACCTGGCACGGCAGTAGTACCACGTTTCCCCGAAAATAAGACCTAGCCAGACAATCAGCTCTAATGCGTCTTTTGGAGCAAAATTTAATATAAGACCCTGTATTATATTATATTATATCCAGTCTTATAGTAAAATAAGACTGGGTCTTATATTAATTTTTGCTCCAAAAAAATGCATTACAGCTGATTGTCCAGCTAGATCTGATTTTCAGGCAAACAAGGTAGTACATCTTGGGGGTTTTTCCCTCTCTGTCCAGAGCAGTGGACACTACCGCAGAGTCTCAGCCTCCCCAGCCGGGCACAGTCCCCAGGAGGACTCTGACCTCCCTCGGGACTCCTGCTGGTGTGTGTCCATCTTGCAGACCCCTCAGCTGGTTGCTCAATGACAGATCAGCGTGTTCTCAGCAATGGGGACTGACAAGCTCTGTGACATTTCTGAGAGCTGCAGGGAACTCAAAACTTGGCCCCGCTCTGCCGGAGGAGCCAAGCCCCAGAACCTCCTTGAAAGAGAAGGGGTCTCCATTCTCCCTCTTTTCCCTCCCTTCCATCCGTCCTCCAACAAATACCAATTGAGCAGCTCTAGCCTGCCCAGCACAGCCAGGCCCAGGTGGACCAGCGAGATGAGCACACAGGCCCGGGGACCACTCGCTCTGAGCACCGGGACCACCCCTCCAAGGAACCTGCTGGAGACTGGAGCTCTGAGGAGAGCCTCCCTGGGGGTGACACTTGAGTTGAGGAAAGGATCCAGGCAGAAGACAGGCAGGAGTGAGACAGTGTCACAGCGGAGCTGGAGCTAAGCCCAGGGCAGGGGTGGGGCAGGCAGGAAGGCCAGGCAGCCTTCACTGAAGCTAGGGTGCTGGGGAAGGCACGGGGGTGGGGAGCCCCGGGGTGGATGGTGCTGGGAGGTGTTCAGGGTGCCTCCTGCTCCTTGGTGGATGGTGGCCCTCGACTTAAGCAGAGCACCCTAAGAGGATGCAATTTGGGGGGGTGGGCACACGTGGGCCCTGGAGTTGCTGGCCTTTAGGGGCAGGTGGGCACCCTCCACCTGGTCTTTAACCGGCCCGAGTCCCATAGATCTTGGCTAAACAGTTTTCAGACAGACCAGCCTCCCCACTCCCTGTCTGTGCCCCCATACCTGGTTCCTACTCCCACCTGCCCTGGAAGGAGAGTCCTGATGCAGGCCCCGAGCACATCCACCCCTGGCCCCTGCTCACACCTGGCTCAGGTGCCCTCACGTAGCGCGCCCGGCAGGTGTGGCCCTACCTTTTGTCCTAGTGCCCAGGAGCCTGTTGCTCTCCAGACTCTCAATGAACAGGAGCGTGACAGAGGGACAGAGAGAGAGGGAGAGACAGACAGAAAGAGGACAGACACACAGAAAGACTGAACAAAGGGAGACTGAACACAAGATTCGAGAAATCGTCATCTGCTCCTTGTACTGTATTTCCCCCAAAATAAGACCTAACCGGAAAATAGGCCCTAGTATGATTTTTCAGGATGACATCCCCTGAACGTAAGCCCTAATGCATCTTTTGGAGTAAAAATTAATATTAAGACCCAGTCTTATTTTCGGGGAAACATGGTAGGCCCCCCTCTACTCTCAGGTTAAGACCAATTCCTTCCCCAAAAAGGGGGGTCCTACCTGCCCACGTCTGGGCCCCTGGACACCAGGCCCACTAGCCAGTCGAGGGACTAGCCGGGCTCCTGTTGTGTCCCAGCTTGATATGCAACACAGCTGTCCTGGAAGTCACCATTTCTCCCTGAGGACGCTCTCCCTCCACAGGCTAGTAACTTACTTGTCCATCATGTCGTGAGCTCCTCTAGGGCAGGGCCCACACCTCCAAATGGCCAGCACCTAGCTCAGAGCTGGCACCCAGGAGGCACCCATGGGCGGGTAGGTGAGGGGAGACCACACCCGAGTGGGGGCTGGGCTGACCCTCCCCGGAAGTGGGGCAGGACTACTCAGGGTCGGCCTCCTTTCCCAGTGCACGACTGGGGGCTTGGTGTGGTCACACCGGTCACCACTTTCTGGCACCTTCTCCGTGGGGGGAACTTTGGGGCACACAGGCTAAGCCGGCCAGGAGTAGAGCGCAGCATGGGGCAAGGCGCGTGCGGAGGCGGGGCAAGGGCGCAGTGAGGCAAACCGCAGTGGGTCAGGTGCTGACTGGCTGGGGAGCACGTGGGGGCGGGCAGAGTGCACGTGAGTGGGCGGGGCTGGCAGGACGCTCACGTGTGGGGCGGCGAGCTTATGGGTCCCAGGCCTGTTGCGCCTCCTGCAAAGTTCATGGCTTCCCAGGGCCCCCAGCCCAATGCTGAGCTCCTCCAAGTCCCCATCTCCAGGGGATGCAGGTGAGGAATTGGGGCCTGGAGGCACGGGAGGGCGTGAGGTGACCGGCCTCTGCCCAGGGGTGTTCGGTGTTCCCGGGCCCCGCGCTTCCGCCCAATCAAATGGACTAAGTCCCCAACCCCACCCAGCATGGCCCACCTGGCAGTGGGGGGAGGGGAGGCCGGGCACCTGCTGTGTTCCTGGGCCACCCAGGCCCTGCCCTGCACCGGCACTCAGCCGCCCCCAAAGACATCCATTAGCGCATCTGGGTTGTCTGGGGTTCACGGAGCCCGGTGCCGTTGACCTCTTAGCAGCAGCTCTTCCTCGACTCGTGGCCAGTTCCGCTGCAAGGACCTCGGTCGGGGCTCTGGCCTGGGCAAGACCCCCGTGGCGGCGGAGGGTCCCAGCTGCTGCCTCCCGCGGAACGTGCTGAGCGAGAGGGAGCGCAGGTGGGCATCAGCTTCCGTGGCGACGGTGGGGGTGGGCTCACCTGGCCTGTGAAGGGGTGTGGGGGGGAAGTGGGTGCCACAGGTCAGATTTGTGGCTGCAACTGGATTTCAGGCAGCCGGAACAAGTTTCTGGCGTCTCTTCAGTAAGGGAGCTGACAGCCTGACCCCAAGGGAAACAAAACCCCCAGGGTGGAGGCAGGGGCCACCCCTGCAGCCCTCTCTAAAGCCCTGGGCATCTTGAGGTTGTGAATTTGGGTCCTCTAGACCGCAGACTCTGCCTGGGCCCCAGCCCCTGCCCACACCCCCAAGCAGTGATGCCCCAGATCTGTGCCTTGACATGGATCCCTGAGGGGCTCAGACCAGTCGGAGGGCCAGCTAGTGGCCTTGGTCTGTGGTCCTACCTGGGAAGCCCCAGAACTGCTCAGAGGGGGCTTGTAGTCCTTTCTCCCGGCCATGGCTAGGTAGGCTCACGGACAGACATTTGTCACTTGTCTGAAGCAGGAAGCGAATCTCAGCGAGCTGTGAGCGCCTGCGGGCACTTCTGCCCCAGTTCGATGGCCGGCGGGAGGACATGGCCACCGTCCTGGAGATGTCGGTGCAGTTCCTGCGGCTGGCCGGCAGCCTGGTACCCAGCCGGGAGCCGCACGCTGTGAGTGTTGTGCAGTGCCGGTCAGCCCCGCAAGGAGTGGGGCTGGGGGCCAGCTCCGCCCTGCACAGCCCCGCTGGCCGCCTTGGTGCAGGCGCTCCTGTGTTTGTGTGATGTGTCCCTGTCACTGTACTTCCTGTGGGCGTGACACTGTGGCCTCCACCTCCAGCCCCTACGTCCGTTCCCTGCCCACAGTGCCCAAGCCAGCATGGGGTCACAGCCCCTCACCCCGCTGCGCCCAGTCCTGAGGACCAAGTTCTGTGCTCAGGGTGGATCTCTGGGAACCCAGGCAGGGCAGCCAGTGATGGACCACAGCCCACTTTTCCTGTGGATTTTCCCATTCATCATCTCCATTTTCTGTGCTTATTTCACTTTTAGGTTCTTGCTCCTTCCAAGGAGATATGGCACCAGTGGCAGAAGGACATTTTGCAGCTGGCCCTGGCGAGTCAGACCCTCGCAGGTGCAGCAGACGTCGGGATGGGAGCACCCAGTGTGATCATGTTAGTGTCCCCTGTGGGGCCGGGGCACCCCTAGGGGCTGCAGGTGTAGACCGCTCAGAGCCCCCCCTTTTGTCTTTGCACCATTCAGGCAGCAGGCCCCCCCAAGCTGTGCGGCCACGGGTGTGAATGAGGGTGAGGCCCCCACAGGGGTAGCCGAAGTGCTGGACAAGCCAGTGGCCCTGCCTGGTAAGTGTGCGTGGGTACGAGCATGATGGTGAGTGCCATCCTTGTCCGGGGTGAGACTGGCAAGCTCTGCAGGATGTCTTCCAGGCCTGGGGACAGCAGGGTCTGTTTCTGAACAGGCGTTGGACACTTACCATTGAAACCAAGCAAGGGCTCTCACAAGGGACAGGTGTGTGGGCTGTGGTGCCTCAGGTGTCCTGCCAGGAGTGACTGGCTGTCCCCTGTCGTGTCTCTTGCCAGGACCTCCCTCTACCAGGGATCGGGGTCCAAGCTAGCAGCTCTCCCAACCGCCCCTACCCCCAAGGACAGGGCCCTACCCTCTCCTTCACTCTGGGCCTCTAGGGGTCGCTGGGTCCCCCAGGAAGTGTGGAAGGTGGAGGGACTTGTTCTATCCTCATTGTCCTTGCGGTCACTTCTGTGTGCGGCTCCTGAGAGCAGCCCTTGCCCATACAGGGGCCTTGCTCCCCCCACCCCACCCCCGCCCCTGGCTGTGGGGGCTGGCTGCCCTGAGCCCTGTCATTCGCTGTTCTGCAGTTGGGTGAGTCATGGGCCTGCGGCTGTTCCCTCCCCTACGTGGGGCTTTTGTTCCCTGACGCTGCCCCCAGCGAAGCCCACAGGGCACCTCTGATGGCTGCCTTCCCCTCACGCTGGACTCCTGCCCCCGCCTGGCTATTTGTCACTCCTAGTGACAGCGTTTAAGCTGCCTGCCTGTGTTTGCTATATGCCATTATCCTCGAGTCCCACAGGAGGCGAGGCGGTGCCTTCCCACTCCCCGAGTGCACCCACTGAGGAGGGGATCGGTCTTGCTGTGGAGAGGGCTGTCCATAGCACTGGGGCCACCAGGGGACTCCAGGACCCACAGGCAAGACATGAGGGTTCAGAAGTCACGCAGCAGGGAGCTGTCCTGAGGCGGGCTGAAGTCAGGGGTTGTGGGGTAGGTGGAGGGTGAAGCCGGCCAGAGCTGAGGACCTCCAAGTGTGAGCCCACATGGCTGCCCTGAGGTCAGGTGGGCCCTGCCTCCAGGTAGCGTCCCTGGCCCCAGGTGTCAGGCACCTCACCTCTGGGTGTTTACCTTCTCCTGGTTACCTGCCTGCCTCTGCTTCTGAGTTCCCTGTAGGGCTCAGGGAAGGGTGGACGTTTGCAGGGGAGGGCTGCTCGCCACTGGGCAAGCTGACCCACCCCTCACTTCTCTCATAGGACCTCCCAGCCTGGTGCCCGGGGCCCCTACCCTGAGTGCCTCCAAGGACCCACGGCTGTCCCAACCCTGGCCTCTCCGCTCTCAGCCACCGACCTCCACGCTGGTGAGCGAAGAGGCTCTGAGCTGCCTGAGCCAGGCTGGGCCCCTGACCCAGGGGACTGACAGGGCTGTGACTCCAGACCCCAGGTGGGTCCCCGGTGGGTGTGTGCACCTTCCCGCCCTGCCCCCGGTGTGGGGGTCTTTGCCCCTCACCCCTCACTTTCTCACTGTGTGTGTGGACAGCCAAGGCCCAGGTGAGCGGGGCTTTCTGATGTGATTCTGAAACCACTTTTTTGTCTTGCTAATTGTTCTGTTTTGGTTGATGGTAAATGAGCGTGAGCTTTGTAAGCACCAGCTGGGGTGTGGGAAGGGACCTGGTGCCGGCTGGAGGGGGCCAGTGGGCCATCCATGCTCCAAGCTGGAGCAGACCGGGGAGCAGCTGTTCTGTGTCTGAACCTGAAGTGCCTTCTGGGGTCACGCCTTCCTTGAGGACCGAGGACAGGGTCCACCTGGGGCGAGCACTCAGGGTAGGGTTTCCTTGTCCCTCCAGGTGTGTTTCAGGATGCGACGCGGAAGACGGGGTGTCCTTCCTGCTGACTGCCAGTCCAGACTGGTGGGAGGGTGAGTGAGGGACGCTCGGGGGGGCCACCTCCCCTGATCAGGGACAGGCTGTGGCGCCTCAGCCATCCTGATGCGGGGCTAGGATTGTATGATGTGACCAGCCTGCTGCGTGACACCAAAGTCCCGATGTCTTATCACTAAGTTCCCGTTTCTTCCTGTGCTGGAGTTGTCATCAGCGAGAGGAATGAAAGGTGCTGTGTGTGGCGGTGGGAGTATGTGTGAGCGTGAGTGTGAGGACACGGTGTGAGCGGCTGGTTGTGTGTTGTCTGTGAATCACCTCAGTGCCCTTTGTCTAGACTAGACTCCGAGAAGGGCGTCTGGACGTGTGCTGACTTGAGCGTCTGCAGGGTCTAATGCTGGGGCAACAGCCTAGTAGTTCTGGCCAGCCGGGTCCACCCTGGTCGCGAGCGGGGCCAGCAGGCGTGGGCCCACCCCGGCCATGGCACCTCCTGTTCCCGTGTCACAGATAAGCAGAGAGCTCTGAGTTGGGGCAGGCAGGCACAGGTGCCCCTCTCTGTGCACTGACTCATCCTGCATTCCTGAGGCCCCTGTGCCTGCCCCGCTCATGTGTCCCTTCTGCTTCCAGGGTCGCTGGAGGGCAGAGGTGGCGGTGCCCCCTCTCGTGCTCCAGCCAGGAGCAGCCCACTGGACAGGGCAGAGCTGGGCTTCCTTGCAGACCCTGAGCCCGGCTCCCAGGAGCCTCTGGACGGCCCGCTGGAGGCTTGGGGCTCCGACGTGGGGTGCCCCAGCCTGGCCCTTCGGGAAGAGGTGGACAGCATTTTCCCCGACTTCTTTACCTGCTAGGCAGCTGGGTCCCACCAGGCCAAGGGGAAGGGCACACATATGCTTGGGCACTTTATTTCGGGTTGGGTGCATCTGTGCTCTAATCTGAGTGAGGCTGACAGGGCCGTGACAAGCGGAGGCTGGATATTAAAGAGGAAAACCAGTTTTCCTGGAGGAAGCAACCTTTTCTTGTGTAATTAATGCGAGTCACTGGGCACCTGGCACCACTTCCATTCAGAGTGTGGCACCTACCCAGGGTTTTGTTTCTGTGCCTTCTCAGCCTGGTGTACCCCGGAATAACCCAGCCCTGGAGCCCGGGGAGGTGAGGGGTCCACAGACTGAGCATTCTGTGTTCTGGGCAGCTCCCCGGAGAGGTGGGCATGGGACCTGATGCCTCGTGTCCATGAGGCTGGCCTGAGGGGTCCCCACAGGGTCCATCAGGAGGCCCTGGTGCCTTCTCTCCAGGCCGGGGTGCCCCTAGGAAAGGGCTGGTGTCTGCTTTCCTGCCAAGGGGGTGTTGGGGAGCCTGGCACAGAGACCACCTGGCATTGGTGTCTGGACCCTCCCTCCCCTCCATGGCGGACACAGCTCCAGTTCCAGCTGCTCCTGTCCCCAGGGTTACCATGAGGGGTGGCCCAAGACCCGCGTCTGGCTGGGCTGACTCTGCTATGAATCCCAGTGCCTTCCAGCCACAGCAAGGCAGGTGCTGTCTCTGACCCAGGCAGCCAGGGGCTCACCCTGCTCATCCCCTGCTGGAGACACTGGGCTCTAGGCCCCCGATGCCCCCAGGCCAGTGAGGGCTCCAGGGCCCAGAGGATTCTCTGTCCCCCAGTAGGGAATGACCTCAGACTCTGCTGTCCCCTGCCCCCCTCTCCTGTGCCTATACATACACACCACCACCCCCAGTGGAAAGTTCCATTCCTTCCTAGTGTGAGTCATTGAGACAGAGCTGAGGAGTGGCTGGCGTGGGAGGAGGTGCAGCACGTGAGTGTCAGTCACAAATCCTGGGCCCTGGGTGGAGCTGGGGAGCAGCGGAGCAGGGGCTTTGGGGAGGGGCCTGGGGGAGGCCCAGGTCCAGGCTGGTAGGGGGTGCCTGTGGCCCCTGGACCGCTCTCTGCAGGACCCCATGCCCTGTGAGTTTTCTGAAGACCCTGAGCGGAGCTGCGGTCAGTGGGTATCAGCCCTGCCTCACGAGCCCCGTCTCTGCACGGGTCTCCACGGGCCTAGTTTCTGGGATTCCAGAAACACTCCCGACCCCGAGGACATGAGGGTGTTGGGCCTGGTCGCCCCCTAGTCACCACGTCAGTTCCCATGCCCCTGATTTCAAGAGTATCTCCTGGAAGACCACGTATGCACGAGCATGTGTGCTCACACACGTGTCTGTGTGCTGGTGTGCACACTGGGTTCGTGTGCATACGTGTGTGCGTGTCCAGTATAGGCCAGTGCCTCCCCTCGGGGGGTGGGACACTGCAGGTCCCCTGACATCGGCTCAGAGCTCTGGTGATGCCTGCTGGCGAGTGCCACATTGGGCTGAGGCCAGCACCCGGCCCTGGGCGGTGAGTTAGGGTCCCAGGGGCCAGGAGGGGACCCAGGGCAGAGTTACTGAGCTGTCTGAGCCCTGCCACCCCCACTCACGTGGGAGCAGGCCTGCCTAGTGGGCTCCAGGCAGGGCTCCATCGAAGCCCCTGGTGTCTGTGGCCAGGCCGACCTGGACGAGCCCTGCCCTAAGCTCCGGGGGTTCACCTGTGCCCCCATGTGCTGACCTCACCCTGACAGCCTGTGAGGGAGGTCAGGAAGCTGGGACTCCAGCCCCGACCAGGGCCCTGAGGGGGTAGAGATGGGACCTTTTCCCATCCCGTGAGGGGCAAGACCCCATGTCTGGTGGCAGGGAGGGCTCACCTTTGCGGCCTGGAGCCCAGGGAGGGGGTCCCTGGAGCCAGTGTTGAGAAAGACTGTGAGGGACTGGCAGCTGGAGCAGTGCCCGCCCACTGCAGGCCTGTCCTTGGCTGGCTGTGGGGGCTGGCCTCCCTCCTGAGGCTGTGACAACCTGAGGAGTGATGACAACTCTTCTGAAGCCCAAGCCCCCAGGTGAGTGCAGAGGAGGAAGGATGGTCCCAGGCTGCTGGAGCTGAAAGGAGCCGTGGGGGTCCAGGAACCGCTTTCTTCCTGCCCCCTCCTCTCCTGGGGCCCTTTTTGATCCAAATTACAGCTGTGTTGGACATAATTGCGTGTTCAGAGGCGGGTTTGGAAAGCCGTCGTGCTGCTGATTGCAGTTTATTTTGGGGCATCCGGTTGGGATGGAAACTTCAGACAACCCCCTCTCCATCTTCAAGGCCACTCAAACCCCTCCCTCCTGCCCCACCAGGAAGTAGGACACAGGGGGACACGGCCCAGCGGGACCCCAGACCCTGTCAGGCCACACCCTCTCCAGGCCCACCCACCCTCAGCTGGGACATTCTGGTGACAGTATTTGGCTGGGCCTTGGTGACAGTGTTCCAGGCTGGGAGCTGACCAGCTGTTTTGTCCTCCCTGCCCCGCCCGCTTGTCCACCCCACTGCCCACCTTGCTCCTTGGACCTCAGGTCCCTTGTGGTCACCATGTGTCAGTGTTTTGGTAGAGATGCCCAGTGCTGCCCAGCTTCCTTGTTCTCTCTCGAGCCCACGCTGGAGCCCGGCACAGCTCAAAGCCTTCTGCCCACCTTAGAGAGGGCCTGGGGCCCCTGCCCTACACCAGGCATGTGCCTACCCATCCATCTCCCAGCCCAGGTGCCCAGCAAGTGAGTGAGTGAGAGGAGACCCTCCCCAGACCCTTGCCCGACCAGCCAGTCCCCCCCATGCCAGCACCCACCCTGCATGGACACCTGCCCGGGAAGCTGGACTCAGCTGTTACTGGCCTCGGGAACCAGGAACCGGCTGGGTCCTGCTCCAGCCCTGCCGTCTCCCAGAGGTGCCTAGCTGTCTGTCACCTGAGCACAGTGAACGCCCCTGGCACAAAAGTGGCTCCCAGGGCAGCCATCTCAGGCCCACCGCAGCTAGCACAATGGGGCCACCTTGCTCTGTTGGTTTCCTTCAGGGTTGGACGTGACACCAGGGGAGGGCAGAAGCTGCGGCCACAGTATGGCCCTCCCACGGAGTTCACACCTCGTCCAGGACCTGGATGTCACCTGTGGGGGCCATGCTGGGTCACCCTCCAGGGCCTGCCACAAGTCTGTCCCACTCCACCTCCTTTTTCCAGAACCTTCTGGAAACTGGGTCCAGAGAAGAGGACACCCCTCTGGCCATGTGCTGGTGGACGTGGCGAGGGGAGCTGGGCCACGTGATGGTGGTGTGGGGGTCTGGAGGTGCAGGGGGCGTGATTCCTGACCCTCCTCTGAGGGATCTCAGCAGGAGTGGGCTTCAGGGCTGGCAGTGGAAGGGGAGCGGACAGATGGGTGCCCGCCCCAACCTGGGGACCTCTCCTTCCCGCCATCTCTGCACTCCTGGCAAACTACAGGCAGCCCCCCAGCTCCTGGATGCAGGCACATGGTGCCCTTAGAGCTGCTGACCAGGTAGGGCCCCAGCAGGGAGGCCCTGGGGCCTCACAGCGTCCACTCGTGGGTCAGCAGATCACAGCCTGCCCACTGCTGACAGTACAGGAGGGGTCGTGGAGGTGTGCAAAGCCAATGGTGAGGGGCCGCTCAGAAGCTCCTGACATTGGGGGCTGGGTGTGGGGGAGGGGAATGCCCAGAGAGGCCGGAGCTGGCGTCTGGTTTTGTCCTGGGGGCCAGCTGGCCTTGCCCTCAGGAGTGCCCTCGATGGTGCCAGTTCTAAGGGACATGGGTTCTGGGTCCTGAGGACATGGGCGCCTCTGCCTCCCGGGGGCTGATGGGAGAGAAGGTTCTGGATACTATGGATTGAGCTGACAGCCCAGTCCCCACGTTACCTCCCGTGAGTTAGACCAGGTCTAGCTGGACGTGTGGATGCTGTGTGCTGCCTCCTCAAGGTGGAAAACACATTGCGCCTTTAGGAACTGGATTTTATCCTTGTAAAGTATGAGGTTTAGTTATACTCACCTCGTCTGAATGCTGGGGACACTAATCGGAAAGGTAACGATGGGGCAGGTGCAGGGTGACAGGTGGAGGGGACACTGCACGTGCAGGAGGGTCAGAGGTGACCCTGCCCAGTCCCCCGCCTGGCTACCACTGGGCTGCTGGGTTGTGTGTCCCAGTGCTGGGTCTTCTCCGGGCCAGGCCCTCCTGGGGGCAGCATTCTTCCATGATTGGTGGCCACCCAACCAGCTTGGGGACTGCCCCAGAAGTGCCCCGTGTCTGGATTTGGGATGGACGTCGGGGGCTGGATGACAGCACAGGGGCCACCAAGACACAGACCCCTCAGGAGTGGAATGAACGCTGGGCCTGGGGGCTGCCCTGGCCTTTCTGTGGTGCCGAGCTGGGCAGGGGTCCCGGCGCTTCCCCGGGGTTGCGTGTGGCCAAGCGGTCCAGGCAGCCCAGCTCCCCAGCAGTATGCGTGCTGCTCCCGGACGCGGTATGCGAGCTCACTGCAGTGCAGAGCTTCAGCTGTGGGCCGGGAGCAAGAGCACCGGAGACCCTGGTGCACGGAGCCCCTTCCCTGGGCCCCTGGGGCTGACAGAGAGGGTCTTAAGCAGCACAAACGGACACTTAGGAGGGGTCGTCCAGATCTGCCGCATCCCCACCCCTCCTGATGGTCACTCCAGGGGTCACGTCCAGCAGGGTCACAGGCCAGAGTCTGACTCTCCGGGGTGACTTGGGAAACAGGGCCTCCTGACCCCACCTCCCTCTCTCCTCTAAACCCATGGCCCCCTTAAAGGCTTTTGCCTTACAAATAGGGGGGATCCCAGGGGCTAAAACACCCCAGTCATGTCTTTGGTGCTGTTTGGGGCCCCAAGGGGGAGGATGTGGGAGCTCTGACCTTGGAGGGGGGATGGGCTTAGCTCTGATGATGGGACCCAATCCCTTTGTTCTTATCTGGCCCCCATCACCGCCTACAGTGCACTGGGGGTGGCATTCAAGCTGGGGGTCAGGAAGTGCCAGGGCTGCCCGCCACTGCCTTCCTCGGCCAGGACTGGGCAGCGTGCTGTCTGTATGGCGGACAGCAGTGCGGTCAGGCTGCAGGCACTGTCCAGTGGGGAGACACCTGCGGTTCCCAGGGACTCGGTGTCCTGGGGTGTAAACCAGAAACGAATCACAGAAAGAATGGGAGGGTCACTGAAAACAGGCTTTCGAGCCTGCCCCAGGAGGCCATGTGGTGCGGGCCAGGGCTTGTGCTCAGGTGTGAGAGCAGCTTATGCTGAGGTGAAGAGGCAGCGAGGAGCCTGGAACCCCCAGACACCACCAGACAGGCGGGACACAGGCGGTGGCCAGGGGCCGGTGCTGCCCGAGGATGAGGGCTGGGTGCTGCACAGGATGCAGAAAGGAGGAGGGACACCCAGTGGCCGCGACCTCTCGTGGGAGCCAGCCAGGGCCAGGCAACTGAGGCCACCCTCAGAGAGATGGAGGCAGCTGAGGATGGTCACGGTGGCTGCTGGGTGACCTGAGGCCCTGGGGGCCAGCAAGAGGGGCAGCAACCTGATGGCTGAGGGGTCGGAAGGCAGCTCCCAGTGTCAGCTCCTGCTTGAGGAGTGAGCTGGAGGGAAGGGACACAGGTGGAGGCAGGGGAGGCAGACACAGGTGGGGACGTGGGTCTGGGGGACGAGACAGGTGGGGTAGGGGCAGGTGGGGGTCACAGAGGGGAGCCGACAGAGTGGGCTGGGGCAGAGCCACCTGGGATGCAGCCATGTCCCCTCACCAGGGCTGATTGTCAGAGGCCTTGGTGCCACTTGGCAGAGCCTGTCCCGACAGATATCGTCGGGGGAACCTGGCCCAGGGGAGTGGGCTTCATGCATGGCCTGAAGATGCTGGCCCACTGTGTGTCAGGGATCCTCCTGGAGGCGGGGCTGCAGCGGAGGGGGACTCGGAGGGCTCAGCTGGAACGCCTGGGCTCCTGCATGGTGCCGTGGGAGCCCTGGCTCGGGGGCTGCAGGCAGGTGCCCACTGGGCTCTGGGGACTCAAAAGGCAGTGTCCCCTGCTACCTGCCCAGCGACTGGCCCTGCCCCCAGGGTCTCAGCCACTGTCATTTAGGGGAGACTCGAGTGTGCAGCCGGAAGAGGCCCCCTAAGCTTGGTCCATCCTGGAATCAAGGGACGAGGCTGAGTGGCTCAGCTGGCCTACCAGACCAGGGCTGGTCCCACTGCAGCAAGACCACTGCTCTCACCACCAGGTGGCAGCCCAGGGACCGCCCCTGACCACAGCCCAAGACGGCACCAGGGAGGTCGTAGGGTCCGGCCTCACCCCTCCCTGCACTGTCGCCCAGTTTGTGCTCTGAACGTGTCCTGGTGAACCCAAAGCGGCCTCCCCAGACGGAGTGGACGTGAGCCCTCGGTGGCCTGGCCTCAGCGGAGGGTCCTTATCTCCACCCCAGCAGTTCAGGCCCTAACATGGGGTGTCAGTGGGCAACTCCCGGCCATGCTGGAGACACAGAGTGAAGCCCTCTCCCCACAGGGAACACGGTGCGGGGGCAATCATTTAGACACACCAGGAAATATCCAGGGGGCTGCTTCCTGGGGTACAGCCGAGGGGCTCCTTGGGTTACCATGATTTTCTGGTCCTTCAGTGAGCGTGGCAGAGCACCTGGGAGATGTCCCTGTGAGGAAGCGGGGGTACGGTGGGCTCAGGGCTGGCAGTGGGGGGCAGACGGGGCAGATCTGCAAGAGGGATGGGGCGGGCTCCCCCCACTGCCTGGGGCCTCCCCATGGGCAGGGATTGGAGCCACCTGTCACAGTGCAGGACCACCCCCCACCCGCTCTCCCACACCCCTCCTCCTACAGACCCGTGTGCACCTGACCCGCTGCCCTGCCACCTTGCCCCCCCGCCCACCCTGCCCATGGGTCCTCAGGGAACTGGATGGGCATCCTCACCTCAGGTCCTGCCCACGGCACCAGCATTTTGAATGTCTCCCGGGCGTCAGTTCCCGCTGGCCTGGCTGCACCTGTGGCCAGCACTGTGGTGGCCCCTGCTTGTGGAGCAGAACCTGCTGCTCAGCTGAGGCCCCTCCCCCCCCAGTGCCCACCCTTGGGCTGCACCTGCTGCAGCCCCCACAGGGTCCCAGGTCACCCACCTGGACCCAGCAGCCTCCCTGTCGTCGGGAACAGGCAGCAATCTGTGAGGAGAGGAGCAGCTGTGCTGAGCAGAGTCCCAGCCAGTCCCTTGGGCCTCCCGAGGCCAGGGAGGGGCGGGCACCCAGTGGCTTTGGTCAGGTCCACGATGGTGTGCAGACTAATCTCGTGGCGTTTGCAGTAGCAGGACCTCCCGGGTCACGTTGGACGACCAGCCTGCAGACAGCGATGGGGGCTGACCCTCTCGCTGGTCATTAGGGACAATGGGCAGTGGGGTTCTGGGGGCTTAGAGGCTGGTCGAGATTTCGGGGTGCAAGCATGGTCATGGGGACAGGAGCTGCTGTGATCTGGTGGGAGGGGTATGCCCAGATGGGCCCATGCTGGGTCAGAGAGGAGGAGGCAAGGGCCCCAGAGTTCCGCTCAACATTCAGGTGGGGTCGCCTCTGTCATCGCTGTCCCGGGCATTTATCCATTTGTCTCCTGCACGTTGGGATAAAGGGCTGGGGCACAAGGAACGTGTGTGGGTGTCCGGGTCCTTGAAGAGCTGGCTTAAAGACAAACAAGCGGCACAATGTTTGGGGAAGCTCCGTGGCAACCCGTGGGAACACACATGAAGACGGTCCTCTGCCCACGGGGTGGTCCTGGCTCCCTTGCTGAAGCTCGTGTGATACACTGCGGGTTCCTTCTGCGCTCAGTTCTAGTCCGTGGTCTGCGTGCTTGTCCCGTGCCACCGCCCAGGAAGTCTGAGTCCTCCAGCTGTGACCTTCTCTTGCCAAGATTGTTTGGGCTGTTTGGGGTCCCCCGAGGATTGAGGGTTAAATACTTAACCCTCAATCCTAAGCAAAGATTCAGTACTAAATTCTAAATTTAAAAAAAAAACCTACACTTAATTACTTAGCAGTAGAATTGCTGGGTCACGAGTAGATGTGCTTCTAATGTTATTAAAAACCATCGAGGCTTTTTCCGCAGTGTCTGTACCATTTTGTATTCCCACCGACAACATTTGAGAATTCTTGTTCCACATTGTTGCCGAAGTTGGTGAGTCAGCCCTTGGTTGTAGCTGTTCCAGTGGCTGTGAGCAGTGGCGGGACGCCTGGGCTTTGATTGGCATCTCGGGAGTGGCGAGGGGAGGAGACAACCCGTTCTGTGCCCACTGGCCATTCCTGGGCCTTCTCTGGTGAAGCGTTCTTTTCCATTTGCTGCCCACGTTCTCCCTGGGTTGTTTGGTTTTTGCTGTTGATTTTTAGGAGTTCTTCATATATTCTGCACATGAGCTCTTTTTCAGATATATGTCACTTGGGTATTCTTCCTTAAAATTCAGTGTAATGATTTAATGGGGAAAAATTAGCAATGAGATAGAAAAGGAATTCCCATTGGATGGTTTAAGTCCTCTGAAATGTACTGAGGCTCATCTTACGGCCCACGCCTGGATGTCTGGGGACGCGGCAGCCCCAGGAGGGGTGCTGCTCCGTGGGTGCCCGTGGGTCATTGCCCTTCTCCTCTGCGTCCTTACGGACTCCTGTCTAATTGTCCCATCAGTTACTACAGGAGGCTGAACAGTGGCCCCCAAACACGTCACGTCCTAGTCCCCGGTGTCACCTGTGATGTCACCTACATGGCAAAAGAGACTTTGCAAGTGTGATTGTGCTAAGATCTTGAATCGAGATGAGCCTGGGGTGCCCGGTGGGCTCCGTGCAACCACCTTCTCGTAGGGGTGTCCTTAGGGTGGAGAAGCCGAGGGGGCGAGGTGTGTGGGCAGGCACATGAAGGTGCTGTGCCCCCGACTTGGAGAGCGGGAAAGGTGAGGAAACGGTCCCTGCTAGAGCCTCCGGAGGGAGCGTGGCCCTGCTGACACACCGTGGGTTTAGACCAGTGACACTGACGTCAGGTTTCTGGCCCCCATAGCTGGAAAAAGCCCCTTTATGCGAGGCTGAGACATGCCTCGTCAGACAGGCCGGGGTTGCCAGGTGAAAGCAAAGCAGGTGGCCTCCACCTCAGGGACCGTCCCAGCAGGAAGGGGACACCCACTCAGCCATGCCCACTGCAGCCCCTCTTGCAGGTTCCCGGTCTCCACTCCAACTCCAACCCCGAACTTGCCTCCAACCCCACTCCACTCCAACCCCGAACTCGCCCAGGGCCCAGGCTAGCCTCCGGTGTCTTCAGCGGCACACTGCTGGGTCGTGGAACCCTTTGGGGGCACAGAGAAGGCAGAAGGCTTTCTCAGCTGGTGACACGCCAGGTCACTAGGGGTCCCCATCTTCCCGAAGCCATGTCAGCATCGTGACCCTTCTCAGCTCTCAGTCCCAGGGGGAAGAGGTTTTTCAATATTTCACCTTGAAGAGTTACGGCCAGCATCCTTTGTCTGAGAGGCCATTCCCTGTGCTGCCCCGCTGGGCAGATCTCTGTCAGGCGGCACCAAGAGCCAGGTGTCTTTGTTCTGTCCCATACCAAGCCTGTCGTGTTGGAATCCTGCAGCACCAGGCAGCTGGGACAGGCTGGCAGTCATCGAGCACATGCCCACATGCCTGCCAGCAGTTCAGGTGGGAGGGGTTCAGATCCTGCTCACACCCAACCCGCCCCCCATGGAGCCTCCACCCCACGGAGGGTGGAAAGGGTACCCAGGACCACAGGCACAGCTGCAGGAGGGGTCGAGTCCTGGACGCTGCGGGGTTTCACTGGTGGGGGGAGGGGTAAAGCATTTCCGCCCCGGTGGGGCACCCCATCCTAGACCGTGGACCTCAGAGCGCCCACGGGAGCCCCTCATCTCGCTCACTCTTTCCAGCCCAGAGACCTGCTTCCTAGCTCCCCCGTCAGGGTGAATTCTCTGAGCTTCTACATTAGCGTGTAACCCCCCACCCCCTGGGGGTTATGTGATTTTGAACATCACCCCCCTTGCCCGACCCCGGCCCCCTGGGGCAGTCTCTGCACACTCCTTGTACCCGTCACCTGCCCCTCCGACATCTGCAGAGGTCAGTCCGTATTTGCTGGGGGAGCAGGTGGACCTCACCGGCCAGCACCTCCCTGCCCTTGCTAATGGGATGGTCATGATCTGGGAGTGGCGGCTGGGTCCTGCCTCCTCTCCAGTTCAGTCCGAGCCATCCTGGTGCAGAGGGATGTGGCGTCCTTCCCGACCACGTGGGCTGGATGGGTTTTCTTCTGTAGTTTTGTGTTTCTGTCTGTCCATTGCAGTGGGGAGAGCTGTACCGAGATGCCCTGGTGTGTGTTTGTGAAGATCCTGGCGCTCAGGGTGCGGGTCCCCCCGACCTCCTCTCCCCTTGGCCTGTGCCTATCGATCAGGAAAAGACCGAGAGGACAGCCCAGCACCACCGGTCACTGGCAGGTCCCCCCCAGCAGGTCCTGTGCTTCTAAAGCTTTAGCCATGCGGTGTCTTGCTGTCGTGACAAACGATACAAATGATGGTTTATTCAAAGTGATAATATGTATCTCACCGTGGCTCTGGCTTCATTCATATCCATCTCATAATAACTTTGGGAGGTCACCTCCCTTGCTGCTGTCACTTCTCCGCCTGCTGGAACTCTCGTCCTTTTGTGTGTTCATCCCCCTTTGCTGTGGGCGGCTCCCTGGTCAACACGCAGTGCAGCCTGGGTTTTGCTCCATCCCAGAGACGTCTCACGCCTCCACGTTTCCCCGCAGCCCCTCTCTCATGTGTGTCCCTGGGTTTCCATCGGCCGGTGCCTTCTCAGTGGTGGGGGAGGCCGTTTGTCTCTCTTGGGCTTTTCTTTCTTTCTTTCTTTCTTTTTTTTTAAAGATTTTATTGGAGAATGGGAACAGGACTTTATTGGGGAACAGTGTGTACTTCCAGGACTTTTTTCCAAGTCAAGTTGTTGTCCTTCCAATCTTAGTTGTGGGGGGTGCCATTCAGCTTCAAGTTGTTGTCCTTTCAGTCTTAGTTGTGGAGGGCGCAGCTCAGCTCCAGGTCCAGTTGCCGTTTCTAGTTGCAGGGGGCACAGCCCACCATCCCTTGCGGGAGTTGAACTGGCAACCTTGTGGTTGAGAGGATACGCTCCAACCAACTGAGCCATCCGGGAGGCAGCTCAGCTCAAGGTGCCGTGTTCAATCTTAGTTGCAGGGGGCACTGCCCACCATCCCTTGCAGGACTCGAGGAATTGAGCTGGCAACCTTGTGGTTGAGAGCCCACTGGCCCATGTGGGAATCGAACCGGCAGCCTTCAGAGTTAGGAACATGGAGCTCTAACCGCCTGAGCCACTGGGCCGGCCGTCTCTTGGGCTTTTCTACATGGAGATGACTCGATAGGATGGTTCCCCTTTCAAACTGGAGTTTCTGGCACAAAGAAGCTCATGTTGCTAATTTTGAATACTGGAAATTATTGAGTTTTCCTGAATTTTTGCCAATGTGATGGTTGAAAAATAGCCAGCCTTACTGCTTTAATTACAATTTCTGTGCTCGGAGGCTGAAGCACGCATGCATATCTTTATCGGTCATTTGAATTTTTCTTTGGTGAATTGCTTCTTTGCAGTCTTTGCGTGTCACCGGCTTTAGGAGCCAGTCCATCCTATGGACCCAAAATAGCATCCTGGTGGCAGTGAAGCCCCTCAGAGCGGGAGCAGAGGGAAAGCCAAGATCGCTTCACCCTATGGCTTGTTCCCTTGGCCCCCGAGTGGGAGCGGCAGCCGGGCAGCCTTTGCCACTTGCTCCGAGGGGTCTCCCAGCGGCTGCAGTGCTGAGGCCTCTGCGGAGACGTTGGAGGGAGGTGTGAGCTCATTCCACTGAAGGTACATGTCAGTGTCACCACTCAAGATGGTACCTCAGGATGGCAGATGACACGTGTTACCAGGCACTGTGCTTCATGCATCTGGCGGGTCTCAACATGAGACGTGTTGTTCCTATAGTCAGAAAGATGGGCGCTTAGAAGCATGAGAAGGGCTTTGCCCTCCTGGGGTGACTTGGACGTTGCCTGGGGGACGGGGGACGGAAGAGAGGGCCGCAGCACCAGCCCTCAGCCATATGCATGAGCACAGCCTGTGCCAGCCTGTCCCTGTGGGCAAGGGTCAGCCACCAGGGAGCAAGGAGGACAGCAGAGGAAATAAAAAACACAGGAGCATTTACAAATGCCCCTGAATTTTTCCAACAGGACCGAGGCCGTCGTCTGGCAACCGCAAGAAGCCCCCGGTGGCAGGTGCATCATTGTGACGGACTTGCCAACACTTGTGTCATCAAAAGACCTGCTGACATCACCAGCCACCCGGGGCTCAGCCGCCAGGAGAGCTGAGAACAGTGGCCCGTGATTTCACAAAGACCCAAAGACAGAACGCTTGGAAAACACCTGTCCTCACAGGACATCTTTGGGCGTCTCATGTCACCCTAACCAAGGTAAAGCCACCCGTCAGAGGGGATGTGGGAGGTCTGGATGGTGTCACCCTGTCCTACCCTGTCCATACGGCATTGCTTCGACTGCATTGTGGGGTCACCAGGGGGCCAGCCAGAGGGAGCAGGCCTGATGGTGGAGTCTAAGAACCATCCAGTAGAAACATAACGCGAGCTGCATCTGCAATGTCCAGTTTTCTAGTAGCCACGTAACCAAAGGTGAAAAGATGCATGCGAGTTAACTTCCGTAATGTGTTTGTGTTTAGTTCAGTGGCTCGAGACTATTATCGTTTTATACGATAAATATAAAATTACCGATGAGACATTTAAGTTCTTTCTTCCGACTTTTGTCTTCAAACCCGATGTGTCTGGTGCACTCATAGCTCCTCTTAAGTCAGACCAGCCACGTTCCCTGCGCCCTGTGGTCACGTGTCCAGTGGCTGCCCAACGGGTCGGCACCGATCGGAAGGGCTTGTTGGTCACACAAGTGCCAGGGATGAAGCGTCGGGAGCCTCATTGTGCTCCAGCACCCCCAGTGGCCTGGTCCCTGCAGACCTGTGGACAGGAGCCCATGAGAACGCCCCACACAGCGGCCGGGGCCATGTCACAGCGTCACGCCTCTGATCAGGCTTCAGTCCCCGTGCACAGGCACCTACCTCGAGAGCCCATGTGTGTTCAGAAAACCGCAGTCATGGATGAATGACCCACATTACCACCTCTGTGAAGAAGAAACTGTCAAACGTGGGCGTTGGGGGCAGATCACACCCTCCCGCTCAGGACACCCTCGGCATGACCTCCTTTTCTTTCCCAGCTGAGCAGGGAGAGATGGAACGTATTCCTTTTATGCAACAGGGTGGACTTTCATAAGTGACAGGAGTGTCACAGGCTGTGTGTGCTCAGCCCCCAGAGGGCCAGGCGGCACCCGGAGGGCATTCCAGCAGAATAGGGGTTCCCTGGCCCCTGAGCTGAGCCTTTGGGAAGCAGCCACTTCAGATGGCACCCCCGGTCTGTAAACGAATCCGCTGCTGAAGATGGCTGAGGGGTAACGTGGTACTACTTGAAATTGACTTTTCTTCTTTCCCTCCAGGACAGAATGAATTCTACGAGAAAGCTGCTGCTTCTGGCCTTGTTTGTCCTGTGCGTTGAACGCTATTTCAGGTAAGAGTAAAATATCCATGACCGGTAGCGACTGGCAGACGTGATCTAAATGAGTCTGGTCCACAGATACTAACAACACTCTTGAAATTGGTCAGGCGTATACCTCCTGTCTGTGGGACAAAGCACGTGCATGTTGACTCTTTCCATTTTAAACATTCAGTGATTATTTGCCGAGTGCCGTCTGAGCAGCAGCAATGAAGCGTCATGTGGGTCCCGGGTGGGACCCTGGAAAAGCGAGAGTGCACGAGGGGAAAGCTGGAGGGGCTGGCAGGGCGGACCTGAGTGCTGCTGCGTAACCATCAGTGTCGTCCAGGTTTTTTGGTGACAAGTGATGGGCTCAGGGCCTGCCAGGTGCTATCTTCACAGGTTTTGTTTTTTGTGTTTGTTCTTTTTCTGTAAAAATTCTCTAAAAATAAAGTGTGTTTAAAAAGGAAGGAGAAATACAGTAAAATAAATGAATATGCAAAACCAAAGAAGAAAAAGTTAGCCCACTGCTTTGGTACCCTGTACCATTTTGCATCTCTTCCTGTGGCATCTCACCCGAAGGAAAGGGGTTGTGGCCAGGTGCAGCAGTACTCAGAGCGGCGCTGCGGTGACAACAGTGACCCACGTGCCCTCCTCGGCAGGAAGGGGGCTCTGGCCCCCACGCTCGTCCACTCGTCCACGGCGGGACTCTGGCATGTGCCCACAACTGTCAATCCCCCCTGGCACGTAATAGGTGCTCAATAATTATTTGGTTAAAATAAATGGATCTGAATTCTAGAATTTTTGTGATTAAAATTGCAATAGGCCTTGTTCAAATTCAAAACTTAAATAATTTTTTCATTTATTAAAGAGTGTTGTTTACTGACTCTTTAGGGCTGACAAATTTAGGTACTAAAACTACAGGATGCCGAGTTATGACTGAATTTCTGATCAACGGTGAACCCTTTCTGGCAGGCACCATTGGGACACACTTGCACTAAAACCTCTCTCGTTGCTTATCTTAAACCCACATTGAACCGGAGCCCGTGTGGTGTCTGGCAGACCTGCATGTCTGCCAGCAAGAATCTGTGGATAAAGATCCCACAAGCTGGAGAGCAACACTGTAGCAGCCAAGCGGTTCCAATGGTGACGGAACCAGAAAAGCAAAGACGGAAACCCCCAAAGACCCCCAGTGTTGGCTTCCTGCCTGTCGGTTCAGAAGCAGTCTAGAGGTGTGCATATCTGTGTGTCGGTTACATGTATGTACTGTGAGCACACGTGTGTGTGGAGCAGGGAAGGCACAAAACACGAGATGGCAGTATTGCACCAGCTTTATTGAACAGCAGCCCTTCTGGAAACAGTGCTCCCCACCCTGAAGGGGATTGGGGAGGGCGCTGCCTGTCTGGTTGGTCACCAGCAGCTGGGAGGGCGTCTGTGAGACCCCGAAGAGCAGCAGAGACCGGGTTTGTCTGTGTGGTGAGCGGACGTGGGGCTCACTTTCATGTGTAGCGGCTGAACTGATGCTTGTCGGGCCTGCATTGGAAGCAGCTGGACATGTGAGAATGTGGTTTGGGCTCAGGACGTGGACGGCACAGGAGCCCGTGGTAACAGTCCCCCTCCGGCCTCAATGGCCTGCCTCCCCTGCTTGCCCAGGACCAGGCTGCCTCTGCCAGTAGTTCAAGTGTCCCTCCTTAGGTCAGGACCCTCCTTCAGCCAACCGTGTTCCACTCATCCATCATTCTGTCAGACCCCAGGAGTCCACAACACCAACATTCTAAAAGAAGGACAACTTTTTTGTAAGTTTCTTCTTTGTCACTTCATGTTTTTAGTGACATTTGGCCTGGGCTTTGACAGTGTTGTCCTGGGGAACGCAATAATGACGTCTCTGTGACCAAGGACGCCTCTGGTAATGTCACAACGGGACGCCCTCCCAGAGTTATTTCTCGTGTTGACAAAATACACCAGGGTTATGGAAGGAAATTCATTGCCTAAAAGGTTGGTGATTGAATAATTAAAAGCACAATAAAACCCTAGATGGGGCCGGCCTGGTGGCTCAGGCGGTTGGAGCTCCATGCTCCTAACTCTGAAGGCTGCCGGTTCGAGTCCCACATGGGCCAGTGGGCTCTCAACCATAAGGTTGCCGGTTCAACTCCTCGAGTCCCACAAGGCATGGTGGGCAGCGCCCTCTGCAACTAAGATTGAACACGGCACCTTGAGCTGAGCTGCCTCTGAGCTCCTGGATGGCTCAGTTTGTTGGAGCGTGTCCTCTCAACCACAAGCTTGCCAGTTCGACTCCCGCAAGGGATGGTGGGCTGTGCCCCCTGCAACTAGCAATGGCAACTGGACCTGGAGCTGAGCTGCGCCCTCCACAACTAAGACTGAAAGGACAACAACTTGAAGCTGAATGGCACCTTCCATAACTAAGATTGAAAGGACAACAACGTGACTAGGAAAAAAGTCCTGGAAGTACACACTGTTCCCCAATAAAATCCTGTTCCCCTTCCCCAATAAAAATCTTTAAAAAAAAAAACTAGATGAATCACAGATTTTAATGAAAATTAAAGACATGGGACTCCTACTCCAACCCCTTCACGTCAACACATAACAAAACCACTCGTGCGTGATGAATGAGTGAGTGAATTAAATCTGCATTTTGTGTGGATATGCATTCTCTAATTTTCTTGCCTTTCTAGCCATCACCTCCTCACCCTACACCCTTTCCTGACCACCTGTTCTTTCCTGACCCAGGTGAGCTGTCTCCTCTCCAAGATGCTTTGGGGCGAACGTGCCACTTGCACTCCCAGAAGCCCTGTCTCCTGTTAGCACCGCCTGCCGGGATGATTTCTGGCTCCTCTGCTATCAGCTCTGCTATCAGGGCAGGTCTGGGCTGTATGTTCATAGCAGCAGAACCAGCACCAAATGCACCATCCCCAACACGGGGCTCAGCAAGGATTTGTTGAACAAATGAATTATGTGATAATTCGTTTTTCCCTTCACACTCAGGAACTACCAAGTAGAAGAACCTGGGCTCTCAGACTGGTTTAATCCTAGGTAAGAGCAAAATGTCTGCTCACACAGACACGCACAGTAGAACTCAATTTGGAATGATAGGGTTTTTTCCCCCCAATCACCAAATTTTAACTGTGCTGGGAGGTGCCCAGCAGTTGGGGTTTTAATTTTCAAGGCTGTTAATATGGACAAACTCCACATGGTTTACCCTTCCTGTTCATTCAGTGAAAGACAAAATCTCTTGAGCGGCAGCTTGAAAATGTCAGGAACGACCCCTCTGGATTTTGGTACCAGCTCCCGGGGTGGGGAGGTGCTTTTGTGATAATCACGGAGTATTCCACTTGATGGTTATATATGTAATTTATTCAGCTCATTCCCTATTGGTTTTAGATTGTTTAGACTGTTTGGGGCTTTTGCAAGTGATGTTTTAGTGACTAACCTGGTACGTATATATTTTTACACTGTCACGTGGCTTTATCTGTTGGATAAATTCCCAAAACAGAGTTATAAAATCAAGGAAGGCAGATATTTAACATTTTGATGGAGGTTTGATAGAATTTTTCCTTTAACAATCATACCATTTTCTTTTCTTATCTACAACGGATAAACTAAAGTATCATTAACTCTCTTATTCTTGGCAAAACTGCTAGTTAAAATATCCCAATGCAATGTGCATTTATGTAATTATTATTACATTTGAGCATATTTTAATATGTTTATCATTCATTTGTATTTAATCTTCTGTGAATTCCTTTTTCATACTAGACAAAGACTTTAAATCAGCTCTTTTAAATATGTTCAAAGAACTAAAGGAAAGTATGAGGACAATGTCTTGCCAAAGAAAGAATATCAACAAAGTATAGAAATCGTAAAATATAACCAAATAGAAATTGTGGAGTTAAAAAGTGCAATAACTGAAATAAATTTGCTAGACGAGTTCAACAGTAGATTTCAGCGGGGGTGGGGGAATGGGGAGGGAAGAATCAATAATCTAAGAAGCTCAACAAAGTCCAGATAGTACAAACTCAAAGAGATCCACTACTAGGTGGATCATAAATTAACAAAAACCAAAGACAAAGAAAGGATCTTGAAAGCAGCAGAAGAGAAGTGATCCAATAAGATTAACAAGATTTTTAATCAGATCCATGGAGACTAGAAGGCAATGGGATGACATATGTAAAGTGCTAAAAGAAAAAAAGCTGTCAAATAAGAATTCTCTATCCAGAAAAACTATCCTTAAAAAAAAGAAGAAATTCAGACATTCCCAGAAAAGCAAAAACTAAGAAAATGTATCATTAACAGAATTGCTGTACAAGAAATATTAAAGGGAGTTCTTTAGGCTGAAATGGTAGGACAGCGAACAGTAGCTTGAATCCATGTCAAGAAATACAAGACATCAGTAAAGGTAACTACATAGGTAAATATAAAAGACAGATTACACATATTTTCGTTTGCAATTGTCTCCTATCTGATTGAAAACACAGCTGCATAAAGAAACAATTATAAATCTGTGTTGGTGGCAGAGTTTATACAGAGTGTATAAAGGTGTGATTAGTCTGACAACAGCACAGAAGAGAGGAAATAGAGATATATAGGATTAAAGTCTGTAAACTATTGAAATTAAGTTGGTATTAATTGATCCAGATTGTTATAAATTAAGATGTTAATTGTATCCCCAATATAGACGCAAAAAATTTCAACAAAATGCCAAATATATGGTGATGGAAGGAGAACTGACTCTGGGTGGTGAACACACAATGGGATTTATAGATGATGTAATACAGAATTGTACACCTGAAATCTATGTAACTTTACTAACAATTGTCACCCCAATAAACTTTAATTTTAAAAAAAATTTCAACAAAATACTAGAAAACCAAATCCAGTAACACATGAAAAGGATTGTACACCACAAACTAGTGGGATTTATCCCAGGAATGCAAGGATGTCCCAACAGATGAAAATCAATCATGTAACAGATTACATTAGTGGAAATGGAATGAAAAACAAAACCACACCATCATCTCAATATATGCAGAACAATTATTTGACAGAATCCAACATCCCTTCACAATATGCACGTTCAACAAAGTAGGAAGGGAAAAGAACTTCCTTAGCCTGATAAACCAAAAACACAACAAAAGAAAAAAATGGATTAAATGGATTTCATTTTTAAATTAAAACATTTTGTGAATCAAAGGGCACTATCAAGACAGTGAAAAGACAACCCAGAGAATGGGAAAAATACTGGCAAACCATATACCCGATAAGGGTCTAGTATCCAGAATATATAAAGAACTCTTAAATTGAAATGACAAATAGCGATTAAAAATGGGCAAAGGATCCATATAGATGGGTCTCCAGAGAACACACACAGATGGTCCATAAGCACTTGAAAAGATCCTGTCGTCATGGTGATGCAGATCTAGGTCATAATGGGATGCCACTTCACACCTAAGGTGTGTAAATGTTGTCAGATGATGAGAATGAAAATGTTAGACCACAAAAAGTATTGAAGAGAAGGTGGAGAAATTTAAACTCTTACAAACTGCTGGCAGGAATGTAGAAATATAGAAGACAGCTTGGCCTCAAAAAGTTAACCATGGAATTACAATATGACCCAGAAATCCCACCTCTAGGTACCTACCCAAGAGAATTAAAAACGTGTTCACAGATGTGTTAAAAAATGTGTTTACAAACGTTCATAGCAGTATTATAATAGACAAAAAATGTAAACAACCGAAATGTCCATCAATGGATGAATGGATAAGAAAGTCCATATAAAGTGGAAGAAGCCAGACATAAAAGTCCACAGTGGTATGGTTCCATTTATCCGGTATTTCCAGGACCGGCAACTCTGCAGAGACAGGAAGTAGATGAGTGGTTGCCGGGGGCTGTGTGGGGATGGGGGCGGGTATGGAGAGCTACTGCTAATGGCAGAGGGGTTTATCAAAGTGTTTTATTTTCTGGGAGCAACCGTAAATAGCATTCCATTCCGGCACGTCCATTAGTACGTAGAAATCAGATGAACTTGTGTATGTGCTGATCTTGTGTCCTGTAACCTTGCTGAACCCTGTCGTGCAGGGGATCCTGCCGACTTCGCCATGTGTCACGTGGGATGTCAGGCAGGGTCTCTGGTCCCACTCCCCACATAAGAACACAGGACATGGTGAGGCCAAACAGGAACACCCACGGAGCCATAGGTAGGGGAGTCACACCACTATACTCTCGCTGGCAGCTGGGTTGGAGACACAGGAAACAGGAGCCACACAATTCTCAACCCTCACTGTGCCGCTTGCAGACTCAGCCACCATCTCCTTGCTAGCCCCCTTTTTCTGCTAGCCTAGCCACAGCAGTTATATTAGTGCCCAATGGCTCACTGGTTACAGCTGACGGCCAACTAGCCACAGCTGATGGCCATTTGATCACAGTCGACGGCCATTTACTACCTGAGCCAGCATCTTTCTATGTGAGGCCGAGAGCCTAGAAACTGCTTTTTGGGGCTCTGTCCCCACAACCCACTTATTAGTTCTAGGAGATTTTTTGTAGATTCCTTAGGATTTTCTGTGTAGACAATCAAGTCATCTGCACATAGGGGAAGTGTCATTTTTCCTTTCCCGCCTGATGCTTTTCTTGCCTTTCTTGCCTTGTTGCAGTGGCTAGAACCTCTTCCTCTGGTGAGTGGTATCGTGGCCTTGTTCCCAGACTTAGGGAGGAAGCAGTCAGGCTGTCACCCCTGAGTGTGACGTCAGCGGCAGGATCTTTGTAGATGCTCTTTATCAAGTGAAGGTAATTCTCCTCTAGGCCAGTGTTTTGGAGAGTTTTTCTTTTTTATCATGAACACGTGTTGGACTTTGTATGATGCTTTTTTTCTGTGTCAGTTGATATGGGCACCCGACTTGTTCTGTGGCTCCTTGATATGGTAGGTTGCCCCGAATGCTTTTCTGATGAGCCAGCTTTGCGTATCTTAAATGCTATTTTTATTTTGTTATTGAAAGCCAATCGGCTGTCTCTCTCCCTTTTTGAAGTGACCTTTTCATGTCTGATGGATGGTGCAGAGGGACTTCAAGCATGAGGGGAAACTAAAAAAATAAAAGCACCTTCTATATCTTTTAGGAAAGGAGGAGGAGATAAGGGAAAAGGAGGAGGGACAAACACAGGACACACAGGGTGGCATTGCTCCTGTGCCCACAGTGCTAGCTGCAGGCAGGAACCCGAGGATGCTCTGACTGAGCCTACGTTTAAGCTGCAGTGAGACCTCAAAGACGGTAAGCCCTGGGCTCAAGAGGCAGGTCGGCCCTGGGCTCAAGAGGCAGGTCGGCCCTGGGCTCAAAAGGAAGCAGGAACTGGCCGTGTCTCCCACCCTGACTTGCTCTGGTTAGCTCTGTGGTATTGGGCAAGTCACTCGACCAGTCTGTGCCTCAGTTTCCCCACATGGAGGACAAAGACTGTACTAGTGAGTGGTGCACAGGGCCCTCAAACACAGTGCCAGGCACGTGGCACGGGCTCTGCAGGTGCCTGTGACTCGGGCAGCCTGTGCTGTGGTCACAGCCGCGGCAGGGCCAGTGTCACTTGTTCCTTGTTTGCTCGACAGAAAACGCCCTGACGTCATAGCGACCACGGACTGGCGTGCGCCTGTCATATGGGAAGGCACTTTCAATAGACAGGCCCTGTGGAGCCGTTACAGAGAGCGGAACCTCACCGTGGGCTTGGCAGTCTTTGCTGTGGGCAGGTAGGGCTACCTCTGCACTTTTTGGTTTGGGAGAAATGCAGTGAGCACCACGGTCCTCCTGCCTCTGAAACGCTGCTCATGTCACCCAGGACCACTGCTGCTGGTTGCCCCGTGCTTGACGTGTGACCTGGATGTTTCCGCATCCTTAGCTGGGTTGTATCTTTTTACTAACATCCATTTGGCACTACCGTGTTTCCCTGAAAATAAGACCTAGCCAGACCATCAGCTCTAATGCATCTTTTGGAGCAAAAATTAATATAAGACCTTGTCATGCGGGGTGTCAGGCGGGGTCTCTGGTCCCACTCCCCACATAAGAACACAGGACATGGTGAGGCCAAACAGGAACACCCACAGAGCCATAGGTAGGGGAGTCATACCACTATACTCTCACTGGCAGCTGGATTGGAGACACAGGAACCAGGAGCAACACAATTCCCAACCCTCACTGTGCCGCTTGCAGACTCAGCCACCATCTTCTTGCTAGCTCCCCCTTTTTCTGCTAGCCTAGCCATGGCAGTTATATTAGTGCCCAATGGCTCACTGGTTACAGCTGACGGCCAACTAGCCACAGCTGATGGCCATTTGATCACAGTCGACAGCCATTTACTACCTGAGCCAGCACCTTTCTATGTGAGGCCGAGAGCCTGGAAACTGCTTTTTGGGGCTCTGTCCCCACACTCCACCCCTACAGGCTCTCACCTCACAATCTACGCGACAAGTGTCTTCCGCAAGGGGCCCTGTGCGAGGAGCCTGGAGGTGAATGCTATTTCCTGGACACAGCCAGGCTCTCTGGTCACAGCCAGGGTTTCTCAGGGCACCACCAGTACTTCTGGGCACAGCCAGACTTCCTGGGCTTCTTAGGGTACCACTAGTCTCCCCGGGCACAGTGAGGGCCTCTCAGGGCACTGCCACTCTCTCTGGGCACAGCCAGACTTCCTGGGCTCAGCCAGGGCTCTCAGGGCACTGCCACTCTCTCTGGACACAGCCAGACTTCCTGGACACAGCCAGGGCTCTCAGGGCACTGCCACTCTCTCTGGGCACAGCCAGACTTCCTGGGCTCAGCCAGGGCTCTCAGGGCACTGCCACTCTCTCTGGGCACAGCCAGACTTCCTGGACTCAGCCAGGGCTCTCAGGGCACTGCCACTCTCTCTGGGCTCAGCCAGACTTCCTGGACATAGCCAGGGCTCTCAGGGTACTGCCACTCTCTCTGAGCCTCTCAGGGTACCGTGCTGGAACAACAGCGGCTCACAGTCAAGGTGCTTACATATTCTCAATGGTGGCCGGTCAAGACACAAAAGCAAACATCCGCCAGTTCCACTACATGGTGGTATGTTCCCAAACAGTCAAGCGGTCCATTAAATTAGGGATGGAAGGCAATTCCCCATAGTCCATAGTCATTTGCCAGGGCTGTCCTGAGGGTGAGGGATGACCTTGACCTCACCCTCAGCTCCCACAGAGGACTCAGCAAGCCTTTCCTCCTGGGACCCCTAGTCCTGCATCCGGGCTGTCTCAGCAAGAACTTCCCAGCCCACAGGGCCGCAACAACCTTCGCTTTCTCCGGCCTCTGCTGGTTGGGGAACCGTCCACGTCTTCCCACCCCTCCACGGGGTCCAGCTCTCCGGCAGCTGTTCCTCCTGGTCTTCCTCAGACTCACGCACAAATTGCTTCACTGCACTTCGGAGAGCTTTGGCCGGCACTGTACCCTGCTCGCTGCGCCATCTGTCGTGCAGGGGACCCTGCTTGCTGCGCCATGTGTCACGCGGGGCGGCCTGCTGGGTCTCAGCTCCTGCTCCCCACATAAGAACGCAGGACATGGTGAGGCCAAAAAGGAACACCCACGGAGCCATAGGTAGGGGAGTCACACCACTATACTCTCACTGGCGGCTGGGTTGGAGACACAGGAACCAGGAGCAACACAATTCTCAACCCTCACTGCGCTGCTTGCAGACTCAGCCACCATCTTCTTGCTAGCTCCCCTTTTTCTGCTAGCCTAGCCACGGCAGTTATATTAGTGGCCAATGGCTCACTGGTTACAGCTGACGGCCAACTAGCCACAGCTGATGGCCATTTGATCACAGTCGACGACCATTTACTACCTGAGCCAGCACCTTTCTATGTGAGGCCTGGAAACTGCTTTTTGGGGCTCTGTCCCCACAGACCTGGTCTTATTAAAAGATGCATTAGAGCTGATGGTCCGGCTAGGTCTTATTTTCGGGGAAACACAGTAGTTCTCTCTCTCTGTCCAACAGTTGTTCCAAAACTTCAAAAGCTTTCCTCAGGCCCCCAGTCCCCTGTACCCCTCAGCATCGTGTGTCAGACAACACGCATAATGACGCATGTTCCCCGGAAACCATTTGGGACAGTCAGAGGGTCCCACGTGGGTGTGTTTTGCAGGACCGTGGACCAGTACCTGGAGCTGTTCTTACGGTCCGCAAACAAGCACTTTATGGCGGGATACCGGGTTGTCTTCTACGTCATGATGGAGGACCCATATGGAATGCCAGACCTGCAGCCGGACCCTCTTCGGACGTTCCAGGTGCTGACCATTGACAAGGACAGCAGGTGGCACAACCGCGACCTCGTGCGCATGACGAGCTTAGGTGAGCACATTGTCAGCCACATCCAGGACGAGGTTGATTTCCTGTTCAGCATGACAGTGGAGCAGGTCTTCCAGGGCGACTTTGGCGTGGAGACCCTGGGCACCTCCGTGGCCCAGCTCCATGCCTGGTGGTACTTCAGAGACACCGAAAATGCTCCCTATGAGAGGCGGCCCCGATCTGCAGCCTGCATCCCGTTTGGACAGGGGGACTTCTTTTATGACGGTGAGCTTGTCGGTGGCACGCCCCTGCAGGTTTTAAACCTCATCAAAGACTATCTGAAAGGAGTGACACATGACACCAAAAATGGGCTGAACAGCACCTATGAAAGCCACCTGAACAAGTATTTTTTCCTGCACAAGCCCGCGCGGCTGCTGTCGCCGGAATACAGCTGGGACGCCGCGTTCCTCCCGCCCCGGCAGGTTCGGTCAGTCAAGGTGCTGCGGCGCACAAGGGGGGCGCTGTAACCGCGCGGCCCCTCCCCCCCGGGGGCCATGCAGCACAGGACCACGCAAGACTTCCGGGTCCTCACGCAGGAAAGCTTGCCTCGGTCCAGGGGAAACTTCTTCTTGCGCTGCTGAACCATCCAATGTGGCCAATGCCCGACAAAGAATAAAAGGATGACTAGTTAATGTTTCATACATAGTGACGTTAGTGTCTGTATGTTGTAGGTAGCCTGGAAATAATTCTGGACGCACAAAATGAATTATTTTAACGGAGGAAGACTCTCGCTCAGAAAAAAAAAAACAACAACAACAACAACGAACGAACGAACAAACAAATACATATACCAAAGGGAAAAGGAGTGTAGGTGAACGAAAGCAGGGTTCATCAAGTCTCGCACATGAAATACGAGTGCGTTCCTCAGATTTGGGGTATTTATTGCTGAGTCTAATCCTCTCAAAGCCTCACTGTGCAGTGTGGCCGGACATGGGCAGCCATGTCTTTTATTGTTACGAGGAGAGCTCTCCAGTTTGTTAAAGCTCTAGGCATTTATGTGTCTTTTTTCTTAAGGAGAGATGTGTACTGAGCCCTGTGGTGAGGCCCCCTGCAGGTGCCATGAGGAATGGAAACAGTTCAAAACAGACCTATGCCCTCCCTCAAGTGGCCCGTGGCATGGCAGGAGAGGGGAGGCTGTTGGTGGCATTTCTTTTGCAAGTTCAGAAGTGACGAGGACGTGGGTAGCCCGGAGCGCCGTGGAGGTTCATGAGAGAAAAAGGATACAGAGTCCGTGTGAGGGCTGGAAGGCCCAAGGTCACAGTGAGTGCTCTTCTTAGCCCTCTTTTATGACATGAAAAACAGTTTAGTAAGTGTGTGGCCTGAATTGTGTCCCCTCAAATTCATAGGTGGAAGCCTCACCCCCAGGACCTCAGAATGTGGCTGTATTAGGAGATGGGGTCTTTATAGGTGATTAAGGTGGAATGAGGTCACTAGGGTGGGCCCTGACCCTAGGACTGCTGACCATATAAGAGGAGATGAGGACACAGGCACGCACAGAGGGAAGCTGTGAGGACACAGGAAGGAAACGGCCGTCTACAGGCCCAGGGGAGGGGCTGTGGCAGCACCCAGCCCTGCCCACACCTGGCCCTCGGACGCCCAGCCTCCACATGTGGGACGTGGACCTGTGGTTTCAGCTGCCCGTCTGCGGTGCTTTGCCATGGCGGCCCAGGCAGACGTGCAGTGAGCAGCATCCCACGGTCATGGCAGCTAAGACACTAAAATGTTAAGGAACGTTGGCAATGATTTCATGGGACAGAAGCTGGGGCCGAGAACTTGCTACCCCCTGGTTTATGCTGAGACCTGCTGTCCCTTTCATTCGTGTGATGTCACCACCCCCTCTCCTGGTACGATCACCACAAAGACCTTCTTAGAGCTTGTACTGTGTTTCCTCGAAAATAAGACCTAGCCGGACCATCAGCTCTAATGCGTCTTTTCAAGCAAAAATTAATATAAGACCTGGTCTTATATTATATCATGTTAGATAAGACCCGGTCTTATAGTAAAATGAGACCTGGTCTTATATTAAAATAAGACCCGGTCTTATATTAAAATAAGATCGAGTCTTATATTAATTTTTGCTCCAGAAGACGCCTTAGAGCTGATGGTCCAGCTAGGTCTTATTTTTGGGTACTTGTCAGGGTGCAGCTTTGTCTCGCAGAGTCTCCTCTGACTGAACTACGATGCCGTTTCTGTGACTCCTTCATTTTGGTGTGTCACAGAGTAACTCTTGACATTTAAAAAGACCTACAAAGGTCTTAACACAGAGAAAACAGATGTCCGCTTAGCCACAAGCCCTATGTCCACGGTGACCTCAGGTTGGGCCTGAAGAGAGGAGGCGACTTGATTCCAGTGCTGCACTGAAACAAACAGAAACTATTTTTTCCTGACAATTTATGGATAAGGCTGACACTTGTTGAGAGCAGTTCTGAAATTTTACCTTAAAAAAAGCATGGGATCGATATGAAAGGTGATCTTGGGACGGAGAACAGGTAAGTTCTTACCTGTTCATGGAACAGGTAAGTTCCATGAATTCTACAGTTCCCAGGTCCAAGAACAGGTCTGTTTCCAGGCCATCCGGCGCGTCTGTTCCAGCTCCTGCCCCTCCTAGCAAGAGCACGCGTCCCCACTCAGCGGACACTGACTGAGGGGGGATTTTGTTTTTATTTCTTTTTGAAATTTTTACTTTGCCCATTAAATAAGCAAAAATAGCATCTCTTTCCTTGGATTCCTTATGAGGTCAAACTTTCTTTTAAACTACCTTTATCAGCCTTTGATGTGTGTCTGCGCGAATGACCTGTGGGGTTCATTTTGCTAAGTGTTCCTTTTCGTCCTCCGGTGAGCTTGGACATATAGCCGGTCATCGAGTAACGTTCCGTTCAGGGTGGTTTCCATACGGCCTTGGTGAGATGCCCAGGCACTTACCCTCGACTGTGGCAGTTGGCCGATGGTAAGTGGGTGCTGTCAGACGTCAGTTCACGTAGCCTGTCAACAACATTAGTGAAAAGGTACTGTACATACTCACAGATGTGATATGAACACCGTCACATTTGTCGAAAACATTAATTTCAAGTTGCCGCTTGTATGTTCACTTTGTTGAGGATGTTTTTGACGTACCAAAGTTGAAGATCTCAAAATGACCATCTTTTCCCTTGGTTTTTACATCCACAGTGTTTCCCTCCCATCCCCAACTTACAGGTATTGTAGAACTTTCACTGTTTCTTTTGATTCAGAATTCATCAGGAATTAATTTTAAGATAACGTGCCAAGTTAGATATCTAGCCTTATTTTTTTCCTCCAAGTATCTCAGCCATTTCCTTCAACACTAGTGTGGAATAAATAATGTTTTTGAAGATGGGCCATTTGTATAACATATTAAGTTATTATACTGGCTTGTGTTCACTTCTTGAGTTTGTAACCGGTTTCACTGATCTTTCTTTCTGTCCCCTGAGCTAAGGCCACACAATTTTAGTCACTGTAGTCCGATGTCAGTTGTGGACAATGGTTGATCAATTTGCATGACTCTTCTAAAACATTTCAAAACTTTTATCCCTTCATGTGAATTTTAGATTCATGTTCACAGTTTGGGGGAAATATCCCGAAGGATTACTGACTAAAGTGCTTGAAATGTACAGGTTAATTTGAGGATTGGTAAATATTTACGATGTTGACCACACAGGAATATCTCATATCTATTTATTCAAGTCATTTTTTTCCATGACCCAGAGTAAGGATTTAAAAAAGTTCCCCGCAGAAATTCTGCAGATTTCTTGCTCAGCGTCTAAGCATGTGCTCTGAGACGATGATGTGTCCGTCCCACTTTCCCTCTTGGGTTTGCTGATTCGTAGGAAGCTGCACGCTTTGCACACCTGTTCAGCACCAGCTTTTGTGTGAGCCACAGACGGACCCCACACAGGTGGCCAATTGGTTCTCACCATCATGCTGACGACTGGCTGTGGTGGAAGCCGCCTTGCTGAGGCGTTTCTGGGACAGGTACTGGTCATACCTGTCTCCCTGGCATTTCCAGACATAGTATCGAGGCCGCCGACCCAGATTCCTAAGAGCCTGCCCGGCTGGTGGGTGGCCCCTGGCTCACCTGACAGAGGTGGGCGCCTTCCATCCAGGCACTACCCTCATAGGGCCCTGACACTCAGGAGAGGGCGGTGGCCTGTCTCAGCTCACCTGTTGTTTACCTGGCTCTTCTGGGGAGCAAGTGCTGGCTCTGTGGTCACTTAACGCCCCTGTGACCAGGGCGGGGACTGCCCCAGAGCAGGACCCAGGTGGAGGCAGGTCAGAGGATGCCAGCCCAGCCGCTCGCAGGGTCACCTTCCCTGAAGGACACTTCATGTGGCTCCATCTGCTGGACTGTAATGCTGTGCCCACTGTGGCTGGGAGCTCCAGGCCACCTGCCCCCTCGTCACCACCCACAGTGTTCTCAGGTCCATGCCCAGGCTGGGGGAGGCCGTGGGCCTCTTAGTTTTTGGCTGGCAGGACCTGGTAACCCAGTGAGGGAGAGGCAAGGAAAGGGACAAAGAGAGGGTGGGCATGGCCAGTCTGGAAGGATGTCCTTGGGTAGCAGAGGGGGTGGGAAGATACCTGGGTGAGTGGGAGGGAGGGAGCAGGCAGGGAAGCGAGGGCCGCGTGGCAGGGGGGCCCCCGGCAGGAAGACTCAGGAACCGGCCCTGGCATAGGCTGCGGGTGGGGAGCACCGGGCTGTGGAGGGAAGAGAACAAGGGGATTCTAAGGCCTTTGTCCATTCATTTTGAAATTAAACGCAGCACACAACCACCGTCCCTCACTGGGAACCAGCACCCCTAGTGGCAGCCTGTGCCTCTCGATGACCCACCAAGACCCTCTCTTGGCCTCCCAGTGCTCCTGCCACAAGCCCACATGGTTCCATCCTCCAGGCAGCCTCCCTGGCCTTGCCCCTGGTCTCTTGTCCTGTCCAAAGCACAGCATGGTCTCCCACCCACGACCTCAGCACTTGTCCCTAACAAATTAATGACGGAACTAGTGTCCCCATGGAACCTGCACATGGGCTGGAGAATGTGCCTGTCTTGTTCGAACTATATCCTGAGCTCCCAGAATGGCCTGGCTTGTGTGTTTGTTGATCGACTGAATGACGCCCAGGGGCGGGGCTACAAGGGGGAGGCCAGTGCCCGCCAGCTCCTCTTCCCGGTTGTGTGACCTTGACCTTGTTTCTGAACCTTTCTGAGCCTCAGAGTCCACAGCATAGAATGGAGACACATTTGTGTGCACATCACCACGTGACAAGGTCTCTGTGAGCGCTGGCAGCTGAGGTGCCTGGCACAGGCCTGACTATACCGGCTGCCCCACAGAGGCTGGCCGTGTCTTTACATGCTCTGGCCCTGTGGTTATGGCTAGTGGGGGCTCCGGACCCAGCCCGCCAGCCTGCCCACAGGGGAGAGGCATTGGGCAGTGCTTACCATCCAGGTTGAAGACTGGGGCTTCCTGCAGCTGGAATTCCCTGACGTACCCCTGGTATCTCCCCAGCCACTTGGGGTCCCTGAGCACTCTTCTGGCTGAAATCAGAGGGGCTGCTGGTGAGGAAGCTGAGAAGCCAGAGGCTTTTCTCAGGCGTGTCCCCTGCTCCTGGCTCCCTGCCAGGCCCAAGCCCGCTACCCAGCAGCCCCCTGGCCTGCCTTGGGTTCTCCAGAAGCAGAGTGGGCTCAGCGCTCCTGGAAGGGGCAAGTGAGGCCCTATCCCCTCGGGCAAGGACCCCCAGAAGGTCCTCACTTCACATGCAGGGCCTGCTGCCTGTGTGACACGGCACCCCTACCCTCACCGCACCCCTATCCTTCTCAGTCTACCGGAACCCTGGTGCTGTGGCCCCCAACCCCCCTCTCACATCTGTCTAGTCTTCGGGACAATGTGCTCCCCACTGCTTCCCGCTGTGACGCAGGGACTTATGTGGTTCATCATGGAAGGGGCTGCCTCCCCCCATGGAAGACAGGGAGGGCTGTTTCTGATCTATCCACGGAAAATCCAAGCTCCCAGGACACGCCCAGCACACGGCGGGGACGAGGTAGGGATGAGGCGAGCACCTGTGGGTGGGTAAGTGTGTGAACGGCGGGTGCTGGGCGGAGGGGCGTGGTGGTGCAGCTCTGAGCAGGTCAGGCTGGCACTCGCACCCTCAGAACAACAGGCACTAAACATGTGTCTTGGGCAGACGTGGGGAGTGTCCAGCGTTAGGGTCAGCCACCACCTACCTAGCAGCGCCCACAGGCTGGTGACCTCACCGCCGTCCTCGAACCGGACATAAAGAATGAGGCTGCTGTAGTCAGTGCTGACGAAGCGGACGAACATGCGGCCACCTCCCTCGACTGTGGGGACAGACCCCAGGCGGTGACAGTGGTGCCTCTGTCCTCCGCCCCTCAGGCCCAGACCCTGGGAGGGAGGACATCTGCTTCCCGCACCAATACTTCCCCCAGGGCTGTTTGGGCATTGAGCTTCCCCTGCCCCCCACCACCAGCATGGGACGCCGGCCAGAGAGCTGGGCTACTCACAGAAGCCCTGGTACTGGCCGTGGGGCCCAGTTGGGTGGACGGTGACATTGAGTCCTTTGCACACCCCCTTTCCTCTGAAAAAAGAGAAAGGAGCTTACACATGGTCGCCCTCTTGCCTTTCCCTGGCCCCCCGGCCTCCCGGCTGGTGCCAGTTCAGACTCTGCTCCCCGCTGAGGTCCCCTGTGTCTGCCTGAGGCTCTCGGCTCTCTGGGCTCTGGAGGGTCACCCAGCTGGGAGAGCACAGTGGGCCCGTGGGGGTGGGGAGGGGCTGGAGTGAGGAACGGGGCTTTCTCGTTTCTGGGATACAGCCAAACCTCCCAGAAGGGGCTGGACCCAGTCTGTCTTTGGCTCAGAGCTGCAGGTCTCGGGGTGGGGGACCTTGTCCTGGTGTCCCCAATCAGCTGGGCTACACGCACAGACCACGCCTTTTGGCCCCACCCCATGCCCCCCACCCTGGGATCCTTAGTTTTCCATCTGGGGTGGGTGGGGAGTGGGCTGTGTGCTGACAGACTCTGGTGTCTCTGGCCAAGCATCAGTAGGATGTGGCCCTGACGGTCTCCGGGGCTGTGTTTACAAGCTGTTCTCAGTGTCACTGAGTTCAGCACAGCCCCACCAGGACCCCCAGCTGATGGGCAGGAAGGACCCAGCTGGGGGAGGGTCTTCCCACAGGCCCTTTGTCCTAAAGCTTTGGAGCCTCAGACCTCTCAGGGCAGCGTCTCCAGCCCCAGCTCCGTGCCATGGGTCCCTCTGGTTCTAACCCCTGGTCACTGTCTCTTGGGGGGCCCTGAGCATGAACACCTGCCAGGACCTGCAGGGGCCGTGCTTACGTCCAGAACAAGACAAACTCCAGGTCCCTGTTCCAGGTCCGAATGGAATGGAGAGCGAGCCTCAAGGGGTCTTCTGGGGAGACCAGGAGTGTGTCGCTGGTGGCCAGCTGGATGGTCAGCCAGCGCCCCTCCACCTGCAGGGGTGCAGGTGGAGGAGTGGGGGAGGGTCCTGTGCTGTGTGGCGCCCAGAGCCTCCAGCTTGGCTCCTAGGCACCCCCTCACACCCCCGCACTCCCCACGGTGATGGGTGAGGGCAGGCGGGTCCCTCCTTGCCCAGAGCCAGTGGGGGTTGTGCAGGAAGAAGACAGCCGCCTCCTGCCTGGGGCTGGGCAGGACAGCCAGCCCGAGGAGCATCCAGGGAGGCTGTGCCTGGGCCTGAAATGCCCCTCACCCCTCACTGGCCTCTTGCCCTTTGTGTCCTGCCTGCTACCCCCAAGCACAGACTCCAGGTGACACGTGTACCCAGGTCCTCGTCCCAGGGCTGAGTCTGGGACCCGAGCACCACGGTTACCTTCTGGGCATCAAAGCCTGGCTGCACCGGCACTTCTTCTAGAGTCTTCTGGGCACTGGCCAGGCCCAGGCTGAGGGTGAGCAGCAGGAGTGGCCCTCTCTGCAGGGCCATGACCTCGGGGGCCCAGAGGGAGGAAAGCCCGGGAAGCCCACACCCCTTCTTCACATGTACCCTCCGGTGGGTTGATGCACCGCCCAACCCACCCCAGCTGACCCTTCCAGACACACTGAAAGTTCCAGAGTCGTTCCCACAGGAATGATGCTGCCTGCCTGTGTCTAAAGGGCGTGTAGTGTGTCAGCGGCTGGAAGCTGTCGGGGCAGTTTAGCCACATTGCACGTCAGTCCTGGGAACCCATGGGAGGCGAGAGGAGGGCACGAGGCGTGTCTGCTCGTCACACAGGTCTCCAGCCCCACCTGTGCTCCTCCTGGGGCATCCATCCATCCTCCAGAGCCAGAACGGAGAGGACCACTCGCTTCCATCCTCACTTCCCACTGTCTTACGGTGGGGAGTGAAGACTACACACACCCTAAGGAGGCAGTCAGCTCACTGTGTGCTCCTTCCAATGGCCCTGGGAGCCCTGGGGACTGTCAGCCACACACACAGGTCAGCCTTTCTGGCCATCCGAGCACCACCTGTATCCCAGGGTGAAGTGCTGTCTGGCCTTGCCTTTCTGGGATCCACCAACACCCATGACATGGGAAAGAGGTTGAAGGGGACAGACCAGCTCCTGGCAGCGTCTCCCACTACCAGCCAGGCTGCAGAGCGGCCACTTACAGCCCTCACCAAGTCTGGTCCCTGCGGGCAGCCAGGGTGTGTTCTGGGATCTCAGGTGACGCACCACAGGGCCTTCGTCAGCCCTGGGAGGGTCCAGTGACTGAGTGTCTTAGCAGTGAGCCCCAGCGAGAGGCAAGGTAGAATGGGCAAGACAGCGGGCACAGGGGTGTGGGCTGCATGTTCTGAGCTGGGCTACTAGACTTGTGTGACTCACATGGGAGGATCACTGCTCTCCCCTGGCCCTGGGGGACCCAGTGCGGGAGACCCGGCCCCCTCATCCCCTAGAGCCGCTCACCAGCTCCATCCCACACCCCCTGCCAGGAAAGACTCAGCAGCCAGGATCACTGGGTATTTCTTTATTGCTGAAGGGGATCAGCTCAGAGCAGCACATCCCAGACTGGGCCAGAGGTGCCAGGGTCCCAGGAGGAGTGATGTCCAGCAGTGTCCCAAGGGGGAGCAGGGCCCGACGGAAGGGATTCGGGGGCGCCACTGACCCCACGCGCGGGCACAGGACGTGGGGGCAGGACCGGCACGTTACCCAGGAGGCAGTCCGCTGGAGCTCACCTAGACAAGGCATCTCTCTGCGGGGGGAGGGAATATAGGGAGGTCACAGGTCGGCCACGACAGACCCCGGGCCCAGGGGTTCTGCTGGGGGACCCCACCTCAGCGGCTCTGCACCCCCACCTCCCACTGCTTCCTGGGAGATCTGGCGGAAAGGGGAGACCCCCATTCCCAGCGCCCAGGGCACTCTGATGCGGAGCCACCCTGACGTGGGGCCCAGGGGTCACCTTCCGCCTGGGTCGGGGTGAAGCGGAGCCAGATGTGCACGGGCAGAGGCTTCAGGGCTGTGTGGAACTGCTCCATGACGCCCTCGTCGGCCGTCAGGGTTCTGGCTGGAAGGGACAGTGGGTCAGTGCCTGGACTGCGGGGGCTTTGACCACAGCTAAGGAGCCCAGGGACCTACCCTGGGAGTCAATGCAGGAAGGACTCGTGGACGTCCTGAGGTCTGCAGACCTGGGCCTGGCCCAGCTTCCCAGAGGTGGTCTCCAGGGCTCAGGCCACCTGCCCTGCACGTCCCTGCATCCCCGCCCCTCGCCCACTGCCCCTCCTCCTCCCAGGGCAGCACTGAGGGGTCCGCATGGTCACAGGAGGAGAAGGACCCACGGCCCAACTGGCTGCTTTATGGACCAGGGGGCATCTTCAAAACCCAATGCCTGTGGTCAACTCGGGAGCCCTGGGAATGCCCAATGGCACCGCTTCTGTGACCGTGAGGATGTCACCTTATGTCTGTTCTCAGGACATTCTAAGGACATTTCTGTAGCTGACTTCTTTGGTGAAATGATTGAAACTCTCCGTAAGCAAAGACTTTAGGGTCTGTAGTGACTCATCAGCTACGTCGAGATTGTCAAACCCGTCACAGGTATTCTCCACCTACCTGCCCCTTCAGTCTGCCTGTCTGTCCCTCGTCAGCCACCCACAGTGCCAGCACCCAACCAGCCCCAACCCACGGGACCCTGGGCCCCGCACCTCGGGACGCATGGCCCCTGTGCCACCTGCCCGCCCACTCACCACAGTGAGGACCCCGCCGTCAGGGCACATACCCAGGTACTGGCAGGCCAGGCCCTGCCCTGGGGCAGCGGCGTTCTCCATGCACAGGAACATGTAGTTCTCGTAGTCAGTGTCCAGCACGTGCAGCTTGTTCTCGTCCAGGTCTGGAAGGAAGACCAACGGGACGGGCTAAGTCTGGGCTCTTCTGTCCAGCAGGAGGAGTGCTGGTCAGCTCCGGCTGCTCGGCCACCTGGCGAGGACTGGGTGGGGACCAGCTCCTGCATGGCTGTCCCCTCCTGTGGGCTCTCGCTGTGAACTGTGATCCCCGCCTGAGTGTCCATCACCTCTGGGACTCAATCCAAGATGTCCCATCCCCACCCCCCTGTCCCGGGACCCAGAGCGGTTAAGAAATGGGGTTTCCATGCTGATCTCAGGTGAGACTGGGCACCGCCCAGTGAGGGAGGAGAGGACCGTTCTGAGGCACGGTCACGTCGGGGGGACAGGGAGTGAGATGGGGCTGACCCAACTGCAGCTCCGGCACCACCGGCTGCACGGCAGACTCCCGAGCGGCTTCTGAGGTCAGGCCAGTGTCTGGACCCCACTGCGGGCAGATGCCGCTGGAGCCCCTGGCACTCTGGGCAGCTGCCCAGCGTCAGTCAGTGGGCATTATGTAGACGCAGATCACAGTCAATCTGGACAGGCGGCCGAGGGAGGGGAAAGCGGGACTTGGCCCAGGTTGCCGGTGGGGGGACGTCCCTGGTGGAAACTCCCCCATCCGTGGCCTTTCTCGTCTTGAATTTAGTGAGGAATGAGCAGAGGAGCGGATGAACCCCAAGTCTGGGAGATGGAGCAACCTACGCTGCTGGCTGGGGTGCCCTGGCCACTGGGGGAACGGGCAGTGGCTCCCAGCTCCACATAGGGGGCCTGGGAGGACAGCACAGAGTATGGGCATGCACAGGTGCCCCTGAGCTCAGGTGAGGGACCACGACCCGCCCTCTCTAGAGACAGGGCACACACGTGGCCTCGGCACCTCGGGGAGTGAGGCCAGCCCAGCAGGGACCGGTCCATGGTCCCCGAAGGTGGGAGGAGAAGGGCAGTGAAAGCTGGTGTTGGGACAGCGCCAGCACCTTCACCATCCCCAGAGCCCGGGGGACATCGGCCCAGAGCCAGCACGTACAGCTGATCTTGAACTCGGCAGGGACCTCGGTTTTCTCTGCCAAGATCTTCTTCTCGGCACAGCTGCCATCCTCCCTGGAAGACATTGGTCTCTATGAGCCACCTGTGAAGATTCTGCTGTGACAAAGACAAACCAAGGGGCGAGCAGAGCCACCGTCTCCAGGAGGGGTCCCAGGAGACAGGGTGTCTGGGCCCCCGGGGCTGGTCACTGGCCCAGGTTGCACCACTGCAACCTCTCATAGCCATAGGCGAGCGGGTTGGACAGGGCCACGAGAGGTCAGATGGAGCCAGAGAAAACGGGCGGGGTGCGCCCTCGGCCGTGGTCAGGAGCACTGACCTGCGTTCTGCAGGCATCCTGGAGTTGAGTCCTCATCTCCGCCCCCCACACCCGCTCCAGGGGCAGACAGGGCCGTGGCTCACCAGTGACCTCCACACGGGCCTCTCCCCACACCAACCCCGGGGCTGCCCGGGTTGGTCAGTCTGTGGAGCCAGAGCCCTGGGTGGGGCTCCGAGGGGACCCGGAACCTCCCAGCCCCGCTGCCACCCCTGGGGCACCATGCTGCCCACAGGAGAGCCGGGTCCCATCAGGAGCCCTCCCGCCCACCCATCCTGGACCTGTCCCCCTGGCCCTCAGCCCGGGACACCCACCATCTCTGCAGGACAATCTCCAGGTTGTTCTCGGGGGTCGGTCTCAGCTCCTTCACGAACACTCTCAGAGGGGCGCGTTCAGTGTTAAGCAAGGAGATGTCACTGGCCGCCATGGCCATGGAGTGCCACGTCCCAGCCACCTGGGGGGACGCACAAGCTGGGGCGGGGGGGTTCTCAGGGCGCCCCGACCCTTGCCTGGGCCAGCCCTGGGACCCCTCCTCTGCTGAGCTGAGCAGTGCTCTGGCCACCCCCATCAGAGCCCAAAGAAGGACCTTGAGGAGCCCATCTGCACAAGTGAGTGGGGAGTGTTTGGACCTTGGAGACATGTGGTTGGAGATAAGAAAAGGTCGGGGAGCCCGGGGCCTTGTTAGGGGCTGAGTTGTGTCCCATCAAATTCGTATGTTGAAAATCTGACGACCAGCAGCTCGGAACATGACTATTTGGAGATGGTTCTTTAAAGAAGTGATTAAGGTAGAAGGAGGTCTCTAGCTCGGACACGAACCCAGTAGGACTGGGGATCGTACAAGAGACATTGAAGACACAGATGGGTGCAGAGAAAGACCACGGGGGACACAGGGAGACAGACAGGCGGTCTGCAAATCCAGGAGAGGGGTTGCGGGAGGAACAAGCCCTGTGTGTTGTGTAAGCCGCCCATCTGCGGTGCTTTGTTACGGCCGCCCCAGCGACCTCTCGCAGACCCCTGACATCACAGGCCCCTCTGTGTTCTGAGGCCCCAGCTTCCCGTCCACCTGCAGCTCACCACCCACCGCAGCCGTCCCCCGGCAAAGCATCCTCTGTCCCCATACCTTCTGGACGTCCAGGTCCTCCGGGACGGTCCGGGGGACAAAGATGGCCTGGGTACCACACACGAGGGCCACACTCAGGGCAAGCACGAGGCACTTCATGGCTGCAGCTGCGGGCACACTTCTGAGCTCCAGGGAGGGAGGCTGAGGTGCGAGGCCGCGGCAGCAGGCCTGGGGCCTTATATAGGAGGAGGGCCGGCCGGGGCCCCCGCCACGCGCTTCCCCGAATCCCCGTGGCTCATCCTCAGCCTTTGGTGGCTTCCTCAACCAGGACAATAGGAGGTCTTCTCTACCTGAGTCCAAACAGGAAGGTCCCCTGTGTCCCCGGGGCCTGGACATTTCCTGGAAGGGCCCAGAAGGAAGGGTTGGGGCACGGGGCCAGGCTGGCTGCCAAGGTGAGGGACACTTCCTGGGTCGGGCTCCTGGACATGACAGGTCAGAGGTAGCACTGAGGACAGCTGTGTCCCGGGGGGTGGGCCCCACGGCTGGCGTGCCTCGTACTAGCACCACAGCCCCTGGAGGTCTCGTCAGTGTTTGGCCATCCTTCCCACACAGGGGACCACACGATGCCCCCCAACATTTCACCCCTCTCCCACCAGCGTTAGCTCTGTCTCTCCCCTCCCAGCTGGAGGAGGCCTCCTTGACAGGCTATGGTCCTTCCTGGTCCTGTTTCTGCTTTACTCTCCTGCCTCGGGCACCACCTCCTGCACAAGCTACAGCCATGGCCTTGGGTGGACGGGCCTCCTGTAAGGTCACCACACCCCACTGTATGGGGGGGACGGGAGTGAGGTTCCGATGGCGCCCCACCTGCATTTGCTGCTAATAGTAAAAATGATATCAACGGTGACAGTCACGGTGACAGTAATCACCCGTGTCACCCAGATGCGGGTCCAGATGGAAACGTGCCTGGACCTCCCGGCGGTGTGCACGGCAAGGCAGCACAACCTGTCCCCCATGGGTAAGTGTGACACAAGTGTCCGCAGTATCAGAATCTTCAATCTACCGATACTGGGCTTAAATTGTAAGCCCACTAGAGCCCTCCTTCCCCGCAACGTGGAGGCACGCCGCTGTGAACAGCCTGGGAGCTGCAGTGTGCTGGCTCCAAAGTGACCCTGACTAGTTCGGAGAGGACAGAGCAAGTCACACAGGAAGCTGTCTCGTTGATTCCATGTTAGCAAACAGCACCACAGTGCGAGGTGCGTACCCTGTGCCCAACGCAAAGGCCATAGGCTGACGTCCCACATGGTTACCTATTCATCTTGGGGGAGAAGTGGGCCTCGAGATAAGGGGCGGGCACAGCTGCCATTAAGGTGTCCTAGAGAGGAGCAGACTCTGTGTCCTGGTGGTGGGGACCCTGGAAAGGTCGGTCCCCCAGGGAGTCTTTACAGGTGGGCCTTGCCACCCACCTGTCATTGTCACCATCTTGAATGGAGGCTGAAGCGTCTCCTAGGCTAGCTCTGCTTTATTATCTGGCCTCTGGCTTCTTTCCCTGTACTCAGAAAGAGCTCATCCACAGGAGAGAAGACCCCAGGCCACCCCAGTGCCCTTTTCTACTGAGGGGGATGAGAAAGGAGGGTCTCAAGTGGCACCAGCCCTACCCAGTCAGCCAACTCAGGTGTGGTCCTCCTCTCCTGGTGAACAAGAGCCACAGACTCTGCTCACCGGGTGGGTGCCGGTCCCAGCACAGGCACCACCCCAGCTCAGGGAGGCTTTGCATCCTCAGATGCCTCGTGTAGGCCGTCATTGCTGAGCTGAAGCAAAGTGGGGTGGGCCTGGCAAGGACATGACACTCCCCGTTAGGAGACTCAGACGACCTGAGTGAGATGAACTTCTTAGCATCGGCCATTTATCAGCAGGTACTGGGCACAAGGACCTGCCAGAGCCCCTCTCTGTACCATCTCCTGTAATCCTTGCAACCACCTTCTCAGCTCGGTCTTCCCAGCTTTCGTGTTTTAGGATGAACAGCTCAGCATGCTGGGTTGAATGGTGTCACCCAAAAACTCATGTCTACCTAGACCCTCAGAAGGTGGCTATCAGATCAGACAAGACCATACTGGAATAGGGTGGACACTAGGCTAATGTCTGGTGTCCTTACGGGAGAAAACAGGTACACAGGGGGACACAGGGAGAAGGACGGCGGAGGCAAATATGGAAGTGAGGTAGCTGTGAGCCAAGGTGTGCCCACACCGGGAGAGGCAGGTGGGACCCTCCCCAGAGCCTCCAGAGGGAACGTGGCCTTCCAACACCTTGGCTGTGGACTTCTGGCTTCAGAACTGGGGGAGAATAAAGTCCACTTGTTAGAAGCCCCCCATGTGTGGTCCTTTCCTATGGTGACCCCAGGACACCAGCACAGGCAGCTTAGACAGGCATCCACGGTGACCCAGGTGTCAGAGGTGACAGGCCGTCCTCTCAGATACTGCCTGGCGGGGTCTCACAGAGCAGAGGGAGGTCAGCCAGGAACAACAGACGTCCTGTTTCCTGGGAAGCCTGGGAAATGCTGGCTGCCCCCAACCGCAGGGCACCTTTCCTGCTGTGTTTCTGCCAACAGTGACCGCAAAGCTTGCTTCTCAGGCCACATGCAGTCATAATTTCCAAGAAAGATGATCCACAGAATACCTTAAAAACAAAGGAAAAGGCAACTGTTGACCTCGAGCAGTGGTGTCGTCCAGCGTGGGAGGGACACTGAGCCCTGGGGGACACAACTTCCCCCAGGTTGCTGCCCAGTGAGTGGGGACCTGGAAGGAGACTTGGCCCCGGTGGGCACTCAGCCCCTCCCCCTGAACCCTGGCACTTCAGAACGGGGTCGGAGGTCAGGCCTATAATTACAGACGCGGGAAATTACTTTCTTAGAACGGGGACATGGCAATGGGCTTTGACTCAACTGGTTGTCAACTCCCTTCGATTCGCAACCTGCCTCCCCCAGGCCCCCTCCCCGCAGCCGTCAGTCCAGGACACCGGGAAGCAGTAGAGCACTTATGAGCGCTCGTCTGGGTTCTGTGGTCACGACCGTGGCCCCAGCACCAGGCGCCCCCAAGTGTGCACCCACCATCATGGGCCACTCTCTGCCGGGGAGGCACACCTTTCCAAACGCCTTCCCACACCACGAGGGGGCCTCAGCAGCGTCCTCCTCACTGCAAATAAAATCCAGCGTGCCAACACTCCCAGAGTGTGGTCGCCCGTGCCTCTTACAGCCGAGTTACTGCCACCACGGGACAGTATGGCGGCTCCTCAAAAACTAAACACAATGCCCCCATGACCCAGCGATCCCACTTCTGGGTGACACCCGAAAGAACTAGAAAGACGTCTCAGAGGGAGATTTGCATCCCCACGTCCTCAGCAGCCCTGGGGTGGGGTGGGGTGGGAGCACCCCCAGTGTCCCCTGACAGAGGACCGGATACACCAAACGGGGTCCCTCCACACAGTGGAGCGTCACAGCCCTGAAAGGAAGGAGGTCCTGACACCCGCTACCACGTGGACGGACCCTGAGGACACTGCTCAGTGAAATGAGCCCGTCCCAGAAGGACAAACCCTGCAGGACCCCCTCACAGGAGGTCCCCAGAGGAGTCATATTCAGAGACAGGAAGTAGATGGGGGTCAGGGCTGGGGAGGGGAGGGGTGTGAGTGTTTAATGGGGGCAGAGTGTCAGTTTGGGGAGATGAGAAAGTCCGGGAGATGAGGGAGGTGGTGGCCGCACGACATTGTGACTGCGCCTAATGCCACTGAGCTGGCACCAAAATCTGGCTGAGAGGGTCAATGTTGTGTGTGTTGTACCACAATTCTGTAAAAAGCCAAATGGTCAGGCACACCACCCTTGAACGCACCCCCCCTCACTGCTGTGGGAGCAGCCCTGGGAGCTGGGCTCCCCAGTACCTGTGGGGCTGCACTCTCATTTCCTCTCTGAGGCCACCTGAGCCCCTGGGTCTTCTGCAAGAGTGCCGGCAAGTCTAGCCTGTCACCCCCATCTAGTGCATTCTCCCAACAGTATCTTCATGGTCTGCGCCTCACTCTGTCCAAGTCTCAGCTACTCCACATGGAACGTCCCCTCCCTGCCTCCCTGTCCCCTCTGCACATCCTTTTCCCTTATAGGGTCCTCCTGACCTGCTATACAGGTCCGCCCCACAGTGTGCTTCACAGAGAACGACGGAGGTCCCACTCCCGCTGTATCCTGTGGACCCGTTACAGGAGACAGAAAAGCTGATTCACTACCCAACTCAGTGCTGTCTTTTCGAAGGTTGGTGGCAGAATGAGCACACACGAGCCAGTGTGTGGCCCATGGCCTCGAGAGCGAGCCGCTGGGTTGGCACTGCAGACAGTGAAGGTGAAGATGGGAACCAGGAGGCACGGTCACCATACTGTGGTCCACGTAGGGTTTCCTTGTCAACAGTGTGGAAACGGTCAAGCAGGGAGGTAAGGTCCCAGCGCCAGGCTGCGGGCTCCAGAAGCGCCTCTTATGCGGCCTTTGGTGGCCGGCGGGTGTCCCAGCACGGGGGCCCTGAGGACACATTCACGCCCAGGACCCACGGCACCGACACCAACAGGGCTGTGGGTGGGATGGGAGAAACGCCTCTCGAGGCCCAAGGAGGGGACAGTGGGACCGGCTGTGGGACAGGAGAGGGGTTGGGGTGCCCCCGGATCAGTGAGGGGATGCTCAACAATGTGGACCCCCCTCAAGGTCCTGTGCGGGTCACAGCAAGTGTGAGCAAGGACGAAGAGAAAGGCCATGAAAAGCAATGGAAGGAAAGGACATGACTATGGAGACAGCAGATACGAAAGGGCTACGAGACCACTGACAACTTTCTGCTTCTCGATTTGCAAACGTGGATCAAATAAACCAATTCCTAGGAAAAAAGAGAATGAGGAAGGGTGGGCACCTTTATCATTAAGGCTATTGTATCAGTGGTTGAAAATATTGCCACACGGAAAGCACCAGCTCAGCCGGTTTTACAGCTGAGTTCTGCTGTACGGTGAGTAAACGCTGATATGTCTGAATCTGCTCTGATTCCAATAGTAAGCAAACACGTCCAGGGAACAGGAAATGGGCATGTGCCCTACCCCGTCCTCTGAGGACGCTGTAACCTTGTTACAGCAGCCAGACGGGCCGGTCGTGGAAGCTGACCCCAGAAATACATGCGAAACTTCCTAAGCAAAACAGCAGAAAGTCCAGTTCGACAGCAGAGACATTTCGGATGACATGGATGTAACTCACACCCTCAGCAGGTTAAAGAGAAGGACTGCTCGGTGACTGCCGTCGATCCAAAGAACACGTTGGTTCCAGTCTAACAGCAGCTCCTAGTTCAAAACAGAACAAAATTCACCTCCTGGCAACACAGAAATGGAAGGGCTTTCCTAAGGAAGGATAAACCAAAGCTCCCAGCAAAGCCATTCTTAGAAATGCTGTCAACCTTATCACACGTGATCTGTCACTTTCTCTGTCACTGGTTTGACGCGGTTGGACAATGCCATTCCCTGGTTTTCCTCCTGCTTCTGGGCTGGGTGTTAGCTGGGCTTCTTCAGTCTGTGTGTTTATGGTTTTCATCAGATTTTGAACATTCGGGGTCTTTATTTCTCCAAAGGGGCTTTCTGTCCTCCCCTGCCTCCCGGTTCCAAATGATACATACATTTATTTGTTCACTTGAAGTTGTTGCCCAGCTCCCTGTCGCTCTGTTTTCTCTCTGTCATGTTCCCCATCTGTGTTTCATTTGAATAGCTTTATTCCTGTATTTTTAAGTTCACCGATACTTCCTTCTGCATTGTAACCCGCTGTCATTCCCATCCAGGGGGTTTTTGTTTTTCCATCTCAGACATCGTAGCAACCATCTCTAAAATCTGGATGTGGGTCTTTTGCACCTTTTCTATGCCTCCACTTGTACGAAATAGAGCTGTAATAAAGGTTTTCGTGTTGCTGGCTGGCCAGTCTAGCCTCTGTGTTAGTCCTGGGCTGGTCGGGTTGTTGGTTTGTCCTCAGGAGCGGCTTTGTCTCCATCCCCCCAGGCCGGGCCATCCCAATGGATGCCACACATTGTGAATTTGCCTCTTGGGTTCTGGATAACAAATATTTTTTTATCTTGTCTTGGGACACTGTTAGATCAATTGGAAACAGTTCCTTTTCTTGTTCCTGGTCTTGCTTTTAAGGTTTGACCTTGACAGTAGCGAGCGATGGAGGAGATCAGGGAAACCCACTGCAGTGAGATGTGGGTCTTAGTTGGGTGAGAAAAGATTCCAGCCAGAAAGTTAAGGGGCGAACACAGGGAAGAAGGGAGCTTTGAGATGGAACGTATGATGGGATTTATATAGGAAATCCGTATGCATTTGGGCTTCTTCCCCGTTTCTGGCACAGGGTTCCTGAAACCCTTGGAATTTTCTAAGCGATAAGAACAATAAAGGTGACTTATATTCTTCACAAGCCTCTTTGAACCACACCTGGGCTTATGTTAACGAGGTGACAGGGAAAGCCAAGGGAACCAACAGCCTATGGTTAGAGGCTTGGACCTTTCAGTCCCACCCCCACCTCTGAGTAGGGGAGAGGAGCTGAAGGTTGATTCAATCACCGATGGCCAGTGACTTAATCCGTCGTGACTATGAAGGAAGTCTCCATGGAAACCTCAGAGGCTGGGGCTCAGGGAGGTCCTGGTGTGTGAACCCATGGAGATGTGGGAAGATTGGCACCTGGAGCGGCGTGGAGACTCCTCACCCCTTCCCACACGCCTTGCCCTGTGCCTCTCTTCCATCCAGCTGTTCCTGGGTTTTATCCTTTATAATAAGCTGGTATTCTGGTAAGTAAAACGTTTCTCTGAGGGGCGGCCGGTTAGCTCAGTGGATTAGAGCGTGGTCCCAATAACACCAAGGTTACCGGCTCAATGTCCATGTGGCCACTGTGAGCTGCGCCCTCCTTAAAAAAAAAAAAAAAAATCTGAGCTCTGTGAGCCAGTCTAGCAAATGAATCAAACCAAGGAGCGGTCACAGGAACCTCCAACCAGTAGCCAGTGCTCAGAAGCAGAGATGACAACTTCCGATTGGCGTCTGAAGTGGGGGGTGAGGGTGTGGGCGGTTCTGGTCGGACAGAGCACATAGCCTGTGGGATCTGGGCTTTGGGTCCCGCTGGTGACTGTCCCATGGGCACTAAAACAATGTGTGTTCTGGTGCTGGGTTCAGTGTTCTGTGTCAGCCCGTGAAACCCGCTGGTTGACTGCTGCTCCGATCCACACGCCTGCTGGTTTTACGTCCGCTGTTGTCTGTCGTCTGTCAGCCGCTCGGAGGGGATGCTGAAGTCCCAACTCTAATTGCACACCTGTCCCTCGGGTCCGCTCGCCTCGTGGTTGGTGCTCTGATGTTTGGTGTGTCCACCGGGCTGTGACGTGTTCCAGGGTTGCAATCTGTCTGCCATCATTTCAAGTCCCTTTCTGTACTAATTGTCTTTGCTCCGGAGTCTACTTTATGGGGTATTAAAATAACCACTCCTGCCTCCTTCTTATTAATGTTTACCTGGCATATATTTTCTGTCCTTTTACTTTCAACCTACCTGTATCTTTGAATTTGTCGTCTGCTCTCTACCATTGGGCCCAACCAGTGGACCTTTAATTTCTGTTAGTGTATTTTTCAGTTCTATAACTTCCATTTGTCTCTTTATGCAACTTTTATTTCTTTGCTGACGTATTCTATTTTTCATTTGTTTCGAATTTGTAATTGCTTGTGGAATCATTTTTATGACAGTTGCTTTAAAATCTTTGTCAACTAATTCCAACATTTGGCTCATCTCGGGGTCAGTTGATGTCTTTTCTCATTCAAGTCATGCTTTTCCCAGTTCTGGGTGTGACGGGTGATTTTCGGTTATGTCCTTGACATCTTGACTGGTACGTTAGGACACTCTGGGTTCTGTTTGACTTTTTTGTTGTAGCAGGAAGGCTCCCTGTTTAGGTTCAGCACGCAGGTTCTGGCTTACTACTGGGGACTGTAGTTCCAGTGACAGTCTAGTGTTCAGAGCCTTCGTGGTGCCAGTCTGGTTTGCCTGGGGCATCTGCTGGGGCTGCCACTGGCCCTGTTGCTGCTGCCTCAGGGACAGCCGCATGTCTCAGTGGGGAGGGGCACCTCCGACTGGTTTCCTGAGAGAAGGGGGGCATGTCCCCTGGTGGCTTACTATGCGAGGGGCCCCCATGGGTGGCCCTTGTCTCAGAGGGACCCCATTTGCCAGGTGGGGAATGAGCCCCCCTGGGCTGCCCTGTTGCTACGCTGGTGTCAGGAAAGAGCGGGCTTGGGTCATCTTGATCTCCTGAGTGGGGGCAGTGACAGGCCTGATGTTGCGCTGTCCCTCCGATCCCAGGGTCGCACACCAGTGTGCCTTCCTCTGCCACCTTCCAGGGCTCCCTTTGTGCTGCAGCCTGTGTTGGCCTCAGGGTTTCTAATTGCACTGAGCAAGGACAGACGAGTCCCCACTGTCCTGTCTGGACTGGAAGTCCAATGGCCCACGGTCTTATTAGGAAACTTTCTGACTAATAAACTCAGCCAGAGTTGGTGTCGCTTGTTTTCAACTAACAACAGTGGTGACAGGTGGTGCCCAGGAGGGAGCGTGCTGTCACACATCCTCCCCGAGCCGCTCCTGAGTCTGGGGAGACTTGGGGCTCCACTCGCTCACTGGCGAGGATGAGAACAGGCGGGGCAGATGGTGGGTGGGCTGGCAGCACTTCCTGTGTGCAGTCTCCAAGCAGGGGTAGGGCACTCTTTCTCTTCCCAGCCTCACCAGCAACAACCCGAGGTCTGCAATACCCATTTTCACATAAGAAACACTCTGAGAGGTGAAGAGCTTGCCCGGGACACCTGGCAAGTAGGTGACAGCAAGGCACCAGGCAGCCTCTGCTCCTGAGTGCAGGTCTGCCAGCCTCACCAGCACGAGGCCGGGATGACGGCTAATGAGCGTGGAACACACCCCACACCCGCTGCCCTCCACACTCACGTCCTTCCCACCCATCTGTGGCTACATCCTGTCCTGCTTTCCTGTCCATCATTTTTGTCCCTGCAGCTGGGATCTGGGTGTGTTCCCTTTGGAGGGAGTTTGGTGTCAGCTGAGAGCTGGGGTGTGGAGCAAGCATGGCCTGGGTCCCCGTCCAGCTCCACCTCTGACCGGGACACGTGGACCGAGCTGCTGCGCCCTGGGCTTGGTGAGGACAGAGAAAAGCGAAATGCCTGCCCGATTCTAGTCCCCTCCCCTTTCTGGGGGAGGGGTCACCCCTGCAGTTAGGTGGGGAGCCCTGCACAGGCAGGATGGTCCTCCCTGCCCTTCCACACTGATCTCTGTGGACCAGTCCATTCAGAGAGCAGGCTGCACCCCACCCCTGGACCTGTGACACCACCACCTCCAGGAAGGCAGAAGGCAGGAGGTGCCAAGAAGCTTCCTGACATTTCTCTTTTAAGAAAATTAAATGAAAAATTACGATTTCCAGGTGTATTGCCCTACCAGCGAATAGGGTTCCCATAGCCTATGATAGAGATGAGATAAAGTGTGAAGGGAGATTGTGTCCAACCCACTTACATGGGGGAAGATGAGGCTCCCCACTGGGGCCTAAATGCGGCTCCGGGATGGGTAGGGAGCTGCAACACCACCTGTCCCCAAGCCCACCCTCATCCCCAGACCCGCTCACCAGCTCCATCCCACACCCACTGCCAGGAAAGACTCAGCAGCCAGGATCACTAGGTATTTCTTTATTGCTAAAGGGGATCAGCTCAGAGCAGCACATCCCAGACTGGGCCAGAGGTGCCAGGGTCCCAGGAGGAGTGATGTCCAGCAGCGTCCCAAGGGGGAGCAGGGCCCGACGGAAGGAAGTCGGGGGCGCCACTGACCCCACGCGCGGGCACAGGACGTGGGGGCAGGACCGGCACGTTACCCAGGAGGCGGTCCGCTGGAGCTCACCTAGACAAGGCATCTCTCTGCAGGAGGAGGGGGAGCATAGGGAGGTCACAGGTCGGCCACGACAGACCCCGGGCCCAGGGGTTCTGCCGGGGGACCCCACCTCAGCGGCTCTGCACCCCCACCTCCCACTGCTTCCTGGGGGTTCTGGGGGAAAGGGGAGACCCCCATTCCCAGCGCCCAGGGCGCTCTGATGCAGAGCCACCGTGGGCCCAGGGGTCACCTTCCGCCTGGGTCGGGGTGAAGCGGAGCCAGATGTGCACGGGCAGAGGCTTCAGGGCTGTGTGGAACTGCTCCATGACGCCCTCGTCGGCCGTCAGGGTTCTGGCTGGAAGGGACAGTGGGTCAGTGCCTGGACTGCGGGGGCTTTGACCACAGCTAAGGAGCCCAGGGACCTACTCTGGGAGTCAATGCAGGAAGGACTCGTGGACGTCCTGAGGTCTGCAGACCTGGGCCTGGCCCAGCTTCCCAGAGGTGGTCTCCAGGGCTCAGGCCACCTGCCCTGCACGTCCCTGCATCCCCGCCCCTCGCCCACTGCCCCTCCTCCTCCCAGGGCAGCACTGAGGGGTCCGCATGGTCACAGGAGGAGAAGGACCCACGGCCCAACTGGCTGCTTTATGGACCAGGGGGCATCTTCAAAACCCAATGCCTGTGGTCAACTCGGGAGCCCTGGGAATGCCCAATGGCACCGCTTCTGTGACCGTGAGGATGTCACCTTATGTCTGTTCTCAGGACATTCTAAAGACATTTCTGTAGCTGACTTCTTTGGTGAAATGATTGAAACTCTCCGTAAGCAAAGACTTTAGGGTCTGTAGTGACTCATCAGCTACGTCGAGATTGTCAAACCCGTCACAGGTATTCTCCACCTACCTGCCCCTTCAGCTTGCCTGTCTGTCCCTCGTCAGCCACCCACAGTGCCAGCACCCGACCAGCCCCAACCCAAGGGACCCTGGGCCCCGCACCTCGGGACACGTGGCCCCTGTGCCACTTGCCCGCCCACTCACCACAGTGAGGACCCCGCCGTCAGGGCACATACCCAGGTACTGGCAGGCCAGGCCCTGCCCTGGGGCAGCGGCGTTCTCCATGCACAGGAACATGTAGTTCTCGTAGTCAGTGTCCAGCACGTGCAGCTTGTTCTCGTCCAGGTCTGGAAGGAAGACCAACGGGACGGGCTAAGTCTGGGCTCTTCTGTCCAGCAGGAGGAGTGCTGGTCAGCTCCGGCTGCTCGGCCACCTGGCGAGGACTGGGTGGGGACCAGCTCCTGCATGGCTGTCCCCTCCTGTGGGCTCTCGCTGTGAACTGTGATACCCGCCTGAGTGTCCATCACCTCTGGGACTCAATCCAAGATGTCCCATCCCCACCCCCCTGTCCCGGGACCCAGAGCAGTTAAGAAATGGGGTTTCCATGCTGATCTCAGGTGAGACTGGGCACCGCCCAGTGAGGGAGGAGAGGACCGTTCTGAGGCACGGTCACGTCGGGGGAACAGGGAGTGAGATGGGGCTGACCCAACTGTGGCCCTGGCACCCCCGGCTGCTCGGCGGACTCCCGAGCGGCTTCTGAGGTCAGGCCAGTGTCTGGACCCCACTGCGGGCAGATGCCGCTGGAGCCCCTGGCACTCTGGGCAGCTGCCCAGCGTCAGTCAGTGGGCATTATGTAGACGCAGATCACAGTCAATCTGGACAGGCAGCCGAGGGAGGAGAAAGCGGGACTTGGCCCAGGTTGCCGGTGGGGGGACGTCCCTGGTGGAAACTCCCCCATCCATGGCCTTTCTCGTCTTGAATTTAGTGAGGAATGAGCAGAGGAGCGGATGAACCCCAAGTCTGGGAGATGGAGCAACCTACGCTGCTGGCTGGGGTGCCCTGGCCACTGGGGGAACGGGCAGTGGCTCCCAGCTCCACATAGGGGGCCTGGGAGGACAGCACAGAGTATGGGCATGCACAGGTGCCCCTGAGCTCAGGTGAGGGACCACGACCCGCCCTCTCTAGAGACAGGGCACACACGTGGCCTCGGCACCTCGGGGAGTGAGGCCAGCCCAGCAGGGACCTGTCCATGGTCCCCGAAGGTGGGAGGAGAAGGGCAGTGAAAGCTGGTGTTGGGACAGCGCCAGCACCTTCACCATCCCCAGAGCCCCAGGGACATCGGCCCAGAGCCAGCACGTACAGCTGATCTTGAACTCGGCAGGGACCTCGGTTTTCTCTGCCAAGATCTTCTTCTCGGCACAGCTGCCATCCTCCCTGGAAGACATTGGTCTCTATGAGCCACCTGTGAAGATTCTGCTGTGACAAAGACAAACCAAGGGCCGACCCCGGGGCTGCCCGGGTTGGTCGGTCTGTGGAGCCAGAGCCCTGGGTGGGGCTCCGAGGGGACCCGGAACCTCCCAGCCCCGCTGCCACCCCTGGGGCACCATGCTGCCCACAGGAGAGCCGGGTCCCATCAGGAGCCCTCCCGCCCACCCATCCTGGACCTGTCCCCCTGGCCCTCAGCCCGGGACACCCACCATCTCTGCAGGACAATCTCCAGGTTGTTCTCAGGGGTCGGCCTCAGCTCCTTCACAAACACTCTCAGAGGGGCGCGTTCAGTGTTAAGCAAGGAGATGTCACTGGCCGCCATGGCCATGGAGTGCCACGTCCCAGCCACCTGGGGGGACGCACAAGCTGGGGCGGGGGGGTTCTCAGGGCGCCCCGACCCTTGCCTGGGCCAGCCCTGGGACCCCTCCTCTGCTGAGCTGAGCAGTGCTCTGGCCACCCCCATCAGAGCCCAAAGAAGGACCTTGAGGAGCCCATCTGCACAAGTGAGTGGGGAGTGTTTGGACCTTGGAGACATGTGGTTGGAGATAAGAAAAGGTTGGGAAGCCCGGGGCCTTGTTAGGGACTGAATTGTGTCCCCTCAAATTCATATGTTGAATGAAATCCTGACAACCAGCAGCTCGGAACATGACTATTTGGAGATGGTTCTTTAAAGAAGTGATTAAGGTAGAAGGAGGTCTCTAGCTCGGACACAAACCCAGTAGGACTGGGGATTGTACAAGAGGCATTGAAGATACAGACGGGTGCAGAGAAAGACCACGGGGGACACAGGGAGACGGACAGGGCGGTCTGCAAATCCAGGAGAGGGGTTGCGGGAGGAACAAGCCCTGTGTGTTGTGTAAGCCGCCCATCTGCGGTGCTTTGTTACGGCCGCCCCAGCGACCTCTCGCAGACCCCTGACATCACAGGCCCCTCTGTGTTCTGAGGCCCCAGCTTCCCGTCCACCTGCAGCTCACTACCCACTGCAGTCGTCCCCCGGCAAAGCATCCTCTGTCCCCATACCTTCTGGACGTCCAGGTCCTCCGGGACGGTCCGGGGGACAAAGATGGCCTGGGTGCCACACACGAGGGCCAGGCTCAGGGCAAGCACGAGGCACTTCATGGCTGCAGCTGCGGGCACACTTCTGAGCTCCAGAGAGGGAGGCTGAGGTGCGAGGCCACGGCAGCGGGGCTGGGGCCTTATATAGGAGGAGGGCCGGCCGGGGCCCCCGCCACGCGCTTCCCCGAATCCCCGTGGCTCATCCTCAGCCTTTGGTGGCTTCCTCAACCAGGACAATAGGAGGTCTTCTCTACCTGAGTCCAAACAGGAAGGTCCCCTGTGTCCCCGGGGCCTGGACATTTCCTGGAAGGGCCCAGAAGGAAGGGTTGGGGCACGGGGCCAGGCTGGCTGCCAAGGTGAGGGACACTTCCTGGGTCGGGCTCCTGGACATGACAACCTGAACTTGTTTGTCCCCCCAACCCACACCTCCTCTGTGTCCCACAGCTCCACCTGTTTTGGTGGCTGGCACCAAGGCAGTACCCCTGTTCAGAAAACCTGGGGTCACCTTGGTGTGTCCCCTAGGCCTGGATGCCTTCGCCCCAAAATGATCTCTTAAACTCGTCTTCACTAGTGTTCCCACTAACATTCCCCTAATTCTAGGCCACACAAACATTTGCTTATCAGCAGAATGATTGGAACACCCTGTAACTGGCCTCCCTTCCACTACCCCTCACTCATTCCGCTGCCAGAGAAAAGGTTCAGGTGCAGATATGACCGTATTACTCTTCTCTATAAACGTAAGTGACTCCATCTCGGTGTTGCCCATTATTTTCTATTTTTTTATTTTTATTGGGGAATATTGGGGAACAGTGTGTTTTTCCAGGACCCATCAGCTCCATGTCAAGTCGTTGTTTTCAATCTAGTTGTGGAGGACGCAGCTCACTGGCCCATTTGGGAGTAGAACTGGCAACTGTGGTGTTATGAGCACTGTGCTCTAACCAACTGAGCCAACCAGCCTCCTGGTGTTTTCCATTATTTAGGGAGGACTTGACCTGGAGGGTTCATTGAAATCATCTGGAGAAAGTTGCCAGGACAAAGCTCACCTGGGGTCCACCCAGAGCCACTGAGGCAGGGACTGACCTGCCACGTTTGTGTGTAACGCAATCCCCAAATGTGAATGTGGGTGGAGAGGCTGCTGAGGGGTCGTGAATGATAACTGTCAAGTGTGTGTGTGTGTCTGTGTGTGTGTGTGTGTGTGTGTTGTGTGTGCATGCTGTGTGTGTCTGCAGGGAGCCAAGCCGTTCGTACCCCACCCCAACGAAGCCTGCGGCAGGGCCCAGTGTCAGAAAGCCCAGGGCAGCCTGCTGACCGGGCTCTTCCTAGCGTGGGGCTGGGGGGTCCCTGGCTGACCACCGCCCTGGGTATCCTCACACGCTCCAGGCTCATTGTCCAGATTCTTGTGAATTCTGTGAGTACAGGATCATCCTGTGGAATCGTATTTCTGCTTAAAGTAGCCAGAGTCGATTTCTGGTACTCGTTGTCAACAACTCTGACGGCCCAGACGTGTATAAAGAAAAAATGGGTCCTGGGGCCTCACCCAGAAGTCTGTGGCAGAGCCAGCCTCCCAGCGTTCCAGCGCCAGGCCTGTGAGACTAAAGCACGATGAGCAGGAACATCAGGGGACAGAGAGACCGTGGGAGGTGCTGAGAGCCTGCAAAACTCATTGTGGGGACAGAGTCCCAGAGAGCAGATTCCAGGCTCTCGGCCAAACGTGGAAAGGTGCTGGCTCGGGTAGTAGATGGCCGTCAGCTGTGACTAGTTGGCCATCAGCTGTTACCGGTTAGTCATTAGACACTGATGTAACTGCCGTGGCTGAGCTAGCAAACGAAAAGCAAACGCAATTAGCAAGTGGGGTCGGTTGGCAGAGAAGCAGACGGCAGGTTGCGGATCGTGTGGCTCCTGATTCCTGTGTCTCTAACCCAGCCGCCAGGGAGAATATAGTGGTGTGACTCTCCCTATCCATGGCTCTGTCATTGTTCCTTTTTGGCCTCACCACGTCCAGCGTTCTGGTGCGGGGAGCGGGACCAGAGACCCTGCATGACACTCATCCCACCCAACAAGATCGCACACGGACTGGAACACGTCCGCATACTCCCACGATCACAGCGGGGCTGACCTCAGCATCCAAGAGGTGAGGACAGCCCCAGTGCCCACCAGCCACCGGCGGGGAGAAGCACAAGGGCCCACCCACCCTGTGAGGAATCACTCCGCCCTGAATGGCGTGCAGCCCTCAGGCTGCAGCTGGAGGGACCTGGAGACAAACTGAGTGGAAGAAGCCGGACAGAAGGGGCCACAGCGTAGGATGGACGCTCAGAAGATGCAAGTCCAGAGACACGCAGCCCGGAGGCCGTTGGGGCTGGGGGCGGGGTGTGGCACGCCTGCCAATGGGGATGGCTCTCCCAGTTAGCACAGAGGGAGTCCCCCACACCCCATGTCTCCAGGGAAGCTGGGCTGGGTTTGCCCCTCCCACAGCAAGAAAGGAGACTCTGGGCCAGGGTGGCTGGCTGTCAGGCAACACACTACAAAAGCCCCGGGGTGATTCTGGAAACTACCGTGACGACAGATTCAGGAGCAGAGTCGCACACCGGCTGGGGGCCCAGTGCCCTGCGGTCCCCATCCTGGTGGGCTCTGGGCTGCCCGGCCTCCTGCCCACACCCTCCATGCTGGCCTCCCTCCTCACTCCTGCCACGGCCTCCAGCCAGGGAGGAACCTGAGGGCCAGGTGACCCACCTGCTCACGTGTCCCCACCTCAGGGCTACAGCCCACGCTGTCATCCCCACACCCACCCCTTCTTCCCTAGCACACGACCATCCAGAAGCTGCAGAAAGCACCCACAGGACCTCGGGCGGAGAACCAGCACCCAGTCCCCCGCCTGGACCCCTGTGCCCGTTGGCCTGTGGCACCCGCCTCTGAACCAGGACATCACTGGGTCCTCCCGTCCTTCCCACCTCGGCTTCCCCACCCCTTCCCCATTCCCAGCCCCTCTGAAGGTCCCCACAGACAGGCAGAATCACCAGGAACCGCTGAAGCTCTTTACATGGGACAAGGATGGTGGATCCGGGCTGGGGGGGAAGGAGAGCTGGGAGGCGGGAATGCAGAGCAGGCTCAGGCCACAGGGGTCCTTCCATGTCCTGCTGGGGGAGGGTCCTGGGGGCGCCGCTCTGGGGCTGCTGTGGAGCATGGTGCCTGTTGCCCTAGGAGGGGGGAGGGTCAGTGCGGCCAGGATTGGGGACGGCTGGAGGGGGCATACGTGGGCCAGGGAGAGATGAGAAGAGACATGCAGAGGGCCTCTGAGAACCACGAGAATCCCGGTTAAGATGAGCCAACCCTGTGGACCCTCGAGCAGAGCAGGGCAAGTGCCCAGGTCCTGGATGATATCATAGAAGCCTGCCCAATGCTTAGGCTCCCGTCATGCGAGGAGATGCACGGCCAGGTTGACTCAGCACCTGGGGTCAAAGCACAATGCCTGGCGTGGGTGCCGTGAGTGTTTGGGACAGTTGTGCTGTGGGCAGTGGACAGTCAGGGTGCTGTGGGTGCAGGGAGGCGTAGGTGACGATGACGTGAGCATCAAGGGAGAGGCAGATCCGGCAGTGACAGGTCAGGAGTAGGGGTTGCGAGGCTCCGCAGAGGCCTCCATCAAAAGCAGCAGCACTGCTGATTTCCAGCCACACGGAAAGAGGCACCTGGACAAACGGACGGGATGTGTCTCCCAAACCTGACCTTTAAGACGCCGGAGGAGAACCGTGCCTGTCTCGAGCTGCGGTCCTCACTCTGAGCCAATCAGGCAGTTCCCAGTCCCACGGAAAGCCAGCATCAAACCCATGAAGACGCTGGTTTTAGCTGGCATGGCCGCTCCGTGGGGAGGTGAAGCTGTAGCAGTGACCACCAGACAGTGGAGCCAGGCAGACCCACAACTTCCAAGGCTCAGTTCCGAAATTACCACCTTCCTGTCGGCAAAAGAGGGCAAGAGATTCAGCTTTGTCCCAATTCTCAGAGTTTCATGTGCTTCCTTTGTTCTGTTTTGCTTTGTTTGGGGGAAAGGGAGACATCATAGCTTCCAGTAGAAACCTATCGCAATCAGCCCCTTTCGAGTTTACCTTCTGACGGTCCTAATAAACCCCAATTTCTTATGTTCCCTGGACTAAGGCCCATTGCCATCCTTAGTTAAAGGATCTCCTAAAATAACTGGGGACCCCATATGTTTGGTGAAGAATGAACACAGTTATTCACATTTACCAGCCTCGTTTCTCACATTTATGCCAGTTGGTTCATATGTTTGTTGGGGAGGGTCAAACCCAACAGTGGATGAAGCTTGCCCAATTGGAACGTCCAGAAGGGGATTTATAAAAACAAACCCTAATGTTTGGTAAAATGCTGGAACACTCACTGGGGACGTCCCCCACGCAATGACAGCAGCTCTTCCCCCAAAGCCTATTGGTTGAAACAAAACTCAGGCTTGCTCGCAGAAGCCCAGTGAAGCTTTTCTTGACTGTTACATGGACTTCAGGTTGTTTGCGAAGAAAATGCTGGCCTTCCTGCAGAGCTCGACCCCACGCGTGGCCTTTACCCTGTGTGTGTTGACAAGCGGACCTGAGCTCTCTCTCTTTCAGAGAGCACCAGCAGGCATGCACTCTGGCTGCTGTAAGTTCGAGAAACCAGTTTGAAAGGTTTGAATAATTATATTAAATTCCTCAGCAAATCTGTGGGGTCCTCAGTTACTTTGGGAAAATCTTTGTCTATGGCTTGCAGTTCAGCTTTCATGCAAAGAATGTTAGAAACGAGGGTTGAGCCTTCGATCCTCCAAAGGCTTAATTTTGAAGGGACGGGTTCTGAAAGGATGACAGCAGGCGGGGCCTGAGACAAAGGAGTCACTTTGTCTCTCTCTGTTTGTTTGCCTCAGCTAATCTTAAATTTGTACTTTGCAAAGAGACCATTTAATACTCCTGGTAACTTTTGGAAGCCTTAAAATACCAATTGAAATAGGTGTTCCGTTCCATTTTGACAATTTCTGAGATACGGTTGTCCAATTTGGTTTCCAGGAAACTAAGCTTAAGGAGGTCAAAAGTGCCCCCTAATGGCTATTGGTGTTCTAAGTTACTTTGGGTCAAATTGGTCCGTTTAGTTAAGAAATGTACATGAGGAGGGCCCATGGCTCCTAAAATAAAATCGGCCAGGATCCCTGGAAGTGGGGAGGCGGTGTGCTCAACGTATTGAGATGACTGGGACCCCATTTTTCAGAACCTTGGTTCCCTCTCCCCTGTGTTCCTTCCTCTCTGTATCCATCTGTCTATGTCTCTTTGTCCTCTGTCTCCCTGTCTCTGTCCCTCTGTCTCTTTGATCCCATGTTTTGAAGAAGCAAGATCAGATAATATGAGTTGTCCTATGGGGCTCCCGAGCGATTACCAAGGGGGTCCCCATCCACAGACAGGAAAGATCTGAGAACTGCCCCCCCACCCCAGTCCAAACTGAATCCTGCCAATAACCCGTGAGTGATCTCAGAGACACCTGCCCAGGTGAGCCTCAGTTGAGACCACAGCCCCAGCCTCCCTGGGGACCTTAAAACAGAGGCTCCCAGCTGAGCCGAGAGAGATCCCGGTCACAGAGACTGTGACACGCTCAACGTTTGGTGTAAGTGCTGAGTTAGGACAATATTGTCACACAAGAGAGACAGCCTGCACATCCCTCCAGGCTGGTCTGGCCCTGCGCTCCTGGCTCCCTCCCTCCTGGCTCCCTCCCTCCTGGCTCCCTCCCTCCTGGCTCCCTCCCTCCTGGCTGCCCAGCTCTTTCCAGCCACTGGTTGATTCCTCTTCTGCCTCCAAGTCTCTGTACCTCACCCCCCCACCCCCCATTGTTCCCAGACACGTGCAGGGCTGGTTCTTCTTGTCCTGCTGGTCGCAGATAAGTGTCACCATGCAGCGGCCCTCCCTCCCTCCCACACCTGCTTCATTTCCCTAGAGCACTTGCCCTTCTCCCCCACCTGGATTTGCTTTCACCTGCCCCTCCAGGCTGCGAGCTCCTGGAAGGCAGGGACCGCGTGGGTCCTTTCAGCACCTCCCCCAGGTCTAGCAGGGCCCCTGCTCAGGGTGAGTACAGGGGGCAGAGTAGCTGAATGACTGATGAAAGGGTCTCAGTGTCCCTCCTACCTCTGAGCAGCTCCCATTGTGGACATGGGGGCTAATAATAAATGTGCGTGTTGGTTGGAGGCAGGGGGCGACCCAGAATGACCCCTGGGTGTCCCTTTTCTGCTCGTTGCTCCAGTGAGCACAGTGGGCACAACCCTCCCCCTGGTGGTCATATTCAGAACTGCAGCCCCAGACAGAAAAAGCATAAACAAAATAATGAACCTTCAGGGTCCTCAAGGCAGTGGTTCCACCAGGGCTCAGGAGGCAAAGGAGCAGGGGCGACGTCAGGGACCTCAGAAGCCTCTCTCGCTCCCCTCTTTCACTCCACTGTCCTGGTGTCCAGTTCATCCACAAAGCGTCCTCACCGCAGCCGGAACATAACTTCCAAATGAGGACTCAAGGCTCCAACAAGGATGGCCTTGTCCCTGGTCCCCAGACGAGTGGTCCAGTGCTCTGTCACGTTCTGCACTACCCAGGTCCCAAGATCCCCAAACCCCAGGCTGCCCACTGCTCAGAAGGATCTCGAGGGAGCAGACACATTTTCCAAGGACTGGGACAGCAGTGGGTCATGATGGAGAACCAGGAACAGACTCTTCTGCAGGACGTGGGACGCCAGGTGTCATACCACCTATGGACCCCAGCTTCTCTTGGAAGCCCCCTCCATACTGAAGGGGTCTCCTCCTAGTTCCAGGTACCCAGAGTGGTGGACACAGGACCTCAGACCCCAGGCTCCTGCCCTGGGCACCTTGGGCACCCCCTGCCTATCAGCCTTGCACCTCTCTCCTCCCCCTGCTATGAGTCTCAGGCATTTTGCCGGGGGCCTGGATGTCCCTGGCCCACACAGAGCTGCCTCCAACCCCTTTTACCTCCCCAGTGAGCTCCCCCTTCTGACCCCCAGCTGGGCAGTCAGAGTGTGTGTGTGTGTGTGTGTGTGCCTGTGCCCCGTGGGGATGCCCAGAGCAGTGGGCAGCACATGGGTGGAGGTGGGCAGGGGTCCCCCAGGATCTCAGGGGCGCTCATTTCCAAGGCAAACCCCATGGGATGGCTGAGCCCTGGCCAATCTAGGACATGGCCATGGAAGCAGAGACTGGGGACAAACCAGACCCAGGGTGAAGTCTTTGCTGGGACCTATGCAGGGATTAAGGGGTGTCACGTAGCCTCTCAAGCTGCACAGATGGGATCCTGGAATGCTTGAGGCACTGTCCCTCAGCAGGCGGAAAGCCCCAGAATTCTAACAACCAAATGGAGAGACAGGCTATTCCCTGCGGAACTGTGGGTGTGGTTTTTGGCACCTGGATTAAGCTAGAATCCACTACATAGAAAACCCACAAAGTGGTTCAAAGAGCTGCATTGGCAGAAGCACTGACTGAGATGGTGCAAAGTGGAAAAAGGCCTGTGGGACCACCAACTTCCTGCAGGCAGGAAACCCGCTGAGGACACGGCCGTGTCCCGTGTCTCCTTCAGAAGTGGCCAAAGTGAGAGATGAACATGTGAAGAAGGAAGGCAGTCTCAGGGAGCTGGGGGGCACCCCAAGTCAGAAGCTTCAGGGAACACCTGCCAGGGCAGCGAGCCCAGCCACGTGGTCCCTGCAGGCTGTGGAATTGCCCTGGACTGCGGCTGCTCCATGTCCCCCATGCTTCTCTCTGACGGGACCGTTTATTGCAGTCACGTGTTCAATGTCCCACCACGGGTGCTGAGCAAGTGGGGATCTGGTAACTTCCCATTTACTTCTCAGGTGTGTGACCCAGAGGAACCTCTGTGGAGTGGAGACCACAAGATCCCTGATTCGAGCCCAACACCCTGATTAAATGAGACTCAGGGGACCTGAGAGGCAAGTTGGGGTGAAGACATCTGACACACAGAAGGGACGTGAAGTGTGTGGCCGAGGTGAGAGCTGGTGCGGGCTGCGTTCAGGGCCTGGAGCTTCCTCCCCTTCCTGCATCCGTGCCCTTGCCCAGGGCTTTGCAGTGTGTCCCACTGGAGAAGCGATGGACCCAGGTGGGACAGCGACAGCAGGTGCCGTGGTGGCTGTTTGTTACGCAGTCGGAGCTGCCTGATGCACTCCTGTGATTTCCTCTGTGGGTGTCCTCATCCATGCCGCAACTTCCATGACCAAGTACATACCAGTGACTCCAAAACATCTCTCTCCACCCTAGACCTCTCCTCTGAACTCCAGCTCCCACATGACATGTCCGCGGAATGTCCTAGAGGAACTCCAAGGCACACCCCCCACACCCTGCTGGCATCCCCTCTCCTGTGGCTGCCACCCGCTCTGGCCCACCTCTCCCAGTCCCTCCCCTTGCCCCCCAAATGGCTCCATCACCACCTCCCCAAGGGGTTCTTCAAAGTCAGATTCCCCCCCAGGAGGCCCTGCACCCCCAGTCCCACCATCGCTTACTGGACTCCCAGCTTCACATGGCACTTCCTCCAAGAAGCTCTCCCCAACCCGGACCGTCAGCCCTGCTGCTGTGTGGTGCTGGTCCCTCTAGGTCTGTTTCTCAGTGTCAGGAACAGTGAGCCTGGTGCCTGCTCCGGGGTCTGGCTCTCCTGACCAGGCATCACGTCTGAGAACTCTTTTGCCTGTTTTGCTCACTGCTTCGTCCCCCTCCCCCAGCAGCTAGCTTGATGCCCGGCACACAGCAAGTGCTTATAAATGTTTGATGAATAAGCCAGTGGCTTCCCAAGAAAGTGTAGGATGTCCAAGAACACAGAGAATGGTGGCAGAGACTCACAGCAGAGAAGGCACATGAGAAGGATGACACTGGACTGGCCCTGGTCTATTTCGCAGCAGCTAAGGGACGGCAGCATCTTTCCGCCGTGTAATCCAGAGGACACGGCAGAAGGGGCCTGGTCTGGCACCTCCCCGCCCCGTCAGCACGTGCCCTCCTACCCCCCTCTCTTGGTGATCGTGTAGGTTCAAGCTGTGTCCCTCGGTGTCACACCGTCGATGGCCTGGGACCACAAAGCACCTCTCAACAAGCAGTTGGATGTGAAGACCTGCCATCTGGAACAATGCTCTGGGGTCTGGGGGGTCACAAATCAGCCCCACAGGAAAACACAGGAAGACGGCTGGCTCTCACGGCAGGATGGTGTGCGCGCAGGAGGCTGTGGGAGAGGGAGGAGGGGACGAGAGAGTCAGGGGTGCTGTCACCTGCCCTCCCTACCTTCCCGTGTGCTAGTCTGGGGCGCCGCAGAGGGCGAAGCCATGCACAGCCTGCTCCTCCAGCCACAGTGCAGACCTGATCCCACGGAGCAGGGATGGTCCGGGGCCACCTCGCCCGCCTGTGCAGGGCCTGCCCGAGTGACAAGCCCCGATGTCAGTAAAAGCCAGGAGTGGGGCACAGGGCATCACACTCCGGCTTGTCTGCACAGTGGCTTCACATCTTTGCGAAGATGGCATCGTCACCCTTCCCTCAGCTCTCGAACGGAAGGGGCAGGGTCAGGAGAGGTGTTGCCCGAAAGCCTTGTGTCCACATTTTACCATCTTTTGGGAGAATGGTCGAACCCCTTGTGAGCTCCAAAATCTCACATATATCCACAAACTTCTTCATACTCAGGAAGCTGGATGTGTTCTGTCTGCCTGCAGTTGGGAAGCACAATCTCACCATCAGAGTTTCCAGTTCCGCTGTCTGGGGCTTCCCCTGACCGCCCCCCCCAAACCCCGCCCCAGACACCGAAATGCCTCGGAATTCTCAGGCGGATTAGCAAGGGTGCTGCTAAGGGCAAGACGAAAACCAGTGGATGTCTTTCTGTGTGCTCTCCATTCCCAGGCCGGCGGGTGTCCCCAGCAAGGCCCAGGACGCAAGGTCCCTCGGGTAGCCCTCTCTGCTCATCCAATCCCGTCTGCCCAGGCCCCGCTGGCAGCCCTCCCGCTGCATCGCTGGGCCTGCCACTGAGGCCCCCCAGGCCCCTCCCTGCCCTCTCCAGCATTCCCAGCGGGCTGCTCATCCCCTTCCCTGCACCGTCCCCTCTACACCTGGAAGTGGGTCACGCCCCTACCTTCCCAACCTGGTTCCATGTGAACCTTCTCTGTCAGCACCTCCCCTGCTCCCCTAATCCCACCTCAGCCCTGGAGTGGGGGTTCTGCATCCACGCAGATAGTAGGCCCTGCTCCCAGACTCTCACTTTCTCACCTCAGCGCTGCAGTGCCTCCCCCCTCACCCCTACTGTGGCCACTTGGGAGACCTGCCTGTGTGGCCTCGGTGTCCAGGGCCCCACTCTGCCCACCCACCTGGCTCCCCACTCCCCACCAGCCCCGCTTCCCACTTCTCCCCTCCCACCACTCTGCACGGCTGTGGGCTGGCTGCTCGTTTGTCCTCCCTTCATGCGCTCAGGCCCCAGTGGGATAGCATCAGGAGGTGATGAGCTTCAGGCGCGGGCCGGGGTGGGGTCCAGGATGGGATTGGTGTCCTTAGAAGAGGAGGCCAGAGCTCTCCCCACCATGTGAGGACCTGCCGGCCAGGAAGAGGGCCCTCCCCAGACCCCCCCTGCTGGCACCTGAGAAATAATGTCCCTCTGTAATCCACGCCCTGCGGTGCCGCCCGCACCGAACTGCCTGAGGCAGAGCCCCCCCGACCCCCCTCACCTTCCTCGTTCACTACCCAGGACACCGGACCAGGGCTTGGCCCACTGGACTCACTGAATAACAGCAGGGTCTTGGAGGTCCGGCCGGCCCGGCCCAGGCGCACGTCCACCACGCCGTAGCTGTAGTCAGTGGACAGCACACGGAAGCCCTCCACCCCCTTCACTAGACGGACGGGAAGAGAAGACAGCTGCGCTGACCCTCCCGCCCACACAGGGCACCTGGAAGGTCTCCCCTGACCCCGCCCTGCAGGCCCAGGTGCCAGGATGACACCTGTTGTGGCCTTTGGGAAGGATAGTCTCTGGGCCCATGGCCAGCCTGCCGCCATGTTCTCAGGGCAAAGGGACCCCTGGGGGACAGTGCTGTCAGGGGCATCACATCCAGTGTCTCAGTGGCCGTGAGCCCGTGGCCCCTCCACCCCTCGGTCTTCCCCATACGTACAGGTATTCCTGAACACGGCCTTCTTCCCATCTTTCCGCAGAATTAATGTGTGGGACTGGCAGCCCCGTGACCTGGGAGGGGCAAGGTGGGGTTGCCAATTCGTGGCCAGGGAGCCCCTCTTCCCACCTGGGGCCCCCCAGGGCCCTCAAGTCGACCCTCTCTGTCCCCCTCCTCCTGCCCTTGCTCCGTGGGGCTGGCTGAGGCCAGGAGCACCTCGAAGATTCACTCCCCAACTCCTGTCCATTCAAGGCTCTGTTATTCCAGAACTTTCCAACTTGAACGAGGGCTGGTCCCAAAGCTTCGAGGAAACCTCCAAACGCCTGCTGCCTGTCGAGGGTCCCATGGGCTGCAATGGCCTCTCCCCAAATCAGCCCCCTGAATTTCAGGGTCAGGAAGTGATGGGGGTCGTGGCTGCACAGACAGTCCTTGTGGGACTTGCAGCCTGAGCCATGGCCCTGCACCCTAGCCCCTTTCTCTTGTGGAAAGGGAGCCACCCTGTTTGCGGCCAGTGGTCTGTGGAGGATGTGCTGGGACCCCTGTGCTCATCCCCTCACCGGCTAAAAGCGAAGACCACCTTCAGCTGGCCCACATTGTGAAGCTGCACGACGGACGCCCCCAGCTTCCACTTGTCTCTGTCCGGCAAGAAGCCCTGGACGTCAGAGGCGACGGCAAGAATGTACCAGAAACCTGAAAACTGCAGAGAGGGTGCTGGGGAGCACAGACACTTCTCCCAGTTTCTGGGGCTCCTCTTAGAGCCCCTGAGAACCTACTGGACCAGTGACCTTTGCCTGAGGCCCTGTCCACGTCCAGGGCCGTGGGTGTGGGGCAAATGCCCAGCTGAGCTGTGGGCGCTGCGTGCCAGGACTTCCTTCCTGTGTGGGCCTCCCTGGCACCCCTTTCCTTCCAGCTCACCCCTGCACCCCATCCCACAGACATCCTGCTGCAAACCTGCGCTCCCAGGCATGGCCAGTCCATTATAGCCTGTGCCCACGGCCACCCCCACCGAAACCTTCCACTGGCCAATGATCTCATTATTCCAGAACATGCCCTGCTCTCCCTCCTTTCCCCCCACCTACCTGGCATCTCCAGGTAACCTCAGGCCGCACCTGTCTGGGGCTCTCTGCTCTTCCCCACCCAGGGGCTCCTAGCCCGTGGGGCCCATGGTTGTCAGCTGAGTTTTGCAATCCTAGCCTGTCCCTAAAAGAGGCCGTCATCAGCCCTTGAGGGAGAGGTGGGCAGCAGGGGGGCAGCCTGCTGGGCCGGCAGAGCCCTTTTGTCACCGGGGGGCTGCCCATGGTGACACTTGAAGACTGTCAGGAAATGTCTTCCCAGCTGCCCGCCCTGTACCCTGGCCCTCTGTGGCCGGGCCCCTGGCCCAGAGACGGCACACAGGCTGACCTTGTTCCAGTTGAGGTTGTGGGACTCCCTGGGGAGCTGCCGCTGCGGCTGGGACCCCACAGGCAGCACCAGCGCCAAGACCAGCACAGGTGGCAACCGCCCTAGCCCCATCCTGGCCCTACTCCCTTAGCCACTGAACACCGACTTTAAATTACCCGCCCACCTGCCCCGCCGTGGGCGTCCAGCCAACCCGGAGCCTTCAGACAGCCTGGGGTGGGCCGGCGGGGTGGGCCGGCGGGGAGGGCCGGGGCTTTGGGCCCTCCCCCGGGCATAGAGCTGCACAGCCACTCTGGGACTTGCCCGCCTGGGAGGCCGTGAAGACAGAGGCCATCGCGTTTCCGAGGTCACTCCCCTGGCCTCGAGTCGCCATGTGTGCCCTGGAACTATCTCAGCTGGCAGGGAGCCCCAGGGCCTCCGATCCTAGCCCGTGGGAGAGAGGCATCACTGTGAGTCACTCACTGCATGGGACACACCCATGTGCAGCTGGGGCTCTGACGGTGCCCGAGCAGAGGCTGATGGGCAGACCTGGGCTGGACATGCACGCGCTCTGCCTTGAAGAGCGAGGCCCGTGTGCACCTCGCCGTGAGTGGGGGCAGCTCCCACCCGGCCTCCCTCCCAGCTCCCCCGACAGCCCTGCTCTTCTAGGACTTCAGGCAGGGCCCCCAGAACACAGTAGGGCCGAGCGGCTCAGGCCCTCTGCTGCCTCTGCCTGGAGCCCAGCCAGGGAAAGCCAAGTTCTGATGCCCTGGACACCAGGGTGGCCCAGCCAGGAGCCCTGGCGGGCACCAGTGCCAGCTTCCTCGGCCCGACACCCTGTCCGAAGTGCATCCAGAACACCGGGTCTCGCTGTAGCCCAGGCACAGCAGCCTCCGATTTGCAGAGCAGTGCTCTCCACAGCCCAGCCCCACCTCGGAGCCAGGGCCTGAGTCCTGGTGTCCCAGACCCAGAGGGACTCTGTGAGGGACGCAGGTCCAGGTGAGCCATCTTGTCCCAGAGCTGGCTCTCTGCTCTGTGAGTCAGCCAAGCACCATCCCACCCCATCCCAACATGAGCCCCAAGCACACACGGGAGGCACGGGCGGGCTTCTGGAATGCTTTTATTCAGGTCTGCAGCACCCAATCCCCTGGGAGCACCGGGCAGCTGAGAGAGGTGGGTGCTGGCCCCCCAGCGGCTACACCATTCACTGGAAATGAGAAGAGTACTGGGAGACTCCAGGTTCACCCCAAAAAGCACCTGGCCCCTGGCCCTCCAGTCCTTCCCGGCAGTGGAGACACTGGCCCCTCCTGCCTACTGGGATGTGGCGGCTCCCAGGGCCCCCAGGGTCGAGCTGCTGCACAGGGAGCCCGGGGTGACGCTCAGAAGCAGCTTACCTGGAAGGCTTTCCGTGCACAGGTGGCTGCAGGGGTAGGGGCGAGATGGGCTGTGAGGTAGGGTAGCTCTCACCTGACCCCTGGGCTGCCCAGGACAGACCTCAGCCACCCCAGCACCCGGGTGCCCTTCTAATGCCTGCCCACAGCCTCACCGGCCATGGGGCCGTCCCTGCAGGCTTGACTCTGGGCAGGGAATGAGTGACTCCTTGAAGACCCCCCAGTCCTGCCTAACTCCCTGAGGCCAGGAGGGTCCCCAAGACTGATAGGTCAGTCCTTGATGGCCCAGCACGCCCCTGGACATCAGAATGGCCCCGAGCCACTCCAGTGACACTCACGGTCAGTCTGCAGCCTGGCCTGCTGCTGTGACAGGAAACCCAGGCCCTGGCTCCACTTGGTGAAGAGGCTCAGGCCCGCCTGGCTGGCCCACTCCGCCCGACCTGGGGAGCGGGGTGGAAGGTGCCCTGAGAGCCCTGGGGCTGGGGGGCCTGTCTGCAGCAGGACTGGAGGGCTGGCTGGCAGGGGCTCCGCCCTCCTCTGACCCCAAGACCCTTCACCCCCGTGGGGCCCTCCCCCACCCCCAGCACTGGCGTCAGGGGGCCCCATTGCTCCCTGCATGCAGGGCCCTGCCTTCTGCAGACGGAGCAAGAGCAGGACAGTGGGGGATGAAGGCGCGGAAGGAAGGCGTGGGGACCACAGCTGGCGACTTCATGCAGGGATGAGGAGCAGAACGAGGCACAGGCTCACTGGGGTGGGGGCACGCTGCAGCCTGCATGTGCCTTTGTAGCCCTGACATGCGGAGGATGGACGCCTAGCACGTCTCGGACACTCACTGTACAGCTCCACGGTGCTAAAAGCCTCATCCTCCAGCTCCAGCTGCGTGAACACGATGGCGTAGTCTCTGAAGTTGGAGCCCAACACCCGGTACTCCAACACGCCCAGGGCTGGGGGACAAGAGCCCCGGAGGGTGGGGCCGTCAGACCTCCGCAAGGCCCTCCCAGCAGGCCAACAGCCCCCGAGCTTTGTCCTCCTCCCTGCCCAACCCGTGCCACATGCATTGCTCTCAGTGACTGATGGACAGCGACATCCTGGGGGTAACTGGGGTGCCACAGGTCACATTTCCTGGATCCTGTTCCCACTGGGACCGAGTGCCAGGGTCCCACCACCCACACACACTACAGAGGGAGTCCTGGGGACCCAGCTGAGCATGAAGGGCAGTTGAGTTCTCCATCCTCAGGATTGGTGCCAAACTTCTGGCAAAATGAGGTCCTTTCATGTCCTGGCCCAGAGCTATGCTGAAGCCTCAGGATGGGGCCCACCCCTTCCCCACCAGCACTGGCCCTGCCTGCAGGGGGCCTGGGGACGCTGCAGAGGACAGAGGGCCCAGAGCTGCAGGCAGGGAAATGGAGCCAGCGCCCACAGTGCCGTCTTCCTTACACGGATTCTCAAACACCCATCCAGAGTTTTGTCTCAGCAACTCCATAACACTCAGGTCACATGTCTCCAGCCTGGGAAAGAAAGGGAAGGGCCCATGGTCAGCTCGGGGTCCAGACTCAGCACTGGAGGGGAGCACTGCCCCCCAAGCCCAGCCAGCCAGCATCTTCCTCTTCAGGGACCTGTGCACCCGGAACCCTACTCCTGGCCCAGTTGGACCCCTCTGAGTACGCACACCATGGGGCTGGCATCCTGAAAGCGGCAGTGCACAAACCCAACAAGTGTGCCATGGTCTCTGCACGCCAGGATGAGCTCATGCCCACGGTCACGAGGAAATAGGAAAACTCTAGAAGGAAGAATAAACAGCCAGAGCGAGCCAAGCAACAAATAACGCATATTAGAGAGCTATGGTAGTTAAAACAACAGTGTTTTGGCAAATAAATAGACTGATGAAAGGAACAGAACAAGAAGTCTGAAGATAAATCGAAAGACGTGTGTTTCACGCGGGACAGTTGACGTCTCGGGTCGGGCAGGAGAGAGGACAGTTGGGTCCTACATGACGCTGGGCAGTTGGGTAGCAATCCAGAAAAGAACGAAGTCAAACCTTACGTTCTCCCCCAGGGCGAAATCCCAAATGCCTCAAAGATGCTCTGCAGACTCGAGAGGCCAGGCAGAGGGTGGAGCTCGGAGCAGAGTGGGCAAGGAGGGGAGGGGAGGGAAGGCGGGCACCAGGAAGCCTCTGTGGTGGGGGGGCCATCGGACTCGGCCCACCTGCTGAGCGAGGCCTGGCCGTGGGCACGGTGCACCGTTGCTCACCTGTGCCGGGAGGACCGCACTTTCAGGTTGTTTTCTGGAGTGAGAGTCACCACAACCCCCTCGATATTCTTCGTGGCCTTCTCTGCCGCGAAGCCCTTTTCACCAGAGGCCACAGCAAGAACATACCAGGACCCCAGAAGCTGGATGGAGGAGGGGTGGGTGAGGCACCCCCCCCAACCTGGGAGCCCAGGCACCCCTCCCACCGACCAGCCCATCCCCCATAGCCTGTGTTGGTCTGGGCTGGCCCTGGGGTAGCCCAGAGGCTGTGTGGCCCCCGAAGGGCCTGGCCTCCAGGACCAACGTGCCCCATGGCATGTGCAGACCCCCACAGGAGGACTGTTACCTGCTTAGGGTCCAGCCTCCCCAGCCACACTGCCTGGGCCCTGGGCAGTGAGACCACAGCCAGAAGGGCAGTCAGCAGCACACCCCTCATTCTCCCAGACCCACACACCAGCGCACACTCCTCGGGCCGGGGTACAGTCCCTCTAGCTGCTGGAAACCCATTTATATGTCTCTGAATGTGTCGCTGTGGGCGGCCAGTAACTACCCAGACACCATTTCAGCCTCTCTTCTTGCACGGTGGCGAAATTACCCAAAGGAGGGGACTTATAATTCAGTGGTGGCCTCTGCACCCTGCCCAAACACACTGAGAGCGGGCAATGTGTGCCCAGCCCTGCCCTACACCCCCGGAGTCTCAACACTTCCTTCCACTTGGAGCTTCCGAATAAACACCCTCATCCCAGGCCAAACACACCCCAGGCTCCTCCCCTCCTTAGGTGGTCCAACACTCCCTCGCTGCTCTGTCTGGGAAGACCAGAGATGCTGGTTGGAAGCCCAGGCCAACAGCAGGCCAAGGTCACGTTCCAGGAGAGGTCCAAGAACAAGTGGTTCTTTCAGAAGCTGTGGCTTTGTATATCTTTTTGTTCAATCGTTAAAGATACAAAACGTCCCCAAAATCAAAAGGAAAAACGCTCCCACTCCGTCCTGGCCCACCCACCTTCTGCTCTGCCGGCCTTGGCCCCCTGCCCCCACACACAGCAAGCATCTCAGCCTAGAATGTCCTGCTCTTCCAGCCTCCGCTCCACCCATCCAGGCCGACCCACTCTGGCCAGCCTGCCACCTCTGCTCCCCATGACCCTGGCAGGCCCATCTGGGGACTGCACGTCCCCCAGGGCTCCCTGGGAGCGAGGGCAGAGGGCTCAACAGAATCTGACTGAGCACCCGAAACCCGGGGAAGAAGGCCTGGAGGGTCCTTGCCAGGGGGGTGGGGAGAACGTACAAACTGCATTTCCCAGAACCCTTGGCTGGTCGGCTTCTCGCCTGTTGACATAAGAATAAGCAAGATTTGGAAGGTGGAAGAAAGATGAAGCCATTTGTCCAGCCAGGGCTTTCCAAGGAGGGGCCTCTGACATGCCACCATGGCAGACCCACAGGGGGGTAAGGTGAACAAAAGTAGACTAGCCTGGCACAAACCCGCAGCTCAGCTCCCTACTCCCTCTGGGGCCCAGAAAGTCTCAGGCCTTGAACTTGGATCAGGATGGTCCCCGACTGCCAGCTTCCTAGATGCCTGGCAGAGAAAACGGAAACAGGAAGACAAAGACATCACCCTATTCTTCAGATCAATCCTGTCTGCTGTTGTGTCAAGTGCAGCTTCCTGACAAGAATGGAGACTAAGATGGTGTGTGTGCGCGAAGCCGCAGCGCAACAGACGATACAGGCAGACGTGTGCAGCTTCCTGCTCTGGAACTACAAGGCCAACCGGCTCAGGCACCAGCACCGGCGGGGGCTCATCTACAACACACATTTGTTTCTCACAGTCTGCAGGATGCCTAGTGGGGTGGGGACGGCGCCCTTCTAGGTCTCAGACTTCTCGCAGTGTCAGTGTCCTCACGGGACGGAAGGGGCACTGATTCCATCCTCACGACCTCGTCACCTCCCAAACATCCCACCTCCCATCGGGGGTTAGGATGTCAACAGATGAACTTTTGGGGACACAGACTGCAAAGCCTGTAAAAATGGCTGCGATTCCTCTGCTTAACGAGCTGAGAGCCATATTTGAAATTGTGTTGAATTTGCATGATTTTCATAACACAGATGGAACCTACAAAAAGCGGTGTAGATGAAGGACTTCTGTGTAACACAAGACAATAACAATCACTCAAACTGAATCTCTGCAAAATCCTCTGAAAGCTGAGTGGCTCTGAAAGGGGAAAAACATGTTAGAAACCTCCCATTGTCTGTAAATAAAAAGCCCAAAGATCCACCAGGGGTCTCACTCGAGCCTCTGTGGAGAGTTTCGGAGGTCTGCAAAACCCGCAGAGAGGAGCCGGCCGGGAAGACCAAAAATGGGTTAAAATGAGACATAGGAGAGGGGTCTGCTCTGACTGCAAGACTTCTGCAAAGGGGCCCGGGTAGGACAGTGCCCCCCCACTCCATGGGACAGGACTGGGAGGCTCAGGTGACCTCAGAAAGGCGGCACTGCTGGCACAGAAGAGTCAGATCGGGCTAAGGATGCCTTTCTAGACAAAACAAGCAAATGTCATACATACACCCATATCCCAAAATGCCATCCATTAAAGAGAATTTACTGCACTCTCATTGGTGGGTACACATGAATTAGGAAAGTTATAAGCCACCCAAACTGCCAGCCCGGTCCAGGAAATGCACAGATTCAAGTAGGCTGTACTTCGCTACTATAAGGAGAAACAAAAACAAAAATAAAAACCTTTACCGAATGGAAACCCTGCAGGGCGGGAAAGCAGAAGAAAACTGTGACACACACTCCGAAGTAACTTAAATGCACTGAAGGTAGGAAAAGAACATCTCGAATGAGGAATTTTAAAAGCTAAGAGCAGCAATGAACAAAAATAGGAGAAAATGAAATGGGAATTGATTGTGCTTAGGAAACAAATGGACTACAGGGCTTGACTGATACAGCAAGGTGCTTCAGCGTCTCCAGGCAAATGACAAATGTCTTTCAGGATGCGAGCAGCAAGCTGGCTTCAAAATTTCCAGAGCAAACTGTACAGCAAGCAAAGCCATTAGAAACACACTGCCCACAGGGACCTGCCACAGCACTGCAGCAAAAGTGGGTTGAACAGACCCAATGTGGGTCAGGACCAAGGTGGCCGGGGACGCCGGGGACATACACGTCACGCTGCATCTGGATTAACACACAGTAAAACATGTACACAATCAATTATTTTTTAAGCCACAAAGAAAGCATCCACGAAGCAGAATTATTACAAACAAACTTCTCTGACAAAAATACAATAAAACTAGGATAATTTGTCACTTTCTATTTTAAAAAATACTCTTGGATGAAAGAAAAAAATACAAACTGAAATTACAGAATGTATTTAAAAGAAATGTCATAAAAACACCGTGAAACAGTGATCAGAAGATGAACGTCACAGCCTTAACCATTTAGACCATGAAAAATGAAAGAATAAAAATAAATCCCCAACGCAAAAAAGCAGACAGATATCGTATTACAATGTTTACACCTGGAATTTATATAATAACCAGTGTTGCCTCAATAAATTTAAGTTTTTAAAACTAGACAAAGAACAAAATGTAAACAAACCACAGGAAAGGAATAATAATGATAAAAGCAGAAAATCATAGGTAAATAATAGAAAGTAGCAGATGTACTTAATGAACCAAAATCCTTTGAAAAATGAACAGAACAGGGAAAGCAGTAGCTAGCGCAAGTAAGAAAAAGATGAGAGACCATAAACACACAAAGTAACAAATGACAAGAGCAGGGGATGATATTTGGAACAGACGCGGGGAAATTTCATCAACAGAAAATACTTTGCTGGCCTCCAAGCAAATAATTTTGAAGTTCAAAATGAAATGGATAAATTTATAGGAAAACTCAGTTTGTCAAGTTTTATCCTGTTAGACTAAGAAATAGATAGATAGATGATAGATAGATAGATAGATAGATACTGTGTTTCCCTGAAAATAAGCCCTAGCCAGACAATCAGCTCTAATGTGTCTTTTGGAGCAAAAATTAATGTAAGTCCCGGTCTTATTTTACTATAAGACCGGGTCTTTAATATAATATAATATAATATAATACTGGGTCTTATGTTAATGTTTGCTCTAAAAGATGCATTAGAGCTGACTGTCCGGCTAGGTCTTATTGTCGGGGAAACACGGTAGGTGGATGATAGATGGATAAGTGATAGATGATAGGTAGATAGATGATATAGTAAATAGATGGTAGCTAGCTAGATAGATGACAGATATGATAGACGACAGATATGATAGATAGATGACAGATATGATAGATAGGCAAATGACCGACAGACGGTGCGTGGATGGCACGTGGACGACGGCAGAAGCAGGGAAGCATGGCTCTGGAGACGGGCTAGATGTCCGAGCCGGCTCTCATGCTCTGACAGCCGCCGCGGCGTGGAGCAGCCAGCCTCGCCAAGTGGAACAACTGCTTCAGTGTAGTAGCTGCTCTAAGCACCGGGTCTCCAAAGTGCAGCCCCGGATCCTCTCAGGAGCCTTTTCATTGGCTGCTCTTGAACCCACAGCTCACACTTTTCTGTTTCTCTGCGTGTCCAGTAGCTTCTGTGCTGGCCCTAGTGCTGAGCCTCCGTAGAAGCCCTGGTTTCCATTATCACCCTCTGAACGGCGCTGGCGTCTGTCATGGACTGAAGTGTGTCCCCTGAGAATTCCCATGTTGGAGACCTCACCCCCGGTGTGTTCGCGGTCAGGCCTTTCGGGGGTGATGGGGTTAACCGAGGTCATAAGGGTGGAGCCCCAACTCAGTGGGACTTATGCCCTTACAGGAGAGGGGGACACTAGAGACCTCTCCACGTGTGGCAGACAAGAGACCATAGAGGACACAGCAGGGGGCCCGTGTCTGCAGGTCAAGAGGGTCCTCAGCAGAAACCAGCCGTCAGCCACCCAATCGTGGGCGCACGGCCTCCAGAACCCTGAGGAGATAACTTCCTGTCATCTCAGTCACCCAGCCAGTGGCGCTCTGTGATGTCCGCAGGCAGACTGAGCGCTTTCCATCAGGCCAGGCCCCTTTGCTTGCCGCAAACTGTGGCCACACAGAGCCATGGGACATCCAGCGGCTCCCAGCTCCTCTGCTTGTCAGAATTCAGCCTCCAGGCATCTCTCCAGTGGGTCTTTGGGATCTGGTTCAAGATTCGTTCAGGCGAGTCCCGGGCAGGCCCTACTCATGGGTGGTCCTTACTCTAGCTGGGCTGCCCCCTGCCCCCCAGCACCGATGACCTCAAGCATGAGGCTCGGGTCCCCTGACCTGAGCCAGACCACCCTTTCTGCCCACCAACTCCAGCCCCTGCAGATGGAAGAAAAAGGGGCGATAGTGCAGGTCTGGGCGAGACCACCCATCATGGGACCCAGGCCTTCCAGAAAGCCGGGATGGCCATATGGGCAGGGCAGGGAGGAGGAGGCCTGGGAGAGCAGCCATGACCCGAGCCTTGGAAAGCAATGTCCATGGGATTGGAGTCGGGACAACTGAGAGCCATTCTCCCAATAGGGAGAATGTAGGCAGGAGTGGGGTGTGGTCACCTTTCATCCCAGCCATCTGAACCAGAAGCTCTGCTCGGGGACCCTGCCTGGGGTGGCCTCGGGCTCTCAGGAGCAGGATGAGGCTTAGCAGAGAGCGTGACCTTGGGGCAGCCTGACCTTCAGGCTCTGAGCAGGGCAGAGAAAAACCCTTGGGGGGAGGCAGGGAGAGGACAGGGGGCTGTCACCCTGCATGTAACTTTGTGGCCCCCCATTCAGCTCCTTCAGGGGAGGTCCAGCCAGGGGTGTCATCTGACATGGCTCACATTCGGCAGCGATTGTCACAGTAGACAGTGAAGACCACCCAATAGTCAGGTTTGCTGTCAGGTTTAGGGCACCTCCCCTGCCTGTCTCCCGGCGGCCTCCCAGGAAAGACTAGGGGTAGCAGGTTTGGTAGTGGGTTTATTTGGAACTGGTGCAGGTGGCACCCTGGGCAAGGACCAGAGAAGCAGGGTGGGGGGGCTCCCAGCATTGTGGCTGGAGCGGGGGGCCCTCTAGATCAGCTCCTGCAATTCAGAAGGGCAGGGCCTGAGGGGCTGGCCGTCCCAAAAGCCACCGAGCAGCAGTCAGGGCCACAGCCAGGACCGGGAGTCCTAACTGCTGTGTGGCTTTGAGCAAAGCACGCCCAGTTCCTCTACCTGCAAAGCGGGTGACAGTCCCCACCTCTGGGGCTGTGTCGAGACAGAGGGGTCGAGCAGGTTATGTGTGTGGGACACAGGGGCCCGAGACATGCCCACAGGGCCCCGACCGGGCAGGATGTGGGCACGCAGAGCCACCAGCATCCCTGCCCAGGGTGCTGGGTGAAGCCTGGGGACCAGGGCCCAGACCCCTCCCCTGCCTCCATCCGTCCCCACCCTTACACCCAACCTCCAGGGTTCCGGCCTGGCAGCCTGTTGTCACCACCCTGGAGCACAGGATGTAGAGGAACCAGGGCCTCCATCAGGCCAGGGACCCAGGTGGGGCTCAACACAGGCTGGACGTAGGCTCACCTCCTTCAGCAGCTTGGCGCACCTCCCTGTGGGACAGAAACAGTGTGAGGGGCTGCAGCACCCGTGGGGTCCCCAGCCCACTGCTCACCCCAAAGACCTGGGGCTCACCGTGCCGGGCCACCAGGTAAAGCCCCGTGTCTGTTGTCAACTCCCGGAACCTCCAGAAGCCTGGTCCGTCCTCGTCCTCGAGGCTGCGAGCTGTGTGGCACCGGGGACTGAGCAGTGCCTCCCCCTGCCCCCCCCAGAGCCTAGAACTTCCATGCAGGCAGTAGCAGGGCAGAGCCCCCGCCCCGGGAGCTTACTGAGGTACTTGAGCACACGGAAGTCCTTGCCCTGCCAGCGGAGGGTCAGCTGCAGGATGGCGTAGTGCTTGTAGTCTGTGTCAATGACATGGATCTCCCTGTTGCCTGGGGAGTGAGCGGGACGGGTTAGACTGTGCAGAACGGCACCCCTGGGGTCGGCGGACCTCCCAGGTGGGCGTGTGCAGGGTCACATCCAGTGTCTCCCTGCCCAGCACCCGGACCCGCCCATAACGCCAGGGGTCAGAGGGAGGACTAGAGCAGCCCCCGTAGGACGTCGGGCTTGTTGGTGAGAGAATGGGAGAATCTGGGGCATGAGGAGGAGTGCAGGGAACAGTGTGGGGAACAGCATAGGGAACAGCGAGGCCAAAAATAACTGTGTGCAGGGTCAGGGGCTGTAGCTGAAGCAACAGGGCAAGGGTTCTTACCAGGAAAAACAAATTTCCCCGAAACGTCTGTCCCTGAGCCTACTATGTTTTCTGTGTCACAACTTCCTGAGCTGGAAGGCAGCAAAGTGAACATTAGGAAAACGCCAGCCCACGCACTGGTGGGGAGCATGTCTTCAGGAAGGAGAACCTGGAGCAGGACAGGGAGGGCAGAGGTGCAGGGCAGGGGCCGGCAGCCTCTCCCCGTGGCTCTGGGACCACCTGAGAGCCACCTGCCCATTTCCCTTTCTCATAAACTGAGGGGGCTTTATCAAAAATCTCTGCTTACATGTGGGAGAATATGCAGCTCTAGGGGCAGGTCTACGTCTGGCAGCTCTAGGGGGCGGTGCCAGTTGGGGGGAGGGGTGAAGGTCTTGGGCAGAGGACACAGCCAGGGCTGGTCCACCAAAGTGACACCACCATCCAGATCCCACAGCTGCAATTGGTGTAGCCAGGCTGCTCACAGGCACATGGCCCGAGGCTGCTCCCACCCAAGCCCCCGAGAGCCCTAGGCCCCTTGCCTGCTATACGCAGCCCTCACGGTCAGCTGGTCCCCACTCCAAGTCAGGAACAAGGCCTCCAGCCTCTTCGGGGTCTTCAGTGCCAGGTTTTGGTTGGAGGCCACACCGACTTCCTGCCAGAATCCTGTAATCTAGAGAGAGGAGCTGGAGCTGAGCCTCTGAGCCTGTCTGGGGCAACTGGACAGAGACCCTGACCCCAGGCTTCAGGGGGCACATCCCCCAGGACCTCCTGGGGCAGGAAGCTGGTAGGCTCCAAAAGGTCAGCAGACAGTTGCAAGGGTGAGTGGCAAAGCAGCAGGTGGTCATCCATCCGAGGGGTCCCTTCAGGTCATCAGACAGTGATGCCTACGGGATGAGCCCCTCCCCACCCAGGCCTGGCGCCCAGGAGAAGGGCCTCTGCTGCTGCCTGCCTTGGGAAGAGGGTGCCAGAGGGCAGGGGTAGGTACGGCCCACAAGAGATGGGCTGGACAGCGCCAGTTGTGAAAAACGTCCGGAAGCAGGTGGCAGTGTGGGGCCCCCAGCAACCAGCAGCCCTGTCACCATGGGAGAGGCACAGCGCTGTCTGAGCTCACCGCAGAGGGGATCTCTTGCCTTAAGAAATCCACCCAGAGCCTAGAACTTCCATCTGAAACTTCTGGAAACTGATCATTTTTGCAATAAAAAAAAATCTGTGTCCCCAACACCTGTCATCTCTGAACGAGCTGATGTTGTCCTGGCCTGGCTGCCAACACAGACCCAGCAAAGAGGGAATCATCTAGATGAGAAGCAAAGCAGTGGGCCAGGCCTCCTTTGTGCCCACAGTGAGCAGGAGGGACCCCACTGACCCAGGAGCCGGAGGTGGCCACACTGAGGCCTGGACCCTTGAGACTTCCGAGGATCAGCCGACCTGGCTGAGGACCAGGCCTGCCCACAGGAGACCCTCAGGGACGTCTCTGCCCCTGCCTGTCCCTGGGCACTATCTCTCAGAGGGAGGAGAGACCAGGCAGGCTCTGCTCAGACCCTTAACTGCCTGCCTGCCTGTGGGGGCCGACCTGGGTGGTCCTGAGGCCCCCGAGGTAGCTGCTCCAACATCTGCTGAGGGTTGGAGTGACGGGACACTGGTGCAGCTGGCCACTTGGGCCCCCCTGCCCAGCCTCCCCAAGGCACGGAAGAGAAGCCACCTTCTGCAGGTCCAGGTCTTGCACGGCTGTCTGCACCTGCACCATGGCAATGCCCAGGATGGCGCTCAGCAGCCTGGCCTCCATGGCAGGTCAGCGCTCGCAGTGCCTCTGCTGCCCAGCATCTGAGTTTATAGCTGGAGGGACGGCCAGTGTTACGCAATCACCTGAGAATGTCATCAGGCAAACTTGGCTGCGGGCTGCTGGGAGAAACTCGGCATTCTGCAGAAGGGCCATGCAGGCCCGGTGACGTCCACAGCCATGGGGTGGGGCTGGCCTGGACTAGAGCGGCCTGGGGATGACTGTGGACGCTTCCCAGGCGCCCGCCTGGGGGCCTGAGAGCAGAAGGAGCCCCTCCCCCCAGGGGCAGCACAGGACCCCATCTCCAAGCCACGCAGGGGCTGACAGGACAGATGCGCCAGCCCGGCCCCATGGGCTCAGGGCCTCCTGCACACACCGCAGGCACCTCCCCATGGGCACAAGGTTTCCCGGCTCTTTCTGAGGAGTCTTGGGACAAATGCTCTGAAGTCTCGGTGTGGTGCTGCCTGAGGCAGCACAGAGCTGAGCGGGGGTCCTGCCCTCCAGGTGGGGGACGTGAATGAGGGGTTTCCTCTGCCTGGGAAGTCTCCACGGCAGACTTTCTGTGCAGAGGGGGAAGCATGACAAAGGCACCGAGGCCTGGTAGGGGGGGCCCACGGGAGACAGAGTTGGGGGTCAAGCTGGGCCTCGTGGACCTGCAGGAGCCAGGAGTCACCAGCTGTCCTTTCTCTCGTTGTGCCCTGCGTCCTCCCACACATGATAACAACCAGCCCCACCCCGTGCCAGGCCCTCGTGGAGTGTCCTGCATGACTCACTCAGGCCCCACATGCACACAAGGTGGGACCCCCAGCCCAGATGGCCACCCAGAGAGGCCCTGTCCTGCTCACACTCCGAGGCCGGTGAGCACACAGCCAGGATCTGAGCGTGGGCTGTGAACACTAGCGACCACCTCTTCCCCACCCGCGCCCAGGCCCCTCACCACCCACAAACCCTAGACCAGACAAGAAACATGTCAGGGTGAAGATGACTCAGGCTTCCTGGGCACCAGCCCCGACCCCTCCAGCCGTGTGACCCAGGACGAGCTGCTCTGCGTCCGTTTCCCTATCTGTGATGGTGACAAAGCACAGAGGCCCGTGCCACATGGCCAAGGGGGTCTGCGGGTGCCCAAAACAGCTCCCACCCCATGGCATCCTTGGTCCTTGGCCAGCAGGGGGCAGCCTTCCCACCTTTGGTCTGGAAATGCCATCCTGGAATGGCTCCAGACTCGGGAGGCCCACCCACCAAGGGGCTGGCCACCTGGGATCCTGGATATGGCACTGCCCTCCGACAAAGGCTGTTGGGTTGGGTTCAGGCAGCCATGGGGGGCTCAAGCTAGGACAGAGTGGCGCAGAGCTGGCTGGCACACTGGAAACCAAGAGGGACCATCCAAAAAGCGGGAGCGGTGGGGGTGGGAGCCCAGGGGCTGAGGACTTCCTGGCCCCGGTGCCAGGCTGACCCTAGAACTGGGCTGACCCCAGCCTGGACTGACAAGCCCGGGCCCCCAGGGATAGGCTTGGTCAGACAGGAGAGGGAGGGCAGAAAATATGAAGGACACCCATTGTCTCTGGGTGACCAGGGACAGGATGAGGACTAATGCCCCTTAGGGCTGAGTGCTTCCGGCTCCAACCCTGCGGGGGCTGCGGGCCGTGAGCAATGAAGCAGGACCGCCAGTGCCTTCCTGCCCAGCCCCCACGCCTGTCCTTTGAAGTGTGTGCGGTGGACAGAAGCTGGACTTTCTGAGCTCCTAGTAGGAAGATCACGAGGCACAGCGTCAGGGACAAGAGTGGCGGTGGCACTGGTCCCCCAGGGAGGGATCTGATGCCCCCACCTCTCATCGAGGGTCAGCACAGAGCTCAGGTCCTGGAGCCTGACCACTGGCCCTGAACTCCAGCCTGGCCCTTTGCTGGACCAGTTGCTGATTCTCTGTGCCTCAGTTTCCTGATCTGCAAAGCGAAGAGAACAACAAGCTCACTGTGGGAGTCCAGGGATCCACTGTGAGGCCCTCAGGCCAGGCCGGCGGGCGAGGACTCAGAGCGCTGGCCACAACCGTGACCCATTTCCAGGCCTCAGAGGTTTACATGTGAGCCCAGGGTCCAGGTCACACCAGAGGTAGGAGGGAAAGCCCCAAAGCCCCATGCTGGTCTGCCTCCAGCTCCCACAGCCAGCAGAGCTCCCGCAGCAGGCTGGTTTCCACAGGGTGCCTCGGTTTCCCACAGGTGCTGTGAACCCATGGGGGCCGGGCCGGTGGTTGTTAGGTGCTGCCTGGGGGTGCAGCCCCCCACAGGGTCCAAGCTTGGCTGGAGCTTCCTGCCCCTCAGCCAGGAGGAGCCCAGAAGCCAGAGTCCCCTTCACCACCACCTCCCTGCCTCAGTTTACTCAGAAGCCCAGGGTTGAGATGGGGCCCACTGTGCCCTCCCTGAGGGCCTCTCCAAAGAGCTGAGGAGACTTGAGACTGCAGAATCTGTTTATTGAGTGGAAAGGGGAGGCCCAGGGAGACACCCCACTGGGGATGGGGAATGGGCAGGAGGGGGTGACCCAAGGTGTGGGGTAAAGGGAGGGCCGGATCTGGACGACTTGGGGTGATGAGGCCTGCTGCCCCCGCTTGCCCTGCACAGACAGGAAACGCATAGTCACTCCATCCGTCCACTCACTCAGCCAACACGCCTCAGATGCCCCCAGCTGCCCCGAACACAGAGCAGGGCATCCCCTCTCACTCCCAGCTGCTCCTCGCATCACCTGCGAGGCCCGTGTGGCCCGTGTGCCACCAAAACTTCTGCAGATGTGGAAACACCCACCACTCTACCACTGCTCCCGGAAGTCCCAGGCTGTCCCCATTCCCCAGGATCCTGTGCCTTGCTCGCTGGCTGGCAGTGAGGGGGCTGATGTTGGAAGAAAGCCCCAAAATGGCCACTAAACCACAGCACCTGACAGGTGGTCCACACCAGGCACTTTACCCCCAAAGCTGCTTTTCTTTTTAAGATAATTGGAGGGTGGGGCCCAGAGCATGAAGACAAGGCTCACACTCTCCGCAGGTGGAATCTTCCAGAGGGGGATTTGGCTCCATTCCCTGCCCCCTTCTCCCATCCAGTAACATTTCTGAAACAACCATACATGGGATGGAACACAGAGCCAGGATGCTGGGTGTCATTTAGACCCATGAAAAGTTAAAACTGCCCAAATGTCCCCAGCTCCACGTCGCTGGTAGCCAGGACAGCCAGGGAGAGCAGAAGGACGTGGAGGGATGTAGGGAACACTGACTGCAGCATAATGAGGACGTCCCCACCAGGCAAATGCCAAGAGAGGCCACAGGTTGGCCTCCTGTCTCTGGTGACAGTCATGCCTTCTCTGTTATTTATTGTTTTATGTAGGTTCCCAAATTCTTTGCGATGAACTTGGGGAAGGGGCCCTATGGTTTCCTGGTGTCTACTTTGGGGGAAGGTATCCCCAAGAACCGACCTGCATCCATGTCCCATGGGCTCCAGGGGACCCAGCCCTCTGATGACAGAAGGTGGTAGTTCCCACCTCATGGGACACTCAGGGAGAGGAAGAGGAGCCAGGCCATCCGAAGGAAGGGCCCCTTGTGCCAGGGGCGAGCCAGGGGGTATAAGGACACAGAAAGTACTGGGTTGGACAGGGTCCCCCAACACTCAAGTCCAACTAGAATTCTTAGTGAGACCTCATTTGGAAATAGGGTCTTTCAGAGGTGATTAGTTGAGGACCTCCCCCTGGATGAGGGGGGCCCTACATCCCATGACTGGTGTCCTTATAAGAGGGAAATTTGGACACACACAGAGGGAAGACGACCATGTGACAATGGGGGCAGAGATGGGAGTGATGCGTCCACAAGCCACGGGACACCAAGGATGGCTGGCACCACCAGAAGCTGGAGAGGCAAGGATCTGCCTCTAGAGGCCCCAGAAGGAACCAGCCCTGCCCAGACCTTGACTTTGGACCTACAGCCTCCAGAACTGTGAGAGAGTAAATGTCTATTTTTTAAGCTACACTGCTCATTTGTTATGGCAGCCCTAGGGAATCGGGAGACTTCCTGGAAGAGGTGATGTGTAAGCTGAGACCTGCAGCACACAAACCATGCAGAACAGGGGGTTGGTGAATCTTTGGTGAGAGAGCAGGAGGCATGAGGCCGCAGGGGCAAAGCACTCTGGCCCTGTGGAATGGGAGGGAGGGGTTAACCCGTCCCCCACCTGGGAAGTGTCAAGGTGCGTCTCCAGAGGTGTCAGCGTGCCTTCTTATCCCCCGAGGAGCACGCATCTGTGGGAAGAAAAACAGTTCATGGGAAGCTGAGCTGGCCAGGATTGACCACCCCTTCCTGCAGCCCCCAACCCCTGGATGCCCGGGGCTCCCACATCCACCGCCAGAGGGTGGGGACAAATTTCCCTCCTGGCTCCCCAAAACCTCTCCCTTGGTGTGTGGTGGGGGAAGAAGGGGGTTGTGGGCAGGAGTGGTGGAGGAGCTGCCAACCCACCCTCAGAAAAGAAGACCACCTCCTGCCTTCACCCTTTGGGAAACAGGAAGGGGGAGCTGAAGGTGCAGCTTGGCGGGGTGGGGCCTGGCCCTGGTGGAGGCAGGATGGGGGCGGGGCTTAGCGAGTGGGGCTTCTTGGGGTACCTGACTTGGGCAGCATGACCATCATGTCATGGGGAAGCCCCACCGTTGGGTAGAAGTCTTGAAAGGCCTTCAGGGCCTGGGGGCTCGCTTCCTCGGTCCGGCCTAGGGCAGAGCAGGGGACCCTGTGAACCCTGCGGCTCACAGAGCTGAGGGGAAAGGAGAGACGGGGTCTCCTGGCCTTGGCTGCACCTCCCTGAGGGCTGACAGCAGGTCTGCCACCCCCTGCCCCAAGTGCCTGCCTGGCTGAGGGACCTGGGGACTGGAAGCAGCCCAGAGGGGCGCCCTTTCCTAATTCACACAAGGGTGTCCAAGAGGTTGGGGTGGCCCAGCTGTTCTCCTTGGCCATGTGCCCCTGAGTGCGACGCCACTTAGGCATCTTTTCCTGCAGCTCGAAGACCACCCTCCGGCCTTCACCCTGCCCTCTGCACCTTGGGGCGCTCCCGGCCCACTCTGCTTATCTCCTAGGAGATTAAAGCGTAAAAGGATCTCAGCCCCGGTTCAGGGTCTCAGGCAACAGGGGAAGGTGGGTCCCCACCCTCAGAAGGGCCAGAGTGGGGCCTGAGTGTCCGGTCCTTCGGAGGCGCCTCCAGTCAACCGCTACCCATCCAAAGCGCTGCCCCTAACCACCCCCCCAACTGATCCTCGCGGGGCCCAGACTTGGGAGTGTGACCAGGCGGAGCAGAGGAGGAGGACGGCTTGAGGCGGGTCCTAAAGGGGCGGGACCAAGAGGAGAGGGAGGGCGGGGGCGGGGCCTGGGCCTGGGCCTCACTGTAGAGCTGCACCATCGTGCTGAGAGCCCCCTCCAGCTCCTTGTAGATGTAGACCACGGCGAAGGAGCTGTAGTCCGTGTTCACGATGCGCACGTCCAGGAAGCCCAGGGCTGCGGAGAAGTGCACAGGGCCCAGGCACCCACCCCCACTCGTGCCGGCCTCTGCTCCAAGTGGCGGAGGAGGAGGGACGGGGGAGGGGTAGGAGATGGCAACGGGGGCGGGGATCCCGGATATAAGGACAGTCCAATGTCACCCCATGGAGAAGCGGTGTCAGACGCCCCTGAAGACGGGAGGAGGGCCCGGACTTACCTGGAACTCTGAAGTGCCCCTGGGAACCCACCCTCACGAACACGGCATCCACCTGGCGACAGCCGTCAGCCCTGGGGGTGCACAGCCCGCTCACTCTGCAGCTGCCCAGGTCACCCCGGCCCACCAGCTGCGTCCCATGGCCACCGGGCTCACCCAGGGAACTGCTGGTGGACGCTGAGGTTGCCCTCTGCCGCGGCTGTGACAGCCATGGTGGGCATCAGCAGGTGGTCCTTCTTGCCCAGGAAGACCTTGCAGTCGGACACCATGGAGACCACGAACCAGAGGCCTGAGAACTGCAAGACGGCTCCGTGGGCGGCAGGCCAGGGAACCCAGGGGCACAAGGCTGACAGCCCAGAACCAGGACCTGTCCGAAGCCAGGTCTCCAGAGTGTCTACCTCTTGGATGGAAAAGAACCCTGTCCTCACTCACCTGGAGCAGGTCACATCACCTGTGAGCCTCAGTACCCAGTGTGGAATGGGTCAGTAATCACCCCCACACAATGTGTGTTCAGGCTTACATGGAGCATGAGTCTAAGGGCTCGCAGCCCCGAGGACAGCAGGTGTGGGGTGGGGGTCAGTCGCCATTGTCTCCAGAGGGGCTCAGCCCCCAGCCCCACCCACAGCACAGCATGGAGGCCTCTGGTACCTTCTTGGCATCAAAATCTGGCTGCACCAGGACCTCAGCCCAGGCTGTGGACACCCAGAGTAGCAGCAGGACCTGGGCCAGCACGACAGACTTCATCCCCACAGCTGTGCTCATTCCCTGGCACTGAGTCCACACCCCAGCAGACCCGGCTTTATAGCCCAGCCCAGCCGCTGGGCTTGGCAGACGAGCAGATGGGGGAGCGGAAGGCACTTGGGCTCCAGAAACTCTAGTCCTCCTTTGTCCATTGTTTGGCACAATCACTCCTGTGTCCACACCGGCTCCAGGGGTCATTTCCTCAGGGGCTCCAGAGAATCAGGCTCTCACCTGGCTCCCCTGAGCTGAGGATTTGTCCTCCAAACCTGCCAGGCAGTCTGGGGGCCCAAGCAGAGATTGCCATGGCCTGCTGGGACCTGGCCCCTACGCACCTCTGTCCACCTCTGGGGCTGGGGGCCCGGGGACTTCAGGGTGCTACTGGGAGGCAGCCAGGCCCGGGTCTGCTCTGCCCAGCGGGTCCCTCAGGGGCTGGCTTGCCCAGAGTCCTCACGCCCTCCCTTCTTCACACAGGAGTGGAGTCACCACTGGCCAGGCCTCTGGACCTTGTGTAGGGGCAGCTGTGAGAGAGGTGACATCAAAGGCCTGGGTGCCCCAATCCAACCCCCCAATGCCCCCACGCAGCCACCAGCTGGGTCATCCGGAGAGTGGGGCTGAGCCTCAGCTTAGGGAGGATTATGGTCTCAAAACCACCTTATCACCGGTTGCATAAGCATGTGGGCAGGAGTGTCGCCGGGGAGCTGGCAAAGCCTCTACAGGCAATGCCTCCAGTCCACGCAGACAGAGCACGCAGGACGCTGTACAAGGAATAGCACGTGTGTGACATGAGGCACACCACCCAGACGCCTCTGGTCAGGGCAGGGCTCCCCGAGGAGGACCAGTACTATCAGCGCTCCGGAGCAGAGGGGGGTACAGGGTGAGAGAAAGACCCTCATGTCCCAGCGTGAAGGAGGGGTGGAGCCGAGGCTTCTGCTGGCCGCCTCCACTGGGTTTCAGGAGGCGCCAGCTCTCAACCAGCTTCCAGAGTCACCGGAGAGAATGCAGCAAAGCCTTCCCATGAAAATATTTACAAAACGCATCCGATAAAGGACTTAGATCCAGAATCTACAAAGAACTCTCAAGACTTGATGATAGAAAAACAAACCACCCAATTAAAAAGAAAAAACACAGGGAAAAGATTTAAAAAGACGTTTCACCAAAGAAGATATTCGGATGGAAAAGAAACACATGAAAAGATGCCCACGTCATTCATCCTGGGGGCATGCAAACCAAGACCATCTGAGACAGGACTACACACCTATCAGAATGGCAACAAGTCTGAAAATAAATACTGTCGCTGCTGAGTAGGTAGGGAAAGATGGAACCACACTGGGAAGATGGCTTGGCAGAGTCTTATAAAGTTCAGCACTCATTGACCATCCCACTTAGGGACTTACCCTAGAATGTTGACTGGACAAGTAGTTTTCCAGGTGGTCCACCAAAAGAGGATTTATTCAGGAAAAGACAAAAAGCAAAACCATTACAGCAGTGTGAGTACACACACCTCCGGCCAGCCACCCACGTGCAAAAAGTAACTCTCCTCCCAAGATGGCCCCTATATACAGAGGGTGCCCCAAAAATGTATACACATTTTAAGAAAGGAAAAAATCTGTATTAAAATTGTAATAATATATACCTATAACAAAAGATGAATACAAGTCACGTTTGACTTCTGCAATTACAAGAGGTGCTCAAAGTGGTTCCCATCAGCATCCAGACACTTCTGATGATGGCGAACTGCTTGAGCAACGCTGACCAAAGTGTCCACTTGTATCGCTGCATGTGCCATTTCAATTTCTTCCAGAAGTACCGCCGATGTACCTGGTTTTCCACCATATCCTTTAAGGTCCCCCATAGGTAGAAGTCAAGGGGTGTTAAGTCAGGACAACGTGGGGGAAACTCAACCACACCTCTTCGTCCTATCCATTGTCCTGGAAAATTCTCATCGAGGTAAGCTCTCACGTCTCCGTGGAAGTGCAGTGGGGCGCCATCTTGTGGGAAGTAAAATCGATCATTCCCAAAAAGTGTATGAATTGCAGGTAAAATGGATGTGCGTAGCATGTCTAGGTACACTTGACCAGTAACGGCACCTTCAAAAAAGAATGGTTCAATTAGTCACCTTAATGACAGTCCACCAGACGTTGAGGCCTGGTACATTGATTTCTTTTTCCACATGAACGTGTGGATTTTCTGGAGCCCAATACACACAATTATGTTGGTGCACTGTTCTGTTCCGTTTAAACTGTGCTTCAGCAGACCAAACCATTTTCCCCACAAACCCCTCATCCTCTCGTACCATATTTTGGAACCACTCACAATACGGCACCCTTCGATCAGGGTCATCTTCATTCAGTGCACGTAATAATCTTGGGATGAAAACTTCCCCTTTTGCTGTTTTAAGAATGCTTGTTCCGCTAACTCCTGTCTCACGTGCCCATTGTTTGGAAGACTTCTGTGGCGAGTGTGCAAAATGTTCCAACACCACAGCAGAAGCAGCAGGACTTGTTGCTGTGTGAGGCCTCCTGGATCTTCCCGTGTGCACGTCACACACAGCACATGCGTCTCAGACTTATCACAAACGTGTGCAATTATTAGGTGTGTTGGAGGTTCTGTTGCACACTCATGCCTCCATCATTGTACTTCCACAACATCCCCGAATTTCAAATACCACTTCAAAATGGCCTTGTGCTCCTTGAACGACAACCGTGCTTCCGCCATTTTCTTTGACTGTCATGCCTGTCGCACGGTGACGCTAGCATTCATTTGATTAACACCATTTTTTGAACAAACGTCATACTACACATTGCTACCATAATTCAATTCAACTTCAAAAAATAATGAATAGATAACATCTCTTAAAATACGTAATTTTTGGCAATTAAGTTCATGAACTCATTCTAGAAAAAGTACTACATACGTCATTGCTGAAAATCACTACTGTCACCTTCGAAGTACTCCCCTTGGGAAGTTATATACCAACGCCAGCGCCTAGTCCACCCTTCAAAGCAATCTTTTTCCGGACTGGCCATCAGAGCTGTCATTGTATGACCCTTGATGTCCTGAATGTCATAAAAATGTCTTCCTTTCAATATTTCCTTTATCTTCGGGTAAAGACAGAAGTCATTGGGGGCCAGATCAGGTGAGTAGAGAGGGTGTTCCAATACAGTTATTGGTTTACTGGCTAAAAACTCCCTTACAGACAGTGCCGTGTGAGCTGGTGCATTGTTGTGATGCAAGAGCCATGAATTGTTGGTGAAAAGTTCAGGTCGTTTTTGTCTAACTTTTTCATGCAGCCTTTTCAGGACTTCCAAATAGTAAACTTGGTTAACTTTGTCCAAATTAACTAAGTTCATAATGTACAAATTCATAATAAATAATCCCTCTGATGTCAAAAAAGGTTAGCAACATCATTGCAACAAGTTCGCCAACTTCATTGTCAGACCTTGTGTACATGCATATACAATCTCCCTACAATGTTGCCTCTTGGGTTGAGGGCAGGTGGCCCGTGTTAAGTCCCCAGCCACAAGTCCAGAGCACCAGGGAAAGGGTGGGGGCGGGGATGGGGCACGACAGACGCTGGACCTCTGAACGCAGGACTACAGGGCAAGAACGAAACTTCAGTCCTCTTCCAGGAGTCACCGAGGACCAAGGGACAGAACACTCAATTCTCCTGCCACAGACCCACCCAACTGTGGATGAAGGGGCTGAGGGGGGGTCCCTGTGGGAAACGGAAATGCAACCCAGCTCAGCCCCCACCCTACCACAGCCTTGAGCGGAGCCTGGATGGAAGGACACAGTAAGGGTCTCAAGGGCTGGGTGGTCCCTCCCCCCACAGCCTCTGCTGGAGCTGCAAACCCACTGCAGGGCAGTGTGTCCAGCTCTGACACAGGCTGAGCACCAGGTTTCAAGGCACAGTAGGTGTCGACCTGATCTCAGGGCTCACCCGTCCCCTGGCCCTTGGCTCCAGCCACATGGGCCTCCGGAACATTCTGCAAATAGGCCTCGCTCAGTTCTACTCAGCAGTTCACATTTGAAAGACTTCTGCCTGAGGTCTCTCCCTCTCAGGGCCTGCTGGTTTTCCTGATCTCTCTCCTGGGTCTGTTTACCTGTCTGCTTTACGAGGGCAGGGGCTCTGACTCCTCCATGGGACTCCCAGCTCCTAGCACTAAATTGGCATCAAGTATGGGCTTATAGTGTTTTGGGAATTAATTTGCTAAATAATCATTCCATACTTCGCTACCCCGTGGTCGTTTCCAAGAGATTTAATCCCTTAAACAAAGCCCCACCACAACAAATAATACTATCAATATCATTACGCCTCTGCGAGCGTGGAAATGACGTGGGGTGACCGAGGCCGGACGCCTGCCTGGGCCTGGCACCCCCTTCCCTAGGTCACAGAGCCCGGTGTAGAGAAGTCGCCTCAGGCTCCGCCCCCTTCGTCAGGACACGCCCCCTCGGCTTCGCTCTTCTCCCTCCGCCCGGCTCCGCCCACGGTCCACTCCACCGATCTCTGCAGAACCCCCCCGCCAGACTCCACCCCCTTTCCTTGCGCCCGCCGCCCAACTTCACAGCCCGGGCTGGGAAGGACGCAACAGGCTCCGCCCCCTTTGCCTGCCTACGTCCCCTCGTCCTCCTGCCGGTTCCGTCAGACTCTGCGAAAGCCCTCCCGCCGGGCCCGCCCCTCTCCGCCAGGCCCCTCCTCCCGGTCCTGCGCAGAACCGCCCGACAGCCCGGCCAGCTAGCCATGGTAAACCTGGGCCTGTCGCGGGTGGACGACGCCGTGGCTGCCAAGCACCCGGTGAGAAGGCCGGCCTGGGAGGCAGGCCCAGGACCTCAGAAGCTGATCTGAGCGGGGCGGGGGGCTCGGTGGGGGCGTCCTTGTCAGGGAAGAGGGGCAGAGAGTCCGAACCTTCTTGCTATGGGGATGGGGCTTCCTGGGTGGGCATGGGGGCGGTGGGATGCGTCCAACCTCCCAGGGCCTCACTAGGAGTGGTCCCCGCCCGAGACCCGAGTGTGCCCAAAGGAAGGACAGGAGGAAGGAAGAAGGAAGAGGGAGAGGAACTGAGCCTTCAACCCCCTCTCCCCTCCCAGGGACTGGGGGAGTATGCTGCATGCCAGTCGGAAGCCTTCGTGAAGGGCCTTTTCACCTTTGTCACAGGTAGGCTGGGTCCAGGTGTCCTCTGGTGTAGAGACCTCACCTTCCTGTCTCACCCTGATTCCCACGCAGGTGGCGCCAGCTCAGCTGCCTGCAGGTGCTAGGAGTCTGGCAGGTGCTGTGGGCACTCAGGCTGCACCCAGGCAGTCCCCAGCTCTGTGGACAGGCTGGCTGATGGGGACCGTGTGTTTTGGCAGGCACCGGTGCGACCTTGGGCCTGCAGATGTTCATTCAGAGGAAGTTTAAGTACCCCTTTCAGTGGAACGTGCTGGCGGCCCTCGGTGGGTACTCCAGGGTCGGTCCCAGGGGCCCTGAAATGTACTCCAGTTGCCAGGGGTGGTGCTGGCTCTTCAGCAGGGATGGGTCCCCACTAGGAGTGGGGGCGGGGGCTGCGTTCCAGGCATCCCTGCATCCTGGGATGGGGCCCCAGTTCTCGGTAAGAGCCCTGCCCAAGCCCATGACCACCATCTGCCCAGCAGAATAGGTGCCAAGGTTCCCTTTCCTGAGAAGTACAGAGTCCTGGGCCCACCAGCCCCTGCCTCTGCTCCCCAGTTGCAGGCTCAGTGGCCAGCTACTGGGTGACCCGAGTGGAGTCACAGAAATGCAGTAACCTCTGGCTCTTCCTGGAGACAGGGCAGCTCCCCACAGACACCGGCACAGGTGAGAGGCCCGGGAGCGTTGGGAGGCAGAAACGTAGTTTCCGATGTCCAAAGTTTCAGGCAGGAAAGCCCAGGGCCCGAGGTGTGGGCTGGACAGGGCCTCTCCCCTCTGGCCTGAGCCCTCGGCATGCGCATCTGGAGTGGGAGTGTGGACAGCAGATGGACCTCTCAGAACCCTGGTGCAGAAAGAAGACCCAGGAGGCATTGGGTGGCCCTGGGGTGGGGGAGTGAAGAGTGAGGAGCGTGGGCACCCCAAGAAGAGCAGCCACCCAGAGTGAGAGGCCAGGCTTCAGACACCGAGCTGGTGAATCTCAGGCCTGGCCCCCACTGCCTGAGGCCTACGATAAAATGGGTGCAAGGACCATGCAGGGACAGCTTTAGGGTTTGGATCGAGCTGTCTCCATTTGCCTCTTACAGATCAGCACAGCTAGGAGAGTTCCAGCCAAGGCGCAAAAGACCTGGAGCTGGAGAGTTCTAGAACACAGCCCTCAGTGCCTCCACACCGCAGGCTGGCCCTCCCCCCTCATAGAGGCCCTGCCCACACCCTAAGGTACCCCAGCCATGTCCACTGCTCACAGGTATGGCCAGACCTGCCAAGCCCACACAGTCGGCTGGGCCCTGCCCAGGAGGTCAGACCCAAGGGCCACTGCTGGATTGGTCTCCTGTAGGGCATCGAGAAACGTGGTGGACACAGCACAGCTCTGGGACACGTGGTGGGGAGGATTTCTGGGGTGCTCACACTCCCTTTCTGGCCCTGCATCCCCCACAGTCAGGTGACACATGCTGCTGGGGTTGTGGGACTAATAAATGCCTTGTTCTTTTTCCCACCTGAGTTCTACAGTGATTGGGAAGCATCCAAAGCAGGAGGAAGCTGAGCAACAAATGTTACCTTAGTGCCACCTGGCTGATACTAGAGGCCATGCCAGTCCGTTCCTAACACCGAAGCCCAAAATTAGGCATTTGTGCTGGCCCTGTGGGCCCTGTAGGACCACAAGGCCTCGCCACATGGAGGTCTGCTCCTGTACCACTTGGCATGGAGGAGAGTACAAGGTGTGCAGCCCAGCGCCTGGCTCTGGAGACGTGAGGGACAGAAAGTGGCTCTGCCCACCTGCCTGTCATCCCAAACACACCTATCAGATGAAGTCACTTCTCTCCAGGGGCAGAGGGAGGCCCAAGCCAGCTTACTGGAGCCCTGTCCTCACGGAAGGAAAGCTCCTGAGTGGGCAAAGACCCCCCGCGTCGCCCACCCCCACAGAGAAAGAGGCAGGGATGATATAAGACAGGCAAGTCCGTCCTCCTTGGCGGTTGGCTTTCCTGTCACCCTGAAGACACACGTCAGGGCCATGCGCTTGTGCCCAGCTCAGCCCCTGCGCCTCTTGGCCTTGCCAGTCATTCAAAGGAACGTCTACTGACACCTACTGTGCACCAGGGGTCTGTTGGTGGGAAGACAGAAAGACAGGAAGCCCAGGGTAACCGTGGTATAAGCAAGCGAAATTCTCCTTTATGTCAAAGTCAAGTGGGTAGCCTGGGCTGACGAAGTCAGGGACCCAGGCTGCTTTCAGTCTGTTCCCTGTTGTGGCCCCAGGTGGCTGTGCCAGCTCCAGCCATCATGTCTTCATCACTCCCAGTCAAAGAAAGGAGAAAGGAGGGCAGTTCACTCACCATTCGGCTTATACTCCACTGGCCAGAACTGAGTCGTGTGGTACATTTGTGCAAAGGCACTGAGGAAGGCAGCCAGCCTTGCTCCGAGCAGCCAAGTACCCCACTACAGTTCAGGGGTTCTATTATATATCTGAGCAAAAAGGGAGAACCAATATTGGGGAGCAGCAAGCAGGCTCTGCTTCAGGCCCTGGGAGAAAAGGGAGCACATGTCAGGTCCTTCCAACTCCCTGAAGGTAAGGCCTGGGCTCGGAGGGAGAGCAGAAGGCGAACTTGGAGTTTTAGAGCAAACTAGACTCACTTTTTAAAAACTGAGCGTGATCGTAAAGGTAAAGTATCTGTATGAGAGGTCATAGAAGAAGGCGGGCGCTGTGAGAGCATATGGGTGAAGGCCATTGGTATGGTTGAACTGTGTCCCCCAAAAGTCACATATCACAGCCCTAACGCCAGGATCTCAGAGTATGCCTGCATCTGGAGATAGGGCCTCTGGAGAGGTGTTTCAGTTCAAATGAGGGTGGGCCCTGATCCAACCTGACTGGTGTGCTGATGAGAGGAGATGAGGACACAGGTGGGTGTCCTCATCTGTGATGGGGACAGATGAGAACACAGGGAGAAGACAGCTGTCTGCAAGCCCAGGGAAGAGGCCATGAGAGGAGTCAGCCCTGCCCTGGACCTTGGACTTCCAGACTCCAGGATGTGGGACGATAAATGTCTGCTGCCCTGTTTCCCTGAAAATAAGACCTAGCCGGACAGTCAGCTCTAATGCGTCTTTTGGAGCAAAAACTAATATAAGACCAGGTATTATATTTATATTATATAAGACCAGGTCTTATAGTAAATAAGACTGCATCTTCTATTAATTTTTGCTCCAAAAGACGTATTAGAGCTGATTGTCCGGCTCAGTCTTATTTTCGGGGAAACGGTGTTGAAGACGCCCATCTTTGGTACTTTTGTACGGCCGTCCCAGCGACTTCATGCAGTATGACTGGGAAAGTCACCCATCTGGTGTGCGCCCCTGGAATCCCAGGGCTGCCCAGTGCTTGGGGCACAGCGCTCTAAGGGAAGCTTGGGCTGGGGGTGCAGAGATAGGGGACTGACCCCTCCTGGAGAAACAGCTAAAGCTAGACCCAGGAATTCCCCAGGGAAGTGGAGGCAGAGCAGCGTGGCTCCGGGCAGCAGGCGAGGGGAGGGAAGGCTGGGCAGTGAGGGCCGAGGCTGGGGGTCTCGTGAGCCAGGCCACCGAGAGCGTGCAGTTTGCACTTGGGGTGGGGGGGTGGGGATCCTGTAAGGCAGTGAGGTCGGGAGTTGTAGGAAGCTCAATGGAGGGGTTGAGAGGGTGCGGGGGGCCAGTGTGGGGTGCACTGCCAAACCACCGCATGTCACCTCCCTGTGGAAGGAGGGTGCCTGGCCCAGACAGCGCTCCTGAGCAGAGGGCAGCCATAAGACTCCAGTGTCCAGGGGACACCCCAGGCGGGCTGGGGCAGACGGCGGTGAGGAGGCTGGCCAGGAATTCCAGGGTTCCCTGGGCATTGGGAACCTTGGGAACCCATCACAATGGCCAGGATTCCGGGGCAATCTGAACTGCCGTCCTGCTGAGCAGGGTGGGCAGGCAGAGCACAGGGCCCAGAGGGCCACCATGAAGATGCAGAGCGAGGAAGATACGGACGAGCAGATCCAGGAGCTGAAGACAATCACTCGGCTCCAGGGTGAGCCCTCTGCTGGGGTGACCACTGCCACCCCCGCACTGGGCTCGGGCTCCCAGGGGCAGGACTTACCATTGCAATTAACATAAGGACAGTCCAGGGCAAACGGGCTAGTGGTCGCCTTACTGCCCACCCCCCCAAACTGAACTGGGAGAAGGGATCAAAGAGGCCAGCCAAGAAGGGGACAGGGGTGGGGGACAGAAGCTGGGAGGGGCTTCAAGGAGATCCGTGAACATTGTGGGCCCCAAGCCAGAGGGGACAGGAAGGGACCTACCCCCTTTGTGGCCAGCAGGTCTGGAGGGGATCACAGGACTTTCCCATCCCTGGCTTCTGCCTCTCCATCACTGCCCAGCACAGCTGTGCACTACCCGCCGTCCAGATGAGCACTGCTAAGCAGTGACACTGGCAGGGACAGCCGGGAAGGAGTTAGGAGCATGGCGGTAGAGGCAGCGCCCCTTGCTGCCAGCTTCCCCGCCCCTGTCCCCTGGAATCTGCCAGGGCTTTGGCCTACACCGTGGCCATCCCATCCGTCCCCCGGGCCACAGAGCAATGCCGGGCGCTGCAGATCCAGGCAGTGAAGGAGAAGACAGTCAAGAACAAGGAGACAATGGCTCTCCTGCGCAGAAACATCCGTCGTGGGGCCCAAGATGAGGCTTTGGCCAAGAAGGTGAACAGCCCTGCCCTCTCCGTGCTGTCTGGGGGTGGGGGTGGGGCAGGCACATGCTGAAACTACACACACAGGTGGAGGGCCGGCAGCTCTGTTCCTCTCCCCTTTCTGACCCCAACCTTTCTGGAGCCAGGGAGCATCTGAAGAGAGGTTCGCAGGGGCCTGTGCTGGCTCCAGAGAGCCCAGCAGGCAGGTTCCCCACCACCCACGCCAGAGGGCAGGGCCGGTTCCCTCACTAGGTTCCCTTTCCTGGGCTGCCCCATGCAATTGGGGCCCCTCTAGCTCTCTGGCCATGTAGGGGACACGTGGGCCCTCCTCTCTGGACCCCATCACATCCAGGCTAGGACGGCCTGGATGGGGTCCTGTAGCACTCTGCAGGTCTTGCTACTGGGTAGCACTGGGCAGAAGAGGCCCAGGGAGAATGCCTGGAGGGGCCGGAGGCCTGGGGTGCAGAGAGGACCTCCACCAGCTCGGCCACTGCCGCCCCACAGTATGACCAGCTGACCATCTCCAAGGCCTGCGGGAGGGACATGCCGACGAGGTTGGCGCACTGCCGCTGCACCATGGAGGTAAGACCTCAGGAGGGCCCCTCAGTCCAGCCCAGCCAGTGCACCCTTCACTAAACGACGCTGGGGAGCCGGTACGCGACACAGCGCGTTTCCTACCCCAGGGTCCCTCCCGGTCCGCCCGGCTGCAGGCGGGCCCGGGGCCCCGTATGCACTCACATGCCTGCCGTGTCCTTCCCCGACCCAGGTGGCGCGGGAGAAGTTGCGCAAGCACATCTTCGACCGCGTGAACGTGCACAACGTGCTGATCCACCTGGTGCGACTGCGCGGGAAGCAGCTGGAAAGCAAGCAGCTAGAGCTGACCCGCCTGCAGAACCAGCCCGACACCACGAAGGAGCAGCTGCGCTTGCAGCAGGTGGCGACAGGAGCCTGGGGGCGGAGCTCGTGAGGGGCGGGGCTCCGCGGGTTGGGGATCCGAGGGCGGGGTGGGGCAAGGCTAATGAGGAAGGCGGGGCTAGGTGAATGGGACCCCCCCCCTTGGAAGAAAGCCCAGCCTCATCCTGGGCTGGCCTCTGAGGCTCCAGATGGCCTGGCTCTCATTGTGCCCTTGGGCGATCCCCAGGTTATCCGCCAGCTGGAGAACAACATTGAGAAAACCATGATCAAGATCACCACAAGTCAGAACATCCACCTGCTATACGTGGACCTGCTGGATTACCTGAAGAAAGTGAGCCTCTCACCCGCAGCCCAGCCCCAGGGAGCCCAGTTGGCCGGCAGGGGCAGGGGTCTCAGGCACCAGCCTGTTCGCAGGGCTGGGATCTCCGTGGGGACAGGCGCCTCCTGGGCAGGCCTGCCCCCAAGGCCTGCCCCCAAGGCCTGCCCCCAAGGCCTGCCCCCAAGGCCTGCCCCCAAGGCCTGCCGATCTCCTCCAGGCCTACCGATCTCCTCCAGGCCTACCACCTGAGGGCACCAGCACCTAAAAAACATTCCTTTAGGAATATCATTTACTACTCCAAGAAGGCATCTTATGGGACAAATGGGAGTTGTTTGGATTTCTTGCATGTACTTGATGGTATAGTGTGGCTTTTGTTTTGCCCGTCATTTTTCGTTGCCCAGCCGCTGAGGGCAAGCGATAAGCCCTGCACCCTCAGAAAGTCCCCGCGTCATACAGGGCAAGTTTCCTCAAAGCAGGCCTGTCACCTCGTCTTCTGCCCACCTGCCCACCTCTCTTCTGTCCCAGCTGCCCTGCTCCCTGTGGCGGAGGCCAAGCGGAGGCCCCTGGGGGCCATGAGACCACTGTGAGGCAAAACGCCTTCACACGAGGCCCCCCTTCGCCCCCACACAGCAGAGCACAGGCGCCTGCCACAGGTGTAGATGGTAGGAGGGCCGGAGGGTGGGTGCCAAGGTGCTGAGAGAAGGGACAGTGAGGGAAGCACCCGAAACTTCTTCATCCTGAGGCTGGAGTAGGCGGAGCTCTGGAGGGCAGGAGGGCAGTGGGGCCGGGAAGGTGACAGAGGTGTGTGGTTTGGGAGCAAGACGTGGTGGGTGGCTCAGCACTGCAGCTTTTCCCGGCTGGGGTCACAGCCAGACCCTGACTGTGGCCCCCAGAGCCAGGCAGCACAAAGCTTCCTCCTCCAGCCTGTGCCTCTTGCCTCGGTCCCCTGTCTTGGACATTCACCTGAAGGCCTTGCTCACCTTTCCTTCCTGGGCCCACTCCTCCTCACACAGCTTCCCACTCGACTGCACCCCAGGGTCTACCCCTCCTTCACCTGGGCACGTTGTGTTGTCCACCCCGCCCCCTACACACCTTCCTCTCTTCTCAGAACATATGCGTTTTAAAAATACTAATAACACCAGTGATCACCTGCATTAAAACAAAACAAAACAAAAAACACAACACAGCGGAGATTCTACACTGTAGTTATTAACGACAAAATACTAAAAGCTGAGATACCTTGGACGTTTATGACCCTGGCCCGATTCTAAGTACCTCACTTATGTCCTCAGTCGACCTTGACAGTACCTTCTGAAAGAGCCATTATCACCTTTTTACAGATGGGGACACTCACAGAGGTTAAGTGGCTCTCCCAAGGCCCACAGCCAGCTGGTCAGGGTGGCCTTGGCCTTGAGCCCTGAGCCTCTGACCCCAAACCCATTCTGAGCCCCTCTGAGCCCCTCTGCTTCACTTCCGACAGCAGCTGCTCCCCAGCAGCAGGCCTCGCTGGGTTTCAGAGTCACCTCTCCACAGTGGGACACCCCATCGCAACCTCATCGGAAGTGTCTCTGGGCTATCTGGGCCCGGGCAGTGGGAGGGTCTACCAGGAAGATGCTGTGCCGTCCCCAAAACACTTCCTTTCACCTGCTCTGTGTCTGGTGGGGGGCCGGGGCCACAGTCCACTGTTCTGCGCCTTCGGTCTGGGCTGAGGGGTGGGATTAGAGGCCACAGGAAAAGTGAGGAGGGGGCGGGGCAGGGCGTGGGCATGGAACAGGTGGCATGTGCCTGGCTCTATGCCCACCTTCCCTGCTCCTTGGGTGCAGGAGCTGGCAGGATACCCCCCGGAGCTGGACAAGCTGCAGAAGCTCGTGGCTGACTACTGCTCAGAACTGTCAGACGTGACAGTCATGTCCCGAGACGCCATTATGATTACGGATGAGGTCAAGGTGAGCTCAGGTACCAGCTGGGCTCCCTGCAGGACTCTAGAACCCATCAGGACACTACCATGCCCATGCCACCTGGAGGAGGCCAGTGCCACCCCCCTGCCAGCCTGCTCTGCTCACACTGTGGCTATGGACAGAGGGAGCCCCACTAAGCAGGAAGCCATGGGGTAGCAGAGGAGGGAGAGAATGGGCCTGGGCCAGTTCTGTGCCAAGGTCGCCTCAAAGTCTGTGCCAAGGTTGCCTCAAGACCCCTGCAAGGCATGATGGGGAGGCAGCGTTCATCCAGCCGTCCATGTCACATAGCCTCAGGCCAGCGCTGCAGAGAGAGAGGGTGCTGTGGGGTGCTGACCTGCTCAGGGAGCTGGTATTGAGAGGGGCCCTGGAGGCGGAAGGACAACAGAGGTCCGGGGGCAGAACGGGGCCCAAAGGATTCATGAGGAGCGGGAGCCCAGGAGCTGCAGAGAAGCGAGCGATCCTGGGCTCAGGTGTCGGCCCTCAGATGACCTGGAGTCCTGGGAAGAGACAGGAAACCGGGTCAGACATGTGTTTTCAAACAAGTGCTCTCTGGCTGCAGAAGCTGGAGGGGACCAGGGCCGAGAGGCTGGTCGGTCAGGCCAGACCAGTGGTGGAGTGGGTGGCCGAACGCAGAAGAAGCCGAGAAACCTTTAAGAAGTCACCCGATGAGGTTTGGCACCAAGTTAGATGTGAGTGGTGAGGGAGAGAGCGGCATCCAGGATGCCACAGCAGACGTGGATGGACAGTGGTTAGCCACTGAAGCAGGACACACTGGAAGTGACCAGGTTTGGGGAAGATGATGAGTTTGTTTCTAGACACTTTAGTGAGCTGTAAATGGAGCCCACCAGGAGGCAGCCGTGAGCCTGGGCTGGAGAGAGAAATCCCTTACCACCTGGGAGTGGCCCCCGAGCTGTGGCTGCAGCTGGGTGGCTCCCGCGAGGAGTGTACCTCCAAGGGAAGGCACAGCCGCTCAGAAGCCAGGTGGGAGAGAGGATGGCGGAAACCAAGACGGCGGAGGAAGCGGCAGGCATCATGTTGTGGGAAGAACGGCGAGGCCCACAGCCCTGAACGCTGCTCCCAAATCTAGGAAGATGGGGACCAAGAGTGACTGCCGGATTCAGGGCCATGGCATGCCGTGCTGAGACAGACCCCACCTGCCTCCCTGTGTCCCCAGATGAACATGAGGCAAGGGGAGGCGACCTTCATCGAGGAACGCTGGGCACGGGAAAACCAGCTCAACCAGAAGAAGAAGCTGATCGACAAGGTCCATACCAAGGAGACCAGCGAGAAGTACCGCCGTGTGAGTCCCGTCCATGACCTCCACTGCAGCACGAGGAAAGTGGGGGTGGCCTCTCAGCAGAGGCCGCTGCTCACCTCCCCGTCCTCCCATCAGGGCCAGAAGGACTTGGATTTCTCTAATTTGATGAGTACAGAGATGCTGAAAGGTAATGCTCAGCTCCCTCAGCGCCCCGACCGGGGTCCCTGGGGGTCCACCGGGTCAGGTCACCATGAGTCCAGGTGTGACCTGCTGCAGCCGGGGTGAGGGACACAGACACGCCCCTGCCTCTCCCTGGCTATACCTGCAGAGGCCGAGAGCCGGTGTCAGGCTCGCGGCCACGTTTGGCTGAGCCCCCGGCTTGTGCGCTGTGAACCACACTGGCAACCCAGGGCCCAGTCACCAAGTGATTCCTCAGAAGAGATGAGTCCAGTCCCCTGGCCTGAGCCCCATGGAGGTCTGCTTCTGGTCCTCTGGATGGGGCTGCCCTGGGGCACCCATGAAGGGCCGGGTCAGAGGAGGAGGAAGGGTAAGGAAGGGTAAGGTGCCTCCTAAGGAGACACCTGAGGAGACCCAGCTCTTGGGTGGCCTTCTCTGATGACCGGACACGTACGGAGGCATCCGAGGCCTTGCAAAGAGCTCCCACACCATTCCTGCATGCTGGCCGTCCTTCCCCTCTGCTCTGCCCAGTGAAGAAAAGAGAGAACTCCAAGGAAGACATCGAATACCAGACGTACCTGACCGCTTTGGTGGAGAAAGTCAAGACCACTGTGCGGTGCTCCCGCCTCTGGGTACTGCTCTCTGGAGCTCCTGGGGCACGGGGGGAGGGCGGGTGCGGTCCCTGCGCCCCCCCCCAAGGCCCTGGGCCAGGCTGTGCAGGCACCTTTTGAGTGAATGGACACCCACGCTGTGGCCCCCACAGCTCAGAGTAGAGGGCCCACCTGGGACATGGCTAACACATCCCAGCCACATTCCAGGGACGCACAGAACCACAGAATCTGAGGGTCCACACAAGAGCATGGCCTCCACGTGCAGCCGTTTCCCTTCCCAAACTGGACAGCATCACAATCAGCAGCCGCCTCTCCACCTGTCCGCCCCTTTCATTTTAATCTGATCTGGGTTTATTAGTAGTAAGCCTTGAGCTCCCGTCCAGGGCCGACAGAAGCTTGTCCGGTCTTGGACAAGCAGCTCAAAGCCGTGCAGTCTCTCAGCGGGGTCTCCTGTGCGTGCCTTGGATCAGCTGCCCTCTGCTCTCTGTGAGGGCTTCACTCATGGTTGGCCCCTCACAAGCCCTCAGTGCCTGGCTGTGGTCAACATCATTAGCGACCACTGGGAAGGACCCAGAACATTAGTCCTGTGGGGCCCCTGCTCGCCTGGCCCCACCTGCTTCTCTCCTCTCGGCCCGGCCAGGACATCACCGGCCAGTTCCTGGCCCAGAGGAACACGGAGAACAACCTGGAGCTGCAGATGCAGGACTGTGAGGACAGGCGGAGTCAGCTGGAGGCCTTGATGAAGAAGCTGGAAGCAGAGCAGACACTGCTCAAATTCCACCAGACACCCAGCTCCGTCAGGTACCCGGGGGCCCTGCCCTGCTCCGGGAGCCACCCAGCAGGTGCGGCTGCAAGTGCTCTGCAGACGGGCCGGGGCACTCATGCACCCACATAGGAGCTCTTGAGCCCCTGAATTTAGCACAGCAGCCAGCATGGGATGCTCACCGTCGGGACTGTGCCACCTCCCTCCCCATCGTCCTCAACAGCTTTAAGTCCATCCAGGAGAAGATGAGGGACATGCTGAGAGAGGAGGAGGACAGGCTCCAGCTGGCCCACGCTAACATGACCAAGAGCCAGAAGCTGCTGCTGACCATCCAGACGGGCGTCGACAACATGTACTTCCGGCTGATGGGCATCCCCCTGCCCGGGGCCCAGGTGCCCGCCTGTGGGGAGTGGGGCGGAGCCCCCGCCCCCACGCAGCGTTCCTGGGAGACCAGCCCCTCCTCCTGGTCTGCAGAAGTCGGTGGTGCCCTCCGAAAGCTTAGACGTGCACAGCAAGCTGGCCTACTGCGAGAGGAAGTTGCTGTACCTGGCTGACCGAGTGAAGATGTTGTTCAGGACTGAGGAGGTAGCCCTGGGTCGGGGGTGGGGGCGCCTACTTGTCCCACGTCCCCTCGGAGCCGGCAGACAGTTCCCCCCATCCCTCTCCCCGCCCCCTGCCCTGCAGGTCAACACAAAGGTGAGGGACGCCCTGGAGTCTTCAACTCTGAAGGAGAAGCAGAACACCAGGATAAGCTTTGAGGACCTGGAGGAAGATATGATAGGTACTGTCTCAGGGCTGGGGCATCAGGCTGCCCTGCGTGGGGGTAGATGTGGGGTGGGTGGCTGCTCTGAGCTGTGTAGGGACAGAGACTGGGCATGACACTTGCCACTCGCTCCATCTGACCAGGGCAGCTTTGAGGAGGGTCAGGTCTGGAAAGGGTGTGTCAGTTGTACCGCAGGATTTTAATTGATGGAGGTGACTTACTGAGCACATGGAGAGGCTGGTGCCCTTGAAAGGAGAATTTGTTACATTTCCTGACAGAGGAGCACCAGCCCTGTCAGGAGGCAGAGAGGAGCGAGGGGAGCCCCGGGCCCTTACTGGGGTTTCTGCAAGAAAGGCAGGGTAAACAGTTTGAGATCAGCTCCTTGAAATAACTCCAGTGGGCTCGGCTCGAGGCATGGGGGCTGTGCCCCGTCTGTCTGCTCGGTCCCTGGCCCTGGGTGAGTTGGTGTGAGTTTGATTAAGGGGGCAGGGCTCTGCAGGGGTTGGTTTGCGTGGAAGACACGTCCAGCGCCCAGCGCGCGCAACCGGCCTCTAAGACTTGGCTAGTCCGGGTCGCAGTCTCTCCCCGGGTCTGTAAGACCCAAAAGCCAGAGCATCAGGAATACAGAAAATAAGACGCTAACACCCGCCGGGCTCTGTGATGCGTGAACGCCGGCGGGCAAACCCAGGGCTTCAGGACCGCGGGCGGAGCCGAGGGGCCACAGGCATTTCCCTGCTCCTCTCCCTCCTTCCTAGAAACCTTCCAGTTCACCGACGTGGACCACAGCTACGTGCCCTCGCGGGCCGAGATCAAGAGGCAGGCCCAGAAGCTGATCGAGGGGAAGTTCAAGATAACTAAGAAGAAGAAGAAGTGACCCCCCAGAAGAAGGGGGAACCGTGCCGTGGTTCCCCAGCCCCCGCTCCCAGGCCGGCGCTTTGTTACACAAATAAACATTTTTCCAGGACTGCTGGAGACACCTGGGGTGGCGGGGAGACAGAAGTCTCAGAAAGTGAACTTGGGGGACCCAGAGGTGGGGGACCACATTGGGAAGGCTGCGGGAAGTGGGGTGCTCGGTGTGGACCCCCGACGGGTGAGGGCGAGAAACAGGGTCCTGGCTGAGATGCGGTCAGGCACGTTGGCCGCTCCGGGGGCGGGACCGCCGAATCCGGGGTCCGGCGCTCTCGCCTGCCTGCGCCTGCGCCGCCCGCCACACAACTGTGACCCTCACGGCGCCCTGTAGTAGCGCGCCCGGGCCCGCGCATGCGCACCGCCGCACCCTTTGATCCTCGCGGCGCCCCGTAGCCGCGCGTCCCGCGGAGCCGGCACCAAGATGGCGGTGCTGACGGGCGGAGGGCTGCTGCGCCGGGGTCCGCGGGGGCCGGAGCGGAGCCGCTGCGGCTGAGCCCCCGAGCTGCCCTCGAGGCAGGCGCCCGGCCGCCGCGACGCGGGGCATGGTGCCATCCGCGCCGCGCCGCCGCCGCTGCTGACCTCGCGGGCCACGCCGAGCTCGGCCGAGGGAGCGGGAAGATGTTTTCCGCGCTCAAGAAGCTGGTGGGATCGGAGCAGGCTCCGGGTCGCGACAAGAACATCCCCGCCGGGCTGCAGTCCATGAACCAGGCACTGCAGAGGCGCTTCGCCAAGGGAGTGCAGTACAACAGTGAGTACGGGCCGGGGTTTCCGCGGGGGGGTGACGTGGAAAGTCGAGCCCGAGGGCCCGGCTGTGGGAGGGCGCCGTCCTGCGGGGTCCGCAGGCCCGGGCCGCTGCACCTGGGACTTGGCAGAAACTGGGTCGCGCCCTGGTCGGGGGCCTTGTCGCGCCCTGGGAACCTCGCCGTTTGCGGGGAGATTGTGGTTGGTGCTGTCCGGCTGTTTTAAGATGTGGTGACCTCTGACCTGTGCTGGGCATGTTGCGGGTGCCCTAGGGCGTTTATTGGCCGGAGGCTAGGTCCTACAGGACCCCTGTGCCGGAGGTTGAGCTTCCCTCTGACTGGTGGATCCTTCCCGAGGAATGCTGGCACAGTCAGAAATCTGTGTGTTTGCACATCAGTTCGTCCAGGCGGTCCCCGATTGGCCCCGGTGACTTCGTCTAAGAGGAATTCTTACATAACGTGGAGAGAGCTCTATGGTCTGTGACACTTTTTAAGGGGTTCTCGGCCAATGAACGTTGATAACCTGCAAAAGCAGCGGTGAAACCCAGCTGGCTCTGGTAGTTTGAGCAGGGGGATTTGTCTTTGTAGACTTCGTGTTCAGTTTGAAGACGGAATAGCAGCTACGCCACACGTTTTTGCTCTCCTCCCTTTTTTAAAAGAAGTATTTGTAAGGGATACATTTAGGAAAGCCCGAGAAGGCACAGAGACTCTTGCTATTGTAGGAGACCTCTCTTCCCCAGCGGCAAGGAGCTATTTACAGCTTCCCCAGAGTCCAGCACGTTCCCAGTCCCGTTATAAATTATGTAGGGTGTATAGCTCCTCGATGCTGACCGTCCTCTTGACCTCTTTTAAGTTTTTCCATCTTCCGGCTTTTTCCTAGCCGTATTTAAAGGCTTTTTATGTTATCTGCTTTTAAGTTGTTTCCCTCTCAAGTATTTCCATATATGCTACGTGCTTTGGGCCTGTCTCCCCCTGGCTACTTTAAGGGGAGCCTTCCAGTCTACGATGACGTATTTTGGTGGTGATGTATGATATTAGGAAACTGATTGGAAAGACTTTTGTGCAGGTTTAAAAGAAGTCGTTGTAAATGTATTCTGCTCACAATTTTGTATGTATTTCTCTCATATTCAGAGAATAGTAAGTCAAACGCATTTACACAAATTTTTAAAATCTACACTTGGATCCTTTATTTAATTTTATTACTTATAGTATTATTTTAAATTTAATCCTAGTCCTTTGGAAAAGCACTCCCTGATGAGCACGCCCCCTAGTGTCGCTGGGCGGAAATAGAAAGGGCAGTGAAATTGCCCAGAGAAGAAACCCCACCCTCAAGTAGTTGGGGACAGAAATTGGGATTTGTACGTGAATTACAGTTTAGAGGGATGCTGTCCCTAGAGTTGAATAATATGCAAATGTAAGACTTCTTGATTTCCATTATTAGTCAGTAGAATAGAACGTTTCTAGTATTTATTTCCCAAGATATCTTCCTTAGAGGGACAGACCAGCAATATAATAATTATAGATTCAGGCTTTTTATAGGTAAGAGTTGAAGATTTCCGAGTATATGTTTCTTACAGAATGTCATCCTCTTGGGGGGAATAGGTCACTTTCTTTTAAATTGCTGTGGTAATGAGAAGTGAGTCATGTCACATGCAGAGTCCCAGAATACGAGTCAAATGGGAACAAAACCTGAATTAGACACTGGACCATACTTGTACTTTGGAAGCCATCTGTATATAGACTGGTTGAAAGAATGTTGCCTGAATTAGTCTGAACCTTTTTTATCGCAGTTGGACACAATTTATCAGCTGGGTTTGGTGGCGAAGCTGTCACTGGGGGCAGCTTCCTGGGTGAGGAGAGGCCAGTCTTGAGGACCTGGGAAGACTGCCCTCGCTCAGGCCTGCGTTCCTCACCAAGCAAGCCTCCAGGCTGTGCCACAGCCAGAGTCCTGGCCAGTCGGATCTCCGTGCTAGAATTTAAAAATGCACTTGAACTCTTCCTCAACTCTTCCTCACTAGGAAACCTTTTGAAACGTTGATTTCAGGTTTAAGAGAGCTTTTCCTGTAGGAAATAAGCAGGTGAGTTTGGTGAGTTATTTGACCTGTCCCAGTAGGGCCGATCTGCAAGTTCCCGAGCCTTTGCTGTCTGTGACATGCCATGTTTTCCTTTACAGTAAAGGTTTCCCTTCTGTAGCGTTCATTTATTTAGCAAATATTTATTGAGTGTTCCTTGGTGAAAAACCAGACACTAATCTCTGCCTTGCAGGACTTAGATTCTAGTGGAGGGTGGAAGACAGAGAGCTTACTGTAAACATAATAAGTCAATAACTGTGTAGCCTGTGAAGGGTTGAGTGCTACGAAAAACAGGTAGAACAAGGTGAGGGTGGGGACGGGCTTTGGACTTGAAATAGCAGGTCAGGCAGAGCGGGCCTGGTAGAGCAGAAGGTAGGGAGGACGCGGGGATGGATGTACAGAAGGTGTGTCTGGGCCGAGGTCGCAGTGCAGTGGTCGGGAGAGAAGTGCCAGAGGCCAGGCCACAGAGGTGAGGGTGATGCAGGCCTTTAGGCCCTCGCAGGGCCTCTGTGAATGAGAGAACTTTGAAGGGCTCAGAGCAGAAGAGCGAGTGCTGTGTTGGGAACAAGCTGTGCCGGAGCAGGGGGACCCACTGGGAGTTTGTGGTAGTGACCCTGGTAAGGTGATGGTGGCCCAGGAAAGGCCGTTGGTAGGACCTAGACTCATGCATCCTCCAGAAGTGATGCACGTTTGCATCTAAGATGAACCATATGCTTTTTTTTGGTGTGAAAGAAAATGATTCCCTATTTTGCAGGAAATGTTTGGGGCTGTGAGTGAATTAAAGTTAAATCAAGGAGTAAAAAAAGATCCACGGTCCTGCAGTAGAGCCCCGCTTCCTGCATTGTGTTTTCACTTAGACTAAAAGGACAGCTCAGAATAGCAGTCGAGAGTTAACGACCTGTTGGTAAAACAGCTAGTTTGCCACGTGCTTCTTGGGTAAAGGGCTTCTCTTATCACTTGGTGGGTGAAAGAATCTTAATGAAAGGTTTCCTACGTGAATCCCTTACTCGCCTTACTTGAGCCAGTGTCTAAGGTTCTGAGATTGATTTGACTTTTTAACTTAAAAGTAGGGCCTAGTTACTTTTTTAAACATGTGAAACCAGACCATTTTATTTATTTCTAACATTATAGGGTTTCTTCCAGTTAACTTTCTTAATTAATAAATTTCACATTTTAAAAGGATTTCAGTTCGGGAGAGACACAGTAAAACTTTTCATTCACAAAAGCTGAAAGAGAATAGAAAACGTGTTAAAATTGGTAAAGATAAAAGGAAGGAGACAGCTCTAAGATTTTATCAAGACTCTGAACAGATAAGTAGTTTTTGGAGAAGAACCAAAGAGAAATGAAAACATGGTAATTAAAATGGAAAAGTCAGCGTAACTCAGCTGAAGAGAGAGTTAGTGCCTGGGGGAGAGTCATGTGGCACAGGAATCGAGAGTTCCCAACACGTTGGATGGAAACGTCAGATGGAAAGAACCACGAGGATGGAGACAAAGGCCATATTGGAAAAAAAGACTGAGGACTTTCCATAATTATGAAATACATAAAACTCCACGACATCGCAGTCCAGCATTCTAGAAACATCCACAGCTGAACACATCCTTGGAAACTTTCAGAACATCAAATCAAAAAAGAAAAATCATAGAAGCAACCAAAGCAAAAAGACTGTCTTTAGAGGAACAGCCAATAAACTGATAACACAACTTACAGTAACATGAGTGGCCGGGGGGAAACTCCTCGTCAGCCTAGAAACCTCTACCAGGTAAGCCACTATTCAGGATGCGTGTGATTAAACCCATTTGTAGTCTCAGATGGACAGCTTCCTGTGCTCAGGTTCTTGCCAAGATAAAAACTGCAGGATGTACTCTGGACAGACGGAAACGGAGCTCGGAGGTAGGAGTGGGTTCACAGGGCACAAACAGGCACAGAGATGGGCACATGTGGGCGAAGTCTAGGCACACGCTGGTTCTGTGAATCACGGTGCTGATTGTTAATATGGGGAATGAAGAAAGAAACAAACCCCAGAAGTCCGCACATCACATCACGCAGGAGGGAGCCGACCAGAGCCGAGGCCCGTGAAAGTCCTGTCTTATTTAGGAGGGCGGCGGAGAAATGTAACTTCACACTCTATTACAGCAAATGGGGATGTTGGAATTTAGGAGTTACCATTCAGAGAATAGAAACAGATTGCAACTCTTCCAAGGACCAGGCAAAACGAGGAACAAAAGAACCTTGCCTGACACGACAGAAGGTGGGAGCAGCGGCAGGAACTAGAAATTGTCGCCTGCAGTGGCAGAAGTGACCCCACCTGTCCCGTCACAGGCGGTGCGGATAGGCAGACTCACCAGGCAAAGGGGAAAGTCTGAGTCTGGATCTTTTAAAAGATTAGGAATACGGGTGTAGAAAATCATTAAAATACTAATGATGACAATTTATGACCTTGGCTCCAAGTAGAATTACAGGAATGTAAGCGTTGTTGAGCAGAAAATATATATTGTATGATTTAAAGCAGAAAAACATTATCTCAATAGGTGCAAGAAAAGACTTGGTAAGATTCACCACCCGTTCATGGTTTACAAAACCCAAAACTGCCCATTTCTGAGCAAACTGGGAGCATAAGGGAATTTCTTTGACCTCTTCCAGGGTACCTACCAAAGCCCATAACCAGATGAAACAACGAAACATTAAAAGCCTTCCTTTTAAAATCTGGACCAAGACAAGGATTCCCTGCTTTCACTGAGCTTTTCTTCGGTGTTTGGAATTATGCCCGGCACAAGAAAAATAAAAAATGGGGCTTGGGGGTGGGTATAAATAAGCCCCTTTTGGGGGATAAAATTAACAAAATCAGAAATGTGAGTTTTCTCTTTTTTTACATATACATACACATGTTTGTATGTGTAAGAAACTGAACACTAGACTGAAAAATGGCTTTTACAATAGCGCCCAACTTCTATTTCGGGCAGTATGATAAAATTGATAACCTGAACAGCCCTGCCCTTAAAAACAATTTTTAAAGTTGGAATCAAACATTTAGAAAAACATTAACCCCTCACTCAGTTCTTCAGCTTGGATGAAGGGCACACAGCTGTTCACTGTCCTCAAAAGCGGAGGCGGGTGCTGGGAGGGCGCCAGGCCGCCCTTGGGAGCTGGGCTTCCGTTTCCATGGGGGGACCTGGAGCCTCTTTGAGGAGGGAGGTCCCTGCACAGAGCCTGTTCTCTGAGTACTTGTGACCCAAGTTGACCTCCAGGTGGGTTTGCCTCAAAACCGTCAATATGGTCCCAAAAATCTCAAGTGGAGAATTTGCGTAAGGAGGTCCCTCCTGGTTGGAAGTGTTCCAGGCTGCAGGCCGGCCTGTCTATCACACATACCCTCTGCTGGCTGCCACTTCAACCCCCACCGCAAGATTGCAAGAAACCACAAGCTGCCCGTCAGAGATCAAGAAAGAAATGCGCAGGAAACAAAGTCCCAGGAGTGGGAGCAGCGGTGACAGCACACATCAGACCCACTAAGTCAGGACATGCAGAATATTGAAAGAAGTAAAAGAGATTTGAAAATATAGGCAGGAACCTACAGGCTCCACAGAAAGACCAAGTGGATTTAGAAGAGAGTAAAGAAAAGGTAAGAACCTGCAATAGGAAGTGAGAACACGGTACCCCAAAGGGAGGTGTTCGGAGTGAAAGGGAGACCTGGGGTCAGGCTGCAGAGGCCTCTCTGTCCACCTGGCGCTCCCCTCAGGGCTCCCGCCGGGCCGCCCGTGCAGGGAGCTCCATGGACCAGCACGCCGCCTGCCCGTCAGCTTGGGCTCACCACACTCACGGGCCCAGCGCATGGCCCACAGCTGTGTTCATAGCACCAGCCTGTCTTGACTTTTCTCTCAGGGCCATGTCTGGCCTCTGGCCAGGATCAGGGATAGGCTGCCTGTAACCGTGAGAGCAGTGGCTCCTTGTGTCCTGTTTGGTGACACGGTAAAGGGGGTGGAAGAGACACATCCCTGCAATCCGACCAGAGATGTTAAAGTTTGAGAACAACCCATCCATTCCAGTGACTAAGGTTGGGACTTTGGGGGAACACGGAATGGGGTGAGGAAGTTGACTTGGTGACTGAGTTTCATGGAAAAAGAAGCAAGTGTCTCTTGAGAATAGAGAGGCCTTGAAATAGGAGTAGGGGAGTGGAGCGAGGAGAGAGCAGCTGGACGGCCCTGGACAGCTGGCCAGGTTAGGGCGCCAGGACAGCAGCCCCCTGATGGCCTCCCCCAGCCCCTCGGCATAAAGCACCTTCTCCAGTTTACATGGCCTGTGAGGCCACTCAGGGAGCTCCAGCCGACCAGCGGGGCCCTCCACTTCTCCTCGAGGTCCATAAACATCTCAGGCCCTCCCGCAGCCTGCCCATCTCACTGAAGAGGGCCGCCAGCACGCATTTTCATGGGCCAGAACCTCAGCCGTTTTTGACACCATCTCCCTTGAGGTCCAGTGCCCCCCAAAGGCTGTCATCTCCACTCCCATCCTCAGTCTGCCACACTGGCTCTGCATGGTAGTCCTGTCTGCTCTCCTTCAGCATCTTTCCAGATTAGACCAGACCCTGGCACTCTTGTGCTGAACCGATGCCTTCTCTCAGAGGCAGCCCCTGCATGGAGCTGTGGGCTGCAGCCCCTGCAAGCTCCTGCCCCAACTTGTCCTGCCAGCGGGCCGACCTGTGCTCTCCGGGACCCTGTGCTGTCCTCCCGCATCCACACCTGTCACACAGGCCGCTCAATAAATACTTGTCGAGAGGGCAAAATAGAGCACAGGCTTTCTGCTGTAAGCCCACACTTGTGCTCTGGAAAAGCCTAGCGTTCTGCAGAATTGTGCACTAAAAGTACAGTACAGAGCAAACCATTGGATGCAGGAAACTGCCTAAGGAGCGCACCCCGCCCCACCTCCCGCAGCCCGACCCTGACCCTGACTCTGTGAGCCCTCCTGGGTGTCCAGCTCTAGGGGAGGTGGCTTTTCTGCCAGTACAGAGTCCAGTGCAAGCAGGTTATCAGTCCGTCAGCCCAGGAGGAAATGCCTCCCAGGTCCTCCTCTGTGAGCAGGGAGGGAGAGCAGAGGCCTGGTCGCCCCGGAGCACCCCCAGGTGTGCAGCGGGTGGGCACGGGGGCTCTGGTCTGCACAGCTGTGCAGGTGGCGGTGTCCTCCGCCCCCTACCCCAGCACTCGGCTCCTCCCTGCTCACCAGCCGCACAGGCTGCCATATGTGCGATCCGACCTGTCGGGGAAGTTCAAGTTTGCTTTTGGTTTATTTACCTGATCTGCCCTTTCTGCCTCCCGCCAGTGAAGATAGTGATCCGAGGGGACAGGAACACCGGCAAGACCGCGCTGTGGCACCGGCTGCAGGGCAAGAAGTTTGTGGAAGAGTACATCCCCACGCAGGAGATCCAGGTCACCAGCATCCACTGGAACTACAAAAGTGAGGGCTGGGTTAGGGGCGGGGCGAGGGGGGCAGCTGCTGAGCGCAGGTGCAGCGCCTTTGCAGGTTGGGGTCTTTCATCCCATTGCCCTTCCTTGGCCTCAGTTCCCTGGAGACACCTTCTCAACCAGTTGTCGTCATAGAAACTGTACATGCGTGGGAGGCCCCGTGACCTCAGAGGGGCTGTCATGGGGGTGCTCATTTAAGTTGCTTTGGGGCCCTGAAATCCACTCTCCATCCTGGTGACCTTGGCGACATAAAAGCGCCAGTTAAGCTGGAGGCACGTCCTGGGGGAGCCAAGGCCTCCCCCAGGTGGAGCTTCTGTGCTGCCGCCCCTGAGCCGCGCGTTTGCTCCACCAGAGGAAAGGTGCCTTCCGTCCCCTTGAGCCCAGGTCTTTACTCCAGGGTTTGTAAAGTACCTGTCCCCAAAAGTGCCGGGAGGTGGTTGGTTTACAAGACCCATTGGTGAGCAGAATGCACCTGGCGGCCTCTGGGCGTGGCCAGAGCTGCCTGCACTTTCGCTCCTTGGTGTTCGGCCCCCAGCCAGGTGGGCTGCTTTGCATGTTAGGAATCATGAAACATTTTAAAAGTTCGTTTCGTTGAGAAAAAAATGTAGTGGGTCAACTGCAGGACCCATGGGGGCCTTGGTACAAGTTCTGGCTCCCACTTGGTGGCAGCCAGACCACGTCCTGGGGCACCTGCATGATCTCGCGTCCTGCCAGGGGCTGACAGGAGCCTTCGGGCAGCATGGCAAGCTCCACCCACCCACCCAGGGCACCCCCTTCCCAGTTCTGGGTGAAGCTGCCCCCCAGCTTGGGGCAGGTGCGCGGCAGTTCTCCTTGGGGTAGAGAGGTGGGACCACTGCCACGAGCCTTTCTGCCATCTAGGGAGGGAGTGTTCCAGGTCCCTGCACATGCAAATGCCCTGAGCAGGAGCTGGGTGCCCTTGGGGACAGCACCCAAGTAGGGGCCGGTGTCTCCACTGACACCAGGACAGCTGCTGGAAAGCCCATCTTTGTGAAACTGACAGTTCACTTGGGTACTAATCCTCATTTTTCCCCATTTTAGCCACTGATGACATCGTAAAAGTTGAGGTCTGGGACGTAGTTGACAAAGGTAAGTCGTGTCTTTATCACGAGTACCTTTCTTTCATGTTTTATTCTTCCTGTAGAGAGATGAGCCCGCCCCCTCCCCCCTTATTCCCTGGCTCGTTTGCATGTCCCTCAGATCTCTGCTGGCCGGTCAGATTTGGTGTCGGCTCTCCTCACTGCGGAGCCCTGGCCGTAGGAGGTCTGGGTTGGAGCTAGCTGTCCGTTCAGTGTCTGGGTCCCGGGCCAGCTCCCCGGTGTCTGGTGGATGGATGGGATTCACAGCAGTGACCTGAGAGGGACCACGGTCTGTGCTGTGAAAACATCTGTTCGCCCGCTGAAACCGAGGCCAGGGCAGTGCGGGCAGACATGGCCAGCGGAGGCGGGTGGGCTCCAAACCCAGAGGCCTCCATGAGGCCCTTCTGGGAGCCCCTCCTGCAGTGCCGCTAGTATAGCACCCCACTTATCAGAGCCCCTGTGGATGGGCGCCCAGAGCCCAGGACCAGCTCCCTGGCTTCCGAAGGAGCCGTCCCTGGGGCAATGTGTCCATCTGGCTCTGCCTCACAGGCGCTGCCAGCTGTGTTGTCTCCATGCCCTCACAGGGGAGCACTTGAGCTGTCAGAGACCCCAGTACACACACACAGACCCCCTCGAAGCCACCGGGCTGTGCCGTGTGCACCCAGTGGTGAGGGCGGCGGGTTCCCCTTTGGGCGCCTTGTTTTGTTTCCCCCTCACACTCAGGTCACAAGTCCCTCCTCTGTGATCCCTGGGGGGACCCACGTCCCACCCTGCTGCTGAGCACCGTCTGACCTCACGGGCACACTAGCTGCACGCGTCTTCCAGTGACAAAGGAGGCCGTGTCCTCTGTGAGCTGGTGGTTCCGGGTGCAGAGTGTCCAGGCCCCTGCCCCTGCCATGCTCTTTGGGGTGGGCGTGGGTGTCGAGGACCAATTCAGCTGGCACAGGAAGGACAGTGAGCGCCAGCAGGAGTGCCAGGACACCTTAAGCCAGGTGGGGCTTGTAGGGCCTGGTGCTTCCTGAGTGTGCCTGCAGCACGTCACGGGTGTGGGGACTTGGGCACGTTTGGAAGGCAGCCCTTCGCAGCCCGGTCACTGTCCCGGGCAAGGAGAAGCTGTCGCTCAGCCAGAGCTGCCCTCCATGCCCTGGGTGCACCCCCTCCCGGCCGCCCCTGCCCCATGCCCAGCTCCGGACCCCTAGGTCTGCCCTCGTTTGGGTGGGATATGTGTCCGGACTGGGGTCCCTATTTGGGGACGGGCGCCTTCTGAGTAGCATGTGTTCTCCTGGTTGGGAACTGTCCCGGGGTGCAGAGGCAGACACTGCTCATCGCAGGGGACCTCTGCGCGCCTCCTTTCCTGCCCATGTAAGGCATGAACCTCACACCGTGAAGTCACGGGCAGGCTCCCAGGGCAGAGTCCCCCGGTGGCTTGGGAAGGAGGCGGGGCTGCACAGCAGGGGAAGGTCCCCAGCGGGCGGGCCAGTGGGCACAGGGCTCCATGGCAGCCCTCGGCGTCCTCTGAGCTCCATGTCTCCTGGCTCTCCTGCGATAAGAACCTTCTTGAGTGGAGAAAAGGCATTTTCCCTCTACCACCCTAACTTGTCGTCTGTGGGATGGGGTCAGAGACGGTGAGCGGTTCAGGAAGAAGCTGGGGAAAGAGGCAGTGGTCGGTCTTCTAACAAACGAACTCATTTGTTCTGGGGGTTGTTTGTTACTTTTGCCGACCTGCTGCTCTGAGACGGTGGGCTGGAACTCCCAGGGTGAGAAGCAGTCCTTCCGCCTTGGTTGGTAACATCTCAGCCACAAAGGGGAGAGCGGGTGATGGCGGAGCAGCTGTTTCTCAGGAGCCACGAGAGCCCAGCCTCAGCCCCGGGGGCCTTCTTGGGCCCCCGTCAGCTTGTCCACCCTCAGCACAGCTCAGCCCGCCACGGCCTTGAAGTCAGCTGCTCAGGCTGGGCCAGCTGGTGCTTATCAGTCCAGGAAGGAAGTGCCTGCATCTGAAGCAGAGCTTGGCGGGGCATCAGGGTGGTGTCACCATGCAGCCACTGAGCCGTGCGATGCCTGCCCATGCCTTCAAGGCCAGGCCCAGGGGGGGCCTTTGTCCAGACCGGAGCTGCCAAGGAGGCCTCACTGGGGTCCCAGTGCGTCCTGCCATCGGCAGGGCTCCCAGGGCCTTCAGTCAGTGTGGTGCCTACTGGAGGTGGGGGTGGATATGGGGAGGGGTGCTCCTGCCTCAGGCCGTCCTTGGGCCTGGAGAGTACCCAGTCATGTTTGTGTCTTTCAATAAGGAAAATGCAAAAAGCGAGGTGATGGCTTGAAGATGGAGAACGACCCCCAGGAGGTAAGCTGAGTCCTGCCCTGTGACGCCTGCCAGACCCTACGCAGAGCTTGAGTGACCTGAGAGGGGCTTAGGTGACCTGGCCAAATTTTACATCCCTGTCACAGAGGCCTCAGCCCTTAAAAGCACAGGACATGCCTTCAAGCTGTGGCCCGGGCACAGGTGGGCATGGGCGTGACTCCCAGGGGGCTCTCACGCAGTCACTGCCCTGGGCACACAGAAGTTGGGGCCGACCGGCATTCTCTGTTCCAGGGAAGCTTTCCAGGTGTTTCCAAGGGCCCTGCTCTGTCCTGCTATCCGTAGTCGGCCTCCTCACTCCCTTTCATGTCAGGATGGTTAAGTGACCGCCTGGCCAGGTCTGCCGCCCCGATCTGTATGCTCTAGAAGGTTCCTCGGCGCTGCAGTGCACGTCCTGCCATGGGGCTCTGGCTGTCCCGGCACCCTTATCCTTCTGAGTGCTGAGGAGCTCAGGACCCGGAGGGTGGGGTGCCGCAAGTGGCTAGTAGAGAAGAGGCAGAGTGATGTGGGCCCAGAGCCTGGAATAGTTACTGCCAGATGCTTTACGGCAAAGCTTGCAGACCCCACACCGGATGGCCTTACGTTTACATGTTTTTTTCTAAAATGAGATGAGCTGGTATCTTTTCAGATGGTAAAAGTCCTGTCCAGCCTTTTCCAGATGTGGGCACCCACCTGGGGGACCCCGCCTGGAACACCGACTCATGCCTCTTCCTTCCTGTCCCCAGGCTGAGTCTGAGATGGCCCTGGACGCAGAGTTCCTGGACGTGTACAAGAACTGTAACGGGGTGGTCATGATGTTTGACATCACCAAGCAGTGGTAAGTCGAGACGCTGGCTGGCGAGCACCACCACGGCTCCTGCCACCACCCCACCCCAAGGACCACCCCGTGGCTGAACACATGCTGCTTTCGTCAGCATCCCTGCTGGTGCTGAGTCTCGAGGGCCAGCTGTGAGTGTGCGTGCTGGCGGTTCAGCCACACGGAAGCCCCGACCCTCATGTCTGGGTATCTGCACATGTGGGCAGGGGCCAGGTGGGGCAGTATTCATGTCTGTGTGTGGAAGGTAGGCTTGCTCGAGGTGGTGGGACCAGGTGTGCACCTTCCTGAAAACACCGTCTAAAATTCAGCAGGAGCCAGTGGCCACTTGTGTTGGGGGCTCCAGGACCCCCCGTTCTTTGAGTCATGCTAAGAGGATGCACAGCTAAGACCCACCCCAGTGAAAGGCTCCAGAGCGAGATGGCGGGGGCAGGGGTGTGCCAGGGCGAGTGCAGGGCTCCAGCTCCCAGGGCCTGTCTGCGTGGAACCATGTGGGACGAAGCACGTGGGACTCCTGACCCCGCAGAAAGGCCGGCGTCCCGAGCTAGTGTGGCAGCAGCCTCGAGGCCGGGCCTTCCCTGGGCCACTCTGGTGCCGCCCAGAAGGACAGTCTTCAAGATGCCGAAGGAGGAGCTGACAGCATCATGTTTACAAACGGCCTGTGGGGTGTTTGCCCTTTTGCTGTGCTTTTCGAGGGTGACCGTTATTACTGCATATGGAATCCACGCTTGCTGTAGAAAAACTGGGACATGCGGAGAAAAATGGACCCCGTCACGAGGCCTCCCTGTGGTCGTGTGGTGGAACCCAGCCAAGGTCTCCTGAGCGTTGCACATGACGTTCGCTACAGAACTGGAACATTGCAGACGATGCTTCCTGAGGGGCACGTCCCCGGTGCCCAGCTGTGCTGCCCTGCAGGGACACACCTCCCAGTGCGGACTGACTGCCAACACGCGTGACACCCCTGGGTGGCAGCAGGCAGCATGCTGGAGACACGTGTGGAGTAGGATGGCGGAGCATACCTATCCTAGATCCGTCCCAGCTGCTGTGGGAGAGGCAGTAGCTCCCCTCGCCGGGGGAGACCGGCCTGTGTGCTGTGGGAGCTGCCCGGGGAGTCAGGTGCGGCTGTGTCTGGCAGACACTCGGCCACCCAGCGTTACTGGAGTGCTCTGTAGCCTTTGCTGGACAAGCAGTGACCAAAGTACAGAAGAGTGACAGGAAAGCTACGGGCGGATGAGCTGGGGCCCCCTGGGCCTGTGAAGCATGGGAGACAGGGCAGGCGGGCCCGAGGAGGTGGTGGCAGAGTGTGTCTGTGAGGCCATGAGACCTGGGCACAGGTGTCTAGAGGGCAGGTGGTGCCAGGCTGGGGAGCAGTCGCTTCTTGAGCCCTGTGGTCCCGCAACAGTTTCAAGTACGTGTGTAAATAAGATGGAGTCAGGCCGTAAACATGGTGTGTGCTGTACCTCTCACCGATTGACACTGGCTTGCTCTGCATGAGGGAAGTGTCGTCACACTCCCATTAGTTACTCCTTGCGCGCCATTTGGAAGACGCTGTGTGACAGCTGTTCGACTGAATGACCATCAGCCCCACAGCCCCTCTGTTTGAGGGGACCGTGCGAGGCCTCACGTCCACAAGAGCAAAGCGCTGAGCCAGGAGGACACCTTGGAGAGCCACAGCCGTGACCTGCGCGAATCGTGAAAGGATACACGCAGGAAGGGGACTGAGGAGCAGCTGAAAACAGGCAAACACCAAAGGCTGTTCGGCGGGGCGGAGCTGTGACAACAGTGGGGGAGGGTCCGCACACGCCCACCATGCTGTCCCGTCGCGCTCTGTGCACATGAGGGCCCTTGGGTCTGGGGTCTCGGGCTGAAATTCAGGCAGATCTCTCCTCCATGCTCCAAAGGACCTTCAGCTACATCCTGCGGGAGCTCCCGAAGGTGCCGACCCACGTGCCGGTGTGCGTGCTGGGCAACTACCGTGACATGGGCGAGCACCGCGTCGTCCTGCCCGACGACGTGCACGGACTCATCAACAGCCTGGACAGGTGAGTGCCATCAGCCAGGGCCTGGGAGCCTGCGTTCCTGTCACCTTGTGGGTGAGACCTGCTCCTGGCCTGGCCTCCCCTCCCACGGGCTCCATCCGCAACCAGCGGCCCTGCTCTAGGGCCCCGCCCTCTAGTCCCGTCAGGTAGACGAGCACCACCTTCAGGCAAACAGCTGGGCCACCCTGCATGGTGGTCCCAGCCCCTGGAGTCATGGTGCTGAGGTGGACAGTGGGGGTGAGGGTGGGACACAGACGTGGACCTGATGGGAGGTAGGGAGGAAGGAAGGGCGGGCCTTCTGGACCACGCCTCGGGCAGTAAGGGCTGGAGGGTAGTGGCGGATGGCAGGACCGCTCTGCAGCAGGGACCTGAAACTGAGGACCAGGAATGGCAGTTGGCTTCCTGGCAACTAGCAGGCCGGGAGGGAGGGCTCAGGGGCCTAGTCCAGTCATCCATCGCCCGCTGGGCGCTCAGCTGAGGAGGGCCCACTGAGCCTTAGGGCTAGGCCCAGGGGACGTGGGGCCGCTGCCTCTTGTCCTTCCACTAGGGGTGGTCAACTGTAGAAGGCGGCTCAGACCACGGGGTGTCCAGGGCAGCCTGGCCCAGGGGCAATCCTCGGCTCGGGGGACGCGCCACACTGCCCAGCGCCACCACGGTGCCAGGTCTGTTCTTTCTGCAAGCAGGCCCCCAGGCTCGTCCTACTTCCGCTACGCTGAGTCCTCCATGAAGAACAGCTTTGGCCTGAAGTACCTTCATAAGTTCTTCAACATTCCGTTTCTGCAGCTCCAGGTAAGTCTGCCTGCAGGTGGGGACATGTTTCTCCACGTGCTCTGGCACAGGGCAGCCGGCTCCTGAGCCTGAGGAGGCAGTTTGGCAGTTAGCTCAGAGTGCAGTCACCAGTTAGAATTTTGTGTGATGTTGCTGGTGGCCCCGGGACAGCTCGCTCTGTCCCCTTCCCTCTGCCAGGTTGGCGTGGGACGGGCCTTTCTAGAACGACAGACAGCAGGAGCCCGTGGGCATCCTAAGGCATCCTTCTCGGGCTGAGAACCAGATGCCTGGACCAGCGGGCTTTGCAACTCCCTCCCCTCAGCCTGTGCTGAGCCATGGCCTGTCCCTCTTCACCGTGGGTGCCCATGCTGCACCCCAGCTCCCCTGACCCCCTTGTGTCTGGGCCAGCCACCCCGAATGTGGACCTGGCCCCTCTCAGCAGCCATGAGGACTGTCCTGAAGGTGCCCAGCCTCCCACCCAGATGTCCCATGCCCCTTCCCCATGCTGTGCAAATGCAGCCCCAGGTTTGCAGCCCGCTGGGCCTACGTGCCATACCTGTTTTTATAAACTTTTTGTTGGGGGTGATTCCTAGTTACAGAGACGGGGCACAGGGTTCTGTGCTCCTCGCTCAGTGTTAGCCCATCACATTTGCACGGTGCTTTTGTCAAAACCACAGAACCGCAGGCTTCGTCTGCCTTCTGCACGTCCGGGGTCCTTCTGTCCCACTCCACACGCAGTAGTCCCTTTATTCGGCACGTGACATCCATCATGCTTGTCACCAGCGTGTTGAGTCGCGGCCCCAGTGCAGCTGCAGTGGCTTCTGCTCTTTCTCCAGGAAGACAGGAAACTTGCTCAGGAGACTGGTGGTCTTCCTTTCCTCTTGCCTATTTGTTTTAAAAGAAACACGGATCCTGCTGGTTGATGGGGGTGGTGGTGTCCCCACTTAGATGGGGGCTGGGTGTCACTGCATGCCTGGTGTCGCTTTAGCTTTTTACCCGAGTGTGACACCCTCCCTCCCCAGGGACAGAACCCGGGTGGGTTCCGAAGGCCCCACCTTCCGTCCCAGGCCGTGGGTGCCATGCGGTGTCAGACCAGTGACAGAATATTCTGTAGTGGATACACATGTGAGGGCTGAGTTCTGGTACTGGCGGGGAACCGTGTTCACTCAGCGTGGAAAAGCAGATGGCAGGAAGACTGTTTTCAACTAATGTTGGGGCTTCCTGAACCTCCGGAGTACCTTGTGTCATCAGGCCATCTCTGGCTGGTCTGTCCCAGCACTGAGGTCCGTCCTCGTAGCTACACTGAGCGACTTAGGTGGCCCGTGGGCGTCCAGGTCTCCGAGCGTCCGTGCCTCGGCTGCTGTTCAGTTAATCAAGAGCTGGCCGGGTGGGGTCATGAGGCCGGAGAGGGGCAGCTCGCTGCAGCAACAGCCTTGCTCAGGTCTCTGCTTCCTTCCCGCAGAGGGAGACGCTGTTGCGGCAGCTGGAGACGAACCAGCTGGACATCGACGCCACACTGGAGGAGCTGTCTGTGCAGCAGGAGACCGAGGAGCAGAACTACAGCCTGTACGTGGGCCCTGGGGGCGGGGGTGGGGGCGGGATCATAGGCGGGGCTCGTGCTGACGAGACAGCAGGGGCAGCGCCACCTGTCCCTAGCTCTGTGGGCCTGGGCGACTTATGGGACTCCAGAAAAACCCAGTCATTTCAGCTGCAAAGGTGGGACAGCCCAGGCCCCGCGGGGTGGGTGAGGGTGGGTCTCACTGAGCCTGGAGGCCTGCAGCTCTGTTCCCCGTGTCAGGTGCTTTATTATTAATGTGCAACAATAAAATATTTAGAGTAAAAGAAGCACTTGTCTAGAACGAGTGGGTTAAAGTTTAAGTGTAGCCCACCTGACCTTAGGAAGATACCTGGATCCTCCAGAGACACTGAGCAGGGTGTGGCCGTGTCCTGATCGGCTTGACAGGACCCACACACGGGTGGCTCCGAGCTGGCGGGCACGAGATGGTTGCTCGGCTCCCTCCCCGGACAGCCACCTGGCCATGGGGACACGGACACACAGGCGGTGCAGCTGTTGGTGCTGTGCTTCTGTCCAAACCAGCCTCGCCTGTTGGGGCCCTCTCCAGCCGAGGCCCAGACAAGACCAGCCACCCCATTTTCTGGCCGAGGCTGTCGTCTTTGGAGCTGGGTTTCCCAGGTTGACACCAACACAGAGTAGGGCCTTCAGAGAGCTCCTCGACCTTGGGAGGGTGTGGGTGGCAGAGGCGTGTGGGCTCCTTGATAGCGAGGGCTGGCGTTCACGGCGGGGCACTGTCCTGGCCCTGCCTGGGTGCTTAGCACCCCTGCGGAGAAGGCCAAGGGCGGAGCACCTCTGCCCTGTTGGGGTCCCTGGAGTGTCCGCGGCCGCTAGGAGAGGGAGAGGTGCTTGTATTTCAGCATGGGTAGAACCTGAAGTGCTCTTGAAGACACGTGGTTCCCAAAGAAAGCACCTGAATGTCAGGGCCCCGGGAACACTGGTTCTGGCGGCGGCCCTGGCGGGAGACTGACCCCTTCCGGCTCCCCCAGCAGGTGTCTGTCCCCAGGGGGACTCTCAGAAGGGCTTTGGGTCTTTCTCCCTGGATCCAGACCTGGCTGTTGTCTCTGGAAACAGTGCACCCAGAGGGAGCCCTGCCCAGGAGCTGCCGACCCGCTCCCACAGGTTTCCTCTGACAGCTTATGCACCCCCGCCACCCAGCACGCTGTCTCAGGGACATGGCGGTCTGTGCCCATGTCCCACCCGTAGGAGATGGGGGCTGGCTGAGGACTGGGCCAGTCTGGACTCTACTCCCAAGCCCCAGCCCCAAAGTCCCAACCTAGAGGTGAGGGCAGCCAGCCGACACCCCCTTCCTGGTCCCCGGGGACCCCCGCAAGCGAGCAGGGGCCAGCTCCTCCCCATACCTGGGAGAAAGCCCCCTCGAAGGACACAGGCCTTCCTCCGAGCTTAGAGAACCTGTCCTCAGCCCAAGGACAACGGCTTGTCGGGGGCTCAGTCCCTATGGGGAAGCTGTGCGTGGGGGGGGAGGGGCAAGGCCTGCCTGCCAGCCCCCGCCCCTGCCCAGGGATGTGCTGCTTGATGCCATGGGGCGCAAGGGCTGCTGAGCCTGGGGACAGGGACATTGCTACCCCATCAGTGCCAGCAAATCTGGACGAGACCAGTAGTCAGGATTGTCCCTCTGCCCTGTTTTCCCAGCTTCCTGGAGATGATGGAGGCGCGTAGCCGGGGCCATGCGTCCCCACTGGCGGCGAATGGGCAGAGCCCGTCCTCGGGCTCGCAGTCCCCAGTGGTGCCTCCGAGTGCCGTGTCCACGGGGAGCTCCAGCCCCAGCACACCCCAGCCGGCCCCACAACTGGCCCTGCACACCCCCTCGGCCTGCCCCTCCCCCACGTCGCCCTCGGAGGTCCCGCTGCCCCCAGCACATCCCGTGGCTCCCACCCCCCCAAGACGCAGCATCATCTCCCGGCTGTTTGGGACCACGCCCGCCGCTGAGGCCGCCCCTGCGCCCCCAGGTAGGCCCCAGGCGAGGCCCCTCAGGGTGTGGGCGGCCCAAGTGGTGTTGGTGCTGTGTCCTTGGCCCCCACAAGCTCCCCCAGCCTGGGATGGGGTCCCCTACTCCTGGGTGGGCAGCTTGCTGTTCCAGTCACACATCACCCCTGCTTGCGGGCACAGATCCCACCCCAGCTGCAGAGGCCCCAGCGAAAGTCCAAGACGTGGAGGATTTTGTTCCTGCAGACGGCCTTGACCGTGACTTCCTGGACGACACAGCCCCCCCGAAGGATGAGAAGAGAGTCGGGGCCGAGGTCCCTCAGGACAGTGACAGGTGAGGGTGGCGCTGGGCCTGTGCCCTCGATGGCACCGCCACAGCCAGCAGCTGCCCTTCTCAGCCTCAGCCACCCCCACATTCCTGCACATGCAACGTCACCACGTCCCTGTAAAATGCAAAATGACAGACTGAAGGCAGCACCATGCTCCTACCCGCCACCACCTGCAGGCGCGCCCTTTACCCACCAGCTTGCAGGAGATAGCAGGCCCCGCTCCCACCAGCCTGGTCTCCATGCTGCTGCCGCTTTTGCCACAGCAGTAGGGCCCCTCCTCAAAGCAGCCCTGCAGCCATCCTCGAAGTAGGTCCCCGTTTGCCGTCTGTCCCCCCACGGGAACGTGAGCACCGCGGGCATCAGACCCGCAGTGTCCATGCCTGGTGCCGAGGGGACAGCCAGTGCCTGTGGATACCACGAGTGCCCAAAGCTCAGTATCCCTCGTAACTTCTGACCGCCCTGCCCCTCCTTTGCAGCGATGGGGAGGCCCCAGGAGGAAACCCGATGGTGGCAGGTTTCCAGGACGACGTGGACCTCGAAGATAAGCCACCTGGCAGGCCCCTGCGACCCACGAGTCCCGCCCCCACGGAGAAGATCATTGTTTCCAGTGAGGAGGTCGCAGGGTACCCCAAAACCACTGTCCTGGCCCCCCAAAAGTGCACGGAGCCAGAGACCAAACGGTATGTGGAGGGGTCGCCGAGGAAAGGGACCCTGGGATGGGGCGCCTGTGGACCCCCTGACCAGCTCCTTGTCCCGAAGGTCCTCCACAAAGGCCTCGAGGCCCCACAGGGGCGCAGCTCCCAAGGCTGCAGGGCCGCGAGGGCCCCCTGCTGAGGGCTCCTCTGGAGGGCACGCGGATGAGCCGGGTGAACCAGCAGCGTCTTCAGAGAGCGACCCTGAGGGGCCCATTGCAGCCCAGATGCTATCCTTTGTCATGGACGACCCCGACTTCGAGAGCGACTCTGACACTCCCAGGAGAGTGGTGAGGAGCCCCGAGGACACCCTGAGCAGGGCGGGCCAGGAAGGAGGTGTGCGAGGGGGCTTGTCACATGCCTGGGAAGTAGGGGAGCCTAACTATGGGAGTCCCGTGATGGAGGGACCTGGGTGGGGCTGGCAGCCTGACCTGCCCACTCCTTCTCCAGGATGAGTTCCCGGTCCGAGAGGACCTGTCCGATGTGACCGACGAGGATGCTGGTCCTGCCCAGCCGCCCCCACCCCGCCAGCCCCCGGTCCCCTCCTTCCGAGTGAAGAATGACGCGGACCTGTTCGGGTTGGGGCTGGAGGAGACAGGCCGGAAGACGAGCAGCAGTGAAGGTAGCTGGGGGCCTGTTCACATCCTGTCTTCATCCCCATCTTCCTGGGTGCTGGATGACCTGGGGCAGCCCAGCCCGGGTTCATGCTTCTGACCCCTTACTGTCCTTTCTACCCCGGGATGCTCAGAGCAGCGGGGCCCTGAGAAGCCCCACGCAGGCACTCCTCGGCCCTGCTTGGGGTCCAGCTGTGCTCTGATGACATCCCAGGCTCTCGGGGTCAGGCAGCAGGCCATGACCAGACTGGAAGGATCTGACCAGGTGTCCACACAGGAGGGATTTGATGGCACTGCTGGGAGCTGGCCGAGCCCTTATGTACCCCGAGTCCAGCGCTCCGTACAAGCTGGTGTGGTCTCCAGGCCTGATGAGCACTCATGGTCTGTGTTGGCACTGGCTGGCGCCTTGGCTCCCTGGGCCTACCCCACCCTTTGCCCCGTGAGCCCAGCTCTGCCCCAACTAGCAGTGCCACCTGGGATATGTCCCAGAAGCTCCTGGTCCCCAGGATGGAGAGGAAACTACCTCCCTAGGCTTGTCCTGGGGTTGAAGTATTGGCACGGCAGTGAGCATACTAGGGTCACCGGCCGGTCAGCCTTGTGGTTCAGACCCTGGCCAGAGGCTGAGGGGCAGTCTCCCACTGGCAGTGCTCCCACTGGCACCTGGTTGCGATGGAGCCTCTGCCTCCCACACTGGCAGGGAGCCAAGTGGGGGAGCTGACGCAGTGTCCTGCTGTGTCCTCTCCGTGCAGATAAGGAGGGCAGGCCTTCCTCCAAGGAGAAGGAGAAGAAAAAGAAGAAGAAGGGCAGAGAGGTAAGCGCTTCCCAGTGCCGCCCGGGGTCTCTGGTGGGCTCTGGTCTCTCGGCGCCCCAGTGACGCGGCGCTGTGCCCCCAGGAGGAAGAAAAGGCTGCAAAGAAGAGGAGCAAGCACAAGAAGGGCAAGGAGAAGGAGGAAGGCAGGGAGGAGCGGCGCCGGCGGCCGCGAGGCCAGAGGTCGGCGCTGGACGAGCTGGAGGCCTTCCTGGGGGGCGGGGCCCCAGCCGGCCACGGCGGGGGCGGGGACTACGAGGAGCTGTAGGCCTGGCCTCCGGCGGGCGGCACGCCCACTCTGCTTGCTGGGCCCGCCTTGCAGGGAGGGGGCAGCAGGCGGCAGGCCCCCAGTGCTTCTCAGGGAGGGATTGAGGCCCCCGGAGGCCCGTGAGGCTGTTTACAGGGGCGGGGCGTCCTCGCGGCACCGGCTCCTGCTTGCCCAGCCCCCGCATGCGGTCGTGCTCGGCTTCCTGCCGTGGCTCCACCAGGGCTGCGGAGTGCCCGTCCTGGACCTTGGTCCTCTGGGCAGTGCAGGCGCCTCTCCCAGGCACGGTGTCCAGCATTGCACCTGCATGGGCGTGCCCGCCAGCCAGAGCCGGGACACCTCACTCATTTCCTTTTTCTCCTTCCACTCCACTCCAACCATAAAGCTCTCCTGTTTTACTGCGCGTCTTGTGTGTGCTTTTCCCTGCTGCTGGGCTCCCAGGGCAGCGAGGTGGGAACACCTGCCGGGAGGCCCCCTTTGCCCCTAGCCGCTGTGGCTGGTGGGAAAGGCAGGGAGCTGGCCAGACATCTTCGGAGGACGGCCCCGCCATGGCCACTGTCCTGCGTGCCTGTCCCAGCCCGCCTAGGCCAAGGTTGGATAGTTGCTCCTGGGGAATACCTGGGGGTGTCCAGCCCTGAGGGCAGGTGTGTGCCTCTGCCCTGCTGGCTTCTGAGAGTCCCTGTCCTGTCCCAGCTACCTCCCTACTCCCTGCTGACAGTCATCCACCTTCAGGCCCTGCCTCCTCCAGCGGCCTGCAGCACCTGGCTCCTCCCACTTCCCACAGTTGCCATGAGAACAGCTTTGATACTGGACCTGCCCCTCCCTCCAGGGCTGCGCAGGCTGTGCTCCAGGTGGGAGGATGGTGGCTGGGCCTTCCCTTCCCAGTCCCAGGAAGCCTCCGGTCCCCAATTCCTGTGCCTGGAGTGTTGTGCGGGGGAGGGGGACAGGCACGAAGCTGAGATGTAGGGACTCCCTTTATTACACAACCTGAGGTTGATCATCCTTGTGGTGCCCCCGGATGTGGGGACAAGGCCAATATGAAGTGGACTTGCCCACATCTAACGAACCCACAATGGGCAGGTCCTGCTCTTTGCAGCCTCTGCCAAGCTAGAATGTTCCCTGGCTTGGCATCTTGTTTGGGAGTGACTGGTAGGGCTGGAGACGATGTCCTCATGTGGCTTATGAGTGGTCCACCTGCAGACCTGCCCAGAGTAGTGACAGCCTTTGAATGCCGGGGCGGGAGGGGGGAACCAGGAGCGTGTTCTCGCCTGGAAGAGGCTGGGCCTCAGGGGACGGGGCTTCAGGGCCCACTCGGGTATGGAGCCATATGGCCCCAGGTACCTGCAGAGTTTGGCGCCTTCAAGTGCAGCACAGAGCCAGCAGGGCAGGGAGCAGCCCATCTGCTCCTGCCTGGGCCCAACCCGAGGTGTGCATTGTGGGAGCTGTCCACAGCCCCGGCCAGGACTTGGGGTTCCTCCAGAGCCCTGCTCCCACATCCTGCTGGGCCACCAGCTGCCCTGGGGCGGTGTCCTCCAGGACACCAGGTAGGGGCTGGCAGGATGGGTAGGCTGCTCCCTAGGCGCGAGTACCCTAGTTAGCCCCCAGGTCTGTTACACCCCACCCTTACGGATGCAGGAGGGCTCGTCACGCAGCGCCCAGCACAGCCCCAGTGGGGAGCCAGCGGGCCACGCGGGTCTCAAGCCCATGGCGCGGCCCCTTTAAATGCAAATCCACCGGCGGCCATCGGGGGCAGCACTGAGCGGCCGGACGGCCTCCGCGCCGCTGCCTCGAAGCTTCTGCCGGTGCCGGGGACGCGGCGCGGATGCGCCCGGGACGCGGTGGAGCGGGGGACGACGGGTGGGCCTGGGCCTGCGCAGCCCATTGAGCTCCGCGGGAGAGCAGCGCCCAGGTAAGGGGTCGGGGGCCACTGCCCCGCGCGCCATGTCTTGGATGGGGCGCCCACAAGATGGGGGGAGGGGTCCCGCCCCTGGCCGACACCGGCAGGTCCCGCGAGGGCCGCTCCGGGCCGGGGACCAGGGCCAGGCTGCGCGGTGGGGAGGGCCACCCACGAAGCTTAGGCCTAGGACCCAAGCGGGGCAGACCACCCCCATTCCCATGGAGTGGGGTGTCTCGCTTACCACCGCAGCGGCAAGGCCAGGCTGTCACCTCCCTGGGGCGGAGTCTCACCCTGTCATATGGCCCCCAATTCCGGCCTGGCTTTGAGCTTAGGATGGATGGCAGGAGGCGGTGGGGGATGTCCTGTGAACCAGGGAGAGTTGGGGTGGATGCGAGGCCGGGATGGGGACAAGCAACGGGCTTTAGTGGCCCTGACCCAGAAGAACAGCCCTGCTGGTGGGAAGCCCCGTAGCCACCTGGCACAGAGGGTCTACCCCACCAGAAGTCCTGCCAGATGAGAGCCCAGCTCCTCCTTCCCCAGCTCACCCTGAACATGCGCCCCCAGGCTGTGAGGAGGTGGGGCCCTGTCAGCACCGTCTAGAGGGGCGGGTGGCCCAAGTCTGTGGGCCCGGTGCAGAGGGGTGGACCCCAACCTAGCTAGCATCGCAGAGGCCTGGAACCTCAGGTTTCCATGGAGCCTTCCAGAGCTGCTGGGGGGAGGGCTGCTCCTTAGAAGGGGGGAGGGGCTTTAGCCGCCCACCACCCTGCCTTCTCCCCTGGCGGCCTCCTGACCAGGTGCTCTACTCAGAGGAAAAGGGCAGCCATGACCATGGCTCTCACACACCCACGTGGTCTTGAAGCGGGTTTCCAGGCTGCAGCGGGCAGGGTGCAAAGCTAGTGGGTCACTTTCCAGGCCTTGTCATGATACCCCAGTGAGCTTGGTGGGTTTCAACCAGCTCAAGATAGCTGGAGTCAGGTTTCTGTAAAGGAAAGAAAGGAGGCTTTAGGGCCCAGTATGCTCTTTGGGGACATTATTTTGGCCTGGGCCATAGTAAGTGTCAACAGTGGGATGTGCCAGTTCGTCAGCCTAGGGACCAAGCCTAGACCTAATGGGACCACCGCAGGGCCCACTGAGGCTTGGCACAGTGGGCTGTCCCCAGTGCAGCAGCACTAGGGGAAGGGTTCCATGCCCAGCCTGGTCAGCAGGTGGGGCAGGAGACTGCGCGGAGCTGGCTAAGGCCAAGGCCAGGGGTGGGCTCTCTCTGCACAGGACGCTAGGAGGGGGCTTCTGTCACCCATCGGTTTTGTGGAGCCAACAGCCACAAAGTCACAAAGTCGTCTTATCTGTACCTGATGCTCCAAATGAGCTGACCGTCATTCCAGCCTGTGGGCATGGGAGGGGGAGAGGGCGGTACCCCTACTCTTCCTACCCTGTCCTGTCCCAGGAAAGGGGATCTAACCAAGCCTGTCCAGCGGTCAGTACTAGGGCCAGGAGCTCGGGCACCATAGCAGTGGCATCACCTTTCTAGCTGACCCATCCCAGCTCCATCCCAGTAGAAAATGGCCCAAAGATGGTGGCGTGGGGGAAGGACCTGAGTGGCTGCACAAATGGGTTCCTCCTGCAGGTGCTTCTGACGCCGGCATGGAGCAAGTGCCTGTGGCCTCAGCCAAGGCCCAAAATCAGGGCTGCTCTGCCCACTGCGCCCCAGGTAAGTCGGGCCAGCGCGTGTGTGTAGCCGGGCCTGGGATGCGAAGGGGCAGCCCTGACCCGTGTCTCCCACCAGGGCGAAAGCCCCACAAGGCCGAGTGAGCTGCAGCAGCCATTCTGGGAACCTCTTTTAAGATGACCCGCACGGACCCGCCAGACCTGTTGGTGTCGACCGTGTACCAGGACATCAAAGTGGCGGCCCCAGGGCCCGCGTCCAGGCGCCCGCCATATGAGCGCCCCGTGGCCCGGCCTGCTGCGCCCGCGCCTTTCAACAAGCGCCACTGCCGCAGCTTCGACTTCCTGGAGGCGCTGGACGGGGCGGCCATGGAGGCTCTCCCTGAGCCGCCGCCCACGGAGCCCCCGGGGCCCCGCGCCCGGCCCCGCGACGGCGAACCCCGGCGCCGCGCCCGCTCCAAGAGTGCGCCCCGCGCGCCCCCTGGCCTGGCGCCCGCGCCTGCCTCACCGCCAGTGCTGCCGCGCCGAGGCAGGGAGGCCCAACGAGCGGTGCGGGCTGAGGGGTCGCCGCGCCGCGAGCCGGCGTACCCCGCGCTGCGTGCGCTCGCCAACGAGCTGCACCCCATCAAGCTGCAGCCGCAGCGGGGCGGCCCAGGTCGCATCGCGCCCCTATGCGCCGCCGCCGGCCGATGCGCGCCTCCTGAGCCGCCCGCCGTGCCCGCCCCCCACGTCCGCTGCCGCCTGGATATCAAGCCTGACGATGCGGTGCTGCAACACGCGGTCCGGGGCTCGCGGCCCTGCGGACCCGCCGAGACCACATCCTGGGCCAGAGCCGCCCCGCAGCTTCACGGCCTCACAGTTCCCGGGCCTCGCCACATGGCGCTGTCGCGCACCCCCACCCCCAGTGACTTGTACTGCGCGGACCCTCGAGCGCTGTATTGCGACGGGCCCCTACCGGGGCCCCGGGACTACTCGGAGCGCCGAAGTCTGCCCTTCACCACCCCGCCGGGCCCCACCCAATTCTTCTACACCGAGGAACCTGAGGGCCACCCCGGCGGCTTTACAGCCAGCCCCGGTCCTCACTTCAACAGCTACTACCCCAGGCCCTTCCCTTCCGGGGAGCACCCCGGCCCCAATCCAAGGCACGGGGGCGGCTACTATGCAGGGGAAGTGCGCACCTTCCCTGTCCAGGAACCTCCCTCCCGTTCCAACTATGGGGAGGCACTCCGAGCCTACGGCCCACCCTGGGGCCCCCGTTATCCTCCCGAGGAGCCCCAGGCCCACCCCGCCGCCAGGTCATTTTATACAGAGGACTTCGGATGGTACCGCGACCGCGACACCGTGACGCGGACTTACCCACACCCACGTGGCAGCCAGGCCTGGGGCGACTGGGGCCCGCGGCCTTACCGCACCCTGCAGGTGGCGCCTCCCCCGGACCACGGCCCGTTGCTCGCCTCTTGGCACGGTGGCACCGGCACCGGTCCGCCCCGGCTGGCGACCGACAGCCGCCACTACTCGCGCTCCTGGGACAACATCCTGGCGCCTGGGCCGCGCCGCGAGGATCCCCTGGGCCGCGGCCGCAGCTACGAGAACCTGCTAGGGCGCGAGGCACGGGAGCCGCAAGGCGCCTCCCCGGAAGGCCGGCGCCCGCCCATCGTCGTGAACCTGTCCACCTCGCCCAGACGCTACGCGGCACTGTCACTGTCTGAGACTTCGCTGTCGGAGAAGGGCCGCGCGGGCGAGGGCCCCGGTCGCAATTGGTACGTGACGCCCGAGATCACCATCACCGACAATGATTTGCGCGCCGCCGAGCGCCCGACTGCCAGGGGCTGGGAGCTGCCTGGGGGCCGCCCCGGGCCGCCCCCGCGCGCTGCCCCCGACGGCCCCACCTCTGGCCGCCAGCGCAGTCTCGAGCAGCTGGACGAGCTCATCACTGACCTGGTTATCGACTCGAGGCCCCCGGCCGGTCAAATCCCCGAACCGGCGGCCAACGGCCTGGGCCGCCAGCTTCGCCGCCTGCTGGATTCTCGGCCTGCGGGCCCCGGGGTCCTCGCGCTGGCGCCGCGTTCACCACCCGCCTCTGCGGGCAGCGCGGAGGAGCCTACAGGCCCGGGGCAGGCGGCCGACGCATCCCCGGAGCCCAGCGCGGATGAGGACGACCTGATGACGTGCTCCAACGCGCGCTGCCGGCGCACTGAGACCATGTTCAATGCCTGCCTATACTTCAAGTCCTGCCACAGCTGCTACACCTACTATTGCTCGCGGCTGTGTCGCCGCGAGGACTGGGACGCACACAAGGCACGCTGCGTGTATGGCCGCGTGGGCAGCGTGTGCCGCCACGTACTGCAGTTCTGCCGCGACAGCGGCCCAGTGCACCGCGCCTTCTCTCGCATCGCACGTGTCGGCTTCTTGTCGCGCGGCCGTGGTGTGCTCTTCCTGGGTTTCCCGAGCCCTGGTTCCGCAGACAACTTCCTGCGCTTCGGCCTCGAGGGACTGCTGCTGTCGCCCACCTACCTGTCGCTGCGTGAGCTGGCAACGCACGCGGCACCCCTGGGCAGCTACGCGCGTGAGCTGGCGGCAGCCGGGCGCCTCTACGAGCCGGCCGAGTGCTTCCTGCTCAGCGTGTCGGTGGCCGTAGGCCCCGGGGCCGCACCTCCCGGCGGCCTCGCCGGGCCCGCCCCGCGCAGCCCTGGGCCCACCGTGCGCAAGTTCGCCAAAGTGGCGCTGGCGGCGGGCAGCCCGGCACGGCCACCCCCGGCCCGGGGCCGCGAACCCGACATGGAGACGTTGATCCTGACACCGCCGCCAGGCACGGCGGGCCTGGACCAGGAGGGCGAGGCGGGTCGGCGCGCACGCGAGGTGGCCTTCATCCACATCCAGCGCGAGCTGCGGCTGCGTGGCGTCTTCCTGCGCCACGAGTTCCCGCGCGTCTACGAACAGCTCTGCGAATTCGTCGAGGCCAACCGGCGCTTTACTCCCACCACCATCTACCCCACTGACCGGCGCACCGGCCGCCCCTTCATGTGCATGATCATGGCCGCTTCCGAGCCTCGCGCGCTCGATTGGGTGGCCAGTGCCAACCTGCTCGACGACATCATGTGAACCGCGAGGGGCGCGCTAGTGCCCGGTCCAATCCACCCAGGCCCCACCCAGTCCACCCTGGGCCCTCCCACCACTCTCAGGCCCCGCCCACTCCACCCAGGACCGCCCCGAGCCCCGCCCAAGACACTCAGGCCCCGCCCAGCCCACCCAGGGATGCTCCGAGCCCTGCTCACCCCATTCAGGCTCTGACGGGTCCACAAGGGCCCACGCCCCGCCCAACCCTCAGGCCCTGCCCAGTTCACCTAGGGTCCGCTCAGACCCGCCCCTGCTTCTCCCAAGCCCCTCCTCAAATTCGCCCAGCCCCTGTCCTGCTCTCCAAGAGCTCCGCCCAGGTCGCACCCCGTTGTGTTCTCCACCCGCCGCGTCTTTCCCTCCTCCCCTCCTGCGTCTCCCGCACCAGTCCAGCCCTGCTACCCCTTTCCCAGCCCTCCCTCGGCCCTACCCAGAGTCTGGTCCTTGGCCACTTGGTGCTCCCCGCTGGGAGGCGGGGTGGGCCTGAGGACCGCCCAGCCCTGCCTTCAAGCGGAGGGGTCACTACTGCAGACCCCACCGCGCAGATCCGGTTCGTCCGTCCCCTGTCGTCTGCAGGGCCTCCCTGGAACCTCTCCAACCCTGGTTTGCCCTGGTCCAAGGGCCCGAATTGACCAAAGACTAGTCCTGTCCCCTTCAACCCCCGTGGTCTGGGATGCGTCCTGCTCAGAGGCCTTTCCTCTTTGGCGAACACCCTGATTGGTTTCGGTGTATCCGTGTCCCCAGCGCGCCCTGCCTTGGTGGCGCGCGGTGCGTTCCGCTGATCCCAGCTCCGGCTGGAGAGGAAATAGCCGGCCCCCGAGCCCGCACGTTTTGCGTTGCTGCCCGCCTGCCTCTTCTCACCACAGGCCACCCTACAGGAGGGGCTGGGGTAAAAGGCAGGGGAGGAGTACTTCGAGGTCTTCGGCCCAGCCAGAGGGGAGGAGGACCCGGCCAGGGGAAACAAAGGGTGTGGGTGGGGGCGCAGGCCAGGCGCCAGCCCAAAGCTGAGATCTGGCTGGGCGTGAGTCCAGCTGCCTGCCCACACCCGACAGGATGGGCCGAGGCAGGTGCCAGGGCAGAGCGGGGCTGCAAACGGCAGCGCAAGCCCTAACCTCACAGTGAGGCAGGAAGCAGGTAGGGAGACACAGGGGATTCCCAGTTGGGAGTGGGGCAGGAAAAGCGTGGTGGAAGCAGGTGCGGAAACGAATTAGGGCAGGGGTCCACCCGAGGGGTGGGGGGAGCCATTGCACAAACTGCCCCCGCCCGCGCGCGCGCGCGCTTGCTCTGGCAGTGCCCTGTGCTGCGAGCTGGAAACGCGAGGCCAGCGACCGACTCCGGCCCTCGGGAGCGCACGCTGGGGTGACACTCGGACCCGCCCTCCCCCGGGCTGCATCTGGCCCCGGCCCGGACTCCATGGAGGACAAGTGACCCTAAGAAGCGGCGAGGCTGGGCGCCCTCAAGGTGCCCTCCTGGAGCTCCCAGCACCCAGTTGGGGCCGGGAGTGGGCATCAATTGAATTTGAGGGTCCTCAAATTAAATTGTGAACGCCTCCTTTTCCGGTTCTCCCCTGACTGTGCCCCCTATACCTCCCTCCACCACACGCCTGCGCGCCCGCCTCGGCCCCGCGCGTCTGTGCCGGCCACACGCCCCGCTTGCCCCACTCGCCTTCAGCCCCACGCCTGAGGGCCGGCCGTCCTGGAAGATCCCTGAACCGGGATTGTTTCTAGAGGGCGAGCGCTTTTCAAACCAAGTAAAACAACTCGAATATAGCCATTGCTGCCTCATTGTGCGGGGGCGCGGGTGGGACGGGGTGAGGAAGCCCTCGGACACGGTAGGGGGCGGGGGAGGCCACCCTCCGGACACGGTGGGGGAGACGGGAGGGCGGCCCTCGGTCAGGGCGGCGGACCGGGGAGGGAGACTCTCGGATACGGTGGGGTAGGCGGTCAGAGCCAGCGAATGTTCTCCCGAACTCATGGGCCCCCTAACCCCCTCCAAAGGCAACTGCCACCAGCCTGTCACCGGGCTGGAAAGGAACGCAGGTTTTAACCACCATCCACTCAGGATCCCACGTTCCCCTTTAAGTAGGACCCACGTGGTCTCAGGGCCGCAAGGAGCTAGGTTGCGATTGGCCAGTCCTTGCTGCGGGTCGGCGGCACGATAGGCTGAGGGGCAAACCAGCATGCCCCCGCGGGATTGGCTACGGACTCCCAGAGCCCGCCTCCTGCACTGGGTTGTGTGGGGGAAGGGCCGCGGGCCGCAGGGGCGGGTGCGCTCCGGGGAACATGGCGGCGGCGGACCTCGTCCACATTCCCGATGTGGATATCGACTCCGATGGCGTCTTCAAATACGTGCTGATTCGAGTCCATGCCACGGCTCCCTCCGGGGCCCCTGCAGGGGAGAGTAAGGAGATCGTGCGCGGCTACAAGTGGGCCGAGTACCACGGTGAGGGCGGGGCGGAGGGCCAGGGGCGGGGCCGCCGGAATCTGTGGGCGGGTTCAGCCACCGCTGTGGGGCGGGGCCGAGGGGACGTCGTGGGAGTTGATCTTGTGTCAGGTCTGATCGTGGGCAGGGAGGGGGGGTCCGGGAGACCAAGAAGATACCACGGCCCGAACCCGGCTCTCCTAGTCCCAGCGCCCCTGCCCAGGAGCCCCCGTTTTCCCTTTCATCCCTCCCCAGCCTGGAGGGGCTCCTGTCCTGAGGAAGGAGCTGCTCAGAGCTGGGGCTACAGACCCCCTGGGCCCTAAGGGCAGCCACAGCTGAGTGCTGAGCCGCCCTCCTCCTCCCAGCCGACATCTACGACCGGGTATCTGGCGAGATGCAGAAGAAGGGGTATGGCTGCGAGTGCATGGGAGGCGGGCGCATTTCCCACCAGAGCCAGGACAAGAAGATCCACGTGTACGGTTACTCCATGGTGAGCTTGCTGGCCCTCGCAGTTGCCTGGCCCGCTCTCACAAGCACCCATTGCTGTCTCAACTGCACAACCCCAGTCCAGGGCCCGGACAGTCCGGTTTCCCATGTGACATGGGGCCGGAAGCACATGGGGTGGGGGGGGGGGGCGGCTGCCTGACCCTCAGCTACACTGAGCTGAGTCCTGTCCCACCCAAGAGGACCGGCTGGGCTGTCGCTGTCCCTCAGCTCGTTGAGCCAGTCAGTACTGGAGTGAAACTCAGGCCCCTCCCTTTCCCATCACCAAGCCATCAGAGGACATGGGTGCTCTCTTGGCACCTAGCATAGCTCAGACCTTGGGCTAGAGGGCTCGCCATCCAGGTCTGTTCACCTTGTGGCCACCTTTCCGCAGAACAGCTCTCGGGGGTGTTTAGGGGTGATTGGTCCGCCCTGCCCCCCTCCCCAATCTGGCTCCTGGGTGTCACCTGCTAACTGGCCACCCAGAGCCAGTACAGGGGCTGTAAGAGCTGTCTTCTCTCTTCAGGGATACGGTCGAGCCCAGCACTCTGTCTCCACTGAGAAGATCAAAGCTAGGTACCCCGACTATGAGGTCACCTGGGCTGATGACGGCTACTGACGCCCATCTGAGGCCCCCTGCCTCGAGCCGTCCATTGCCCTTGAACTCTGCCCTTGAAGCCCCTCCTGAGGGGCTGGGCTGCACCCCCGGCACTGGACCACCCTGGCCCAGCCTGGGAGACAGACAGCAGCCTGGCCCCAATGCCTGGGTTTACCTCGCCCGTGGGAATTAAAAGCATTGTCACCCCTTCTGGTCCCTGGATGCTATGTGTCTTGGCTTCTCTGCTCATGGGTCACCCCTCCGGACCCCTGACTAAAGCAGGTGGGTGGTGGAGAGCCAGAGGCAGCCCTGGGATCCCTTTTGACTCCACCTTTTGGGGCCCCAGGGTGTGGCAGTGCATACTCAGCCCTTTGGGGTCTGATAAGGGAGCCCTGGAGCTGCTGTCCCCGTTTATGGCCTAATTGCTTCTCCACGAGGCTGCTATCCCCAAGGACATCTGGGAGGAGGCACAGCTGGCCCTTACGCAAGAGCTTAGTGCCTGGTCCCTCAGGGCCGGCCAGGGCAGGGCAGCCTTCCCAGGGCACAGGGCAGAGAGGGCGCCAGTGACCACCATCGTGGCTGCCTGATTTCTGTCTCTGCTTGGCCAGCCGAGGTCACACGTGAAAGTGACCTGTGACACCTTGCTTCCAAGAACAGGTCCCACAGCCAAAGTCTCCTGCTCAAAGTGAATGGGTAGGGCTTCCAACATGGCACTGGAAGCCCCTCTCCTCTCCCAGAACCCTCTCCTTTCTGGGTGCAAGGCTGTAGGGGGGTCACACGGAGGGCAGGGCCAGATACACTGAGGCACAGATGTCCCTTTGGCTACTGACTGGGGGTGCTTCCTGCTTTGGCTGTGATCACGTCGTGTGCATAGGTGAGCGCAGGGTAACCGCCAGGCAGGTGCTATTGCCACCTCATTTTACAGACAAGGAAACAGGTTCAGGTGACACAAACTCTCAGGTCAGTGTAAACTGTGGGCAGACCCTGACTCCCAACCCTGCCCTGGGGGTCTGGTCTGGCCATAACACTTTAGGCCCCTGGACGCCCAGCCATGCTGCTCAGGACAGCTGTCCACAAATAAGTGCTTTTTCATAGACGAACTGCAGACTGAGTGATGGATGGACATGGTCAAGGTGTCTGGCTGCTGCCCCACGCCCGCAGTGACGGGTTGCACAAGCTGGGCTCCTGCTGGTAGCCCTGGGCCATGCTGACCTCTCAGCCAGGTGGGGACAGAGGCCTTGGGAGAAGTGGCTGCAGCCGGTGCTGTCTGCACTTCCCCAGCTGGTGCTGCCACCAGGCAGGGCTGTGTGGCAGTAGGCATGACGAGTGGGGCCTGACCTTCGATCTGAAGTTGCCGGGCAGGTGGGGGCTGACCTGGGGCAGGGGCCCCTTGTGGACACTTTTACAACCTAGTGTACCTCATCAGCAAGGGGAGGGGCTGGCCAGGGGGCCGCTCTCCAATTAGAGCAGTCAGCCCATGGGGCCGCAGGTTGATAACCCAGCAAAGTCCCCACCAGCTGCCCAGTGCAGGCATGGCTCCTGGCCTCGCACCCTCTGCTCTGACCATGCTTCTGCCCAGCCACCTCCTGCCCACTCTGGTCCTGCTCCTGGGTGAGTCATCAGGTCCTGTTCCTGAAGCAGGGCTGGCCCGGGGTTTGGGTGCAAGGCCATGGGGGACCCCAGGGTGAGCCTTTGGGGTCCTGGGGATTGTCCCACCAGGGAAAACATCCGCCCCCCCAGGCCCAAGGTGAGAGGGTCCTGGAGGCAGGACCGCCCTTGGACTGCATGGATCCTGAGGGGGCCGGGGTCACCCATGATGCCTCCTGTGGGGGCACTCTCCTGGCAGGGCCTCTGCTTCCCTGCTGGGCTGCTGCTTCCTTCCCCAGGGGGTGCTCCATCCTTGGGGGGCCCTTGGTCCCATGCAGACCCACATCCCCCAAGTACTGACGTGTAGCCAGCCTCTCGCAGGCCAGATGTGCTCTGCTTGGCCTTGACAGGGGGCCTCCAGCCGCAGACCCAGCCCACTCTCTCGACCCCCTGGCCTGGGCCCCAAAGCAGGATGGCCAACGTCCTGGGATGCCCGAGTCTGAGGGGTTTCTGAGAACTGGGACAGTCTCTGACCAACTGGGGTGGGGGATCATGCTGCCCCAGACCACCTAGCTGTCTCTTTGGTGGCAGCCAGGTCCCCAGGCTGGGCCTGGGTCCCCAACCTCTGCAGGACCCCCAGCGAGGCCATGTGCAACTTCGTGTGTGACTGCAGCAGCTGCTCGGACGAGACCCAGTGTGGTGAGCCAGGACTGTGCAGGGAGCGGGCAGGGCCAGTCATCCACAGGCAGCTCACCTGACCGCCCACTATCCCAGGTTACGATGGGACCTCACCCCCCCCGGGTGCCCCCTTCACCTGCGACTTCGAACAGGACTCCTGTGGCTGGCGAGACATCAGCACCTCAGGCTACAGATGGTTCCGAGACCGGGCAGGGGCTGTGTCAGAGGGCCCAGGGCTCCATTCAGACCACACTCTTGGCACTGACCTGGGTGAGGCTTGGTGTGGGGACGTCTCCATGCCACCCCCTTCCTTCTTGGGTTCCTGCCTCATCTGACCTCTCTGCCCATTCAGGCTGGTATGTGGCGGTTGGCATCCACCGTGGGAAAGAGGCGTCCACCGCAGCCCTGCGCTCCCCTGTCCTACACGAGGCGGCCCCCACCTGTAAGCTGAGGCTGTGGTACCACGCAGCCTCTGCAGGTGTGCGCCCGGACCCCCGACCCTGTGGCCTGGGTGGGGTGCCCCAAACCCAGGGACTGGAAAAGGAAGAGGCACTGCTGCAGAGACTGGCAGGGTGCCCCAAAGAAGGGGTAAGGGTCCTGGGGCAGGGCACAGCCAGCAGGCTGGGAGGCACCAGAGGGGCCTAAGTGCCCCAGCACCCCCCACTACAGATGTGGCTGAGCTGCGGCTGGAGCTGACCCATGGAACGGAGACACTGACCCTGTGGCAAAGCTCGGGACCTTGGGGCCCAGGCTGGCAGGAGCTGGTGGTGGCCACCGGCCGCATCCGGGGTGACTTCCGGGTGAGCTGTGGGGTGGTCTGGTTGGTGGGTGTAGCAGGAAAGGTCTGAGCCCTGACTTAGGTCGTAAGGACCCTGTTTTCTTCAGGTGACCTTCTCTGCCACCCGCAATGCCACCCACAGGGGCGCTGTGGCGTTGGATGACGTAGCTTTCTGGGGCTGTGCACTGCCCAGTAAGGCCCTGTGCGGGAGGGGAGGGGGGCCACACCTGGGGGACAATGGGTTAGCGGGAGCCCCTCGCCTGCTCGGTCCTGGCCCACAAGGTCTTGAGCTTCTTCCCCAGCTGCCCCAGCCCCAGGGTCTTGGGGCCAGGGTGATGAGTTAACCCTCCCCCACCCTAGCCCCCCAGGCGCGCTGCCCTCTGGGGCATCACCATTGCCGGAACAAGGCTTGCGTGGAGCTCCACCAGCTGTGCGATGGGGACGACAACTGTGGGGACAGTTCAGATGAGGACACGCCCACCTGCAGTGAGCAGGGATCCTTGAGAGAACATGGGGGGGCTGTTCCTTGGCTCGGCCCTTCTGGAGGTGGGGTGGCTTCTGTCCACCTGGAGATGGAGCCGCACGGCTTGGGGCAGGCAGCACCAATGGGGATGCTAGGGGCACAGAGGTGGCCTGAACCCCGCTTCCCTCCCTAGGCCACCACATGTCCACGGACTTTGAGACGGGCCTGGGCCTGTGGAAGCTCTCTGAGGGCTGGACTCGGAACCACAGCGCTGGTGGCCCTGCGCGCCCTGCCTGGCCTCGCCGCGACCACAGCCGGAACAGCGCTCAGGGTGAGGCCGAGTGGGGACCCTCAGCCGCCGCCCTGGCCCACGCCCACCGCAGCGCCCGCCCTGCCGCCCGGCTCATGCTTGCTCTCTCCCCAGGCTACTTCCTGGTGTCCATGGCCGAGCCCGGTGTCCCTGCCGTCCTCTCCAGCCCCGAGTTCCAAGCACCGGGCCCCTACAACTGCTCTGTGAGGCGGTGGGGGACGCAGGGCTGCCTGTCCTGGCTACTGTGGCCCCAGACAGTCTCCCCTGACCGTCCCCGTCCCTTCCCAGCTCGTCTTCTATTACTACCTGCACGGGGCTGAGACCAGCTGTCTCCAGCTATTCCTGCAGACTCAGAGCCCCAGTGCCCCCCAGGTCCCCATTCTGCTGCGTAGGCGCCATGGGGAGCTGGGGGCCGCCTGGGTCCGAGACCGAGTTGACATCCAGAGCGAGCACCCCTTCCGGGTGAGGCCAGCGAGGGCAGCGCTGGGGGGACAGGCGGGTGGCCCAGGGGGCCCCTCAGAGAGCCGGGGAAGGGAGCTCAGGTCGGGGCCTCCAGGCTGTCTGCAGGAAGCTCGTGGGTTCTTTTGTGGGCAGCATGCGTGTGGAGAGAGCAGAGCGAAGCCGGGGTGGCTTTCCGATGGCCCCTCCTGAAGGTCTGTGGGGGTGGGATGGGAGAAGGGATGTGCGATCATGAAGTACAAGGTGTGGGTCAGGGGAGCCAACGTGGGACAACAGAGGGATGTGGGCGGCCCTGAGCCCCCTGTGCTCTCAGATTCACCTGGCAGGGCACACGGGTCCAGGAGGTGTCGTGGGCCTGGACGACCTCATCCTGTCTGACTGCTGCAAACCAGTCCTGGGTGAGCCTGCTGAGCCCCTCCCCCCAGGCAAGCGCAGCCCCCCACCCGCCCACCTGACCCTCTTTTTGTTCTGCCCCCACAGAGGTTTCCCACCCACCTCCTGGGCCCTGGACCCCAGCATCCTGGCCCGCCCCGTCCAGCCTGCAGCCCCAAGGGGTCTGTGAGCCAGGACATCTTTCTTGTGGTGACCTGTGTGTCCCCCCGGAGCAGCTGTGTGACTTCCAACAGCAGTGCGAGGGGGGCGAGGATGAGCAGGAGTGTGGTGAGGGGCGGAGGGGAGGTGGGGAGAGGGGGAGGGGGAGGGGGTGTGTGTCCTCCCTCCAGACCCTCCCCACTGCTGGGCGTTGGGCCCAAAGCGGCTCAGTGCCCGCTGTGTCGCTGTGTCGCAGGCACTACAGACTTCGAGCCTCCCACGGCCGGGGGCTGGGAGGACGCCAGCGTGGGACGGCTTCAGTGGGGGCGTCTCCTGGCCCAGGACAGCGGGGACTCTGGCACCAGTGGAGCTGCTGCTGGTGAGGCCCCAGTTCCCTGCCCAGGGAAGCCTGGAGCCTGCCTGTGAATTGTACCCCCAGAGGGGTCCCCTGCTCTGCCTCTTTGCTAGGGAGGGTCTCTGAGCTGGGGGGGTCCCTGGAAGGAATCTGCTCTGAGCTGCCTTGCTGTTCCCCAGGGCACTTCCTGTCCTTGCAGAAGGCCTGGGGCCAGCTGACAGCGGAGGCCCGGGTCCTCACACCCCCCCTAGGCCCCTCAGGCCCCCACTGTGAACTCCACTTGGCTTACCATTTTCAAAGTCACCCCCAAGGTACCGCTGTCCCTCTAGGCCCTCTGCCCAGCCCTGGGGCGGTGAGAAGTCTGAGGTGCATCCTGTGGGAGGGTAGGGGTGGGCGGGCCTACCCATGGTGACCCCCTCGGCCAGGCTTCCTGGCACTGGTCGTGGTGGAGGGCAGCACCCGGGAGCTGGTGTGGCAGGCCCCGAGCAGCAACAGCGGCAGCAGCAGGAGGGGCTGGAAGGTGGACACAGTCCTTCTGGGGGCACGCCGCCGGCCCTTCCAGGTGAGGAGGGCAGCCTGGGGGCGTGGGCACAAGAAGCAGGCTCTGACTTAACAGCCCCTCCGTCCTCCCTCGTGCCCCCCATGAAGCTGGAGTTTGTCGGCCTGGTGGACTTGGATGGCCCTGGCCAGCAAGGCGCTGGGGTGGACAACGTGATCATGAAGAACTGCAGTACCTCAGTGGCCACCAAGAGAGACACAGGTCTTTCCCTCCCTCGCCCCGTCCCCACCCAGACCTCTGGGAGACCCATTCCAGAGAGCAAGTCCCCCTAACCTCTGAGGACTCAGGAGGGCTGCTAACCCCACCACTGCCCCACCCCAGAGGTCTCCTGTAATTTTGAGCGGGACATGTGTGGCTGGCACACGGGCCACCTCACAGATGCCCACTGGCACCGGATGGAGAGCCGTGGCCCTGGATATGACCACACCACAGGCGAAGGTAGGCCGAGGACACCCAGACTCGGGAGGCAGCGCCCAGACCTGGGTGGTGGGGGCATGCTCACACGGCGTGTGCCCCTCTTGGAGCCTGACATCTCTGCACCTCAGCCGTGTCCCCCACCCCCACCCCACAGGCTACTTTGTGCTCCTGAACCCCACGGACCCCCCAGCCCGGGGCCCTGGTGGGCACCTGCTCACCCAGCCCCAGATGCCAACAGCTTCTGAGGAGTGTCTCTCCTTCTGGTACCATCTCCACGGGCCCCAGATTGGTGAGTGACCTGGAGCTGGGCAGGGCTAGGAGACCCACAGGGGCCCGAGTTCTGTCTCTGCCCCTCAGGGAATCGGGAGAGGGTGGGAAGCTATCAGGAGTGGGGATCTAGTTCCCTCTAAACTCCACTCTTCCTCTAGGGACACTGCGCCTAGTGATGAGACAGGATGGGAAGGCAGACACGTACCTGTGGTCACAGTCAGGCACCCATGGCAATTGCTGGCATGAGGCCTGGGCCACTCTCCACCACCAGATGGACTCTGGTGCTCAGTACCAAGTGAGGCCCGGTGCCTGGGTGGTGAGGGGCAGGGCAAAGCCCCAGTGCTAACACTCTCTGCCCCCAGCTGCTGTTCCAGGGCCTCCGGGATGGGTACCATGGCACCATGGCACTGGATGACGTGGCCTTGCGGCCCGGGCCCTGTTGGGCCCCCAAGCGCTGCTCCTTTGAAGACTCAGCCTGCGGCTTCTCCACTGGGGGCCTCTGGACACGCCAGACCAATACCACTGGCCGTGCCGCCTGGGGCCCCAGCACTGACCACACCACAGAGACCGCTCAGGGTGTGGGCCGGGCGTGGGGCTGAGGACTGAGGGGCCCAGGGTTCAGGTGGAGCGGGGCCAGGGTGAGGGGCGGGGCCAAAGGTGGGCTCGACTGCAGGCTGGAGCTGACACCCCCACTCCAGGGCACTATATGGTGGTGAACACAAGCCCACAGACACTGCCACGAGGCCACATTGCCTCCCTGACCTCAGAGGAGCACAGGCCCCTGGCCCAGCCCTCCTGCCTGACCTTCTGGTACCACCTGAGCCTCCAAAATCCAGGTGAGGGCTGCCAGGAGGAGGGGCCATGGGGTCCACCCAGGCCCCTGTACCAAGGCCACCTGGGAGCCCATCAGTGCAGGGCCCTGAGCCAGCACTGTTCCTCCACTGCTGCTGACGTAGGCTGGCTGCTTGGTGTGGCAGGTACCCTGCAGGTCCACGTGGAGGAGGCTGAGAGACGACAGGTGTTCAGCATCAGTGACCACGGAGGGCTTGCCTGGCGCCTGGGCAGCGTGGACGTGCAGGCCCAGCGGGCCTGGAGGGTGAGTGCCTGGGGGAGGGTCCTTCCTCACCCGCAAGGGCTGTGCAGACCACCTGTGAGCACACCTTGCCCTGTACCTGCCCAGGTGGTGTTCGAGGCCGTGGCTGCTGGGGTAGAGCGCTCCTACATGGCGGTGGATGACCTGCTCCTCCAGGACGGACCCTGCCCTCGGCCAGGTGGGAGCCTTGCCGCCTGGCCCTGGCCCTGGCTCGTGGGTGGCGCCAGCTGTGCCAACCCTGCCCCCAGCAGTGGTGCTGCCCCAGGGGATGGAGGGGCAGGGGCAGCTCCACTTACTGCCTCGGTCTCCTGCAGCTTCCTGTGACTTTGAGACTGGCCTGTGTGGCTGGAGCCATCTGCCCTGGCCTGACCTGGGCAGGTACAGCTGGGACTGGAGCAGTGGAGCCACACCCTCCCGCTACCCCCAGCCCCCTGTGGACCACACTCTGGGCACTGACGCAGGTGGGTCTGAACTGGGAAGGGACCCCAGAGCCACACACACCCAGGGGCACACACCCACCCTGTCCCAGGCCAACCAGCCCACGCCATCAGGGTCAGAGGCCTCAAGTCCTGTGGGCTGGCCCCTCCCTCTCTGTTTCCAGGCCACTTTGCTCTCTTTGAAACCAGTGTGCTGGGCCCAGGGGGCCGGGCGGCCTGGCTGCGCAGCCAGCCTCTGCCTGCCACCGAGGCCTCCTGCCTCCGCTTCTGGTACCAGATGGGCTTTCCTGAGCAATTCTGTACGTCGGCCGGGCCAGCGGTCCCTGGGCAGTGGGGGCAGCAGAGGCCGGGGGGCAGCCTTGCGTCATGCTGGGTCAGGGACCTCACCCCCGCCTCCCCGGCCCCTGATTTCAGACAAGGGCGAGCTGAGGGTGCTCCTGAGAAGTGCCCGTGGCCAGCTGGCTGTGTGGGGCGCAGGCGGGCACCGGCGGCACCAGTGGCTGGAAGGCCAGGTGGAGTTGGCCAGCAGCGAAGAGTTCCAGGTAAGGCCGGGCTGCTCGGGAGAGCTCAGGCGGGGTGTCCTCCTCCCCGAGGCCACACAGCTTCTCCTCCCTCCCAATCAGATCGTGTTTGAAGCCACTCTGGGCGGTCAGCCATCCCTGGGGCCCATTGCCCTGGACGACATTGAGTATCTGGCCGGGCAGCGTTGCCAGCTGCCTGCACCCAGCCAGGGTAAGCCCTGCTCAGGTTGCCGGCCCGCTCTGCGTCTGGGCATCTGCGGTTTGGCAGCTCGGGGCCCACTTGGCTGCTGGAGAGGCCAGGACTGCCAGCAAGGCAGGCCTCTGCACCATCCCCTCCCTCCACCTACTGTCCCCTCCCTTCCTGGGCTGGACCATTCCCCCTCCCTGGTCCCTGGTCCCTGGGTGCCATCCCAGGGCACGTGTAGGCTGGTCAGGCCGGATGCTGATGGCAGCCCGTTGCTGGGGCGTGCACTGGCTGTCAGTTCACAGTGAAGCGGGGTCCAGTCGGGGCCTTGACACCCGTCTGCCAAGTTCCCAGCCTTAGCCTGCAGCCTGTGCTGGCACGATGGTGCACCCCAGGAACCCAGGAACCCATGGGCTGCAGGGACCAGCCACCCCCAAGCATCGTCCTTGGCCTTGGGTGTGGGGCTGACAGGGAGGGCTTGAGTCTCAGGATCACGTGCCCCGTGGCCCACAGGGGACACGGCAGTGGCCACTTCAGTGCCGGCCGCAGTCGGCGGCGCCCTCCTCCTCCTCGTGCTCCTGGTGCTGCTCGGACTCTTGGGGCGGCTCTGGCTGCGGAAGAAGGGGGGCTGCCCCTCCCCGGGCAGGACTGTGGCCGCGGCCCCCGGCTTTGACAACATTCTCTTCAATGCGGTAGGGGCCCTGCGGGAGGGGCGGGAGGCCACCGCAGCCACACTCGGCTTGGCCCTGGGGAGCTGGGAGCGGTGGGACCCCCACCATCAGCGGTCACCGAGCGCCTCTCCTCCATCCTAGGATCAGGTCACCCTGCCTGCGTTGGTCACCCACAACCCATAGACGACCCAGAGAAGACGAGCGCCCCCCCAATCCTGTCAGCCCTGCCCCCCCCAGGCAGGCTAAGCTTCACATCCCTGACCCTGCACAGAATGCCACCCAGTGCCCGGGTACAGCCCTCACCCCAATAAACACCCCAACCTATGAAGACAGCCCTGCTCTCAGGCCGGTCTGTGCATCCTGCCCTGCCCGCCTGCCAAAAGTTGGCTCCTGGGATCCCCAACCCAGACTTGCCGAGGCCACACTTGGGCCACGTGTCAGTGGCAGGAAACAGGCCATACCAGACAAGGCCAGGAGCTAGAGGCACCAGGAGGCAGACGCAGTAGGACCTTGAGGAGGAGCCATTGCCCAGGCCAGGCAGGCGACCCCACGTGATGGAATCTGACCAGGTGTCTGGCCCGCCCTGCTGGGTGACTTGATCTGGACGGGGAGACACGCCCATGGGCACAGATGACAGTCTGAGGAGCAAACACTTGACCCATCCCAGGTGGCACAGTGCTGGTCTGGTAGGGGTCACGCCCTTCTGTGCCTGTCCCACAGGAAGGGCCCACTGTCCCATGGGCACACTTCCCCACGTCCACCACCCCACTTTAAAGGTCCAACCAGTCCCTGAAATGATACATCTCAAAGCAGAGGTCACTTAGTGCCCCCGTGATGCCTGAGCACCAGCCAAAGTCCCTGACTGCTGGCCTCATGAGGTCTGAGGGAGGTGACTCCCCGGATGTGTCATGAACCCTGGTGCACCCACACGCCATCCTCATCTAATGAAACGGAGTCAGGGCTTTCCAACGCAGGGAGGGTCCCAGGCTCTGCTTCCCCACGCCCACATGGGACTCGGACAGGACCTCGCATGGACCTAGAAGGCCCCACTGGGCAGGACTGTCCTGGGGGGGTGACGGCCACGTGCTCCCCTGCCGCCCGCTCCACCTTGCCACCCTGGCCCACTCGGTTCTGCTGGGAAGGGTGTGGCCGGGGCCTCAGCGCCACGGGAGGGTGGGCTCCACTGCCAAGAGGTCAGCCAATGCCCACGAACTGTCTCAGGATTCAGTGACCTTCATGGCCCCTCAGATGCCCCCTACAGTGTTTGTCATGAAAACTCCCCCTCCCCACGCTGGGGGCCAGAGGGACGGGGTGCTAAGGATGACACAGGTGGGATGGGACACGAGGACACAGCAGCAGGAAGGGCTGCGAAGGTTTATTAGCTTCTCCAACAGCCGGACCAGAGGCGGAACCTTCTCCCGTCGACCAGATTGGGTCTTCCACCCCGTACCCTCCCACTCTGCTCCCCCAGGAGCCACACCCACAGCTAGGCTGACACCTTGGGAGAGGATGGCAGCATTCTGCACCCCAATTTGAGGCTCGGGAGTCGGGAGGCAAAACAATCTGGAGAAGCGAACACTTTGCAAGGTTTTGTTTGACAGCAGGTTCGGGTAGAGGGGGTTCCCAGGCAGGGCTGATACCCAGTTTCCGCTCGGCCACGGAAGAGGCCCACGCTGGCGCTGGTGGTCAAAGGGAACCAGCCTGGCGAGATCGGCCGGAACGCACCGATTTCGAGGCTGTGTATTCATTTCGCCCTTGGTCCCTTCTCGATCGGCTTCCCAATGTCTTTCCCTCGGAGCTTGAGGCCTGAAAGAGCCATCGGCCCACTGACCACTGCAGCTCCCATTCTGGAACTTCAAAGGACAGGGCAGCGCCACAGCGTCCCTAGCCATCGGCCAGAAGTAGAGCGGGTGCCCACTTGACCCCACAGGAAGGAGAGGGGAGGGAGGGACGAGCACAGCTCCATTCCTGGCTGGGCTGTCCGATGGACGAGAGCAGACATCCCTTCCCAGCACCAGTGCTCTGGGAGCTCCACGCCCCAGGTCCCAGCTGACACCACAAAGGGGCATGTGGGAGCAGGATGTGACCAGCGCCAGGGGAGAACTCGGGAGCCTTCTGTTCCCAGGCTCAAAGAAGGGGGTGGTAGGGGACATGGGAAGGGGAGAGAAAACTGTGGTCTTGGCCTTCCTGGGCCCCACCCTCACTAATCCCTCCCGGGGGCGGCCCTCGGGACTGCTCAGGCAGTGGCAGCCCAGACCCAACCAGGCCCCAAAGACACTCACCGATGGCTCTCTCGATTTTGCCCAGAACCTGGTTATTAGGAATGGCCCGTCCACTCTCGTAGTCTGCAATGACCTGCGGCTTTTCGTTGATTTTCTAAGGAGAAGACGGGTTGCATGTGTGTCCGTTCAGTAAGGAAATACTGCGGAACTAGCACACACACAGGTGACACACCGCCTTCTGGGGCGCAGCCTTCTGTGACAGCGAGGGACTGAGGGCGTTAGTGGAGAGCAACTCTGGGGTCTGCACACATTTGCAGGCACATCACACACGAGAGCAAGTTACACTGGCCTCTCATGGCTTCCCCAGAGGCCTTCAGGGGCCCTGGGCCAAGGGCAACCTGAAGCCCCTAAGTCAGCAGGTGGGCAGAGCCTGGGCCACAGGCGCTTTGCCAATAGCCCCAGAGGGGGGGACCTGCCACACTCACCGTCGCCAGGTCCTTCTGCGTCAGTCCCTTGCTCTGCCGGCCCTGCTGGATCACCTTGCCCACCTCCAGGGTCACCCGGTCATGGTGCAGCTCCTCAGTCTCCCGGTCCAGCTTGGCTGTGTTCTTGGTGATCGAATGCTGTTTGTTCTGGCCAGCAGCCCCTGGACCGGTGTGTGTGTGTGTGGGGGGACGAGAGCAGAGACAGGGTTTGCAACAAACCCCGAGGAAAGCCATTTCAGGACAGGAACCAGGCCCAACAAGCACCCTGCGTCCAGGTGACATGTGAAGTTCACAGGCCCAAGAGCACAGAGTCCACACAACTGTCCCCCTGCGGCAGGAGTAGGTAGCAAAGCCCTCCTGACCCGTGACCACCGCAGCTGCTCTGCTCAGGTCCCAGGCATTCCCCAGCCCAGGTGCCAGCACACGTCTGCAGAGGTGAACCCTGCCAGCACACCCCAATTTGTGAGTGAAAGCATGAGTACCTACATTTCTTGGAAGTCTCCACATCTTCTCCTCGTCTCTGAGCTGCTAAGATGGCCTAGAATATGAGAACATGGTTTTTGGTCAAAATCAGCTTTAGCAAGTGTCTGGCAAACACCAGCTGGGACTGCTGGGAGCCAGGCAGCGCTGACGCCTGGGGCTGCCTGAGCCCGGCCGTCCACTCAGCGTGTGCGCAAGCCAGGCTCCTTCAAGGGCTCACACCAGGGCTGGGTTCAAAAGCGAAGCTCATTATGCAAAACCCTCCACGACCAAATATCCAGGCAAGTCTCAATCAGTTGCTGCTAAGGAGACAGGAATAGCTCACTTCTTTGCTATTGAGAAAGACCCGCCAACAGGCTCCTCTGAGAAGTTCACACTTGGATGGGATTTATTTCTCTACTAGACTCTCCTGCAAAAGCAGGGAGGACCGGTCAGTGCCTTCCTCAGGGCATCTGGCTCCAGTAAAAGCGATGGCACATGGCACAGAGCCCCGCCAGGGAGAGCGACACCCCTTGACCTATAGCTGCCCAACAGTGAAGCATTTCTTGGCGCTTTTCACACTTCACAGAAGTGACTGTGGGTCACTAAGCATGATGCGTTCTAAGATTCTTTCTGGACGTGTTCACATGACTCCTAGCTTGTGGCTATTAAGTTTCCTGTAGAAAAAGAGTGAATTTGGTTTTGACCATGCAATGAGCCCAGGGCAGGTCACTGAATGCTGGTCACCAGGGCCGCAGCCAGTCCTGGCCCAGACCCACCACCGTGCATCTAAGGCTCCTCTGGAGGTAAAAACCCTCCAGGGGTGGTGACTGAACCAGCCCTGCACCGCTTAGCTGGACTCACAGCTGAACCTGGATTGGCCAGCCTGGGAACCTTCTGGCCCCAGTACTGCTTAGGGCTCGTCTACACTTGCAAGACCGGGAAGCAAGGTCCACCTGTCTGCTGGGCCGTTAAGCCACCTCAGCCTGGGGACAAAAACTCCCTACGGCCTGCAATGTGGCCTGGATGGGCTCCACTGGACTGAATAGACCGTCTGGGGGGAGGCCCCCACCCTGCCCCCGTCCCACCTCACCCCTGTCCCTGCCCCAAGGTCCTCCCTGTCCACACCCAGAGGTCTAAGGCCTGGGGACCTTGCCCGAGCCTCGCCCTCAGGCCTGTATCAGTCGTAGGAAACCCCGACCCTTCTGCCCTCTTCGGGGCACAGGCCCTGTCCACACCCACGCTGCCCTCCTGGCTCCCGTCTCCCTACCGTCCTGCCCTGTCCCAGCCCCTGGTCCTCGCCCCATATCCCCACCCCCCGGACTACAGCCCCTCCTCGGATCCTACCTTTTCGCTCGTCTTCATCCTGCCCCCCCCCCACGTCCGCCCCGGACTGTCCCAGACCGGCCCTCTCCCGTGCCCCGTCCCCCTCCCGGCCCCACCCCAATCCTCCGCCCCTTCCCTGCTCTAGTGCCCGGCTCGGCCCCCTGACCCACGGCCCCTGGCCCCGCGTCCGCCCCGCCTGGTCCACCTGGCCGCTCCTGGGTCGGGAGGCCGGCGCGGAGCCGTACCTGCTTGGACTTGGCCTGCGCGGCCGTGGGGCCCTTCTTGCGCAGCACCGTCACCGTGTCCCAGTCGCTCTCGGCCATGGCGGGGCGGGCGAGTCCGACAATCCGTCCGGCGGCTCCGCGGCAGCTGCTCCAAACCCGGCGACGCTACGACGCTCGTCGCTCGGCTGCTTCCGGCGCCGGCCACGGCCCCGCCCCCGCCTCCCATTGGCCGGCGGACTGAAGGGCAGGCACTTCCCGCGGCTCGGGACCAATCCGCGTCCGATTCGCCTGAGGAAACGCCAGGGCGGCGCGCGACGTGGGAGGGCGACGTCAGGGCGCGGAGGGGGCGCGGAGGGGGCGCGGAGGGGGCGCGGAGGGGGCGCGGAGGGGGCGCGGAGGGGGCGCGGAGGGGGCGCGGAGGGGGCGCGGAGGGGGCGCGGGCTGGGACGAGAGGCGAAGAGGGGATGCTCCCCGGACACTGGGCTGAGGGAGGGGTGCGAGGGGTGGGGAAGAGGAGAAGAGCGGCTCGGGAGGAAGAGGGGCCGTTGTAAGGGAAAGGGAGACTGGGGGCCACAGGAGTAGAAGGGGTGCGGCGCGGACCATGAGCGGGGCTAGAAGAGGCGGCTTGGGGAGAGGGGCTGCGCGAATAGTGGAGAGGAGGGCGTTGGGGGGAGGAGGAGATGACGGGAGGGAGGGTTGGGAGGGCAGGATCCCCGGGGCCCGAGCCCAGCGGGTCTGCACCCTGCGCAGCCTCTCGGCAAACCTGTGAGAGCTCCCCTGGCTCTCAGTGGGCCCACACCCAGCTGCCGGGTCGCACCTTTGGGGGTAAGGATGGATAATTGAGCACCCAGCCTGGCCACGTGCTCAAAGGGGGTGCGGATATCCATTCACAAAGTGGGTGCAAGGGAAATGTATCTCAATCAATTTTTATGTAGTTGAACTTAGTTTCTGTTTCATGCCTTTATTTTACCACCCTGCATGCAATTCGAAGTTCTGTTTTTCTGGAGTTGTGCTCACGTGATGCAGAAATGTTTGGGGTACATTTTGGGGTAGGGCTCTCTTTAAGAAAACTAAAATTAGGAAACCAAAATTAGTTAGAAATATATTTTTGTGTAATGTCTATTTTATATAATGTGTACATATTTTATAATACGGTAATATTTTACAGTTAATTTACAATAATTTTATATAATGAGAACTCAAATTATAAATTTTAAAACCTGACAAAGATCACAAACGTCACAAAATTTAGAAAAATAACATTTGTATGGATTAACGGATACATCTCTTTAGTGCTTCTGCTTACATTTTGGCTGTGTTCTCTTTGAATGCCACATCATGACTTAGCAGAATTGTTTTCTGGAAAGAAGAGATGATTCAGACATTTCTCTAGCGTGTTTGGTCTAATTGGTATCTGATTGTTAGTGTTAGTACTGACACTGGCTTGGGTAATACCCGGGGCTTCACATAGAAGTGCCCACTGTGTCATTCCTACAGGTGAGTGCTGCACAAAGACAGGAATCCTGATCAATGCAATCCCCAGCCAGAAGGAAAAAAGGCGTATGGTGTATTAAATTGTATATGCTGTATTATGGGATACATTTCGTCAGAGGAGACAACTTTCGTTTTATCCAGGGAGAAGAACCTTTGGATGTTGGATGATTGGAAGAATTTCGCACAGACTCACTTCTGGTTCATACTATAGACTCTGTTTCTTCTTCACTTCCGAATACTTGCAGTGCTGGGCACTGTTCTAGTGGGTAGTTGGCAACCATAGAGAACATACCGCCCCAGGACAGACCAGCCAGACTGAACTGCATGAAAATATCCCATAAACCCCAACTAAATGCATCCCATTTCAAGTCCCCCTTCGTGGTATTGACCTAAACATAAAAGCTATTTTACCAGCAAAAATGGGTTTATTCAGGAACAGCAAAGAATCACAATTCAGGACGTGCAACCTGTAACAAAACCCCAGGCAAGTCTGGAGAACAAAGGCAAGTGTGGGGTTGGGAGGGGCTGTTACAAAGAGTTCATTGGAAGAAAATGGAAATTGGAAGGGTAGTGGCTTTTCATTGGCTGGTTTGTGAGAGTCTCTCATTGGCTGAGCTGTACCCAGGCCAGGAGAAAATCATCTTCCTGCTAGGGTAGTAACCTAGAAAACATCTGTTGGAGATATGGACAATGAGTGGTAGGGCAGGAGAGCTCTCCCTACAAGCCCTCCCTACTCCCAATTTTAGTTGAGGTTTTCTTTGTTTTTCACTATGGGGTCTGAAAAATGCTTGTGGTCACTCCAGTGGGCCCCAGGGAGAGGGTGACGAAGGAGGGGTCTGCCTACCAAGAGGCAGCCGTCTTCGCTGATTGCAGTTAAACCATCCTACTCAGCAAATTTAACCAACACTTGGCTAAGTGAATCCACTGCAAGACCCTCTTCCAGAGCATGGCTGGCATCCCAGCAGAAGTTGCATCAGCACCGTGGTGTTGTATCTATCCTGGTTAGGTCGGGCCTGGAGATGGGGCATCTCGATCTAGGTGTCCTCTGTCAGTGCAGGGGTCTGCTACGATAGCCACCGTCCCACCTGACTTTTGGTCGAGAGTCCAGGCCTGATGCCACAAAGACTTCTACCCTTCTACCCTTGTTTTCGTGGCACCTGCTACCACCAGAGCACAGATGGAGCAGGTGTCTGCACTGCTACCACTGCCCATCCATTCCCTCTCAGCTCACCTGTGCACACCCATTCCTGGCTCTGGGTGCTTCTACTTTACTCAGGGCCAGAGGAGAGTAGTCTTCATGATGAAGCTGCTGCAGGTGGCATGGAGAGCCCATTTTGGGAGGCCAGGTTGGCAGTTCTTGTCTCTCCAGAGGTGCCACACTGCCATTTCAATAATCCTCTTCTGCATTTTTTAAGATAAGCAGTTTACAGTGTCATCCACTTATCTTCATACATAGAGAAGAGACAATTCCAAAGCTTTCTGGGAAACAAAAACCCCAGATATTTCTATATTTTTAAAATAAGGATATTAATTTGAATATTGTATACCTAAGGAAAAATAGCATTAAAAGTTATCAATTAAAAACTAGTAAATGTGAGAGTTCGAATACCTTGTGAAGGAGGGGTTACTCATATTTAAGGACTATTCATGATGACAGTGGCAGACAGATTCGAAGGTGGTCCCATTATCCTGCCTCCTGGTAGTCCAGACTTTGTGTAATCCTTTCTCCTTATACCCCCAACATTTTTTTATTGTAGTAAAATACACTCAACATAAAAACTGCCGTCTGATCTATGTGTAAGTGTACTGTTCAGTGATATTAAATACATGAATAATGTGAAACCATCACCATCATCCATCTTCATAACTCTTCATTTTGTAAAACTGAATCTCTGCCCCTTGTAATAACTCCCATTCTCCCTTCCCCCCAGTCCTTGGTGACCGCCATTCCACTTTCTGTCACTATAATTTTAGCTATTCTACATCCCTCATATAAGTGGAATCCTATAGTATTTGTCTTTTTGTGACTGGCTTCTTTCACTTAGCATAGTGTCCTCAAGATTCATGCATGTAGCATGTGTCACAATTTCTTTCCATTGCATGTACATAACCACTTTTCGACTATCTAGTGGACACTGGGGTTGCTTCCATGTTTACCTATTGTGATGCTGCTATGAACATGGTGTACACATATCTCTTCAAGACCCTGCTTTCAATTCTTTTGGGTGTATACTTAGAAGTGGAATTGCTAGATCATATTGTAATTTTTAATTTTTGAGTAACCACCATACTTTTGAAAGATATAAATATTCCATTGTCTCCTGACTTCCATTGTTTCCTCTGAGAAGTGAGCTGTTCTTCATATCCATTTTATCCTTGTCCCCTGCATGTAATGTGACCTGTTCTCTGGCTGCCTTCAAGATTTTCTCTTGGTTTTTGTGGTTTCCTAGTATGTGCCCAAGTGTACTTTTCTTTGTATTTGTCCTGCTTGAGCTTGCTGAGCTTCTTTATACTAATGATTTTCATTAAGTTGGGAACGTTCTTATCAGTATTTAAATATTTGTTTTCCTGTCCCATTCTCTTTCTTTTCTTCTTCTGGGACTCCAATTAATGTATATAATTCTGCTTGTTATGTCTCACAGTTTTTTGTTTTTTTTCAGTCCTTATTCTCTCTGTTCTTCAGGTTGGATAATTTCTAGGGTTCTATCTTCAGGATCACTCATTCTATTTTCTGCCATCACCAATATGATATGAAGGCCAAACAGTTTTCTTTTCAGATACTGTAACCAGGCTCTGTCTCCATTATAGAAAATATCACAGAAGGTGACATCTGGGCTCCAGCTCCAGTGTAGAAGGTGTCACAGGTCTGACACCTTCAGACAGACACCTTCTGAGAAGAAGGAGCCTTTTTAGGATTTGGGGAGGAGTGACCTGCTGAGATTTGCCTTTGGAGAAGAGCCTGCTGGCCACAGTGTGGAAGACAGAGGTGCATAGGCGGGGCCAAGGCATGGACAGGGAAGCACTGCCGGGGATTTGGATTGGCCGGGGTGGGAGGAGTGCACGGGGCTCAGCACCCTGTGGAAGCCAGTGGTGTCAGGTTGGATCAACAGACCAGCGTGCTATGTGCAACTGATTTTTAACGTAAAAGTGATTGGTTCCATCCTTCGTCACTATTTTGATGAATGTTATATAAGTATTGGTCACAGCAGATCCACAGAATGCGCTAGGATTGTGTTTCCTTTCCCACGTAACTGATTCCCTGTGTTGACAATCGTCTCTAATTTTTTTGTTTACTCACATGTCTATATGTCCCCCGCTTAATTCAGCCCAGACTGGGCACAGCCCTCCCTGTGTTTCCAGGGCCTCGTCCTCTGCAGCCTGCTCTCCACAGCCTTGTTGGGTGGGCCGGCTCCCGACCCAAGACACAGGGCCGGCAGGAGCTGCCTTCAGGGCTGACGACGCCTCTCTCCTCGGTCCTGCGGCCAATGTCAGCCTCTTCTTGACTTCCTTCCTTCCTCACCATGGTGGGCATCCTCCATTAGCTTTCTGAACAAAAGTACATGGGAGGCATATTTTTTGAGATACAGCATGTTTGAAATATCTTTATCCAATCCTCAGGCTGAGTGATAGTTTGAGCAAGTAATTGTAGGTTGGAATATGTTTTCTCTTAGAATTTCAAAGGCATGCTCCATTGTCTTCTGATTTCCATGTTACCGTTAGGAGTCCCATGTCTGTCTGGTGGTCTGTCCTTTATACATGGTCTGCCTTGTATGCCCTCGCCCTCCCCTCCTTTGCAAGTTTTTAGGGTCTTCTGTTTATCCTTTATCTGCAACTTCATGATGACGGACTTGGTGTGCCTTTCCCCCCGTCATTTGCTCAGCACTGTAGTCCCTCTAAATTTGGAAAAGAATGCCCCTCAGTTAGGGATAGTTTTTGTGCTATTTCTTTGATAACTTCTTCCCCTTCATTGTTTGTTTTCACTTCCTGGAATTCCTATTACTAAGATTTCAGAATCTCTCACTGAGACTTGACTGTTCTTATCTTTTCTATTTTTAAACTACTTTTTTTTTTCCTCTTCTACTTTTGGGAGATTCCCTTTTACTGACTTTTGTCTTGAAGTTCATTTCACATTTTTAATGTCTAAGTGCTCCCTGTTATATCCTATAAGTTCCTTTTTCAGCACCGAATTCTGTAGCGTCCTGCTTCACAAATACTTCTCTCTTTTCTTCTGAGGTTACTAATGTCAGTTCTTTTCCTGTTTTCTTCTGGCTCCTGCACCATTCCTCCCCGCTGCTTTCATCAGTTTGGGTCTGTCTTTCCCTCTAGTGTCTGATGATGGCCGTGGCTGGCTGTCACATTGCAGAGGGAGCCCCTCGGGAGCAGCTGGGAGCCTGTGTGCATGGCAGGATTTTCCAGGGTGAGCTCCTCTTCAGGGCAATCAAGCTGGGACAGAGCCATTTCTTCTAAGGGTCCCAAAGAGCAAGATCTGGCTGACGCGCTGTCTTTACACATACTCCCAGCCAGTCCTGCTGTGTTCAGTCCCTCCCTGCAGCCCAGCCAGCCAGCTCTGGTGCAATCGTGGTGCCGCTACCTCCCATGACTTCACCTCATTCTGCAACCCAAAGGGTGGATTGTAGTAACAAAATTAACCAAAAGTTCATTTGGTTTCTATTACTTCCATGTGCTAGTAATCCTAAATAATGTCAGTAATAAAGTACCCCTCCTAGAAATACCTTTTGTTGGCCCACGTGCAGTACAGCAGGCTCTAGACCTGACCCTTTAATACACATTGTATCCTCTGTGGGAAGGGAAAAAGCTATACACTTTGTTTCAAGGGGAAGCTCCAAAAATTTGGGTGCAGTGTATATTTCCAGCTCTGGTAGAAGTTTTCGCTCCTGCCTTTAACCAGCAGAGCAGACAACAGTGCAGCCACTGTGTTGAAGTTATTTCAGGCCTGTCATTCTATGTGGCCGCTTGGAGTTTTCATTCGAATTTACAATTGTCCAACTGCAGAGATGTCTGAAAGCCACTAGGATCCGCTTCGACCAAACTTGGGTAGAATCAGTTTCTAGAATGTAGTGGGAAATGGCATTTTTATGAATCTGTACCAGACGTAGCCTACATTTAACTTTCTTCCTAACTGTGCGTATCTGTGGCTTGAAGTGAAAGAAAGTTACCAAAATTAAGGTTGATAAAAAGTGTCCTTTGGTCAACTATGAGTGAAAATAGATGGACAAATATGGTTGGACTGTCTACTGAACATGACAAGAAGAAAAAGATCGATTATGGCAAAATTGTTGCCAAATTTGCAGACATTAAGATGCAAAAACAAACTGGACTATAATGTTATTATTCATTACTGAGAAAAACCGACATGTTAGTGTAAGTATTTCTCTGGTTTTGGAAACAAATACGTGAATGGTGAATGTAACGAGGTCTTGGTCCATCACTTTGCCCTCTTCTGTTGTTGAAGGGTTTTCTTTTTCCAGTGGCAGGATTGTGTAGGTGAAGTTCACCTTTTCTCTGCTTGTTCTTTTCCCCGGCCATTGTTGTGGTCGCTGAACAGACCTTGGTCCTGTGGAGAAGGAGGGTCTAAAGGATCCACCGGGTGCCTCAGTGAGGACACAAGGCCAGGGTGCAGGAGAAGGGAAGTGTGGGCTGTCGGCCGGGAGGGTGGGCGGGGGAGGAGGGCCACCCGCTTCTCCAGTGCACTGGGGAGCGACTCCCCCACCCATCGCCCCTCCAGCCAGTCGCAGAAGACAGGTGCAGGGCGTCACAGGTGGCCAGGGCAGGGCAGGCGGCCAGCGAGAGAGTGGGGACAGGCATGGTCTGGGGAAGCAAGGAAGGACGGTGGACAGGAGGCAGGACCAGGGTCAGAGGTCCCAGGTGGGCTGAAGAGCGCTGGGGGTCCCGGAGCAGTACAGCTGAACCCGGTGGGGAGCGCTGCGGAGGGGGGCAGCGCCCACTGCGGCAGTGTGCAGGGGAGACCCTCACAGGGTACCTGGAGCCTCCCGAACTCAGGTGATCTCACTTGCTGGGTCCGCGTGTGAGCAGGGCTTGCGGAGTCCACGCACCGCGGTGGGAGGAGCGAGGTGCCTGCGCCGGGGGTCAGGGCCGGGTTCGCGGACAGTTCAGGCTGCGGCCGGTAGATGACGCGCGCGGACCCGTCACTACGCCGGGCTCCAAAGGGAGCCCTGGGACATGAACTCTGCCCAGCCATTCGTGTCCACTCAGCCTTGCTCCGTCCAGCGAGAATGAGGCAAGAATAACCCCAATGAGTCCGAAGGGGCCGCTACCCTCCAGGGACTCATATCTGGGGTAGAACAGGCACATAAACCGATTCTGGTCACGTCGGGAGAGTGGGGGGGTCCCACTCAACACAAGGCCAGGAAGAGACTCCATCCGGAGATGCCAAGACCCGCACAGAGCCCAGGCCTGCACAGCGTCAGGGGGAGAGAGGGAACTGGTAAGTGAGGACCTGGCTGGTGCAAAGGCCCTGCGCACAGGCGGCCCTGCTGCAGGGCTGGGGGATCCCGCCAGGACAACCTGGTCACTTTCAGTTCTGCCTGCGAGGTTGCCGCCTGGCCTTTGGCTCTGATGGTGGGGTGGCATTTGTGTCCTGAGGTTGTCTGAAAGGAGGTGGGTGTTAAACTGCATAGGGAATCTCTGCAGAGCTTGACTCTGGGTGGGGGAATTTGGGGTGATCTCTGCTTTCTTCTAGGTACTTTTCTGTGTTTTCCAGAGCTTCCAAAGTGACCTTCTGTTGCTTCAAACACAAACGGGTTTTGAATCGATATTATCATCAAGTGGTTTTAAAAAGTGTGAGAAGGCGAACAGTTTACATGTCCCCCTCCACCTTTATCACTTTGTCTCTTTCCCCAGTCTACAGAGAATGCAAAGCATGTGGACCTGTTCTTTCCTAGTTCTGCTCTGCACACGTGGCACAGGCTCTGCTGTGCTTTCTTCACGGTGGGCTTTCCCTGGGCTGACACTTCTGATGTGGGCTTCACGCCCTCCTTCCTGCAGTTCTGGGAGCGGCATCCTGGTCCCTGAGCTCTGGTGCTATTAGTGGCGGGGGGCGGGGGGGGGGCTCCCTACCTGGTGTCTTTCTCCTTTTCCTGGGGTTGCCCTGGGGGAGGGGCCATGTTGGCTGTGTATTTTGGGAGGAAAGAGGCGGGGAGGGGAAGCCCCTCTTGGCTGGCGCTAGGGCAGGGGAATTCTCACACAGTGCCTGGGGCGCTGGCCTTTCTGGAAAAGAGTCCCTCAGATGAGGACAGAGCGAAACTGGCTTCATTCAGAAGCTGCAGCCCAGGGTTGACCTTCAAATATCTGAAAAATGAAAAGAGAGGAAGGGGTGAGCTCTTAGGAGAAGTGGTGAGGTGGCCCCACCTCGAGAGGTCGTGGGGAAAGCACTGGGCACATGAGGGACGTCACACATCCAGGTCCCGAGCAGAGGCCCAGGTCAGCCTTCCTGCCTCCTGCCCTGTGGGCAAGGTTGGCATGTGTCCTCCCAAAGGCCTGAGTAAGTAGAGGACGTGAGGGGAGGGCCTTAGGAAGGCCATGCCTGTGGGGGGCAGAGGTACCACTAACATTCAGAAGTGTCCTCGGGGCACAGATGCCAACATGAGAAAGGAAAACAAAGGGGACAGGGTGGGCTGTCCGAGGTTGGGGGCAGGGGGTGAGCTGCTTGCCTTCCGGAGCCTTTGGCCAGAGTGGCAGCAAACCCCCACGCCATGGTCTGCAGGCCCAGCTGACAGAGCCCCTCCTGCCTGCCGCGCCCGTGACCAGTGGGCGCCCACATGGCATTGGCCCATCTGCCATCAGGCCCACGCCTCTCTCTGGGGGGCACTGAGGCACAGGACAGCGGCTGGGTCCCAGCCTGAACCCTGCGTGCCCTTTGCTGCCCCTGAAACCCCAGCCCTGGCCCTGTCCCAGGTCTGCTTGGGGCTGTCCCCAGTGATGCCTGGCCCCTCCCCACTGTGGCTTCCTCCTCAGGCTGAGTTTTGCTTTCTTTTTGACAGGAAGGAACTTGAGTGGGAATCCCCTGAGTGAGTCACCCCTTTCCAGCCTGCCAGAACAGAGGTGTCACCCCTTCTGATCTGGCAATCAGTGGTGGGTCAGCCACTTCCTGGTCAGCGTCGTGCCAGTGAGGCTCCTTTTCCCTCTATTCTCAATCCTGCACACCTTGCAGGCCAGTTGTCAGGGTCAAAAAAACACACAAAACAAACAAACAAACAAAAACCCCAAACAATGTGTGCATGAATATCCTGTAAAAGCAGCAATGTTTAAAGTAAATGAAAGCGGGCTGGCCCGGCGGTTGGAGCTCTGTGCTCCTAACTCCGAAGGCTGCCAGTTCGATTCCCACATGGGCCAGTGGACTCTCAACCACAAGGTTGCAGGTTCAACTCCTCGAGTCCCACAAGGGATGGTGGGCTCTGTCCCCTGCAATTAAGATTGAACACGGCACCTTGAGATGAGCTGTCGCTGAGCTCCCTGATGGCTCAGTTGGTTGGAGTGCGTCCTCTCAACCACAAGGTTGCCAGTTCGACTCCCCCAAGGGGTGGTGGGCTACGCCCCCTGCAACTAGAAAAAACGGCAACTAGAAAAAACGGCAACTGGACCTGGAGCTGAGCTGCGCCCTCTACAACTAAGACTGAAAGGACAACAACGTGACTTGGAAAAAAGTCCTGGAAGTGCACACTGTTCCCCAATAAAGTCCTGTTCCCCTTCCCCAATAAAATCTTTAAAATAAATAAATAAAAATAAAGTAAATGAAAGCATTTCCATGCTAGAAGCACTGTCAGGTACTTCAGGGTTGTCTCAGTGGCGTCCATTGGCGGCTGGCTGCTTTCCAAGGAGGCAAGCCCTTAGTCACCAAATCTCTGGACACGGGGCAGGGCTGAGGTAGCTCCTAGCCACAGCTTCGGCAGTGTCCCCACCCTGGGGGAGTGAGGTCTGACACTGCCCGACTTTACTCTCGAGGAAGCGGGGTGCACTGCTGCAGCCAAACCTCCTTTTTGCAACAGAAACCATTTCCTGCAGTGTTGCTATTGGGTTCACGGCCCCTGGGACACCTGAGAGCTCGCTTGGCTATGGGGCTGGGGTGAAAGCTCTACTGAACTGGGGAGGTGGCCACGGCTGCTTGTGGCCAATTCAGGCTTGAATTCCTGGATCTTCTATCAGAGGCAGGGGGGCCTTTCTGTTGTCTCCTAGGGATGTGGTGTTTTGGATCAGGGAGTTCAGACTCCAAACAAAGTAATGATTGATGCAGCAATGACTCGAGCATGTCTGACACCATGTGAACCATTCAAAATACGTCACTTCAAAGCCTGCCTGTTTTTCGGTTTATTCTGTCCTCAAGCAGTTCCCATTGCTTCAGATTACCCGCTGGAGTGGATGTGCCAGCTGTGCTGTATGACCTGGGGTATGGAATCTTACTTCTCTGGGTCTCTGTTTCCTTTTCTGCAAAATGAGGAGAGCAGTCCCCCTCTCCAGACGCTGGTATGAGACGACGTGTTCGATGACAGATAATCAATCCATTTTGTCCCGACTCTTCCCTTGGCAGATAAAGACACAGCCTGGCCTCAGGTCACACACTTAGGGGCAGTGATGGGGCCAACACTCCGCAGTCCCAGTGCTGCTCCCTTTTTTCTGGCCAAGACTACTGCCTTGTTTCTAGATGTTTCCATTTCCGTATTTCAGTCCGTGTGTCTGGAGGCCATAGATTGTGCATTTTTTGTTTTGTTTGGTGGTAAAATACACATAACATAAAGGTCACCATTTAAACCATACAATTCAGTGTCATGTGTACATTCGTAATGTCGGCCCACCACCAGCACTATCTACTTCCACAACACTTCACTACCTGGAAAGGAGACCTCATCGCCTTAGTGCCCGTAATGAGTGGGTCCTTTCGTGCTTTTTCTTGTAAATGTAACCCACGGTGGGGCCCTGCTCTGAGCCTGGCCCTGGAAAGGGGAAGGTGCTGCTACCCGGCTGCTGGGGCCTGACTCTTCGTGGACACCTGCCAGGTTCTCGGGAGGGCTTTGCTGCGTGAGTCCGGTCCTCTGGCGGTGCACGGAAACCCAGCAGGCTCCAGTCGGAGAAACCCGAGAGGTGAGTAAGAGTACACGGGTTGCAGCAGCTCCGACCAATAGGCGCCCTATGCGGCTCCCTGCTAAGCTCCCGATAGGCTCTTTATTTTATTTTATTTTATTTTATTTTATTTTATTTTTACATTGGGGAAGGGGAACAGGACTTTATTGGGGAACAGTGTGTACTTCCAGGCCTTTTTTTCCAAGTCAAGTTGTTGTCCTTTCAATCTTAGTTGCAGGGGGCGCTGCCCACCATCCCTTGAGGGACTCGAGGAGTTGAACCGGCGTCCTTGTGGTTGAGAGCCCACTGGCCCCTGTGGGAATCCAATCGGCAGCCTTGGGAGTTAGGCGTATGGAGCTCTAACCGCCTGAGCCACCGGCCGTCCCGCCGCAGGCTCTTGTGTCAATCCGTCAGCAGGGCGGGCCCAAGGCGGAGGGGCGGAGAGAAGGCTGGCCAATCGGGGCCCCCGCGCGCTCTCGGTAGGCTCTGGTGTCAGTCCGTCAGGCGAGCTTGGGGGCGGGTCCGTGTTGGCGGCAGCACCGGCTAGGCGGGCGCGCAGTTCCGGACGCGCGGCGACCGTTGGTGAGTTGGACCTTGGGGTTCCGCGTCGGCGTCTCGGTCTCTGCGGGTCGGGTCGGGATTCCGGCTCCGGGGTGCGGGCTAGGCGCGCGGCGTCCGGAGGAAGGGCGGCCGCCGCCCCGCGAGCCTGAGGGGATTTCTCGGGGCGGGGGAGCCGGAAACTGAAAGTCGGAGCCGGGCTGGTGCAGGAAAGTTCGCGAACGCCCGCGGGCGCCCCGCCAGGGGTCTGCGGCCCGAGGTCATGACCCGGGGTCCACAGCGCAGGGTCACGACCTGTGGGTCACTGCTCGGGGCCCACAACGCGGGGTTACGGCGCGGGGGTCACGATGCAGGGTTATGACCTGGGGTCTCGGCCTGGGGTCCTGGCACCCCCCCTTCCCCAGCCTAGCTGCCCCGAGCTTCGGTTGCTGCCTGTGGGCGTCTCACCCCTTCCTGCCCTGACTCCGGCGGTGGGCTCACCTGTCCCTACCTAGTCTCTTCTTGCCCACAGAGGGGCTTTCCGACTTGCTTCGGGTTTGAGCAAGCTCCCCCGAACTTCAGGACGGCGTTCTGCGATCCGACCTCCGGGACGGCCTTTTCTCACTGCTGCCCCCTGCAGCCTGTCCCGCAGGCCCCAGGGCCCCCTCCCCGCGCCTCCCTCCTCACCCCCCTGCCCCCCAACTCCTTCCTCGGCCCCTCCACTGCCCTCCGCGGCGCTCCTGTTCTGCGCCCCTCCCCGTTCCCTCCTTCCTGGAAGCGCTTCTCCGTCAGTTGGGTTAATATGAGGGTACCTGCCAGGGAACCTCAGGTCAGCCTTCAGCCCCGCCCCTTTCACACCGGGAAGCCTGTGATGGAGGCTGGGATATCCGCTTTTGGCCTGTATGAGTCTGGTGCGTGTCCCAGGATGAAACTGAGGCCAGAGGTAGGTGGTGAGGACATGGAAATTGGCTGGGACACCCAGGGGCCTCCTGCGCTGGGATCCAGAGTGGAGGCAGCTGCCGGGAGGGATGGAGCCTGGAGTGGGTGAGAGGCGCTCTGGTCGCAGTGGGTCTTCATTGACCGAGACAGTGCAGAGCCCAGGACAGCTGCACGTGTGAGAGCAGACACTCGAACCGGGGCTGAGTCCCGCAGACGGGGGTGTGCCGGACCTGCCTCCCAGCCCACAGCAGAGGCGCACAGAGGCCACATGTCACCTGCAAGGACTGTGGTGTTTATGAGTCAGTTGCTGGTTTCAGGTGGAGGTTCCAGCCAACCCAAAATTGTTGCTCGAGGTTTTTTTGTGTTTTTTTGTTTTTGTTTTTGTTTTTACTTAAACAGCTTTATTGCACATAGCTTACATACCACAAAACCTACTCTTGCTTGAATTTCTTTCTTTTTTTTTTTTTAAAGATTTTATTGGGGAAGGGGAACAGGACCCCATTGGGGAACAGTGTGCACTTCCAGGACTCCCCTCCAAGTCAAATTGTCCTTTCAATCCTAGTTATGGAGGGCACCGTTCAGCCTCAAGTTGTTGTCCTTTCAGTCTCAGTTGTGGAGGGCGCAGCTCAGCTCCAGGTCCAGTTGCCGTTGCCGTTGCCAGTTGCAGGGGGCACAGCCCACCATCCCTTGCGGGAGTCAAAGCCCAGCTCAGCTCAAGGTGCCGTGTTAAATCCTAGCCACAGGGGGCAGAGCCCACCATCCCGTGCGGGACTCCAGGAATCAAGCTGGCAACCTTGTGGTTGAGAGCCCACTGGCCCATGTGGGAATCGAACCTGCAGCCCTCGGAGTTAGGAGCACGGAGCTCCAACCGCCTGAGCCACCGGGCTGGCCCCCACTTGCTTGAATTTCAAGTGAGCAAAATCCTCGCATTGCTTTTCTGAAAGCCTTTCCTAGCAGCAGGAGCTGTTTTCAGCAGTGGTGTGTCATACATAGGAACAGCTGCCCTTCCTGCCTCCAGCCCTCGCCCACCCTCCCTCTCCCCCACCTCAGCCCCCTCACTCTCAGGACAAAGCTCCCAGAGGCACCCGCTCTGACATGGGCCTTTTGCCTGGGGCAGCCCTGCAGGCTCCTGACAATGCTCTTCCTGTGTCCCCCTGTGTCCCCGACCTCTGCCACCTGAGGCTGTATTGTGCCATGTGGCTCTGGCCTGTGGACTGCATGGGTAGTAAGGCACCAGTCTCCCCAGCTGCACAGGGGGCCATGGCGGGAGCCCGGAAGCGTGCCTGCGGGGCCATGGCTAGACTGAAGGCCATATGCTGCTGCAAGGGTTTGGGGGAGGGGGCTTTCAGCCAGGGGTTCTCTCTCAAAGACTTTCTAAACTTACTGAGGGAATAAACCCGAATGTCTTTCCTCTGGGGACCTGAAGGAATAGGTTGTTTCAACAACAGTTGTAATGTGGGGATGAGAGTGTAGGATTTCCAGTGACCATTTGTTGCTGGATAAAGCGTGTTCTCCAGGAAGAAAAAGGCCTTTCACCTTTTGTTTTGAGAGTCGGGTTTGTGCCCCCTCTCTGGCAATGAGGTGAGGTGGCAAATGCCAGCCTGCCCGCCCTCCCACCAGTGGTTGGTGAGTGCACTGATCCAGTGTGGCCTGGCAGGGGGGTTTCCACACAGGACACCAAGGGTGTGCACAGGGAATGGCAGAAAGGTCCAGGGAGGAAAATCCAGAAAAAATGACCCACAGGCCCCACAGATCATGCAAGAGTAGGTGCACCTTCTGTCTGTCTCGAGTCCAGGACTGCTTGACATCCCGTCCTCCCTGTGCGCTGGACCATGTGGCCACAGAGAGGGCCCATGACTGTCCCAGCACGGTGCCCCGCCACCACCTCCCCCACCCAGAGGGGCTGAGCCTGGGTGAGGCAGAGGCAGGCTCAGCAGAAGGGTCCTGGGGTCTGAGCTGAGCTGTGCCCAGCTGTGCCCTGAGTGGGGGCAGGGTCCAGACCAGGTCCTCTGTGGGGCCCAGCAGCGGTGGAGATGGTATTTGGGGCAGGTGGACTGGTGGCCTGGTTGTGATTTAGGGAATACACAGCAGGGGTGGGGTAGGAGGAGAAGAGGAGGAGGGTAGAAGGAATGGCTGGTGTGGGTTTCAGGAGCGAGGTGCCCTGCTTTGGAGTGGGGTGGGTCACGGCGAGGCCAGTGGTCAGTGTGTTGGAAGGGCTGGGTTAGGGGTGTCGGAATGAGTGTGCAGAGCTGGGAGCAGAGAGGGTGCTCATGCACCCCTGTACAAGCCGGGGCCCCATCTCCCCCCACCCCAGTCCCTGCCTCCTGGCTTTTCCGTGCTGGAGGGCGCAGGTCCGCAATACCACGGAGGACAGAGAGCTGTGCCATCGCAGGAGGGAGGCCTGGCACAGGGAGGTTTCCAGGAGGCTCGTCAGGGACAGCATCGCTGAGCATCAGATGGCCTCGACTGGCGGGGTGGGGCCACCGGCAGCCAGGTGCTGCAACACCTGATTTGACGTCAGTTTGGGCAGCACTGGATTGTTGTAACGACACCTGACGCCATTAGCCTACACTCACACAGCCGGTTCAGGGAAACTCGCACAAGTGACAGCCACATGGAAGAGATGACAGGGCAAGGGGAGGGGAGGGGGCGCAGCTTCCATGTCCTTTCAGCGTGCCACCTTCCGCGCATCATGATGTGTTCACCAACCCGGAAACCCCCTGAACCCCGTCGTTAGGTGTTTTTGTGGGGGGTCCATCATGAAGCCATGATTGATCAAATTGTTGGCCGTTGGTGATTACGTCATTTCTGCAGCCTCTCTCCCCTCTCAGGGGACGGGAGTGGGTGGTGGCAGTGAAAGGGGCTTATGAGTGATAAAGCGTGCTCCTCTGTCCCCATTACTCAGGAAATAAATCCCTGGGGTTCGGGGAGCTCTGTGCAGAGACCAAATATCTAATGATTATTGCACCCCCAAAGTAATTGCTGTCCTATGTTCATCACCAAGTGCACTGAGCTGTCCCACCTCCATCACCAAGTGCACTGAGCTGTCCCACCTCCATCACCAAGTGCACTGAGCTGCCCCACCTCCATCACCAAGTGCACTGAGCTGTCCCACCTCCATCACCAAGTGCACTGAGCTGTCCCACCTCCATCACCAAGTGCACTGAGCTGCCCCACCTCCATCACCACAGCGCACTGAGCTGCCCCACCTCCATCACCAAGTGCACTGAGCTGTCCCACCTCCATCACCAAGTGCACTGAGCTGTCCCACCTCCATCACCAAGTGCACTGAGCTGTCCCACCTCCATCACCAAGTACACTGAGCTGTCCCACCTCCATCACCAAGTGCACTGAGCTGTCCCACCTCTATCACCACAGCGCACTGAGCTGTCCCACCTCCATCACCAAGTGCACTGAGCTGTCCCACCTCCATCACCAAGTGCACTGAGCTGTCCTACCTCCATCACCACAGCGCACTGAGCTTTCCCACCTCCGTCACCAAGTGCACTGAGCTGTCCCACCTCTGTCACCACAGTTCATTGAGCTGTCCCACCTCCATCACCAAGTGCACTGAGCTGTCCCACCTCCATCACCACAGCTCATTGAGCTGCCCCACCTCCGTCACCACAGCTCATTGAGCTGCCCCTCCTCCATCACCACAGCGCACTGAGCTGTCCCACCTTCATCACCACAGCACACTGAGCTGTCCCACCTCCGTCACCACAGCTCATTGAGCTGTCCCACCTCTGTCACCACAGCTCATTGAGCTGTCCCACCTCTGTCACCACAGCGTGCTGAACTGTCCCTGACATTATAGACTGGAATTATCCCATAACACTGCTTTGTATCTGGCAGAAACGCCCTTCTAGAAAAGTGTAAGTCTGCCATGCGAAGTTCACTTACGTGTGGAGCGTGTTTGAGGAATGAAATATGAAGTCGGATGGCTCATTTGCACACTCACGGAGTCATTGCAAATAGATAGTTTGTAGTTCTTGTTTTTAATCACTTTACCTGAGAGAGGCAGGGTTTGGAAAACAAACCGCAGCTTGAAAGGACCAGGCGGGCATTTTGGTTCCTCATTGGAGCGCCCTGACACCTGACCCCTCGTGGCCACTACTGTAAGGACAGAGGCCGCTCTCAGCTGTGTCTGTGCAGCTGCCCGCAGCGGGCAGCTGGGGCTCCCCGAGCCCTGTGTGATTTCAGACGCGGCCAGAGATGTGGACATTTTCTTCCAAGCTTTGGACAAGCGCAGGAGGCGCAGGATTGAGCATGTGGGTGGCTCTCAGAGGGGGAAATTGTGACGTGACACTTGCATGCATTTCTCATTCCAGTTCTTAAAAGTGAAAATGTATTTGTAAGTGAGATTGGAGCGATGTGGAAGGCTCGCAGCACTGAGAACTCCCGTGGGCCTGCCCGTCTGACCTGTGGCTGGGGCCCTGCTGTTGGGTGAGCTTAGATCCCTGCCTTCCTGCGTGTAAGGTAGTCGTGACTGCTAAGAGGCAGTATTTATGAGGTCACTGAGGAGTGGACTGACAGATGTCGAGACCTGGCTGTGTGTTGGGGCCTCTTCCCTTTCTTTTCAGTCAAAAAGGACACTGTTTTTGTGTCTAACGGAAGTCATAGTCAGTGGGTTAATAAAATAGGTTCAGTCTGCCACAGAAGGTGTGGCTGGGTGCCAAGGCCAGGCCTGGCTGTGTTCAGGTGGGATGCTGGCTCGAAAGAACAGAGCCTGTGTGACAGACGCTGCAGGAAGCTATCAGCGACATTTTGCAAAAAGAGCATTGCGCGGACGCTTGTGAGGTGGCCTTCATTCTGTATTTTACCTTTTGCCCGTATAAAACAGGACCACCATCAGAGTCTTTACATTTCATATTCTAACGTAGCAAACTTACGGTAGAGTTTTGACCTAAAAAGGGTGACTTTTTTTAGTGATATAAAAAATTCCTCTGTTGAATGTAGTTTAGAGCAGTGATTTTAGACCACGAATGGTTCTTGGAATCAGTTTGGTAGTGTGACCAGAAAAAAGAAGTAAAATAGAAAATGTGGGTGCCTGTCACACAGGAGTGTGCTCTTGTGGGCCTTTTTCCAGTTCTGTGGGCGGGGGGGGGGGGGCAGGTGACCGCAGGGCCTGGGAAAATCTGGCTGCAGGGTCCTCCCGCCTCGGTGCCCTGGCCAGAGGGCACTATTAGCATGTCTGTAGGCCTCCCATCTTCTGGTTTAGAGCTTCTGCCAAACGGTTTTAATAAAGGGACCTTCTAGCGCATACACACCTGTGCCACGAGGGCTTGAAAGCATTAGATGGCCCAGCTGTTGGATGGTGGGTGGGTCATCCAGGGCCCCAGGCGCCCCGTGTGTGGAGAGCACACGGACCTGTGAGCGAGCAAGAGACCGGTGTGCCCTTGAGCTGAGCGACCTTGGACACAGTGTCCCCTCCCTCAGCCAGCTGACTGGAGGAGTAAATGCAGGGTATGAAAACATAGGGGGCTGTGGCGTGCCATCCACGTGTGAGGGCCCGTCAGTCACAAATCCAAACATGTTCACTGAAAGTGGCTTTGCCCGGATAACACACTGTCTGTCACCCTTTCCTGCGGTGTCCGACCAGCTTAGGGTACTGAAACAGCCTGAGAATGTCATTGCTGCTTTGCGCAAACCCCTCTCTCCTCCTGGAAAAGGGGTGTCATTTCATAGCTTCCTGGTTTGAAAGTCGGTGTGACTCCTGCACAAGACCCAGGGGACGTGTCTCCAGGGCACACGGGAAGGAAACCCTCACTCGAGGGTCTTGCAAAGGGGCTGGTGGTCCTGGCCTCAGGCTTCCTGGGGGGACAGTGCCTCGTGTTCAAGGGCTTTGGGCACTGCCCCTTTTCAAGGGCTCATACGATTTGTTAGGGGTTTTTGAGACGGTGGATGTTGAACAGTGAGTTCCATGCAAGGTCTCTGAATGCTGTGCCCCCCACCCCCATCCCGTCCTGATGGCCTTGCCTTGGGGACCTTGCCATGGCCTAGCGCACGGCAGAGGGGGCCCTGAAGTGAGAGGACACTCACTATGGTGGACGGGGAGCAGAGTGGCTGCGCCAAGCTGACGTGGGAGAGGCCACTGGCTGGTGCGGCCCTCTCCTGGGCACAGCCAGATGTGTAAGACTTACGGCAAAAGCCGTCCACCCTTCTGAATGTACACTTGTTGTAGGACCCTGAGGAGAGACCGAGCCCTGCAGGGCACTGCTGTCAGCGGGAAGGAGGCATCAGCCGTGCTCTGGCCACAGGTCCCATGCAGCACGCTGGCCTGGGAGTGGAGGTCTGCACTAGGTGACCTTGAGGACAGCCCGCTGGTCCAGAGGCTGCAGGACAGGCGTGCACCAGCCATGGCTTGGGCAGGTTGCACTGTGGCCGAGCCTTGATTTCCATGTTCGGACGAGGATCGTGTCCAGGCTCCCAGAGCGCTAAAACCCTGCTCTCAGATTCTGGACCACGGGTCCGTTTGATGACCCAGACCCCTCACCGCCAGGCAGGGGCCGTTTTCCCTGGAGGACTATGTTCGAGTTGGGGTACCACTTGGGATCTGCCCTGATGCAGCCTGTGTTCTTCTTTAGGGCCTGGTGGTTTGCGGGGCGCGCAGCTCTCATGGCTGCAGCTAGCGTGACCCCTCCTGGCTCCCTAGACGTGCTACAGCCCGGCTTCTCAAAGAACCTCCTGGGGACTAAGCTGGAAGACAAGTACCTGTGCTCGGCCTGTAGGAACGTCCTGCGCAGGCCCTTCCAGGCGCAGTGTGGCCACCGCTACTGCTCCTTCTGTCTCAGCAGCATCCTGAGGTATGTTGGGCAGGGCGGCCCAGGCGGGCTGGCCAGAGAGGTGGCTCCAGGTCTCGCCGGTGGGTGCAGTTCACTGCCCACGGGACTGGGAAGTTAATAACCCGGAGAGACACGCGCTGTTTGGGTGCAGGGGGTGAAATAAACCTATTGATTATGAAAGGTGGTTTCTGCTGTGTGTCCTGCTTTTTAAGGTGGGCACTGGACACTGCCGGCTCACACTGGTGGTGCTGGGGGGCCACCCTAGGACGCAGGCACCTGCCTGGGTGGCTGGGCGGGAGGGGAGACGCGCCTGCGCAGCCCTTGTTCTGGGGCGTGTGTCTCTGAGTGGCCAGCGCCTCGTCACGATGGGGGTGATTGATCATCAGAGGAGCGAACCATCTGACCTGTTTTAAATGCTTTCACATCACAGCACTGACATGTGCTTGTTGCTGACTTGGGATGGGTTTGTAGGTGCCGAGTGGTATGTGGAGTGGCGTGGTGTGTGGAATGCTCACGTATTCTTGGCACCTGGTTTCAGGAGGGACCCTCTTCTCTCCCCACCAGCTCCGGGCCTCAGAACTGTGCCGCCTGCGTGCACGAGGGCATATACGAAGAAGGCATTTCTATTTTAGAGAGCAGCTCAGTAAGTGGAAAATCTACACTAAAAATGTCACAATAAACAGAAAATGTTTTTGCATTTCCTTTAACAACACCGATGGCGGATGAAACTTTTAACAGCTAAAAATGTTCCCTGCTGCTGTGGTGACGTCTGGAGTTTGCCCCAGTCGCAGGCAGAGAGCCGCTGTCCGGGAAGGTGCCGTGTCGGGTGTGTGGGCCGGTGGGCCACGGGGAGGGGCTTACCCGCAGGGACGCGCGCTGTCTCCCCAGGCTTTCCCGGACAACGCAGCCCGCAGGGAGGTGGAGAGCCTGCCGGCCGTCTGCCCCAGCGACGGCTGCACCTGGAAGGGGACCCTTAAAGAGTACGAGGTAGGGCTCCCTTGCGGCACAGCCTCCCTGGAGCACGATCCCTCCCACCTGCTGGAGTTGGCATGTCTGACGCCTGCAAAGGGGGGCTGCTGCTTACGACCCGTCCCCTTAGACACTCAACTGCGCAGAGCCCAGGCCCGCACCGTGGAGCCCGGGTGGCGTGGCTGGGGGGGCACTTCCCTTTCTGTGCCTCAGTTTCCTGGTCTGTCAAATGGGGCTGCAGTCCCCTGCTGTGGACTGTGGCGGTGTGGCAGCAGTGTGCCAGCCCAAGTGTCCCCGCGGCGTGTTCCTGTTCATGCAGGAAACCAGCTTTCTCACTTGGTAGGACGTTTCTGTCGTGCTTCGGACACGGGCTTTCACATTTTGAATTGACTGATGTTGGGAATTGCGGATGTCATCTGTGCATTTGTCCTGTGGTAACAGAAAGACGCCCGGCTCGTAACGGGCAGCGTCCGTGTGCGCGTCTGCTCCATGGCCTGTCTGTGCCTGGCCAGGCTGGCTTGCGTCCCTGCGTCGACATGTCGGGGTTTCTGCGTGACGGCATCTGGCTGCTGGCCCTGCCGCGTGGAGGCCGAGAGGCGCTGGAGCTCATGCGGTTGATTATCTGGCCATCGCTTCTTCTTAACCAATGAATGCCTTTTAGAAACTGGCGTCTTCATGGTTACATGTACCCAGAGGTTCACAGTGGCCAAGTGTCCACCAGCTGATGAAGGGACAAACAAGACGTGCTGTGTTCAGACCATGAGCCCTAAAAAGGTCACTCGGCCATAAAATAGAAGGGAATTCTGACACAGGCTGCAGCATACATGGCCCCCGAGGACACTGTGCTCGGTGAGATGACCCAGTCCCAGAAGGACAAACCCTGCAGGACCCACTTCTGTGAGTGCCCCACAGGAGTCAGGTTCAGGGACAGGAAGTGGAGTGGTGGTGGACACGGCTGTGGGAGGGGTTGAGGTCAGTGGCACGGTGACAGGTGAGCTGTCAGCATGGTGAGGCCTTCCTTGGTGCCATCTGCTGCTACCCAGTTGGCGAGGCTGCAGGGGCTATTTGTGTGGAACCCTGGCTCTCCCACAGCCAGACGAGCTCCCGTCCAGGCTGCCCAGGCCACAGGAGCCCCCTGCCGTGGGGTGGGCGCCGGGCTGGGGCTGAGCTGCAACGGCAGGGGACAGGGGGGTGGGGGTGCCGGGCCTAGTGGGATCCTGGGTTCCTGGCGGGCTTCTCCCTTCCTGCTCGCCGCTCCGTGTGCTGAGCTGCCCTCACTCTCGGGGCCGACTTGACTGCATGGTCTTCAGGCCGCCATGTTCTACAGGAACAGCTGGGCTGCGTCTGGGGAGGGGCCTCTGTGGGGCAGATGGGGCGGGGGTGCTGCAAGTGGAGCAACTATGGCACCCTTCTGTGCCCTTCCTGGGAGCAAGAGACCCCTGCCTCTGTGCAGAGCCCCGGCCGCCCAGAGACCACCGAGCTGCACCTGCAAAAGTGGTGACGCTGCTGCCCGCTCAGCAGGAGGGGCCTGCAGCTGTTACTGCTGGCTGTCCAGAGAGTGGGCCTCGGGTCAGGGGGGGCAGCCCCTGTGGGGCACCAGCTGCCTTTGCAGGGGACCAGGAAGCCCCTGGGGACAGGAGGACGGACCCTCGCTTCTGATTCTTTGGGTTTTCTGCCGCCTCCAGGCCGGTGGTGTGGGTCGTGGCTTCGTGGGCCTCTGGCTGAGGGCAGGAACTGCAGCCAGCCCTGGGTTGTCGCCCGCCCACCCGGCTGGAAAGTCCCTGGCTGCCCCGGAGCTCGGAAAGTCCCTGCGAGCTGGGCTGGTCATGTGAGAGGGTGGGCGGGTGGCCGCTGCTCGGGGACACTTGCTGGCTGTGAAGGCCACTGGCCTGGGCACACAGGTGCCACCACATTTGCTGCAGCAGGAGCCCCGCTTCTCTCTGAGCCGGCACGTGTGCCCTCGGGCCCCTCAGAACTGGGGTGGCCTCAGGAAATGCTTGCACTGCGGCTGAGTTTGGAAAGTGTGGCACGAAAGGGAAAATGGTGTTTAGCAGCTTCTGAGCATGTTCTGCCTTTGCAGTGATGGTTACTGTTCTCTAAGAACTCAGTGATTTAAGGCTCCATGAAGTAAAAGAGGTTTGTGGAGCCTCCTCACTGCTCATCCTGGTGCTGAACTACAGGGCTCCCAGCTGCTCTGGAAGTGAGGGGGTTGTGGGTGGCTCGCAGAGAAGGGGCCGCTCGAGGACACGGGCGGCAGGAGAAGCCAGCAGAGGCGGCGTGCCCCGCCTCCCACCCGCTAGCTTGAACATTTAGTTTGAATTCTGGTTGAATGAACCAGAAGTGATTTCTCCGAAGTGGCGCTTCTCTCTGAAGGTCTCTTGGGAGTGAAGAGCGGGCAGAGCTGTGTGGCCTGTGAGCATGGCCTGTGGGGCTGGCGCGGTCCTGGTGGCTGTGTGCCTGGGCCTGTGTCCTTTCAGCTGCCCACATGCCCCTGAGGGTGTTACCTGGCTGAGAGCACACCCCGCAGTGGCTCCGAGCCCTAACTGTGATGGGAGATGTTTTTGCAAGGCCCCTCTGGCTCAGGGGGGTTGACTGATTGCTCCGCGCTCAGCACGGCTCAGCCTGGGGCCTGCATGGTGGCAGCGGGCAGGGTGGGGGTGGCAGGGGTGCTCCCTGGGGAGCCCGTCCCTGTGCTGCTGCAGCATCAGGGCCATCCTGGTCTGCCTACATCCGGCACCCGTCAAGCTGCCACGGGATCCCCAGGGAGGCTGGATTGGAGGCAGTGCTTGGTCTGTGTGTGTCCAGGAGGCAAGTGCTGTGGGGTCCTGTGAGGAGGCGTGGGCGCCACCGGGCGCCATGTCTGAAGTGCCGGAGGATGGCCCATGTGCCGCGTCTCGAGTTCACCTGTCCCTTCTGTCTCTCCCAAATGGTGAGCTTCGGCCCCAGCAGCCAAGCCATCACCAGGCTGTGTGCACATCCTGGAAACTGGGGGGCCGTGCAGACACAGGCGTCAGGCTCTCCTGCCTCTCCAGGGAGGCCCTGAGCTGCCCAGCCCGAATCTTTGTGGGGTGCTGACCCCACGGTGAAGGGCCGCCGGCTCTGGCCTCTCCGGAACTTCCTGTCCCGGGGCCTCTCCCTCCCCCAGCAGGCGCCCTTTCTTTGCACCGTCCCCGTCAGCACACAAAACAAGCTCTAGTGTGTTCTGTCTGAAACCTCCCATCATGCGCGGTGACAGAAGCCAGACACCAAAGGACAAGTCCTATAGGATCCCCACTCCTTAGAGGTCCTCAGGGGAGTGAGACTCACAGAGACAGAAGTTGGAACCACGGGTGCAGGACTGGGAGAGGGTGGGTGTGAGTGTGTAAAGGGGACAGAATGTCAGTTTGGGGAGATGAGAAAGTCCTGGAGATGATGGAGGTGGTGGCCGCACGACAGGGTGACAGGCCTAATGCCACTGAGCTGGCACCGAAACGTGGCTGAGATGGTCAGTGTTATGTTTTACCACAATAATAAGAGTAATAAAAAACCCGTAGCAAACAAATCTGCAGCTCCCTGTTTCTGCTGCCACTCCTCTGTCCCCTTCACAGCAGACTGCCCGAGAGTTGCCTGCAGTTTGGCTGCTCAGCGCGCGGCCCCCGCAGGGCTGTTGAGGGACCAGGACTGACCTGTCCTGCCTGTTGCCTGGGAGGTGTCACCCTGCACCTGCTGTGAGCTCCGGGAGGGTGGGGTTCGCCAGCGGCTCCTGGCGTGGGTGTGGGCATGAGTGGCCGACTCCCGAGTGCCTCCTCTGCGTCTCACTCTGGCCGCCGTGGCCCGTTTTCCTCACAGCACGTCTGCTCTGCTCACTTGTCTGCCTTGTGTCCTGGTCTCCGGCACCCAGCCAGCTTTGTCCCTCTGTCACCAGGCCTTGGTTCTGCGGGGGCCCACCCTCTGCTCCTGCCTTTCTGCACCCCGTCCCGTCCTGCCCATCCTCTCACTGGCCAGTGGTCCTGTGGTCCCTGGACGTCACTCGCAGCAGTCCCCTCAGTGTCCCATGGCTCAGGTGCAGGGACGGACGTTCTGGGCGTCATGGCATGGCTGGGGTCCTGCCAGCTGGAATTGGTCCCAATTGGGGTCACACGGGTCCAGTGGTCCAGCACCGAAACCGAAGCAGAGTCTCAGCTGCATGGCTGCCCGCAGAGCTCTGCTGACACTTTGCTCCCTTTGTCGCCAGAGCTGCCATGAGGGACACTGCCCATTCATGCTGACTGAGTGCCCGGCGTGTAAAGGCCTGGTCCGCCTCAGTGACAAGGACCACCACGCGGAGTTCGAGTGCCCGGAGAGGAGCCTCCGCTGCAGGCACTGCAGGGCTCCCTGCTGCTGGGCCGACATGAAGGTGAGGCCGGGACTCGCAGGGCCCGGGCGTGGTGCCGGCCGGTCTGGCCTGGCCTGGCCCTCCTCTTGGGGCCAGCGTGGTGCCTTTGCCGCTTGTCCCAGCGCCTCAGCCCTTCCCGGGCAGCCACGTGGCAGGAGGTTCCCAGTGGGAAGTGGTCGGGTGTGAAGGCGTTTCCCTCGCAGGGCAGGTGAAGCACATCACCTCACTCGCTGTGTCAGGGTCACCACGTGCCAGGCTGCGTCCAGCCTCCCAGACAGTTAGAGACAAGTCCCAGATTTCGTGTCGTTTCATCTAAAATGTCTTCCAAATGTGTGTGTAAAAGGCAGGGGCACTGTACGTGTCACCCCCACATCTAAATGGTGGTTCCTTGTCGTTCTGCGCATCTGAAGTGTCTGTCAGGTGGATTTGTTGGCATCAGGACCCAGTCGGTCCCGCCTGCATTTCATTGGTCCCTCCGAGGTGTCTCTTCATCTTTAGCGGTTCCCTGTGGGTGTCTTTTTCTTTGCCACTTACTGAAGAAGCAGGCCATTCTGTGGTAGCTGAGTGTGTCCCCAAGGTGTCCTTCACACGTCCCTCTGTCCCCTCTGCCCGTAAACTGTTAGATCTCGAGGACTGCTCAGGGCTCGGGCACATCGGAGTGCCAGGGACCCTGCAGCCTCTTGTCAGGGTCTCAGAGACATTCCAGCTGCTCCCAGGTTCATGGTCAGGTCCTGCCAGCCTCACACCTTGGCCAGCGCGGCCGTTCTCCAGCTCGCATGGGCCCGTCTCTGTCAGGGCAGCGAACGGTGCTGCTCTCGTCAAGTCTCTGTCAGCGGCTTGTCCCCATGCTGCTCTGGTGGCCACCAGATGAGACGAGGTCCTAAGAACTCTGAGACTCCTGGGTGCCTGCAGGCCCCGTGTCTCGAGGACAGTGGTGTCAGTCCTGGCCCCAGTGGCGGCATGCCCCACGTCCCAGCTCTGACGTCCTGACCGCGTCTCTTCAGGCACATGACGAGGTCTGCCCCAAGTTCCCCTTGACGTGCGACGGCTGCGGCAAGAAGAAGATCCCCCGTGAGAAAGTAAGTAGTTTCCCGGCTCCTCCAGGACCAGCGGCCGGCGGGAGCCTGGGCCGTGGGCCGCCCTGCGCGGTGTGGGGGGTGACGGCCTGGGCCCGAGAGAGAAGCGGCCGCCTGCCGGTGTGGGGGCGCCGGGGGTGCTTTGCTGCTACTCTTGCAGTGATGCAAACAAGAGCCGCGGTGAGCCGAGCGAGCGCTGTGGGACCCCGGGCGCTCCTGACGTTCAGGGTGCGCGGCAGCCGCGTCCCCCGCGTCCCCCGTGTCGGCCCCTCCCTCCCACAGCACAGCTTCAGGGGCAGGAGCAGGACCCCACCGCTGTTTCATGAGCCAGTCACCACGGCTTCATAGTGACGTCAGTCCGGCTCTGTACCTCACTTCCGTTTACAGCTCTCGCTGAAGGAAGTCTTAGTACCTGTTTCCCCGAAAATAAGACCGGGTCTTATGTTAATTTTTGCTCCAAAAGACACTACTATCAGGGCTTATGCTCAGGGGATGGCATCCTGAAAAATCATGCGAGGGCTTGTTTTCCGGTGAGGTCTTACTTTCGGGGAAACACGGTACCTAGTGACACGGGCAGCGGTTTCCTCTGTGATCTGACTGTATGAAGTAATATGACGACAGCACCAAGATCACCACTGACTGGACTCAGCTCCGTGGGGATTAGTTCTCGCTCCAGAGTGGGCAGGCTGCCGTGTCAGCATTCCATTAAGCTCATTTGTTTCCTTTTGCTTTTGCGTGTTTAAGATTGCTCTTTAAAAAGAAAAGATTGTTGGAGTGGCCAGTTGGCTCAGTTGGTTAGAGCTTGGTGCTAATAACACCAAGGTTGCCGGTTCTATCCCAGCACGGGCCACTGTGAGGTACGCTCTCCTTAAGGAAGGAAAAAAAAAGATTGTCTTGTACTTTTGGAAATCTGTCACGTGGCTCCAAAGTGACAACTAGAACGGGGCATTCTGAGAAGTCAGAGGGACATGCAGGCATCGGCAGAGCTCAGATCCCAGCCTGAGGCTGTCCCCAGCGGTGCAGAAACCTGCACCCCAGCAGCAAAGAGGAGCCCTGGGCCCTGGCCCGCCAGCAGCCAGCAGAATGTGGGCTCGCCCGCCCGCCCGCCCGCCCGCCCGTGTGGAGGGTGAGAAGTGGTGTCTCGGGGAGGCTGCAATTTGCATTTCTCAAACTGGGAGCATGCCTGAGCATCGTTTTGCTCAAGTTCATATGCTTTATGTCTCTCACATCTGTGGCTGCTGCCCGTTTCCTGCTGGCTTCTGCTCTGTGCTTTCCCTGTGAGGGGAACTGTAAGGGACTCTGTTGCAGTCATTGTCCTTTTTCTTTGCTTATTTCTGTTTGGGGAGCCTGTTCAGGGTGTCTCACTGCAGAGCTGGGCTGTCTCCCTGCCCCACGTTTCCTGGGCTGTCGGAGGTCTGGTTTGCTCACACTCCAGGTCCCTCCGTCCCCCAGGACGGAGGCAGAGGGACACTTTTAGGTTGTCCTGTGGCTGCCTCACAGAGCCTGGCTGTGTATCTGTGGCCCTGTGCTCCCCTCACTGGGGGGCCTCCTCTTTCTGGGCCCTGTGCTCCACCTTGCTGGTCTCGGGTGTGTCGTCGGGGGCCAGCGCTGCCTAGGTCGGTGCTGGCGTCTGGCCCAGCTCAGGCCAGCACCCCTCATTCTCATTCCCGGGTCCAGGAATCTGGGCCTCAGACATGACGTGTCCCACACACTGCTGCAGGGGACCAGTCTCCGCAGGCGTTCTGAAGTGTTGGGGGGCCATGTGTGACGCCCCGCCTGCCCCCACGTGGGTTATTGACCCAGCACGCGTGTGCGGGCGTGCACCGATGGCTCTGGAATGGGCTGCAGGATTTCGGTGATGAGAGTGAAGAGGCGGGTGGGGTGGGCCCAGGAACCTCGCGTGGACTCTGACCTCGGCTGAGGAGTGCGGCCTCTGTGACGCCACGCCTTCTAGTTTCAGGACCACGTCAGGACGTGTGGCAAATGCCAGGTGCCCTGCCGGTTCCACGACGTCGGCTGCCCCGACATGGTGAGTGCAGTCTGCCGGGGCCACCTGGGTCCTCCTGGGGGTCCCGTCTCCAAGCTCCTGGACAGGCCTCCTGTCGCCGCCCACCTCCCTGCCTGTCCACTGCCCCAGCCGGAGGTGCCCAAGCCCAGTCCCTAGTCTGCTCCACCTACTTGTCCCCCTGCTGATGTCCCCCGCCTGGTGGCTGAGCCCTGACCACCCCCTCGCACCTCCCTGACGTCCAGTGGGCCTCTCAGACCTCAGCCGCACCCCACGACTCCCCCTCTGCCCAGAAGGGACACCTTGGTTCACCCCACCGCTCTGGCCAAACGCCCAGAAATCACTCTGGACCCTCGTGTCTCGCGTCCAGTCCACCGGAAATCCACCACCCTGCCTGGCAACGGTTCCGAAACCCACCTGCTGCCCCCACCTCCCTTCGTGTGACTTTGGCCCTGGCTCCCTGTGACCTTCACTCTCCCTTGTCACTGGCCTGGCCATTCTCAAGTCCACTGACCTCTTCCCCCCCCCAGGACCTTGACCCGCCTGCTGTCCACATGCCGCACACCTGCCAGTTTCTGTGCGGCTCCCTCAGGCCCGGGCAGCTCTGTCCACGTCTCCCCTCTCTCCCCTTTCCCAACTGGTGTCGCCCCAAAGGGGTTGGAGTGTGCAGCCCTGTCCTGCCGACTGAGGGCCTGGGGCCTGTAAAGACGGGGCACACCGGTGCTCCGCTTCTCTGCAGAACCCCCTTTCTGGTGGTGATGGTCCTGGCGGTGCTGCCACTTGATGTGGTCTCAGGTGTTTTGCTTTTGTTTCCCTAAGGACAGTGCACAAGGACAGGACCTGCTCTGTCCCTCCAGTCTGTGTCAGACCTGTTTTCTGTGCGACACCATGCTGGTCCATTTCCCGCTCAGACCCAGGTCCCTTCACATGGGGGCTGTCAGGGGCCTGTGTGTGGGCCCAGGGCACTTGCCACCATGCCTTTCAGTGGGCAGTCAGGACACGTAATGGGTCTAATGCCAGCTAAGGCCTCGCATTGCGTTGACTTTGCTGATCTAACACTGGACCTTGAGCTCCAGCACAGTAACAGTCTGCTTTTTACCGGGTGACCTGCATAGCTGTCCCAGAAGCACTCCCTGGAACACCTGGGCGTCTCCCGTCTAAGCGCACCTGGCCATGCCCCTTGGGCAGGCCTCTCATGCAGGTCTTTTGTTTCTACTTTTGGTTTTGTTTGTTTTTTAATTTTTTATTGGGGAATATTTGGGAACAGTGTGTTTCTCCAGGGCCCATCATCTCCATTGACCTTCAGTCTAGTTGTGGAGGGCGCAGCTCAGCTCCAAGTCCAGTGGCCGTTTTCAATCTTAGTTTCAGGGGGCGCAGCCCACCATCCCAGGCGAGAATTGAACTGGCAACCTTGTTAAGAGCAGGCACTCTAACCAACCGAGCCATCCAGCCGCCCCTACTTTTGGTTTTTGGAGTTTCCAACATTTTAACCTTTGTTGTGGAGCTTTGGAAGACATTTGGTTGCCAAGTCAGCTCTGTGCAGTAAGACTGAAGCTGGCCACTGTCGCCCTTCCGCCGCCCCCGTGGGCACCTTGTCTGATGCTGTGTTCTATTACGTTGAACAGGAACGAGTGACATAGTGGGAAGGTTTGTCGTTTTGAAACAGGATGAACTTCAGATGGTGACAAATGAAAGGCTGGCTGGCAGCTGAGGTGGCACTTCCATGCTCTGCTGACACCCGCGTGGACCAGGGGTCCCTGGGTCAGGGCTGAGTGCAGGTGTGGGGGCGAGCCCCCCATCTTGTCTCTGCAGGTAGAGAACGAGAAGCAGCAGGAGCACGAGGCCCAGCGGCTCCCAGAGCACCTGGCCATGCTGCTGGGCGTCCTCCTAGAGGCCACGGGCCGGTCCCCGGGCCAGAGCGAGGGGGTCAGCTGGGAGGCCGGCGTGCTGGGCTCAGGGCCGGGGCTCTCCAAGGCCGTGGAGCTCCTGCAGAGGTGCGAGGCCTTGGAGAGGAAGACGGCCACCTTCGAGAACATCGTCTGCGTCTTGAACCGGGAGGTGGAGAGGGTGGCCATGACCGCCGAGGCCTGCGGCCGGCAGCACCGGCTGGACCAGGACCGGATTGAAGCTCTGAGTAACAAGGTTCGTGCCCAGGCAGGGCCGTCTCATCTGGGCAGCTTCCAGGAGTCTCGAGCCTCAGAGCCAGGACTCTGGGGACAGCGTCTTGATTTTCATCGTGGCGGCATTTTCTGCCTCTGAGCCGAGCCCCTTTGTGAGCCCCGTTCACCGATGGACCCGACTTGGGGGTACAGCAGGCCGTGGAGCATGTGCCTCGTGCCCTGTGTGGGTGCCATGAGGGTGCTTCCTGATACAGTCTTTGAACCTCAGGCCAAGTGGGGTGGGGTCTCGTGGGGACAGAGCCAGCCCAAAGGCTGACCCGCGACCTCAGTCCTGGGACACTGCAGGAGAGGTGGGTGTGGGGGCGGTTTTGTGAGCTCACTCCGGCCAGATGAAGGTGGTCTTCACAGAGCGAGCCGGGCAAGCCCCCTGCCCAGCGGCCAGCGGGCCCGTCCTGAAGGGTTCCCCCTCACGGGGCTCCCCGCACCCCCAGGTACAGCAGCTGGAGAGGAGCATCGGCCTGAAGGACCTGGCGATGGCCGACCTGGAGCAGAAGGTCCATGAGATGGAGGCGTCCACCTTCGATGGGGTATTCGTCTGGAAGATCTCGGACTTCGCCAGGAAGCGCCAGGAAGCTGTGGCTGGCCGCACGCCCGCCATCTTCTCCCCAGGTGCTGTTCTGGAGCTGGTGCTCAAGCTGCTGCTGTCCTGGGGGGGCAGAAGGCCCCTCGTCACCGTACCTCCCCTCAGCACTCGCTTTGGCTGTGGGCCGCCAGGAGGGGCAGCGGTGCAGCGGCGCCGGTGGTCTCCCCACGCCAGCTCAGCCAGGCCGCTGGCTGTTCCTTCTGTTCATGGGTCCCCTCTGGGTGCTCGGGGTCTGGGGCACTGTGCAGGGGGGTGGGGTGGAGGAAGGCGTCTGCTGTGCCTGCGTAGCTGCCCGTGCTCCTGTCAGGCCCGCGGCCTCGCCACGAGGTTCTTCCCGTGAGGCCCCTGTGTGCGCTGCGGCCTGGGCCGTCATCTCGCTCCCTGTACCCTGACCCCACCTCCAGTGACGTGCCACAAGTGCCCTTTATTTTAATGTGTACTCTGGTGAATCTGCTGCTGAAATCGGGGGTCCCAGAGTCCGGGCCGAGTGGGTACAGGCTCCTGTGTTGTTTGAACTCAACGGGCGGGGAGGGAAGGTGGCCGCTCTGAGCGTGGGCAGCATGTGCGGAGCTGCAGCGAGCTCCCGTGGCGGCCGACACGTGCTGTCTCCCCACACGTACTGGGCCAGATGCACAGGCTCTGCTCCTGGGCTGCGATGAGAAGTGTGGGAGCGGGCTCTGTCCCCTCTGGACGGGCCTAGGCTGGCACCTCCTTGTAGCTGAAGTCAATGCTGACTCATTTCCTGCAAGTTCTGCTCTCACAAACCCCAAGAGTGACCTGGGGTGAGGGGGCCGGTGGTGGAACATGAGTCCAGGTTGGGGTGGCCCCGTGAGGCGCACCTGTGGATGTGGGTCCTGCTCCGGCAGATGCTGCCTGGCCTGACCCACCGACGTGTCTTGGGTGTGGACTGGGTGGGCAGCCAGAGCGCCAAGGGAAGGTGATCCTGGAGGCACGAGCGAGACGGCCCACGGTTCTGTCGTGTCTTGTTACTTGAATGGCAACCAGCTCGTCTCTGGCTGTTGCTCTTGTTCTGCGCTCCGGCTGCATAGCAGGGATACCAGCGGCTCTGGTTCATCCCCGGCTGTCACCCGCTGTCGCCTCTTCCAGGCTGGCAGAGCCCCAGCCTGTGGCTCCCATGTGATGTCCCAGCCGACTTCAGGGTCACAGCCAGTTCAGGCTGGTTTGGGGTTATATTAAGTTTCTTAAAAACACTATTTATAATTACTACATTTTAAAAAGAAATTTGTTTTCACTAGCAACTGCTTCTGTGTACTTGGCACCCCCTAACCTGAGTGTGTCCTGTGTCTGTTTCTCGGGGAAGGTGGCCGGGTGGGGGCCGAGCCCCTGCAGGCCCAGCTCACCAGTGCCTGCCCCACAGCCTTCTACACCAGCAGGTACGGCTATAAGATGTGTCTGCGTATCTACCTGAACGGGGATGGCACCGGGCGCGGGACGCACCTGTCTCTCTTCTTCGTGGTGATGAAGGGCCCCAACGATGCCCTCCTGCGGTGGCCCTTCAACCAAAAGGTGTGTGAGCCTGTCTGTCCCGCGGGCGCTGTGGGGCCCCTGGGACCATGAACCGGCTCGTGGGCCGCTGTCACTGAGCACTGTGGCCGTGTCGTTAGTTCCACGGCTCCCGAGTGTCAGCGACGCTGCCAGTCCCCGGCTTCACAGCCACTTGGGACCGGCAGTGGGAAATGCCACCTCAGAGTTTGTTTCCAAGGAAGGAGTACAGCTTTGGGGCCCTGGTCTGAGGTGTGATCAAGCCCTTTGAAAACCAGAATCCACTTTGGGTTCAGGAATTGAAGGTTCAGGGCCGAGGACAGCACGGAATCGTCCTGTGCGTGGGTGCCACTGGCGGCCCTCGGCCCTTGCAGGTGCAGGGACCCGCGGTGCTCCGCCAGTTCTGTCAGGTGGACACCACTCCATAATGCAGATGTCCTCAGGTCCCAGGTGTCTGTGACAGAAAATGCCGAAATGGGCACATTCACCAGAGGGGCTGGCATGTGGGGGAGCCGGGCAGGGCTGGGCTCACTGCTGCCCCTCCCTGGGGCACTGTCCTCCCAGGTGACCTTAATGCTGCTTGACCAGAACAACCGGGAGCATGTGATCGACGCCTTCAGGCCCGACGTGACCTCGTCGTCTTTCCAGAGGCCGGTCAGCGACATGAACATCGCAAGTGGCTGCCCCCTCTTCTGCCCTGTCTCCAAGATGGAGGCCAAGAATTCCTACGTACGCGACGATGCCATCTTCATCAAGGCCATTGTGGACCTGACGGGGCTCTAGCGGCCTTCACTGGGGCCGGGGGTCAGGGGCAGCCTGGCCAGCGGCTTGGTGAGGAGCCACCGTGCTGCGCCTGAGCCTTGCTTCAGCGGGCGGGTGCCAAGTTCACGTCCCACGGGGGGGCCACCTCCGGGGAGAGGGCGCTGAGCCCTGGGCCATGGCTGGGCCGTGGGCCTGCGGGTGCCGCCCAGCTGCCGGCCTGCGTGGTGCTCGGAGCTCTTGACGGGAGCGGCCGGGCCGAGGCAAGCAAAGTGGAGGTGGGCCCATGAGGAGAGGGCTGCCCCCATCCGGCCACAGCGAGAAGCCCCCTGGTGCCTGGTCCCACCCTTCGGCCCCTGGAGAGAAGGGACGATGTCAGGCCTGGCCCCTGGCCCTGAGGGCAACTCCTGGTGTGTGTCAGCCTGGCCAGACCAGTGGGCAGGGAGGTGGCCCATGTCCTTGGAGCATCCCAACAGCTGTCCCTGTGGTATGTGGGGGGTGCACATTCAGCCTGTTCGCTAGACGGGTGCCAGCCGCCCTGTCAGGCTGTGGAGAAGTGGTTATTAAACCATTAAACCTCTGTGGTGAGTGGTGTCCATTTGGCTCCAGCTTTGGTGGTGGTGGCCCTCCTAGATCCCTCCCCGCAGGTGCCCTGCCCCGCCTGAGTTTCCAGCTCCTTGAGCAGTTAATGTGGGTTCCCTGACACTCCAAGCTCATGCCTGCGGGCCTGGTGAAGCCTGCGGCTTTTTCTTCTGGAATGTTCTTTGCTGGCTCCTTTTCCCTCATGCCTTGCCAAGGGCTGCCTTGAAAGCGGGACCACATTTCCTCCCAATTCTGGGCCCACTTCACCCCGCTGTGCAGCGACCCCAGTCCTGGAAGAGTGACCAGTGGCTTCATTTGCGTTTGGGGGTCTGACAAGCAGCACTGCCCCCTGGAACCAGGACTTCTGTGGGCACCAGGCGTTCCGACAGCCGCAGCACCTGGCACCCTGACCACAGGGTGGGCCTCGCCTCGGGGGTCCCAGCAGATGGCTTTCTGCACCCTGCTGCACTGTAGCTGTGTCTTCTCAGGACCTGTGAGTCCGAAGCCAGGCTCCGGCTGCATGGGGGTCTTCAGAGAGAACCATGACACACCTGACTGCCCTTGACACTCATTCACTCGTCCGTTTTGAGGAGTTAAACAACAGAAAAGCACAGAGAAGAAGGAAACAAGCACGTGTGTCCACCTATGTGGACACATATGTGCCTTTCCAACTATGCATAGGTTTTAATTAGAGACATGTCGAGAAGTTGAGGCCTGTTTTTCCTTTCCTCTTGTCACCTTAGCTCTAAAAGGCACCGTCCACACAAATTTGGTTCCCTTAAGACTCATACACTGAATCACCTGCAGGTAGTTGTTTTCCACCCCCTGGGCTTTAAAACGTGGCATGCTGGCACACTCTATACGGAGGGTCTGACTGCCGCCGCCGGCCAGCCGCAGATGGCACCCGCTTGCAGATGGTACCCCTCCAGGTCCCTTGGGCACTGCTCTCCTGACCCGGACGGGGAGGTCCCTGGCTGTCACCCTTGGTGTGGCTTCTGGTGTAGCCCCCAGCCTGCCCCTCCAGAATCCCTCTGAGAATGGCCGGCCTGCCTTGGCCCATCTGTCTGCTGGGTCGTTCGTCTTGTTTTCCTGTTGGTGGAAAGAGGTCCTGATATCCGAGGACACTGGTCCTTGGTGCCTTGGCTCTGTGCTGGTGGTTACAGAAAGAGACCATTAGGGGGTGACCCTTTCTTTTATGAATGCTGCTACTGACCACTTAAGAAATCCTAACCTTCCCCAGGGTGGAAAAACACCCTCATGTCATTGTGTTGGTTTTAAAGTCTTGTTTTTAACGTTGGGTTTGTTGACATGTAGTGTGTGTGTATTTCCATATTTATGTGTTTTTTATTTGATCAGTTCAGGTTATACCAAGTAGATCGGTGAGTTTATTTCCCTTCCCTTAAAATGAAACAGAACGGTAAAGTGAGAGGAATGGAAAGGTGTTCAAATACAAGGTCAGAGAGAGAGGGAAGGAGGCAATAGCATAAGCAAGGTCTGGAGCTATTTTGGAAGGTGGGGTGTGGCATCCAAGCAGAGGGGGGTGGGCCCAGGGTGCCGCATGCCCCCCAGGTCCTCCCCTACTCTTCTCCAGGGCAGCTGGGTGCCCTCCACCCCTCGCCTGCCTGCCTGGAAGGGGGAGGCCTCAGCCTGGAGAACTTGCCAGAGGACCTCAGGGCTGAGGACCCCTGCCTCGCAGTGCAGAGAGCAGGGGCAGGCTCAGAAGTCCACACCCAGACCTGCAGACCACCAGCCCTCTGCTGTTCCTGAGTGCCAGCGACCACAGGGTGACACCACAGGGAAGCAGGTCCCCCTGGGGAAACCCAGGGCCCCAGAGGAAGACCCCGTGAGCAGGCCTTGTGCAGCCACTTTATCCCCTCCCGGGAGGCAGCAAGCTGACCCACAACTGAGGGCCAGCTGGTTTACACAGCTGCCTTTGTGACCGTAGTTTTCGGACCTCGCCACCCAGCCCGTGGCAGCCACAGACCTGCTTTCTGTCTCTGTGGCTCTGCCTGTCCTGGACTGTGTACTTCATGGCCTGTGTCTGGCTTCTTGGAGCACAGACTTCTCGGCTCTAGAGTTTGAGTCAGGACTTCCTCCTCCTCAGGCTGAAGGACATGCCATGGTGTGCACGGGCGTCTGGCCTGCTTGTCCCATAGGGGACAGTGCGGTTCCACCCCTGGCAGCCGCGAGCACAGGGCACATCGCCGTGTGGACACGTTTCCACTTCTCTTGGGGAGGTGCCTGTGAGTGGGGACCCGGCCACGTGCAGCTGTTGAAAGAGCTGCCCCATCATTTTCCACAGTGGCTGCACCCGTGGACAAACCCACCGGGACGCGATTTTAATTTATGCCTTAGTCTGACCACCTCCTCCCTCATCTTCCATGTTATCTACAATTTCAGTTCCATTTTATTCTTTCCAACAGAAAAATAATTATTTGTCAAAGTCCCGCGGAGGTCCTGGTGCGGCACGTGCTATCGGCTCACTGTGGACAGTGTCCCGTGTCCTGAGAAGGCGCCACGGACGTTCTCCCGAGGCCTCTGGCCTCTGTCTGCACAGCGTCAGCCTCACTTTGAGTGCTGATGACCTGGGTTTAGAATCCTGGGGTGATGGTTATTTTTCTCAGCACTTTGAACATCGACACCACTGTCACCGGGCCTGTTGCAGATGAAAAGTTGGCTGCAAGTTTGTTACTCTTTGTTCAGGTAAAACATTTTCTCCCTAGTAGCTTTTCAGTTAGTCACAGTGTAAAGCTGATTTCTGTCCCCCTGGGTGTGCCGTGTGACTTTTAACATGGGTGTCGGTTGATGTAACCAGACCCTGACAAGCAGACATCCCTGGATGCTATCCCATCGTCATCCCCACGGCCACGGGCCTGTTCTCCGCACCCCTCCCCCAGTTACGTCTTTTCAAGTATGACATGTAGATGGAACGACTCAGTGTGTAACCTGAGGCCGGCTTCTGGCCCTCAGCACAGTGCCGTGGGGTCAGGATGCTGTGTGTAAAAAATTCCTTGCCTCTTGTTGCCGAGCAGCGCCCCACGGCACGGCTGGTCTAGAGACTACAGCTGTCGAAGGGCATTTGGGTGCTTCCAGCTGTTGGCAGTTCTGGGTCGAGCTGCTGTGAACACGTGAGCACAGGTTCCTGTCGAGATAAGTGTCCATTTCCCTAAGGAGTGGCATTGCTGTGTCACACGGTGAGTGTAGTTTAAAGTCATGAGAAAATGCCAAACCCTTTTCCAGAGCAGCTGCCTAGGGTCTGAATGTTTGTGCCCCCCGCCCACACATTGAAGCCCTAACCCCTGAGGTGAAGGTGTTGGGGGAGCCCTTTGGGAGGTGGTGAGGTCGTGAGGGTGGGACCCATGGATGGGATCAGTGCCCTGATGGGAGGGACCCAGAGCCCCTTTGCCATGCGAGGGCCCCGTGAGAAGTCTGTGACCTGAACAGGACCCTCCCCACTACGCTGGCACTCGACCTCAGGCTTCAGTCTCCAGAGCTGTGAGAACGAGGGTCTGTGTGTAAGCCCCCAGCCTGTGGTGTCGGGTTGTTGCAGCCCGAGTGGGCTGACGCAGTAGCTGTGGCCCTTTGTGTTCCCACCGTGCAGGTCGGCTCCCGTCCTCGCGAGCCGTGTGCGTGCGCGTGTGCGCATATGTGTGTGTGTGTGTGTATGTGTGCAAGCACCAGCCAGTGTCAGGTGTGCCATCTTGTCTTGGTTTTAATTTGCATTTCTGTAATGTTTGATGTTGGGTACTACTTTGGTGAAGTGTCTGTATTCTTGGCCCATTTTTAAATTGAGTTGGTTATTTTCTTACTGTTGAGTTTTGAGTTATATATAGTCCAGATACAAGTTCTTTGTTGGATATGTAATTTGTAAATATTTTCTCTCAGTCTGTAGCTTACCTTTTCATCCTCTTAAAAAAGTGTTTTTCAGAACAGAAGTTGGAAGTTTTGAAGTCTAACTTTTTCTAACATGGATTGTGCTTCTGGGGTCACGTCTGAGAGTCTTTGCCTAATGCAGACCACGAAGGTTTTCTATAGTTTCTTCTAGAAGTGTGCGTTGTTTGACAATTTTCCTTTAGGTCTATGATCCATTGGGTCCATTTTTCTACAAGGTGTGAGGTTCCACTCTGGGTTCCCTTTTTTTGCCAGTTCCAGCACCATGTACTGAACTGACTCTCCATCATTTGGCTGACGTAATTGTAGCCTCTCCGTTCTCTCAATGACTTGTTTTTGTACTTTTTAAAAACGTTCACCTGCCATATTCATGTGAAGTGTTGTGTTCCACTGATCTGTGTGTCTTCTTCACCACCATCTGCAGTAAGCATTACATCTGCTCAAGCAGGTGGTTCCTCCAACGTTATTCTTGTTTTTCAAATTGTTTCAGCTGTATTTGTTTCTATTGTGAGTATTGTATAAACAAAACACCCTGCTGGGATTCTGACGGGAAAATCTACGGATAAGTTTGGGGAACAATGACACCTCTGGCAGGTCTTCCCCTCCGGGAATATAATTTGCCTCTTTAGGTCTCTGGTTGTATTCATTATTTTGTAGGATCAGCATACGTGTCTGTACATGTTTTGTTAGGTTTACGCCTAAGCGTTTCTTACTTTTTTGAGCTGATGTGGAAGGTCTTGATTTTTAAATTTTGGTTTCCAATTATATGGTCCCGGTGTTTAGAGGGATAGTTGATTTTTGTGAGTTACATTCACATCCTGTAAGCTTCACAAATGCACATATTGGTTTGAGGGGGCTCTTGGATTTGGGGGGAGATTTTGTGCATAAACAATTACATCACCTGGGAATAGGGAGAGTTTTGTTTCTTCTTTTCCACTCCGTATGCCTGTCATTTCTCTTGCATGAGGCTGCATGGGGTGGGAAGAGCAGGCAGCAGTCCCTCTCACCCTAAGTGTGATGATACCTGCAGGTTTCTGGTCACGGCCCTTTACCAGGTTGAGTAGCTTCCCTCCCGCTCCTGGTTGGCTGGGTTTTTATCATGACCAGATGCTTTGTAAAATGCTCTCTTTGCGTCGTGACCTGTCTGCGTGGTTTTCGCCGGTATCGTCAGTGTGCTGGCTCACACTGATTCACCTTCGAATACTGAACCAGCCTTGCACTCCTGGAATGAGCCCCACTTGGTTGCGGCATACTCTTCATTTCATAGATTGCTGGATTTGGTTTCCTATCTCGCTGAGGATTTTGCATGCATATTTGTAAATGATATTGGTCTGTAGCTGACTTTTTTATAGCTTTTGTCTGGTTCTGGTACCGAGGATTTCCTCTCACGTTAAGAGGAGTTGAGAAGTGCTGACATTGTTGAGATGTGTTTTGTGCAGACTATGTTGGCCTGTCTCGGTGAATAGTCATGTGCACTTGAGAAGAATGTCCTCCACACATCAGTTAAATTAAATTAGCTGATTGTTCTGTGCTGAATTGTCTCCCCGTAGAAGACAAGTTGAGGTCCTAACCCCCAGTAACACAATGTGACCTTATTTGGAAATAGGGTGTTTACAGAGGTGATCAAGTTAAAAGGAAGTCGTTAGGGCAGGTCCAGTCCAATATGATTGGTGTCCTTATAAAAACAGACACGCACAGAGGGAGGGAGACACGAGGGGACCCAGGGAGAATGCCACGGGAAGAGCGCGTTGGTCCTGCCAGCACCCCGACCTGACTTCCGCCTCCAGAACCGTGAGACGTACATTTGTGTTGTTCCAAACACCCGGTTTGTGGTCCTTAGTTAGCGCAGCCCCAGGAGACTGTTACTGAGAGGCGTCTGATGTCTCTACCTCCAGCTGTGGGGTCGTTGGCTGCTCCCCCAGTGCTGTCACTTTCTACGTGTTTTGAGGCTCCTTGGTTGGGTGCACACACACTGAGGGTTGCAGTGTATCCTTGCTGAGTTCTCCCTCTCATCAGTGGGATGCCCCTTGTTCCCCAGTAACGTTCTTTTTTCTGAAGTGTATTTTGATATTAACATAGCCAATCCTGTTTATCTTCATAGTATTTTTGTGGAATGTGTTTTTCTATCCTTTCTTTTGAAGTGAGTTTTTTATAGACAGCACAGTTTTTGTTTTGGTTGGTTTCATTTAGACAATAATGTGGTTGGTGATATGCTTAGATAAGTTTGCCATTTTGTTCTTTGTTTCCTGGTGGTTCTCTCTGTTTTTATTCCTCAGTTTCCCATTTCCTGCCTATAATGATAGAGTTACTTCGACATTTTCCAGTTTTCTGTTTTAGTTTCTCTGTACTTACTGCCCCACAGATCCTCACTTGGGAGAATTTCCACTGATTTATCTTCAGTCAAGTTTGCTGAATTTCCTCTGCCATCTCCATTCTGCTGTTGAGTCTGTCCAGTGAGTTTTAAATTTTTGGTTATTGTACTTTTCAGTTCTAACATTTCCATTGGGTTCCTCTAATATCTTCTGTTTCTTTACCGAGACTGATATTTTTACAACCATTACAAAGTGTTGATGAATGCTTGCTCAAGCATTTTTCTAACAGCTACTTCAGAGTCCTCGTCACATAATTTCAACATCTGTCTTCTCCTCCTCAGCCCCCGAATGTCTTCCGTTGTGAGTTGAAATTTTCATGGGTCTTTGTGTGCCAAGTCCATGTGGATTATATTCTGGGCATTCTGAGTATCACGTGTCCGATCTGCGTCTCCTTTGCGTCCTGTGGACGGTGTTGGTGTCTTCACAGGCACTTGGCCTTGTTGGGCTCAGGCCCACGTTCCCACTGCCTCTGGGGCTGGACCCAGCATCAGTCCAGGCTCCAAAGCCACGCTCTTGGGGCCAGTCCTGTGTGCCCCACCTGGGCCTCAGGCTGGGTCGGGTGCCATCTGCAAGCTTGCAGAGTGTGGCTCTGGCCACTTGGGGAGGTGTGGCCGTCCTCGCCCTCACTTGGGCTGTTTCCCATGCTGTCCCTCGTCTGTCTGGCCCTTCAGCCAGAACCTCAGGGCTCCATGACCATGCACTGTTGTGCCCTTCCTTAGTAGGTCCATGTCTGGTCCAGACAGTGGGACAGCGGACACAAAGTAACGGGCTCTGGGAGTGGCCGTGGCACTGACTGGAGAGCAAGCAGGGTCCTGCCTGAGTGGCACTTGTGGGCTCCCACAGCCATTCCTCCCACTGCCACTCGGGCATCGCCTGGGGTGCTAAAAGAGAGAGGAGAAAACCCTGGGCCTTTCCACATGGATTGGGCAGCAGGGCTTTCTTTGCTGGATCTTGGGGCAGACTGCGCCCAGTGCTCATGGCTGCACTGTGCAGGTTCAGGCCAGGTCCCAGGAGGCATGGTGGTGAAGGGTGTTGGTTCTGGATATTCTGGTGCTGCTGCTCCCAACCTGCCTGCCACCATGCCCTCTGCAGTTCTTGGGGCTCCGTCTCTGTCCAGGTCCCGTGGCTGCACTGTAGGGGGACCGGGTCTCCACTGGCTCCAGCTTCATGTCTCCCGGACCCAGCAGCACCCCTCAGAGCTTCTAGGACTTCTCGGTACCCTTGCTGGGCCGCTGAGTGTTAGTCCTTGTCACATGTGACTACACATCAGCACGTGAGGATTTCACCTTCACACACCTGAGCTGTGTTCTCTAAACCCACTTCTCCACATATGCTCTCTCCGGGGCCCTGTAGCGACACTGCTGCGGCGGTGCATGCGTCCTTCACGTTTGATCGTCCCTCTGGGTTCTGTTGTCCTTTCCCCTCCGTTCAGCCTGCTTCCCGGCTCTCGCACCACACGACTCTGGCCCAACCTTTTGTCCACATATTGGGCTTTAATTTCAAACATGCTACCTGTGATTTTCCATTGGTCCTCTTGAATTTTCAAGTTTCTGTGTGTTCTGGATTCCTGTCCTATTTTTGTTTTATAGATTGTTAGTTTTTAGATTCCTTGATGACTTTAGATATATCTTAAGTCCTTTTCAGAAAATGGCTCCCTTTCTCCAGTTTCTCGAGAGCGTGCGTGTGTGTGTGTGTGACTTGCTGGCTCCTTTTCATGGCACCAGCCTGGGGCTCTGGATGTTGGTTTCGGGCACATCTTGTACAGGACAGGTAGGCTGTTTTGTCCTTGTTGCCGAGATTTCCTCCTTGTTCCTGCTGTGTGTGGTGCTTCTGAGATGAAGTCCCACAGCCCAGGACTCTCGTTGTTCCCGTGGGCCAGGGCTCCCGTCCCCTGGGTGTGCAGCCCATGGTGGGGGACACTGGGCCCTCTGCCCTGCTGGCCAAACTCCTGACAGGCCCAGCTTGCCTGCCCAGCCCTCTGCCTGCAGCTCTGACCCTGGCAGACAACCGCAGCAGCCTCTGCTCACGGCTGCCTCTAGCCTGGAGGGCACTGACCCTGGCATCCCTGAGGACCCGTCCTTCTCTGTGTCTGTTGTGTGTAGAGCGGAGGTCGGTTCAACACGAGCTGCACGTGAGGCCCGGCCCCTGTCGGCACCCCCATCACACAGGGGGCCCTAACATGAACAAGGGGGCCAGGTGAACCCCCAGGACAGGCCTAGGCCAAGCCTGAGGGTACAGCCTGGGCCAGCCCTGCCCGTCCATTGCCACTTCTCTATGTTCCCACTGTCACCTGCCAGGCCCCACAGAGCTCTGCTCCCCGCAGCGCCCCCAGCAGGGAAAGCCCTCGAGGACTTGACTGAAGCTGAACCACGCCCAGCCTGCCTGCCGTCCCTGGTCCCTGGTCCGTCGTAGCACTTGCCAGGTCTGTGTCCTTTCTGCAACCCTGCTGGCCTTGAACGCACAGCGTGGTGGACATGCTCAGACGCTCTCTGCGGGCTCCTGGTCTTGGCTCTTCAGAGGTCAAGAGGGCCGTGATTTGGGATGCTGACTCGAGCTACCCTGCCTGGCTCGGTGCAGCTCCAGTGCTGCCACAGCCTCGGGCAACCCGCCACCTGCCAGGCAGGCCACTAGGTACCAGCAGACCGGGCTGCTGCCTGCACACAGAGACGGGACGGTGGTGTGCTGTTGCCAACTGTTTATTCAGGCCCTGAACAGTGACTAGTGACATGCAGTTCACCCAGGCCCATGGCAGACGGACCCACACCACCGACCAGAGCGGGGGAGCGTGGGGTTCCCAGGGCAAGGTTAGACCCAGGAAACGCTGCCACGGGCTGGCCGAGAGCTACGTGTAGTGGTGACTGTCCCAGGACCCAGGCCCAAGAAACAGGTGGGTGAAGAGCGGGCCCCCAGGTCCTGTGCACCCCAAGTCAGCCTGGAGGCCTCCCAGGCCGCCCCAGTGCTAAGCGTCATGGCTGCGGGATGCGGTGTGTGTGCATGAGCGTGCTGGGGGCCAGGCCATCTGCTCCTGCAGCCCTGCCAGACCCCCTTCCTAAGGCATTGCTGCTGTGGGCTTCTCTGACCCCACACAGTCTGGGCAGTGGCTCAGCCTCCATGGCGTCCTCAGTGGGTCCCAGCAGCACGAGGACACCCAGGATGCTTCTGTTGGCCAGTGGCCCTCAGCGCCTCTGGCTGGCGAACCAGGAGAATAAGGCGCGCGGGCGTGGGCGCGGGGCCTGACAGACGCGCAGTGTGCGCGGCGAGCGCCAGGCTTTGATGGTGGCGTCGTCACTGGCCGTCAGCAGGAGCTCCTGCTCCTGGGGGCTGAAGACCACTGAGTTGACCACGTCCTGGTGCCGCAGCTTGGCCAGGCAGATGTTGTAGTGGCGGTCCCAGATGTAGCCGTGCCTGTCCTCGGCCCCACTGCAGGATGGCCTGGCATGAGGCCCCGCCCGCCGCCTGGCATGAGGCCCCGCCCCGCCGCCATGCTGGGCCCCTCCCCACCTGGCCCTGAGCTCCTACCTGGCCACGAAGTCCCTGCTGACGTCCAGGAAGATGAAGAAGCACTCGTCATTGGGCGTGTAGGCGCGGTGGGCGCGCAGGGCCCGCTTCACCTCCCGCATCGTCTTGAGGTCGAACACCAGTAGGTCGATCTCCTCCGCGATGGGCGGCGGCTGCATGGGATCAGCCACCACCGAGCCGCTGGGCCAGGCGCGGCTGTTCACGTACAGATACCTGAGCGAGGGGCACTCTGCTCGCTCGGTACGTGTGGCCTGCAGGCGCCCCCACCCGGGGCACCACCTGGGGCGCACCTGTTGTCAGGGGACAGGCCCATGCCGATGATGTGTCCGTGCACGTCGATGACGTGGTCCAGGGCATCAAAGAAGGCGTCAGAGCCCCGCCCCTCGCCCAGCACGGGCCCAGCTGTGGTCATCTGGTGCGGCAGGATCTGCTTGATGCCTGTGGGAGGGCCAGGTGAGTGCGGCCTCGCAGCTCCCAGACTCCCATGCTCCCTGGGGAGTCCCTCTGGGCCCCCCATGGTGCGTGCACTCTTGGAGGCCGCAGCAGGGCTGGGTCCCCAGCACGGACGTGAAGCGGCCTGTGCGCGGAGCTCTGGGGCCTGAGGACGGGCCCTGCCCATAGTTACCGATCTGGTGGGGCGAGTAGGTGAGGCAGCCTGTGGTGAAGATGAGGAGCTTGTCCACGGCGCCTGCCGGGCTGCGCTCGGGGGGCTTGGTGCGGCCCTGGGCCAGCAGCTCTGCCACTTTGGTCTCCAGCGCGCGCTCCGCCAGCTGCGGCTGCGCCCCTGCGTCCAGGAGCCCGTCCAGGAAGTGCCGCAAGCCCTCCTTGGGATGCGCCGGGGCGGGGGCGGGGGCCGGGCCGGCCGCTTCGTCCTCGCCATCACTGCCCAAGTCAAAGACGCGGCTGGGGGCCGCGCCGGAACTGCCAGCCTCCAGCAGGAGGTCAGGGCTGTCGAAGCGGCCGCAGTCGGCCACCATCACGGTGCGGATGGTGCTGGCGTTGAGGTTCTGGATCTTGAAGAGCCGCTTCACCACGTTGACGTTCTCAGACTCCACGTCCTGCGGGGGTAGCGCAGGCGGTGGGCCGTGGGCGCCAGGCCTGGGAGGGGAGAACCACCCCTGCAGAGCCTGCCCGCCCGCACCTGAAAGGCGTTGTTGAGCCAGAGCACAGAGCAGGAGGTGATGTCTCCGATGCGGTGCAGGTTCCCCGAGATCAGGCTGGTCTCCGTGAGCCAGCAGCCGAACACATCGTAGGGCTTGTTCCGCACGCGGGACAGCAGCGCGAAGTTGTCTGCGGGGAGCCGGGGCTGGGCAGGCGGCGGGGTGGGGCCGGTGGGAAGGGGCAGGGAGGGGCCGGGCAGTGGGAAGGGGTGCTGGCCAGGACTCCCCAGACTCATCCTCACCTAGGCTGATGACCACGATCTCGCCAGAGGAGGAGTTATGGGGCCCCAGGAACACCCCCGAGGCCAGCAGCAGGGAGTCATCCTGGTTGAACTGGGAGAACTGGGTGTAGCTCCAGTTGTAGGGCCGCATGTCCGCGCTGTGCAGCAGCGAGATAGTCAGGTCATTGTTCCAGATCTGGGGGTAGAAAGGTGTCAGCAGGGTACCCGGGATCCATGCTGCAAGCTCCAGCGGATCAATGTGGCCATCTGGGCCAAGCAGGTGCCCAGAAACTCCCATCAGGGTGGTGGCTCCCTGCCCCTGGCTGTCAGCCCACCCGAGGGGCATGAGGACAGGAGGCTTCAGCAGGACCCTCTCCTCTCCAGGTTGGTAGTTGGGGCCACCAGCCCAGCCTCTCATCCTGTGTGGTCCTAGCCAAGGGGCCTCTTCCCTGACCTGGCCCTCTCCACAGGGATGTGGCAGATGGGGCCATCTCTCTCTCACCTCTGGCCTGGCCCTGTCTTCCCACCTGGGTGGGCCACCTGGCTCCAGGTCATTCCCTCTGCAGGGTGGTGGGGATGTGCCTGGCCCTGGCTGTGGCTGAAGCTCCCGGAGGCCACCCTCACCTTCACCGTGCAGTCCTTGGAGCAGGAAGCAAACTGGTAGCCCGAGTGGGAGAAGCTAAGGTGCAGGACCTGGTCAGTGTGCTCCTTGAGCGTCTGCACCTCCACGCAGGGCACTGTGTCATACAGCCGCTGGAACTCCTCATACCAGGATGTGGCCGCTGTGGGAGGGTCACTGCTGGGGCCCCAAGTCTTCCTTTCCACAGAGGCCAGGACTCTGGCAGTGTGGAGGTCAGCCCTGCCCCTGGAGCACACTCAGGCTCAGCTGAGGGACACCCCCTGCCCCCCCAACCCCGGTGTGGCCCTGCGCTCTGAGCTGTGGCCTGGCTGTGCCCCATCACTGTGAGGATCTGAGTAGCAGGTGCTCAGCACGGTGGCTTCAGGAGATGGTGGCCGGGGGGGTGGCCCCACCTCCCACCCAACCAGCCTGGTGGGCTGTGGGGCCGTATGTATGCAGGTGCTGACCTGGGTGTCGGGGAACATCTCGGGCCACCTTGTAGTAGCGGTAGAACTGCTCCCTCCAGAGGAACTCATCCCGGGACACGGCCTGCCATTGGCGGCACACCAGCCCAGCGGACAGCACGTCTGCCGGGCCCAAACTCAGGAAGATCTGGTAGACCAGGCTGTCGGGGAGCAGGGGCGTGCCCCCCTCATCCATCGTGACATTCTGCCCAGGCGGCCCTGAAACTCACACACGGCCCCCTTAGTTGCCAGTCGGATGGGGGGGAGGACGGCCCCCCAGGCGGAGGAGATGTGGGGCTGAGGTAAGGCATCCTGGGGGCTGTCCCTCCAGCCCCACCAACGGCCCTGCTGGGAATTTCACTGGACTGAGCTTGTGCGCAAGGCCAGATGGCACTGCCCGCCGGGCCCAGGATCCCGTGGCTTCACCTAGCTTCCCTGGACAGCCAAGCTCCTCAGCCTGCACACCCCTGTGGGCCCTCCCTCCACAAACCCCACATTCCCTGGAACAGGCAGCTTCTGGGCGGGCAGCAGACACCTCTCAGCACCTCCCGGCCTGGTGCAGTCCCTGGATATTCCAGACCCGCCCACACCCCAAAAAAGGGTCCAGGCCTTGGGAACAAGCCATCGGGATAGGGCCCTCTGACCCCCTTCCTCCGACGTAGGCCCAAGGAGACATCCGAGTGCCAGGGCTGGCGACTGCTCCAAGGCCAAGAAATGAAGGGCCGGTGACCCCAACACTGTCACTTTGACCTTGCCACCCCAAGGCGTCGGAGCTGTCAGCGTGGGACTGTGGTCCTTCCCAGAAGAGGCTTGGGGCCGGCGGGACGACGGCCAGCCGGCCCGCCCCTGACAACGCCAGGTGCACACGCCGGCCCTTAGCCTCTGCTTTGTGGCCTAGGGGAGCCCTGCCAGGCGGTCGGCGGGCCAAACGGCCACTGCCCAGAGAGCTGGGGGCGGGGCGGGGGCGGGGCCGCCCAGCGCCCCCTCCCACCTTCTTTCTGAGGGGGCTGTCGGGGGCGGGGCGTCGGCGACTCATTCATTGGCCGGGGATGCGGCCGGAGGCCGGGAACCAGGGGTCAGGGTTCTGGGAATCGTGGGTGGGGTGACGACGCTCCCCGAGGCCGGGAACTGGGGTCCGGGCCGGGTATCGGGGACCGGGGCCGGGTGATGTCGTTCCCCGGGGCCGGGCGCACTCACCGCGGCCGCCTCCGCCCGGCTGCGCTGCCCCAGCCCCGGCGCCCGGCCTCGGCCCACGGACCCGCTTCCGCCCGCCGCCGCTCCGGCCGCCGCGTCTCTATGATGGAGCCCGCCAGGCCGACGCCACGAGCCCCGAGGCATCGATGGCTGCGGAGCGACCGGCAGCCTGCGTCACCTGTTCCTGCGCCTGCGCCCCGGGCCCTGCGGCCCGGGCGGTGCTTTGTGCGCCTGCGCGCTGGGGCTCACCTGGAAGAGCGCCCCTGGCGGCCGGGAGGAGCGGCGGTGCGCCAGGGTCCGTGGGCGGAGCTGTGGGCAAGACTCTTGACCTGGGTGTTCGAGGCCCAGTTCTGGCGCTCCCGTTGTCTGGCCCCAAGCAAGCGGCTTCAGGAGCCTCGTGTTTTTGGCTGTGGGAATAAAACCAGAGCCTACCTCAAGGAGCTCTTGGCGTTTTAAGTGATACAAGTGTACAAAGGGCTGAGTACTGGCCACGGTGGAAATTCGCTGGGGGCTCCTGCAAAAATAACCAGAGGTCAACTCGGACTTTGTGCACAGGGCATGGCGCCAGGGCCCTGCTGGGAAGTGCAGAGTCGAGGTCAGATTTCCAGGGTAAGGCCAAACTGGGGGGTGGGGGGCCTGGCCCTGGGCGGGGGCTTGGGGAGCACAGACGTAGACTTCCTGGGCCGGACTCCTGGGCTGGGCTCCTGGACGGCACTGACAGTGGACTCCGACCCAGGACTCAGTCGTCCTGCCCTTGGTTGCCCCCAGTCCCATCACTGTCACTGCCGCCGCCATGCTGCCTCCTGGGACTGCACTCTTGACTCTGCTCCTGGCTGCGGGCTCCCTGGGTCGGAGGGCTCGGGGACCCCCTCAGCTCCTGTCCCCCATCAACACCATCCAGCCCAAGGCCAACTTCAATGCTGAGCAGGTACAGCTGGAGGAGGTGGGGGAGGCAGGAGCTCGCCCAGCTGTGTGAGGGTCAGGCCTGGGCAGCCCCATCCCCTCACGCCCCCACGTGCCTTGCCCCCAGTTTGCAGGGACATGGCTCCTGGCAGCTGTGGCCTCCTCGTGTCGCTCTCTGCAGGAGCAGGGCCACCGGCCTGAGGCCACCACCCTGCGTGTGGCTCCCCAGGACACAGCCATGGCTGTCAACACCTTCCGAAAGCTGTGAGTCCCAGCACGGATCCCACCTCCACCTGGCCCCCTCCCCGCTCCAGCCCCGCCCCTGCTTCTGCTGTGTCTTGGACCATTGTCCATCAAGCCCCTGCCTGGGTTGGGGTCCCCGACCCTACCATGCCTCCTCCCCCACCCGAACCCCTAGGGATGGTATCTGCTGGCAAGTGCAACAGCTCTATAGAGGCACGCAGGTCCCAGGCCGCTTCCTGCTCCAAGGTGAGGCAGGGACAGTGGGGAGGGGGTCCAGGGCTGGAGGTTGGGGGCTGACACAGCTGGCCTGGCTCTGTCCAGCTCGAGGTGCCAGGGGGCCGGTGGACGTGGTCATTGGGGAGACCGACTATCAGGGTTTCGCCATCCTGTACCTGGAGCGGGCACGGCGGCTGTCAGTGAAGCTGTATGGTGCGTCCACGCGGGAGCTGGGGCTCAGCACCTGGCCTGTCCGGGTGGGGCTGGGAGAGCCCACAGACCCTGCCCTCCTCCGTCCCTTGCCCTGATCCTCCCCTGCCAAGCGGGGCTCCAGGGAGGCGTCCCTGCAGATAGGTCCAGGTGTGGGGACAGAGCGGGGACAGGGAGGGGCAGCAGTCAGACAGTGGCCGGCGTGTCGCAGGCACACAGACCCCCGTCCCCAGAGCACCCTGCCCCGCCCCATGGCTGCCCAGCACCCAGGAGCACTGTGTGTCCCACAGTCCGCTCGCTGCCCGTGAGCGACTTGGTCCTGAGCACATTTGAGCAGTCAGTGCAGCGGGCCAACCTGACTGAGGACCACATCTACTTTTTCCCCAAGTACGGTGAGTGGTCCCTCGGCCTGGACCTGCCTGCCCTCCCCGTGGGCCCCGCCCGTGCTCCCCTAACCTTTGCCTGGGCCCTCAGGTTTCTGTGAGGCCGCTGACCAGTTCCACCTCCTGGATGGTGAGTGGGCAGCACCGCTGGGTGGTGCGTTGAGGGCGGGCGCCCCTGGCTCCCGCCCTGGCTGAGTGTTGTCTCACTCCAGAGGTGAGGAGGTGAGGCCCTCGGCAGCCCCACACCGAGAAGGAGTGAAGATCCCTCACAAGCTTGGCACCCCCTCGGGCCAGGGCCACTCACAGGGACTCTCCCCCACCTGCCCCCAAAGCTGGCCCTCGTCCCCAGGACCAGGACGCTGCCCCCATTAAATGCTGTCGTTTTCAGCCTGACTCCTTCCTTTCCATGCTGGCCCTGGCCAGCATCTCATCTCATGGGCACATGGGGCTGCTTGCCCGGGGAGAACCCTCCTCAGGGAGGTGGGGTAGGGACGGCTCCTTCTCAAGGCCCCGCTTTCCCAGGGCCTTGGTTTCCCCACCTCACTTGGGCCTCTTCACTGTGGTCACAGCTGGCCTTCCCTGCTCCCTGACAGTCCCCCCCCACCGCCAACAGACAGGCCGCCTTTTCTAGAGGGAAATTTCTAGACCTCCCCACAGGTCTCCCTGGTCTCTTGCTGACCCCTGAGCTCCCTTCTGGGAGGGAAGGGGCCCAGAGTCCCAGGAGCCCTGTGGCCTATGCAGGACAGGCACCGGGGAGGGGCAGGGAGACCCACCCTGGTACCTGGATATGGTACCCGGGTCTGGGGGAGGGCAAGAGGCTGGGCTGCCCTCCCTTGTGGCCAACCCAGGGGCTGGCAAGGCCAGACAGGACTCATGACTGTCCCAGGAGTCAGACTGACCTGGGGCTGAGTCCCCTCCTGGTGCCACTCCTGGAGGTCGTGTGGACAGGCGCGCAGGGGCACAGAGAGGTAGGGGTGAGTCTACCCCAAGCTGGCAGAAGCAGGCCAGTCTATTTCACGTGCCAAGATTGGGGTGAGCATAGGGGCTCTGGGCACAGAGGAGAGACCCCTGATACAGTCTGGGTGGCCCCCCCAGGAGCCCACGCCTGGGCCTTGGCCAGGGTCACCAGCCAGAGAGACCTGGAAGTAAGGTGTGTGCTGTCTGTAGAGGAGTTTCCCAAACATGGAGCTCCAAGGCCGGGTGAGGAGGAGCTGAAACGGGGCAACGGTGTCCTCTCCCCCTAATGGCTGCCTGGAGGGGTATGACGGGCCAGCCGTCACAGAATCGAACGCGGTCCCTGAACGGGGGGTGAGGATGTATGAGAAACACAAATGTGTGCGGGAGGACTGGTGCTCCAAAGCGTCACCAGCACCGAGTTTATTGTGCTCATGCCTTGTATACCAGTAATCTCAAGGTTGCAAAGCAAATTCCATGAAAACCTCTTTGTGCAACAAATTAGACATACCTATCAGCACATCCTGTTCTGCCGACACACATAAGAACATCTTGAACTCCCCTGTCCTTGACCCATTGTTCCTCCAGAGAGGGAGCATGATATGCTTGCAAGCTTCCTTGCAATCGGCCTCCTACATCTCCCCCTTTTTGTTTTTATAAAAGCAGTGTCCTCCTCCCTGAGGAGGCCTGGTGACAGCGCCTGTCTTAGGTGTCCCCCTGTTGTTGCAGACGTACCCGTCATCGGGATTCCCATTTGTGTCATGGGGTCCCTGTCTTAGGTGGACTGCACGTGAGGTGGTGACAACCCGTCATTGGCTGACCTGCCCCTTCAAACCTGCTGAATCGGGGCTGTAGATTTCGGTCCCATCATGTGGAGATCAGTGGCGACCGTTAGAATAGCACGCCTCCCAAGTCGAAAAACAATGGGCAAGAGACAAAGGGCAATGCAGGCGCCTATTATGGCAGCTCCTAATGAGATATGTAAGTGAGGCAAATTATTCAATCCCCACGGAGAGAAGGCTTGTCGGAGGTTGTCAAGGATGTCCTGTGCTACCTGTGCAGGGTTAAAATCTAAGGGCGTAGCGGAGGTAAGTGCCATTATCTCTTTGTGTAGTTGCAATAACTCCACAGTATCATTATTTTGTAACTAAAGTCCTTGTAGATGCTTTTTAACCTTTTCCCAGGATATCTGACTCTCATTATATGTTGTGTTAATTAGGCAGATATCCTGGTAGGTGGCAGACAACGAAGGGTATTTTTTAATTTTAAACCTTGGACCTCTTCGCCCAAATACATCACCATGTCATACAATGCATTGACCTTTTCTAATTTCTTATCTATGGATTTCTGTGTCATAAAGGTTTCAGACACATTGTGGGAAAGTGAATTGACATAGGAGGCGGTTTGTACCTCTTGTGTTAGGGCCACAGCAGCCACAGAGGTAGCCGCGATAAGGGTAATCAAGGTGGTAATGCCAGCTATAATAAGGCCAACGGCTCTCTTAGATTTCTGGAGCGCCTTGTTGATTTCCTCTAGCACTTGTAGTCCCTTATCATCAAACCAAGGGCCACTATGTTTTACTGGTATGACAAAAGCGGGCTGACGCAGCAGCACCACAGAATGTTTTTCTGTGACATTAGAAACACAAGCACTCAGTAAGCAATCAAAGCAGGAGACATTATAAGTCCTATTATCACTATAAAAGGCAACAGACACGTTCCCTATAAGCAGCGCAAATGGAGAAGCGACGCAGGCGGATACGTAAGTGTCTGTACCAGTCTGATTAAGCAACTTGACTTCCCCCATGGCCGCCCCGATCTTCCCCCACTTTGTCTGGGGGAATCCCGAAGATGAGTACCAGAGTCCTATAGACAGTCCTTCAGATGAGTCCGGGGGGGTTTTATACAAACTGTTTATGCCATGCGACCAATCCACAATGTACCTAGACGAACCTGAGATATTGTACTGCTGCGTGGTGTTTCCCTTACATGTCTTCCAGTAGATGGTCTTATCACTCTTACGATATTCCGTTTGGCACGTGGGGAAGTCTGAAGGGCTGGTACCTTTGGGGCATCCAGCAATCTGGATGGTGGCTGCGGGTCTCCATATTGTTACACACTGGTCCTTGCCACACAGAGTTCCTGTCGTTAGCCGAACACACCCGTAGGTCGCATTATTGCGGCTAAGGCACCTAGGAGTCCCAGAGCCGAGACCAGTGTAACTGAAAACTGTCCCATTGTCTTTGGCACCCGGTAGAGCCGGCAAGCCAAGGGCATCGGTGTCATTCACATACACCTGTATTTCAGGAGATTCCCAGCTTACAGGATGCAGTCGGGGAGGATCAGGAACATAGGCCCAGTATGCCTTATTAGCACTTCCACTAAGGACTAGGCTCCCCAGGAGCAGCAACAGGGTCAGCATGTCTCACCAGTCTCTCAGGAAGCCACCGCGGTCCAGAGGCGTCCTGTGGAAAAATACACACATGTCCTCGTCCCCATATGAGGACTGGATTGGGACCATGCCAGGTCCCTGTTAACGGGTCTCTCCATCGTACAAGAGCATAGGTATTTTGAGTGGTGGGATGCCAGAATCTGTCTGCAGCACTCTTGCCATACTTAGCCAAAGTTAAAAATTTGAGAATAAAAAGAGCATGATGAAGATAATTTTGGGGGGTCAAGGGGTAAAGTTCCCCCTTTTTTATTTTTAGTAAGCAAGTCTTAAGGGTGCTATGTGTGTGTTTCACTACCCCTTGTCCTTGAGGGTTATAAGGAATGCCAGTGATACGGGTAATATGAAACTGAGCGCAGAAGGTTGTGAACTCCTTGCTAGTATAGCCAGAGCCATTGTCAGTTTTTATTTGTCGTGGAACGCCTGTTTGGGAGAACATAGTCAAACAATGACGGATGACATGAGCCGTGCGTTCCCCTTGCTGGGCTGTAGCCACAATGTAGCCGGAAAAAGTATCCACTGTTAAGGTCTGGAATTGTCCCCCTCAGACAGAGAACCCGCACAATAATGCAAGTCACACAGCGAGGTTTATTTCCAGCCAGCTGGGGTCCGAGTCTCTGCCCGACGCAGCGGGTTTTAACAAGGACCCCAAACACTTAAAGCCAAGGGGTTATATAGCATTTTCAAGGCTTTCCATAGCTTCAGAGAGTACTAGATAAACTACAGGACTTACATAGCTTCAAAGAGTATAAGATTTACTACAGGACAAGGAGACCAGGAGTATAAGATAAGCTACAGGACTTGCATAGCTTCAAAGAGTATAAGATTTACTACAGGACAAGGAGACCAGGAGTATAAGATAAGCTACAGGACTTGCATAGCTTCAAAGAGTATAAGATTTACTACAGGACAAGGAGACCAGGAGTATAAGATAAGCTACAGGACTTCTAGTCTCCATGCTGCAACTGCCCACATCCTGGAATTTTATAATTATGTTGTTTCAGGCTAGGGGCTGTTAACCCTGACCTGAAGATAGCAGTTCTCATGCTAACAGTCTCTTACACCACACTGACATGAACATATTTAAATTTACCAAATTCAGGGATATGAGTAACCTCCATTTGCCACAGATCGCCAGGGCGTAAACCTCTAGGATTTACACCGAGCTGAGGAACAGGAAGATGCTGTGGACATGTGGAGCGTTGTTTAACAATCTGTCGGGCAGCTTCCCGTGGAATATGGAATTGCAATCGCAGACTAGTAGCATTTTGATGATGTAAGCGATGAGATTGGGCAGCCAATTCAATTTGGGAGAGGCCGATGAATTTTGTGGCTTCATCCGCTTGGGCGTTCCCTAGAGATAGGGGCCCAGGGAGGCCAGAATGAGCTCTAATATGGCCTGCATAGCACTTGTATTTATTTACGAGCCTGAATCTGTTTGAAGTTGTTTGAATAAGGATAAAATTGTTGGGTTTGAGGTCCTGAGGAAAGGCACAGTCTCCAGGTAAGCTAAAGCATGTACAATGTATTGACTGTCAGAGATGAGGTTGAACGCAGTGTCAGCAAAATCCTGGAACGCCATTAAGGCGGCTCGTAATTCGATCATTTGAGCCGATGCAGGGGAGACATGTAAAGTTCGAGACTTGCCTTTGGATATATAGACTGCCGTGCCATTGCTTGATCCATCAGTAAATACTGTGGGGGCTAGTGGGATGGGTTGTGGTCCTATTATTGATGGAAAGATAAACTCATTATGGAGCGCGAATTGGAGGAGTTTATGTGGGGGGTAATGGTTATCTATTGTACCAGAAAAATTAGCAAGGGCAATAGCAAAACTGTCTGAGAGGGTAAATAAACCCTGAATTTGTTCCTTAGTAAAAGGGACAATAATATTGTGAGGATCCAGACCAAAATATTTGCGTGCTTCTAAGCGGCACTCTTGAATAAGACTGGCAACGAATTCATGATATGGAGTAAGATTTCTTTGGGCTGACTCAGGCAGGTGTATCCACCTTAGGGGCCCATCCTGCCATAAGACTGCAGTTGGGGTGTGTTTAGTAGCCATAATATGTGCAGTTAAAGGTTTATTGTAATCGCAGAACATGAGCTGCTGTGTTTGAATGGCTTGCTCCACTTTATCAAGGGCGGCACGCGCCTCAAATGTTAGACTTCGAGGAGAGGATGGATCTGGGTCACCTGTTAGTAAGTCAAACAAACATTTTAGGTCCCCAGTAGTCATCTTAAGAGAGGGACGAAGCCAATTGACGTCTTCTAATAATTTCTGGAAATCATTGAGTGTTTTAAGGCAATCTTTTCTTAATTCAATTTTTTGTGGCTGAATGTTAACATCCAGGAGTTTATATCCTAGGTAGGAATAGGGCGCACTTCTTTGGACTTTTTTAGGCGCGATGATTAACCCTGCCTGTTTCAATGCTAATTGTAAATGAGCATAACAAGCCAGGAGGGTCCCCTCCGAGGTGTGTGCAAGTAAAATGTCATCCATGTAATGAATAATATACACTCCAGCGTGGGATGCCCTAGTCCCAGCAATAGCTTTACTTACAAATTGTTGACATAGCGTGGGACTATTAGCCATTCCCTGAGGTAAGACAAGCCACTGATATCTTTTTATAGGTTCCTGAAAGTTCGTACTAGGAACACTAAAAGCAAAGCGTTTACAGTCTGCAGGATTTAAAGGTATAGTATAAAAACAATCTTTGAGGTCTAACACTATTTTGTAAGTATCTTTTGGAATTGCTGCAGGTTGAGGGAGACCCGGCTGTAAGGGTCCCGTGAGTTCCATGGTCTCATTTACTTTTCTGAGATCTTGGAGGAGCCTCCACTTTCCTGATTTTTTCTTTATGACAAAAATAGGGGAGTTCCACGGGTATGTGGACTCCTTTATATGTCCCCTTTCTAGTTGCTCCTGTACTAGCAACTGTGCTGCCTCGATTTTTTCTTTTGTGAGGGGCCATTGGTCTATCCACACTGGGGTATCACTCTTTCAAGTGATGGCTTCCGCTGTTTTCTTGTGGAGGACAGGTAAACTCATGGCCCCGTGGGAAAATACCCCAAACCGGCACGATTCATCTGGCCTGTGGGGTTAAGTGGGTAGTCTGCCTTGGCTCATAGAGCCCAGCCCTTGTTGAGGCAGTAGTCCCTGATCGAACATTTGTTGAGCAATTTGCGGGTTGGGGCTGTATAAAATACACACCCATATTCTGCATAACATCTCTTCCCCATAGATTTACAGGCAATCCTGGCAGGATGTAGGGCTGAAATGTACCTGAATGGCCTTCCTCATCCTGCCATGTTAATAAATCACTGCTCTGATTTGGAGATTGTGATTGTCTGATTCCCCGCAATTCTGTGGCCGTCGCCTGCATAGGCCAACTATGCGGCCAATGATCTGCAGCTATGCAGGATACATCGGCCCCTGTATCCAGAATGCCTGGGAATGTTTTATTTTTGACTCTTAACTTTAAAGTTGGTCGTTCTTTGGTTATCTCCTGTATCCAATAAACATCTGAGGATCCAAATCCCTTATTTCCTTGAGGTCCGGACAGAGCAGTCCGACCCACCTCAATACGGGGCAGCAAAATTAACTGGGCTATCCTGGTGCCTGCAGGAATGGTGGAGATGCTCGAGGGGGATTGAGGCATGACTTTAGTCCCCCAGTGTAATCTTCGTCTGTCACCCCAGGGGATACATGGATACCTTTCATAGTTGTGCTACTTCTTCCTAAAATAAGGCCCCTCGTCCCTATTGGCAGTGGTCCATATACTCCTGTGGGCAACGCTTGCATCCCCATTTCTGGTGTTAATACTGCGTAGGCGGAGGAACTGAGGTCCAGTCCTGCGCTGCCTGAGGTTGCCCGGAACAGTTGCTGAACGGATTTGTGGCTAGCAGGGCCTTTTCCGGCTGAATCTGATCCTGCTCCGGTACCTGCAGGGCCCCATAGCATTGTTGTTTCGGGGCCTGGGGCTGGCCCCGCACCCAGTTTCCCGGCAAGGGGTTCCCATCTTTATCTCTTTTGGATTTGTACTCGTTTGCCCAATGTTTACCTTTTTTACACTTGGGACACAGGGAAGGTCCATTATTTCCCCCTTGTGACTGTTGTCCCTGAGGACATTGACGGGCCTTGTGTCCCAGTTTGCCACAAGTGAAGCAGGCCCCGTTCCCCTGACTACGATATCCAGCATTCATTTTTGCCTGTTGGTACATAATCTCCTTAATAGGTCTTCCTTGCATAACCGCTGCTTGGACTATGCCCTGGGTATAAGACGGACCAATGTCTGAACTGAAAGAGAACCTTTCTTTCTAAAAGGCCTGATTGCCGTCTGACATGTGGAGTTAGCATTTTTATAGGCTAGCTGGGTGACCAACGCCTGGGTAGCTGCTGAGTCCCCAAAAGTTCTTCCAGCTGCCTCCAGCAGACGGGATACAAATTCTTGGAAAGGTTCATCAGGTCCCTGCCTAACTTTGGACGGATGTTCTGTCTTCCGGGAGGTCTCCGGAAGGCTCCTCCACGCCTTTTTTGCAGCGTTTGTGATCTGTGCATAGGCCCCTACCTGGTATGCAAGCTGAGCAGGCAGGTATGTATGTTGACCTTCGCCTGCTAACATATCAAAATTAATTGGTATCTGCTGTTGGAAATTAATCTGTGCTGTTTTCTTACAATTCTCATAAAACTCTGACTTCCAAAGTAGGTAGTCTCCTCCAGTTAAGCAAGCATGAGCGAGACTCTTCCAATCCTCGGGCGGAAGGGCTTCCGTGGACATAGTGTCCAAGATAGTAATTGTGAAAGGAGCTGTAGGACCATACTTATTACATGCCGCTTTCAATTCCTTTAATTGCTTAAATTGGAATGGCTGCCACTCCCTAATCACTCCTCCGTTACCATCCGGCCTTTCAAACACTGGGAAGGTAAAAAAATCACTTGTATCTTGCCCTGCATTCCTAGCCACCTGTACCACCGACTGCAGTGGAGAAACACGCATTCGTTAAAGAACTGGGAGCCGTGGGAGTTAAATTTACTAGAGGCGGCTCCCACACCGAAGGAGGTGGTTTTTGACAGGCATTCCAAGGGGGGGGGGGTCCATCCCAGCCATCTGAACCGGGGTACAGGAACGTTCTTGCCAAGGAGGGTCCTTCTGAGGGGCTCTCCAAGGGTCTGGCTGGGCTGGAGTTTCTACTGTTGCCGTGAGGCGGGCCAAAGCACCCTGTACCTGCTTGAGTTGATCTGCAAAAGATTGTAACGTGGGCTGTTTTCTTTTCTATTTTAGGTTCTTTCCTTAAGGCTATTAAGGGAGGATATTTGTCCCTTTCATATTCTATCGCCTCTTCATCTAGGGCTGCCTGGGAGGTGGGATCGAGCCACTCATCGGATGGCTCACCATCCTCCTCCCCATGGGGCTTATGACACAGCGGCTCTGGAGGGGACTCTTTCAGACCTTCAATTCCCCATTCGGAGGCGGATCTAATTACTTCCTCCTTCTGTGTCTCCGGTTTAGCGAGGGACGTATTTTTTAAGGTTTCAATTTTGAACTGTTCGTGCCGCAAATCAAGACAATCGCAAATCAAGACAATCTCGGATCAAGGTCCAAAGACCAAAAGTTTCTACCGGGACCTTCAGCGGCCCGTGGACTGTATAATAATCCTGCAACCTCTCTCCTACCTTAACCCACGTCTGTATATTAACAGTCCCTCCCTCAGGAAACCATGGACAAACCGTCTCTACGAATGCCAGGAAGCGTTCCAACTGATCCTTTCCTACTTTTGCTCCCCGGGAGGCAAGCATGCGCTTTAATCCCTTCACATATAGAGTGCGACTCCCCGCTTGCCCCATTTTTTAACTCCCCGCCGTACTTACCGCTCCTCGCAGATAGCCTTCTTTCAGGCCGGGCCCTTTCACCGAGCGGTGTCCTTCACCGAGTCCCCTGTTTCAGGTCCCTGTTCGGGTGCCACCTATGACGGGCCAGCCATCACAGAATCGAACACGGTCCCTGAACGGGGGTGAGGATGAATGAGAAACACAAATGTGTGCGGGAGGACTGGTGCTCCAAAGCGTCACCAGCCCGAGTTTATTGTGCTCATGCCTTACATACCAGTAATCTCAAGGTTGCAAAGCAAATTCCATGAAAAACACTTTTTGCAACAAATTAGACACACTTTGTGCAACAAATTAGACATACCTATCAGCACATCCTGTTCTGCCAACACACATAAGAACATCTTGAACTCCCCTGTCCTTGACCCATTGTTCCTCCAGAGAGGGAGCATGATATGCTTGCAAGCTTCCTTGCAATTGGCCTCCCACAGAGGGGCCCCTCCACGTGATGCCAGGCTGTCAGGAGAAGTCAGAGCACTGGGGCAAGGCCACCTCCATGGGCACGGTCTCCTCGCTGTGGCTCCCCCAGGGCAGACTTCGTCTTGCTCACACAGTGAGGTTCTTCCTGTCCCTCACCAGGGGTCCCCTGACACTGGAGGAGAACTAGGGTTGCAGCAAACTGACCTCAGAAGAAATACTCTGAGGAACCAACAACACCAAGGTCACTCTAGGACCAGCTATCCCCTCCTTCCCTCCAGGTCAGGGTGTGCCCAGGGGGGCCCACGGGGCAGGGGACAGCTGCTCAGGAGGTGGAGAAGCAAAGTGTGCCCTCAGCTGATGAGAACACTCAGCTCTCTTGTCAGATAGCTGAGGGTATCCGCCATTTCAACGGCTGTGGTAAATTAGCGTGCCCCCCCACACGCCCACCCATGCCCTGATGGATCTGGGGATGCTCTGCTCTCAGAGGGACCCCCACGGGAGGCCACCTCTCTCCCATCACTCCCCTGTCAGGCCCCTATCCCAGCTACAGCTGGGTGAGAGCCACGCCCACGTGACTGTCAGTGAGACAGCACCCGACCCCCGCCCTGGGGTCTTATGGGTTCGGTGTACCCACACACACGGCCCAGGCCGGATCCCTCCATGCACAGCCCTCCTCCTCCCACCTCCCTTCAGGAGGTCTTGGGGGAGGGTCAGAGGGCAGGCGGCAGCCCCCAGTCTGGGGCTGGGCTGGGGCTGGAGGGCCAGGAACTGGGCATGGTCTTGGCCAAGGCTGGCCCTGGAACCAGCCCCAGAGCCACCCTGTCCTGTCTGGAAGGAACCCTTGGCGTCATCCTGATGGACCTTCCTGAATTGCCCACTGTGTGCCAGCCATGGGCACCCCAGAGGGGGGCGGTCCCTGCCCCTGGGAGCTCAAAGTCCAGGGATGGCCTCCAATTGGCCACCGGTGGTGCTGAAGTGGACACCCCCACCTCACTTCCTCCCCTTCAGCAGCCCCCTCCCTGAGCTTCGGGTAGGACCAGCCCACCCAGGTGAACTGTGCCACAGAGCAAACAAGACCACTGCCTGGTGCCTGGGCAGCGGGTTGGGGCCCTGGTGCCTCTCTGCCCACCTCACTCGCTGGCCCAGTCCAGACCAGGAGCACTGCAGTGGACAATGGCTGGGAGGGCCAGCAGCAGCCCTGGAGGGGCTCCATGTCCTCAGTGGTGGGGACTGTGCCCGACCCCCAGACTGGACTCTCAGGAGGGCAGATAGGTGAGGCTGGAGGGAGAAGGGCAAAGAAAACTAGTACTTCCCACAGGCCCCCTGTCCCAGTGACCCACAGACAAGGCTGGAGGCCACAGGACACCTGCATCCCACGGCCGTGGCTCAGAGTGGCAGTGTCCCGGAGCCCCTGCACCCCTGGCCCTGTGTCCCCCACAAAGTGAGGGCCTCTGCTCTGGGGTGTGGGGGTTCAGCAGATCCCCCCTCTAGGGCGTCTGGGAAGAGAAGGGTGTTCCGGGAGGGCTGAGTGGCCAAGGGGCAGTGCCAGAGACCCTCCTGAGTGACCACAAGGCTGAGGCCACGCAGCTGCCCCCACTTTCCTCTGTCTGGACAGTAGGTCCCCAGGGCCAGGCATGAGCCAGGTGGCCTGTTGGCCCCTTACACTGGGCCTGGGGCTCGGAGAGCTATAATTGCGATGCATTCTGTTTTCACAGAAATCTGTAAAGAGCTCTAATCAAACGTTCACATAACAGGTGGAACAATTGTAGCTCCAGGTGAATCATGTTTTATGTGAATGTGTTACTTGCTCACTGATCAGTACTGGGCTGGGCGCTGTGCAGCCTGGGGTCTTGCCTGGCCTCCACTGTCACGGCCACTCTGTGCCTTGCCGTGCTGGCCTGGGAGGCAGGGTTGCGGCAGGACCCTGGCCGGTCGGGGTCCTTGTGCAGGGGCCCACTGCCCCATTCTGACACACTACTGACTGCTGCCCCCACAGACCTCTCCAGGGTGCCCTGTGGGTAAGGCAGCACAGGGAAGGGGCGTCACCTGGCAGGGCTGAGTGAGCAGAGGTGGCGGTGAGGGCTGGTGCTGGCTGGGGGGCGGAGGGCAGGCCTGGGGGGGGCGGGGCTGCTTCCCAGGCTTCTGCTGTGATGGTTCTTCTGGAAGGTTCAGGGAAAAGCAGTCAAGTTATTTGCAACTTCTCATTGTGGGCCAGAGTCTGCTGACCGGTGGGCACAGCAGAATCACGGACGGGGTCACTGCACAGTGGGCTTGGCCCTCTAGACCCCCGGGCCCCCCGCTCTGCTCTGGGGCCTGCAGGCGACTGGGACAGGCCTTGGCCACAGTCCGGCTGGCAATGGGAACGCCTCCTAGAAGGGCGAAGGTCCCAGTGGGGAGAGCGAGGCCTGGGACAGCCCAGTGGCCTGGCTGGGGCTCCTGCCCAAAGCCAAGGGCAGGGGATGGGAGGAGGCGACCCAGGACGGGGGGACCTGGGGGGGGAAGTGGCCCAGGAGGGGGACGGCAGGGAGGGGGGGAAGGCGGCCCAGGACAGGGAGCTCACACGTCAGGACCACGTCTTTCCCGCTGTAATGGAGTCCAGCACCCACACACCTGGCTGCCCGTGGGCACAAAGTGCACTGTCTTCCTGGTCGCTTCCTGCAGGGGTGGCAGGACAGGGAGAGGGCTGCAAGTCCAGAGCCCGCCTGCACCGTCCCCAGCTTGCCTCCCGCCCCCATGAGCAGTGCGTAGGCACCCCACCCCAGCTAGGCCTGGCCTCACCCCTGCTCTCCCTCCGGCTGAGGGTCCCTGTGGATGGCCTCCCCCTCAACTCGCCCGCACCCTCAGGACTGCAGGCCCCTGGCCCTGTCCTGTCCCACACTTTGGGTTTGGAGACGTGTGGGCCAGTGTGGGTGTGAGCAGCAGGAACACTGTGGACCTGACCCCTGAGACTTAAGAGGGGCCCTGCCCCCTGTCTAGGGCATTCTGTCCTCCCCTGGGGCGTTCAGAGCGGGGGTCGAGGGGGTGCAGAGCCAGGGGTCTCAGGAGTCCAGAGACCCAGCAGTCACCCCTGCCCCTCCATTTCCTGCCCAGGTGCCCCCCATGTTTGGTGGACAGGATGGTGGAGGGCCTCCAAGCCTGTGCGCCCACCTCTTCTCCTGCCAGGAGGAAGGTGGAGCGGGCACACCCCAGGGAGGGGAGCCTGTGAGGGGGGAGGACGGGGCCCATAAAGAGGTGAGTCAGCAGCATCACGGGCCACTTTGTCCCTCTGTGCCGCAGGGATGGGGCCCCTGTGTGCCCTGGGGGTGCTGCTCACCCTGCTGGAAGCCGGGAAGGGCCAGACCCTGAAGCCCCCTCCAGCCATCACCCCGGTCTTGCAGAGTTTTCAAGAGGACCAGGTCTGGGGCTGGAAGGGAGGGGGAGGCAGCCAGCTGTAGGCACGGCCCCGGAGTCCAGTCCAGCCAGTCCTGCCCTGACCAGGGGGCCCAGCCCTGCTCTCAGCCATCCTCCCACCATGGAAACCCCTGACCTCCAACAGAAAAGGACCCTTGCTAGGTCAGCGTTCCATCCTGTAACCCCTGGCAATTCCTGTGCGGTGAGGACATCGCAGTCCCTCTGCACAGGCAGGGAGGCTAAGGCTCAGAGAGGCCAGCTGCTGGCCAGGTTCACCCCGTCCTGCCAGACCCAGGGCAGCCCCTGGCTCCGGCCAGCACCACTAGTGCAGGCCCAGCCTGGGAGCCTGGTGAGGGGTCTTGTGGCCATCTGTGCTCTGCCCATCCCCCTCCCCTGCAGTTCCAGGGGGAGTGGTTCGTCGTTGGCCTGGCGGGCAGCACATATGGACGGGCAGACAGGTCATTTCTGAACTCTTTCATTGCAACGTTTGAGCAAACTGGAAACCGCCGTCTCAGAGTGTCCTATGCCATGATGCGGTGAGTGCGGACCCCAGGCCTGTACCTGGGGAGCGAATGGCTTGGTGGCCTGGGTCCACCATGGGTCCCAAGGCCCGCCTCATGCCTAGTCTAACAGGCCGCCAGTGACCTGAGCCAGCTCTGGGGCATACACAAAGAGGCGAGGCAGTTCCTGGAACAGATGCAGAAGAGCCCGAGGGCTTGTGGGTTTCAGGTTCAGCTGGATCCAGGAGCCCAGACGTTGTGACCACGGCCTCATCACCCCTCCTTTGCCCTCACTTAGCTCTGCCTGCCCAAGACGTCTGTTTAGGAAGGTTCTTGCCTCACAGGATAAGCCTGAGCTGGCAAACTTCTCAGCATCCCAATCCCAGAAAAAGGAGCATTCTTGGCAGCCTGGCAGTGGCCACGGATCGCTCTTCTTGAGCCCTGTGCTCGTCCTGGTCCAATCGCTGTGTCCGGGGTGACATGCTCTGGTCGGCCTGCCTGGATGAAGTGGCCTCCCCCTGGTTGGGGAGACGTGGGGACTTCGATGGACAGGCCCCATTCGGGGACACTGATGCCATGAGGGCTTTACCCTGCCACCCCCCTATCTCCTCAACAGGCCTGGTGACCCTCCTTGCCCACCTGCCAGCTGTGAGGGAGGAGAGGGCCTGAGACCTCTGGTTACTTGGTTTCAAGTAACACAAAGTAGGAAGCTTAAGCAAGTCGGGTTTGTCGTGTGGCCCCAGAGGCTCCCAGAAGCCAAGGGTGGGACACAGGCCCACCTCTGAGGAGCTACACCCAGCCCCCTGCCCCAGCCCAGCTGTGAGCACGGTCCTCGCTGGCCCTTGGAGTCACCTGCACAGCTCGGTCACACCAGACCCCCCAGTGGGGAGGCTTCGACTCCCGGGTTATCTGACTTGTCCAGCTCGGCTCTGGCTGGAGGTTGATTGGGGGGGCAGGGCACCCAGTGCGAATGCCCCCTGCCCACGAAGCCCTGTGGGCAGCCTCAGCCCTCCCTTCTGGCAGGCTGGACTGCATGTAATGCTTCTCAAAGCCAGTGGGTCCTTTCAGAAGCCCCTGCACTGCTGGACAGTCAGTGAGGACCTCAGGCCCAGCACAGGACTGCCGCCCGCACCCCCTCCCACCTCTGCCTGTGAGGCCCCGCTCCGCCAGGCTGCTGGCCAGGGGCCATGAGACCCCCAAGAGGGGGCTTTGCAGCTTGGAAGGGTCCTTGTTCATGTCACCGCGCAGCCACGTGCATTTTGGGCCTGTTCCAGGCTGAGCAGAACTACAAAGGGCTCCCGAGGGACACGGTGGCCTGAAGGGGCACAGGGTGGACACAGCCCTCCCTGGAGGGCAGCCGAGCCTTCATTCTGTGGGGCCCTGCTCCCAAACCAACGGCTGAATTCTCCTCTGGGGTCCACCTTGAAGCCAAGAAGGCCAGCAGGCTGGCCAGGTTCCAGAACCTTCCTCCTCTGCCTATCCCCCTCCCACAGGGGCCAGCGCTGCATCACCTGGTCTTATGTGCTGATTCCCCAGGCCAACCCTGGGAAATTCTCAGTGAACAACAGTAGGTGTGAGACGGTGGGAGGTGGGAAGGATGACATGGGGGGCGCTGGTTGGAGGGCCCTGACCTGGGGCTGTCCCCTCAGTGTCCCCAGCCAGCCTGGAGGAGGTGCAGGTACATGACACCAACTACACCACGTTCGCCCTGATGTTCTCCAGAAGGCAGTCGGGCAGCCAGCTTATCGTCAGGGTCTACCTGCTGTGTGAGCCTCTCGTGCTCTGGGTAGTGGGTGGCTGGGGCGGAGGGAACAGGGAGGCCGGCTGTACTCCTGGGCCTGGGGCCACATGGGGCAAGGGAAGCCAACCACTCACAGCCCCCCCTCAGTTGCTAAGGGCAACACTGTGTTCTTGGGCCCCAGGCAGAATGTGGGCGTTTGAGACCCAGGTGCTGGGCAGGTTTGTCTGCCTGGTCAGAGCTCATGGCCTGTCAGAGGAGAGTGTGGTCTTCCCAGACCTGACAGGTAGGGAACAGCTCGAGGGAGGGGTGGGGTGGCACTACAGCGATGGGGTAGTGGGTGGCTGGGGCGGAGGGCTCCGGGGCTCCAAAGCCCTGTGGGAGCCTGGCTTATGTGGTGAGCATGGCTTACACTTGGGGCCCACTGTGGGGTCCTGGAAGCCACAGGAGGTTCAGCCTGAGCCAAAACTAGAGGAGAAGCTTGTGGCTCCTTGGTCTCTGTGTCCGCCTGGGTGCCCCTGCCCTGGGCTACCTCCCTCTCTAGGAGAGGCCCCTTATCCCCCTGTATCTCCTGCCTCTGGTCCTCTACATGTGCATACTCACTTGCACGCCTATGTACGCACATGTGTGCACAAGGAGAAATGCACACGCGTGCACACATACTATGCACTCTGCACGCACCGGCATGTCCACTGCATCTCGCCACCTACGCCTGCATTGAGTCGGGGCCCCTGGCTGGGGGCAGGGCAGCGCCCTGGGGGCATATCCCTGTGCCCCTGGCCTCCCCCCACCCCAGCCCCTTCCCTGCAGCGGCTGCAGGCCCCTTTTGTCCCTCCCTTCAGCCCTCCTCCCCTCCCTCTCCTGAAAGCGTCTGTCTCTTTCTCTCCCTTACTGGCCCCTGCCTGCCCCTGTGTGTCCCCTCCATCCTGGCGCTGTCTCTCCCATCAGATTGGTTACCCCATCTGGGTACCTGTTGAAGGATGAAGTACCCCCCCAACCAGGCCCCGCCTCACTATCTGCACTGCCCTCCTCGTCTCAGCATGAAATAAACAGAAATGTGAATCCCCACGATGGTGCTGGCCAGGGCTGATTTTTCTCCCAGCGTGGTGTGGGCCCCAAAAGCAGCAGAGGGCACTCTTTTCTTTTTGGGATCCACTCTTTTCCTTTTAGGATCCAACCAGGATTCCTGCCCTGGATGGGAAGTGTCAGTCACATGGCAGGAAGGGCACTTGGGATGGGAAGTGGTGTGGTGGCATCTCGGGAAAGTCCAGTCCACCCACTTGGCGGGCAGTCGTGACCTCTGTCCCGGCGGGTGTGGGTCGCCTGGTCTGACAGCTGCTTTTGTCCCACCTGCTGTCCCCACTCCTTTCTTGCCCCCTTTAGGATTAAGTCATTTCTTCATTACATCATTTCCTCTCTTTATTAGCTTGTCAATTTACTTTGTGTTTTAAACCATCTCAACCACGTTTCAGTGCCAGCTCCGTGGCATTAGACGCAGTCACCCTGTCGTGCGGCCACCACCTCCCTCATCTCCCGGACTTTCTCATCTCCCCAAACTGACACTCTGCCCCCATTAAACACTCACACCACTCCCCTCCCCAGCCCCGGACCCCCATCTACTTCCTGTCTCTGAATCTGACTCCTCTGGGGACCTCCTGTGAGGGGGTCCTGCAGGGTTTGTCCTTCTGGGACGGGCTCGTTTCACTGAGCAGTGTCCTCAGGGTCCGTCCACGTGGTAGCGGGTGTCAGGACCTCCTTCCTTTCAGGGCTGTGACATTCCACTGTGTGGAGGGACCCCGTTTGGTGTATCCGGTCCTCTGTCAGTGGACACTGGGGGTGCTCCCACCCCTGGGCTGCTGTGGACGTGGGGAGCACAGGTCTCTTCAGATCCTGTTTTGTTAATTTTTTTACTGTTCTTTTCACGGTTAACAGGAGGTTATGACTTCATCTTTGAGTTATTAATGTTGACTACAAATTAGCATATCTACGGTCCTCTGGGCAACACAATGCTGCAGCACTTTGGTTCCGTTTCTACTCTCTGTGCGGCCTGTTTCTGTCACGTCCTCATATGTTACCTCTGAGTGAACTTTACTCCCCACCAGACGGACGGGCTGACCAGGCCCGGGTCACCAGGCTTTGCCCCGTGTCTTGCGTTTTCTCTGTGCCACATCCTTCCCCCTGGACGGCTCCCCATCAAACCGTTCTTCTGACTGAAGAACCCCCTTTCGTATATTTTTAAATTGGTGATGAATTTCTTTGGGTTTTATTTTTCTGAAAAAAATCCTTATGTAGTTCCCAATTCTAAAGTACGAAGTCTGTTGTATATTTGACAAGCACTGAAGTGGACGCTGTTCAGTTGTACACTTCGGTGAGTCTGACAAATGTGGACACCTGTGTAAACACTGCCCAAATCAGATGCAGAATACCCATCGCCCCAGAAAGGTCGCTGGTCCCCATTGGCAATCAGCGCCCGCTCCGGCCCCTACAGCTGTGACCTAATTCCCATCAGTGCACAGCTGTCTGGCCTGACTTTGAATCGCACAGTGTGTAGCCTTTTGTGTTACACAGGCTCAAGGCCACCCCACCCCTGGTCCTCTGAGGTCAAGGGACAGCTGCGTCCACCTCTCCATCCACACTTCCTGCGACAGCACAGCCTCCAGCTGGGAGTGGGTTTGGGGTGGAAGAGACAGACTCTCTCCTTCCTGCTGTGCACCTGGCAGTGTGGCCAAGGGCTCCCCAGCCTGTCCCCCTCGTGGATGGCATGGCGAGATGCCCCCTAAAGAACTGTGAGGGGTGTGGCAGGGACCAGGCAGTCCCCACTGCGAGGCCTGAGTTCCCTGGGGAGTGAGGAGCGTTGGGGCAAGTTTGAAAGCAACCTGGGCCACGCAGACAGCAGCAGTTACACGTGTAGGGTGCGTGGAAAAAAGGACGAGGGGTACCGCCTGGATGAGGGAAAACGTCAGTCTGACTTTGTGAAGTTAAAGCTGTAAACTGTAATGTTGACCATGGTCACGAAAGGAGTAAAGTACGAGCACACACACACACATATGCACACATGCACACGCTTATATATGCACCAACCATACATACACACATATGCACACATGCATATATACAGACACACACACATATATAATACACACACCTGTACACATACATGCGTGTTCATGGATGCACACACACAGATATGTAACGCACATATACACATACACAAGGGAAGGGAATGTCAGAGGGCAGAGGGGTTTTCTGGGGAGGGGGATGTGAGGATGGCGCCCGCTGGGGTGTCACTGACCTAGTGGGACAGGAAGCCCCCCCACCCGCGTCCCCGCCCCCACACCCAGTGGAAGTCACACACGGCCCTGTGTGGGGTGAACACAGGGACCCAGGGGAGAAGGAAGGCTGTGGGCGGGCAGGGGGTGAGGGGGGCACCACACAGATGAAGACCACGCTGCCCTCTGGCTGCTCTGGGCCCTTCCGCTCCTTCCCAGGCACAAGGGACAAGAAGGAGACACAGTGGTCCCGTGAACAGAAGCAGTCGCCCTCTCCCTAAAATGAGGATGCATGGTCCCAAGCGTCACCCATCTGTGGCTCCCAACCACCACATGGACAGGGAAAAGAGCGGGGAAGGCAGGCCTGTGCCAGTGACGGCCCAGCCAAGGGAAGGCTGCCACACGCCCCAGTCCTCGTCCCTGGACTGGTCGTGCCGGGGTGGTGACAACCAGGTGTCCCTTCCCTGGTCCCATCCCACGTTCCCCACCATCTAATGGCGAAGCCCACATCTCGGTCCCCAGGGGCTGCATCTTCAGTAGAACTCCAGTTTGGTGGCTGTCCTTTCCCAGCCTCTACTAACAGGCACAGATGTGCGAGTGGCCCTGGGGGTCCCTGCTCCCACACGGCCTCTTTCCTCACAGAGCCCTGACCCTTGCTGACCAGGTCACTCACTCCAGCCAGAGGGACAGTCCCTTTTTCTGCTTCTCAGGTCAGTGGCACAACGCCCAAAATTGCCAGTGGAAGCCAGGTGGAAGTCACATGTTCCGGTTCAGGTATTGTGTCTCCTGGGGACAGGAGGTGGTCCTGGGTACTTGGTGAGAGAGCCACCCCTCCCGCCTCATCCCTCGGTTTCCTAGCTCCCCAGGACTGCCTCTGGGGGAGACAGCACCGCACTCCCACACACACGCATATTCTCAGGTTGACAATGTGCTGTGTCCCACGAGACAGAGCCCGTCCTCTGGGATGCAGCCCCCGTCAGTGTGACCGGTCTTCAGGAAGCAGCCCATGGCTGGGAGCTGGAGATGGGCTGCGTGAGGATGGGGACCTCCACAGTGGGTGGGGGACCGATGTGCGCGCTTCCATTCTGAGCAGTGGGTTTAGAGACCAGGGCGAGGCCTCGGGGGTGCGTGACGGCCGGACCATCAGACACAAGTGGGGCCAGGAGAGGCCAGGACACAGGTGCCCGCCCTGTGACCGGGCCCAGGCGCACCAGGCTCTGGCTACGTGGGGATGCCGGAGTGGGGGCGGGGGGCACCGGCTGGACAGGAGTCATCGAGGAGAGGGCCTGGGCAGTGAGGACCTGGGGCCCTCCCTCCTGCCTCAGACGCCACGGGGACGGGCTGTGAGGGGACAGTGTGAAGGCAAGGGAGGACCTGTCCTGGAAGCTTGTCCTGTGAGGGGGTGGCACTGGGACCTGGGAGGGCTGCTGGCTGGAACTGTGGGGCTGCCCCTGCCTCTGGCCCTGAGCCTTGGCCACCTGCCCTCCCTGCGATGGTGGCAAGGTCAAGTCTCTTTATCTTGGCCCAAGAGCCCTGTCACCATCTGGGCCTGCTGGGCCCAGGACCGGCCCCTGGGGGCTTCCAGAGCTGACTGCCTGTTTCCTGAGGAGGAAGGGAGGGAGCAGGTGGGCTGGGGTGATCTGGGCCTGGTGTGGGGGTCTGAGTGGGTGCACAGCTGAGCTGCAGCCCTTCCTGCCCATCCCTGCCCTGTGCCACCCCACCCACTGCCCCGTCCCAAGGCCACACCCACTCAGCCCCTGGTGAATCACCTTTCCCCAAAGCCCCTCCCCACAGTGGGTAATTTGGGCTTTGGGCCTCGTTTCCCAGTTCCCCAAGAGTCACCCCACGGACCCCCCAGCACACACACAAGGAGGACACAGGCTCCAAGGAGGATGGTGCTGCCAGGCCTGGGGTCGCACAGGCTGTCTGGGGCCACCTCGGCTGGGGGGTGACAGGGTGACCGTGGGGAGGGTGTGTTTTGAGGGGAGTCCCTCATCCTGGGGGGCGGGGGAGGACTAGCAGATCTGTCCCGTTTCCAGGGCTTTCTGTGTGTTTGAGACCCCTCTGCAGGGAAGAGAAGGGGAGTGAACCTTGTGAAGGGAGCACAGCCCAGGTGGGAGCCAGGGCTGGACTTGGTCTGGGAAGGGGCCCTTACGGAGCTGCCCACGTCTGCAGGCTCTCTGACCTGACCAGGGAGCAGGCAAGAGGGGCTGGGACCCCAGCATGGAGGGAAGTGTGGTGGCTGACAGGGCAGGCTCCCCACATCCCAGCTGACAGGTCCTTGGAAGCTGGAGGGAGGGTGAAGAGGCCCCCATCAACCGAGCAGGCGGGGCCTTCCCCACCCCAGAACCTCGGAGCCCCCAGAGCCATCACACGCCTGCTGTAGGCTTATGAGGCCAGGGTGCCAGTGGCCAGAGCTCCACCTGTGCTGCCCCAAGGCTGGACGGTGGCTGTCCAGCGTCACCCACCACCCATGGCTGACCGCAAGACAAGGGGCGTGCACAGGGCCTCCCCCAGGCGTCCATGCTGGGGTCCACCTCTGGTGTCCTCCAGGCAGATTGGAAATGGGAGTGGACACCAGGAGAGGGGCTCAGACAGGGAGAGTTGTGGGCTCTGGCCACTGGGACTGGCTGGCGGACAGAGAGGTCTGGGCACCAGCAGGGACCCTGGGAAGGTGTCTGACTGCCCACCTCCCTTCCCTGGTAAGAAAGCTGGTTTCCCAGGCTGATGGCGGACATTGAAACATTGTCTCCACTGTGTTTGTGCACACAGACTACACATGGACACACACGGACACACACACACAGCACACACATGCACACGCACACACGCGCTCAGTCGTGCACCGCCACAACCCTGCTGTGTGACACACTCTGTGTCTTTGGAAAGCTCCCCGAGGGCTGCCCCTGTCAGGGAGCAATGCTCTGGCAGAAAGCTGTTTTGTTTTGAAGGAAGTTATCTTATTTCTTAGGTTTGTGTGGATTAACTGGAAGCTGGGTTTTTTCCATCCTGTCAGTTGCCAGGACTCGAGACCCTGGACAGCAGATGTCCCCCGAAGCACCTGTGCACTTTAGCGAGGGGGCCTGGCTCTGTCCCCACCCAGAGGGCTGGGCAAGCCACAGAGGCTGCCCTGGGGCTGGCAGTAGGGGAGGCTGCAGGAAGGCATGGGGCTGTCCCTGGAAGTACACCCCAACTGCAGGGGGAGGCGGATGACAGGCCTTGTCTCTGGTCCCCATCCCTACATCCAGGGGCCTGCTTCTGGTCTCACCTGTCAGAAAGACCTCAGGGGCTCCGGGGGCTGGTACCTGGTGGCCCCCAGGTCCCACAGCACCATACTAATGGCATCCTCCAGAGCATGCCCACAGCTCCCTGCATGCCTCCCTGTGGCCTGGCCCTTTCCCAGGGCAGAGTGGGCAGAGTGGCTCCAAGTGCAAGGAGCTGCCCCACTTCGGAGCCAGGGGTACCCAAGAGAACCCTCCTAGAGCTGTCTGGGGACAGGCAAGTCTGTGCAGAGCTCACAGCTGTGGGGGAGCGGAAGGGCATGGGACAGAGCTGGGCACGGCGTTGGAGGTCGTGGCTTCTCCATCTCGCCCTGGACTGCTGATAAAGATGGTCAGAGCCCCAACTCCTGGTAGACCTGCTTATTTCTGGGGAGGGGGAGGCGCACCATGAAGCAGAGACACCCCCTCCTGCTCCCACATCTTCCTTACCTGGCTAGGGGAGGAGCCACTTCATCCTTCTACAGCTCCCCAGATGGAGGACCAACCTGGTTTGGATTTGGATGAGGATGGAGGAGAGACTTACAGGAACAATGGAGGGTGGTAAGAGAATGAGACAGACGCAGCTTCCAGGAGAGGGAGGGAGGGGGCTGTGCACGGGGGGAGAATGGGGCTTGCAGCTGCTCTGGGGGGGCAGGGACTGGGGTGGGGAGGCCAGGGAGGGGCTGAGGGCCATGCCCCAGGTGTTGCCTGCCCCCAGCCCAGGCTCCTCAGGAAGCCCGTGTGGACCCCCAGACTCCATGCAGACGCAGGTAGTCATGCACATTTCTCTGTGAAAGACAGAGTGGCCACGTGTGCACATAGGTGTGAGTGTATTTGTGCAGGTGTGTGTGTGCAGAGGTGTGCATGTGCAGGTGTGTATGGCCTATAGGTGTGTGTGCAGGTGCACAGGTGTCTGTAAGTGTGTAGGTATGTGTTCAGGTGTGTGTGTGTGTGTGTGTGTGTGTGTGTGTATGAGGATGTGTATGCCCCATAGGTATGTGTGTGCAGGTGTGTAGATGTGTAGGTGTGTGTAGAGGTGCAGGTATATGTAGGTGATCAGGTGTGTACACGTGCATGCATGCTTGTGGGTGTGTTCATACAGTGTGTCCCCAGGAACGGGCTCATGGGCCACACCTAGGTAGGGGAAGGGGACTGGTCCGGACTTGGTTCGCAGCCTGTGTAAAGGGAAGGACGGACCAGTCCCCCAGCCCTGCAGGCTGTCTCCGCAGACATGAGGGGCTCCCTCGGCCTGGGTTCAGAGAAACGCCAGTCCCCAGCAGTGCTGCTGTCACCCTCACAAGAGGCCATGGTCTCTGCTCAGCTCATAAGTGCCAGGGACATTGTGAGCCTCTCTCAGCCTTCCTGTGAGTGCTGCTTGCCAGGCTGAGGATGAACCACTGCCCTTGGAACAGTGGGGGTGGGCAGAGCCCCCTCCCACCCTGCCCTGGGGAGCCTGGGCCTAGGAGGACCATCCTCGTCCTCAGCAGCAGACCCCAGGCTGGGCCTGCACTGCTGACGCCTGTTAGAGCCAGAGGCTGAGAGGCCTGGGTCTAGTGGGGACAGTGACCTTGGCCATGGCTGGCCTCTCTGGTCAGTGCTCACCCTGCCATTGCAGAAACTGTCCGTGCCATCCACCCACTGCCATCCTCCCCATGTGCTTCTCCAAGTCTGGCTGCGGTGGGAGCTGCTCAGGCACTTGTCACAGGCTTGGTTCTGGGTCGTCAGAGCCCTGGTGAGGTCAACCCCTCCCCCCCACCAGGGATCCCTAGGACCCCATTCCCTGGCCTGTGAGGAGACATGTGAGGCCGCCACCTTGTAGACCCTTGTTGACAAGCCCCATGGCAGCTGCCCACCCTACATGGGCTGCTTCATCTTGTACCAAATAGATGGAGCACCCCAGTGACCTACCCGTCACCACAGCCTGTCAATCTAGGGAGGCGTCTGGAGGGAGGCGGCCCTCTCTGTCAGGTGGGTAGGTATCCTCTCAGATCCCCTGTCGGGGGCGGGGGAGACAGCTCAGCTGTGAACAGTCCTGGCCTTGGTGCCCCAGGTGACAGGACAGGCCTGAATCCCACAGGGTGCTGCTGGACCAGACTTGTGGGCACAGCCAGTGCAGCTGGGGCCACAAGCTAAGGAGGGGCATGTGCCCAAGGCCAGAGTGGCCCTAGGCTGAGAAGGGGGACCTGCAGCCAGAGCCCCACGGGCTGGCTGTGGGGAAGCTGTGGCTGCACTCCACCGACAGACCCAGTCTCTGTATCCTGGCCTGTCTCCCATCAGCCCCTGGGGCCTGCTGGGTCCTCCAGGACCAGGTATAGGTGGGGACTGGCACCCCCTCCCAGGGTCACCAAGCTTAGAAGGAAGCAATGATGGGGCTTGTGAGAGAGGGGTCACAGTCTCAGGTGGGAAGTGACCAGTGGCCCCAGAGGCAGGGTAGCACCAAGACACATTCCCCCTGCCCGCCCCCCGGGGCCGGGCTGGTCTGGGACGGAAGAAGGGACCAGCCGTGAGAAGTCTCCCCTTGCCCCTCTGCCACCAGCCACCAGTGACAGGGCACAGCCTGTCCTGGTTAGAACCTCTTACGTAAGCAGCCCTGTGGGGGGTAAAGCTACAGCTGGGCTTTGCCAATGCATCTCACCCCCCCCCCCATCAAGAGCCTCCAGTGGGCGGTCTGAAGACCAAGCCAGGCCCATAAATAGGGGTGTCCCCAGTGGCCACTGCCTGTCCTGTCCGCTTCCCTGACTCTGCCCAACTGCTGCCACCAGGCCCCAGACACCTGCTCAGCTCGGGGAGAATGGCCGCTCTGTACACGCTGTGGATGGGGCTGGCCCTGCTGGGGGCCCTGGGAATCCTGCAGACCCCGGCAGAGGCCCAGGTCTCCCCACAGCCCGACTTCCAACAGGACAAGGTGAGATGCTCCCCTGCCAGATCCCCAAGGTGGGAAAGGGGTGCTCTGTGGAGCTGAGATGTCTCCTTGGGAAGAAGGGAGCTGAGTGGAAGGAGAAGGCTGACCTCCAAGGGCCACCCGAAGCACATGTGTCCATGAGTGTGTACATGGCACATGCAGACACGCGGGCCACCTGTGTGCCTTCGCCATCCAAACAAAGTCACCCCTGTGAGCTCATGACATCCAGAGGAAACAGGCACACGTTCCACACCAGGGTCCCAGGACAGGTCTCCGCGCGCGCGAGCGCGCAGATGGAGATGACGCAGGGGGATGGCGCAGCGGATGGCCACAGAAACCTCAGGGCGCGTGGGTGCACGCCCTGCATACACACAGCCGGGGGCTCGCGCACGCTGGGGGTCTGCGCGGGGACGCGGCGGTGCCTGTCCGCCCGCCCCCACCGTCGCAGACGCCCAGCGGCAGGTCCAGGGCAGCCGGGCCCTCCCCGCCCTCTGCAGTCCGCTCCACCGAAAGGCTGCTTGGGCCTGGGCGCAGGGGATTGGGCCCCGGCCTGTCCTGGGAGGGGGCGGGCAAAAGGGAGGCGGGGTCGGGCTGGAGGCTGGGCGCGGAGGGGCAGGGGTGCCACGCCCGTGGGCCAGCGAGGGTCCTGGCAGACCGGGTGGGGACTGTTCGTCGCAGTTCCTGGGAGAGTGGTTCACCTCGGGCTTCGCCTCCAACTCGAGCTGGTTGCGGGAGAATGAGGATCAACTATACGTGTCCAAGTCGGTGGTGGTCCCGATGGAGAACGGTGGCCTCAACTTCACCAATATCTACATCAGGTGGGACAGCCGGGCGGGCTTCCGGGGCCGAGAGCGCCCCTCCCCGCGGTGGTGGCCTAGGGACACCCAGGACTTGATCCTGACCCAAGGGTCACCTGCCCACAGCAAAGACCAATGTAATACCCGGAGTCTACTGCTGCAGCCAGAGGGCACGCCGGGCTACTATAGCTACAAGAGTCCCGGTGAGTGGGGACCCCCTTCTGGACCCCTGGGTTCAGCCCTGGGCAACACTTGCTGGCCAGCCCCCTGCCTCAGCAGTGCATGAGTGGGATGAGAGCCACTCCACCAAGGTCAGCGAATCCAAGGCTTGGCCTGGGTGTGCCCCAGCTCAGGATGGTGGCCCAGGGACCCTATCTCTCCAGCTCAGGACCCACTTCGGAGCCATGTCCTGCAGGGCCCCTCCCTGCCCCAGGATGGAAATTCCCCAGATCTCTGCTGCCCGCTTCCTGCTGACCAGGCAGGCGAACACAGGCAGCTCCCTGCCACACGCACGTGCACACACACACACACAGACACGGCCTCCTTACTCCCCCCAGGGATGGCTCCCCCATTGGGAAATTTTTCCTCCTCTGGGATGCGTGCGTGTTTGCAGCCCCCAGGACTCCTGCTTTGGGAACACGGGGCCCTGCAGAGTTCATGGGTTGTGCAGGCAGAAAGCAGGGGGCTGGCCACCTGCCCAAATGGGGGAAGGGATGGAGAAGGCAGCCAGCCCAAGGGAGAGCATCCGGGCCACTCCCACAGCCACCTGCGGAGGGCACCCCTCTCCCACCCTGAGCTGGGCCAGAGGTTTGGGGTAGGTCCCCCACAGACCGACCAGGGTGGTCTGGGGTTCCCAGGCTGGGGCAGCACGCGTGAAGTGTGGATGGTGGACACAGACTACGAGGATTACGCCTTGCTGTACACCGTGGGCACCAGAGACCTCGGCCAGGACGCCCACGTGATCTTTCTCTACAGTATGTGCCCCCCCAGCCGGGGACCCAGAGGGGCACCCGTGGTGGGGGGAGCGGAGCAGAGACCTTCCCTGCTTCTCCTTCCTGCCCCAGGCCGCAGCCAGACCCCGAGCGACGAAGTGAAGGAGAAGTTCACTACCTACGCCAAGGCCAAGGGCTTCACAGAGGACAGCATCGTCTTCCTGCCCCAAATGGGTGAGCGGCTGCTGGTCTGATGGGGAAGAGATTAGGTCGGATTAGAGGCACCTCCTAAGGGGATGCCAGGGGTGCAGGTCCCCTGGCCACATGTCCACGGAGCAGCCTGGGGCCTCTAGAGGGGGGCAGTCTGTTCTCACCGGGTAACCTTGATCTACAGCCCCTGGCCTGGCCGGGGAGGTGGGACGTGGAATATGCTTCTTCTCCCGGAAACCCCTCCCCAGATTCACCAAGCACCCAATGTGTGTGCCAGGCCTCAGTCAGTCCCCAGGACACAGGGGTCGGTCCTCAGCCTGGTGGGGGTGGGCACTAGAAATGCAACCCATGGGGTGGGGTTGCCTATGAGAATACAGGCGCTGTGGGCACATGGGACACCAGCACATTGGGGCTCCCTGAGGCCTCAGCAGGGGCAGGCAGCCCACTCTGAGACAGGGGGGGACAGAACCCCCTCTGTCTGGAGAGGCAGTGGCTGGGGGAGGGGTGGAGTGATGGACTCAGCAGTTTTGGGGGTCAACCAAGACCAAGTCTGCAGGGCTGTGGGTGGGGCAGATGCAGGCAGCCCTGGTAGGAAAGTGGCGCTGGCCCAGGGCGATGACCGTGTCCCCCTTCTTTCTTGGCAGATAAGTGCCTGGAGTAGCACAAATAGGTGAGTGGGTAGGCTGTGGCCTGGCTTCACCCAACAGTCCCGATTCATTCATTCATTCATTCTCTCATCATTCATTCAACATACACGTACTCCACCATGCAAGGGTGGTCCCAGGCAGACAGGGGCCGGTCCAAGGGGAAGGGGTCTCCACTGGAGTTCAGAGGGTTGCTTCGGATAGGAGTAGCTGGAGGATGGGACAGGAACGTGTGGGGAGGTCAGAGGAGGCTGGTGCCCTTTGCTGAGAGTCAGGACGAGGCCCTGGGAGGGGGTTCACTCCCTGCCACGTGGAGCCCCAAGGAGTCTGGAGACCCTGGGGCAGGGAGGGCCATTCTGCCTGCTCCAGCTGCAGCCCTGCGATCTCGGCCAGGTGACCCCAGCCATCAGGACCTGGCCGGCCCGCCCTGCTCGCTTCTGCTCCAAGACCCCAGCCCTGGCTCTTCCCACCACCGTCTCTGCCCTCGGCTTTATCCTGCCTCTGAGAATAAACTGGAAGCAAGTCAGCAGCCTGGCTGCGATCTGTCTGTCCTGTAGTCACCTGTCACTGCCCTGGGCCTGGCTCTGGCTGGCTCCCTGGGGACCTGACCATCCGTTTGTTCTGCATGACATCTCGGAGGGGTGGGCAAGGGCTCACTAGTGTTTGCTTCGGGGGGGAGTGGGGGGGATGGGGGGGCCAGGTCAGAAGTCAGGACTGCTAAGGGGATGTGCCATCAGTCCCCATCCACTCCACGCGCGACTCTGACCTCCCCTCAGCCCCTCCAGCTGCAGCCTGACCCTTACCAGCCAGGAGAGGCCCAAGGCCCAAGGGAGCTTGCACCCTGGTGGGTTTTGAAGCTGCAGGATTAGTACACTGGGATTGGGCAGAGATAAGGGTTTCTAGAGACAAAGAAGAGGGTGGCTGGAGTGTCTGGACCCCACTTCCCCAACTGGGACAGACTGACCGAGCGGGCTGGAGTCAGAGCAATCTCACATCCCCTCTGGCTAGCTGAGCGGCCCCCAGCCCACTGGCCTCTTGCTGGCCCCCAAGAGGACAGCCCTGCTAGAGTGTGGTCTCCATTACAGACCTGTCCCTTGCCTCCTGCTGGGGTGGCCATTTCCAGGCCCTTGTCCTGGGCCCACCAGGTTCCCACCTGGGCAGACTTCATCCAGGCCCTGCTGAGACACCAAGAACTGTGAGCTTCTGGGAAGGCTTCCTGGAGGAGGTGGATTGGGGGATGTGCCTGAGCTGAAGGCTGGGAGCCAACATCCCAGAGGACCTGCTTTGGGCCATCCGGCGGCCTCCCCAGGAGGAAACACGGGATGGGCCAGGGTGCTGCAGGGGAAACCTCATCAGGAGCCCATCTCAATGGGTGTCCTGGCGGGCAGGCCAGCTTCCCCGGGGCATCTCGGGGGCATCAAGGCCTGCTCCCCAGTCCATGCAGTCACCGGGACCGTCCTCCACAACGCTGATGACACTGCTGGTCAGCTCTATCCTCGCCCTGCTTGGGGTATCCACAGGCCAGGCCCAGGTCCCCATCCAGGCCAACTTTGATGCCATGTCACTGTTCTCTAAAGACATGTCCTAAAGAATTTGAGGGTAAAATGGCATAATATCTTATGAAAATTAATAAAGGAAACCTCTGCCAGAATTGTAGTGGGAGGGCCCGCAGGGGGAGCTAGCTCTCCTGCCCTGCCACTCATTGTCAATTACCCCAAACAGGATGAGACACCTGCATCTCCAACAGGTGTTTTCTAGGTTACTACCCCAGCAGGCGGAAGGAAGATTTTTCTTCTTGCCTGTGAGCAGCTCAGCTAATGACTGTCACAAACCAGCCAATGAGTAACCAACACACTTCCAACTCCGTTTCCTCCAATGCTCTTTTTAACAGTCCTTCCCAACTCCCTCCTTTCCTCTATAAAAGAAAGTTCCCGTTTTGTTCTGACTTGCTCATGGTTTTGTCATAGCGTGCATGTCTCAAATTCCAATTCTTTGTTGTTTCCCATTTCTGCTGGTATATAACTGACTGGTATTTTTGTTTGTTTGTCTTGTTTTGTCTCTTAGGACAACAATCTGTAATGTAAATAGTTCAGAAAAAAATACCAGATGCACATACATCCAAGTATTGATAATTGTTCCATCTGGGTGATGGCTCATCAGTACTTTTCCTTCTGCCTGACACCAGTCTGGACTTGAAGCCCTGGGGGAGGGGCCAGGAGAGTGTGGGAAAGCTCAAATAGCCAGCCCCGCCCATATCTGTGACCTGTGAGCTCCCTCTCCCATCCTCCTGATGCTTGGATGCGGTGCCATCTGCCCACCTCAGTAAGGCATCTGCTGATACATCCTGTCTGAGCTCCAGGTGATAAATCAATTGCTTGATCCACTGATAGATCTATCGGTTGTCATTCAGTTTCCACATGGACTAAGAGAAGAAGGGTGCCCTGTCGCCAAAATCAGTTCACAACTCAAGCACCCCGTTAATCCTCAGCTCACCCCACTCTCTCTCTCTGGAACAGTCTGATCACCGGGAACCAGATGGAAAGGCTAGAGCCAGTTCCGGGAAATAACCCAACTCTCAGGGAGTTCACAGTCACGGGCTGAGCCGAGTGGCACTCTGTTAACTTTCTCAATGAGGGAGCGTGATCCAATACCAGCTGCAACTGACCTATTTCAGTACAAATAACCTGTATCCCCAAAGGGATATTAGGCGAAAGCCAGTTTTTGTCTAAGAGGACGGCTTGCTTTATGAAGAATTCAAGCCAACGTGCCACAACGAATACTCACACAGCATAAACAAATAGGCCTTTGACGCATTCACACACACACACAGCAGCAAACAAATTTTTTAAATAATTCCCAAGTAAAACCTGGAGAGCGCCAGATGCAAAAGCCCTTTGGCTCATATCCAGGAGGCTTCCAAGACCAGGAGCACAAGCACCGAGTCCAAACAGCTCAGCGAGTTCCCAAACCTGGTTTGCTCACCGCTCACAAGCCGCCAGAATTCGTTCTTCTCTGGATCCCAAAGTGGACCCCAAAAATGTTAATTGGACAAAATAGCGTTTTAGGGCCGGCCCGGTGGCTCAGGTGTTTAGAGCTCTGTGCTCCTAACTACGAGGGCTGCTGGTTCGATTCCCACATGGGCCAGTGGGCTCTCAATTGCCGGTTCAATCCCTCGAGTCCCGCACGGGATGGTGGGCAGCGCCCCCTGCAACTAGAAAAACAGCAACTGGACCTGGAGCTGAGCTGCGCCCTCCACAACTAAGACTGAAAGGACAACAACTTGACTTGGAAAAAAGTCCTGGAAGTGCACACTGTTCCCCAATAAAGTCCTGTACCCCTTCCCCAATAAAAAGAAAATCTTAAAAGAAAAATAGACTTTCAGATAGTCCGCCAAAAGGAGCATTTATTCGGGAAAAATAAAAAGCAAAAGCCACCACAGCAGTAACAGGAATAGCACACCCAGGGGCCCACTTGCAAAACAACAATAAGCCTTCCCCACACGGCCTCAATATGCATGAATCCCTTCCGGGCAGTTACCACAAAGTTTAAACAGGAAGTCAGGACTAAAGAGTTAACAAGGGGCCCAGCTCGTCGACAGTCCTCCCAGCTCTATGGTTAGTCATCCTAAGATGCCGGTTCTCTTTTATCAGGCTGGAAGGGACATCTCTCAGGGCGCCAGGGCTGGAGCCCCGACTGCTCTGTGCAAGCAGCTCACGGTGCCCGCGGGGTCCAAGCTGGAGACAGGCCATTCCAGGAGCCACGGCTCACACACTAAGTCCCGCCCACAAGACATGGGGTCCGCCCACAACTGAACTCCGCCCCGAGGCCCCGCCCCTTGACCAAGCACCGTGCAGATAGACCCCGCCCTCAGCAATACAGGCCGGACTTCTCACCCTAAGCTCCACCTTCATGGCTCCGCCTTCCTGGCGCAGGTCGACTGTTTTCCAGACAGGCCTGGGCCCTAAGCCCCGCCCCACGTGGGCCCAGCTTTGCTCTGCCCCGCCCCAGGTCCGCTCCCCGGTGCAGGCCCCGCCCCCGGTTCCGGCAGCTGCCCGCCAGCGCAGGCGCCTTGTCGCAGCGCCTCAGCGCGCCGAGGTGCCATGGTGCCGGTGCCGGTGCCGCCGCCGCTGCTGTCGCCGCCTCTCTGCACGCTGCCGCCGGGCACCGGGCCCGCGCGCTTCGTGTGCTACTGCGAGGGGGAAGGAGTTGGGGCCAAAGGCCAAGGCGGCTTCAACATCTAGTGAGTGGCGGGGTCCGTGGCGGGGAGTGGACAGCTCTGCGGGCGGTCCTGCCTGACAGCCCCTCCCCCACAGTGTGACAGACGCCGCGGAGCTTTGGAGCACCTGCTTCACGCCGGAGAGCCTGGCGGCCCTCGTGGGTAACGGGGCTCCTGGGCGTGCCTGGCAGCCCCCAGCTCCCCATACCTGCAGTGCGGGCCACCTATGGGGCGGTAGGGGGCGGTCTGGGATTCCCTGGAAGGGTCTGGGCACCCTTCCCCTGGCTCTGTAGCTGTAGTGCTAAGATTGCCTTAGGGTCCCAGGTAGCTCTTGGTCGGGCAGGTTTGGGGTGTCCTCAGTAGTTCTGGGGTCTTGGACAGATGGTAACTACTAGCCTCTGTGCCCTGTAGAAAGCCCGTTTTGGCCTGAGTGCAGCTGAGGACATCACCCGCAGGTTCAGGTGAGCTCTGAGCCAGGAAGAAGGGGGGTGGGGAGTGGGTGGGTCTGGCCACCGCACTCAGTGCCCCTCCTTTCCCAGGACAGCCTGTGAGCAGCAAGCTGTGGCTTTCACCCTGCAGGAAGACGGAGCATCCCTGACCGTTTCAGGGGGGCCCTTGGCACTGGACTTGAACCTCTCCAAGGTGCCAGGCCCAGAGGCAGCCCCCAGGTTGCAGGCACTGACACTGGGCCTGGCAGAGCGCGTGTGCAGCTTGGAGCGGCGGCTGACAGGTAGAAATGAGGGTGGGCACCCCGCAGCCTCACGGGGGCCCCCTTCCTGTGCCTCCATTCTTGGCTGTTTTCCCAGCTGCAGAGGAGACAGCTGCCAGCCCCAGGAAGAGCTCTCGGCTGGTGGGGCCTCAGCAATTCTTACCAGGTAAGGCCTGTCACCTGTGACCAGTTGGGGCTGTGCTCATTCCTCTGTGACTCAATTCCCCCAAAACAAGACTCAGGCTCAGAGACAGGTTCTTATGTGGAGAGGGGTGTGTGGCCCTGGGATCCTCCTGGATTCAGGTGCTCCCCTATCCTGCTTCCCCCAGACCCGGATCCTCAGAGAGGCATCCCTGGACCTGGCGTCAGGAGGCGGTGTCCTGGAGAGTCCCTCATCAACCCTGGCTTCAAGAGGTGCCCACCCACTGCCCCGCCCTCCTGTGCCCAGGGTCCAGCCCTGGACCCTGTCCCTCCTTCCACACCTCCATGATGTCCCCCTCTTCTTTCCCAGTAAGAAGCCAGCCAGCGGTGTGGATTTTGATGATCTCTGACGTGCAGCAAAAAATGATCCTGCTGGGAGCTGGAACGAGGCGAGGAGCAGCCCCTGAGACCTCACAACGTCCACCTGCCTGTCCTGCCGTCCAGCGGCAACAAACCTTGAGCTCCCTCCCCATCAAATAAATGGCTTCCTCAGGCAGACGTCATAGCCTGGTTCTGGCTCCTGGGGGATGGCTGGGGGAGAGGGATCAGGGATTCCCCTCAGCCTACGATCTGGACATGGGACCACAGGACATAATCGGATGGATGAGGCGCTTGCTCCCTGGGGGAGGAGCTGCCAAGCTCCCCCGACTGCCCACCTGCTCCTGCCTGGCCAGCCCAGGAACTGAGGGCCGTTCAGGGCCCTGCCAGGGTTTCCCAAGGCTGGAACTCTGTTCCACCCCACGGGGCACACACCTCACTCTTCCAGACCCCACCCAGTAGGTCCTGCGGGAGATGGGGGAGTGGTCTGCCCCCTGGGGGCAAGGCTGAGGAATGCGGGCCACCCCGCCCACTGGCCGGGAGCCCCGAGGTGCCCAGGCAGGGCTCTGCTCCCCACCCTCCTTGGCCATCCTGCCTCCCTGCCCTGGACTGACTGGTTTGGGAGCCCAATCCAGTCCCCGCTGTCCCTGTTGAGTGGGGGGGATGGGCTCGCCCCGCCCAACGGGCTCTCTGCCTCTGTCATTCTGGGCTGTCATCTGAAACTGAGCGTCCCACGGTCGGGGTTTGAGGGTGGCAAAAATCGTGGGCCCTCTGGTCCCTGGGATGTGCGGACACGCTCACTGGAGCACAGGGCTTTATGGCGCTGCAGACGAATGAGCGGGGATGGCAGAGGCGGGGTCACTAACGGGGTTGGACGGCGGGCCGGTAGGCCGCCAGGATCTCGGAACTGTGCGGACAAGTGTACTTGAACTCCTTCTCCTGCAGCGCGCTGTCCAGGTAGCGGCGGACGCCGCGCAGCTCCGCGGGGATGGGCGCCTGGCGGAAGTGCGCGCACACGGTCTGCGGACAAGGGGCGTGGGCGGGGTCAGGGCCTCCTCGAGGGCGCGCCCCGTACCCCCCCACACACACCCCCGCACCCTCCGGCACCCGGCCCGCGCTCACATCCACGATGTGCAGCTTGGGCAGCAGGCCGCAGTCGGCCAGCGTGAGCTGGTCACCATCCAGGAAGCGGCGGCGCGACTCGCGCAGCTGCGGCTCCCGAGCCAGCTCGTGCTCCAGGGGCGCGCGCAGATATCTGTCCAGCCTGACGAGGGCGCGCAGCAGCAGCTGGTACAGGGCTGGGGCGGGGGCAGGGGGCTTCGGTGAACACCCAGTCTGGGACACAACTGCCCCCATCGTCACCGCGGCTACCAACCCTCCTCACCATCATCTTGCTCGGGCACTGGGTTCTTGATGAACGCGGAGAACTTGTGAAAGACGTCGTTGCCCGCGGTCGTGGACTCCCTGTAGCGGGGCGCCAGGCTGGGGAATCTGGGGTGGAGAAGGAACTCGTGTCAGACCCTCGCGCCGCAGGCACCATAGCTCCCTTCCTGGGCTCTGTCCTGGGGGGGTCCTCCCTGGGGGCCTCTCCTGCCGTGCCCGGCCCTCACTCTGGCGGCCCCAGCGTCTCCTCCAGAAACTCCTCGATCTGCAGCGTGTCGGTTTTGGCGTCGCCATCATACAGCAAGATGGGCAGTTGTGAGCCGGGGGCGAAGTCCTTCAGTACATCTGGGGACCTGTGGGCACGAGGGAGGGGAAGTGGCTAGCCTGAGGGGACAGAGGACCCTGAGGGGTCCCTCAGGCGCGGGCTCACCTGCGCATATCCACCGTGGTGAGCGTGAAGGGCACACCCTTGAGTAGCAGGATCATGAAGAGCCTCTGACAGGAAGGGCAGTGTCCCACGCTCTCACAGTCCTCACTTGCCTACGGTGGGTGGAGTTGAGGGGTGTCAGGTCAGGGCAGGGAGCAGACCCAGGAATCCTGCCACCAGGCTGGGTGGGACCGGGTCTGCCACTGCCAAGAGACTGGAGCGATGCCAGGGCTCCGGCTAGGTCAGGCATGGCCTCAGCAAGTGGCCGGTGAGAGCCCTTGACTTGGTCTCTAGTACATGGGGAGGGGCACAGAGCTGCTGGAAGCCTGGAGGCTGGGTGAGGGCCGGGGGCCTGGCCCCTTGAGCCTTATCTTCAGACCCTGGGCAGAGGCCAGGGCCCTGGGCTCCAGGCCACACAGGCTGGTCTCAAGGGTGGGATGGGCCGAGTGAGCTGTTTTCTGAGTGATTCACACGCAAACTGGGCACTGAGGCTGACTGGGCACTGAGGCTGGCAGCACACTAGCTGCCCCAAGCCCTGAGGGTGGGGAAGGGTCCAAGGGCTGGCAGTCCCTACACTGGGCTCCACAGATCTGGCACCAATGGAGCTGCCTGGGCCAGCCACACACACCCCACCTCCCGTGTCGCCCCCAAGCTCTACTTGGGCATCTGCCACTGGCCGCCTGGTTGTCACCTCCCCCTGGAGGGGGGCTTTTGCTCCAGGATTGATGGACTGGGTCCAGGAGCCCAGGCTGGGAGTTGGGACAGGGCCACCCCCAACCCCTTTGGAGACGACTCATTGACCCTTCACCCCCAGGTTAACCCCACTTTACTCAGCCTCCATAGGGCTGCCTGAGCCCACCCATCATGGGAAGGGGTGCAGAGACTGCTGTGGAGACCCACGCCTCAGCCCACCCTGGAAAGTGGAGCCCCGCAGAGCACCCCTCCCCAAGGCCTTCCCCAGCCCAGCCTGATCCCCGGCACCTTGACAAACAGCTGGAGCTTGGCGGTCTCGGCCATGGTGGGGAGCTGCAGTGGCAAGGGCGGAGACCTGGGGAGCTCTTTAAGGCTCCCTGGGTTCCCGCCCTCCCCCGCCCAGGGCCCGCCCCGAGAGTCACCTAAGGGGCGGGTAGGCAGGCTGACGAGGCTGGTGGCGCTCACTGTCCCAGCATGAGGGTGTGACTATGGGGGGAACTGAGTGGGCCGGGCTGGCTGCCTGAGGCAGGGGACCTGAGCACCCCATGGGGGGTGTGGCACGGTGAGATGGAGGCCAAGACCAGTGGACTAGGAGGCAAGAAGAGAGGGGCCTGGGAGCGGCAGCTCCGCATCAGATCACCCCACCATGAACCCCACTGCCCTCCCTGCAGTGAACACCCCATTATCCGTAGGGCTCCCCAGTCCAGAAAGCTGGGGAGTGGATAGAAGAAATGAACAGCTTGGCTCCAGCCTCAGTTTCTCTATCTGCCTACCAGGGCATTACAAGAGTGATAAGCCCACTTAGAAGGGGTGTCCCCTCCCACCAACAGAGCTCTGTCAGGCAACGCTCCCCTACCCCAGGGCGGGGCCCACATTCCAGACCTGCCCTTGGGCAACAAGCCTGGCTCCAGCGTCTGCCCAGCTGACCCCTCAGCCCTGTCCCTCCCACGAGGGCTCAGGGCAGCTTTATTTCCCCTCTTAACCTTTAAGAGGAAGAACCAGGAGGGGATTTGGAGCCACTGCCTCTTGACCCACAGGATCCGCCCACCCCGCCCTCAGCTGGAAGGCCAGGGGAGGTCGGGGAGCCTGCGACCCCACAGGTGTGCACCTGCTAGCCCCCGTAGGGTGGCCCACCGCACCTCCCGCAGTCCACCCTTGGGGGCACCCCAAGGGAGGAACCCACAGAGGCTTAGCGCCACCAAGTGGCCGAGAGCGGGATCAGCCCGGCGCTTTTGCCTCCTCGCCCAAGGTTGGGGCCTCTGCTGGAACCTCAGCCTGACCTCTCCTTCCCGGACTCCACCGAGGTCAGGGCTCCTGGGCACAGGCCACTCCGAGAGCCTGGCGGTTGGCTTGGATATACTGATGTACTGTGGAGTTTGGTGCCCGGCTCCCCTCTGGGGCTTGGACCTCCCTTCTGCCCACCTCTATTCCACAAGCCAGATTTTAGGGGCCCTTTTCCTGCTTTGCCTGCACACAAACTGCGTCTTGGAGAAGGCCCCTCCACGTGCATGCTCGCCAGATGTCCTGCGTGAGTTTCTATGTGTATAAAAATACCCTTATGTATCTGTAAGAAAAACGGTGAACTAGACAGTGAACAGGTGGTTCAGAGTAAAGGAAATAAACGCCAGCCAAATGCGTGAGTGGGTTTCACCTCACTGGTTTGCAAGAAACAAACCAGAAAAAGTTCATGGTTGCAACGGGAAGACATGTGGTGGTCATATTTGTGGCAAGGATGTAGGGTACCCAAGTGTCAGCAGCCGCCAAGATGAGTCACCCATCTGGGAATTAGCCCAGAGATACCCTTGTAAATATGCGAGGGATATATAAACAGGTGTGTGCTGGGTATGGGACAGTCCTGTGTGTCTCACTGGTTTGAGGTTTAGTGGTGTTATGGGCTGAATTGTGCTCCCCAGTTCACATGTTGAAATCCTAGCCCCCCAGCACCTCAGAATATGGCTGTATTTGGAGATGGGGTCTTTAAATACGTGATTAGGTTAAAACGAGGTCATGACTACCCTCACAAACAGGAGATTTGGACAGACATGCACACGGGGAAAACACTGTGTGTACATGGGGGCAGAGATCGGGGTGGTGCTTCTCCAAGCCAAGGGACACCAGAGATGGCCAGATACCACTGTGAGATAGGACAGAGCTGGGGCAGGTGGTCCCCCAGCCTCCAGACTGAGAGGAAATGTCTGTTATTTTATGCTACCCACTTTGTGGTCATTTGTCATGGCACACCTAGCAGACAAATACAGGTGGGAGAAAAACACCCGGTCGATGGAAAAAACGGGAAGCATCAGTATGTGTCACTCCGAGTCATTGCTTGGACACGTGGGAACGGACGGAAGGCACCTCCTGTAGGATGACCTGAGGCGTGGACATCTGGCTAGCACCTCCTCTCCATCAGCACCGTTTGCATCTTCTGCCAACTTGCCATCGTCAATTGTTTTTAAAAAGTAAGACCAGAAACTCATGGTCACCAGCCGTGATTGGTCCAACGACCTACCCAGGCCATGGATGTCTCTATGCTCTCCTGCCACATCCACGGCGCAGCCCTGGAGGTGTCTCTGAAGTGACAGATGGGGGGCCTCACCGATGTTAGAAACTCCAGTCCTGAGCCCCCTCTGTGGGCCCTTCCCAGCACCATCTTAAAGGCTCTGTGCTCAAAGGAGACAGTGGGGTAGCACAGGGGTCTCCCCAGGAACGTGTGCAGGTGCTTCCTAGCTCTGCCGCCAGGGGGCCGAGACGCAGTGAGCACACCCACCGCCCTGGAGAAAGGCTGGATCCAGACATGGGTGGCAGTTCCAAGCTGGCCTGGGAATTGTACCACAAAGTAAGAGACTGCCCTAAAACACGTCTGGGACTAGGCAAAGGGACACAGAAGCCACTGTCGAGGGGCTGCCACTGGCCAAATCTGGGGCCATCTGAGTGTAAGAGTGATACTAGAGCTATACATTCACAAATGTTTGAAACAATAATTACAGAGGGTGCCAAAAAATGTATGCATATTTTAAGAAAAACTGTATTAAAATTGTAATACTGAATATATACCGATAACAAAAGATGAATACAAGTCACGTTTGACTTCTGCAATTACAAGAGGTCCTCAAAGTGGTTCCCATCAGCGTCCAGACACTTCTGATGACGGCGAACAACTGCTTGAGCAACATTGACCAAAGTGTTCACTTGTACACATTTTTTTGGCATCCCCGGTATTTTGTGTATTTTACCACAATAAAAAAAAATTGAAAGATGACAATAATGAATGAGAACAGGTTTTTTGAAACCCATGAGTCAACAATGACTATTTCTAAAAGCAGAGGAGATTGTTGTGAGAGAAAATGACAGCTAATAAATGCAGGGGGAAAATAGAGTAGAAAATCGCCATTTTGCAGCCCCCACCGAGGTAAAAACGTTTGGGGTGTAAGCTGGCCATATGACCCTCCAACTTCCTCAGGGGTGTTCTGTGTCCCTTCCAGTCCCCTTGAAGTGGTCTAAGGTGGGCGACTGACTATGGCCAAGCTCAGGGGGCTGGGCTCTGGGACCCTTCCTTCTGACCACCCTGTCTCCAGGCTCCATCACCATGGAACCCCCAGGCCCTGGGAGCCTTCACCGCTCCTCCAAACTTTGTACGCAGTCTTGCCTGGACTTGGGTCTCAACCTAGAGATCACCTCCTCCAAGAAGCCCTCCCACGGCCTAGATGAGATGCAGACAGCCCCGCACACACCACCCACTGGCCCTGCATGGGCACCAGGCCCCTGGAGAAAGCAGCAGAGCACATAGGACAACACTGACACAGCAAAGCCCACTCAGGACCTGCCCCCAGGCCCTCACCATGAAAACCCAATTGTCCATTGGTGCCCTGAGCACAGGGAGTCCAGGCTGGGAGGTGCAGAGGGAGTGACGGATGGCCCCTCCCTCAGTCTCCCCACCTGCAGCAACAGGGCATTAGAGGCATGAGAAGCCCACCCCTCCTCCAGGCTGACCCCACTGCCCTGCTCCCATGCTGAGCCCACGACTCCAGGAAACTGCAGGCAAGCCTGCAGGGCAGGGGCCATCTGCATCCCAACACTCTACCCCACACACGCAGGCCTACGTGGACTTTTTGTTTATTTATTTAAAACAAACATCTGTGCGTTATGTACAGGTACGGCTCCTGGATGGGCGGGCAGGCAGGGTGCCAAGTTGGGTGGGAGAGCAGTGGCAGCTGAAGGGGGTGGGGAGGGGTCTGGACCTTGGCCTGGCCAGCGTGGCCGGCTTCTCCACTCCTGCTACCCAGCCTGCTGCCCTGTGGCAGCCCCTCAGTGATGAGCTCCCAGCATGAAACCAGGCTAAGGAAGCCTCTTCCTATAGCAAAACAAATAGGTGCCTGCAGGTGGGACCTAACACACCCACACTCAGCCCCAGGCATGCGATACCAACTTCCAAATTGGATGTAAGAGAAAAGCCGGTTCCGGAAGCCAGGCCCAGGCCCGGCCAGGAGAGGGGCGAGTGGTACCTAAAATCCCGTGTCACCCCAGTGGCCCTGTGGGTGGTGGGCAGAGCTGGGCAGGGGCAGAGGCGAGGGGCTCTCGCCCCAAGGCTTTAAGGCAGAGCAGGGTGAGGGTGTCATAGCCCAGGGCCAGGCCAGCCTTTGGCACAATGAGGGGAGGGTGGCACAGTGGCCACGGGCAGGGCTGAGGACGGGTTGGGGGCTGGAGGGGCTGGAGCCCTTGGTCCTGGACCTCCCACTCCAGGGCCCCGCAGATGGCACTGGGGAAACAGGTGGGGCCTGGGCCACTGCCTGACTTCTGTCCCTCAGCCGTGTTGTTGAGCCAGCTCCTGGCGGTCAGCAGAGCGTGTCCGTGTTGAAGGAGAGCTGGGCCTGGTAGACAGCAGGCAGGCCAGGCTCAGGGAGGCATGTGGCACCCAGCACTCCCCCACCCCAGGACTGGACATGGTGTCTCCCACCTCCATCTCCCAGTCTGGGGACCACTGCATCTACAGCTCTTCTGTCCCCTGTCCACCTCTGCTCTACCTATCTCCGAGGCCCCTCCAACTTCCAGGTGCTGAAGGGTCGCAGTAGGTGTGTGTCCTCTGCCTGTGCCTGTGATTCCCACGTCCACTCTATCCCTGAGCATCAGGTGGGTCCCTCTGCCCCTGAGCTGGAGACAGCAGGAGTCCCTGTGGCCAGTCGCCCCGATCCTGCACCCCGGCTCACCCGCTCCTCCTCAAAGCTGATGAGGCCCTCGTCCTCTGTGTCCAGGTCCTCAGGCTCATCGGGCACAAGCGCCCGCAGCTCAGTGGGCGTGGGCCGTGTCCGGAACAGGCTGAGCAGGCGGCCCAGTGGGGACTGCAGGGCTGAAGGTGGTTCTGTCTCCTGCTGCTCCAAGTTGTCGCTCTGTTTCTTGGCGAAGTTCACAAATACCTGGTGGACAGAGAGGGGGAAAGGGGTGTGGGGGGTGTGGGCAGAGAGGGGATGGGCGCGGCTGGCAGAGGTGGGGCATGGGGTGGGCGGGGTGGCACTCACATTGTCCAGGGTGGTCTGGCTGACAGAGTAGTCCTCAATGCCCAGCACGCCCACCACCTGCTCCATCTTACTGAACACCTGAGCCAGCGAGATGTGCTCCGACTTCAGCTGGTACTGCACCTTCGTGTGGTGCCGCTCCTGGGGACGCAGAGGTCAGGAGGTCAGAGGCCGCTCGGGCTGTGCTCCACCCCCACCACCGCATCCCTGCCCACCTTGAGCACAGCCTCCGGGAAGTTCCGGTTGAAGAAGCGCACCACATCCTTCACGTGCTGGCTGCTCTTGGTCCTCACCGTGATCATGTAGCCATCCCCAAACCTGCCAGATAGGCCCACGGCCAGAGCCCCAGTCACCCCAGGGAGCCACCCACCGGCCCCAGACCCACACGGGCTCCCTCCTCTCACCGGTTCTTCAGGTGCTGGATGCTGCCCAGACAGCGCAGGCGTCCGTTCACCATGATGGCCAGCCGCGTGCACAGCGCCTCACATTCTTCCATGCTGCAGATGGCGACACATGGGCTTGCACTGGGCGGCGGGGGGGGGGGGGGGCACAGGGGGGGCGGGTGGGAGGGGCCCACACACACCTGTGTGACGTCAGCACCACTGAGCGTCCCGTCTTGATAAGGTCGAGGATGAGATTCCAGAGGAAGCGTCGGGCCTTGGGGTCCATACCTGTGGTGGGCTCGTCCTGGGGGTCGTGCCAGGCTTAGCTCCTGCACCTCCCTTACTCTGCCTGGTTCCCCCACCCCAGCCACCTCCCGCCTGGGCTCACCAGGAACACAAAAGTGGGGTACTTGACTCCCCCAGGCTCACCAGGAAGACAAAGGCAGGGTACCCGATGAGGGCAATGGCCGTAGACAGCTTTCTCTTGTTGCCTCCACTATAGGTACCAGCTGGCTTGTCGGCATATTTGGTCAGCTCCAGCTTCTCCAGTGCCCACTTCACCACCTGGGGGGAGAGCAGGAGTCAGGGGCCCACCCTCCCCGCCGACCCCTGCCCCGCCTGGGCAACCCTTACCCGGGCCTCATCCTTCCAAGGGATGCCGCGGAGCCGCGTGTACAACTGCAGGTGTTCCCGGGCCGTGAGCTCGTCAAACAGGGCATCAAACTGCGGGCAGTACCCCAGGCTCTGCTGGACCTGGAGCAGCTCCTTGAGCACACTGGGGACACAGTGTGGTCAGCACCGGGTGAAGTCACCCCATCAGCCGGGGTGCCCACCCAGGCCCGCACGCCCTCACCTGTGCCCGTTGACAAAGGCCTCGCCCCCCGTCGTGCTCTCGTCACCCGTCAGCATCTTGAAGGTGCTGGTCTTGCCCGCACCGTTGACACCAAGGAGGCCGAAGCATTCGCCAGGACGCACGCCCAGGCACAGTCGGTCCACAGCCAGGATGCTGCCAATCTTCCGAGACTTGTACACCTGGCAGAGGTGAGGGGCTGCCCACTCAGAGGGGCAGCAAGGTGCCACCGGCCCACTTCACCCTAAACCGCATGCCCACCTGGGGTCCTGCCTCTGCCCAGAGTGACTCCCCGCACCCAGCCCCACTGGGCCCCACCCGCCCCTCAACCATGTCCCACGGAGTCCTGCCTTGTCCTAGAGCTGCACTGGCACCTGCCCTTCCTCTGCCTTACCAGGTCCCCCGTGGGCTGCACGCCCACACCCTGACCTCTCCCCGTGCCGAGGCCCACCTTGGTCAGGTTCTCGATCTTCACCATGTCGTTGTCGGCATCACCCCGCAGCACTCGCTGCCTTTCGCTGGCGACGTCGACATCGTCCTCCACAGGTTTGGTAGAAACCGGCATGCGCCTGGGGGAACAGGGTGGATGGAGTGTCCAGCCAAGCCACCTGCCCCGACACCACCACCACGCGCTCGCCCACGCGCCGGTCGGCCCACACTCACTGTGGCTGCCGCAGGAAGTTGTACTGGCACATGATGGTGAGGAAGAAGCCCACGAAGCCCTCTACCGTCATGGCCACCAGCCCCCGGGTGACAATATCCCACTCGAATGGGGACTTCATCTTGTCAAACTGGCCTGTGGGGCAGCCGACTCAGGGCCTGCGCCTGGGACCTTGAGAGCCCCCATGTGCCCCCCACTCCTGGAACTCCCTGATCTCGGGAGCCAAGTATGACCCTCTCTGTCCTCCCCACCCAGAGGCACATGCCGCCCACCTCCTCCACCCAAGGGCCCCAACTGCCCCTGCCCGCCCTGATCCCCGCCCCAAGGTCCCCTGCAACCCTCCCCCCCACCCTGTGACGACCCCTCGCGGGTCCCTACTGCCCACCCGCCCTGGGCCCGCCCGCCCGCCTCACCGATCTTGGCGTAATACTCGTTGATGTACTCGTTGTACGCCATCTCCATGAGCCCGTGGCCCAGGTTGTAGTTGGGGAAAATGAGAAAGCAGCTTTTCAGGTAACTGTTGACAACCTTCAGGTCCTGGAGGGTCACAGGGGGTCACAGGCACAGCCTCAGCCCTGCTGCCCCCCTCGCCCTGCCACCCTGCCGGCCGTACCTTGTCATGCTCAAAGAGCTGCAGCAGGAAGGTGGCCACAGTGGCCGTGATGCCAATGAAAAGGTTGATGACGATAAGAAACACATAGGCCGAGCTGGGGACCTCAAACCAGAAGGAAGCCGGGTACATGATGGGGGTGATGGACCACCTGCAGGTGGGCAGGCGGGTGGCAGTCAGCAGGCGCCTGACCCACCCTGCACCCACTCCCCCTACCCGATCCCCCTTACCCATACAGCAGGAAGAGGGAGAGCACGGCAGGGAAGTTGGTGGGTGACGTATAGGCCGGCAAGTCGAACACAAACAGGATGATGACGCAGCAGGTTGCTGGGACCAGGTAGTTTAGCTATCAGAGCAGGGATGACTGGTGAGGGGCAACGGTGAGGGCCTGGGGCAGGGGTGAGGGGCTGGGGGCAGGACAGGTGGGCCTGGCAGCGGACAGGGTGACAGGATGGCCAGGGGCCTGGGGGTCAAGGCCCTGGGGAGGGGCGCACCATGTCCCACACGTAGTTGGCCAGCCAGTAGATGACGGGGTTGCAGCCACTGACGAACTGTAGGTGCTTGGCCTTGGTGGACTTCTCGGCCACCAGGAAGACCACAAAGCTAGCCGGCACGAAGGACATGGCCACGATGATGAAGATGGCGATGACCACATCTGTGCCCTGCAGCCTGGGGGTGAGGTAGCCTTCAGGCCTGCCCTGGCCCAGTCTCACCCCTGGTCCAGGTGCCCCCACCCCTGCCCCCACACGTACAGGTAATCCAGGGAGAGGCTGGCGCTTGTCTTGTTCATGGGGTGGTTGGTGACAGTGATGCCTGTGGCACAATGAAGGACAGCCTCAGGTACCTGCTTCACAACACCCACCCTCACCTGTCTCGCCCCGACTCACCATAGGCCGCTGGGTGGCCCTTGTTCTTGGGCAGGTTGGCACGCAGGATGGCGTTGTTGAGGCTATTGAGGTAGGTGGGCATGCTGTGGTAACCCTTATTGTTGTAGAAAACCTGGGGGGGCACAGGAAGACCCCAAGAGCCTATGGGTCCCTGCAGACCTAGGCGAGGGCCGGACCCCGTGGCGCCTGGGGCCAGGCAGTGCTCACCTGGGCTGCCCGGCGCACAGCCATCTTCCGCACCATGGCTGGGGCCCGGGCACCAAACGAGGCCGGGATGGACTTCTGGACGTTGCCGAAGGTGATGGCCCCATACCTGGACAGGCAGATCGAGGGGCAGTGAGGCCAGGCGGGCAGTGGGTGGGTGTCCCTAGCCCACAGCCAGCATGTGCCTCCAACCCAGCTCACCGGTGCAACCGGAAGCGGTCAGAGGTGAACAGCAGGTACTCGGAGACGTTGTGGCCGGTGATGTCGGTCAGGATGTCACCTGTGACCACACGCATCTGGGGCGGGTGCCCGCCCACACCACTGGGGCAGGAGAAGCCAGTGCCCTGTGTGGAGCAGGTGCAGCGGACAGGCTCCCGCACCAGGCGTGGCAAGGAGGGCGCTGATGTCCAGTTCTCTGTGGGCACAGCGGGCAGTCAGTCGGGCCTGCTCCACCCCACGTCCCCAGGAAGCCCCGAGAGCCAGTACCTGGCCCAGAGGTGGGAGGCAGGGAGGTGTTCCAGGCCTGCAGCGGGTCCTCATCCTGGGACACTGGGGAGTCGGATGGAGCGGGCGAGGGTGGGGGTGGCACGAAGTTGGACAGAGGTAGCCCCTGTGTGAAGGATTCCAGGCACATGCTGTCGAAGAACCGCGCGGCCAGCAGGCGTGACTCGCCACTGCTCAAGTTCAGCGTGGAGCCCAGGGAGCCGTTGGCTGGAGACTTGAGCACACAAGTGGCGCCCACACCCGATGGCAGCCGGAATGTGCTCATGAGCTGCTGGGGGCTGGCGTCAGGCGACAGCTGAAATCTGGGGGAACCCGCAGCATGAGTCCAGGTGGGGAGATGGGTGCCCACCTGCCCCAGCTCTCGAATTTAGTCCCTGCCCACCGCAGCTACCTGGTGGGTGGCCTCACCGGTACTCCCGGCGCTCCTCGTTGGCGTAAGGGATGAAATTGCCGCGGGGCTGGGTGTAGTTGTGGTACTGAGAGGGGGACAGGACCAATGGGGGCAAGTCACCTGGCAGGATGTGTGGGGAAGCCTGAGTGAGTCCTGAGCGCCTGCCAGCAGCCCCAGGCCCAGGTCCCTTAATTCCAATCCCATGAGGCCCACGCTCGAGGCCGGGGCTCCTAGAAGGCATGAATCCCGCTGGGTGCCCACCCGTCTCAGATGTAGTGCCCAGGCCCTGAGCTGGGAGAGCCCCGAAGTGGCGCAGGAGCAAGGCAGAGCCACAGCCCCACCCAGGTAGGATACTAGCCCCGGAAGCCCCTCTGCGCAGTGAAGCGCATGTACCGATCTCTGGGACGGAGAGCGCCACGGTCATGGCCACACAGACAAAGAAGGCGGGGAGCAGGATCTGCGAGGACAGTGCCTTGGAGTTGCGGCGGGCACAGTGGAAGCGCTTCACCAAGAGCCCGTGGAACTGGCGCAGCTTCAGCCACCAGCCTTCCAGCTTGCGGCTACCCTGGCCAATCCGCGTAAGGGCCTCCGCCTCAGCCTCTGCACAGGGAGGCGGGGCTGAGCAGGCCGCCCAACGCCACCCTCCAGGGACCCTACCCAGCTCCACCCAGCTGCCCCCACCTTGCAAGCTGACGTTGTCGGGGTCCTGCAGGTTGTTGAAGAGGGGGCGGTAGTCGCCGTACACGTCAGCATAGCCAGCTGCCTCATCCCCACGGGCAGAGCCCACTGAGGACGTGGACTGCAGCGACGCCTGTGACTGGGCCAGGTCTGCACACCGGGCCAGGTTCCCCGCGTGAGCCTCCCCCAACGAGGCCAGGCCCTCTGTCCCCGACAGCATGTCCTTCCTGGACTCCTTCACGTCTGCCATGCAACAGGGGCCAGGGAGAGGGGAGAGAGGGGGAGGCTCGGGACTGCCTGCCACCTCCAGGCCTGCCCCACGCTCATCCACCCACCTGGGGCCCTGCAGCCCCAGGATGACCTTGGGGAGTCCTAGGCCTTTGTTCTCAATCAGGATCCTTGGCCACCAGAAACAGGAAGAGTGAGTGGCCTAGACCTGAGTTGCAGCCTGGTGGGGTGGGGTGGAGCAGGGCAGGTCAGCGGCTCAGGAGCCTCTCACCAGCCTCACTGTTCTCCAGCGACTGGTCTTCCTCTGACACCTTGAGAAACACCTCCTCTAGCGTCGTGTCCATGAGCCCGAAGCTGCTCAGGTGTAATGCGTCCAGACTGCACTCCAGGTGCTGTGAAAGGGCTGGGTGAGGCCCACAGCAGAGTGGGCCAGAGGGCGGGCTGTGCCCTGCCCCTCCACCAGCCCCACCCCTCCACCAGTGCCATCCCATCAGCCCCGCCCCTCCACCAGTCCCATCCTATCAGCCCCGCCCCTCCACCAGCCCCGCCCCTCCACCAGCCCTGTACCTCCACAATCCCTGTACCTCCACAATCCCTGCCCCTCCACTGGAGCCAGCTCTTCCACCCCTGTACCGGGCCTCCTCCAACGCCTCAAGCCCCACCTGAACGCCGCCCTGCTTCCACACCTGGAAAAGGCGCTCGAAGGCCCCCTTCTTGGCGGCCTCGCTGGGCAGGATGTAGGAGAGCTCCGTGCTTGTGTCAGAGACTAGCAGGCAGGAGGCCACATGCTTGCGGATGAACTGGGAAACCTGGGGCTCCGAGCAGCTGCTCAGCTGGGCCCGACCTGGGGGGCTAGACATCAGCCCTGGCTCTAGGATAGGGGAGTAAGGAGAAGCTTCACCCAGGGGCTAGGGAACAGGCACCCTCTATGAGAGCACAGCCAAGTCCAGGAGGGGGCCTAGGGACAGGGTGAGCCAGGCCTGAGCAGGCGTCCTGGGCCCACTGGGGAAATGGTAAGGGCATAGCCCCTCTACCTCACTGGTCTTGGGAACAGATTCCTGGGGCAGCAGGCCCCAGACCAGCTCAGGTGATCTCAGCACAGACCTTGGGGGCCCCCTGGCTCAGCAGGACGCTTAACCAGTGTGAGGCGGTAGCCGTCCCCATAGGCGCCCTTGAGGAACAGCGGGGAGCCACAGCACTTCAGCTTCCCGTGGGAGATTATGGCGATGCGATCCCCGAGCAGGTCAGCCTCATCCATGTGATGGGTGGACAGGAGGATGGTGCGGCCTGGGGATGTGGGATCAGGGTTAGAGGGTGGGGGCGGGGCCAGGCAAGGGTACCCACACCCACCCAGCGCCCCGCTCACCAGGCTTATACTTCAGGATGAGGTCCCAGATGGCACGGCGTGCATAGGGGTCCACACCAGCCGTGGGCTCGTCGAGTATGATGGCGCGGGAGCCACCCACAAAGGCAATGGCCACCGAGAGCTTGCGTTTCATGCCACCCGACAGCGTCTGCACCAGTGAGTGCCGCTTGTTGGAGAGCTCCAGGTCTTCAATCATCCTTTAGGCCAGACGGAGCGCATGGGACCAGGACTGTGGGAACCTCAGCCACAGCCCCTGGGCCCCGCCCCACCCCTGGGCCCCGCCTCTGCCCCACAGTCCCTCCCCTCACACCCTGAACCCCGCCCCACCCCACCCACTTGTCCATCTCCTTTCGGATCTCCCCCTGAGCCATGCTCTTGAGCCGGGAGTAGAACCAGAGGTGCTCCTCCACTGTGAGTCGGTCAAAGAGCACGTTATGCTGTGGACACATGCCCAGGTTCTTGCGGATCTCATCCATCTCAGTGCGGATGTCATGCCCATAGATGGTGGCCGAACCCGACGTGGGCGGGAACAGACCAGTGAGGATAGACCTGGGCGGATGGACAGGGTCACAATCCCCACCTCCTGCAGGAAGCCCAGCCAGCCGCCCACTTGGTCAGGGACTTCCGACCCAGTCCCTGACACTCACATGGTGGTGGTCTTGCCGGCCCCGTTGTGGCCCAGAAAGGACACCACCTGGTTCTCATAGAGGTTCAGGCTCAGCTTGTTCAAGGCCAGCTTCTTGTCATTCTTGTAGACCTTGGTGAGCTTGTCCACGCAGACTACTAGAGGCAGGTGGGTGGGCTCCTCCTCCATGCCGCGAGTCTCCTCTGTACCACAGCCACAGGTCAGTGCTAAGGCTGCCCCAGGTCCCCGAAACCCAGCGACTGCGCCAGCCTCCACCCTGGCTCCCGCCTCACCCAAGCGCCGACTCTCCATGGCACAGGCCTGGTCCTCCTCCATGACGCTAAGGCGCGGGGCACGAGCCCATGGCCAGCTCCACTCCCACGCCTCTGTCCGCCCACTGCCCAGCCAGTAGGACTTCTGCAGTGGGAAGTACCAGGGCCGGGGCAGCCCGTACATGCCTGGGGGTTGGGTGGGGGGGAGACTGAGCCAGGGCCTGGGGTTACTGGCCACATGCCCCCCCAGGGAGCTGCAGCCTCCCCCCACCCTCACCCCTCCAAAGGGCTGCCCGGTACCTGGGTGCACAGCTTCAATGTACCACGTGAGCACGCCATAGACGATTGCGTCCACCATCAGCATTGTGACAGCCAAGAGCAAGTTGAAGTCGTCCCCTTCCACAGGTGACTGGCTGAACGTGTGCCACTGGATGCCCACGCCCGCCACCTCGTATAGGGCAAAGTACTTGGAGCCCAGGCCAAAGGCTGTTGTGGACATCAGGGACTGAGGAGATAGTGGTGTCAGTGGGGGGAGGGGGACCGCCGCCCCGCCCCGCCCCACCCCACCCCGCTCACCACGACCCTTACCGCAATGCACTTCTCGAAGGCAGTGATCTTATCGTGGGCCACCTCCTCGCGGATTGCCACGTACATGTAAGGCACGTAGCTCAGGAAGTAGATGATGCCGCCGCAGGCCGAGGCCAGCTTGGCCTTGGAGTATAGCACGGACACCAGGAAGCTGGGGCGGGTGGGGCCACAGGCCATCAGCCACACCCGATGCCTCCTCATTCCCCTTGCTGGGGCACAGAGGGGCTCCAAGCTGGGCTGTTTCTGTGCTTTCTGGGTAAACCTGAGGGACACTGCCTCCCAGCCCACCAGTCACACAATGCTCACCAGAACATGATGGTGGCCACGGCGTAGACGGCCAGAAAGAGCCAGATGATAAGCACGTGGCTGTGCATGAGGACTTGGCCGTACTTGAGGATGGCGGTGAGCGCCGTCACCGAGATGGACAGCTGCACAAAGCCAGTGATGAACCAGGCCACCCAGTGCACGGCGTTGTTCAGGCCCATCGTCTTCATCACCTGTGGCCAGGTGGGCAGTACAGTAGGGAGCCTTGGGGCAGGGCTGGGTGGGAGAATGCCCGCAGCTGCCCCCACCCCCTCATCGCGCTCTGCCTCTACCCCACCTCCTTCAGTCGGTGCTCCTTTTCTGCTACAATGTGCTGGATGGTCATGGCCACGGAGTAGACCCAGGAAATCACCATGCAGAGTGGCATCATGTGCTCGATGACAAACAGGAAACTGGGGTGGGAGTAGGGGCATGAGGGGTGGGCTCGGCCCTGCCCCCACCCCCAGGTGCCCCGAACTCACTCATCCCGCGTGTAGCAGGGGTAGGGAAACATCTGCACATAGCTGCCCGGCTCCACCACATCGTGCCCCACAAAGGTGTTGATGATGGCGCGCTCCATCATATCTGTGGGTGGGGTTGACCGTCAGCAGGTGCGGTGGCCCCGCCCCCGGCCACCCCAGGGGCGGGCCTCACCCTGGATCCAGACGAAGCCGTACAGGAAGTAGAAGCGGCCCCCGGTGTTGGGCCCCGGCCGCCAATAGGCCCGGCGGATCTCATTGGTTTTCTCGGTGAAGCTAGAGTTTTGGCGAATCTTGTAGTGCACGTGGGGCGGCAAGGAGCCATCCTTGCGTGTCTGGAAGATCACGCCTGAGACAGGACAAGGGGGAGGATGGGGGGTGAAGGGACCAAGACGGGGGATGGGGACTTGCAGAGAGCAGGCAGGGACAGGAGCTGGGTGAGGTGGAGCTGAAGAGGAAGGGGCAGGGCAACGAGGGGGGGATGGGGACGGCTGCAGAGGGGGTTGGGGGCCCCAGCTCACTGGCGAACACTGTGACATTGTCCTGGTAGGCCTGGTTGAGGGTGTAGTTGACGATGCTCTCCTCATCCGGGAAACCCTTGAAGATGTCCACGCTCACCTGGGGGGAGGGGTATCATTGGCGCCGGCTCTGGGCACCTGCAGAGCCATGTAGGGCTGGCCCACCCCACCTTGGACATGAACTGGATCCAGCCGCAGGCAGCATTGTCAATGGTGTCCAGCTGCTGCAGGAGGGCAGAGCCATTAGGCAGCGAGAAGTTGTCCTGGCGCAGGGCGGGCGGCAGCTCCTCCAGCGAGAGGTTCAGTGCCTCAGGATGCAGCCGCAGCTCCGCCACGTACTGGGGGCAGAAGGCTAGCTCAGAGGGTGGCCTGTGTTGGCCACCACCCAAGGCACAGTGGGCTCCCCACCACCCCCAGCATGGGCCCCCTGGCACCTGCTGCAGCCAGAGTAGGTGCTGCTGCAGCCTGCCCTGCTCCAGGAAGCTCCGGATCTCAGCCGAGATGTTGAGCCAGACCTGGGCATAGTGGGTCACGTTGCCCACGAAGGCAAAGGTCTCGTTGGCCTGCAAAGGGTGAGGGCACAGAGCATGGGGCTCACTCGAGGACCCCAGCCAGCGAGGTCCCTCGCCTCCCCCAGCAACAACCACTCTTGCTCTGGCCTTGCTTCCACCTGGAAGCTTCAAGCCCTCCCCCGCTCCACCTTTCTTCAGGGCCCCCTGAAACTCGCTGTGACCCCCCTCCCAGGGCAGCATGGTGCCCCACTTCCCCTGCTCACCTGCAGTGCGCTCCCCGCTCCTTTCTCAGACTCCTTCTCAAGCATCCTTTGAGCAGCACTAACACTTGACCCTCATCTTGCCCACACTTAACCTAGGGACCTCAGCCACAGCCTCTCCCCTTCCTGGGCCATTTCCAGCTCTTGTTTCTACTTGTTCCAGGACCTCTCTCCTAGGATGGCCATGAACACCTTGCCCTTAGCCAGCCCCAAACTACCAAGCGGCCCGGCCCACACCTTGCCTACTGGACACTGCTCTGGAAGGTTTTTGCATGCGGCCTATGCTCCTTCCTCACCAACACTGACTGGCCCTGGCCACACCCAGCCAGGCCAGAACCCTGTACCATAGCAGCCCACGGGTGCATCCACACTGCAGCCCCCACATGGCCCTGAACCTTGAACCCACCCACGGCCCCACATGACCATATAGGAGCTCCATGGCCCGGCTGCAGCCTTCCTATGCCAGTTCTACTGACCCCTCTGCTCAGGGGTCGGTAGACTCTCCTCCAGCTCAGGCCCCAAAGGACACATGCAGCTCCAGCCCCGGAAGCGCAGACTCACACACCTTGAGGATGACGCGGTCCACCTCAGATCCCGCCGGTGCGTAGAGGATCTTGGGGTTGCTCGTCATGAGGTGCACGAGAAGGCCCAGGTTCCGCTGCTCCTTGCTGGTGAAGCCCAGGGAGCTCATGTTGCCTCGCCTCAGCGCCTCCGGCTCAATGGTGCTGTGGGGGTGGGGTGGGCCGTTAGGGGTGGAGGTGGGGCTTTCCTGGCCAGGCCTGGGGTGGGGCGGGGCCTCAAGGGTGGGAACAGAACTACAGGAGGGGGCGGGACTTCAGAGTGGGTGCCGGGTGAGGCGTGGAATTGGGGCGGTGGGCCAGTACCCAGGGACGCGTGGGGGAGTCACTACCAGGCCTTGGGGTCAGGCCCGGCCCCATCTGCCCACCCCTACCGGTTCCCTGCCTCCCACCTACCGGTTGTTGCCACACAGAATGGGCTGCAGGGCAGCCCAGAGCTGCACGAAGGCGGAGCACTGGCCCTGCTGTGAGTCAGAGGCTGGGGACACAGCGGACGGGGCACCCTCCTCGACCGTGGTGTTGGAGCTCGTTCCCACCCCGGCCCCTGTGCTGTTGGCCGTCCTGGCAGGGCTGCTGGCTGGGGACCCAGGAGCACGGCCAGCGCACGCGCCCTGCGGCAGCAGCAGAGCCAGGGCCGAGAGGACGTCCACGTCCTGCAGAACTTTTTGGGCATCCAGCAGGTCTTCTAGCAGCGCCTGCAGGCGCCGTGGGGGAGGTGGCTGCTGCCGTGGGGCTGAACCGTTGCCGGCATCCAGGCCCAGCTGAGGGGAAATGGGGCATGTGGAGAAATGCAGGCTCAGGGAAGGGGACAGGCTGGGGACCGATCTACAGGTGCGTGACATGTCACGGTGGAACAGGGAGCATCCTAGCAAAGGGCCATAGGCTGCGGGGACTGAGTGAGCGTCTGCAGCCTGGGGGTGAGGGGAGCACTGGCCATGGGCTGGGAGACACAGACAGAGGTGAGGACATGGGGCAGGGTGGGGCGCGAGGTGCTGGACACCCCAGCACAGGCACACCCCACTCACAGCCTCAGACCTGCTCACCTACCTGCTGGGCGACCTTGGCCACGTCCAGCTGATTCCGGAGCTCAGCGGCCAGCCCAGAAAAGCGCCGGGTGCGGGCTGCAGCCTGCCCACTGCAGACAGCATCCCGGTAGCCCTGCAGCGCTGGCTGCTGCCCCTGGGGCACAGTGAGTATACGGCCCAGTTCCCTGGAGCCCGGTGCACACGTGAGCTGCTCCAGGAGGGCGGGGGCAAACAGCAGCTCCTGGGGGCGGGATGCAGGGGAATGGCTGGGAGGAGCCCCAACTAGGAGGAGGCCAGAGCCTCACCTGTCCTACCCACTGTGCCAGGTCTGAGACTGCCCAGGGTCTCCAGTGGGGTTGGGGGGAGACACACATCTCCATCCTGCCTTCCCCCCGCCACGCCAGCCACAAACTCCCGGGACACTCCCTCACCCCAGAAGGGGCTCAGAATGATCCAGGGGGCCCCTTTCTGCACCCACCAGGCAGAAACATCCACCCAGAGGCAGGCAGCAGCCTCCCGTCCCAGTAACAGACCCCTCACCTCCAACCGGAATAGGGAACTGGCACCCAGGCGGCCCCAGGGCTCCTGACCCCTGGGGAGTCCTGAGTCCACATCTAGGACAGGCGAAGGGCCAAAGAGCAGGCGATAGACCTGGGGTGTGAGGGGGGCATGGCTCAGGCTGGGGGTTGCTGAACCTGGCCCCAGAGCTGCCTCAGAGCCCTGCACACCCCCCTCCCCGCAAGCAAGAGAGGGCAGAGCAGAGTAGCCAGGGCTGGGAGCCGCCCCCAAGAGCAGGCACTGCTCTCACTGCCGGTGCTTGGCCCACCTCACCTCGGGCAGGTCCACCTGAGCAGCCAGGAGAGCCCGGGCCGTGCTGTTAGGCAGCGACAGGTTCTGAGACAGGAAACGCCACAGCTCCCTCGGGTCCCTGGCCACCGAGTCCAGAGAGAAGGACACTGGACAGGCAGGAGGACAGCTGAGGGCCAGCCCTGAACAGGCTCGGAGCCCAGATCCCAGGCGCCACAGCTCAGCACTGTGGCGGGCAGCTCAGCCAGGCCCATGAGCTCGTGCCCTGGGAACTCAGAGCAACGTTTTAGATGGATGAACCCAGGCGTGGCAGGGTCACCAAGCCGGGTTTCCAACTCAGCTGACCCTGTAGCTCGGGCCCCCTTCACACAAACACATACTGCCCAGCCTACCGTGCACATACCTGCGGGCCTGTCCAAGCGGCTCTCCCTGGTGTCGGGGCCCAAGCTGAGGGCCTCCAGGTGCTGGTGCAGGGCCTCGAGCCCTGAGCCCAGGCTGGGCCGCTCCGGGTCGAAAAGGTTGCCCTCCTCCACCACACGGTTGAGGCGCTCCAGCAGCTGAGTGACCCTGCACCACCATCAGATGTCACCCGCCGGCCGCCAGGCCCTGGGGTGCAGTGGAGAATGGGTGGCAGGGCTGGGGGGTGGCACTCACGTGGAGTTGGCGTACTGCAGGAAGCCAAACTCATCCCGCTGGCCATCTGGGCACAGTGACTGCATCACAGGCAGGATGCCAGCGGAGGTGAGGGGCGCGGCTGTGTAGAAAGCTGGGGGGAACAGGGTGGGTGAGAGGGCCCAAGGAAGGAGGGGACAGAAGGAGGGAAGAGAAGGGAGGAACCACAAAGGGGGAGGGGGAGGAAGACAGAGGCCGAGAAGAGAAATCGAGAGAAAGTCAGGAAGGAAAAGCAGCTTCAGGCAGCAGACAGGAAACACAGGGCCAAGAGTTCTGGTGCAAATGACCTCAGCAGGTCAGAGGTCGAATGGCGTCTTCCCATCCAGTCCCCACAACTCTCAGAGCACCCCTCTTCCCTTAGCCAGCCAAGGCCAAAGGGACCTGACACCCCTCCCCCAGGAACATGGCGTGTCTCTGCCCACATAGCCCAGGGGAGCACATGGGGTCCCCTGCTGGGAAGCGACCTCTGACCTCTCTGGCCAACCGGTTAGCAGAGTGAATGCAGGAGCCTACCAGGGTCTCAGGGGAGAGCAGCCAGATGCCCCAGCCCCAGCCCAGGTGCCCCAGCCCTGCAAGGCAGGACCAGGCGACCCCACAGAGAGAGAGCCACCCTGGGAGTCTGAGCCCCTGTGGCCCTTCACTCCCACCACCCACTACCCACTCCCGAGAGCCAGCTGTTGCCGACAGTGGGCAGGGGCTCTGCAGGACCCAGGGGGGCCCAGAAAGGCTGTTAATGCAAGCAGGGAGGGTAGGGGTGCTCAAGCCACACCAGGAGGCCCCCCAGGGCCACCCTGCCGCTGTGCCTGGGCCAGCAAGGAGGAGGCGGCCGCTCACTTACAGACTGCATGCGGGCAGCGGAGGACAAGAGACCATGCAGGGGAGGGGCAAGACAAAACAGAGGAGAACAGTGAGGAAAGGGCGGCTCAGTCACTTGTGGTCACCAGCCAGCCACCACAGCCAGCCACATCCTCCAGCCCCGCCAGGAGGCATGGCAAGGGACCACACGGGGGCACAGAAACATGGACTGCCCGGGAGTGGGGAGTGGGGGGTGGGGGGGAGGGGGTGGGGCCAGTGGGAGCTGGGACACACACGTGTGGTCACGTGCACACACGACATGCGTGCATGATGCAGTGAGGGCTGCCTGCCCCGTCTCACCCCACCCTCGCAGATGTGCCCTGGGCCCACCCCAAGGACCCTCACCTTCCTTCACAGAGATGGTGGGTTTCTTCTGCCGCAGCCCCAGCAGGATGAAGAAGAGAACCAGAGGGATGAAGATCTCGAAAGCCAAGACCCACTGGAAAGGGCGGGCGGAGTGAGGCCACCTGCCCAGGGCTGGACAGGACAGGACAGACCCCAGCCCTCCTCTCCCTGCCAGACAGACAGACGCCCTCCTCGCAGGGCCAGTCCAGCCTGGCCCAGCCCCCACGTGCTCCCCCAGGGGCCACAGAAGGTCAACCCAGGCCCTTCCTTCAATGGCCTTTTCGAAGGGCAAGAAGGCAAGTGTTGTCTGGCTTGAGTGAGAATCAGGCCTCCTACCCCACAGCCCAGGTCCCACTCGCCACGCCGAGGGCCAGCAGGGACCAGTCAGCCAGCTTGCCATCCACACTGGTCCATGCACATGCCCCGCCCATCTTCTCGGGCAAGGCCTAGGGAGATGAGGCCTGACTGGAGGAGGCCTGGTCAGGGGTATGACAGTCCCAGTCCCCAACACACAAGCACCTCCTTCTGCCACGGCCCCTCCCTCACCCAAGGTGGCTCAGTGTTCCTAGGATGGCTCCTGCCACGCCAGGCTGGGCACCAGGCTGAGCCCTGCAGGGACCTGCTGTGTGGGAAGGAGCTGTGTGGGGGGAAGGGGGCCGCAGGCTTCCTCTGTTTCACTGGGACAACGGAAGGACTTCACTGCTCTCACCCCCACTTCTTCTAGCTTGGGGAGGGGGAGTGGGAGGAGGAGGAGGTCCTCAGGCTGCTGCGGGGGCGCCTGCCCAGCCCGAGGGCGTGTCCTGACCCCACCCCCCCAGCTCTTCTCCGATGCATCAGGTTTCCTTCAGCCTCACTCACCCCCCACCCCAAAACGGACTTCAGAGCCCGCATCCCAGCGGCGCTCTGTCTGACCCAGGGCGTGAGCCTCTCCGCCCTGGGTTGGGGCAGCTGCTGCTATGTTTACTGTGCTTGGACAAGAGTGCTCTGTGGTCTGGAACACCCTACACCCGCCCCAGCCTGTGCCAGCCTCCACCCCCTCCCCGAGCCAGGATCCAGCCCTGGGCTGGCCCAGGAGGTGGCACAGGCACCCACAAAGCTGGGGACAGGGGCATGCCACATGTATACATGCCACAGGGCGAGGGTGGCTGCTTGCAAGCGGCGACCCAGGAGACCGAGGTCATGGCAGTGGTGCCAACCTCACCCACGCCCCCCGCCACTGGGCACCTCCACTGCGTAACTGCAGCAACAGGCCTCACTGCCTCCTCATTGCTATAGCAACGGCTGCACACGAGCTGCTAGGAGCGGGAGGAGGAGAGGCCTGCTGGGCAGGCAGGCGGGCAGCCAGAGGGGCATCTGGTTACAGGCAGGCAGCACAGGTTCAGCCCCACCTGGCCGGCAAGGTGCTCACACCCTGTCCCTTGTGAGCAGCTCAGTGCCCCATGTTGTCCCTGGGGCATGGGTGCCCGCCCGGGGCCTGAGCCCCCTCCTGCTGTGTCAAGGGCGGCACAGGTGAACCTAAGGCTGGAGTTACTGCCTCCCACCTGGATGATTTGGTGACAGTAATCCAGTCACTCCCCCAGGAGCAGCCAATGGCCCCATGGTAGACCCGTGTCCAGCTGACCATGATAGGCCACACCCACAGATGGAGAAACTGAGGCACAGAGGGAGGGAGAGTGAGCGGCCACAGAGGTCCTTCGTTCCTACACTCCGGACCAAGCTTCCCACAGGGTGCACTCCATTCCCCCAGCGAGGTTGACAGCACACAGGGCAAAACTAATGTCGACCAAGCCCAGGGGTCCAACTCTGAAGTCCGAGATACTTCCGGGAAGGTGGGGGTCCAGCAGGAGCGCGCCCTGCTTCTGGGCAGCCCCAGCCCCATAGTGCCAGCTGGCAAGGCCTTGGCCACCCTGAGGAAGAAGTTCCGGTGTCCTACCCAGGCCCCAGGACCACTATGGGGCAGGAGCACAGGAAGGTCTGGGGGAGGCCCAACCCGGCAAGTGGGGGCCACTCCTGGGTGTAGGACAGTGGGCACCCCTCCTGCTTGCCAGGTGCCCTGCAAGTCACTACTCCTTTTCCTGAGCCTTGGGGTCCCCAGTGGATTCAGGGGACATCATTCCAGCCTCTGCTCCCAGCCCCCATGGGCCCCTTCCAGCCAAGAACCCTGGGGCTGATACTCATGCATGTCCATATGCCAATCCCCCTTCTTCTCCTGAGCCCCACCCTGCTGTCCCCAGTGACCCAAAACCTGGGGTGGAGAAAGCGGCATCAGAGGCTGCCTGGGGCTGCAGGCCTGACCCAGCGCCAGCCAGCCCCCGACGCCCTGGGCAGGGAGTGTACCCAAACCTGGCTCCCCGCCAGGGCCAGGTGCCCAGAGAGATCCTGGCAGGCCATGGCGATGACAGCTACCCTGCCCTGTGCACTTCAAAGCCCTTCTCAAGGAGAGACCCAAGCAGAAGCTGGTTGGCCCAAGGGGTCCCAGGAACAGGTGGGACAGGAGCCGCCTGGGCCCCAGGTGGGCAAGAGGATGCCTCCTTCTCAGGCCCCCACTCAGACCCTGGCCTGCTCCTGGGCCCCATCCTGGAAAATCCCCAGGGCCCATTCAGAAACCCAAGCTGCCCAGGCCTCCGATGCGTGTGCTGCTGCCCTTCCTGGGGCCGGAGCAGTGAGGGCCAGCATGACGACATCCACACCGCCCCAGCCCTCTTCTCACCAAGGCTTCTGTCTCTGACAGCTGTTGTGCCCTGAGCTTTCAGACCCCTGGTTGCCCCAAGCACAGGGCAGAGGACTGGCGAGCCTGCTGGTCACAGCTCCAAACAGCACGATCTGGCCCCCAGAGGAGGCTGTGTCAGGGGGATCAGACAGTGGATCGGCCTTGGGGAGGACTGCCCCAAAGGACAAAAGGGTGCGGGGACTCGGGCTGGCCGAGGCTGGCACAGCAAGGACATTCCCAGTGGTGAGAAAGCAATAGCCAGGACTAGTTGACAGGGGAGGCTGCCCAAGGACAGAAGAGTGGTGCAGGGAGGGAAGGGACAGGGTCCCCGCAGGGGTTCCAGAAGGGCTGGGCCAAGAGACCATAGAGCCTCTGAGCTGGATCAAGTCCCCCAGGCCAGCCCCCTGTCATGGGAACCAGGGCCTCCCTCGACCCCAGGGTCCCCAGGGGCACCTACCCCCTGCCCCCGCCCGTTCCCCGAAGTTGGCCCTGAAGAGCGCGCTGCGGAGGGCGCCCGTGACTCAGCCGAGCACCGCGAATGTCAGCGAACGCGGCAGGCAGGCTGGGCACGGCCGAGCCCCCTCGCCAGAGGCGGGAGAGCGGGCAGGGGCAGGCGGGGCCCGGCTGGGAGGGTCTCCGGCCCGCCTCCCCGCCCGCGCCGCCCCCGCGCCCGCTTGGGGTCTGCGCGCCCCCCCGCCGCACGTGCGCGCGGGGAACGGGCCGCTGGTCCCGTTGTGCGCGGCCTCGGCGGCCGGCAGGCCCGCGGCGCTGGGTCGCTCACCGGGCTCCGACGCTTCAGCGTCACGTTCTTCCAGAGCAGCAGCTGCAGCTGATGCAGGAAGCCCATGGCGGGGCCGCGCTCCGGCCGCCTCCGCGCCGCGGCCCGCTCGTCTGCGCGCCCCGCCGGACCCGCCGCCCGCCGCGCTGCTCGGCATCGCCCGCGCGGGGGGCGGGGTCTCGGCGCCGGGACCGGCTGCACGCTGGCTCCGCCCCGGCGGCCGCAGCAACAGCCACTCGCGCCTGCTCCCCGCCCGCACCGCCCCGGCTTAAAGGCGCCGCGCTACGTCCGACGCCCCGCCCCCGGCCCGCGAACCCCGCCCGGAACCCCACCCGCCCCGCCCCGGCCCCGGCGGATCCTGGAGCTCTAGCCCTCCACCGGAGGCTTCCTGGTCACCCCCATCTCGCCAGGCGTTGAAGTGATGTGCCCAAGAGCCCACATCTAAACCCAGACCCCCGACTCACCCCTTCCAGGGTGCTTTTGTCCCAGGGTCACCAGGCCTGAGCGCAGCCCTCACCCCATTGGAATCCTGCCGTAGAGGCGCCCCAAGGTGGTTACTGGCCCCGAGGGCTCCCTGAGGGAATGCTGCGGGAGGTTCGGCTCCTACCAGGTCACCACCTCCGCCCACCTCTCTCTCAGTAGTGGTGGCAGGAATTTCATCTGGACATAAGAGCCAGGTCCCAGACCCTGTGAGCTGGAAGGGCAGCCGCCACACTTGGCTCTTCTGGGAAGATCTTAGCCCTGGCTGGACATCCCACCTGTGCAGCGCGGCCACTGCCCTCAAGGCTCCGAGTCAACATTCCGCCCACCTGGAAGCTTCCTGCCCTGCGCCCCTTAACGGGGTGGGGCTGGTGAAAGGGGCTGCAGGTGGCCTGTATCACATCTGTAAGAGTTTCCTGTGCCCCTTGTGAATGAGCCGCTTGGTAAACCACATGGCAGGGTGGGACTGGCTGGGCTCTGCCGGGGCTGCGCTCTCTGTGCATCAGGAGGAGGGGAAGGGACCTGCTGGCCGCCCAGCTGCACCCTGGGCAGGCAGGGTGCTTGGGGAGACTGAGGCTGCCTCCTCTGTGTGTGGCTCATTTTTCTCCCCATATCCGAGGGCGAGTCTGGCCCGTGCACAGGGAGTTTGGAGTCGAGTGAATTCCGCAGAGGTGATTTGGTGCCTCCTAGAGCGAGGCTGCTGCTGGCCCCCCGGGAGGCGCGGCCTTAGTGGGATGGGGAGGTTGCAGAGTGGATTCCGAGGTGGCCAACAGAGGGCAGCAGAGGGCTGGCCGGCCCCTTGCACTAACAGGGTGGCTCTCATACCTCCTCCCAGCCTGTTTCCCCACTTGTGAATAGGAGCGGTTGGAAGTATGATGTCCAGTGTCTGGGGTGCACCCTTGAGGGCCGCAGCTCCCCTCCTTTCTTTGAAGTGGGAGGAGGGGTGGCCTGGGCAGGTAAGCAGGGCACAATTGCCCACCCACCCTACCATGCAGCAGCAGTTCATTTCCTTCTCGGTCAGCACCAGTATGTGGGGCTAGGTCAGGGCCGGAAGTCACTGGTAGGCCTTTCCCACAAGCCACTGCCAAGAGGGAAGGCAGCTTCCTGCCTCCACCTGCTGCCCACCCCCACATAGGGCAGGGACAAGTCCCAAGCTCCTGTCACATGTGCTCAGCATTTTGGGGCCCCTGTCAGCAACCCCCAGAGACTCACCACCAGCCTTTCTTCTTGCCCCACAGGCCGCCGACCACAAGGGGTTTCCTGGCAGCAGCACCCTCCTCAGTGCCCCCTCACTACCCACACTGCCACCCGCCACCCGTCAGAAGGAGCCCCACGTCACAAAGCGTTGACCTAGACTGAGAATGAAATCCCAGGGCCTTCAGGATGGGGCACGTTCGACCTCCCAGCCAGGTTTCTGACCTTGCAGCCTGCTGTCCACCCCCTCGGGGAAGGCTCAGGGAAGGCTCTCTGATGCAGTGCGATTTAGTGGAGGGGGGAGTGGGCCGAGCAGTGCGGGGGAGGGCATCTCAGGCAGATGAAGTACAAGGCCCTGAGGTGGAGCAGGCAGGTCCCATCAGAACAAGAAGGCCAGTGTTGCCAGGAAGGCAGGAGAATGAAATGGCAGTGGGCGGGGGAGAGGAAGGGGGCGCGGATATGTGAAGCCCTGTGCCTGGCAGACTTGACACATGCCACTCTTGTCCTTTGTTTTTTTTATTGATTAATGGCCCCTCCCCGAGTGGGCTGCAGGCTGCAAAAAGCCCAGAACCACCTGGCTCGCTCAGGCCAGTGCCCCACCCTACACAGGTCCACATACTGGGGATCCAGAATTGTGAGCGGGGCACACAACGTGCCTGCACATCCTGGGGACCTTGGGTACAGAGGAGGTTCAGGGGATCCAGGTTTCATCCCCACAAACCACAGGGTGACGTGTCTTCAGCCCCAGGGGCCCTGGCTCTAGCCTGTCTCAGCCCACATCATCACATGCCCACGTCAAGGGTTGAGCTTTGACCCACCCAAGATTTGATCTTGGTGGGGAGGGAGGGCCTCAGCAGCCTCTGGTCTTCAATGAGCCTCAGAAACATGCACCTCCACGAACTCCCTCCCTGCTCTCACTTCTGCCCCCGAATGCCTGCTCCAGTGCCCACCAGCCTCTTCCTCTAGGCAGCTTGCCCAGACCTGCCCACTCCTCCCGCATCCTTGCTCACTGGCCTCCCACCCCAGCCTCCACATTAGCATGATGGTTTCCTGGGGGGCCGGATGCCTGGTGGTTTGATTTCAACACCCAGCTGTCCACCCACACTGCCTGCTCCCAGTCGGCCTTGCCTCCTCTGCCCGCAGAGTTCAGGCCTGGAACCAGCCTTGGAGGTCCTGGTAGACCTGGTCCCGGGGGAGGTGGGGGTAGCGGGCACAGATGGCACAGAAGCGCTCCCGCCAGTCACCTAAGAGCCGCACGCGGAGCCGGTGTCGCCAGGCAAGGTAGCGCCGATACTGACTCTCGTTCATGCCAGTGAGGAAGGCAGCCAGCTCTCGCGCCGAGCCGAAGTCATCCACATGCACGAAGGCGTCAGGCGGTGCGAAGGCCTCGTAGGTGGCCCTGGGGGGCCCCAGCACCACGGGCACGGCGCCGGCTGCCAGTGCGTTGCGCCAGAACTTCTCAGTGATGTAGTCTGGGTGCTGAGAGTTCTCAAAGGCCAGGTAGAAGAGGTAGCGGGCCACGGTGGGCAGCAGGCAGTCGCTGCACAGTGGCCGCCTGTTGGCCCGGCCAAACACGTCCACCGGCAGGTGAGGCGCCAGCTGCTGGTACAGCTGCACACGCCGCTGCCGCGTCTGGAAGTTGCTGACCACCCAGGCAGCCACTCCGTTCTTGGCTGGTAGCGGTGGTGCAGGCCCTTCGCGGGGCTCCAGGCAGCCGTAGGGCACGAAGATGTCTGAGTCACGGCGGTAGCTGAGCACCCAGTTGAAGATACCCTGGAGACGGCCAAGGCCGCGAGTGTGGCTGGGCGACTCCATGGAGGCCCACACCCAGGGCTGCCCATGTGGCCGCTCCGCCAGGGGCAGGCGGGCCCCCCGGGCCTGCAGCTCGCGATGGTGGAAAACCACGGCATCCGCGCTGGCCAGCAGGCTGCGGTTGGTGCTCAGGTGGCAGTGGGTCACGCCGTAGCTGCTGCAGGTGTTGCTGGGCAGCTCTGGGGGCCGGTTGGCAAAGGGCCAGTGCCAGATGAGGATGGTGAGTGTGGGCTGGGGTGCCGGGATTGCTCCAGGGGCCCAGCGGAGTAGCCACAGCAGCCAGAGGACTGTGAGCAGGACCACCCCGGCCAGGCCCCCCAGGGCTCGAAGCTTCTGGATGGAGACACGCCCTATGCAGGACACAGTAAGAGAGGCTGTCTCCCCGGGGCTCACCCACAGCCCATCCTCCCAGCCTGAGCCACCCTGAATTCCAGATACTCACCGGCATTATTCATCTACAGCTCCCAGAATCAGTCACCCAAGAAGCCCCACGCTTTCAAATCACGGCAGCCACCAGGCAGAGGTGCCCTGAAATCACAGTTGCGCGTTGTACCCAGCCCCACCTGGAGGCACAGTCCTTTTATCTGCCCACAATGAGGGAAACAGGGGTACCTTCCCGCCCCCGCCCCGCCCCTGCCCCCGCCCTGGAGGCCTTTGGCATGTACCACCACCCTTGCTCCGCCTCCCTCTAGTCCTTTGGCTGCTGGGGGAGGGAGTTACAAGAGGGGCGCCAAGGCTGGGCCCACTTCCATGCCCCCTACCCCTGCTGGCCTCTGGGCAGGCATAGGAGACAGGAGGGCGAGAGGGCCTTCTGGACCTCAGGGAAAGGGACGCCATCCTGGCTGGAGGCAGCCCCTCCCCAGAGGGCTCCCCGACATTCAGGACCCAGACCTAGGGCCCTGGAAAGCAAACATGCTTCCCTTGGACGCCGTACCACACCGAGCTGCAGGCTGGTGCCTCCCCCTGCCCCTGTGGCGTCACCCACTTCCCCTGCTCACCGCCTGTCCGCTCGCCTGTCACCTCCTCCATCGGCTCCCAGCCCTTGGTGCTGCAGATGTGCTGTGCTCAGCTCTTTGCCAGGAGGCTGAGCTTTCTCCCATTGCTTCTAACTGGGCCACCCCACCCCACCCCACCCCTGCCCCTCTAGGACACCATGTCCCAGAACCCAGATTCCCGGGGTCCTAGGAGTGTCTGTCCAGACGAGGCTCCGGCACATGTCCCCAGCGAGCAGCTGCAGGGCCTTCTTTCCCTGTCTCAGGCCACATGTCCATACAAGTCCCAGGCTGGGCGTAGGCCCGGGGTCCTGGCCAGGCTGGGAAGAGCTGTTGATGAGCAGGACCGTGAGGTGGGAGGGCTGCCCTTGGGGGCTCCAGGTCTCTTCCTCCAGGCCCCACAGCCCAGGATGAGGGTGGCGGCAGGGAGGGGGCTTTCCAAGCTGGAAAGGGAAGGAGTCGCTGTGTCCCTGACGCGGGCGGGCAGGGGGCTGGCGCACGCTCCAGGAAAAGGAAGGCTAAAGTCCAGAGTCCCTCTCCTCCCCCACCCTCCGGCCAACCTGCAGGCCAGGGCCTAGAGGTCCAGTTCCTTCCCCTTTTGATCTGGTTTCGCTGAATTGGAGATGTGGCCAACTAGCACTTCCCTTATCTCCGGCCTGCACCCCACTCTCAGCCAAGGTGGTGCTTCCTTCGCTTCCTTCGCCCCAGCCGGACTCTTACTTGGTCCTGGATATGGCAGGGCAATTCCCAGCCTTCCTGCTCAGCGTCAGGGAGGTCTCAGGTCGGTCAGGTTCTTGGAGGCTATGGGCCGGATGTCGTAACAGGAACAGCAACCAGAAACCGTTAGCCAGGTCTGCCACCTGTGCCATCCTGTGGGTCTCCCTGTGGCCTGCCATCCCTACCCTGCTCCCCTCAGGGATGCTGGCCTTCTCCGGCTCCTGCCCCCCAGTGGGAACCAGATTGCCATCAGGGCAGGAACCGGGGAGCTGACAGCAGGCCCCTGGGGGACACAGAGGCAAGTCCAGGAGAGGGGGCAGTTTGGCCCCTCTGAGGCTCCCCACCCCCTGCAAAACCTCCGAGCTGCGGTGGGGCCTTGTGCAATACGGAAGGAGGGGAGGGAGGGCTGTGGGATCTGTTGGAAACCATCTGGCAGACCCAAGGTGTGGAAGCAACAGCCAGGCCTGGATCCCACTGGCCATCATCAGGGCCTGACAAGAGTGGGTGACTGTCACCAGCCCCCAACCCTTCCAGCCCCAATGTTTGGGGAGATGACCACAGTGGCACTGGGTCTTTGGTCCCACCCTGGCATCTCTTTCCTGGCAGGGGGGTCCCAGAGAAGCCACAGCCTGCTTCGGGCCTCACTTCAGCCCACCTCCTCCTCTCTGTCCCTATGGCGGACACCCAGCAGACGGTGGGGGTACGCAGGAAGGAGCTGATCCTGCTGCAGCCTGTTAGCGACCTGGCTTCTGGCTGCCAGCACCTCTGCTCTTCCTGTTTGCACTGCCAGGCTGGCCTGGGCCCCTGCCAGAGGCCTCACCCACACCCACCGCTTGCTCCCTTCCTGGGTGGATTCGAAGGAGTCTCCCCACCTCCGCCCTAGCTCGGTGGCTCCCCCAGCACAGCCCACCAGCTCGTGTTGGCAGCCACAGGGCCCCAGCTGTGAGAACCTGCTGGCTGGGAAATGGGGCTCTGAGGTTTGGCCCAGAAATGGGTCAGAATGAGAGGCTCTTGGAGGAAAGAAGGTGAGAGAACATGAGTCAAAGGAAAAGTCGGGGGCCTTATCCTGCCATCTCCTCCCAGGCCTTGTGACTCAGTGGGACGCAGGCGGGCACCCAAGTCCAGCTCCACAGCCCGTGAGCATCTCAGAATTAGGAACCCTCTGTCACTCCCGTAGCTGAGCCCTTGGGCCTGCTCCAGGCCAGCCTCCCAATGGGCACCAATTAAAACCAAAACCAGGGGCTGTGCAGGGCCAGAGGGCAGGTGGCTAGCCTCCCGACCACTGGCCCCTGCAGATGACAGCACCTTGGGCAGCAGGAGGGAGGCCACCGAGCCCCAGACCAAGGGGCGCCTCAGGGAGAGAGGGCCAGAACCTAGCTGCCCACCTGCCCACTCCAAGGGTTGGCCTAAGCAGGGCAGAGCCCAGACACGAGACCCAAAGGCCGCCTGGTGGTGGTGCTCCAGAGCCACCTGGCTGCCAGGGGGTGAAGGCAGCAGAGGGAGCCAGAGCGCAATTTATTCTCAACGAGAGGGTGGGGATAGCAGTTCAGGGTATTCCTTTGGGAAGATGGGTGCACAGAAGCTGGCAGGTGGCCAGGGGGCCCCCAGGTTGGGACGCAGTCAAGGGAGCAGTAGTAGGGTAGTGTTGGGAGCTAGCTGAAGCAGACAGTAGGAGGGGCGGTGAGTTGGACTGCCTCCAGGGCACAGGCACGCCTGCAGCCAGCGAGCCGCCCTCTCTCACTCCTTTCTCCTCCTGCCCAGGCTGGGGGCACACCCACATCTGGTCCAGGAGGGGCTCCAGAATCTGCTGGCAGCCCCTCCAGGGACCTACACACCATTCCCACATTTAACTCACCCCTTCTGTTCTGCACTGAGACCCAAGACCCACTCCTCTGTGCTGTACACCTGGGAGACTCAGGATCAGACTTGCCCAGGATTGGGGTCTCCAGAGACCCTATGAAGCCAGGGCCTCCCCTGGCCCTAAGCCCCACACTTAGAGAAAGAGGGTTGTAGGAATTCGGACAAAAGCAGGGGCTGGCTCTGTCTGAGCAAGCTTGGGGCCAACAGAAACCCTGAAAGCCAGGTGGGCAGCAGGGTGCTGAGCTGCTCAGGGCACTGTGCCAGGTAAGTGAGCTAAGGGAGGCCCCACTCCCCAGACAATCCCAGTCCCCTGCCCTCCCTTCCTTGACCCAGGCCTGCTGGCTCCCCTCTCACTGCAGCTGCCACTGGAAGGGGGGGCCCTTTTCACTGGGGCCCTGGGGAATAGAAACAGGGCGTCCAGGGACAGGCTAGGGACTCCCGAGAAGGTAGAAAAGAGGGTACACCGGTGATCACTTTCCGCCCCAGTCAGGCCAGCAGGAGGTTGGAAAGGCTATTGTCAGGATCCCAGGGACTGAGCCCAGAGCTCCAGGGGAACCTCCTGGCCCTGGGTCTGCAGGGTCCAGCGAGGTAGACTGGCCTGGACCAGACCCCGCTGGGTGCCAGGCCACCTTTGCCCACGAGCAAGGACTTCGTGTCTTTGCACCTGTTTTCTCCGTGGCTGTCTCCGGAGAATGGCTCGGATGAAATGACAGTGCATGTGTGACGCTCATCAGCCTGCCCTCATCTCACACAGGTTCCCAGCTGCCTGCACCCACCCCCTTCCACCTCATGCACCCGTGTACAAAGGGAGACAGGCTCCCAGCAGACGGCCAGCCCAAGGCCACAGAGCAGGAGTCCAGGCAGGCAGGAGGAGTGACTTTCCAGCCTGGGTAGGCTCTGGCCCCAGAAATGTGCTGCTTTAGGACAAGTCATTAGATGCAAGCAAGGGCCAACCCTGATGCCCAGGCCCGCCCAGCCCCGCCCCGTCTCTCCTCAGGTGACTGTCCCGTTCAGGGCTGCCCCATCATCTGCGAGCCAAAGATCCAGCATTCTCTGGAACCCCACCCTCAGGAACCACTGAGGGGCTTCTGAACCCAGTGCTTCCCCGTCTCCAGCCTTGGCAGGATACATGGGTCTGACCCCTCACCCCCAGAAACCCCTTTCCCAGGCTGTCTCAGCACCTTTGACAGCGAAGCATGACCCCCCCACACCTGGCTTTCAGCTGAATGTCACCTTCTCTAACCCTCTTGCTCCTCAGTGGAGAGGGGGTTGGGGTGGGCCAAGACCCTGCTCCTGACATTTGGGGTCCCCACCACCTCTCTTGCCCCAGCCCACCCTGGTGTACCTGCCTGTGTCCCTCAGGTCCTTCTGTGTGGCAGCCTGCCCCATGTATGTCTGGTCCCTGGAACAGCCACGCCCACGGCCTGCAACCTGTTTCTCCCTGCCTTCCGGCCCAAGTGGATAACAGGAAGGAATAGAGGCGTTGGGTGCCCAATGCCAGGTGTCTGTGGGCACCCCACCCTTTTATCACATATGGGATGGTCTTTCAGGGGGTGGCATTAACTCCAGACCAGCCTGGCCCTGCACTGCACCCCTCCTCTACCCCACTTGGGGCAGTGTGGGTAGGGGTGAGGCATGGAGGAGGAGGGTGGAGGGTGGTCGCTCGATCTGCAGGAGACTAAAGCCTCCCTTGTCCACAAGGCAGGGAGGGTTTTTCCAAACAGTGCAGAGGTGCCCCCTCTCTCTGGGGTTGTGGTTGGGAGCCTCAGGCCCCCACTCATGTTCAAAAACAGGGCTCGGGGGCCAGTCTCCAGCACACCAGGGCCCAGGTTTGAAATATACTTTAATTGGCTTTTCTCCAGCATCCCCCGTCATGCCTGGTCTCTAGGATTCTCCCCCATACCCTCCTTTGGGAGTCAAGACTCAAGAGCACAGGTTCAAGGAGAAACAGAAGGTCCCCTGTACACCACAAAGGGGTTCCCAGCTTCCTGGCTGGCGCCCAGGGCCCAGCCACAAGCACAGCACAGTGTCAGAACACGGTGTCTTTATTGGGAAAAGCCAGTACCTGCCCTCCCACCCGGGGCCGCAGGGTCCTCAAGAGGAGCCTCCGCCTTTGGGTCACTGCGGTGGGGGTGGCAGAGGAGCCGACAGCGAGGAATGGTCGAACAGCGGGTTCCGCACCTCCATCTCTCCGGTCTAAGAAGGCAGGCGTTAGGCAAGCCCAGGCAGAGGGACAGACAGCAGGGCAGCCAGGTGGGGGCAGGGCGCCCACCTGGGGAGAAATCCCCCAGGAGCTGGTAAGCCCCCGCCCCCCACGGCACTCACCGGGGCCAGGCCCGGGCACTCGTACACCGTGAAGTCGCCATCTTCATTCTCTTCATCCGAGGAGGCTGAGTCCACCTCCTTGGGCGGCTCTTTATGCCTGGGGGGAAGGACAGGATCGCTGGGTCCTCCTACACCTTCCAGGTGCCAGGAGTCCAGACTAGAAGTGGGCACTCAGCACACTTCCGCCCGAGCCAGGATGGGTTCGGCGGGGCCCAGGAGTGGGGGTGAAGGGGCCTGGGGTGGGGGCGAAGGAGCCCGAGTGGGTGGGCCGTCCGGTGGGGCAGCTCACCGCTCCAGGCACCGCATCTGCTGTCTCTGGTGCTGGTAGTGGTACATCTCGGCGCTGTGCGCCAGCCGCTGGTCCCCGGGCTGCTGGGGGAGGAGGAGGGAGGGTCAAGGCGTGGCGGGGGACAGCTACGGAGGATGCGCCTGGGCAGGGGCGGGGCCACGCACCGAGATCCCGGGAGTTGCTGGGGAGCCCGGCGCCTGCGGGGCTGCGTAGTCGGCCTTCTGGGTCAGGCGGATGTCTCGCTGCAGCCTGCAGGAGCAGAGCCTGAGACCCGTGGTGGCCACGGGCCTGACCGCCCGCCCTCCTGCCGGCCCCACGCTCACCTGTACCAGCAGAGAGCGGCCACAGCGAGGGCGGCCACGCCAGCCACGGAGCATGCCACGATGAACACTGCGGGGAGGGGCGCGGTGAGGGCGGGCTTCCAGGCAGGACCCTACCACCCCGCCAACTCAGACCTACCGAGGGTGAGGCCGTCACCACGCCCGCCCTGGGCCTTCAGGGGGGACATATGAACGGGGCCAGATGACACCAGGGAGCCCAAGGTGGTGCGGGGCGTGGGCGCAGGGACTCCCTGAGTGGAGTGGAGGCCCAAGTCCGGGCCCTGGCCTCGCTCTGAGAGCCCCAGGGTGGCTGCTGCAGAAAGAAAGCAAGTTATAAGAGCAGGACCAGGCAGGCGTCAGGGAGCTGGGGAGACAGGTCAGGCAGGGGAATGGGGCCAGGTCTCACCAGGCTCCAGGAGCCGATGGGGCGCCTCAGGCTGGGGCAGGGCCGTGACCCCCCAGCGCCCTGCCTCCTGCCCCGCTAGCTCCTGGGCCAGGAAGTCAATCTCATCTTCCAGTCTGGGCTGGGGGGGGCCGTGCCCTGTGGACGATGAGGGGCCATAAGGTGGAGTGGCCCCCCCCAGCCCCTCCCTGGCAACACCAGCTGCAGGTGGCCTCCAGAGACAGAGAGACCCATCCTGGAGCCAGTCCCTGGGCCTGGGCCTCACTCCTCCGTCCAGGCTCCTCCCAGGCACTGGTGGCGTGAGGACCAGGAACCAGCCTGCAGCCCCTGGCCATCCTGGGTTGCGATGGTGACAAATGAGAGACCTCAGTGTGAGCAGCAGCATTCCCAGGAAAAGTGGGGGTGACGCTAGGAGCACATTCAAAGGCCAGGAGAAGGGCAAGCATGCCCCATACCCCACTGTTACCAACAAAGGGATGGGCAGAGCATTGGGACAACACATCACCTCACCCCATCACCTTCTCTGTCAAGAGGGGCAGTGGGGAGAAGCCCCATTCTGTCCCCCCACCTCTACCAGATCATGAGAAGGGCGGGCAGTTGTCCGGGTAGGGCTAGTGGCTGGGTCCCCCCTTGTCCCTGCAGTGAGCTCCGCAGGCCAGCCAGGCTCCAGGAAGACACCTGCACACAGCACGGAAAGAGCTGAGTGCTGCCTCTGCAGCAGGCCTGCACTTCTCTGTGCCCATCCCACTCACTGCCAGGAACACGGTCCTCCAGGAAGCCCCGCCCCCTGGACCAGACTCACAGCAGCCCCACAGCCCTCCGAAATGCTCCACCCATCACACTAAAAGTCACTCAGCATCTGGGCTCTGGTCAGCGGGTGGGACACCCCAGGTGCACATGGAGTGGATGAGTGAGCAATGGAGAGAGGGCATGCTGGACAAAGAGCAAGGGCAGCCCAGGGGGTGGGGAAGTGGGTGCCTGAGGGGTTTGGGGCAGACTTTCTGGGGAACCAGGCCTGGGGAACTCTGACCCTGCCTCTTCCAGGATCACCCCAGCATTTCAGTCCCGACATCCTTTGCCCTGGGACTCAGCCCACCACCAGGCTCTGGGCCAGTGCCATCTGGAAAGGGTCACCAGGCCACCTGGAGAGTGACATAAACTTCCCTGGCATCCTGCAGAGCTCAGAGGACCTGGGAGCTGAGGCTGGGAGTCAAATGTATCAGGGCAGGGAAGAGAGGAAGGCTATCCTGCTCTCTCGTATGTACCCGGAGACTGGCGCATCCTGGGCACACAGAGCCCTTGGTGGTCCTCCTGGAAGGGCTGAAGGCAGGGCCCACAGACATGTGCACCTGGGGGGCACCGTGCCCGTCTCTTCAAGGCACAGTCCAGGCTCCCAGGACAGGCGGCCACATCTGGGAAGGAAGCAGAGGCAGAGCAAGGTCACAGCCCTGCACAGAAGCAGTACTGTCGCAGCCACCCGGCCCCTCCCCGCCAAAGCTGGCCAGGCCTGGCTCTGGCCATTGTTCTGGGCAGGCCCTTCCTCCCAACCGCCAGGAATCAGGACCAGGAAGACAAACAGTCCAAAGACTTATGGGAACGCCCCTGCCCCACCCACTCCCAGGAGTCCACTCTCCAGGCCTGGGCCAGCCCTCCGCACATAAACTGACTCTCCAGAGCTCTCTTGGGCAGGGCTGTGCAGCCCTCCAAGTGCAGCCCCTGGTAGCAGCATGCCCCAAAGAAGCCTCTGTCCAGACTGGGAGCCCCGGAGGGTGGGGCTCAGGTTTCTCTCTCTGGCTCAGGGGCAGCAAAGAATGCTGGCTACCCCCTCACACACACACACACATCATGGCTGTCCTTCCAAACCCCGACATGCCATCCTACCACCCTAGAGAGCAGAGCTGGAAGACATGACAGAGCCAGGGCCCAGCCTGGAAGTCTCTCTCCCTAGGTCTAACCTCTGGCTTGTCGCCCAGGACACAAAGGGGCTGCTGGGGCTGGGGAGACCTGGGATGGAACTGGCCTGTTTCACTTGCTTTGGATACAGAAACCCAGCTGGGGTCACTCCGGCAACCACCATGGCCAGGGCCTGGGGAGCACCTGGGACTCTGGGGAGGCCCAGTTCTTAATTTGGGGCCTATACATATAGGTGTCCTATACATATAGCCAATAGCTCCTATCCTGATGCTGGGGGTGGAGGGCAGTGGCCCTCCCTGCCTCAGTTTCCCCTCAGTTGCGTCTTCCCCCCTTAGCTCAAAGCTAAGGAATGTCTAGAGACCCAGTCAGTGGGCAGCAGATCCAGGGTGGTACCCAGCAGGCTGGTCAATTCTACTTGCGGAGGCTGTGTTAGGGGTGTCTCTGGAGGACCAGGACCCTTCCTGTCAGCCCAGCCCCCTACACACACTGCAGAAGGGCCACTGGGACCCAGCGTGACATGGAGGATCTGAGAATGCCCAGCTCTGTCCTTCTCCAGACCTTGACTGGCCTGGCTTGGTTTCCGTGGTAACCTGACACAGCATCCTTGCTGTAGGCATCCCCTACAGGAAGTACCAGCAGCCCCTGGCAGGTGGGCAGAGGCGCCCATCCTGGGTCAGCAGGTGCCAGTATCAGTGAGCTGGGCCTGGGTAAACATTAAGCCTGTGCCAGCATGTCTGTCTGGACCCCACCCACCAGCTGGGTGCCTGGGGAGCCAGGTACTCCCTGCCCCTGGTGCTGAGAACCCAGAATGCACCCAGGTCACGGGTGGGGGCCTGAGGTCCAAAGCTGGCTCCAGCGTCTGGGTGGCAGGGGCCTCCCTACACTCCCCCCTCGCCTGCGCCACCCCCGGACCAGGAGAATGTGGCTGCTGCCGGTTTAGTCCTGGGAAAGTCCCCACTCCAGCCTCAGGGTGCAGGAGTTTCCAGGAACAGTGGCAGCTGGAGAGTGGCTGGCACCCCAGCCCACATCTGGGTGATCATAAAGCCATTTTACACCTGACCTGGCACCTGCACGCCCCAGGGGCTGAGCACTGCGGCTACAGTCCATTTCCTCAGGAGGCCCCACCCGGCAGGCCCTGGAGCCAGGCTCTCAGGGGGCGGCCTCTGCTGTCCTTGGCAAGCCAGGCTCCGGCCCTCAGGGTTCCTGGGGCACCTCTCCTGGTCATGCCAGCCTCCCATCCAGGGGTGCTATGCCCAGGAGGAAGCCTGCTCTGCTCTGGCCGCACATCCAGAACCACACTGCCCAGGTCAGCATCCCAGTAGCACCACATACCAGTCATTTAACTTCTCTGTGCCACAATTTCCTTGTCTGTAAAAGAGGCTAAGAACAGTACCTCCCTGTGGAGCTGCCAGGAGAACTGAGTAAATGTATGGATACAGTGTCCCAGCTCAACCCCCTGGAAGCCCCGGGTCCCTGCAGACCTTCACTGCCTGGAACCTCGGTGCCCCTCAGCCCCTAGCACAGAAGACAGGAAGGCGGGATCCTCCGGGGAAGAGGGCATGGGAGGAAGCTTGAGACAGGAAGCACCTCCTGCCCCCATGGAAGCCAGAACAAGACCCTAAGCCTGGGACAAGCTGTCAAGTACCCCAGGAACCTTCAGACCTTGCCATGGCAACCAAGCAAGGCATGTGACCAACACCTCTGGGGATATGGGGATAGGCATATCAGCCCTGCGACCCCAACCAACCCCAGGACAGACACGGGTAGGTAGCCAGGCACCCAGGGCCAGGCCCCCACAATAGGAACGCGCACAGGACGGACTGCTGGCGCGGGTCCCCGCAGAGAGCCCTCCAGAGACACGGACACAGATGGGCTCACGGACTGAGACAAAGAGAAGCGCCTGAACTCGGGGTTCGCCGCCAGGAGCCCGGGAGAAACCCCATCTAGCGGAGGCCTTCGGCGGCCCGATGGATGTTTACCGCAGCCCGCGCAAGGCGAACCAGGCCTGCGGGGCCTGCGGGGCCTGCGGGCCCGGGAGAGAGTGACGGCGGCGCCGCGCGGCCCGAACCCCGCCCTGGGCGCCCCGCGGCCTGCGCCCAGCGCTCTCGCTCACCCGGGCGGCCGGCGGCGGCACCGCGCAGGGCCGCGCCGAGGATGAGGCCGGAGAGCAGCAGCCGCAGCAGCCGCAGGTGCCGCGGGGAGGGCGGAGGGACGGGCGTTGCCATCCTTCAGCGCCGCTGCCGAGGCAGCATGGCACCGTGTGGCCCGGGGCTCTGCGCGGGCTCCCGGCGCCGCGTCGGCGGAGGCGGAGGGAGCTAAGGAGGCGGAGGAGAAAGAGAACCTGGAGGAAGAGAGGCGTAGGCGCTGACGCTGCGGCAAAGGATCAGGGATGGAGGCGCCGAGGCGAAAGGGAACGCGCAGGGAGTGCGCCTGCGCGCTCCACCTGCGGGGGCGGGACGGCGCCTCCATTCTGCGCCCCTCCCCCCTGTCCAGTTCTGACCGACCCCCCCAACCCCCTTCTGTGGGCCTCATGCTGCCGCAACCTCTGCAGCCGAGAACCTTCTCTGTTCTCCACAAATCCGGCTAGGGACTGGCAGAGGGTGGGTTTCCCCGGGAGGCCCTTCCCCCGGCCCCTCCCTGCGGGGCTGCCAATGTCCACCTCACCCCCACCCACCCTGCTGGAGCAGAGGATCTGCCCGGGTCTGGAGGAGCGAGCACCGAGGAACGTAGGAACACCAGGCGCACACGGACAGGTGCACAGAAGTGCACAGGTGTGCCCAGAGATGCACTGGGTACTCAGAGACACACGGGTAAAAGCAAACACACTCACAGAACTAAGCCGGTGTTGGTGAGCACTACAGTTGGAATCGGGCGGCCGCTCTCAAGTGATGCCAGCAGGGGGCAAGAGTAGCCTGGAGCTGTGGATGAGAGTCAGTTGGGAGCTGTCCACGGTCCCCGGGTGACAGCCTTTTAGCTCCCTGGGGCCCCACGACAACAAAGCAGCTATGCTGCATCCCCTTACACTCCACCTGTTGCCTCCTGAGAGTACACCCACCCCATCCCACCTGGAAACCTCCCTCCAGCTCAGGTCATTAAAAGAACAAGGATGAGCACCCAGGCAGGTGCTGCCTCTCAGAACTTGGTGTTTTGAACTCAGAAGATAGGCTGGCTACCCTCAGGTTTGTGAAGTGACTCGCAAACCTGCAGAGGTGGTGGGGTACACGGTGGTGGTGAGCTGAACAAGGATCGCCATCCTCCCCAACAGGCCACTGACCAGGCGGAAATAGTGGCTGAGCTCACTTCCCAGAACGGCTGGGGCCAGCGGGAGAAGCAGCCAAGACCACGCCTTCCCATCTTCCCACGCTGCAGAAAACAGTGCATAGGGGAGGGGCTGCAGGAACAGCAGGTGAGGGCCGGCTGATGTTTTTGGGGGATGTAGAAAAGCACCCAGCCAAGAGACGAGCGCTGTCCCTGTGCGCTAGCTAGGCTTGGCTTAGAGCCAGGTTTTGCACAAGGTTCATCTGTCGGAGCAACGGGGCCCCGCATCCCTCCTGGCCCCTGATATCAACACTGCCCACACACCTCCTGTTGAGGGTTTGCCCCTCCACCAGTCTCTTCGAGCACCGACTGGACCCTAGCACCTCCAGAGCCCACGACCTCCGCTCTTCCCGGCCCCAGGCCAACTCCAGGCGAGCAACCAGCATCTAGGCTGGCCTAGGACACTGACGCAGATCTAGGGGTGCTGCAGGGGTTGTGCCAGCTCGAGAAGTCTCAAGCGACTCAGAGACTCTCAGGCCAGCCATCTGGCAGCGACTCCAGGCCACGAAGGTGGGTGGAGCAGGGAAGCGGGGTCCGCACCGCCCCAGGTCTGGACCCGGGCCTGCATGACCAACAGAGTTGTGGGGAGGGAGGACAGGCAACAGTAAAGGTGCCCCACCCCATGAACATTGTCTCCACCGCTCTAGGAAAAACTTTTTATTACAAAATTTTACAAGTAGGCACTGGGCTGGCTCCCAGCCTGTGGGCTCTGGCCCGCTCCCCAACACAGACCCGGATGGTGGTGGGCGTCTCTGAGGGCCCCAATTATCAGAATAAAGGCTTCACTTCCTGGAGACCCAGTCCTGCAGTCACAGGCTAAGGACTGCGGGGTGTCTAAATCGCCCACCCCCAATAGGAAGAGGAGGAGCACGAGGCCTTGAAACGGAGCCCAGGCTGGAGGGGGCTGAAGCGGCTGTTTTCTGTTCCCTTCGCCCACTTCGGGCCCCCTATGGGCATGGGCGCTAAAATCCGGTCTCGGTTTCGGGGCTGCATTCGGGACAGAGATGCTGAGGGTTTGGTGGGGTAAGGGATGGGAGTAGATGGGGCTGGGGCATCTGCCCCAAGCCAGTCCCTAGATGGCGCTCGGCGACTTGGCGGAGCGCGCCTGGCGCAGCAGCAGGACAACCGCGGCCAGGAGCAAGACGGCGAAGAGCACGAGGAGGACGACCCAGGAGCCGAAGTCCGTGCCCTTGCGCAGCTTCGGCGTCTCGGCGGGGATCAGGTTGGTCAGGTTCAGCATGTAGCCGAGCGCCCAGCCGACCGCGGTGTCCCCCGCCTGCAGGTGAGGGGCATGGCCTCAGCCTCCGCGAAACCCTGGAGGCCCCGCCCCATCGCACTGGGCCCCGGCCCTCTCCGCACCGGGCCCACCAACCAGCTCCCACCTTCTTCTGGAAGGTCACCCCGCCAAAGGCGCGCTCGTCGAAGCCGTAGCCCCGACTCAGCAGCTGCTGCACGAACATGGCCCCGGCGCAGTAGTCGGACAGGCGGGCTCCCTCATTCGGCGCCCGAGCCTGCAGCTGGGATGCAGGTGGGAGAAGGTTGGGCCTGCGGCTACCAGGAGGTCTTGGCCCCAGCCGGAGGTGTGGCCAGCGGTGTGCTCCTCCCCCCTCTCCCCGCCCCCCTCAACAAACACTCGGGCAATGTCGGGTAGAAAGACTGGGGCCGAGGGGGCCACCACCAGGCACGGCTGTTCCTCTAGGATGGCAACGAGCACCTGTGCCTGGGAGGTGGACTTGGAGGCCTCGGTCAGCAGGGATGGCCACCCAGGGAGCAGAGGGCTGCAGCAACCTTGGCCCCCGGTCAGGGAATAGGAGAAGCTCCAGGTCTGAGCTTCGGCCGCTGGGCTTGCTTCCTGCCCCCCACCTCCGGGTCTGCCTGCTACTAGACACAGACAGGACAGGGGCCTGCATCACCACCCGAGCCCACAGACACGCGTGTTTCTCCCACAGTCTCTGGTGGGCACCTCACTCTCTACAGGCCATAAGTCCTGCATCTGCCTTTATTTGGCACCAGTGCTTGCTAGTAGCAGAAGCCAGAATTCTGCAACTTCTCGTTAAGTCCTCACTCTCCCACCCCCCCCCCCGCCCTGCCAATTCTACCTGCTAAGTCCTGAGTCCTTCTACTTCTCCACCCTCCCCACCTGTCTGCTACCCGCTCCCCACAGTCACAGAGGTGTTGCACTGGCCGTTCCGCTGCTGTCTAGGTCTTGCTTCTAGGGTCAGGCCTCAGGGAGGCTTCTGCAGCCCTGTCTTGTCAGGCTCCCAGTCTCTGCTGCAGCCCGGCCACTTTTCAAGTCTTGACTCCTGGTGTCTATCCCACCCCCGAATCCGCGCTGCAGTGGGCGCTCTGAGAGGCCCAGGTTCTTTCTCCTTGTAGAATAGATGAGTGACTGGGAGGCGTGAGTGGCTGGCTAAGCCCTCCTGCGAAGCGCTGGAGGAGGGGAGCAGGCCTTACCTCACTCCATGTCTGGTTGCAGAGGGTGAGTGTGGCATCCTCCAGTTGCTTCATGGTTGCCACGGGCAACCCCATCACAGTCCTCAGGAAGTCCACGGTGTAGAAGAAAGCAGAGAAGCCCTGCAAGGGGGGTAGTCACACTGTGTCCAGACCCCCGGTGCTGCAGGGCAGCGGCCCCACCTCGCCCCTGACTCACAATAAAGTTCCCAGCGACAGGGGGCTGGAAGATGCTGTTGAAGGAGCATTGGGAGAAGCGGCAGGAGGAGAAATTGAAGAGCCCCAAGACGAGGCTGCGGCAGAGGGCAGGGTTGCTGCTCCCCGACAGGTGGACCCTGCTGCTGCTGTTGAAGGTCTGGGGCCTCTGGGCCATGGTGCATGGTGACTGATACACGTCTTGGAGCAGCACTTGGGTGGAATAGCCCGTTGGCCAGCAGGGGTGGAAGCTGTGGGCCTGGGGCAATAATGAGGGTATTGGTTGCACCACCCCATCCTAGGATCCTAGGAGGGCCTCCCCAGAGGACCAGTCTGATGAATCTCCCACAAGTCCCACTTGGTGACATCACTTCTGTGCTCAGGAGCAATCCATGGCTCCCCATTACCTGCTGGGCACTCCAGCCTCACTGAGATCTGCCCCTGGTCCCCCTTTCTCCCCAGCTTGGCACTCACCAGGCCCACCCCCAGCCACTGAGCCTTTGCCCATACTGGATCCCTCCCCATCTGTCCTTTCAGCTGATTAAAGCCGACTTTGGTTCCTACTGCCTGGAGAAGCCCTCCTCAGTCTGGTGCCTGCCATCCAGGCTCTGCTCTGTGCCCTTGGCCCCATCCCTTCTTGACCCCTCCCTCCAGGGGCACAGTGGTATGGGTGGGCTGGGGGTGCTGGGGCACCTGCAGTGCACTGGCCAGCAGCCTCTGGAGGACCTGGTCACGGCCATAGCAGAGGAAGCTGTGGGTGTAGACGCGGTACTGCTGACCGTAGAGCCGCAGCTGGACCTCATTGGCTGGATCCTCAGCTGGGCTGGCCGTCTCGAAGGTGATCTGTGTGGAGGCGCCCCCCAGGTCCATGGCCCCCAGCGTCCCCTTCCTTGGCCGGAACCACCGGCCCACCCAGTCGTACTGTGAGGAGTGGAGGTTAGAATGAGCCGGTGGGTGGGTGCCCACGCCCCCTGGTTCACAGGGCTGGCCAGCAGGCCCACCTTGATGAAGTTCTCCAGCAGGTAGTTGGCGGTCACCCAGCCAAATACTCCCTCGTCCTGGCCTGAGAGGATGCGGGCACCACGGAAGTCAAAGGGGTACTGGGTCAGCTTCTGCGTCACAGCTGCGAGCACGCTGGCTGAGGCCTTGGGACTGGTGAGGCTGCGATATAGGGTGGACTCTGAGAGGCTCTTCCCAGGTGGCCATGATCCTGCCGCTGAGGTACATGGTGACTGCCTGGCCAGCCAGGACCGTCCCAGCCCAGGGCTGCTTGCTGCTGAGGGCGTGTGGGCCCCGCCCTGTGCTGAGGCTGCTGTGGGGACCCAGGGCCAGCCAGGTCAGGGCACGGGCACACTCACTTGAGCAGGCGCATGCCCGCGGTGGCTCCCAGGTAGAGGGGCGTGCCCATGTGTCTATCCCTGGGCACGTCCCGGAGCGCCTGGTCCAGGCATTCAGCAAGACTCTGACCAGCCCCAGAAGGGTTGTTGGCATAGCTGGAGATGCCCCCACCTAGAGGGAGGCAGCGAAATGGACCCAATCCTATGGGCAGCACCTAGGCGGGCCATAGACCAGTAGGCCTGGAGCACTTGGGCTCCCAAACCAGGTGGCAGCTTAGACACACCTTCCCAGCTTAAGCCCTCAGAGACACCCAGTTCAGTGACAGACCAAGGGGCCCACCCACATGCCACCCAGAGTCTCTGAGGCTGCTGCCTGCATAGTGGGTGTGTACACAGGTACTAGAACAAAGCACTGGGCATTGTCAACCTGGCCTAGCCTCCCAGGGGGCCTACATGGGTGTGCCTACCAGCTCCTCCGAGTTCTGAGGCTCAGAGAAGGCGAGGGACAGCCAGTGACACAGCTTGGTTGGGGGAGAATGGGGACAGGGGTAGATGGCAGGAGCCTCCTGCCCTGTCTGGGGTGTAGAGGCCAGTCTTGGGCCAAGCAAGACCCAAACCTCCCAATCAATACCTGGGTCTTTCTTTCTAGAATGGAAGCCCCACCGAGGCCCAGGGGCCCAGCCTCTCTTTTGGGGGCTCCTGCAGCTCCTGCTTGGAGCAGGCCCCACCGGGCAGCAAGCAGAGGGGCCTGACTGCTTGGCCTGCAGAGACAAAGGCTGCAGAGGGCCCCTGAGGCCCTACAGTGAGTGTGTATCCAGATCAGGGAGGACCTAGTGCTTGGGGGAACACTCACCGCGCACGTCACAGGAGCTATGCTGGCCCACAATGCCAGTGTCATTCTCCTTGTCCGTCGGCCACTTGTAGATGAACATGGATGTGTGGGAAGAGCCAGCGTCCAGGACAATGCCATACTGGGGGTGGAGGCGGGGGGGGGGCATGAAGGCCATGCCCTTTGCCCCTTCCCCCTCCAGCCCCCATCCCACCTTATGGCAAGGTTGGAAGTTCTGAGGCTCAGAGAAGGCGAGGGACAGCCACAGTGACACACCTTGGTTAGGGGGAGAATGGGGACAGGGGTAGATGGCAGGAGCCTCTCCTCCTCTGAGGGCAGGAGCCTTCCTGGCAAGGACAACTGAGGGCTGTGTCAGGGTCAGAGGGTCCCAGGATCACCCTTGGAACCATGCTCCGGGAGTGGCGCCCAGCTGCAGGCATCCTCTGCGGCTAGCTCTTCCTTCCTACCCCATCCCAGTCTCTCTGACCTCAGCCCAACCTGAGGAAGTGGAGTCAGGACCTTGGGAGTAGGCTGGGAAAGGCTGAGTGTGGACCTCTCTCTGGTCCATGCTGGCCCTGCTCGAAGCCACCCCCTCCCTAGGCCTCAGGGCCAGGGCCAGAGTGAGCTCTGTCCTGCAGAGCTGGGGCGCTGGCCAGGCAGGCCTTCCTTGCAGGTTGGGTGAGATCAGCACCCAGTTTGCAAGTGCTGTTCTCTAGCACCCGCCACCCAGGGCCTGGATTCTAACAGGAAGAGCCATGCTGGAGAACAAGCCCTCCTGAGCCCCTGGAGGGGGGCCACTCCAGTCCTCCCCCTACCAGGGAACTCCAGCCTATCCACCTGCCGGACCCGTGCCAGGTGGTCACCCTTGGCTACAGAGCACCCACCCCTGCAAACTCCCATCCTGGGCTCTTGGGACTTAGAGCACCCAGGCACACACACCAAACCTCCCCCCAACCCCTCAAGTCCAATAAATGGTTAAGGGAGCCAACTGGACTCCTGGAGGCCGCGCCTGGCCTAGCCCACCCCAACCCCTTTAGGACCAGCGGGCTCTGCCCCCCAAGCCCCACCCCCTACCCACCCGGACAGTTCTCCCTCGAGGGCAGCGCCCGTACTGTCTGGACCACGGGGAGGTGGGAAGGGTTCCCTTGGACCCTGGATCCTGTCTGGTCCGAAGCCGAGCCAATGCTCCCCTGGGGACCGCGCGGCTCCAGCCAGAGCCGAGAGACAGCCTCTCGGCCGCACCCATGACAGGCTCCGCGAGCGGAGGAGTTCCCGGGACTTCTGCCTCCAGCTCAGCGTCGCCCCGGAAGCGCCGCCGCCGGGTAGACGGGACGGGAGAGGAACTCCTGTGGCCCGACTCCACCCTGCCGGCCGAGAGCTGAGCACGCGGGCCGGGATTCCACCTTGCCCGGTCCGGAGCGGAGCGCGGCTGCGGGTCTAGGGTAGTCACTCCAGCGCAGCCTGGCCCTGCGCGGGTTCCGAACCTTCCGGCCCGGGCCCGCTCCTCCCCAGACCGCGCTGGGTGCCGGAGCATGCACCTTGAGGGCGGGCGGCTCCCGGATGTCGCGGGTTGGGATACACAGCAGCAGGAGGCCGGTGAGACCCGCCGCAGCCAGCAGCAACGGCGGCAGCAGCGACAGCACCTTCCTGGCCATCGGTGGCGCGCGGACAGACGAGGCGCTGATGGAGGGGTGGCAGGGAGCCGGGCGGCCGAGGTCCCGGGCTGCGGGATAGGCTCCCGGGGCGGGGCACGAACCGGCACCGGCCACGCCCACTGGTGGCCGCCCCGCCCACAGCCCTCCAGGGCCGGCTTCTGGGAGCGCAGGTGAGAGAAGCAGGGGTGACTCACTCTGCCCTCCCAGCTCCCAGGTCGCGCGGCCTGGGCACCCTGAGACAATTGCCTATGTACTCTCCTTCCTGTTCACTCACCCCCAAGAACTCATCCTCTCTGACCTGTTCCTTTGACTCAAAGGGCTGGCCTACTAGCGTCTGGACACTGGGGGTTCCACTAGGGCAGGGCCTAGAGAACCCCCCCGCCCTCTCCAGGAGGGGTCGTGGTGTGGCTCTGGAGGAGGAGGCAGGAGGCCTGGCATGGGTGGGGGCTGAGCTGGGCTGGGTGGGCTCTGGGGCAGGCTTGCTCAGAGGGTCATGTGGCTGGAGAGCCCTTCTTCTCCTGCCCGCTCCTGAGGATAGAAGGCACTGCCAACTACACGAACAACGTGGTTTCTGGGCTGGGTCCCTGTCATACCCTCCCTGCCAGAAAGGGCTAGCCAGCCTGCCGGGCTGACCTGGCCCTGGGCTGCGTGGCAGAGTGCCTTACAGGTCAGTATCTTACAGGCCCCAGACACAGAGCTGGCCCAGGCTGGGCCTGCCATTGAGGTGCTGGGAGTTCAAAGCTGAGCAGCCAAGCAGTATTGAAGCCAGACCTATGTCACACAGCCCCAGTACCAAGGTGACAGGCAGAGAAGCGCAGCATGGCCACAGTCACACCAAGCCCAGAAACCTCCGGGCTCAGGGCCTGCGCCATCCCTGCTGCCTCCTTTGCTGCGGTGGGGGGTCAGAAGCTTCCCAAGGAGGGGAGCAGGAAGAGGGTCCTCTGTGCACAAGATAAGGCCTCATCCTGGAGATAAGGGAGAGGGTCCCCCAGGCCAGGCTTGTCAGCACACTGGTCCCTGAATGCTGGCTGTGGTGGGCAAGTGGTCAGCTGGCTCCAGACCCCAGCTCTGCCCCTCCATCCCACAAAATGTCTGGTTTCTATGCTTCGACTCCTCCCCCCATGTGCCCTGTGTGCCAACTTGGCCAAGCATCACCCCTTTCCCTGACCACTGGCCACGCCCACTTCATGACCTGGCAGAATGAGAATTCCAGCACCAAGAACCCAGCGGGACAGCAGCAGGGAGCCATGTGGCAAGACCACCCGGGAGTGCTAGCGATGGGTAGGGCAAAAAGAGCAGCATTTGATGGGGGGCAGGGTCTGGGCAACACCCTGGCCGGTTGGAACCGGCAGGGACAATGGGGCTGGGATCACTGCCCAGGCTGAGGGTCTGGTGTCACAGGCCCAGCAAAGGAGTCTTTCTTCCAGTTGAGGACCCCGACGGGAAGGGTGGGAACCCTGGGAGGTCACTCAGCCTCTTCAAGGCCCCGTTGGCTGGGCCCCAGCAGAGAGCCTCTGGGTGGGGCCCTGTACTGGGCTCCAGGCACCGGTTTCCCGCCACCACTCCTCCCTTCCCCCCCCCAGGTCCTTTCTTCCACCCCAGAAAGCCCAAAGGAGGGAGAGGCCTGCAGATTAGGCTGAAAAGGAGGAGACAAAGGCAGCCCAGAGGGAGCCCAGTGCATGAAAGGGCATGAAAAGTAGGCGTGCTGCAGGCCTGCCCCCTCATTGACCTGACCTCCCAGAACCCCCACTAGCCCCACTAGGCCCTAGCAGGGCTCCCCAATGTCCTGGACTGTTGTTGGATGGAGCCCCGCCAGGCATGAGGATGGGGCCTGGACCCTGTCCTCGGGAGAGCTGAGCTCCTGGCCGCAGGCCCAGATCAGCCTGGGAAAAGAAGAGGGGAAGGAGGCAGGGAGCAGGGAACAGCCAGGACAAGGCTGGGAGGGACTTCTGTGTGTCCCGAGAACCAGCGCAGGAACGCCCCTTCTTGGCGTGGAGATGTCCTTTGGGAGCTGGAGCCGGGGCTCTGGAAGGCGGCTGGGGGTGTGTGAGATGGGAGGCCAGCCCTGGCAGGAGCCTCCTGGGTGGGGCTGGCCCACTCCCCCACCCCTGCCCTCCCAGAAACTCAGTGGGGGTGGGGCTCCAGATGTGCTTGGCCCTGGCCCCAGGCAGCTGTAGGGGTGTGCGGGGAGAGGAGCTAGGGGAGAGAGGGCCTAGAGCCCCCCTGCCCCTACAGGATCCAGACCTCTCTCCCACCTTGGCTGTCTCTGCCTCAGTCTCCCCACTGGAAGCCACAGTGTCTTGTGTCTGAAACAATGACGGGTAAAAGCCTTTCTTCATGTGCTCATTCAGTCATTCAACAAATGCTTGCTGAGCACCCCTGTGGGCCAGAGGCACCGGCAGGCTCTGTGTGTGCACAGTGAGCAAGGGGTGTGTAAACCCCATATGTGGGCGTGGGGAGGCCCAGCCACCGCCTGTCCTGGGGGGAGCTGTCTTGTCAAAGGCTCCCAGGATGGGGGACCTGTGCTGCCTGTGAGAAGACACAGACCCACAGAAGGGCAGGTAGCGAGTGACAACGCAAGAGTAGGTCAGAGACCACGGTGGCCCTGACAGGTGTCCACACTCTTGGATTCTGTGTTTGTCACTGTCTCGCTTTGCTTTACAGTTTCCCACCAGCCGGGATATCTGTATTGTAGTGTGCTGTTTTCCTGGTTTTCGCACCATATTTTATTCCCTGGACCTGCTATTGTAACCGGCTTCTATCACTCAGAATTCATCTTTGAACTGCATCCTTTGAGTTCACCCTCCAAGCTGTGGCCCGTTCGCTCTGGTTGCGGGATGGTTTTCTGGCGTGAGCATTTGCATGTTTTCCGTGAAGCATCTGTTCAAATCTTCAGTCCGGTTTCTAGGGGGCATCCATCTGTGTCTTACCGACTTGCAGGCATTCTGTAAGTGGACAGCTGACCCTTGAAGAACACGGGCTTGAGCAGCTCGGGGCCACTTACACGTGGGTTTTTTTCCCAATAAATACTGTAAATGTACTTTCCTTATGATTCTTAAAATAACGTTTTCTTTTCTCTAGTGTCATCGAAAGAGCATCTAGTCTAGGAAAAAGCTTATAAGAGTTTATTTGAGCCAAACTGTTGACAATTGCTGGCAAACAAAAGCTCAACAGTTTGAGAAATTGCTTTGGAGAATAAAAGTTTGCAGCTTACTTTATACATTAGGATCGAAAGAGGAGGCATAAGGAGGGTTACATGAAATCCGTGGGTGGCAGGTTAAAGTACAGGAGGAGAAAGGAAAGGGCAGGAGAAAGTAAAGCTGGGAACTTTCTGGGATTGGATAAAAAGCAAAGAGGAAGACACACACTTCTTTTTTTTCATTGGTGGCTACAGGACCATGAATAATTAACATTTTACAGCACATAAAGGTGGTTTTCAGGGAACAAGATAACAGCGAGGGGTTCTGTAGTCTCCTGCTCTAATGGTGGGTGCCCTCAGGCATTCCAAGGGTTCCAAGGGTATATTATCTTAGGTGTAAAAAGACAACAGACAGGCTCACTTCAGGTAAAGACTTACTTTTATCAAGGAATGTACAGGCCAAGGATGTGACTTCCCACCATGGCGCACCTTTACCGTAGTTAGGAATGTTGATGTTCAGACCATCCTCTGTGGTTACTTTTGGTCTCTGAGTTTGTAAGGCCCATTGTGTTGGCCTTCCCTGAGCTTGTCAGGTTTAACACGTGGCCCCTTTTCGTCCACACTAGCTTACTTACTGTAAGAATACAGTACAAATTCACGTAACATACAAAATACGTGTTGACCGACTAAGGTTATCAGAAAGGCTTCTGGTCAATAGCCGGCTATAAGTCTTAAGTCTGGGGTGAGTCAAACATTATTCATGGATTTCCGACTGTGCTGGGGTGCAGGGCCTCAAGCCCGGTGCTGTTCAAGGGTCCACTATACCCTGGACATAGTCCTCTGGCACTGAAATCATGGAAGCTCTCAATGAGTCCAAATGTGTCGCTTCCCTGCCATTGTTTGCTCTTTTGACTCTTGGATGAGGAACCTACCATGAGGTCTTCAAATATTCCCCTGTGTCGTTTTCTAAAGGTTTTACTGCTGATTGCAAGCCTTCAGGCCACCTGGACGAAGGCTTTCTGGAGGATTTGAAGGAAGGATTGATTCTACGTTCCCTTATGGAGAAGGGGCTGGCCAGTGCCGTGTGTCACATGGGCCCCCCCTGCCCCGATGTCACAGCTGGCATCTCTGTTCACCCAGCCACAACATGCATCCAAGAGCGCTGGGGTCTGTCTTCAGCCCAGGGAAGAAAGTCCCCCTCTTCCTGCTTCTTTCCCTGGAGTTCTTTGGTTTTCCACGGAAATTTTGGAACAAGCTTCCCAAATTCCTTGAAAAACTGTTGGGAGTTTAATTATGGTTACATTGAATCTATACACCAATTGGAGAAAGTGAGCATCTTTCAAACATCGAGGCTTTTATTCAAAACCATGGTCTTTCATGGAGGTCTTTCAAAAACTTTTTAGATAATTTTCTCCTTAAAGGTCTTGTGTATTTTTTCTTAGATTTAGTACTTGGTGCATAATATTTGACGGTTTTAAATTACATTTTTTTAAGGAGTTTATTTTTTTTGCTGGCCTATAGAAATTCAATGGATTTTTTTCATATTCTTTTTGTAATCACCACCTTGTTAAACTCTTAATAATTCTAATACTTTGTCAGTAAAATTTTGAATAGCATTGCCCATAACAGGCATTATTGTTTTCGTCTCAATCATAAAAAAGAGTACTTTCAACATTTCATCATTAACCATGTTTGCTGAAGACTTCTTTGTGAATTTTTAGTTAACTAAAATTTCTTAAACATGAGTTAACATTGAGTATTATTGAATGCGTTTCTGCATCTCTTGCAGTCAGTTTCGTTCTTTAATCTGTTAATGTCACGAATTACGCCAAATTTTAAAAATATTAAAGTAATGTTGCCGTGGGATTCACCCAAGTTGGACAAATGTCTCACTTTACACGCTGCTAGAATGGGATTAAGCTGTGTTTTTCCATTCTTGTAAAAATCTCAGTTTGGTTTTGAATTCAAGGTGATAAAGTCAAGGTTATAACATTTTTCTCTGAAAATTTTGCAGAGTATTTGGATTAGTATTTGGATTTGTGTTCCTGGAATCACAGACAATTTGCGTGTGCGAGCAGCTGGGCCTGGCAGGCTTGCGGTAAGGTTCTAACCACTACTTCGATTTCTTTCGCACTTAGAGGGTTAGGTAGGAATTTCTTCTGCCTCTTGAGTTCATTCTGTATTTTTCTAAGAATTTTTCCCTTCCAATGGATGGGCATCATCATGTTTAAAATATCCTGTTAGCAGCTGCTTCACTCCTGCAGCATATGCCATCATTTCCCTTTTTTGTTCCTAAGGTCATTTATTTCGGCCTTTATCACTTTAATTCAATTTAATTAGTGAGGACTAATCCAGCCAGATGTTTATGAGCTTCGTTAGTTTCTCTCCAAGGTTTGGCCGTTATCGGTGATTTCAGTGACGCATGTTTGTTTCCTGGTTCACTGCTTACTCTCTAATCTTTATTGTTCTTTCTCGAACGTAACTCTATGCGAGCAGGACCTTTGTGTCTGTTTTGCTCAGCTGTTCCCTGTGTCAGGTATGTAGTATGTGCTCAGTAAATACATCCTAATGTCCTTTATTATAATTCCTTCCATGTTCTTTGTCTTTATTCTGCTATTTCTTGTCCCACTTCTGAAGTTCAATGCTGACTTAGGTCCTCCTTCAGGGCTTTCTTTGTTCCTCTTGTAAATGTTTGTGTCCCTCTCATCACTGCTGTCAGTGCTTGCTCTTTTTGTTCCCATTTAGGTAATGTTGTTCGTTTTCCTTGTGAATTCTTATTTGTCACATGAGTTGTTTCGATGCGTGGGTTTTAATATCCCAAAGTCTGGGCTTTCTCAGTTCTCTTTTTGACATTGTTTTCTAACTTGCATCGTGGTTGGATCGTTCTGTGAATGACAGTGATCTGCTGACGTTTGTGGTTTGTGGGAGTGGCTTCCTGGCCTAGCGGAGTCAGGAATAGTCACCAATGTGCCATTCGTGCTGGGGAAGGTTGTGTCCTCGAGTGGGTGAGTGCACTGGTCTAAATATGTCCGTTAGCTGATCTTTAGCGATAATGCTCAAATAAGCTTATCACTCATTAAGAGACATGTCAAAATTTCCACTGTGATGGCGGGTCTCTCAGTTTTTCTTTACATATGTATATGTATATAAACTTTGTTTTTTAAAGTATTTGTGCTTTACTTTTTTGCTTTGAAATAATTATAGATTCAAGAGAGGCTGCAAAGAAAGGTGCACAGATGTGCTTGTGTCGTTTTCCCAGTGCCCCCATGCTGAGATCTTCCTCACTGGTAGTGCAGTAGCCGAGGAAGACGCTGACACTGGTCAGCACGGAGAGCTTACTGACTCTTCAGCAGTTCTACACACACTTGTGCATGTGCGTATGCGTGTGCAGCTCTCCACGATTTCCACACGTGTAGCCTCACTCTACCACCATAATCAAGAAACTCGCCTGAACCATCCTGAGACTAGGCCCCCTTCTAGCCACGCCCACACCACTCTCCTCGCTTCCTTATGCTAGTGCACACGTGTTTTGTACATGAATCACGCACCCTTCTGAGACCAGCCTTCGCACTCGGCATAACTTCCTGGAGGTTCATCCATATGGTTGCTGAGTCATGCCCTATGATATGGGGTGGACCACAGTCTGCTCATACAATGACCCACAGAAGGATGCTGGCAGCTTTGAGTTCGGGACTATTTCCTATAAAGTCGCTATGGCATTCGTGTCCATGTTCCTGCGTGTGTGTTCATTTCTCCAGGTAAATGCTCTTGAATGTAACTGCTAGGTTGTGATATGTCAGGCAGGGGGCTCCAGAAAGAGAACTGATAGGAATATATAGAGACAGAGAGATGGGGAGGGGAGGACGAGATGTCTCTGAAGCAATTGACCCGTGCAACTGTGGGGGGGGGGCGAGGCTGAAATCTGCAGAGCAATCGGCAGGCAGGTGACTCAGCTTGTGTCGCAGCCTTGAGTCCAAAGGCAGTCTGCAGGCAGAACTCCTTCCCCTTTGGGAGACCTTAGTCTTGTCTCTTAAGGCCTTCAACTGATTGGACGAGGCCCACCCATGGAATGGCGGTTAATCTGCTTTACTCAAAGTCTACTGATGGAAATGTTAATCTCATCTAAAAAACACCTTCACAGCAACACGCACATCGGTGTTTAGTCAAATGACTGGGTACCATCCTGGCCAGGGGACACATAAAATTAACTATCACACATGGTAAATCAATTTCAGTCTTAAAAGGAACTATCGAACTGTTTTCCAGAGCGGCTGTATCATTTGACAGTCCTGCCAATAACGCATGAGTGATTGTTTCTCCACATCCTCACCAACATAGGGTGTTATCACTATTTTTTATTGTAACCAGTCTAATGGGGGGGTAGCCATATCTCACTGTAGTTTTAATTTGCATTTTTCCAATGGCTAATGCTATTGGACATCTTTCCACATGCTCATCTGCCATCTGTATACCCTCTTCGGTGAAATGTCTGTGTATCTTTTGTGATTTATATATTTTCAGGCTATGTTATTGGGTGATTACAAGTTGTGTGTTGTTCCAGTTTCCCGGTAAGTTAAGTTTTTTATTACTAGGTAGTTACTCTTTTCACCACTAATAGTATCTCTTCTCTCAAAATCTATTTTGTTTTATATGAATACAGCTACTGAAGCTTTTTGTTTGTTTTTTTGGTATCGTTATATTTTAGGTGTGTCTCCTAAAATGGCTTTGGATCAGAATTTCTAAAAATCCGGTCTGACAGCTTTGTCTTTAACTAGTTTAATCTACTCACATACTTGTGATTATTGGTGTATATCTACCATCTTATTATGTGTTTCCTGGGTTTTTTGTCTTTTCTTCTTCAGGTGGAACTTCTTCCTTTTCTCATCCCCACTCCCTGCCCTTCCTTTCTTTGGAACATATACAATGAACGCTCTTATATTGCCTGGTTCTCCTGGCTACTTTAATGTACATACTTGATAAAGTAACATCTTTCTCCTCCTTGTGAACGATAAAGACCCTAAGAATCCCTTATCTCCAACCCCCAGGCCTGCTTACATGGCGTTACTGCTGTTACTCCAGTTCTATCCCAGAGCCCCACACACAGATCAGCATTGTGATTATTATTATAAATATTTGCCTGCTATGTCCGCTTAGAATTCCCTGCACATTTAATGATCTATTTGGGCTGGTTTTAAAATATGTCTACAGATTGGGGCGGCCGGAGGGCTCAGTTGGTTACAGCATGAACTCTGAACAACAGGGTTGCTGGTTCAATTCCCACATGGGCCAGTGAGCTGCACCCTCCACAACTAGATTGAAGGCAATGAGCTGCTGCTGAGCTGCCTGAGGGGCAGCCAGATGGCTCAGTTGGTTAGAGCACGAGCTTTCAACAAGGTTGCCGTTTCGACTCCCACATGGGATGGTGGGCTGCGACCCCTGCAACTAAAGATTGAAAACGGCGACTGGACTTGGAGCTGAGCTGCGCCCTCCACAACTAGACAGAAGGACAACGACTTGACTTGGAGCTGATGGGCCCCGGAAAAACACACTGTTCCCCAATATTCCCCAATAAAAAATTTAAAATAAAAATAAAATGTCTACAGATTATTTGCTTCTCCTCCCTTGAAAAGATACAGCCTAATTCCCCCTACACCCCTAATTCCCCTACGCCCCTTGAGAAAGGACTGGCTCCTGATGCATAGAGTCAGGCAGCGGCAGCGACCCTGTGACTCACTCAGTGACTGGGTCCTAATAGGCAGATGGCTTCCTCCTGCCTGTTTCTTGGATCATTTGCTCCAGGGAGCCGCTGCCACGCCGTGAGGACACTGTGCGGACCGAGAGGCTGTGCAGACAGCCGTGTGAGTGTGCTATCGTGGAAGTGCAAGCAGCTTTGAGACACCTGCATGCAGCCTCCTGAGATGCCCAGTGGCTCCGAAATGCACGGAAACCACAAGAAAGTCATTGCTGCTTTAAGTCACTGAGCTTCAAGTTCATTCGTTTTGCCCCAAGAGAAACTGAACTCGTTCTTATTCTCCCCCCTTTTCCCGCCTCTTCCCTCCCCCTCACTCTGGTTCAAGCTGTTGTTTCTGTCTAGTCGTGTAGGACACAGCTCCCTGGCCCGTGCTGCTGTTATGAGCCTTGTGCTCCCCTCAGCTGAGGCTGTCGGTCACCAGGCGTCGGTCGGCCGTTCACAGCAGCTCATGGCGGCTCTCGCCAGCTGCCGGCCATTCACGTTGGCTACCGGCCACACACAGCAGCCCACAGTAGCCCACAACAGCACACAGCAGCTCACGATGGCTGCCGGCCACTCATGGCAGCACACGACAGCCCACGCTGGCTACTCACAGCGGCACACAGGAGCCCATGACAGCCCATGCCAACCTCCGGCTGTTCACGGCAGCCCAGCTCCAGGGAGAGCCATTGTTCACAATCTTAGCTGTAGAGGGTGCAGCTCACTGGCACATGTGGGAATCGAACCGGTGACCTTGGTGTTAGGAGCATCGCACTCCAACCACCTGAGCCACCGGGCCAGCCAGCCCCAAACTCATCTTTATTTATGGCTCTTTGAACTTTCCCTTCTTTCTGCAGTCCTTCCTCTGGAATTCCTTATAATGAAGTTGCATTGCTGGTAAACTCAGATTTTATTCGAAATGTTTTTATTTTGCCCTCATTGTTGAAAGGTTGTTTCTCTGGGAATGGCCTCTGGGTTGATGGCAGTTCCTCTGGGTGCCTTGGGGTGGAGCAGTCCCTTTGCCGGTAACGGTTTTCCGCCTCTGGACCCTTTTATGACCTTGTAAGAGAAAATGTGCATTTCTTTTTATCCATCCTGGCGGGATTTGTTGGGATTCCTGGATCCAAGAATTGATGTTTTCAGACAGTTCTGGGAAAACATAAGCCTTATATTCAGATATCGCCGTCCCCCCACCCATCTCCTTTGAAGAAATACCACCCGGTGGACGGTCCTCCCTGCCCAACTCACCCTGCTGTTTCCTGTCTTGCAGTTCCCTAAGTCTCTGCAGCTGTGCCGAATATTTCATCTTAAGTTTGGTCCACTTGAGGTTTTAATTTTAACTGTTATATATCTTTATTTCTAGAAGTCCCGTTTTTATACTTTATCGGTCACCTTTATAGAATAAAAGATTGTATTTTTTTATAGCATAAGAAACCACAAAGACTATTTCTTGTTCATGTTTTCAAGGACCTTTTATTTCCTTAGACATATAAAAGTTTATAGTCTCTGACAATTCCATATCTGAAATGTCTAGTCTGCTGGCTCTGGTGGATTCTTTCCTTGAGATTTGTGAAAATTTGTTCACCTGGAGATGTTCATTTTCCTTGAAATTTGATCTACACCAAACCCTGAGGCCTTAAATTGCATTCCTCAGGAGCAGTGGTTCCCAACGGGGGCAACCCCCCCCCCACACACACACAGTCTGGAGACATTTTGGGGCTGTGCGCTGCTGGCATCTAGTGCAGAGGCCAGGGTGCTGGTCAGTGCATTGGACTGAGCTGATTTACCCGGCCTCACAAACATCACAGTGCAAGGCTGAGCCCTGCTCCAGAGATGTTTGCTTCTGCCTTTCACCTGGCCTTGCCAAGCTGGGAACACTTGAAATCCTGCCCTTGAGGCCCCTAGGGCCATACAGGCAGCCAGCTGTCACCCTTCACGGAACACCAGGGCCAAGGGAGGCCATTTTCCCTGAGCCGCCTTTGCGTAGCTGCGCTGTCCTTGTACCTGAAGGGTGAGTTTCCTGTGGAAGGTCTCCTCACAAGTCTGGGAGCGTGGGACATCGCAGAGCCCACAGGTGTGGCTGCACGCCTGCCCAGAGGCTGTGCCCTGGCTGCTTCGGCCCCTGCAGGTCCTTCATTGGATCCGTTTGGAGGGCTGGGCAGGAGCAAGCCAGGTGAAGTTGGGGTGGGGGTTCCAGGCGGAATGGCGCTGCCAAGCCGAGGTGGGAGGCCGACTGCAGGCGCGGCCCCGCACCGTTTGGGATTTGGGTCTGCCCCGAGGGATGGGGTCATAGGAGGATTGGGAGCAGGAGACGATGCCCTTTTCAGTTCTGGACATGTCAAGGGCTGCATTTGGAGGACTTGGGAGCAGAGGGACACCTGGGAGGGTGGGCTCAGAGCCTGGGTTGGTTTGGGGAGTTGGGCATGGCATGGGGGGGAGGGGCAGATTGCCGATGGGGAGGTTCTGGTGGGCAGGCTTCAACCTGATGACCAGGATCCCTCCTTGCCTGGCACTGGTCTAATGACTGCAAGGCAAGTTCACCTGGTTGGGGCTGCATCTTGCCCTTCAGGACTTGCCCCCCTTCCAGGAGAACCCACCCCCATCATCCAAGCAGGGCAGCTTGCACGATGGGATGATTTGAGGCTGGCCTGGGACACTCGCTGCCACCCCCCACCCGCCAGCCCTGAACACGGTGAAGGGGGTGGCTCAGCCCAGGTTGATGCTGGGGGTTAGCACAGAGCTGGGGCTGGGAGGGAGCAGCCAATCTGCACCCAGGACCCCTCCTCTGTGGCTGGGGTGCTCTCCGGGGCCCCAGGAGGCTGTGCACTGAACCTCTCCAGGTGTGGGGGTCCCTGTGCTCCATACATACCCACACCCCACTTTTGGAGCCCTGAACTGCATACCCCACCTATGTCATTGCACTCTCAGCGTGGGAGTCTCCATGGAGTCGGCACCAGGCCCCTCTTGGGGTCAAGGTACCTGTTAGCAGATCTGGCCTGGCGGGGGTCGGGGGGTGACCCCTGATAGGGACCCCCTGCCTCTCACCCTTCTCTTCCTGATTCCTGCAGCTGCCCTTTTCAGAGCAGAAGTGTTCTCTCCCAGCCCAGACCTGGGGCCAAGCTGGGGTAGGGGATGGAGGGAGGGACAGGTCCCCATACCTGGGGACCCTACACAGTGGGCCCTGCTAGGCAAGCTCAGCCCACAAGGCACCGTGGGCACGTGTGGGAGGCCTAGGCCGACACCCACCTGAACCACACCAGTGACCACAGCCTGCCCTGGCCAGGTGGCCTGGTGGGCGCAAGGTCCTGAGCCTGGGTCACAGAGTGCTCTGTGGAGCTCAGTCTGGGTGTCTTGGCTGGGAAGGATGATGGCTAACCCCAGTTGGTCTAGGGTCTGAAGTCTATGCAGGGGGCAAGCAGGCCGTCGTTCCAACCCCACTCCAGGAACCTTCAGCGGCCCAGGTGTGCACCCTGACCACCATCCCCTGGGGCCCCCCTGGAACAAGGCACAGGTAGACACCCCCCTTAGAGCCATCCTCATCCCCTCCATTTTCTCCTGGTGGACAGCCCCCTCGCTCGGCGCCATGGGTTGAGGGAAAATGTCCTTGAGCCCCCAGGCCCAATCACCTACAGGACGCTCAGGTGTCCCAGCACACCCAGGGTCCCCTACTCCCAATTCCCAGGTGAGACACCACAGTGGGGGGGCTCCAGGACCCACGACCAGTGTGCACGCAACACCCTCTGCTGGCCACAACTGGAAGTGCAACCTCGTGTGACCAGCACAGTTTATTGGAGACTCCAGGTGGGAGGGGAGACAGGTCGGTCAGCTGTGCCACAAACCCAGGGATGCCTGAGATCTGGTAAACATGTGCCGTCCTCCACTGTCCACTGACTGTGGCAGTAGCAGCTTCAGGCTGTGCCTGCACAATGGAGCCCTACCCCAGGTTGGCCTCCCACTACCCCTGCCAGAAAGAAGGAACATCCTGGGGGAGCAGCCCACCTGCTGGTTCCACCTGGGGTTGGGGGAGTCTGGGGGAGCCCATATTGAGAGGAGGGAGGGCTATGTCCAGGCCAGCCAGGTGGCCTTCAGCCGGAGAGGTGGGGATCAGGGGGTGCCCAGCCAGGGCCAGCGCCAGGCCAGGCTGAGAGGCCCATGTCCACGCCTGAGGCCAGCTGGCCAGCTAGATGAAGGTGGAGTCCAGAGGCCCGGCATCCTGCTGGCTGAAGGCACGGGCCTCAAACAGCTGCTTGATGAGGGCAGATTTCTCCTGCTCCAGCTGCGTGATCCGTTCACTCTTGTCCGTCACCTCCTGGCAGGCGGGGGGCAGTCAGGGCCTGCCATGCTGCCAGCTACCCCCTACATCCCTCCTGCGCCTCACCTGGGTGAGAAGCCGGTTCTGCTCTTTCAGCATGAGGATGGTCTGCTGCTGCCAGCCAGGGTCCAGGGCAGGGCCTGGGGGCCCCAGGGAGGACGAGGGCAGAGCCTGCAGGAAGGCACCGTCAGGCAGGCCTGGCATTCCCCAGCTGAGCCTCCAGGACAAGCGTGAGGGGTGGGTGGCACCAAGCGGGGCCTGGACCCCAGTGTAGGTGTGGGGTGGCCTGGGGCACTCACCCTGCCGGCACAGGCCGCAGCCAGCAGCTCCCCCAGGCACCGGGCCACCTCCTGTACCTTGGGCAGCAGTCGCCCCAGTGGGGGGGAGCTCCCGTCAGCCCCAAAGTCCTATAAGGAAAGCAGGGGAGGGGTGGTTAGAGGGCAGGGCCAGCCCAGGCTCAGCCACTGTGCCTTGAGGGCGTCCCCACAGGTGGCTCTCCTGCCTCTGGAAGTTAGTGCTCAGTCAAGAGGCAGGGCTGTTGCTGGTGGGTGAGCATCACGGGGGGTGGGGTGGATGGTCCCCACATCCTGGGTGGAGGGACAGCCACTGCCCAGGAACAGAGCGCTGTGGGGGAGGGTCGGGCAGGTCACTCACGGTGCTGGCCCTGCTCTGGCCCAGCCGCTGGCGCTCCCGCACGCGCTGCAGCTGCTGCCGGCACCAATCGCGGCCCCTCGTCATCACCCGCAGGCCCTGTAGCAGCACCTCCTCCTCCTGCTCCAGCTGTGTCACCTGCTCCAGCTGCCACATGCAAGGACCGCGTGTACGTGCAGGTGAGCACGCCCACAGTGTGGGCCAGATGCACCCACCACACGCGCACAGCCATGCACGCAAGCCCTCACGTTCCCGTAGAGGGAGCACAGCCGTTCCCCCTGCGGGGGTCCCGGCCTCCCTCAGCTCCCCACCCCCGGGCTTCCCCAGGGACGCAGGCACTGGGACCTCAGCACCCCTCCTGAGGCCAACTTAGCAGAAGCAAGCCTTCGGAAGTGGGCTGTGGAGGGGCCAAGCACATCGCCAGGGTCCATCCAGGCCACCTTCCACCTGACCTGACCCTGGGCCACTCCTAAGGTAGAATCAAGCCCGGGTGGGGAGACAGGTTTAGAAGTGACCCATGTTCCTGCCGTAGGCCACTCCCAAAACCCAGGCCTGGCTGCTCCCTCCGGTGGTCCAGGAGGCCAAGCGTGAGGGCCGAGTCCAATCCTAGGCAAGATGGAGAGCCCCCTCATGGCCCCCCAGGACCCCCACTCACCAGGTCACAGTCCACGCCATTGGTGATGGTGTGCCTCCGCCGTTCCCCTCGGGCACGGGGGGCCCGCCGGGCATTTCCCATACCTAGTTCCCAGGCCCTGCAGGCCACTGCACCTGCAGCACAGGCGAGGGGCTGGCTCACCTCCAGGCCTGCCCAGTCAAGCTCAACCCCCACAGCCTGGCTTCCAGGCCTATCCCGGACCACCCTCCCACCACCCCTGGCAATGCAAAGCCTTAGTCCAGGCCTGCATGTGACTGTGGCCATCAGTGACTCAGCCTCTCTGGGCCCCTCCCCATGTCAGTCCAGCCCCGGAGTCGGGCAGCGGCCTAGGCTGGCCCACACCTTGCCTCTGTGCGTGGCTGAGATCTGGCTCCACTTGGGTCCCCACCTGCTCCCTCACATCTGCCTTGGGGGAGGGCCATGTGGCTGCATGTCTGCACACACCACACACATGTGCACACACTTGTGCTGGGCGTGAGGTGTGTGAGGCCACGAGCTTATTACCCAGCACGCCTCTGCACCTCCAGTGCCCACCTCGGGCTCAAAGGCTGTAGGGAGTGAGCGAGTAGGGGCCTCTGGTCTTCCCCGCTCTTCTTCTTGTAGCCCGGCCTTTAAGGGTGAGTTCACGCAGGCACAACGTGGGGGTGTGGGTGGTGGAGACCTAACTTTTCCCAGGCAGGTGATCGCAGTATGGTTAGTCCTAGACCTATGTGCAGATGTAGTGCACTCAGCAGGTGACCGAGGAGCTTCTGCAGCTCACACATCCACCTGCAGCGGGACGGCCAGGGCTTCTGTCTGACAGCCTCCTGGAGGGCCAGCCAGCTTCCTTGGGGGGTGGTGGACATTGTAGGACCCCGCCGGGAGGGGAGGAGTGGGGCGCAGGTGTGCAGGGCACCCTCCCCTGGCTTCCTAGCCTTACCCACCACACTAGACTCATCTTCAGAGGCCACGTTCCTGGCACCGGGCAATGGGAGTGGGCGGGTCCTGCAAGCAGGGGTACAGGTGTGCCTGGTAGGGACATGTTCAGAGGGATGGCACAAGGTGCTCTGTGGGCTGCAGAGTTCACATTCCAACCTGTCGTGTGGCCGGCAGAGAAGGTACAGGCAGAGGGAGGTGGCGGGGGAACACACACACCAGAACGGCTGCACAGTCTTCACTACCAAGCCTGCAGAGCAGCTCCCGGGTCCCCGGATGACCGTACACTGGACGTCCAGCTGCACGACCAGCAGGCAGACAGCACTGCCCCCATCAGGGCCTGAGTTAGCAGCCTGTACTTACTGGGCCTGGGCCAGGCTGGGGTACACACTGAGCCCCGACAGGGGACAAAGAAAGGGGGCCTGAATCTCTGGGGGTGAGGGGGACTCTGTGTGTGTGGCTTTCTCTTCCTGGGGAGCTGAGGGGGGTCTCAGAGCTCCAGATTTGACACCCCAAGAGCCTGTCATGCTCTGTGTCTGGGCCTCTGCCGTCATAGGTGATAGTGAGAACCCTGGCCTGAGGCTAACGCTGCCCCAAGATGGGTCACGGGGCTGGGGCATATGACAGAGGCTGGCAGAGTGGAGGCCAGCACAAAAAGGGTTGGAAGCTGCCATGGGTGGAAGCTGGACCCCAGCCATAGGCACCAGCCATAGGCAAGTCCTATTCTCAGGGCAGGAAAAGGGGCCATTCAGCCATCTTCTGTCCCTGCCAAGTGGACCAGAAGCCAGGTGGGCAGCCTGCTGGCCATCGCCAGGGGCTGTGGTCTAGGTTCCTCCCTAGTGTCAGTGGCAGCTTAGCCCCACAGGCCTCGAAGACCCACCCACTCCTCTGCTCTTCCTGGCAACCCACCTGGTTCCTCCTGCCTGCCCTGGCCTCAGTGGGGAACAGTGGGCCCAACCCTCCTAGCCTAGCTGTCAGACTAAGAAGGGCGCAAGAAGCCAGCGAGGGCCCCTCACCAGTCTGGGGGACTCTCTCTCATCTGCACTGAAGGGAAATGCCTCTGCCTAAGCAGTCATCAGCGATGAGACCGATGGGCCGGGTGTCCCCAGGTGTGACGCAAGTATTGGAGGTGGAGAGCCCTCTCACACCAGGCAGGTGTCCCCAGTGCCCAGCTCATGTTTGGTATAGAGTGGGTTCCTGGTGGGGTTTGCGGAGTCACCCTTTGGCTCTGGTGGCCTCACGCTATGGTATGGGAAGGGCTGGCCTGCCTCCTGCCCCCTGAGCACACTGGGACAGGTGTAAGAGGCCTTTTTCCTTCCAGGCCTGAAGGCGCGTCCCAGGCTCATGAGCCGACCAAGAGCTGCCCGCCCCCGGGTACGGTGGGAGATGCACAGGCGGCACTTCTCGGGCTCCGGCCGCAGGCGCAGGAGGATTCGGAATGCTACGAGGCTAGCCGCCCGCCCCGCACTCACCACAGTCCGCGCTCGGGCTCCGCTCCAGCGCCGCTCCCTGCGGCCGCTCGGGCTCTGCGAGGCCGGGCGCCGCCTCCGCGGGGCCGCACAGCTTGTCTAAGCTCCGGGCCGCGCCACTGGGGCCGGCCGCCGGGGGGCGCGCGGCCAGTGGCAGGGACTTTCTCTCCAGAACCGTCCGCAGCTCGTCTGCCGGCGCGAACACCAGGCGCTGTGGCGGCGGCGGCGGCGGCGGCTGGCTCCCTGTCCGCGCTGGAACGCCTACCCGGGTCGGGGCGCGCGCCGGGCCCCGCGGGCCGCCGTCCGCGTTCAGCAACGAGGTGCGCAGGCCGGCCACGAAGCGCTCGAAGGTCAGGTAGCCGCTGGCCGGGGCCACCTGGCGCAGGCCCTCGAGCACGCCGCAGGGCAGCTCGCGCGCGTCGGCGCCCTGCCAGCGGGACTCGATCTCGCGCAGGTGTACGTAGCCGCGCCGTCGGTCGTCCAGGATGTCGAAGAGGGTGCGCAGGCTCTGCAGGAAGGCGCGCGGCAGCCCCTCGGTGCTGGGCGCCGCAGGCAGCCCGCGGCTGGGCTCAGCCATCGCGGCTCCGGCCATGAGCCCACCGGCCGGGCTCCGTCCTGGGCTGGGTCCCCGCGTGCGCCCTGCCTCAGTCCCCTAGCGGCCCGACCGCGGGGCCCGGCCGAAACACGCAACCGATCTCGACAATAGCTGCTACTTTTTGAATGGGCCTCCTCGTGGCGTCAGCGCTCATTAGCATTCGCGGCGGCCATTGGCCAAGGCTGGCCCATCTCCTCTCCGATTGGCTGAGAGGCGGTTTGATTTTTCCGGCCGAGGGGCCAGCGCCCTGGACGCTCCTGCCGCGGTGCGGGGAGGGGCTGGGGGCGAGCGGAGACCCAGGGCTGGCAGGGGCGGGGTCTCTCCACTGAATCTTCCTCCTGGACTTGCAGGGTGGGGTAAGGAGCCCCAAGCGGACCCCCCTCCTGCTTCCCCAGGCCCACCACACCAACCCTCTCACTGCGGCTCAGCCCTTTTCTCGGATGAGCCTTCGGCACACCTCTCCGAGGGGCGGGGCCTGGCGCCCAACACAAAATCTGTCCCCAGGTGGCCTCGTGGGATGGGGAGCACACCCCCTCCGGGGACCCATCGTTCCCCTCTAGTTTCCCTGAACGCTCTTCGCTGAGGGTCCACGGGCACAGAAACCGCCAACCCTGGGCCCCTTTCTCTTGCGCCAGGCAAGCCCCAAGAGGATTGCGGGCTCCAGCCAGCTGGGCGCTTCCCTCATAGAGGCCTCTCTGTCCCTACTGCTGCTAGCTCCTCGCCTGGCCCCTAGAGACAGCCTGGCCTTTTCTGCCTGCTGCAGGACAAAGCTACTTTTTCCTGTGTCCCCAGATCCCCATCTGGTGACCAGTTCTCCTTGGCTCCCAAGGTCCTCTGCTGCAGCCTCTTCCTCTGGCTGGACATCTCCTCCAGCAGCTCTTCTGGCTCTCCCGGCCTCCTCAGGCCAGTCAGGCAGCACTGTTTCCCTCTGGGGTCCCTGCTCCCTTTCCAGCCCCCATCCAGTCACTCTTTCTGGTCAGTCTGGGAGGGCCCCAGCGTATAGCCTACTGTCTGGCTCTGGGAGCCCATCACAGGACTGACTGGTGGGACCCTCCTGAAGCCAAGGAGCTGCCCAGGATACTGTCTGCGTGGAATCCCTGCCTTCACCATTGCCTGTCCTCTAGGCCCTGCCCCGGGTGCCATCTCTCCCCCCACAGTATTCCCACCAGCACCTTGCCATTGAGCACTGACTATGCGTCGTCTGCTGCTTTCTGGGTAGACTGTCCATCTGCAGGGGTAAATGAGCAGAGTTGCCAGACACCTCCTTCAGACAGACCCCCAGTACAGGCTTCACCTTGGCCCTCTGGCTGGCCTCCCTCGAGCCCCTCTTGAGTGGTCTGCGGACCGGGCCTCTGTGTCCTTGGGCCCCAAGGCATTGGTGTCTGTATCTCAGGCAGTAAGGGCAGTTGCCCTGGCCAGAGTGTGTGCTGGGTCCACTTCTCCCCTGGGGTTACCCTTCAAAGTCAGGGCTCCCTTAGTGGTAAGGAATTTTGGGGGACCTAGAAAGCTGTGAGCTTGGAGTCACCATATGACGCCTGGTCTCCCCCTGGCTTCCCCATTTAGTGACAGGGCCAGCCAAAGTCCCAGGACAGCATTCAAGCTATTTGTCCTGTAATTCATCTCCCTCTTCGTCCCACACACTCTACTTCTGGCATCCCCTGCCTGGCCCCCATGCTTGGGCACTCCTGAACTTCGGCCTCTGCATGTGCTGGCCCTCCTGCCAGAAACGCCCTGCCCTGTCTGTTCCTAGCTGATCACTGTGCATCCTTCAAAACGCTGCTCAAGAACCTGATCCACCTCCGGAAGTCTGGGTAGCTGCCCCGTCCATCAAAGCATCAGGCTGCTTTCTCCTAGCTAAGGTGGTTGTCTCCCTACCATTCCCTGTGCTCTTTGGGAGCAGGGCCAGGCCACCCCAAGGCCTGGCATTGGCTTGGCCCACAGTGGGTGCTCAGTGGATGGCCAGCACACAGGATACCTCATCCTAGAGGTCACCACAGGAACACCATCCTTGGGTGGGACACCAAGCCATGGTGAGGCCTGTGGGATGGGGAGGGCTGGGGAGAGCTCTGTGGGGGTTAGTGTGGGTGTGGAGGCCAGTGGCCGGCAGCATGCGACACTACTGCCGCTCAGGACAGCACGGCCAGCAGTGCCCAGGCTGGGCCAGGGCCCCTGTGACCCTGAGCTCACCATGCAGAGGAAACAATGGCTTCTCAGAGTGTGAAGCTGTGGGGGAGGCCGCCCCCCCACCACTGCCCCTTGGTCTGTGGGCTTCCCCATGGCTCCCGGCTAGGTGCTAGAGAAACTGGAATTGGTGCCAGCTCTGGGCATGGGACTAAGGTGTGGCTTTCATGTCCTGAATTCTGATCACTTCCTCCTTCCAGCCTACTTCCCAGTCTGGCTCAACACTTTCCCAACGCTGTAGCTTTCAACTTTGCTGTCACCCCTGAGGGGGCTTCTCAGGGCCCCAGGCCAGGTGAGTCCCCTATGGACCCTGTACTTTTTGAAGCACTCATCACAATTGTAATTACATTCCTACTGTGCCAGCCTGGAGCTCCCTGGAGATGGGCAGGGGGATCGGGCCCTTCTGTCCCCTGCCTAGCACTGGGCATTGAGTGAAGGGTGGGCAACTGCCTCCCAGTCCCTGAGCCTGTCCCAGGGTACTCTGGTCTACACGTCTGCAGTGACAACCAGGAACCCGTGGTGGTCTCTGGGCCCTGCTCCTCTGAACACTTTGGATGAGGTCGTTGGCAAAGGGAAGATGACTCCTTGGCCACAAGCCTGCCCTTGGCAGATGATCCAGGAAGTTGTCACCCATTTCTGCCTCACTGGCACTCACCCGTCTGTACCCGTCTACCCAGGTGGGTCAGCTTCACTCTCTTGGCCCTGCAGTTGCCTCTGGCTATGCAGCCCCGATTGTTCAAACCTTTCTGATGTCAAACCCACCCCCACCTTGAGGCAGAATTCAGGGTTCACCCTGAGTTCATATTCTGACACCTGCCTTCAGGTGTACGTACAGGGGCGATAGGGTTTCCATGGACTTTGTCCTGGGGTGTGGAGCCCACTTTTTCTCCTGATTCCCTACCTCCCACACACATCTGCCCCAAACTGCCCTTCAACTGCCACAAACTATTGGAGCAGACCAACCATTCATTCATTCATTAGCAATACTCCCTGATCACTTGCAATGGCCCAATCACTGTGGCCCAGTTGGGCTTGGGATCCAACACTCATTTATTCAGTCAACAAGCACTAACTGACTGCCTCCTGCATGCTGGGCATTGATCCATGGTGATGGGCAGAGCGGTGAACCAATAACATCTCTCATGGAGTTTGCTTCTCATGGGGTGGGTGGATTCAGGCAGTACAGAATGTAGAAACGGAGCTGATATGACCTGGGAGGATCTCCCCAAGGAGTTGACACATAAGCAGAGGCCTAGCAAAGTGGGGCAGAGAGTGATGTAACTTTCTGGAAAAGAGCAGTTGTCCAGATAGTAGGAATAGCAAGTGCAAAGGCCCTGAGGCAGGTTTAAGACCATCCTTGGAAAGAGAACTATTTTCAGCTCCACAGAACTTACAGTGGGCCCCCAGGGGGCTGTGAAGCTCCCCATCCTAAGCCAGGAAAGGTGTGTGTGGGCGAGGGGGCTCTGTGCAGAGCCTGCCTACAGGGGAACACAATTTCCTTAACAAGAGTTAGCAGGCGCCCACCTACAGGACAGGTTATTTTTCATTTTGGGTTGTAAAGCACCATCTAAATTAGTTTTAGCCATGTGCATGCATTACTTTTAGACTTAATAAAACTGCTTTCTAAGAGAAAGTTTTGTACCAAAATGGCTGGAAGATACTTTCACATTCTTCACAAGGAAGTTCATGAACGGCAACATATTTTAAAACCTGATGGTTAAAACAAGGAAGGGCAAGGGGCCACTCCTGGGGGGTTCTGGTCACAGGGCAACAGGAGGGAGGAGGGTGTGAAGGAGGGAGCCCCCAAGGATGCAGGGTGGCCTTCTTGACCTTGGCGACATCCAGACGCCTGGGTCCACCCTCCCCAGCCCAGCCCAGCTCAGCTCAGCCCAGCCCTGAGTCTGGCCTCTTACGTGACTATGGTGCCTGCCACCAGGCGTCTTGGTAAGCGCAAGTATGACCACGTGCAACCGCAGACCCTAGCCTCCCCCTCGGGGACCCCTACCTCTCCGGGCTGTGGGTAGAAGGGGTGTATTAGAATTGGAGTCAGCCCTCATGCTCCCCGACTAGGGAGATCGCAGAACCTGCTGGGAAGGGCTACCTGTCCTAGGCGCCCCGGACCGTATGTCTCAGGCGCTCCTGACGTAGAGGTTGGGCTACTCCATCCAATGGGGCGGTAGCAACCCCCGAGGTCCGGCTGCGCTGGCCCGCGAGCTCGGGGGTGGGGCCGGGGCGGAGTCGAGGCGGAGCCGGGGCGGGGCCCGCCGGGTCCTGTGACCGGGGTCCGAGCGCGTAGGTCACGAGTGCCAAAGCGGCCGTGAGCGGCGTTGGCGGCGACATGGCTTCGGAGCAGGACGTGCGCGCCCGGCTGCAGCGTGCCGGCCAGGAGCACCTCCTGCGCTTCTGTGCGGAGCTGGCGCCCGGGCCACGCGCCGCGCTGCTGGCCCAGCTGGAGTCGCTGGAGCCCGAGGCGCTGCGCGAGCACTGCCAGCGCGCGGCCGCGGCCTGCGCGCGCCCCCCGGATCCGCCGCCCGACGTGGCCGCGCGCCTGAGGCCCCTGCCGCCGGAGCGCGTGGGCAGCTCGAGGCAAAGCGACCCCAAGACGCGGCGGCTCTGGGAAGAGGAAGGTAGGCGGGGCGGGAGGCCCGGGCGGGGCGAGGGTCCCAGTAGCGGGGCGCTCCTATCCGGCCGGAAGGGGCCCTGCCTATAGACTGCGGACAGAGAAGAGGTTGTCCTTGCAAAACTTTAGTTTGCCTTATTACTTTATGAAGTCTCCTGCCCTCTCACACGCACCATCTAGCGACTGGGGTGGGGATCCCCGCAAACGCTGTGGAGCTGGCAGCCGCCCCCAGGCAGCTCACATTTGGATGGCCAGTGCCCAGCCCACAGGAGTATTGACAGCGGGGGACCCCCTGTACACTTTTATCTGCTCCTTTTCACACCAGCGCTGGCGCAGGTACACGCCGGGCCTCTTGGCGGGAGGTTGGGCAGATGCTCCTGGAGGAGAGCCTGCCAGGCTCTCCCCCACCCCCACCCCCACACAGCTGGAAGGGCCGGGCTAGGGTGGGGGGGCACTCGCAAAGCGGACCAGTCAGACCCGGTGTCCCTCTGAAGGACCCAGGTTGGGAATGAACCCAGAAGGACGTCATCCTTTGAAGTGCCCTGGCCCAGATAAGATCAGAATGTTATCTAGAAATTTCCATTCCCTGGCTGTCAAATCTCAGACCCAACACAGTTTGGCTTGCTCTAAAACGAAGGGGTGGTTGTGTGGCAGTTCCAGGCGTCTCCTGATGGTACCCCATGCCCCCAGGTTTCCATCAGATTGCCCTGAACAAAGTGGCCGTGCTGCTGCTGGCTGGCGGGCAGGGCACTCGCCTGGGTGTGAGCTACCCCAAGGGCATGTATCAGGTGGGGCTGCCCAGCCAGAAGACCCTGTATCAGCTGCAGGCAGAGCGGATTCGGCGGGTGCAACAGCTGGCTGACGAGCGCCACGGGACCCGCTGCACGGTGCCCTGGTGTGCCTTCTCTGCATTATCTTGGCCTCAGAGTGATCCCTGCCCCTGTAGCCCCAGCCCTGCCCCACACCAGGACTTGAACCCCAACCCCAGCACAGCCCTGGACAGAGCCCAGCATCCACCAGACTGGACCCTGATGCCAGCACCTGACAGAGTCCCGTCTGTCAGAAGAGCCACGCCCCCCTGAAGGCTGACAGCCTTGCCGTCCCTCACAGGTACATCATGACAAGTGAGTTCACGCTGGGGCCCACGGCTGAGTTCTTCAAGGAGCATGACTTCTTTCACCTGGACCCGGACAATGTGGTCATGTTTGAGCAGCGCATGCTGCCTGCTGTGACCTTCGATGGCAGGGCCATCCTGGAGCGGAAAGATAAGGTTGCCATGGCCCCAGGTATGCCCCATCCCTGAGACTGCGTGGCCTAGATCCAGGAACCAGCTAGGGGTCAGGAGGCCTGGCACAGAGGCCGGAATGCGCTGCCGGAGGCAGTGTGGTTCCGGGAGAGTGGCCTCCCCATCTGGGCCTTGATTTCCATCTGTCATGTGAAACCACAGGGCTACTTGGATAGTGAGATGGCTGCCTCAGCCCGCAGGGGCCTCCTCTGCCTCCAGCTTGCCTGGACTAGCTGGCTGAGGCTAGCCTGGAGCCCTCACGAGGCCCACCCCTTTCTCCCTCTGCAGACGGCAACGGGGGCCTGTACTGCGCGCTGGCGGACCACCAGATTTTAGAGGACATGGAGCGCCGAGGAGTGGAGTTTGTGCATGTGTACTGTGTGGACAACATCTTGGTGCGGCTGGCAGACCCCGTCTTCATCGGCTTCTGTGTGCTGCGCGGTGCTGACTGTGGTGCCAAGGTGGGCCGTTTGCCTCAGGCCCCGCCCTAGGGGGCACTGTCCACTGCCCTCGACCCCCGCCCCGACCCGTACCACCCATCTGTCCTGGCTGCAGGTGGTGGAAAAGGCTTACCCCGAGGAGCCTGTGGGCCTGGTATGCCAGGTGGACGGGGTCCCGCAGGTGGTGGAGTACAGCGAGATCAGTCCTGAGACCACACGTCTTCGCACGCCCGACGGAGGCCTGCTGTACAACACAGGCAACATGTGCAACCACTTCTTCACTCGAGGCTTCCTCCAGGTAGTCACCAGGTGTGTGCAGCAGGCCGCCAGGTGGTGGCCACAGTGACTGGAGATGACCTGAGCCAGGTGGGGCTGTGGTCAGGAGCTTGCAGGGGGGTTGGGTAGAGAAAGGTTCATGTGTCTAAAGAAGCGAGAGGCACCAGAGAACCCGGCCGCTGGTATAAAGCTCTGTGGCCAGGTTGGCCCGCCCCTCTCGTAGCACCACCTCTGCCCAAGTTGCTATTTCACCTGGGCAGGGTTGTGGCCAATGGTGCTTGGCTCCCGGGCAGTGTGCAGGAGGATATCTATGCCCTCCCAGAGACCAGGCTCAGCTCCTACCACTCGGTGCCCTGCCAGGCCCATCTGCCACCTGCCCCACCTGGCCCCACCAGCCGAGAGGCGGGATGGGGCTCTCTCGGGTGTCCTGTCTGAACTGCGTCTTTCCTCCCCTTGCCCTTCTGTGCCCCTCTAGGGAGTATGAGTCCTTGCTGAAGCCACATGTGGCTGTGAAGAAGGTCCCGTATGTGGACGAGGAGGGAAACCCTGTAAAGCCGCTAAAACCGAACGGGATAAAGATGGAGAAGTTTGTGTTTGATGTGTTCCAGTTTGCTGAGTTAGTGGCACAAGTCATTTATTTTTTTCCTTCTTCTCTCCTGTTTTGGTGGTGGGTTCTGAGGCCCAGTTGGGCAGGGACGTGGAGGCTGAAGTGGGGGGACACAGTGGGAGCTGGGGGCTGCCGGCAGGTCTTGGGGAGGAGGCCAGAGGAAGCAGTCCCTCTGGGGGGAGCACCAGGGGCTGTGGACTTTGGGGGGACACCCAGGTCCCTCCTGAATCCTTTATCTGCTGTTTCCGGGCCATGTTGTGGGGGGGGCTCCCAGGGTGTTGGCCCTGGCTCTGGGGTCCTGGGCCTGGGGGTTTGGCAGGGGGGAATAGGAGGGAGGACTTGAAGCAGTGCCTGCGGGGTCCTTCCAGGCTCATGGAACAGAGGCTGCTCAGGCACTGCCCCTGGCCTGGCATTCCCCAGCCTGGGATGTCGAGCCACCAGTTCTTTCCCCACCAGGAACTTCGTGGCCTTTGAGGTGCAACGGGAGGACGAGTTCTCGCCGCTGAAAAATGCCGACTCGGCGGGCAAGGACAACCCCACCACGGCCCGGCGGGCCCTGCTCTCTCAGCACTACCGCTGGGCCCTGCAGGCAGGGGCCCACTTCCTGGACTCCCAGGGGGCCCGGCTCCCCGAGCTGCCCAGGTGAGTGTGGGCCCTGGAGCGCTGCCAACTCTGCCATGTCTGAGCTGGGCTGGGGGCTTCTGCCATGGCCATGCACTGAATGCAGGTGGCCGTGTCCCCAGCCCGGCCACACAATGACCGCTGCCGCAGCCTTTTGGCCTGACCCCTGGAGGTCTGCTCAGGGCCCTGGGGGAGGTAGGGGGCTGCAGCTTTCACTGGTCATTCACAAACTTTGAAACCAAGACCAGGTAGGATATTCAGAAAATGTCACGTCCAGCACAACACGGGCAGTGAGGGTGCGAGAAGGGGTGTCGTTGGGTTAGGTTTTAAGAAAGAAAGAAACAGAGACTTAATGCAGTTAAATTTCAGAAGGCCGGGGGTCTCGCAGTCACCAGAGACTGGAGCCCCGAATCGGGCCAACTGGTGGCTTTTATTGATTATCACACAAGGAAGTAGCATTATCTTTTCCACGGTCTGTGACTGTCATACATCGTGTCACAAAAGTGAATCGAACCAATTATCTTTGTCCACAAGCAGCCGGAGCAGAAAGTCTTGTGATGACTTAGGTGAGGTATGCACCTCCCTGGGGACAAGTCTCTCGTGTTTTAACAGTTCCGTTGAGATAAGTGGAGAGAGCTGATCTTTATTGCCCTCGTGACTTCTCTCACAATCAGGTGAGAGAGGAAAGCCAGAGTCAGCAATGGCTTTTCCCAGGCAGCGGGAAGGGGAGGCAAGGCTCCTTCCCAGATCTTCCAAGGCAGCTCATTAGGGGTCCCCACTCGGTTCCGCCTGGCTTAGGCTGTATCTCACGTGAGATATCTTACCCGGCTTTGGCTGCAAACCATCTTTTGGGGACCAAACAGAGACATAAGGTGTAAAACATTGAGATAAGCAAAGTCCCAAAAAGGCACAGTCTCCCAGACTTTTCTTTCCTCAAGGAGAGATGGAGGGACTGTCGGCTAGGCTGCTGTGTGACAAGAAAATAGCAAGGCAGGTCACTTTTCAGGGCCGGGAACGAAAGGGACATTAGGTTTTTATCTCTCCGATTGTCCGCAGCCACCACCTAAGTCTGGCAGCCCAGGCTCTGTGCAGGATGCCTGTGGGGGCAGGGGGGGCTTCCAGCCTAAATCAGGACCAGTCACTTGGGCAGGAGCAGTTTGCTCATGGCTCTGGGGTCCAGAGGAAGAGATTACTGAGAAAAGGGCTGTGGGAGCTGGGTGTGTGGTGATGAGCCTGCTGGGCCAGGGAGGGACTGGACCAGCTCCTGTGATGGGTGCTGTGAGGGGACACAGCCCTGAGCACATGCTAATACCTGGGCTTCCTCAGCCTGCCCGGCAGTGGAGAGCCTCCCGCCATCTGTGAGATCTCGCCAGTGGTGTCTTACTCTGGAGAGGTGAGAGCTGCCTGGTTGTCTGGCGCTTTTCTGGGGTTAGGCCTGTATGATCAGAGCAAGACAGTCTGGGGAGAGGTGGGTGGTTGGGTAGAAAGGCACAGCTCTGCCTCATTTTACCAATGGGGTATGTCCTAAGTTGCAGAGGACCTTTCAGGCTGTGGGGTGGGGTGAGGGCTGAGGCCCTTGCAGGTCCTGGGAGGGGCAGGGAGGACGAGCCCGCTCCGGTCTGGCTCAGGCCCGTAGTCTTTTGTGGGAGCCCTGCAGAAGGAGGAATGCTGGCTGGCTCCTGCCCTCTAGGTAAGTGTGAGCTTGCCAGGAGGGCTTATGCTGGCCTGTTGTCTTGAGGTGGTACCCAACCCTTTTTCCCAGAAGCCCCTCCCCAGCTCCAGGCAGAATTGGGATGCTGCCTGGGGCCAAGAGATGGACACTTGGCTTGTTTCCAGGGTCTGGAGGTGTACCTGCGAGGCCGGGAGTTCCGGTCCCCACTCATCCTGGATGAAAACCAGGTCAGGGCGCTGCGGCCCTGACTGGCTCCCAGACCTGCCACCCCTGGAGTCTGCGGGTGAGGACATGGCCCCCACCTGGGACTCCGGGGAGGAAAGCAGGCTGCTGTGTGTTTTCAGACCATGGAACACAGAAGGAAGAGAACTGGTTTACTACTCCACGGGGGTGGACCCTATCCTGTCACCACCAGTTCCCATGGATACAAGTGACCATAGGCCTTCTGTGGGCCAGTGAGGACTCTGTGGCTCCATTCTTGGCTGTGGGGGCCAGCGGGGGAGGTAGAGGGACTCAGGACTTTGGACAGTGGGGCTGAGGGAGGTGTGGCGTCAGCTCAGCCCTGCCTCTGAGCTGACGCAGGACTGGACGGCCGCTTTCCTGTCCCCCACGAAGATCCCAGTGTTGGGGAGGAGTACCAGCCACGCCCAGCTCTTCTGTAGATGTGCAGCTCGGGGCGGCCCCCTTCCCTCACAGGATGACTTGTTTAGAGTGGGCTGCCCCTCCCTCCCTGGCAGATGAACCAGTGACTGGGATCAGGCCGGGGGCTCGGAGCCCAGCCTGCCCAGCTGAGGCCCATACCAGAAAGGGTCCGACTCCCCACCATAAAGGGCTGGCTGGGCTGACGAGAGCTGGCTCTCCGAGGAGCTGGGCCTGCACACCTGAGACTGAATTCTCTGTCTCCCAGGCCTCAGCCCCTCGGTCACCTCGGCGACTGATTCAGGCGGCTGAGTTTTCCTTACGTACTTCCTACAAGGACTAGTGGGACCAGTGTAGATGGCTTCCTGTAATGGTGGTCGGTTAATCTGGAATTTAACCAGATAGGGAGCACCATCTCTCACCCAGCCTGCCAGCAACTTCTGATCTTGGTGCTCACATTCCCCCCCTGCTCCATGGAGGGAGAGGCACAGCCTCCATATTTGGGGTCATGGACTCCTCACTGCACCCCTGCAGCCTGGCCGAGGCTGGAGGAAGCCAGCTGGCCCTGGTCCCTTATCCTGGCTTTGCTGCTCTGGGCACCAGTGCCTCCTTTCCCCTGTGGTTACAACGCAGTAGCATCTACCTGTCCCCGCTGGTGTGATAGAGCAGCATAAAATGCAGCCTGCTGTTAAATTGGGTCACCTGTCCCCCACAGCCCACATCCTGCAGGGAACCCACTGGCTTCCCCAGAGGAAGCACATGATCTGTATGCTGCGTTCAGGTGCAGTGGAGTCCTCCAGCGGCTTGGGGTGGATGGTGGTTATATCCACACCTCCTGACCTGGGCATGAAGGCAGAGTCAGGGCTGTGCCTGCGTCTCCCAGTCCTGTGCAAACCTCAGAATCAAACCATGTGCCTCCGGATGCCCCGCTCGGCTGCTCCACAGGCCAGCAGTGGCCTAAGGCGAGGAGGGCCTGCCCAGAGCTGCTCCTCACTGCTGTGACCGGACCAGCTGTGCATGCTTTTCTGAGTTCACTTAAAAAGCAACAGCTTGCTTTTTTTTTTTAACAGCTTGCTTTTTAAAAAACTTTATTATTCAAATAATTGTCCTTTCACATAAAGTTTCAAACAGCACAGAAAGGCTCTGCGTCCCCTTCACTGTTTCCTGTGATATTTGCAGCTTATGTGATCCCAGGACACAGCACCCCACCAGCACGCTGGTGCTCAGTCACTGTCACAGGTGTGGGTCCCTGGGTCCTCGCTGCACTCAGGAGGCAGGCTGGGCCCATCACCACCAAAACCTCCTCCATGCAATCTTGGTAGCCACCCCCAATCTCCAACTCTGGACAACTGCCAATTAAGGAACAGTTTTGAAAGATTGCCAAAGTCGTTTTGTTCCCCATAAGGTGGGGCATTGCCAATAAACCCCATGTGCTGTGATTGACCCGAGCCTGACAGTGCAGTCTCTGAAGAGCATGGGCGGTGGGAACAGCAACAGGTGTTCACAGCTGTGTCTATCCAAGGGCTGGAGGCCCTTTGCGAAGGAGAGCCCACAAGCTGAGCCAACACCAGGAATCCCCGCACACTTGCTCTGCCAGCTCTACCGGGGCCTAACGAGAGCCTGCCACAACCTGGTGGGTCAGGCTCCCTGGGGCAGGCCCAGAACCTACCCCTTGAACCAGCCCTTCGGGGTGGGCTCCTGCACTCAGCTGTGACAGCTTGTTGATGTCCCTGCACTTGGGTTCTCCCTGCACTTGGGTTCTCGGGACTCCACCCGTTGCCTGGTAACCGGTTGTGCAGTGACGGATGCACGAGGGCGTCGCTGGAACTATCTGCAGAGCAGTGTGTGTGGAGTAAGACCTCAGAGATGGTCCCTAGAAGGGAAAGGGGACAGCAGGGCGGCAGGAGCTTTCTGGGTCTCGGACCAGCCAGGTGCCGAGCAGGAGGCGCGCATAACCGAGAGCCTCCAGACGCCCTGACGTGTTACCGCCGGCGCTGCAGGGAGCAGTGGCTCACCCGGCCTGGAAAGCACCCGGGAGGGTGCTGAGCTGAGCAGGTCCGCGGTAACCCTAGGCTGCTCTGCCGCTGAGAGAAGGCAGGCGCCGGGAAAAGCGCGGTGACCCTCAGTGCGCCCGAAGGCCATCGGGTGGGATGGACGCGAACTTCGCGCGCCGCCCTGCCGCCGACTCCGCCGTGCAGGCGGGGCGGGGTCGCCCTGACGGTGAGGGATCGAGCTGGCCGCCCCGGACCTGCGTCCACTCCCCGTCCACGCATCAGTGCAGAGGGGAGAGCGCGGGGCATCGGTGCCGACGGGGCACAGCGACCCGGCCGGTCCTCAGGAACCACAAGACCTCGGGGCAGCTGGGATCGAAGATAGCGGAACCCGGGGAGACCAGCCAAGGCCCCGCCTACACGCGGGCGAGATGTACGCAGGCGCGGGACGGGGCCAGCGCCGTGGGTGTGCGCTCACTGCGCAGGTGCAGGCGAGCGCAGACGCAGGCGCCGTAGGACGTACACACACGCTCGTAGGAGCGGCACGAGAGAGCGCACGCGCAATGGGGTTAGGAGCGCGCGGCACAGGCGCATTGGCGGCGACCGCGATGGGCGGGGTGTTGCCGGCGCTGCGATGGCTGCCCGCGGGTGCCCGAATAACCGAGCCTCTGGCCCAGCTCAGAGCCCGGCCACTTGACGCCGCCAGTGGGCGGTGTCCACCGGGCAGCTTCCGCCTCTGTCATGTATCCGCCAGCGCCGCCGGCGCCGCATCGGGACTTCATCTCAGTGACGCTGAACTTTGGCCAGAGCTACGATGGCAGCAAAAGCCGGCGGCGCCGCTCGTGTTGGAGGGTGAGGGTCGGGTCCCGTGGGTCCCGTCGTTTCCGTCCCCGCGCGCCGCTCCCAGGCCTGAGACGCAGACGCTCGTCCTGGCGCAGGAGTGGTGGTCCCGGCCTGCACTGCTCGTGGGGCCGGGCCCTGCGGGGTGGGGTCGGGGAGGCGGGGTGGCGGGACCCCAGTGGGTTTCCTGGCGGTCACCGCGCAAAGCGGAATGAGGTTTCCCGGCTGTGAGTTCTCCACGGCTGCCACGAGCTCAGCTCCGCCGGTTTAACCGCCGGTAGGTTCCTGCTGCTCTCGGGCCGCAGACGCCACACCCAGCCGGGGCCTGAGCCCCAACACACGAATGGCGGGCTCTCTCTCCGCCGCCCATGGACTGGACAGAAGTGGTGTCCCTGTCTGTATCCATTCTCCTCTCACGTGTACCGTTGCAATAGCTAGTCACGTGGGGCCTGGGCCCAGCCTGTCACCCCCAGGGACAGGGAACTTGCCCCAGTGCGAAGCAGCAGGCCTCCACACGGGACCTTCTGAATTACGCATCGTCCTCACTGAGTTTGTTACAGTGGAAGCGATTTCCAGGCCTGTTCTTTCCAGTAAACAGAGTCACTCCGTCCCTCCCTCAGAAATGGAAGCAGCTGTCGCGGTTACAGCGGAACGTGATTCTCCTGGTGCTGGCGTTTCTGGGGCTTGGCGGACTCCTGTCCTACATCAGCGTGGCGGACCAGTGGAAAGGTATCAGCTCCGTGAGCGCCTAGACGACTCTGGGCAGAACGGTCTTGCCGTGGACCTCACAGCTCCAGGGGACATGAAGGGCAACGATCTGGCCGGAAATCCAGGGCAGAAGAGGCGTTTTTAGCCACCTTGCTAGACCACGACGTCCGTGTGACGACGTGACGGCCTCCTGAGTGGTGGAGGGCTGGCCTCGCTGTCCTCCATCCCGAGGTGGCGCACTTCCTCTCCGTGCCTCCCGTGAACGTCAACACACGTGGCCGTGTGGGGCCTCGACCGGGCAGAGTCCCAGAGAGGACGCAGAGTCCTCCTGAATTCTTCTCAGGTCGCTCATTTTAGGAGGGAAGCTAACGAGCCGCTGCAGGTCGCCAAGTAATCTGCCTGTCGGCCACCATTTGTACTTCCTGGGTGGGAAATACTTGGGGTTGTGGGTTGGGGATAAGGACAGAAGCTGCCAAGCGCTTCGAGAAAGGGTCGATTCTCTTTGGCTGTTCTTGAACTCAGGTCAGTGGCTTTCCCGAGGTGTCCTGGTGTCCTTTGATGTCTGGCTGTGGTCTGTGAAGCGCTTGGAGTCTCCTGAAAGCCTTGTGGCACAAGTGAGGTGACACGTGTTCTCTGTTCAGCTCCGAACGGCAGGTCGGCGGACGAGCAGAGGATGAGGCCGGCAAACCCACCCGTCCTGCCAGCTCCCCAGAAGGCAGAGGCTAACCCAGAAAACGTCCCGGGAGTGCTACCTCAGGTACCCCCAGTGAGCTGTAGGTGCATTTGTATCCGGGGTCCGTTCCGGAAGCATCGGAACAGGACGTAGTACTCAAACAGGTTGGGGAGACTTCTTTTTCTTACCGGGTGCCTGGTGTGCTAACCTCGCTTGTTCTGGGCTGGGTGGACGGGGCGCAGGGAAGGAGGGAGGGATATTCTTCTCTTCGTTCTTCATTGCACACCTGCTGTTTAGGTGGTAAAGAACGAAACAGATCCGTCCCTTCTTTCGCAGAGCTGCAGGCTGGTGGGAGGGAGAGGCAGGTGAGATGCCAGGAACAAACAGGAGCAGGCAGGTGGCCGCGTGTGTGTCCTACAAGGAGAAGAGCCGACACCCCGAGAGAGACCCTGGGCCCGGCCCTTCGGTCAGGGCGGGACACTGAACTGCAGTCTGAAGGCTGAGGGTGGGGAGCTGGGGTCCCACAAGGGCCTGCACGGGGAAGGGGGCAGGGGGCAGCGCAGGCAGCCCTGGAGGCTCCGTCGGCACTGGCCTCACACCCTGCGGGGCCGCCCCGGGGAGAAGGAAGGCCGCCCCGCTGCCTCTCCAGGGTCTGTGTGCAAGAGAGCGAATTTCCCCTTCGTAAAGCCGACTTGCGTTCCCTTGGCTTCTTTCGGCCGCTCTGACACACGGACTCATAACCGTGGGAAAGCAGAATGCCGCATGTCCCCCGAGAAAGTCGCGGGCCCACGCTCGTGACGTCCACGGTCCCGTCTGGAGTCCAGGGAGGGCCTGCACCGTTAGGGGTGAACGTCCCCATCCCTTTGGTGCAAGAATTGGGGGTGAGGCCCTTCCACTTGTCCCCTGGACACGTCTCCCACTCGGCGCTGGTCCCCAAGATGTTTCTGCGACGGTGCTTTGTTTTGGCCGGACCCGAATTTCTTGACCCCCCCTTGAGTCGTTCAAATCTGTCCAAGGAGCATGTGTTCGCGGCTTAGGTGGATATTGAAAAGCAGAGACTGCACCTCGCGGGTCGGCCTCCTTCCTGTCCTCAGGGGTGGTGTCCCTGGGCACACCCACCGTAGAGGACTAGCTGAGAGGTCGAGGATGAGCGCTGTGTCCGTGTTGTCGCCGAGTGTGGCGCCTTTGCCATAAGTGCTGAGGATGAGCCGGGCGGCCCGGGCCAGACCTGCAGCTGTGTTCTCAGGGCTGTGTTCTCGGGACGTGGTTCTAATCCTTTCGTGCTCCCGTCGGGCCTGTGACAGTCTGAAGTATCCTGGGCCTGGCCTAACCTCCCCGGGCTTAGATGGGGTGGACTCTTTGTCTGCGTCCGGCAGGGCAGGAGGTCGCGTGGAAAGACGGAACTCCTCCAACCTGTGTATGATGTAAAACAAAAATAATCGGTCTGTGCATAGCCATCTCTGGGACTGGGTCTGATTGGAACGAGGGAGTGTTCCAGGTGGGAACGGAATAGGAGCTCGTATGCCGTTGAGTTCTCACAAGTGACTCTTACGTTTGTCTAGGCGACTCGAAGACATTTCCGTCGGGGACCTCCCAACCTGCAGATCAGAGCCCCAAATAAAGACTCGGAGGACAGGAGACTGGATGCCACCCAGAGGCAGGAAGGGACAGAGGACGCCACTCAGCGGGAAGAGCACCCCCAGAGAACCCTCGTCAGGTACTGGGAGCACCAGCGGGCTGGTGTGTGTGGCGTCTCTGAGAAGCAGCAGGGTCCTGTGTGTGTCTAACGTACATTCGCCTCCCGAAGCAGACTGTGCCCTGTCATGTGCGGGGCCGGGGGTGGGGGCGGGGGCTGCTGCCTCCTGGTCCAGCGTGGGGGGCGCGGCCTAGCTGCTGCTGGGCAGCCACATGGGCACCTGCGTTTCTGTCCTGCGCTGGCTGACTGCTCCCCCTTCCCTCCCGGTAGCTGGAGGGGGGCCATGATTGAGCCGGAACAGGGCACTGATGTCCCCGCGAGAAAGGCAGAGGCGCCCACCAGGACTCAGAACCAACCAGGTAAGGCCCCACCCGCGCCCTCCCCACCTGGACTCGCGGATGAGCCCTGCTGTCCTGTGATACTGGTCATCTTTGGACACCCAGGTGGGCCCCAGGTCCTTGGGGTCACATTCGTCAGAGCTCTGGTGACCACTTGCGGCTCCTTGTGGGCCATTGTCCCGAGTCCAGGCCACAGACACAGGAGGCATGTGTGTGCAGCAGGCTCCTTTTCCTGCCTGTGTCTGGTCCATGAAGGACCTGGGGACGTAGAGACAGAGCTGCCCTTCGGTGTCTACCCCGGGCTGGAGGGGCTCAGCGGCTGTGAGGGTCCCTGCGTTCGGCCACCAGTGGTTCGGGGCCTGCTGGGTGCTGGTGCTTTGTAGGCTCCGTGCAGCTTGTCTGCTTCGATCTCGCGGCTCCCTTTGAGGTCATCGGTCAGGCCTAGCTCTGTTCCCTAAACAGGAGAACGGACATTAGGTCAGGAGCCACCAAGGCCATGGGCTTCGTGTGTGGGGACTCGCACCAGGTCAGCTGAGTCCGGCGCCCCGGCTGTGATCCTCCCGTCCTGCTGCTAACACCTCGTGGAAGGAGGACGAGGGAGCCCAGAGCTGGGAACAGCAGCCCAGGCCTGTGTGGACAGAGCAGTGGTGTGGCCTGAAGGAGGGATGGCAGAGCCGTGGGGGTCACACGAGTAGGCCTCAGTCCACACGGAGGGGACACATGCTGTGAGGCTAGACACCTGCCTTCCTGTACACAGTGCCCTTGTGTATGTGCCCTGCCATGTGTGGAGAGAACACACTCCCACGTGCATAGGCTGCAGAGGGGCCTCGGCGTGTGTGTTCCAGGAGTTTCCTCTGTAGACACCCGAACATGGGTCCTGACAGACCCAGAGGTTTGTCCACGTCACCAGCAGCTGTCACAATAGACATTCCCAAACCCCAGTGGCCCAGCGCAGCACTCTGGCTGCTGCTGGTCTGCTGCCTCCAGGTTGTTTGCTGGCTGCGTGCTCCCTGCGGCCCCTGGGGGTGCCTGCCAGGTGCTGCTGGCCGTGGGTGTGATGAGCCAGGCGGGTGTGAGTCCAAGCTCTCACGTGAGGTCCTGGGGTCTTGCCACCTTGGCGGCCGTGTCCAGCTCCAAGGGTCTACCTCTGGCACTGAGCCCCGACCCTCACTGCTGTCCACTGCTGCCCTGTGGCCTGGACAGTGTCCCATGGGTCATCAGTGTCCCTATTTTGGGGCTGCAGCAGGGTCGGTCAGCTCCAACCAGGTCCAGGTCACCATGACCCGCGTCTCTCCTTCTAGCTCCCCCAAACGAGCGCCAAAAGGCCGTGATAGATGCCTTCCGCCATGCCTGGGCTGGGTACCGCAAGTTCGCCTGGGGCCACGACGAGCTGAAGCCGGTGTCCAGGTCCTACAGTGAGTGGTTCGGACTCGGCCTCACACTCATCGATTCCCTGGACACCATGTGGATTTTGGGTCTGAAGAAAGGTACTTGTCACTCTCCAGCACTGTGTGACATGCGGGCGAGTGGGCGAGCCCTGCCCGCCGGGGTCCCTGAGCTGCTCTGGCTGCGGACGTGTTCCCTTCTCCTGGGTGACAGGAGTAGACATGCAGGGTGTGGGCACTTCCTTTGTCACCTTACACCCAGGCTACCGGGGACACTCCAGACAGCTAAACGGGTCCCCTGCCGAGAGCCTAGTGTACATGCTGGCTGACGTCCCAGGGCATTTCCAGCCTGCGTTCCTGTCACAGTCCGGAGAGGGCCCTGTGACAGGAGGTGGCACGTGATCTGATGTAGCTGCCAGCACCCCGGGTCTGTCTCTCATGTCCTCGTGCCACACAGATTGGTGCAGACGGGGGTTACGCGTCGTCAGTTACTTCTAACTGATGGTTTAAACATCTGTTGTAAATTTCATGGGCAGGTTGAAGACGCTCTGCGGTCCTCACGTGGTCCTTTGTGCGGTGGCCTGCAATGGCCGACCCCTTTGCTGCGTGGGCTCTCCCTAGCCGCGCGCTGACGCATTTCATCTGCAGGCTTGAAGAGGCGGGGCTCATGCCCTTGCACTAGGAAATGACGTCGACCCCGTGGGGACAGAGCTGGACAGGACAGAATGCACATAGCCCCAGAGCAACAGGCCATGGGATGCTGGAACCGTGGGCATGTCCTGTACTCTGTCCCGTTTTGTGTCGTAGAGTTTGGGGAGGCCAGGCGGTGGGTGTCCAAGAAGTTACGGTTTGAGAAAGACGTGGACGTCAACCTGTTTGAGAGTACCATCCGGGTCCTGGGGGGCCTCCTGAGTGCTTACCACCTGTCTGGGGACGCGCTCTTCCTGCAGAGAGCCGTGAGTGTCCTGCGCCCCGGGATAGGAGAGTCAGGCACTCTGCGTCTCCCCTTTGCTACAGGGACGGGGTGGGATATCCACTTCTCTCCCCTACCGTTCGTTTGCCTGTTTCGGGGCCTGTGTTGAGCTGAGCACACGGCCTGGCGCCCCGCAGCCGGCAGGGGCCCTGTTCTCAGCTCACTGAACCCAGCTCACTACTGGGTCCGTGAGCGTCCGGCCATGTGAAGCCAGCCCGCTCACATCTGCCTTCGTACTTGGATGGGGGCGGGGGGCGTGCGTCTTTGGCAGCACATGGTGATCTCCCCACACTGTGTCAGGAGGACTTCGGCAATCGGCTGATGCCTGCGTTCCAGACGCCCTCCAAAATCCCGTACTCCGACGTCAACATTGGCACTGGCGTTGCCCACCCGCCCCGGTGGACGTCTGACAGCACAGTGGCCGAGGTGACGAGTATTCAGCTGGAGTTCCGAGAGCTCTCTCGTCTCACAGGAGTTAAGAAATTTCAGGTATGGGGCCGGGGTTTCTGGGGGCTTCTCGTGGGGTCTCTGGCTTATCACAGTAAGTGCCAGTGCGTGGACACTGACCCTGGTCTGGAGACCGCTGCCTTCTTTTTCCTTAGAGAACTCCATTTCCTCACTGATTATTGGCAGGGACTGGAGGCCGAGCCCTCTGCCCTGTGCAGTGACATGTCCTGAGGGCCCTGGCAGAGCTCTGTGCCCTGTGCCCACTGGGCTGTGTGTCGTGGGGCCTCCGGTCATGGCTGTGTGCTGTCGAGATGCTGGCGTTTTGTAGGCAGTTCTGTGCTGGCGACATCATGGTTGTCCTGACTGGTGCACGTGGCTTGGGCCCCGATGCCCGTGTGGGCATCTGTCTTGGGTGGACTGCTGGGGTGGCATCACGGGCATGTCGCCACCCTGCTGTGCGATGGGGTCAGTCCGTGGTACAGGGGACGACAAGGGTGTTCTCATTGTTCGTTCACTAACTTATTGCCCTAGTGTTCAAGTGTCTGTCACGTAGTCCCTGTCCCCTGTTGGCAGTGTCATTCTTCTCTTGGGTGAACTCCTAGGACATGGGGGTACTTCTGGGCTCAGGCTTCCATTCCATTGGGATTTCTGTCTTTTTGCTAAATTGAGAAAATTCACATATCGAGAAATTTTGCCTTTTCTCGTGCATGTTGCCGTGTCCTCACGTTTTTGTCCCCACAGTAAATAAGACAGCGCCGTTAGCGGTCCCCACCGTGTAACTGAAACCGCACAATGTGGGAGGGACACATGTGTCTGGTTTCTGTCACTGAGCACAACGCTTTCAAGGTGCATCCCGGGTGCCGAGTGGGTCAGCATCAGCCCTTTCGTGGCCAGGCCCCTGCTGCCTGTCGTCCGCCAGCGTGCGAACACGGGCTGGGTCCCGGCGTGGGACGCCAGGGCAGCGCCAGGCCAGTTTCCCCAGTCATCGTCCTTGGTTCTGAGCAGGCTCGTGGGTGTGCAGGGGCGTCTCGCTGTGGGTTTGGTGTCTGTGTGTGAAAGACGTGCAGCCTCTTCTCAGGGCTTACGGCCACTGTCTACCTGTGCAGAGGGGTGTCAGGCCCCTCGCCCGGTGGCTGATGAGAGGAGCGGTCTTGGCGTTGTCAAGGTGAAGTGAAAACCCAGCGTTTGGCCAGTTACTCAGGAGGCGCCTGCAGTGTCCCATGCTGCTGGGGCTTTGCAGTCGCTGGGGCTGAAGAGGGAGCAGTACCATGGCGCTCCGAGGGGTGATCAGTCGGTGTGGGGGTGTGTCTAGAGCCCAGAGAGCGCCCCCGTGCAGGGTCCTGAGCGCTCTGATGAAGTGTGCACAGCTGCGGGGCACAGCCGCGGGGCGCTGGCCGGCCAGGCCGGCGAGCCTGGCGCAGCCGAGGCTGCTGGGGTCTTGAAGGGCGATGAGGAGTTGGCAGGTGGCCGTTAGCAGCAACCTGGGCTCAGAGCACACGTGCCTGCCTTTCCTCAGGAAGAGGAGCAGACGGCCAGGTGGGGAGGGGGTCCTGAGGACACAGCCCCCGGAGTGGGGCTGAGAACTGCCAGGACGACAGGGCCGCTGCGTGGTCAGGGCCTGTGGCGTGGGCCGCCATTCTCCAGGGACCTGGAGGGACCAGTGGGCAGAGGAATGCTGCGGCCAGGACGCCCCTGGGCGTGGATCGGTGATGGGCGGTGCACGTGGAGCCCTCACGCAGCGCACTCTCCCCTGTCTGCTCAGGAAGCCGCGGAGGAGGTGACGAGGCGCGTCCACGCCCTGTCCGGGAAGAAGGACGGGCTGGTGCCCATGTTCATCAGCACCCACAGCGGCCTCTTCACCCACCTGGGCGTGTTCACCTTGGGCGCCCGGGCCGACAGCTACTATGAGTACCTGCTGAAGCAGTGGATCCAGGGCGGCAAGCAGGACACGCAGTGAGGCCCGCTTCTGCCGCCTGGGCACGTCCTGGGGGCTCCGCCACCCGGCTCTCGGTCAGGTCCCGCCACAGGGACCTGCTTCTCAGCACAGCCGAGGTGGGGCCTGGCCGGTCGCTGAGCTGCACGCTCCTCAGCACCAGGCGGGGCCCCAGCTCCCCGCCGAGGTGGCTTCTGGGCTCAGGGAGGCAGCTCTGCCCGCCCCCTCATGGGGGACGTGGAGGCGGCCGGATGTCTGGGCCTCGCCCTGCCTTCACTGGGCTGCTTCAGCACGTCCACGGTCCCGGGTGGACTGCAGTGGCCCACACCCTTGGAAGTGCACATAAACCCTTGTGAGGGACCTGGAATGGCCTGAAGTCTCCAGCCCAGGGCTGATTGTAACCCCGGTCCCTGGGTGGGGGGGCGGGTGCAGCTCCAGGCCGACCCCAGGGTGGAGACGAGGGCATCACCACCGGGGAGCCCGCCTTCCTGGGCCTCTGGGGGCTGGTTGAGGGAAATATCCCTGTTCTGGGAGCAGAAGGCAGTACCCTCAGCCCCGTGGGATGACCCACCGCAGCCTCCCCCCAGCGTGGTGTGGTGCCCCCCAGACAAGGCCAGGCCTGGTGCCCACCGTGCGTAAACGACCGCTCAGGGCCATGCGCCTGCCTGGCCGGAGCCTACAAGACTTGCTGGTCTCCTAGGTTACGGGACGACTACCTGGAAGCCGTGGAGGGAATCCGAAAGCACCTGCTGCGCAGATCGGAGCCCAGCAAACTCACTTTCGTTGGGGAGCTCGCCCACGGCCGCTTCAGCGCCAAGATGGTGAGCAGGCGCGTGGTGCAGGCGCGACCGGGCACTGCCTTGATGCCCAGGCTCTGAGTCAGGGCGAGGAGAGAAGGGAGTGCGGCCAAGGAGTGTGAGGTGTCGCGGGCAGACGCGGGCTGGGCTGTCCGCTCCCCTCCCCGCCCCTCCCCTCCCGCCAGGGCCCAGCTCGCCTCTCCACATGCTCCCCTCACCCCAAGAAGGACCCCCCTCCGTGCTCCAGGGTCTGCTCCCCTTCCCCACCTCCTTCCCCCTGCAGCTGGTGCTCCATTGGTGTTTGAGGGGTTGGGGGAGGCTCAGGTCAGTGTTGGCGTCCCCAGGATGTGGGCGACCTTCCACCAGCTTGTCTGCCCCTGTTGAGCCCCTGGTGCTTGGCCTGTAGTGCAGTGGCCGGTCCAGAGGCGGACACGGCTCAGGCCTGTGACTCCCGCGCTGGCTCAGTGGTGAGGAGACCCTCCAATTCCAGGACCACCTGGTGTGCTTCCTGCCAGGGACACTTGCTCTGGGCGCCCACCACGGCCTGCCGGCTGACCACATGGAGCTGGCACGGGCGCTCATGGACACCTGCTACCAGATGAACAGGCAGATGGAGACGGGGCTGAGCCCCGAGATCGTGCACTTCAACCTGCACCCACAGAAAGCCCAGAAGGACGTGCAGGTCAAGGTGAGCGGGCGGGCAGGGCGGGGCGGGGGCGGGGCAGGGGGTGCTGTGGGGCCTCACGGAGCCTGTGCCCCCAGCCAGCCGACAGGCACAACCTGCTGCGGCCTGAGACGGCGGAGAGCCTGTTCTATCTGTACCGCCTGACCGGGGACCCCAAGTACCAGGACTGGGGCTGGGCCCTCCTGCAAAGCTTCAACACCTACACACGGGTGAGGCCCGTCTCCTCGCTGCTCCTCTCCCGCAGTGGCTGCAGCGGCCCTTCCTCGGGGTTCAGGGCCCCTGTGACCCAGGGTCTTGGGCCAGGCATCTGTCTGTCGTGTCTTGAGGGACCATCCAGGTGCGGAGGAGCGGCGGGGGGGGGCGATGTCCACAGAGTGCGTCCCTCCTGAGTCCTAGTGGCCTGGGCAGCTCTGTCCCAGCCGGGACGACCTAGGACCACTGCTCTCCGGCCCGGCCGCTCGGCACAGCTGACAGTTGACCTTTGCCCTGTGGTATGTGAGGCACCGGGTTCTGGAACCGTCAGGCGACCTCAGGGCCTTTGCGAGGACTCTGCAGGCACAGCGCATGGTCACTTGAGGGCAGCTGGCATCGCCCGGGGCCTCTGGAGGAGCTGTGGCAGACCCCCGGGGCAGCCAGTCCCCTTGTGCCCTCCACCCCAGGCCTTGCCCTGGGGCCATGCTGCCCTGTGAGGGGGCGCCTCTGGCCAACAGCCAATCCTGGGTGTGGGGTGGGCTGTGCCTGCAGCCGTGACGCCTCGGCCTTTGCAGGTCCCCTCCGGTGGCTATTCTTCCATCAGCAACGTCCAGGATCCCCACAACCCCCAGCCCAGGGACAAGATGGAGAGCTTCTTCCTGGGGGAGACGCTCAAGTATCTGTACCTGCTCTTCTCCGACGACACGGACCTGCTCAGCCTGGACGCCTATGTGTTCAACACTGAAGCTCATCCACTGCCCATCTGGGCCCCCGCCTAGGAGTGGGCACTGCCCGGGGCCTGTTGGCCACATCTGTCAGCAGGACCCTCGCCCTGGCCAAGTCCGCCCTCCTTGACCTTAGCTGCGCAGTGTCCACCCAGCTGGCTGGACGTGCTCCAGGCCAGGCTGGGGACAGGCCAGCAGGCAGCTGGGCCAGGATGTCATAGGGCCCGTGAGCTGCTGGGGCGGTCGCTGTCCCCGGGCTCCTTGTCTGTGGTTCCCATGGGGACAGCGTTAGGGACGAGGAGGAGGACCCAGTGCTGTGGTTCAGGGAGTCCAGCCTCCCTTTTCCTCCTACCCCCCGAGAAAACTCAAATCGTGACCTACATTCCTGAAACTGGACATCCTCCTGTCAGCCGGTACCAGGGCTTCCTGGGGGCCCCGGGGCCATTGTGTTGTGTTCCGAGACAAGAGCCGAGGAGACATGGGGATGCCACTCGCCTCAGGGTTGTGGCCTGTGAACGTGTGCTGACCCGAGGCCTGGGGGGGCTGTCTGTGGACACCCCTGAGCCGAGGGCATGGGGATCCAGGCTCGTGGCTGGCTGTGGTGTTTACGTGTTGGACTCAGGGACCCTCCCCACCCTGCCAGGGCGGGGAGGGGTGAGGGGTGGGTGGCGAGTTCACCCCGCTCCCAGGCCACCCGGATGGAATGGACTTTTCAGTCGGGATAAAAGATTTGTTCTAATTGGTGTCTCCCGTGTGTGTAGGAGTCTTGTTTCCTGAAATGTCTGGGTTTCGGAATTGGGGGCAGTGGTCTGGGCCCCTCCCTCTGTCCACTGAGGTCTGCGTCCTGCCATCGCCTGCAGGTGGGAGAGTGAGAAGTGTCAGCACGGTGAGGTGGGAGCTGGGCCCTGCGGGGCCTGGCCTGGCGCCGGGGACAGCAGAGTGCCTAGGCGTGAGTGGCACAGTGGGCCTGGCCTGGCACCTGCTCTGCCCTCCTCCCGCATGTGGGGGAGTCCTGTCTCTCTCTCTACAGTGTAGCCTGCAGCGTCCATCCCGTAGGACTGACCTGGGGCAGTTTGTGGAGAGAAGACAAACCTGCGCCCTGGCAGGGGCGTCCCCTGCCTCCTAGGTCTGGTAGGACAGGCCCAGCTCTTCTCTCCTGTTAAGCTAGGATCCTACTACTCTCATCATCTCTAGAAGATTCGTGTCCGTCAGAAGCCAGGGCCTCTCCAAGTGCCGGACAGGCCTCTACAGAGGTCCAGCCTCCATGTCAGGCAGGGCCAGGGTTCTCGGAGGTGTTGCCTGCTGCTCCCCACATGCAGGTGCCCTGGTGGCAGCTCCTCGCTCTCCAACGACCGCCCCAGGCCCGGCTCCCAGCCCCACACATCCTGTGCTTGGACAGATATGCAGGTCCTGTCCCGGATGTGGCCCCTTGTCCCAGCCTCGTGGCTGCTGGCTGCCCGCCTGCAGAGCCCCCACAGCTGGAGAGCATGTCATGCTTCCCGCTGGCCCCTCCTCGCCAGGGGCTGTCGGCAGTTGTGCAGCAGGACTGACTCCACCTCATCTGCTGGGAGGCGGGGCCCAGGTAACCCGAAAGGCAGACTCCCTGCCCCCGGGCTCCCAGCAGGTGGACTGGGGGTGGCCGCGTGCTGAGGCACAGCCACTCTGTGCGGCTCCCCAGGGACACTCGCACGCTGGTGACCTTGCAAAGACGAGAGCAGGGAAGATCGGTGGGGAAGTCTTGGCAGCCTCTCATTTCTTGGTGTCAACAGCTTAGCTGGCCACGTGAAAGGCCACCCCCCCCAAACAGCAAACTTAGAGCTGAGGATTCTGTTTTATTAAACGTGGCTGATTTGGGGAGGTTGGGCAGTGTGTTCACCATGTCACACTCCCTCCTCCCCTGCAGGGACCACAGCTGAGACGAGGGGCTTGGCCGGGCCACCAGATGTTTATTCAGCCCCTAACCTCGGGCAAGGCCCTACTGAGCCTGGTGGCCGAGTGGGTTCAGGAAGATGGGACTGGACGCCTCACTCTGGAGTCCCTTGGAGATGCGCCCCTGTGAGTCCTGGTCCCAGCTGGGGGAGTGCCCCTCAGTCTCTGTGCCATGTGCCCTGCCGCCGCTGCTCATATCTGGCTGCCGCAACCCACTCGCGGATGATGCTGGCCTCCAGCTCACGTGCCTCCCGGACAGACGTGGGGTCTAATGGGTGGGACGCTCTGAGGAGCAGGCACAGGTTGGGTGAGTCACTCAGCACGGGAGGCAGACCTGAGGCTCACCCCCTCCAGCCCATGTCCAGCCATGGGCCCAGGCTGGGTGCAGTGCCCCCTCCCAGGGCAGGACCATACCTGAGGTCCAGGTGATGTGCTCCCCCGCGGATGGTGATGGCGAGGACCGATGCGCTCAGGTTACTCTGGATCTGTGTCAGTCAAGGGACATGCCGTGTGGAGTGCAAGCCCCAGGCCAGTCAGTCCCCCAGCCCTCCTGCGCGCCCCAGTTGTGGAGTGCAGCTAAAGCAGTAACATGGGGCAACTATGTAGCCTGGATTGGCCCCATCATAAGGGATAGGTGAGCCAGAGGCCAGGTCCCATTAAGTCAGGAAAAGAATCAGAAAGGGGAGAGTATGAAATAATGAAGGGGTGTGGACATCGGCAAAGTGGGTTCCTGGAGAAGATTCTGTGACCCCACAAGGACAACTCTGCACAGGACACTGCTACCATTTAACGAGGCTCCAGCGGGTCAGCCTGAGCGACTCACCCCACCCCCTGCCCAGGGGTCCAGGTCACCATTGGAGAAGATGATGTTGCTGGCGGCTCTGAGGTCTGAAAGAGACAGAGCAAGTGGTGTTGGGGGGACCGGGCACAGCCCTCAGATCTGGGAGCCGTGGGGCAGATCAGACCACAGTTTTGCCCTTGGGAGTGGGGAGAGCAGAGCTGGCTCAGTGGAGAGGGAAAGACACTACCCCTGACCCCACCCTGACCCTCACCGGCCCCCCCGAAGCTGGTCTGCAGCCAGTCCCGCCGGGGCCACACGCCCCACGTGTCCAGGCAGTACTGCTGGCGGAGCACCTCGGTGAATGGCAGGTCGGGAAAGATGTCCGTCACGTTGTTACTGGAGAACGTCAAGTTGATCTCAGTGCAGGCCTGCAGGACCCCCCACGCTGGATCAGGCCGGTGGGGTGGGGTACCTCACTCAGCACACAACCTGGGCAGCCCCAGGCCCCCACCCCATTTCAGGCAGTTCCAGGCCCTCCCCTCCATACCTGGTAGTCTCAGCCCCCACCCCATCCCTGGCAGTCCTGGCTCCCCCTTCTACCTGGTAGTCCCAGGCCTTGGCGTCGGGGCCCAAGCCACAGCCTGTGGGGTCCGCACAGGCCTGGTACAGCCGGTAGATGTCATAACAGGGCTCGGTGCCCGAGGAGTTGTACACGAGCCCTGCGGGGACACAGGTGCTAAGGCCAAGCGCCCGGACACCCCCCTGGCCCCCTCAAGGGGCCCTGCAGGCATCAGGGGCTCGGGGGTGTGCCCTGTCAGCTCCTGCCATCCTTGCCTGGACCTCCCAGAGCCCCTTGGAGCAGTGACCCCCAGGCTCGGCCAGGAGGGGGATGGCCATTTCCTACCTAAAAACAATGACAGGGGTGTCCTGGGCCCTGAGGTCCCCGTCGGATCCCCGCCCCCCACAGCCCTTGCCCGCTCCTCAGGTCATCTGCCCCCTGCCTCCTCAGGCCACTTGGCACCCGACCCAGGGCTGAGGGACAGACACACCTGCCAGCGCTCGGAGACCCTGGATCCTCTGGCTCTCGCTCAGCAGGCGGGCGCAGCCGACCTAGGGGAGCAGCACGGCTCCTCAGCACAAGACGCCCCCTCGTGGCCTGCAGCCCGCTCCCCGGCTCGCCCCTGGTCCCAGGCTGCAGAGTGGGAGGTGGCCCTGGGCCTGGCCCTTCCCTGGGCATGGGAAGAGGTGCCTCACCTGGACGGGGTTGGCAGGGAGGCTCCCCATGAAGTCAGTGGGGTATGGGTAGTCCATCATGGCCAACACGGTGAAGGCGTTCCGGGCAAACCCGAACAGCTGGGCCAGGTCCTTCCGGCCCGTGAGTGGTTGGCAGGTGCCAAGCTCCTGGCTGACCACCTTGTAGGCTGCCAGGAGTGGGCAGGATAAGGGCCTTTGGAGGCTGCTGGCACGTGGGGGATGGGGAAGGGGGGCAGCTTCCTCACCTCCCTGGAGGAACAAGTCCTTGATCTGCCGGAACGCATCCCGCACGGCCTGGGCACACTTGGGACTCTGGTCCTCAAAGTCCTGGAGAACAGACCAATTGTGGCGGCGGCCCCCATGCCTGGGTGGGCCACGCCCCACCCCACACCCTCCCTCACTCACCACAGAGACGGCTCGGAAGAACTGGTGGGGGTCGCCGACGCCTGCCACCGACACCACGGGGGCACTGGCCGCTAGCGCCCCCGCCACGAGGTAGGGGTACTTCATCCTCATGTAGGCGCTAAGCATCCCCCCATAGCTGGTCGGGATGCAGGGTCAAGGCTGTGGCCCTCCCGCCACGGCGCCCACCAGCCCCAGGGCCACAGCAACTCAGGCAGCAACCTGTCACCAGCCGTCCCACGCCACCAACCCCCCCTTTCCCCTTGGCTTCCTCAGCCCCCAGCGCCCCCAAGAAGGACCAGAACACCAGTGTTCTGGCCCTGAGGTCAGGTGCACATTTGTTACTCCGAAAGGAACTAGAGGACCCACCTCCCACCGAAGGCAATGACGGGGGAGTCCTGGGCCCCGAGGTCACGCCGCAGCGCTCCGATCAGCCTGGCGAAATCGGCCAGGGCCTGCTCCACGGTCAGCAGCTCTGTGTGCCCACGCCATGTGGACTGCTCCCCGAACGGCAGCGACTTTCCATAGTAGCGCTGTGGGCGGGTGATGGGCAGACACTGACCCCACGCCCCCCCCCCGCACCCACCGGCCGGCCCCTGGCCCACAGCACTGCCGGGTCCCCACGGGGTACCCACATGCTCTGCAAACACGACCAGGGCTGCCTGCTGCGCTGCCAGCTCCAGGAGGAACCCCGAGTTGTTGGCGAAGGACCACACGTCACCTTCATTGCCCGTGTAGAAGAACAGGGGCCCCTCGCCCCTTTTCCAGAACTTGTCTGTCCAGTGAAGAGGAGCGGGGTCAGTGAGATGTGGCACAGAACTCCCCGGGGCCAGGCATCCCTGGGCAACCGCACCTGACACCAGGAACCTCTGGCGGAAGGTCTTGTTGCCAAACCTCTCAAAGTTGAAATGGTCCAGAAACTGCTCAAAGTAGTCTTCCCGGAAGTCAGGGTCTGGGGCTCTGGGGGCTGGAGGGGCGATGCTCAGCGCACGTGGCCCCCGGGGCGGTAGGGGGAGGGCCCCGGGGCAGCACTTACCCCTGGCCTCCAGGCCCAGCAGCCCCAGCGCCAGCAGCAGGGCGAGGGCCCAGGGCAGTGCCAGCCGTGCGTGGGCGCTCATGTCTGCTTTGACCAGCGAGCAGGTCACATGACTACCGGGGATCGCAATCACGTGACAATTTGCGCAGGGCTGTCAGCAGGGCTGGCCCTTCCCTCTCACTGGCAGCTTCTGTTGTCTTTCTGTTCATTGCTCAAGCTTCCTGGCAGCCACTGTGTCACCACGGAGACAGTTGCCATGGGGACACATTACACAGGGCGAGAGCTCAAGGATCTGGCACTGGGGCAGGAAACATGTGCCCAGCCAACCTGTCTTCCAGTGGCCACTGCTGAGGGCCTGGCCTTCCCCACACCTCCCTGCTGGTTGCCCAGGCTAGTCCTCCTCGAGCCGGGTGCCAGGTGGACAAGTCACCAGCACACACCTGGGCGGGAAGTGACCTGCCCCACTGCCCAGGCCCTCCCAGGCTCTCTGCCACGGGGGAGGGGCAGCTCTGAGAGTCAGGTCTGGGAAAGCCTCCAGAGGAGAGAGGGATGGAAGGAGGGAGCCTTGGGAAGACGGGGGTGGTCCGAATGTCCCATGCATAGGGCAGTGGCCCTGAGAAAGGAGCTTGTCCAAGTGACAGCAAGGGTCTGCATGGGGGTAGGTGGGGGGCCTGGAGCCCAGTCAGGGGTTCAGGTGGCCAAGAGTGTCGGCCAAGGCCTCTGCTGGGAGCTTGGCCCCTGCCCCCTCCCCATCTGGCCAGTCCCTTCACTGGCTCCTCAGTGACGCAGGGGCCCCAGGACCTGCCAATGCCGAGTACAGAGGAGCCACCTTGCACCTGGCGTCCAGTCTAGAACCTGGGTGAGGGGACCAGACCTGCAGAGCCACCCCTGCCCCAGGCTGCAGAGGGAGGGGGCGTCACTGGTCCCCACTCCCAAGACTGTCCCTGGCCAGTGTGACCCCCCCCAGTCTCTGCCCAGGCCCAGCCTGTCTGAAGCTGGGACAGCCCTGAGCTGGGCTGGGATGCTGGGCTCTCGCTGCAGCTGGGGGACCAAGGCCCATGGCAAGGTTGGGGCTCAGTGGATGGGCCACTTGAGTCAGCCCTTTGGCTCTGCCTCACATAGTCCCAAGACCGTCACTGAGGCAACCAGTGGTGACAATGACTGTCCATCATGTCACACACCCCATGGGTGTGGTCACCCTATGGTCACTCAGTGCCGCCACAGGCCCTGTCCCCATCCTATGTGATGTTCCCCCATCCCTGTGACCCCATGTCCCGGTGTCCCTGTCCCTGTGTCACTATGTCCCCATGTTCCTCTGTCCCTGTCCCCATGGACCTGTGTCCCCGTCCCTGTGTCTCCTTCCCTGTGTCCCAGTGTCCCCCATGTCCCCGTGTCCCTGTCCCTTTGTACCTACCCTCGTATCCCCTTCCCTGTGTCTCCACGTCCCCATATCCACATCCCTGTGTCCCCATGTCCCTGTGTCCCCGTCCCCGTGTCCCCATCTCCATGTCCCCATTCCTGTGTCCCCGTCCTCATGTCCCCATGTTCCCATGTCCTTGTCCCTGTGTCCCCATGTCCCCATCCTCATGTCTCTGTGTCTCCAGGTTCCAGTGTCCCCGTGTCCCTTTGTCTCTGTTCCTGTGTCCCCGTACCACCCAGGGCTGCCTGTGTTAAGTAGAGAGCTGCCCTCTGAGGGCCCCCATGGCCTCTGCAGGGTGGGGGCCGGGACCAGAGACAGGACTTGCAGCCCCTTTTCCCCGGATGGCAGTCTGATCCCGTCCCTGTCCCCTCAGCTCAGGAGCCTGACCCCAAGCCTCTACCGCAGACCCACCGTGTTACCCCCTCCAGAGACCCTGCAGGCGGCTCCTCCATGCCTGGGTGGCATCAGAAAGGCCCAGAGGTGCATTTTCATCTCCTCTCGGACTGCCCTGCCACACCTGGTGGCCCTAAGTGTGCAGGTACGTTTGGGGGTCCAGAAGTACTCCTCCCAACTGCATGGGGCAAGTAACTTTGGGGACAAGGCTGGGGCCTGGTCCCCCTCCACAGTCCACAGATTTGGGGAGCCAGGCCTGGTCACCACCACCACCTGCTCTGCCCCTTTTGCACCTCAAAGCTGCCAGCAACGGGGGTGAGAATGGGGGCCAGGGAACCCTTAAATAGGCCCAGTGCTCTCAGCTCTGACCCACGCTGCACCTGGGTATGGCCACGCTCGTGTGTGTGTTAAATTATACCCTAGCAGCCAGTTTGAAAATCACTGGCTTTAAGTACATCCGCAGCATTGTGCAATATCATCATCATCCATTTCCCAAACTAGCTCATCATCCCAAAAAGCTTCACCCACTCACAACACCCACTCCCCTTCTGCAGCCGCTGCTAACCTGGTCCGCCCACTCTAGAGACCTCATGGATGTGCCTGTTTTGACAGGCTCGTTTCACTTCGCACAATGTCCTCAGGCCATCCACGTCATGGCAGGTATCTGGACGTCGTAACATCCCATTGCATATAGATACCATGTTTTCCTTATGCATTCACCCATCGGTGGACATTTGGGTAGTTTCTGCCTGTTGTCTGTGGTGAATCACTGCACGAGGACGTGAGTGGGCTGGCTTCACATGGCCCGACGCTCACGTTCGCAGCAGTGAACTGGGCTCAGTGATCTGGGAATGGGTCCCCTGCTGGCTGCGGGGGGCCAGGCCCAGAAACATGCAAACGAACTGCAGGGGAGAGGACTGGAACCCCCACCAAAACACTGCAGCAAAGGGAAAATGCTGGAGTGCCCCACACTCATGTTCAGGGGGCGAGGGTGCGTGTCACAGGCCCGACGGGAGCACGAAAGGGTTAGAACCACATCCCGAGAACACAGCCCTGAGAACACAGCTGCAGGCCTGTCCCCGGCCGCCCGGCTCATCCTCAGCACTTATGGCAAAGGCGCCACACTCGGCGACAACACGGACACAGCGCTCATCCTCGACCTCTCAGCTAGTCCTCTACGGTGGGTGTGCCCAGGGACACCACCCCCGAGGACAGGAAGGAGGGCGACCCGTGAGGTGCAGTCTCTGCTTTTCAACATCCACCTAAGCCGCGAACACATGCTCCTTGGACAGATTTGAACGACTCAAGGGGGTATCAAGAGATTCCAGTCCGGCCAAAACAAAGCACCGTCGCAGAAACATCTTGGGGACCAGCGCCGAGTGGGAGACGTGTCCAGGGGACAAGTGGAAGGGCCTCACCCCCAATTCTTGCACCAAAGGGATGGGGACGTTCACCCCTAACGGTGCAGGCCCTCCCTGGACTCCAGACGGGACCGTGGATGTCACGAGCATGGGCCCGCGACTTTCTCGGGGGACATGCGGCATTCTGCTTTCCCACGGTTATGAGTCCGTGTGTCAGAGCGGCCGAAAGAAGCCAAGGGAACGCAAGTCGGCTTTACGAAGGGGAAATTCACTCTCTTGCACACAGACCCTGGAGAGGCAGCGGGGCGGCCTTCCTTCTCCCCGGGGCGGCCCCGCAGGGTGTGAGGCCAGCACTGGCTCAGCATCCTCTCCAGCAGCGGCGCCCACCCCCACACCTGAGGAGCGACACCGGACGTCCCTAGGCGCAGAGCACCCCGGTCTCAGAGACCATCTCCCGGGAAGCTCTCTGCAGAGGGCATGCTTCCTGGTCCCCTGCGGGCCTCCTAACTGCCCTCTATTCTCCAGGGCCCCTCGCCTCCTTCCCACCCCAACTAGGACTAGGCCTGGCTCCTCCTCCTCCCTCTCCAGAAGACACCCGGTCCCTGGGGGCTCACACACCTGACTCTGACCTTGACACCACCACCCACGTCTCCTGAGGCCCCAGGCACCTCACATAGGTGGGGCAGGTCCAGAAAGGAGCGCCTGATGTTCCCAACCCGGCTCCTCTCAGCCTCCATTGGCCCCTCCCCCAGGGGCGCTCCCTCCCCTCACAGACCCAGTCCTGCCCAGACTTCTCCAAGTGCAGGCTCTCCCAGTCCAGACAGCTGGGCTCTGCCGCCTCCTGCCGTCCACTCCTGACTCTGCCGCCGTGTCCACCCGGCGCCCAGAGCGTCTTCACAGTGAAATTCGGACATCCTGCCCCCGCCGACGGAGCCTCCAGGGCTGCCTGCGCTGCCCCCTGCTCCCTTCCCCGTGCAGGCCCTTGTGGGACCCCAGCTCCCCACCCTCAGCCTTCAGACTGCAGTTCAGTGTCCCGCCCTGACCGAAGGGCCGGGCCCAGGGTCTCTCTCAGGGTGTCGGCTCTTCTCCTTGTAGGACACACACGCGGCCACCTGCCTGCTCCTGTTTGTTCCTGGCGTCTCACCTGCCTCTCCCTCCCGCCAGCCTGCAGCTCTGCGAAAGAAGGGACAGGTCTGTTTCGTTCTTTACCACCTAAACAGCAGGTGTGCAATGAAGAACGAAGAGAAGAATATCCCTCCCTCCTTCCCCACGCCCCGTCCACCCAGCCCAGAACAAGTGAGGTCGAGGTCAGCACACCAGGCACCCGGTAAGAAAAAGAAGTCTCCCCAACCTGTTTGAGTACTACGTCCTGTTCCGATGCTTCCGGAACGGACCCCGGATACAAATGCACCTACAGCTCACTGGGGGTACCTGAGGTAGCACTCCCGGGACGTTTTCTGGGTTAGCCTCTGCCTTCTGGGGAGCTGGCAGGACGGGTGGGTTTGCCGGCCTCATCCTCTGCTCGTCCGCCGACCTGCCGTTCGGAGCTGAACAGAGAACACGTGTCACCTCACTTGTGCCACAAGGCTTTCAGGAGACTCCAAGCGCTTCACAGACCACAGCCAGACATCAAAGGACACCAGGACACCTCGGGAAAGCCACTGACCTGAGTTCAAGAACGGCCAAAGAGAATCGACCCTTTCTCGAAGCGCTTGGCAGCTTCTGTCCTTATCCCCAACCCACAACCCCAAGTATTTCCCACCCAGGAAGTACAAATGGTGGCCGACAGGCAGATTACTTGGCGACCTGCAGCGGCTCGTTAGCTTCCCTCCTAAAATGAGCGACCTGAGAAGAATTCAGGAGGACTCTGCGTCCTCTCTGGGACTCTGCCCGGTCGCGGCCCCACACGGCCACGTGTGTTGACGTTCACGGGAGGCACGGAGAGGAAGTGCGCCACCTCGGGATGGAGGACAGCGAGGCCAGCCCTCCACCACTCAGGAGGCCGTCACGTCGTCACACGGACGTCGTGGTCTAGCAAGGTGGCTAAAAACGCCTCTTCTGCCCTGGATTTCCGGCCAGATCGTTGCCCTTCATGTCCCCTGGAGCTGTGAGGTCCACGGCAAGACCGTTCTGCCCAGTGTCATCTAGGCGCTCACGGAGCTGATACCTTTCCACTGGTCCGCCACGCTGATGTAGGACAGGAGTCCACCAAGCCCCAGAAACGCCAGCACCAGGAGAATCACGTTCCGCTGTAACCGCGACAGCTGCTTCCATTTCTGAGGGAGGGACGGAGTGACTCTGTTTACTGGAAAGAACAGGCCTGGAAATCGCTTCCACTGTAACAAACTCGGTGAGGACGATGCGTAATTCAGAAGGTCCTGTGTGGAGGCCTGCTGCTTCGCACTGGGGCAAGTTCCCTGTCCCTGGGGGTGACAGGCTGGGCCCAGGCCCCACGTGACTAGCTATTGCACCGGTACACGTGAGAGGAGAATGGATACAGACAGGGACACCACTTCTGTCCAGTCCATGGGCGGCGGAGAGAGAGCCCGCCATTCGTGTGTTGGGGCTCAGGCCCCGGCTGGGTGTGGCGTCTGCGGCCCGAGAGCAGCAGGAACCTACCGGCGGTTAAACCGGCGGAGCTGAGATCATGGCAGCCGTGGAGAACTCACAGCCGGGAACCTCTTGTGTCTTAATACAGGGTCTTAGGAAGCAACTTTCTCGCATTTTCTTTCTCAGTCCCCCTTGTGACCAAGGTCAGATGAAGTCAGGCCACAGGACTTGACCTCTTATCAAAATTTCGCCAGTGCTGGGATTTTGTGGGTTAAACTGAAGGTGTGTGCGGTTGAGTCAGGGTGCATCTTCCTTCTTCTTCCTCTGGAGGAGGAGCCAGTGACCTGCTTGTCCCAACAGTGGCCAGGCAGCACTGACAGGCAGGACATCGACTAACTGTAACACAGGCAACGCAGAGAGAAACTGATGGCTGCCCCCTGATGGCAATAGGTCTTGAAGCCCAGAACGTAGATCTGAGATCAGGCCGTGACATTCATTCCCAGGAGCTAGAATTAGGTAGCTTCGTCCTCACTGCACCCCTTTTTGAGCCTGGTCACAGATCGTTATTTTCTCTGTAGCGTTTGCACAGGTTTAACAAGAAATTTCTATGATGGCCAACATGTGTCCTTGGTCAGCGAAGAAGAAATCAAGGACTGTGGAGTTTTCCGTGACAGCTCTGGCTCATGGATTCAGACTGCTTTATCGGGCTTTTAGAGCAGTGGCGCCGTTGGTGACTGCTAGGGTCAGAGACAATTCGGAATCCCGTTCTCCAGTTGCGTTGTTCCCGCTGTGGAACCTGTAGCTCAAAGTGTGGGTGAAGAGGGAACCAGTTGTCCTAGCTGGAAGTTTTCTTAGTAACCTATACTTGTGTGATTTTGGAAATTTCTGACTATTCTTTTTAAGGAAGTGTGATTTCTTGGAGGGATAGGAATTTTAAAACTATGGAAATCTCTAGCAATTATTCTGAATACACGGCCGTCACTCTGCAGCAGGTCTCACCCTGCTGCCCGTGTAAGGAGTAGCCTAGTGGAACACAGAGTGCATTTGAAGAAGTATCACTTACTGTAATAGCAATGAGTACATTTGGTGCCCCTCGATATGTACAAGTTCCTTGAGTGAGATGAACCACTTACTGCAAAACAGTGTGAGAACAAACCGACTATGGTCACTGTCCCCAGGGCACTCCTGACCCACTAGGTCTTGTAACAGGACCACACTGACCTCAGTGGACACATTTTGTTGAAATGAGGTCAAGGTCCAATTTCTGTGTTTGAAATTTGGGACCATCAACAATGTGAAGAAAACTTAAGTAGCAGAAAGGGCCTGTGGGTCAGGGTCTTCAGAGTGGGGTCGGGGAGGGGCGCATCAGATAGTTGGGGTGGCCATCCCCCCCAGCAGGTTCCTGGGAGGCCCTCACTGTTACCAGTCACCCCACCGAGCAGAAATGCCGGAGCTCGTTCCTTGGGAAGGACAGCAGCCGGTGACATTTCCCACAGGACGTCACTCACAGAACCCAGCGTCGGACCAGGTTTCTCAGAGACCATGCTACAAGACAAGGCCATTCCGTGGTCTTGTCTCACACAGACAAGGTCACCCTGCCACCCGGAAGGGACCTCGGTCATGCAGTTACCCCTGTGTCCTGCCAGTGTCCAGTTTGGGGCAGAGTCTTCCCCCACGAAGCTCAAGTCCTATAACAGTTCTTCCTGACACCCCCGTCCTAAGACACCACAGGTCCCCAAGTGCCATGCAGAGTAAGAAACCCACTTGTTAAGGGCAGTTGTGTTTGGCTGAAGGGCTGTGACGGAGCTGGAAGTTCACTGCCTTGGAGTGGGCCCCTCATCTCAGTACTGGGGGGCACCTGAGACCCCTGCTGCCCTGCCCGCCACAGTACCACCTGCCTGTGAGTGGGAAGCAAGTTCACACTGCGTGGAGTTCTGGTGTTTCACTGACACCCTCAGCATTGTGTGTGTGTGTGTGTGTGTGTGTGTGTGTGTGTGTGTGTTCCCAGGAGTAAGATCTCTGGGGCTGTGGTTGCAGGATTAGAGCTGTATTTTAACTTGGTGAAACTATTTTCTGGCTTCGAACATCTGATTCTCTAATGCGTCGTCTGTTTTCTAACGTGTCGGATGTCGCTTGTCAGTCTGTCCTCAAGCTGACCTCCAGAGCTAAGACACTCGCCAGGTTTCTTCTCAGACCCATCCTTTGCCCCAGTCACCATCTCAAAACCTTCCTGGGACTTCTTACTCCATCTTGGGTGTGTGTTCCTGAGAGCTGTTTTCCTTTTAGCTTCTTCTGTGAGAATCAGGTTTTGTCTGACCACTGATAAGTGACCAAAAAACCCCAGAAAATGACCCACTACTATGGTCTACCATTCTGTTATTTCTGACTCCCATGCTCTGCTAACAAGGAAGGAAAAACAAGACTCTCTTCCTTTTCATAAAACCCTGTGGTTCTAACTTCCTGTCTCCCTGCCTTAAATACCCTCCATCTTCACACACAAGCCAGGATGTGCACGTGGCCGGCTGGGTCTGCTCAGGCTGGTGCTGGGTTGCAGCCCTTTTCCTTTCCCCAAATAAATCTTTTTTGGTGATGGAAACCTAGTCGATATTATTGCTCAGTTCACACATCCCACACTCACTGCTCTGCGGGTTGTTCCAAGACGCCCTCGTGCATCCCTCCCTGCATAACCGGTTACCAGGCATCGGGTGGAGTCCCAAGGACCCAAGTGCAGGGACGTCCCCAAGCTGTCACAGCACAGCTGAGTGCAGGAGCCCACCCCGAAGGGCTGGTTCAAGGGGCAGATTCTGGGCCTGCCCCAGGGAGCCTGACCCACCAGGTCGGTGCAGGCTCCTGTCACGCCCTGGTAGAAAGTTGGCCCTCACCTCCTCAGATCTTCCTTATAGACAAGCCATCTTCTGAAAATGCAGATTCTGACTTCCAGGGTCTGGGGGAAGGCCTGAGGTTCTCAAGTTCCTACATAGCCCTGGGGGGTGCTGCTGCTACTGCTGGTCCACAAGGCTGCACTTGGAACCCCAGGGTCAATTAGGAGATCTCAGGCCTTGAGAAAGAGAAAAGGGGTATGGAAGGGAGGAAACCGCCAGCCTAACAAAAGAAATTCTGTAGCAGAGAACCTTGCAGTTCCAAGTCAGGCAGGATGGATGAACAAAACCCACAGCTAGACATATCCTTGTGATGTTTCAGAGTTCCATGAGCCAGTGAAGGTCTCAAAAGAATCCCAAGGGGAAAACAGTTCAGCCAGAGGAGCAATGATCTGTCCGGTTAGCGTCAGGCTGCTCATTGGTCACCCTGATGTCAGAAAACAAAGAAGCACCTTCCAAACCCTGAGAAGGAATCATGGGACGCTCTGTCCCTGCTCACATTTTCAGCCTTTCAGTCGATCTCACTTGATAGGAGCCACTCCAGGTCTCTTATGGCTGCTGTTTGCATGGTATATAGTTTTCCAATATAGCAATTAAAACATATTTGTACCTGTCAACTGAAAAATAATATCGACCAGGTATTTCATTGATATTTCAAAAGGATTTATTTGGGCAAAAGAAAAGGTTGCACCCCAGCACATGCCAACATGGTGAGCCACGCTGGGCTGCATGCCAAGATGGAGAGGTATTTATTTAAGAGAAAAGGAATTTAATGGAAGGCGAACTTAGAATTATAGAGCTTTATGATAAACATACGGGTCTTCCTACGCAGTTATATGGAGCACGAGAACTTCCATAAGCCTAGCTTCTCCCACAGACCCTTCTGACTGGTTATGTTTCCTTAAAGTTTGAGTTCATCTTTATCACACATAACAACAGGGCCCAAAAACACATGAAGCAAAAAATTACAGAAGTGAAGACAGAGACAGACAATTCAAATTCGCAGTGTTGGTTAGACAAGTAGGCAGAATATCAGTAAGGGTTAAGGAAACGTGAACGACGCTAGCAGCCAACCTGACCTAACTGGCATCCACAGAACACTCGACCCAACAGCAGCAGGCTGTATGTTCTGCTCAAGGATATAGAGGGAGTCCTCCAGGATAGACCATATGCTGGGCCATAAAACAAATCCACATAAAGTTAAAATGTTCGAAGTCGGGCCGGCCCCGTGGCTCAGGTGGTTGGAGCTCCATGCTCCTAACTCCGAGAGCTGCCGGTTCGGTTCCCACGTGGGCCAGTGGGCTCTCAACAGCAGGGTTGCCAATTCAATTCCTTGAGTCCCGCAGGGGATGGTGGGCTCTGCCCCCTGCAACTAAGATTGAACACAGCACCTTGAGCTGAGCTGCCGCTGAGCTCCCAGATGGCTCAGTTGGTTGGAGTGCGTCCTCTCAACCACAAGGTTGCTGGTTCGACTCCTGCAGGGAATGGTGGGCTGCGCCCCATACAACTGGCGGCGGCGGCTGCACCTGGAGCTGGGCTGCGCCCTCCACAACTAAGACTGAAAGGACAACAACTTGAAGCTGAACGGCACCTTCCGTGGCTAGGATTGAGGGGACAACAACTTGACTTGGAGGGGAGTCCTGGAAGTGCACACTGTTCCTCAGTGAAGTCCTGTTCCCCTTCCCCAATAAAATCTTTAAAAAAAATTTTTTTTTGAAGTCATGCAACATATTTTAACTACATGGAAGTAATATAGAAATAAAGAGAAATACTTCGGAAATCCATAAATGTTTGAGAAACTAAAACAACACATTTCTAAATGAACCAGAGGTCAAAGAAGAAATCACAAAGGAAATTAGAAAATATCTTGAACTGAATGGGAAAAAATGTCAAAATTTACAGTACACAGCTAAAGCAGAACTTAGAGGAGAATATATAACTGTAGATGTTTATATTAGAAGAGATGAAAGATCTTGAAATTTGAAACCTAAGTTTCTAACTAAAGAAACAGGAAAAAGGTGCAAATGAAATCTAAAGCAAGCAGAAGAAAAGAATAAATGTTAGAGAAGTCAGTAAAGTAGAAAGCAGGAAAATGACAGATAATCAGTGAAATCAGTGAAAGGTGTTTCTTTGGAAGATCAACAAAAGTGACAAATGTTTAGCTAGACTGATCTAGAAAAATAAAGTCTGGAATACAAGAGGGGACATCACTTCTGACCTTACAGAAATCAAAAGGATTATAAGGGAATATTATGAACAACTTAATGTCAATAAATCAAAGTTTAGAGGAAATGCACAAATTATTAAAAAGATACAAATTACTATATACATATACATATATATATACATATATATATGGAAATTGGATTAATAATTTTTAAACTTTCCTTTTCCTCCACCCCCCCCCAAAGGCTTAGGCCCAGGTGGTTTTACTGGTGAATTATACCAGACATTTGAAGAAGGATTAATCCCAATCCTTCACAAACTCTTCAAGAAAACAAAAGAGGAGGAAACACTTCCCAGCTCATTCTGAGGCAAGTATCACCCTTATACCAAAACCATACAAGAGCGTCACAAGGAAACTACAGACCAATGTCCTCCATTAATATTCTCTACAAAATATTAGCAGACAAAATTCAGTAATATGTAAAAAGGATTATATATCAAGACCTAGTGGGATTTAATTCAGAAATAGAAGGTTGGTTTAACATCTAAATATTAATTAACGTTATACATCATATTGATAGTAAAGCACCAAAACTATATGACCATTTCAGTAGATGCAGGAAAAGCATTCAACAAAATCCAGTACTATTTAGGATAAATATTCTCAACAAGAATATTTATCTCAACAAGAATATTAGTGGTAGAGGAGAACTTGGCAAAGGCTCATAGGCACAAAACCCTACAGGTCACATCATACTTAATTGTGAAAGAACAAAGCTTTTCCTCTAAGACTGAGAACAAGTCTAAGACGTCTGTTCTTACCACTTATATCCATCATGGTACGGGCAGTTCTACCTAGTTCAGTAAGGCAAGAAAAGAAAGATAACAGGGTGGCCGGATGGCTCAGGTGGTTAGAGCACGAGCTCTGAACAACAGGGTTGCCAGTTCAATTCCCGCCTGGGATGGTGGGCTGCGCCCCCTGCAACTAAGATTGAAAATGGCAACTGGACTTGGAGCTGAGCTGCACCCGCCACAGCTAGACTGAAGGACAATGATTTGGAGCTGATGGGCCCTGGAGAACCACACTGTTCTCCAATTTTTCCCAATAAGAATTAAAAAAAAAAACAAACGATAAGGTATCCAGACTGGAAAGGAAGAAGGAAAACTGTTTACTTTCAGACAACATGATCAGACAACGTGACCTTCTACGAAATGCTCAGGAGTCAACACAACCACCAACAAAACCCTACTAGAATTAATAAATTCAGAAAGGTCACAGGTACAGGATTCATATTCAAAAGTCAATTTCATTTCTATATATTAGCAATGAACAGGCCGAAAATAAAATTAAGAAAAACAATTCCATTCATAATTGCATCAAATACTTAGGAATAAATATAACAAAACAAGTGTAACACTTGTACACTAAAACCTACAAAACATTGCTTAACATAAAGATTATTTAAATAAATGGATCAAAAACTCAGTATTGTTAACATCACAGTTTTCCACAAATTGATCTATAAATTCAGTGCACTCTCTATCAAATATTAGCATAAATTGACAAATTAATCCTAAAATTTATATGTAAATACAAAGGACCCTGAATAGCCAAAACAATCTTGAAAAACAATGAATTTGGGGGACTACGTATGGCTGATTTCAAAACTTACTACAAAGCTACAGTGATCAAGAGTGTGGTACTGGTATAAGAATGAACATGTACTCATAGATCAGTGGAACAGAACTGAGATTCTAGAAATAAACCCTTACATCTATGGTCCATTAATTCGCTACAAATGTAGCGAGGAAATTCCATCAAAAAGGACGGGTTTTTCAGCTAGTGATGCTGGGTCGATTGGATGTCGACGTACAAGTGGAAGAATTTAAACTTTGTCTCCACCCACCACACACCAAAAATCAACACCAAATGTAAGAAAACTACAAAATTCTTAGAAGACAACATAAAATAAAATCTTCATAACTTTGGGTCAGGCAAAGATGTCTTAGCTATACCAAAAGCACAATCAATAAAAGAAAAAATTTTGATGATTTGACTTCATTAAAATTTAAGACTCTTGCACTTTAAAGACAATATTAAGAAAATGAAAAGACAAATCATAGATTTGGATAAAATATTTGCAAAACATATATCTGATAAAAGATTTTTGTCCAGAATATATAAAGAACCTTTACAACGCAATAGTAAAAAGATAATTAACCCAATTAAAATGGGCAACCGATTTGAATAGACATATCTCAAAAAAAAACAAAAACAAAAACAGGCCAACAAGCACATGAAGAGTCTCAACCTAATTAGTCATCAGGGAAATGCTAATTAAAACCACAATGAGATTCGTCTGCATGTATTATAACGCTCTGCCTAACAACAGAAGAATACACAATTTTCTCTAGTGCATACAGAACGTTTACCAAGAAAAACCATATTGTGGACCATAAAATAAGTCCCAGTGTATTTAAAATCAACAACAGATTTTCTCTGACCATATTGAAATTAAAGTAAAAATCAATAGCAGAAATATATCTGAAAACTCTCCAAATATTTGGAAATTAAACAATTCTAAGTAATACATAAGTCAAAGAAGAAATCACAAGGGAACATAGAAAATATGTTTAACAGAATGAAAATAAAAACACGGCAGGTCAGAGTTTGTGGGATTGACAGCAGTAATGCTTAGTGGAAACTTTATAAGGAAATCAAAATCTTGACTCCTACTTCAAAACACCCATGGTCCCCACATCTCTATTCTCAGTAAATCTGATCACTGTCCTCTGTTGCTCAGGACAAAAACTTGGGAGTTATTCTTGACTCGTCACATTCCTCCTCCCTTGTCTTGTCATCTCTCCTGCCTGGCACATGGATTATCCATCCTGGTTGGTCACTCCCCCATCTCCCTTGGTTACACACATAGCCGCCAGGTGATTAGTCTTCTGGTCAAATCCCTCCAATGGTGTCCCGCCACACTTCAATAAAGCTGAAGCCCTCACCGTGGCCACCTGGCCCCACGGGATCTGGCCCATGACCTCTCTGCCCTCTTCCATCACTGTCTCCCCCACTCACTCTGATCCAGACCTCATCCCTCCACCCCAGGGCCTTTGCACGTGCCACTCACTCTCCAAGAAACACTGTTTCCACAGATATTTGTATAACTTGCTCTCATTTTATTCCATATCTTCTCAAATGTCATTTAGGTGAGGCATTCCCTGGAATGGCACCCTGTATTGACTAGTTAGTTGTCTACTGCTGCATAACAGATTACTCCAAAATGTAGTGCTTACAGCAATAGCATTTATTATCTCTCACGATTTCTGTGGTCAGGAATTCTGGAGCAGCTTAACAGGGTGGTTCAGGCTCAGGGTCTCTCATCAGGTGGCAATCAAGACATCAGCCAGGGCTGCAGTCATTTGAATGTTCAACCAGGGCTGGATGGCTGGAGTTTCCAAGGTGTGACTTGCTCCCATGGCTGGCAAGTTGGTGCCAGCCATTGGCAGGAGGTCACTCCATTGGCAGACATTCCCCTCCAAATGGCCTCTCCCAGGGCTGGTGAACATCCTTGCGACATGGCTCTGGTGGCTTCCCCCAGAGCGGGTGACCCAAGGGGAACAGTGCCAGGGAAGCTGCCATTTCTGGACCTTACCTCAGAAGTCACACACTGTCACTTCTGCCATATTCTGTCCATTAGAAGAGTCACCATGGTCAGGCCACATCCAAAGGCGAGGAACTGGGCCCCCCTTTGAAGGGACGCATGTCAAACTCCACACACAGTCCCATCACTTTCTAGCCTCCTAATCCGCTGTCCTTTTCTTCAGAGTATGTAGTGCTGCATGAAATGGTGTAAGGTACCTATTTGTTTGCCAGATACTTTGGTTCAGGGGTCTGACTTTTGCCCTGCTGCACCCCCAGCCCTTAAGGCAGTGCCTCGCACACAGTAGGTGTAGTAGGTGCTCAGAAATGTCTTTTGAGTGAATTACACATGAATGTTTAGTCTTGCCCATGCGGGCTGTGTGGGGACTTTGGGATATTGGGAATATGGTCCTCCAGGAAAAGCAGAATTTAGACAGTCAGAGAGGACAGGGACAGGGGTAGGAGGAACATGAGCGTCATTGGTGTCTGTGGCTATTTTCTGTGAGGGCCCTTGGGCTTCCCCAGATCAGGGGACAGAGACCCTGACTCAGGCCTGCTGACGGCCAGCCCCATCTCCCAGTCCTGATTTTGAGGTCCTCACAGCAGATGGGCACCAGAAGGAAGCCCAGCCTTCCTCTGCCCACTTGGCCCTCCATGGGCACGGTGGATGGACACAGTCCCTGCACACCGGCTCCTCTGCCTGTCAGCTTCCTCCTCTCAAACAGGCTTCCTCTGGAGAGATCCAAGATGGCAGAGCAGATAAACACTGCCTGCGTCCTTCCATGAACACGTTAAAATTTCAACTAAGTTATAGAACAATCAACCTGGAGAACCATCTGAAATTTAGACAAACAGAAACCCTATAACTAAGGATATAAAGAAACCACATCGAGACTGGTTGGAGGGGTGGGGACACAGAACTGGCTAACACCAAACCTCCCTGTGGTGGTTGAGAACCAGGAGGGATACCTCGGCCGTGGAGGTTCCCCCCAGAAGAGCAAGGGATCCCAGCTCCCCCAATATTAGGCTCCCCAGCCTGGAATACTGGTGCTGGGAAGAGGAGCCCCCACAACTGTCTGTGAAAAACAGTGGGGATTCCGACCATCTGGGTGGGACGGAGGCAGCAGGAAACCCAGGTGTCCTCTTAAAGGGCCCACACACCGACTCAATCACTCGCGGGCACTCACCTTGGGTTCCAGCGCAGGGACGGTGACTCAGGGGTTGTCGGAGGAAGCATACGGGAGGCAGACCGAGGTATGTGGCTTTGAGACAAAGGCTGGAGGACAGTCAGCATTTTCCCTGTGAGGAGTCCTCCTCCTGAGCAGCCAGCAGGCAGGCGCCATCTTTCCTGTGTTGAGCCCGCCCCCTACGCTTACGGCCAAATCTGAATCTGATTGGCCGGGTGAGCTCCGCAGCTCCACGCTGCTGACTTAGCTGGGACCCTGCCTCACCCAACTTGAGCACAGCTGGAGGCACTTTCTCCTTGAGCAGCCAGCCCCATTTTCATCATACTTTTTCTAGGAAAACTATCTGAGTCCACGGGCCCCAAGTGGGCAGAGACTGGCCTCAGTGTGCTCTGAGACTTTTGCTGAGTAGCTCCAGGCTCAGCACTGTTACCAAACCAGAATTTACATTAACTTTGTGACCACAACTCTTCCCCCTCTAGGGATTCCCTGAGACCCTGCCTCACTTAACTCGCATACTGCATGAGGCTTTATCAGTGGCTGAACCTTGAGGGAGCTGGCAGGTGGCAGCAGGTCTCCAGGTGTCCTGGATTTTTGCAGAGTTACCCCAGGCCTAGTATTGGTGGCAAACATCCTCAGTTCTCAGCGTGACCTCTCCCACATACCTCCAGGTCTAGTACAGGCAGCTAACAACTGTGGATCTCTTTGTAGCTCCTACCAGGTAGCCCCCAGCCAGTCACAAGCGGTGGGTGACCTGGGCCTGCACCAGAGCCCCTCCCAAGAGGCCCCAGAACCAACATATTTGGAAGTTGGCTTCAAACCACAGCATAGCACCACCCAATTAGCCCCACAAGTAGCACACCCAAAGGGCGGTCTCAATAGGCACCAGAGCCGACTAGGGTGAATCCCACTCAGTGGGGTAAGACCCCTGCACAGCAGCTTATAAGCTGTGGATGTGTCCAAACCCCGAGTCAGCCTGAGGGTCAATCCCACCCACTGATGTGCCAAGAGCAATCAGGCTCAACTAAAACAGGAGGGGACACACAACCCACACAAGGGACACTCCTGGAACACCTGGTACAGGTGACCAGGGAGACTGTGCCACTGGTCCCCACAGGGCACTAAGTACATAAGGCCACCCGGCCAAGACTGGGAAACAGCAGATCTACTTAATACATAGAAACAAACACAGTGAGGCAGCCAAAATGAGGAAACAAAGAAATATGCCCCAAATGAAAGAACAGGAGAAAATCCAGAAAAAGAACTAAATGAAATGGAGGCAAGCTACCTACCAGATACAGGGTTCAAAACAATGGTTATAAGGATACTCAAGGAACTTAGTGAGAACTTCAACAAAGAGATTGTAAGCATAAAAGGGACATAGAAACCATAAAAAACAACCAGTCACAGGTGAAGAAAACAATAACCAAAATTAAAGAATGCACTAGAAGGAATCACTCACAGACTAGATGAAGCAGAAGATTGATTCAGTGATTTGGAAGACAAGGTAGCAGAAAACACCCAATTAGAACAGCAGAAATAAAAAAGAATTTTTAAAAATGAAGATAATTTAAGAGACCTCTGTGACAACATCAAGTGTAATAATACTCTCATCCTACAGGTACCAGAAGGAGAAGAAAGAAAGCGAGGGATTGAGAACCTATTTGAAGAAATAATGACTAAATACTTTACTAACCTGGCAAAGGAAATAGACACACAAGCCCAGGAAGTGCAGAGAGTCCCAAACAGGATGAACCTTAACAGGTCCACACCTAGACACATTATAATTAGAATAGCAAAGATTAAAGACAAAGAGAGAATCCTTAAAGCAGCAAGAGAAAGGCAACTAGTAACTTATAAGGGAGCTCCCATAAGATTGTCAGCTGATTTCTCAACACAAACTTTGCAGGTCCGAAGGGACTGACACAAAAAATTCAACATGATGAAAAACAAGGACCTACAACCAAGATTACTCTACCCAGCAAGGCTATCATTTAGAATTGAAGGACAGATAAAGAGCTTCCCAGACAAGAAAAAGCTAAAGGAGTTCATCACCACCAAACCAGTATTACAACGAATGTTAGAGGGACTTCTTTAAGATGGAAAAATAATCAAAATTATGAAAAATAAAATGGCAATAGCTACATATCTATCAACAATTACTTTCAATGTAAACAAATTTAACGCTCCAATCAAAACACACATGAGGGCTGAATGGATAAGAAAACAAAACCCTTACGTATGCTGCCTAAAAGAAACTCACTTCAGATTGAAACACACACAGAAGGAGTGGAAAGGGATGGAAAAATATATTTAATGAAAATGGAAATAAAACAAACAAACAAAAATCTGGAGTATCCATACTTATACCATACAAAACAAACTTTAAAACAAAGGCTAAAACAAGAGACAATGAAGGACCCAGTAACCCCAATTCAGGGTATTTATCCGAAGAAACCTAAAACACTACTTCAAGGGGACATGTGCATCCATAAGTTCATTGCAGTATTTACAATGGCCAAGATATGGAGGCATCCCGGGTGTCCGTCGATGGAAGAATGGATAAAGAGGAGGTGGTACATATATACAATGAAATATTGCTCAGCCATGGAAGGGAATGGGTTCTTGCCGTCTGCAGCAGCATGGATGGACCTGGAGGGTATTATGCTGAGTGGACTGTCAGAAAAAGACAGATGCAATGTGATTTCACTTATCTGTGGCATATAAGGCAAAAATTAACAAACAAACTCATAGATACAGAAAACATTTTTTTAAAAAAGATTTTATTGGGAAGGGGAACAGGACTTTATTGGGGAACGGTGTGTTTTTTCCCAGGACCCGTCAGCGCCAAGGCAAGTTGCTGTCCTTTCGATCTTAGTTGTGGAAGGTGCAGTTCAGCTCCAGGTCCATTTGCCTTTTTCAATCTAGTTGCAAGGGGCGCAGCCCACCATCTCATGCGGAAGTCAAACCGGCAACCTTGGGGTTGAGAGCCCGCGCTCCAACCAACTGAGCCATCTGGTCACCCGGGAGCTGAGGGGCAGCTCACTGACTTCATTCTAGTTGCAGAGGGCTCAGTTTGCTGGCCCATGTGGGAATCAAACTGGCAGCCCCATCGCCCAGAGCTTGTGCTCTAACCAACTGAGTCACCTGTCCGCCCCAGTAATTGATAAATTTATAAAGGGGGGAAAGGTGAAGGGGAATAAGAGGTCCAAATTTCCAGGTGTAAAACAATCATGGGGGTGTAATGTGCAGCCTGGGGAACAGAGTCAGTAACACTGTGATGGTGTGGGACGGGGTCAGATGGCGGCTGGACTTATCACGGTGATCACTTCTTTAGGGAGATGAGTGTTGAATGACTATCTGTACACCTGACACTCACATAATGGTGCATGTTAGCTACATTTTAATAAGAATCTTTTTTAAAAAAATTGGTTTGCTCTTGGCAGAAATGTGTCCACAGGTGGCTCTTGAGCCCCAATTCTCCAAGATTCATCTGCAGAAAGGATGTAGAAATGGGTTCTTGTCCCAGGTTCTGATCTGGCCAAAATCCGAGGGAAGAACCTTGAGTAGTCAGCTTGGGTCATGTGACAGCCACTCCACCAATTGACTGAGGCCAAGGAGGGCCTGAATCCCAGGTTGGAGTGAAGGAGGAGCAGTTGCTGCTCCCTCTAGCTGTGGGCAGAATGAGAGAGCACTGAGCACCTTCCCATGGGGAGGTCTGGGACAGAACAAAACCTCCCTCCCCACCTGGGGCGAGAGACAGCTTCCTGGTCCTTTTGGCCCACCCCACAGAATCTGACTCACCAGGATTCAGAGACGTCCAAGTCTCAGGGGTTCATTTATCACAGCAGGGCAAAGCTTGGTCAAGGCCTTCTAGGGCTGCACCCGCCCCCAGGATGGGGGTATGGAAGAAGCCCACAGGTCAAATGGAGAGTGGAGCCCAGTAGAGACTCACTCATGGGGGGAACTGAGGCCTGAGGGCCAGGCACAGTCCCCCACCCCCTATGTCTGGACACTGGGGACATGTGGAAGGGCTCCAAACAAAAGTTTAAGCACCTGCAGTCTGGGGAAGGCAGTAGTATGCTGGTAAAATGGCATTCTGAAGGGAAAGAGGAGCCCTGTTAGCACAGTCTGGCAGTTTCCCTGGTCTAAATACTCCCGCCATGGCCAGTTTCAAGCTCCTAGGTGTGCAACAAGCAGCTCACAAATTTCTGAATATTTAGAAACTGCTCTCCAGGGCCAGTAGAAGCTGCTTCACACCCCATGGGGGAGCAGGAAGGGGGAGGGGCCAGGCCCTCTGGCTGCAGCCCTGTGAAGCTCTTCCTCCCCCAGTGTCCTGAGGCTGTGTGAGCCACAGCAGGGCTGGCTGACCCCGTGTCTACCCAGCCCCACGCACACACGCAGCCTCCAGGCTCTGACCTCCCGGACGCCACAGAAGTTTGAGATGGGGCCGGCTCTGGGCCCTTGAGCACACCCCACGCGCCCTCCTGTGAGCCCACAGGAGGTGTCAGCGTCCCCAGCGCTGGTGTTCCTTGCACTGTGAACCTCAGTTGGGGAACAGAGAGAGGCGGGGCTGCAGCAGGATGTGGCGATTAGCCCCCAACCAGCGATTCCCTTCCTTGACAGAGGAGTGGGGAGCATGCCCAGCGCCACAGGCCCTGCCTCCCCGTGCCAGGGGTCCTGCAGTGCCTGGGTTTGCCGATGTGGGGATCAGCCTCCTGGCGAGAACTAGGGGTGGGAAACAGCATGGCCCCCACTTCGCTGCTCAGAACATTACTTAGGTGTGGGGACAACCCAGCTTTGTCCCCATTGGGGGCTTTTGCTGTTGGGTCTGCAGAATCCTTAGTTGCTATTGGAAACGGTGATGTCACTGGCAGGGGGCGGAGTTTTAGCTCTCCTCTAATTAGGGAGGGGGAAGCACACTCCAGAGGTAGAGGGGACAAAGAATTAGGATCCTGAGGACCAGAGGGACTAGAGAAGCTCTGGAGAGCGGCAGGACGCGAGTGGCGGTGCTGAGAATGGATCAAGAAACGGGCATCAGAGGGGCGAGGAGTGGCAGCAGAGGGCATGGATGTCTATCTCGGCACCTCACTGAGCAATGCTTCCTGATGTCTGCCCTTGGCCGGGTCTGCTGCAGACACCCGACCTCGGCCCTGGTCTCTCCATAGCTGCTTTGGGTCCAGACCACCAGACTCCTGGAGGATCCAGCTCAACACGGGGGCGGCCACTGTAATCCCTTCTATTCTTTTCAACCCTTTGGGGGAAGTCCAAGTCACATGGCCAGGCAAATGGTGTCTTTTCCCCATTTTTAAGCCTCCTGAAGAGGGGGGAGCCCCACACTCCCTCCCCCAGAGGGACGTGGCTTAGGGCCACTCGACACCCCTGGGTCTCCAGCCTAGAGAGTGAGGCCCCAAAATGTCACTGACTATGGATGAGGACTCGTGCACGCTCGTGCACGCCAACACACACACACACTGGCACAAAACATTCGGTCATGTTAAAAGACACACAAGGCTGCACGCGGTGACGCGGACCCCTCTAACCTACCTAAACTCAGCTCCCTGCAGGTCCCAGACAGCACACACGCGCGCGCGTACACGCACACGCGCACATACACTCCCACACAGGCGCTCCCTCCCGCCACGTTCTGACAAATGCTCACAGGAACGCAGGCGCACACTCTGGTGCCCCCCCCTTCAGCTCCGTGTTAAGAAGCGGGGGTGGCGGGAGGGGTAGGAGACGTGGGTCCCGCTCGAGGCTCCGCAGCTGCCGCAGTCGCCGCAGCGTTGGGACCGGGACCAGCGAAGCCCGCGGAGGAGCCGCAGCCGTGGTGTCCTCTCGGCGCGGGGAGACAGGAGCCGCTCCGAGACCCGCTTCAGCACCGCGGACAGCGCCAACCGCTCGGGGCCAGGAACCCACGCGCACCCAGGACATCCCCCGCCGGCCGAAGGCTCGGGTGTCCCCTCCCCTCCTGCAGACGTCCTGAGCTTAAGGCTCCCGAGGACGTGGCGCTCCTCGCTCGCGGGATCGGGGGCGCCCCGCCGGGGATGCGCCGAGGGCCCCGCTTTCGCGCTGCCCGGAGCCCATGAGCACCATGCACCTGCTGACACTCGCCCTGCTTTTCTCCTGTTCCTTCGCCCGTGCCGCCTGCGACCCCAAGATCGTCAACATTGGCGCGGTGCTGAGCACGCGGAAGCACGAGCAGGTGTTCCGCGAGGCCGTGAACCAGGCCAACAAGCGACATGGCTCCTGGAAGATCCAACTCAACGCCACCTCCGTCACCCACAAGCCCAATGCCATCCAGATGGCCCTGTCGGTGTGCGAGGACCTCATCTCCAGCCAGGTGCCGGCCCCCACCCCCAGGCCTCTTGCGGCGCCAGCTCTTTCCCCTCCCCCACCGCCTCCCCACCATCGTCTCTCCCTCACCCTCCAACCCTCCCGCTGTCCCAGTTTCATCCATTTTTCATAGTCCTGTCCGTGCCTTGAAGAGAGGACACCCAAGTCAGCTGGCTCATTCTGGACAGGGCTGGTGTCACTCGTAGCCAATGCCCCATCTTGGGCCCCAGAGCCGTCCCCTGCCAGTGTAGCCAGTTCTCAGAAGGATTCCAGGGCTCGAGGCCCTGACCAGTGTCCGCAGACATGTGGCAGGCATTTGGCGGTGTGTGGGGGTGGGGGCACCCCAGCTTAAGGTCAGAGGTGCCTGTCCCGGTCACAAGCAGGCAGGGCTTTAAACAGAATGGGACGAGGGGCCACCTTTGTTTCCACTTCTAGAGCTCCCACCCTTCCTCTCCCCCTTCCCCCCAGCCACAGGTCTGCCTGAGATGGGACGTGGCCCAGGTGTGGAAGCAGGGTGTGCTGTGGGGTGGATGTGGGGACCGCACGTGTGGGAGGCGGCAGGGCACAGCAGGGGGCCGCTGGCAGCCAGTGTGCTGGCTGTGGGGGAGGACACCACTCCCGGATTTGCCTGTGGAGCTGCCTCTGGGCTGCGTTGCCTGCTGAATTCCAATGAAGACGCAGGATCACTGCACTGCAGCTCTTTATGTAAGAGGCAGGGCTGCGCTGGGAGTAGCTCCCCCTGCTCACCTGGCAGACAGACACGTGCTCCCATGTACATCCCTGGCTGTACACAGAGAGGCACAGGCTGACACTAGCACACACTCATGCACACCAGCAGCACATGATCAGTTGCACACCCTCACTCTCATACACACCTGTCCTCCATGCACATCCGTGGATACACACTCATGTGCTCACACATGCCAGGCTGTCACACATGCAAACACACATACAAATACAGACATGTCGGGGCACACAGTGTGCACATGTGTGTCCCAGCACATGCCACAGACCTCATGTCACATGCACACACATGCTCGTGCAAACACTGACTAGGCACCTTTGGGTGCAGGCTGGAGGGGAGTACAAATCAGTTCAAATGGCCCAAGTGCAAGAGCCAGGCCAGAGCTCTGCTCTGAAACCCCCTCGCCCCACGAGCCACTGCCAGGCCCCAGCCTGCAGTGGGTGATGTTCTGTGGCCAGTGGCTTCAGTCACTTGTTCCAGCTGGGGAGGGACGAACATGAAGTAGAGTCAGGAAGTCCAGGTAGGACTCTTTCTGGGGATCCCTCCTCCAACTCATTCATAGTTTTGCTGTCTGTGGGCACTGTCCCCCCAGAGAACAGCCAGTCCCAGGAGCAAAGATGACAGCAACAGCTGTCACTCACTGAGCACACCCTGTGGGCCAGACCTGTGTTAGCATGGCAGCCATCACCCTACGTGTGCAGCCAGTGCACAATGCCCCCTTGATTTGGAGAAGCAGGTGGGCCACGTGGCCCAGATGCAGGTCCTTCTCATGTAAGAAGGGTATGGAACTGCCCAGCTGTCTGACAGGTCCCGCCCGGCAAGGCAGTGCTGAGCCAATGGCTTCAGGCCTGCCTACAGGGGCTTGGTCCAGGCAGGAGGGCCAGGCTGCCCCAGCGCCTGCCTTCCTTTCCTTGAGGCTGTGGTCAGCACTCATCATCAACACTAGGTCTCGTTCAAACTGAGCCGTGCTCAGCCTGCTCCTGGAAGACTCAGCAAAGGGACCGAGGCCTCTGGGTGGCTCCTTGCCTGGCCTTTCCTGCCACAGCTCGGTCTGTGACATTTGCTGCTGACTTTCTGGAGACCAGTCTGCCCACCTCTGACCCAGGATGAGGGACAGTAGGCGGTCTGGTTATCAGCTTGACTCGGGAGCAACTTCCTCCACCCTCGGGGTGACTTGTATGGCCAGGGGACAGGCCTTGGCCTTCCCTGTCAGGGTTTGACCTCACACCTCCAGCAGCTCCTGCAGTGGGAGAAGGCCTGGGACTAGGGAAGCGGGGTGGGGGTGGGGGGTCCTGTCACCTTCCTGTGTGTCCTCAGCCCCCAGAGTCTTGCTGTGCCTCTGACTCACCCCTATGATTCTTTTATACTCAGAGTCTTATACTTAGAAGGTGGTTATAGGAGGTTGTCCCCCTGCCTTGTGGGTGTGTACCCTGTGACTGTGTGTGCATAAATGGTGCCCCCAAACATCCCCCACCCCCGTCTGCTGAGTTCAGCCTCTGCTGCTTCTGGACGGAGGCTCCTGCACAGTGCCCAGCCAGCCCCCACTCGAGCTGACCCTGTCCCCTTGTCCACAGGTCTACGCCATCCTAGTCAGCCACCCACCCACCCCCAATGACCACTTCACCCCCACCCCCGTCTCCTACACAGCCGGCTTCTACCGCATCCCCGTCCTGGGGCTGACCACCCGCATGTCCATCTACTCAGACAAGGTAAGCCTGAGTGCTCGGTAAGCTCCATCCGTGTTCAGACCGGCTGTCCTGCCGCCCAGGGCCCTGGGCAGCTGCACGGGGGTGGGGGCGCAGACAAGCACTCAGACCACGGGCTCGGCTCGAGGCTCACCGGCTGATGCACAGCACCGAGCTTATGCACGCTCACTCACACCACACACGCATGGTCTCATAGACACACACACTCACCCACACTCATGCACGTACACAATACACACACTCACAGATACAAACAAATCCATACACTCACACCTGCATACACCCACACACGTACACACATCCACACGAACACTCACGTGCTCTCACATGTACACACACGTGCACATTCGCACGCATACTCACACCATCACACACTCTTACATTCACACTCACAGAACACTAACGTGGTCACCTCCCACACACATTCACACACTAATACACATGCCCCCAGACACACACGCACTCGGGCAGATGGCCCACTGAGGTGACAGGTACAATAGCAAGCCCTGCCCTTGATGGTGGAGAAATGGGGGACCCCTTCCTGTGCCCCCCAGCCACTGCCTCCTTCATCGCTCTGGGCACCAGTCTCCTCAGATGCAAAGAGGAGCAAAATGCTTCTGCTGAGGAAAGCAGCCGGGGGAGCACATGCAAGGCTGGGGGGAGGGGCTGTCTCTCAGGGCAGGACCCCAGACCATCACATGTCCCCAGGCCACTTCCAGATGATTACCCAGCTCTCTGGTCCAGCATGAGGGCAAACCTAATGGCCAAACCTCACAGCTCCACCCTGCCCCCACTCATGGTGCCAACCCATTGCCAATTGGTGCCCGACACAGGGACCAGGAAGGCCTCGGTCAGAGACAATCCAAGACCCCAACTACAACCGCCTTGCAGCCATGTAGCCAGCTGGTGACGCACAGTGGCCAAGGGGCATTCTTCCACTCTAGTTCCAAGGCACTGCCCCCAGGCCACGAAGAGGGAGCTGGTGAAAAAATAATCTGGAGGTCTCAGAGGGCCCCAAGATCAGAATGGGTCAGCAGAGACATTGTGGGGAGCCACTGTGCTGCCTGGACACACACCGAGGACCTCAGCTGAGGAGGGAGGGGCCTGCTCCTTTCCCTCTCCCTGCCTGACAGTTAGTGTCAAGGCAGGACCAGCGGGCACAGCCCCTAGACTTGGTGCAGAGATGAGCTCTGCAGGTCCAAGCGTGAGGGTTTCCGGACAAATACTCATCTTTGGGAAGGACCCGTGTGAAGCCTGGCGGGGGGCTGTCTTTGAGGTGCTCCATGTCAGCGAGAACTTTCTCAGCCTAAGTGGTCAGGCAGGAAGTGGCTGCTGGGAGGTGGGAGCCCACCCAGGAAAATCCACAGACCTGCTGGCGGACACGGAGCCTCCATTCCCCAGAGGCGATGATGTGTGTGGGGGGGTCGTGCACCGGCCCCCCCTCACCGGACGCCCCCGCCTCTGCAGAGCATCCACCTCAGTTTCCTGCGCACTGTGCCGCCATACTCCCACCAGTCGAGCGTCTGGTTCGAGATGATGCGCGTCTACAGCTGGAACCACATCATCCTTCTGGTCAGCGACGACCACGAGGGCCGCGCGGCGCAGAAGCGCCTGGAGACGCTGCTGGAGGAGCGCGAGTCCAAGGTGAGACCCGGGCGGCAGAGGGGCGCCTCGCGCAGCAGGAGGCGCGCAGCGGCGGCCTGCGCTGTGTCTGTGGCCGTGTGTGAACACCTTCTCTTTCCATCATGCATGGTCAGCACCACCACGTCTGGCGAGCGCCCGCCCCAGCCTGTCCTCGGCTCATTTCACTTGCTTCTGCCATTAGTCGAAATCTCCTTCGTGTCAGTCAGTTTCTGCGGGGCGAGGGCAGGACCACCTGGAGCTCCGCAAACACCCCGCCCCGCCCACCCCACAGGACCCTGCCGGACCCTCCCCTTTGGCCCCTCGCCCATGCCCAGCGGCCTCCCCAAGAACATCCCTTTCAGGGATGGCGACCACTCACCAAGCCCCCTCCCAAAGCAGCCAGGCCCCTCCCTGCCGTGACCCATTCCATGTCCTCAAGCTGGCCTCACCTCCCCACAGCCCTCCACCTCACAGCAGCCCACCCCCTCCCCAAAGCCCCATCCAGGCCCAGCGGCCCCCAGCATGGGCCCTGCCCCCTCCTCACCTCCCAGCACAGGGATGGGCTCCGCCTGGGGACCAGTTAGATGCCTGACTCTAGGACACACTGACAACCCTGCCCCTGCCCCAGCCCCACCCCCACTTTGTAGGGTTGCTGAGAGACCACAGTGCTGATTTCTGGGGGTCCAGGTGACCCCCTTCCCCTTCCTTGCCTGCCCCCACTGCCAACTTGAGAAGGAGCTGGTGCTCAGCACAGGCCCAGGGTGAGCCTTCACCCAGCCTAGAGCCCGGGCGCTCAGCCCAGGTGGGGTGGAGACACAGCTGGGCAGAGAGGGAGGGAGGCCAGGCTGGGGGGGCGCCTGGGGAGGCCAGGCCAGGGGGGCGGGAAGCATGTTCTCTGTGAAGTCGGAGCCGGCTTCAACCAGCTCGTGCCAGCCCCATGCCCTCAAGGCACCACAGACCCCTGAAGGGAATAGCGGGTACTGCTTGGGGGTGAAGTCAGAGGGTCCTGGGGGCCCTGCTGTGGGGGACTGGCTGAGGCTGGGAGGGAGGGCTGGCTACCAGTGCCTCGGGGCCCCACGCCTCCCGAGATAGCACCCGGCAGGCATGTCGAACTTACACACTCCCTAGTCACACCCCTGCACACCCAACCACAAGCGCCCACTCTCACAGGCACATGCAGTCACTCCCAAGACCATCCCATCCCCACACTCCACACCTCCCACCACAGACTCAGACACACGCCTCCCACAGACCTGCCCGGGCTTTCACACGCAGGCCCGTGGCCCACCAGCTCACACACGTGCACATGCACACACACAAATGAATGCTCAGCCAATACTACCCCTCACTCCTGGCCCGTGGGCTTATGTAGACCACTGCTCCCATGTAGATGGCTGTCTCCTAGGCACATATATGTACACCCACTCGGGTCATACTCACTCCCCAGTGCACATATGGGCCAAGGGGTGTGCATACACCCGTTAGTGAGAACAGAACACACAGACCTCTTAGAAAGGCTGAAGGGAGAACTCAGGGAGGAGGAGGGACAGAGGGGACAAGGCATGGCGAGGGGCTTCTCACCCTCCATTGAAGACTGATGTAGGAGGACCACACAGCAGGTGCATGGCAAGGGTGGGGGCAGCAGGTGGGGCCCCAAAGGGATACATTTGGTGTGGACGCGGACAGGGTCTTCCAAGTGTGACTGTTTCCAAGAGCATAGTCTCATGGCCGGGAGCCTCAGTGGCCCTTTGCCCCCTGGTCCCCCAGCACTGCCCCGGCCCCAGCCCCACCCAGGCCTAGGTGTTTGCGAGCTCCAGGTACGTGCCCACCTGCAGATGTGCCGAGGAGGTGGTGTGATTGCTTTGGCGCCGTCATTTTCAACCGTTTATAATCTTCTTCTGTGTCTGCATATTTTCTCTGTGCACATTATTCATCAGAGTAAAAAAAGGAACTATGAAAACCTCGACCAACTGTCCTATGACAACAAGCGCGGACCCAAGGTATATATGCATGGACGTGCACGCCACCCACCGACTAGGGAGCCGTGGCCTCTGGCACCTCGGCCACCAGGGCTGTTTTCTGGCCCAGCCGAGCCACAGGCCTGAGCAGTGAGGAGAGAGAGATCATGAAGCAGGCAGTCACAGGCAGGACAGGGCAGGCAAGGGCTGCGTGGGTGCCCACTGCCTGCCCACCGCAGCCTCCGCCTTGGCCTGTGCCTGACAGGCAGGCACAGCCGCGGCCGCGGGGGAGCTGCTCTTCGGGAAGTGCATGCGAACCTCTGGGACCCCCAGGGTTTCCTCGTGGAACCCAGGAGGGAGCCCGCCCGTGCAGCCGCCCGCCTGCCTGCTGGGGTCCGGGCCGTTCCTGCAGGGGCCTGTGGAGTCGGGCCTGCGAGGTTCTCCCGTGGTTTTGGAAGAGTCAGCCCCATCTTTGCTCCCAGTTGCATTCCAAAACTCTTCTAGTTCCTGTCCGCTGCACGCTCTTTCTGAGTCTCAGCCCACTTCAGCTTGCATGCTCAGTGCAAAGAGGACAGGAGTGTCAGTGGAGAGAGATGCAGAGAGCAGAAAGCAGTGTAGGAGAGCGAGCAGGCTGAAGAAAGGACGAGCAAGGCCAGGCCAGGCCAGAAGCCAGGAAGGCAGGTGGACAGCACAGGTGGCAGGTGCAGGCCGGGCAGCCCTAGCTGAGCTGCCTCGGTGTTCCTAGCGGCTGCGGCCCAACTCTCGCCCCTGAGGCGCTATGTCCCCTGCCCCGGCCACCTGCTAATGCTCCTGCTCGCACCACAGGCGGAGAAGGTGCTGCAGTTCGATCCAGGGACCAAGAACGTGACGGCCCTGCTGATGGAAGCACGGGAGCTGGAGGCCCGGGTCATCATCCTCTCTGCCAGGTAAGGCCGCATTGGGCCCCTCCAACTCACCCAGGGCTGCTCCTGGCCAGGGCCAGGGGCACCGTTGGGCGAAGTTGAGCTTCAGCTTCCAAAATGCCCTTGCCTAGGAGAGCCCTCACCATGTACACCTGGCGACCTGGCAACCTGGAATATGGAATGCCTACCTGTCCATCCCTCCCTGGCTCCTTCCTCCTTTGCACAGTCACCTGCTGCCATTTGGCCTGAGCTGGGCTTTGGGGGTGGGGTTTGGATAAGCCCCTGCCCTTAGGAGAGCAAACACAGCCCTGGCCATTGATGGGGTGACACAATGCTCTGGAAGCGAGCATCAGGGGAAAGGGGCCCAGAGAAGTGACGTGAGGGTGTGCAAGTGAACCCTGGGTGGAAGGCCCACGGCAGGGAGAGGGCCAGAATCCCAGGACTGGAAGACTCGGGCGGTTGAAGTGGGAACCAATTAGGGACTCATGAAAACCAGGCTACCCTTGGACAGGGATCAGCCAACAGTAACAATCTCCCTATTTGCAAACAGCTAAGTTCTGAGAAGGGAAAGGCCAGGCCACCAGAATAGAATAAGGAAGAGCCCCACCCCCCTGAGACAGACAGAAGGACCTGGGTGGATCCACCCTACTGTCTTCCCTGTTCTAGAAAGTGTGCTGGGCTCGAATAGTGTGGAGAAAAACAGCAGGGGTCACTCCGCTCAGAGACACCCCCCCAAATGCTGCTGTCCTGCAGGCCAGAAAGAGCCAGCAATACTCTGAGTCCCAGAGCGGGTGTCCTCTTCCACATTCAGTCAACAAACCTCTAGCTGACCCAGGTGCACTCCCTCCTCTCAGGGCAGAGCACAGTGTAGGGCCAACGGGATTTCTCCGGTTAGAAGGCAGGAAGCAGCTCCACTCCCCTGCCCACACAGGTGCGACAAGAAGGAGCTAATCCCCCACTGGGGCTCAGAGTCACGAGTTACTTGCCCATGCTGACCATCCAACCGTGGGCAGTGTGGAGACGGCTTAAGCAGAATAGTTTAGGAGGTGCCCAAGCACGGTCAGGGTGCTGCACAACCTCTTCCGGAGCAAGCCGCGACCAGAGAAAAAACTCCACTTAGAGCAAGCCCCGCCCAGAGCTAGCCCCGCCCAGAGAAGGCCCCTCCCAGCGCAAGCCCCGCCCAGAACAAACCCCGCCTAGAGAAAATCTCCTCTTAGAGCAAGCCCAACCCAAATCTAGCCCCACCCAGGAAAAGCCCCGTTCAGAACAAGCCGCGCCCAAAGGAGCTCCACCCAGGGAAAGTCCCTCCAGACCCTCTCTTTTTTTTCCCCCCTTCTTCTCCCTCCCGCCCCCGCCACTCCGGTTGGAGCCTGTTGTTTCTCCGTCTAGTTGTGTAGGACACAGCTCCCTGGCCCATGCTGAGGAAGACTGAAAGGATGTGGTGGGATAAAAGGATGGCTAGGTGGGTGCACCATTGGGCAGACAGATGGGCAAATGCTGACTAGTGATCAGAAGACTCCTTTATCCAGGACAGAGAACTGAAGGAACCCACTACCCCAAAGCATAGGTGTTCAACTGTTGGGCACTTTTACAAAGGATCGGGTCACACCAAACTAGACCTGCCCAATACGTACACTGTAATTAGAGTGGCCCCCAGGACATGGGCCAGAAAGCCACATGTAAAACCCACCTTGGAACCTCGCCACTCCCAGCTCCAGCAGAGTGCTGGGCACTTCTCCACTGTGTTCCCTCGGGTCAGTGAGGCCATGCGCCATTTGCCACAGGCCTGGGGACGCCCCCAGACACGGGCCAAGAGGGTCTTGCCCTGTGTCATTAGCCCCAGGGACAAGGACAGCTTTGCAGATGTGGCTCCAAACAAGAGGTCAGCCCAAAGAAGGGGACATGGTTACAGCAGACAGTTGCACATGCACGACACACACAGAGACATGCTCCAGAACTATGTGCACACCACACGCACCTGAGCACACACCATATACACCACACGCACACACCATATGCACATGCATGCACAACCCTAAACACCCAGGCACCCAGGCACCCAGCATATTCACACCACTCACACATACACAGAACACACAGCGTGCACATGCTTATACATGTGCACACATCATATACACACATACACTCCCATAGACATGCATGCACCATATGTACACCACACACATGCACGAGACATTCTAACACACACAAAAACACACTTATACACAGACGTATCACACCTGCACACAAGTGCATGCACACCACATCCGCACAAGCTGCCTACCAACATCTACAGTGCACACGTGTGCTCATGCGCATGCTCACACCTCACATATGTACACACTACACACTACACACATGCAGACGCCCACACAGGCGCACACACTGCCCACGAGGCACCACACATCGCCAGCACCCCCCTTGACTCCAGGCAAGGCCCTGGCGCAGAGGGGCCTGGCTCCCGCGGCACAGGGCAGGCGAGCCCCACAGCACAGCCAGCTCCAGGGGCCCAGGATGGCAAGGCTATCCTTGCCTGTCCCCTGGGCAGCAGCGGACACTGGTGTTTTTGGCCCTGGCACTCCAACGGGACACATTTTGGCTCCCGCTTCATGTATTTTGCAGGGACCCTGTTAAGCCAATCTTAGTTTTTGACCAATTTCCTATCGACTGCAGAGAATTCATTTCCAAACGTTTCCTTTCTTTCTCCCTGAAATTGTCTTTCTGCGGTCAGCTATTTCCATAAAGCCGTCTGATCAGGCTTTCCTCTACAGCCGTGTTACTGATGACATCAATTTACACAGATACAAGCATAGGTGTGTGTCCTTCTACCGAGTCTAATGTCACACACCTGAACTGCGTCAGGCAGACGGGCTTCTCTGCCAAGTTTTGTGAGCACAGTTGGCAGTGGGCACACTGCGCCCGACACACGTGGTGTTGGTTTTGCTGGGTGATCATGGCTGGATGCCCTCATTTGGGTCACCAGTGTGGTGCTGCCTGGAGCACCTCTATTTGGTGTGGCTTACATCTGACAGTAGCATTGTCATTTAGAGCAAACACTAAAGGTGTTAATTTCTTTGTTGGCTAATCCTTGAGAAAATTAGGGGCAGCCTTAGGCAACCTAGGGCCACCTGGGTTTCCAGGGTCAGCCACTGTGCAAATAACCCAACCAATCTGTCCAACACTTTGCACCCGAGGCCCATGCAAAGTGCGTCTCATGGTCCAGGTCCACCTGGGGCCAGATCCAGCCTGGCAGGAAAGGGAGGGGGAAGTGGGAGGGGACCCCCCTAGTGGCCCCCACAGCCCCACCAGGCCAAGAGTCCTAGTCCTGACCAGGGAGACCCCTACCCTAGGGGACTGGGTCCACAGGGGCTCATCCATGTGGATGAGGACACTCTAAGATGTCAGGACCATGTGTGCCTGAAAGGCGAGGCCTGTGCTGGGTCCTGCTGGGCAGCAGCCCTGCTGTCTCCAGCAGCTTCTGCTGCCATGCTCAGGCCATTCCCAGGCTCTGGGTCCCAACAGCATCTGACAATCTGGAGAACCCCCAGCCCTTCATTTCATCTTTGGACATGGAGAACCAGAGGGAGTGTGGCTTGTCCAGGTTCTGGGGTGCACTGTCCAGGCACAGACCTGACTCTGCCATTTATCACCACTCAAGTGCCTGGGGAGTCTCACTTTCTCCTCCTGACACAGGGTTGGTAATAATGCCTGCCTCACAGGGATATTGTAAGAATTAAATAAGATAGTTCATGTAAAGCGCTTAGAATAGTGCCTGGTACCTGGTGACCAAGTGATCAATCAATAATGATCCATCACCATCCCGGGTCATCCTGACCCTGCCCACGAAGGGCAGGTGGCCATCAAGAGAGGCCTGGGAAGCTCTGGGGGAGTCTGGGCCCCACCCCATGTCACCTCTATGGGGTCTCCTGGCCCAGGTGCGGGCTAGGGGTGGGGCTAGCATGCCTCAGCTTGTGGTGTTCCCAGGCCTCATTCCAGGGGCTGGGGAAGAGGTGGGGTCAGGAGGAAGACCTGGGAACCGGAGCAACCTCCTGCCAGCCTTGGGTGGGGGAGGGCTAGAGTCCTGGGCCCGTCAACCCCCTCTGCCCCACAGCGAGGACGACGCTGCCACCGTGTACCGTGCAGCCGCGATGCTGAACATGACGGGCTCGGGGTACGTGTGGCTGGTGGGGGAGCGCGAGATCTCGGGGAACGCCCTGCGATACGCCCCAGATGGTGAGTGCTGGTCCTCTCCGGGTCCCGGCGGGCGGGGGTCCCCCACGGGCTCTAAGCAAACGCTCGCCCCAGGCATCATCGGGCTGCAGCTCATCAACGGCAAGAACGAGTCGGCCCACATCAGCGACGCGGTGGGCGTGGTGGCCCAGGCCGTGCACGAGCTCCTGGAGAAGGAGAATATCACCGACCCGCCGCGGGGCTGCGTGGGCAACACCAACATCTGGAAGACCGGGCCGCTCTTCAAGAGGTGGGAGGGGCCGCGTTCTAGGAGTGGGCGGGGCCGGTCTGCTGGAAGTGGGCGGGGCTCTTAGGAGGTGGAACTAGTCGCTCTTCAGCGGGTGGTCCAGCTACAGGTACAGTCACGTACCCCACTTCCCTCCTTTCCGCCCACTTCCACTCCACTGTGATAATCATCCGCCCTGCTTCCAACACTCACACCAACGCCTCGAATGTGGCTGCTTCCACTGCTCCTGCCCCAGCTTTTAACACTGCAGCCAACCCTGAAACTCCCCCCCCTTCCCAGGGCGACTGACTGCCCTCCGGACGAGGCTCCTGCTGTAGGTGGGGAATGGGCTCTTCCAGGGACCCAGGAGGTCAGACAAGGAGCTCAGGGATGGCACGCAAGCCTGTAGAGAGCCAGGGTTGGCCAGAGACCCAAGTGTATAGCCGCAGTGGAGCAGGAGTGAGCTGGAAGCGCCCTGGACACCATGCCCCAGGGTGGGCAGGCCCCACCCATCGCCAGATCCCACCCCGGACTGAGGAGCCTGTGCAGGGCCCCCGTCCACCAAGCCCATCACATGAGCACACACACCTGAAGATGCCGGCACAAGCACGTGCACACAGATTGAGAGGCACGAAACACACGCGCCACAGTATATGCATGGGGCTACACGCCACACCAGGATTGCGGGTGCACACAGATATGGCCCAAGGGGTGTGCCACATAAACACACGTGTGTGCACATGCAGTGAAACAGAACCTCAATTCTGTCTCCCCCACTCACTGGCAAACCGGCCACTGTGTCCTTCCTGGGCGTCTGTCTGCCTCCTTGGCTACCCAACCCACAGAAAGCCCTCAGAACAGGGTGTGGCGCCCAGCAGCTGCTCGGTTGTCATAGCTGTGCTGCCTGGTGCAGGCAGACAGGCGCGCCACCCGTCGGACTCACAGTTCAAGGGTCCGATGTCCACTGAAGCTGGGGCTGGGGCAGAAGACCGGGCTCAGGCTGCCGGAAGCCCGGAAGTGGGAGTGTCCCTGAGACGCCAACCAGCACTGCCCTCCCCAGAGTGCTGATGTCTTCTAAGTACGCGGATGGGGTCACCGGTCGTGTGGAGTTTAACGAGGACGGGGACCGGAAGTTCGCCAACTACAGCATCATGAACCTGCAGAACCGCAAGCTGGTGCAAGTGGGCATCTATAATGGCACCCATGTAGGTGGGGGTCATGAGGGGGTGGGGGCTGGGGCCTTAGGGTCCTGGGGCCAAGACCCCTGCGTGGCCACCCTCCATCTCATACTCCCACCCCCAGGTCATCCCCAATGACAGGAAGATCATCTGGCCAGGCGGAGAGACAGAGAAGCCCCGAGGGTACCAGATGTCCACCAGGCTGAAGGTGGGGGCCTGCTGCCCTGCCCCAGCAACCACACCCAGGACACTCCATACACTCCCTCAGACCCAGAGGAGGGCACAGGGAGGCCAGTGAAAGTGACTGAAGGAAGTGGGGACAGGACCAGCACCTGGCTGCCTCCACACGCACCTGGTACCTCAGAGGAAGCAGAGACAGCAGGTGGAGGGAGAAGAAGAAGCTGCCAGCCCCCATCCCACGGATCTCTCCAGTGCCCCTTTGGACCCAACCCCACTTAAATCTGGGAAGCTGAGTGGGACAGGACTCCCCTGGGGATGAGCTGATGGGGGACACAGGGCCAGATGGGTGGTCATTCTGTGGACTTCAGCTTCAGCATTCTGTCCTGAGTCCTGGTCCTAGAGATCCACCTACACACTCCTTAGCACTCCTCCAGGTTGTCCTAGCCACCGCCACTGCAGCCTTCACGGCCTCCTGCCATCACTGGGTCCTGCTGTCCTTTCAGCCCTGGCCTCCCTGTGGCATTCCCTGTGGTGACCCTGGGCCCCCTCTCTCCTCCCAGGGTGCTCTCCCGACAGTCTGTCCCCATGCTGACCCACTCCAGCACCAGGCCCGGACCTCAGGTCACCAGAGACAAGGACCCTAAATGCTGTTGCCCAATCAACCTTCTCCCAGTCAGTGTCCCCAGGGCCTCAAATGTCTCTCGGCTCTGTCTATGTTCTGGGCCCAGCCCATGGCCTGTCACTGGAGCCTTTTGTCACCACACTTCTTGACAGGCAGAGAGAGCTTTCCCTACAACTCAGACAGCACGTGTGGAAAAGTCTAACCCATGCAGGCTACCAGATGCAGATGGATTTTTACTTTTCTTTCACTGACTTCTTAAAAGCACAAACATATATTGCTTGTCTAACAGAAAAACATGATGAAAGTTGAAAAAGCCAGTAAGCTCTTTGCCGGCCTCCCAAGCCTCAGGGGGAAAAAAGCCAAAATGCTGCCCTCCCTCCCACCTGAGGATGGGGCCTGCCCACCGCAAACCCGCCCTCGCCGATACTCCCAGCAGAGGGCGCCTCACACGAATCCCAGGTCACTGCAGGCTGGGCTCCAACATCACCTCCGCCGGGACCCTTCGTCTGCATGCCCTGCAGTTCAGGCCCCTTTGCCCAGATATGTCTTCCACACCCCCAAGCTACGGGCCTCTGAAAGACAGGGAGGAGAGAGAGCCCCAGCATGAGCCACAAGGAACCCCTGGATTGAAGAGGAGGGCATGGAAGAGAGGAAGGCATCAGGAAAGAGAGGAAGGGAGGAAGGGGAGGTGACCAGACAAGGACTCACTGCTGAGGGGCCGGGGCGACCAGACGAGGGCGACCCCCGGGCCCCAGGTCCCCAGCTAGCTCTGCGCGAATGTCAGTGGCACGCCCTTGTCTCGTGAAGCAGGCTCTGGGTTGGGACAGGGAACTGCTCATGCCTGAGAAGTCAGAGAAGGTGCCAGGGGCAGACTGGACATTCCAACAGACTCCTCTGATGGAAGGAGTAATGTGTGAGGCAAGAGCCGAAGGACAAGTGGCCAAGAGAAAGGCAGAGTTTCAGGAAGCCGTGTGCCTTCTGAATGCTGAGGTGGTGTGGCCAGTGGGGCCCCTCCTGAGGGCAGCAGGCAGATGGTGCCGACAGTGGCGGTTGATGGCCAGGGAGGATGAGGCTCCAGAAAGGGGCCCCGGCTGGAGGGGGGAACACCGTGGATTCGGAGGGGCTTCAGGGAATTCTGGGTGCTGAGAAGAGGTCAGCGCCCCCGGCAGCTGAGGGCGGGTGGTCCAGGCTGGGTCTCTGCCTTCCCTCCCCAGATCGTGACAATCCACCAGGAGCCTTTCGTGTACGTCAAGCCCACGCTGAGCGATGGCACGTGCAAGGAGGAGTTCACGGTCAACGGCGACCCCGTCAAGAAAGTGATCTGCACTGGGCCCAACGACACATCGCCGGGCAGCCGTGAGTACGGTGCTGGGGCGCCGGGCGCAGACTTGGGGCGGCGCAGCCGGGAGCCCCGTGGTTACCACCCCTTTCCCCCCAGCACGCCACACGGTGCCTCAGTGCTGCTACGGCTTCTGCATCGACCTGCTCATCAAGCTGGCGCGGACGATGAACTTCACCTATGAGGTGCACCTGGTGGCTGATGGCAAGTTCGGCACGCAGGAGCGGGTACGCAGGGATCTCTGGGAGTTCGCGCAAGACAAGTCCGGGGGGACAGGGTCTTGCTAGAGGGCAAGGCCTTGGGTGGGCGGGGCCAGATGCTGGGCGGAGTCTGGAGTGGGCCTGGCCTTGAGCTAGGGTGGGGTCTGGAGAGGGCGACCCCGGAGGAGGGGCGGGAACCTGTTGCGGGAGTGGCCCAACAGTGTCCGCGTCCCCACTGGCTGTATCGCCCCGCAGGTGAACAACAGCAATAAGAAGGAGTGGAACGGGATGATGGGCGAGCTGCTCAGCGGTCAGGCGGACATGATCGTGGCGCCGCTGACCATCAACAACGAGCGCGCGCAGTACATCGAGTTCTCCAAGCCCTTCAAGTACCAGGGCCTGACCATTCTGGTCAAGAAGGTGGGCATGGGCCCGGCGGGGTGAGTGGGGTCCTGGGAGGGCCAAGGCGACGCTAACGGCCGGTCCACCCGCAGGAGATCCCCCGGAGCACGCTGGACTCGTTTATGCAGCCCTTCCAGAGCACGCTGTGGCTGCTGGTGGGGCTGTCGGTGCACGTGGTGGCCGTGATGTTGTACCTGCTGGACCGTTTCAGGTGAGCGCAGCAGGGAGGCCAGACACCTCCACCTGCGGAGCTGGCAGAGCGGGCGAGGGCGGGGATGGGCTGCCTTGCCCTCCCTCTCCCGCCCGCCCTCTGCACCCTGCAGCCCCTTCGGCCGGTTCAAGGTGAACAGTGAGGAAGAGGAGGAGGACGCGTTGACCCTGTCTTCGGCCATGTGGTTCTCCTGGGGTGTCCTGCTCAACTCAGGCATCGGAGAAGGTGAGGCCACGCCACACCCACACTCACCCCGCCCGCTCCACTCCTCTGCCGGGAGCTGACCGTCCTCTGCCCGCAGGGGCCCCCCGAAGCTTCTCCGCACGCATCCTGGGTATGGTGTGGGCCGGCTTCGCCATGATCATCGTGGCCTCCTACACCGCCAACCTGGCAGCCTTCCTGGTACTGGACCGGCCCGAGGAGCGCATCACCGGCATCAACGACCCGCGGGTGAGGCCCGGCCGGGCTAGCGGAGGGTCTTGACGTCACCGGGAGTCTGCCTCGGGTGGGGCGGGGGAGTAGCTGCGAGCCACGCTCTCTGATCCCGCAGCTGAGGAACCCCTCAGACAAGTTTATCTACGCGACGGTGAAGCAGAGTTCGGTGGACATCTACTTCCGGCGGCAGGTGGAGCTGAGCACCATGTACCGGCATATGGAGAAGCACAACTACGAGAGCGCGGCCGAGGCCATCCAGGCCGTGCGGGACAAGTGAGGGCGGGGCCTGCGGGACGAGTGAGGGAGGGGCCTGCGGGATGAGTGAGGGCGGAGCCTGCGGGACGATGAGGGCGGAGCCTGCGGGACGATGAGGGCGGAGCCTGCGGGACGAGTAACGGGGTAGCCGGACAAGGTGGAGCGTCCCCCTTACAGGAAAAGAGAGTGTCCAGGCTGGATGAGAACCACGGGATGGGGATGGACGTGAGGTTTCCTGGATGGTAGGACCAAGGAGGGCAAGCATGCGGGTCGAGGGCAGCCCGACTGAGTAGGACTCCCGTGACATCTGCCCCTGCCCGCAGCAAACTGCACGCCTTCATCTGGGACTCGGCGGTGCTGGAGTTCGAGGCCTCACAGAAGTGCGACCTGGTAACTACAGGCGAGCTCTTCTTCCGCTCTGGTTTCGGCATCGGCATGCGCAAGGACAGCCCCTGGAAGCAGAACGTCTCCCTGTCTATCCTCAAGTGAGTCTGCCTCACCTGCCATCCCACCGCCCTTCTTCTCTGCTCCCTAAGAGCCTCCCCAGCCGAAGCACATGACCCTAACATCGCAGATGCCACGCCTCCCCGTCCAGGCCCCGCCCCACTTACACGCCCCGTCCAGGACCAGTTCCCACCCAACTCACTCGCCCTGCCTTGGCCAGGCTCCACCAAGGCCCCGCCCCCGCTCACTCGCCCTGCCCAGACCCCACCCCAGCCCTCTCCCAGCCCCTTCCAGGTCCCTCCCGGCTCACTCGCCTGCCTCCTGTCCAGGTCCCATGAGAACGGCTTCATGGAAGACCTGGACAAGACGTGGGTGCGGTACCAGGAGTGTGACTCGCGCAGCAATGCTCCTGCTACTCTCACCTTTGAGAACATGGCAGGTGGGTTCCCCACCTTCTTCCCTTAACGCTCCTACTGACACTGGATGGGTTCTCCACGGTCCCGGCAGCCCCACCAGCCAACAGCTGAGGCTCTGGGTCCTGGACGCAGGGGTCTTCATGCTGGTGGCTGGAGGCATCGTGGCTGGGATCTTCCTGATCTTCATCGAGATTGCCTACAAGCGACACAAGGACGCTCGCCGGAAGCAAATGCAGCTGGCCTTTGCAGCGGTGAACGTGTGGAGAAAGAACCTGCAGGTAGGGCAGGCCACCTTCCGAGACCTGGTGCCCATGGCCCGCCCAGCCCGGGCCCTCCTCCATCCCCACAGGCCGAAGCGCTGGCCCTGACTCCCGGAGCCCATGTGAGCAGGACTGGAGATAGGAGCCATGGCCAGGGGCAGCGTTGGTGGGGGGCCGCCTGCAGGTGGCTGCCCGCTGCAAAGCCAGGCCAAGGGAGGCCACGCACCCTGCTCCAAGCCTTCGCCTGGCCCCTCTGTCTCCAGAGTCGCCCGCCGGCACCCATTCCATAGGAAGGCAAACTGAGGCAGGGTAAGACAGGGACCCACCTGGGTGTAGCACGTGAGTCCAAGACATGTTCTGCCCTCGCCGCCCCACACCCCTCCTCAGCACCCTCTGGGGGGCCAGCCCCCTTCCCTGCTGCCCTGCTGTGTCCTGTGCTCCATGACTCCAGGCTGAAATGGTACAGCTGGCCCTGCCTGGCACCCCAGGCCATGTCTGTGGGAATTTGCTGCCAGCAGGGGACCAGCTGCACGTGGGGCAGCCACTGCTCACCTGGGGCAGGGTGGGCAGTGGGGCCGGTGTAGGCCCGTGGCTCCTGCCCCACGGTCCAAATCCAGTTTGCTCCATCTCTTCTCTTTCTCTGGGTGCCTCCCCAGAGCCTTCCTCCAGGGATGAAGCTGACATTGCAGAGAGGGAGGGGCCGTGGGTGGATGGGTTGCTGGAGCCCCCACCCCTCTCATCTGTCCACTCTTGCTCTTGGGACCTGGTCACTGCTCTCGCTGGTGGGCACAGGGCCATCCTGGCCATCAGACTCAAGGCCAGGGTCCCAGAAGCTGCCTCTGTTTACCGGTCCAGTTCATCTCGACACCGCTTTTGGCCCCCTCTCCCCTTCCGGAATCTTGGTGTGCCCCCTCAGGGGTCAGAATGGCTGGTGGGCCGAGGAGGAACTCCTCCAGTGCTCCGAGAGTGCCTCCTCCTTGGGACACCTGTAAACCAGGGCCACCCAGGAGCCAGGGAGCCAGGCGGACTTCCCAGGAAGAGAGCCAGACGGCATCCCCCAAGCCCAGCCCCAGCTCGAGCAAGGTCAGGCCCGACCCGGGCAGGAGCAGAGGCCATCTGCGCGTGTCTGGCTGTCGGTCCCTCGGTCCAGCACAGGGAGGCAGTCAGGAGCAAGAGCCCGAGTGGCCAGCCAGGCCGGGCAGCGGCCCCCAAGGAGCAGGCGAGGGCAGGTGTGGCCGCCAACCTTAGCTGTCTAATCACTTATACATATTCATTTTAGGATAGAAAGAGTGGTAGAGCAGAGCCCGACCCTAAAAAGAAAGCCACATTTAGGGCTATCACCTCCACCCTGGCTTCCAGCTTCAAGAGACGTAGGTCCTCCAAAGACACGGTAAGGGGAAGAACACCCAGTCCCCCGTCTCCGACTCTTATCTCGCCCTGCCCCTCCGTGTCTGTGTCCCGTGCATCAGGCGTGCCCTCTCCCCATTCCTCGTCATCCCACCCCACCCCCACCTCTGACTGCTGTGGCCTTCTGCCCTCATCTCTATTTGCCCAGCACACCAGGTCTTCTCTCTCTGACTCTCTAGGCCTCTCTCTCTTGGTCCTCTTTCCCGCTGGCCCTCACTGGGTCCTCTTTCCCCATGTGTCTCTGCGTTAGTCTGCCCCCCATGCCATGACGCCATGCGCCATCTTGAAGCTGTGTCATGTTGTTGGTCAGCCAGTCAGCCTCACCACCTCGGGGCCATGCCCGGGGCCCCTGGGAGCCCAAAGCCGCCCTGTCCTGGGCTCCTCACACATGGGAGGCCACACCACCTCTCTGTCATGTCAGTTTTCTCAGCCTGTCCCAGAGGGGCCTGCCGCCCTCTTACCCTCCCGGCGACATCCATGGAGGGGTGGCTGTGATGTCCCATCCGTCCATGTGTCTGGCTGCCGGCCCTGCCACCCAGACACCTGTGTCTCGTGTCTCACCAGAGCCATGCCCGTTGCATCCCCTGCATGTGGTCTCTGTGTGGGCCGGGGCTGGGGGCCGGGCCTGGCTCCATCTGGGTGGGCGGCTGGGGCCTGGAGTTGGAACAGGTCCCCAGGCACAGGGGACCATCAGGTGGGGGAGTGGATGGTATCAGAGCGGGTGGCTCCCACCCTAGGCTGAGCAGGGGCCCTGCAGAAAGTGTGCCAGCAGCCCCCGGGGGTCTGAGAATGGGTGGGGCTGGCCCTGAAAGCTGTGGCCTGCTGAATGTGGGGCACAGAGGCTCCCAGACAAAGGCCCAGGAAGGGAGGCTTTCATGGAGGAGACTAGCACCTCAGCTCCTAAACCCCAATCCCACCCCACAGGACCACGTCAGGGCCAGTCCTTCTGCGTGAGCCCAGAATTCCCTGCCCTCCTGCTTTGGGCAGCTTGTCACCGCACAAGATGTGCACACTCAGATCAAAAGCCCCCAAAACAGACCCAGTCTTGCTAGGGGCACCCCTATTCCAGGTGGGGAGTGGGCCCCCAGAGCCAGTGCAGCCATCGGCTCAGCGGACTCCCTGCAGTTCAGGGGTGGGTATGGCCGAGAGCCCACAGGAGTTATGCTCCAAGGTGGAAGTGGGTTTGCACACAGCCTTCCCCTCCCTCAGTACATGGGAAGAGGGGTGGACCTTCAGGAACAGCAGGCTTGGCACAATTCAAAGTGAAGCCACCAGGGTGCCCCAAGCAGGGCCTGTGAGGCCTGGCCGCTCTGCTGCCCAAGAGGGGCTGGGCACAGGGATGGTGGGTGGACAGTGAGGGTCCGTGGGGCTGAAGCACAGGCTGGACCATCCAAGTCTGGGAAAGTGGTCTGAGTCTGAGCCAGGGGCCCTGCAATAGGTGTAGAAAGAGGTTAAGAGTGAAGGACCAGAGAGTAGTGAGGGTGGGGCAGTCCCCTGCTAGCGGATATTCCCAACAGACAGTATTTTTGAGGAAGGCAGCTGAAAGGAGGAGCACAAAAGTCCCACAGGCAATGGGTCATTTTCCGAGGGTGTCACTGAGTCCTGCTACCCCGGTCCTGCCCAGAGCAGACATGCATGCCCCTTAGCAAGTCCAGGTGCGACCCAGAGACCCTCTCAGAGCCTGCCCAGGGGCACACTCCAGGCAGAGGCTTCATGCGAGCCTCCCTGGGCACCAGGGCCCATCTTCCAGGCCAGCCATGGCCCCCTGTGGCATCTGGGACTAGCCCTTCCCTGCAAGGGTGACTGGGGGCCCTGCAAGCTGGGGATGGGCTGGGCGGGGGAGGGCAGCCAAGCGCCCACCCTGTTTCGGCTGGGCAGCTGCTTGGGAGGGAGGCTTGGGTGGGGGGCTCTGTCGGGATGGGTGGGGTCGGTCCCGCTGCTGAGATCCTCTGCCCCTGTCCTATGGCCGGTCAGGGCCAGGGTGGCACTGGGCGCTCAGGGCTGGGGTCCCTGGCAGCCAGCGGGGCCAGCGGGTATTGATTGTTGGTTCTTATTTATAGAGCACCGGGGGTGGACGCGGCGCTTTGCAAAACCAAAAAGACACAGTGCTGCCGCGACGCGCTATTGAGAGGGAGGAGGGCCAGCTGCAGATGTGTGCCCGTCATAGGGAGAGCTGAGAAGCCCCGCCCGCCCTCCTCTGCCCCCCTCCCCCGCAGACAGACAGACAGACGGACGGGACAGCGGCCCGGCCCACGCAGAGTCCCGGAGCACGACGGGGTCAGGGGGAGGAGCGCCCCCCAGCCTCCCCCAGGCCGCGCCCGCCTGCCCGCCGGTCGGCGGCTGGCCGGCCCACCCGTCCAGGCCCCGCGTGTGCCCCCCGAGCCTCGGGCTAACGGGCACCTTGTCTGTGTATTTCTATTTTGCAGCAGTACCATCCCACTGATATCACGGGCCCGCTCAACCTCTCAGATCCCTCGGTCAGCACCGTGGTGTGAGGCCCCCGGAGGCGCCCACCTGCCCAGTTAGCCCGGCCAAGGACACTGATGGGTCCTGCTGCTCGGGAAGGCCTGAGGGAAGCCCACTCGCCCGAGACTGCCCACCCTGGGCCTCCCGTCCATCCATCCGCCCTGCTGCCTGGCGGGCAGCCCCTGTTGGACCGAGGCGCCGAGCAGAGCGGCTGAGGACGGGCCAGAGCTGAGCTGGCTGGGCAGGGCCGCAGGGTGCTCCGGCAGAGGCAGGGCGCTGGGGTCTCTGAGCAGTGGGGAGAGGGGCTAACCTGGCCCCAGGCAGAGGGGCTTGGAGCAGAGACTGAAGCCCCCATCCTCCCCCAGCCACCACCAGAGCCACGGTCGGGGCCTGTGGCCCCTGCTGGCTGGGTCACCCCCTGCTGCAGCGCCCACTCCGCACAGCCTCGGCTCCACTCCTGCTCCTCTTCTTACCCTCCCCTTTCTCCACTTGACCCCATTCACTGAACTGGCTCTGCCCTTCCCCAAGGGCAGAGCCTGACTCCCCAGCTGGCAGCGGCTTCCTAGGGCCTTGCTCCGCCTCCTTCCCGCTGCCTCCGACCTTCTCCAGACCTTCTCCAGACTCCAAGAGGACTGAGCCTTCTCTTCGCCTCCACCGGCATGCAGCACAACATGCGCTTCCCTAGTCGCTGGCTCGGGACTGTCCTCAGCCCTGCGCGCCACCTTGTACAGGCCCAGCCCTTCCCGTGTCCGAGCCCGTGCCTTCCCCTGCGGCCCTTTTGCAGCCGCACGCTGACCCTCCGCCCCAGGGGCCTGGCGCGCACCGCACCGTTCCCCTGACCCGGTGTGTGCAGTGGTGATGCCTAAAAGAATGTCACGAAATGTTCGGTCTGTGTCGCTTGTTGACGCCTGCAGGGACTGTGAAGGAGGGCAGGGGAGAGGGGAAAGACTGGAGGGCAGCCACGGCCCATTCAGACTTGAGCGGCGGCAGCGGGGCTCCCAGGGTCTGCAGGCGAGGCCCAGCCGACGTCGGAGTTCAGAGGTCGCCTCCGTGGGCGGCTGGCGGCGGCGCGGCGCCTGCGGCGCGCGCGGCAGGCGGTGAACACCGAGCCCAGCGCTAGGCAGGTGGCCAGGCTGGTGAGGAAGGAGACCGGCCCGAGCGCGTAGATCACCGCCAGGTCCCACGGTGCGAGTGGCTGCACGCAGTGGCTGAAGGCGGCGTCGGAGAAGGCAGTCAAGGGGCTGAGCGTCAGGCGCCCCGGCGACACGCAGACCAATGTCTCGGCTTCTGCGGAACATGGGCACGGCGTCAAGCAGCGGCGGGGCAGCTGCAGTGACCTCCCCGGCCCGCCTGCGCCCCGAGGGCTCACCTGGCGCTGGCTGCGGGTGCCGGCGCAGCCAGGCGCAGAGCGGGCGCAGCGCGCAGCCGCAGGCCCAGGGGTTGCCGCGCAGGCGCAGCGCGTTGAGAGACGGCAGGCCGGCCAGCAGATTGGGCGCGAGCTCAGACAGCTCGTTGTCCTGCAAGCTGAGCGCGTGCAGCAGCGGGAGTGCACCCAACGCCGCGGGTTCCAGGAGCGCCAACCGGTTGTTGGCTAGCGAGAGGGCGCGCAGCGCGCGCAGCGACGCGAAGGTACCAGGCGCCAGCGCCTCCAGCTGGTTGGCGCTGAGGTCGAGCTGCTGCAGCACGCCCAGGCCCCAAAAGGCCCGCGCGTGCACCCAGCGCAGCCCATTCTCGCGCAGGTCCAGGTGCCGCAGCGCGTCAGAGCCCACGAAGGCTCGGGACGGCAGCGCGCGCACGTGGTTGTGGTCCAGCAGCAGCGCGCGCACGCGCCGACTCAGGCCCACGGGCACCGCGGACAGCGCTCTTCCCGAGCAGTTGGCCTGGCCGCCCGGCGCGCACGCGCACGCCTCGGGGCAGTCCGGGGAGCCCGGGGTTGCCGTGGGGGTGGCTGCGACGGGCACTTGAGCCCAGACTGACCACAGCGACAGCAGCAGCAGTAACAGCGGCGGCGGGCGCCGCGACAGAGAGGAGGGACTCGGCATGGGAGCAGCCTTGGGACCCGCGGTGGGAGGCCTGCTTCTCGTGTGTCCCTGAGGGCCGTCCGTACCTGCGGCGCTGGTACAAATAACTCTCCGGCCCGAGCGCTGGCAGTTCCTGTCCCGCGGCTGGTCCCGCCTAGGGCGGGGCTGGGCACTTAGCCAGCTCGCAGCACCTGTCCGGAGCTTGGAGCTCGGGGCTTCTCTTGGCTCCACGTCAGAAGCGGTGCTACAAGTCGCCCTCGCCCCCTGCGTAATCCACCATCCGCTGAAGCCTGAACAGCTGGATCTCACACCCACTCCCATACACACACCACCCACCATGGGTGCAGCGCAGAACAGGACGCAGTGGGCCCTGCCCCTCACCCCAGTTTCCAGCTCAGATAATTGAGCCTAGTGCACATACAGTGCCCCCCACATGGGATGGACCCATCCTCTTGGTGCAGGATTGGTGGGGGCATGAGCACGATGGGGGCCTGAGCCCAGGGGATAGGCTGGCAGGCTGTGCCGGGAGGCAGTCACCCGGCTAAGAACTTGCCTGGAATCTCAAGGGGACAGTGTAGGTGGGGCAGGGGCACCAGCCCAAGTCCTCGTGTCAAGCGCTGCTCCCTCTGGAGTGGCACAGTTGCAGGTTGTGTACTGGGGTTTTCTGAGAGTGGGGGCGGGGTGGACGGGCTCAGAATCTCTGCCAGCTTCATGGGACAGAGCAGCAGGAAGATGTGATGTGGGGAGGAGCTGTACTGAGGCCACTGCAGGAGGAAGTGGAAACACCAGGGTGTGGCTCCCACTCTGGAGGGGAGACAGCGGTGCTTGGTGTGGACACTGCACCCCCATTGACGAGAAAGGAGTTGACAGAGCGGCCCACAGACCCCTCTTCACCCCGTGACGCAGCTGCACAGCGCAGAACCACTAAATACTGTTTAATGCCCCTTCCCCCAGCTGCCCGCAGCCCTACTCAGGTGGGGGAGGACAGGATAGCTCCTCTAGAGTGGCAGATGGGACCACTGAGTCCATAGGGATGGCCATTAGGCCCTGCTCCTCCAGGGGCGGCATCCTGGAGACCTCCAGGTCTGGGTCCATGAGGTGGGACTCCACGTGCACCGTCTGCAGGTCCATGCGGTCTTCCTGGACTCCAAAGCGCCCCACCAATCTGCACGACAGGGGCCAGGTCAGGCTGGCTGTGGGCGGCCGTCCACATGGGCTCACGAGGTCTTGGCCACCTGGGGTGGCTGGGCCCTCTGATCAGTGCTCCTGGGGGCAGGGAGCAGGGGCACAGCTCACCCTTGTGGTCCTCCCTTGGGGTCACTCACCTTCTGTCCATGTGTCCGGGGCATGTTTCACTGGGGAGACAAAGGCAGGTGTGAATCCTAGAACAACAGGGCTGGGCTCCAGGAGCCCAGAGTTGCCCCTCACACCTCTCCCCAGCCCACAGTCTGGGAATGCCATGCCTGGGCCCCTGTGCCCCACTGGGTGTGGGGGCAGACGCCCTTTTCCTGGGAAGACTGAGGGCCCAGGGTGGGCAGACCATGCTGCCCTTCAGCCCTCACCCACTCATCCCGGCCCTGGGGCTCACACACCCCTTGGCTCGAATGACACCGACCGCCACGATGACGAGGGCAAAGAAGCAGCTGGCGCTGATCCCAGCCAGCACCACGAGCAAGGCAATGAGGGCCTCACGGCTGAGGCCAAGGCCGCATTCGCAGTAGGTTCCAGCTGCAGAAACAGCACCCGTGTGGCCAAGGGGCTGTGGTCACCTGCTGGTGGAGGACCCCCAGGGCCACCCCCAACCCCGTTTGGCCACCAGGAGACAGTGTGCCCAGCCTGCCTGGACAGGGAGGGACCCTGGCTGGGGGTGGGGTTCAGGGGCTGGAGGAAGCACCTGCAGCAGGGAAGAGCAAAAGGGACAAACATATCAGGCCAAGGGGGCTGCCGACCAGGCCGGGGACAGGCCGGGGACAGGGGGCCATGTCCAGCCCCAGCCTCACCACACACCTCTGGTGGAACTCCTCGGAAGGCGCTGACCTCACAGTGAGGCTGTGAGGCAGGCAGGGTGGGGGCAGGGCCTCTGCTGGAGCTTCACTCGCCCTGGGGTGCACTGGGATTCCAGGAACCCTGGGCAGGCAGTCCCGGGGTGGGGCAGATAGGGTGGATGGGGCCTAGGAGCCACTCCTGTCTCCTGGCCAGGTCTGAGGCAGAGGCAATGGGGTGGGGGCTGCCCTGGTCTTGTGGGGATGGTGCTTCATAGGGAAGGGGGCGAGCGAGGTCGTGAACACAGTGGCCCAGAAACCCAGGGAGGTCTACAGCAGGCAGCCCCTGGCCTCAGTGTCTCTCAGGACAAGGGTGAAGCCTGGGCTCCAGCTGGCTGATGTCACCACCCTTCCCCCAAGGCTGGGACAAGCAGGGGCTGAGACTGGCCAGTGGGGGAGCTGCACCTGCTGCCCCCACACTGGCTGTGTTGAGGAGGGTCCCACCCATACCCCAGCAATGCCCGGGGCTGGACGGCCTCCCAGGGGATCCACCATCCCCCAGGAGGTGTGTGTGCGTTGCTGCTCACAGGTCTTCCCAGAACACTCTGCTCTCGGGGCAGGTGGCTCAGAAATGGCTGCAGGCAGCGTTCGAGGCTCCAGCTTCAATGTCAGAGCCCAGTGCCTCCTCAGCACCTGCCTGCCACCCCTGAGAGAGTCTGTCCCATGAGGCGTCCTGCAGACCAGGCAAGCACTCGCCTGCAGGCCGGTGTGGTCAGCCTCCTCCCTGCTCTTCCGCACCACCCCCTCCAACGACCCGGGCAGCAAGAGGAAGTGCCCCCCCCACGGCTGACCCCACAGGGCTGGGGACGCCTTCTGGTGGGGTCTTCGGGGACCTGCCAACCAGCAGCTCCTGACACTCCACTGTGCCTGCTGAATGATGCTGTGACCCAAGACACGCTGGGTTATACCACACTCGTCCCCAGACCAAGTTCAAAGGGAGAAAGACCAGGTGTGCCTGTGCCCGGGGCTGGCACTGACACCTTGCCAGACCAGTCCAACCGGTTTGCATCCTGGTTAGGAAGACAAAGGAACATCCAGCCTGGTGCCAAGTGGGGGCTGGCCTGGAGGCAACGGTGGGTGTTGGTGTCAGAACTGCCCGGGCCTCCCCCAGAACTCAGGGGACAGTGGGAAGCCCCCCACTTGGGTCCACAGCACAGGAGAGGACGGCGGGTCAGAACCCTCCAACTGCTGAGGCCATGACCTCATTCCCACCGTGTCCTCCTCAGGCCGTGGCAATCAGCATGCTCTGGAGCATGAAGGGGACATCCTGGGGGACAGTGCCACTCAGGGCCCTGTGGAGCCGGACTGTGGGGACTGCGGGCTGTCCAGGCAGCAGGTGCTCCCTCCACAGGGCCTGTCGACTGCCAGGACAGTGCCACCAGGCCAGAGCAGTTGCTGCCTGAGGCTGTGGTGCCTGGTGCAGCTTTGAAGGCCTGGGGCCTGGGCAGGGCCAACGCCCCCACCTTCTGGGACCTCAGGATGAGGGTGGGGCCTGGAAAGGTGCTGCGCTGACCAGCTGGGCTCACAGGCCCTTCGTCCTGACCACACCTCTGGGGAGTGGGGGTAAGTGGCCTTCCCGAAAGCACATGTCACTGTGAGCCCCGAGCACTGCGGCTGCCTGACTCTAGTTTGGGACAGCAAATGCCTGCTCCCTCCCACCACAGGGCGTGTCCCAGGCAGCCCATCCCGCTTAGGGGTGCAAGAAGTTCCTGGCTTAGCAGGAAACAGCCTGCCTGCGCCGCCTCCAATGTTCCAATGGGACCCACATGTCCCAGCGGCAGCCCTGGGGCTCCTGGCCCAGCCCTTGAGGGCTGGACCCTCGGGCCATGCAGAGGGAGGGTGACCCAAGGGGTCCTTTCAAAGGCCAGATGAGTGCGGCTGGAGCTGGCACGCTGTAGGCGGCTAGAGTGCAGCTAAGCCCTGGTGCTCACTCCTGCCTGCATGGTGGGCCTTGGGGGCACCCACATGCAGAACTGTGTTTTGGGGCCCAAACACAGGCGGGCAGGCCAGGGAGCTGAGGTGGAGAGGCTGGTCTGGGGGGAGAACCTGTATATGTGTCCATGAGGGGCCCACAAAGCCACCAAGACAAGGAAAGGATGAAGAACCAACCATTTTACTGTGCACTCTGGGAGCTAGGCAGTGAGTGGGGGACCGGGCAGGGTGTGCGCAGCACCTGGCTATCCGTCCTGCAGGGCAGGGCCGGCAGCCTGTCAGCCGCAGCTCTTGGGCAGGCGGTAGACGCCTCCGGCGTAGACGAGCTGCTGTTCGCGCACCTTCTTCTGCAGGAAGCCTTGCAGCTCCTGCAGGTCGATCTCAGCGAGCGCGGGGCCCGTCACCACAAACATGCGCAGCATGCTGTAGATGCGCTCCAGCGACAGGCTCTCCAGGTTGGTCAGCATGGCCTGGATGTACGTCCAGAAGAGCTGCGGGGACAGCGGCCGTCAGCCCCGCCCGTGGCCCTGCTCGCGGCCCCGCCCCCAGTCCCATGGGCGCACCAGCAGCTCCTCCTCCTTCTGGTCGGCTTGGGAGGCCATGCCCGAGTCACTGTCATCGTCGCTGTCAAGGAGCACCATGCTGTCACGGTCCTGGGGCCGCTCTTCCTCCACGACAGAGAAGGTGCCAGTAGGCTCCTCCCGCAGCACGCCCTGCTGTAGCCACACCGCCATGCGCCGTCGCAGCAGGGCCACCGGCATCTTTACCACCTTGCTCAGCTCCTCCAGGGTCCAGCTGGCTGCAGGGGCGGCCAGGCACGCTGGGCTAGGCCCGGTGGGGAGGGGACGGCAAGGGGTGGCCCACGTCCTGCCCACCCCCACCCCCCGGGTAAGCAGTGCCTGGGCAGTTGGCTCACCTTGGTCCTGGAAATACAGCAAGACCACAGCCTGCACAGGGGTCACGGCCACAGACAGCGTGCGGTCAGCCAGCTCCACATCCATGGTCACCAGGCCCAGGGTGTGCTTCCAGCTGAGGGTCCGCATGGCCTGGGGAGGGCTGGAGTCAGCACAGGCAGCCCTGCGGAACCAAGCTCTGCTCCCTGGCACCAAGTGAGGAAAGGGCTTCCTGACCTGCCCCCACCCCAGCAGCCAGGCATGCAGCAGCACGGTAAGTACAGGGGGGGCTCCAGTCCCCGTCTCCCAACCACCATGATCTGACAGTGAGACTCTAACTCGAGAACCCACCGGTTAGGAGCTAAACTGTCTGAAAAAGTCGTCCACGCCTTCACCCCCAGGCCCTCTGAACGCAACCTGAACCCGACTTGGAAACAGGTCAGTGAAGATGTAATGACAGATGAGGTCCTCGTGGAGTACAGCGGGCCCTGACATAACATGGTCAGTGTCCTCAGAACAGGAAAGGTGGTGTGAAGACACAGGACTGGAGTGACGTGCCACAGTGAAGAAGTGCCAGGGACCACCGGCACCACCAGGAGCTGGGACAGGCAGAGGACTCGCTCCTAAGCCTTCAGAGGGACCAGGTTCTGCTGGCACCGTGATCTGACTCTGGCCCCCAGGACTGAAACAAGTGCCTGTTGTTTTAAGCCACCCGGTCTGTGGTCCTTAGCTATGGCAGCCACAAGAAATAGATTTTGGTCCCAGGAAAGGGGTGCTGCTATAACACCACTTAAAAATGTGGGAGTGGCTATGGGGCTCCAGGCTGGCAGTTTTTGAGCTTCATGCTCATGAAAGCCTGGACTGCTGTGAAGAGATAGGTGCTAGAAACAGACAGCAAAGGCCATCCCGGTGAGGTGTGTCGAAACAAGAGACAGGTCCCTGAACGTGGAGAAAAGGCAATCTTTGTTAGAAGGCAGCAGAGACGTGGTTGAGTTGTGCTCTGCTGGGTGGGAAGCAGAACTGGCAAGTGACGAACTTGGCTATTCAGCTGAGATTTCCAGAGGGTAGGAGGTGCAGCCTGGGTTCTCTGCTGCTTGTAGTAAAATGCAAGAAACTGGCAGGCAAAGGGACCTGGTACTTGCTAATTTGGGCTTTTCTCTGTGTGCTCTGGAAACAGAGCCAAGACTAGAGCTGTGTTGGTGGAGCCAAGCAGCGGCCTCATGGCCAGGACACAGATGGCTTGTCCGGACAGGACGTGTGGACTGCGCCTTGTGGCTTCACGCCCCGCATGGCGTCCTGCACAGAGACCAATGTCTCAGAGTTTTTACCAGGAGAAACGCTGCCAACCTGGACCGTAAGGGAACATGGCCAAGTGAGCAGCTTGCAAGTAAGGCTACTGCAGCAGGGTGGGAAGGTGGCACGGAGCCAGTGGTACAGGCCTCAGAATCGAGGGATTTCCTCCCAGGATCTCAGATCTGCCTGGGGCCTGTGGGCCCTCCTTCTGCTTCTCCCTTTTGAGATGCGGGTGTCTGCCTGACACCCTTCCCATGACCATATGCTTGAAAGACAATTACTGTCTGGTCTCGCAGGCTCACAGCTGAAGGACTTGGGCCCCAGGATGAATCATACCCCAAGTCTCACCCTCACCTGATTTAGATGCTAGTTAGATGCTGAGATGTGGGGCTTTCGAGTTGATATTTAGATGAGACTTTGACTTTGGAGCTGGTGCTGGAATGATTAAGACCTGGGGGTTGGAAGTGACTGAACGTGTTTTGCACGTGGGAACATAAGTTTTGAGGGTCCAAAGGGAGGCCTCTCATGGGCTGAATTGGCCCCCCCAAAAAATGTTAAAGTCCTAACCCCCAGGACCTCAGAATGTGGCCTTACTTGGAAAGCAAGTCATTACAGATGTAGTTAAGATGCGGTCAGACCCAGTAGAGTGGGTCCTTGATGCAGTAGGACTGGTGTCCTCATAAGGGAGTTTAGATGCCGAGTCACAGGGAGAAGCCCTGTGACAACAGAAGCAGAGGTTGGAAGGATGCGGCCACAAGCCCAGGACACCTGGAGCCACAAGAAGCTGGGAGAGGAAGCAAGGACCCTCCCCTAGAACCTTCTGAGGGAGTGCAGCCCTGGGACACCATGATTTGGGACTTCCAGCTACTAGAACTGAGCCGATAAAGTCTGTTGTTCTGAGCCCATTTGTGGTACTTCGTTACGGCCGCCCCCAGGACAGTGACACAGCCACTCCAGGCCAAGCGTGGCTCTGAGTCCTTCCACAACCCCCATGACTCTTAAGGGGGAGGCAATGACGAATCCGATTTGCAGAGAGAAAACGGAAGCCCAGGCTGTCTGGCTTCAAGGCCATGACCTCTACAGCTAGCGCTCCAGCACAGCAGACCAGAGACAAGGCGCAGCAGCAGAGCATGAGGCAAGCACACTATGGCTGAAGGCCACCTGCACGTATCCAGCACAGCCCTGAGGCCAGGGGCCCAGCTGGTGGGGATCAGGCACCATGGCCACAGGCCTAGCCTCTCGGCACAGCCCTGGGGCCTGCCCATGCCCCTGCAGCCCACAAAGTGCACTGGAGCCCCGGCCTGAGCCAGACCAGAGGGCTGGGGAGGGCACCCCACACACACACATCCTCAACCAGGAAGAGGTGGGTGCTGTGCAGACCGGGTAGCAGCAGGAAGCAGGGGGGCCATGCAGGCCGCACGCTCACCTGTGTGACACGGACACTGCCCCTGAGGACGGCCCTCCTTGGCCTCCCCACTCCAGGCCCCTGCCCTCACCTGTCTCTGGGAGGGAGGCCCCTATACGCTGACTGGCCTACCCGGAGCCCGCCGCCCTGAGCAGCTAAGTTCCTGGCCCGTAAGAGCAACGCATGTGGGCCCAGCAAACCGGGAGGAGCTGCCACCCCACCCCCACCCCAGCCCCACCTGGCCCTCCCGGCGCTCCGTCCTGAGGCTCCTGGAACCCTGGCTGCTGCTCCCCATCTCCGGGCTGTCCCAGGTACTCCTGGGGTTTGGGGTTCTCCACTTGTCCGCTGCTTGGGCACCCAGCATCCTCTGGGACCAAGCGCTCACTGGGCTGCACCCTGCGGACTCAGGCCCCACATGCCTTGTCAGCCCCAGAACCTGTTTCTTCACCTGTCCCCAGAAACCTGGGACAGGTGCTAACTCCTTCCTCTGTCCCGCCAAGATTCTAATGAACTGTCACCTGCAAGGAAGGGACCTCTGCCCACCCCCGCTCCACCCACCCACACCTGCCACCTGAACTGCCCGCCCCACCACTCGGCCTGTTGGCTAACTCAGCCCGCCCCCCCCTGCTCCTGGCCCAGCCCTGTGCCCCCCAGGACTGACAGCACACAGTACAGTCCTGGGCCTCAGGCACTGAGACCGGAGAAAACAGCTTCCAGGAAACTAAGAGGGGGCAGGTCACAGAGGTCAGACAGCAATGTGCAGGTGAGACACCTGCAGCGCAATGTGCAGACTCCCGGGCGCAGGCCCACACAACAGACACAGCCTCAGTCGCCCTGGGAAGTGCCGCCCCCGAGCCCGGGCGCGGAGGCCAGAGTACAGACCGTGGAAGACACAGCCCAGAGAGAGGGGCTATGAAGAGGGGACGGTGACGCACATGCAGGCTGCGAAGAGGGAAGGGGCGGGGGGCAGAGCCTGGGCTGCAGCCTCTCGCTCCACCGCAGACACATGGGGGCAGCAGGAGGGGACGACGGAGACAGACCTCGCCAAGCCGGGCATCGCCTGGCCTGGCCCCAGGCCGCACGTTTTTGGGCAGGGTCTCCAGGTCGGGAAGCAGCCCCCACCGCACGGAGGCGGGCAGTACCTTCAGTTTCTCATACTTCTTGCAGTAGACATCCAGGGCCTCCCTGATGTCCTCGGGGACCTCCAGCTTCTCTTCCTTGAAGGGGGGCCAGAACTCACTGGACAGGATGACGGCGTAGACCCCGAATGGCGGCTGCTCCTCTGCGGGCCGCTTCTCGTCCTCCTCACGGATGTTGGCGTTGATGCGGCGGGAGTCCGCCATGTCCTGGGGAGCAGTCACAGTCTCACCAAGGCGCGGGGCGGGGCGGGGCGGGGCCGGGGGGCGGGGCCGGGGCCGGGGCCTCCACCCACCTTCAGCATGACCTCGCAGAAGTGCATCGGGGCCTCGCCAAAGCGCAGCTTCAGCAACTCCACGTTGCGGATCTCCCTAGAAGGATGCGTGTCAGGGGGTGCAGCGCGCCCCTGCCCCACAGGCAGCTCAGCAGAGCGGCTGGTGCAGACACCCCCAGGCCAGGAGGCAGCAGGAAGCACAGCTCCAGCCATCAGGGCCCTGTGCCTGCTCCACCCTGTCCGAGGCCCGGAGTCTGCAGGCCCCACTTCCCCCCAGTTCCTGGGCCGCCCCCAGGCATCCTGGGCGGTGCCTGCCTGGCCGGGGGAACGCAGCTGGGCAGGGACGTGCTCGGGGACTGACAGGGTGGCCTCAGGCAGTGTGGCACAGTGCCTGGGAGACCGGCCTCACCTCTCAGGGCTGAAGCTGAACTGGTGCAGCAGGCGGTCAGCCAGCAGCGAGCGGTACTCGTTGATGAAGAGGTCTTTGCTGCCGTAGATGCTGACCAGCAGGCTGATGATGTCCGAGGAGCGCCGCTTGGAGCTGGACTTCCCTGCACAGCACGGGGATGGATGCCCCTGGCACTTCAGCACCTGTGCCCGGGCCTGAGAGACACAGCCCACCACAGGCCCACAACGGGTCCACCTCAAGCACTCTGGGACCTGCACTGGGTGGGGCCCTGACCTCTGACCTGCTCAAGCCTCAGGGCAGACAGCAACAGCCTGGAGACCAGAGCGCCCACCCGGCGGGACCCTCCCCACAATGCAGAGGCTGGTGGGGCTGGCGGGTGGGTGGTGGGCGGGCGCAGACCTGGGTCGGCGTCCACGGGGTCAGGGACCCAGTCCTCAGGCTCGCCGGAGTCATCCTCGCTGTCCTGGCCAGTTTCCAGGCTCGCTGGGTCTGTCTTGGACAACTCGACAGCCAAGTCCCCTGTCCCGTCTGAGTCCCCCGTCAGCCCGGCCACAATCTGCCGCACCGTGTCCTCCCGAGTCCTACCAGTGTCAGCACCGTTGGCCCTTACGGCACCTCAATGCCACCCACCTGACCACCCGTCAGCTCCTCCCTCCAGCCAGTACCCTGACCCCATGCCAAAAACAGGTCCATCACGCTTTGTCTCAAAAAAAACAAAAACGAAAACCATGACTTTCTGGGAGCAGGAGCTGGAATGACAGGTGGACCCAGAGCCAGGAGTTCACGGCCGGGAAGCAGCAGGTACGAGTCGGGGCAGCCGCAGCCCCAGCCCCTCCACTCCCCAGAGGGGCTTCATGGCGACCGGCGCACCTGCTCTAGCACATTGTGTAATGGACTCCCAAACACAGGGCCCCGCTCCCTGGTCAGCTGGGCACCTCTGCTGGGATGGAAGAGGGGCAGGGGCGTGGTGACACTGAGCAATAGGACAGGAGCCAGCACCAGCAAGAGGAAGTGGCCTGGACCAGGCCATTCAGCCCGCAGGAGGGACAGAGCGTCCCTGGTCCCCCAGGAACTCGGCTGCATGGGTGGGGGGAGGCGCAGGCAGGGCACCAGCAGCCACGTCTGAGTGGTCCTGTGACCACCCACGGCGCTCACCTCAGGTAGCGGCGAATGGGCTCACAAGCCACCTCCAGAATGACCATGGAGGGGTCCAGCACGCGCAGCGCCTTGATGGCAGAGATGTAGAGGGTGATGATGTCGCATGTGTTGACGCCTGCAGCCGGGAGAAGGCTGGTGGTGAAGGCAATGCCAGGATAACACAGGGACACCAAGGCACCACATACTGGCCACGTGGTCTTGAGGTCGCCACTGTGGCCTCACTCCCCAGGATACCAGTGCCACCCATAGGGAGCTGCCCCCTTGCCCCCACCTCCCACTCCCACGTGCTTTCTCCACAGCGTCCCCTCTCCACACCACCCCATCCCCAAGCCAGACCCGTCAGTTCCCACAACTCAGGGCAAAGGAGGCTGAAGTGGAGGCCCCCAGCCCTGTAAGGACTGCACAAAACTGCTTCTTAACCCCTTCCCCAGGGCCGGCTCCTGGCCCTGGGCCCTGAGGGTGGACGGCGGTCGGCTGCAGGACCTGGGTGGAGGAGCCGCGTCTCCAGGGCGGCCTTGAGAGACGCGAGCAGCTGCTGCCGCTGGTCGGTCCTCTCCAGGCAGTACTTGAGGTCCTCAACGGCTGGCCGGGAGTCCGGGAAGTCTGCGGGAAGAGGGCCGGTCTTGCACACGCTCACGCACATGTGGCATGCACCTCATGTCGCCTGCCAGGGAGCCCAGAGGCAGCGGGGCCTGAAGGGTGAGCGCTGTTGCCCTCAGGCCTTCATGTACCCACACATTTGACCACAAGTGCCCTATGGGGCACACAGGCCATCCAGAGTAGGGACGTGAGAGGGCTCGGACCCCCTGACAGCTGCCCTGCTGGGGGCGGGGGGTGGGGTTGGAAGCTCTGCTCCAGGCAGCGGGGCCGACCTCGGATGACACTGAAGAGCTCTTCGATTCGCAGTCCAGCGTACACGCGGTAGAAGAATTTCTGCACGTGGCAACGCCAGCGCCGCAGCGTGCTGCCGGCCTCAGGGGACGCGGGCCTGGCGGGGCCATCCTGCAGGAACACCTTGCCCAGCCAGCCGACCACCCTCTCGATCCACTGTGGGAGAGCACAGGAGTGGCAGGTGGGGCCGAGCCCAGACTGACCCAGAGCGACCCAGAGCAGAGGCTGGGCGAGGCGGCACAGCTACCACCCTGCTGGCCGGGCCCTGGGGAGTCCCCAGGGCCACCTGCTCTAGAAGCCAGAATCACATTAGCAGGATGATGGTCAAAAGGGGCATGTCAGGCCCTCCACCAATGCCCCCCACGCCCTTCCACGTGCGACAGTGGCCCTGACCTAGCGCACGGAGCACATTCTCAGCCCCCCTGAGGACAGACACACCCTGGGGACTGCATACACGACCAGCCCCTACATGCAGACAATGCAGCATCCAGCGAGAACATTTCTGAGCACATCATGTACGTCTACAAGACATACTGCCACGTGCTCTCGGGGATGCACACGTCCCCCCAGCAGACTGTCCAACCACCGAGAAGACCACCCGACACTCTGCAGCCTTGGGGCTACCCCATCACGCTTCCAGGCCCACGCCCACTCCAGACCACTGCTGTGGGACAGCTCTACGCCCCCATGGCAGCTAACCTGTACCCTAAGGAGGCAGACTCCAAGCTGGTCGGCACCCCATGGTTTGGGCCAGGTCCTCCGTGACTCTGAGGAGTTCAGAGCAGAACCCAGACCACGCCCCAATAGCATGGGTGCCCTGAGGCCCCTCACTGCCTCCAGCCACGTGATTCTATACAGGCCTTGCTGCGCACGTCGCAAGCTCTTCCTGGTTGTCGCTGGGGGGGGGGGGTGGGGGGGGGGGGGGGATAAAAAGGCCCACAGGGACCAGCCTCCACCCAGCAGTAAGACAGCTTCAACCACCCGTGAGGTCCTGGCTCACCTGGCCTCCACGTTCGGGCTACTTCTAAAGCCAGGGTGTCAGGTTTGCCAGAAACCTATTCCCCAGTCCTAACGGGACACAAACCAAGAGGGGGCCATGTGGAACTCACCTTGTGGAACTCACGCAGGAAGGAGCGCTCGTACTCGCCCCGGCAGCGGTCCTCCATCCGCTCCCGGGTCACCTGGTGCAGGGTGGTGGTCACGGCCTCAGCACTGACCCGCTCCAGCAGACTGAGCCTGTGTCTGGAGGAGAGCCCTGCCCATGGAACGTGCACAGCGCATGGGCTGCACACACCACCCCCACACCCAGCACACACCTCCCATGGCCCTCCTGGTGGAGGCACATGGTACACAGGGCTTTGAGGAAGAGCTACTGGGAGGAAACAGCACTGGCAAGGCCCTGACCATCCTCCCCAGCTGGCCTTTCTGCATGGGCTGGGACGCTGACCTTGCCCATGTGAGCAGCATGTACGATTCAGGGGCCAGTCTCATCTCCCAGAAATGGCTCGGAAACAACAACTACACACATTGCCACCTGGCCACATGTGTACACATGCCATGGTTGGTGCCGCTCAGGGCCAACCCTGGCTTACAATGGCAAAGGGACTCAAGATAGGAAACGTGAAAGAATGCTTGTGTGTGACTCTCATCTGGGGCGAACCCAGCAGACATCATTTGGGGCCTCCCTGATCCCTACCAGCAACAGGACCACTTCCTAGGTCCAGGAACAAGACCCTCTCCCTAACAGCTGCACTGTTGGCACTTTTCTCAACGTGATAAAACTGTCGTAGTGGCCACAGAAGGTGGAGAGCCAGTACAACAAGGCATGGCTCTAACAACAGAATCCTTTCCTCTTCAAAGGGAGGTGTCTGCTTGCCCAGCATGCCAGCCTTATCTCCAACTTGTTCCCAAAAAGAAGAAATAACAAGCCCACCTTCTGCAATTACAGGACAGGGTGAGCACCACTGCTCCCCCACAGCCTATAAAAGGCACAGTTGAATTCTGCACGGCCCAAGAACCTTGGAATCACACAGGATCTTAGTGAAAAAGTGTGAAACCTTGGGCTAACTTGAGTCACAGACAGACACGCCTGTGTTCAGGACAAAAGGTGTTACAGCGCAAGGCTCTTGTGGACCCTCCCTGTCATGTCCATGGCGACCAGGACAGGTGGCAGAGACCCCAACTAGCTCACCAGCTCTCTGCAGAGGCCAGCAGGGCCCAGGGGTGCAAGCGGGAATCAGAAGAACGGGCCTGGCCCGGGCGCGAGTACTCACAGGACCTGGCTGAGCTGATGGAACTGCTCCAGGGCCTGGCGGCACCAGCACTGCTGCTTGTCACTGCCGCACCCCGCACACACTGGGCTCTGCAGAAGCCGGTAGTACCGGCGGCGGGCATACCTGCTGTCCAAGTCCCCCTCCAGTTCCGGGTCTGTGCCCCCTTCCCCTTTCCTCTTACTCTGCAAGTAGACTCTCAAGAAGCGCCCATAGAGGCGCTGGACCATCTCCTGAAAGCTTCTGGGGGTGGAGAAGAACAGCACGCCCCGCAACGTGGTGTGGACCTTCTCCCGCAGCCCCTGGGCGCCGGCGCCCATCAGCAAGCCCAGGCGAGTCCATTTCTCCAGGAGCTCCAGGCTACGCAGGTAGGGGTCCAGGCGGCTCTCCAGCAGGCCGAAAGCGTCGAGGAGCAGCAGAAGGCACTGGGGCTCGTCGGCACAGTTCTCCCGCTGGGAGACGGCATTCCAGAACTCGAGGGAGATGTTGGCCTGCAAATCGTTCTGCAGCACCTCCACGAACCACTCCTCCAGGACCGAGTGCAGGCCGTGGCCCTTCAGAACCTCCACCGCCGCCCGCAGCTCCTCTTCCTTGGGAGGGACCGCACCGCTGGTCCGGGAGGATGCCTGGAATGCAGAAAACCGTGAGGAACAGGGGACACAGCGTAGAGGTGGCAGAGGTGGGGAAGGGACAGGGCGCAGGGGCCGCTGCGGAAACTCCGCTGCCCCTCCTCGGCGGCGCTCGGATGCTGGGTCGGGGTGCACGCCCTCATGCAGCGCGCCGGTCCGGGGAACGCCGCGCAGGCCCGCCGCCCTCCCCCGGGCCTCACCAGTCCCAGCGCGGCCGGCGGCACCAGCCCGGTGCTCACGGTATTCCAGGCCGCCAGCAGCTGCTGTGTCGGCCCGGGGCGCTCCGCCGCCGCCATCAGCACCCACCAGCATCCAGAGCCGCTCGGCGCCGCGCGCGCTGATGACGCACAGCTAGGCTCGCGCGCGCGCAGCGGTGAGGCGAACGGCAGGCGCGCGGAGATGACGTACTCGATGCGCGCGCTGTTGAGAGGCAGTGCGCAGGCGCGGGCGGCGTTGCAGGAGCGGCGGTTGGAGTGGCCGGCGACCATGACCCAGCAGGGCGCGGCGATGCAGAACTACAACAACGAGCTGGTCAAGTGTGAGCGGCCGCGCGGCGGGGCCTGCCGGGCAGGCGGGGAGGGCGTGGGGTCGCCGGCTTGCAGGCCCCGGCAGTAGGTGGCCCGCAGCACACGGCCAAGTTAGTTGTCCTGTGGCTGCGAGGGTGGCCCGGCCCGGACGGCGCGCAGGCGGTTCGGAGCTGCCCAGCGCACAATACCTAGCTCCTGGTGTGCCACGCACCAGGTGCTAGGTATCTGTGGACTGAGGAATCGCTTGAGCTCGCACTGCCTCCAGGCCCAGCGCCCGGTGGCCTCCAGTGGTGCCGCCTTTAACCTGAGACCCCTGGGAGCCCCGGCCGGCACCTGGTCTCTCTACCACCTTTCTGTCCTACAAAGCACTGGGATTCAGAGTAGATGGGATGGTGCTCTCCTGCCTGCCCTGTGCCCACAGCCCTGCCCCCGTCCGCCCACCCTAGGCATCGAGGAGCTGTGCCAGAAGCGGGAGGAGTTGTGCCGGCAGATCCAGCAGGAAGAAGATGAGAAGCAGCGGCTGCAGAATGAGGTGAGGCAGCTGACTGAGAAACTGGCCCGCGTCAATGAGAACCTGGCACGCAAGATCGCCTCTCGAAATGAATTTGATCAGACCATCGCAGAGACCGAGGCAGCCTATCTCAAGGTGAGGCTCGGGACAGCTTGCGGACCTGTCTGCCATGCCCACAAACAGAAGTGACAGGACTGTGGCACGGCCAGGCCCGTCATGGAGTGACTTGGTGTGTCCCCGGTTGTTCTTTGCACCATACTCAGTACCCACCCTGTGGTTTCTTCCAGACTGAGCAGCCGAGCGGCAGCAGCAGGGGCCAGAGTTAACCTGACTTTCCAGGGAGTGAGGAAGGGGCTTTGGGCTAGACTCAGAGGGAAAAAAGGCCCTGCCGACCCTATCCGCCTGTCCCCTCGGGCTTCCTCTTCGCTGGGCTATGGGTGCTTCTGACAGGAGGGACAGTGACAACCATTTCGTGTCTGTTCCCAGATCTTGGAGAGCTCACAGACTCTACTTAGTGTTCTGAAGAAGGAAGCTGGGAACTTGAGCAAGGCCACAGCCTCAGAGCAGAAGAGCAGTGGAGGAAAGGACAGCTGACGAGGCCCAGGAGGGGAGGCTTGCCTCCACTGCGCCCACCGATGGCTTGGCCCCCAGCAAGTCTGTCTTCAAAGCATCTTTGTCCTTCACGACAGCAACTGCTTTCTCTCACCGTCTTGCGTGCCGAGAGAGGCAGCTGCCAACCTCCACTGCCCTTGGGCGCAGCCCACCAGGTGGGGGTACTAGCCATGCACTCACACGGGCAACAGGGAGGGTGGGCTCTGGGTCAGCTCCGCGTGGGGCCGCTCTCAAGCCCCCACATCTCCCCAGGTTGTGGGAAGGCCCTGCTTCTGGCCTCAGCATCATGGGAATCCCCTTATGTTTTCCCTCTGCCGGCAGGTGCCCAGGCCAGGCAAGTGGCGGAGGGGCTGGGGCCCTCCTTCACCTCAGGGCTCACTCTGGTGGCCTGTGACTGTCAGTAAAAGTTGTCTTTGTAAAGGTACATGCCAGTTTGCTGCCTGTGTCCTGTTGGGAGAGGGCGGCTGCCCGTTACACCCAGAATACAAGCTTCCCCCTAGCTGCGCTGTGGCTCCTGGGGGGGAGGCGGGGTTGTGTGGGTATCTGCTGACCCTCACTGCCCACCTCTCTCCTGGTCCCTGGCCCTGACTCTGGCACATGAAGCCCGTCCTTTGCTGAGGGGCTCTGCCACCCCCTGGTGTCTAGGACAAGGTGTGGCCTTCCTGGGCTCAGGTCCCTCAGCAAAAGCTGTGCCCAGCTCCGTGGTTCCTGGCTCTCCGCCTGGCAGCAGCACCGCCTCCACCCCCTCGCCACACACCAGGCACGCCCATCTGCAGCTCTGCAGGGGGCCTGGGTCCTCTGGGTCCTCCTCTGCTGGTCTGTCAGCCCGTGGGGTCCCTGTGGCTGCTTGCCCCCCCAGGAAAACACCAAAGATCCTCCCTCCCCAGCCTGGGCTCCCCACAAGGGACAAGGTCACGTTCCACATCTGGGCTGTAAACAGCCCCGGCTCCAGGCCAGCAACTGGACAGGTAGAGCCCGGCCATCTGCCCACCACTCCCAGGGCCCGCTGGGCTTCCCTGCCAGCCACCAGCACCGACCCCAAAGGAACTCATGGGCTCTCGTGGTTCAGGGAGTTGTCCAGGCCAAAGAGGACACAAGGTCCCTGAGGCTCTGCCCCCATGCCCCCCGCCTCTGCCTGTGGTCCCCGCCTAGGCTCTTGGCCCTTCAGAAAACAGCGGCAGCACTGACCGTCCCTGGGCAGGGTTCCAGACCCTAGAGCTGGCCCAGTCCCACCTCCTACCACAGCTCCCCCCGTGTCAGCCCTGGGTGGGAGGGGGCTGCACCAGCGGCTGGGAGCACTCATGGGGGTCCCTGTCCTTGGCAAAGAGGTGGCTGGGAGGGTAGCTGGGACTGTGGGGAGTGACAACCTGGACCAGCAATACTGCGAGGTGTGGGGGAGGGCCCACCTCCTGTACCCCGGGCACAGACATCCAAGCTGGGCCCACACCAATCCCACGTGGGCTCCTCTCCACTGCCAGCCCCTCACTGGAGCCCCTGCCTCTGCACCCCCCTCCCGGCTGAGGACCATGAAGGAGGCAGGCTCGTCCAGTGCTGTTTATTGAGTCCACCATCGGAGGCAAAAGATTTCCATTCGTCACAAAGGGGGCAGGCTGAGCTCAGCCGTGGGGGGTGAGGGGGTGGGCTGGGGGGCTTGTAGTCCTGCAGGACAGGCAGCCAAGCCGGTCCTCCACCCAAAGCTGCCAGGCACGGCGTCCAGCAGCACCTGGCCCTCGTCCACAGGCAGTGCCCCCAAACCAGGGCTGGAGAGGGAGACCCAGATGGACCCAGGGGAGGAGCAGCCTCGGGAAGGGAGGGTGGGTTATGGGGGCACAGCCTGGCAGGGCAGAAGGTGGGTACAGAACGAGGGCAGAGCTTGGCCATCCTGGCAGGGCTGGAGTCAGAAATAGAGGGCTGGTTCGCTTCGGAAGTCTGAGAGGTCGCTGTGACTGGCAGGGGTGAGCTGGGAGGCAGGAAGGCAGCCAATGGGGCTTTGACCAGGCATTAAGAGACCCCCTCCTCCCTGCGCCCAGCACCCCACTCACCATGACATCCTTCTGCGTGGGCTCCACCTCGCTGGGGGCCTGCTCCAGCGTCTGCTCCTGCCACTTGCTGAAGGCCACGGAGTGTTTGGGGGTGTAGCTGGACAGGCCTGCAGGCCCAGGGGTACACATGTGGACATGTGGGTGTATGCACAAGTGGCCCAGACTACCCATTGGGCTGCCCACCAGACGGGGGACACTCACCTGAGCTGCCGTCTGGCAGCCGAGGGCTCTCGGGCACCACGCTGTTAACGAACGTGGCTCGGGGCAGGAAGAGCACGAAGGGCTTCTCCACTGTGGCATTCAGGCTGGGCCCCTCCTCTTCTTCCTCCTCCTCGCCCTCCTCCCCCTCCCCCTCGGCCTGGGCCTGGGCCTCGGCCTCCTGCACCAGGGAGCTCTCAGAAGGGTACTCGAACGTGGTGTGCAGGCTCTTGTCATTGAAGGAGATCTTCATCTGCAGACAGAAGGCACATCAGCCAGGCCCCCACTGCCCTGCCACCAGGGTCCTCCAGCTGGACCAAGTGTGGCACGGGGTGGGGGGGAGGACCTTCAGAGGCTCTGAGCAATGGGGTGCCTCTCATCAGAGAAACCGTCCACCTGGACCCTGCAGGCCCAGGCCACGACGACCCGAGGACAGCTGGCTCTGGCTGCCCACAGCACCCTGGGCCCAGGGTCACATCACCCGTGACCCACCATTCCCAGGGACCGGGCCCCAGCCAGCATCTTCGGGGTCTCCATAAGCCTCAGGCAGCTCGCAGGTCAGAGGGCTGCCTGCCTTCTCAGGGAGCAGAGACCAGCCACACCTCCCTCCACTGGGTGGCTCCACGCAGGAGCAGAGTCCATGTAAGACTGCAGTGGGGGCCACATCCTCTGCTCCCAGCAGCTCCTGCTGTCGGCTGGGCCTCTCTCCAGAGCCAAGTTCATGTCCCAGCTTGCTGGGCACCTGGACAGTCCTGTCCACCCAGCTCAGCACGGACCACCACTGCTGGGCAAGGGCCCACAGGAGGAGCCGAAGCCGGGTGGTGGTCGCAGGCCGACACCAGGAAAGTGGCACCAGGTGCTGTCACCCCACACGACAAACAATTAGCCTAAGGCTCACCGAGGGGGGGTGTCAGTGACCCTCCCCTCCCACCTGGGCTGCTCACTCAACAGTCTCCAGAATCTCATGCCCGAGCCGTAAGCCCCAGGCCCACTCAGCAGGGCTCAGCATTGGGTAATGAATACGAGCACAACCTGCCTGCAGCAGATGGAAGCAGCCCTGCTGGGCTCGAAATATTAAACTCCTGTGCACAGGACACCAGCGGCCAGCTCAAGTTCCTCCTCCTCCTCCCCCGGAAGGAGCCGGAGCCGGAGCCGGGGCCGGGCCCAGACAGAGAACCACGGGGCCCAGGAACAGCAGGACAGGGAGGGGCCTCATCCTTGGCCTCAGGGACACAAGCAGGACCCACTAGGAGTGGGAGCCAGCGCCCCACTGGGCCAGTGTCCAGAAACAAGGGTGCACACTCCTGCTGCCCCAGAGCCACATGTGCGTGCACAGCCCTGCACTGCCCTGGGCAGCCCACCTCAGCGCCGCTCACACACCTGCTGGGTGAGGCACAGGTCCGTCCAGGGCCCCCTCCCCCGCTTCCGCCCTAGCCGCCTACACAGACAGGTGGCCAAGGAAGGAGCAGACCTCCTGAGCCAGGCAGAACCAGGAGCGAGACTCAGAGGCACCCGTCCCCTCACCCTGCTCTGCTCCAGGTAGGCCCACCTGGACCTCCAGCTGCCCCCATCATGGGAGGAAGCAGGACAGAGGCCTGGCATGGGGGTGATCATCGGTGCCCATAGGTGCCCACCCACTGCCAGTCAGTTCCTGGCCCTCCAAGACTAGCCCTCTCAGACTCAGGGGCCCTAAGAGGAGCCCAAGGCAGGATGGAGCTGCCAGCCCAGGGGCCTTCCCCGTCCCAAGGCCACACTGAACGGGGCTCCCCTGGATACATGGCATGTTCCCTGATGACCGTCAGCCCCCAGGCCCATCCCCCACCACTGGAGACAAAGGAAACGCTGGCTGCCGGGGGCAGCCGGATTAGTGTGCCCTCATTAGTCCACATGACCAGCTCCTAGTGGAGAGACCGAGGGGGCTGGGTGCATGCGGGTACCGAGCCTGGCACAGCCTGGCCAGGCGGGGCGGGGCAGTGCTCACAGGCTCTGTCTGTACCCGGTTGGGACCCAGGCTCCGGTCCTGTGCCACCTCCCCTCTCCACACTCAACAGCCTCCCCACTTATGGGTGTGTGTCTGCGGTCACAGGCTGCCCTGTGACTCATGCTGCTGGGGAGGCCAGCTCCAGACCCCAGGGAAGGCAGGAGGGGCCTGTGGGGCTGGCACCTGCACACACCTGGTCACCTGGCTCTGGGGACTTTGCCCGCTGCTCAGAGCACAGCCCGCAGGTGGGTCCTGGCTCGGCCCACCTCCTGGTCTAACAGGCCCTTTGTTCCCCTTGCCCCGCCTACCTGTGCATGTCCACCCTGGACTCTGGGCCCAACAGGGTTCAACCAGCTCCAGCTGGGGATGAGCCCCTCGCTCCCCAGCACACGCCCCCCTGCTCACATCTCCCACCCTGCCAGAGCTCAGGACCACACCTCACTGCCCCACCAAAGTCCCCACCGCTGCCCCCATGGGCCGTGCAGTCTAGTGTAGCCCCTCTGCTGGCAGGAAAGCTGAGCGAGCAGGGTCCAGGCCTGCTCCCATGGTCTCTGGGCTCTAGAAAGACCACTTAGGAGGCATCTGCTGGGAGAGTTGGGGGCGTGGGGAGGGCAGATGAGAGGACATACAGCCACATCACCAGGTACCTGGTGTCCTGCCCACACGGCGTGAGGTGGCACGACAGGCCCCAGAGGGCAGCAGAACTGCGGGTCTGAAGGCCAAGGCGGGGCCGGCAAGTTGGGGCGTCGGGGTAGCAGTCACACCAAGGGCGAGGTGAGGGCAGATGGCTGAGTGTTGAGGGTTGAGCCCTGGGGACCTGACATGCTCGGGCTGGGCAGAGGACCAGCGGTAAGCAGGCAAGAAGAGCAAAGGGGAGGGAAAGAAGCCACCAGACAGGCGGGAGCCTGGCAGGGTGGCACCTCACAAAGGGAGGCCCTCAGCGCCAACCCCATGGGAGGCAGGTGTGGAGCGCTGCTGGACAGCCCCACCCACCAGAACAGCCTGGGGGCCGGGCAGGGGTGAGAGGGACAGTGGCCGCACCGCCCTGCAGCAGCCAGCCCCAGCTTGGCCATCAAGGAGGGAGTGATAGAGCATCTGTGATTCTGCAGAGAGATAACTAAGTGGGGACGTGTGCCGCCAGGCAGGCCTCCCGCTGCACAGGCTGGCTGGGCGCCCCCACCACCCAGGGCAGGGCTGCCGCCCTCCGAGGCCACACGAGGGCACTGAGGTGCCAGCCCAGGGGCAGGTTCCTCTGACTTCTGCTGCCCAGAGAGCCCCCTGCAGAGCCCACAGCACTTGTCCCCTGGAAAAGGCACCAACACCTCCCTCCCTCCCCTGGCCTGGGTCAGCCAGCCATGCAGGGAGCAAAGTGAGCAGTCGGGCCCAAGATCCTGCTGCCCTCCAGCCCACCACGTCCCTGGCAGGGGGTGGGGGTTGGGGGACAATGATCAAACCACAGGCTGGCTGAAGTGGTCCACGTGAGGGTGAGGTCCAGTGGCCCAAGGCCTGGAGGGGCAGCAGGAGCGCCCAGGGGTCACGGGCAGAAGGGATAACAGGGGCAGCCCATGGCTGGCAGGCTGCTCTGCAGGGCTAGGCAGCCCCACACCTCCACCCCACCCACATGCGTCCGGCTCTGCCTGGGAGGCCAGCTGGTGTATGCCCAGGCAGGAAGGCACTGCCAGCAAGTCGTGCTGCTCGGGTAGGGCCCTCGCCAGGCCCCTTGGTCCTGCCAGGCATCCATCTGGACCCACAACCCCTCAGGCTGGCACAGAGACCGGGCCCATGCTGGTCTAATCCCCCCACTCTGGGCCGGGTCAGCTCCCTCGCATTACTTCATGCCCTGCTGGCCCTCGGGCCCCTGCCCTTCTCACCTCAACCCAGCCACAACAAGTGACCCCCACAGCTCTGTCCCCAGCTTAGGGTGGGATGGCCAGGCTCTAGGCTGCAGTCCTCCAGGCCCGGGAAGGAGCCAGGCTCCCGGTGGAGGGCAGCCCGGTTAGCACATTGTCTCTAGAAACAGGAACCCCCGCCCCCCGTCATCCCCTGTGAGCTCCAAGACCTCACGGGGCCTCATTTTCTTCACCTGCAGAGCAGGGAACCCTTAGTTATCACTCCACTTCCCCAGCCAGCATGGGAAGGAGCACCTCCCAGTGCAGCTGGGGTCAAGGGTCAGAAAGTGGAAGGAGGGGCAGACAAGGGGGGCTGCACGGATGGAGTGGGGCCAGTGGCCAGGGCTACTGGATGGACTGTGCCTTGGAGGGGAAGGGCCGGGATGAGGGTGGGAGAGTCACAGCCCATGGCACCAAAGAGAAGGTGAGGCAAGGTCAGGCACGAAGTTCGCCCACCGGAAGCACGGTGGGACATGGGCGCGGGTGGCTGGCCCAGCAGTGGGAGCTGGCAGGAATGCAGGTGACCTCACAAAGGGAAGGAGGGAAGGATGATACTGGGAGGAGAGCCCGTGCTAAGGCCAACCCGGCAGCAAGACAATGACAGAAAGGAAGCAAATAAAGGAAGGAGGTGGCATATCCCAGCAGGGCAGGCAAGTCACCACCCCCAACCACCCCAGGGAAACTGACGCAGAGAGGTGGCCTCAGAGGTGAGCCTAGATACCAGTAGCTAAAGGACAGGCCCTCCAGTGCCACCCCACTGCCCTGCCTGCTGATGGGGGCCACTCTGAGATGTCCTTGGAATATGCCCCGCAGCCAGACACAGGTGAATGACCAGGAAGAAGCTGAGGAACGTTTTCTTGTGCCCAGAGGGTTCCAGGTCACCAGGCAGGGCAGGGCTGCCGGGAAGTGACGCTCCTGGCCCTGCCCCTGGTTCTCTCTCTGCCCTAGTCCCCTTCTCCCCAACAAGGGGGATGTCTTCACCTCTCGCCAGCATCACACCCGACCCAGACTAAGCCTGGAACACACGAGCACTGGCACAGGACCAGACCCTTTTGAGTTCTGGGCCAGAGCCTTCTGGCCAGCTGACAGGCCCCTCCGAATGGCCTCGCTAGGTAGGGATCCAACCACACCTGAATCATGGGCCTCCTGCCCTTCCCACTTCCGTCCTGGCACCTGCTGCCTGAAGAGGCCAGGACTCCAGGAGACCATGCCAGGGCTCCCCGCTCCTTCACAGCCAGGCCAGGGTAGAACCAGGCCCCAACTTTCTCTCAGCTGGACCTGTGAAATTGGCCTGCTCAGCCAATTCCAGACAAAGCCTAAGAACCCAGACAGGCACACAGGCACGGCGCTGGCCGCTGGCTGGACTGACCTCCACACCAGTCCTGTGAGGTAGAGCAGGCACTGTCCCCACGGCCCCTGGTAATTAGGGCTCTACTGGCACCCAGGCCACGAGTCCTCCCAGCTCAGCCCCTTCTGAAGCATCCATGGCCACCCAGCCCTGGCTCTCCTCTGGTCCACATAGTAGTCCCCCACCTAGGCCAGGTGTCCTGGCGCATGTTATACCCACAGGTGGCCAGCAACCCTGCCCCTACCACTGACCTTCTTTCTCGAGGAGCCAGCCTTGATGAGGCAGGACTTCTGTAAGGCCAGGTAGCCGCCAATCACCTCGATCTCATGCACAGTGGGGTAGCGCTTCTTCAGTGGGGTCCCCAGAAGAGCAGGGGGCTCCGAGACGCTGCCCGCCTCCACTTCCTCAGCCGCCTGTGACCCAGGCTCCCCATTGGCCTGCAGGACCCCTGGCTTCCTCTTGGGCACCACAGTGAAGGTATTGCTGCCTTGGTGCTGCAGCTCTGATGGGTGGTACCGGGGAGGTGCGCCAGCCCCCATGCAGGGCAGTTTGGCTTCTTGGGGGACCTCGTCCTCAGAGTCCACCTCGTCGATGAAGGTGACAGGCAGCCCTGGCCTCCCAGGCTCCCCGCCATTCTTGGCCAGGCTGGGAACCTCAAAGCCGGGGGCCGGCTCACCTCCAGTGGTGGCCGGCAGGGATGGAGGTGGTGAGAATGGCCTCTGCCACCTAACGGCCTGGTCCACTAGGGCAGTGGCTGGCCTTGAGCAGACCCCCTCCTTGACCCCCAAGGGGCTTCTCCCACTGACAGGCGCGCCATCCACTCCAGGCACCAGCTGGGCTCCATGCTTCGGGTGCTCCGAGGCCCAGACAACCTCTCCCTCTGGCAGCCCCACAGACTGCCTCCCTTGGGGAAGAGGGGCCCCGGAGGCCTTGCGCTTGGGGATGAACAGGAAGGAATTTCTGGAGTTCACACGTAGGCTGGCCAGGGCCCTAGCCTGCAGGTCCCCCGCGGGGATCGTGTCCATGTCTGGCTTGGAGGCCGGCCGTATCTCGAAGGAATCGTTGGCGCTGGTGGCCGCGGAGACCCACTGGCGCTGGCTGGGAGTGGCACTGGCAGAGGTGGGCATGGGCAGGGTCGAGGACGCGGCTGGAGTGGCACTGGGGGTCCCGGGGCTGGGGGACGGGTGGGCGGAGGGCTCCCCAGACTCCACCTTTGGCTTCCACTCGCCCGGCCCCGGCGCGGAGCCCGTGATGCCGTTGGCAGCGCCGACCCGGGACTCCAGGGTCGCGGGCCCGTTGGGGAGCAGTCGAGCGCCCGCACCGCGATGCAGGCCCCGGGGGTGGACGGTGAAGGAGTTGCTGCCGGTCTTCTGCAGGAAGTCGCTGCGCCGGGCCCCGGGGCCTGTGCCGTGGCGCTCCGGCTCGAAGCAAGCGGCGCGCTCGCCTACGCGCTGGGCGGCCCGGCCTGGGGCGGGCGGCGCCGGCGGCGGAGGGCGGCCGCGCTCCGGGCTCCCGCGGCGGCGCGGCGCGACCGGCTGGTCGAACTTCTCCAGCAGACGGCTGACGCGGCCCGGCGGCGGCGACGGCGGCGCCTCGTACACGAGCACCTCGGCGGCGCGGATGCGGGCGGCCGGGCCCACGGCGGGGCCGGGGGCAGCAGGCGGGAAGCCGGGCGCCGACTCGATGATGAGAATGTTGTCGGCTCGGATCGTGCGGACGCCCGGCACGCGGCGGTACAGCTCCAGCAGCTGCTGTACCGGCCGCGCCCCGGCCGCGCCCGCGCCCCCGCCGCGTCGCGCCCCGCGCCGCCGCTCCGACTCGAGCCGCATGAACGGGTTCTCACGCAGTGGGCCCAGGCTGTCGGCCAGCACGAGCCGCTCGGCCGCCGGCTCCGCGGGTCCCGCCGCGCCTGCTCCGGCTCCCGGAGCCGCGCCCCCGCCCAGGGCCGCCAGCTTGGCCCGCTTCCGCTCCAGGATCTCCCGTTTCCAGGCGGGCAGAGCGGCGCGGGGCCCCGGGCCCGGCCGCCCCAGGCCCGCCATGGTGCGGAGGGGCCGCCGGAGCCAGCGCGCGCCGGGAACTGCGGCTGCCGCCCGCCGCTGGCCTTCGCGCCGCGGCCACGCCCCCCGGCCGCTGTCCATTGGGAGAGGCCCGCTCACACCCGCCCCGCGCCCAGCAGCCCCACCTATGGTAGGGGAGGATGACCAGTCGAGCTGATTGGAGAACGCTCTCCTTGACCCCGCCTTCCCGAGGGCTTCATTGGCAGCGCCCGCCACCAGAGCCGGCCTCCATTGGGGAAGGCCCTCCTTGGACACGCCCCCGACACCTCGCATCTCTCATTGGCAGCCCATACTTCCGTCTCTGCGCCTCGCCCGCGGCGCCCGGGAGGCGGAGCCTGGCGGGGCGGGTCCTGGAGGGCCGCCGAAGACAGACCCCTGCGCTGCGCTTCGTGGGTGACCTTGGCCCGGCCAGGTCCTTCCTCTTGGTGCCAGCACCCAGCCCGCCTATTCCCCTCGCTGAGAGCGCAGTGGAGGACGGGCCTGCCCAGGACCGGAAGGCTAACCCCGCTCCGGTAGGAGGTACACAGGCTGCACACCAGCCTCGCGCCTCCCGGTCCAGGTCCCTCCGGGTTCAGGGACTGCATCTGCGGTCCTCGGTCCCCTGGTCCTCTGTCCCTTGCGGGACTCAGCGGAGATGCCAATGCTGGAGCCCCACCAGTGTTGAGGAACTGGTTTCTCAGGAACCCCTAGTTTTTGTCTGCCCCCCGGAACTGACAGTGTTGCTCAGACAAGTGGGAGAAGCTCTACCCCACACTTTGCCATCCAGGGCTCACCCAACATGGACGGGAGTGCAGAAGCTGTGAGGAGGCACAGAGGAAGGGGACTCCCACCCCGCACACAAGCAGGCCCACAGTTCTCTGAGGCGGAGAGCCACCTAAGCCAGGCCACATATCCCCCCTCTCCCCTCCCCACGCTACTGTTGAACTTCCCCCATCCCAAGGCTGGTAGGGGTCTCACTGGCCCTGAGGACACAGCTTACCTGCCCATGTGCCATAAGGAAGCTTACTCCCAATGATGGCATTCCCAGTGCCCACCACATTCTTTCAGGTCCGCTGGAGCCAAGAGAGGAAGGAAATTGGGGAGCAGTGACACAGATAGATTGTCACCTGCCTTTCCATAACCTGCCTTGCATTGGCAGTTGCTCAGCAATGATACTACTGCTTCCCAAACCACTCTCCTTTCAGGAAGGAGCTCCCAGGGCACCTGGGGCTCTGCAAAGTCCCGGGGCAGGTTTCAACCTGGGGCGCCCTTCTCAGCTTCTGGGCGCCGTGGCGGTAAATCACCTTTCCAAAGGAATCTAAACCTTCTTATGCTCATCACTTCTACAGTCACAGAATTACCTAATTCCAAACTACCAGAATAAAATGGGAACGAAACACGCAACCTAAAAATAACATTAAAAGGAAACCCACTGCAAACATTCAGCTTCTATCTGGCTTTGGCACAAGGTAGGCCACTCCTGGGTAGGAGACATTTTTGTAGCTACAAAAATGGTAGGGACAAACCAGACCAGTCTCCAACGCAAAGCACCTCGGTGGCCACGCACATACATCCTAGGCAAATGGTCACAAAGCTGCTTTGCGACCAAGCAAAGGTCCATAAATCTGTTCTAGAAAGAGCCAGACAAGTGCTGCTCATCAGGGATAACTTCCCCCCCGCCCCCAGGAGACATCTCCAGTCTATATTCTCCTGCAACTCCAGACAGCAGGTGCAACGTCTAGAGACACTTGTGGTTGTTGCAAATGAGGGATGCTACTGGGGACACTGCTGAGCCAAGCCCAGGGATGCCACTGAATACTCTACAGTGCTCAGGAGAGCCCCTGCCAACAAAGAGTCATCTTACTAAAGACCAACAGCGCCAAGACTGAGACCCTCTCACTGCAGGCCACATCTGCTTTCTGTAACACATTCTTCTTTGTTTTACAGTCCTTTAAAAATGTAAAACTGTTCTTAGCTGACGAGTACAAAAACAGGCCTCAGGACATAGCTTGGTGACCCATCTTCTACAGAGTGTCATCAAGGCCCACAAAGACCACATACTGGCAAGACACCAAGGCTCTGATGTTACTCAAACTACTCGGTAGGTCCTCAACACAGGATGGCTCCCAAGGCAGGAAGTAGGGAATCGCTGAAGGAAATCCTCCCCACCCACCCAAGAAACTCTTGTAGTGTTCATCCCCCTGCAGCCTCAGCTCTGTAACCAGCTACACCACACAGCATGGAGCATCTCAGCACTCATCTTATTTCGCTCTCAATAGGTCAGGCAACCACTGTGCATTTCAACAAAACATTATTTTATTTTTATCTCAGCAAATGTTCTCATTTGGCACCTGACTGGCATCAAACCAAAGACCTCAGGCCAACAAATGTGGACCAAAACCATTCGCAAACTTCCCACTTGCAGGTCTGAACGCCTATCACCATCAGAGCACCTGTTCCTCTCTCTGGTCCCTTAGGGTGACTTAACTCTGTCTCAGGTGCGCTAAGAGTGCTGACCACAAGGTGGTGCAAAAGTCGTGATAACTGCAGTCTGCTGGGATAGGAAGCCAAGCACCACCTTTAAAGCAAAGTTCTTTCCTCAGGAGACAGGTCTCCAGTATAGGGTCCCAGCCATGCTTATTCAACACACTGCTGTCTGCCTGGGCTGGAATGAAGAAAGGGCCATCTTTTCCCCAGTGGCACAGGGGAGGAGACACAACCTGGTTTACACATTTGAGAGTTCAAACGTCTAAGCAAGTCTTGTCTGGGTGACTGGAACAGTGAGATCTGAGGTCAACAATGCTGGCCAGAGGACATTCCTGAGGCTGGCTTTGCAGCCTTTGCACAAGGGATGCTTTCCCAGGATCCATGAAAATACTCAGAGCCCATCAGGACATTTTACTTATATGCAGTTTCCAACTGTCAGAGGAGTTCAGGACTGTCCGCTCTGGGGCCCTTCTCAAGATCCCAATTCAGGATTAGCTACTTAAAGCATGAAATAACAGGAAGTACGTTTTAAGGATCAAGGCTGCTCTTTTCAGCCCTGCTCAGGGAACAGTTTCAGACATGACTGGTCGAGAAAGAACTGGGCTCTCTGCAGGGCACAAACTGGCGTGGCTTTCAGACCCAGACTTCTCCTCTGGTGCGGTGGAAGTGGAACCTCAGCTTGGAGTCCGGCATTCCAGCTCTCCAGAGCTCCCTCTCCGGCCCCACTGGCCCCGCTAGTTGACCCGGCAGGCGCGGATCATGAGCAGTTGCAGGAGAATAAAGACCGGAGACGTGATGAGACCGAACCAGAGCTCCCGAGTCTGCTCCACCAGCTTCTGGCACAACAACATCTCAAAAACGAACTTGAGGCTAAGAACCGTGAGGACCCAGAAGAGGCGGAGCACGGCCAGCCGCTTCTCTCCGTCCTGGAAGAGGCGCACAGACACGATGGTGGTGAAGTAGGTGCTGAGCCCGTCAGCGGCGAAGAAGGGCACGAACACGTTCCACCAGGAGAGGCCAGGGGCCAGGCCGTCCACACGCAGTGCCAACAGCACGGAGAATACCAACAGGGCCAGCAGGTGCACGAAGATCTCGAATGTGGCGAAGCCCAGCCACTGCACCAGTTCCCGGAGCGAGAAGAGCATCGCGCCGGTTGAGCGCGGGCCGGGTCCGGGGCCCGGCCGAGAGTCCCACCCGCCGGGCTGCGCCTCCTCTCCCCGCGGGCCTCGCCAGCGCCTGCCGACGTCGCCGCCGCGGCGAACGAGAGGCAGCGAGCGGCCCCGCCTGCCCCAGCCCTCGGCCCCGGCGCGCCGCCGATCCTCCGACCCGGGCCCGGGACCCAGCACTAGCCGCCAGCGAACGCCCGCCTCGCTCGGACGCCATGCCCCGCCGGGCGCGGCCCAAGGGCGTCACTTCCGGCCGACGCCGGATGTCGGAAGTCAGAGGCTGTCCTGGCCGCCTGGGCTCGCGGGGGTTGCCTGCTGGTGGGGTGCCGGCGAGCGGGGGCCACGGGGGCGCGCTCACGCCCCAATGCCGAGCCCGCGGCTTCTGGTGCTCTTTGGCAGCCAGACAGGCACGGCCGAGGATGTGTCGGAGAGGCTGGGCCGCGAGGCTCGGCGCCGGCGGCTCGCCTGCCGGGTGCAGGCCCTGGATTCCTACCCGGTGGTGAGGGCTCCCTGGGCCTCGGCGGGGAGACCTGGCAGGCCTGGGGCCCCGGCCCGCAGAGCCCTCGACCCCAAGGCTCCGCATTTTGTCTGAGAACCGGCCCTCCCATTACGGCGGACTTAGGGAATGGGGAAGCTCTAGAACAGCAGCTCACCTTAGCGTATGGAGGAGGGGGCAAAGGGGGAGCCTGAAAGAGAAGGCGGGCCAGCCGCTAGCGGGTGCTCACTGAGTCCCTTTACCCTGTCACCCTGAGTGAAGGAGAGGGACTAGAGTGCGGGAGGACGCCTGGTCATTACAGCCTGAGGTTTTACACGTGTGTCTTTCTGTTGAGGTGAATCTGATTAATGAGCCCCTGGTGATATTTGTTTGTGCAACTACAGGCCAAGGAGACCCCCCTGACAACATGAAGGTAAGGCTGAGCTGAAGTGGCTTTTTGTGCTGGGGAGCTCAGATCCCCGCCCTTGACACTTCCCCCGTTTTCATTGCCTGCAGAAACCGAGAAGCATGATAAATTCTTGCCCTCTGATATCTGCTGCGTGGTAGCCATGGAACTGAGAGGAGATCTCTGGGTGGAGCTGGAGGCTCTGGTTGTCCCCCCTAATAAACTCTTCACAGGCCATCATATTTTCCCAGGGCCACATATTGATCTGGTCTGGGTCTTATGTGAATTTCAAAGCTATTTGACCTGCAGGGAACATCCTTCAATTCTTCGACCATCTTTGGAGCACACATTATATTGCAGGCGTGGTGTAGTGCTGGGAGTCCAGGTGCAAATCCAGTGGCCACATTTCTTCCCTCATGGAGCTGACAGCAGAAGCACCTAGTTTAACAGGCAATTGCAATGCCAAGGAAAGTGCCAGGTGTTATGGGAGCATTAATAAGGGCTTTCCCAACCTGGGGGCTCAGGGAGGGCTTTCTGAAAGAAAGAGTATAGGCTAAATCCTGAGGAATAAGTAGCGGCTAATGGGGCACAAGGACGGGGAGCAGCCTGTGCAAAGGAGAAAGGCAGCACAGCCTGTGGGAAGAGCAAGCAGCAGTTCAGGACGGCCGAGCCAAGGAGGGTATTGGGGTAGGAGGAGAGAAGAGGCAAGAAACCCAGCTCCCACAGTGAGGTAGATGGTTTTGAAGTGAAGGGCCATGGGAGCTACGTGGTGACAGTCACATTCATATTCTAGCAAAACTAGCACTTGTCTGCAGGGATACAGGCTGTAGGAGAGGAAGAACAGAGCCCGGGGAAGAGACTGAAAGTGGACACATTTCCAGAGATGTTAAGAAGATGGAATTGACAGGATATGGAATCAAATGGATCTCAACGATGAGAAAGAAGGCTTGGGTACCGGGATGGTATGCACAGAAATAGACTAGGGAGGGGCCGGTACCTGGAAGTAGTCCAGGTGGAGCTGGGTGGTAGGTCTCCAGCTCTGAGGAGGATGTTGGGGGGAGGTACGTGTTAGACTGGCCAGAATAGGAAACCTGAGAAAGGCAGCTCCTCCCTCCCCCAGGACAGGCTGTGAGGGGGCAGGAAAGTGGCCCCAACAGCAAGAAAAGGGCATGCACCATCTCCGTGGTCGAGGGCAGGGAGGTGACTGTATCAGGAGAAAGGTCTCCAGCACTCAGCTGCGCAGAAGTGAAGATAAGGCCTGGGCTTTATCAGCAAAGGGACTGTTGGTGACTGCGGAAAGCAATTTCAGAGGCTCATAGGGAGAAAAGCTGGATGACAGGGTCACAGGTCATCGACGAGGGAGGGAGTGGAGAGAGTGTTTTAGGAAGGTCTGTGTATTAACGAAAGATTCTGGCTGTGAATGGGGCTAAGGGGCTAAAAGAAAGCACAACATGGGAGAGACAGGCCGGTTTAAATGCTGATGGGGAGAAAGAGGCTGAAGATTGAAGAACAGGGTTGGAGTGGGGACGATGTGGGAGACCCAAGGTAAGACCCCAGCACAGGATCTCCTCAGACAGGAGAGAAGGCAAGTGGGAGGAGATCAAAGGCAAAAGCATGGACAGGGAAGATGCAGGGAACGGGATGGGAGGGGTGAAGACCTGCCTGGGCGGGGCGGGGCAGTCAGGGCACAGGTGCCGACCCTATGACCGTGCAGGGATGAGGGTGGGAAAAGGAAGAGTACAGGGCTGGATTCCCCCCGCCCCCGTGGAGGTGGTCAGGAGGGGGCGTCCCAACCACAGCAGGGACTGGAGGCTCCTTCGAGGGCTGCAGACTGGGGGCCTAGGGACGCAGGTGACATGGCTCCTGCTGAAACCCATGGTCAGTGACCCGCTGTGTCGGAAACAGGAAGACAGAGGCCTCCTTGTCATGGTCCTCTGAGAACGCTGGGGTCAGGTGTGTGTTCCCAGGCAGCAGACAGGAGAAACACTCAGGAGAGCAAGTCACCGCAGGAGGAGACTGGGCAGCCAGTTCCTGCCCCTCTTCCGGCCATGAAACCCATTAGGAGACAGGCCCAACCTCGCGGTTTTCTGTCAGTTTCTAAGGACAGACCACAAAGACCCATCACACACTGCAGGAAAGACCCCCATGCAGGACAGACCAAGAGGAGCGGAGGCAGAGTGGCCAGGATTCTGTCTGCAAGGAAGGGAGGGAATGCGGCAGAGACTGACGAGACGCTCTGAAAGGACACCAGCAAAACTTCAAAAGATCAGAAGATAAAGTTGAGGAATTTTTCCAGAATGTGTAACAAAAATAAGATAGGAAATAGGGAAGAAGATATAAAATTCTAAGATGATTCCAGCAGCCCTGGAATGAGAGAGAAGAGGAAGGAAATTACCGAGGAAAGTGACAAAATCCCAGAACCAAAGGGCAGGCCTTTAGCCTGCAAGAGTTTGCCATGTTCCCGGAAATGCCTGCCTCCCAACCAATGCATGTTGTCATGGGTTTCAGCTGTTGAGGACAGAGCAGGGCACAGAGAAACACCGGCTCTCAGTAGTGACTGCCCAGCTGGACCAACTCAGAGCAAAGCCTCAGGATCTCAGAGGAGGCAATTTCAACCTAAGTGACCTGCCAGTCACCAGTGTAAGGGGACAGTGGCGGCGTGCTCAGACAGACCTTCAGAGTGATCGGCGCTGGGCCCTTTCCCAGGACTCACCTGCAGGAAGTTGCCTATAGGCTTCAGGAAGCAGAGTGGGGATGGTCCCCAACGGTGGCCGATGGAGCAGATTTCAACATAGTGCCAGGGTCCCCCCACCCCAGTGGCCCTGTGTCAAGGCACGAAGCAGAAAGGGCGTGGGGCGTGACGTGAGGTCAGTAGAGTGGGGCCAGGTCACCATGGGCCGAGGGTGACAGAGAGCTGTGTTTTAGAAGCACTTCTGGAAGCCTGTGGTTCCTCGGCCAGCACTCAGCAGCCTGACGGTGGCTCAGGGCCCAGGAGAGGGGTTCCAGAGGAGAAAGTTTTGTCAAGTGGGGTGAGAGTAGGACAAAGGGGCTGCCGGGTCTGACAGCTCCGCCCAGAGCTGCTGCTGTGGGTGCAGAGGTTCCAAGCCCGTGGCAGAGGGTTGAGAACGGAGGGGCCCTGGGGCCTGGGAGTCTTGGCAGGAAGGAGAAACCATCCACAGAAGACCCCAGTGGCAGCAGGCGCTTTCTTCAACCTGGGGAGAGCTGAGGGCCGCGGGCAGCAGTGGCCTCCAGGGCAAGGACGCGGGGGTGGGGGGGCCTCCATCTCCACCAGCCTGCGCCCCACAGTGGAGCCGCAGTCCTGCCGGAGCCCTATGCCTGATGCCATGATGGTGGCTCTGGGACAGCTTGCTTTTTCACGGTTTTCTGCCTTTTCCCAATGTCTTGCCATTGTGATAGAATTAAAAAAGTCTTGTTTTAATTGCGTAGTTCTTAAAAGAGCAGGAGAGCAGAGCCCTGGGAAGGTCCAGGACGCAGCCCCACCCTGCAGGGCTGGTAGCCCCTAACTCGGTTTCTTCTGACTAGAACTTCTGGAGATTCATATTCCGGAAGCACCTGCCGTCGACCTCCCTCTGTCAGATGGACTTCGCCGTCCTGGGCCTCGGGGACTCCTCGTATGCCAAGTGAGTGGGGGCAGGCAGGCTGCTGGCCGGTGGGGACAGGCAGGGCTGAGTGCAAGGTGTCCTGGTGGAGGGTCAGGTGACCCAGCCCCAGGACTCCTGCCAGACTTCAGGACTTGTCCAGGGCCCCATGCCCTCATCCCACAGACGCTCTCCCGTACGTACCACAGGCCCTGGGGCTCAAAGGGTGGGCGGGGCAGCAAAGTGGGGGCCAGGCTTGGTGCCCACGGAGTCCTCAGGACAGGAGGCCACCCAGTGTCACGTTCACGTGTGACTTAGGCCTCTTGCCTCACTTTATACAAGTGTGTTTCCTGGGCTGTTTGGGCTCAGTAAGAGCACACAGGACAGTGCAGTGGGTACCAAAGACCTCCTAGCCCCAGGGAGCCACCCCCAGGCCACCTCTGGCCAGGGCTGTGTAACTGCCTGTGGCTTTTTTTGTTTTCTTCAACGTTTTCACAACATGTCTGTATTCTAAGCAAGAGCAGCGTTGTTTTGGATGCTTTCCCAAGTGAGTGCTAAGGGGTTTGTGTTCAGGTTCCACGTGGCATTAAGTCGCGAGACACTGAAGCCCTAAATGTCTAGCACGGCTGAGGGAGGGTCCTGGGGTTGCCACACCTCCAAAGCCACAGGTGGAAATCCACACCCACTTTGGAGAAAAGGACAGAAAACGATGACAGTGTGACCCTCGTCTACGGGGTTGGTTCTGTGTGTAACGTCAGTGCACACTGGTCGGGGAGGGGAGCCCCTAGTGCTGATGATGTCCCCCTGTCCCCTGGATGTCCCCAGGAGGACTGTTGTTAAAGGAGCTGGCAGTGAGTACATGAGAATGGATGGCCTGGGGAGACGCGGGCCTCGCCCCGCTCCCCACACTCCTGGGGGGGCCATCACACAGCTCTGCTCTCTGCCCTCGGTCCTGCCTAGCCAGCTGGGCTGTTCCCCCTGACCGCCCTCCAGCCCGCCCACCTCACACTCTCCACAGGTTCAATTTTGTGGCCAAGAAGCTGCACCGGAGGCTGCTGCAGCTTGGGGGCACCGCGCTCCTGCCTGTGTGCCTGGGCGACGAGCAGCACGAGCTGGGGTGAGTGTGGAGGGGGCGTCCTCCCGTGGCCCAGCCCCCAGCAGGGTCCCCTGGACCAACATGCATGCCCTCTCTGCAGGCCCGATGCCGCCGTGGACCCCTGGCTGCACGACCTGTGGGAGAAGGTGCTGGGGCTGTATCCCATGCCCCTCGACCTCAGCGTGACCCCCCCTGGGGTGCCGTGAGTGTGGGCCTGCGGGCAGCAGTGTGGGCTCCTCGGGGACCGGCCCTATGCACGGTGACACATGTGTGCTTTCTTCACAGTTTGCCTTCGAAGTTCACCATGCAGTTCCTTCCGGAGACCCCCAGGACCTGCTCTGAGGAGCAGCGTGTGACCAGGACAGACCCTCAGAATCCTCCTTCAGAGCTGCATCCCTTCCTGGCACCCATGGTCACCAACCAGCGGGTCACCGGGCCCTCTCACTTCCAGGATGTCCGTCTGATTGAGTTTGACATCGCAGGCTCCGGGATCAGGTCAGGGCCTGAGACACCAAGCAGGCAGTGTGGTCCGTCCTGGGGACCCATGGAGGGCACGGCCACGCAAAGGGGCCATGGTCGGCGGTTTGAAGGTCCCTAAAGCTGGGAGTGGCACTTGGCAGGGCGGAGCACGGAGACAGCAGCTGGGATGGGAGGACCCCCCCAGCCCTCCTCGACACTCGCTTTGTTCTTCTGCAGTGCCCCCACCATCCCCGTGTCCTTCCCACCCACCCCCCCATGGCTTTCCCATACAGCTTTGCGGCTGGCGATGTGGTGCTGATCCAGCCCCAGAACGCAGCCAGCCACGTCCAGCAGTTCTGCCAGGTGCTGGGCCTGGACCCCGAGCAGTGCTTCACGCTTCAGCCTCGGGAGCCAGGTGAGCTGCGGGGACCCTGGCCGCCACCCTGCCTCCCTGCCCTCCCCTGTGTCCCCAGCTCCCTGAGGTCTCCTGCTCCCTGCAGATGTCCCCTGCCCCACGCGGCTGCCCCAGCCCTGCTCTGTGCGGCACCTCGTGTCCCAGTACCTGGACATTGTTGGTGTGCCGCGACGCTCCTTCTTCGAGCTGCTGGCCTGCCTGTCCCCCAGCGAGCTGGAGCGGGACAAGCTGCTGGAGCTCAGCTCTGCCGCAGGCCAGGAGGAGCTGTCCCAGTACTGCAGCCGGCCCCGCAGGACCGCCCTGGAGGTGCGGCGGGCGGTGGGCGGTGGGCTGGGCTCTGGGCCAGAGCCACACGTGGCCACGCTGGCCCATCCTCCTGAGCTGTCCTTGTGCAGGTGCTGTGTGACTTCCCGTGCACCGCGGCCGCCATCCCCCCAGACTATCTGTTGGACCTCATCCCCCCGATCCGGCCGCGTGCCTTCTCCATCGCCTCCTCTCTGCTGGTGAGGAGGGCAGCACTCCGCTGGGCTGGGAAGCACCCCGCACCCGGGACCGCCCCGGGTGAAGTGGGTGCACCTGCAGCTCGGGTAGCAGGCCGGGTGGCCCTACGGGGCAGGACTCCCACTGTCCCCTCCCCCAGGCTCACCCCTCGAGACTGCAGATCCTCGTGGCTGTGGTGCAGTACCAGACACGCCTCCGGGAGCCCCGCCGGGGCCTCTGCTCCTCCTGGCTGGCATCTCTGCACCCCGGGCAAGGTGACCCTGCGCTCTGGAGGGTGGGCTGAGGCGCTGGGCCCTGGGCGCCGGTTTCCCATCTGTACCACGGCCAGTCCTTGGCTGGGGCCCTGGCTCTCCAAGCCTCCTTATACCACCTCCCTCCTGCAGCAGGACCTGTCCAGGTGCCGTTGTGGGTACGGCCTGGGGGCCTGACCTTCCCAGAGACAGCAGACACGCCTGTGATAATGGTGGGGCCGGGCACTGGCGTGGCCCCCTTCCGAGCGGCCATCCAGGAGAGAGTGGCCCAGAGTCAGGCTGGTGAGCGTCCAGGGTCCAGGGCAGGGTGGGGCCAGGACTGGCGGGCTGGGCCTTGCGGGAGAGTCCAGGCCTGAGGCCATACTGCGTCCCCAGGAAACTTCCTGTTTTTCGGTTGTCGCTGGCGGGACCAGGACTTCTACTGGGAGGCCGAGTGGAAGGAGCTGGAGAAGAGGGGCTGCCTGACCCTCATCACAGCCTTTTCTCGGGAGCAGGTGGGTATGGCAGACGGGGAGGCTGGGGACTGGGGCACAGACTTATCCCTGCCCTGTCCTGCAGAAGCAGAAGGTGTACGTGCAACACCGGCTCCGGGAGCTCGGGCCGCTGGTATGGGAGCTGCTGGACCGCCAGGGCGCCTACTTCTACCTGGCAGGGTGAGCCTGGGCTGCAGGGTGGGGTGGCACCAGCCCTCGGGGGCCCGGCCGTACTGAGCCCTCTCTGGCCTGTCTCTCCAGCAACGCCAAGTACATGCCATCAGATGTATCGGAAGCCCTGACGTCCATCTTCCAGGAGGAGGGAGGGCTCTCCGGCCCTGACGCGGCCGCCTACCTTGCCAGGCTCCAGCGGACTCTGCGTTTCCAGACTGAGACGTGGGCCTGAGGAGCCGTCCTGCAGGCTGCAGCCACTCTGACCACTGCCCTGTGGGGCTGTTGCCATTTCTCGCCCTTTGTGATTGTAGGTGGGAGGATGGCAGCCCCTCTGCACAGCGGCACTCCAGTCGACCCAAGGCCCCCCACTCAGCCCCAACCCCAAGCCCAGTAGGTTCTGGTTCCAGCTGGCCTTTCCCCACTGGCTCCGACTTGGGTCCAGGTCAAGGGGGTGCCCCAGGTTGCACAGGAATGGTGACCTAGGGGTTCACCGCAGCCTGAGGGGTGTCAAGGGGTCTTCCCCAAACACCAGCTTCCAGGCAGCATAGGAACCTGGTGTGCAGGGTCCCTGGGAGGGCCGAGCGTCCTCTCCTCTGCCCTGGGCCACACATCTGCCACGTCTCTGTCCACATCAGCCACCAAGTGCCCAGTGCTGTCTCGGGGCCCCACAGGGCCCAGACTCAGGCCTGAAAGCTGTGAGGCCCCAGCCAGCACACACCGTCCTCGCCCAGTTCCCAGAAGCCTCAGCAATAAATTCCGGGTTCAGGGTGGCTGCTTCTGACCTGCTGTTCCTCGTGCTGTCCTGGTGCGTCAGCTGGTGGGTGGGCCCATGGCTCCTAGGCATGAGGAACAACCGCCCATGGTGGGGACACATGGCCCACTGCCACGGGCACCTTTGCTGCAACACTTTGGTGTCTGATTCTCACATGGTGGGTGGTGGCTATCAGCCCACCTTGTACAAGCTGTGCCCTGGCTCTGTGGCCAAGCTGGGGGCCAGCTGTGTTGACCATCCCTTCCCAGCCCCAGGAGCAGCCTGTGGCCCTGGCTGGGGAGCCCTGAGCGAGGGGTGTGGCCCAGGAGGGCGGGCCTTGTCCCCTCCCTGGGATGGGCCTTCCCGGCTCACAGGGAAATTCCTGTCGAAGCGGTCAGGCAGGCCTGCCTACCCACACTGCCTCGGCCTGGAGCCCATTGGTCTAGGTCAGTCGCTGACACAGGTCAGGTCGCAGTGGCTACATTCAGACCCGGCCGGATCTGGTGGGGACGGCACGTGTGGGCCAGGAGCCACCCGCAACTGGCACTGGTTTCGGGGCCCAAGCGAAGTAAATTTGGAGGGGGCGAGGATCCTGGAGGAGGCGGTGGCTGCTGCAAGGTCAGTGCCAGATCCTGTCCTGGCCCCAGGGGGGCACACTGACCTTCACAGCCCCAACCACCATTGTCGCCACCCTGGGGTCCCAGTCCACCTATCCTGACTCCTGTCCCAGGACCCCTACTCACGACCCCACTGACCTCAGCTCTGGGCTACCCAGTCCACCTTCGGCCTCTCTGAGCCCTGAGCCCCTGGACCCATGGCCCCAAGTGCTGGGAGATAAAGGGGTGGACAACCAGGCCCTTGAGAACCCTCAGGGTGCCAGGGCTCTGGACAGCGAGCCCCTGCTGGGGGCCACAGCTGCAGCCCACCCCTGGGCTGGGCCCACAGGGGAGGAGGAGTGCCCCATCTGCACAGAGCCCTATGGGCCCGGTGAGCACTGCCTGACCTTGCTGAACTGTGGCCACGGTCTGTGCTCAGGCTGCCTGCACCAGCTGCTGGGCACACCCCCCAGCACTGACATGGGCCAGGTGCGCTGCCCCCTGTGTCGCCAGAAGACGCCCATGCTCGAGTGGGAGATCTGCCAGCTGCAGGAGGAGTTGCTGCAGGCTGATGGGCCCCAGCACCCCCCGCCCCCGACACCCCCCTTGCCCCCCCGCCGGGGCCCCGGGGCCTGGGCCTCCCTAGAGCACCGCTACCAGCTGCGCTTCCTGGCGGGGCCCGTGGGTGGCCGGGGCTGCCTGCCCTTCCTGCCCTGCCCACCCTGCCTGGGTGCCCGGCTCTGGGCCCTGCGGGAGCGGGGACCCTGTGCCCGCCGCCTGGCACTGCTGGGCCTCCTGGGCCTTGAGCTGCTGGGCCTCCTGCTGGTCTTCACACCGCTCATGCTACTGGGGCTGCTGTTCATGCTGCTGGACCGCTCAGGCCACTGAGCAGGGCCTGTCACACCTGCTACCGGGCGCCACTGGGCCTGGAGGCCTGATGACCAGGCTGAAAACCCAAGGCTGACCAGGCACTCATCTTCAATCAAGACCCAAGATTGGGACCCAGGGCCCCCCAGAAGCCTGTGCTCAGCCCCTGCCCCCCAGACAGTGACCACCGGGGCCCAAGGACGGCGTTGGAGATCTGTGACCAGGGCCCAAGTGCTGCTCAGTGGACGGGCATCACACTGCCGCTGGGCTGTCTCCCCTCTCCCCCGCAGTGCACCCCAGTCTGTCTATGAGAGGGACACAGCAGACACGGAACTGAACAGAGTCCTGGCAGGGAGTCAGTTCCTCAGAGAAGGCGGGGCTCTGGGCAGGGGCTGCAAGCCCCCCCATCTGCCCATGTCCCAGATAAGGGCCAATGTGAGGGGAGGGCCCTTCCTGTGCACAGAGGGCCTCCTCACTGGCCAGGTCAGGACTCAAGGGGGCGTCCCCGAGTGGCTGGCGGTCTGGCACATGCCCCTGAGCTGCAAGGGACAAGGGCCCAGCCAGGCTTTGGAGCTGAGGCCCCTGCCTGCCTGCAACCTCACATGGCCGAGCCTGGGGCCTTTATCTGAAGGACAGAGACAGTCACAGCACCACCTCATGGGCTTGGGGGTGACATGCTGGGCGCTGTGCCTGGTCCAGAAAATGGCTCTCAGTAAACAGCAGCAGCTACTGTACCCACGGCTCCTGCGCTGTTGTCCTCGTCCTTACCCCTTGTCACCATCCCTGGTGGCTCTCCTCTCCCCACCCTTGTAAAGGTTCCTTCTCCAAATCCAGGTCATCTGAGTGCCAGACGACAGGAGGCTCCCGTGACCTTGTACCCTGCTGCGATCTCGGCCAGCCCTTGTCCCAACCCCAGCTCAGACTGGCCCAGAGGCCGTTCCCACACAACCCCAGAGTGTCAAGTGGGCACGGGGAGCCAGATGAACTGAGCTGTCCCTCAAACAGCTGCCCCCATGTCGAGTGGCCAGTGCACAAGAAACGTCCTCCCTTTGCCCAGCTGGGCCCTTTCTGCACAGCTGCTCCCAGTCCTGCCCAGTGCATGCAGGCAGCCGGCTCTGCATGCACATACACGTGTGTACACACAGCCAAGCCCAGCCGCCCTGAGCAGCGTGCCCAGCCCAGCCTGGCCAGCGAACAGAGTAGGTTGAGCCCAGCAGTGCTGGGCCTTCCTCTGGCAGCCCTTTGTGGTCTGCAGTCCTTGGTGCCCACCCTGGCCAGACCTGGGCACAGGCCACAGGAGCTGGCTTTAGCCCAGGGACAAGGTGCAAACTTTGGCAGAGTTTTAATGGCAAAGTTGGTTGCAGCGACAATGCCACACGGGTAGGGGCCAGGAGCTGTGGTGGGCAAGGGGTCAGAGGGGGACAGGGCAGGGCCGGGTCCCTGAAGCAGCAGCGCACGAAGACCGGTGGGCGGTGGCAGCGGTGGGCGCTACATGATGGAGCAGGCTGACAGCGGGTTCCGCACGTGGCAGGTGCACGCAGCCCCACAGTACTGCCGGAAGGTCTGGTAGCAGCTGCCCTCGGGCTCGCCCCCCCATTGGCCACCCGATGGGGCGGTCAGCGCCTCAGGCGGCAGGCGGCTCAAGATGGACGTGTTGACGGCCAGCGCGGCCAGGCCGTAGTCAGTGAAGAGCACAGTCTCACGGCGGCAGGTGGGGCAGGAGATGAACTTGTACTTGGGGCAGGACTCGTACAGGATTTGCAAGCACTGCTCACACACAGAGTGCAGGCAGGACAGCACACGGGGCCGCCGCTGGGTGACATTGTACGTGTGCCCGCAGGTGGGGCACTCCAGGGGCTCACCCGCAGCCGGTGCGGCCCCCACGGGGGCCCCCGAGGCTGTGGGGCTGGGCCGCATCACGTACTGATTCACGATCACCTCGTCCACTGGCGCCACGCGGGGGAAGCCCAGCTCCGCACTGCCCTTGCGGGGCCGCCGTGGCAGGGGTGGGGTGCGGGGCGCCCCTTCCAAGGCAGGCATGTCCCCCCCACATGCCTGGTTGACAATGATCTCCGTGTCTGAGGGCCAGGCGCGCTTGGGTGCCAGAGCTGGGGTGGGCCGGGGCACAGGTGGGAAGCAGGGGGTGGCCGCCTGCAGCTCGGGGAACTTCTCAGGGTGGACAATCTTCATGGCCTCCATCTTGAGGATGACATGGGGGCCCTTCAGGCAGGACATGAGGAGGCCCGGCCAGCCACTGCCCACCTCGGGCCCAGGGTCAGCCGGCATCCGGCTGTCTCCAGTCAAACTGGGTGTTAGGGTGGGAGGGGGCGTTGGGTGGGGCCGGGGGGGAGGAGTGGGGGCAGCATCCTGGTCCCGCCAGGCCTGGTGGGGACCCCGGCCACCCCGAGGATTCCTGGGGGCGACCGGCGAGAGCTGGGGGGGCAGGGCCCCTCCCAGTGGCCACAGTGGCTTCTCTGGTCCAGTCCGAGGAGGAGGAGGAAGGGGCGGGGGTGGAGGGAGGCCGGAGCAGGGGGGTGTGGGAGGCTGCCCTGGGCTGGAGGTCTGGCCCAGGGGCTCACCCAGGCTCTCTGACTGCTGAAGCTGGCGAGGGGGCGTTGGGGGGGCTGCCCCTGCAGCCGAGGTTAGCAGTACCCGGACTGGGACATCCGGGCAGGCAGGGGCTAGGTGGGCCCCATGGTTCCAAGGCAGGGCGCCCAGGGAAGGCAGCTAGCCTGAGCCCTGGCTGCGGGAGGACCCGGGCCGCGAGCTCCGCGGCGGCGGCGGCGGCGGCGGCGGCGGCGGCGGGAGCGGGGAAGAGGCCTGGACCAGGCCCGAGCTGCAGGTGAGAGACAGCGTGAGGGCAGCGCCCGGGCCCACCCTCACCCTCTCCCTGCACAAAAGACTGGGCGCCCGACCTCTGACCCTGACCCTCGCGGGACTCGGACCCAGCCTCTCCCTAGTCCCCGCCCCCAAGGCCCGACCCCTGCCCGGGTGGGGAGGAGCGGCGAGTCGCGAACCGCGGGCGTCCCGCCCCGCCCGCGCTCACCTGCCCCAGCCTGGCGTCCCCGAGCCGCGCGCCGCCGCCGCAGAGGTTGTCTCAAAGGCAGGCCCGGGTGCGGCGTCCGCGCCTCGGCCCGGCGGCTCCGGCGGCTCCCGGGGCTCCGGTGGCGACCTGGGGCGATGGCTTGGCCGCGGCGGCTCCCGGGGGCGCGGGACGCGGGGCGCGGGCTCGGCGCGGCGGCGGCGGCAGGTGCGTGCGAAGCGTGGCGCGCTCTGCGGCGGAGGCGCGGGGACCGCAGTGCGCGCGGCGCCCGCCCGCGCCCGCAGCGCCACCCCCCGTCTGGGGACCCGCGCGGGGTCCGCGGGGCGGGGCCAGTCTCTTGGCCGCCCCTCGATCCGCAGAGGGCCTGGGGCTCGCTCCCGGGGTAACTCTTCGCCCGTGGACCGCGTACTGGTCAGGACCCCCGTGTCGCTCCTCCTCCAGTTCTCCCCAATCCTGTCCCTGCCTGGCTGACCCTGGGTCCTAGGCAAGCACCACCCCCCAATTCTGGAAGGGAAATCTGCTTTTCGAAGCCCAAGGTTTCACAGTGCCACAGGGGACAAGGGGACGGCGCCAAGAGGTGATTCCAAGAAAGCTGGTTCCCAGGGCCCCACCCTCGGACTGCCTTGTGTCCCCCCCCCCCCCCCCCGAGAGTCAGGGTCTCTGCTTGTCCTTCCGTTCAGCCCCAGTGGGATTGCTTCTGGAGTTTTCCAGCTCACAGGTGCACCCAGGCTCTGCCCAGTGCTGGCAGCTCAAAAAGGGCGATATGACCACTAGAGGGTGAGCAGGTGAGAAAGTAGATACCAGGAGTGGACGGAGGGACAGTAGGTGGGAGGAGAAGGCTCCAAGGACAGGACAGCTAGACAGATGGGTGGGGTGAGGGGTATGCGGAAGGTCAAACCGACAGCTGGACAGACTGCTGTGGGGCAGCCCACAGAGGACACGCACCTACTCAGGGTGGAGTGGCCCTTCCCGGCCTCCCATCAGTTCAGCACGTGCCCTGCTGTCACATAGTTGAGCGCTAACCTGACCCCACCCAGCAGAGAGGCCCCATTCTTTTCTGCTTCCTCCTCAGGCCAGGCTTCCCTGGGATACACCCTTTGCCTGTGGGGAGCCCTCAGGTGACAGGGAGGACAGAGAACATGGTGCCAACTATCGGGCAGGGACTAGGGCTGTGCGAGCCTCCAGAGTACAGTCCTCTGATCTGCCACAGCCACCACGTAGCACACTTGCACTCCTGTGCCCAGCACTGGGCCCTGTCTCTGACCCTGGACAGCCCCCTCTCCTTTGGACAAACCAGCTGCACCTTTAGGCTCAGCCCCAAGTCCTGCAAGGCAAAAATCCGGAAAGGTCGGTGTTCCTGGTAAGGGAGCCCATGTGGGCAAAACAGGCTGGAGGAGAGTCCCTACCCCTTGGGGCCTGACTTTGCTGCCCTGTGTGACCTCGGACTAGTGTCTGGGCCTCAGTTTCCTCTGCCATTCAGCGAGGGCAGGTGTAAGAGGTATGCAAGTGAGCAGGTGCCCGGCGAGATTGGCAGGGAGGGCCTTATAGGCCCTGCTGTGAAGGGGGCAACTGAGGCAGGCCCGGCTAGTGGACATCTCGGAGCCCAACTCCGGCCACGGCTCCGCTCACCTCTCACCTACCCGAAGGGCGCGCACGAAAGAAGGCACCCGCCACCACGCCCCGCCCCTTGCCCCGAGGCCCCGCCCCTAGGGACGAGATCCCGCCTCGAGCCCGCCCAAGTCCGCGCCTAGCGAGCCCCGCGGTTCAAAGCTGGGAGACGGCCCAAGCCGGCTTCTGGACTGTCCGAGGCCAGCAGACGCCGAGCCGGGTCTTCAGGGAAACCCTCGAGCGCGGAGGCTTCTGGGGAATAAAGTTCCCACAGGCCGTCTCAGGCCTGTTATGCGCATGCGCCAGTCCCTGCTTCGGGACGAAGGGTGGAGTCTGAGGGAGCGGTGGGCGGGGTTTCCGGCGTCTGCGCAGTGGGCTTTCGTCGTCAGCCTTCCAAGTTCAGGGCCGTGAGCCCCCTTGCCCCTATATCCGGTGCGGCATCGGTAGAACTTGTGTCCGGACCGGTCCGACCGGCCCCACGCATGCCAGCCCGATCACCCTGGCCTTTGGGCCACGTCTGATTTGATCCTGCCCCTCCTGGGATTCCCCCGGGCGCCAAAGACTGGGGGTACGGGTCCAGCCGCACCCTACTGCCCCAGGTCGCCCCAGGGGGAGCGCACCAGTGCCAGCGTTCACAAGTGTTCACATCCATTGTCACCCCCGTACATAGCGACGCTGTGTGGCAGGTGCTAAGTGCCACCCTACAGATGAAGGTGGGAGAGGGTTCAAGGTTGAAGGATGGGGACGCTTGGGAAGAGACTCGTGGCCCTCTGAGCGCACCAATCAGAGGGAAACTGGTTTCAAAAGGGAGCTAGACATGTCACTTGTGTATGAAGCGCGTGTCGCCGATTGTGAGATAAGTACGTTTTTATTGGCAAAAGTGTGTAAATCAAACATTTTTTTTATCTGTTAATAAAAGGCAAGCGACTGAGGTCGCGCTCTCGAACATTTGGGTCTCTGTCTGCCAGGCAGACCCTGTGGGTTGCAGCCAGGACCTTTGCCCTGTGTCTCAAAGCAGGGCCTCTGAGGCATGTGAGTGATGGCTGAGGTTTCCCAGACCACCTGAGGGCTGGGACCTAAGAACTTGACCCAGGGTACCCTCCTGCCCTCCTTTCTGGTGAGTGGCAGGTCCCTGAAGGGCCCAGCACATGCCTGAGATGCATCGAGACTGAGTCACCCAGGCTGGCAATGCCCCTCAAAGCCCAGGCATGACCACCGCCCACAAGAGCACAAAGGGTGGGTGTCCATGGTGCTGGAGGAGCGGGAGCCTCTTAGGATCTTGAGAACCCCATTTTTGAGTCCCGCCCCTGGCCCCGCCCCTCCCCAGGAGGGAAAAGGCGGTTGTCAGTCGCTTGGCTCACAGGCACTGGGACCTGGCCTAGAGGACGAGAGGACAGACGGCTGCCACTACCACTTCAGGTGGGTCCTGGGCCAAGGGGCTTCTCTGCCCTGGGGGGTCCCCCGAAGGGCCAGCTCAGCTGTGTCTCCAGCCTCCCTCACCCATTCCCAGCTCTGTCACAGGACACTGCCCCTCAGGAAGGGGGAGGACACCTGGGGGATGGCTGGGAGACAGTGTCCCTCACACTCGGCTCTCTCCCACATAAACACACACTGGCACACGGACCTGGCACGCTCTGGCATCTGCACAGCCTGGCTTTCCTGGGGCAGATGCTTTCTTGGGCTACAGCCATTCCCTTCTACTTAGCCAGTGTTGTCTCCTCTGCCCACCCCTGCCAGGCCAGGCCATGGACCCCCATGAGATGGTCGTCAAGAATCCATATGCCCACATCAGCATCCCTCGGGCTCACCTACGGCCTGACCTGGGGCAGCAGCTGGAGGCAGAGCCCTCCTGCTCAGAGTCACAGCCTCTGCCTATGGGTCCCTGCAACCTGGAGCCCAACCGCCTCCTGCAGCCCATGGAGTTTGCTCCAGGGCCTAAGGGTGCCAAGGGGGCCAAGGGGGCCGCCCCTGTCAAGGGCCAGCAGGCCTGGCAGCAGCCAGGCAACCCCTACAGCAGTGGGCAGCGCCCGGCAGGACTGACCTACACCGGCCTGCCACCTATCGGACGCGGTGACGACATTGCCCACCACTGCTGCTGCTGTCCCTGCTGCTCCTGCTGCCACTGCCCTCGCTTCTGCCGCTGCCACAGCTGCTGCTGCGTAGTCTCCTAGCCTGGGCGCACAGCGGGCCCCAGGTCTGCTCAGGCAGCCACGGCAGTGCCTGGATGTTTGGGGCAGCCCGGGGGCCATGGTCAGGGTGTCAGCTGCTTCCCACACTGCACAGGGACACCTACCTGCCAAACAGGCCAACAGCTCAGCTCAGGCCCCTCGCAAAGGAGCTGTGGGTGCTGGCCGTGAGAGCAGCCCTGGGGACAGCCCTGACCCCCTCTCTCAAGGCCCAGGGCCCAAGCAATAAAGCAGAGTGAGCTTTGTTCAGGTGACTCCTCCTTTGCTGCTGACCCTTCAGGAGGGACTCTGGGCTGGACGGTACCACACGCCCCAGCCTCTGTGGGACATTTGGGGGTGAGGAAGCCATTGCCTCCTGATACGCTGACCTGCAGGCCGCGGGTCTGCCCAGAGTCTGGACGGGAGGGGCGGGAGTGGGGCCCCTGCCCTGGCTAGGCCTGGGTCCAAGCTGGGAGACAGGTCAGTCCGTGGGTCAGACAGCAGGATGCCATGCATAGAATGGGGCGTGGAGCTCCTAAAAAGGCCTCCAGGAGGTGGATCAGGTTGGCAGGATGGTGGTGGGTGGGACTGGTGTTGGCAGGTTTCTGGGAGGGGGAGCCCAGGCGGCCAGGAACGAGCCCTGCTCACTGTGAGTCACCGCCCTGCCTCAGTGGGGGCATTTTTCTGGCTTCTCAGGAAACAGCCAATTCCTGAACATTTGTTGGGTGGAGCAGCCCATGCTGCCTCCCTGGCCGTCCTGCCTCCTGGAGGAGCCACCTCCAGGGGGGTGCTGGGCTGGGGGAGGCCGTTGGAGGACCTGACTCCCAGCAGTGGAGCGGCATAGCATGCATGCTCGGGAGAACATGCGGGAAGCTCAGCTGCTAAGCGTGGCATTGTGTCACCACTGGGGTGAGGCCAGGATGCCGGGGCGAGGAGTCAGCGGCGAGGCCAGCACTGGGCACCCTGAGCTTCCGGGGCAGAGACAGCCACCGCGGAGCTGGCCTCGCAGGACGGACGGGTCCTGGTGCCGGCCCTCCCCTGACCCACAGTGACGGGCCACATGGCACGACCGGTCTCCAGGTGTGGGTGGATATGTCATTGGCCTGACTGTGCAGGGACTCAGGTGTGCCAGGCTCCTGGCCCCTGCCCCATGGCTGGCCCCCACCAGAGGATGACCCCACCCAGGCCAGACACAGAAACCTGCCCGACCAGTCCAAGAGGCTTTGGACTGCCAGGGTGTTAGGAGTAGGAGGGGCCCCTCTGGCCTTTGGCATCCTCCCAGCCAGGTGGTGAGGGTCCTGGAGGTCCTGGCCCTGTCCCGACCCTTCTCAATACACCCCACTCTGCTGTGCCTGTGTCCCTTTCACTGGGCTGGCCCCGGCGCTGCAGACGGCAGATGCCAGGAGGAGGTGGCTCTGATGGGAGTGTGCAGGGCTGCCCACAGTGCCCTGTGCCTCACAGAGCATTTGGGTGGTCCTTGTGTGTGAGTGGGGCTCTCCACACCTATGCTTGAGGTCTCCTTGGGGCGTTGTGGGGCTGACCACCGCCCCACGATGGGAACACAACAGAGTCAGCCCAGACAGGGATGAAAGTGCTGGGGCAAATCAACATGGACCGTCACACTGTGACTGAGCTTAGGAGGAACAAGACCCATCAGGGCTGTGAGCTGGTGGGGGTCCTGGCAGGCTTCCTGGAGGAGGTGCTGCTCCAACTGAGAGATCACCCAGGTTAAGATGGGAAAGCTTTCCAGGGTGAGGTGGGGGCCAGTATGTGAGTGGGAGTGGGGGAGGGTCTGGGTGGAGAGCCAGGAAGATGGGCCATGAGGAGCAGCAAAGCCAGGCCTAGGTTGGGGGTTGGTGGAGCGTCGTCTGGGCATGGGTGGGGGCAGGGCGGGTGGGGGGCGCCTTATCTCCTGCCATGTTGGTGGTGCCGGTAGATCCAGTTGCAAGTGCTTTGTGGCTGAAAGGGGAGCCCGCCCGCCTGCAGCCACCACCTGCCTCCCTGCTGACTCGTGCTGGCCAGTAATGTGAGCCCCAGGGAGGGAGCCGCAGGGCGCCCTGGGTCCCCCCACCCCTGGCCACCCTCTGGCTGGGCATAGCCACCCAGCAGAGCGGATGCAGGTAAGAGAGGCCTGGGGCTCAGGCTGGCTGGGATGGGTGGGGACCTGGTGCTGGGCAAGAGGGCCATGGAGAAGGATCAAACAGCTGGACAGGATGCTGCCCAGCCACTGCGCATGGAAACCCAGGCTGTGCCCAAACGCTGGCATCTGCTGGTCCCACTGGCCACCACCCACCCTCCGGGTCTGCAGAGGCCTGGTCTCCTGTCCTCTAGGGTGGGCTCCGGATGCCAGGGCCTGGACCACACAGGACCGTCACAGAGGCAAGCCGGCTGGGCTGGAGCTCTCCTGTGTGCCTCCCGCAGGATGCTGCGGCCACAGGGTCCCCAGGCCTCCGAGGAGGGGACAGCCGCTGGGACCCGGCGGGGCGATTGCATCATCTGCTACTCGGCCTACGATCTCACTGGGCATTTGCCTCGCCGCCTCTACTGCGGCCACACCTTCTGCCAGGCGTGCGTGCGGCGGCTGGACACGCCAGCCCACGAGCAGCGCTGGATCCCCTGCCCGCAGTGCCGCCAGAGCACGCCCACGCCCCGCGGAGGGGTGGCCACGCTGGACCTCGACCTGGCCGCTTTCCTGGCCATCAAGGCCGAGCGGGAGCCATCTCGAGGGGAGCCCCGGCCCCCCGCACCCCCCAAAGGCAGCACAGCCATCACTCAGCAGCCGGCAGGGCTCTGCCCGGCCTTGGGCCCCCAGCCCCACTTCCCCCGACCCAGATGCTGCTGCTGGGGCTGCAGCAACTTCTGCTTGGCCCCCCCGGGCAGCCCCGAGGTCTGAGCTCGCACAGGGCGGCTGCTGTCCGTAGCATGCCTACCTCAGAAGCTCTGACTGAGGCATCACCTGCCCAGGACAGCCGGGGGCCGATTGTCCTGGGTGCCACCCCACATGGACCCCCTAGGCTGCGGCCTAATGTCAGGGACTGTGCCCATAGTACTGTGAGACTCCGCAAGGGGCCGGTGACCTCCTGCCGAATCCGACCGGGATGCCCAGGCCGCAGCTCGCAGGATTGTGCAGGGCGGGGACACTCACTGCTGTTGGAGTTGCCCACAAGCCCAGCCCAGGCCTGACTCAGCTTAGAGCACGGCTCTTACAAGGGTCTGGTGGCCAGTCGCCAGGGCCGGCCTGCAGGCCGGAGGGGCCGGGCCCAGCCAAGGCTGTTCCTGGGGGTACCTGTTCCAGTGAACCATCCCAGAGGTGTGAGCTGGGAGCAGCGAAAGGGCCACTCCCTTCACCCCTGGCCTGCAAGGCAGCCCTGGGGAGTTCTCACTCAATGAAGCTGACCGAGCCCCCACCGTGTTGGCTGCTGTTCCAAGAGGGTCCCCTGCAGATGTAAATTTACTGCTGTGACAAGTGTCCCAGGAGAGGGCCCTGGGCAGGAGAGGGTGGGGACCTGCCTGAGGTTGCACAGCTTAGGAAGGCCACTCCTACCCTGAGCCCTTTCCTGACCCTCGGCTGCCTTCTGCCTCCTAGTGGCCACCACACAGACACTTTGGAAGGGCCACAGCAGGTGCTGGAGGCTATGGGTGCAGATACCCTCAAGTCAGGCTGCAATATTCCCACCCCTACCTGGGAAGGAGCTGTCACTCAGGAGCCCCTGGGAGGGACTGCTGGGCCTGCCCTGGGAGGTGGGTGGCAGGAAGGGGAGGGACAAGAGAATTTGCTGAGAGGACACTCAGAAACCTCCTCCTTCCTTGGGGCAAAGTCCCCCAGGCACACAGCGATTGGTGGGCAGTGGGCAGAGTGCTGGAGCCAACAGGCCCCCTGGGGAGACCAGGCCTGGGGGGCGGGGCTGGCCCCAGCTCTTCCTCCAGCGTTCCAGGAGCAAGAAGGGGACTGACCTCAGGAAGGGGCACCCCATAAGTGATGGGCCCAGTCAGGGCTCAGCTGTGGAGAAAACACCATGGGCCGCGTCTCCTGGTCCAGGAGGGGTTGGGGGTAGGGCTGGGCAGCCATGTGGCCTGGGGGGGACCAGTCCTCCCCCCACTTGCAGATGGAGGTATGACATCCTGGACTGTTGCTGGCCACCACTGGGCCGGGCCCAGCCCTGCCTCAAACCCGATCTAAACTGGATGATCTCAGGGCTGGTGCTGTCCTCACCTAACCAGTACAAGGGGCTTCCCTCCCACCCTCTGACAGGGCAGGGATGAACAGACAGAAGGTGTGCAGAGCTCTAGGCTCCCCTAGCCCTCTAGTCAGAGCACCCCATGCTACCCTGCCCTGGGCGGGCGGCGTGCAGTGTCCACTAGTGTCACACAGGTGCCTGCTCTCACACAAGTCCAGCCCTGCAACACCCTTGGTCTAGCTCGGGGCCTGGAGCACCTGCCCTGGAGTGACAGTGGGACCTGGCAAAGCAGGTGCCTGCGGCTATGACAGGTCCCCCTGGGGGCCTGAGCTCTGGGTAAACATTAATGGGCTCAGTGCACAGCACGTCCTGTGTGCACCCAGTGGATCTTTGACCTGAGGCTGCGCCCGCCCTGTGCCTCCTCCCGCCGGTGCCCCTCACTACCACACAGGTAGGAGCTTCGATCACCAGGAGGGACCCAGGGACACTGGGGCCGGGCTGGGTGGCCGCCAGGCCCAGAGCTTACCGCGCCCCCTCCCAGGGCGAGAGACCAGCCTGTGGGCAAGCTTGACGGAGGGGTGACAGACAGCCTCCCCGGATCTGGGCCCTGGGGGTGGGAGTTCAGGCATAGGGCTATTTGGGGGCTGCCAGTGGGCTGAGGAAAGGAGCCTTGAGGTGGGGTGGCATGCCCAAGCCCCTTGCCCTGCCCTCTTCACTGGGGGTGGGGCCCTTATCAAGCAGAGACGTCACCATTTGGTATCAAATGCCAAAGTCTAAGCCAGGACCATCTGCTGTGACCCCAATGACACCTGATAGGAGAGGTCCCCGGGTTCCCCGCTCCTAGCTACTTCCGGCCCTCGCCTCAGCACTGCCACCCACCAGGCCTTCTTCTAGCCAGGACCAGCGAGGGAGCTAGGCAGCCAGGGTCCCCTCAGCTCTGCCCCTTGAAACTGGACTGGGCTTGCCTGACAGCCGTCTAAGGTCACTGCAGTCAACCGCCTGTGGATGGAGGAACGGGGAGGTCACCAAGGCCAGCAGGGGGTCGGGAGGGAGGAGAGCGTCCAAGGTCTCAGGTTAGGGGACCCCAGGGCCTGGCAGGACAGGGGGAGGAGAGGTGTCTGACCTGCCCTTCCCCCCAGCAGATCCAGGCTTGGGCCTGGGTCTGTCCCTGCCCGAAATCCATGCCGAATTCCCTCACCGGTGGCCAGGTCCCCCCTCCTACTCTGGACACGGTTGGCCTGGTGGACCGGAGTCTTGGAAATGCAGGTACCAGGAGCCCAGGGCCCCAGGCCAGGCCCTGCCTCCCTGCCACTCAGCCCCTGACCCACCACTCTGGGTAGGTGGGGAGGGGGCTCCTGACAACTCTGGTCAGGACCAGGCAAGCTGGAGGCCCCCTTCCCTCCCCACTCCTGCTTCTGCTCCTCACCCCAAGTCCCTCTGCCACCTCTCCCACCTCCTTTTGCTCCCACCTGGGGTTGTCCAGGAAACAGCTGGGTCTCAGGACCTACCTACTTGACCCTGACCTCTGCAGGGACCTCCAGTTCTGCCCTCGTCTTGGAAGAGGGGCCCGTGGACCCCTGGGCCCTTCCTGAGCTGAAGGACACTGGCCAGTCCTGGAAAGGTAGGTGTGGAGGTGCCAGGGAAGTGGCCAAATGGGGCTCTGACTCTCCAGGGTCTGAGCATGGAGAGGGTCCCTGGGGAGACAGAGCAAGAAGGGGGTTGGCCCCCAACAGGCCACATGGAAACCCAGCAGGCAGACCAGCGCCCAGGGGACCCTGGTCCCTCAGCTTGCTGCCTGCCCAGCCTGTCATCCTCCTCCCTGCTGCTGGCAATTAGGCTTCTGGGAGGCTCCAGGAGTGGTCTGCTCAGCCATCCTGCAAAGGGACAGAGGAGAGGATCCCGGGCCCTGGCTGGGGGGACACGGAGGCAGAGCTGGCAGGGCAGGCGGGGCAGGTAGGGCTGGCTGAGGACAGCCCTGCCCTGTGTCCTCAGAGCTCAGCGTGGCCGGCAGGGTGCGCCGCGTGACCATCGGCTTCCTCAAGGCCTGCGGGCTCCTGGGCAACCTCTACCTCTTCATCTGCTCCCTGGACATCCTCAGCTCTGCCTTCCAGCTGCTGGGTAGTGAGTGACCGGCTGGGCGGCCCGGGTGGGCTGGAGGGCAGTCCGGCGTCCGCAGCCTCAGTGCCTCTCTCCCCTGGCCGTAGGCAAAGTGGCCGGAGACATCTTCAAGGACAGTGTGGTGCTCTCCAACCCGGTGGCTGGCCTAGTCATCGGCGTGCTGGTCACAGTTCTCGTGCAGAGCTCCAGCACGTCCTCCTCCATCGTGGTCAGCATGGTGGCCTCCAAGCGTGAGTGGCCCCTCCTCCTGGGACGGGGATGGGTGGGTGGAGCGCGGGAGACTGATGTGGCCCTCCCACAGTGCTGACTGTCCGGGCCTCTGTGCCTATCATCATGGGTGTCAACGTGGGCACGTCCATCACCAGCACCCTGGTCTCTATGGCACAGTCGGGGGACCGGGATGAGTTTCGGAGGTGAGTGGCAGGGTGCGGGGGCGGGGCTGTGTTCAAGGGCCCCAGGGTGTGGGCCCCTGGGCTCCACAACCACTCGGCTGACCCTGCTGGCTGCAGGGCCTTCGCGGGCTCCGCAGTGCATGGCATCTTCAACTGGCTCACGGTGCTGATACTGCTGCCTCTGGAGAGCGCCGTATCCCCGCTGGAGAGGCTCAGTGCCCTGGCCCTGGATGTCACCAGCCTGCAGGCGGGGGTGCACGCACCCGACATCCTCAAGGTGCTGACACAGCCGCTCACACACCTCATTGTGCAGGTGAGGACGGTGCTGCCCTCGGACGCCGCATGCCCAGGCGTGCTGAGGGGCGGGGAGGAGGGTCTACAAGGGTCCCACACAGGTCATGATCGCTCTGTCCCCCAGCTGGACAACGATGTCATTGTTAGCAGCGCCACAGGCAACGCCACCAACAGCAGCCTCATTAAGCGATGGTGCGGCACAAGGGTCCAGACGGTGAGGTGCCTCAGACCCCACCCCACCTGCTGAGTGACCCCCGGCCATGCTGCCCGGTCCTGAGCCTGCCCCTGCCTCCCCAGACCACAGGAAACAGCAGTAATTGTGGAGTGGACGCCCTTGGCCCCTGCCCGGGAAGGAACGGCTCAGCCACCACGGAGCAACTGCCCTGTGAGGCCCAGCGCCCACTCCCAGCCCCACCTGCCCCACCCGCCCGCCCAGCCCTCCACTCACCCAGCCACCCCTGCCTTGCCGCCAGGCCACCACCTGTTCGTGGGCACGGCGCTCACGGACCTGGCTGTGGGCTTCATCCTGCTGGCGGCCTCCTTGCTCGTCCTCTGCACCTGCCTGGTCCTCATCGTCAAGCTGCTCAACTCCGTGCTTCGTGGCCGCATTGCCCAGGCCGTGAGGATGGTCATCAACGCTGGTGCGCAGGGACTCAGGAGTGGGATCGGGGTGAGGGGTGCAGAGGCTACCCAGGAGGTGACCCAGCTTACGCTCCCCCCGCAGACTTCCCCTTCCCGTTTGGCTGGCTCAGCGGCTACCTGGCCATCTTGGTGGGTGCTGGCCTCACCTTTGTGCTCCAAAGCAGCAGCGTCTTCACAGCGGCCATCGTGCCACTCCTGGGTGAGCCTGGCTCCTGGGCAAGCCTGGTGGGCGGGCACTCGGTCACAGAGGTGGGGCTCAGAGCCCCATGCTGACCTCTGACTCCTCCAGGGGTCGGGGTGATCAGCCTGGAGCGGGTGTACCCCCTCTTACTGGGCTCCAACATTGGCACCACCACCACAGCCTTGCTGGCCGCCCTGGCCAGCCCCTCAAACACGCTGCTCAGTGCCATCCAGGTACCGCCCTGCCTCCCCCTGCCTGGTCCCCTTGTGTCCAGCCCTGCAGGCAGGAGGTGCGAATCCTGCCCCAGGCTGGCCATGGCCCAAGCTCTCCCGGGACCCATCTCTGACTGCCCGCTCAGACCTGCAGCCCCACCTCCTTGGCCCCAGGGACCCTGTGGTCATTTCTTTGAACCCCTGTGACCTTGCATGGTCCTAGGGTTCCCTCTCCTCCTTTCCTTGTGGCAGCCCTTCCCTAACCTCCCCCCAGGGGCCACTGCTCTACTTTCCCAACCTGTGCTCCTGGCTGTGTCCCTTCCAGGTCTCCTGGCCCTGGGGTGCGAGCCCCTCTATTCCCTCACCCCCAGCCACCTCAACCCAACAGGTCCCAACCTGGACGATACACCATGCTCCTTGAAGGCCCCGCCCCCCTGTGCTGGGTGCCACTCGGGGTGCCTTTGCCCCATCACAATTCTGCCTCCAGGAAGCCTCCCACTAGCCCCCAGTTCCATGCCCTGAACCCAGTCCCATTTAGTCCTGCTTATTCTTGGGGATCCACTGCTCTGGCTGAGTGTCCCTCCTCCACCGCCTCTGCCTGGGTGCCAACAGGGGCAGCTCCCGAAAGCCCAATCTCGCCAGGCTTCATGCAGGAAAAGGAGCCTGGGCCCTCCCCGCTCCCACCTGCTCTCTTGCTTCTGACCTGCTGTGCACACAGAGCCTCCCCCTGCAGGGCCTGCTCCACTGCCCTCCAGGAAGCCCTTCAGACTGTACCCACCAACACCGGCTCCTCCAGTCCAGCAGCCCCTGGAGGGGGTTGTGTTCCCTCCACATGGAACCCTGCACCTCCTACGCAAAGCCAGGCCAGAGCCCTGGGCTGGGTGGCCAGGCTCACTGAGGGACGAGGGGTCACTAGGTATGAGGCGTGACAAGCTAAGCCACGTGTTGTCAGTGATGCAGTTACCACACAGGACGTCAGACTGGGCTCCTGACCCCAAAGTGGAGGAGGAGGGAAGGCAGGAGCATGTCCACACCTACCTGGCTGGAATCTGCCCTCCCAGGTGGCCTGTCTCAGCCAATGAGCAGGACCCCAGATAAGCTGCGGACTTAGTGTTCTTTCTGCCAGGGAGGGGAGGGGCAAGTAACTTGGTGAGCCCAGGGGACCCTGTGCCATCGGGCGCAGGCTCCTGACCCTGCCTGCCCTCACACCCTCCAGGTTGCCCTCATCCACTTCTTTTTCAACCTGGCTGGCATTCTGCTGTGGTACGTGGTGCCTGTCCTGCGGCTGCCCATCCCGATGGCCAAGCGCTTTGGGGACCTGACCGCCCGCTACCGCTGGGTGGCCATCGCCTATCTACTCCTCAGCTTCCTGCTGCTGCCACTGGCTGCCTTTGGGCTCTCCCTGGCGGGGGACACGGTGCTGGCTGCAGTCGGGGGGCCCCTGGTGGCATTGGTGCTTCTCCTTATCCTGGTCAACGTCCTGCAGAGGCATCGGCCAGCCTGGCTGCCTCGCCCTCTGCGGTCCTGGGCCTGGCTCCCCCTCTGGCTCCACTCTCTGGAGCCCTGGGACCGCCTGCTGAGCCGCTGTTGCCCCTGCAGGGCCTGCAGCACCCCTCAGGCCACCGTCAAGGAGGCCCACTGCTACGAGAACCCCAACATCCTGGCCTCCCAGCAGTTGTGAGGGTGGGTGCCCCCCACTGACCTCTGGGTACCCTGGGAGATCCAGGTTGCAGTGGACTTCTGAGTCACCTGGCTTGCTTTCTTTGCAAATAAATGAGGCTGTGACCCAAATATGGGTGGTCTTCACTCTCGGACAGGACTGCCTGGGGATCCCCCTCCAATGGGTGCTGGGGTGGAGCAGCGCCTTTGCTGCCCCCTAGCGGACACTTGAGTGCCCGTGGGGAGCCCTCATGGGAGCTGGTCGCCCCCGTGGGTGTGGACACACAGATGACCCCGCCCCCAGCCCCAAGCTGGAACTGTTTCTCTTCGTGGCCGCCTGGGGACAGAAGACGCCAAGTTGCAGCCCGTAGCATGGAGACTTCCTGAGCAAGAAGCTGGGGTCCAGGGAGGTTGGATGCGGTCGGGGCTCTTCCCCGTGGGTGCAGGAAGGAGGGGTGGCAGGCTCCCAGTTCCCCACTGCCCTGGCGGATGCCCGTGAGGCTGGCAGGTTCGGGCAGAGGCAGTCCTCCTACTGTCCAGCCCCATTGTCCCCCCCCCAACCCGGTTGCCCTGGAGGCCATCACTGGACTGTGCACAGGCTCCCCCCCCAGCCCCACAGGTGTGTCGGGGAGTGAGCAGGGGACCGTAATGACCGGGTGGCCTCAAGGCTCCCCATCCACTACCCCTTCATTCTGCCTGTTCTTCTTTCTAGGATGGGCCGGGCACAGGGCTGTGGGGCGTGGGGGGGGCATAGGGCTCTGGGGACTGCCAGGAAGCTGGGAGAGCTCCTGGGCACGCTGGGCTGCTCCTTGCCAGCCACCAGGGCCGCTCAGCCCCAAAGACCTCTACCAGGAAGCCGGTCCTGCCCGCTGTCCCACCACCCTGCCTGCACCTGGAGCCCACACAAGAGCCCCCCGCCCCATTCCTTAGCTGCAAGGTGGGCAAAGGCCTCTGGGGGCAGGTGAGGGAGGAGGGTGAGGCTGAGTGCTGTCCCTTCACCTGGGGGTGGCACCTGCGGGGAGAGGGCCGTTTCCCCCCACGGGCCCCCTGCCCTACCCCACAGCTGCGCATTGGGTTTCCACACAGGAAGGCTTGTCTGCTGGCCAGCGGGTAACCAGACACTAGGGAAGTGGCCTGGTCCTCCTGCCCTTCCAGCCCCAGTCCGATCCCCGAGGCCACCAAGGAGAACAAAGCTTGGGTGAATTCTTCTCTCCTCCAGAACTCATACAGAGGGGACAAGAGCCACCTGGGTCAGGGATCTGATGTGTCACATGTTTAGTCTGCTGCTGTAGCCAGTCACCTTCTCCCAGTCCAGGGACTGCCTGGATGGAGCGGGAGGTGTGAACGGTCAGGAATATGGGAGAGGGCAGCCCCAGGGCCCACTGCTACTCATGCTCTTGTCCTTTTACTACCCCCAGCCCCTCTCATGCCCCTCAGGACTCCACCCCATGTCCCCCAGGCCCTTCAGTCCCTCGCCACCCCATGAACCCCAGTCCACCAACAAGCTCCTTGGACTCCTGAGCCTGGGTTCACCCTGTCCACGAAGAAAGGTAGCCTCTGTTCTGGAAGCCACAAGGGGCTTCATGGGAGTGAGACCCCTGGAGCAGGCTCATGCACCCCAGCTTGGGTTCCCCCCACTTCTGTGACCTCAGGACACTCCTGCAGGTCTGACATCAGCCTCACAGTCCCTCTAATGGAAGTCCCAAGGAGGGGTGGAACCTAGCTAGGTCTCTGGGGAGATTGGGGGGGGGCAGTGAGAGGGGAAGAGAGAAAGACCCCATGTACCTCTCCTTCCGGGGCGTGTGAGGCCGCCTCGGGCGGACTGCCAGGTCCTTTGAGGCCACGAACGACTGTCTGCCTGCTGCCCAGCCTAGAGGTAACACACCCTCCCGCTGGGACCATGGCCACCGGTAAACAAAGCCATCCTTGTGGATCCTCCAACAGCTGCAGGCTGGGGCAGGAGGGCCAGGCACCGAGCACTCCCAGGCCCCTGCCTGGGCTTCCCTGTGCCCTCCTGGCCTGCATCCCATCAGGCCACAGGCCCCCACTGGGCCCACCTCTCCACACAGCCACAAGAACACCCTGGGCTGGGAGTGGAGACCGACAGGGCCACACCAACCAGCTCTGTGCAGCAGCGGCAACCATGGCCCTTAGGCTCAGGCCCAATGACCACAGGGAGGCTCCAGCTGTCTTGTTGCCAGCCAGCGTTCACCTTGCTGGGGCAATGGGAGGGGCAAAGCGGACAACCAGGTGCCATTCAGAGCTCTGGGGCTCAGACCTGGGCGGGTGCCACAACCTCTATTTTGTTACCTGTAAAGTGGGGGTGCTGTAGTGAACTGCCATGCCTGTGGGCACTGGTCACAGGAGCCTTTTCCAGGGGTTCTCAGGGAGTGAGGAGCAAACTCAGCAGGGCTTTGAACAGTGTGGGGTGGGGGGGACCTGAGCTGCTCCCTCTCTCACTGATTTGTGACAACTCAGTGCTGAGGCCACATGGCCTGCCTGCTGCAGTTCCAGGGCCTGGCCAACTGCGGCTGGGGTAGCTAAGCTAGCTACTTTTGCAGGGCACTGTGAGGAACCAGGATGCCAAGCAGTGGTCCAGCGTACCCCACATGCCATGGCCTGGCCCACCTTCCTGGCGGGTCTGTGGGGGAGGGGGTGGGTCCCTGAGGACCTGCTGAGCCTGACTTGCATTTTGACTTGGTGACTCACTCTCCAGGCCAGGACCAGTCCCGAGGAGACAACTGCAGACCACTCTCCAAGGGATGGAAAGGGTAATCTGCACCCAGCGTGCTGCTTGTCCCAACAGTTTTACCCACAGACGAACAGTACACAGTCGCACCCGGTAACCTGCTGTAACGCCGGAACGTGCTGTAATGCCGCAGTGTGCCATCACAGCCTGGTACTGTGCATTACAGGAGAAGAGGGCGCGTTCTTGCTAGAAAGACAGCAGCAAGGAGGTACTGCCTCCAAACCCTCACGTTGGGGGCCAAGGAGAGTAAGTTTATTGAGAAAACCAGGATCTTGAGCGGCCCAGTGGCCACCAACAGGGAGACTGTCCACGGGTGTGATTTTTCCTTTTATAAATGTTAAAAATATAACGCAAGTGTACTGTTTTTAAGGCGATTGATTAAAAGTGCGACCACAGTAATTTTTTTTCCTTCATAAGATCCCCCCCAAACACAAACAAACAGTGAAAAGTAAAGGCATTTTGTCAGCCCAGGCATGCTGATCCGTGGTTGGGGTAACAGGGCCCGGAGATCGGAGCCCGCCCGCGCCCAGGGAGGTCTGGGCGCCGCCCTCGTCTCCACGGAGCTCGGTGCGCTGGGGGCGAGGCACCAAGGTGACCGGCACCCGGCCAGCGCCGTCTCCACAACAAGCTCACGGCTGCCGGGCACAGACCCGCCTTCCCCTCCTCTCCCCTCCCCTGCTTCGGGCCCGGCGCAGCAGCCCACGTGCTCCCTCACCTGACCGCCACCGAAGCTGGCGTGCGGACCAAGGTGGGGCGCAGGGAGCCCAAGGCCTCCGCCGTTCTGGGGGAGGGCCCCTACTCCACCGACACGCCAGGCTCCGCGCTGCCGCCCCTTAGCAACCGAGCCTTGTTTGTTTCTGCAGCGAATGGCCTTGCGCCCCTCCTCCGCTCCGAGACCCCCCAGGGTGGCCTCGGCCACGCGCGGCCCCCTTTCACGGATGTCCGAAGCAGCAGCACTCCAGAAGCGCACGCCCGGGCCCGCGCGCTAGCTTATCCGGGCTGCGGGGACGCCTGCACGCGTGCGAGCCGGTCGGCCGCCGCGTCTACTTTTCCCGGGCTCTGGCTCCGGACGGAACCCACCTTCCGCCCGACCAGCGAAGCCGGCGCGCGCGCCCGGCGGCACCGCGGCGGTTACCAGGACGCTGGCCCCGCGCAGCCAATAGCGCCAGCCTATCGGCGTGCTCTTCGGAGCCAGCCAATGAGAGGACAAATCAATCATTTGAAACAGCCAATGGACAGAGCACCGCCGCGCGAAGGGTGTCATTTTGATAGGGAGAGCGAAGACCGCGGCCGACCAATAAACAGCGAACGGCATTGGGGAGGCGGGCGTGAAGGGTCTCGATTGATGGAACTTTAACCAATCAAAAAAGGACGCTTGCCAGCCTCGTTCTGATAGCCCAATACGAAGCTGGCGGAGGCGGGTGCGGTGGGTATATAAGCATTGGCAGAGCGTCGGTTGTAGCATTCTGCGCTCCCGCTTCGTGGCTGTGTCGTCTGTTTTCCAGCCTGCGCTGCCGCCGCCATGAGGGAGATCGTGCACCTGCAGGCCGGCCAGTGCGGCAACCAGATCGGTGCCAAGGTGGGCGGCGGGGCTCCGGGGCCCCAGCGCAGGCGGGCCTACGGGCGGGGCGGGAGGGAAAGATGGCGGAGGGCGGGCGGCGCCCCCGCATTGCGGCTCCGCGCGGGGCCAGGGCCCGGGCTGCGGTCGGAGCCGGGGCGGGGGCTGCGGCGCGGGTCCCCGGGGACTGGACCGGCAGCAGGGGGGAGGGGAGGGGAGAGGAGGGCCGCGCCCGTCCGGGGCGGGGCCGGCTCCGGGCAACGCCGGCGTGACTCAGCCCCGGCCCGCCCGCGTCTCGCGCAGTTCTGGGAGGTGATCAGCGACGAGCATGGCATCGATCCTACCGGCACTTACCACGGGGACAGCGACCTGCAGCTGGAGCGGATCAACGTATACTACAATGAGGCCACTGGTGAGACCCCGCACCCCTTGTCCATCCCCCTCCTGCCACCCGGCGGTCGTCTCCTCGCTGACGCCCTCCCTTCCCCTAGGTGGCAAGTACGTGCCCCGCGCCGTGCTCGTGGACTTGGAGCCAGGCACCATGGACTCCGTGCGCTCGGGGCCGTTTGGGCAGATCTTCAGGCCAGACAACTTCGTTTTCGGTGAGCCTTGGATGGGGGTTGGGTGGTGGGCTGTTAGCCAGGACTACTCAAAGGTCAAGGGGTACCCAAGGTCACGGCCCTGAGAACTGCTGGGCCGAGGTCTCATCCACTCTGCACCAGGAGCAGACGTTAGGTCCCCTGGCCGGACACTCTCCTCCCCCTCACCAGTCACTCAATCCCCTCTGCTAAAGCCGCTTTGGGAGGGAGGCCCAGCTGTCTGCCCGCAGGGAGGCAGCAGGGAGGCAGCGGCAGATGTAATCTCCCCACAGTGAACGCAGTGTCGGCTCATCTGTCCTTGGGAATTGGCAGGGGCTGCGCGCGGGAGGGGCTGGTTTATTGTTAAGCCACCTTAGTTCAACCCTTAACTTTTTAAGTAGGTAGGTTGTTTCTTTATTTGGGGGTCCATCTGCTTTATGGGGATGGTGAGTTCTGTGTGGCACTTCACACCACGTTATTTGGCCTTTTTGGCTTCCTGATCAGTGGTGACCACAAGCCTAACCAGAGTGACCAGCTGCCCTCTCTTGCAGGTCAGAGTGGTGCTGGAAACAACTGGGCCAAGGGGCACTACACGGAAGGCGCAGAGCTGGTCGACTCAGTGCTGGACGTCGTAAGGAAGGAGGCTGAGAGCTGCGACTGCTTGCAGGGCTTCCAGCTGACCCATTCCCTGGGTGGGGGGACTGGGTCTGGGATGGGCACTCTCCTTATCAGCAAGATCAGGGAGGAGTACCCCGACAGGATCATGAACACCTTCAGCGTGGTGCCGTCGCCCAAGGTGTCGGACACCGTGGTGGAGCCCTACAACGCCACCCTCTCCGTCCACCAGCTGGTGGAGAATACAGACGAGACCTACTGCATCGACAATGAGGCCCTCTACGATATCTGCTTCAGAACCCTCAAGCTGACCACACCCACTTACGGTGACCTGAATCACCTGGTGTCGGCCACCATGAGCGGGGTCACCACCTGCCTCCGCTTCCCTGGCCAGCTCAATGCTGACCTGCGCAAGCTGGCTGTCAACATGGTGCCCTTCCCGCGCCTGCACTTCTTCATGCCCGGCTTCGCCCCGCTCACCAGCCGGGGCAGCCAGCAGTACCGCGCCCTGACGGTACCCGAGCTCACCCAGCAGATGTTCGATGCCAAGAACATGATGGCCGCCTGTGACCCCCGCCATGGCCGCTACCTGACTGTAGCCGCCGTGTTCCGGGGCCGCATGTCCATGAAGGAGGTGGACGAGCAGATGCTCAACGTGCAGAACAAGAACAGCAGCTACTTCGTGGAGTGGATCCCCAACAACGTGAAGACAGCCGTGTGCGACATCCCACCGCGTGGCCTGAAGATGTCGGCCACCTTCATTGGCAACAGCACGGCCATCCAGGAGCTGTTCAAGCGCATCTCGGAGCAGTTCACGGCCATGTTCCGGCGCAAGGCCTTTCTGCACTGGTACACAGGCGAGGGCATGGACGAGATGGAGTTCACCGAGGCCGAGAGCAACATGAACGACCTGGTGTCCGAGTACCAGCAGTACCAGGACGCCACGGCCGAGGAGGAGGGCGAGTTTGAGGAGGAGGCAGAGGAGGAGGTAGCCTAGGGCCGCCAGGGATGCGGAAGCGTGGAGGCTGGGAGAACTCTTTATTCACTCACAACCTGTCCTCTGATAGCCGTGTCTCACTGTGTGCACCTGCTCTTCTTCTGTCTTGACATCACGCTGTACAGACACCACCATTAAAGCATTTTCAGTGTCTGCTCTCTCCTCTCCAGTTCCTTCTGATGGGCCTTACGGGTGCCGTTGCCAAACGTCATTGCGAACTCATCCCTCATGGCTGCAAGGGCAGTGCTGCAGCTGAGCTCCTGGCCCTGCCGTGTGCAGTGGCTGCTGGGCACAGGCTTCCAGGAGCTTGGGGCTGCCCTGGGCACCTGCCATCAAAGGCCTGCCTAGCCTGTCCACACTAAACCTCCAGAGGGCTGGCGGAGTTGGAGGCGGCTTTGGTTCAGGGATCCTCGGCCCTTTCCACACTGGGGAAGAGGGTACTGGGGACATAAAGCGCACCCTGTGCCAATGGGGCAGCATGGGTAGGGGCCCCAGCCACCCAACCCCTCTGCACAGTGGCCTGCTAAGCACACTCACATGGCACGAACCCCATGTAGAAAGGTATCAGGCCCTGGCTGTTGTAGATGGTTCTGTTGGGCCAGTGTGTTCTGGGCAGCCTCGCTCCCTGGGTACAGTCGGGGTTTCTAAACAGGAACTGTAGAAATGCGGACATGGGCTGCCTCCACCAGGCAAGCAGCAGCCAGTTGTCCCTCAGGGTGGGGGAGGGGGTGTCTCGTTCTCCCCTCCCCACAGGCTGCACAGCAGGGAGCCTAGCTCAGGGCCCGGGTGGGGTGGGGCCTCTGCCCACTATGCTGGGCACTCAGGTGGGTACCTGGCTCTTGTCAAACTCGTCCATAGCTTGTGTGAGCCCATCACGGTAATTCAGCCCCATCATGCAGGCAAACCGGGGGATGAAGCCAGCGTAACCTGGGGTAGGAAGAGGTCAGGGTGCTGCCCCAGGTCCCCTTCACCACCCACCTGCTCCCTGGGGTGTCGGGAAGCCTGTCCAGGCTCCTTGATGCCCCTGAACATTGGTCAGATGGGAATGAGCGGGCAGGCACTTGAGCCTTGGGGAAGCTGGGCTCCAGGAAGGGAAGGGCCTGTGGCAGCCCTCACTCACCCTCAGCCTGCCTGGGCCCCTAGGGGCTTGGGGGTGGGTGTCCCTGCCCCAGGGGCCCTGGGCAGCCACCTGAGATGGCCTTGCGTTGGATCATGTTGGGATGGTCCAGCTGGGGCAGCCTGTGGAACCTGCCTACATCTAGTGTCTCCTGCTGGTGGGCTGGGGGTGGGTACTCGTTCCTCCTGTAGTGATATAGCTGGGATGGGGAGGGGTCAAGTTCTGAGCCCAGCCCCCACCTGGGGCTGGCTGCGGTGAGGCTAGGTCTCAGTGCATCTGTTACCTGGTACTGCTTGGGGCCCTCGTGGACAGGGGTGGTGCTCTTCCAGCCCTCCCCGTATGCCAGCTGCAGGCCCAGGTGTCCGAAGTCCCTGGAATCCCCCTTCCTACCTGGTGGGCACGGGGGGTAGGGGGGGTAGGGCATGAAGCCCGCAGGCAGTGAGACCTGCCTGGATGCATTCTCTACCCCCCGCAGCCCCTCGGCGTTCACCTCCTGGGGTGAGAACCGGCCCAGGATTTCAAAGTTCTTGTAGTGCTTCAGACCTGTGGACAGAGGCTGTGAGTGACAGCGGGCAGGAGGGAGGGGAGGGGCAGGGCGGGGAGCAGGGGGCGGGGCTTACCCGTGTAGTGGGGGATGTAGGGCTCTGTCAGGTCGCGGCAGGGGATCAGGGGTGGCTTGGACTTGCTAAAGTCCTCGATGAACTTGGGCTTGGATATGGGCGACAGCACAGAGCAGGGGCTCTTCTGCACACTGGGGTCTGTGAGCAGCTGGGCGGTGGTGCGCCCATAGGTGTTCCCCACTTGGTAGCGCAACTGCGGGTAGAAGCCAGCATAGCTGCAGAGGGAAGAGGAGGAAGCAGGGCCAGTGGGCGACAGCAGGACCCCTGTGAGCAGCGTGTGCGTCTAGCCTGCCAGCCCCGCGCTAGGTACCCGACCTCATCTACGGAATGGGGGTTGCAGCAGCACCTGCCTCACTGGGGCGTTGGGGGCTTGAATGGGCAGCACACTGAGAACAGGCTTGGCCCATAGGACACGAGCTCCATTGTCACCAACACCACCATCAGATTGCCATGCCCAGTTAAGGGGCTTAAAGGAAGCATTTACAGGGACGGTGACAGGGTCTGGGCCCAGGCTGAGGCACCAGGGGCCCACTATACACAAGTTGGTACCACTGGGAAGGCTTGGCAGGGCTCTGACTCAGACTTTGGCCACCCAGGAGACTGGTAGCCACCCTAACGGGACCAGATTTGGGAGGCAGGTGGGAGAGCTGCTGGTAGGCAGTGAAGGTTGAGCTGAGCATCACTTAGCTGTCATGGTGAGGCCCCCCGGGGGTGGTTGGGGGTTCCGAACCCTCTTCAGTATCTCCTGTCCCACCTTTCCCCTCAGAACCATTGTGGACTTAGGTCTGGTTCCTTGCCAGTCTTTTTCCGTTTCTGTGTGGCTCTGCGTGTGTGTATGCGTGCGTGCGTGCACACACACTGTGGAGGGTTTGTTTTCTTGTACATGGGGGGCGGCCTCGTGAGGCAGCCTGGTGTCCATGACTATCAGCTTACTCTGGATGCTTATCTTGTCTAAAGTGTAGAACACTCTATGGATAAGCGTCCGGCATTCCTTCCGGCAGCCTCTGTCAGCTGCTGGGCTGTCCCAGGTTGGTTTTCTGCTCTTGACCTGCTGCCCACCTAGAGTGGCTCTCAGCGCTGAGGGTAGGCCTCCGCCCTGTGCAGCCCCACCCCAGGCCCCTCAACCCTTGGGCCTCACTCCCTCCCTGGAGACCAGCTCTGGGGTTTCCTTCACAGCTGACCTTGAGCACAGGCCACAGCCTCCCTGCGGGGGACTGGCGCTTACCCAGGGATATAGTGAGGTTCTGGTGTGAAGAGGGTGTGTTTCTGAGTAGCTGTCATCTAGCCTCAACTCCGTCCTTACTGGCTGCAGCCCCTTCCTTTGGCTGGCTCCCTTCCCTGAGAGGGTCTCTGTTGCCTGGAAACCATTGTGAAGAGTCCCCATTGTTGGGCACCACCTGGCCAGGCCCTCCTTGAGCCTGAGTGGAGTGGTCCCATTTTACAGGTGGGATACCAAGGCTCAGACAGGCAACAGGCTGGGAGGTGTGACGCTGAGGACCTCAGAGTTCATAAAATTGGGACTGTTGGTGCAGCCAAGTCGGCCCTGCAGGGAAGTGGCAGGCCTGAAGTCTTGTTACCCCCAGGAGGCCAGCAGTCCCCCAGGATAAGGGTAAAGGAGCCCCCACCCACCCCAAGTCCTCTCCTCAGACAAGAGGCCCTGGAAGATTTGGAGGCACAAGACTCAGCAGTGAAGTTGGCAGGTCTTTCCCCTGGACCTGGGCACCATTTTCCATTTTAAACTTTTTTTTTTTTTTTTTTTTTTTGTATAGGAAGGTCTTTCTAACCATACAAAATATCATAAAGGAAAAGATTAGAAGGTTCAAGTACATGTCAAAAAACAGCATAAACAATACTAAAAGGCAAACGAAGTGGGGGAAAAAACCTGCAACAAGTGTTACAAAGAGATACGATATCAGTATAAAAAACCTTATATTACAGAAATACGAAAAATTACCACCCCAATAGAAAAATGCATGCATAATGTAACGTCTTAAGGAAAAAAGCCAGAGTCAATAAACATGGACAAAGAGTTGACCCTTAATCAAATAAAGGCTGATGATGTAGTTCTGTTAAGAAAATTATAGCCACTGTCAATTTGGCCCCCAGAGAACACTACAACATGGAAGGCTCCAGAGCACAGGCTGCCCCTTACCCTAATAAAACCTGTGCTTTCTCAAGCAGGGCTCTTCAGTTTGTCCATCTGGAGTACCTCCCAAGGCCAGGCAGGGTCCTTGCTAAATGGGGGGGATTCCGACAGGAAGACACTCGATCAGGGTGGGGAGGGCCCAGAGGCTGAGGCCACATTCTTGACCAGGCCCTGCTAGGTGGATTAGGCCAAGGCCAGGGCTGGGGCTGGGATCAACTCCAGAGGGCACGGCGAGAGCCCTGGTGCCCAGAGGGACTCAAGCTCACTTGGGCTCATAGTTCTTTTGCACTTGGGCCTGGGCAGCCCCATCCATCTGTGACACCTTCTGGCCTCTGTGACCCCAAACAGAGGACTGGCTCCCACACCGCAGCCTTGCCTGGGCCACCAAGTGGCTGTGGGGCCAGGCCTTCCGCTCAGGTCAGCAGGGTCCACTCAGACCTATCCATCGTTGCTTTGCTTTTCCGAGGGCTGAATTTCTAGTGGGGTTCCTGCCCCTCCAGAGAGCCTCCCTGGACGGTCCACTGCACCATGCTTCCTACCAGCTGGGCCTCCCATAGCACCCGCTCCCTTTTCCATTCTCTGCCAGGTGTCAGTCTTCCCTGAAGCTCTTCTTGGAATGGACCCCCAAAGTCGAGGGGAGGTTCAGGATTGGGGCAAGGATGTGGAAGGGGGAAAGGAGGCTAAGCCAGAAGTCAGGCAGGCAACTAGGGGTCCTCCTGGCCGAGGTGACCCAGAGTGACCCACCTGGCAGGTTGGGGGAGGGGCTCCTCCAGGGCAGGACGGCGCTCCTCCCTCCAGTATCCCAGCAACAGGGGTGGGGTGGGGTGGGGGTGGGAGCATGACGGGCCAGTGAGGTCACAGAGCTCCCTGGAAGGCAGCCAGAGACCCTGACAATGAATTTTGACCAGAAGGCTGTGAAATTCCTGGCAAATTTTTACATCAATGGAGGCAAACACTGGAGCCATGGCCCCCTGAGGCCGAAGTCCTCTGTGCCCACCCAGTAACTTCCAAGGGCGGTGGGCCAGTAGGGTGGGGGGTCTGGGGGCGGGCAGCTCCGATGCAGAGGCAGAGTGGCTGGGTGGATGCTGGCTGTCCGTCTCCCTTGCAGGCCCATGGCTGCTGTGCTGTTGTCAGGGCCAAAGGCCACCTGGGACAAGATGCAGCCCCCAGCAACGCAGGAGTTCCCGGCAGGCCTTAGGGAGCAAGTGGGCCACCTCCAGGAACCCCCGCCCATCTGCGCCCGGAACCCAAAGGAGCTGTGTGAGTGGGGGTCCCCAGTCTGGTCTGGGGAGGCAGGGCAGGGTCGGGAGGGGCCTCCTGGGAGGACCCAGGCCCAGAGCTTGCTTCCTGCCAGGGCTAGAGCGACGCCCCCCTGTCGTGACCGACCTGGACATCCCGGGCCCCACCAAGTACCAGGTGCCGGATGCTTCCGTGCGAGAATCCTCCGCGCACCCCAACTTCAGCATCAGCCGCAAGCACCCCGCCCGCGGTGCGTGCCCCTCCCTGCGCGCCCCCCACCGCGGCCCAAGTCCTAGGAGTGGGGCCGCTCCCCCAGCCTTCCGTCCCCAACGACGCTGCCTTCACTGCAGAGGGCGGTGGCCGCAGGGCGTGGCAGACCGTGTGGTTCCAGAGCGAAAGCCCCTTCACACGGAAAACCGACTTTAACAGGGAGCGAAAGGTGGGGCCCTCTCCCAGGAGGTCCTGCGGGGGTGGGGCCTGTGAGGGACGGGGTGGGCGGGGTCTCGAGGGACGGAGCGGGGCCTGCAGCTGCGTCCTCTCTCACAGTGGCCATCGCCCGCCGACTACTACCCACTCAGCGGACCTGCCTTCCCAGCTTTCAGCTTCGGGGGCCGCCGCCCCGCCTCCAAGGCAGTGGAGGCGCGCTCGCGACCCCGGAGGCCGCAGGTCTGGGGTGCTGGTCACTGTGCCCAGCCCCCGCTTCAGGTCCCACCGCAGGTCCCGGGCGGCGAGAAGCGCCCTAGCCCCAACACCTACGACATCCTTCCCGGGAGCTGTCTGCAGACCCCGCGCCCCCCCGCCTTCTCCATGAGCCGCTCGCCCGCGTTCGCGTCCTGGGTCAGCTCCTGTAAGGAGGACTGGGAGAATGGAGGCGTGGGCGGGGCAGGTGGGAGCTGGGCAGCAGCTGGTGCTGTGGCATGCGTGCGACTCCCTCTTTCTCCCTCTGCAGCCCGTAACCCCGGCCCAGCCACCTACTACGTGGAGGATTGCTATAACTCGCGCTTCCCCTCAATACCCGGAGTGGTCATCCAGGGCGAACGCAGACCCAAGCGCCATGACACGGGCCCCTTCTGCACGCTTTAGAGCCTGCTGAACACATCCTGCCCCGCCGGTTATCACATGGAGCCCTGCCTCCCTGGGGGCCTTCCCAGGTCTCCCTCTGGAACTCAGAGACCCCAGTCTGGCCTTCTGACCCTTTGCACACCGCTGAGCCACCCTCCTGCCTGGCTGACCCTTCTGTGAGCTGTGCTTGAGGAGAGGCCAGCTCACAGCCACCACCCCCCCTCCCCGCCATCCCCCTGCTATTAGAGGCGATGTTGGTTCTTCCAAACTCTGTCTGCCATCGTGGGCCTGTCTGCCATTTCTCACCCCGTGAGCTGTCCTGCAGCTGTGGCCTGCCGCTGGTCTGTCATGTCTGACTTTCCCTGACCAGGGGTCTCCCTTTGCTTCCTCTTAGGAGCTCTCTTCTCTAAGATGGGTGGAGTGGCAGCCTGGGACTTCCTGGCTTGGGACAGTATGGGAGGGGTCCCTCTGGGCAGTGCAGGACACAGCCACCTAGCCATGCCACCCAGGGGACCGGGCCAGCTACCAGTCTACCCGAGGGTCAGGCTGCTTGCCGAGCAGAGGAACTGACTTTGGGGTGAAGGGGGGGCCAGATTCCCTGAACTGCCATCTTGAGGAGAAGTCGGCCTGCCCAGCCTCCTGGGAGGGCCCAGAGGACTAGCTTATCAAGGCCTGACCCCATTTTCCCCAGCCCCTGCCCAAAGACCCTGCGAACTGGCCCTGGGCCTTCCCTGGTTATGGCCCTGTCCTGTGGCCTGGCCACTGGGCTATCAGCCTGCTCTCCTACCCAGGAGTGGGCCTCAAGACTGCCTCCCTGCAGCTGCTGGTGGTTCCTGTCATGGCACCAATTCTTTCAGGGGTCCTTCCTGTGGCTCCCATCCTCCCCCATCCAAGCTCTGGGCCAGACCCCTTCCTGTTTCCTCTGCTAGAGCTCAGCCCCTTCAAAAAGGCACTGCAACAACTGCTCCCACAGTGGTGGCATCAACCTTCTGCAGAGAGGACAAGGACCAGGCAGTCTGAGCGCACTCACCTATGACCTCTAGGGCTGAACCAGCTGGGAGTTGAGCCGAAGCTCCCCTGGGAATCAGAGTAGCGGGATTACAAATGGTCATCATTGGGCCCTGGGCTGCCCAGCTCAGCCAGTGGGCAACGGAGAGAGCTGTGGGAGCCCTGGCCTCAGGGGCTTGGCCCACGGTGGGGGGACCAGGAGCCCTGCTCATAGCTGCACCACTAACAACCCCTTGGGCTCAAAGCCAGAAGTGGGACCAGCAGGAAGGATGGAGCCATTCCCTCCAGTTGGGCTGAGAGGGCTTCCTGGAGGAGGCTGTGGGGTAATGGGCTTTCAGGGATGAGCAAGAGTTTCCTGGGCAGCAGAAAAGGAATTTCTAGTAGAGCAAACCTTGGAAACCGAGGCACATGGAAAGGGAGAGGGTGTGACATCTGCTGCGCTACGCTTGGGGACACTGGGCTGGTGGGCTGGAAGGTGATCTGGAGGAGTTGGAGAGGCTGCAGCTCCTGGGTTGCAGGGCTTACACACTTAGCAATAGGGAACCCACTGAGGGTGCAGAGCAGGGAGTGCCCATCGGCCCTGTGAGCTGCTGGCACCGCTAAGGACAAGGGACACCACGAAAGCTAGGCCTCACATTCACAGTCTCAGCCTGAGGGCCTATCGAGTTGGGATAGCCTGGGAGTTCGATGCTCATGGTGACGTGAGGTCAGCCATCCCTTGTCCACTCCCACTGCAAGCCCAGGTCACTGCTGGGTGCCCGCCATTGGGAGCACACGTGGGGGAGAGGATCGTGCACCTGGTGGGGCCCGGGTGCAGGGGGCTGCTAGCGCGGCAGTGCTCCATTTTTTCAAGCAAAAATATTCTGTCAACTGTAAAACAAAATCGACTAGGTATTCTGTCACCAAAAATAATTTATTTGGGGAAAAAGAAAGGGCTGCATTCGGGCAGACGCAGACATGGTGAGCCATTGCACGCACAGAACAGGACAAAGATGAAGTACTTTATACAGAGAAGAGGAAGTTAAGGAGCGGGGCTGGGACGCCAGGGCTCTTACGTAACCCTAGAGCTCTTCCCGTAGAGCTCTCCGATGACGTCAGTGCGAGAGCTCCTCCCACAGGCACTCCCGATACCCTCTAGCTTAAGGTCTGTCATAAATTTGATCATTTTTCAACGTCAAAAGGCTGCTGTGAGGTCAGAAACAGGACTTTTCACGATTATAAAAATCAAATATACTCGGCTAAAATGTCAGTTCTCAAATTCTTCAAGTCGGCCACCCCCCCTTCTGTGCCCGCCCCCTCCCCCGTACTCCTTCCGGTGGGGCCCCACACACCCCGCCCTCTGCCCCCACCGGCCCCGGCGTGGGTTCTTCTGTGTCTACAGAGGATAAGGCCAGAGACGGGGGTGGGCTGCAAACCTGGCTGGGCCCAGACAGCCGCCAGGCGGGAGGGAGGGAGGGAGAGCCGGCCCCGGGCGTGGCCCGCGGATGGAGCGGGACCTGGGGGGCGGAGCCGCGCTGGTGGTTCGCGCTCTATCTGGACGCTTTTATCCTGCGCAGCCGCTCAGCCTGGCGCGGCGCAGCTCCCAGGAGCCACTGCGCGGCGGCAGTGTTTCCGGGTTGGCAGGCTGACCCGGGCGTGCGGGGCGGAAGTGGGCGGCCGCGATCGCTGCGGAGCCTCGCTGCCTGCAGGCCCTGGTCGAACTGGAGGGAGCCGGGGAGAGGAGCGCAGGCGGCCCTCGCGGCCCGGGCGAGCGGACTGCCGGCGGGCCTGCGGCGGCCGCGGCGGCGCCGGCGGAGCGCGGCGGGGATGGGGCGCCGAGCCGGGCCGGGGCCTCGGCCATGTTCGCGGGGCTGCAGGATCTGGGCGTGGCCAACGGCGAGGACCTGAAGGAGACGCTCACCAACTGCACGGAGCCGCTCAAGGCCATCGAGCAGTTCCAGGTGGGGCGGGGTGCGGAGGCCGGGCCGTTGGGGCGTGAGTCAGGCAGGGGGCGGGGTCGCGTGGAAAGTGGGCACGTTTGTCTCCCTCCAAACGGGGCGTCTCTTCCGCGGGATGGAGGAGCCGGGTGTCCTGACTTCGTGCCCCATTGACGGACATCTGGGTGGCTTCCAGTTTTTGCAGTTACAGCCAGCGCTGCTGGGAACAGCCTTGCAGCTGCCTCCGTATGTGTTCAGGGCACCCGGAGTGCCCGGCCAGACATGGCTGCGGCTGAGGGTTCTGTTTTAGCCCCCCCACCCCCAAGTAAGCAAAATTGGCCCCACGCTGACCCTCTGCTTCCTCAGACAGAGAATGGCGTGCTGCTGCCTTCCCTGCAGTCGGCTTTGCCCTTCCTGGACCTGCACGGGACGCCCCGGCTGGAGTTCCACCAGTCCGTGTTTGACGAGCTGCGGGACAAGCTGCTGGAGCGCGTGTCGGCCATTGCATCCGAGGGGAAGGCCGAGGAAAGGTGGGTGGGCAGGTGATACGTGCAGCCCCTTTCTCAGGCTGGGCACTGGCTTAGTGCTCACTGTGCCCTTGGCCACACATCGCTACCCGAAAACGGCGCCTCTTCCCCAAGTGTCCTGCCTGTGGCAACTTGTTTGTTTAGCCATCTCCTGTCTGGGGACAGGCAGGCAGCTGCTTTTGTCTGGGTCCTGTGCAGCTTCCTCAGTCGTGCGCGTCTTTCAGGTACAAGAAACTGGAAGACCTTCTGGAGAAGAGTTTTTCTCTGGTGAAGATGCCGTCCTTACAGCCAGTGGTGATGTGTGTCATGAAACACTTGCCCAAGGTAAGAGTGGTGGCCTGGTGCGCCCAGGGCACTCGTGCCCAGGTTCTCGCTTGGTCCAGGCGTCGGGTGGGATCTGGGGAGGTTTCCTGAGCTGGCTGCCCAAGCAAGGGCAGCTCGGAGGCACGTTGTCTGTCGGCTTCCCCTGATGAGCCCCGTGGAAACCGAAGCTTGGCGTGCGAGGTGGGGTGTGGGCCCTTCTGGACAGGGCTGTGTGTGTTTAGCTTGGCCGCCTGTGCCTCCCAGGGCCTGGCGGCCAGCCACAGGTGCTCCTTTCATCTGGGGTTGGGTTCGAGGTGGTCTTTGGCCAATCTTGAGGTAGACCGTGGGCATAGGCGCCGCTCATGGGTGGCCTGTGGGTCGTGTAGGTTCCCGAGAAGAAGCTGAAGCTGGTCATGGCCGACAAGGAGCTGTACCGGGCCTGCGCTGTGGAGGTGAAGCGGCAGATCTGGCAGGACAACCAGGCGCTCTTCGGTGACGAGGTGTCCCCGCTGCTGAAGCAGTACATCCTGGAGAAGGAGGGCGCGCTCTTCAGCACAGAGCTGTCCGTGCTGCACAACTTCTTCAGCCCGTCCCCCAAAGCCAGGCGCCAGGGCGAGGTGAGGCCGGGCCGCGAGCAGGTGGCCTGACGGAGGGGCCACCTGGCCAGCCCCTTCCCCACCCTGACGTGGGTGGCTCTGCTCCTGGAACAGCAGGCTTGTGCCGTGGCTGGTAAGGGGCTTGCCGCACTGTGCCCGGGTGTGGTTCTTTTGGGTTTCACGTCCTCGGTGCTCTGCTACTTGGCCAGCTTTTCAGTGAAGCTCAGCATGTTTTCTCTCAGTTCTGGGAAGTTTCTTCTGTCTTTACGTTTGACTCGTTAATTGCTTGGACAAACACTTCTTGAGTGCCCGCTCCCTGCCATAGGTGCCAGGACCCTTCAGCGACCCTGGAGTTCAGGGTGCTTGTGTGGGGTACTGAGGTCTCATGGGGACAGACACTACGCAGTGAACGTTACGTGTCAGTCACTGAGCTTGAGGTGTGGACAAGGGCTGTGGAGACTGGAGATCGTATTGGAAGCAAGGCACGGCTGGGTGGGGCAGGGGTGGGAGTGAGGAAGGGGAGCCAGATCAGGGTGTAAGGAGGGGCAGGCCAGGGTGGGTGGGGTGTCCAGGGTGACGAGGCTGGTATGGCCAGAGCCTAGAGCAAGTAGGCAAGTGGGGTAGGGGTGTCGTTGGGAGGCCTGGAGGCCACTGTGCCGACTGGCCTTTCCCAGTCAGGTGGGGGTCACTGGACCTGACCTGGTTTTAGAATAACTGCGCATCCAGGGGAGGGCTGATGGTGACAAGTGGCCAGATACTGGCTGAGTGGTGTTTTGTGTTTTTTGCCGTCTTTCATGTTCAGCTTTCATTTGGAGTTTTGCGTGTTTGGTGTGAGGTAGAATCTAGCCTCACGTTTTCTCCTGAATGTCTGGCGGCTGGTCACAGCCCCGCTTCGATACTGGCCTGAGCAGTGTGTCTCTGCTCTGCTGTCTTTGTCTTCCAGCTCGTCTTGGGGAGCCTGGCCTTAGGCTGTGGTCTGCCCGTGGGCTCCTGTCCCTTCCTCACACTCCAAGCCAAGGTCCTGTTGGGAGCCCAGGTCCTTCCTGCCATGTGGTCTGAATTCCTGCCAGGGGAGAAGATGGCAGCAGGTTAACGCATCACCCTGTGGTCCTCGGCTGTGGTCCAGCTGCTGAGCCATAGTTGTGTGCTGGGCCACCTGTGAGCCGTATCCCTGAGCTGTGCCCTCTTGTTTGTGTGCAAGGCAGGCCTGGGTCATGGTCAGGGCTGGTACATGTTAGCTGTTGTTGGCACAGAGGTGCCCAGTACGTGGGTGCCGAGACTTGGGTCACGTCCCCAGCTCTCCTCTTCGTCGGGGTACCCAAGGCCTGTGTGTCCTCGGCAGGGGCTCTCAAAGTGGCCTATTGGGTCGGTCACTGCTCCTGCTACCCCTGCCATTCTCTCCACTTGTTGCGTCCAGTCTGATGCCTGTTGGGCTGCTGCGACGTCCATCACCCAGGTTGCCGCATGTCCTTCACACCAGTGGGCTGAGGTTCAGCTCCTGTTGATGGCTAGTGAGCAGCGGGCAGAACCTCTCCTGTTGTCTGGGTCCTGAGTGGGGGTAGGTGCAGGGTAGTGACCCTTGCAGAAGAAGGAATGCAGATGCTGGAGATGGGTGCGCAGCTAAGGGCCTCAAGCCGTGGGAGAAGATGGGGAGCCCGGCATCCTGGGCCCAGGAGGATGGCAGCGAAACGTTGACCGTGCACTGAGCACAGTGGTCGCTGCGTGTCCTCGATGGTCCTGAGTCTCCCGATGTCGGCTGGCTGGGCGAGCAGGGTCAGACCTGCTGGGGTCTCTGGTGGAGTCCAGGGTCACAGGCTAGTGGCCTTTCAGGTGAGCTGTGGGCCTCGTGTGGGCTTCACCTCGTTAGGAACTAGAAACGCTGCCACCCGCCACACAGCTGGTGTTGGGTGAGAGGAGACTTTCAGTTCAAAGCAGGAAGGGCGAGCGGCAGGGGAGCTGTGTGATACCATGGCCGTGTGTGTCTGCATGGTTGTGCATGTCTGGGCCCTGTATGACGCGGTGGCTGCCTGTGTCTGCGGCCGTGTGTGACACCGTGGCCGGGACTCCCGCCCACAGGTGGTGCAGAAGCTGACGCAGATGGTGGGGAAGAACGTGAAGCTATACGACATGGTGCTGCAGTTCCTGCGGACCCTCTTCCTGCGAACGCGGAACGTGCACTACTGCACTCTGCGGGCCGAGCTGCTCATGTCCCTGCACGACCTGGATGTTAGCGACATCTGCTCCGTGGACCCCTGCCACAAGGTGACGCCCTGGCCAAGCCCTGTCCCCCTTCCCTGTGGTCTCTCGTTGGCTTCTGTCTCGTCTCCCCGTGGATGGGGTGGTCCTGGTACCTGGTCTCTGACTGCCCACCAACCTGGCTGCCTGGTTTGCGCCTGCTCCTCCACCTCTGTCCTCTCGGCTGGGGACTGGGTCATCCACGGCCACACCCGTTCACCTGCCCGCTCCATTATGCCTCTGCTCCAGCCAGCTAGGCCCCGCAGCCCCTCTGGCTTTTTCTCCATCTTCCTCCATGCTCTCCAGGACCTCTTGACACCCCCACCCTCCACCCTCCACCCCAGATCCCCCAGGGCTGCTCTTGGCGAGCGCCATGCTACAGGACCAGGCTTTCTCACAGCCCTCGTCCCCAGCACGGACGCTGTGCAGCCACGACCGTGTCACCTCCTGGGGGCTGTGTGGTATCACGCTTTGAGACTGCAGCGCCCAGCCCCACGGGGGTGGAGATGGCTGCCAGAGAGGCCCCTTTTAGAACCAAACACAGAGACAGCCTCCTCCCGTCAGGCCCATGGGCCTTTCTGCGTTTGCGCCACCCTGTCCCTGGCGCAGGTCCTGGCACTGAGCCGGGCCTCGGCCATGTGACACGGTGGTCCTGACACCTGCCCAAGCCTTGGGTGGCCCGAGAGGTGAAGCCAAGCAGGAGTGAGCAGGGACACTGTGCTTCCCACAGTTTACCTGGTGCCTGGACGCCTGCATCCGTGAGCGGTTCGTGGACAGCAAGAGGGCCCGGGAGCTGCAGGGCTTTCTGGACGGAGTGAAGAAGGGTCAAGAGCAAGTCCTGGGGTGAGGGTCCTGTCCACAGGTGTCCAGATGAGCACACTGTTCAGGGAGGTGTTCGTATTCCAGCACGTTTTAGAACTGCCTGGCACCCCGTGCCCATGTCTGAGACCTGACTACAGCTGGCCCCTGGGCGGGGTTCTGCTCTGCAGCCTCTGGGGCCTGCCCACCCTCTGAGGAGGGACCCGCTGTGCCCAGTTCTCTCTGTAGTTGTCTCTGTGGGACCCTGGCTGAGTACAGAGTCTGGGTCAGATTTTCAGAACCAAATGGGACCTTAATTAGGAGCTTTCAAACTTCTCAGTATTTTGAGTAAGTTAAGTGCAAGTTTCAAACTGAGCTTTTCTTTGGAAGGGGTCCAGAGTGGAGTGGGCTCTCCCTGTGTGGAGGGGCTATCTCTCTGGGTCCGCGGCTGAGGCAGCCCAGCCTGTGGCCGACGCCACCCGGGCCAGGACCTTCCCGTGTTAATGCTGTGGGCTCATCTCTACAGGGACCTGTCCATGATCCTGTGTGACCCCTTTGCCATCAACACCCTGTCACTGAGCACCGTCAGGCACCTGCAGGAGCTAGTCGGCCAGGAGATGCTGCCCAGGGTGAGTGCCCTCGGCTGGCCACGCTGCCTTCTGGATGGGCACGTGGGTGTGGACCACTGGCAGCGAGGGCTGTGCTGCCCCGGCGAGAGCACACGCGCCCCACGTGCACATGGTGCATGGAGCCTGAGCAAAGCCACGGCACCAGGACCCTGCTGAGCATGGAGCCAGGGAGTAGGGGAGTGGAGGGGTGGGGGGTGAGAGCGGCTCAGGTGAGCCGGCCCTGAGGTCCCGTTCCTCTGCAGGACAGCCCCGACCTCCTCCTGCTGCTTAGGCTGCTGGCTCTGGGCCAGGGCGCCTGGGACATGATCGACAGCCAGGTCTTCAAGGAGCCCAAGATGGTAACGGATGCGGCCGGGAGCCTGTCCACCCCTTTCCTGCAAGGGCTTGGGGCCGGGCATCAGGAAGGTGGCGTGGGGCGGGATCAGCACGGCACAGGTGGAGATGCTCTGGGGCCTCCACCCTAGGAGGTGGAGCTCATCACCAGGTTCCTGCCCATGCTCATGGCCCTGGTGGTGGATGACCACACCTTCAATGTGGACCAGAAGCTGCCTGCCGAGGACAGGGCTCCGGTCACGTACCCCAACATGCTGCCGGAGACATTCACTAAGTACGCATGAGGGGCCAGGGGTCACCCCGCGGGCTCCCTGGGAGGCCGGTGGCCAGCGCTCCTCGCTGAGCGTCCTTGCCGGGCAGGTTCCTGCAGGAGCAGCGCATGGCCTGTGAGGTGGCACTGTACTACGTGCTGCACGTCGCCAAGCAGAGGAACAAGAACGCACTGCTGCGCCTGCTGCCGGGGCTCGGTGAGTGCGCGCCGCCGGGTCCTCTGCGGAGGGTCTTCTGGAGTCGGTTTTGGTACAGAAGTGAGAAGAGGTCAGCTTCGTGCTTTCACACATGCCCTCCACTCTCGTCACTGTTGACGTTCTTTCCACAGCAATGGAAGAGCCACCTTAACTTAATCCTAACTGGCGAGGGGTGTGCAGCCTGTCAAGTCTTCAGACATTGGGAGAGCGCCCCTGAGAGGCGGGAGGATGGGGTCAGGGCGGGTTGCTGCAAGCCAGGAAGAAGAGAGAGCGGTCTGAGTGGACTCCTTCAAGAGTGAGCTGCAGGTTGAGTCGGGGAGAAAGGGCTTCTGGGAGCCTGGCCTTCCCACTGCGCCCAGGGGCCCACAGTCTTCTACTGGCTCAGGTCTTGTCGTGGTGTTGCGGCTTCTTTGTAAAGATCTCATGCATTTCTTGCTAAGTGTATGTCTAGGTCATTGGTGTGTCTGATGGTGAAGCATGTGTTATTTTCCCGACTTGTCTGTGTGGAGGAAGCTGTCTATCTGTGGGTATTAATTTATACCCAGCCACCGTCTAACCCAACGACACCAACTCCTCTTCCCGTCCCGAGGGAAGTGAGTGTCTGACGTGAGTGTGCCAGGGCCAAAGTCGAGGTGTGGGCAGGGCTGGTGCTTCCTGGAGGCTCCACACGATGCGTGTCGCCTCCTACTGTGAGGAGCTGCCTGCGTCCTTGGCTTGTGGCCCTTTCCTGCATCCCCACGGTTCCTCCTTCCAGCACCTCCTGTCCTCGTGTCTGTCTCTGACTCTGGCCTTCCTGCACCTGCCTCCCTCTCAGAAGGACACGTCTGATGCCAGGACCACCATGTCATGCAGGCCATCTCCCATCTCGGGTCCCTTAACACAGAAGGTGGCACGGTCACAGCTCCTGGGTCCAGACGTGGACGTGCCTCTTCTGCCTATTTGGTGCTCTGCTTGTTTGGACACATACAGAAACAGTTACAAGTGACTTGGTTTGCGTCATCCTTTCTATTTCAGTGCCGTTTGTTTCTGTGTGTCTCCTCGTAGTCGGCTGGAGACGGATGTCCTGCTGCGGCGGGCGCCTCAGTGCCCCCGGGCAGGTGTGGGTCTCAGCTCTGCCAGGAGGGACATGTTCGTTTGTCCACATTATCAGTGCTGCTCGTAAGAACAGATGTCGATTTTACAAATTCTCTCGTTTATTTTTTAATTTCTTACTGTGGGGATTTTTTATGAAATCAGAAGAGCACAATATGGCAAAGCCCCCAGGCCGCTGTGTATCTCCGTCTAGCCCCTCGTGATGGTCTGGACGTCAGTTCCACATTCCCGGCACACCAGCTATGAATGATGGTGCAGGTGTCGGTGACAGAAGGAAGTTCTTAAAACTGTGACTGCAGCCTGTGAGCATGTCAGGTCCGTTCCAGTGCAGGGGCTACCTTTCCCCAACTGTCACCTACGTTTTTGTTCAGATCAGGAGTCTAACAAGGGCCTTGCTTCACTGTGCGTTTCCTTGTTGCCTCTCAGGTCTCATGGTCTGTAGGGTTATGAGGGACTCGTTGGGGGGACCGGGGCATTTGTTCCCCATGGAGACTTTGCTGGCATAGTGACTCAGGTCAGACGTGTGAGGGGCGCTCCAGTGCATCCGGTGCTACTGGTCTCCCGGAGACAGACGGTCAAGCTCCCTGGGCTCAGGTAGCGTCAGCTGGACCTGTTGGCATTTCTGGAGCAGCCGCCACAGCCGGCGTGGCTAGTGTGTACCCTCTGGGGCCGGCTACCTTCCACTGGCTGCCAGAGTCATGGGCAGTTACTTTTGCAGTCTCTCTCGAGTTTTGGTTTCCGTGGTGTCAAAGGAGGACCGTTTTGCTCTGCTCTTTTTCCTCTGGACGGTTGAGGAAGCAGTTGGGACTGACTTGCTGCCACTTTCCTGGTTTTCCTCTAGTTGCCGGTCTGTTCAGGTCTCTCTCTCCTGGAGTTTGCTTAACACAAAGCCCCTTAGCCACTGGGCAGAGCCATGTGTGATGGGCTCCCACCCCTTCCCTGGACCCTCATGCTGGCCCAGGCGCGCTCCCCTGCCAGCTCCCATTGTTTGCCTCGCATGTCCAGGCCCCGGTTCTGGCTCTCAGAGAAGCGGGCACCATCCTAAGAAGTACTGCGTTGTGGTCCCCCCATGGCTCCCAGGTCCGGGGGCAGGGGTGTGGGGTGGTGGGCAAGCTGACGCCTGTTGTGCCTGCAGTGGAAACCTTCAGCGACCTGGCCTTTGGCGACATCTTTCTCCACCTGCTCACGGGGAACCTGGCGCTGCTGGCCGACGAGTTTGCCCTGGACGACTTCTGCAGCAGCCTCTTCGAGGGCTTCCTCCTCACTGCCTCCCCGAGGTACTCAGGCTGGGCGTGGGGTGGGTTGGGAGCCTGGCAGCGGGCTGGGTCCTGTAGCAGCTGTGGTCTCTTCCAGGAAGGAGAATGTGCAGCGGCACACACTGCGACTCCTGCTCCACCTGCACCACCGTGTGGCCCCGTCGAGGCTGCAGGCCCTGCAGAAGGCACTGGAGCCCACTGGCCAGGTGGGTGCCACCCTGCTCTCACCTTGGGGCGCGCTGCATGCTGGCTAGTCGTGTGTGTGTGCGTGTGTGTGTGTACGTTCTCCAAGTAGCCACAAGGCCCGCACCCACCTATGTGCCTGCCCCACAGAGCGGAGAGGCAGTGAAGGAGCTTTACTCCCAGCTCGGCGAGAAACTGGAGCAGCTGGACCATCGGAAGCCCAGCCCAGCCCAGGCTGCAGAGACCCCAGCCCTCGAGCTGCCGCTGCCCACCGTGCCCGCCCCGGCTGGGCTCTGATGCCACCCCTGGAGCCACTGGGGAAAGAGCTAGGTCCCTGGTGCAGCCCCGGCCCTGATTAGCCAGGAGAAAAGAGGTTCCCTGCACCTGACTTGGCTGCAGCCCCATGTCTGCTGGTGGCAGATTGACTACTTCTGGGGACAGGTGGTGGGCTGAGCTGAGACCCCAGTTGACCCATGGCAAGGCGCCTTCCTCAGTGCCTCAATCTGCCATGACCATCCGTGTGAACAAGACCTTGTCCCTGCTCCTTGCAGGCCCCTGGCCAGGTCCATGGAGTGCAGCCCCTGCTCGAGGCCCACCATGCCTGGCCTGGCCTTCTCTCCCAAGATGTGGAGAGCTTGCTCTTCCTGTCTGGCAGGATGGGTTTCCACTGCTGTGGGGGAGACAGTCGGGCAGTAGTCGGGATGAGGAAAAGCCCCCTGTTTTCTGAAGGGAGAAGGCAGGGTGCTGAGACCTGTGGGGAAGTGGGTGCACGGGCTGTATTGGCAGCCGTGGTTGGGTCAGCCTGGCTCCTGCCGAGGACGTGAGTGCTGGACAGTAGGCGATGTGTTGCACCAGGGCCCCCAGGCAAGCTGCTGCTCCTACCCGGGCCAGCAGCACCCACCTGCTGCCTCAGTTTACCCTGGGAGTGCTGTGCCCCTGGCTCAGCTGCACTGCCTGGCCAGGTGAGGGCCAGCGGTTGCGTGTAATGAGACTCGCACATGTAAATAAAAGATGTTTTGGCAAATCCAACAGATAGCCACTTCTGTGCCGCCGGGGGTTGGAGCAGCGCAGGCCAGCACCCTTAGGGGCACTTCCGTCTCTGTGGGCCACAGTCTGGATGCCCTGTCCGGGATGGACGGCAGGGATGGGAAGGTCTGAGCATAGCTGCTTGTGCTCAAGGCCGCTGGAGGCCATCAGACGGGATGCAGACGGGTCTGGGCAGGCTGCCGTGCTCATCACCAGCAGGGACATGGCTGAGTGTCAGGCTCCGCAGAGGTCACTGTGACCTTGACAGGTGTAGCCTGCAGGTGTGGGGGAGGAACTGGAGACCCCTGCAGACGGGACAGGCAAGCAAAGATGTGAGGGGTGGTCAGAAGGAACTTTTAAAAAAATAAGATGAAAGAAATCCATGCTTGTGTACTGAAGGGAATGACCCAGTGAGTGAAAAGTGGCCGGGGAATGGGGACGGCTTTTGTCACTAGGTGGGCCAGAGGGGCGGGGCCAGGGCACAGGCACTGCCCTCAGAGCAGGGACTTCTCAGGGAGGCAGGTCTGGGGGTCCAGATGCTGGGGTCTCCCTCTGGCTGCTTCTGTTTTCTCCAGGTAGCAGGGAGTCAGGTCCTCGACTGGGAAGCAAGATGGGGCAGAGGTGGGGCGGAGGAGAGAGGATGAGGAAGGAACTCGGCCATGGGACCCACCTGAGGCTTGTGGTCAAGATGGACAGGTCAGCACACCGGACTCCTCCAGGCCAGACAAGGGCGGGGGACTGGAGGCCCTGGGGGATGACGGTGGAGGGTGTGAGTTGCAAGCACAGGCTGGAGGTGGGGGTGGGGGCTGCAGCTGTTGGCATGATGGGACGGTGGGCGGGGTGGCTAAGCTCAGGGGCACAGTCGTTGGAGGTCCGCAGCCTTAGGGGCTGAGAAACAGGAAGTCCCAGACAGGACAGGAGCAGAGCTGCAGGAGGGATGGTGACCCTGAGCAAGCACTGTTGGGAGGTGAGGTAGGATGGGTGTCCACGGTGGGGGTCAGGAAGGAGTTTGGGGGAGACAGTCCCTGAGGGGCTGGGGGTGGGGAGCAGTAAGTCGAAGGGTCTGCAGAGAAGAGGTTGAAGACACCGGCAGGACTGAATTTGGGGCCGTGGGTGGGAGGGGATGCCCAGAGCCGGGTACGGGGTGTGGTGGGGTTGGTCCTGTGGGATGGGCAGATGGGGTCCTGGGGCCCCTTCATACCTGGACCTGGGGAACGTGCAGGAGGTTGAGGCCTTAGCCCAGTGCTCAGGGTCAGCCTTGACCGTGCTGGGGTTCGGCCCTCTGGAGCATGGGTTTTTTGACTCCTGCTCCCTGTGCAGTAGCCCCCTCCTCACCCCAGTGAAGGGGCGCTGGACCCCAGAGAGTTCGGCGGGTCAGCCTCTATAGAAGCAGCCAGCTAGCCACTGGAGACAGGCCTGCCTGAGTCAGAAGAAGCCTGGGCCCCAGAGGACCCTGCCTCCATGCTGGGGTCACGGCGCAAAGGCAGGGCCTGGACAGACAAGTGTCCTGCCCTAGTCCCAGGAAGGCCTGGGCATGGGCTGAGAGCATTGACAGGCCACATGGATGAGGTGCCAGAGGGTCCCCAAGCACCTGGCTCTGCCCTTCGCAGGAGCTAGGCCTCACTGCTGGGGAGGATTGGTGAGCAGGGCGTTCTCAGTGTGGGGAGCAGGGCTGTGGGACGTGGTGACACGGGCAGAGGGTGCTGGCCAGATGGACAGACAGGGACTCCCACTTGTCACCAGGAGGCCTGTGAGGTCCTTATTCTGGAGAGAATGGGAAGCCCCAAGCCCATGCCGGATACCTCCCTGATGCAGGCCCGGGGCGGTAGAGAGCTAGGAGCAGCCATCCTGGGCAGGGCAGGGCTGGGGAGGGCGGTGCATGAGCAGAACACTCCGGTGGGGCCCTAGAGCCAGAGGACAGGATTGCCAGGCCTGTGGGGTGCAGGTGGGTACGGCGCTGGGACTGGTTTGGGGGCATCACTGTTGACAAGCCCACTGGTCTGGAGGGCTGCGGGTGGGCTTGGGCCTGGGGAGCAGCTCCCTTGGCCAGAACGGGAGGAGTTGGGGCCATCCAGGCAGGCCCATCTGTACAGAGGTGGGAAATGGGATGAGGGCATTCTTAGCACAAATTCTTTCTAAATTTGCTGTCCCACCAGGACCCTGAGCCATGTGGAGGTCTTTCCCGGTGCTAGAACTGACCCTGTGTGTGTGGCCCTGTCCTCAGGGGCTCCAGGCTGGGGCACAGGGGAAGGGGGAGGGAGAGGGAAAAGGAAATGAGCCCTACAATGGGGGCCCCAGATTGGGGTCAGGGGTTGGGGAGAGAGAATAGGAGGGACTGGGGACACCGGCTGGGCAGAGGACCCTGTCTGCTTCTCCACTCTTGCCCTACTTCCCTCCTCCCCCCCCCCCCCCCCCCCCCCGCAGGGGACCCTGCGGGGGTGGTGGTGTCAGGTGCTGAAGATGTCCCTGGGGTGGTGGGCGTCTACGAGGTCCTGGGGTAGGGCACGCTCTCAGCCTCACCAGGTGCCCTGGGCCTGGACCGACCCAGGAGGGCTGCAGGGCTAAGGAGGGTAGGTGACACGCCCCGTTGTCCACAGCCCAGCAGGCCTGCCAGGCCTCCCCATCTAGCGCCTCCGTCCAACTTAAGTCCCGCCCTCGCTGCACCCCTGACTCACTTCCTTTGCATAGGAGCTGGGAACCTCCCCCAGCTTCCTCCGCTCCGGGCACTCCCTGGGGACCCACAGGTGCCGCTGCTGCCCCTCCAGGCCTGAGCAGGCCCAGTGAGGCCCCTGACCCCAGCCCGACTCACCAGGAAACCATTTTCTGCTTCCTGAGTCACAGGTCTCAGGGTCTGACACAGGCAGGGGCCTCCCTGGGGGGCTGGGCAGCAGGAGCCTGATCTCACGCAGCTGCAGGTACGGGGGTGGTTTGGGGGCCAGGGGCATGTCCCCAGCGACTCTCCAGCTCTGTCTCCGCAGTGGCTCTTCCTCCTTTTCCCCGCTCTTTGTTCATCTTTCCGCCCATCCCACCTCTCTTGGGGCTCCTGGCTGCCCCTCCATCAGTGTTCAGTGGAGGATGTTGGGACGATCCCAGTCTTTAGGGGGTGGGGGAATGGGAGGTCTAGGCTCAGCCTGGGGACAGGGCTGGGGCCCATTCTCAAAAGCAGAAGTTCCAGCCAGATCCCTCACCCCCAAAGTGTTTTTAAGTGTGGGGCGGAGCGTCTCTCAACTCCAGGGGTGCTCGGGCCTCTGCTTCCCGTGGCCCCTTCTTGGGACGCCTATGGCCGCTGGCGCCCGGCAGTCGGAGCTGCAGGCGGGGGCAGGATCGGCCTTGACCCTTCTTTACCCCTAATCGGCGCCTGGTCGGCACCGACTCCTCCTCCAGGAAGCCCGGCTGCCGCCCGATAAGGTTCCCCCCCACCAACTTCCTCAGGGCCCGCGGCTGTTTATGGGAGGACCCGAGAGATTTGCATGGGGCCCCGCGGGGAGCCGCTTCCTGGTCAGAAGGGCAACACTCCGGCCCAGCGAAGCCGGGACCAGGCTCTGGCCGTAGGGAAGCCCGGGCCACACTCCGGGGCCTCCCAGGGGGATGCGATCACCCGGGGGAAGGGTCCTAGTCGGCGGTGCGTAAGTCTGGAGACCCTCCCCGTCTTCCTGTTGCAGGGAGGGTGACCTGCATGCCGAACGCCGCCCCTGAGCTATGGACCACGGCCAGCCCAGCCCGGATCCTGTGGCTGCGGCCCCCGGCGCCCCTGGCCCGAGCGTGATCGCGCCGCTGCGTGCCGTGGTCCGCCTGCGCCGTCGCGTGTGCCTCCTGCGTAAGCGGCGCCTCCTGCCGCCTGGCGTGGGGCCGGATTTCCGGGCTCTGGCGCCGCGCGCGGACCGGGACCAGCCTCAGGTCTTCACCTTCGACGGCCCCGCGGAGCTGTCGTCCCGAACGCCGCGCAAGAGGCGCCGACGCAGCCGCGTGGTACTCTACCCCGAGACCTCGCGCAAATACCGACCGCGCGTGGAGCAACGGAGCCGCGCGCAGCATTGCCTGCTGTTGCTGGTGGCCATCGTGGGCTTCCAGGTGCTGAACGCCATCGAGAACCTGGATGATAACGCGCAGCGCTATGACCTTGATGGGCTGGAGAAGGCGCTACAGCGCGCTGTGTTCGGCCAGCCGGCCGCCATAGGGCACATCATGGCGCTGCTGCGGGACTACCTGGCCACGCACGTGCACAGCCGCCCGCTGCTCCTGGCGCTGCACGGACCCAGCGGTGTGGGCAAGAGCCACGTGGGCCGCCTGCTGGCACGTCACTTCCGTGCGGTGTTGGAGGACGGCGCGCTCGTGCTGCACTACGACGCGCGGCACCACTGCCCCGAGCCGCGCGCCGCGCAGGACTGCCGCGAGGAGCTGGCGCGGCGCGTGGCTAACGTGGTGGCACAGGCCGAGGAGGATGAGAAGACCCCGCTCTTGGTGCTGGACGAGGTGGAGCTCCTGCCGCCAGCGCTACTGGACGAGCTGCAAGGCTTCCTGCAGCCACAGCGCTCCCACCACTTCCGCAACGCCATCTACGTGCTACTGAGCGGCGCTGGCGGCGAGGAGATCACGCGCTTCGTGCTTCAGAACGCGTCCCGAGCGCTGCCCCTGCGCCTCGACGGTGCCCACGATGCCCGGGCCGAGGAGGAGCTGCGCGCGGGCCTGCGGGCGCTCCTGGTCCGCGAGCACCCGCTGTGGCAGGCCGCGGCCATCGTTCCCTTTCTGCTGCTGGACAAACGGGACGTGGTCAACTGCTTCCGGGAGGAGATGGCCGGTGAGGGCTTTTTCCCGGACCAGGCCCGCGCCGAGCTCCTGGCTGCGCAGCTCAACTACTACCACGTCGCTGGCCGTGAGTTTGCTGTCACCGGCTGCAAGCAGGTGGTGGCCAGGGTGAACCTCTTGTAGCACAGGTGCAGCTGGACACGATGGGACGTTTGGGGCAGTAGCGGGGAAGGGACCCTATGTATATGCCTCAAGCCCCTGAGGCCCTAAATAAATCTGTCTCTGGCGCCCCAGCTGGTTTGCGATTCCAATTCCAGCCCCACAGCCCCCAGTCTGCCACCTCCCTGTCCTTAATTCGGCCTCATTCCTCAGCGCCTACTGTATGCCCCACGCCTGCAGGCACCCCAGGAGGATGGGTGGTCCCAGTGAGGGTGAACAGCCCCCAGGGTCACACACCTGGTCCCTTGCAGAGCTAAATGTGATCACTGGTCTGGGGTGCCTGCAGCGCACACGCTAACAGCAGCCCACGCCTTGCACACCTGCTCACCCTGGAGGCCCAAAGGCCTGGATGCGTCTCCAGTCCCTTGAATCACCGGTAATGCCTGGATTTGTCAGGCTTCTTAGGCCCAGGAGTGCCTCCACCCCAAGGCAACAGCATGGTGTGTCCACCCAATGAGCAGATCCAGTGGAATCGCCTGAATGTTCTAGAAAGAGGGATTCTCAGGATGACAGTGGTAAGAGGTGGCCCAAGTGAGGGGCCCTGACCTCTCAGATCCCCCTGCCCTGGTCACCGACTTGGCCCAGAGCTCTGAATTGGCGGAAGCCACTGAGTAGGGACCCTTAGACTCAGCTACAGAGATGCAGAGCCCTGCCCAGCACTGCTCCCCAGGCCTGGGGTGGGGCCTGCACCCCTGCCACCCTGGACCCTCCCAGTTGCCCGGCAGACCCCACCCACGCGTCGCTCCGCAGTCGCCTTTGGCGTGGGGGCTCCGCGAGAGCGTCCCCCCGCCGCCCCGCGTACAGGGTGGCCTCAGTGCTGCCCCCTGGTGGCTGCGCGGATCAGCTTGGGCTGCGGTGATCGTCCCGCGTCTCCCTACCACGCGAGAAAGGCGCACGGCCTCCGGTGGAAAACCGGCACAGACGACAAGTACGCCGAAAGCGGCCAGTGCCAAAGGGGGGGCGGTCGGGGTGGAGGCACGGGCAAGGAGGGTAGTGTGCGGAACTCGAAGACCCTGGGAAGGAAGGGCGGCGCGTCCTGCTCCGAGAGGCGGGTTCCTACCCACTGAGAGGGCTCCCTGGGGCGGGGGGGGGGGGGGGGGGGGCGGTGGCCAGGTCTTGGAGCCAAGCGCTGGGTCAGCCCCCCTCTGTGCACCCCAACCCCACTTGTGGGCGGCTGGGGGTAGGAATCCCACTCTCTGAGGCGGAATTCCTAACAGAGGAGCCTGCATGGGAGCGCTGGGTCCAGCCCTGCTGTCCAGTGGCTTTTTCAAGGTGTGTGTCACAGAAATGGCACACAGAGACTTGAACTTCCGTTTGTGACTTTATTTTGTGCCTTTTATTGTCCTACTTTCTCTGTACTTCTTATTTCTTGCTTTTTTTGGGTAGTGGTTCCCCCATTGCGATGTTCCATTTTTCTCCTTAATCTGGTGACAGTTATACCAACAACACCTAACTTAACTCGCCTCATACCCTTCTGTGGGCAGCTCAAGGACTTCCAGTGGCCTGAGCTTCAGGTGGTGTCTTACCAAGTACCCTAACTCTGTCTTTTTACATAACAATGCATACCAGCCCCTGTGGTATTTCATTTTTTATTTTTTTTATTTTTATTGGGGAAGGTGAACAGGACTTTATTGGGGAACAGTGTGTACTTCCAGGCCTTTTTTCCAAGTCAAGTTGTTGTCCTTTCAATCTTAGTTGTGGAGGGCGCAGCTCAGCTCCAGGTGCAGTTGCCATTGCTAGTTGCAGGGGGCGCAGCCCACCATCCCTTGCGGGAGTTGAGGAATCAAACTGGCAACCTTGTGGTTGAGAGCCCACTGGCCCATGTGGGAATCGAACCGACAGCCTTCGGAGTTAGGAGCATGGAGCTCTAACCGCCTGAGCCACTGGGCCGGCCTCATTTTTGGTTTTTGAATTGCACTTTATTAATTTCTTTATGACATAGTTCCTTCTGTTCCAGACTCTCTGACTCCCATTGGGCCATCACTTGGGTGTGCCGTTCCTCTGTACCTGTGGGGCTGGCTCTGGGTTCTGTCCTCGTCCCAGCTCCTGATGTTCTGTTGCCTGATGGCAGGATGTCATTTTTCTTGAAGAGTCACTTGGCTCTTCATTGGGCTTTTTCCCTTATAACTTGATTTTGTCGAAGTCTTGGAAAAACCTTTTAGGGTTCATTGGAATTGCACGGGCTTCCAGATGGATTTGGGGGACAGTGGATCCTTGACCCCACTGCACACTCACTGAGGCCTGATGTCATGTCTTTCATTAGAGCTTTGTAATTTTCTGCAGAGAGGTCTCACTTGTTTTTGTCGGATTTGTTCCTGGGAACCATATCGTTTTTGGTTGGTGTTGTGAAGGGTTACCGTTGTATAATAGGACATACATCCAGAAGAGTATATAAAGCAAAAGATATATTCGAAACTTTATCACACAGCAGGCACCCATGTGCACACCATCCAGGTCAAGGAACAAGACACGGTTCGCGTCTCTGAAGCCCCCACGGTCCCTCCTGCTCCCCGGCTCTCCCGCACCCTGGGTGGTAACTCCCCAACTTTTGAGATAATCACCACCTTGTTTTTTCCTTCATACTTTAACCACCTAGTTTTACAACCCTAAGCCGTCTGGTTTAGTTTGTTTTATTTTATGTTGTAGCTTTCTTGTTGGTTTATTTTTTATAAAAAACAGTTTGATTGAGGTATCATTTACATACCACAGAAATGACTTGTTTGGGTGGACAATTGAATGATTTTTACTAAATCTGCAGTTGTGCAAACTTCACATTCAGGCTGAGGACACTGCTCTTAGCCCAGAAAGCTCAGTCCTGCTCATTCTCAGTGAATGGGTGACGGGGTCAGCTCCATGGTGACGAAGGAAAGGAGACAGGGAGGTGACCACTCGGCAGTGTACAAGCATGGTGGATTATAAAATTGTGCACCTGAAAGTCATACAATCTTGTTGACCAATGTTACCTCAATTAAAAAAAATTTAAAAGACCAGCAAGTTCTGAGGATTATACTAATGAAGAACATGACAAACTCTAACGTTTGGCAAAATGCTGGAACACTCGCTGGGGACGTCCCCCACGCAATGACAGCGGCTCTCCCCCAAAACCTCTTGGTTGGAACAAAACTCAGGCTTGCTCGCAGAAGCCCGACAAATCTGTTCGTGACTGTTAAATGGACCTCAGGTTGTTTGCAAAAAAAATTCTGGTCTTCCTGCAGAGCTCGACCCCACGCGTAGCCTTTACTCTGTGTGTGTCAACGGGCTGACCTGAGACCTTTCCCTTCTGATAAAAGGACCGGGACCCAGTGGGGACTGTGTCCACCACAGATTTTGTTAATTTGGCAAATCAGCTTGCTTGCTCCGTGAATGAGTCACCTGAGAGAAAAACAGCTAAAATGCTTAGTTTTCAAGTCCTGCCAATGAAGGTCGCTTTACAAACCCCAAACCTAGTTTTTGCCATGATTGCAAAGAGCCAGGACAGTGGAAAAGGAAGCTTGCAGACATAAGGCCTTCATACTCCCTCAGCCCTGCAGCCTGCCTCTCCCAATTCTCAGTGACGGGGCTCTGAGAACTACAGGGGATCCCCCGCACCCTCCTGTTCATCGGCTTGGAGCAGCCACTCTGCAGGTTGGGCGTGAATCTCTTTGTCCTTTGTCACTGAGGGCACGTGGTTACCCCACTGCTGTAAAGCAGCCCCTGGCTCGAGGTGAACAGTCTCCTGTCTCTGAACCTGTCCCTTTTGTTCAGGCCCCTTGACAGGCACTCCCCCGCTCGTCTCCCCAGCTCCTCACCCCTCCTCACTGCTAGGCCGAGACTCCCTAGGGAAATATTGTGCCGGAATTGCTCCCAAAAGGGGAAGTGATCGCACAACTTGCTCGGAGCTGTTGAAAGAATCGGTCAGGTGATCTAAGTGGCCCTTCAATGTATTTATTTGCTCCATTTCCAACAGCACTGTAGCCGAATATGGGAGCATGGAGCAATTGTGCCCATTGGGTCAGCTGCCACCTCTCTAGGGGTGAAATCCCCAGATGTTACTGGCAGAATGCACTGTGCACTCATGACTGGCACCCACCCAGCTGGCAGTTCCTCCTGCCACTGACCCTTGCTGCACGTTCTGCCGTTACCACCGGTGACGCCGCGCCTGTGCCTGCATGTGGCAAGGACACATTGCACAGTCCAGCCTCCGGGTTTCCAGGGGGCCCTTGCCATCCCCCAGTCCTGAGGGCTGCCCGATGCCCTGACTTTCCCTCAGGGTCCCCATTGCATCGGTGGTGACTCGCTTCCTCCCAGGACGATGCTGAAGCTTTTAGTCTTCAGGGGAAGTGAGGTCACCAAGGAAAAGACAGGAGCTTGACTAAATCCAGCTTCCACATTTGGGGCGTCTGCTACCGGAACAGGGCTGCACCTGGGCCCACAAGGCTTCCTGGCATCCCCAGCCCCCCAAGGCCCCAAACTAGCCATCAGCTGCGAAGCTTCCTCAGGCTGGTCAGCAGTTGCTGAAATTGGGTCCCAGATCTGTCCTCTGGCTGACCCTGTCTGTACATTTACTAAAGAGTGGCAGGGCTGACCAGCATTATGGAAAGAACTGGATGACATGGTCTTCCAGCCCTAGAGGAGATTTCAATGAAACCACCTGCCCTTGGGCAGCCCAGCTATGACCCCCTGTCCCTTTCGTATGTGAAAAGGGACGGAGTGCCCTTGGGGTATCACCCAAAACATGAGGACCCCATAGGCTCCTAGGGCACTGTAGTCAGCAACTGGGCCCTGTGGCGCGGGGACCTCCCCTTGCCTTAGAGCCATCGCTGCCACTGCCCTCTTGGTCAAGGAGGAGATGGCTGTGGGGTCCCCCTAACCATTTGTGTACCTCGTGTAGTGGAAGCTTCCTGAGCTCTCATCACACCCAGGACCTTCAGTCAGCCGCCTCACCTCCCATGAAGTCCCTTGTTAACTGTTCCTCGCATAACTTACTCAGTGTCATAATCTTCTCTTGCTCCTTTCCTCCTGTCGGTCACTGACTTGGCCCCTCACAACTGCTTGACACTGACAGGTCCCCGTGAGCCCTGGTGAGGATCGCACAAGACTCCTTGGGTAACACTGACTTCCCCTGGCCACAACGGTTCATATTCAGTGATGAAAGCAGCAAGCGCTGTGCTGGGCGAGCTGCCGTAACCCCTTCTGAGGTCGTCAAGGCGGCACTGTCCTCTGTGGCCACCAGCCCAGCGGGCTGGATGATGTGTGCTCCTGTGGGCTCTCTTTTAGCCGAGGAAAGGCTGCCCACAGCCATGCTGACCTTGTGTCTGCCTGCCGTTGGGTACATGACATTGAACGCCGTGGAAGCAACATGGCTTCCTTGCTTTCGGTGGAAATTGAATTAGGGAAGGCCCGTGTGATCAGGAATTATGGCACGCTATACTTTTCTCCGCTGCTTCAGCTACTATTAAGGCCCTAGGACATTCTAAACGTGACTCTGGAAGCTACAGGAGGTCACCTGGTCACAGTGCTGCTAGAAACCAGCAGCAGTGAAATCTGTCATGGGCCAAAACGATGTTTGCCCAGCTGATAACAGAAAAACTGGCCAGAGAGGCCCAACAGTTGGCCTCAGAAAAGGAAAACAAGATTGGAAATCCAACATTGTTGATAAAGGAGAAAGCTAGACCAGCCCAGATAACGCCCCCGTCCTGCGGAATCTAGTTCCCACTCCTGACTCCTGTACCTGCCCGAGACCACTGCTCCGCTCACAGAATGACAGCACTCGAGAATCCACAGTGGTGGGGAGGTATTAGCAAGGCCGTGAAAAGCACCGCCCTCGCTGTCCCGCCCAGGGCACCGGTCCACACTGCCCTGGACAGTTTAAATGCCCGGGAGACCCGGGAAGGTGGTGAGGGGGTCTCACGCAATCCCCATCTCGGGGGTACAGATACGTCTCCGTCACCGTCTGTGTTCTCTCACTGGCCTGCAGCCTCCCTGTGGACAGGCCGCTGCCTCTTCTGGGCTGAAGTCCTGTTAGAGACGTGTGGGACTCCCTCTCAAACTGCACCGGGGTGGGAACCCCGTTTACTGGTCAGGTGCTTCGACAAGTCTGTGCCGTTTGGCCGGTTTTACATTTTCACGCGTTGACCACCCTCAACCTTCAGGTTCAGTCCAACGCACTGACCGCATTAGTAAGACTCAGCTGGCAAAATGTGTAGACAGCCTCCAAGTACCTGGGCCCAGAGCCTTGCCACTGTTCTTCTAAATCCAGACCCACCCCTCTGGGCTCAGAGACGCTCAGCTCTGGACCTAAACACAGGGCACCCTGTACACCTGGCCCACCTCTTGATCTGACCTGATGAAAGGGGACAAATATGCTTCACTCTTAAAGGCCAAATGGCTTCCATGGAACGAGCCTTGTTCAGGAAAAGTGGCCTTGTTGATATGCTTCTGGCCGCATGTGGGGACATGCGGTCTAACGGTGAACTACACGCAAGTCCTGAGACAAAGGAGACAAAGCTGTTTTAGTGACTCTAGCAGACCAGGGACATTTAAAAACTTCTCTTAGCAATGTTCTGTAGTTTTCATTGGAGAGATCTTACAAGTCTTTCATTAAGTTTATCCTTAAGTATTTTATGATGTGTGATGTGATCTGTGGGGACAGAGCCCCAGAAAGCCGTTTCCAGGCTCTCGGCCTCACATGGAAAGGTGCTGGCTCAGGTAGTAAATGGCCATTAACTGTGATTGGATGGCCATCAGCTGTGGCTAGTTGGCCGTCAGCTATAACCAGTGAGCTATTGGCCTCTAATATAACTGCCGTGGCTACGCTAGCAAGAAAATGGGGGCTAGCAAGTAGATGGTGGCTGAGCTAGCAAGAGAAGATTGCAGAGAGGCAGATGCCGTCAGTGAGAATATAGTGGTATGACTCCCCCATCTATGGCTCCGTGGGTGTTCCTTTTTGGCCTCACCATATCCTGTGTTCTTATGTGGGGAGTGGGAGCTGAGACCCCGCAGGCCACCCTGCACGACATGATCGTAATGGTATTTTTAAATTTTTATGTCCTAAGTGTTAATAGGATATAGAAGCACGATTGATTTTTTTTTTTTAAGATTTTATTGGTGAAGGGGAACAGGACTTTATTGGGGAACAGTGTGTACTTCCAGGACTTTTTTCTAAGTCAAGTTGTTGTCCATTCAATCTTAGTTGTGGAGGGTGCCATTCAGCTTCAAGTTATTGTCCTTTCATTCTTAGTTGTGGAGGGCGCAGCTCAGCTCCAAGTCCATTCACCGTGTTCAATCTTAGTTGCAGGGGGCACTGCCCACCATCCCTTGCAGGAGTCGAAACTGGCAACCTTGTGGTTGAGAGCCCGCGCTCCAACCAACTGAGCCATCCAGGAGGCAGCTCAGCTCAAGGTGCCGTGTTCAATCTTAGTTGCAGGGGGTGGAGCCCACCATCCCTGGCGGGAGTCGAGGAATTGAACCGGCAACCTTGTGGTTGAGAGCCCACTGGCCCATGTGGGAATCGAACTGGCAGCCTTCGGAGTTAGGAGCACGGAGTTCTAACTGCCTGAGCCACTGGGCCGGCCCCACGATTGATTTTTTTGTATACCAACTGTATCCGATGACACTGGCAATTCACATATTAATCCTCGCAGAGTGACTGGGTACACAGCTAACTGCTCTCTCGGGCAAAGGAGAGGCCCTGGGTCTCAAGTCCGCAGCCTTCGATGAAGCGAGCCTGGCACAGTGCCCCGGGTGAGGCTGACTGCAGGCATTCTGGGATCAGATTTCCAGTCCTTAGGGCTCCTTGCTGGGAAAAGGGGGTGGACTGTGACAGACCCTGGTGACACTGGGCCGATGTTGGAAATGTAGTGGCGTCCTCCCCAGGGTTCTCTGAGGTGTCCTCATGATGCCAGAACTTTTACTGAGGAAAATATTTCTGGTGACTGGAAAACTATCCTGCGTTTTGTGTGGTTTTAGCTAGATTTTTCTAGTGAAAACAACAGAAAAAAGGATAAAAGACCTATACTCCACCCCCAGAAGTTACTGAAACATGCAGCATCATGGATAACTCTCAAAAATATTACATGTTTTTGATTGTCAGAAGCAGGGCAAAAAAAGTACATAGCACCAAATCCATCCATACACAAGTCTAGAACGGGCACGTTGATCCATGTCAGCAGTGGAAATCATTGGGGACCTGGGGCTCGGATGGGGCTGGGGAGGGCTGAGAGGGCACGTGGGAGGACTGTTCATAGGTTGATGATGGATGGTGTTAGTTACGTGGGCACAAACATCTGTCAATGCTTCCCACACTCTAAATGGCTGCATTTTATTGTATGTGAATTATACCACAATAAATTGATTTTTAGGAATATAAACGATAAACCTAACGATCTTCTTTCAGCCTCAATTAAAATGAAAAGAAGCCACCCACAAAGACACATCCTGGGAAGACCTGAGAAGGAGTGTTTTATTGACCCAACAACCTTGAGATTTCAAAGAGCCGGCTTACTCATTACTTTCCTCTAAGATAAGGGGGAGGCAGGTTGAGGTGGGGAGAAGCAGAAACCAACTGGGTAAAGGGCTAATTTCATCCATGGACATTTCTGCTCTCAAGCGCCCAGGGAGCGGAGGCTTCCCCAATCACGCCCTGGGTTGTTAGAGCAGAAACCACAGCTTTAATTTCCGATGGCCACACACACATTGTGTTGTTCCCTAATCTGTAACAGAATGTTTACTGTGGAAAGCGGGACTGGAACTCGTAGGGCGGACCAGAACAGTGTCCCTTAGACTCATGACTACACAAACCGTGGAAAGCCAGACTCCCGCCTCTCACGGGTCCCTTGGGGGCTGTGCAGGTGCCATCAGTCAAGCCCAGGAGATGTAACCCAGCCCAGTGCGAGGCTGGCGTTCCCTTACGCTCAGGAGTGCTTCTGTCTTTCATTCTGTCTTCTGTCAGAGTTTTCATTCTTGGAAAGTGCTTCATACAAACGTGCAAAGCTGGAGTGCAGCGTGCACCCTCAGCTGGAGGAGCATAAAGCACTGACAGCTGCCTGGCCATGGAGGTCGCCAGGGCAGGCACAGACTGCCACTCACCCCCATCCCACCTCCACAGCCCTTCTCTAATGACCCCATTTGAAGCCAGCACAGCCTTAACTAAAAACATGTGAAGATTCATAAACAGAAACCTCGTGTCGATCGGAGTGGGGACGGCCTGGAGGGGAGCCCTCCCACCCTACCCCTGATGGTGGATTACCAAACAGAAAGACACCTGCTTTCCATCTCCAGCAAGAGAGAGGTTTTGTACTCTATTCACTCTAGCAGGAAGGAGGATCTTCCCCTTGCCCAGCAACCACTCAACCAATGAGAGACGGTTACAACCCAGCCAATGAGAAGCCACGACACTTCCAACTCATTTCCTCCGTTGTACTCTTTGTAACGGCCCCTCCCAACTCCCCCCTTTCCTCCATGAAAGAAGGTTCCCCAGCTTTGTTCTCCCGACTTGCTTGTAGTTTGCCATTAGACTTATATTTGCCATGTCCAGAATTGTAATTCTTTGTTTTTCCTGGATAAATCCATTTTGCTGGAGAAATACCTATTTTTTAAAAGTCAACAGACTACATTTCCCAGCCTCCCACACAGGGAGGTTGGGCATGTGACTAAGTTCTCGCCAGTGGCACGTGAGCAGATGTGGCAAGAGTAACTTGCAGGAACTGCCCTGGAAGGAGAGGACCCAAGCTCTAGTTAGCCTCTTCCTCTTCGCTGTTGGTTGGAATGTAGACTTGATGGTTGGATCTGTGTCGCCATTTTGAGCCATGTGAATGAAAGGTCCACCCAGCAGATCAGTATCTGAGGAGCCTACACCCTAACACCACATACCAGCCCAGGACCATCTAGGGTAACTTCTCTGCTGACAAATACATTCTGTCTTGTTTACAGCACTGCTGTTTTGAACTTTGTCGTATCGCTTTAGAAAGTTGATGGAACGTTTTTGGGCTTGGTTGCCTTGGGGTTTTTTGTCCACAGGGTCCCAATGAGGAGGCCCACAGACCTCCTCATTGGCGGAGGTGGGTTTCCATTGGGGGAATGTGTAGCGGGGCAAACCTGGTCTTCAGGCTCCATCTCTGAGCTGACAAGACTTCGAACAAAGTAAGTTCTTTCTTTGCACATACGCAGCACAGGCACTTCTGTAGGAATGGGGTGGGGTGTGGCGGGTGACAGCCGCAAGAGTCTGAAAATGCCAGCTTCCACCAGACCATCAGAGCTGCCCAAGATCCCTGGCCCCTGCTGCTGAGGCCCTAGGCTCCGTGGGGTGATCTAGTAGCACCCCATGACTGGTCTTGATGGTTCTGAGGGACCCATGTGGTCTGTGTCCTGAAGTGCAGCATGGGGTGGCCGTGTCCTGTGTCCTCCTGACTGTTCACTCATGGCCCCAGGACCCAGGAATGTCCTCCCTTCCCTGTTCGACCAAAAAGGAGAACAGCACAGCATTGCAGTTCCTTGTTGAGGACTATGATGGGTGTATATACCCAGGCCCGGCTTTGGGTCTCCTTCTGGGGACTTATAAGCCAGAAGCCGCTATGAGTCAACACACCTGCCCTTTCCTCAGACATGCTGAAGGGGTGACTGAGCCTGCTCAGGGCCCTCCCTGCTGGGCTGTCCCTGACCACCTGGCTGGCGGCCTCTATGGCAGCCCTTCCTCAGGTGTCCCCATGTTCTGGTCCCTACCCCTTCCAAGTCCCACAAGTTGGCAGGGTTGTAACTTCAGCAACACTGAAGGGCCTGCTGGGCCTTTTCTCCTGAGGTCGTCCAAGTGAGACCTGGGCGATCCTGGACTGTTCTCACCCTCTCAGGCTTTCTCCTCTGGGCATTTTGCACCTTCACCCTGTCCCCACACACAGTAAAGCCAGCTCTGGTGGCTGCAGCCCAAGCTCCCCACTGAGCTGGCCTGGGCCTGGTCACTCCCGTGGGAAATACTTTCGGCTTCCTACCCCGCTCCTAGCGCACCAGGCCCATGCAGAATCCTCCAACTGCTGTCCCGCCTCTGCCTACCACACCAGGGTGAAGGGTCCTCCCCTGGCTAACCCCAACGAACTCTGGGCTCCGAAACCAACCGGAGAGCGTGGTGCGGGGCGCTGGCCGGCTGGACGACTCCGGCCTCGGGCGTCCGCAGCGCAGCGACGTGCAGGCGCGGTGTGGGGACAGAGCCCCAAAAAGCAGTTTCCAGGCTCTCGGCCTCACATAGAAAGGTGCTGGCTCAGGTAGTAAATGGCCATCGACTGTGATCAAATGGCCAGCAGCTGTGGCTAGTTGGCCGTCAGCTGTAACCAGTGAGCCATTGGCCACGAATATAACTGCTGTGGCTACGCTAGCAAAGAAAAAGGGGAGCTAGCAAGAAGATGGTGGCTGAGTCTGCAAGCGGCGCAGTGAGGGTTGAGAATTGTGTTGCTCCTGGTTCCTGTGTCTTCAATCCAGCCGCCAGTGAGAGTATAGTGGTGTGACTCCCCTACCTATGGCTCCGTGGGTGTTCCTGTTTGGCCTAGCCATGTCCTGCGTTCTTGTGTGGGGAGCGGGACCAGAGACCCCACAGACCCAGCCTGACGCCCTGCATGACACTTGGCGTAGTCCGCAGGATCCCCTGCACTACACATGGCGCAGCGAGCAGGGTACGGTGTCGGCCAAAGCTCTCCGAAGGGCAGTGGAGCAGTTTGTGCATATGAACACTCAGTTGCAGGAAGACCAGGAGGAGCAGCTGCCTGAGAGCTGGAACCCCTTGGAGGGGTGGGAAGACGTGGACGATTCCCCAACCAGCAGAGGCCGGAGAAAGCGAAGGTTGTTGTGGCCCCGTGGGCTGGGAAGTGCTTGCTGAGGCAGCCCGGATGCAGGACTTGTAGTCCCAGGAGGAAAGGCTTGCTGAGTCCTCCGTGGGAGCTGAGGGTGAGGTCAAGGTCATCCCTCACCCCCAGGACAGCCCTGGCAATGACTATGGACTATGGGGAATTGCCTTCCATCCCTAATTTAATTGACCACTTGACTGTTTGGGAACATACCACCATGTAATGGAACTGGCGGATGTTTGCTTTTGTGTCTTGACCGGCCGCCATCGAGAATATGTAAGCACCTTGACTGTGAGCCGCTGTTGTTCCAGCACGGTACCCTGAGAGGCCCAGAGAGAGTGGCAGTGCCCTGAGAGCCCTGGCTGTGTCCAGGAAGTCTGGCTGTGTCCAGAGAGAGTGGCAGTGCCCTGAGAGCCCTGGCTGAGTCCAGGAGGTCTGGCTGTGTCCAGAGAGAGTGGCAGTGCCCTGAGAGGCCCTCGGGTGCCCGGGGAGACTAGTGGTACCCTAAGAAGTCCAGGAAGTCTGGCTGTGCCCAGAAGTACTGGTGGTGCCCTGAGAAACCCTGGCTGTGACCAGAGAGCTTGGCTGTGTCTAGGAAATAGCATTCACCTCCAGGCTCCTCACACAGGGCCCCTCGCGGAAGACGCTTGTCGCATAGATTGTGAGGCGAGACCCTGTAGGGGTGGAGTGTGGGGACAGAGCCCCAAAAAGCAGTTTCCAGGCTCTCGGCCTCACATAGAAAGGTGCTGGCTCAGGTAGTAAATGGCCATCGACTGTGATCAAATGGCCAGCAGCTGTGGCTAGTTGGCCGTCAGCTGTAACCAGTGAGCCATTGGCCACGAATATAACTGCTGTGGCTACGCTAGCAAAAAAAAAGGGGGAGCTAGCAAGAAGATGGTGGCTGAGTCTGCAAGTGGCGCAGTGAGGGTTGAGAATTGTGTTGCTCCTGGTTCCTGTGTCTTCAATCCAGCCGCCAGTGAGAGTATAGTGGTGTGACTCCCCTACCTATGGCTCCGTGGGTGTTCCTGTTTGGCCTAGCCATGTCCTGCGTTCTTGTGTGGGGAGCGGGACCAGAGACCCCACAGACCCGGCCTGACGCCCTGCATGACACGCGGGTAGTGCCCGCCTCGGACCGCCGGGCCCCTTGGACGCAGTGCCCGCCATGGCCACCGGGCGGCAGCACAGCCCGCGCCGCGCTGTTCTCGGCGGGCGCCACTACGCGGGTCCCAGTTCCGCCCTGGGGCAGCTACCCCGAGACACACCACCCGAAAACCCTCCACCCACTGCGGACGCTGTCGCCGTCCCCACTCGTGGAACTCCTGCTCAAGGCGGGGGGCGCGAGGTCGGGTCCCCGGGTAGGGGGCGTCCATGTACCCAGGAGCCGGGTTCACGGGGTCTCCCTGCCTCCACCCCTCGTCGCCGCTTGGATGCCGGGTGGGCGGCAGTCAGGGGTCTGGGTCTCCCGCTGGACCTCCTCCACACTCTCCCCTGTCTCGCCGAGGCCTTGGGTCCTGAGGCGCCGCAGCTGGGGGGGCGACCCCACCGTACCAGCCTGTGGCGTCCAACCACCCAGTCCTGGGGGCAGGCAGGGGTGCCCGACAGTCGGTCTCCACTCAGACCCCCACTCGCGCGGGACGCACTTGAGCCCCACACGCAGGAGCGTCTGATGGGCGCGTCGGGGGTGGGTCGAGGTGCGGGACCCAAGCCCTGACCCCAGAACAGAGATGACAGCTGGTCTCTAGCCCTGACACCCCGCGCCGCGCGAGTGGGTGCGAGGGGAGGGCTGGAAGTCGAGGGCGGCGGGAGCGGTCCCCGGCGTCCCCACCCCGCCCGGTGCACTATCCGCGAGCGCAGGCGGCCCCGCCTCCAGCGGCCCTGAAGGGCCCCCGCTGGTTTTGAACACAAAGATCGGGCGCTCTGAGCGCCCGCCCCTACCCCCACCTCTTGCCAGGCTCCCCACGGCCAGCTCCCCTCGCCACTGCCGAGCCCCCAGCCTCGCCACGCTGGTTTCCCCACCCCGACCCCCTAGGTTCTAGGTTCCCCTTGCCTACCCCCCAGCCAGGCTCCCCCACCGCCCCTCCCTCCAGCTTCTGCGCAGCCCTCACTTCCCCGCCCTGCCTGCCTGGGCCCGCCGGTCCCCGCCTCCCGCCCCCCCGCCCTCATTAGCATAGCAGCTGCTCGCCGAGCGGGGACCCGAGGAGGGAAGGGCAGAGGCCTCGGGAATGAATGGGGGCCGCGGCTTTGGAGGGGGCGAGAGAAGAAAGACCGACAGACGGACGCACGGAGGGACGGTCCGACGTACAGCAGAAGAATGCGCCCGGCGAGGGTAGGGGAGGGAGTGTTGGTGGGGGGAGTGGAGTCCAGGCTGCAGAGGGGAGTGTGTGGCAGGCGGTGGGGGAAGGCGGCCTCCCCAGACCCGAAGCCCCTGGAAGGGGCCGAGCTAGAGGCCCCCGGAGGAGCCAGGAGCCATCGGCCTGGTTCCCAGACCTCCCACGGCCTCCTGTGGCCTGCACCCTCACACTCTGACTTCAGGCTTTGTCCCCTAGTTGTCCCAGCGCCGGCCTCCTTTCCTGCCCTTCGAGGTCCGAGGTCTGAGGTCCGCGTGGACAGAGGCCTCTGTGGACTCAGCAGGGACGTCAGGAGGCACTGGGCCTCCCTGAGTTCAGAGCGGCAGGACTGCGACCCTGTGCCTATGTGTGCACCCCAGTCTATGACAACATGCGCTGATATGCAAGGCCTTTGGGGGACAGACCCAGAGGGAGCCCCCTTCCGTCCTCCCCCTAACCCTAACCCGTCTCCGCGGCCCTTGGTCCTGGACTTGGAGGCCAGCCTCCCAGTCCTGCCCTCCCTCCTCTGGCCAGCTCCGTCCTGGCTCCCACGCCTGCTGCCCTTAGACCTCACTCTCTCTGGCTGACCGTTTCCCTGCACTTCCTGGTCTCTCTGGCATTCATTCCAGCAGCAAATGCTTCCTGCGTCTGGCCAGGGTCAGGTCAGACAGACGGACAGTTGGATAGGACCTGTCAACACTCTTGGCTGGGGGAGAGGGGTGGGCCCTGACCTCGTCCATCTGGTCTGTCTCCTTTCTTCATGGCAACCTCTCCGGGGGTTCCCAGTGACCCAGCCCCTGCTTGCCAGACCCCTCCACCCTGGGTCTCCTGGGAGTTAGAGACCCTCATCTGGCCTCCACACACACACTTGCAGGTCCCAGAGCCCAGGCAGAGAAGGTCAGCTGTGCCTTCTTCCTCACCCTGGCCACAAAGAGGCTTGAAAAAATGTTTCCAGCCCTGAAAGCCTGCCTGGGGCGGGGTAATGAGGACTCCCAGGTGACACCATTGGCCCACCTGCTGCAATGAGCGCCAGTTCCTGTTTGCTGAGCACAGAGGTCCTGGAGCAAGAGGATGTTCAGCGCTGACCCATGTGGTAGAGGAACAACTGTGGTTTGAGTCTACTTCCTAGGGTTCTACCCAACTGCAGGGAGGCCAGGGAGTCACAGGAGGCCCTCATGGAGGCCAGGGCCCAGGCCGGAAGGGCTGTCTGTGCACAGAGCAGCCCCTGGGCAAATAGGCAGCAGATCCCACCAGGGCTCCCCCATGGGGCCAAGCAGGGCCTGGCTTCCTTTCTGTCCACACTGGAGAGAAAACTGTCCCTCCTGTGAGAAGCACAAAGCAGGACTCAATCCAAAGTGTCTTTCAGAAGAGGAGTTAGGGAGCCGCAGTCTCGTGTGGTGGCAGCCATGTGCCGGGACGCCCCCAGTGCCCAGGCTCCACGGGCCAGGCAGGAAGTATTCGGGCCGGAATCCCCCATCCCCACCCCGCAGGCCAAGGCCAAGAACAAACACCACCTTCTGCCGGCTTCCTCTGGCTCCTGAGGGCAAGTGTCCTGGGTTGGGAAATGAAGGCCCATAGTGTCCAGGCCTGACTGCACTTTCCAGGTACCCCAACCTCCGAGTTCTTTAGCCACTTTCCCTGGTGTGGCCAGGCACCCCCAGCTCACTGCCCCCAAAGGCTCATGGCAGGTGTTCCCACAAAGGCCTGTGAGCACTGGGCGGACACCACCTCCTGGGAGCTCGTTTGCATCAAATATTCCATTCACCTGTGTAGGTGTATAAGGATAGAGTTGGCCCAGACTAGCAGGCTACCTGGGGGACAGCAAGTGCATGTAAAACCAACAGAAAACGTGCTCGGCGGCAGAACACTCTCCAGGGCAGAACAGGGCAGGAGACCCAAGTGGGAACACAGAAGGCACTGTGGGAAAAGCTTCCAGTTTGAGAAGGGCATCGTGTCCCACCTGCTGCCAGGGAAGCTGACATCCCTGGGCTACTACAAAGGGGCCTGAAAGCCTTGGAGTCCTGAGTCCAGAGTCCCAAGTCGCAGCATGATTACAATGTACTTACTTTGCCGGCCCTCTGTCTCCTCTTGGTGGCTACTCTGGCTGGGGTGGGGTCCTCCCACCCCTCTTTGCATGGGTCCCCGCAGATGGCTCAGGAGTGGGCCCATCTCCCCTCCTCTCTAGGCACCGGAAAGACAGCCTACTCCACATTCACAGAACCAGGATGCTGGCCTTCAGTCCACTCAGGGTTTGTGCTTTTCCGGGAGTGGCTGGCTCTGGCCTGGCTGGCCTGCTCACCTCCCAGACGCCACCGGGAGCCAGAGAGGAGAAATGGGCCTTTCACTGTCAGGAGTGAGCAATATGATGTGCCCCCAAGTTGAAAAGATACCCTCTGTGCAGCAAGTGGTCCAGCAGGAAACCACAGTAGCTGGAACAGGGGCCTAGCCCCTCTGACCACCAGGTCTCAGGCTGGTTGGGCGTCAGGGTGGGCAGAGCTTTGAGCAGAACTTTCCACGCAGAGGCCTCTGCTGCTTTGCCAGGGACCAGAGGAAACGGCTGCTCTCCGCGTGCCCACTCTGTTGGCCCTGGCACCTCACAATCCTGTATACAGCCGACTTGGGTTGGCAGTGGAGCTGCGCTCAGAGCCAGTTTACCAGGCTGTCTTTAGATGAAAACAAGCCAAGCATTGTGTAGACGTCACACACAGACAGCATGTTGCAGCCTGACCCTCGTCCTGGGTGCCAAGCCCAAGAAGAACCAACAAACCTTTTTTTTTTTAATAAAAAAAGATCAATGAAAAATTTATTTATAAATTTTCCACGCTGGGCTACAAGTATATCGTACACTCAGGGATGTGCTGCAGACTTCACCCAGTTAGAAGTGATCATACCGGGCCGTACACAGCTTCCATAAGCCTAGAAAATCTTAACATTAATTAACATAATTAAAAAGGTATTTGCATCTAGAAAAAATATACAGAAAAACTCCTTTTGGAGTAATCTGTGCCTCAGTTTCAATGTCTGCTTGTTTCACTGACATTATCAATATATTCTTCTCACACAGGGTTTTATATAAAGCCACAGATAACTGCCCCAATCTGACCAGCCACGCACAAAGGGCCTCCACCCACCTGTGTCCTCAAGTGCTCCCCATTTTTGCACGAAGGGTCAGCAGCACTTCTACCCAGGAAGCCTCATTTAAATTTGAATAATTCAGCCTCCCTTTTATTTCTCTGGATCAAAACAAAAAGGGGTGTGGGGTTGCATAGAAAATTGGAACCGCGGAGACCGGGAAGGGCGCTTTTCAGGACAGAAAGTGACGCAGAAGCACCGCCTCCCGCCCAGGTCTCCCAGCAGCTCTGCCGGCGGCCCCTCCCCCATGGCAGGATTTTGGGATTCGAATGGAGTTCTTGAAACTCTGGGAGGCTGAAGAGAGGCAAACGGTCCTTCAACTCACTCAGCAATTAGCACAAGAGATTCACAGTCTTATAGGTATTTTATAAAAATATAAATATGGGTAACTGTTGCCTACACAACGCTGGATACAACGCCCTTTAAAATTGGGTTTATAACCAAGATTCAAAAAATACACCTAAAACTTGGCTTAAAATGTTAATATTTTATATTCTGTCATAAATGTTATGACATTTAATTGTGGCAAATCCATTTACTTTTTAAAAAAGTGTGCAACCCACTGTTAACTGTAATAGAACTCACTAGAAAAGGTACGATCCCCGCTACCCCCCCAGTCACCGCCACACCCGAGCGAGCACCCGGCTTCTGCGGCAACTTTGCAAAACCAGTAGCTTTGGGGATGGTGGCCTGGGACTTCCAAAGCTCACACGGAATTGTGTGTGTGTGTGTGTGTGAGAGAGAGAGAGAGAGAGAGAGAGAAAGACGGAGAGGAAGGGAGAAAGGCGGAGACAGGAGAGGGTAGAGAAAGAAGTGGGGAGAGAGGTGAGGAAGAGAAACAGGAGGGAGAGGAAATAGGAAAACCATCAGGCTGGGCGGTGTTTTCAGTGCAACCAAGAAATGACAGACTCAAGTTTTTAGTTTTAAGACTAGGAAAAAAACCGCTTCTTCCCCCCCATAACCACATTGACCACACACAATATTTTCAAAACAAACAAACAAACAAAAAAAATCAGGCGCACAAACTTCACCTACAAATATATAGACGCACGATAAATAGTTTAGAACTCCAGCAACAGCAGAGCGTCTCCTCCGTGGCGAGTCGGCCCCGAGCCCGGCGTCCCCGCCACCCGCCTTTCACCTCCGGAGAAAACATTTTGAGCGGGGCATCCGGTATCTCGGGATTCCGAACTGGCTGGTAGCGAGACTCAAATTTCAAAGGGGCTGGAGCCTGCGCCCCGCCCCCACCCGCGAGGCGGCGGGCGGGGGCCGTGGGAAGCGCTCCGGCCGGGCCCCGGGCAGCCGCGGGGGGGCGCCGACCCCGGGCCGCAGGCGTCGCGCGGGACCCGTGGGCATGGACGCGAATGCTGGACTCGTCGTGGCCGCGGCGCCGAGGGCCGGGCGCACACCGAGGTAGTTGGCGGGAAGGGGCAGCAGAGGCGATACGCTCGGGGCCCGCGTCCGGGTTGGGGTCGGGGTCCGGGCGGGCATCACCGGCCGCTGCCAGCGTACTTGGCCTTGGTAATAAGATAGAGCACGATGTCCTGGTGGCCGCCGAACGCGGCGATGTGCAGCGCACTCCAGCCGTCGCGGTTAGCCAGGCGGATGTCGGCGCCAAACTTGACCAGCAGCTTCACGAGCTCCAGGTTGCCGTCGATGACCGACTGGTGCAGCGCCGTCTGGCCTTCGGGCCCGAACGAGTTCACATTGAACTCGCAGTTGGTCATGTTCTGCAGCAGCGACTGCAGCTCCTGCGTGTTGCCCTTGCGCACGGCCTCCTGGAAGATGCGCTGCGTCTGCGGCGCCGAGCAGGTGGACAGCTCCGCCTGGCTCATGTTGCCGTCCGGCGCGGGCCGCGGGCCGGGCCGGGGCTCAGCGCGGGCGGCGGCTGCGGCGCGGGCCCCCGGCTGTCTCGGGGCGCGCCGGGGTGCATGGAGGGCGCGGCACCCCCGGGCGCCGCACGCCGCCCCTGGGCGCTCCGGGCGCTGGGGGCCGGGGGCCTCCGCCGCGGGGCCCCCGCCTCATCCAGCCGCGCCCGGGCGGGCGGGCGACGGGGGCGGGCGCTGAGCTCGCGGGAGCCGGGCGTTCCGGGGCGGCGACGCCGCGCTCTCAGGTCTGCTCGCTTCGGTTGGCGCTCCCACACGGACCCCACGCGCCTCCCCACGCGCTGCTGCTCTCGCCCGCCCGCCGCGCTGGGGCGTCTTTTACCTCCTTTATATTTGCATAACAATGGAGCGCCCGTGACGCGCTCGCCGGCAGCCTGCCGATTGGGCAGCACCGCGTGGGGGCGTGAGCGTGGGCGGTGCTGGGGCGTGGCGTGTCCGGGGGCGTGTCCGTTTGGCGGCGCGCTTCGCGGCAGGGGGCGCGCTGGTCTCCGACTGTGCTAGAGGGGATCCCGGTGGCGGTGGGGGGTCGTTGCTCTACCTCCGCCAGCACCCGACCCTCCACCCCACCCCGCCCTCCATGTTTGCGCCGTTGTCCCGCCCACTCTCTCTCGGGCCACCCGGGGAATTCCAAGCTCCCTGCGCCAACAGACCCAGGCCCGATCCCCCGGCCGAGGGCGACCCCGAGGTGGACCCGACGTGGCCTCCCCGGGGTAGGATTTCGCGAGCATCTCAGGCCCCGGGTGGCCCAGGCAGAGACTCTGGTCTCGCTCTGAGCTGTCGGAGCCCCAGCCAGGGACCCTCTACGTCCCCAGCAGGACAGACGCGCGCGATTACGCTCGCCCAGCCGGGCCCCTGGGATACACGGTCAACGCGGGTGAAAACTCCACGGACAGCGCGGGCACGTGGCTTTAGCCACGCGGGTCTTTCTCGCGCGAGGGTGGCTCACTGTGTTTGCTCCCCAACCTGACTGGTGTGAGGAGTCCAACCCTGAGGATTTCAGCCCTGTGCTGAGGAAGAGGTGGGTGGGGTCTCTAGATGAGGAAGCCCAGAGGCTCTGCAGTGGGGTCAGTCAGCCAGCGGGACCTCAGGGTCTGACCCCCTCTCCTGGGCCACCCCAGCAGCCATGAATGGGGACAGGTAAGGCCTGGCCAGGTGAGACACCAAGGACTGCTCTAAAAGGGAACTCAAGTGACTCATTTCCAGACTGTAAACCCATTTTTTATTGACACTGTAACACTGCCGCCAAATTTCCTCATTAGGATTTTACAGTTTATAGCTCGGCTGTGGTCGCTGGGAATGAAGGAGAAATGATTCTCAGAGCGGTAGGCCTGGCAGTGAGACCCACAAGGGGGGCAGCAGGCAGGGACTTGCATCCCTTCAGAAGCCACCGGGAATTCCCCACGAAGCAGCTCTGGGCCTCAGCTGGGGAGACCACCCTGGTAGACCTTGTTTGGGGGTGGGCTCCCCCCATGCTTTACAACCCACGTGGGTGTGCCTCCCACCTTGCTCGGTCAGGGAGGGGTCACAGCCAAACCACAAGAAAAACTGGGCAAAGGCCACCCCAGGGCTGGCTGCCTCTGGCCAGCTGCCCTCACACCTGACCTGGCTGACTCCCCTGGGGTCCTCCCGGTATCTAGGGCCACCTGAGGCTGGTGGCCTTGTTCTTCTGCTCAGATCTGCTCCCCTAGGAACGCCTTCTGCTCAGAGACAGGAGCCAAGAGCCCCTGCCCTGCACTTGGCCTGTCTGTGGGCGTGACCTGGGGGTGCCAGTGCTATCGGGAGCCCCTCCCTGATCCTGTTCTTCCTGTGGGGACCTGTCCCTCGACCCAGTAAGGGGACCTGGGGTCAGTTGCTGCTGGAGGGTGGGGCTCTTGATCGCCTCCAGCTCCCTGCTCCCCAGCACCAGGGAGTAGGACATGGGCCACTCAGGAGGCTGAGCAGAGGACAGGGACCCTTAGAGTGGGCAAGCATGTGACCCTACACAGGGCTGTGCCACCTTCTGCTCCCTGGAACGTTGGGGGGCCGGGGGGACCGGGGGTTGCTCTGAGAACATGTTCGGATGGGCTGGAGTTCCCAGGCTTGTGTGTTTTCTGGGGCCCAGCCATGCTCAGGGCTGGCCCTAGAAGCTGGTGCATTCACAGACAGGCCCAGGTGGGCTGAGGCCCCCTGGTCTGGGGAGGGCATCTGGAGACCCTGCTGGGCCCGGGAACAGAGCCTGGGAGAAAAGTCTCATTGACACCATCGGCTGGCGTCAGGGTGGGCAGACAAAGGGGCCCTGTGAGCTCAGTGTGGGAACGTGTGGCCGCCACCATGGGCCATGAAATTGGCAGCTCAGGCGCCCCCCAGCAGGGCCCATGTGGCTGCAGTGGCCGGGGAGCCGAGCCTGAGGTCACGGCTGCCCCACCCAGGGCTCGCTGGGAGTGCGGGTCAGACGGGTGAAGCTGGGCCTGCCACTGCTGTGTGGTCATGGCCTAAGCCCCTCGCCCGGCGCTCCTCTGTGGGATCGGGTGATGGCCGCACTGTCCAGGGGGCCGAGGCACTGCTGTGGCTCAGGCCCCCCCCGCTTGGCCTTGGCTGGGACCATCCTTTCCCTCCTTGTCCCACCGCAGACCTTGTATAGCACCAATTCCCAGTACACGCTTCCTCAGTGTTTGCTGAAGGACACGTCCGAACCTAGGACATTTGTTCCAAATGCCTTGGTGGGGGGGGAGGGGCCCACCAAGTGCCAGGCACCCCCTGGGGCTCTGAGAAGCCCCTCTTTCCATGTTTGTGGAGTGGTTCACCGGCCCTGAAAGGAAAGCTTATAACTGGGACCTGGGTGAATAGACTCACTTCTGACTACCAGGCTGGACCCCATCCTTCTGCTGGGGGGTTGACCTGGGGGGTCAGCGATGGTGGGTGGAGGCCAGGGTTGGAGAGGGCCCCCTTCTTCTTCTAGGGACGTACTTCTTTTGGAGGCTCAGAGCAAAGGGAGAGGAGGTGCAATGTGGGGGTGCAGCTTGGGGAGCATTCTGGGACCTGGGCTGGGAAGGTCTGGCTGGCACGGACAGGGAACGACAGCATGGAAGGGCAGCTGGCCAGAGCTGGGCCGAGGCCTGCGGCCACCTTAAAGGCCCTAGGCAGGGGAGGGGGGCGAGCAGGCCGGCGGGCAGGCGGGCAGTGGGGGCGGGGCTTCCAGCTAATTCATTAAAATGTGTCGGGGAGCGTGGGAAAGAGGAGAGGATTTCTTCCCAGCAGCCGAGACACCTGGTAGAAAGGCCGAGCGAGGATACAGATCAAATAACAAACACTCAGCCCGGCCAGCGGGCCAGAGCGCAGGAAGGACGCCCGGGGCAGGAACTGCGGCAGACAATCGCTGTGGCGGCTCCCGCCTGCCCGCTGGCCACTCAGGCACCGCCTGGCACCGGGGCCACAGCCCACCCTGTCGGCTGCTGACTGACCCCAGCTCAGGAAGGGGCCAAAGCTGGTCTCCAGGCAGAGAGAGGAAGGCTCAGGCCCCAGGTGAATTGGCTCAGAGCAGAGGTGGGCTGGAAGCAAGCATGTGAGCCCAGGGAGGTCCTGGAGAGACACAGCCAGTCTGAGCAGCTGAGGGCTGGGGAGGCGGGAAGGCAGGCTGGAGGGTGTAGGTGTGGCCGTGCGGACCACACTGAGAACCGTCTCCCTGTCAGCTGCCCTCCCCTCTTTCTACAGGTTGCACAGAGTGGAAGAGCACACAGGCTGGGGCCAGAGCTGCCTGGGAGGAGGGAAGGACACACAGCCTCCCATCTCCCCTGGCCTCTCCCCGGCTCCAGCTTCTGTCTGTCAAGAGCCTCAGGTCAGAGCAGCATCTCTAGGAAGTGGCTGTGATGGGCAGTGGGTCAGGCAACCCCCTGCTTCTTGTTGACCCCACCAGGGACGGGGTGCAATCGGTCTTACCCCTCAGGACAGGACGTGGGGCTGGCAGTCCTGCTCCTGGAAAGAGCACTCCAGCCGCCGAAGGTCCCCACCCCCAGTAGGGTCTGGTTTGCCTGCTCACCTTGGCACCCCCACCTGATTCCCAGGCTCAGCAGTGACCGCGGGCACAGGAAGGCCAGGGTTGCCCGCTCGGTCTGGGCCTCTCCTCACCATCTGGGGAGAGGTTCCCTAGCCCATGTGGCCCCAAGGTTGCTGCGGGCTTACTGACCTGGTGCCTGGTACACCATGGGCTCTCCAAAGAAAAGGAAAGGATGTGGAGTGTGGCAGGATGCCTTTGAGGCCCCTGGCACACGCCTCCCACCTTGCGCGCTCCTTAGCCTGACCCCTTCCGCTCGGGCTGCACCCCTGGGGGGCTCGGGAGGTAATTGCCAGCCCTGGTGTGGTCAGGAAGCCAGAGGCAGATGCAGAGGCTGGCCTGGCATTGGTGCCCACCTGACACTTGTGGCCATCTCACCTGGCCTGCAGGTGCACCCTGCCCTGAGCAGAGACAGCAGCCCTGCACAGGCCCCCCAGGCCACAGCCACCCTGACTTCCCTGTGCTCCCCAGCCAAATCTGAGCTGGTTTCCGCTCCAGGCAGGAAGGACAGGAAACGGATGTGAGTGAGGGAGGGCACATTCCTGGGGGGTGAGCAGGAGGCTGTGGGAGGGGGCACGGTGCAGTCTGGGACCTGGCCTCCCACTGGCCAAGCCTCTGCCCGTCCCCTGGCGCCCCCCTCCCCACCAAACCTGGCACTGGCACCCTCAGGCCTTCCGTGGTGTCAGCCATGGGCCTGAGCCTCAGTTTCCCCCAGACCGGGCAAGCGGTTGTGAGGACAAAGGCACAACCCTCTCAAGGAATGTGGTCGCCCTGGCCAGGGGCGAGGGAGACAGCAAGGGGGCCAGGGCCTCCCCTCCAGGCCGCGGCCTTCCTCGGGGGCGGCTGCCCTGCTTCCTGTACCAGGCTGGGCTGGGGCCCGTTCCCCAGAAAGTCCCGGGCCCTGGCCTAGGGGACCTCACCCCCAGGACCTCATCATCCACGCTCCTTGGAGTTGGAGCCTCCGAGGGTCCTGAGCTTGGTCTGCCTGGGGCCCTGGGACCTGCTGGGTGGAGGTGGGCCCTTGACCGGGGGAGGCTAGGGAGGGTAGGATGGAGGGGATGGCATTTACTACCCCCAGCAAAGTGGGTGGGCCCCCAGCGCTGCGGGCCTGTCTGCCCCCCCACCTCTACAGCCCCACTGCGCTCCAGCTGACTTGGGGAGCCACCTCGGTCCAGCCCTTGGGCCCTTGCCCAGGCCACTTCCTCCAACAGGCATGCCCTTCCTACCTCCTGCCTGCCTCATGCCTGAGCACTAGGCCGTTCTCAGCGCTCGGCTCCGGCTCTGAGCATCCTGCCGGGGTAGAAAGCTTCCTCTTCTCCAGCTGTGATGGCTGGGCCCCGCTGGCACGCAGACCCTCAGGTGTGTGCAGTGAGTGGCAGACAGGAATGAGCCCGCGACCACAACCCCTGTGGGGAGGGGCCTTTTCAACTTTTATTGCTTCAGTGCAGGCCAGTGGAGCTGGGGACGCCTCAGGAGAGGCCACTGGTGGGGCTGGGGCATCATTCAGGACCTTGTGGAATCACGACGTGACCGGCCAGGTGGGAGTCCCCCCAGAAGACCTTGCCACAGCCTCTGCTGCCCTGGCCACCACAGGGCACCTGCCAGGACCCCTGCCAGCTGCAGGTGGGTGCCGCTGCCCAGCATGAATGGGACACTGGCCCGCAGGTCTGCCACCTCTAGCAGAGGCAAGGGGTTCATACCATTTCCCCCAAAATAAGACCTAGCCGGACAATCAGCTCTAATGCGTCTTTTGGAGCAAAAATTAATGTAAGACCCGGTCTTATATTACAATAAGTAATTTTCGGCTGTAATATAAGACCTTATTGTAATATAAGACCGGGTCTTTAATATAATATAATGTAATGTAATAATATAATATAATGTAATATAATATAATACAATATCAGGTATATAATATAATATAATATAATATAATACCGGGTATAATATATAAAACCGGGTATAGTATAATGTAATATAATATAATATAGTATCAGTTATATAATATAATATAATATAATATAATACCAGGTATAATGTATAAAACCAGGTATAATATAATATAATACCAGGTATAATATAATATAAGACCGGGTCTTATATTAATTTTTGCTCCAAAAGACGCATTAGAGCTGACTGTCTGACTAGGTCTTATTTTTGGGAAAACAGGGTACACATAGCCCTCAGGCATCTCCTCTGGAGCTGAGCCGAGAAGCAGCCACGTGGAGGCCCCAGCCTTGGGGTGTGTAGCCCTGTATCACTCTCCTTGCAGCTCCTTCTTATTTTTTTAAAAAAGATTTTATTGGGGAAGGGGAACAGGACTTTATTGGGGAACAGTGTGTACTTCCAGGCCTTTTTTCCAAGTCCAGTTGTTGTCCTTTCAGTCTTAGTTGTGGAGGGCGCAGCTCAGCTCCAGGTCCAGTTGCCATTGCTAGTTGCAGGGGGTGCAGCCCACCATCCCTTGTGGGAGTCGAACTGGCAACCTTTGGCGTTAGGAGCACGGAGCTCTAACCGCCTGAGCCACCGGGCCGGCCCTTGCAGCTCCTTCTTACATTTCTCTCCACCGGACCCTCTCTGCCTCACCCTCCCCAGGGACCCCTGGTTCACAGGCCACCACTCTCCTGCACTGCTCCCCACCGCCTAGGGTGCAGGGACCATGCTCTCAAAGCAGTCCCTCGGGGGTCCCCAGTGTCCTCTGAGGGCAGCCCCACGTTCGCCTGGCTCCTGCGCATCCTCACTCTGGGCCTCGTCATCTGTCAATCAAGGACATGAGAAACTCCTAAGGACGAGGCCTGGTAGCCCAGCCCCACAATGCACCTCCAAGTGCCCAGCTTCTTCCCCACCCGCGGCGGAGAGGGCAAAGGGCAGGGGGCCGAGAAGCTTCGGTGCCAGTCCCGTCCCCTCCCATGGGAACTCACACCTTGGAACATTCTTGGGGCTCAAAGGTCCTTGGGAAACATGTTCTGGACAGAAGATCGGCCGATTAGGGCACTTGGGGGCCTGAGAACTGGCGGGCGGTGGCGGGGGCGGCCCCTCTGTGGCGATGAGCAGATAAGCCCATTGCCAAGCAGCGAGTTTCACAACCAGGCTGCACCAGGGCAGGCGGGCGGGGGCCCAGGGGACAGGCTGGAGCTCAGGGTGCTGGGAGAGACCCTGCAAGAGGGCCCCACCCCACCGGGGACACGGAGCCAGCCAGGCTGCCGGCGGCCGGCGGAAGGGTCAGTGCTGGGGTGGAGGCAGCGACAGCTGAAGGGCACTGCAGCAGGTGGGACCAGCGTCCTCCCTGTCCTGTGGACCCTCGTGATTTGCTTGGCAAACATTTCTCTACAGACGGCTGCAGATTAACTGCAATGGGGTCTGAATGGACGAGGCTGCCACCGCAGCCCCACTGCGTCCCTGGAGCCCAGTGAGGCCATGACCTCCAACTGGCCTCTCTCCCTCACCCCAGCCCTTCCCCAGTCACCCCTAAGACACCAGACAGCCTGCAGGGGTGCTGTCACTCCCAGGACAAGTGTGAGCTTCTGGGTGGCGTGCTGGGGGCCACACAGCCCGGTGGCCCCTGTGGAGGGCACTTGAGCACGTCAGGGCCACACTGTGGACAGCTGAGCACCACCCGGGGCTGGACACAGGCCGTCATGACCGCCTGCCTGCTGTGTGGGTGGCCTCAGCACTAGCCCCAAACCTCAGAGGGAGCTGGAAAGGACAGGAGCACCTGGTGCGGACACCAGCATCCCAGACAGGATAGGCAAAGGGACCGCAGAGGCAGCCTGGCCCTGGACTAACCCCATAGAGGGGACTAAGGTGCCCTTGATCCACCACCCTGCCTTCCCAGAGCCTCCCTGCGCTGGGCCCCTCTCCCCGGAGGGTGGGGCAGCCAGAGTGCCAATGGCGGGACACATTCACCACCCCAGGAGCAACTTCAAAGTCTCTGGGTGCCCTGCACCCTCCTCTTCCTCCTCTTACAGAAAAGGGAAACTGAGACTGGTCTCTGGGTAGGAGCTGCCCTGATGAGGGGCACCTGGGGCTCACCCTCCTTCCTGTCTGCCCAGGCCCATCTCGTACGTTCAGCCTGCTGCCTGATGCCAGTGGTGCCTGGGCGTGCAAGCGAGTGCATGGGTGTGCGTGCACCAATGTGCACGGGGGCTCCACGTGTGGGGCAGAGTGTGTGGCGCCCAGCAGGGCCCACTGGAGAGAGGGGCCCTGCGCACCTGAGCTTCCTGGACCCCTGCACAGGCCACCTGTTGGCTCCCACATCACACCCTGGCAGGCCCCCCACTGACCATCCCTGCGTTTGAGCCCAGGAGCAGCCAGCACCTGGGCTGCCATCTGAGCCCCACCAAGCCGACGCTTGGCCCCACTGGGGGACACACTCACCTGTTCTCCTGGGGCCTTCGTGGTGGCCACTGAGCCACACGAGCTGCTGTGTCACGTCCTCAGAGACCTTCAGGTGCTGGTCACAGTTCTAGGCCTGGATGGGAGGGGTTGCTGAGGCTGGGGGGACTCCTTCCACCCCCAGCCTCAGCCTGTGCTCCTTGCAGCTCTGCGTCTGGCCGGGGCATTTCACACAGACAAGTGACATATCCTTTCCTCTCCCCGCAGGGACCATGGGTGCACCGCTCCAAGGAGGTCCTGGGTGGCCCCGTCCAGCTCCTGGGACACAGCAGGACCCTGCCACTGTCCTGGCTGTCTTCCCCAACCCCAGAGAATTCAAGGGGAGAGCCAGGCCTGGGCGCCAACTGGGCCGGATTGGCACCGGTGAGGGTGCAGGGCCCAGGGTCAGGGTGGGTCGGCCATCGCTGCCCCAGCCCCTCAGTCTGTCTCAGGGAATGAGTCACTTCAGAGTCCACGTTTTTGTGTGCTCAGAGGCCAGGCAGCAAGTTCATGCGGGGGTCAGTGAAGCCACTTCTGCTTCTATGCAGGGTCCCTGTCCAGTACGTGCAGGGGGCTCCTGTGAGCTCAGCTCAGCCCCGCTGACCTCATGCTGAGCTGTGGGCAGGGGCTCGGAGGCTGCAGCCTGCCCTCCCAATGCATCCCCAGGGCTGCTCCACGAAGGTCACTGCCTGGTGGGATGGCGGGCCTGGCTCTCAGGACTCCTGGGGGGACACAGGGCGGGGGACACGAGAGCAGTAGGAGCCTGCACCCAGAGACCTGGTTCCCAGGCAGGTACACACAGCTACCCACTGTGTTTCCCCGAAAATAAGACCTAGCCGGACAATCAGCTCTAATGCGTCTTTTGGAGCAAACATTAATATAAGACCCGGTCTTATTTTACTATAAGACCGGGTTTTATCTAATATAATGTAAGACTGGGCCTTATATTAATGTTTGCTCCAAAAGACACATTAGAGCTGATTGTCCGGCTAGGTCTTATTTCGGGGAAACACAGTACAGAGCCACGCACATGGGTCACAGCCCTTCCAGACGTCGGACATTGGACCAGCCTGAGCCAAGGGCAGGGCCTGGCAGGTTCCTGAGCCGCAGGGGAGCAGGGCCAGGATCTATGCTCCTGCGAGCACTCCCGGCCCCTTCCTGGAAGACATGGCTCTCGGGGCAGGTAGGTAGGCGGTGGCCTCAGGCCCTGGGAGCTGCAGGGTGAGCCCACGTCAGGGGCGGTGCCCGCCCTGCCCCCACACGCCCTTTCCCACGGGCCTTCCGACACCTTCAGCTTTACCTGTGGCCTCACTGCTCCACCTTCAGCACTGCAGCCAGCCAGGGGCGCTGGGGCCTGGGGTGCTGCAGCCTCTACTGGGAGGACCCCGTTGGGCTGGGGTAGGGCTGATCCCCAGGCAGAACTCTCCCCCCACCCTCGGGGGGGCCTCCCCACTTAGCCAGACTGGCCTCTGGCACAGGGAGGCTGCTGTGGGCTGTCCTGGTCACAGGTCCAGGGGCCTTCCTGGGGCAGGAGTGCTGGCAGAGCCCTCGCTGCAGGTCTGGCCTGTGGTTACTCGTCCAGCCTGCCACTGCCCTGGGCTGCCTGCCCAGGGGCCCACGCTCTCCCTGTCCAGGCCACCTGAGAGGACAGCACAGTGGAAGGAGGGTGGGGTCCCCTGTGAGGGGTCCATCAGCCTTCCCAGGACCTGGGCCAGGTGTGCATGCCTGGGCTGCCAGCTCACGCTGAGTCATGGCACGCAGACAAACCCTGGTGCCATCTACAAGGACCTGGCCACACCCTCGGGAACCACCAATGCCGGTTTTCCCACGGCCACTGCCCACTGTCGGGTCTTGCTGTCACCCTGATAGGGCCCTGCCAGGCCCTGCCTCCACCCCCACCCCAGCTGGAAAAGCCGGTTCTGAGCCTGCCTGCCCTATGTCCGTATCTGCAGGAGGGCCTGGCACCCAGGGGCCTCCCCGGCTATCTCCTGTCCGCTCTGTGGTCCAGTAGTCTTTACCTAGCGCCTGCTTTGGGCAGGAGATGGCCACCCCTCGGGAGAGGCTGTGTCCTGCCCTCAGGGGGCACCCAGAGGAGCACACTCCTGGTCATAGGATCCGTGCTACCCACCTGAGGACCCTTCCTGACACAGAGAGGGGTGGCACAGCCTCTGCCCTCCCATTCTGAAGAAAGGGGGCTTCTGAGGAGCTGAGTGACTTGCTCAGTCACAGGGCTCTTGGCTGGCCAGGACCCCACACAAGGCCCTTAGGCTGCCCCCCAGCTGAGGGTGTGTGCAGGTGGCATCTGAGCCCACTTCCCAATGGGCCGTGCAGACCCCAGCCTCGGAACCCCAAGGGGTCTCGGCAGAGACCAGTGGGGGGCCTAGAGGAGGCTTTGGACAGAGGCCTGGGGTCCCGCCTGGTCTCCGTGCTCCCCCATCCAGTCTGGGAGCCAGAGGGCAGGGCTGGCCTCCGCCCCCAGAGCCTGGCTCAGAAGGAGGGGCCAGGTGAGTTGGGCAGGAGGGGCTGGGAAGGCTCCTGGCTCCCCGGTCCCAGGGGTCCGCCTGCGTGCCTGGTTCCCACGGCTTGGCTCCCGAGGCTGCTTGGAGCCAACGCCCGCTGTGCCGCCCGACTCAGGGCACACTGGGGACTGCCTTGGGCAGGGGCAGGACCCCATGGGTGCAAGGCTGCCTTGGGGGACTGGGCCACCAGTAGGGACTGGTCCCGGGGACTGGTGGGGCCTGTGGGCCCAAGCTCTGCATTCCGGACCTGGCGGCCACCCTCTGTAGCTCCCTGCTCCCGCAGGCCCAAGGAGGGTGGGAAACGGCTGCTTCAGCCACTTTTCTGGGAGGTGCCCCTCACTGGGTTCTGAGATGTTTGGGGAGGTCCACAGCAGGCCCCTGGGAGACCCGCCTTTCCTCTGACTGAGGCTGAGACTGTGGAGGGGGGCGGGGGGCAAGCAGCTGCAGACCTTAGAGGGGTCGGTTCCCAGGTGCTGGGGGCCACGCCCAAGAGTCAACCTGCTTTCTGCTCTGAGCCCAGGAATCCCAGCCACACCCACCAAGGAAGTGATCCGGCCAGTGAGCCAGGGTTGAGCCAGAGGCAAGGTCACTGCGTCTGTCCTGAACTGTGTGTCCTCAAAAATGTCTGTGTGCCCACCTCTCCTGGGTACCCACTTCTCCTGGGTGCCCATACTTGTCCTGCTCTGCCGAGTGGGCCTGCAGGTGTCTGCTGCGCACATACCAAACGGTGGACAGCTGTGCACAGTGGGGAGCGTGTGCTCAGGGGCAGGCCCGGGCCAGGACCACAGAATCCAGGGAGAGCCAGGAGGTGGCTGTGGGGGCCTTACACGCTCTTCCCCAGAGCCCATGACTGAGCATGCAAACTGCACTAAGGCCCAGCAGCCTCCTGTAAACGGCTGGGGCCTCACCGAGTAGGGGGCTGACGCAGAAGGGAGGGTGGGGCACGGGGCATGAGAACTCATGCTGTCAAGGGTGCAGGGCAGCTGTGGTGGCCTGTCCAGGTGGGAAGCCTAGCAAGGTGCCCAGTCCTGAGCAGTTCCTGGGAGAGGCTCCCTCCCTAAGCAACAGCCAGGTCCATGACCCAGGGGCTCCCACAGCTTTCACGCACCCTGCCTAACTCTCCCCTGCCACAGCTGCTGGGCTCAGGCTCCCGCTTCCAGCTGGGTGATGGTACGAGGCCCTCTGGTGTCCTGGTCCGAGGGGTCTGCACTCCAGGCCCGGCCAGGCACTGACTCCCCAGGGGGCGAGGGACCCCTTTCTTCCAAGCAAAGGACAGGCTGTGGTAGCCTCCGCTCTGGCCTGTGGCAAGTGCCTCTGGGCTCCACACAGTGCCCCCCAGCCTCTGCACACCCCACCCAGTGGGCACTGGGCCCCACCTGGGGGCCCGGAGGTGCAGTCAGTGTGGTGCCCTAGGACACCTGGTACTGGGCAGGCAGGGAGGCGGGGTTGAGATGCACTAGAATAATGGGCCGTTTCTCACCCTTTTAGAGCAAACTGGGAGAACAGCAAAGCATAAAAAAGCAGAAGAAAATAGACACCACCTCCGTGTCACCTTCAAGAAAAGCCAGCGTGGAGTCGCGTGCTTTCTGGCACCTTTCAAGCGCAGTCTCAGATACTCATGTCAGGGCGGGGGTCTGAGCCTCAGGATATCACTGTCACTGTCCTCAGGGTGCTGTTGCCCGTTGGGTCCCTGCCAAGCACCTGCCCCCACACCCCCATCAACTGTCTCCTGAGATGGATGGGTCCTGAGGCCTCCCTGGGCTGGCCTAACCACCATGACCTCCCAGAGCTGTCCCAACAAATGGTGCTGGGTGCGGGGACAAAGGGCCTGGCCTTGTGTTGGCCTGACACCTTGGGGGTGGGACCACCGCCGGGAGGAAGCAATTAGGCGCATCCGAGGCCTGGGTCTGCTCCACACCTAGCTCTCCCACGCTGTCCGGCCCTGAGCCATCTGCCCCCAAAGATGACTTGGCCAGGAAGCCTCCAAGGACAAGCACATCACCTAGCTTTGCCCACTAAGACCCTGCCATCCCTCCCAGTTTGGCCCTGATTTCCCACTGGGGATGGGTTGGGAGTGGGCGGGAGGGAGTACTGCAGCCCCTTTCCTTACAGCCAGCCGACAGCTGAGATCCGCATGGCATCTATGGGTGCCACCCCTACCCGTCGGCCAGGGGCACACACTGTGGGCAAAGAGCCAACCTCCAGCCCCCCAGGGAGGCTCGTGGCAGGGGACGGTGCACAGAGGGTTTTAAAGCCCAACAGTTGTGCTCCTCTGTTCCCAGGAAGCAGGCTTGCTGCCCCTGGCCCACCGCCTCCCTGGCCTGCAGTGCCTAAGACCCAGGATGGCAGCCTTGCAGGGCCCCGCTTCCCTGCTTCCCTGCCCCCAGGCCCAGGAAGGTCAGTTTCCACAGGCCCAGCCCCATCCCCGCCAGGCCACGACCCATCCCCTTTGTGGGGCCAGGACAATGACTTCGCAGACAGAGTGGGGGCAAAGGGCCTCAGGCACTGTCAGCACGGTCTCCTGGGGGGTCAGGGGCCATGGGTGCTGGGGCACGAGATGTGTGAGTCCCCAAGAAAGCCAGGCCTGGCACCGAGTGTGAGAGCCGGCACTCTGCAGGTGTCCCTTACACGCACCCAGGTACGAGGGCTACAGGGGCGCCCAGCATCAGAGCAGCTGAGTGTCTGCGGTGAGTGTGAGTCGGCGTGTGAATACAGGCCCTATGTGACTGGGCGTGTCAGGTGGGAATGTGGGAACTGTATGGTGGCGTGAGTGGATGTAACTTCACGTGTGCCCCTGACCCTGGACAGGAGCCTGTGTGTACCTTACTGGGGAGTGAGGGAGGTGTGTCCCTGGGGGCCTCCATTTTCAGGGTGCAAGGAGTCCTAAATAACTGCCTCTCCCAGCAGCCGAGGGAGGCCACAAGCAGCAGTGACATCCTCAGCAGCCATGGGTGAACATGCTGTTGGCATCCCAGAGCCAGAAGCAGCAGGAGCTGATCCGTGAGGGCAGAGGAGGGAGAAGTAGGGGTGGCATGGAGGAAAGCCATACCTTAGCTGCCCTGGGCAGAAGGGCAGACGGGGTCTAGGACACAGCATGGACAGCTGGGCCTGAACAGGAGGCACTGCCCACCCAGGGTCACCCCTCCCAGGGACCTATGGGAGTGTCCGAGCCCCTTCTGCCTCAGACCCCTCTGGGGCTTGCAGGCCTGAGCACCGGGCAGTGGCTGCAAACAGGCCCTGTCTGCAGACCTACTTGCGCTTAGCCCCCACCCTGGAGCTTTGCCTCCCCCCGCCACCCCGGAAGCCTCACTCTCTCCAACTACACCACACACAGCCCAAGGCCCCCTTAGGACCTGGATGCACATCCCCACTGCGTGGGGTCAGCGAGGCTGACAGCCCAGCCCCAGCTATCCAAGGCCCGTTAGGATGAGACCGCATGATCCAGCTCACTGGGCGGGGCTGGGTCCACCACGGCAGGCTGAGGGGTGAGCCAGGGGCCGGACAGGTCGCTGAGTCCTTCCATCCAGCTTCCTGGACTCAGCCACAGGACAGCCACCGCCCCTCCAGGGAGAACACTGGCCCTGAGTGTGGATTTCGGATAAAATGTGGGACACATTTCAATGGTACTCTGTCTTCTCAAGTTCACCTTCAGTGGGGGTCTGCTAAGTGCCCCCCGCAGGCTCCCAGGAACAGAGTGGCCACAAGAGGGGCCAGCATGGGAGGTGGGGACCTGCCCCAATGTCAGTGACACCTCACGGAGGTGTCAGTGCTCACTCTTCCAGGCACAAGGCAGGCGCGGCTGGGAACCCCATAGGTCTCCATGAGGTGGGGTTGGGGGTGACCACCTGTCCTGAGTTAAAGTAAATAGAATATGGGTCAGAGGATGCCTTCTGACCTCAGACCCCGGGGTGGGGGTGGGGTTTCTGCCCCCCCTCGGCCTCTCACGACGCACCCCCTCCTCCCCACCCCCCACCCCCACCCCGCGGCCCAGAACAAGCCCCGGAGGCGTAACCCCCAACCAATTCTTGAAGAGGCCGAAAGGCGCCCCCAATGCCGGGGCTCCCGAGCACCCCTAGCGGGGCGGGCCGTTCCCAGGCGGGGGAGGGGCGGCGGCCGTGAGAACCCGCCGGCGGCCCGGCGCGTGGGAAAGCGGGGGGAGGGGCGGGAAGGGAGGGCGGGGCGCGCCTGGGAACGGCCCCCGCCCCCCGCCGGCCTTTGAAAGGGCCACTCAGGGCGCCCGGCGGAGATTCAAAAGCAAACGGCCGGCGGCCCGCCCGCCTTCCCGTGTCCGGGCGGGTTGGGGGGACAAGGGGGCGCCGGGGGCCCTGCCCGCCCAGGGCCGCGAGGGAGGGTATGGGGGCGCCAGCCCCGGGGCAGGCTGGGGAAGCTGGGGAGGGGCTGAGGCCCTACAGGGCCAGGGGCTGTCTTGGGTTGTCCCCCTCCCACAGATGAGAGGAGCCAGATGCGCAGACAGCAGGCGTCAGGCCCAGAATCTAAGCCCTGCGTCCTGGGGTCGGAACCCGCCTTAATGCCCCTGGGGCCTGTCACCCACTCATGTCAGGCCTGCACTGGGGCCAGGGGACCATCCCTGACCCCCTCTCCACCAGTTCCCGGTCTAGGGGGAGAGGGGTTCCAAAGAGTAGCGGTGTTCTGAGATTGGGCTGGGGGCCTGGAGGCCTTCCTGGGGGAAGCAACGTGTAAGCTGGGGCTTGGCAGGCTAAGTGGCGCCAGTGGGAGCTCAAGAGCTGAAGGAGTTGGGGTGTGTTGGGGGTTCAGAGAGATTGGGGAGGACTGGTGTGAGAGGGCTGGCAGTGTGGAGGAGCCCAGTGTTTGGGTACGCACAGAGTCGGGGGTCTCCTGGCACTTCCACTTCCTGCCCCCTCCTGCTGCCACCTGCGCCTCATCAGATGGGTTTGCCCAGACGGGGAAGGAGCAGTTGGTGCCTGAGCCTGCCTCTCCCGCTTCTCTGAAGGGCCGCCCCCGCCAGCTCCCCCACCACCAGGGAGGGGTGTAGGGCTTGGCTGAGCAGGCCTGGCCCTTCCCAGGCTTGCTCCTCCTGAAGTCCCTCCCTCGCCCTGGCCCCATGGTGCCCAGGGTATGGCCCCAGGCCCCAGCTGCCAGCCATCCTGCCCTCCCCTGCCCCATCCACACTGCCTCAGGATAGTGGGTGGGCAGTGAGCAGGCTACCTGGGAGGAGGCCCTCCACTCTCCAGCCCCTTTTGTACTCTGCGCAGCTGGGAGGGGAAGGTGCCTAGGCAGGAGTGGAGGACACGTCCACAGGGTGCCTGTCCTCTTGGACATGGACGGAGGAGTCACTGCCTGGCTGGCCCACCTTTGTCACCCTGAATGCCCTCTGGCTCCCAGGCCCCTCCTTTGGGGTTGTTAATTGCTCACAAGAGAAGAAGAGTGCCCATCCCCCCCCCTTAAGATGCCAGCCAGGCCCCTGGGCACCACAGGCCTGGGCAGGGAGCGGGGTGGGGGGACATTCCTGGAAAGGCCGCTGGGTCCGTGTGAAAGCAGCCGTGGCAATGAGCACGGGCGGGCCTGCTGCCGACAGAGCTGGGTTCATGGATGCTGGAATTTGAATTTCATGTGATGTAGCTCGAAGGCTGTGGTGTGCTGATATCAGGGTGTGGTGTGCCTCCCAACCTGCCACCAACCCCAACCTGAGCGTCGGGGTCCCACAGACTGATGGGGTGCCCCCTGCAGCCCTGGCCCTCCCTGTTTCTTCGGAGCCCAGTTCAAAGCAGTAGCCAGAACTCCAATGGGTTTAGGAGCTGGCGTCTGACCCGTCTGGCAGGTGGTTCCTGATGGCTGGGGGCTTCCAATAGCAGGATTGTGACAGCAGCTAGCAGAGGTGCATAGCAGGGGAGGGACGGAGGGATCTGGGTCCTCCCAGACTTGGCAGCACACCCAGACTTTGTGTTTTGGGCATTGAGGGTTCTCTTAACTGGCCTCAGGCCGAGAGGAATGGCGCTGAGGTTGCCCGCGAGGCCAGTGCTTGCTCTTGGAATGTCTCTGCTGCCCCTGTCCCACACTCCCAGTGGCCTGTCCCCAGTACACCAGCTCCACCTCAGGTCGCAGTCACACTGGCCTGGCTCGGAAGCTGTGGGTGTGCCTGTCCAGGCCACCAACTGTCCGCCTACACCCTGCGTGTCTGTGCATGGTGGACAGGCTGCATCCTGACTGGATGGGCACGTGTGCCCTCGGTCCCAGCCCCTCCAGCAGCCTGGCAAGTAGGTCACGCCCGTCTGGGCTGCATGTTTGTCCTGCATTGGGAACATCCTCTGGGTTTTGACTTTAGGCTTGTCAGCCCTTTTGGAAGTGGACAGGACACATGCTTCACTCTCTGGCAACATCCAGGGGTACAGCCAGAAAAGCCGGTCCTGAGGGGACCCCAGATCATGATAGGAGTGCCCATTAGAAGCACACCGACAGGACGGAGGTCCCGCGAGGACGGGCACTGACTGCTGGGTCTGGGGGCCCCCCACGCGGCCAAACAGGGTGGGGGCTCACACACCCCACCTCCCGGGTGCTGGCCCAGAGGAGCCACTGAAGGTCCCTCAGCCTAGGCCAGTCTGAGGGACGACACAGCAAAGGGATGGAGGGGTGGGCTAGGGCAGATGGCCAGTGTCGCCTCCTCGTCTTGGACAGCACGGGCTTCTGGGGCGTGTGGGGGTTTGGACCAGGTGGAGCAGGCAGGGCCGTGGCCAGTGTGAAGGGTGTGGGTGTCATGCTGCTGAAGATCCTTCCTAAAGCAGCCGGGGTTGCATCAGTGCCACCAGGAGCCACCCAAGGCAGTGGGGTGCAGGTCCTCAGTCCTCCAGGGGCCATCTGGTGGGAACTGAGGCTGGGCTCTGGCTGAGACCCAGGGCTTTTCTGGGGGAGGGGCAGACGGGGAGGCCCCACAGGCTGTGGAGAGAGCCTGGGCGTGGCCTCGTGGGATGGGGTGAGTGGCCTGGGCCCACGCTGCTGTCACCCCGGGGGCCGTGCTGAGCCTGGCGCCACCCCAGCTGGCGTCCAGTGTGCTTGAGGCTCTGAGGCAGCGCCCGCATCCCCACACCGGCCCTGTGGCCTGCCCCTCCCGCAGCCTCTAGAGCCGGCAGACCAGGGTCTCTCCCTGCACAGGGTGGTGGCCACCCCTCCCACAGCCTTTGTGCCTGTGTGACCCTGGGGCCACCGAGTGTGGGAACTGGGCTGGGGGCCTCGAAGCACAAAGGCCGGGGAGGGGCGGGGTCAGCGGCCGCTGAGCCTCTTCCTGTCTGTCCCTACGTCTGTGGTTGGTCATCAGGATAGAGGGAGGGTCTCCAGGCCCGGGACAAGGCCTGGCGTTGGCATCCCGGCTGGCCCTGGTCTGCACTCTGGGTTTGGGCGCTGGGGGGACAGCTGCCTGGACTCCCCTCATCACCACATCCTGGGTGCCCACTCCCCGGGGCCAACATCTCTGACATCCAGGCCACTCCCTTGCTTCCACACATGGCCACTGTCTTCTCCCCACCACAGCGGAGGGGGACCGGAGGGACAGTAAAAATAGACGTTATGCCTGGCCATGTCAGGGGTTCGTGTGGAGGCTTTTTTTTTTTTAACTCAAATTTCTTTGATAAAATATTTTCCCATGGTAGACGGCACTGGGAACGTCCTCTTGGCAGACATTCCCGATGGACAATCCCAGGCTCAGATCACCAGCTTCAGGGGTCACGACCCCGCCCTCCCCGAGAAACCCACTGCCCCTCACCCACCAGGCTCTAGGGACAGCGGGTGGCCAGCGGGCAGTCTCCGTGCCCGACAGAGGCTTCCACCACATGGCTCCTGGCCTTGCAAGTTTCTCTGTCCTCACAAGCAGACATCCCAGAAAGCAGGTTCCAGTGCCCAGGGCACATGCCACCTGAAGCGTCAGCACCACTTGGAGTTTGGTGCTGGGTGCTGGGGTGAGGCCTGGCTGCAGACCCCCGGCCGGGTGCCCAGGCCCAGCCTCGGACTGGCCCTCTCCCGTTTTCACTCAGCGCCTGCCACGCCCCCCAGTGCACCAGGCGGAGAGCACCGGGCTTGCTCTGGGAACGCTCTGTGTGCTCAGTGGGTTTCCCTCTGGGAACGGCACCAAAATAGCAGAAGGAAGGACAAGAAGTGGAAACAGCCTGGCGGCTGGAGCTCTCCAGGGAGAGGCCAGCTCCGGCCGGGGGCAGCGGAGGCCCTGAGCCAGTGTCCAGGGTGCTTAGGTCCGCTGGGGGTGCAGGGCAGGGCCTGTCGACAGAGGCAACACTGAGGCCCGCTCTGCTTCAGTCCTAAACGACCACTCTCTGCCGGCCAGTGCCCAGCGCCCTCTGATGTCCAGAAGGGCTTATTAGCCAACCCAGCCCTCACTGTGGCCAGTGGGGGCAGAGCAGGGGTCTGCAGCCAGATGGAGCCAGCCAGCTCACTGCGCTGAGACATGTCATCACCTGGAGGGTCCCTGAGGCACCTTTCCTGGGCTTCTCAGTGTCTGCCTGTGGGATGGCCTCTGGCTCACCTTGGCTCACCCTGAGAATAGCATGTCCTCTGGCCTGGGGCTGGGAGTGGGGGCGGCCAGTGTGCAGGGCAGGATGGCTAGTGTTCCCAGCTGCTGCTCGGGCTTAGCTCCTGGGGTTCGGCGGGAAATGCTACACCAAGGGGCTTGGGCTGCAGGTGGTGGGAAGGTGGCCTGAGGCCTGCCCGGTGCCGGTGCACAGATGTCGCTGCAACTCCGCAGGGAGCCGCCCCTGCCCACGGGGACTGGCCCGGCCTCTGGCCTAAGCATGAATGCTACCAGTTGGCGACACAGTGAGCTCTGTCCACCCACCCTACGCAGGATGCCTCTGTGGCAACCAAAGCCATGTTCAAATTTAGAAATTTGACGCCCTGCTCTGCCCACCTGGGCCTATCACCCTGGTCTTTTGGGGGCCTTGTGCACATGTGTGGACCCCTAACAACCTGTCTGCCAACCAGGGAGGGTTGTGCCCTGCGGCACACCCAGCCCTCCTGTCTCTGGACAGCTACAAGCCTTGGCGGCTCCTCAGGCCCTGGGAGTCCCCACTTCTGACACAGGCCCACTGGGTGCCCATGTCTGGCCTAACACGTGCTGCTTGGGCAGCAGCCAGCTCATCACTGCGGCCGCACACACAGGTCTCTGCCCGGGTCCCCACCCCACGGCCACCTGCCATGTCCTTCGGGACCAGTGTGGCTGCCCTCTGCTTCCTGGCCAGGGCAGCCGCATGGCCGCAAGCCGTGGATCCTGTCTGTCCTCCACCAGCTGACCACGTGCAGAACACATATTTACCTCGAAAAGGAATGGCGCTGGGCAGGGCCCCAAGCTGGGCAGTGAGCTGGGGGCTGAGGAGGCCACAGTCCCCTTCCCTATGCCTGAGCTAGGGTTTCCAGGAGGGAATTCTAGCCCGTTCTCAGGAATTTTTTGCTTTCCCGTTCCCGAATCCCGAGAAAAGTTGGTCGGGAAATCAGGAAAATCGGCTCCTTGAACCCAGGTGGTTGGTAGTATTGGCCGTCATTTTGTGGAAACGATTCATCGTGGAGAATAGAAAACAGTTTATATCTCGGGATTTGGGAACGGAAAAGCGAAAAGAATTCCTGAGAACGGGCGGGAATTCCCACCTGAAAACCCTGGCTGAGCTTCCCGCAGGACAGGTCCGCACCCTCCTTTCCCGCCCAGGACCCTGGCCTCACCCTGGAATCGGGTTCTGGGCTCTCTGTTCCTCACTGGCACAGCAGCCGCTCAGGCTCCAGCCACCACCACCTGTCACCTGGGCAGGCACAGAACCCGCTCCCAGGTCGCCTGCCGCCCATCCTGTGGTCACAATGCTGGACCTGCCCACTGGCCGCCCCAGCCGCTCTGCTCTCACATCCCGTGTCCCGCTTGGCAGGGCACGGCCACCCCCAGCCAGGGGGCTGCCAGCCAGGCCCTCGTGGAGGCCACGGACACGCGCGCGCGCACCAGAGCCCTGCACTCCCAGCCTCACCCTTGCGGTTCTGACGAGCCAGGCGGCCTGGCACGTGGCTTCCCGGGGCGCCGGTGGGGGTTTCCTCCCAGCTACCCAACTTCCTGTTTTCTCAAGAAAACACACCGCAGAGGCTCTGAAAAGCTCATTAAAATGCCTGCCGGCTTCCCGGACGTCCTGGGGTCTTTACAGCACTTGCCGCTCAGCACAAAGGCAGCAGTTCCCGTCCTCCCAGCTCAGCCCAAGAAAAGGCCCAGCGCCCTTCCTCACACTCTGCTGGGGGTGGGGGCCGGCCCCACGGCCACCAAGCTCCGGAGGGGCCGCCCTGCCCCCAGGTGAGGCCCAGCTTCCACCAGAGGCTGGGGGAGCTGCTCCCATGGACTTGGACAGTGGTGGCCCAACCCCAGAAGGTTCTGGGAGGGGCCAGCATAGTGCACCCAGAGCCAGTGCCCAGCCCACCCGCCAGCCAGAAGCCTGGGGGGCTGGAGACCTCAGACAGCGCACCTGGGCGAGCAGGGCGCCCCGTCCACTGAGTCAGCACATGGCCCCTCTAGGGTCCTAACCTTGGATGCAGCTGCCCACCCCTGGGGATTTCCTCACCCAGACCTTTCTAGATGTCAGGCCCTCAGTGGCTCTGGACCAATGTCCCTTGGAAAATGGAATCTCCCCCTGCCCCTCCACCCAGACGGCACTTCCGAGGGTTTCCTTTACTCCATCCAGAAGCCCCAAGGGGGGTCAGGAGGAAGTCCCCCAAATCTTAATGGATGCCCCATTTGAGCTGCTCCCGCAGCCTGCAGCCGCCTGCCTCAGCCATGCCAGCCCGACTCTCGGCCACCTCCTGGCTCTAGGCGGCAGTGCCCCCCAGACCTAACCTTGTGTGTGGTGTCTGGGGGTGGGGGTGGGAGTCGGAGGAAGAGGAGAGAACACTGCAGGCGAGGCAGTGGCCACTGCTTGGATGAGCAGAAACACCCAGGTACCCGGCTTCTGCTGCTGTGCCCCCTGCCAGGGACATGCTGGGCTGCCTGTGACAGAGGTGGTTCCGTGGCAGGCGGGGGGCACGTGGGCCCCACCTGGCAGGGGTGGAAGATGTCTGGTGGGTGACACTCACACATTGAAATGTCGGTCAGAGCACGGCCTCCGCCCACTTCCAAGCCCTGAGGGAGCCGTCCACCCACGCTGGAGTCCACCCCAAGCCCTGAGCTGGTCCTGGAGCTGCAGACATGTGGCCCCCGAGCCCGCAAGCCTCAGGCCCAGAACCCAGAACCTGCCAGGCCTGAGCCTGGCCCACCTCCTGCAGCTCAGGGCCCAAGAGCCTCCCCTCGGCCCACCCAGGGTGGGGCAGTGGTGTGGGCAGGCCCCTGCCAGAGCCTGAGTTGGGGCGGTGGGGGGCGGGGCGGAGGTGGGGTCCTCACCTCGTGGCACGGCAGTCCCGAAGTCAGGATGACCTTTTGTCCTGCCTGGCGACTTGTGCAGGAGGCGAGATGACTGGAGAGGGCCACACTGCCTTCTGGGACCGGGTCCCTCTCACCCCCACATTCGCCAGGCCCCTTCGTCCCCCAGAGCTGCCATTGCCTGGGATCTGAGCAGCCATCAGATTCCTGTCGAGTCCTGGGCATGGCCTCGTTTTATAGAGCTGGTCTTAGAATCATGGCACCATTTTACATAATTACAAACAAAATTAAATTTAAAAAGCAATCTCTAAAAATCTAAAGAAGACGAAACACATGAACCACAAAGAGAGAAGTACTCCAATTAACCTAAACACCACGACGGGCCACAAATCTCTAGGGTGCTGAACTGCAGACCCCGATGAAAACACCCTGTAGGAACCCCACTGTTAGTGCTGACACTGACATCTTACTCTGAAATGCTTGACTGTGAATTGTGACCTAAACCAGATGGGTAACGCTGCTGCTGTATTAGGGTTTTCAGCTGAGAGAAAGGAGATGTGTGTTAAAATTAAGGAGATGAGACAGTAAAGCCCAGATCTGTGCAGAAAGCTTCGGTGTGAGCTTCTGGTGTGTGTTTTACACATGCCTATGTCTCATCCGCAGAGTCCTGAAAGCCAGTGCCACCCTTCTAGCCAGGAGCACCTTCTATCCAGATGGCTTTCTCACTGGGTTTCACGCTAACGGAAACCAGAGCTTTTTGGAGATATAGCTGATTCCAGGTCTGAGGCGAAAAATGCACATGGTGAAGCTGGAACATCTCATCACATCAGAAAGCAAAGAAGTTATCAGTCTACAAGTGTCACGTCAAAAGGACCCAGGACCCAATGAAAGCCCCCATGTGCCACAGGGTACATCAGTGAGGGGCCGCTGAGATGGGCAGAAACGTCAGACACGGCTGTGCTGATGTGTTTAGTGTGGTTCCTTAAAAATCCTGTGATCTTTGGAGCATGCGTGGGGCCAACTCAAAAACATAAGCGAAAACTATGAAACTCTGAAAAGAAACCATAGGGAAACGTCACGGCACTGCGTTTGGTGATGGTTTCTTGGATACGACACCAAAAGCAAAGGCAACAAAATTAAAAATAGATAAATTGAACTTCATGAAAATTAAAAACTTTTGTACATCATTGGACATTATCAAGAAAGTAAAAAGACAACCCACAGAATGGGCAAAAATATTTGCAAATCATATATCTTATCGGGGATTAACATTCAGAATATATAAAGAACGCCTAAAACTCAACAACAAAAAGGCAAATAACCCAGTTAGAAAATGGACAAAAGACTTGAATAGACATTTCTCCAAAGAGGACATACAAATGGCCAACCAGCACATGAAAAGCTGCTCGACACCATTCGTCATCAGGGAAACGCAAATCAAACCCACAGTGAGACACCACTCACACCCATTAGGAAGGCTTTTATTTAAAAAAAAAAAAAAAAAAAAGGAGAGCAAGTGTTGGTGACGCTGTGGAGAAAATGGAGCCCTAACGCACTGCTGGTGGAGTGGAAGTGTGCAGCTGTGGTGGACCACACCGCGTCTCTTCTGAAAAACGTAGCACAGAATGACCACGTGAGCCGGCAATCCCACCTCTGGGTAAATGCTCCGAAGACTTGACAGCAGAAACCTGAGCAGATGCTTCTGATCTAAGGTTCACAGCAGCCAAACGGTGGAAACAACCCGTGTCCATTGCCAGATGGGTAAACGAACAAATAAAAAATACACACACGAGGAATTTGTTTGGTTTTAGTCAGGATTTCAGGAAATCCTGACACCTGCTACCACGTGGATGGACCCTATGCTCAGTGAAACAAGCCTGTCACAGAAGGACAAACCCTGTAGGACCTGCCTCACAGGAGGTCCCCAGAGGAGTCAGTTTCAGAGACAGGAAGTAGATGGGGGTCAGGGACTGGGGAGGGGAGGGGTGGGAGTGTTCAATGGGGGCAGAGAGTCAGTTTGGGATGATGATAAAATTCTGGAAATAGATAGTGATGATGGTTACACAACAGTGTGAATGTACTTAATGCCACTGAATTGTAAATTTAAATATGGTTAAGATGACACATTTTATGTTATATACATTTTACCACAGAAAAATAAGAAAAAAGCAATAAAGCAAGTGATTATTTTTAGTGATAACAAATATACACCTATGTGATGAATAAAAAAATTAAAAACAAACAAACTGAAGTAAATATGAGGAGAGAACCAAATGAAAGGGAATCAAGGGAAGAAACAGACCAGCTACACGAAAGCCACCAAGGACCGATGGCAGACACCTCGCCAGCAGCAATGGCCACCAAAAGACAGTGGGCTGCCCCAAGTCCTGTCAAAGTGCCATTATAAACCCAGCAACACTCTTGTGAAGGACAGCGAGGAAACAGAATGTTTTCAGGGGAAAATGGCCCCAGTGAGAGGACAGACCCTGTTTCCCCGAAAATAAGACCTAGCCGGACCATCAGCTCTAATACGTCTTTTGGAGCAAAAATTAATATAAGACCCAGTATATATTAATTTTTGCAAATAAGACCGGGTCTTATGTTAATTTTTGCTCCAAAAGATGCATTAGAGCTGATGGTCCGGCTAGGTTTTATTTTCGCGGAAACATGGTAGCAAAGGAAGATCTTTTAGCAAGAACGAGCTTGCTTCTTCTTGGAGTGAGGTCGCCATGTGTGTGCACGTCCATACAGCATCAACTCTAAAAGCCATTGTACACATAACAAATACGGTGTCTAATTGGTAGATAAAGAAAAACCACATTGTGGAAAATAGTAGCAGGCAAGATGGGAAGTGGTCAGAAAGCTACACTGACCCAAGATCCCTGGATTAACTTTAGACATTGTTAACTCAAATATACATGTTAAAATTTCTAGGGTAACCATTGAAAGAATAGAAACAGAATTTGTAACTTTCAAAGTAACAGAGGGACAACTAGAGCAAGGGTAAAAGAGCTAAAAGAATACAAAAAAGGGAAAAAGAACAGAAAAAGTAGGACAAATGGAATACACAAATAAGGGTAGAACAACTAAACCCAAATTATATCAGTGGTTACAAGAAATGTCAATGGATTAAACTAATAAGTTGAAAAGCAAAGATTGTCAGACTAGATTTTTTAAAATCCAGCTAGAAGCTAGAATCAGTTTATAAGAAGTACACCTAAGGTATACGAGTAAAGGAAGGTTGAAAGTGAAAGGGTGAGAAAATGATACACAAACACCAACCCAAGAACGCTGGGGAAATGGTGCTGATATTAGTTAACAGAGACCTTACCGCATGGTTTATGGTTCACCTCATGACCATAAACCAATGAGTTCACTCAACAGGAAGGTAGAAGAATTCTAACATTGTATGTCTGTGCAGCTACTAACATAAGTAAAACATATGAAGCAAACACTGACATGAATACAGAGATTTTGATGAATCTGCTGTCAACAGGAGACGGCATACAGCTCTCAGTCTTTGATAGTCAGGCAGGAAAATAATCAAATAAGAGAGAGGCAATCTGAGCAACACATTAAGTAAGCATGACCTACTGAGTGTCAGTTTGTGTGTAAGTGTGTGAGTGTGTGCGTGTGTGCGCGTGCGTGTCTGAGTGTGAGTGTGTGAGATGCACACGACTGGAGGAGAATGCGTACCTTTTAAAGTCCACATGGAACCTTTAAGAAAAGGGTCACCTACTTGGCTAGAAAGCAAGTCTTCACAAATAAACTGGCCGTGTGTGGACTAAGCGCCTTGACTACAGACCAGGTAGGTTAGAAATCCATTTTAAACAGATAACTAAGAAGCTCCCGAACTCCAAGCTTTCTGAAATTAAAAAAAAGACTTTTCAAGAACTAAGTCAAATAAGGAATGACACTCAAAAATTATTAGAACTAAGACATAATGAAAATACTACATATCAAAACTGATGGAATGCAGTGAAAACAGTACTTGGAGAAAAATTTATGGTCTTGAATGTTTACATCATAAAATTTAAAAGGCTGAAAATTAAAGAGCTAAGCACTTCACTTGGATATAACCACAAGGAAGTGGAGGAAGGAAACTATAAAGATAAGAACAGAAATTGTGAGATAGAAGACAAAAATGCCACAGAAAGGATCAACAAGCCAAACACTAGTTGCTTGAGACGACTTAGGAAACTGACGGCTCTTGTAAGATAAGAAACGGGGGCGCCAGCAGGCAGCAGAACTTCTATGGAGGGTGTCCGCCGCTGTCCATCCGAAAGACTGGGTGAGATGGACACAAGTCACCCAAGGGACTAAAGGTGCAGACACGAGCAGCCCTGCTTCCGCCCCAGAAACTGCCAAGGAACAGCAGGCCCGGGAGGCGGGCGGGAAGCCGGCCAGCGGGAGGACGGGGCAGTGCAAACATCAGTCAAAGCTGCAGGAAACGCCAGCGCATTTATGAGGCCAGAAGAGAAGATGGCGCGAAAGAAGAGACGGGCCGCGCTGCAGCGGGGCCGAGACCCCAGAGAGGAGCTGCAAGGTCAATCCCAAAGGAAAAATGCGAGCGTTCCCGGGTCAACAGGGGGAAGACGCCACGGTGAGCTCAATGGCTGCACCGAAAGCCGAGGTGGGATTCCATTTCTTTTCCAGTAGGAACGCACAGCGCATGGATCTCAGGGCTTCCTGGGCCTGGTGTGGGGCATTCGGCCGTTCAGACTGAAAATCCCCTTTTATCAGAAACGACAGAGATGGCCCCTGTCACCACTTAACGTAGTAAGAGGAGGAAACGAAACAAAACCTCTAAGAATTGGAAAGGAAGGAACAAAATTCTCATTGTTTGGAGAGGATATATCCACAGAAAGAACCGCAAGGAATCGACAGCCCGGGCAGTAGAACTTAGGAGAGTTTCATGAGGTTTCTGGAAATAAATCAATTCCTGGGCAGCTAACAACTATGGGCCATGTATCCACAGAGAAGAAAACAGCACCACTGATTATATTTCGGCAACAAAGATGGGGAGTTCTGGTCTGAAACCTAACGAAGTGCCCCCAGGGGTGCGCGAGGTTCTAAGCCGAGTTTGACTCGGGAGTCAGAGAAACACTCCCGGTCAGGAGACCTGGAGTTAGAACTGTCGCTCCCCCTGCACTGACTTGCAGCCTCTGCGCCCCACGTCCAAGCAGAGCCCCCAGGAGAAGGCGGCCTCAACCTCCTGGGTGTCCCTGTGAACCTAAGACGGCAGCAGACAGGCACCAAGGGTCCCTCAAACCACCCACAGCGTCCGTGACTCACTGGGACGCGGCATACAGTCATGCTCGTGGCCAAGATTCATTGCAGGGACAGGATACGAAGCCACATCACATGTGGACAAGGCAGCTGGGCCGGCAGAGTCTGCTGGTGGTCACGGGGCCGTGCCCACACCCCCGACAGCGGCGGTGGCACACGGGTGAGGTGAGGGTTGTCAATCGCGGAGGTGCTGTCAATCGGAGGCTGGTCAGGGGCACCCTCTGCCCGGCACAGACCCAGAGGAATACAGGGGTCCACGCAGGCCGCCCTGTTCGGACAATGGGTTAGAGAGTTTTCTATCAGTTATGGAACAGTGGACCAGCTGTTTCTTGTTTGATGTTTGCAAGTGTGTTAATAGAGCACATCACGAAACCCAAGTGTGCCCCTTTTATCCCAGACGCCTAAGTCATTTGCCCAGGAGTTTCGATGGGAGACACGTGCCTCGGAAAGGTCCACAGGAGAGAAAACTAAAGGGACACACGCAGCTGCTCCCAGTGCCCAACGATGTTCTCTGCGGAAAGTGCCTGATGGGCCCCACGTGCCTGTGAAGTCATTACGGACAGGCTGCGGTGACACACGCCGGCCCAGCTGTCTGCAAGGTCTCTGTGAACGGCAAAAACAAAGCATGTGCAGAGGAAGCCCATGACTTTGCAGAACACGGACACCTCAGGAGCTTAGCTCAGAAGACAGAGAGGGAAATGAGTTTACAGGACTTTGGAAGGTATGTGGGTCAAACCCGCCCACAGGATGGGACCACATGGAGGGTCAGGATGCAGCCCCTCTAGGGACTCCGTGCAGAGCCCTGAGAATGCGCTTCCCACGCCCTCGGGGTGCTGGGGGCATGTGGGGACAGAGCCAGGAGTGCAGTTTCCAGGCTCTCGGCCTCACGTGGAAAGGTGCTGGCTCAGGTAGTAAATGGCCGTTGACTGTGATCAAATGGCCATCAGCTGTGGCTAGTTGGCCGTCAGCTGTAACCAGTGAGCCATTGGCCACGAATATAACTGCCGTGGCTACGCTAGCAGGAAAATGGGGGCTAGCAAGGAGGTGGTGGCTGAGCTAGCAAGAGCGGACTGCAGCTGGCAGGTGGCAGAGTGTGGATCACGGATCATGTGGCTCCTGCCTCCTGTGTCTCCAGCCGCCAGCGAGACTATAGTGGTATGACTCCCCCATCTATGGCTCCGTGGGTGTTCCTTTTTGGCCTCACCATATTCTGCGTACTTACGTGGGGAGCGGGACCAGAGACCCTGCAGGCCGCCCCACGTGACAGGGCACCTGTGCTGTGACAGCCGGTGACAGTACATTCTCAGGGCTGACCGGCACAGCTCTCTGGTTCAACTGTACTGACCCAGGCCCTGCCTGTTTCTCAAGCTTCAATATGTACAGCAGCGAGGCTACACGTCTTCAGCCCTCGGTGTCCCAGGTGGTGCAGTCTCGCTGCCCAGCTCTGTCTTCCCACCCACTGGGCGTGCGTGGGTGTCCACATTTCTGCCAGCGACTTGTTCAAGGTCTCCCAGGCCTTTCCTCTCGTGATCCTCAAAACTCCTCTCGCCTCCACCTGTGACTTGATTTCAAAGCAATGTCCCCATTTCCAGGTATATGTTACAGCAGCACTGCACGCTGCTGCCAAAGGCTGTATCCACGTCTTCTAACGCTGCCTCAGCAACCTACCACGAGCTTTGAGCCCAGCCCCGTGGAGGGCGGGTCCATGTGGGCTGCACTGAAACTATGTGCTGGCGGCGGGGCTCTGGGGAAGAACCGTTTCCAGGCCCGCTGGTACTGGCAGGATCCAGTCCCCGGTGGCAGCAGGACTGAGGCGCCATGCCCTTGACGTGTGGCCCCTCCTGAGGACAACGGCACAGCTGTGCTTTGGCTATGACTTCACCTCCGCTTCTGCTTCTAAGGGCTCACGGGTGACACGGTGACACCCACGTAACCCACAGCAATCTCTCTATTTTGAGGTCAATTGATTAGTAAATTGCATCTGCAAATCCCTTTAGCCACATGTTGTAAAAATTCACAGCAGTAATGCAGGGCTGAGGGAGGAGCCTGGCGCCAAATCTGCCTCTGACTTTGCTGGAGAGCCCGGGCACCTGTGAAGGCTTGTGGGAAGGCACCGCCTTCCTGGATTCTGGATCCCTTGACTGCTAATGCCAGAGTACTTGAGAAGCCAGGCTGACTACCTGGGTCTCAGCCCCCTACAAGCTGGAAACAACCCTGGCTGGGAGACAGGGATTTTCTACAGGGATGGTGACCTGGGCCACCCGTGGCACAACCATCTTTCCCTCCCCTGGATGCTGGGACCAGGCCTCCGGGAGAGGTGCCTGTGAGGACCCAGCGATGAGGGAGAGTGGACACAATCTCGTGCATGCCAGAGGCCGGCACAGGAGGCGTGGCTCTGACCAGGCCTGCTCCCCCAGGTCTGCCTTCCCCCCACGGGCAGACTCAGCCATTCTCCCAGTCTCAGCTTCCCCACTAGTGAGGTGGGGGCATGGGGAACGGCTGTCCAGCCAAGCCAGGGGGTCGGAGGGCTGAGCACCCACGGCGTCCTTCCCGGCCTGGTGCACAGTGTGCAGGAACCTCGGTTCTTCTTGCTACGGGCCACCCCTGACAGACGAGCCCCACCGTGTGCAGGCCCACATCCTGTCCCGCTCTGTGCCTCAGGGCGAGCCATGAAAGAAATCACATATTAAAATCAAAATTACGAGGCAGCTGTCTCCTGCAGCAGACGAGTCTCAGCAGCCAGAAGTGGGACAGCCGTGTCCACATGGCACACAAATACACTGCCAGTCTACCCCCACAACGGCACACTACTTGGTCACCAAAAGGACTGAAGCCCTGATGGGTGCTATCACACCGGTGAGCCTGGAACACATGTGGCTGTATGCCACTTACATGGGGTGTCCAGAACAGGCATATCCAGAGGCAGAAACCACATGGCCAGGGGCCAGGGGAGGAGCAACTTACAGGTGACAATGTGCGGACATTGACTAGTGATGGCTGCACGACTGCAACTAAAAGCCACTTTTGCGACTTTAACAGGTGAATTGTGTGAATTATGTCTCAATAAACCTGTTAAAAAAGATGTTTACCATCCACGTTCAAATCCCCGAATTCTGAGACCCCTGCTTGGGTTCCAGGGCACCTCCCAGCCGCAGCCCTCCTGGTGTGGGAGTTGGGGCCCTCTCTGTACCCACCAGGCTGGTACCCGACTAGACAGCATGCCCTTCCATGTGCCCAGGGCTTTCAGTGGGTAATGCCCGGCTCTCCGTGAGTCTCCCACCCAGAAGGGGTCTCATGGCTGTTTGGTAGGACACTTAGATCCATTTCTGACAAATGTGACCTCCACATATGACCGGCCAAGTCTTTGTGGAGAACCAGACACGTGGCTTTGATCACTGTGGCTCACATAGTGTGGTCACCGAGGAGCTGGCCTCTGGGGCGAGGCGTTTCTTTATAACCCTGGGGCTGGTGCCCCCCATTGGAGCCCTGCGTGGGTGTGAGCAGACCCACACTCTGTCTCCTGAAGGCCCGCTGCAGCCTCCGTGACCGAGATACAGAAGGGTGTGGACGCAGTCAGGGTGAAGGGTGGCTGACCACATAGCCGGGTCGCCTGTCCCCGCCCCACCCTCAGCGGAGGCCCCTCTCCCCATCTCGAAGCCTCTGCCCCACACTGCCCCCATCCTCGCCAGGACCCGCCCTGGACCTGAGACCAATACCGTTTTTTCGAGAACACCGTCCGGCCCTGCTGCTCCCCCACCCTCGCCCCCGGGCCTGCTCCGGACCCCAGGCTGCTCTCCGCTCCAGCTTGGCACCTCCTCACCCCTGCCCTCGGGTTGGCCATCATGCTCAGGGAGGGTGAAGCCATGGGACACTCCTGCAGCCACAGCCCAGAGAGTGCACAAAGCGAGTGGCCCTCAGGTGGCAGTGACCACGAGGCTGTCTCATCTGGCTGGCTGCCCCACACCGGTGTCCAGTGTGGGAGCAGAGGGGCTCCCCACCCCCAGCATCAGCTGCACCCCAGGACACCTGCACCACCGCGTGCTGGCAGAGGGACTTGGCGCTGGCCAAGTCCTCTCATCCGTGAACTCGCAGGGCACTGTAACTTTGGTGGGGAAGGGTGGGACCTGACCCTCCCCAGGAGTCTGAGCCCCTCACCCTCTCCACGTCCAGCCGCTGAGGTCTTGGGGCTCCCCAGGAGGCCCTGCTGGCCTGGACAGCTCTGTCCCCCCAGCAGTCTCAGGCTCTCTGCTTCCCGCAGGGCGCGGGTTCCCACGTGGACGACAATATGTGGAAACCCGTCCACATTCTTCAGGATGTCCGCTGCCCTTCCGGCGGGCTCGGCCTTGGCACCCGAGGGGGACTGGCCTTCCGGCCCTTGCCCTAGGGTCCGCGTTCCTCTCTGGTGACTCACCCCAGTTACTCCAGGGTGGCTCAGCACTGCCCCCCGCTGGGTGCCACTCAGGACAACAGGGGGGAGGTGACCAACTCCACTGACCAGCCTACAGCTCCTGTGAGCACCTACCCAGGTCCCCAAGACCCCACTTCTTCCAAGGCCACTCACCTGGGGCCCTGATAACCCCGGGGTCAGGGGATAGCCTTGCTCCCTTGATGACCCCAGGGTCAGGGGGCAGCTCTGTGCCTATGATCCCCGCCTGCAGCTTAGGCCCAGAGCGCAGAAGCTGACAGATGGCATCTGGGCTGGGAGGGGAGGGGCCCTTTCTCTGCACCTTCCTCCCTGCCTGCTGTGGCCTTCAGACCATGTCTGGTCCACATGTGTGCACACGTGAGCCACACCCACAGGCCTGGTTCACACACGTGCCACACCCGCAGGCCTGGTTCATACATGTGCACACGTCAACAACACCCAGAGGTGTGTCCACACACATGCACCTGTGAGCCGCACTCACAGGCCCGTCCACACACTTGTGCTCTGAGGCCTCCAGTGAGTGTCCACACGAGGCAGAGCTTCCTGACTCCAGAATCACCTGCACACGGTCAACCCGGTTCTCCTGAAATACACTTCTCTCAAAGGGCCCCTTATCCAGTGGCCATTCCAGGAGCGTAGGCTGCACTCGGGGCCCCCTCGGCCACAGGCCCAGGGGCACACGGAGGCACCCCTGGGACACACGGGCCTCCACAAACCTCTTGTAGCACAGGTACCGCAGGGAAGCCAGGTGCTGCTGGGTGACAATGTAGGGATAGCACGGAAAGAGAGGGCGGGGCTCAGGGCTGGTCTGCGGGGCTTCCCACCCCTCCACCCTCCACCTTCCACTCTCCTTCTGCTCGCTTGCACCCAACACCACAGCCGCCCTCCAAGCCCCGGGGCCCCCGACAGAGCCGCAGTGCTCTCTGCCCAGCCTCAGACTCGGCCCACGCCCCTGCCACTCACGGAGCCCCTCCGTCTGCACTGGCGTCCTCCCTGCAGCCCCCCATCCATCCCGGCCCTTCCAGATATGCCTGCCTGTCTGCATTTGCTTCCTGTCCTTCTCCCAGTGGAATGCAGATTCCTTGAGGGAGGGGCTATCTAGTGTTTTCAAACTGATATTTACTTGTCAGCCTCACTTCCACGTTCTGTGCAGAGCCTCCACAGGCCCAGGAAGGGCACCCACCTGTCCACTCGTCCCCCCTTCCTGGGGCCAGCTGTCCTCGAAGGCTGGCGGGTCAGGGGCCTGGCTTGGCCCTGACCTTGGCGGGCCCTCTGCTGTCCTGCTATGCAGCAGCCCCAGCCAGCACCCACGTCCACAGGCACCCTTGTTACAGGGACGTCATCCGAGCACAGCGGTCAGCACTGCCCGGAGGCCGGGCTTGCAAGGGAAGACCCCAGATGTTATGCATGCAATCCAACTGCATCCTGCTGACTCAAGTCTGCACTGGGCACCTGGGGGCTTCACCTAGGACCCAGGCCTGGGGAACCCAGGGTGCAGAGGCCAGCAGGACTGATCCTCTGTCCATGTCTGACTGTCTACCCATGAGGACACGGGGTCAGTCCACACAGAGGCCAGCGAGGACTGCAGAGGGCCACCGGGGCCCCTCCCACTGGGGTCAGTTTTAGGATTTTGGAAATGATGACCTGTGGTCTCAAATTTGGAGGCCTCCTGGCTGGTAAAGCTACAGGGGGGCCTCACAGCAGGAGGGCCTGGGGGTCCCCTAGGGGATGCCGTCTCCCTGACAGGGCAGCCTCCCTGCTCCCCAGCGGGCCAACGGCGAAGGCATCCACAGAAATCCTCTGCTGCTCCCCTCCTGTCTGCCAGCCCTCTGGGTCCTGCACACGATCCCGCCGTCCGGGGGCACCTGGACCCCCAACCTGCTCCAACCTCGGGCTTGGTTAAGACCTGTGGGGTGGACCCTAGGATGGGGGCACACCCTGTACTCGGGGCCCTAGATCAAGCTCTGGGCCCACCATGGCCTGACCCTGGAGTGGCGGCCCTTGGGGGTCAGTGGATGGTGTGGCAGGGCTGCTGGGAGGAAGGAGGGAGGGCCCTGCCAGGAGCCTGCACCCCAGACGCAGCTGTACTCCCCCAGGCAGCCGGCCCCCCACAGGCCTGGCTCTGTGGGCCTCATACCACCTCCCTCTCTGCCCCTCAAGGCCCTGGGTTCTGGGTCCTGGTGGGGGGGCCTCTGCCGGGGAGGCAGGTGCAGCCCTCACGGCGACTGTTGCCACCGTCAACCCTATGGGTGACTGTGCTGGCAAGCAACCTGGCCTAGGCGTCCCCACTCCACCTCCCCCTGCGGATGTCAGCAGGGCCCCCCAATCCGGTGCCAAGGAAGGCATGTGCCTGGGACAAGATCCTGAGTGGGAGGGACCGGATATCCACAGTCGGTTCCTTTAGTGACGGCACAGTGACAGTTCTTCAGTGACAGGGACAGCTGTCCCACACCCCATCTTCCCGGCCCCTCAGACGACAGCACTCCCAGGAGCGGCACTGCTGGGCCCTCCTGGCAGTTTCTGAGTCTAACGCTCTACCCTCTTGGTTTTATTCTGCAGCCTGAGGGCAGCTCCCTCCTGCAGTTGCTTCCCCTGGTCCCTCAGGGGTCCCACTGCCGGGCCAGCCTTTGACCTGGCTTGCATCTTCAGGCTGAGCCCCTCTCGTAGCTCCTCGCTCCTGGCTGACCCCGAGGGACCCACACCCCCTGCCTGTGTGTCTGTACACCCCTTCTTGCTTCTCCCGGCTACAGATCTAGTGCCATCAGAGAAGCTGTTTAAAATCGTGACTGAAAACCTCTTGATGTGCCTCTATCTTTGCAAAAAGCCCCCAATTTTGTCCTCCTTTATGGAGAAACCTTCACCAGGGAGCTACAGAGACAGCTTCTCAAGCGAGTGAAGCTCAGAAAGCAGGTGGTGAAGGTCAGAGATGCGGCTGAAATTGAGATCTAGACCACAAAACAGCAATGAACATGATGCCCCAAAAAAGAAAAGACCAAATCAGAACTATCTTCAGGCAACAGAAAGCCAAACAAAGTGAAATAACAGTGCTGAAATAGAATCAAATTATAACTTCTAGAGCTGAAAATACAACAATCGAAATATAATAGTGGATGAATTTCATAGCATGTTGGACACAGATGAAGAGAGAATTCGTGAGGTGGGAAAGACAGCAGAAGAAATTACCCAGACTACGTGACACAGAAGAAAAGGGATAAAAAGAAATACACAAGACAGTTAAAACACAGGGAAGACAGAGTGAGCAGGTCAGCGTATACTCAGAGTCCAGAAAGATAACAGGGAGGGAGAGAGGGAAGAGGCAATATTTGAAGACATAATGACTGAAAAATTTCCAGAACTGATCGGAGACACCAATCCACAGATTTAAAAAGCCCAACACATCCCAGGCCAGATAAGTAAAAAGGAATCTGTAACTAGTCCCCTGACAGTGAGAGTGCAGGACACCACGGCCAAAGGAAGACCCCAAAAGTAGCCAGAGAAAAAAGATACAGTTTTTTCAAAGATTGGAAGTTAGATTTCTTCATAACAAAACATTTCAAAGGCCTCATGTCAAGCAAAGTGATGAGATGAAGAAACCACACCAGAAAGACAACCAAAAATGTCACAGACGCATAACTTGGAAATTAAGAAACAAATTTCTAATTAGCCCATGGGTAAAAGAAAAAAAATTATAATAAAAATTATCTTGAGCTAAATAATAATAAAAATAATATGCACTGAAAGATAGGGAATGTATTTAAGACGAAAGAAGGCTTAAAATTTAGTTGAGTGGGTTGGGAGGATCCAAATGCAAGGAGCAGGGCAACATAAGCCAAAACCAACAAGTGGGACCACGTCAAACCAAAAAGCTTCTGCACAGCAAAGGAACCAACAATAAAATGAAAGGGCAACCTACAGAGTGAGAGAAGATATTTGCAAACCACATACTGGATAAGGGGTTAATATCCAAAATATATAAGGAACTCATACAACTTGATAGCAAAACAAAAACAACAAAACTCAAAATAATCTGATTTTAAAATGGGCAGGGAAATGGAATAGACATTTTTCCAAAGAAGACACAGAGATGACCAACAGATACATGAAAAGGTGCTCAAAGTCATTAATCACCAGGAAACTGCAAGTCAAAACCACAGTGAGCTATCACCTCACTCCTGTCAGAAGGGCCATCATCAAAAGATAAGAGCTTCAAATATATGGTGATGGAAGGAGAACTGACTCCGAGTGGTGAACACACAATGGGATTTATAGATGATGTAATGCAGAATTGTACACCTGAAATCTATGTAATTTTACTAACAAATGTCACCCCAATAAATTAAAAAAAATAAAAAAGATAAGAGCTAAGTGCTGGAGAGGGAACCCTGGTGCACTTTGGAGGGAATGCAAAGTGGTGCAGCCACAATAGAAAACAGTGTGGAGGTTCCTCAAAAGATTAAAAATAGAACTGCCATATGACCCAGCAATTCCACTTCTGGGTATCGATTGGAAAAAAAATGAAAGCAGGATCTGGAAGAGACGTCTGCACCCTGTTTTCTTTGTGGCATCATTCATGATAGTGAAGACACGGAACCAATGTCAGTGTCTGTGACGGCTGAGACGGTGAGCAAGGTGTGGTGTGCACACAATGGAATATTACTTGGCCACGAGAAAGAAGGAAACCCTGCCATGTGTGACAACATGGATGGCCCCGGGGGGTGTTACGCTAAGTGAGATAAGTCAGACAGAGAAAGACAAATACCATATGATCTCACTGATGTGTGGGATCTAAAAAAAAAAACTGGACTCATTGAAACAGAGAACAGATTGGTTTTCCTGGGGGCTGTGGGTGGGGGGTGAGGCAGGAGGAGAAGGGGGTCAAAGGTGCACTTTCCAGTTCTAAGATAAATAGTCCTGGGGATGTCAGGTAGGGCGAGGGGACTACAGTTACTAATACTGTGTATGTGGAATTGCTGAGAAAGCAGATCTTAAAAGTTCTTCTAAGAAAAAGCTGTAACTCCGTAGGTGGTGGATGGTAGCTGCACTTGCTGTGGTCACCACTTCACAGTTTATACACATAGCGAATGACTACGTTGTACGCGTAAAACCAGGGCAGTGTTATACGTCAGTTATGTCTCAAAAACACTGGGAGGGAAAAGCCAAAAGATATTTCTTTGAAAAAGCTAAAACTTCAAGTGAGACTGATCAAGATAAATGAAAAAGAAAATAAGAGAAGGCAAGAACAGTGACTCGCCAGGATGCTGCTGGACGTCTGAGAATAGCAAGGGGGTCTTATGGACACTCGTTACAGTACACTTGGAACTGTAAACAAAATGGACAAATTCCTTCAACCCCCACCCCCCGCCCTAGCCAAGATGAATAAATAGTTACATTTCCACAAGGAGAGGCTGTCAGGTTGACGGGCCGTTTCTACTGGACATCTGAGGAAGAAATAATCTCAGACAAATGACCTCAGAGGGAAGGAAAGAAGGGGCTGTCATCTGTTTCATTTTCAGAGGCCAGCTTAACTTGGTACACAAAACCAGACACAGACATTTCAGGAAAGTCAGTTGTGAACACAGATGCAAAAATCCCTAACTAAAGGGAAAGCTGGGCAAACCGAGCCCGGCCATGTATGTTGATGGTACTGCAGCCAGGAATGCAAGGCTGGTTTGAGAGTCTGTAGCACCGTAGTTGACCGTGGTAGCAGACCAAAGGGGACAGAGTAGTCGCTAAAAAGGTAACAATCCCGAGATGCAGAAAGAGTGTCAGATAAAATTCAACTCCCTTTCAGATCAACACTTTTGGCACACTGGGAGTTCAGTAGCGTTTCCACACCTAATAAACAAGTGAGTTACACACACACCATCACTAAGGAGTTTCCTCTGAGATGAGCGAGCAGCAAGGGTGCCGGTGACAAGCATGGGGATGAGCTCAGTGCGGGAGCAGCCTTGGTGGCCCTCCCAGGAGTCACCCAGGTGGGCAGAGGCCCGGGGCGGGTGAGGGGGAGTGGGGCAGGAGACAGCAAGCCCAGCCCATGTCCCTGAGTGGTGCCAGCAGCAGGGTCTGGGACCCATGCTGCCGTCTGCAGGAGAGACACGCTGCTGCCCAGCCCCGCTTCCTTTTGAAGTTAATACATTTTAAGATTCTCACTGCCATCAACATCACACACGGGCACAGTCTTAAAATCAAGTGGGTCTACAGGCTTCCAGAAAAGGCAGCAAGTCACCACACCCGCCCGCACCAGCCACCTGCACAGCCATGTTGCAATGGTCTCGTTTTTGCCTCTGTGTTTCCAGGGAACACACCTGTCTCATGATCTCTCGATTACTTGGTTTTAGGTGTTTCGTGTGGATGTCTCCCTGGAGGCCCTCCTCCCCAAACAAACACTGTCGAGCTCTGCTAAGCCAGCACATGCTGCATTTCGAGCATTATGACCATGCACTCTTGTCACGGAAAGGCCACACTTGTCCTGTTCTCTGAGGGGCTGACACTTGTCTGCTTCCATCGCTTCCTTACTTTCCTGTCCTGAGGACCCTGCCCCTGTCACCCACCCACCATCAGGTGACCGGCCTCACCCGTCCTGCCCCAGCTGCTCCCCAGGCCCAGCCATCATGGCGGGTGGTGGCCTCACGCACCTGTCCCACCTCCAGGCTGCAAACCCCCATGTTTCCCACGGTCGGGTGTGTGGATGTCTCTGGAGATGGCACGTGTCCCAGGCTTGTCCTCCGCAGCGAGTGGAGAGTCCGGCTGAGCTGAGACTCAGGGCTGACATAACTCCCTTAGCGCCGGCAGGCACTGCTCCCGGGACCGGGCCTGCCTCCTGCTCTTTCTGAGGCTTGGAGGGCCGCCCACAGTGGGGGTCTCTCTCCGTCCACTCTCTGGCCAGTCCGCACGCCCGCTAAGCCTGGCTCGCATGTCCTTCCAACCAGGAGGCTGTTGGCTGATACCCTCCCTCCACGGTCTTCCTGGAATCTCAGGCCCAAGTGGGATGTTGGACCTTCTTGACAGAATCTCTAACTTTTTTCATCTTCTCTATGTGATTTTCCTCCTCTCCGTTTATTTGTTCTGTGCTATGTTTTGGGAGGTTCCTTCACATTTATTTTCCGGATGTTTTGGTGAGCTTCCCATCTACCGCTGTATTTTTATGGACAAGCCTGTTCCGTGTAGAAAGCTCCTTCTTGCGGCCCCAGCGCTTCCTTCGCACGCAGCGTCTCTAAGGACCTCAGTTCCAGCTCTTGTGTCTGTCTGTACGGCTCTTCAGCTGGTGAGGCCCGAGGTCTCAGTGTCCTGCTGTGTTCTCCTGCCCAGGATGCTTTTTTGGGGTAGAAACTGATTCTAACATTCATATAGAAAAATGCAATGGGTCTAAAACAATGAAAACAACTTTGAAACAGGAGAACAACATTGGAGAGCTGGCACTGCCCGACTTGCCATGGGGCCACTGCAGTGAGAACAGTGAGGGGCTGCCATCCAGGCGGATGACGGCAACGGGCAGTCAGCACACGGACAGCTGACGAAGGCACAGGCAGGTTCAATGGGAAAGGACAATCTTTTATAGCAAATGCTGCTGGAACAAGTAGACATCCATATGTTACAAAAAAAGAACTTTATTGCATACCTGGCACCATAGAAAAATGACCTAAAAACAGATCGTGGATCTAAACGTAAAACCTAAAATTACGGAACTTCAAGAAGTAAGCAGCAGAAAACGTCCATGCCCTTGAGTTAGGCAAAGATTTAGCTAACAACACCAAAAGGCGGGTCCACACACTTGCGTTTAACTGCTAACTGGGACTTCGACAAACCAGGGACTTTCATCCTTTGAAAGACGTGCTGAAAATAATAAACAGCCAGCCACAGGGTGAAGTAAATGTCTTCAAACAACGTAGCGGATAACAGACTTTCATCCGCATTATATTTTGAAACATCTCAAAAGTCAGTATCCTGAAAACAAAAACTGAACTTTAAAACGTGCGTGAGATGGAGCAGCTGCTTCACCCGGGAAGATAAACAGATGCAACCAGCTCCCAACAGCCTCACAGGTCACCAATCAGAACCAGACGAGGTGCCACCACGCAGCTAAAATCCAAGGACTGACCATAGCAAGCGTTGCAGAGGGAGCAGCTGCAGCTCTCACACTGCAGGAGGGAGGGACCGGGTGCAGCCATTGGAGAAGGAACCGCCTGGCAGTTTCTCACCACGGTCTACACAGCCACCGCTCCCCCAGGCAGTTACCTGAGCGAGTGAGAGCGGAAGAGCACACAGACGTGCGTGCGAGCAGCTGTACCTGTAACAGGCAGGAGCTAAAAGCACCTGAATGCCCACAGGCGAGTGGCTTGCTCACACTGTCCCCTGGGGCTCAGCTCAGCAGCACAGGCGTGAACCACAGACAAAAACGTGACAGGGATGAACCTCAAGGCGGCTGTGTGCAGAGGAACGGGCCGTGCTGTGTGAGTCCGTGTATGTGATGTTCTGGAAATGGACGGAAATCTCTCATAACATGAAGCAGGATGGGGTCCCAGGGATGGTGAGGGTGGTGGGGACTGGCAGAGCCGTGGGCTCCATATTGGCTGTGGTGATGGTTTCATGGACACAAATGCACGTCAAAAGGTGTAAAATCATACACTGCAAACACGCAGTTTTGTTCTTACGGTAACCACACTCAATCAAACTTTTTTAAAACAGATGCTTGCTGTAGTCTTTTTCCCTCTATAATACGCTTTACCAGATTAAGGAAGTTTTATTTGTAGTTTGCTAAGAGTTTTTATCATGAATAAGTTTTGAATTTTACACTCTCTTCCTATATATTGAGACACTTACGTAGTTCCTGTTGTCTCACCCCTGCCTCACGCTGGGCCCCCGTGGGGCTCACCAGGTGCCAACTCTGATGTCCATGCCGGGCTGGCACCAGGAGTCTGTGGGCCGGCAGCCGCCTCTGGAGGCTGGGGAAGCCGCCACGTCCACGTGCGCTCCGCGAGCTTCATCCTGTCGTGGAGCAGTGGGCGTTTACCTGCAGGGACACACACCCTTAGGACACAGCCCACAGCCAAGGCCCCACACTCACCTCCGGCCAGAGCATCAGAACCCAGTGTGCCCAGAGGCTGGAGCACGTGACCTGCCCCCGCCAAGGGAGCAGGAGGCCCCGCGTGCCTGGGCCCCAATGGGAAACCCTCACACTGGCCCCAGCCTGCACCCAGTGCCTGAGCCCCTGTACACACATGTGCACACATGCACATGAATACACACACACACCACTACTCACACATGTGCACACAGTGTACACATAGCACACGCAGTGTCATGCATGCACACACAAACATACACAGGCCACACTGCTGTCTGGGTCCCATCTCTGGGGCTCTGTGGTCACTCCCATCTCTCCATGACAAAGGACTGGATGCCCCAGGAGACAGTGTGTGTGTGTGTGTGTGCGTGTGTGTGTGTGTGTCCTGGGGCAGCTCAGGAGATGGAGAGCAAACACCACAGTGGTACTGTGGCCCAGAAATGCCTTGTTGTGGGCAAAATGGCCTGGGGCTGGCACACACACACAAGACCCTCAAGCTGCCTAGACCATCCAGGAGGTCCTGAGGGAGGCTTTGGGACACACCAGCCATTCTCCCTGCAAGAGCCTGGTGTTGACAAAGCCCCCTTCCAGTGGTCTCCGCAGAAGACCCCTCGTCACTTCCCTTCCCCTCCCCCACATAGGTCAGGCTGTCTGGAAGCCAGATTGGTCAGGAGCACCTCCACCAGGGCAGAACCCGGGGCGCAGGCACACGATCCTCCTGGGAGCTCCCATCCCCCTCTGGCCACCACATGGCAGAGGAAGACTGGCTTGGCAGAATGATGGCGAGTGAGCCACAGCCCGCTGACCTCTCAGAGCCCTCGCTGGCCCCTCCGTGCCCCTCCTCTCAGGTCACAGGTGACCCTGACCCCCAGTACCCGGGCCCCACCCTGGGGGAGGGAGCCCAGGGCTCAGTGGGAGAAGCCTGCCCTGGAGACCTGGGCCTTGTCCAAGCTGGAACCTAACATTTACATGAGAAAGACACTCACCTTTTCAGCATTGAGTTCTGGCTGCAGCCCCAGCCGTGCCCAGCACGATAGCCTCGCAAACACAAAGGGAGCGGGTTACACTGGGCCTGGGGGACAGGCGGCACCGTGGGGTGGGGGGGTCTCCCACGCTGCTGCACAGACGCCTGGTCACCTCCTCGTCACTGGCTCAGCCACGGCTCCTGTTCAAGTCCAGCCATGTGGCCCCAGGCCCAGGGGCCTGGAATCCAGAAGCCTCGTGGCTGACAAGCCGCCTGTACTGAGCCAGGCCCCACATTGCGGGGGCGGGCAGGAAGGAATGACCACCAGCCCTCCCAGGCTGGGGTGTGGCCTGGCTGTGGGTGCTGGACCAGAGCTTGCTGATGAGTGGGTAGAAGACGGAGATCGGGGGCCAGAAAGAGGCAGAAGCCCACCCCACGTACCCATGGAGCCCAGCACCCTGCTTTCCCTGCACCTACTCCCTGCCTCAGCCCTCGCAGAAGCATCCTCTCCTCAGGCAAGTAAGTGTTGGGCAGGCACCCCCTGCCTCTGTGCACCCCCAAACCACTAACTGAGTGGCTGTCTGCCCCATGGAGGCAGACGTGGTATGGTCTGTGTGTGGGGGGGGGCACGCACAAATCTGCCCCAGGGAGATAGGGTGCAGCAAGAGGCTCTGCACCCTCTCTCTTTCAGGGGCAGCTGTCCCTAGGATGGGGGAGTAGGCGTGGCAGAGAACTGGACCCTGACACTAGGCTGCCCGGCCAGGCCCGGGACCTCTTCCTACTCGGCGCAGCGCAAACGCGAGGCCCTGAGCGCAGGCACGTAGGGCAGGCCGTGCTATTAATAATTTCCATACATCCCGCTCCCATTATGAGCAAAAATAACCCGCAGAGCAGCCGCCCCTCCTGCACAGCTCACAGAAAGGACCAAAATAGCGGCCTGGGAAAGGCCGTTCCAGCCTCCAGCCCACATCTCCCCGAGGGTGGGGCCAAGGGCTGGGGGGCCTTTCCCTGCTCAGCGTGCACCGACCGGCGCCTCTACAGCCTGGCCAGGTTCCAGGAGTTCGGCCTCTGCCAGGCCCCAGGGGCCCAGGGCCAGGGGAGGGGACATAAGGACAGGAGACAGGGTTCAGTGCTGGGGGAGGGGGCACAGGGCAGGGGAGGGGGCATAGGGCCAGAGTTTGGAGAGAAGGGGTTGTGGGAGGGATGCCTCCGGGATCAAGACCCTCCCACTCTCCAGAGCAGGATCTGGGCCAGTGACTCCCCAGACGTGAGAGGGGAGGTGGGGCGGGGCCACAAGGTGAGCCCCTCCCCCCACCTCTGCAGCCTTCACCTTCAGCCTGGTACAGCTCCGTGGAGGATAAGACTTCATGCTCCTTCAGGCCCCAGCCCTCTATGGGCCCCCAACCCATCCAAGAACCCCTCTGAACCCTGGAGCGAGGCCTCAGGTTTGGAGGGGGTAGGCTCGTATGGTGGCCTGAGCCCATGGGCAGGCCGGGCACTGGCCCTCACAGCAGCTGCTGGAGCTTCTCTGTGGAGGGCGGCCTGGGGCCCGCTCACTAACCCCCAGGCTCCCCTCTCTCTGCCTGCCAGGACTCCTTTCCCCCAAGGAGCCAGCGGCATCCAGGGGGCCTGCTGTGCCCACCCCAACTGCTCACCCGCTGCCTACAGTCAGGGCCCTCCAGGAGTGGGCACTGTGTCCACGGGCTGTGGAGAGGGTGGGGGCCAGTGGGGGGGCAGGCTGTGCTCAGAGCCTGGTCCCACCCACCCAGGTGTGTGGCTTAGGCCTCACCTGTGGCGTGGGGTGTACACACCACATGGCTGCACAGGGACGCTGTCAGAGGGCCCTGAGGTGACTGAAATGCGGTCCTCGTCCTCGTTGGCCTGCCCTCCCGAGTTTTCCCAGAGCAGCCAGCTTTCAGTCCAGGCCGGCCCAGAGCTCTGCACGCACCTAGGGCGCCCTCTCTCGGCCAGGCGGCCTGCGTGGATGCTGCAGGGGTGTGGCTTGGGTGCCTGGGGCTGGAAGGCCATGACACCCCCAGGGACAGTTTGGGAGGTGCCCTCGTTCTGCAGTACAGCCCTAGGGACTTTGTGGCCTGGAGGTTGGGCTGGGGGGAGGGCAGAGAACCGGGTGTCACCCAGCCACGGGAGAGGGCCCTGGCTTTATCTGGAGCAGCTGCGGTGACCTGGGGAGACAGCTGGCAGGAGAAACACCTCCTCTAGGGAGTCCCCCTGCCTGACCCCCATCTTGGGACTTGGGGGTCCATATGTCTCTGTCACTACCATCGGGCCTGGCTTAGAGTTGGTGCCCAGTCGTTTCTCGGTCTGAGCTTCTGCTGAGGTCACTGCAGGCCAGGCTGCCCACTGCCCCCTGCCTGGTCACATGGGAGGCCCAGCAGGTGTAGGAAGATCACCCGCCAGCCCAGGCCCCGGGCAGAAGGTGGGGAGGGGCTCAGACCCCACAGAAGGACCTTGCCCAGGGCTGGGCCCACCTGGCACCTCGTGGGCCTTCCTGACCTCCACCTGGGAGGACGAGAGAGTTGGCCACTGAGAAGGGAGCCGCCAGGTGCCTGGTGTCTGGGTCAAGGAGGGGCTGCAGGAACCTCTGGCCAGACAGGGCCCAGAGCTGCTGCTTTTGGAGAAAACAACTAAGAAAACCCAGAGGGGCCAGGGCAGCAACTGTGGGAAGAAGGTTCCATGGAGCCCCAGGGCTGTCCGCTCTGGAGGGAAGAGGGCCTTCTCCCGGGTCTTGGACCCTCAGTGTGGGCCTGGAGCCAAGTCCCCCCCTCCCAGCCCCGTTTTTAAAGCAAAGCTATCTTTTTACCTTGATAAGCTGTTTAAAAAATGTAAATAAAATAGCTCAGCAGACAAAGGTGGGCATTCATGCCTCCAGAACCAGCCGCCTCGACATGAAATGCGGCAGCACGCTGAGTGGTGAGTGCCCGCTGATGCGAGTGGACAGGCCTGGATGCCGCTGCGGCGGGCGCGGTGGGCACTGGAGCATGCCCCGCCTGCGGGCGGCCGCTCGGGACAATGGCTTTTCTTCGCAAAAGGGCCTGTGCGGGACAAGAGCCCCCTTTGTGTGGGGATCTGTGCCTCAGGGCGGCGGCCCATTCAGGCGGCCCAGACACTGAAAGGCTGGGGGTGACAGCAGTCTGCTGGCCGGCCCTCTGCATCCCTGGGCTCTCCGCAGGCACAGCTGCCCACTCAGCCTCCGAGAAGGGCCTGGACTGCAGGCGCAGGACGCCCATCCCACATTGTTTCCAGTGGGGCCACCTTGGTTTCTCAGCGCCATTCACCAGCCTGTAGGCCAAAGCCCGGGCTGAGCGTGACAGGCGGCAATGCCACCAACACACACTGCACACCTTTGAGGGACAGGTGACTGGGCGAGCAGTGCAGGTGCCGAGCAGGAGTGAGCCTCTGGAGCCCAGAACGTGATTGTCACATTGCATGGCCCTGGGGGCTCCCGTGTGCCTGCAGCAACAGTTCAGAGCCACGCCCCAGGGCGCCTGTCCTGCTCACCGCAGGCCACCATCCTATGGCCCCACGGACCCAGGTCACTCCCAGCGCTCCTGGCCGGGCCCCAGGACTCTGAGCCGAGACCCCGGGCTCCATCTCTCCCCGCCCCCCCACCCCCAGAACCTTCTGGGCTGAAAGGAGAGCCGGCCTCCCGTACAAAGGGGACTCAGCAAACACACCGCGACTGCAAAGCCGCAGTTCTTATATGGAGACCCGGCTGCTCAACCCCACATTTTCACCGTTACCTTCTCGGACCTGCCCTTCCCGCAGCAAGGGCGCAAAATGACCCCTCAGGCACCCAAATGCATGGCTCACTCCGGACGACTCTCCACAGAGACCGATGACCTGTGCCCCAGGGGGCCTGCACTGTGCTCCCACACTGAACCCTAAAAATCAGGTGTATCACTCCAAGAGGCCAGCCCTGGGGGCTGCTGTAGGGGTTGGATGGGAGCCTTCCTGAGCCCAGCGACGGCCGGGGCCTAAAGAACCCCTGAGGAGTCAGTCCTCCAGAGTCACCAGTGCTGGCCTCAGCCGGTGCCAGGGCACCGCGAACACGCAGGAATGGATGCCACCCAGAGAGGTGGCAGGCGCAACGCCCAGGACTCGGCCGTGCCTGCCGTCATTGAACAGACCCTGCTGTCAGAACAGGAGCCAAGTGCCTGGTGCGGCTGTGGCTGCAGGACCCCCACGGGGACCCACGGGAGGCTCCATCCTCAAGGAGCAGCGCCCTGCCCCCAGCCATGCCAACACGGAGGCCTAGTGACCTGGGGGTGGGACTGGGCAGGGGCAGGAGGAGAGAAGGGGCCCAAGGGGTGCCATGTGGGCAGAGGACTGTTACTGTTGAATAGATTCTCCCACAGACAACTCCTCTTGTCCCCGAGAGTATTTCCAAGATTTAATGAAGGTCGGGCAGCAGCTTCCCAGGTATGTGCTTTGCCACACGCTTCTGGGCCAGAGCTGGGGCATCCCTGCACCCCTGACCGAGTGCAAGGGACAAGTGGACACCCCAGAGGGGAGGCCGGGGGGGCCGCAGTGTAGACTCAGGCACAGCCTGGGGACCGCACCAGCCTCCTTCTCTGCTGGTGCCTGTGAGGGCCCCTGGTACCCTGAGGCTAGGCATGGCTCTGAGCTGGACCCCACGTAGCTGGTCCCCAAAGCTCCCCCCAGCAGTCCCTACAGTGCAGGGGTGGACCCTGTGAGACCCCCACCCCTGGACCCCACAGGCAGACCTGGCACATGGACTGAAATTGGGAGGAGCGTCCCCTCTTGGGGCCTAGACAGAGGTCACACACTTTGAGCTTGTCCTCCTGGTGGGGCCATTGGACATGCACCAACCAGCGGGGCCTTCCTGTGTGTGCCCTGCAGCTGCAAGATGCTGACCAGATGGGGGAGAAGGGCTCTCCGCAAGGACTCTGACCGCAGGGGCCTGCAGGGCCCAGGGTTCCCCAGGGGCCACTTACAGCCCTACCCCATCCAGACTGGCCCCTGGGTGGGGTATGAGTTTCCTCGGCGGCCAAAGCAAAGCACTGCAGAGGAGAGCGACTTAGACAACAGGCATTTATCATCCCGCGTCCTGGAGGCTGGAAGTCCCAGGTCCAGCTGTGGGCAGGGCTGGTTCCTCCTGCGGCCCCTTCCCTGGGCTTGCAGGTGCCCATCTCCTCCTGGTGTCCCCTCATGGTCCTCCCTCTGTGTCTGCGTCCTAATCATCGATTACATAGGACCTCATTTTTACCTAAATCACCTCTTTAAAGACCCATCTCCAAACACAGTCCCGAGAGGTGCTGGTGTAAGGGTTTTGACACATGGATTTGGGGGGTGCAGAAAATTCAACAGTAACAGGGAAGCAGGACATTCACAAGTCCTCCCCTAGAACGAGAAGAGGCTCCCACGCTTGCTGTTGGGGAAGGGTCACTGCGCCACGTGACCCTGGGGCCAGCGGCAAGATGCCTGTTCCCTCTGACCCTCTGAGAGCTGGGTCTTCTGCCAGTTCTCTCACTACCCCAATATCCGTTTCTATTTGCTTCTTAATTGCTTTTATACTGTTTATAAAGGCAATTGTGCCTATAATAGAGTATTTGGAAAACTAAGTAAGTGCAAATTTTGTGAAATCAATGCAAAAGAAAACTGTTAATTTTCCACAGTCACCTCCCGTTCACCTTCTGGTCAGTCCTCTATCTGTCTGCATGTGTACGTCTCTCCCAGGGACACGCGATCGGGGACAGCGCTCTGTTTGTACGTGGCCCCCCAGGCTGCCCTGGTGCCTGCCCCGGGGCTGTGCCCTCTGTGATGACAGGCGCCCAGGTGCCTTCCCACGTGCATCCCAGCACCACCGCTGCCTCAGCAGAAGCCCATGTGGAGCCGACCCCACGGCCCAGCCATCGGGCCGCGGGCACAGCTCCCAGCCCTCCTCTCAGTGGCCACCCCACCCTCTGTGGGGCCCCTCGCTCCTACTGCAAGTGAGGCCATCATGGGGGAGCCCTGACACAGCAGGGCTCTGTCCAAGTGTGGTCGCCCACGGCTCACATGCGAGCCTTCCTCCATGCGAGCCCATGGTCAGGTTTTTGTCCCTGGGTTCAAGACAAACTGTCATGGCCCTGATGGTCTTCCCATTGCGGTCGCCCACCCTGCTGGTCAGCGTGGAAAAGGACAAGTGACCAAATGGCTCTTGTGGGAGGGAAGCTTTTTCTAATGCTGTCAGTTAGAGGGGGAACGTCTACAGTGCCAAGATTTGCTACAGATGCCTTTCCACCTCCCTCTGCTGGGCTACCTTCCCTCTGTCCAAGGGGCGTGGCAGCTACGTCCAGCCCCCAGCCCAGACCCGGGCCATTGAAGCTCAGCTCTGCTTTCCTCACACCACTTTTGTCTTTCCCCAGCCCTGGACTCCATGGTAAAGATCAAGTCCACACTCACCCCAAGGCAGACTTTTTTATTTTTTATTTTTTTAAAAGATTTTATTAGGGAAGGGGAACAGGACTTTATTGGGGAACAGTGTGTACTTCCAGGACTTTTTTTTTCCAAGTCAAGTTGTTGTCCTTTCAATCTTAGTTGTGGAGGGCGCAGCTCAGCTCCAGGTCCAGTTGCCGTTTTTCTAGTTGTAGGGGGCACAGCCCACCATCCCTTGCAGGAGTCGAACCGGCAACCTTGTGGTTGAGAGGACACGCTCCAACCAACTGAGCCATCTGGGAGCTCAGTGGCAGCTCAGCTCAAGGTGCCGTGTTCAATCTTAGTTGCAGGGGGCGCTGCCCACCATCCCTTGAGGGACTCGAGGAGTTGAACTGGCAACCTTGTGGTTGAGAGCCCACTGGCCCATGTGGGAATCGAACGGCAGCCTTCGGAGTTAGGAGCACAGAGCTCCAACTGCCTGAGCCACGGGGTTGGCCCCCAAGGCAGACTTTTTAAACCAACCTCATTTAAAATGCAGAAAATCTGCCTGGAGCCCAAGTCGTCTTTGGCTGGTTTTGCAGCTCACGCCAAGGCGAGCGGCCTTCCAGTACCTGCTGGGGTGACTGCCTCCCAGCAGTGTCGGGACTGCCATTTAAAACGCACAGCCAGCAACTCACGTAAGTGTCGCAACTTTTTCTGCAAGATGCCTAACCTGAGCCGAATCCTCACTGGGACATGCAACAAGATAGGGCAACTGCCTCTAAGAGCCTTGCTCACCTCAGATGCTCCTGCCCCATGCTGGCCGGGGAAGGAGCCCCTGGAGCTCCCTGCAAACCCAGGGAGCAGCCTCCAAAGACAGGCACCTTACAGGCCAGACTGCCCCGAGAGCCAGCTGAGGGAAGCTTACCTGGGAGCCTGAGCATCTAAATAAGAACCTACCTGGCTGGGAGCCCACCTGAGAACCTACCTGAGAGCCCACTTGAGAACCTACCTGGGAGCCCACCTAGGAACCTACCTGAGAGCCCACCTAGAAACCTACCTGGGAGCCCATCTAGGAACCTACCTGAGAGCCCACCTGAGAACCTACCTGGGAGCCTACCTGGGAGTCGGCCTGGCAGCAGACCCAGGCAGACCATACCCAGCATCTGCTACAGGTTCTGGGGTGAACCAGGGCCCGCAGATTGCCAGCCCCATGCCCACCAGGCCTCCTGCTCAGTACCCTGACTGAGCTGGTCCCAAGGCCAGAGCGGCTGGGCTCTGAGTGTGACCCCTGCCACCCCCACCTCCAATCAGGCCCTGAGGAGACCCACCAGGCTCAGCACGAGAAAGGGGACACTTCAACAGGGTCACTCTTCTGAGGACATGGCCTCCTCCAGATAGCCCCCTGCAGTGTACTGCACAGCTGGTTGGGGGCCCAGCGCAGCCCCACCGTCACGTGGGCAGTGGGGGTACATGGAGGTAAGGTGTGCTCACAAATGTGCCCCCAGCCCCTCACTTCTAGGAGGAAGAGCAGCGGGGGGCCAGCTTGCTCATGACATGGGCTGGGAGGGTCTCCACTTGGGTGGGGGGGGTCCCTTCCTACAGGCTTCCTGAGGGAGGGCGCCGGCAGCAGAGCCTGAGACCCTGGTAGAGGCCCAGAGGGGCAGAGGCTTCCAGACACTGGCTGACCCAAAGTTGCCCTTCCAATAGCATGGGAAGGCAGAAATTACAGGACCCCCACGAAGCCACTGTGGGGCCTGGCTCCAGCGTCTGTCCCTGTCCCAGGAATACAGGCTGGGACTTCACGGAGGCCACAGAACAGCGGGTTTTCCCCCCTGTAGCGAGTGATTGAAATGACCTTAGAGAGGTCGTCATAGCTTCTCGTGTGGACCTCAAATCAGGCTCCCCTCTATGTTGTTTCTGTGTTGTTCTCCGAAAATACTGGGCCCCAGCAGCATGTCCCCTCCAGGTGGTCCCTGCGCCATTTACCACGCGTTCTGAGGGGGTGAAAGGGTCTGGTGGTCCCCGGGCTCCACCTTCTCCAAGTGCCTCGCTGCCCGTGCACTATGAGCCTTTCTGAGAGCCGGGCTTCTGGCCTGGCCGCCCCCAGGTACCAACCAGACTGGCGGCAGGAACATGGTGCAGCGGGCAGAACGTGCTGCCAGCACACTGCCTCCAGGACCCAGCTGTCACCCGCCGGGGGGCCCTGAGGCCAGAGACCAGGCACCACCCCACGGGGCAGCAGGGGTGTCAGGGTCTCAGCACAGATGTTTAATGTCGGTTACACGTCGGGATGGTCACATTTTTAGGTACGCTCGGGTTAAATAAAATGTTATTAAAATTAATGTCATCTGTTTCTTTTCATATTTTTAGTGTGCCTGCCAGCAAATTTAAAATCACATGGGTAGCTCACACTTCCCTGCTGGACGCTGGTCTTGACTGAGAAGACAGCTGGCCAGAGAGAAGAGTGGCCCTGGACATCCCCAGGGGCCTGCCCCAGGCCCCTCCAAAGCTCGCTGGGCACACCCACACCTGCTGCTCAGCACAGCCCCAGGAACTTCACGCTCTTCCCACATTCCAAATGCAGGCAGGATGGGGTCTCCACCCCCGGGCCTCCCAGGGTCCCAAGAGGCGGGGTGCACAGCCTGGACCGCCGCCCATGGGGCCGCTCAGGCCGTCCTGCTTAAGCAGCAGCACCTCCTTGAAAGCCCCATAGGTTGGTGTTCACACCAATTAAATGTTGGTGCGCACAGCTTGGGGCTCCTTCCAGCTTCACCCAGAAGGAACGTGCAAGCCGTAGGTCGACCCTGTGAAGTCAGCGTGTGCAGGTCTGAGCAGCCGTCACACACGCTAGTATCAGTACATTCCATCCCCAGGGGTTACCCCTCAGCCCTCCCTACCCAGTCCCCCTCCTCCCAGCCCCTGGCAACCATGAGCCCGGTGCTGTCGCTACCAATTTGCCTGTTCTGGACACTTTCTACACACGGCATCACGTGACATGCACTCTTTTGTGTCTGACATCTCCAGGGTCCCTGCCAGCTGCGACGGCTGGCGTGTACTCGTCTGCTGCGGCCTGGGCCAGTGCTCGCACGGCTGTTTCCAGGCTGGGATGGTGGTGTCCCTGAGACGTGCGCCACCATTGCTATCGGTCACTCCAGTTACAGTTACGTGGGCTTCAGCCCTGCATGGGGTTTACGAGGACCCCACCCCTCCTGAATGGGTGGGGCCTTCCTCCCGGTGCTGGAAGGGCAGGGAAGGGTAGAGGTCATGGCCTACGGGTCACGGGGGCTTTCCCGTTCCCTCCTACTAATGTCCTACAAAATGGGGCAGAATCCCGGTGAACGGCTTTTATAAACCTTGTTTTACAAAAGCACTGACTGTCCTCCGCGTTGGCATCACTGTGTCTACCTGACGGCGGCCGGGCGGCTGGGGGGTCAGAACCGAGCGCCTCCCACCGACTCCCCAGTGCAGACTGCCAGTTCTGAGTTTCTGTTTCATTTTTGTATTTTCTCAACATTATACAGCAAACATACTCTGCTTTGTACTCAGGCGTGTTATTATCAAAAGTTAAACTACATGGAGTCTCAGATTCAGGAGATGGATGGAGTCACCTGCTCAGCCTCTGTGACAAGGGCGCCAGGAGGCCACTCCAGGCCATGGTGTCCGGTGGCTCCAGCTCTGGCCTCAGGGTCACTCTCTCCACAGTCATCTGTTGCTGCCACACAGACTGCCCCAGACTCAGGCTCAGACGACACCCCGTCTCGCCTGTGGGGTCAGATTTGAGCAGCCGCCGAGTGGTCCTGGCCCCGGGTCTCTGGAGGTCGCTGCCAGGCGGGGCGGGGCTGGGTCGTATCAGGACCAGGCTGGAACTCCCACACGGGGTCTGGTGTCAGTGTCACTGTGACAGCTCCAGTCTGTTCTGCCGTCTAGCTCCACAGGCTGCCTTGCTAGGAAGTCACCATGTCCTGGGGAGTTTCCTTACTTAGGCACATGGTGTCCCTGTGCTCCTGCCACTTCCGGGCACATCTGTGGTCCTGTCCTCGGCGTTGAGTGGGTTTTGGCGTCTATCTTTTCCTTAAGGAGTCTGCTCAGAAGTTTGTCTCATTGATCTTTTTCAACAACTGGTTTTCAGTTTTATTAATGTTATGCTTTCTGACTTATTTAACTAATTACGCTTTTCTCTTTATCGGCACCCTCTTCTTCCTCCTGGTTTTTTGTTAGTTTTGACGTGTGGGAGCGTGGCTTCCTTCCCCACCAGGATGAATGTGCTGCTGGATTTGCTCTTTCCACACTCATTCCTAGGTGTCCCTGTCCCCTCCACAATCCCCGCTGCCTGGGCCGGCCTGCTCCTCCTTCTTCTTATGTGGCCTGAAGCGCCTCAGACAGGCCCTCTGCCCTGGAGGCTTGTACGCAACTCCCTCGCTCATGCTCCATCTTTGGGGCCCTTGTCCTTTTCACAGGCTCCGTCTTCATTTCACTCGGCTCATCGGGCCGGTTTGCTGTCAGTCTGCTGTAAAGCCCTCACACTCTTACTTCTCCCCACAGAAGGAGCAGCACTCAGCCTGGGGATGCGTGTAGGGCACCAGTCCTGGCAGATGCCCACTGTAAGGCCCAACACCACACAGCACGTTCTCCAGTTCAAGGCTGCAAGGACACCAGGACACTGTCTGCCTGGAGCATGGAGACCTGGGCCTCCGATCCTGCAGGAGAGTATTAAAACTTTCCCGATTTTATACTCTCCTTTCAGCTCCGCCCTTCAAAGGAGACTAATCCTGAGGCCCTTCCTGTTTGCCTGCAGGTGGGCTCAGCGGCTAGAGGAGAGCACACCTGTTGGAATGCTGTTCTTCCTGGGTTTCTTCTTTAAGACAATTTCCGGGGAGGGGGTCCTCGGTTAACACGTATGTGTTACTAAACGGCCAGCAGCAGGCTGAAGTGGTAGGTTCTGGAGACCAGCCTTACGGTGGTGCCTGGATGAGCCCTCCAGGAAAAGGCAGCCAACACCCAGAGCTCTAACTTGGGAGACACTCTCTGAACCTGTTACAGACGTGGCTCAGGGTGACCAGTGTCTCAGTCATGCCCAAGGCTATTTTTATTTCCCGAGAGAAAAGTCTTATGTGGCATTTTATTTTTTCTTGGCAAATGCCATTGTTTAAAGGAAAAGCCTTCCTTGTACTGGGCTATAGTCAATTCCCAAATATCCGGTCCTGTCATTTGATTGGCATCTGTGCTCCAGAATGAAGCCCTGAGTGACTAACCTCCTTCAAAGGGAAGTTCCAGCGTCAGGCTGGCCTCTCGCTGAGTCTGAGCCTTACCTTGGGTAACATCTCCCTTTTCTGGACTCTTCTACTGTAGGAATCGTGTGAACTAGACAGTCCCAGCAGGTCACAGCTGGTCCCAACACTGCGGTGTCCACTGGGGAGGACATTTTAGCTAAATAGAAGGAAGCTTTTAAACAACACTTAAACCATTGAATTTTAGAGCTGGGAGACTCTTAGAGGTCATTTGATCATTCCAACTTTCAGGATATCTGTAAAATAGAAAAGTCTTCTTAAAATTATTTTTAAAAAGTAAACGTTTTATTTAGAGATAATTGTAGACACACATGCACGTGTAGGAAATAATAAAGGGATACCATATACCCTTTCCCCAGTTTTCAAGGTGGTAACATCTTAAAAACTACAGTCAAAATCGCAACCAGGATATTGGCACTGATTCAGTCAAGACATGGAGACTCCATTCCCCCCCCAGGCTCCCCTCTGCCCTCTTATAGCGCCCCCCCCAAGCCGTTCATCTGTTAGTGACCCCAGACAGCCACTAATCTGACCTCCATTTATATAATTTGTCATTTCAAGGATGTTATGTAAATGGATAAAGTGTGTAACCTTTTTTCACTCCACTTATTCCTGGGACTGCCCGAGTCGCTGCCACCCTTTGCCCTTGTGGCCGAGTGGCCCCCACGGTGTGGTGCATGCCTGGTCACCACTTCCCCACTGAAGAGCTTCTAGGCTATGCCCAGGCCAGCGGTCTGGGAGACTCAGAGTTCCCGAGGAAGCGGGTCCTCAGGGGCACAGGGTTGTAAACATGTCTGAGCAGCACAGCTGCCAGAGGCCTTCCTAAGCACTTCACAGGCCATCACCCCAGCCACGTCTCACAGGTGCCCTCCGAGGTAGGCACTCATTGTCCCCATCCCACAGGTAAGGAAGTGGCAGGCTCTGAGAGCTGGCCCAGGGTCACACAGGGAGGACACACAGCCACAGTGAGTCACAGCCCACCAGCCCCAAAGGCCCAACCAGGGAAGGAAGGCGGCCAGCACGGAAGGTAAGGGGGGTCTCTGAGTCCCAGCTGCACTCTGGGCTCTGACAGCTGTCAACACAAGCCTCCCCAGGACCCTGGAGGCCACGAGGCTCTGTGCAGGTAACAGGACAGCCCGTCTACAGGAGCATTCCTGGGGTTGGCTGCTGTGGTGGATAATTTTGTGTCAACTGGCGAGGCCATGAGGCCCAGATATTCGGTCACGCAGTCACTGTTGCCGTGAAAGTCTTTTTAAGATGAGAGTAGCATTTGACACAGTGGACCTGTAGCAAAGCAGATGGATCGCCCTCTGTAATGTGCACGGGCCTCATCCAATGACTTGAAGGCCTTAAGAGGAGAAGACTGAGGTTTCCTGGGAAGAGAGAATTCTGCCTCCAGCGGCCTTACCTTGAGCTGCAACACTTGCTCTCCCCTGGGTCTCCTGCCTGCCAGCCTGCCCTGCAGATTTTGGACTTGCCAGCGCCCACAACTGCTGGAGCTAACTCCCTCTGGTCCGTCAGTCTCCGTACCTGTGTTGACGTTGCTCTCTGTGGAAACTGAACAAAGGAAACCTTATTTCCAATGGAATCGGGAGGCCAGAAGGGGGCGCACTCACGCAGGACCTCTCCGAGTCCATTACCGACCCCAACAGAACCCTCCACAGGCCGGAAATCACCAACAGGAAAGACGTACAAGGAACCAGCCAGCCAGCAACTCAGTGGCAAGACACCATCATCTGCCTGGAGTCTCGCTCTACTCCAATGGGCTAGCATCCAAAACAAGCCTCCCAACTTCCTCGTTTTTTTCCATAAAAAAAGTTCCTCTCCGTTGTTTGCTGGACTCGCCTATGGCTTTGCTATAGCTTGCACGCCCTGAATAGCAATTCTTTGTTGTTATTGATAAACCCATTTTTGACGGTAAAACAACTTTTGAGGTCAACAGAGCCCATCTGCCCGTCACCGCAGGGAACAACCGAGCCACGGGGATTGACTGAAGCTGGGTTAGTGCTGCTCGTTGAGACTTGATAAAGACGAGCTGGGCCTTTAAGGACACCCATCAGGTCCGAGGTGTCAGGGGGGAGCTGGTCTCCTGGGCGTTCATGAGCCCCCCTAGTCCAACACTATCGTCCTAACTTCCTTTTCATAAAACCCTCTGGCTCTAACTTCCTGTCTCCCCGCCATCTTTTTTCGTTGTTTTCTTCGTTTGTTTCCCCTCCTCTTCCCCCTCCTTCAGTTCCAGCCCTTGTTTCTCAGTCTAGTCGTGTAGGACACAGCTCCCCGGCCCCTGCTGGTATGAACCTTGCGCTCCCCCCGGCTGAGGCAGTCGGTCGCTGGTTGTTGGTCGGCCACTCACAGCAGCTCATGGCAGCTCTCGCTGGCTGCCGGCCACTCACGATGGCCATTGGCCACCCATGGTGGCACATGGTAGCCCACGGCAGCACACAGCTGCTCAGGGCAGCCCAGCTCCAGGCAGAGCTGTTGTTCACAATCTTAGCTGTAGAGGGCGCAGCTCACTGGCCCATGTGGGAATAGAACCGGTGACCCCCACTTTAGGAGCACCCGGTGCTCCAACCACCTGAGCCACCAGGTGGGTCCAATAGCCTCCATCTTTACACACAAGGCAGGATATGCACATGGCCAGCGGGTCTGCTCGGGCTGGTGCTGGGTTGCAGCCCTTTTTTCTTTTCCTGAATAAATCCTTTTTGGTGATGGAATACCTAGTCGATATTACTGCTCAGTCTACACCCTCCATCTCTCTGGAGGAAAGATGGGGACAGGTGACATGCAGCACATGAGACGGTCCTCAAGTGTAGCTGGGGCGTTGTCGTGACCTGCTTTTCCACGGGGGGACCTGGGGATGCCCCTCTGGCCCCGAGTTGGGGTCGGGCTGCACACCAGGCTTCCAGAAACCTGGGCCTTCGTTTCCCTACCTGGGGGTGAGCGCCAGACCTGCCCCTCCAGTCCCTCACAGCTGGGTCCCTCTTCAGCGCTGGGCGCTGGCATGGGAGACTCCAGGCCACTTGTGGACTGTGCCCTGTGCCCCAGGACCTGCTCTCACGGCCCAGCCCTCCCCGCGGAGCCCCGAGGACAAGGGCTTCGCGCCTGTCAGACGGGGCCCGCGGCCTGGTGGGGAGGGGGTGACAGCGGGGACCCTCGAGGCCAGCCAGGCCGCCAGCTCGGCCACGAAGGGGCGCTGGGCTGAGCCCCAGCCGACCCGCAGCCCTCGGCCCAGCCCTGCTTCCTGGCGCCCCAGGCGATCCCGAGCCCGCCCCACCTGGCCCGCGCCCTAGAGGTTGCTCACCTGTGCCTGCGAGGTCCGCCCGGAACCTTGGCCCGGCCCCGGCAGCGACGTCAGCAGCAGGCGGGAGGGTTTCCCCGGAGCCCCGAAGCCAACGCAGCCGTGGGTGGGTGGGAAAGGGGATCTTGGGGGCGGCCAGGCAAACCCGAGCTCCGAGCTCTCGGCGGAAGTCGGAGGGCGGGGCAGAAACTGAAATGGGCGGCCCAGAGCGGGGCTGACTGGGAGGGGGCGGGTCCAGATCCGGGAGGGGCGGGCTAGTGCGTGTGGGCGTGGCCAGGGTGGGGCCATGCCGGGGCGGGGCTGACTCGGGGAAGGGGCGGGGCCGCTCTCCTGTCGAGGGGCGCGGAGGACCGCAGGAAGAGAGCGCACCTGGCGCTCACCGACGTCCCGCCCCCAGCACCACGGCCCAGCGGCCCTCCGCCCCTGACCCCCCGCGGGCTTCGGAGGGTTCCCCGCAACCCCTGCCAGCTTCCGGACCCAGGCGTCCCTACTCCGCGGTCCTCAGTCCCCCAGTTATCCCACGGGACCCCCAACGCCGCCGGCCGCACGCCCGCCCGGAAGCAACGACTTACGCCGCGGCCGGGCCGGGACAGGGGCCGACGTCGCCATGCCCTCGTTCGGTGACCTGGTGCGCGACTGGCAGCGGGGCGCGCAGGCCGTGGCGCGCGGGGATTGGGGCTGCGCCCTGCAGCTCTTCTCGAGCGTCCCGGACCCGCCCGCCAGGATATGCTTCAACGTGGGATGTGTGCACCTCCTGGCGGGGGACCCGGAGGCCGCGCTGCAGGTGAGCCAGGTAGCCCCGGGGTTGGCCTCAGGGACCCTACCCCCGGGGAAGCTGTCCTCTGACCCTGGGGTGCCTTACTGTGCGCTGGGTCAGTGAGCGCTGTGATAAAGCCCAGGGCCCACGCCATTCCTCCCGACGGTCACCTGGAAAAATCGCTCCGGTGTTGTGCCTCAATGAACACCTACCGCAGATGGGAGCAGTGTGGTCCCAGGACCCCACCCTGAGCTGAGTCAGGGCCAGGATGGGGGTGCAGGGCTCCCTCAGTGCCTCCACTATGTGGTGACCATGTGCCAGACTCCACAGTCGTGGGGCGGGGCACTGGTTCGGGTGCTCAACGCCCAGGTGCTAACATACCTGGAAACGCTTGAGGCCGGATTCCCTGGGTAGGGGTTACCTGTCCCCCAAGGTGTAGGGTTTGGGCCAGGGGCTTCAGCCGATGCCTATCGTGATGGTGAGGAGACAAGGTCTGTGCCCAATCCCAGATCTCAGTGCTCACCTGTCTCCCAACCTGCTCCTGGAAGCAGAACCAGAGCTGAGGGGGGCGCAGGGCCACTCTCTGCCCTGTGAACGCTTTGTAATCAGGAAATGCAGCCCCGGGGCAGAAAGCACCAGTTCCTACAGTTGTGCAGATGGTCAGTGAAAAGTCACAGATGCAAAGAGGATGTAAGAGTCCCGATGTCAGTGCCATTGGAGGAGATGGGACCACACCTATCATTTCTTACCTCTGCATACGAACCTACAGTTCTCAGTAGCCTTTCCAGTTGAAAATGTCCAGGAAAAGAAATCTGATCTCTGGACAGCAGGTGACTGTAGGCGTGAGGGGTCCAGTCGTCACTTCTGCATACTTTAACTTCTGTGATTTAAGTGGGGGGAGGGGCCCGGGGTTGTGGGCAGAGGGTCTGAGGGCTCGTTTCTCCCCTACCTAACAGGAGGAGAGGGACTGTTACTAAAGGCAGTCAAGGTGAGGGTAGTAGCATAGGCATTCTAGTTGGGAGGCAAAGATTGTAAAAAGTAGACGGAACGGCTACCATTACTAAAACCGACTGTCTCTGAGAAGCAGGACACGAGGAAGGGCAAAGCTGGGACTGCAGTCTGTCGTTTGAACACTACATGAAACTTGATTTGGCTGCTCTGTGTGGCGGGAGAGCAAACAGAGCCCTGGACAGCAGCTGTGACGTGGGCTGATGGGGTTATAGACCTTGGCATTGCATGGGCATCTCTGTTCCCAGGCATTTGACAAAGCGGTGACCAAGGACGCCTGCATGGCTGTCGGCTTCTTCCAGCGAGGAGTGGCCAACTTCCAGCTGGAGAGGTGAGCCCGGGGGCGCCTGTTCCTTCTCTGATGGCCCTTTGTACTCCTGCCTCCGCCTCTCCCCCACGATCACCTCTCACTGACCCCTCCTGGACGGGAACCTGGGAGCAGGTGCTGTGATCACACTGAGCCGCACGCAGGGCAGAGCTGTCTCCATGCCGGTGTTCACACAGCGCTTTCCTGGGCACCCTTGTGCGCCTCCCACGTCTGCTGTGTGGGACTGGTGTGTTTACACCCAGTGCAGGCATGGGGACCGAGGGAGGGCTGTGGCGGTGTGTCCCAGGACGGAGGAGCTTGGGGCCTCCCTGCTCGCTGGGCTGTCCGCCCTGAGGCCCTTCCCAGAGCAGCAGGCAGGGCTGTAGGACAGGGCCCGTGCTGGGCGGGCAGGCAAGCTCTGGGGCAGCCTCCCCTCTCATCTGCAGAAGCCTCCCTGGGGGTGGGGGTCCCGGGAGGCACCGCCCAGCTGGGTCTGGGGTGCAGACAGGGGCCCCAGGCAGGGGAGCAAATGTCCAGGATTCAGAGCTGGGTCAGAGCACAGCTGCGTACTGAACCCTTGACCCGTTGTGGGGACTTGAGTGCCCACTGTGGGCTGAGATCTGGGCGACCAGCCCTGCCCCCAGCAGGTGTCCCTGGAGCTGGGGGTAGGGGCAGGAGGAAGGCTGTGGCAGGGCTGGGCCCCTTTTTCTGCGGCTGCTGAGGCCCTCGGCTCCCCTGCTGCCACAGATTCCAGGAGGCCCTGTTCGACTTCCGACTGGCCCTGGAGCAGCTGAGGGGCAATGCCGCCATTGACTACACACAGCTGGGCCTGCGGTTCAGGCTGCAGGCCTGGGAGGTGAGCATGTCTTGGCTGGTGCAGAGAGCTGGCCTCCATTGGCGGAGCTGGCTTGGGGTTCCCAGGTGCTGCCCATGGCTGGGCGGCCCAAGTGGTCCTGCCCGGCCCCTGGGTTCCTGCACGCCCCGTTCTCTGGGTCCTGTTGTTACTGTCACAGCTGTCCCCATGGTCCCTGCCAGTCACTTCCCCCAGGAGGCTCAGGGTGTCAGCGAGGGTGGGGCCACCAGGAATACATTCACCCAGGATAGGGGTAGGGATGGAGGAAAGGCGGGTGGTGGGAGGGGGAAAAGCTTAGTTGTGGGCCCCTGGCAGGGGCAGGCAGGGGGTATCCCCACCCTCGGCTCTGCACTTGGGCCTGTTCCCGGCCTCTGGGGACAGTGCTGGCACTGAAGGAGGGTTGTTGGTAGAGGCCCAGAGTGCTCCCAGCATGTCCGGAGCCTCTGGGAATCCTGGAGGAAGCCCAGCAGGGGTGGGTCCCCGGCCCATCTGTGTCCCCCGCCCTGGGCACTGAATGCTGCTGGGCGGGGCATGGGGCTGGCCCAGCCATGATCCCCACCAGGATCCCTAGAGGGTGTTCAGCTGGCTCCAGGAGCATGGTGTCACCTGGCAGGCCACAGGGACAGGAAGAGGGCCTCAGGAGGTCGGTTGGTCTCTCCTGTTGACATAAGGTGGAGCTGGGCAAGTAGTTGCTGTCCCCACAGCAGCCCAGGTGTCAGTGGGAGGCTGGGCTCCCAGGAGCACCAGGTCCCTGCTGGCGACAGCCTTAACCCAACCCAACATGTCTGTCAAAACGACCTTTCACATGGGGGCATGGGACAGGACCCCAGACTCGTGGGGGTGCAGGTAGCAAGGAAAGATGCAGGGGTCCCGACAGATGCAGAAAGGAGATGAGACAAGCATGGAGGGTGCTCCAGAGATGGGAGACCAGCCTCTGATGTTCAGAGCAAGGGACCCCTGCAGGGGGCTCCGCCAGGCTGGGCACCCGGAAGAGCTCTGGCAGCTGTGGCTGGGGGGGAGCGGGGGTGCCACAGCTGGATGGGGCGGGGCTGGGACTGGGGTCCAGGGGCAGGGCCAGGAGCAGGGGCTGGCCTGACACCGGGAATCACCTTTCACCTGGCTCCCAGGTGCTGTTCAACGTGGCCTCAGCACAGTGCTGCCTGGGGCTCTGGGCCCAAGCCACCCGCAGCCTGGAAGAAGCCATCTCCAAGGGGCCAGAAGGGGCCCGCGAGGACCTGAGAACTGCCCTGGACCAAGTACAGGTGAGGAGGGCAGGTGAGGGGCCAGGCGAGGAGAACTAGGCCCGCCCTGCCTCTTGGGCTCCTGAGCTGACTCAGATCGGCCTCCAGGGCCCATAGCCCGCAGTTTGGGGCTCACATCTGTACAGACCCCCAGAACCAACTGTATGAGGTGAAGAAACTTCTGGAGGCTGGGGCCCATGTGCCCAGGAGTGGAGGCTGGGTGAGGGCTTCCCATAGCCTGTCGGAAGTGGGTGCGGGCATCAGGTGACCCTTCTACCCCGAAGCCCAGGGCCTTCAGCAGGTGCAGGCCTGGTGAGCTGCTCAGGTATGCATCCGCTGGACCTCCCTCCAGAAACAGGCCTTCCTGCAGCCTCGGCAGGTTCCCAGGGGCGAAGTCTTCCAGCCCCACAGACGATACCTGCAGCACCTGGCACCTGTGGATTTCCTGGGCAAGGCCAAGGTAAAGAGGGGCAGCTTCTTGCTTCTTGGGCCTCAGGTGCTTAGGGGCCAGCAGCACCCAGCAGGCCAGAGAGGGGCAGGTGGCCAGACCCGTGGTGAGTCACGGGGTGTCCTGAGCACTTGGCTGTGTTCATGGGGACACATGGGGTCTGGTCCGTGTTGATACAAAGGTCTTGGGGGGTGGAGAGTGGGCCCAAGGCTGGGAACAGTGTCTCCAAATGGGGCTCAGGTCCGAGCGCCTTGGAACCAGGAGGCAGGCCCTGCCAGGAGCCGCCCGCAGAGGGTGGACCCCCCAGCGGTGCTCCCTGCCTGCTGCCACCGCAGCCACGGCTCCCAGACAGCGAGGTCCCAGGGAGGGCGGTAGGCTGACGGGCACAGCATGCCCACCCTGGGTCAGGCCGGTGGCTCCACATCACAGGACACTGAGGAGCAGCTCATCCCCCAGGGCACGGTGCACGTGGGGAAGCAAAGGACACGTGACTTTGGTTTCGAGCTGGTGGCCCTTCGGCCAGCCCGACACCCCTGGTCACCAAGGGCCAGCATGCCATGTGCAGCCGAGGGTGAGGGCACGTGGCACAAACACCACGCCTCTGCCCACATCTGCTGGTGGAGTCCAGGGTGGGGCTGCACTGACCCGTCAATCACAGTAGAAGACTTTCTAAGAAGCAAAATCTTTTAAAAGTTGTATTACGAATAAGTTTAAATGGTCAGCGCACATGTTTCCTTCATCCAGTTTGTTTCCACCTGCCGGAGGAGGTCTGGCCATCTTGGGCCCCCCACCCTACAGGTGACAGACGTGGGGGTGCGGGATGGGCAGCAAGGGCTGGGGGAGCAGAAGTCTCAGGGCCCCTGGGGGTGCGGCTGGGCACCCCCTGACGCGGTGGCACCCCTGCTTCCCTCACTAGGTAGTGGTAGCCTCTGCTGCCCCTGACGACCAGCACGAGGGTGTCCGGCCTCAGCAGCCCCAGGTGGGTGGACAGCCTTCTCGCCAGCCCAGACGCCTCCTCTGGCATTTTGCAGGTCAGAGCACTCCAGACTCTTTCCTGCTGAGGAAGGCAAATACCGCACGTGCTCTGAGCCCTCCCCAGCCACCCCAGCATTCCTCTGAACTGAAATTGGGGTGACTACCCATCCCATATGACAGTGTAAAATCATGGAGCCTTGCCTGGGGGAGACGACGCCAGCCCACCGGCCCCTGGCACTCCCCCATGGGAGTCTGTGTCCTCAGCTTTAGCGAAGTTGTCACCCTGTGCCTACAGGTTCAGGATGGGGATGGTAAACCCCGGCCTGGAGCTGGTCCCAGGTAGGAAGGGGCGTCTTCCCGCTGCATGCTTGGTTCTCCCATGCATCTGCAGTGGCCACTTCCCTCCAGGGCCAGGGCCATCACCTCCCCTTCCCGGATTGAAACTGGCCAAGCCCCTGGTGCCAGGAACGGAAGCCTCTCTCTGCCCTTCCCATGTCCCCGTTTGTCCAAAGGCGCAGGGCTCCCTCTGTCCTGAGCCCCTCCTGCTCCCGTGGGACCACTGCTCAGGCCTCAGTGGGCTCCAGAGGGTCACAGGACCCCAGGCAGCAGGGAGGGTCGGCGCGAGGAGGAATGCAGGCTGGGCAGCCCCCACTGGCATCGCCACGCCCAGTCCTCGCAGAGGGGGCCGCTCCACCTAGCGGTGTTCAGACCGCACAGGGTGGGGGCCCAGCAAGCCCTGAGAAGGGGGCCCCATCTTCCCCCAGGGCTCCTGATATAGGCCCCTGCAGACCTGGCACGCCCCTCAGCCCCAGGATGCCCCCTGATGCAGAGATGGAGGTTGGCTCTGGCCAGGAAGGGCGGGCTGACCACTGCATGCCGGGCACCTACGAAGAGCAGGCGAGTGAGCCCAGGCCAGGTGGGGCGGGCAGGGGCCACAGTACTGGCAGGACCCTCAACCCCAGGCTGAGCCTAAGGACCAGTGGCTGCCCCAGGGCACCATGAGGGTCCGAGGACAGGACAGGCGGCTTCCTTGACTGCTGGGAAACGAGCTTCGGCTTCCTCCATCAGGCCAGGGATGTGGCCCGAGCCAGCCACCGTGACCTATGCCTGGGTTGGGGCGTGTGAAGCCCGGGGCCTGGCGGTCCCTGGGGGCGTTCCACCCTCTGGCAGGGCCCCCGTCACCCCAGCCTTCCTTCCTGGACGTGGGACGTCCCGGATACCCCAGGCTGAGGTGAGGCTGAGGAGGGGACACAGGCTGACCGCTGGCCCGAGCTAGCACCAGGAGCTGAGGGTCAGCCGTGCCCAGGAAGGTGGTAAACCAGGGGACGCGGCCAAAAACTCGACGGTCAGCTGCTCTTCGTGCCTTGGGGTTTGGCTGAGGGTCAGCGCCCTGAAAGGCAGCCCCTCCCGTCCCAGCTGCAGCGGTCAGAGCGGCCGGTGCTGCCTTCGCCCGTGAGTCTGAAGCACTTGACCTTCCTGCACGGCGCGCAGCAGCCTCCAACAGCCTTAAGTGGCAAAGCTGCTCATGTCTAAATGCTTCATTTATAAACTTACACAGACTGTCAGACCCCCATTTTAAATGAGGGTCTCAGTCAGCTGGTCAGTGTGGCTGGGACCTGGGCCCTTCTGGGGTGTCCCACTGCCCCTCCAGCACCCCCACTTGATGCCCCACACAGGCAGGAAGCTGGTCCATGGCCTTGGTTGTAAGCCTCCCGGGGTCACTGGGGTCTACCCACTGGAGCTGCCTCATGTGGGGGTTGAGGAGGGACGACTGACCCACGCCCACTGGGCACAGTGGCCTGTCTGGGTCCCCAAGCCTGTGGGGACCTGGTCTGTACCCTGAAGTCAGCCCCAGCATGGTTTGGGTTTGTGGCTTCCGGCCTGGCCAGGTCAGCTCACACGCCACACCCCTCACCACTGGCTCTGCTGGGTCAAGGTCCAGGCACCAGGCCTGGGGAAGCTGCACCCACCCCAGGGCCCCACACGGGCCCAGCAGAGCCTGTGGCTTTCCTTGCAGAGGCTCCACACCGAGCAAGTTGGCGAACAGGTTCCTCCAGGTAAGGGCGTCCTGTAGGGAGTGGGGGTGGGGTGCTCTGTGGAGGGAGCAGGCACCTGGGGGGGCTGGGAGCAGCCTCTTTGATCCCCAAGGAGGAAGTGGACCTCTCTGTGGGCCCGTGGTGCTGGCAGCCCCTCTAAAAAGTCCCCTTTGTGGAGGTGGCCACCTGAATCCCTGCTCTATCCCTCCACAGAGCTGCCAGCAGCTAGGGGCCCAGACTCTGGACCCTCTCAGGACCACTCAGGTGCTGGGGTAAGAGACCCCCTACTCCCCAGAGATGTGGGGGCCCCCGAGGCCAGGCCCCATCGCTCTGAATGGCCCAGGTAGCCCAGCTGATGAAGCCTTATGATCCCTTAGCCACGGCCCCTCCCACCCTCTCAGTCCAGCCCTCACCCCTAAGGCCCCGGCCCACCACAGCCAGGCCCTGGGCACGCAGGCCTGGGGCTTCAGAGACCCTTCGCCTGGTCTCAGGGAGTGGCTGTGGGGGACCCCGAGGCCTTGCTGACCATCACGGTGCAGTGTGCCTTCACCCTGACCCTGAAGGCCCCAAGAGGAGCTGACCTGTCCAGCCTGCGGGCCCTGCTGAGCCAGGCCCTCCCTCTCCAGGCCCAGTGTGGGCAGCTCAGGTGGGCGGGGAAGCCAGCGCCTGCTGCTGAGCGGGTGGGCCCAGATGGGACGGGGCAGCTGGCAGTGGGTCTGGGTGCACCAGGCTGCAGTGTCAGAGGTCAGCACCATTTCACAGCCCCTCACTGCCCAGGCTAATGAATCTCTTTGCAGTTACCGAGACCCTGGTGATGGGCACTGGGTCCCCCTCCCCGAGGAGGAGGCCCTGCAGAGGGCCTGGTGGGATGCAGGTTCTGGCCCCACCGGGCTGCAGCTCCAGTGCCGAGTGAGTCTGGGGATGGTGTGGGCGGGGGCAGGGTGGCCATAGGGCAGCATCCCAGAGCCCCTGGTGCCCACTGGCCATGCAGCGTCCTCTCTGCCACAGGGAGTAGGCGGCCGGCCTGTCCTCTACCAGGCGGTGGCCCAGCATGGCTACTGTGCCCAGGGGCCCGAGGACCTGGACCTGCAGCCTGGGGACACCGTGGACGTCCTATGTGAAGGTTGGGCAGGCAGCCGCCCTCCCCATCACCCTGCTGGGGCCACCTGGGCACTTGGGGTTTCTGTGAGTGGATGTTGCTTACTGCCCTAATGTCCCCTTGCAGTGGACCAGGCCTGGCTGGAGGGCCACTGTGATGGCCGTGTTGGCATATTCCCCAAGAGCTTCGTGGTCCCTGCCGGCCAGGGCGTGAGATGCCATGCCCCCCCGCCTTCCGGGCCCAGTGAGATCAGCTCCGAGGGATCGCGTGACAGGAAGGTTTAATAAAAGCAATCTGCTCACCAAGATGTGACCCGTGTCCTGGGCTCAGCCTCTTAGCTTCTGAGGCTCGAGAGTGTGAGGTGGCTGCTTTCTGAGAAGCCCATGGCCTCTCAGGCCAGGCAACAGCAGGGGTCCCGGCTGGGCCTTCCCCACAGCCTCTTCCCGAGGCTCTGCTGGCCCCTCCCAGGGAGCCAGGCCCCTGCTTGCTCCAGCCGTCACGCCCCCCTCCCAGGCTGGACCGGCCCCCATCTCTCTGATGCCGGAGTCACAGCGTCAGAATGTGCTGCAGGGTCCTGGCAGCCTGGTGTTTGTGCAGAAAGGCCCTGCTGCCCTGGAAAGCACAGTGGAAGAGGGGACTCGGGGTGCCAGGACGGGAGGCCCCGGGAGGCCCCAGGTGAGGCACAGCCTCCTGGGCCAGAGCGACCCTGACGGCAGAGCCCACAGGACAAGACTGTCAGGGGCCCCTCAGGGGTCAGGGTCTCAGCACAGCTCCGGCCAGCTCATGCGTCCAGGCTGGGGTGGTCCCGCCTGGCTGTGGGAGGTGGGCCTCTCCTGCCGGCACCAGGAGGTGGCTGGCTTAATCATGAGGCCAGAGAAGCTGGGCCACAGCCACGGCGAGGACAGCCACAAGGGTCACCACCATGAAGACGATGCTGACTGCCCAGACGCTATAGCTCTGTGCCCGCCACTGGGCGGGCAGCTCGGCGGGGATCATGCTGGTCAGGTTTAGCATGTAGCCCAGTGTCCAGCCGATGTCGGTGCCCCCGGCCTGCGGGACACATGGGTGGTCAGGGCTGCGGCCAGCCGCCCAGAGCCCCACACCTCTCCAGCCCGGGAGGCAGCACCTGCTTCCGGAACTCAATGCTGGACCAGGTCTCCTCGCTGAAACCATAGCCGTGGACTAGGAGCGTGAGGATGTATAGGCCTGAGGCACAGTAGTCACGCAGCCAGCGCTCCTGTCCCGGCCAGGCCGTCTCCACCTGGGCACAGGAGGTGTGCGTCAGGTGAGGCTCAACCTCCTGGGCCACCTGAGGCTGGTCCCCTCAGGGTCCTGACCTTGGGGCTCCTGCCTGGACTAGGATAGCTCCCCCGAGCCTCACTGGCCACACTGGCCGGGGTGGGGTCCCCCGAGTCCCTGCTCAGTGAAGCTGCAGCCCAGGGAGGCGGGAAGCGAGCAGGTGGCCCTGGGAATCACCTACCAGCTTCCAGTGCTTCTGGCAGAATTCCCAGACAGTAGTGTTTGCGGTGGCCAGCGGCTGCCCCGAGGTGAGGTTCAGGAAGTGGAAGGTGTAGTAGAAGTTGGAGAAAGCCTGGGGGAGGGGACAGGTGTGTCTGCACTGGGGTGGCGTCCACCCCACCCCACCCACATGGGGTCCCAGAGTGCTGCGCCCACCTGTGGTCAGGCCCCTGGGGCTGGGACCCTAGAGCAGTGCAGTGTGGGTACTCACGTAGAACGGGCCCCGCACGGGCGGCTGGTAGACCCCACTAAAGGCACAGTTGTCTCGGCCCTCGCAGCTGGAGAAGTTGAAGAGGTCCCGGATGGCTGAGACGCAGGCCCCGGGGTTCCCCGTCCCTTCCACAGTGAGGTTCTGGGGGAGGCCTGGGGGCGCTGTGGCGTGCACACAAGGCGTCTCGAACACAGAGGCCAGGGACAGCGTGCCCTGGTAGCCACTGTGATAGCATGGGTGACGGACTCGGGGGACCGGGCTGCTCTGCGGGGCGGTGGAGGGGGCCTTGAGCACCTGCCAGGGACACAGGCGCCCCCGCCGGCCCAGGCCCCCGCCCCCCACCGGCCCACCTGCACCAGCCCCGCCAGGAGCCTGAGGAGCATCTGGTCCCGCCCGAAGCAGAGGTAGCTGTGGGTGTAGACTTGGTGCTCGAAGCCGTAGAGGCGGAAGGTGGCCTCAGTGCTCTTGTCCAGAATGGGAACTCCGGGCACGAAGGTGATCTGGGTGGAAGCCCCACCCATGTCCAGGGCTCCCACCAGCGTCCCCTCCGGAGGCCGGATCCACTCCCCAGAGAAGGAGTACTGAGCAGAGACGGGGACTGAGTTCCAGGACCGGCCACGCTGACCCAGCCCTGCTCAGCCAGTCCCGCCCTGGGGCTGCCCGTGGCACCTTGACTAGCAAGCCCAGGACGTAGTTGATGGTGATCCACCCTAAGGCGCCTTCATCCTGCCCGGCCAGGAGCTCAGCGCCCCACAAGTCCACAGGCGCCTGGCGCAGGACCCGAGTGACCGCTGCGAAGATGTCTGCTGCCTGAGAGCTGTTCTTCTGGCTACGGAAAGGAACAGGGGCTGAAACTGCTGGGAGCCGGCCCCCGCCCACCCGTGGGGTGATGGGAACACAGCCCACTCACCTGAGCAGCCGCATGCCGGCGGTGGCCCCCAGGAACATAGGGGTTCCTTGGTGCTGTGCCTCTGGAATCAGTTTCAGTGCCTCCTCCAGGCAGCCCTGCAGGCTCTCACCAGCCTGGTCGGGGCTGGAGGCGTAGGAGGAGATTCCGGGCCCTGAAACACAGCACCCCAGGATGAGGCTCGAGGCTCCTGGCCTGGGCAGCTGGCTGGGCTAAAAGGGCCTGTGGGGGGTTGGATAGTGGTCCCCAAAAGGTGGGGCCACATCCTCACCATTGCCTGGGACCTGCTAATGTGGCCTTATTTGGAAAAAGGGTCTTTGCAGATGTGATGAAGTTAAGAGTCTAGGGTGAGACCATCCTGGATTCCGTGGGTGGGCCCGGAATCCAATGATGGGGGCACTTGTAGGAGAAAGGAGAAGGTGTTTGAGACACAGGGCAGAAGTCTCATGAAGCCAGAAGCCCGGGTGGAGATTGGAGGGGTGCAAGCTGGAGCCACCAGAAGCTGGAAGAGGCAGGAAGGGCAGGCGCGGTCTGTGCAGGCTCAGGAGGGGATGTGTTCAGAGCCCTGGGAGTCACCCCACTGATCGGCTGTGCCATCGTGGGCCCCTCACTCGCCCTCTCTGAGCCCCTTCCTGTAGGTAGATTTACTGACTGCTGAGGGATGAACACAGAGCTCCTCCCTGGCTCCAGCCTGTGCCACTTCCCAGCCTTCCTCCCCCAGGAGCCCGGTCAGGTTGTGGGCAGCTCCCGCACCCATCCCATCAACAGGACTGCCCACTGACCTTTTGCCCGGCAGGCCAGGGCCTGGCTGACCACACCTGTGTCATTCTCCTTGTCTGCGGGCCACCGATACACAAAGAGGGATGTGTGGGAGGACCCGGCATCGAACACGATCCCAAACTGGCAGTGACACCCGAGTCAGGAGGGCGGGGGGCCGGCACAGCGCTCAGCCCAGCCCAGCCTCCCCCACTCGGGGACTGGGGGTGCACCTTGATGTCTGTGGGCAGGAAGACGTTGGTGGCCTCCACCAGGATGAGAATGAGTGTGGTGATGCCTGAGGCCACTGCAGCCCCCAGCAGGGCTGTCATGACCCGTTCCTTCCAGGTCAGCCTCATGGTGGGGCAGGCCTGGTCCTGGGGGGAGTGGGCAGCAGTTGGCAGACTCTACCACTCTGGGGCTCAGCCCACCTTGGCTGCGTTGGTGGGCAGGGCCAAAGACCAGGCCTTGGGAGCCCAGGGTGTCACCAGCATCAGAGTGGCCTGGTCTGGTGACAAGGCTAGCCTGAGACACACGGCACTGATGGTCCAGGAGAGACCCTTTAATGTCACAGGAGGGATGAGTAGAGCTACCCGCCCCCCCACCCCCCTTCCCTGGACCCCTGCTCCCCCCTACCCCCGGGGAGACAGCGCCCCAGCTCTGCAGGTCAGCTCCAGATTCAACTGGGAGACCCAGGACCCCACCTGTCCTGCCCCCTGCTCCTCTCTGCGGTCCCTCCCCAGGTGGAGCCCTGAGGCCAGGTGGGTCTAATGCCGCCAAGTGGCCCCCGCCTATATCCCAATGAATGAGGCCGGTGGGGTCCCGGGAAGCCCATCTTCTCAACTGGAGGACCTTAAGGCCAAGAGTTCTCAACCACGACAGCTGGCTTCTGGCTGGAAACCCAGCCTATGGGCTCTCTAACTGAGTCTGAAAGTCCGTAGCTGGCCCCCGACGGCCCCCAGCAGCTGGCCGGGGCTGACCCAGGAATGCAGCCTGGCAGGGCCCCCTCCAGGCCCCACCTGTCCCCAAGCGGGGCCGTACACACACACACACACACACACACACACAACCAGGAACCTCAGGCCAGCTGGCACCACTGCCCGAAGGAAACTGCTCTCTGAGGTCCATGTGATCTTGTGTCATATCGTATATCCCGGGGCTCCTGGCCTGACGGACAGTGGGATGGGCTGTGTGGCTCTGATCCCATTTTACAAAGGGGGGATGGGGACTCAGAGAAGGGACCTGCTTGAGCCGCAGTCAAGCCTGGCCCAGATGAGACCAGCACCCAGGCCACCGGATACCTCACAGACACACATAGATGACAGACGGGGGGGCCAGGGACACAAGGACCCCACCTTAACTCCACCTCCAGAGGATGTAGCACCCTGAGCCCCCAGCCTGAGTCCCCAGTGGAAGGGCACACTTTCCCCAGAGTCAGACCATCCTCCCCCCGACCGATCAGCACCCCCCGGACCTGGACAGCCCCCTCACCTGTTGGACAGCAAGAAGGAAGTTGTCCCTCAAACACCTGCCAGGTGCTGCTCTGCCTCTCCCCTTCCCCACCCAGAGTGTCACTGCCCACCTGGACCTGCGTCTGCAGCTGGGCAGGTGACTGGGCCGGAAGCAGGAGCGCTGTGGCCGGCGCTGCCAGACCAGGCAGCTGCGGCTCAGTGGGGGTGAGTTTGGGCCCCTGCCCAGGGCCAGCCCCACTGCTAAGGGTTTCCCCACCCCTGCCGCCCAGGCTGTCCCCTCCGCTTGCCGTGCAGCCACCACTCACCTCTGCCCACCCTGTTCTGGAGGCTGCTCAGACTTTGTTTTCCTCCCCTCCCCTCCCCAAAGAGAAGAGTGCCAGGGTTCAGGCTTAGGGCAGGTCAGAGTCAGGTGACTAGGGAGGGCTGGAGGCAGAGGGCTGGGCCAGAGCAAAGGCCAGCGCGCCGGGCAGCCTGCAAGGGGTGGGGGGCGCTCCAGCCCCAGCACTAGCCAGTTGGGCTGCTTTAGGCAGGCTCTGTCAAGTGTGGACTCCTGTGACAGCCACCACGGTCAGAATCGCCCAGCACAGCCTGCTGTACCCCTCTGTGGTCAGGCCCCGCCCTGGCCCCCACACCTTGGCTGGCCTCTGCAGTTTAGTCTCTGGGAGAAGGTCCCTGGGATGCACTGAGCCAGGCTCTCGCACTCAGCACGAGGCCCCGAGGCCCAGCCGTCCCTTGTCTGTGCCCACATCCAGTCCAGTAGCACAGGTGGGCCTCTGCTGTGGAAGACATTTGGGGAGTTTCCACTGTTTGGGCAGAAGAGCGAGAACACTCACGCACAGGTCCCCACTGGACCTACACTGTCATCAGGAGGCAGACCACTGGCCATAAGGTCAGGTCACTTTTCATGTGACTCGAAACTGCCCCACCATTTTCTAGAACAAGAGACCCCATTTCTCTGCATCATTCGCAGTATTCCGTTTCTGATTTTCACCCTTCTGGCTGGTGTACAGTGACGCTTCGTGGTGACTGTCATTTGCACCAATGGCTGCCAGTGCTGGATACCGTCCACATCCTAATTTGCATACACGCATCCTCTCTGGTGAAGGGTCACATCTTTGCCCACTTTTTAATTGAATGGCTTGGTTTCTTTCTGTTGAGAGAATTCTTTATATATTCTAGATGTAGTCCTTTGTCATGGGTGCGGTTTTCAAATATTTTCTCCCAGCCAGTAGCTTGTCGTTTCACTGTCATGACAGTGTATTTTGCAGAGCAAATTTTAAACTTTTTGATGAAATCCAATTTTTTATCTGTTTATGGATGGTGCTTTTCTTTTTCTTTTTTTCTAATTAAAATTTACAGGGGTGACAATTATTAGCAAAATTACGAAGATTTCAGGTGTACAATTCTATAATCCATCATCTATATGTCACATTGTGTGCTCACCACCCTGGGTGGTGTTTTTCATGTCAACACGAAGAACATTTCACCTAACCCATGCCATTTCTCCTGAAAGTCTTAGTTTCATGACGTACGTTTAGCTCTATGGGCCATTTTGAGTTAACCTTTGTACAATCATGCCCCAAATATTGACGTTTTGGTCAATGATGGACGGCATATGTAACGGTGGTCCCATAAGAGTATAACAGAACTGAAAATTCCTACCGCCCAGTGATATTGTAGATGTCGTAATGTCGTAGCGAAACACATTACTCACGTTTTTGTGGTGATGCTGGTGTAAACTGTTCACACACAAAAAATGTCTTTCAAAATGAGTGGCCACGAGCATTGATTTGAGACTAAAAATGAATAGCTTTTCGGGCAGCACTGGTTCAGGCAGAAGCACAGATAGTGTTCCAAACACACAGGTGAGGGGTGTTGGGAAGGGGGACAATGACATCCACAGGAGGCACTGCCATTGGTTCAGATGAGAGGGTGACACCGATTCTAAACAATGTTTTCAATGTTCAGTCCAGTAGCCATCATGTCTGCTTTCTTGTCATCCTTGCCAACAGTTCCTTTGGGGCAGGAGGATGCCCAGGTCCCACCCGAAGGTTGTTTTGCCCTGTTTTGCCCTGTTCTAACACCCCCGAGGCCTGAGGTGTGAGACATGCCAGGTGGGTCCTCTGGGAGGCAACTCCCACTCCACTTAAAAAAATATATATATATATTAATATATTTAAAAATACATATATATTTTTTAATATATATAATTTTAATTTTATTGGGGAATGTTGGGGAACAGTGTGCTTCTCCAGGCCCATCAGCTCCAAGTCGTTGTCCCTCGGTCTAGTTGTGGAGGACGCAGCTCAGCTCCAACTCCAGTCGCTGTTTCCGGCAACCCTGCCTCCAAGAGCTTGTGCTCTAACCAACTGAGCCATCCGGCCGCCCCTCCCACTCTGCTTTAACGTGGCTCCTTTACACCTGCTTTTTGACAAGACAAACCTGAGCCACCTGTGGTATAAGAGTGCAGCACACATTACCGCAGAGTAATGCACAGGGCGTAGTACTTGAGGATGGTGATAAACGACCACATTATTGGTTCATGTGTCTACTACACTGCACTTCTGCGCAGTCCTCTCGAGTGGACTATTGCTACTTTAAGAAAAAGATTCGCTGTAAAACAGTAGCTGAGCTAGGCCGGCAGCAGCCACACACATCTCATGTTTAACGAATCTCTTGATCGCATCATGTTCCTTGTGCTTGATTTAATCTCGTGTCGTGGGTTCGCCATGGCCCATCAGGTTTGCACAATGATGAAATCACCTAACAACACATTTCTCAGGATGTATCCCCATCGCTAAGTGATACGTGACTGTGTAAGATGCAGGGCTTAGGTCCGGGTTCATTTCCTTTGCATACAGATGCCATTACTTGAAAAAACCATCAACCTGTTTTCTGCATCCATGAGCTTGGTTTTCTTTCTTTTCTTTCTTTCTCTTTTTTTTTTTTATTCCATATGTGAGATCATACAGTATTTGTCTTAGCATAATTTCCTTAAGGAGGTTTATCCATGTTGTTGCAGATGGCAAGATTTCATTCTTTTTTTTTGGTCGAGTAATACTCCATTGTATATATGTACCACATCTTCTTTATCCAATCATCTATTGATGGACTCTTAGGTTGTTTCCATATCTTGGCTACTGTAACTAATGCTGCAATGAACATGAGGATGCATATATCTCTTTGAATTAGTGGGGTGTTTTCTTCAAATAAATACACAGAAGTGGGATTGCTGGATCATCTGGTAGTTCTATTTTTAATTTTTGAGGAACCTCCATACTGTTTTTTCATAGTGGCTGTGCAAATTTACATTCCCTCCAACAGGGCACCAGGGTTCCCTTCACTCCACGTCCTCACCGACACTTACTTCTTGTCTTTTTGATAATAGTCACTTTAACATGTGTGAGATGGTATCTCGTGGTTTCAATCTGCATTTCCATGATGATTAATGTCGTTGAGCATCTTTTCATGTACCTGTTGGCCAACTGTATGTCTTTGGAAAAAATGTCTATTCAGGCTGCCAAACGTAAACAAAAGTCAGCTAAGTATTCTGTCTCCCAAAGGGGATTTACTTGGGAAAAAGGATTGCAGTCTTGAATGGACAGCCAAAGAGATGAAGAAATGGAGGAAGTACTGTATAGAGAGGAAGAGTAAATTAATGGGAGGGGCTGTTACAACCCTAGAGCTCTGTTATAAACATGGAGTTCTTCCTATAAGGCTCTCATGATGACAGAATGTGAAAACTCCTCCTGACTCCCCTGTAGGTTCAAGTATCATGGATTTTGACAACCTGCGATGGCCGGTTAGCTCAGTCGGTTAGAGCATGGTGCTGATAAATTTTGACAACCTCTTTTGCCCATATTTTAATTGGATTTTTTGTTTTGTTTTGCTACCGAGTTGTATGAATTCTTTATATATTTTGGATATTGGCCCCTTATCAGATATATGATTTGCAAATATCTTCTCCCATTTAGTACATTGCCTTTTCATTTTGTGGATGGTTTCCTTTGCTGTGCAGAAGCTTTTTGGTTCGATGTAGTCCCACTTATTTATTTTTGCTTTTGTTGCTTTTGCTTTGGATGTCAGATTGAAAAAAATCACCACGTCCAAAGACAAGACATTCACTGCCTATGGTTTCTTCTAGAAGTTTTATGGGTTCAGGTCTTATGTTCAAGTCTTTAATCCATTTTGAGTTAATTTTTTTTGTGTGTGGTGTAAGATAATGATCCAGTTTCATTCTTTTGCATTGTGGTTGCCCAATTTCCCCAATATTTATTAAAGAGATTGTCCTTTCCCCATTGCATATTTTTTGCTCCTATGTCATATATGTATAATTTATTTCTGGGTTCTCTATTCTGCTCCACTTATCTGTTTTTATGCCAATACTGTATTGTTTTAATTACTATAGCTTTGTAATATAGTTTAAAATAAAAGACTGTGATGCCTGCAGCTTTGTTACTCTTTCTCAAGATTGCTTTGGATACTTGGGGGTCTTTTGTGATTTCATACAAATTTTAGGATTGTTTTATTTCTGTAAAAAAATATACCATTGGAAATTTGATAGGGATTGCATTGAATCTGTAGATTGCTTCGCATAGTATGGACATTAAACAATATTAATTATTCCAATCCATGAGCACAGAATATCTTTGTTTGTGTCTTTACAATTTTTTTTCATTAATGTCTTGTAGTTTTCAATATACAGGTCTTTCACCTCCTTGAATAAATTTATTCCTAGGTATTTTATTTTTTGATGCACTTGTAAATGAGATGGTTTTCTTAATTTCTTTCTGATAGTTCATTATTAATGTAAAGAAATGGAGACTTTTGTGTATAGATTTTGTATGCTGCAACTTTACTGAATTTATTATTTCTAACAGTTTTTTGATGGAGTCTTTAGGGATATATATATTTATAGATATATAGATATAGGCATATAAAATGTCATCTGCAAGTAGTGAGTTTTACTTCTTCCTTTCCAATTTGGAAGACTTTTCTTTTTCTTGCCTAATTGCTCTGGCTAGGATTTCCAATACTGTGTTGAATGAAAGTGGCAAGAGTGAACATCCTTTTCTTGTTCCTGGTCTTAGAGGAAAAGCTTTCAGCTCCCCTTGGGAAGCTATGCATCGACGCCTAGTCCACCCTTCAAAGCAATTTTGGAACTCTTTTTCTGGAATGGCCATCAGAGCTGTCACCGTATTACCCTTGATGTCCTGAATGTCATCAAAATGTCTTCCTTTCAATATTTTCTTTACCTTCGGGTGAAGAATCATTGGGGGCCAGATCAGGTGAGTAGGGAGGGTGTTCAATACAGTTATTTGTTTACTGGCTAAAAATTCCCTCACAGACAGTGCCGTGTAAGCTGCTGCATTGTCGTGATGCAAGAGCTATGAATTGTTGGTGAAAAGTTCAGGTCATCTTTTTCACGAAGACTTTTCAGCAATTCCAAGTAGTAAACTTGGTTAACTGTTTGTCCAGTTGGTACAAATTCATAATGAATAATCCCTCTGATATCAAAAAAGGTTAGCAACATTGTTGCAACAAGTTCACGAACTTAATTGTCAGACCTCATATGATCTTTTTAATTTACTGTTGAATTCAGTTTGCTAATATTTTGTTGAGGATATTTGCATCTATGTTACTCAGGGATGTTGGCCTGTAATTTTTGTGCATGGCTCCTTGTCAGGTTTTGTATCAGGGTAATGGCGGTCTCATGAAATGTGCTAAGAGCTCCACCTCGTATTTTTTTGGAAGAGTTTGAGAAAGATTGGTATTAATTCTTCTTTGATTTTTGGTAGAAGACACCAGTGAAGCCATCTGGTCCTTGACTTTTGTTTTGGGAGAGGGTTTTTCTTTTTTTTTTTTTATTACTGACTCAATCTCCTAGTAATCAGTCTGTCCAGATTCTCTATTTCATCATGATTCATTATATTTAAAAGTTATTGCCAGATTACTTTCCAAAAAGACTATAGCAATTCACATTACCTTTTCCCCACATGTTCACCAGCATATTGAATATCCTTTAAAACTTTTGCCAAACCAACAGGCAAGAAGTAACACTTCATTTCTTTTGTTCTTTTACTCAATTTCTAATGGAGTTAAGACTCCGCATTTATTAGCCATTTGATTTCCTCCTCTGTGAATTCTCTTCAGATCTTTGCTCATTTCCCCACATTGGCTTTTGTCTTTTTCTTATCAGTACATAAAAACTCTTCATATGTTAAGGTCCTTAACCTTTCTTCTCTCTCGTGTTGCAAATATTTCTTCCTCAACTGCCTCTGTTTATATATCTGAATTTGGGGTTGGTGGGCAGGCTGTCCATGCAGTGACCGGAGGTGGCCTTGGCCCCCCGTCCCCTATGCTGCTCTCACCCAGCCCACCTCTGTGTCTGCCATCACCTTACTGGTTTTGTACTTTCCCCAAAATGGTTTTCCATGTTTGTACTTAGTTTGTTCCTGAGCACCTTCTGGGTTTGACATCCTTTTTTCCATTATGCTTCTCCTCGGTGGTTATTGGTATGAGTAATGGAAACTTGTGAATTAGACCCCAAGACCTAGAGCCTCCTCCCGGCAGACCCTCCCAGCCCTTACCCACCTGGACTGACCCGAAGACCTGTGTGGGGCAGACACACTTGCTGAATCAGCCCAGACCCTAGACTGCAGGGTCCCCATGAGAGGCCAGGTGAGGGGCAGGGGCAGATTTCGGAACTTGTGGCTGGTCCTGGGGTCAGGATTGCAGGTGACACAGCCAATGCGCCCTCTGAGCACAGAGTGTGCCAGTGGGTGGGACACATTGGAGAGTGTTCTGTCTGCAAAGGCCTGCAGAGGTTTTTGTCCACAGAAATTCTGGCGACATCACACAGAGTCCAGGCCTGAGAAGTGGTGGAGATACGTACAGTCTCAGGAACTGAGAAGGCGCAGAGGACGATTGAGTCACATGTGACTTTGCGACAGGTGACTTAACAAGTGAAAGCATGCAGAGGCATGTGGTGTTTAATCTGAATCCCTATATATTTATCTATTCAAGTTTGCACCAAAGCCTCTGCTCCCCCATGTGGGGTGCCCGGGGGACAACTGGAGATGCAGGGCTCTGCTCCCCAAGCTGGCACACCCAGCCCTCCCAGGAAGGGCTGCTTGCCCCCAGGTCCCGGGTCACCCTCCAGGACTCCTCTCACATCCCTAGCCCTTGGTGGCCTTGGACATGCCACCAGCTGTTCCAAACCCGGGCCACTGGGCCAGGAGCTACCAGGGCAGCCAGGCCTGGCTGTGCCCAGCAGCAGCTTGGCCACTGGGGGGAGGGGCAGCAATGGGCATATCTGGGAATGACTGAAGCTAAGGGAAGCCAGTTGGTCCTGGGTCACTTCCTGGCATCCCGCTGTGACCACGCTGCTGACCGCATGCGGAGAACAACCTGAGGGTGTGAGAGGTTGTTGGGGTAGGAGCAGAGGAGGTAAGGGAAGGCTGTCTCCACTGACCCTGCTGGGCCCCCTCCCAGGATGACACCCCACTTCTGTGCAGCCTTCTCAGGGAACAGCTCTTCTCCATCCCGCACTTCCAGGCTGTTCTGGCGCCCTGGGGACCCCGACCCGACCTTCTCATGGACCGTGCCCTTGGCAGGGGTGGTCTAGTAGCTCCAGCACCCTCAGTGCAGGCCGGGGTGTGTAGGCGGCCCCCAGAGCACAGTCCTCAGAACCACAGGCCCAGGGTGGTAACCGATGGCGCTGAGAGAGGAGACCCGGGGCCACCGCAGCGGAGGGTCAGGTTTAATGGTCACTCGAAGGATATCGTACATTGTTCAGAGCCCGGCACACGCCTGCGCCCCTCACTCAGCTGAGGGCACAGCCAGGTGCCCTCAGACCCAGGCTCTGCAAAGGGGGGCCTGCCCCCGAGCCCCAACTATATACAAGAGAACCCGCCCCACTGGGCCCAGGCAAGGCTGAAAGCCCACCATCGGCAGCTGCCCGTCTCTGGGGCCTGGGAAGAGGCCCCGGCCCCCACCGCACGGTGCCCAGGGTGCCCGGGGTGCCCGGCCCGCGGCCCACCAAGCCTCCTGCCCCCGGCCCCGGCCCGTGAAAGACCCCCAGACGTGGCTGCACAAGCTGAACTGCACAGCGGCGAGGAGCGGCGGGCGCGGGAGGGCGGGGAGAGGCTCGCCCGGCACCCGACAGGGGACGGCGCCTCCCGCGGCAGCGCGGCCGAGGCCGAGCTCAGGACAAGCGGGACGAGGAGCGCGAGCGCGCCGACCAGGGACTGGGCCAGGGCCGCCCCGTGCTGGTGATCGATTCGGCGGGGCCGCCGGACCGGAGGCCGGGCCGGGCGGGTCACCTGCGCGAGCCAGGAACGAGCACTGCACGAGTTAACAAGGAGGCTGTAGAAAATTGCACTTATGTCTACGACCGCGGGGGGAGTCGCGCAGCCGGCGCGCGCGCGCGGGCGTCCGGGCCGAGGGCGACGCTCCCCCTGGCCGGGCTGAGGACCAGACCCGGCGCGAACCTGAGCGGGTGAGGCCTCCCTGAAGTGGCCGCGACGACCAGGACTCACGCGGTCGGGCACGCCGCGGCCCAGCCCCTGTCGCCGGAGGACGTGGCCGGGCGGTGGCCCAGCCCTCACAGAACGTCCTCGAAGTCCAGCAGCTTCGAGTGCTGGCGGCTCTTCCACAGGCGGTACAGGCGGAAGTCGAAGTAGGTCTCGATCATCTGCTTCCCTGGGGAGGAGGGGCGGGGCTCAGGGCAGGGCGGGGCCAAGGTAGAGCTGGGGCGGGGCCAGGACGGGCGGGGCGGGGCTGGGCGGGGCCGGGCTGGGGTGGGGCTGGGCCCAGCACAGGGCTGCAGGGGGTGGGGCCGCAGGGACAGGTGGAGTCGGATTCGGGCTCAGTGACAGGTGACAAGTCAATCCGCTGCCTCCTGGACCTCACCCGGAGAACTGGGAACCAGTCTGACAAACTCACCTTGGGCCGAAAGCTCCAGAGGCGACTCAAAGGTGACCCTGTAAGGGGTCATGAGGGTCCTGAGGTTCTGGAACAGCTGAAAGGAGGGGGCGGGGCCGAGAGTTATGAGGAAAGGAGGGGGGCGGGGGTTATCAGGGGGGCGGGGAGGGGCAGGATTGCCCCCACAACTGTCTGGGCTCAGTACAGGGGTTTCTCTGGAGGATCAAAGGAAGAAAAGGGAATCTGAAGAGAAATGAGGGGTTCTGTCAACTCTTCATGAATCTGGGGTCTGCAGAAGCCTGGGGTGGGCTTCGGGGTCACTGTACCTTCTCCCCGTTGGGGTTCCCCAGAATGTAGCAGCCCATGATGTGGATGACATTTGGCTCTGGGTTCACTTTGCTCATCAAACGGCTCAACCGTTTCCAGAAGCTGTTGGGGGAGGGGCGAGTCACAGGTGGCCTCCAACCCAGGCCACCAGGTGTGAGGAGGGGTGGGCCAGGGCCTAGGGCCCAGCTCCAGAAACAAGAACACCACGGGGAGGGGGGTGTGGGTATCGGGTGGGCAGCAGATGCTGCCTCCAGCCCCACGGCCAACCCTGTCCGCTCACTGGATCATGTCCTCTTCCTTCTCCACTTTGGCAAACGTGGCCACCTTGTTCTTGAGCAGGTACAAGTGTCCTGGGCCGCCCTGTTAGAGAATGTGGAGGGCAGGGCGGGCTGCACACTGCTGTCCAGCCGCGGCTCCCCTGTAGTGCGCATGCACACGCCCACGCAGGCGGCTCCTCGCCCCGCGCATCCCCAAGCGGGAAGGCACTTAGCCCTACCTGGCAGAATATCAGCATCTTCCAGATCTTGGCACCCTTGTGATAAATGTTCAGCTTCTTCTCTATCTCCTCTGGGGGGGGGCAGGGGTGTGAGCGCTGCCCCCCAGCCTGTGTGCGCACCCCCAGCCCCACCCCGGAAGATGGTGGGAATGGAGGGCACATACCTAGGATGTCCTCGAAGGTCGCGTGCTCATGGTCCTGGGACAGACACAGGCCACACCTGAATCAGAGCCCCTCTCAGGCAGCACCCCCACCCGGCACTGGGGGACACGGACGGGGCTGGGCGGGCACTCACGTAGAGGATGGGGATGATGGAGGGGTCGTCCCTGCGGATGATGGTGGGGATGTACTCTGCTTTGGGCACCTTTGAGGAGATGAGCTGTGGACAACATCAGGAGCTGCTCAGGGACAGCCGGGCCACCTCAGAGCCGAGGGGCAGTGGAAGCCCCTGTGAGGTCAACCCCCCCCCAAGCTGGGCAGCCCACAGTAGAGGCCGGTGAGACACACCCCCCCAGGCAGCCCACAGCGGCTACCTCATTCCCAGGCAGCGGACAATTGGGCTCCTGGAGGAAAAAGGACTCCCCCTCCCCATGACTGGCTGGAGAAGCACTGGGGTGGCCAGGTCTCACCATGACCTTGGGCGGCACGAATCCCTCAGTGTCACAAGCCACAGCCTCCAGGCCCTTCTCGGTCTCCCAGTCCAGGTCCTCGAAAGCCTCGCCCAAGGTGCAGTGCGAGCTCTGCAGGTCACTACCTGAGGGGCAGGGTGGGTAACCAGGGCTGCAGACCATCAGCTGCACCTCCAGTCCGGGACACCGCCCCCAGAGATGGGTGGTGGACAGAGCTGGCAAGCCACGTCCTAGAGGCCAGCGAGGAAACCCGGGCAGGGGGTGAGGGAGTGGAGCCAGATCACCACCAGCCCAGCAAGACTGGCTCCTGCCACCAGCCAGGAGCTGCCTGAAAGCCAGTGGACCCCAGTGTAAGGCTGGGTGGGAGCCAGGGTGTACGTGTCAGCCCCAGCCAGGTGTGCCTGGTGCCCTGGACCAAGGAAGAGCTGAGCATTGCAGCCCCGTGCCCCTCAGCTCTCCTGGAGATGGGGCAACACGCAGGCCACCGCAGCGAGCAGAGCCCTACAGGTGCGGATGCCCAGCACCACCGCAGCTGTTTGTTAGTTAACCCTGCCCACAAGGTCTGCGGTGCCAGGGCGCGCTAGTTTCCCTAGGAGGTAGGCTAAGGCTCACAGAGCAGAAGCGCAGAAGCTTAGCTGGCCTGCAGGGGGCCCGCCCTGCGGAGCGCGAGGCCTGGGGCCCTAGGGGAGCCTCTGGGAAAGGTAGACTGGCCTTCGCAGGGCACCTACTGTCTCGGGAGTCGTGGGAAGTGTCGGCTTTCATGGGGGTGGGGTCGCTCCAGGACCGGCTGAAGCTCCGCTCGCGCCGCTCTGCGAACGCTGCAGTGAGTGAAACACCCGCATTAGCGGGCAGGGGCGGGGCCCAACCTGGAGGCGGAGCCTGAGAGGGGCGGGGCCTGCGTGAAGGTGGATCTTGGGAGGGGCAGGGCCGAGTGGAGGTGGGGTCTGGATGTGGGCGGGGCCGGGAAGGGGCTTGTGACTAGAAGTAGACTACACCGATGGTGGAGTTGGCCCCGGGGCAGGATTTGGGAATGCTAAACAGAGGCAGAGTCTGGGAGTTTCGGGCTGGGGCAATTAGAGGACGCCAATGCGGGGTGGGTGGGGCTGGGAGAGGTGGGGTTTTGGGGGGCTACGGCTGGAGTCTGGGGTAGGACTAGCGATGTGGTCTGGGCAGGACTAGAGGCGGAGCCAGTGGGGTCAGGAGGCTGTGGGCCGAGTGGCGGTGCCAAGGGCAGGGCTGGGCGGCAGGGCTGGACCTGGGGCCTGGGTGCTGGGGTGAGGCTGGGCGGCAGGGCGGGGCTGAGGTCAGTCTGTGTCTTGCGATGGGGTTAGGGGCAGAAGTCGCCAGCGGGGCTGCAGCTGGGGCCGGGGCGGGGCCTTCCCCTGCGTAGCGAGCAGCCACGAAGCCCGGCCGGCCAAGAGCAGCCCACCCGCTCTGCCCCGTCCACCCCGCCCCCTTACTCTGGGCCTTCACCCGCCGGCTGCCGACCATGCGCAGGTGTTTGCGGAAGTTCCTGGGGAAGGAAGCACCGGGGATGGTGAGGGCTGCAAGAGGGGGTGGGCGGTGGCCGGTCCCCCACACCCCCCACCCCGCCCCTGCCCCTGACATAGTCCGAGGCTCTGCCCTTTCCTCTTTCAATGAGGTATGCCCTCCCAGTGCCCCTAAACTCCCCCATTTGCCCACCTCCTACCCAGAGGCAAATCCCATCCAGTCCCTCTCCTACTGAGACCCATCCAGGGCTCCCCTTTGCTGCCAGGACAAAGGCACAACGATCAAGCCTCTCTTGCCGCCCCACCTTCCCTCCCAGAACCGCTCCCTTGGTGACCTTGTACCTTCAGGCACGCCACCTCCATTGCACACCCTTCCATTCCCTCCTTGGGTCCAAGTTCACTCTGAACCCCACCAGCCTCCCTCTCCAAGTGGTCAAGGTCTCCTGCATCCTGCGCCCAGCTGGGCAGTGCAGCCATCTGCACCACCCCCAGGGAGGTTTGGGGACTTCAAGACACTCCCTCCCCACTATGTCTCGGGGCCACCTCAGAGGCCGGTCTTCTTTGCCCCCAAACTTTGTGACAAGGCCCAATGTCCAAGATGGACAGACAAGCTTCCTGGACACATCTGTGAGGTGGTGATGGGCCTTGCCACTGACCCCACAGCTCTGGGCTTCAAGGGCCAGAGAGAGATACAGGTGGGCCAGCTGGCTGCAATTCAACTGTCAATGTGCCCCCAAAACATAGGCCTGGGTGCTCCAGGCCACATGACCTCTCCTGCCTGCTGCGTCCCCAGAGCAGGGCCAGGCCAGTGGTCGCCACCGCCCTTACCCCATCTGGTCTGCGGGGGCCAGGCAGGCCCCGGCCAGACCAGCACAGACAAGAGACGGACCGTGGTGGCGAGTGGCTGGCAGGCCCTACCTCTGGATTACAGACGCGGAATCATTCTCCCGTTTCCGTCGCTTCCTCTCCGCGTAGCCCCTGAACACCCTGGGAAACCGCAGGGAGTCAGCACTGCCCTTGGCCGCAGGCAGAGGGACAGAGACAGGGGACAGAGGTGCAAGCACAGGGACCGCTGGGGCATCCAGGGCGCCGGGCCAGGCAGAGGGGTCCTGGCCTGCCTCGCCCGGCTTCCTGCAGGCCCACTGTGACCTCGGTGCCTGCTGGGACACAGCACCCCCTCAGTCAAGGCCCAGGTCCCTGGCCTGCCCAAACCTATTTGGGGGTGGGAGGGTCCCCCAGGGACAACCACGTGCCCTTGGCTGGAGGTCCCACAGGGTACTTACGAGATGCTGGAGTCATGGCCAGAAGGGGCAGCATGAGAGAGAAGACACAGTGAGCCTCCACCCCTCTGCCCCTGGCACCCTGCGGTCAGTGCCCTCTTTGTCCTTGACTCAGAGTTCCTCACCAGTACCCCAGGCACCAGCAAGGTGCTGGCTACAGTGTGAGCCAGCCCCGGAAAGAGCGGTGGACACTGCACTCACCGCAGCCCATGCCACCAGGCGCTATCTGACTGCCCTGCCAGCCCTGGGACCAGCAGCAGAGATGGCGGCCCCCAGGCAGCCCTAGGGCAATGGTAGGCCCCCCAGGGTGGCACGTGAGGGGGGAGCCTCTTCGATGTGGGGGACACTGCAGCAAAGGATGCCTTCTTGGAAGGAACCCCACGTGTGTGTCACAGGTGAAGGGCAGACCCCCAGGGCCCCTAAGTTGTGGTCACTCGTGGTATACATGGAACACAAGTAGCCTGCTGTCTGGGGCGTGTGTGATGGCAGGGCTGGGGGACACAGGCCCAGAAGGACCTCCCCCCGCCCCCGGTGATTATCAGGTGCAGCCCCAGGCTGGTCCTGTGGACAGGACAGAGAAACCGTGAGTGATGGTGGAGGGCTGAGAGGGTGGGGGCAGGGCAGTGGGGCCAGAAAAGCCACCAGTCCTGCCTCCTTTCAGACTGACCACTATTGAGCACGTACGGCGGCTCAGAAATGGCCACCCAGGTGGGCACAGAGGCAGGAGAGGGTGTGGCTCGGGGCCCTGCAGGGGGGCACACGACTCACGCTTGCATAGTTGTGGTTGCTGCCTGGAAGCTGAAGAGGTTTTCCTTGGGGAACCATGTGCGGATGGGGGTGTCATCTGGAAGAGACGAGGAGCAGTGACCAGGGTGGCTTGGGGGTTGCTGAAGCCTTTACCCCCAGCTGGTGGGGGAGGGACGCTTCTGCTGCAGCCAGTAGAGGGCCTGAGGCAGCGTGTGCCCACTCAGCTGCCGGGCCAGCAGCTCAGCCGCTGTTGGACGCTTTGACTGTGCTTGCTTAGCTCTCCCTTTGGTTGCCCACAGTCGAGGAGCGTTCCTTTGAAAGCACAGCCTGTCCCCAGGGAAAGGATTCACTTTGTCTCTCTTTGGGTAAGAAGGGCAGGGCGGAGACAATGGCTGCAACCCCTCCTGGGGACTCAGGGGCTTTCTCTGCAGCCAGACCCCCTCCGCCAGACCCTTCCAGGAGGATGAGGTGGAGACCCTTGTGCTGAGAGCTATCCCTTCCCAGGAAGGGGGAGATGGAGTTGGCTGGACCTGCTCAGCAGGACGCTGCCCCGACCCCTCGCTCATGTCCGTCAGTGGAGCGTGAGGTCATGATGTGCTGCCTGCACCCCAGGTATGCCCAGTGCCCAGGCAGGTGGCGGACTTGGGAGCCAGGGGGTGTCCTGGGAGGAAACGGCTGCTCAGCTCGTTAGAAGGCTGCTCTTTGAGAGGTGACCTCAGAGCCAGAAAGCATGGGGCTACTTGAGTGTCCCAGGGAGCCCTCTTCCAGACACAGCAGATCTTTGGGGCTCCCTGGCCACCCACACAGCTCGACAATCCTGGGGAGTGGCCTGCTGGTTGGCCAGGCCCCAAACAGCTGTGCGCCTCATGGCGTAGGTGGGAGCCCTACTTGGTGGGCCCTGGGGCAGGACTGCTCCCCAGAACTCCAGAGAGGCAGTCCGCTCTCCCAATCAAGCTGTGCTTTCTGCCTGCTTAACCCTCAAGAGCCTCTTGGGCTCCCTCCTCTGGGAAGTACTCTTAGATTGACTTGGTGCTGGCAGGGCCAAAGCCAACGATGGGGCATGGGGCATGGCGGCAAGATTCTACCTGCATGTGGTGCCCTGGGCACCCTCCAGCTATCCGAGCCTCACCCTGGCTGCTGCTGGAAGACCCCGGCAGCAGCACTCCACCCCAGCCTGCCTGTACCATCGACAAGCCCCCTCACCAGACACACGGTCCACGCTGTACATCCTTTCCAGCTTCTTGCGGCGGCCGGTGCTCTCGGGCAGAGGGGGCTGGTCCAGCCTGAAGGCCCGGGGGGAGGGGCCGGGGGCCAGCTGGGCACAGCCCGGACACTCCTTGGAGCCCTGGCGGCTCCCCACCCAGCTCTGGCAGGGCCTGCTGACATCCTCGTGGCTGCCATCCGGGCTGGCACGCAGGGGCTGGCTGTGGTGGTGGGGGTGCCTCTCTGGCTGCCGCCGCCCCTTCACCACGGCCAGCTCGATGAGCTCTGCCTCTGGGCTGGACAGCAGGGCCGGCTCCCCGGAGATGGTGTACACACGGGGCTGAGGGCCCTCTCCAGCTGGCTTCCCCATGACAGCCTCTTCTGAGAGGCTGCCCTCGTAGCGGCCGTTGGAGACAAGGGACAGGCGGCGCTTGTTCTGGGGGGCTGGCTGCATCTCAGGGGACCCGTCGTGGCCAGAGTAAGCATCAGCCAGCAGGTGGTCTGGGGAAGAGGTACCAGGTGAGGCTGCAGCCGCAGGCCCTGCCTTCCCAGTCCAGGGTGCTCTGAGGGGCGGAACCCCAGCCCCAATGATGAAACCCTAGTCCCCAATGTCTTCAGAAGAGGTGCTCCTCCTAGAGGCTCCCACCTCCCTCCTATTTGGGCCCCAAGCCCCCGGTGTGTGCGTGAGGGCAACAGGATGTGCTTGCTACCTGTGGGTAATGGGGGGCAGGAATGAGCAGGCCACCTCCTAGCCTGCCACCGCACTCGTGCCCAGTGCCAACTTCTCCCCTCCCCCCTACCAGCTGGCCCCCAGAGACAGTGGTGCCAACCCTGGGGGTGCCAGGAGGCCTGTTGCCATGCCAACGGCCCAGGCGGGTGGGTGCCATGGTGATGGGTGACTCGGAGCTCCTCCTGGGTCTGTGGGCCAGGGAGGGCAGGGGCCATGAGGAAGCCAGCCCAGCGTGGCAGCTGCCCGCTACCTCACAGCCCCCAAGGCCTCCAGGCTGGGCCTGGCCCGGAACAGGGGACGGTCGGGTTAGGGTGGAGGGCTGCAGATGGGCCCCGTCCTAGCACTGCCTCACGTGCCCCTACCTGCACCGTTCCGGTTCTCAGGGTGATTCTGGGACAGGTACTCGCCGAAAGCTCGGGCTGCTCTGAAGGGTGGACAGCGGGGCTGTCAGTGCACATAGGTCCACCACGGCCTCTCCCAAAGCAGGACCCTGGGGTCCCCACCCCGACCCAGGCCCTAGGCACCAGCGAGGGAGGGGTGGGGGTCAGCCAGGGCAGGCAATCCCATCCCACCCAGAGAACGCAGGGCTGGCAGGGGGCAGTCCCGGGGACACTTGGGTCTCAGTAGGCCAGGGCCAGACCTGCAGCTTTCAGTCCAGCCCGTCACCTGTGTGTGTATGGGAGGGTCCTGACGTCGGGCAACTGGCCCCCGTAGGCTCAGGGAGGGGAGCCACAGGGAGGCGGGCGTGGGAGCGGGGAGGGAGACGGCGCAGGGCGCCCGGACCACCGCACTCACCTCACTTTGGCCGCCACGGAGGACATGGCCTCGCTCCTCAGCGCCCTCCTTCGGGAGGCGGCAGCGCCCATGGTCGAGGCGGCGGCGCATCCCCCGGCCTCAGAGCGCACCCCGCGCCCGCCGCCTCCGCTGAAGAAGCCGCACCGCGCCCGGGCTCGGGCTCGGGCTCGGGCTCGGGCTCGGACTCGGACTCGGGCCCGGGACACGCATGGCCACGCCGGGCCCACCGCGCGTCCCGCTGCACCCGGAGCGGAGGCCTTGGACAGGGGGCGACGCTCCGCCCACCGCAGCGTCAGGGGCGGGGCGGGGCTGTCTGCCGTGACATCAAGCTACGGGCGGGGCTCGGCCGCCCACCGTGACGTCAATCCTGGGTCCTAGCTTGGCCAGGCCGACCACGGTGACATCATTACCTGGTGTGGCGGCTCCGCCCACAGTGACATCAAGGCCAGAGCAGGGAAACTGAGGTTAGCAAACACCTGTCTGCCAGGTCGGGGTCTCCTTGCCCCTCGCAGACCCACATCCCCTGTGCTGAGATTTACAGGGATTGTGGGTCCCGAAGTCACAGAGCCAGCAGTTCTCCCTCCTTTTATACGAAAGGACCCCCCGGGCGATATTTAATGATCTGAAATAAAGTGTGGGTCTCCCACATCTTAGGAGCGTCTTGCGTGTACCGAGAGGGAACGCGTGAGAGATCCAGAGAGGCTCATCCTTGGTTTGGGGGACCCCATCTCCAGACCCTGGGTGCCCTCCCTCACTGGCCTGGGGTTGTTGCTCAGGGATCTCAATCCCAGAAGAGGGTTGCCTGGGTCCCTGGGGTACCCACATAGCGACCTCCCAGGAAGGCAGGCAATATGATGCCCACCCAGCCTCAGGGATGTCGCCCCTACAGTGGCCAGGGATGTGGACCCTCCTCCGCTCCAGTCAGGAACTTCTTGGGGTGGCTCTCGGCCAGGGTGACCTTGGCGCAAGGACGACGCGTCCCACACAATCAGATCTACTTTATTGCCACACTAAATGGAAGCACTGGGGCTCCAACATCTCAGGCCTTGGGGGCTCGCAGGGGCGGGCACATCCCAGGGCCGTGTGTGTGTACAAGGGTTGCCAGGACCGAGTGCCCCACCAGGAGCTGCCAGGGCAGAGGCCGGAGACACCCCAGCCAGGTCTCCTGCCCCAGGGGCCGCAGCCTTGGGGACAGGTGAACAGACGTGCTGGCTTCAGGGAGCATCAGAGCAGCAACCTCTGCCCATCTTGGTCAGAGAGCTGGGGGACGAGGATCTGGGGACGGTTCCGGGGAAGCCAGACTGGGGTGCCTGCGGCGGAGCGAGGGCTCTTCCTCCTGGGAACCAAGGGTACAGGCATGGTGAGGACAAGCCAGAGAGCGGACCCTGGGCTGCAGGGGGCAGCAGGGCCAGTCCAGGCAGCTCACCGAGTCAGAGCCCACGCCTGCCGGGGCGCTCTGGAAGTCGGCGTAGGTGTCTTGGGGGCCATCTGGCAGCCCCTCCTCACATTCGCTCAGGTAGTCAGACTCGTCTGGAAAGGGGACGGCCATGTTAGCCCCTCCCATGGGCAGCGGGTCCCCACAGCACAGCCAGCCAGGCCCAGGGCGGCTTGTTGAGCGTGTGAAAGGTCAGGAGGGAACATTGCCACCACCACCCTCAGCTGTATGGGTGCACGTCCTAAGCGTTTAACTCACCGTCCACCACGGCCACCTGGGGAGGCTCGATGCGTGACACAATCTCGGCGAGGTCCGTGAAGGAGGCGTTGGGGCAGGTGAGGACCTGGAGGGCCAAGGCGCAGGGAACATGTGGCCAAGGCCACCACTGTCCATGGCCCCTGGCCACAAGCCCTGGCCGCCCTAGCTTGCTGAGGATCCCCAGCCCGGGGTAGGGGTGGGGCATGGACGATAGGCAGTGTCCTGAGCAGACCACCACCCAGACCACCATCCTCTCCCACCACAAGCACCACAAGGGCAGGACACTGGAGGGGCAAAGGCGAGGGGACAGCGCCCAGGGCCACTGCCACGACTGTCCCCGGCCCGCGGGGGGCGCCGCAGCATGAGCAGTTGAGGTGGTGCTCCGAGAAGCTGCAGGCTGCAGGGAGCGCTGCAGGGAGCGCTGTACCTATCATCGTGGGAGGACAGGTCACAGGAGCAGGAAGGGAAGGCGGGCTGCCAGCCAGCCAGACACTCACATCGCATGCCTTCATCTTGTTCGTCCCCTGTCGGTCCTGCAGCATCTTCTCCAGCACACCACTTCGACCCCAGATGTCAAACACTGTCCGTCCGTGCTGGTACCCCACGTCCTGCACACACACAGTGGGGACCCCGGGACTGGGTGCCAGGCCCCACCCTGGGGACCCAAAGACCCCAGGACTGGGTGCCAGGCCCCACCTCCTGCACAGACCCCAGGACCGCGTGCGGGGCCCACTTGTGATGCTCCCTAAGTGAGCGCAGGGAGGCTGCGAGGCGGCGGCAGACACGGGCACGCTGGCCACGCCCCACGCACTCACGCAGATCTCGGTGAACTTCCCGAAGTCCAGGGTGCCGTAGCTGTCGATGGGCGGTCGCAAGTACTCGCAGTAGTCGCTGCTCCGCACGGACTCCAGCTGCCGCACGCAGCACACGTAGGCCAGGCGAGTCTGGATCTCCGCCATGTTCAACACCTGCCACAGCCCCACCTGTCATGCGCCACCGCCCCCCACCCCACCCCACCCCACCCAGGGGACACAGCTCTGCGAGGCCTGTCCTTTCGCCAGAGCCAGCCTCGGGAAGGTAGGAGTGGTGCTGGACCCAGAGCCTGGAAGACACCGCCGCGTCACCTGGTCACCTGCCCACAGACGGCGCCAGGGCAGCGCCGTACCGCCCACCTTGACTTTCGTGGCCAGAGGGTTCCAGCGTTTCCAGAGCAGCCACCACCCCGACAGGGCGTCGCCATAATTGGTGAGGTCCGTCTCGTCCCGGCTGCCCACATCAATGGCGATCACCACCTTGGCCCCCATCGACCTGGCCACATCCGCTGGGGAGGAGGCAGCCCTGGTCACCACCAGGGACAGGTACGCAGAGCCCCAGGTAGGGTGGGGCCGAGCCTGCCAGACAGGCACTGTGGGGGAAGCCCCGTGCACAGAACTGTCCAACAGGTGACAGGAGTGCACAAGGGAAGGGCCTCCCCCACAGCAAACCCAACGCCTGCGGCTGTCAGCTCCGACTGTGGCCCAGATGGGACCTCTGCACCTGGCCCTTGTTCTGCGTGCTGCTGAGCTGACAAACAGCCATATGCTGGGACTCACAGTGCCCGAGCGTGAGCGTACTTCGTGCAGCTGTCCTTCCCTCGGCACACTCCTGAAAACATGGGCCCGCACCCAGCCCTTCCGTGCGGAGGCGCGGTACCTGGGAGGTTGTTGATGTAGCCCCCGTCCATCAGCAGGTGTCCATCTTTGGGGTCGCAGAGGGGAGGCATGTAGCCGGACAGGGACATGCTGGCACGCACGTACCTCCACAGGGAGCCTGCGAGGGGGAGGACTGGGGGAGGCGCCAGACAAGCCAAGGGCCCGAAAGGAGACCTTCCTGCCCAGTGTTCCTGCCTCGGACCCTGGGCTCCTGAAGCCTGCACGTCCCACCTCTGGTGAGGGCATGGGCCTGACACACCAGGACATCGTCCTCCCCAGGAAGGGACCCAAGGCCCAAAGGTGGCCAGGCTGGCACTGGGGTTTCTCCACATTCCCCATGCCAGCTCCAAGCGGTGTGTGCCAAAGCCCTCTGCCAGCCCTGCCTTTGTCCCGGCACGAGAACATGCTGCCAGCCAGCCACCCACAGACAGCTTTCTCTGCGTCATCTCATCACTGGCCGTTCTAACCAGCAGACGTCCATAACCTGTGCGTGCTCTCCCCCTCAGCCTACACTGTCATCTCTACCTCTGTCTTGTTTGGCCTTCCGGAGGCGGGGGGGGGGGGGGTCTCCGGGCTCCTAGCGATTCCCCTACACTCTTCGGCAGGGTCATCTCTGTGTTCAGATTTCCCCATGCCTCCACCCCCCTTGGATGATGCTGGGACGCCCCCATCCCCCTCACGGAGCCACCAGGCTCTCCTCTGCCCCCGCCTGGAACTCGGCCTTCAAGGCACCTCCTGGGGCTGCTCCGCCCTGAGTGGGGGCCAAGGAGAGGGAAGCCCCACACCCCGTGGAGGCGCTCACCATCTGTGTGGACCCGCATGGCGGAGGCCGAGATGTCCGTGGTGATGGTGAAGTAGGGGATCCACAGGTCCTGGTGGGGGGATGGGGCTCAGAGGACATGCTCCCTGGCTGCTGGCACCCACCCTTTGGGCCGGGGGTGCTGAGCGTGCAGATACAGGCCTGGCTGGGGCTCCCCAGGGCAGCACCTCAATCTGCCGGTCCTTGAAGACACTGTACACGCTGCTGTTGAAGCCCGCCCCCGAGAACATGGAGGTGATGGGGTAGGTCAGGTCCAGCACAGCCCTCAGCATGGACGTCATGTCCTGAGTGGGGGCACAGTGAGGCCCCTGTGAGCAGAAGCAGGGCACACGCCCCCAAGTGGTGGCATGGGCAGCACAGGACCCCCACCCCAGGGGCCCAGCAGGAATCCGAGTCCAGAGAAGGGAGTACAGACACGTGTCCTTCCCGCAAACAGGACACGGGTGCCCGGAAGCATCTTTGGGGACAGTGAATGCTGTGGCCTGAGTGGCGTCCCTACAGGTCCCATGAGGATGCCCACTGACCCTTCGGAGGCCTGGGAGCCCAGCCCTTGCCATCTGTTCCATGAGGAGAATGCCAGGCGTGGATGGGATGAGGTGCAGAGCAGCCCACAGTGCCCCCGGCTCGGCCCTGAGGACCACTGGGAGGGGAGGCCCTCACTCGCCACATGGCAGACGCTCCATCCAGGTCCTGGCAAGCAGCGGGCCTGCAGGTCACTCACGGCCTGAGCCCACGCTCTCTGCTAGCCCCCAGGCTGCCCCTCAGCGAGGACAGGGCCCATCAGAGCGGCAAGGGGGCAGCAGCACTGGCCTCACCCAAACAATGCCAGGTTAAGGTTGCCCAGCTCCTTAGGGCTCAGGGGTAGACAACAAGGGTCCTTTCTGCCTATGGACACAGGGTGGCCCCAGCCAGGGTGAGTCACTCGCCCACATGCCTCACTCCAAGACAATGTGAAGACCGGCTCTTGGGATAAGCAGAGGGGACACATGCTCCTGGAGGACAGGGACCCAGGACAGTGTGGGACATCCCCAGGGTCCTCTGCGGTCAGCACAACCCTCACTTGCAGACATGCAGAGCTGGAGGACAGCCTGGGGAGGGGTGGAAGGGCCCTGCCCAGCACCACAGGGGCCAACAGAGTCACACCTGGCAGCCACCATGGCCACGCCATCCCCTCAGCACGGCAGGCGACACAGGCCTGGGAAGGCACCAACCTGCCCCAGTGCACATTCAGGATGCAGGGCCATGAGGCCAGAAGCTCCCCGGCCGTTCCCACACCTGCACCAGACCGGCAGAGGCAGGGAAGGGACCCTCACTGAGGCTGAAGCCCATTGTCGCCTGTGGAGGCTGCTGATGGAGCCAGTCCTTACTGATGGTGAGGCTGAGCCCCTGGCCCCTCTGTGGAGCGGCCCACTTAGGGCAGCAGGGTGGCTGGTTTCAGGGAAAGGCGACTCTGGAACTGTCCCCAGAGCTTCTGCTGCAGAGGACTACCGACTTCCTTCTCTTTTTAAAAGGAGAACGCAAACACTTTTGACCTGACTGTTCCATGAAAACAAGCAGAGCCCTGAGGGAAGGTGAGCGGCCCTCCCCCACAGGGTCCTGAGGTCCTGGATTTGTCCTCCAGCATTCACGCCGGGCGGGTGTTAGCGGTCTAATTTTCTGTATTCCTGATGCTCTGGCTTTTGGGTCTTACAGACCCGGGGAGAGACTGCGACCTGGACTAGCCAAGTCTTAGAGGCCGGTTGCGCGCGCTGGGCGCTGGACGTGTCTTCCACGCAAACCAACCCCTGCAGAGCCCTGCCCCCTTAATCAAACTCACACCAACTCACCCAGGGCCAGGGACCAAGCAGACAGACGGGGCACAGCCCCCATGCCCCGAACCGAGCCCACTGGAGTTATTTCAAGGAGCTGATCTCAAACTGTTTACCCTGCCTTTCTTGCAGAAACCCCAGTAAGGGCCCGGGGCTCCCCTCGCTCCTCTCTACCTCCTGACGGGGCTGGTGCTGCTCTGGCCCATGGTGTGGGCTGGGCCTCTTATTTCCAGGGGAACTGTGTGGGTAACATTAAACCTTACTTTCAAGGGCACTGATCTCTCCGTGGTGTCCTCGGTCACCAATCAGATCCAACCCCCAACACTGCTGTGGCCATACCCTTTGTGCTCCCCCTCAACCCCACAAGCCATGGTCCCTAAGTGGCCCCCACCCACACTGCCCTGCACTCCAGAGAGGGGGAGCCCTGTACCTCAGCCCACTGCTTGGCCCGGATGCGAATCTGGCTGTAGTTCCGCTCCTCAGAGTACAGGGCGCCCATGAAGGCCCCGATGGACGTCCCTCCAACCATGTCCACGGGGATGCCGCATTCCATCAGGGCCCGGATGACGCCGACCTGGGCACAGCCTCTGCGCCAACCAGGAGCACAAAGTGGGCAGTCGTGCCACCTGGGGACCAGTGCCCATGGCACCCCGTCCCGCCCACTCTTCATGCTCGACTCTTGCCTAAGGCATAGAAAATGGGGCAAAGACTCCAACGGGGAGAAGGACTTGGGACAGTATTTAGAGCTTCTCTGTTGTCCTAAGACGCAAGCCAGCATTCAGGCCCTTCTGCCCACCAGTGTCTGAGAGGCTGTGCAGCTAAACAGGCCTTGGATGGACTCAGGAGGGGTGGGCCCTGGAGGGGGCTGTGGTCAACACCAAGGGCCAGGGTGAGCGGGACACAGACCAGCCCCTACAGGGACGGGAAAGCCAGAGTCTGACCGAGGCGGTCACTTTGAGCCTCAGACGACTGTTACCATTTCTCATGTGATGTTTACCATTCCAGCAGAAATGAGCAGTCATGTGAGAAGACCACATGACCACAGCCAGGAGAGAAAACAGACGATGGATGTGGACCCAGAGGAACAGACAACAGGGATTTCGACAGGCTATGAAATGAATGTGCTTAAAAAGTCAAGGAGCCAAAAGGTGGAAGCAGTCTGGGTGTCCTTCGACACATGAATGAATAAAAAAGTGCCGCATGTGCACACAAGGGCATGTCACTCAGCCCTGAAAAGGAAGGAGGTCCTGACACCCGCTACCATGTGGACGGACCCTGAGGACACTGTGCTCAGTGAAACGAGCCCGTCCCAGAAGGACAAACCCTGCAGGACCCCCTCACAGGAGGTCCCCAGAGGAGTCAGATTCAGAGGCAGGAAGTAGATGGGGGGCCGGGGCTGGGGAGGGGAGGGGTGTGAGTGTTCAATGGGGACAGAGTGTCAGTTCTGGAAGATGGAAAAGTCCTGGAGATGATGTGGTGGTGGCCGCACAACATGTGACTACGCCTAATGCCACTGAGCTGTGCACTGAAATGTGGTTAGAATGATAAATGTTATATGGTATGCATATCTAACACAAATAAAAAATTTATAACTTTGGCATAGAATTGGAAACTATAAAGCAGAACAGAATGGAAACTTTAGAAGTAAAAAATGAAGAACTTAATAAATGGGTTTAATAGCAGATTAGACACAGCTGAAGAGAGAAACAGTGAAATAAAGATAGTTTAGAAGAAAATGTGTATTGACTCAAAGCATCAACAGGATGGAATATGTAAATATTCTTTTTAAAACATGAAAAATAGCTTAGACTACATGGTGGTGCAGAGATCTGAGTGACGTGTCGCGAGCCACAGAGAGCCGGTAAAGAAGCAGTATCTGAAGAGAGAATGGTTTGGAATTTTTCAGAACTGATGATCAACATCAAGAATCAAATTCAAGGGCTGGCCGAGTGGCTCAGCTGGTTAGAGCACGAGCTCTGGGCAGCAGGGCTGCCGGTTCGATTCCCACATAGGCCAGTGAGCCGCGCCCTCCACAACTAGATTGAAGGACAACGAGCTGCCGCTGAGCTTCTGGAGGGGTGGCCGGATGGCTCAGATAGTTAGAGCGCGAGCTCTTAACAACAAGGTTGTGGGTTCAATTCCCACATGGGGTGGTGGGCTGTGCCCCCTGCAACTGGATTGAAAATGGCAACTGGACTTGGAGCTGAGCTGCGCCCTCCACAACTAGATTGAAGGATGACGACTTGGAGCTGATGGGTCCTGGAAAAACACACTGTTCCCCAATATTCCCCAATAAAATAAAATAAAAAAGAATCAGATTCACGTAGCATTATACATTCTAAGCGTTCCTACAATGTTGAAAACCCAAAACAGAAAAAAACCTCAAACCAGCCTGAAAACAAAAAAGATGTATTTCCTTAACACAGACACAGCGCCTGCTCCATCCTCAGTGGTCATGACAGAGACCACGATGTCAGTACTTGGTCCGTTCCACACAATGTCTGCTGGAGCATAAGTTGGGGGAAAGGACAATTTATATAAGACTAAAATTAAGGAAACAACAAGGGTAAGAGCAAAAGTTAATGAACCAGAAAACAGACATACCACAGAGAAGATCAACAAAGCTAAAAGTCGGTGCTTTCAAAGGACTAATTCAACGGATACCTCCTGATAAGATGAAACGGGGGAGAGAGCGAGAGTATCTATAACTATTATCAGGAAGGAGAAAGGAAACATCCGTACGATGCCCCAGACAAAAGGTAAGAAGGCAGTGTGAACTTCATGCCATAAGTAGGAAAATTCAGGTAAAAGGGACACATCCCTTTGGCAACATAACTTGCCAAACCTGACACAAGAAATAGAAAATGTGAACAGAACTATAGCTATCAAAATGATTGAGTCTTTAATTTTTAAGTCCTCACAAAGAAAATTTCATATCCAGATGGTTTTACCAATGTATTCTACTAAACCTATAAGGAATAACACAAATTTTACAGAAAACCTTCCAGAGAATAGCAAAAAAGGCAGCACTTCCCAACTCCGTCTTGAAGCCAGCAAAGGAACCTGTGTGCATTTCAAGACATGATAGGTGGACCCCAGTCGGGTTCACGGGACCAGCAGCACCAGCCCCAGGGATGCAACCTGAGCTTTGATCTCAAAGGCAACCAATGTAATTCAACACATTAACAGAATAAAGGAGAACATTACACAACCACCTCAACAGATCCACAGAAACAACATCCGTGATAAAAACTAAGCAAACCACAATAGGAGACTTCCTCGGAAAACCTGCAGCCAGGATCACACTGAACAAGGAAACTGAGTGCTTTCCTGACACTGGGAACGGCGATGCGTCCACACTCACCACTGCTGCTCAGAGCTGTACTGAAATGCTAACCGGTGCAATAAGGCAAGAAAAAGAAACAAAAGGCATTTGCATATTTTAGAAAGAAAGAGAAAATACCGTCTTTATTCTCAGAAGACATAAGTATATGTACATAAAGTGCAAAAAAAAAATCTACAAAAAGAAGTGAATATAGTAAGGTTGTAAGATACAACATCAATTTACAAATATCAATTGTGGGGCCGGCCCGGTGTCTCAGGCGGTTAGAGCTCCGTGCTCCTAGCTCTGAAGGCTGCCAGTTCAATTTCCACATGGGCCAGTGGGCTCTCAACCACAAGGTTGCAGGTTCGACTCCTCGACCCCTGCAAGGGATGGTGGGCAGCGCCCCCTGCAGCTAAGATTGAACACCGCACCTTGAGCTGAGCTGCCTCCCGGATGGCTCCGTTGGTTGGAGCGCATCCTCTCAACCACAAGGTTGCCGGTTCGACTCCCACAAGGGATGGTGGGCTGCGCCCCCTGCAACTAGCAATGGCAACTGGACCTGGAGCTGAGCTGCGCCCTCCACAACTAAGACTGAAAGGACAACAACTTGACTTGGAAAAAGTACTGGAAGCACACACTGTTCCCCAATAAAGTCTTGTTCCCCTTCCCCAATAAAATATTTAAAACAAAACAAAACAAAAAACAAATATCAATTGTGTTTCTATAGACTGGCAATAATCAATTTGAAAATGAAATTTAAAAGATACTATTTACAATAGCAAAAATAGCCCATGAAATACTTAGTGATTCTAAAATTTACATGGAAATGCAAAGGACCTAGAACAGCCAAAACAACTTTGAGGAAAAAAAAAAAGTCACACTGCCTGGTGTTGAGATTTACCACAAAACCACAGGGATTGAGACGGGCAGGGTGTACTAAGGGCAGAGGACACTTCAGTGGGCACAGCAGAGCCAGCTGCAGGTGCGCCTGCTGAATGATGGGGATGGGACAGTCTTCAGCAAACGCTGTCCCGGCAACTAGACAACCCCGTGGGGAAACCGAGCCGCACACTCACCTCCCACCGTTCGCAAAGCACAGCCTTAGTGAGTTGCAAGCCTCAGTGTACCAGGTAGAGTCACAAAGCTTCTCGAAGAAAATACAGAATAACTTGGTGACCTGGGGGTAGGCAAGAGCTCTCAGAACAGCAGAATAACCATAAAAAATTGGAAAATCACACTTGATCAAAAAATGCCATTACGAAAATGAAGTCAAAGACTGAGATGATATCCGTAGTAAATAGATCTGGCAAAAGGCTGTATTCAGACTCAATAATAAAAGCCCGACTGACTGTTAAACACGACTAAAGACCATAAGCGACATTCTACAAAGAAGACACACAAATGGCCAACACAAGCACGCACCATCACTGGGTGAGACGCTGCTGAACATCCCAGGGCTGACAACCATGCGGGTGGCCTGAGCTCTGAGCATACAGCCGCCCCACGCCCAGGTTATGCCACACCCAAGCATTTGCCCAGAAGGAAAGAGCACGCCCAAAAACAGATCTGCGTGAGAACAGTCACAGCAGTTGTGTTCCTGATAAGCCACTGCCTGTTGCCTGAAACACAGCAAAGCGTGGCAGATAGTGGACCAGCGCTCGGCAGTGCACTGATGAGGTCAGGGCAGAGACACGAGCCCGCAGAGCAGAAAACCTGCATGAATGTTCCAGAGAAAGTCAACATTGCACTAGAGGAACAAAGAGAGAAAACCAGAAAAAGCACTCAGGCCTTAGAAATGTTTTAGCACAAAAGATTAATTAGAAGATGCATTTCAGATAAACCACCAGAAAGCACAACAAAAATATGGGAGATGTGTTGGAGGGCAGACGGCTCCAGCTGTGAGCCTTGTCTCGGACCATGGGAAGCTCCAGAAGAGAGAACAGGGCACAGAGAGGTAAGGGTCACGGAACGGTCCCCAGAGCTGAAGGGCACCCAGTACAAGGGATGAAGAGAGCAGCACCTGGGCAACCCCTCGAGTCCTTTCTGAGGAAGGCGACTGCAGACCAACCCACCAGCTTCCAGAGGGAAACAGGCCTCAAAAGCATTGGCACTGAGCTTGTCAGCCGCAGCACTACAGAGACAGGCCCCAGGCCTTAAATTTGTCAGAGAAAACTATTTCCATCTTCAGTTCCACACCAAAACTGTCAGGAGAATGAGGACATTTTCTGCTACTCATCATCTGAAACTTTTACATCCCGTGCATCTTCTCTTAAGGAAATTTCCAGAGTATGAACTCTACCAAAACAAGAATATGTCGAGAAAGAGGAAGACATGGACCCCAGGCAATGGAGCTGCCCAGGATGATGGGGAAGGGGACCCCCAAGGCAACCCCCAGCGGCTTGGCTGGAAGCAGCCAGCAGAGCAGAGGGGTCAGACAAGGCCAGCAGAGGTGGCCCAGTAGTCGGAGCATGCTGAGGGCACTGGTGCTTCTAGCAGTGTCAGGATAAACAATTAATGCCCAGAAAACTGAGCAGATGGCAACTGCAGCAGTGAGTAACTCCAAGGGAGGAAATAGAGTCATACTGTACAATACAACAGGACAGCTCTGTCACAGTGACGTAAGCAGTGAGGACTGGCTTCACGAGGGAAGAGCCGTATGGGGACTGTGAGTGGTAAGGAGGGGGACAGACAGAAGACAAATGGACAGACGGATGATAGACACAAAGATAGGTGACAGATGACAGATGGGGGAGGGTGGATGAATGACAGACAACTGTTAGAAATGGATGACAGACGGATTATGGACGATAGACAGATGACAGATACATAGATAGATGACAGCTGCACTGGGTGAGTGCAGATGGGTAGATGGATGATGGATGGGTGATTTACAGACCGATGATGGATGAGAGACGATAGAGATGGACAGACTGATTCTGTGTGAGGGAGGGGGTCAGGAACTCAATAAGGTAAAAGTAAGACACGAGAACACAGACTAGGAATGGTCTTTAGAAATGTAGATGAGCAGGCAGCCGGGAGAAGGCAGTGATCACGTCTGGCTGTCTCTGGTTTGGACAGGATGGCAGGGGACTGCTGTTCTGTGTTCTACAAGCACTGAATGGCCTACAGAACCAAACACTACTTTCACTACAACTAAATTTTCATTAAAAATACTGCTGATCAGCCGTCCTGACCTGCAAACCAGGTCCAAGTCTGGGCCACCTGCTCTGGGTCACATCAACCCTGCAGCGGGCAGCCTGCGACCTTGGGCCACTCACTTGGTTGTGTAGGCCCACTGGCCCAGCTTTCGAGTACAAGTGAGGCACAAGACAGTGCTGGGGGCGTCAGAGACAAATGAGCAGTGCTCTGCCCCTGCTCCCCAGGCCAGGCTGGACTTGGATACAGGACCAGCACGTGCTGGGCCACCCCAGGCTCTGGCCCGCAGCTAGCAGCAGAGCGAGGCCCTGCCCCCGTGCTGCTTCTACAGGTCACGTGTGGTGTGAAGGAGCAAGGGGCCCGCGTCCACCCCACTCTCTTGTTGGTGGCCTCAGACCAGGACTTGAAGCCTTGGGTCTCCAACTTGGGGAAGCGAGGAGAGGAAGTTCAGTGGACGAGCAGTTATGGGATTCACTGCATTATTTTTCTAGTCCTTTCTAAAGAAGAGGGCTTGAGTCCTCCCTGACCTGGCAGCTGGACTGCACCTCTCACTCTAATTGGCCTCCTCCTGCAATGGGCCAGGCGTGACCAGAGGCCTGACCCGGACGCAGGAGACGTCCTGGCAGAGTGTCTCCCTCGCCAGTGACAGCTCTGGGCATCTGTCCTTCCGCCTCCTCCCTTCTCCAGCTCACTTTGAAAGTGATGTCCTTGGGGCACCTTCTCTGGGTCACTGGGGAGAGGCGCCCGTCACCGTCAGAGGGCCAGGACTCAGGGCACAGAGTGCCCAGGAGGCCCTGCAACAGTGCTGGAGAAGCAGCACACGCCAGCTGGCCCAGGGCACCTCACCCGGCCAGCAGTGCAGACGGCCACCTCGGAGCGTGAGCCGCTTCACCCACAGGGCGTCCCCAGCCCTGGCCGCAGCCCAGTGAGTGGCACAGATGTTGCGGGAGGTACCAATGTGCCCTCTGGTTCACCAGAAGACAGCCCTGGCCTCGTCACTCCCTCCTCACCATGCCACTGGGCTCAGTTCTGTTCCAAGTATATTTCTCTTTAAGTTCGGGGGAAGGGTGACAAGTGTCAGAATGACACTTGGGTAGAAGTTTTTGGGTTGAAAGTCCAGTATGGAACTCAGCAGCCCCAAAACACTAAAGCAGGCTTCAGTAGGTGCGTGAGCAGATCAGATCGTTACTCTACAAAGTGTGGATTAAAATGGCTTCACCAGAGCCCAGTGGAAAGGTGGGCAAAGGACAGAACAGTTTTCGGAAGGAGACACGAATGGCTACAGAGCCAGGACAACAGGTGAGAGTTCCACCGCACTGGCAACAATGAAAACCCCGGCAGTTCCGGGAGTGCAAACTGGGACAGACCGCCCGTGGGGAGCAGCGCGCGCTCGGGCCACGCGCTCTGGGACCGTCCACCTGCAAGGGTCGGAGTCCATCCCCTGCGCTGCAGACAGAAGGGGGCAGGGACTCACCTCGCTCCTCCTCCCCCAAGCACCAGGGCAACCGCATTGCCCGTCAGCACCCGCGCCAGGCGGGAGAAGTCCGAGTGCCGGTCTGGAGGCCTCTGGAAGACACGCTCGTACATCTCCACCTGAGAGTGGGGCCAGACGTGGGGAGGGCCAGGCTGAGTTCCCAGGCGGGTTTCCTCCACTCCTGACCCCAAGCTCTCTCCACGATACTGGCGGGCTCGGTCAGATACCCACTCTGTCAGCACTCTGGAGCCCAGGCTCTCCTGGGAGGGAGGAGGCCCTCGAAGGGCCACTAGGCAAGTGCAGGGCAAGCAGCTGGGCCACAGCCTTCCAGGCCCAGCAGGAGACCGCAGCGTCCCACAGAGCCGTCCGTCCGCAAAGGGACACCAAGCCCAAAGCCCAGCTGAAAGCCCGCCAGTCCCGAAGGTGGAGGGTGCTCTGGGCAGAACAGCCCCATGGACGGAGCTGTCAGGACGCTGCCCTCAGAGCCCTGGGCCAGGCAGGCAGTGGCATGTGGGCAGCCTCTGCGCCACCCCCCCAGCCCCGAGGGCTGAGGACACACTAAGAAGAGCTGCCCGAAGGAGGGGCAACGCTGACCTGAGGCCCCTAGGGCCCGCTGGTGTGGCCGGCTCATCCCCCACCTCTGGCCCCACCTGCCTGGGGAGCGCAGCGCCACCCTGTGGCCAAACGCAAGTGAGAGCTCACAGTCAGCTCAGCGCACGGAGGGGGAAACCAGCCCAGCAGCCCCGACACCGACAGCCCGCAGACCACCGAGACTCAGAGCGGAAGGGTCGGGTCAGGATAGGGCTGTGCGCTGGAGGTAGGTGCCCCCGCCTCACCAGTTTGGGCAGGCTCCTTCTGGAGAAGACGCGGCGTGGGCAGCAGAGGTGCAGGTGGCCGGAGCACCAGCTGCGCATGTTGAGCCACTCGACCGTGCGGGCCGGAGCCGGGCCCTCCTCCCGGTGCAGCAGGATCAGCTGCTTCTGGGCGCGCACCGCAGTGCTCTCCAGCATCCGCTCCAGCTGAGGGACAGCAGAACCCACGGTCAGGCGGCCTGGAGCCTGACGCGGGCAGGATGGAGCTGAAGGCCAGGTGGGGCTGCATGCAGAGGCCCCACACTGGACGCCGCCTTGCAGAGCAGCGGAGGGCAGGGCCTTGGCCCCATTCTGTCAGGCAGCCCGGCTGTGCAGCACTCTGCTCCCCCCACCCCCAGCTGTGCGCTGGGGGAGGGGAGTGTAACCAGAAGGCAGGGGCCCTTTCTCTAACACTGCCTCTCGAACACACATCCAGACCTCCTCAAATAATGAATTTTGCAAACACTCTTCCAGGCCACCCCCGTGAAAACCGAGCGAACACGGCACCTAACGCGGGAGGCACCCTGAGCCCCTATGCTCTGTGATGCAGGGACCCTTCCAGGTGGGCGCCCTGAAAACACCCCACCGGCAGCCTGCTAAGTCCAGGCCCTGAGAGCAGCTAGCGGGTGGGGTACTCACAGACAGGAAACTAACAGCCACAAAAACGAGTGACGTGTTGAGGAAAAAAGGAAATTTCATAACGGTAAAAAATAGGGCACTTTTTATATAAAATCCAGACCTGTAAAACAGTGCTGTATACACACATACTAAAAGTGTGAAACAGCCAGAGGCTCCAACTTCACAAGCGGCCATGGGGGGAGGGCATCCCGCTTTGTGCTAAAACCACCAACAAACCGCAAAATGTTTTTGAAACGTGGACAGCAGGTATCTGAGCGGGTGTTAGCACTAATGATCCGTTCTTTCCTGAGTTCGTGAGATATTGCTTTCAAAGGAAAAGAGAAAACCGGGATCTGAAGACAGCCTGGACCTGCCCACCTGTAGCCCTGCAACCTTGTCTCACCCCGCAGCCCCCACCACCGCATGGCCCCACTTGTTGAAGCCCCGCTCCCAGCCTGGCTCCCTCCCACTGCCCGCCCATCCACTGAAGCCCCACCTACTGCTCCCCCCCCCCACCCCCCGCAGCTCTGTTGGCCAGCCCACCTCGCCCACTGTGGGCTCCTGCTCGCCCAGACCCACGATGAGGATGCAGTCGGCCTGCCGGATGCAGCGCTGGGTCCACGGCGTGAGCGTGCTGTCCGCCTGGTAGAGCACAATCCGGTGGATGTCCTCCTGTTGCCCCAACCAGCTGCACAGCCGGTACTCGTGGATACTGGAAGGCACGGACAGGAGCGTGCAGACGGGGGTGTGCAGACGGGGGGGTACAGACGGGGGTGCAGATGGGGGTGCAGACGTGGGGTGCAGATGGCAGGGTGCAGACGGGGGTGCAGACGTGGGGGTGCAGACGGGGTGTGCAGACGGGGTGTGTAGACGGGGGGGTACAGATGGGGGTGCAGATGGGTGGTGCAGACAGGGGTGCAGACGGGGGTGCAAACGAGGGGGTGCAGATGGGTGGTGCAGACAGGGGTGCAAACGGGGGTGGTGCAGACGGGGGTGGTGCAGACGCGGGGGTGCAGACGCGGGGGTTGCAGACGGGGGTGCAGACGGGGGTGGTGCAGACAGGGGTGGTGCAGACGCGGGGGTGCAGACGGGGGGAGTGCAGACGCGGGGGTGCAGATGGGGGGGGGTGCAGATGGGGGGGTGCAGATGGGTGCAAACATGGGGTAAGCAGGTGGGTGTGCAGAGATGGGGTGCCAACGGTGGTAGAGACGGGGGTGCAGACATGAAGGCACATACAAGAAGTGGGTGTGGGCTCCAGGGCACATTTCAGGCTGTGTTTGGATCCGCTGGGAGCAGGAAACCAGGCTGTTTCCTACGCAGAGGCCAGCATACCTGTCCAGAGCAGCAGAGCCAAGGCGCTGTTTTATGTTGTCACTGGTCAACAGCAGGATGGGGCCTGAAAACAGAACCACCAGTTACGAAAAACTGTCCTGGCAGGCCACCTGCAAGGACAGCGAGGCCTGGCCACAGAAGCAGCCACGGGGCAGCAGGCAGGAGTGCCCACTCCCTGTCCCAGAAGCCTGCTCTCCCGGAAAGCCATGAGAAGCCTTGCACCTTTGAATAAGGAAGTGCCGGTGGCCTGAAGGGGGTACCTCTGGGCTGGTGAGTCCACATGGTGCAGGGTGGGTGCTGAGGCCCCCTGAGCTGGGAGGAATGCACGAGCTCAGTAGCTCCCTACATAGGTACAGGGATGGGGGCCTCTCTGAACCTCAGTCTCCTCATCTACACACAAAGGAGCTGAATCTCTGCCGCACTGAGACTGTGTGTGTTGGAGACAGGGGAATCACAGCATGTAAAATGCCGAATACTGTAAATGCCCAAATCGAGATTAGCAAGGCTGCTGGATTCCAGTGTCATGTCTTTCACCAGGCTTGAGATGCAGCACTTGGCACACGTGTATCTCTGAAATCAGCTTCTTCTATATACAGTGTTTTACAGCCACTGTACACACAGAGGCGTCATGGCCTGCTCCACCAGGAGGGCCAGCGTCAGAACCCGTGGAAAGGCCATGGGGCACTCGAGACAGAAGCACGCAGTCTGAGAAGGGCCTCCAGCTGAGGACCGGCCCCAGGACCCAGGCTGAAGCAGGAGCATGGGGGTGCTGAGGGCTTCCTTCTCACACCCGCACTTTACCTGACTTTCCCCCAAGGGCGTCTAATTAAAAGGTGAGAGGTACAAAACCAGGATCTTATCACACTGTGTTTTACCTGGGAGCATCTGCTTTCGTAGAGGTACCCATACAAAGGAGCGCTTACTGCGGTGGTGCCCCCTGAGGTATGGCTCTCTGGCCAGACCTGTATGCACACATAGCTCTGATTTACATGGCAGTGGGGGTTGGGGTGAAGGGTGCCAGTCCGGTCAGGGGGTTGCAGTCCTACTCTGGGGGTCAGGCTGTGCTGGGAGGAGACTACAAGCTCTAGTCGGTCACCCGCACAGGTCTGGACCTCTCAGGGCTGGACTGCCTCACGCGCCTGTGAGGGATGTGCAGTGACACGTCTTGTCCACCTTTTGAACATTCAGGATGTGACGGGATAGGCAGACCATGTCTGGCTGCAGGAGCACTGAGGAGCCTAGCCTTGAGGCCCTTAGGGGACACCTGCTGGGCTCTACTGCTCCTCGGTACCTGTCTTCTGCTCTAGGCCTCCTTGGGGGGGGGCTCTGATGGGGCCCTCAGGGAAGTGTGAGCTCCCCAAAGGTAGTGCTCTGGTCCCCATGGCATGGGCTACAGCTCCTGCCAATCAGGAACGTGGTAAACAACCCCATCATGGTGGGCGGGCCCAGGGCAGGGAGGAGACACAGGATAACTCATGGATTCTGTGGGGTGCAGCTGAAGCAGACAGCCACTTCCAGCCTGGCTGCCAAACAGCTTCTTTCCCACCCCCTGGAAGCTGGAAGAAACGGAACGACACCTTCAAAGTGCTAGAAGAAAATGAATATCAGCCTAAAATCTTCACTCAGCAGAAACACCCTTCAGAAGTGAAGGCAACCTACACAAATACGGTCACCTCACTTTCGGCAAAGGTGTCCCAGCAATGTGGAGGGCAGAGTTGGTTATTTCTAACTGAGGGTCTTGGTCCCTGAAGATCCCAGTAGACAAAATGAATCTTGATTCTACCTCATGTCATAACCAAAATCAATGCCAGATGAACTGTGAACTTGAAAGGTGAAACCATGAAGTTTTTAGAAGAACACCTTCATAATTTGGGGGCGGGATGCTTCAATAAAATGCAAAAATCAGTAACAATATAGGAAAAAATTGATAGACTGGTCTACATTAGAATTCAGAACTCCTGTTTGTCAAAAGATATCATGAAAAGGACAAAAAAGCAAGTCACAGAGAGGGAAAGGTACCTGCAATATTTGCATCCAAAACAGGAACTGTATCCAGATTACAGAGAGAACTCTGCACATCGACAAGGAAAAGAAGGCAACCCAATGAAAGGGGTGGGTAACTTGACAGGAACTTACAGAAGAGGGCATCCTAATGGTCAATAAACAAATGAATTTCTTACTCCCTGGGAAATGCAAATTAAAGCCATAGTGAGATACCATCGCAGTCACCAAAACGCTTCAGAGGAAAGACCAACCACGTGACAGAAACAGAACACACATCCTCCTCAAGTGCACACAGGACACTCTCCAGGACAGACTACATGGAGGGCTACAAAACAAGCCTTAATGAACTTCAAAAGCCTCAAATCATACCCGGTATCTTTCCAGAACACAATGGTGTGAAACTAGAAATCAACAACAGTGGGAAAATTGGAAAATTCACAAACATGTGGTAATTAAACAACACATGCTTAAACAACCAGTGGGTCAAAGAAGTCACAGGGAAATTAGCAAATACCTTGAGACAAATGAAAATAAAGACACAACATTCCAAAACTTAGGGGAGGCAGCAAAAGGACTGTTGAAAGGAAACTTTACAGCTATAAATGTATACATTAAAAAAAAGATCTCAAATCAACAACCTCACTTTATACCTTCAGTAACTAGAAAAAGAATATCAAACTAAACCCAGAGCTAACAGAAGGAAGGAAAAAATAGAGTTTAGAACAGAGATAAATAAAATAGAGGGGAAAAAAACCAGTAAATAAAATAAAGGAAACCAAAGTTGGTTCTTTGAAAGAATGAACAAAATTGACAAACCTTCAGCTAGACGAATAAAGGAAAAAGAAATTAAAATCACTAAAATCAGAAACGATGGAACATTATCGATTTTACAGAAATAAAAAGGAGTATGAACAACTGTACATAAACAAACTGGAAAATCTAGATTAAATGGGTGAATTCCTAGAAACACAAGACATACCAACACTGAATCATGAACAGAAAATCTGCATAGACCTATAACTAGTAGTGATTGAATCAGTAACAATAACAGCAACAACAATAATACCAACAAAGAAAAGCCCTGCATGAGACAGCTTCACTGCTGAATTCTATCAACTACTTAAAGAAAAATTAACACCAGTCCTCCTCAAACTCTTCCAAAATATTGACGTGAGGGAACACTTTCTAAGTCATTCCATGGGGCCACCATTACCCTGGTACCAATACTATAAGATAAAGGCACCATGAAAAAATTGCAGACGTATAACCTTTATCAGTATTGATGCAAAAATCCCCAACAAAATAGCAGTTAACCAAATTCAGCAGTATATTAAAAGGATTATATAGTATGACAAAGTGGGATTTGTTCCTGGAATGCAAGGATGGTTCAACACAGGACTATCAACCAGTGTAATAAACCACATTCACAGAATGAATGGAAAAAAACCCCACGTGATCATCTCAACTGATGCAGAAAAAGCATTTGACAAAATTCAAAATCTTTTTATAATAAAACACTCAACAAAACTACTTATAGAAAGAAACTTCCTCACTACATTAAAGGCCGTACATAAACAACTGAAAGCTAACATCACGCTCAATGGTGACAGCCTGAAAGCTTTTCCCTAAGATCAGGAACAAGGCCGGATGCCTGCTCTCTCCACTGCTATTCAACACGGTGCTGGATGTCCTAACCAGAGCAATTTGGCAAGAAAAAGAACTAAAAGGCATCAAAATTGGAAAAGAAAAAGTAAAATTTTCTTGATTTGTAGACATGACCTTATATTTAGAAAACCCTAAAGAAGTCCACCAAAAAAAACTGTTACAACTAATAAATGAAGTTACAGGATACAAAACCAACATACAAAAGTCAGTTGTGTTTCTATATAGTATCAATAAACATGCCAAAAAAGATATTAATAATTCTACTTATAACACATCAAAGTCAGTAAAATACTTAGGGATAAACTTTACCAAGGAAGTGAAAGACTCATCCTGAAAACTGTAAACACTGCTGACGGAAACCAAAGCCACAAATAAGTGGAAACACACCCCATGTTCACAGATTGGAAGACAGTGTTGTTAAGATGTCAGTACCACCCAGAGCGACCTATACATTCAGTGTGATCCCTCTCGGAATGCCAGAGGCAGTTCCTGTTGCAGAAATAGGAAAGCACATCCCAAAATCCATGTGGGTCTCGAGGGACCCACAAACAATCTTGGCAAGAGAAGGTCACAGCTGGAGGACTTCCTGGGCGCTGGCACGGGACAGACACGCAGACCACGGACTAGAACTGAGCCCAGGATGAACCCTCAGTGTATGACACGAGCTTCAGCAAGAGCACCAGGACCACCCCGTGGGGGAAGTGGGCAACTGGACATCCAACCTCTAACTAAATGTCACCCTTTATACAAAATTAGCCCCCAAACATCATAGATTTAAATGACAACTACAAGCCTTTAGGAAAAACAACAGGAGAAAATCTAGGCCCTGGGGAGAAGGGAAGAGCTCTTAGAAAGGGCATTGAAAGCATGACTGGGCTGGCCCGGTGGCTCAGATGGTTGGAGTGCCGTGCTCCTAACGCCGAGGTCACAGGTTCTATTCCCACATGGGCCAGTGAGCTGCGCCCTCTACAGCTAAGATTGTGAACAACAGCTCTCCCTGGAGCTGGGCTGCTGTGAGCAGTCAGAGGTTGGCGTGGACTGCAGCAGGCTGCTGTGTGCTGCCGTGGGCTACTATGGGCTGCCGTGTGCTGCCGTGGGCTACCATGGGCTGCCGTGGGCTGCTGTGTGGTGCCGTGGGCTACCGTGAGCTGCTGTGTGGTGCCGTGGGCTACCATGGGCTGCCATGGGCTACCATGGGCTGCTGTGGGCTGCTGTGTGGTGCCGTGGGCTACTGTGTGCTTCCAGGAGCAGCCGTTGGCCAGCATGAGTGGCCAGCATCCAGCGTGGGCAGCCGGCAGCCGGCGAGAGCTGCCGTAAGCTTCTGTGAGAAGCCGACCGACGACTGGCAACCGACTGCCAGAGCTGGAAGAGGGGCACAAGGCTCATAATACCAGCATGGGCCAGGGAGCTGTGTCCTACACAGTTAGACTGAGAAAACAGCTTGAACTGGAGTGCGGGGGGAGGGGTGGCGGAAGAAGGGGGAAGAAAAGAAAGCATGACCAATACAAGAAAAAATAATCAATAAGCTGGACTTCATCAAAATTTAAAATTTTTGCCTGTGAAAGACTATTACGAGTATGACAAGAAAAACTGGGCACTGGGACAAAACGTTTGCAAACCACACACCCAATGAGCACTAGTGTCCAGACTATATAAAGAATTCTCACAACTCAACAGTGAGAAGGCAAACACAAGACGTGAACAGACATTTCACCAGAGCGGAGACTGGTGGCACGAGCAGGAATGGCTCTGAGCAGCACCAGCCTGAGACATGCACGTGGGAGCCACGATGTGCCCAGCACCTGAGCAGCTGGGAGGAACATCAGTGACAAGACGAGGACGTGGAGGAGCGGCACCACGGCCGCTCACTGCTGGGCACGGGACCTGGTGCGGCCACTCTGGACACGGGATCTCATAAGGCTGAGTGTGCACTCCTGGACATTTCTGCCAGAGGAATGGTAACGCAGGTGTACACAACACCCTTACCGCACGCTCGCAGAGCTCTGTAAGCCCAACCTGCAAACAAGCAAATGACTTTGGGCAGGCGGATGGGTGAAGAAGCGGGAACGCCGACAGTGGGTGTCCCTCAGCAGGACACACTGCTACCACACGGTGTCACCCAGGAAAGGCAGCCTCAAAAGGACACATACTGTTGGTTCTACTTTTATGATGCTCTTGGAATGACAAGAGTGGAGAACAGCTTCCTGTCGCCAGAGTACAGGTACTGGGGGGCTGCTCTGCCAGGCGGCAGGTCCGGCCTGATGGGCAGTTTCAGCCTGGTGGGCTGGCAGCTGCAGGAACCTACACCGGAGTCACAACAGCACACAGCACACACATGTGCACACACACGCACACACACATAGGTACACATGCACATAGGTACATGTGCACACACATACACAAGTACACAATACATGTGCACACATATGCATGCACACACACACATGAACACATGGACACATACACGTACACATGAAAACCAGTGACGCCTGCAGAAGGCATATGGACTGTGTAAGTATCAGCTTCCTGTCTGGATGCTACAGTCACAACCAGGGCAGAGGTACATGAATCTACTATTTTTGCAATTTCCTCTGAATCTATAATTTCAAAATAAAATACTTTTTAAAAAGGGAATACGCACAATTGTCACCCCAGTTTAATTACAAAAAAAAAAAAGGGACTGAACTTTCATGAAGCCACGTATCTCCACTGCGCCTGAATTTGCTCTGGACGCACGCAGGGCAGTGTGGCCAGGACGATGGAGAAGGAATGGAATTCTCCACATCTGAAATATTTGTTACAAAGCAAAGATCAAGGCTAAGGACAATTCGTGCTTTCTGCGTTTTAAAACTTCATTTTGAGAATAACTTCAAATACTAAATATTTACGGTATTATCTTTCAATCTTATGACTCGTTTTTATTGTGCATTTATTTAATGCTTTCTGTTATCAAATGTCTGTATCAGGTAGAGAGCATTTTCACAGGTATTAAAACATATGCTCTGAAGGCTAGATGGCTCAGTTGGTTAGAGCGTGAGCTCTGAACAACAGGGTTGCCGGTTTGATTCCCACATGGGCCAGTGAGCTGCGCCCTCCACAACTAGATTGAAGACAACAAGCTGCATCTGAGCTGCCGGAGGGGTGGCCGGATGGCTCAGTTGGTTAGAGTGCGAGCTCTCAACAACAAGGTTGACGGTTCAATTCCCGCACGGGATGGTGGGCTGCACCCTCTGCAAATAAAGATTGAAAACAGTAAATGGACTTGGAGCTGAGCTGCGCCCTCCACAACTAGATTGAAGGATGACTTGGAGCTGATGGGCCCTGGAGAAACACACTGTTCCCCAATTAAAACAACAACAAAAAAATTAAAACAAAAAAGTGAAGTCGCCTGTTTTTTGTTTTGTGTTTTTTTTCCCTTTCTTCCGCCTCCCCCCCACTACAGTTCAAGCCCTTGTTTCTCAGTCTAGTTGTGTAGGACACAGCTCCCTGGCCCACACTGGTGTTATGAGCCTTGCGACCCCCCTCCCCCGCTGAGGCAGTTGGTCGCTTGTCGGCTATTCATGCTGGCCACTGGCCGCTCATGGCAGCACATGGCAGCCCACGCTGGCTGCCGGCCACTCACGCTGTCCACCGGCTGCTCATGGCGGCACATAGCAGCTCACAGCAGCTCACCGCAGCTCACAGCAGCACAGCTCCAGGGAGAGCTTTTGTTCACAAGCTTAGCTGTAGAGGGCGCAGCTCACTGGGCCATGTGGGAATAGAACCAGCGACCTCAGGCATTAGGAGCAGGGCACTAGGACCACCTGAGCCACCAGGCCGGCCCAAAACTCACCTGTTTTAAAACAGATGAACACACATATGCTTTTATCACAGACACGTTTTCATAACAGTAATGTCATATTCATTGAGTTCACTATTACATCATTTTTATGTGACATGGATTTTTTTTTTTAGATAGTTTATTAGTGGAAGCTCCCAAGCGGGAGGGGGTCCCTAATGGGGGTGCTTTTTTTTTTTCCTTTGTTTTAAATTTCAGGAGGGCACAGCTCACAGTGGCCCATGCAGGGGGATCGAACTGGCAACCTTGGTGTTATCAGCACCACATTCTAACCAACTGAGCTAAACAGCTGCCCCCATTATCACATCATTTTTAAAGATAACCTGAAACTCAGTACAACCCTACCACAGAAAACTATCATTGTGGTCGTTCACAGTTGTATACAAATGTATAGTGTTAAAAATAGTGAATACTTTATGATTGAGGGAACCCCTATGAGTTCTCAGGAATTTTAGTTTCTTACTTCTGAATCCCAAAGTTTCACAGCTTTCAGGAGTTTGGATGCTACCCGACACCAGCTGAGGGCGCTTCCCGCGCAGCCCGTGTCAAGTGCTGCAGCAGCGGGCATGTGCCCCCCACAGGCCAGAACCCACACTGGGCTCCAGGGGGGTCAGGTCTCTGCCCCCCCGGGCCCCTGCACTCAGGGAGGCACTAACCATCTTGGAGGAGCTGCCTGCGATGTGACTTACACAGGCCCATGGAGACGCCTAATGGACAGTCCCTGCTCCAGGAGCCCCCAGGGCTTAGCTGAGAGTGTGGCACAGGAACCCAGAGGGACCCAGAGGCTGGGCTCACCGATAGCGCTGAGGGCATGCTTGAGCTCCAGGGCAAAGGCGGTGAGGGGCACGTCCTCCGACACAGGCATGACGGCCACCGTGGACAGGTTGCTGGCAGGGTTTCCCGAGTCCCACTTGCTGCCGGCAGAGTGTAGTCCAAACTGGTGACCTGAGAAGCACAGGGTCATGTGTTGGCCTGTGGGGTCGGGCTGCCACTATGACAATCTCTGGGTGTCTCTGGATGACACCACGGCACAAGCAGCTCGGGGACGAGAGCAGCGGGCCCAGGTCTCCATATTCAGCGCTCCTCCCAGAACCCACTGCCACCACCCTGCCTGTCCTGCCGACCACACTGCGGCACCATGCAGTTCGCCGCCCAGGACTGACAGGCTTGGCACAGGGAAAGGAGCGAAACGCAGGGAAATTCAACTCCTAAGAAGGTCTTGCCCAGTGAGAAACTGCCCTCCTAGATGTTTTCACCCTCGCTCTACAAACAGTAAACAATGCGGGTGTTCGGAAGATGCACACACAGCTACTGTCCCGGACCCCGGAGGGAGCACAGAGTGACCCCCAGGAGTTCAGGGCTGGATCCGGGGACAGCGGCCCGAGCCTGAGGGGTAGTCCGTGCAGGCAGAGCCTCCATCCCTGAGACATGGGCTGCCCAGGGAGCCTTGGGAGGTCGGGACGGAGGCCGCAGACATGACACCCACTGGTCCCTTAGCCTCCGTCAGAGGGTGGCTGGCACATTATTTCCAACAACCAAGTCACTTCTCGGGGGGTGGCATCTCCTGTTCTCACCCCTCCTGCTGGCTACACCCCAGCCAGTCCCCAGTCTCCTGCACCAGACCCTCCCGACCCGAGGGCACATCCGTCCACTCTTGCCACCTCGCCCCTGGAGGAGCGGCACTTCCTGAGTACATGGCCTGACCCGGGAGCCAGAGTGGGCAGCCCTGAGCAGCAGAGAGAGGAGGCTGATGAGAGCTAAGCTTGGGGCTGGCAAAGCCAGGTGGGCGCCGTGCACTGGCTGCCGGCCGCACACAGGGCAGCACTCTTCTCTGCTTTCCTACGGCTCCTCCTTGGGGATCCCCTTGCTCACTATCTTTCCCAGTGACCTCCAACGTCAGAACCCTCCATGTGAGGAAGAACCCGGGTTCTTAGCCTTCAGGACATGCACGTGAGAGGCTCTGGTTCTGGCCCAGGGGCAGGCACATCCCACCGCTGCCACCACTCACAAGGACGCAGCTCCCAGGAGATGCAGAGGGACACAGAAAGAAGGGCGAACTGCCAGGGACCTCGACTCTGGGAAGACCAGCTGTCTAATGCCACAGAAGCAGCAGTGGCCCATCTCTCGCCCCACTGGGTGCCGCCTCTGGGGAGGCTTGCCAGGGACCCTAAGCACTAAGCAAACACCAGCTCCCCGCCTGCCTGGGATTGCAGACATGGGGTGGAGGCCCCAACTCTCCATGCCCTGCACTAACAAGCAGAGGTGGCACCCCCAACTAGAGGGGAGACATCACAGAGAAAGGGGAGGTGGAGGACGGAATCCTCTAAACCTAGTATGACGTCCTGGGCTCACCCCCAAGCAGCCCATGCATGAAACCGGCCAGAATCGCACATGGAGGCTCTGGGAACAAACGGCAGGCTGCCCTCTCACTGGCTCTGGGTGCACAAGTGGGCAGACCAGGGTAATACTGCAAAGGCCTTGAGAATTTGAATGTGAATTCAAACACAGCCCAGGAAAGAGTGCCAGGAAATGCCTGTGTATGTAAGCGCACTGAGCATCTACTCACACAGAAGACTGAGTTGGCTAGTGTGGTCTCAGAACACTCAAAATACAGGACACAATCTGAAATTACCAGGCTTACCAAGAGCCAGGAGAATCCCACCTAGAATGAGGAAAGCCATCAGCAGACAAAAAAGATGTGTCACAGAATTTGGGATTACTTGACAAGGACAATAAAGCTCTGACCATAACCAGATAGAAACACTGATCAGGAACAGTCTTGAAACAGGTGCAGAAATAGAATAACTTAAATTTTAAAACTCGATGGGCTGAAGAGATAAAGAAAAAGCCAATGACCTTGAAGACAGAGCGAGAGAAACTATTCGACCTGAACACGAGAGGGAGGAAAAAAGGTTAAAAACTGTCCAGTGCCCCAGAACCCTTTAGGAAAACAGCAAACGGTCTGACATTTACATCACTGGAATCCCAGGAGAGCACGAAAAAGACAGGGCTGAAGAATATTTGAAGAAAAAAAGGCTGAAAACTTCCCTAGACTCACAAAGATGAGTAAAACCCAAACAGGATAAACCCCAAAAAATTCAGGCCCAGACTCCAAGTCAGACTTCCTCTACAAACTGAAGACAAAGCCAAATCTTGACTCCAGCCAGAAACGCTGCTCCCCCTGCTGGGACAGTCAGGAGTCTGCTCCCTGGCCAGCAGCACAGGGGCCAGAGCAGGGGCACAGTTTGCTAAAGTGTTGACATGAAAGGACTATCCACCCAGGCCTGCAGAAAATACCCGTGGGGATGTGGGCTGCAGGGGAGGCAAAGACAGGCTCAGATGAAGGGAACTTAAGACCTGCTCTTAGAGAACTATCATTAAAGGAGCTTCTTCAGAGAAGGGAAGTGATACCAGCAGGAGGCCTGGGACACCACCGGTGACAGAGGAGTGACAGAGACGGAAATGTCACAGACAATCTCCCTGAGCTTTGCAAAAGTCCTAACACTGCATGGGGGCTTTTCAATGTAGGCAGAGGTAACATTTACCAGCTACAGCATAAGGGGGAAGAGTGAAGTGACTGAACAGTGACAAGGTGTCCACACTGTGCTGGCGTGAGAAGACCGGGACAGGTGAGGCACAGGTACTGCAGTCCCTGGAATCACTACTAAAAGTACTGTACAAAGAGGTGCATGTGAAAGGACCCACAGTTGATTAGTGAAGACGGAACACTCAGAACAACTCCAGTGACTCAGAAGAAGATAGGAAACAGTAATCAGAGTAATGTACGAAAGGGGGAGAATAGAAAACACATAGTAGAATGGGACATAAATCCTAACATATGAAAAATTACGTTAAATGTAAATAGTCTAAACACAAATAAAAAGACACAGATTGTCAGAAGGGTGACAAAAACATGAACCAACTTTATGCTTTCTACAGGAAACTCACTTCAAACAGAACCATATAGGTTGGTTAAAAGCAAAAGGAGAAAACGTGTACCACGTGTTGAACAGTGTCTCCCGAAATTCACATCCCCCCAGAACCTCAGAGTGTGTGGCCTCATTTGGAAACGGTCCCTGCAGACATAATTAGCTGAGTCGCACTAGAGCAGGGCTGGCACCCGCCACACTCTGCTGCCTCCACAGGGCACGTTGGTGCACCTGTCCTTTCCTTCCACATTCAGTACTGTCCCCAGGTCCCACTGTGACAAAACAGAGATCCCTTCCCTCTGGTAGCTGACATGTGGGTGCAGGAGACAGACAACAGGTGGCTAGCTAGGGAGACATGCGATGAGTCAGGTGGCTGCCCAGGTGTGGACAAATGAAGCGCAGGAGGGGAACTGAGAGCACGGGGGTGCACCGGGCTCGGGAGGTGCTGACGAGGTGGCTTGGGGGAGAGGGGTATCAGCCTCTGCAGAGAGGGCAGCAGCTCTAAGCAGGAGCAGGTGGTCACTGAACAGCAAGGAGGCTGGAGTCAATGCTGTTGACCAGGAGAAATGCAGAAGGTGGGACTCCAGGTTTGGTGGGCGGGGCTCTGGGGCTGTGAATGAGGCTCCCAGTGGGGTGGGCGGGACTCCAGGTTTGGTGGGCGGAGCTCCCAGGGGCCAGGCCAGGGGACACACCTGTAGCAGTTCCCTGCTGGAGGCTGCCCAGGATCTTCTCACCCAAGAGATGAATCAGCCGAGTCACAACCTGGGGGCAGAGAAAGAAGAGACCCCAAATCACATATTTTAAACTAAGAAGCAAAGTATGTTGGATCCACGGTTTCAAAAATGCCATGGCTGTAAAATGCTCCGGGCTTGTGGTCTGGTCACCACAAGGGGGACCTGGCTTCATGGGAAGAAGGGTCATCTGAATGGGGTGGGTGGGCAGCGGGAAGGTTTGAGGGACACGAGCCCTGAGACTTTGGCTGACCAGCCTGTCCTCTGACTTCCAGGGCAGGAAACACGCAGACGAACCTGGGGAAGCCAGACGCTGGTTGCAGACAGGTGCCGGGCAGGCCAGAACCCTGCACTTGCTGCAAGCCCCTGAGCACATGTGACTGGGCAGACACGGGCTGGTACTACCTGACATCCGGGAAGCCTGACATTTTCAATGAAACCCAAGTGAAACCCAAGTCATCTAGGAAAGCAAGCTGAACGCCCTGAGGACATCTCGATACTGCTTCCTGAGGCTAACGTGGCTTCCCTCCCTGCCGCCTGCCTCCCCAGGCCCAGTCTCCAGTTTGTGTGCTGCCAGTCTACAGTGGGAGCCCGGGGCCAACTCTGGAAGGAGCTGGCTGAGACCTTATGCTCCGGTAGGTGGCGTCCGCCCAGCCCACCGGCCAGACCTCCACCTGCAAGTAAGTCTGAGATCCTCTCTTACCCCCAAGGTGCTGGAGTCGGAGACCCATGGGAGATACAAGTGAAACTGTCCAAATTTTAGGATGTGAGACAAAAAATAGTTTGAGCAGAGTGGTCCAAAACAGAAACTAAAAAGGAGCCTGCTTCATATACAACTAAGCTAGCATCAAACTGTTGATTGGAACTAAATTAAAAAAACACATTTAATTATGGGAAATGTCGCACATCCACAAGGGCAGAGAGAACGCAGTGAGCCGCCCCTGCCATCACCCAGCTCCGGTCGTCTTATTTCACACATGCCCACAAAAGTTTCGAGGCCAACCCCAGACACAGCACTCTAGGCACTAACATTTGAACTCGTCCCTATAAGAGAGAAAAACGTTAAACCTAATTTAAAAAGTGGTCAATTCTACTTTGAAAACGGTTCAAAATAGGCCAATAAACATATAAAAAGTGCACATCTCTACTCATCAGGGAAACACAAATTCAAACCACGATGGGACCCGTTTCCTACCAGCATGGCATCTAACATCCGCCCACGGGGCTGACCACCTGAGCGTCAGCAAGGGTACAGACTAGGGCTGTGCTGGTACAGGGCAATGGTACAGACTGAGGACCTCGGCACAGCCAGGTGGGGCAGCTGGTGGGCAGGTGCTTAAAAAGTTAAACACAGTCTCCCCCACGGCCCAGCAGTGCCCTTCCCAGGTTACTAACAAGAACCATAAGAACACTGGCAGGAAAGAACCCTCCGGGCAGCCTCGGACTGAAACACCCACTCGGGGGACTGGACGACCAAAGGCTCTGTGCAGCACAGCCCAGCACCAGGCACAGCAACGGGGCCCTCAGGCCATCCGCCGGAGCAGGAGCCCTGCTCCCACCCACGGCAAAGTCCTCTGTGTCTGGTGTGGGTGCAGCCTCCGGAAATGCGGTGCCAGGCGGGCTTCACTGTCTGGGTCCCTGTGCCCGGCACGGCTTCTGCTGGCACCCGGCCCACCTGCCCAAGGCCTTTGTCCTCCTCTGAAACCAGGAGACCTGCCTTCACGGGTTTCAGCCTGGGCCTCACTCCAGCCCTGGGACAGGACACAGCCCACTGCCTGGTAACGGCGGAGTCCCAGGGTGGCTGCCCAGCTTCCGGACGCAGCTTGGATCAGGAGGCCTCACCTGCGGGTACCGGCGCTTGATGGACGTCAGGGCCCCCGTGGGAAGCTTGGCCAGCTCCGAGTCCCGAACGGCGTGCACTGTGGTTGCCCGGGGCTGCTGAGTGAGTGTCTCCACCTGACGAGGAGTGTGGGGTGCTGGGACCACACTGCTCACACCTGCCACCCCTGCACCCCAACTGGCAGGCAGAGAGCATGGCCGTGCTTCCCAAAAGTGGGGTGCAAGCAAAAAGTGGGAGAAGGCGCTCGCCCAGCACCCTGAGCCAGGGTGGGCAAAGGGCAGGTGGTCCGCAGTACCCGACCTGCCAGAGGCCCAGGGGGCCCTAGCACCCCCAGTAGGCCACCCCGTGAAGCAGCGGGAAGAGGCCAGCTGTCCCCCAAGCAGGGCCTCATCCCACACAAGGTCTCAGAGGAAACACCTGGTCGCAGTTGCTGGCCTTGGGCGCTCTTGGGCCTGCACACCCCCCACCCCTGCTCCCTGGGGACCTCTGACCCCTGAGGCTAGTCCATGCCTAGTGCTGCAGCCCAGGCCTGGGGCTGAGGGCAGCCCTACCACACCGATGAGGTCTCCGCGGCCGTACTCCCCGGCCAGGTGCTTTTTGAGGTCATCCTTCCGGATCACAGAGCGCAGCCGGCCACTGAGGACGATGTAGGTGCAGTCCGACTTGTCCCCCTGCCTGTGGGGACAGGGGCGCTGGGAGTGGGCAGGGCACCAGCCAGGAGCCTCAGCCACCCAGCACAGCAAAACAACGGAAAATAGTCTTCTCACTACATTTCTTTGTTTTGGAAAATATAGTCACTTTCCATTAAAAAATATGGGTGCTAACATGTAAAGGGCTTATGGTGATTTTAAGATAAATACTTGACATGTTCTTGTTTGAGCGCCAGTGAAAACTGGCAGCTGTAAAGCAGTCCTGAGGCAGCCGCCGTCCTGACACGCAGCAAGTAGCCACAGGGAGCACGTGGCACTGTGGCACCTTCACAAACGCTGCTGGGACGTTGGCGGCGGGGCCATTAAAGGACGGTGTGGATGTGCGTGGACTGGCGTGTAAAGACGCCTTTGAAACGGTGTGTCTGAGTGTGTCACATGAGCACAGAACCCTGGATCCCAGGAGCGCTTTCGAGGGAAGCTCGGTGCCGCCCCCCCACGGCCCGCGCCGGCGCCCCACCTGTACACCGCGCGCCCAGGCACCCCACCTGTACACTGCGCGCCCCGCCTCCACCTCCATCCAGTCCAGGGCAAAATCCATCTGCCGCACGAAGGGCGACATCCGTGTTACCACCGTGTGTGCGACGCCCAGGACGACGGTCGGCTGCTTCCGCATGATCCTGCCGAGCCAGACCAGAGCCATTCCAGCCTGTGAGCTCGGCCTCTTCTCCCCAGGCTGCAGAACCTGCACCCGGCTTATCAAACCACAATGCCCACTTAGCAGGCGACGTGGAGCCCAGGCAGGGGCTGGGACGGCACGCACTCCGTCAGCCCGGGCGCCTGCAGCCTGTGCATCCCAGCGGCCCTGGGAGCCCGTGGAACCCCCTCCTGGCTGCCGCCCACCCAGTGATGTCCCCAGAGCACAGGCCACACGAGGCCCGTCCAGTGTGAGTGTCAGAATCCCTGCCCCATGATGAGCCATGAAGACAAGGTGTGGGGGGGCCGGCTGGCCTGTGGGCAGAGACCACAGGCACGCCTGCACTCTCTCGGGCCTGGACCCCGGCCCCCTACCCGTACCACAGGAGGCCCGGCAGTGGTAGGGACGGACTCACTCGTAGAAGTGCGCCTTGGAGATGGACAGGAAGCAGCAGTCCCTGTTGGCCTTGATAGTGAAGATGAGGGGTTCTCCGGTGAGCACGGCCAGCTGGCCCACCATCTCCCCAGGGCGCGTGACAAACAGGCAGCTGTCTTCGTGGCTGTCGACCTTCCGCTGGTACACGTGCAGCAGCCCGGACACCACAAACAGGATGTTCACGTCCTGGCAGAAGGGGCGTGGCCTCGGTCAGGCCTGTTTGCGCTCACAGCTGGGAACACTCAGCACTGTTCCTCCCGCTTTTGTCATTTCATCCACCGTCACAGGAGATTAACTTCAGGAGGCCCCAGGCAGGGAGCCCCACCTGAACGCACACTGCCCATCCTGCCTCCTTAACAAATATGTGACGTGACCACTCTCCCTCCAAAGGGGCCACAGGCCCGAGTCCCTGAGACTCTCCCCCCCCCAACATCACACGTGTCTCAGGTCCAATCTCAGCACATACGCCCGCCCAGGAAGGCGCTTTGGTGCCAGCCCCGACTTCTCTGTCCATTGAAGGACCTCGCTCCCATTGGAGCAGCTCTGTGGTCTGAGCAGGAAAGGGCCGGGTGATGAACTACAAAGGGCAGAGGTCTGGGGTCAGGGGCAGGCAGAGGCCAGCTCCTGCTCTAGCCGCAGCCTCTGAGGGCAGCTGGGGGCTCAGCGTGGGGCACAGGGCTTTCCCGAGCACAGACCAGGCTGCCGGGAGCAGGAAGGCTGCTGGCAGTCTGCGTCCTCTGAGGAAAAGAAAAAGCCTTCCCTTCCTCTGAGGAGAAGACAAAAAAAAAAAAGAGCAAGGGAAGCCGATTCCTGTAGTAGGGTCTCAGGGACCGCAGGCTCCAGCTGCCTGCACGTGGCTCGGCACCGTGGCAGCAGCTGCGGTCACAGGAGCGCCCCGCGCAGAGTGTGCTCCCCCAGCAAGAAGCACGTTCGCACCGAGGCCGCGGTAAAAACAGACGCACAGAACGCCTTCTCCACACGCGTGCAGGGACAGAAAACGTGGAAATCATGGAGACAGAGCCCGGAGCTGCCAGCCGCTGGGAAGGCAGGGTCTCTGCTGCTCAGCACTTATCTCTTAGACTCGGAAACTAGGCCGTGTACATGAAAGAACTGCTTTTCTTCTGCATCTGGGTGTGAGGACTGAGAACAGAAAATGCTTTTCTTCCCGACTGTGAGTGAGGTGTGTGTGCACACGTGAGTGCATCTGTGCACCCCATGGAGAGGACAAGCCCAAGGAAAAGCCCTCCTGGGGACAGTGACCCTGCATCACGTGCCAGCACACCCCACCCAGCCCTGGGCTGCTGCACCCGGCGGCCCCAGGGACCGTTCCCTCAGACCCGGGCCTTTCACTCACCTGGTCTCCCTGCCTCGATACCACCGTGCCCCCCGGGACATGGAGAAGAGTCACCCGGCCATCTAACAGCGAAGGGTCCTAAAAACAGAAACGTGGTGTCAACTCCAGGAATGGGTTTGAATGGAGGTGGCACCTGGGCACAAGAGGTGGCACAGGAGGCCCCGGGACACGGGCCCTCTGAGCTCCGCCCACCAGGATTGCCGGCGGATGCCAGGGCACGCTGCCGCCACTGATACCGAAGAGGTGAAGTGGGCACAGGACAGACAGAACATCAGTCCGCGGCACAGACAGTCAGCCTCGCAGCCCCACACCTTGCTCAGCGACTGGTGCCAGCACGACTGGCAAGGACTTGGGTGGTTTGCCCTTTTCCATTCTAGCTACACACACCAGGCCAGGAACACATAACGCGCCAGGCGTGCAGGACACGAGCGCCAGGAGGTAACCCCCACAGAAACCTGGGAACATTAGCTGTACAGAAATCACAGCTCACGGCGGCAGAACAAAACCACCGAGAAAGCTCGTGAGTCAGCGGTGAAGGACGGTTGGGAACTAAATCGTTAACAGACAGATGACTGCAGCCCTGGGCATCAAAAGCTGCTAATACCCCGAGACCTCCCATGAGCTGGCTTCCTGACCCCAGGAAACCACAGGGGGGCCACCCAGCCTCTTCGATAAAAGGGGGCTTTAGAGAAGAGACCGGAAGAACCCATCAGCAACCACAGGTGTAGCCCCTGCCACCCATGACATCTATGAGACAGCTGCAAGTTTGGACCCGATGAAACAGTCGAAAATATTAAAGAATTACTGTCACATTTTTAGTAGTACGGTGTTGTGGTTATGTTTTAAAATAGCGCATGTCTTAGAAATACAGAAAAATTTGCTAACATGATAACATGATGGGATTCGCTCTAGGGGTGTATATGCTGGGGTGGACACAGGGGTTGGGGGACCGGGAGGTACAGATGAAACAAGACAGACCACAAGTTGATCGATACTTCATTGGATAGTGGGTATTCACCTTCATTAGAGTTTTCCACATATCTTGCATATATTTATATTTTTCCATAATAAAAAGTTTTTTAAAAAGATGTAAGAAACAAGGTCTGAGTGGACCTTACTCAGAGCCTGATTTGTACAACAACAGGAACAAGAAAATATCAAAAACTACTCATGGACTTCTGGTTTCCAGTCCACACGTAAGGAGCTGGGAAGTCACCACTGTCCTACAAGTAACAAGCTGGATAAACTAAAAAAGCAGTAGCGCCTCTGAGAACCATCAGAGAAGTGCCATCACCGGCAAAGCGCTGCCTCCACACTGGAGACAGGCAGGTGCCCAAAGAGGTCCCCACTCACAGGGCAGAAACACCAAACCCACATGGCACCCACGTGGAAACCCATGTGGCACCCAGTGACCTGTGGGGAACCTGACTACAGTTGACAAACTAGGAGAGGCTCAGCAGATACCCCTGAGAACTCCAGGGGCACCCAGTTGTAGGGGCCCCATAACACTGGTTTTTACCTCCAGGAGCTCAACCAGGCTCTCACATAAATACTGGAGAAAACCCCCCTCGGGTCTCCAGCAGGAGAGACGACAGAACAACTATAAAATACCCGGCCCACTGAGACACAGAGAGCTGCTCCCAGGACCATAGAATGCCCCCCACCTTCCCACCAGTCACTAAAAGGGCATTTACAGCCGCTCTTGTAACCATTACATCATGTCCTCCTCTCAAGAAAAACTATTGATACAAGCCGTATCAAAAGGCAAAAAGCCAGTTTGAAGAGAGAGCCAGCATCCAAACCAGACTCAGACACAGCTGGGATGTTGGAATTCTCAGACCAGAATTTAAAATCACTATAACTCATATGCTAAGGGCTCTAATAGCTGAAGTAGAGATGGGCAATGCCAGCAGAGAGATGGAAACCCTGAGAAAGAACCAAAAAGAAATGCTAGAGACCAAAAGTGCTGTAACAGAGATAAAGGCTGCTTTTGACGGGCTCATTTGTAGGCTGGACACAGTGGGGAGCTCTGTGAGCTTGACGCTACATCAATACAGCTGAGAAGCAAAGAGAAAAAAGACCGATAAGCACAGGAGAATAAGATAGCCAAGGACACTGGGGAACTACAACGTGTAACATATGCATCAGCTGAGCAACAGGAGAAGAGAGAAAGGAAAAGAACAAATAGCTAAAGGAATAATGATTGACACGAACGCCAGACGCCAAGCCCAGGTCCAGGATGCTCAGAGGACAGACACCACGCAGAACAAACGCCAAAGAACTATGGCCAGGCCATCCTACTCGAAACACAGAAACCCCAAGAGGAATTAAAAAATCTTGAAAGAAGCCAAAGGCAAAAAACACTTTACCTGTAGTGGAACAGAGATAAAAATCACATCCAACTTCTCAAACCACGCAAGCAAGAGAGTGGAGCAAAGTACTAACAGTGTTGAGGGAAAACCCCTGTACCCTGTGAAATTACCTGTCAAAGTGAAGGATAAATAAAGTCTTTCTCAAATGAACGCAAACTGAGGGGTCTGTTGCCAGCAGACCTGCTGCGTGTGTGGGAAACGCTCAGGACGCTGTTCGAGGGAAGGAGAACGCTACAGGTCAGGCGGGGGCACACAGAGGCGGGGAGGGCACCGCACAAGGAGAAAGTGAAGGTCGAACAAAAACTTGAACTGTTCTTTTCTGACTTGATCTAACAGGTTAAGTTTGTTCAAAATAATAAAGCAGCAAGGCATCAGATTGCGTGTGCTTCTACGTAAGTGGAGCGTACAACAGTGATGACGCCAGAGAGGGGAGGAAGACTCGGGGTTACTTTCTTATCGTGAGGTCCTCGCACTACCCTCAAAGCGGTATAGTTCCGAAAGGAAAATTCTTTTTTCTGTACACTGAATACTTCTGACACCGCCCAGGGGTCTTTCCCCCACACCACGCCCTTCTCCAGCCGGGCGGCCTATGACTCGGCTCTGACACTGAGTTCCTGGAGTTGGCATCAGACCCCAGGGATCAAGGGCTCCGTCCCACAACATGAACGCCACTTCAGACGCTAATCGCAAGCAGAGAGTCCCCAGGTTACCCACGCTTCTATCTGACGTGGCTATGGATCAGAGTTCCCACACCCCCTCCTCAGGTTCAATAATATGCCAGGATGAGTCTTAACTCAGAGAGACACTCGGTTTACTGATTTAGTATTTAATAAAGGATATGATAAAGGACACACATAAACAGCTAGATGAAGAGGGACACAAGACAAGCTCTGGAAGGGTCCCAGGCACAGGAGCTCTGTCCCTGTGCAGCTGGGGTGCAGCCCCCTGCTGGTGTGGAAATGCTAATCAACCCAGAAACTCTCCACACCCCAAAGGTTTTATGGAAGTTTCATCATGTAGGGATGATAGATATTTGAACTTAATCTCCAGCCTCTGTCCTCCCCTGGAGGACGGAGATGGGGCTGAACGTTTCTAGTTTCTGACCATGGCTTCGTCGTTCTGGTGACCAGCCCGCATTCAGAAGCCCATGAAGCAATGCCTCACGTCCTGTCACCCAGGAAGGGAAGTCCCAAAGGATTCAGGAGCTGTCTGTCAGGAGCCTGGGGCAGAAACCAACAGACATGTATATATTTCTTGTTATTTGAAAGTGTACTTGCATTAGCTGTAAATGTATGTTGTAAACTGTACGGAGAGAAACCACTTAAAAAAAAAGTAAATAAAGAAGTATAACAGATAAACTAAGAAAAGGGAAAAAGAACCATAGCAAGCGCTCAATTATTAGGTTGGGGCAAAAGTAATTGTGGTTTTTGCAATTATTTTTAACCTTTAGAACCGCAATTATTTTTGCACCAAACTAATAAAACCACCAAAAACAGAAACCACCAAAAGTAGACAAAAATAGGAACAAAGAACAAGGGCCACAAAATAGAAAACAGTGAAAACACGGTAGGCATTAATCTGATTATATCCATAATCACTTTAAACCTCAATGGTCTATATACGCCAACTGAAAGACAAAGACTCAGAGCAGCTAAAGAAACAAGATGCAACTCTCTTGTCTACAAGAAACCACGTTAGATATAAAGACATACATGGGTTAAAAGTAGATGGATGGAGGAGGACATACCATGCGAACACTATGAAATTGAGCAACGTAAATTTCAGACAGAGCAGACTTCAGGAAGGGAATTATCAGGGATAAAGAAGGGCATCCCGTGATGATAAAGGGCTCAGCTGTCCAAGAAGACATAGCAATCTGGTACATAACATGTATGCACCTAACAACAGAGCATCAAAACATGTGAGGCAAACGCCGATAAAACTCGCAAGGAGCTACAGATGAACTGATTCCTATAGTGGGACACTTCAACACCCTTCTTCCATAAACGGACAGACAAGGCGTAAAATAAGCATGGATGGAGTTGAACTTAACCTCACCATTGATCTCTGGATATAACTGACACCTATAGACTAGTTCATACAAAAGCAGCAGAATAAACAGTCTTCTCCAGCTCACATGAACATTCAGCAAGTTAGACTATATTCTGGAACATAAACTGTATCTTCACAAATCTAAAACAATGAAATCATACAATATCTGCTCTCAGATCATGCAGATCTAGAATTAAACTAGCAGTCAGTACAGAAAGATAGCTGGAAAATCCCATAACATGGAGATTAAACAACACACACTTCTAAATAACACATGCGTCAAGGAAGAAATCTCAATGGAAATTTTAAAATATTTTGACCTAATGAAATGAAAACAAAACTTACAAAATTTGTGGAATACAGTAAAAACAGTGCTTAGAGGAAAATATATAGCATTTTCTGCAATAATTAGAGAAAAAGAAAGGTCTAACATCAACAATCTAAGCTTCCACCTTAGGAAAGCAGAAAAAGAAAAGCAAACTCAATCCAAAGTGAGCAGAAGAAAAAAATAATAAGAATTAGAGCAGAAATCAATTAGGCGGAAATTGATAAGACTGAAAACAGGAAATCAATAGAGAAAATCAACAAAACCAAAAGCTGGTTCTTTGAAAAGATCAACAAAATCAATAACCTCTAGCCAGGCAAATTAAGACTGAAAAAGAGAGGATACGAATTATTAATATCAAAAATGAAAGTGGGGACATCACTACAGATGTTGTGGACATTAAAATGATAATAAATATAACAAACAACTCTGCCCACCAGTGTGATAAATGAGATTAAATGAGCCAATTCCTTGAAAGACACAATCTGCCAAAACTCACACAAGGAGAGACCATCTGAATAGCTATTAAGAAATTGAATTAACAATCAATAACTTTTCAAAACAAAAAGCACCAGGCCCAGATGGGTTACTGGTGAATTCTACCAAATATTCAAGGAAGAAATTATACCAATTCTCCACAATCTCTTTCAGCGCACAGAAGCTGAGGGAACACTTCCTAACTCATCTATGAGGCCAGCATCACCCTAAAACCAGAACCAGACAAGACATTACAAGAAAAGAAAACCTCTGACCAATATGTCTCATTAACACAGAAGCAAAAATTCTCAACACAATATTAGCAAACCGAATCCAACAACGTGTGAAAAGAATTACAGACAAGGACCAAGTCCCTGCTAACGCAATAGGCAAGATAAGGAAACAAAATGTACATTGACTGGGAAGGAAAGACATAAAACTGCTTTTGTTCTCAGATGACAAGATGATCAGTCTATTCAGAATACCCGAAAGAATCCACCAGAACAAGTCCTGGAACTAATAAGCAATTACAGCAAGGTGGCAGGACACATGGTTACTACACAAAAATCAGTCACCTTCCCGTACACCCGCAACAAACAAATAGGATCTGAAATTTAAACCACAGTAACATTTACATTGGCACCCAAAAATGAGATACTGAAGCATAAGTCTAACAAAATATGTACAAGCTCTCTATGAGGAAAACTACAATACTCTGATGGATGAAATCAAAGAACTAAATAAACGGAGAGATGGTCCATGTTCATAGACAGGAAGACTCAACACTGTCAAGATGCTGGTTCTTCCCACCTTGACCTAGAGATTCAAGGCAACCCCAGTCAAACGGATCCCGAGGTTTACGTGGACGCAAAAGACACAGGAGAGCCAACACAGTACTGAAGAGAACTTGAGAGGGCCGATGCCACCCAACTTGGACACTTACACAAACTACAGTCATCAAGACAGCGTGGTATTGGGGGAAAGACAAACAGACCAATGGGACAGAGTAGAGAATCCAAAAATAGGTCCCAATAAATATAGTCAACTGGGGCCAGCCTGGTGGCTCAGGTGGTTGGAGCGCCGTGCTCCTAACGCTGAGGTTGTCAGTCAGATTCCCACATGCGCCAGTGAGCTGCGCCCTCTACAGCTAAGATTGTGAACAACAGCTCTCCCTGGAGCTGGGCTGCTGTGAGCAGCCGGAGGTTGTCCTGCTGCAGGCTGCCGTGAGCCGCCATGAGTGGCTAGAAACCATCATGAGCTGCCTTGGGCTGCTGTATGCCGCCGTGAGTGGCCAGCAGCCAGCGTGAGTGGCTGGCAACCATCGTGAGTGGCTGGCAGCCAGCAAGAGCTGCCGTGAGCTGCTGTTGAGTGGCCAACCGACAACTGGCGACTGACTGCCTCAGATGGGGAGAGCACAAGGCTCATGACACTAGCCTAGGCCAGGGAGCTGTGTCCTACACGACTAGACTGAGAAACAAGGGCTTGAACAGGAGTGGGGGGGAAGGGAAAGAAAGGGGGACAAAAATATGTACATATAGTCAACCGATTTTGACACAGGAGCAAAGGCAACAAAATGGGGGGAAAATAGCCTTTTCAACAAATGTTATCGGAACAACTGGACATTCACATGGGAAAAAAGATCTTGACACAGAATATATAACCTTCCAAAATATTAAGTCAAAATGATTCATAGGCTTAAATGTAAAATGCAAAACTATAAAATTCCTAAAAGTTAACGCAGGAGAAAATCTGCATGACCTTGGGTTCGGCAATGACTTTTTAAATAACAATATCAAAGGTACAATCCATGAGGGGGCGGCTGGATGGCTCAGTTGGTTAGAGCACAAGCTCTGAACAACAGGGTTGCCGGTTCGATTCCCACATGGGCCATTAAGCTGCGTCCTCCACAACTAGACTGAAGGACAAAGACTTCACTTGGAGCTGATGGGCCCTGGAGAAACACACTATTCCCCAATATTCCCCAATAAAATTAAAAAATAAATAAATAAACTTTTTTCTGCTCTGTGAGAGACACTGTCAAGAGACTGAAAAGACAAGCCATAGATTGGGAGAAAACTTTGCAAGAAACACACCTGATAAAGGACTATTATCCAAAATACATAAAGAACTCTTAATAGTCAACAATAAGAAAACAAACAACCTAGTTAAAAGATGGGGCTAAGACTTTAACGGACACCTCACTAAAGGAGCTCTACAGACGTGCAGGCGAACACATGAAAAGATGCCCCATCATGTGTCATCAGGACAACGCACATTAAACAACAATGCGACACCACTGCACACCTCCCAGCGGGGCCAGAATCGGGAACACTGACAGCACACGACACTGGGCCACGCAGAGCTGCAGGAGCTCCCAGGCACGTTGCTGGGGATGCACAGGGTGCCGCCAGGTTGGAAAGCAGCCTGCTGGTCTGTCACAAAACCAAGCACATGACTCAGCCACTGCGCCCCTCGGCATGACCCACACGTGGACACTTACAGCCTCTTTCCTCATGATCGCCGAAACTCGGAAGTAGCCGAGGGGCCCTCCAGCGGGTGATGGGTGAATAAACTGCCCAGACAGACAGTGGAGTTTACTCAGCACTAAAAAGACATGAGCTGTCACACAGGAAAAGACATGGAGGACCCTTAAAAGCACGTTGGTAAGTGAGAGAAGCCAATCTGAGACGGCTGCTGTGTGATTCCAACTGTATAACATTCTGGAAAAGGCAAAACTATGAGGACAGTAAAAAGGTCAGGGGCTGCCAGGGGGAGGGAGGAAGGGTGGCCAGGCGGAGAAGAGAGGGTTTTCAGGGCAGTGAAACTTCTCTGCATGACTCTATGATGGTGGGTACGTGTCATTGTACATTTGTCCAAGCCCACAGAATGACCAAGAGTGACCCTGTTGTCAAGTGTGGACTCGGGGTGACAATGCGTGTTTAGGCTCACTGACTGTAACCAACGTCCCACATGGTGGGGGTGGGGGTGACAGCAGAGGGGGTGTATGGGAAATTTTTATATTCTTCCCCATTTTGCCGTGAACCTAAAACTGCTCCAAAAAAATAAGCAGTTGTGGCAGGTAACAGGGAAGCCTGTTTTAAAGTGTAATAAATAGTGAAGAAAACAGTCATGATCCATTGAGGAAACATGACACTGCTGGGTGGATGATGAAACGAGGCCTTTTCAATGTCTGCGTGGGGAGTCACAGTGCGCTGATGGCTTCCCGCAGGGTCCTGAGCCTTTGGGGGGGTGACATGCCGTGTTTGGGGGTTTGGGGCCGAGCTGCAGAAAGAGCCACGAGTGGAATAATTGCTGGCTGGTGACAAGGACATGGTGTGCGGAATGCCGGGACCACTACGTTCTTACACGCTTTCCATAACGAACAGGAAGATAACAGATCAGTTCTAGACGAACCAATGACTGAATACAAAAGATTAACTAATAGAAATAAGTTTCTTTAAAATTATTTAAATGGAACTGAGAAAATGTGAACTACAATAATCTGAACATTTTATTAATGGATGGAATAAATAAAAAACATTTAACAATTAACAAATAAAAAACATTGTAAGCACAGTTGAAGAATTCTGACGTCCAGCTCTGGGACAGCTTGGTGGCTCACAAAACCTCACGCCCTGAGCATGAACATACAGAGATCTCAGTCTGCTGGGAACCCCAGGCTGCTGGCCGAAGCCAACAGAAACCCCTTCTGTGGGACGGTCACATCACCTCCAGTCCCACGGACATCTGCACACAGCAGCTATGAAGGGATGGGCGCAGCCAGACCTGACTGTGAGCAGGCCGAGGAGGAGGCCAGGATGGCCCCCAGAGTGACCGACGCCACAGCAGCACCCCAGAAACAGTAAAAAAACACGAAGGGCAGACGGGACATTGAGCAAGGACTCTGAACTACAAGGAGCGGCAGGGTCTGCAGACGGCCAGCACTCCGGAATCGCAGACACAGACGAAGGTCGGGAAGGTGGGCTTAGACCAGATGGAAACCGTGACACGAGAACTGCTGCTGGGCTGAAATAACACATCTGTGAACAACTAAAGACACTCACGAAAGGGGCTCACAGACCTGCTCCCAACACTGGCCAGAACCATGGGACGAGCGTGTTGGAAGCGAAGGCATATTTCGAGGGGGACTCAGGGCAATGTGTCTTTTACTATAAGACACTGTTTTTATTTAAACATTCACTGTATTGTTGGATCAGTATAGTCAGTATAGAAAGACTTTTTAAGTGGAAAACACAGGAGAAAGGGGAAGACACCTAAGGACAAGTGAGCAGACAGCACTTGAGTCTCTGAAGAGAAGTGAGAAAATGAGCAGAGGCCATATTTGAGGAGCTAGGAGTTCAGAAAGCAGACTGAAGAGGACCACAGGGTTTCATGCAAGACAAATAAAAAGAAATCCACAGGCAGTTCTGCGATAATGACACTGCAGAAATCCCAACACAAACAAAATGTGCGCAGAGCAGCAAGAGGAAAGAAAGCGTCATTTCCAGAGGAAAGACCCGTAGGACCTCGCAGCAGTGCCACCGGACGGGGTGAGGGCAGTGCTGTGGCCAGCAGCTCACCCACCAGACGCCTCAGAGGGAAGTCAGTCCAGGCAACTTGTGTCCTCTGAGAGCCGACAGCCCGGCCAGTGGCTCCCAGCACGGGGACCAAGGTGCAGGGGTTTCTGGCTCCTTCCGCCTTTGTCCCCAGTGCTGGCCCAAAAGCTGACCCAGTCGGGATGCGGCGCTGTGCCATGGGCGCAGGTGACAAAAACTCCACAAAAAGCCTCCTTTTCTGACGAGGGGCCAGGAAGGAGGCTCCTGAGAGCTGGGAGGGGCAGGAAGCCCGTCTTCTCTCCTTGGGTGGGCTGGGTGGCCCAGCCGGGAGCTGAACTGCGGGGGCAGGGCAGGTACCAAACAGTGAGAAACAGAGGAGGGCCCAGACAGAGCGCTGGTGACAAAGGCACAAGCAGCAGGGAGGTCGGTCTGTGACCTCCGAGAGTGCCCACTGGTCCCTGAAACACCGACAACCCACGTCCCATCCTGCATGAACATTCATTCCATCTGCACTGAAACCTCAAAGGCAAAGCAACACAATTTCTCAACAACAATACAGAAAAACAGTGTGAAGCCAAAGCAGGAAATGCTCCGTCCCCAAGTCCCCAAGGCATGAAGAGCACCAATCATGAAGGAAGAGACCCAGAAGCCTGGTGCACAGAGTCAGGGACTTCTGCCCACCAGACTGGGCTGGAAGGCAGAGGGGCGAGCCCCAGGGGTGTCACGTGCAAGACCTGTGATCAGCACGGGCCCCTACCCAGAAAGTACCAGGAAACCCTCAAGTCAGAAGGGCCCGAGGGCCCCACCGCTGCCCCCACAACAGGCGCACACTGGAGACGCGGCTCCGCCCGCGCTCACGACTCTAACTTCACTCAGCGTCACACTCGACACCGCCGCTCACCTGAATCGGCAAAGCCCGCGCGTGTGGAAGGGGATACAGACACACGTGACCAGGAGAGTGATCCCCACATGTGCATTCACACACGGGCCCCAGGACCGAGGACAATGACAGCGGCTCCAGCCCGGTAGCAACGGGCCGTGGGCTCAGAGGAAACACAGGGTGAGTCCGGGAAGCCGCCTGAGGCCGAGCAGCGGCCTCCCCACAAGAACAGGGCTGTGAGCGCAGGGCACACAGCTGGGTCTGACCAGGAGACTGCACGGACTCAAGCCCTCCTGAACAGAAACTACTCCCAGCTTTGCAAATGTGAGTGGAAATGGGATTCAGACGTGCGTGTGATGGGGACCCAACCGGGAGCAGTGTCACGTGAACCCTCACCAGCATCCTGGCTAGTGTCCCAGGGACCATCCCTGGCCGCGTCTGCCGCACCTGTGCAGCAGGAGGACACTCTCGAGCCCCACCCAGAGGGGGTCCTGTCCCAGCAGTGGCTGTGACCACATGAAAAAAGTGGGTGGCATGAGGTCCAGCGCCTGGGGAGAGTCCGACGCCCGCCCACCTGTGCCCACCTGTGCAGAGGCCACCGGCCGTGCAGAAGGCGGGCTGGGGCACTTACGTCCAGCCTCATCAGCGTGAGCAGGTCCCGCTTGGCTGCTCTGAAGATGGTGTCTGTCTTCCTGCTGGTGACAGTGTCGTCCAAGTCGCTCTCTAAGTAGTGGAAGACCGCGGAGGGCGTCTCTGCAACCACCACGCTCTTCTTGGACTTGAGAGCAGGCAGCGTGATTGATCAGAAGGGAAGTGGCAGGGAAAGGATGTGGGGCCAAGGGAGGGAGAGTGGAAGGCAGGGGTGAGGGGCGCTGCCTACCTTGCCGGTCACGGCACTCCCAGGGCGCTCATCTCCCTGCAGGAGGACCCTGGCGCGGTCACAGGCCATGCTGAGGTCTGAGGTGGCACCTGCTGTGCTCCCTACAAACGGAGGGGAGACTGAGGACACGGTGCTGGCAGCGGGCGGCTGAGCACCGAGACCTAAGCAGCGTGGTCACTGAGCATGAGGCTCGGGTCCCTGGCGTGAAGCCACAGCACTGTCCCATCTTTTAAACACCTTAGGTGCCAGCATTAGCGAGCCTCTGGACCAGATGCGACATGTCCTGCAGGACTCCCAGCTCGGGGGCTGTGCATGTGTCCCAGGCCATCACGCGAGCACTGTGCCGGCCGCGCCCAACCACCCAGCTCCCAGGCTTGTCCCACAATGTGCACTAGCAGGACAGTGGCTGGAGCTGCCCCGCGAAGTCGGGACAGGCTCCCTGAGGAAGCTCCAGGCCCCGCCGCGGGCCCTGTCAGGCTGCGGGGGCGGCACCATATGACCCAGGCACTTGGGACCTCAGCCTGAAGCGGTGGGAACGGTGCTCCCGGGCAAGGGGACAGTGCGCAGACCGCACTCCGTCCCCTAAGAGACAGAGGAGCCACGTGTGACCTACATCAGCTACGGGCCTCACAGAAACCTGGGGTCCGAACAACACAGAAACTGCAAGTGATGGACATGTCCGTTTTAAACGAACAAGTGGCGAGGAGCGAGCCAGGGGCGGGAAGCCCTGCGCCTGGTGACCCTGGTGGCCCTGGTGACCGGGTCTGCTGTTGGGAGAGACCCGCCTTCACACCATCCTCCACATGGTGAAAGAATGCAGTTTGTGCTCAGGCGAGAAAACAAAAGACTGGACTTACCAGGAACTACAAAGACCCATCACCACTCATCTTGTAAAGGTTGCGTTTCATAGCAAAGTTAAGTCTGTGAAGCTATTACCATGTTAATAAGACTTAAAAATGTTTAAATAACACAGCAGTTAATAACTACTTTTCTCCATTCAGAGATACTGTGTAGTATTTATTATGACATTACGTTACTACGTGGTGTTTACTGTGTATCACGTATCTTATTATACCATGTTATCGTTTAGTAGTAGCACTAAGCCCAGGTATTAGGATCCCCTTGTCTATTTTAAACATAAAACCCGACCATACTCCTTGTGTAAACACAGGCACGCATTGAAGGCCGTACATTTCTACAGGATGCGGATTATAATCAGAGAGTGTAAAACTGACATGTTTGCCAGGTGTCCTGTAAGAGTGTTACCTACATGGGCCAAAGGGAAGCGTGCTCCCACATGAAAGTCAGCTGGGTTTGGTCGTGGGCTGGATAAGTCATACTCAGCTCATATTCCATGGGGATTACTGCTGCTCTCAGATCTCTGTCATTTAGGCTTCTTTCAATGAAAAATTCACTAAAAATGTTTTTCTAAATATGACAAGCCAACTGGATATCCATATGGGACAAAATGTGCCTTGACCTCTACTCACTTCATACAAAAGAACCAATCCTGAAGGAATAACTATGAAAAGTAAAATGTGAAATCTTACAGACAGATTATTCCTAAACAGACACGAAATTTATTAATCACAAAAAAAAAAATCTGATAAACTGGGCTCTATTAAATTTAAGAACTTGTATTTATCAAAAGATATGAGAGTGAAAAGTGAGCGGAGAAGATTTAACACGTATACACATGAGCCCGACAGAGGAGACCTATTGATGGATAAGAAAATGAAAGACAACCTAGGAGAAAATGGGCAAACAACACCGTCCCCTTATCCCCATGGAGACGGAAGGGGCCCAGGCCAGCGCCGTCAGGGTGACGAGTGACAGGCCCATGGGCCACTGCGGAGGGGACTTCCTGTGTGCGTGGCGGGTGGCCTGCAGGGGACAGCGCAGAGGGAGCAACCCATCTCACGAGGCTGCTGCAGAATCCCAACGGGAAGGGGCACACGTGTGACAGACACACGAGTGTGCCACACAGTGACACGCACAGCAGGGAGGACGGGTGTGCAGAAACACAAGGCTGCACAGCGCTGGAGGGCAGCTCACTCCCACAGCCCCGCACCCTGCTGGTGGCACTGGGGGCCATGGTCGGTCGGGCCGAGCGCTGGCTGCTCTATCTGGGTGCTGGTCTCACAGGCGAGTTCAGTTTATAAAAATTCACCCAACTGTCCACTCGGATTTGCACGTCTGTGTGCATATTACACAACCATCAACAGTTCATGAAAATAAAAAAGAACGTGGTAGTAGTGAAGAGACAGGAAAGAGACCAATAGAACAGATACCAAAAAACCAGATCCAAGCAAGGAAAGGTCCAGCACAGGCAAATCCAGAGAAGGAAAGTGCACCCGTGGTCGCCAGGGGCTGGGGAGGGAGTGACGGCCAATGGGGACGGGTGTCTTACTAGGTGACGAGAATCGTCTGGAATTAGATAGAGGTGATTGATGCACATACTAAAAACCACCGGACTGTACACTTTAAAACATCATGTGAATGTATCTCAGAAAAGCTGTTACTAAAAAAGAAATCCATGTAGATTCAGAAACTTGGTACCGAATGAAGATGGCACAAAAAAAGGAAGGGGGAAATGAAGTGGTGAATGTATGGTGAATGGTGCTGGGTAAATTAGACTCCACAGAGGAAGGATGAGCGGTCACCAGTGACAGCAGAGTGGTGGTGGCCCCGGGGAAAACCGTCCGCATGGCGGTGGGCACAGCGCAGCATGGACACACAGGGTGCCAGGGCCGGTGGGGAGGGGCCACAGGACACTCAGGGCAGCAGGACGCCCACCCACCACCATGTCAGGCAGAGGCGAGCAGACAGGGTCCTCTGGGCCCCAGGGCTTCCCACCTGTACACACCTGGGGCGGGGGGTCCTTTACCTGGTGGGGCCGAAGGGGCTTGGCTGCCGGCCTGGGCCTTGCCGAGCTCGTCCGAGATCTCTTCGTGGACGGAGGGCAGCGGGACAGAGTGGCTCCTCTTCAGCAGAGGCCCAGGGGCCAGCGCACGGCTGCCCCCACGCTCTGCTGGGAGGGGATGGGCGTGAGGCGAGGCCTCTGTCCCCACAGTGGCACAAAGCACACACCTGCCCCTCGGGCCACGCCCTCGTCACCTGTACCTGCGCCCACCTGCCCAGGCTCTGCTCTGCCCCTGAACTCACCAGCCTCATGCTGCTGGCCGAGTGCCTCAGGTGAACTGCTGCCTGGGGGAAGCCTGGCATCCCCTTCTCAGTACCCGTCCTAGTCGTGGTGGCCTGAGCACCCCTGGAGCAGCCTGGCGAGCTCGGTGCCCACCGGGTACTTGGTGAGTGAACCCACATGAGCTTGCGGGTAGGACCGAACAACACGGCTTCACCGAGCTTTACATCCTATTAGCCACGTCTTTGTAAATCTGTTACAGTGGCTCCTGGCCACACGTCACCTGGAGGTGATTGCTGGCCGAGAGGCCTCAACAGACAGTTTCTTGCCCTAAATCGAGACCTCTCTTGAAAGCTCAGAGCTCAGAACCCAAATAGGTTTTCCAGGAGCCAAGTCCTTGCGGAGACGGGGAGCTAGTGGGTGAGGCGAGGGCCGGCGGGACAGGAGGCAGGTCCTAGCACATACCTGGGTCACGGGAGTCCTGGGGTCGCTCCTCGGGGCCGCCGCCTGTCTGCCTCTTGGCCTTGCCGGCAGCCACGCTGGCCACAGACACGAGGGGGATGGCTTGGCTCTCCTGGGATGGGAGAAAGACGCAGGCTGTCCCAGGCATCCGGGGCCAAGGCTCTGGGTGACGAGCATGAAACCCTCGAGGAAAAGCCACGTTAGGGAATGGAGGGGCCGTGACCAACTAGGGCAGCAGACACTACGCGGAAGGCCGGCTGGCTTCAGGCAAGAAGCCAGCTGGCCTTTTGTCTCAGCTTGCTTTTGTCTCAGCAACTCCAGTCAGTCTCAGCAGTGCTCAGAACTGCCAGGAGACTCGCTACTCCTCATGACGGTGAAAAACACCGTAGAGAACAAAAGGATTTGCCAAGACATCAGGCAATGAGGACGACAAAGCCTAGATGTCAACAAGCGAGGAGCACGCTGAAGATGAGCGCTGCACGGAGACATCTCCCTCTTACAAGGGACCAGGCGCTCCTCAGGCTATGGGGACAGAGCAGGTCATCGCTGTCCCATCTCCTTCTCACAGGACTCTGGAATGGGAGCAAGCTTAATCCCATCTCACTGCCACTGGCTCGAAGGAGAGTCAAGGGACCCCAGGGGACAGGAAGTGACAGCCTCCAGGGGACGTACGCCAGGTGACCAGAGGAGTCGCACAAACTGCAGACTCTCTTGGACAGGAGGTGCAGGGACAGACAGGCCTCTGGAAGACGGGCAGCGAGTGTCCAGGAGGGATGGACTGTGGCACCTGGGAGGGCCCGCCCCCAGCCTGCGGGCAGGCCGGAGCGTCCAGCGCCCGGGCCTGCAGGACACTTACGGGGTTGAAGAGCTCAGCAGTGAGGCCCAGGTAGTGATGGAGCGCCAGAAAGGTGACCCTCTGCAGCCGGACCATGATGATCTGCGAGAGATGGGAGCCCTAGTTCTGACGTCTCCGTGTCACCTAAGGTGTCAGCGTTAGGGGCACACGCTCTGCACTGTTTCTGTAAGTTCTCTGTAAACCTAGAATTACTCCAAAGCAAGAAGTTTAAATTAAAGCTATTCCTTCTGGGATGGTGGCAAACATGGAGACCGCTGTGAGGTCATGACACTAACTTACTGTCAAGTACACACTACAGAGATTGTCTAACACCCTGTCCTTCCTGCACCCGCCCAGAAGCCACACTGCCAGCTTGCCTCGCGCGGTCCTGCACAGGGATGTGCACAGGGATGGCATGGGGACGCCACACAGCTGGAACGGTGGACTGGAGAAGCGACCCACCTGCACCACCCTCACCAGGGTTTCGGGATACTTCTCAAAGACTCCTTGGAAAGCCAGAGCTGGAAGCCGGAGCACGGTGGACGGGACGGCGGCGCGGGCGGACACGGTTTTGTACGGTGCGGTGTGGCCCTGCAACGACAGGCACGTCCGTCCACTCCCAGCTTTCAGAGCTCGGAACCCAGCTCTCCAAGGCCCCGCTCCCCCCTGTGTGAGCCTCCAGCAAGGCCGCCCGCCAAGGGACCCCCAGGGCGAAAGACCAGGCAGTGGCCTCCGCGGAGGTGTCCCCATGCAGTGGCCTCGCCCTCCCTGGGGCACAGCTGAGTCCTGTCACCACCCTCCTCCCACCGCTGGTTTCCGGCAACCAGCCAGCTCTGTGCTGTCCTGATGGCTCTGCCTTTGTCATAATGTCACATACAGGGTCTCACGCAGGGTCTGCTTTTGTCACTGTGACCATGCACCTGAGACCCACCCCACGTACGCCCTGCTGGCTGCCGGACGCCTCAGTTTCCTCCTCTGTCCGGCAGCTGCAGGACAGCTGGCTGTTTCCGGCGTGGGGCACTTGGGAGTCAGGCTGCCATGGACACTCACACAGGGTCTGGGTGAACACTCTTCACTCCCCTTGAGGGACACCCAGCAGTGGCACTTCTGGGTCACAGTTTTTGAGGAGCCACCAAACTCTGTCCCCAGTGGCTGAACCACTTTGCATCCCACCAGCAACAATGTGCACACACACGCACCTGCGCTGTCATCTCCCAACCGGGCAAGTCCATGGTGCCTCAGGATGGGGCTGGTCATGAGGGGGACGTGTGTGGGTGTGGGCCGTGGGGGCGTCCTTGGGGACCCAAAGGGCTGCTGACCCTGCTCAGTCCTCGGCTGTGGTTCCATCGCCTGTGCTCAGTGGGCTGCAGTGGACAGATGGCCTTACCCTTCGCTTCCTGAATGACTGCTCAGGGCATCTGCCGTGTGCTCACCCGATGCCATCGTCACCTACACTGAAGCATCTGCTCACTCCTTTTGTCTGCTGTTCCATGGGTCGCCTGTTTTCTTCACGTGGAGTTTTGAGAGTTCGTTGCATACTTTGGATACAAGTCCTGTGTATCAGATGTGCGCTTTGCAAGTTCTCTCCCAGTCCGTGGGCGGACTGTTGTTACTTTTGGTGAAGTCTGACTCACCAACCTTTCTCTTTCAGGGACCATGCTGTGTGTGTCAGCTCTAAGAAATCTGGGTACATAGGCTACGACCCACCTTGAGCTACAGTGAGGTGCGGGCGAGGTGCCAAGCACACTGTCTCTCCTGCGCTGACCTTTGCACTTGTTGGTGGCCAGGGTACCTGCGTGTCACCACTGCACCCCCTGGTCACTGGGGCCTTGTGGTATGACTTGAAGAAGGCAATGTGAGTCCTTCCACTGTTGCTTTTTCACGCGCTTTTACCTCTCCTACTTCCTTGCGTTCCATATAATTACATGATCCATTTGTCTATTTCTAGAAGAAAAGCTTGCAGAGATTTTGATTGGAATGACCTTGAATAATTTGGGCAGATCTGCCTTCCTACCAATATTCTGTCATCCAAGCCAGGAGACAGCACACTCCGTTTTTCAGGCTTCTGTGATCTCCATCAGTGACGTGTGGTTTTCGGCACCCAGACCCTTAATGTATTGCTAGAGTCACCCCTACTATGTGGGTTTTGTGCTATTACAAGTGCTACTGTTGTTTCAGCTTCCAACGGTTCGTTGCTAACATTCAGAAGTGCAACTGGGCTCATCTATTGACCCTGTAGCCTTAATGACCTTGCTCATAAGCTCCAGTACTTCCTGCAGGTTCTGCAGGGTTTTCTGTCCTTTGCAAACAGAGACTGTCTCTTTTTTTTCTTTCCAACAAGCATGACTCACATTTCCTTCTCTCCCCTCACCGCCCTGGCGAGGCCCCCAGGTGGTGCTGGGTCGGAGTGGTGAGAACGGTCAGTCTGGGCTTGTTTCCGATGTTTGAGGGAAAACGTTCAGTCTCTCCCATGAAGCAGGAGGTCAGCTGTGAGTTTTCACAGATGCCCAATTTTAATGGATTAGGAAATTCTCTTCTTTTCCTAATTTCTGAAAGTTTTTATCACGAATGGGTGCTGAATTCTGTCAAATGCTTCTGCCTCTATTGAGGTGACAATATGGTTTTTCTTTAGTCTGTTGATTTGGTGAATCATACGAACTGATTTTTGAATGATGAAACAATCCCACATCCCTAGAATAAACTCCACATGACCATTATGTAGTATCCTCTTCTATATACTGGGGGACTCAAATTTCTAGTCTTTTATGAGGCATTTTTGTGTTTCTGTTCGTGGCAATTTTCTTTTCCTGTTATGTCTGTCTGGTTTGGGAGCCAGGTAAGGCGGGCACACAACTGAATTGGGAGGTATGCCCTCCTTTGCACTTTCTGCAAGTTGGTGTAAAATTAGCATTTCTTCTTCTTCAAAAGTTGAGGATTCCACATGAAGCCACTTGTACTGTTTCCCCGAAAATAAGACCTAGCCGCACCATCAGCTCTAATGTGTCTAATGCAAAAATTAATTTTTGCTCCAAAAGACGCATTAGAGTTGATGGTCCAGCTAGGTCTTATTTTCGGAGAAACAGGGTAGCTAGAGAGCTCCTTTTGAGAACTTTAGCCACAAATCCAACAGACACAGGACTGCTCAAATAATCTGTCTTAAGAGGGAGCTTTCAGAGCTGGTCTTGTCCCAGGACTTGGTCAATTTCAACTCCGTTAGTGACTTTCGTGGGGATAAAGGTGTTCACCTTTGTCTGCTGTCTGCAGAAACCACCCTTTCATTTCTGCCACTGGTGGTTTGTGTCTCCCCTCTCCTCACTGCTCTGCTACAGGCTTCTCTGTTTTATTGATGTTTTCCGAGAGCCAGCTTTGGGTTTCAGTGATTTTCTCTATTATTTTTCTATTTTCAATCCCACTGATTTCTGCATTTATCCTTACTACTTACTCCCTTCCTTCTGCTGGCTTTGCATTTTTACTTGCTCTTCCTAGCTTCTTCTAGGAAGAAGCTGAGCTCTCTGATTTAAGGCCTTGTTTTCTGTCCTAGGACAAGCATGTTAGTTACCAATTTGCCTCTAGGCAGTACCTACTGCACTGCACAAATCAATGTTCTATTTTCATTTTCATTTAGCTTGAAGTGTTTTGATTTCCCTGTAACTTCTCTTTGACCAATGTTTAATTTAGAAGTGTATTTTTAAATTTGCAAATATTTAGGGGATTTTGCTGCAGTTCTTTCTGTTACTGTTGCTAGTTTAATACCATCGTAATCAGAGAACATGCTTTCCATGATGTCAATTCTTTGAAATGTGTGAACGTGGGGCCCAGAACGCCCCACATGCACTCGAGAAGCGTGTGCTCTGCTGTGCTGCGTCCAGTGCTCCACGCCGTTCCATCAGTGACTAACGGCAGGGAGCTCGGTGGTGCTGCTCAGACGGCCTGTCTCGGCAGCGCTGTCTGCTTCACCTACCGATTGCCGGGACAACAGCTCAGGCGCCAACCGTAACTGGCATCTGCTTCCCCTTGCCGTTCTCTCAGCTTCTGTTCCACTTCTGAAATCCTGTTGTTAGGTGAATACACACGTGGGAGGCCGCACCTTCTTGGTCACGGATGTCCCTCTTTACCCGGTGGCACTCCTTGGCCTGAAGTCTACTTTGTCTGCTATTAATATAACTCCTCCGTTTTCTTTTCAGTTCTCATGACATAGCTCTGCCCATCCTTATATTTTTAATCTGAGTCTTTTTGTTTAAAGTGGGTTTCACGGAGCCAGCACATAGTCGGATCTTTGTATGTTCACCCAATCTGACAATCCCCGTCCTTTAATTGGTGTCTTCGATGATATTATTCGTACTGTTAGTTTTAGGTTAGTTTCCTGGAGAATGTTGGTTTTTTAGCAGGTCATCAAGCTGGTTAGGGTCCGACGACAGGTGTGCGTCAGCACCTGTGGGCAGTGGGCCCTGGTGCCCTGAGTTTCAGTGTTGCCTGTGATGCTCTGGCCTGCACAGGCCACATGGGGCCAGTCCAGTTCTCCGGTCTGTGCCACGCTGGGTCGGCCCTGAGACTTGTTGGGGTTCACAGAGACTCAGGTGTCCACACTCACTCTCCCACCCTCAGAAACACGGCTTCCTGCCCACTAGGGCTCTGCCCGAGGCCGGCGGCCGGAGAGGACACTAGGACTCACCCTCGTGGGCACCCACACCCCACCCGCTGTTTTTCCAGAGTCCTCAGTAGCTGCTCTTCGTGTTTTGTGCAGTTTGGGTTGCGTCAGCAGGAGACAGAGACTGCGCTGCTGGCATTACCCCGACTCGGTGGAACTGGAGCGTCACTTTCCTTTTGGAAATTTCCTGCTTCCTTGAAAGCCCAGTGAGGAGCCTTCACAGGTCACACAGATAGTGTGGGACGAGAAATGGTTTGCTTTCACGTGCTCAGCCATGCAAACACAAATCCAGATGAGGGGAGACGGAGGCTCGCCGTTTTCTGACCCCACTGTGTCCTGGGGCAGCCTGGCCAGGCCCTTCCTGCCCGCAGCGCTGCATGGCGGGTCTCAGGACGTCCCCAGTGACTGCTGGGACTCCGCTTATTTCTTCTGCTTGGAATCCTTCCTGCTTTATAAAGAGAACGGTCCCCTAAGAGACCTACAACCACACCACGAGCCACAGGCACGGAACGGCCTAGAGCAGTAGTCTGCCAGGTATCCAAGGACGGAAATGACAGGCCAGCTCTGTCCCCTCCTCATTCGTGTCCCACTGCCACCCCCGCCCCCAGCGGCGCCCCTTCTACACTCCTCCCCTTCCCAGCACGTCTCATCTTCTCAAATCAGAGAGAAAAGCCAGAGAAGCCAGCGTGTGGCGGGGCGGGCGGGGTGGGGGGCAGGCGGGGAGAATGACACCCGGCAGCTTGTTACTAAAAATGGCTCTGGGCATTTCATTTTTCAAATTGACTCATTTACTCAGAAAAACAACAACTTCAACCTCACCTAAAATGGAGGAACTCTGAAAAGCACAGGGAGAGGCTGTGCTGCTAGGGGTATGAGGGGGTCCCCAGCATGTGTCACAACAGAAAACAGTCACAAACAACTTAAAGGTCAACCAGCAACAGACAGGTCAGCAGAGGCGCAGATTACCAACCAGGACACCTGTCCGTGTGGAGCCACCCTGCACTAATATCCCTGCACAAACCAAGCTAGAGAAGAGCTGGGGACAGCGTGACGCCATTTATGAGTCAGTTGTGAAAAGTCATACCACGTATTGTAGAAAGCCAGAGAAAATTTGGACCAGCAGCTGCCTCTGAGGACAGGAGGGGAGAGGTCGGGAGGAGGTGGGGAGCTGCACCTGAGCTACAGCTCGATCGGGTGGCCGCTGACAGCTGTGCAACGGCCAGCCTGTCTACTGACTAGGTCGTGCTTTTTGCCACATCTGAAACATTCCATAACAAAGTTATGCAAATTCAAAGAGGCAGCCGCAGGGAGGTGGGCAGAGCCCAGTGTCCGGCTGTAAGCCTCGGGCTGTCCTGTGCCCATGGTGACACTGCTGACGCTGCTGGACCACGGCTAGGAAAGGTGTTGAGAGGGGAGCCTAAGAGCTTCCATCTCGAGGAGCTTTTTCTTGTCTTTTTATTGTGTCTGTGTGAGAGACGGATGTTAACTAGACCTGTGCGGCAATCATCCCACAATAGACCTAAAATCTATTGTGCCACACACCTTGAACGTACACAGTGAAGTATGTCAGTTATTTGTCAATAAAACTGAAAGATAAAAAAAGAATCAAAACCGCCTCAGTGTCAAAAGAACAGACTGTTACTTCAGTAGAAAAAGTGATACTAAAGCCTATCTTCCACTAACGAGGGTGGCTTAAGGATAAACGTGTCATCTCTGCTCTACCTCAAAGGTGCAGACCTCCAAGGAGGAAGGCAAACGCTACGAGCGGACGAGACGTGCGACAACGTTGGGGAGCTGATGAGACGTGAGGGGCAGTGGTAGCTAACGGGGCCAACAGGGCCGTGTAAGGAGGTCGCCCGTTTTCCTCAGGGGTGAGAGCCGAGTGGTGAAAACCGGCCCTGTGCCAGCCCCGCCCGCTCCCTGACCACCGCTGGCCCTAACGGTCTCCTGCAGATGGGGAAGCAGACACGTCTGCACACCAGGACATCAAGCACAGCCAGGGGCTGAGCTCCGTGTCACGTCTGGGCTGGGCGCCTCCAGACTCCCTGTCCGACCCCACTCAGTCCCACTGCGGCAGGACATGGCAGAATCCTGAATGGTACTCTGCCCTAAAGGACAGACCTATGGACACTGATGGGGTCCCCCACCCCCCGCCAGCCTTCCTGCAGGGAGCCCCAGGGGAGAAGCCCTCAGCACACATGGGGCTCACAGCCAGCTTCGAAGAAGCTCCCGCAGTTTTTCTTTCTATAATCACCCCACATACCCACGGCCCAAATGAAGGCCTAGCACATTTACAGCAACCAGCTTATCTAAGCCTCCCTAGAGCCCCGACAGGTAACAGTCATCTACCCGTCACCGACCGGGCAAAGCATAGCCCACAGGCCGAATCCCAGGGCCACCTGTTTTTGCAAATGAAGCTTCACTGGAACTCAGCCAGGCAGCTCATTTATGCTGGGATGGGGGGTCGAGTAGCTGCGGCAGAGACCGTGTGGCCCAGAGCCGACCAGGTACCACCTGGCCCTCTAGGACGCGTGCCCATGCTGCTGCCCCCTGAGCCCGGCTGGTGTCAGCCTCCTGGGAGTGCCCTTTGTGTCTGGCCTCTGCATCCTGCAACACGACGACACAACGACACGACACGTGTGCGCGACTCACCCACACTGTGCGTGTGGCGGGTTCCAGGCGGACCTCCCTCACAAACAGCTTGCTGGGGACAGGAAAGGCCCAGATCTGAGGCACAGAAGCCAAAACAGAAGAGAGACTCGGGCCAGAGAAGACGCAGCGAGCAAAAGTAACCCTTGGCTTACTTCATCTATAAAAAAAGGTGGTATTTTAAAAAAAGAGCCCTTGAAATAAAAAAACATGGTGACAGAAATTAAAAATTTAACGGAAGGTTTGGAAAATAAAGTCGAAGGCTCTCCTCAGCATTACAACAAAGATAAGGGTGGGGGACACAGACAGGCCCAGAACTGCCAGGTCTCCTCGCTCTGAGGACCCGACGAGGACGCACCCCTCCTGTGTGAGCGAGCACGTGGGAGCGGGCGACCACACAGCGCCAGGGGTGGCGCCCAACGCACACGTAAGTGACCAGAGCTGACACCACTAACTAATGGGGACATGAGACAGGGCCTTTGCCACAGGCCATACACTGCTGTGCGGTGTCCCCACCGAAGTCGAGACAGCAGCTTTCACATCCCTGGCGGGAAGTCGACGCGGATCTAAACACGAGATCATGAAACACCAGAGAAGCTGGCTGCTCCGAGGAGCCTGAAGGGGCCGTGAGTGGTCTCGGGAGGGCAGTGGACTCAACGACCAAGGCTCATAAAACATAAAATACGTTCTGAGAACTGTCCATGTGATTTTGATAAGAATCACAGCTTTTAGAAATGACAAGCACAGATGTCTGGTGAGGCAGAATGACGTCCTTCCAAATGGTCGATTGATTCTGACAGCTCCTGTCTCTCAAATGTCACCCCCTTTTCCCTCGCGTCCGGGACCTGAGGAAGAGGTGACACAGCAGGCGACTGACACAGCTCACGGTGCCGATGGCTTTCAACCCAAAGTGATGCAAGAGCAGGACTGGCCTCCAGCAGCCTGCGCCAAAGCTGCTTCTGCTTAAACCCGGCCTCCAAGGGCGGGTGCAGAGCCCTATCACTCCCTAATTCACCTGCATGGAGCTGGCGGCCCTCACAGACCCAACTGTTCATCCGAGCCCCGTCCCAGCACAAGGCTGCGGGTAAGAGTGCCCCCCGGCTGCGTGCCTGCCTTCCAAGGGGGTCGGCCCTGCTCAGAGGAGGGGGTGTCCCTCTCAGCCCCAGCCAAGCGTCTCGTGAAGTCACTCCCGGTCCTGGGAGCAGAGCACGACCCTGGAGCCCGTCCACACCTCCACCCCAGGCCCCCCCACATCAGCTCAGAGCACATCTCTGCCCGTCTGACGGTGGCAAGGTGAACACACTGGACACCCCCAACGTTTCTGTGTAGAGCTTGTCACCCGCTTGCCGTGCACAAGCACTTAGGGCTAGGCTGGAGGACACACACCAAGGGTCCCTCCGCTGTGAGGGCCAGACAAGTGCCTGGACTCCTGGCCCTGAGAGCAGGCATCCTGGCCACGGCTTAACTGCTCTGGAAACGCCCCTGGGCAATGTCTGCAGACACTGACTACCAGCTGCCCAACACACAGCCAGAAACGGAGGAAGAGGTAGACGTTCAGGCCAGGTGAAAATCCAACACCCGCTGAGTCACACAGCTTCGTGCACTTATCAACTCAGATAACGGGCACATAGGAGCTGTCTTACTGCATGGGGTCTGATTGCAAAGAAAAAGACCATTAAACCAGCATTAATGCTAGTCAGTGGGGAGGCGCGAGGCATCCGCCGCGGAGACTACACACTGGCTTTACCGTCTGCCCACCTGGAGTTTGTCTGCAAACTACCATAACAAGAAGTTGAAACATCGTGCGATAACACGAGCGGTTGTCTTTTAACTGATCAGACCAGCGAAGATCAAACACGAGATGGCTCACGCGCTGTGGTGTCCTCACTGTGGCCGGCGGGTCGGCCTCTGGGGGATGTGTCCCCCCGGGTCCAGCAAGTCTCCCCTGCACAGCCCACTGCACACCTGTGCTGCCTGCCCTACAGAGGGGACTTCAGATACAGGAAGTGATGTCCATGCAAGACCACACGCCCAGAGAGCTACATGTCATTGCACAAGGTCAGGGAGCGTCCCTCCAGGGAGGGGCTTCGGGCTGGAAGGATGGAGGAGACTTGTCACTGCACGACGCTCTGTGCCCTTGAATCTTGGGCCATGTCCAGAAAGCAACCACTTCAGAGACAGCCAAAACCTGTACACAAAGGCCCAGCTCTACCTGAACACACAGCGTGGGCCCCGCCCACCCACCCGCCCCACAGGGCACTGGCCTTGGTGCTGAAGGACCTGCCGGCCAGGCCAGAGTGGGCGGACACGGCGCCAGGCACTCACGGTGATGACGTCCAGGATGCTGAGCAGGCTGTGGACGCTGTCTCCGGCCAGAACCTCCTTGACCACCACCTCGGTGCCGTCCTGTGCTTGGGAAGCAGAGCAGAGTCGTCCGCTGGTGGGAGGCCCAACCCAGGCCAGCTGGGCAAGCCAACCTCCACCACCGCTGCCAGGAGTGGGACTCGGGTGTGAGGAGCTCGAAAGCACAGAACAGACAGTGAACAGGAGGGATGAAGAAAGCAGGCACCCGGGCAGACGCTCAGCCCACAGTGTCCTCTCTGGGAGGCTTAGGCTGCATGCCCAGACCTAAGGGCACCAGCCCAACTAAAGGGCTGGTCATTGTCAGCACGGATGATAGCACTTCCGTGTATGTCCCCACTGCATTAAGAGAGAAAGGAAACCCTGCAATGCTGGGGGTTTAACACAGGATTTAATGCATTGTTCAGCAACACGTCCTGATCACGTGTCATCAGGCAATTTTGTCGTTGTGTGAATATCACTGAGGCACCTACACAATCCCAGATGGCGTAGCCCACCTGGGCTGTACGGGAGAGCCCAGCCCACATCTGGGCTACAAGCCTGCACAGCTCATTCCTGTACCGACTACTGTGGGCAACTGTAGCACAATGGTAAGTGTTTGTGTACCTAAACATAGAAAAGTACAATGAAAACACAGTAGAAGAGGAAACGGCACACCTGTACAGGGCACCTACTGTGAAGGAGCCTCCAGGACTGGCAGCTGCTCTGGGTGAGTGCGTGGTGAGCGAGTGAGCGGGAGTGGACGTGAAGGCCAGGACGTGACTGTGCACGACTGTACGCTTCACACAAGGGACACCTAGGCCCACTAATTCATAAACAGGACTTTTTCTTCAATAACAAATTAACCGTAGCTCACTGTAACTTTATTGCTGCATAAACGATCTCATTTTACAAAGTAGGACACTTATAGTCAGTAATGCGTTTCGCGGTGACTTCACGACAGCTGTGACGTCACTGTGCAGCAGGGATTTTCAGCTCCATTATAACCCTACGGGACGACCGCCGTCTACATGGTCCACTGTTGACCAAAACATCGTTATTCGGGGCGTGACTGTATCGGACCCAGGGAAACCCTTTGAACTTGTCCAAACCTGGCCCTAATCACCCAGGAGCCCTTCCATGGGCCCAAAGGCTCTGAGGCTTTCAGGAGGTGTGCCCGCTGCATGGCCAGAGCTCTCCATGCTGACAGCCCAGCCGGAGAAGCCTGCACAAAGTCCATTTCCTGTCTAGTCGCCCCTTTAAGTCCAGCCGTAGACAAAGCTACACGCTGAGAATTCTACACAGACAATACATGGTTTAGAAACCATGAGGTCATGCAGGCGCCACGTCGGTCAGGGCCCAGCCCCAGGGCCCCACAGCTGGGAACGCCATCAGGCTGGGGACAACCTTGTCAGTCGGGGTTTAGGAAGTGTCTACTTTAAACAGCAATGAGCGGTGGCGAGCCCAGCTCACACGCCACAGGGTAAATCAACCCGTACGCCTTCCTGGAAAGCAGCGGGACCTTGAAGGTTTGGCCTGGAGGTCAACCCTGGCAACTGTGATTAAAGGGTACAATCTGACAGAGGCAGGAAGCAAGTACTTAACTTCCAAATCAATCAGTACCTTTCTCATTGTCTTAGAGTGAGAATGATTTATAACCTGAAACCTGAAAAGAAGGCAACGGTGCAACTGATGGTGGCAGATCGACAGCCACCCGCTGGGGGGCTCCTGAGGAAGTGGGAGAGGTATTTCAAAGTGCCTGGGATGCATCAGGGGAGATGCAGAACTAAAACCACCCAATGCCCCGAACCCACTAAACAGAAGGCACACATGTGCGTGAGGAAAAGACAACCACCAACGTCCAAAGAGCACCTGCGTTCCAGTGTTGGGGTCAAAGTGTGCCTTTTTCCCCACAGAACTAAAATTAAAATTTTGCCCTAACTTTTCAGTGAAAAACTTCAAAAACTTTGAAGAGCGCAGACCTCTAGGAAATACACCCCAGACTCGCACCCTCCACCTGGCCCCGCGTCCCCCGCACAGGGCAGGCAGGCGCCTTACCGCGTCCTGCAGGCAGACTTCCAGGCGTCCATCCTGCACCACATAGATGCTTGTGTCTGGCTCCCCTGGCTTGAACACGTGCTCCCCTTCGAGCAGCTGCACAAACACCATGTGTCGGCAAAGTTCCAGGAACAGTGGCTTCTCAAAGTGGCCCAGGACCCTGCAAGAACCAGCGTGCTCAGGAGACGCCCTCCAGGCAGGAGGGAAGGCTGCCGGCCTTTGGAGGAGGCTGACGGGGGTAGAGGCCAACATCACCGCAGGCCAGACCCACAGGGCGGGCTTTCCCAGGGATGTGGCCTGGGATCACCGTTGGGACAGAGGCTAAACTATGGGAACTCCCATAAGCTGTTTTCTCATCAGATCAGAGAACTCTGAGGCTGAGACTAGGAACTTGAACCAGATGCGGAGCCAAGGCCAGGCCAAGGGGCACCCTCCCGGGACCAAGAAACAATAATAGAAGGAAGAAAGGGGGTTTCTGGGGAGAGATGGAAGGGACCCAGACTTGTGACCTTCGATTCAGCCCCACACTTGGCACACTCGCTCCATTTCCTCCTGGACATGAAAACACTGACAGCCGTGAAGCACCAGCGGAGAGGCCCCGCTCACTGCGGCAGGAGGGCGAGCACGGCCTCCTGGGCCCAGCGCCTTACCGCACATTTTTCAGCATGTACAAAACTTCTGAGGGCAGGTGAGAATTCTTCACGTCAAACTCCGTGAGGTCAGCCTCCAGCAGAGAGGGCGGGGGCTCCTTTGGCTGCAGGGTGGGGTATTCCTTCTTGAAATGCAGGATCCTACAAGCAATAGGTTCACGGCAGCTAGAATAAGTGCTGCAAGCCCTGAGGCAGGACGGGGGGCATGGCAGCAGTGAGGTCGGTAGCTCGCCAGTGCCACCAGGGAGGGCAGCTGGGACGCGATGTGCGCTGACAGGTACTCAGTACCTCTTAGCCAGAGACAGCACCTTGGTCCTCTTCCTTACCCGCTGCCGGGATGCTGCCGTGTTCCCCACAAGTGTATGGGGGAGTGTGGTCACCTGTAGAGTGAAAGGAGAGGCCGAGTGGTGAGCCTGCGATCAGCTAGATCCAGTTCTCAGCCTCAGGACCTGCCTGTGGGTCACCCGCAGTCCTGACACCAGCCTGCCCAGGACGTGGTCAACCATCCTTGGTGCCGTTGACAATGATGCACCACACGGCCATGTCCCCAAACAGTCAGCGCCCGCCCACAGGGCTCCTGTGTCTCCTTTGCCTGGAGGGTGATGCTGTCCCGCCTCCCCCATCATGCTGGCATGGCAGCCCCTCCCACAGCCATTTAAAAGCCCGCAGCCCTGGCCCTGCCTGCCTCCCTTTCCCTCCAACCTGGTCCCTGCACAACAATCCCTGTCCCTGCACACCCGTCCCTGTACCTACACACTTGTCCCTGCACACCCGTCCCGGTCCCTGCACACCCGTCCCGGTCCCTACACACCTGTCCCGGTCCCTGCACACCCATCCCGGTCCCTACACACCTATCCCAGTCCCTGCACACCTGTCCCGGTCCCTGCACACCTGTTCCGGTCCCTGCACACCCGTCCCTGTCCCTGCACACCCGTCCCTGTCCCTACACACCCGTCCCTGTACCTACACACCTGTCCCTGCACACCTATCCCAGTCCCTGCGCACCTGTCCCTACACACCTGTCCTGGTCCCTGCACACCTGTTCCGGTCCCTGCATACCGGTCCCTGTCCCTGCACAGCCGTCCCTGTCCCTACACACCTGTCCCTGCACACCTGTCCCTGTCCCTACACACCTGTCCCTGCACACCCATCCCTGTCCCTACACACCTGTCCCTGCACACCTATCCCTGTCCCTACACACCTGTCCCTGCACACCTGTTCTGGTCCCCACACGCCCGTCCCATCCTCACACGCCCGTCCCATCCCCGCACGCCTGTCCTGGTCCCCGCATGCCTGTCCTGGGTCTGGAAAGCTCTTCGCCCCTTCCCCACAGTGGAGGCTGACTCCACGCTCTGGACGGTGGTGTGAGTGCCTGGCTCCTACCCTGGACAGTGGCAGGCGCTCGGGCTCTGTGGCCCTCACTGTCCCTCAGCTCCCCAAGGTGCTCAGCCAGCGGCTCAGCTGTGGTGTGGGTGTGTGACCAAAACTCCCGCCCTCCCAGGTGTCCCGCCCACGGGACCATGCTCCTGTGCTCTGCAGCTTGCCACTGCCGGCCTCAGTGGGACCATGGGGGGATGTGTGGCCTGCACAAGGCCCCACACCGTCCCACACTCCAGGGCCTGGCCCCCACAGAGCGGCCACAGCGCGTCGGCAGCCCCAGCTTCTCTTCCCTTTGCCAGCACCTGACACCGACGAGACCAGAAGACGCAGTAAGGAGACGCCCACACCTCCCGGTCTGATAGCTCAAGTTTTGTACCATGGACATGAGGTAACGGTGCAACCTGCTTACAACCCAAGCGCCTCCTCTATGCTGCACTTCAAGGACAGCAGGTCTCTGGCGGTCTGCTGGGCCCTCCCTCCCCTCGGGGTCAGCAGGAAGGGCTCAACCAGGCTGCTGGTCCTCCTGATGGCGGCTTCCACCTCGTGGGGACCTGGCCCCAAATCCTGGCATGACCACCAATCGCAACCCTGGAGCCAGAACCCTCTGTGCCCATGCACCCAGGGATGTTTCTGGAAGGGGCCTGCTGACCTCTCTTCTGGTTAAGATGAACGTCATTCACAGGGCTGACAGGGCCTCACTCTGCACCTGTTTTAATCCGGCTGAGCCCTGTCCAAACTTTCCCGAGCCCCCGAGCCATCCCTGCCCAACTGGTTGCGCCTCTAGGGGTGGGAGGCCCAGGGCTGCAGGATGAAGCAGCACACGCCACGGGCTGCCGGGACCCCATCCTGCGGGGCCTGAGGCCAGGTTACCTTTCTCATGATCTTCCGGCCATAGAACATCACTTTGTCCCTCTTCCGGAATCTGTACTGAGGGACAGGCTGTACGTGTCCTGCAAGGGGAGCAAAGGGCACTGCGGGGCCTGAGGCTCCACCAGGGCAGCTGGCGCACACACACCCGTCCTGCCCCTGCTCCGTCACATAGCACGTGGGAAAGGCCGCAGCCAGCGGCCCAGGGCTGTGACGGACGGGCCAGAGGAAGCGGGAATGGCAGCTCTTGTCACGGAAGCCTTCAGACTCCGTGAGAACACACTCATATTCTGCGGATCCGATGGGCGTGGCCTCGGCCTGTGTCCCACAAAAGCCACCACGGGCCTGAGGGCTGCTCCCCAGAGCTCGAAACACAGGGCAAGTCACCTGAATCTCCCCCGTCCCCCAGAGTGCAGTCTGAAACAATATACTCACGGAACTGGTTAACCCTTCTATAAACAAAAAAGACGGTGATGCCGACGAGGGCCAGGGCCAAGAGGGCTCCAATCGCCATGCCCGTCAGCTGGGTGAGATGACAGACAGAGTGCCCGTCAGCAAAGTCGCCCACCCATCCCAGCCCCAATCTCAGGCTGACACGAGGGCCGGGGCAGCCCGCGGGGACAGCCATCTGGGAGCCTGTGAGGTGGATACCATGGTAGAGTGTGAATGCTGCTCCGTCAACTGCAGCCACCAGGATTGCAGGGCGGTGCCCACGCAGACGCCAGCCTGGAGGAGAACACGCGGTCAGCAAGGGCAGGACGGGCATGGCCCGGGCTTCCCAGGGAGCCGAGGAGCACAGCAAGGAACCTGTCTCCATGGCCACCAGGGGCCAGTCGGGCAGCTGGGCTGTGCTGACAACAAATGCTCTGGGCATTTCATTACGTCATTAACTCATCTGAACCCTGAGCCCTTGGCTTTCCAAGGCCTCAGGATGCAAGTCCAGAGCAAAAGGCCCTACTGGCCCAGGGGCGCAGAGGTCGTCTCTCACTTGGGTCACTGACAGGACCACGCACTGCTGGCCCCAGGGCACATGGAACCCCGAGAGCCAGCAGTGCTAAGAAATGCCAAGGAGCCAGGTGGATTCAGAGAACGTGAAATGCCAGCTCCCAGCACAGAAGGGCTACGAGCCTGCTCCCCCACCAGCCCCTAGGAAAGAGTTACTGGGGGCTTTAGCTGTGCAGTGCCGAGCGATGGAGGGAAGGGAGAAGTGAGCTCGGACGGTGAGCAGGCAGAGGCTGGGGCCACCCATGTGGAGGACGCCAGCAGCTTCCCGAGAGGATGGAGATGAAACCAGAGAGCAGCCAACAGCCACATGCCTCCCCCCCAGGCAGCCAGGTACAGGATGCAGTGGGGACACTTGCCAACCCTTCAAGTTTCTGCACAAGTGCTGAGGACTCGAGCAGCGTGCCTGATCCTTCAGAGAGCCGGGATCAGACATAGCGTCAGTGCCAGAAAACCAAGGAAATTGGAAGGGCCCTCGGAAAGTGTCTCACAAGCAGACTGGCATCAGGACAGTGTCTGCTCGTCCAGAGAACTCAACCTGTGCACTCAGGAGGCCAAAGGGACGGCGGGGGCTTCTGCTCCAGAGCCCGGGCAGCCAGCCCCTCTGGGCCCAGACCGCGTCAGCACCCACAGCCACACCCTTCACTGAAGGGTCCCTCGGAGCGCAGCCACCACCCCGGGACAGCCAGGACTACCCAAGGACAGGACCCACGGGGTCCCCTCGCCTATGCACACAATCTCCACGGCTGGCACCTCAGACTTTTCTAGCTCGTCACTGTCTTAATGCATCAAACTGTCTAGGTTAGGAAGAAAGGTCTCCGTGATGTGGCTACAGATGTGCCACAGAGGAAAAGATGCTCAGTCAAAACAAGCAGGCGAAGTTATACGGGGGAGCAGAGACCGGCAACTGTGACCTCGGGGCAGAAAGAGGCAGGGTCTTAACTCTGAGGAGGGCACAGAGGCCCACACTGCCACTCCCACACGCGGCAGCCAGCTCTCAACGGACCCTTTCTCCAGGCCCAGAAGCGACCCTAACTGGAAGTCGTCTCGGGAACCCTCCTGCTCCGTACCTCCGGGCCGGCATCCTCCTCCTGCTCCATGGCTAAAAGGAAACACAGTGAAGGTGAGAAGACAGACCGATTCCAACGAGGGCCTGTGTTCCAGCAGCTCGCACTGACGTGGGAGAGCCACACTCAGCCTTTCCCCAGGCTCCTTTCCTCGTTAAAGTACGTTTTCATTGAGAGGAAAACCCAGAAGAAACTGCTCTCCACGAAGAGAAGCTGCCTTTCCAGGAGCACAAGAGCCACGTCCCTCTCCACAAATAGCCCTCACGTGTTTGCCCAGCAACCTAGTCCCTGCTCCTCTCCCAGCCCATGGAGGGGAATGTGAGCAGCTGGGCCGAGGCTGAGTGCAGACAGACAGGGCCTCCCCGAGCCTGGGCGGGACAGCGGCAGGCTCACACAGCCCCTGTCTGGTGGCCCCTGCCTGGGGACCTCCCGTTCAGTGTGGCTGAGCCCTCAAGGTGGGCGTGTTGGGTCTAGGGATGACAAACTGGAGACCAGCCCTGCTCAGCTGGCCTCTGTCCAGTGGGGAGAAGCCAGGTCTGGGACTTCACCCTGTAGTTCCCAGGCCCCATAGGACAGTGGCAACAAGGGAGGTTTATCTCTTCCAAAATCCCACCTGGGAAGCCAGGGAGCAGAGGCAGCTGTGGGATCAAAAGTCCTGTGCACTCCCCAGCCCAGGTGGGAAACTTCTCAGGTGAGTGTCCTCAAGGGCCAGCAGGCGGCCAACCCCAGGTCTGCGGCCTCCTACTGCCCTGCCCAGGTGCTAGTCTCCCCACACCCCCAGATTTGTGCTGGGGCGCAGCTCCCCACCTCCAGCACCGGCTAGCGTTCTCCACCCGGGAGCAGCCCTGCAGCCAGAGAAAAGGCCACCCAAGGAAGAACTGGGGGCCTGCGACGGAGGCTTGGGGGCCTGCAGGGCCCTGGGAGTCACGTTCGTGGAGCAGTAGGTCAAGTGGCAGCCGGGTTGGAGGGCTGTCAGGGTTAGGGGCGTCAGAGTTAGGGGACTGGCAGGATAAGGGGTGTCTGGGTTAGGTAACCGGTACTACGGGGTGTAGGGGTTGAAGGGCCATTGGGTTGGGGCGGCAGGATTGGGGGACTTCAGTATTACAGGGACGCCGGGGTCAGACGGTCGGGAGACATCAGTGTTACCGGGGCATCGGAGTTGGGGGACGTCGGTGTTACAGGGGCGTCGGGGTTCAGAGGCGTCGGGGCCGGGACGTTCGTGTTACAGGGGTTGCGGGCAGCGGTTGATACCCGGGGGACTGAGAGGACGCGGGCTGCGGCTCCCACGAGCAGGCGGGCCCGTGGGGCAGTGAGGGAGCTGCTGGCTACCCCTCCCCACGGGGCCGGACCCCGAACTCGCCACCTCCAGGCGCTCGGCGGTCACTCACCGGGACAGCGCGCTCCCGGCGCCCGCGCCCCCGTCACCCCGCCCCGACGTCCCGTCCCCGACGCGTCGGCCCCGACGCCGGATCTCCCTGCGCATTGGCCGGGCCCCGCAAGGCCTGCCCCCGCGCAAGGCCGCGGCTGCGCATTGGACGCGGCGCAGCCAATCGGAGCGGCTCTTGCTGCGGCGCGCCAGCCGCGGGCGCCGGAAGCGGCGCGCAGCGGGGCCTGTCGCCGCGAGATTCCAGGCGGGTGAGGGCCGGCATGGGGCTCCTGAGCGCGGCGGCTCGCTGTCTGGTGCGCGGCGCTGACCGGATGAGCAAGTGGACGAGCAAGCGAGGCCCGCGCTCCTTCTACAAGGGCCGCGGCGCGAAGGCCCCCGGCGTCCACGCCCGCGGCGGGAAGTTCGTGGTGGTCAAGGAGATGGTGCCGGAGCTGGTGGTGCCCGACCTGGCCGGCTTCAAGCTCAAGCCCTACGTGAACTACCGCGCCCCGGCGGGCACGGACACACCCCTGACGGCGGAGCAGCTCTTTCGGGAAGCCGTGGCGCCTGCCATCGAGAAGGACTTCAAGGACGGGACTTTCGACCCCGAGCAGCTGGAGAAGTACGGCTTCGAGCCCACGCAAGAAGGCAAGCTGTTCCAGCTGTACCCCAAGAACTTCCCGCGCTAGCCGAGCGCTGCGCCCTGCCGCCCTCACGTCCTTTCTATTAAAGACCCTGACTCCCACAGTGTGTGTTGCTGGCATCTGGTCGTGGTGCAGGGAAAGCACGCGGTGACCCAGGCGGCGCTCCCATACAGAGTCCATTCCCCGGGGTGCTGGGATCTAGGCCCCGCAAGAGCACGTCCCGTAGCCGGCCGAGGAAGCGCCTGCACAGGGCAGAGCGCGCCACGTGGCAGCCTCTTAATTCACCCCCCCGACTCTTCACTCCCGAGTCACCTGCGATGGGCATATTCTTTATGATAGTTTCCAAAGCAGCTATTTGTGTGTGGGGTGCGGGGGGGCTGTCAGGTGAAAGAAACTGCTCCCTTTGGGGAACCTCAAGATGAGGCTACCCAGGGAGTTAGTGCCTGAACGAAGATCTCTCGAGCAGTCTAATCTTCCTCTGTGTCCTTCCCTTTCAGTGCCTAGCCCACCAGATCTGTGTTCTCGGCTTCACTGGTGATAAGCCTGACACAAACTAAAGGCAGGCTCAGCATTTCTCTATTGAAATAAATGGGCCGTTAGGTGGGAATTGACCATTCAGCATGGAATAATTATTAATGCACTCTGACACATGGGACGTCGGGTTTCATCAGAAAATGAGAACAAACTGTTATTGCGTGTTTTCTGACTCTGAACATATACATCGTATCAGTGATGTATGTAAGTAAGGAACTGGCAAATTCAATAGTGGCCATGACACAAATGCCCTTGTCTGTGGGAGGGAGTCAGGTGGGTCACAAACCCATTTACGCATCTGGGTTACTGGTGTCCACAGTCTGGCAGGTACTCAGTTCACAAAGCCAGGATGAGGAAGTGCGATTGACCCGCCACACTGACATTTCCAATTCACAGCCGGCTAAGGCAACAGCGTACAGACCCGCCATGTGCAAAGGGGGCTAACCACTTCAGTGCCATGATGGGGTGATCTTTTTAAAAGTTCACAGGAAACTACTGGTGTTACAAAGTAGCATTTATAAAAAAAACCGCTTTGTTAATATAAATAACTGCTTAAATAAGGGAGAACAGAAAGTCAAATCCACATGAGAAAGGGAAACGTTTGAGAGCTGGACAGGCCCCTTGCACTGGCGTCCCCCTGCTCCCTGACAGAATCACCATCGGGAAGGGCCCAGCAGGTAAGGTTTATTTAAGAAGCCAACAGCTTTCTTGTTTACACAGTACGCTCCATAAGATGCACTGGGCCCTACACCATAACCTGCACAGACTGGTAAGAATCTCCTGAGATGGTCTCAGGACAGTCCATGCACAGCCGGTCTTCATGATTTCACAGCAAGTACCCTCCCCCTTAGCTCAGCTGTTGTCCCACTTCCAGAGGTGAAGAACATGGTTGTAGAAAGAGCAAGTGGCTAGGAGGCTGATGTCCAAGTGGGCTGTTTCCAGACACGAGTCACTGTCACAGATTTTGGTCCTTGGGGTGTGTAGCCGGCTGCCACTTTTCGTGTCCTCTTTCAGTGGATGCACAGAAGTCCACCCCTTACCTCTACTCTGAGGCTTGGCCCGACTGTCTCCATCATGGTCTGCTAAGCGATCAAAAGATGGAGGTCCTAGTGACTGGCCTACAGCCTTCCGGTTATGGACATCTGCTGTCCTGGCCCCAGGGTCGCTATAGGCAGAGGACCCCAAGAGGAATGACTGCTGGGTCTGCGACAGAAGGTGGAAGTTGAGCCAGGACCAATCAGCTCCATACACCAATGAGTCTGGCAACGTGTAGGACGCAGAGACTGTGCATGCTTCCTGCTTCTCTGGAGTGAGACAGGAGAACACGGAAACAACGCTACTCAGTGTTGATCTTGTCACCCCCAACTGATGGCCCCTGCCCACCCTCACAGGGAGACTGCCATGGGCAGCCAGTGTGTCAGGCAGAGGCGTCAGGGAGGTGTGGCCAGACAGCAGAGGGGAGCAGAGAACAGCTGGCAGCGAGTGCACTGAATCATCAGGCCACACAGGATCGAAAATTCCATAAGGTACAAACAGTACAAGAAAGCCACACTGATTGCAGTGCAATCAGATGAAAAATAACACCATCAAAATACAAAAAAGCCCTCTACCTAGAAATTTAAAGACCTTCAACTAAACCACATGGGTAAAAGCGGAATTACAAACGGAAGTCACAGAATTTCTTTTAAAAAAATGAAATTACTTCACATCAGAACCTAAACATGTGCTCAAATCAGAGAAAAAGTTAGACATAAAAACACTTAATACAAACAAAATAATAAAATTCAGTGAATTGCATTCCTAACTCAAAATGCCAGAGAAAGAACTGAGGGGACGAGGAGGGAGACAAAGATAAAAGGAAAAACTGATGAGACAGAACAGAAAAACCATACAACTAAGAAAAACTCAAAATCCTACTTCTTTAAAATAAATAACAAGATAATCATCTAGCTAACCTAATTAAGGAAAAAGAACTTTACATATATACAGAGGGTGCCAAAAAAATGTATACACATTTTTAGAAAGGAAAAAGCTGTTAAAATTGTAATAATATATACCTATAACAAACGATGAATACAAGTCACGTTTGACTTCTGCAATTACAAGAGGAGCTCAAAGTGGTTCCCATCAGCGTCCAGACACTTCTGATGATGGTGAACTACTGCTTGAGCAACACTGACCAAAGTGTCCACTTGTATGTTTTTTGGCACCCCCGGTATATTGGTATATTTGCATAAATACACAAAGTAAAACCTGACAAAGGGGAAATAACCATTAAAAAGAGGAAATTTTTTTAAAAGCACAGGTGGCTTTTTTACATGCCTTTATGCAAATGAGTTTCAAAATGTAGATGAAATGAGTAAGGAAAATACAGTTCACCAAAACTGACCGCAGTAGAGACATAAAGTATAAACCAATTTTCACAGAAAAATATAAAGTTGTCAAGGAATGTCCACACAAAAATAGATCAGGCCCAGATAGACTCAGGAGAATCTTACCAAATCTTGAAAGAAAAAATAATCCAAATGATCTAAAAATTATTCAAGAGAAAATGAAGAAAAAATTTCACACTTTTGCTTTTGATCTTTACATGAACCAAACAATCTGATACATAATCTTGCTAAAAGTAGCACAAAAGAAAATTTGTATCACTTTGAACATTAATGAAAAACCCTAAATAAGATACCACCCAGAGACCACGTTAAAAAGACCAAGTGGAGTTTATCCCAGGAACACATTCCGTGAGGAAATCCATAAACAAATTCACCATTAATAAATCCAAGGGGAAAATGAGTACAGTTCAATAGATACGCTAAAACCACTTGAGAAAACTTTAACAATTCCTGATTTTAAAAAAACGAAGAACAAGAATTTATGGACACTTCTTCAACATGATAAACTGTACCTTTTGGCAGATGGCACATTTACTTGGAAAACACAGAATCAATGATAAAACTGACGGAAACAATTTATAAAATTTTTAGTAAGGCAGCAGGATATGAAATTATCAACAAAAAAACCCAATAGTTTTCAAATACTCAGACAATATCCAGTTAGAAGTTATAATGGAAGATAATATTGCTATTTTGTTCCAACAGCAACAAAAAAATAAACTACTTAGGAATAAAGTTAATGAGAAATGTACAATGAAAACATACAAAAAGAGACGTGAAAAAATGGAAAGGCATCGCTTTTCTTGAATAAGATAACCCCGGATGGGAAGTTAAGTCAGATGTAAAGTTGATTTATATTTATTGCAATCCTTGTAAAGAACCAATAAACTGCTTTCTGGGACAAGACAAGTTGACATTCAAGTTCAAAATATAAGAATAGTCCGGAAATCCTGGAGAAGAGCCAGAAGAGGCAGTATCGCCACCATCACAAATGCACCACCAGGCCTCCACAATTAAGGCAGTGGGACAGAATGGGGGACGAGAAACCGAAGGTATGTGTGGCATCTCAATTCACTAGGGGCACATGGATTTTTCAATAAATGGTGTTGGGACAGCTCCACACACTACCGAGAAGAACACGGATCTAAGTTCTCACTGTAAAAAACCAAAACCATACGAGTATGAGAAGAAAACACTGGTGATTCCTTTGTAACCTGAGTGTGGGAGGGTAAAGGCTTTTTAACTAAGGCTCAAAATCCAGATTCAATGAAAAACAATTACAAATTGGCTTTAAAAAAACAAAACAAAAACTTTTTCATGGGGGAAAAAACACCACAGGCAAAATCAAGACAGCAAACTGAGAGAAAATGTTTACAACACACACCAGAGATGAAGGGTTAATGCCACTAACACATAAGAACTCTATAAAACTGGGGAGGAGGAGAGGTAGGGGAGGGAAGACCGGAAAACAGAGAGGAAAACAGGCAAAAGACAGACAGATAATTCACAAAAACAAACATATAAAACCAGCCCTTCAACATATGAAAACCTATTCAGCTTTGAGACGTGCAAATTGAAATTAGGCGGAGAGGCCATTTCTCGGTGTCAGGTGCAGAACTCCCAAAGCTGGTCAACACACCCTCTGCAGGGCTGTCGGGAAGCAGGCATTGTCACACGTGGCTGGTGACGCGGTGGAATCTGAGACACATCCTCTGACTCTGCGCCCCACAACTACACACTAGCCCAAACAATACACCTCTGACCAAACAAAAACACAAGGGAGCATTATATGGAACTGCAAAATAGTGGAAACAACTCCAAGTGTCACACAGCAAACCGGATGAGAAAACCATGGTCTACCCACCACTCAGTGGGGTGCTATGTAACTTTAAAGAACGAGGGAGGTTGCTATAAACTGGTATGTATTTTCAATGAAATAAAGCAAACACAGAAGAGTGTGTGAAGAATACCTTTGCATAAGAAAGGAGAAGTATGAGTACACAGGTACATACACACACACACACACACACACACACACACACACATGCACGCACGTTTGTGCAAAAAAATTATAACCCAAACCTAACGAAATGTGTTGTCCACAGGAGGTGAGTGGGGACAAGGTAAGGGAGAGACTTTTAAACACAATTTTAACTTCTAGAATACTGTGAATGTTTTTACATACTCAAAGATAAAAAGTGGGGCAGCCCAGTGGCTCAGGTGGTCGGAGCGCCGTGCTCCTAACACTGAGGCATTAGGTCGCCAGTCCAATCCCCACATGGGCCAGGGAGCTGCGCCATACAACTAGACTGAGAAACAATGGCTTAAAAAAAACGGGGCGGGGGCGAAAAAAATCGAAAGTGAATCAGTAAGGATGAAGAAAAAAATCCTTCAATAAATAACAATAAACCTAATTGTATTTCGAATAACCACCCAGAAAGAAAACACCCAACCCAGGTAACTTCTGAGCACAGCACTCTGACGCCGTGAGATCAATCGGACAGAAGAACCGCAGAGCGTTGGGGGTTCACTCTCTGCTCCTTTTCGTGTGGTCCCAGCAGCGTGAGAGGAACGTGAGGGGAGGCACATGAGGAATGTTTGCTGGGAGCTGGGGTTTTCCCTGGAGAAGGGAGACACATGGAACGAGGCAGCAGGCGAGAACCCCGTGGTGCAGGAACAGAGTGAGAGGTGTCATTATGAACTGACGTAGGACACATGTACACATACACATATGCACATACAGAGGACACCCCAGAGACTACAACCACAAGTGACCAGATCATGAATTCTAAACACCAGTCACCACTGAGGGGACCCAGGTCTCTGTGGAGAAGTGCCTGCTCCAAGCTGGGGTACCAGGCTGGGGGACATGACAGGTAAACTACGAAACGAGCCTGGGGTCGCTGGTGCCAACTAGGAGCACCCAGAAGTCAGCAGGGATAGGTGAGAGGGACATAGCAGGCAGCTCCAAGGGGCCCTTACGGGGAAACTCTGGGACGAGGGGACATTGTGACAAATAAAGACATAATGGATTATGACCCACTGAACAACAAAAATCCACGAATGTATATGGACATCAAATAAACACAGATAGATAGACGGGAGAACAGAAAACCCTTCCTTACAAGAACATTAATTAAAAATGGAGGAAAAAAGAACTGTAGAAAGAATGGTAACAAAAAAATCCCCTTTTTGCAATGACAGCAATAAATTATCCCGACAGGAATCAAAGGGATTGAGGGACAGTGTGAAGAGGACACAGGTCAGAGTCACAGCACAGACTGCTGTTAATCAGAGCGGGACAACCGTACCTGCACGGGGAGAAAGCCGGGAGACCACCGCAGCCAAGTGATCGATCAAAAGAACAGCTTCAAGGGACAAAGTGGCATCATGTGCCTGTGACACAACACACTCAGGAGAGCACAGTGTCATTTTCCTAATGTTCTTGACAAATGCAAACCCCATACAGGACATTCATTTCAGAGTCGAGGCTGTGAACAGACTCAAAGCACCAGAAGGAAGGAGGGGTCACGCCAACAGCAACCGCAGGAGAGCTGGGGCTCGAGCGGCTCTAACGTCACAGGACAGACTGCAGGCAAAGCTGTGAGTTACTAGAGGCAGAGGGACGCCTGGAAGGACGAGGCTGCTGCGTCAGGAAAACGGCGGCAGGGAGCCCCAGCTCCACGAGCAGGGCCTGACTGTCCCACGCTGGCGGCCAGGCCTGCAACAGCGCGCGTCCCACGCAGACAGGCCAGCAAGGAAACGGACAGCTTGGCCGACGCCTGTTACAAGCCCAAGAGCATGGCCACCGGCACACACCACCTGCTGGGCCACCAAAAAGGTGTCCCCAAGCGATGAGACCAGAGATCAGTAACGGAAGGAAGGAAAGAAATCCAGGGCACTTGCAATGGGAAGATTAAACATCACGCTCCTCAACGACCCAGAAGTGGAAGCAGATGTGTCAGGGGACACCAGGACACAGCTGGGGATGAGGAGGACGACATTCCGGAACATGTGGTCACAGGGAAGGCGGGGCTGGGAAGGCAACCACCCTGAATTCGCCAACACAACCAAAGGAGGACGGCCCAAGGGTTCACAAAACAAAGAGCGATGATGGCTGGGAAGCGATGTGGGACGGCAAAAGGACGGGGGCTGAGGGACAGGAAAGGCAGGGCGGTCCTGAGCGAGGAGCACGGGCGAGGCGGCTTCCATCGCTCTGTGTGGAGAGGCATCAGGTGCTGACAGTGACAGGAAGAGGGGAACTGAGCCCAGCTGGGACAGTGACAAGGTCCTGGCTGGGGAAGACCGAGAACCTGCCGGAGTGTGAGCTTCAGTGAGGCCCTCCCTGCAGGGTGACAGTCTCCTTGCAGCCACGCTTTGTGGGACCAGCCCAGAAAGTGTGAGAAAGGGAGCGAGGAGGAGAGTTGGAGCGCGCTTCGTGCTTGGACACCAGCCCAGCAGGAGGACCAGGCAGAGGTGGGCCAAACACGGTTATGACAGTGACAAATGCATGGACTGCTGCAGTGAGGGACCAACTGGGACAACAGAGCTGGTCAGGAGACTGTGGTCACAGGTTAGTGCGCTACTGAGACTTTGCGACTGGCACAGCTGGTTGGCGCAGCCATTGGGTGTGGGGGGGATCTAGGGTGTGAGCCTGGGAATAGTGGGGGAGGGGAGGAAGCTGGGAGCCCCCCCAGCCCGGCTGCCTCGGCCCCCTCACCTATTGCTTTCTGGCAGTTGAAGATCCTGAAGCCTCCGTGCATGCACGCTGCCAGGAGCAGGTGGCGGTGGAAAGGGTGCCACCTGAGCCTCCACACGCCGCCCTGCACGGCTGTGTCTGCAAAGGGCTGCCGCATGTTCCGAATGTCCCACAGCAGGACGTGCTCGTCATAGCTGAAAGCCACCGACCAGACAGTGTGCTCCCCAAGGCCCCTAGGTGGCAGGGGACATCTCCCAGGGACACCCACACCACTCATCCCTCCAGGACAGAGCCCCCTTTCCTACACGCTGGTTTGAGAGCAGGCCCAATTAAACATCACAGTGGTCAACTGACGATGGCAGTGGAAGATGCCAGGAGGACCCGGGTGACTGCGGGGGACTCACCTTCCTGTGGCCAAGAGGTTCTCCTGGTGGGGGCTGCTCTGGATGCTGCACACGCCCATGGAGTGTCTGCGAGCAGAGGGGGAGACTTGGCGAGCACCAGGAGGGGACTGCCCAGCGGGAAGGGATGGGGGCGGGAGGGCTGTCACACGCCCACACTGGCCCCTCACGCCTTACCTCTTGCTGCTGAATATGGATGTGTCAGGTGTCCTGGTGTCCCAGCCTTTCAAAAGGCCATCGTCCCCACCTGTGTGGAAACAGAAACACCCACCAACAATGGCACGGATGCTACGGAGCAGCCATTTCTCAGGCAAGGGATGCACGTCTGGAGGAAATTCCTGCGGGTGACTTCCAAGATGGTTTCCGGTTGGCACCAGGCAGAAGAGCCCCGGTGACAGCACCTCAGAAACAGTCACCCCGGTACCTACTGTGTCTTTAGACTTGAAGAGGATACCTGCAGCGAAGAAGGGAAAGACTGACGGGCTCTGCCTACAGGAACCCAAGGGAAAACCAGGAAGTGGTGGGGGCGCAATCACAGGTCATGCACAGCTGAGCTGCCTCCCGTGCAGGCTCCAGCGTTACACGCCTGGCTGCCAGGACCAGAGTCGCGACAGCAAGGAACACGGGACAGGAACTCCACGGAGGAGGCAGCAAACAGGTAGACTTCCTAAGGTTTTGGAACCTTCAGCACAGCCCCATGGCTTTTCAGGGAAATGCCCCTTGTAACCTTACGGTAAAAAGGACGCCTTGCTCGTTTGCGGGTATTGAAAGGATAAGAACTGGGGAGTTGACACTCACAACCAGTCTGTGAAAAAAAAGCAATACCAAGTCACTGGGTGACAGTGGTATCTTGAAGGAAGGAAAGAAAGGCTGAAGAGCAGGGTCCCCAGGGAGTGTAAAAGGGAGCAAAAGGAAAATGCTAGGCCTGACCATCCATCCCTCCTCCTCCATCCCACCATCCATCCAGCCACCTTCCACTTAACCACTCGCCCATCTAATAGGTACTTACTGAGCGCCCTACAGTCCCTGTAACAGACGTGAGAGGTACAGGATAAATACAACCAACACTAAAGTGAACCAGCAGAATCCGTCCATCCAGGCATGAAGCCTGCACGTGCGCCTCCTGTGTGCGCTGCCACCTGCAGCAAATTCGCAGAGAGGTGTGGCTCCCTCACACACCTGTACCTCACCCTCCTGTCACACTCCACACCAACCCCAGGACCCTGCTGACCAATGTCACACACCCAGTGCCGTCCTTACGTCCAGTCTGAGTCCTTGACATCTGTCACCCCGACTACAGGTCTCCACCCCCGTTGCCTGGCCCCGCCTCCGCCCCCCCAGCACCTACCCTCCACTCATGAACCAGAGTCAGGACATGGCATCGCTGTTCCGTTCTCCGCAATAGCCGCTGTTCCACGCTGAGCAGGGCCCGTCCTTCCTGTGACCTGGCCCGTGCCCCCAACCTCACCTTCCGTTCTGACAGCCCCTCGTGTACCGTGGCCAGGCTGGCAACACCGCTCTCCTGCCACACCAGGCCCACTCCTGCTGTAGGCTTTGGCCTGCACGGCCATGGTCTGTGACAGGCTGCAGCTGCCCCCAGCACCCCAACCCCTTTCTTCTCTCCAAAGAATCTCTCACCTCTGACCCACTGTGCAGGTTCCATGTTTACTGTGTCTTATGTGTGGTGTTCACTGTCTGTGAACTTCCACTGAGTATGAGCTCAATGTCTCCTGTTCACTGACGTGCCCCAAGCACCTAGAACAGAGCCTGGCACATAGTATGTGGTCAATAAACACGTGCTGAGTAAGTGAATCAGTCCTAAGTGGTTAAGTCATGTCCCTGGTACACCCGTGCTCTGAGTTAGCTAAGCCTCAAGTTAGGAGCGCTGAGCCAAGAATGAGCGACCTCAAAAAATTCAGTCTGCACTGTTTGCACCAACACTGTTTGAGGGTGTCCCTCAACTAATGCCCACAGGAGCCTGCCCTCAGGGAGGTGGCACCAAGCACAGCACCGTATTTCAGATGCACACGGGCACCGTGTGATGATGGGCCAGAGCTGGCCAGCGTTTAAGGATAGGTTTTAAGGTGAGCCCTCCCAGAACAGCAGCGGCAGCTGTGAGGGAGTCAGCACGAGGTTGGACGCAGAGGCTGCAGAGAACACAGATGTCTGAGGGTAAAGAGGCCTACCCCCAAGTGTGCAGGCCCCGGACGTCATCGGGTGTCCTGCGTAGGAGCTGCCAAGGGGCTGCACCGCGACCGGGGGCCACAAAGTTGGGGTGTTTTTAAAGCCATCGCTCTGGCTGGGAAAGTCAAGACTGAACACAGGGCCATCATTTAGCGCTCTGCGGTGACAAACAAGATGAAACAGTGGCCCAGACAGGTGAGGAGAAAAAGAGATGCGAATTGTGAGATGCTGAGAAAAGAAAACCAACAAGATGTGGACTCAGGACAGGGTTGAGGGGACAGAGGTGTCCGATTTGGGCCACCAGACCCTATCCTGTGGCCGGGCCGTTAGAGGGGAGCCCCTGCAGGAGTGCTGGGCAGTGGGCAAGACAAATGGGCCGAGAGCTCAGAAGAAAAGGTCAGGCCACCAAATGCAGCTGTTTCTGGAGGAGCGACCATAGCTGGAGTCAGTGGAGCAGAACCCGACAGGCCCAAGGACAGTGGACAGCAAACAGGCCCGGCAAGTCTGGTCCGTACTACAGGTACCATACGGGACAGCTGCGCCGTGACCATGCAGGGACAAGGGTGGGGACAGAGGGCCAGGCATGAGCACTGCTGAGAGGCCAAGTGGAGGGAAGCCAAAGGCATTAGAGGGAGTCCTGGTGGGTAGTGACACCGTGCAGCCTCCGTGGGCACCCAGCGCTGCCCTGACCGCTCCCCTCCGCAGCCTTCAGCGCACTCCCAGCAACTGGACAGAGAAGGGAGTAGGGGGCCCTTTCTTTGTCCCTCTGCAAAGGCTGAGGCTCCTCAGAGACCAAGGCCTCCCACCTCCCACGAGCGACCATCTGGGCCAGAGAAGTTGGCCAGAGCCACCCTGCTCCTGGAGCCACTTGTCCCACACACACATCCACCTCGCAATAGCAGGAAGTGGATCCTGTCTCTCTCTTGCTTCTTTCTCTTCAGGACAGTAAACTGTCTCCAAAAAGGGAGCAGCAAACCCAACATCCAGCATGACCGTCAGTGCTGGACCCAGAAGTACCAGGTGAAAGCCAGGAAGCCTCTGCTGAGATCCCTGGAGCAAAGATTTGACATGGAGAAGCAGGGCTCCTACTGCTCCAACCGGGGGCAGCACCACCGAGACCCTGTGATGCCTGCGGCCAAATGCGCTCTGCTAAGCGGTGGACAGCTTTCGCCCCACAAAAGGCCTTCAAGATGCCAACAGCGGGAGTCACGGCCTTGTTGGCCTCACTTGCTCCCCGCCCCCCAGCAAGCCTTCAGAGAAGGGAGTGTGACAGCGTGCTGGCCGCGTGCTCCCTCCCTCACGGGGCTGGTGCCCACGGAGTACCCACCTGAGTACACGATATCCGTCTGCCAGTAGTTGAAAGCAGCGATCCAGGCCTCGAAGTGATGGGCCTGCCACGTGGCCACACCCTGTAGTCCAGGCCCTGCCTCGGTCACTTTCAAGAGGTGGAGTTGCCCCCTGGAGTCACTGCTGATGACTTTGAGGGGCTGGTCACTGGCCCTAGACACAGGGGACCCATGGACATTACACGCAGACCCAAACTCATCACCCACTTCTGGTTCCCAATGCTGACATTTCATGCCCCCACGACACCTCATGGGAGTGGCTCTTGAGGGACCTGGTACAGGGACACGCCTCTTAAGAGGCTGGCATGGGCATCTGGCAGAGACCGAAGCTACCGTTTAGCTTCTCAAAACAAATTAGTGACAGCGTCTCCTGATGAGAACACTGTCCCATTTACCTAAATGGCTAGCACCAGTCCTTTTAGATACAGACTGGCAGAGCCACAGTCAAGGCCAGCACAAGTGGCTTTAATGTTCTCATGCGTGAAACTTGGAATGGCCCATCCCTGGCGCTGGCCCTCACCTGCCAGCTTTCCCCGTGGACCAGTCCAGAGACAAGGCCAGACACTGCTTCTCCAAAGCAAAGCTGGAAAACGGCTGCAGCGTGTACGTGTTCTACTGGAGAGAAAGGGGCGCCATCAAAGGGGAACAGCCCTGGACCCTGAGATTCTTCCTCTGCTTCACATATGCGCTCCCAGGTGAACGTGTGTGTCAGCCATCGTCAGAGCAGAGCCTGAGGATGCTGGAGAATTGGTCCCTGCCCTCCGGGAGCGCACGTGGTATGCCTGTAGGGCAAGCAGGTCTCTCTCCGTTTTAGACCCGGTGCTAGCCGTGCCTCCTGGTCACATGACATGCACTCTCTACCTCCCCGGGCCTCCAGGGAGGCTGGAGTCGGAGATAACGGCAACTTTCCTCAGGTCCCCTTTCAGAAGCCACCAGCAACCATGAAAAGCTTACTTCTCTTTTCTAAGGTGCGTGTAGTTTTCTCACCCAAGCCATCTGGAAAGTGCCCCACTGCACGACTCCCAGCGCCTCCCTGCTCACCTGCTCCTGCCTCAGACATCTCGTCCCTAAAGCAGGGCTGTGGCTTGCCACTGGCCTCAGGCAAGGGCCTTTCCATACAAGCCTACGGGCCCCTGCTCCACGCCTCCTAGCACTGCTCCTAGCACGGCGGTCCCCAGAGGCCGCTGCGGTCCTACGGGCTGTTCACTGCTAGCCTCCGCAGGACTGCCGGCTGTCCAACGCTTGTGAGAGTCACAGCGATCGTGTGCTCTCCTAGCCGTCAGTGAGAGGTAGCACTCGCAGGGGGAAGCCACGGCCACTCCTTCCCAGGGGGAAGCCACGGCCACTCCTTCCCAGGGGGAAGCCACGGCCATTCTTGGTCTCAGCACCATCAACCCTGCCAAGCTGGTCCTTAAAGAACTTTCAGGTCACTGACAGGTAAATGAACAGCCTGTCACTTCAGCTCTTCTGCTGGTGACATATAAGGTCCCCTCTGGAGTGAGATGCAGAATCCTGTGATTTAAAATAGACTACATGCTGCCTTAGAACATTTTGTGAAAAAGTGGACCACTGCACGGAAACCAACCTAGAAAAATGCTTGTAGGAACACAGCCTCCCCTCCCACGCCCTGTCCATTTGGGTTCCTCCCACCCCCACATCGCTGGCCCCAACACTGACCTTGGACCCCACCAAGCGCAGCAGCTCTATGGACCCGCCAGCATGCGCCACACCCAGGAGGGCATGGCCGGCCACCGGGATATGGCACCTGAGGAGAGAGTTCACATCCAGTCAGAACACGAAGTCTGCCCAGGGCATCACGCACCCCAGTATTCATCTCTAACGTCTCGGCTGCTACACTGGGCTGGATCCCACAGCCGTTCCAAAGAGATCCCCGCTTATGAACTACACGTGGGCATCACTGATCAGCGATACTAACTCCAGGGACCCGCCAAAGAAGATGGGCCCCAAGTCGGCAGCATCCTACCAGAGGCAGCGGGTGCGCAGGGCAGTGAAGTGAACCTGTAGTTCACACCTCTCCCCGACGTGCTGCGGGCGTCAGGCTCCCCTGACCCAGTCACAGGCACCACAACAAACCCCAGACCCGTGGGATGCTACCAGACGTGTACCATTTCATGTCCAGGATGGCAGGAGTATCTCTTCTCTGGATCTCAACCAGGGGGCAGGCACTGCTGTCCTCACTCAGACTGTACAGGTAGAGACGGCCTACGCGGACCTGCGGCTCCTCAGCCTCTGGGGCATTCTGCAGGAAAGGCAGATGCATCCTCTGAGGACGGAGTGGGGTGCTGGGCATGGGAACGGGACGGAGGAGGGGAAGAGAGTCTGGCACCTGCCTGGGCGGGCAGCCCACACTGAACTGTGTGCCAGATGAGGATGCACAGAGCTGCTCCTAAACCGCTAACAGGGGCCGGCTGTGCCCAGGGTCCCCACAGGACCCCGTCTAGCGGGCACAGCCCCGGCTCAGGCCTGCTGCTGCAGTGCCAGTTCTCACCCTTAAGCGTCCTGGTCTGGATCCACACAGAGGCTTCGATAGACTAGGTCCAGCCCCTGAAATCCCATCACCTCTTTACTCTGGGCTTCATCCCTCAACGGGGCCACGGCTGCATACAGGCGACATTCTGTTCCCGAGCTGCCCGCTTCTAACCTACATCCCGCCCACAAGGCCAGTGTGGCATCTCCGCCTCCTGGGAGACCCCACACGACTTGTCGCCGCAGCGGGCCGGGCTCCGCCTCTGTGGGCCTTACCGCCCTCCCGAGCGTCCCGGGAGCCGGGACTCTGGCTACGCGGGACGGACCCGGGGAGCGGGAGCGGGCGCCTGGGCCCGCGGCGGGACCGCGTGGCGGGCATGCGCACCTTGCTGTGCGTGAGGGCCAGCTCCCGCAGCTGGTAGGTGCCGCAGGCCAGCAAGCGCCTGCAGCCCTCCAGCGGGCACCACTCCACCGAGTCCGCCGTGTACTCTGTGTCCGCTGCCTGCAGCAGCCGGACGCCGCCGCCCGGCGCCCGGGATTCCCAGGACGCGGCCGGGCGCCGGAGGCGGGCGGACGGGGCCCGGTTGCCAGCCAGGGTCGGGGACGGCCGCCGGACGGCGGTGAAAGCGGGGCTGGAGGCGGCGACCCGGGCGCGGAGAGAAACGCACAGCCCACGGCAGGTACAGCTCCGCTTCCGCAGTCACCTGCCTCCCGGCTCCTTCCGGGGCGGGACTTCCGGCCGCCGTTACGGCGGGACTGATGCGCCCCCTGCCGGCCCGCGGACTTCCACGGGCCCCACGTGCGTGCCCGGCCGCGCCCCCGGCCCTGTCCGCCGGCCTGGGGGGCTTGGAGAGCACGGCCCAGTGTCGCGCACTGAATGGCAGCAGAGCTGGGCCCTGTGAAGGGGAGCAGAGGAGTTGGCAGGAAAGCGGGGCATGGACGTGGGGGCGCGCCACGGGCTTGGGCTTTCAGGGAGCCGAGTCCAAGGTCGGCCCAAAAGGAGCTGGGCCTCGGCTGCCCTCCGTACCGCGAGTGCACCCACTAAGGCAAGACGTGCAGCGCAGAGGCGGGCGCACAGACCTGTCTGCCAGGACAGCAGAGAAAGAGTGCAGGGCCAGAGCGGGGTGCCTGATGTGAGCCGCAGGGCCCTGGCAGGAGTGGAGGGCAGGCGGGGGGCGGCGGTGCACAGGGGCCCCCAGAGCCGGCATCAGCTAGATTTGGGATGTAAGGGAGGAGAGCCGGCACAGCCATGGTCTGATTTGGGAGATTAAGCATAAAACACCATTCAAGAAAACTAGTGTGCTCTGCACAACAGGTTAGGGTTACGCACGTGGTGGACATGTTATGGATGGAATTGTCCCACACCGCCACAGAAGGTGACCTTTGGAGGTGGTCTCTGCGGAGGTGATCCAGTTAAAATGAGGCCACAGGAGAGAGGAGGCTAATCCCATAGGAGTGCTGTCTTCATGAAGGGGGATTGGTGAGGGCCATCTCCAGCGGGGAGACAGTGAAGGCAGAGGATCGGTGATGCACCTACAGAACAACGAACGCCTGAGGCTGCCACAAGCTAGCGCAGGCCTGGGATGCACCTTGCCTTAGTCCTGCAGAGGGAGCGTGGGGCTGCCCAACACCTTGATTTGAGTCCCTGCCTCCAGAAGGAAACATTTTAAGCTCCTCCGTTGGTGATACTTTGCTATGGCAGAACCCTAACGTCCACATGGACACCTGGGTATTCAGCCAGCAGTTTTGAAGCAGGGCTGTGACTACAAACATACATGAATCAGCAGCTCGGATGGAAGCTGGAGCAGGGAAGCAGAAAGGGATGGCTGGGAAGCAACAGGACATTCTGAAGGGGCTGAACCCCCTTACCTGGTACAAAAAGTTCAGGTCCAGCAGCCCCACGCCACGTTCCACACAGGTTAGAAACAAGCCCCATATTTTAAACATCTGAAGGTTGAACTAGCACAGACGTTGTCAGGTTTATGGCTACAAAGATCCAGAGGTCGTGGCCACCAGAAAAGAAACCAGGGGCTGGATACCAGGGGACAAGGGAAGCGAACGGGTAAAAAGTGGGGACCCAACAGCCTCTTCACAACAGCATCCGGTCCAGGGGCCACAGCAGTGACGTGAGCAAAGGGAAGAGACTGCCATCGGGGCAAACTCTAGACCCAAGGCCACCTTCCCAGCTCCAGCCCTAGGCCCTTCAGCAGCACATACTGGGCATGTGGGCACAGCATGGTCAGATAGGGGATGGCCACCTGCTGCGGCTCCAGCTCCCAATGGCTGGAGTGGACAGCGATCCCGGGTCAGTGTGGCGCTGTGTGGTCTGCCGAGACCCTGGGCATTTCCCTGTCAATATCAATCTCTCCAAGAGCTGAGCACAGGTCAGGGGATGTAGACAGGTGGGCGTGCCAGCCTGGCTACTCCCCAAAGGACACAGGCACAGCCCACAGCCTGCAGTCCAGTGCCTCCTTGTCCCCGGAGCCTGTTTGAAAGCCCGTGCCTGGGGGCCACCCAAACCCCAACATGTCAGCCTACACAAGCTTCCCAAACCAACCTTCCTGGCCAGAGCTGGCCTCTGGAAGGCATTAGCCCAGCCCCAGTGTCCGAGGGATGACTGTCTCAGGATCACACGTTATCTCCCTCCCCAATAGCTTTGAGCCCCTTACGGCTCACCCCAGGCATGGAGGGACCTGGAGCAACCTCCCCATATGCAGGAAGAATGCCTGACCTGCAGGGACCAAGGGGAGCTTCTTGGCGAAAACCTGAGTGTGGGCACATGGAGGGCTCACCTTCAGAACCCCCCGCCCCCGCCTTGGGGTCAGGACTGAGCCCGCCTGCTCCCTGCGTGTGGCCATCACCTGTTTCCCCAGTCCTTTCTTAAGGACACACTGCCCAGGACCCCAAGTAGTGCAAAAGAAGCTACTGGAAGCTCAGCTCACAGACCAAAGGCAACCAGGGGGCTGTCCCCAGCCAGGGCATCCTGAAACATGGCAAAAGAGCTGCAAGACGGCAAGTATAACAGGACCAATGAGGGCCATGGATAGCCCGGACAGTCAGAGTTGGGATAGCCAGCCTTCATTCTCCTGGGAAACAAGGCCTCTGGTGCACTGGCTGGCCCTGAGACCAGTCAGATCCTGGCCACACAGCCGGCTCAGTGCCCCATGGCTCTGCAAGGTTTCTAAGATGCTGCCCAGCCCTTAGCCATCCGTGGCTCCTGGAAGCAAGGGAGGGAGGCCTTGCCTGGGGACCACAGCCCAGCTGCTCCAGTCACAGGTGGGACCTGCCCTGAAGCCCCCAGCCTCGCACCTCGCAGTACAGGAGTGGGGTGGGAGTACGGAGCAGAGCTGGGGCTGAGATCACTACGCGCTCCCCACAGGGCTGGCCGTAGGACAGGCAAGGGCCTGGGTCTCACTGCAGCCACTGTTCCTCGAGAAGCCCAGAAGGGAAGCCCTCTAGGCCGACGCCCACGGCCCACAGCACAAGGGTGGAGTGCAGGGAGGGGGAAGCCAGGGGGTGACACAAGGGTGGAGCGTAGGGGGGCGTTGCGAGCTTACTCTCCTGGCAGACGCGAGTCCCCTGTGCCATGGCTCGTGCTCCAGAACTGTTTTAGACGTGCGACCATTTTGAGGATTACAGCAAATGATTCTATTTGTAATTTCTAACCCTCCGACTGCCCTCCCCCCAAAAAAACTGTACATGAGTTTACAAACATATTAACATATAAATAACGAGAAGCATCCTGGCGGAGCCTCCCCAGCTGTCTCTGCTCAACATTAAGACTTCGAAGAGAGTGTGGTGCTGGCCGCACACGGTGCCCACTGTGGGGCGCGTCGCCGGTGGCTTCAGCACCGCCAGGTCCAACCACCCAACTGTCCGTGGTGCCCAGGAAGCCCGGTCATCGCTCGGGCTCGAGCTCGTGCTGGAAGGGCCGCCGTTTCTCCCGACAGTGCTTCTTGTGGGCAGGCCAGTCCTTCTGCTGGCACTGGGAGCCACAGTACCGGGCCACCTGGCAGCGCCCGCAGATGTTGAACTCCCGGAGCTGAAAGGACACAGGATGGTGAGGCAGAGGCCCACGGTGGGGGCACGGAGGGGTCAGCAGGGGGCGGGGCGGCAGGGTACCTGCTTCTCCATCATCGTGCAGGGTGGGTAATGGCACTCATAGTAGGTGCAGGAGCTCTCCTCCTCCTCTACCACGTCCCCGTTGGCGTTGTAGTACCGGGTCACGTTCAGGACAGGGAACTGCTCTTCGATGGGGTCCGTGGGCAGCTGCTGAATGGCGAGCCAGTATAAGCTTTGCTCCCTGAAAGACAGAGGATGGTCCAGTACGATCCAGCCGCACACGGTCAAGGCACAGGTGACAATGACAAGACTCCAGGACGGACAAGCTGCTTCCTCCTGCTCAGGATACCCCACCCCAATTTTTGTAATGGTGAGCTGACTTTTCTTTGGCCCCTGCCACTGCATGGGCTCGTCTCTATGGGGCATCAAGTACTTAGCACGTCCTCTCTTCCCACAAACAGGTCCAGGGCAGGGCTGTGTCTGCCCATTTGTCAGTCTCTCCCACATGGGGGACTGACGGGTGCACAGCGGGCAGGGGCAGTGTGGGGCCGCAGCCCTGGCACCCGGCCAGGATCAGGCAGCCCCTCTTCCAGTCTCTGCCCCGGCTTGGTCTTCCTCCTCTGGTGCTGTGAGCTGCTCTGCACCCTTATGAACACCTGTCTTGTTTGAGCGGCACACACCTTGCACCTGAAAAACTCTACTTGACACCAGAGCTGAGGTACGCTGACAGGCTGGGCGGGGAAGCGAGCATCCCACCCCTGGAGCTGGGCTTCAAAGGGGCAACCCCACTGCGAGGGCCAGAGCAGGTCAACCATCCCCTCAACCTAGAAAGAAGACTGTCCTCATCCAACACCATATACAAAAATTAATTCAAATAGACCAAGGACCTAAACATAAGACCACAAACAAACAAACTCTTACAAGAAAACACAGCACAAAAGGTGCACAACACTGGATTTGGCAATGATCTCAAAGGTATGGGTAACACAAGAAAAAATAGACAAGTTGATTGGACTTCACGAAAATTTAAAAATTTTGTGCATCAAAAGACATCCGGCATAGGGGGATTATCTCTCTGTGAGGGGTGTAAATATCTATTATGTTAGACATTTATACACCTGAAACTAATAAAAATAAAAAAATAAAAAAACAAAAGACATTATTCACAGAGTAAAAAAGCAGCCCAAGGAATGGGAGAAAATATTTGCCAGTCATATACCTGATCAGGGACTAATATTCAGAATATACGAAGAATTCTACGACTCATCAACAAAACAACACAATTAAAACATGGGCAAAGCATCTGAATAGACGTTTCTCCAAAGACCACAAATGGCCAACCAGCACATGGAAAGATGCTCACCGTCTCTAGTCATCAGAGAAATGCAAATCAAAACCACACTGAGATACCACCTCACACCCATTAAAATGGCTACTACAAAAAATTAAAACAAAACCAAAACCAGACAATTGTCAATTATACCTCAATTTAAACAAAACAAAAACAAGTGCTGGCGAGGAGGTGGAGAAGAGGGAAGCCTCGTGCACTGCGGGTGGGAATGTGAAAGGGAGCAGCCGCCGTGGAGAACTGTATGCGGGTTCCTCGAAAAGCTAAACACAGAACTACCCTGGGACCCAGCGATCCCACTCCTGGGGAGGCACCTGAAGAGCTGGAAGCAGGTCTCAGAGGGAGACTGGCACCCCACGTCCACGGCATCCCGGGGGTGGGAGCACCCCCAATGTCTACCGACAGAGGACCGGATACACCAAACGGGGTCCCTCTACACAGTGGAATGTCACAGCCCTGAAAGGAAGGAGGTCCTGACACCCGCTACCACGTGGACGGACCCTGAGGACACTGCTCAGTGAAACGAGCCCGTCCCAGAAGGACAAACCCTGCAGGACCCCCTCACAGGAGGTCCCCAGAGGAGTCAGATTCAGAGACAGGAAGTAGATGGGGGGCTGGGGCTGGGGAGGGGAGGGGTGTGAGTGTTTAATGGGGGCAGAGTGTCAGTTTGGGAAGATGAGAAAGTCCGGGAGATGAGGGAGGTGGTGGCCGCACGACATTGTGACTGCACCTAATGCCACTGAGCCTAATGCCACCTTAAGATGTTACATGGTAAACTTATGTATATTTTACCACAATAAAAAAACTTTAAGAAAAAAGGGGGCAGTCAGGAGGTGGGGGAGGCTGCTGCTTTCTGAGCCAGTCATGAAGTCATGGGACCTCCAGACAAGCAGGTCCCAGCCCCATCGGGCTTTGGAAGGCAGAAAGGAAGGAAAAGCACCTTTGCAGTGGCCTTGCCCCTGTGGCTGAGTGGCCCTCGGGCCACACTGGCACGAGTTAGGCAGGCACAGCGAGCGGTGCAGGCTTGGGAGAGGCTGTGGCACCACGCGGCCTGCCTCAGCGATGGGTGACACCGTCCCAGAGCTGGCCGCGATGAAAGGTATGCCACACCCTGGCCGGCTGAGCTCAGGTGGCTCGGACCCACAAGTCGGGCAGACACTACTGAGGGTCTAGACCACGCATGGGACACAGGAGGCGAGTACTGCACCTTCCAGGTGGTCTACAGCAGAACGGGGCGGCTAGGCTCGGCCCAGCGGAGACCACTGGATGGGCGCCCGGTTGGACCGACCCTCCTCCACACAGGAGCCCTGACCGTGGTCTACTTATCTCCTCGCCACAAAGGGTGAGCAGGAGTCCATCGGCCATGGTTTGGCCCAAGCCTAAGTCACAAGGAGACCCGCCTGAGATGCCAGATTTCACAGGCCAGACTGCTTGGAAGGAGCAGATCCACTGCCGGGTGACAAGGTGGGCAGTGTCCCCCAGTTTGCAGTGGGCGGCAGGAGACCTTATGGTGACAAGGAGGCCGGGCCCCAGGGTCCACACTGGACGGCCCGGGGGGAATCCTGGACGCCTGCTGAGCTGCCCTTACCCTCCTGGCAATAACGCAGCCTTTGTTTTGTTTCATGCAAGAGCCCTCCTGTCCCCTGCTCCCAGCTAAGAGTGACTCAAAGCAAGCTAACTAGTTGGCCCCAGGACTTCCTGGGGACACACCACTTGTAGAAAGCGAGTCCACAGCTCTGGTGGCCGCTCCAGAAGGAAGACTGCAGGCGGCAGCTGGCTTTCCCACGTCAGCCAAGGACGCCAGTTTCTATCACTTTGAACTAAGGCCAGACTAATATAATCCCCAGGAAGGTAACCATCCCGAGGAGTCAGTTTCCCTCAAGAACGGAGTTTCAGGGCCAAACCCTACATGGCAGAGAGAACCCAGAGCCTGGGTCTGCCCCACACCACCGACCACATGTAGCTATTCCATTCTGCCATTCCCACCTCTGCAGCTCAGGAAGTGGTCAGATCCTGAGGGGTACAACTGTAGTGGTTCACACACCGTCTTCCATCTGCCACGATCTTGAGGACACTGACCTGTCCAACCTCACTGCCACCTGTCTGCTGGGACTCAGCCCACCAGTGTCAGGAAAAGCTGCCCAGAGGCCCAAGGATACACTCAGAAACCCCAGGCAGCCCCTCTGAGCCCCCTGGCTTGTGTCACCTTCCGGCTCCCGTCCTGCTGGTCTCCACCACTTCCCAAGGCTCTATGAAGCTCACAGCAGGGCTGCTCCTGGCCACATGAACTGCCCCCGGAGCGTACTCCCCCCCAAGTGGGCGGCCTGTGCCATCCTAAACAGAGGCGCTGTTTTCAGGACCATGGCGAGGCAAAGGCCGAGCCCCCAAATCACAGTCTCATTTCCGTTAAACCACCGCTTAGGCCAACTCTTTAGCAAGAACACGACAAAAAAGCCCATCTGTGTGCACAGGGGGCCCCTTGAAATAAAGACACCTGACATGTCTCAGTCGTGGAGAAGTCCTGTCACGTGCAGGCGTCTAGACCGGGCAGCTCTCCTCCCCACTGGAGCTGATCACCAGAAGACCGACCCGAAAAGATAACCATCAAAACCTTACTCTACCTCCACGAAGAAAGGAGGACCCCACACCCTGGTGCCCAAACCCACGAAGCACTGGAGCAGCGTGGAGACACGGGAGCCTGAGCAACCCACCTCTGCTTGCTGGAGGTCTCCTCCGCTCTGGGCCGCCAGCCCCACGGCACCAGCTGCAGATTGTCCAGGCGGTTGTCCACCGTCACCGCATTCAGATGTACCACCTGGAAGCCGGGGGCGATGCCCCCTCGGTGCCGCTCCCTGGGGGCAGACAGACAGGTCTCTAACCCCACCTCCCAGACCTACCCAAGCCTGTTAGCCATGTGGTCTGAACTGACCCTCCTCACACGGCCGTGTAGGGGACGCAGCAGGAGCAGGCTGCCCAGAGGACTCCACGTGTGTCAGTCTGTGGCTCAAACGTACAGACCACGTTGGCAGGTCAGCGAGGCTGCAAGAGGCCATGGCTGGAGTCCCAAACCATCTAACACACGGCCTAGAAAATGCCCCATGTGCACGGCCCCCCGCGTTTTGGACCCCACAGAGCACACCGAGGAAAGCCATCCTTTCCCCACATCCCCCTAACAGGCCCAGCAAGAGCCCAGGAGGGACGAGGCCCCATGCTCCCCCAGAGGACACTGTGTACCCCAGAACGAACACCGGAGCAGAAAGGGCACTTGGTGGCTGAAAACTTTAGGCTCCCCTGCCAGTGCCACAGTGTGTAGTCACTCATTCCTCACTTAGTGGCAACGATGCAAAAGCACTATCTGTAAACAAGGGCAGGTGGCTCCACTGGCTCCACACACATCAGGACTCATGCAAGACCCAGGGATGGAACAATAGCTCAAAAATACTCACCACAGCAACTCGTGAAGAAGCCTTCCTGACCCCCTTCCTCGATTTTTGTCAAAGGCACATGCAAATATCTTGGCGCCATTTCCATCTGCGTCGACCTCCATCCTGGCCTAGGAGGAATGGGAAGAGATCTGTTAGAAAGCCTCTGATTTTCGGCAACATTTTAAACACCTCTTAGAAACACTGAGCGACGTGAACAAACAGAGGGACAAATGCCAGGCCTGTTCCTGGGGCCCTGGGAATGTGCAGAAGCTCCCAAAGACACGCGGCACGGATATGCCAGCGTGCCCCAACAAGCACCCTCTTCACCCTCATGAATTCAAGCAAGACACTCATGAAGCACTCTGCACAATACGTGGGCACAGCGACATAAATCCCCGCCCCTCCGAGAAGCCCACAATCCCGGGAGCAAGATGAACCCCTGCACAAGACACCATTGTGAAAACGTGAAGGGCAGAGATGGGGGTGCTGGCCCACAGATGCCTGGAGCGTGTCCCTAAGGAAGGAGTGAGTGACACAGACAGAGCAAGGTGGGGCACTCAGAAGATGAAAGGAGCACTGGGCACCAGGACAGACAGTGGGGCCAAGGCCAGAGAAAAGGTAAGTTGGCATGGGACAGTCTCCCAAGGTGCCGGGGCCTGTCCAACTGAACATCCAGTCACAAACGTGACAATTTGTTCTGTTTTTCAGAAAGAGCTGGCAAGAAGGGTGGACGTGAGGGAGGCCCTGCGTGACACAGGCAGCACAGACCCGTGTCCTCATGCGAGGTCCTGCCCTCACATCTCAGGGAAGAGCACCATCCCTCACGGCCCTGCCGGGCACTGACGGACAGCAGGCCTGCAGAGGGAAGGGGGCCCTTACCTCAAAGGAGTAGCCCTCCACCAGCGGGATGTCTTGCTCGTCTATCAGCGTGTACTTGGTCTAGAAAGCAACCACATTTCGAAACATTACCTTGGGGATCTGGCGGAGGCACTGGCAACAGGCAGGGGCGGCCCATCAGCCTAAGAGGGGGCCGTCACGGGGCGGAGCAGCCGACCGCTGCGCAGGTGGACGTGCCAATCGCTGGTACCCCTGGAGCAGGTTTCAGGCCTCGCTGCCACCCGCACCCGACTAAGCCTTCGAGGTGCCACGGGACTGGCCGGCCAGCCTCTAAGCTGTGCGTCTGAATGATGTGCCAATAAACCCAGTCCAACAGGCGGCGTCGCTGGAGCAGAGACGAGCCCCGGGCCGAGGCAGAATATCCAGAAGGTTGCAGTGCTTGCTGATTAAACGGGACTCGGGACTCAGGTGCTCACTGAGTTGTCCTTTTTAGCTTTTTGTCCCCAGCAAAAGCTTTCGAGGAGGACATTAACACGACCGGTCGGTAAGTCAGCAGGAGCCTCGGACTGCGGAGAGCCCACCCTTCTAGTTAGAAAGCCGCACGCCGCCTGCAGGACGGGCAGGTAACGGCCTCCGGACCACTCACTCTCGCCTGGGAAGCTTCTTCTAGGATCTGAGTCCGTTTTACCTTCATCTCACTGCCTGTGCTCCTCTCTCCCCAGAAGCTTCCGCCGCTTGTGATGGGAACAGGGTTCCCATCCAGGGTAAGGTCCGCGGCTGGTGCAGCTGCACGGCCGGCCGGCTCCTGGAAACAGCCAAGCCTCGATGACCACAGGTGCTAGGAAGCCCCCGCCTCGAACACGCGGAGGGCGGGGCCGAGTACGGGAGAGAAGCGGAGGGAGGCCCTGCCCCGGCGAGGCCCACTGAGGCTCGGCCAGACGTGGCCACCGCTGGCAGCGTGAAACCTGCGCGAAGCTCCACTAGGACCCGAAGGCACTGAGCGGCGCGCACACACCGGCCTCGGCAAGGAGCGAGCGCGCCGCATCGCAGGGGCGCTGCGCTCTCCGCGCCGCAGGTGCAGCCGACAGCCCCCTCCTCCCCGGCGCACCGTCGGAGCCCCAGGCCGCGGCCGGAGGGCAGCCCACCGCGGGGACAGGCCGCCCGCCCGCCGCCCGCACAACCGCCAAACCCTGCGCCGCCAGTCCAGCCCCGGGCCCCCAGCCCTGCGCCGCTCACCTTCCCGGCCACCCGGCCGAGCCGCACGATGCCCAATTTGAAGTCTGTCATGGCCAGGCCTGCGCTCGGCCGGCGGCGCCGCTCCCTCGGGAGGCGCCGAGCCGGGGCGGGGCCGCGGCGCGCCTGGCGAGCCGGGCGAGCGGGCCGGGGTCGGGTCCGGGCGGCCGGACGGGACGAGGCTGGGCCGGACTCGGGCCGCCGCCGCCTCGCGCCCGCCGGACCTGCCACGCGCCGCCGCTGCCGCCGCGCGCACCACAGCGAGCGGAGGCGAGGGCGGGGCGCGGCACGGACACACCCCCGCCCGCCGCCGCATGGCCAATAGCGGGGCGCGCCCTGCACCGGCCGGCGCGCGCCGCCACGCCGCGGCCAATGGGAGGCGGGCGAGAGCGCCGGCGCGCTGAGGAGCGGGGCGAGCGCGGGGGAGGGGCGCGGCCGGGGGCGGCGCCTGCGCGGCCGCCTGGCGCTACGTCAGTTTCGCGGGAAGCTTTGTGCGGGCGTCGGCGCTCCGAGCTCCCGGCCTCGCGCCGGCAACCAACCCCCGATACTGCGCGCGGCCCAGGGGCCTGGTTGCGCGCCCCGGACCGTCTGGCAGGACTCGCTGCGGCTCCCCATAAGCGGTCCGGCGTCCGCCGGGCAGCCGGCAGGCGGCCCGGTGTACGGACGGCACCCGGGAGTTGCGGGGCCGCGGTGGAGTCGGGTCTGGGGTGGCCAGTGCCTGCAGGACTTCGAAGACGGCCCGGCCCGAGCCGAATGCGGCTAGCTGGCAGGGCCCCTGACCGCCCTCCTTCCTCCCCGGCCGCCCGCCGTCTCCTCACAGAGGCGGCGTGGGGACCACGGGCCCCGCCCCCCGGCCCTGGCTACACCAAACTTCCTTGTGCCTCAAGCTCCTCTACTGAGACGGGGCGATTTCCAGGGCACTGACCAGCCTGGTCCAGGTCCTTCCTAAACAGCAACTCCAGGGCCTGACGTCTGGGGGTGGGGGGCCTCTGCCTACCCCCCCGTCTCTGCTGGCGTCCACTCCCTCCACTACCCACGGAAACGCCTCCACACCAGTGCACATAGCAAATGTCCACCCCCTTGCTCATCTTCCAGGGAGGGAGGCAGAAAAGGCCTATGATAAGTGAGTTATACGCCCGTGTTAGAAAGTGATAAACGCTGTGGGGAAAGGAGTGGATCAATGTTGGGGCGGGGGTCCCAGTGAAGGTGGTGAGCAGAGTAGGGCCTCGCTGACTAGTCAACGTGAACAACCAGTGAGAGGAGAGGGCGCGAGACGTGGGCATAGAGGGAAGAGTCAGGGCAAAGGCTCAACTGGGAACACATCTGGCGTGTTTGAAACATCAAGGTGGCCATTTTGACCAGACGGGTGAACCGGGAGTGAACCAACAAGTGACGCCATTGGAGGGTTTGAACAGAGTAGTTTTCCAATGCATCACTCTGGCTAAGGAGACAGAGGGGGCAGGCAGCTGGGTCCCTCCTTTGGTTGCACTCACTCGGGAATTCACTGGAGCACCTCACTTCTCTTCCATATAACCTCTCTGTGTCGTATCTCACTGTACAGGGTTTCCCCACGTGACCAGGCAGGACACCTGCACTTCCTTACAGCATAGAGGGCGCTTCCCATTGGGCAAGCATTTATTGGGCCTCTGATGGAATTATGCTTTCTAGTACCCCACTGGACAAAGCGATTCATGCAGGCAAGCCCAGAGCCAGTGTAGGAGGGCTGTGCAGCAGAGCACAAGTTCTGGGAAGTGTGGTTCACTGGTGGGGGCGTGGGCACCAGTGGCACAGCCTGCCCCAGTCTGCCCTGCGGCCCCTGTCACAGCAAGATTGCACTCAGGGCCTCCTAAGACCTCCAGAATTACTGTCTCATCAAGGTACTGGGCTTGGGGTCCATTGTTTTATGATGCACAAAACGGCCCGGTGTGGGCAAGGCACGTTGAGTGTGGCTCCTTTTGCTGCAGAGGCCTGTTGTCTGTACCCCAACACCCAACATTCCATTCCATAGGACAAGAGCTAGACATCCCCTTGAAAAAGGAGGAGTGCACTGTGGAGTCACTGGTCCATAGCAATTTGAAATGCAGCCAGGCATCTGTCCCGATGTTCCTTTAGCATGGATTGTCTGCTCCCTGTAAGAGCTCTCCTAGTCTACTGTTTTCAGCAGTTCTTGGCTTTTCCAGGACCTTGGCCCTGCACCTCTGTCATCCTCCCTTTTCCATAGGAAGTAGCCCATATTTGCTGCTGGGTAGCTTCCTCAGCCAGCCATTTGCCTGTAGAAAGTCAGGGGCCCAAAGCCCTCATTTATTTCAAAGTCTGTCCATTTGAATTCAAGCAGAATACAACCCTTTTTAAAAACCTGTGGATTTGGGGGTGGCCGGATGTTTCAGTTGGTTGGAGCACGAGTTCTTAGCAGCAGGTTTGCCAGTTCGATTCCCACATGGGCCAGTGAGCTGCGCCCTCCCCAACTAGATTGAAGACAACAAGCTGCATCTGAGCTGCTGGAGGGTCGGCTGGATAGTTCAGTTATTTAGAGCGCAAGCTCTTAACAACAAGGTTGCTGGTTCAATTCTCACATGGGATGGTGGGCTGCGCCCCCTGCAACTAAAGATTGAAAGCGGCGACTGGACTTGGGACTGAGCTGCGCCCTCCACAACTAGACTGAAGGACAATGACTTGGAGCTGATGGGCCTGGAGAAACACACTGTTCCCCCAATATTCCCCAATTAAAAAAAATTAAAAATACAACTGTGGACTTTCTATGTATCAAATTATAACCTACTCCATTAGACAAAAGCTGCACCGCAAATGTTTTTGAGAACACTCCCCTCCCTTTGGTTTGCCTTCTTGTGTGGAAAGAAGCCAACTGGCCCTTTAAGCCGCTGCCAGGAAAATCATTAGATTCACTTTCTGTCTTCCACATTACCACAAGCAGCGGTCTTGCCATTTTTCTGTCAATATCCATCCCGGCTCACGCTGTCTCCAGCCTCCATCAGCAATGCCCTCACTGCCCTGCAGGTGTGTGCACCTGCTGCTGGGTTCCAAAGTCAATGGCACACTTTGGAATTTTGTAGTGGCAATGTGTCACTTCTAAGGACCAATATCCATTCCAGTTACCTGTTGCTGCGTAACTAACCACCCCAAACTTACTGGCTTAAAACAACTATTCAGGTGCTCGTGGTTCTGGAATCTCGATTGGGCTCAACTGGTTGGTTGTGCTGTTGGCTGGTGAGGCCAGTTGTCTCCTGTCGTCAGCACCAGTTCCTGCTCTGTCTGTATGTTTGTGATGCTCCACCTGCACTGGGCCTGTGACTGTTTTGATGCATTTAATGTGGTAGAAAGTTATGGGACTTCACAGCTCAGGCCTGAGGACTGGTCACTACACCCACCTTCCTCCTCGGGGGCCTATTTTCAGAACGAATAAGAAACTGGGGTGGTTTGTGCTGCAGTAGTCGATAGCTAACACGGCCATGGCACTGGCACAGCCAGTCACTGGGGGGTAATTGAGGCAGGAAGTCTGAGCTGGTGTCACTCACGTGCCCGGGCACTCTATCTCTCCCTGTGCGATCTCTCCAGCAGGTTAACCAGACATTTTTCGTGGCATCTTGGGGCTCCCAAGAACCTGCAACTGGCATGGCATCTCTTCCATCCCAGTACTGCCAGTTAAAGTTCAATGGGAAGGAATGGAACCCACCTTCTGATGGCAGGAACAGCGTGAACTTAAGTAAAGGGGTGGGAGAAGTGGTTGGCAGACATCTTTGTAGACCAACCGACAATGCCATCAGGTGCTGTCAGCTGGAGAAGGTTCTTGGAGGAGGGGAGTCGGCGTAATGAGAGCTGTATTGGTCATGGCTTTCATTTTCTGTATTCACTTTGACATCTGGGGACTCTTGCTGCTGGGGACAGCCTGCCTCTCCCAGGCTAGCTAATTCCTAGAGACAGCAAACACGCCTCCACAAGCAAACCAACCAATGCAGAGCCCACACCAGCCACCTCCTTCATCTAACTCGCACACCGGGCCAGGATTTCCTAATCATCCTAATCATCTGATCACAGGTGCTGGACAAGTAGAGCCTGCCCCAAGCCGAGCCCACTGAAGTTGCTGACACTGTCCCATCCTAAGGGCTCAAACTCACCTGCACTGCCTCACTGTTCCTTCCCACAGAAAACAATATGGGCTCTGGGCCGTGCTGTCCCTCCCCACTGCCTCCGGAGCCATGCTGCTACTTCCCACGTGACCCTATGTGGTGTGGCACTGTAAGTACTAGACTTGCAAGCAACTGTCTCTGTGTCTGTCGCTTTACCTGATTAAAACTAATCCTGGGTACATTTTAAGACAGAGGCCAGGAGGTTGGAAGGGTCACCTATGTGGATTCTGAAATTGCTAAGAATTCTAACAAGAGTGGTACTGGACAGAGTGACAGTGAGTCAGGAGCTGACCTGGCTGTGGAGAGGAGTGACAGCGGAGGCTGGTGGATCATTACCCAGAACACGAGTTAAAGCTGGGAGCTTCAAGGTCGAGGGGAGATGGCCCCATCGGCATAAGGAACGTCCACACTTGTAGAGGGTCTCTCTGGCTTATTTGGGCCAAAGTGATGACAATTGCCAGTCGTAGGGAATTGAGAAAATGCTCCAGAGAACGGCAGTTTTGCCGTTTATTTTATACATTAGAATCTAAGGAGGAGACGGAAGGAGGGTTACAGGGAATCCATGGGCGGGAGATTAAGGGGGCAGGAGAAAGCAAAGCGGGAAACTCTCTAAGATTGGATAAAAAGTAAAACCGAGAGACACATTTTACATTGGTGGGTGCAGGATAGTTAATAATTAACATTTACAGTGCACAGAGATGGTATTCGGGGAACAGACAACAATAAGGGGTTCTGTAGTCTCCTGCTCTGGTGGTGGGTGTGCCCTGAGGGATCCAGAAAAGGAGATTACTTTGACATGGTATCTTAGATGCAAAAAGACAACAGGCAGGCTCACTTCAGGTAAAGACTGACCTTTGTCAAGGAAGCTATAGGCCCAGGACATGACCCCACTGTGACCGGCTTTTAGTTAGGAATTTGTGTGTTCAGACCACCCTGTGTGCTTGATTTTGTTCTGAGTTTGTAGGGCCTGCCATGTTGGCCTCCCTGAGCTTGTCAGGTTCAATCTGTGGCCCCTTTTCTGTCCACAGCCTGGAAGTGGTCACAAGGAGTCAGAAGGGTATCCACCCCATCTGCAGGCCTGGAGTACAGGAGTTGTGGGAAAATAAACAGCTACACTTACAAGTCAGGGCGTTTGTGCTGATGGCAGATATGAGGACATAGCAGTCGTTTCCAGAACAGGGCAAGGGTGGGTGATAGGGTCAGAATAAAGGCTGTGCAGGGCCGTATGGGGTCCGATTGTGGGAGACAGAAGGTGATCTGGGACAAAGGCCATCGTTTTCTGTCCTCATTTATTCCATCTCAGCAGCAGCCAACACACATCTCTCTCCTTCCTTCCTGAAACACTCCTTGACTTCTGTTGTGGACATTTGGCATTCTGGGCTGCCCACAATGCTCCCCCTTCCCATAGGCACCCTGCACCCCTTGTTGAGGAATTCCCCATCTGCAGTCTTGACAAGAGAATGTCTCAAGCGTGGCCAGTCAGACCCTCCTTCCTGGAACATGAGGCCTGGAGCCAGGTGAAGCCTGGTGCTGGCCGGCTTAGTATCCCTGGTCTTCTGGGGCTCCCTGACCCCTCCCTTTCCTCACCAGGCCCACCGGGACCCCTCCAGCTTGGAAGTCCCCTCTCCTTTTGCTGAGAGGCTAGAGTAGGTTTCTGTGGCTTTCACCCCAAACTCTGATGTCATCAACACCCTGACTTAAGTTACCATCTGCAAACAAGCGTCTAAGAAATCTTTAGTCCTTTGTCTCCCCCAAACTCATGCATAGAAGCAAACGCCTGATGGGCACCTGAGACTGCTCCTCATGACTTTCTCCCACACCAAAAACAACTTACATCTAGGCCAGTTTTCTCCATCAGAAAATGCTAGCGTCACCGCCACGCCCTTCTTCAGGCAGGCCCGTGTTTAACTAGCAGTAGGCTTCTCTGAGTAAGCCTCACCTTCTCCCTTCTAGACTATCTCTCGGGTCTCCCACATGCACGCGCCCCGCCTCCACAATTCACTCTGCACAGAGGAACACGTTTAAAATGATAAACCAGAGTATATCCCTCCTCACCCCAGAGTGATGCGCATCCCAACCCCACGTAGCCTCCGCCCAGCTCTCCCTCCGCTCCCAGCCCTGCGCTGCGGCAGGTCTCCCGGGCCCCCACCGCCCAGCACCCGTGTCTTCAGGGCTGGCTGGGCGCGAAACGGCTTTCCCTCAGTACCCCACCCCGAGCGCCCAGGACCCCAGATCGCACGCAGCAGGGGCCCAGCACGTCGGCCCGCCCTCGTGACGTCCTCCAGTCGAGTGACGCACGGGGCTGGGTAAAGGGCCCTTCCCAGCGACCCCGCCGCGACCCGGCCCCGCCCCCTCGACAGGTGAGCCGGCCGCTCTCCTGGGGTAGCAGGGGACGCCCGTGCTCTGGTTCCCGGGAGCCGGGCCGGACCTCCACCCTGCGGGCCGACTCTGGTGGGGCTGGGGACCGGCAGGAAGGGAGGGGGAATGGCCGGCACCAAACCAGTGGGAAAGGGGAGTGGCCGAGTTGGGGGCGGGCCAGGGAGGGGCGTGGTCGAAGGGCGGGCCTGGTGCTGGAGACGGTCCTGGAGGGTGAGGGGCGTGCCCGGGGGGGGCGTCACGGTCGGGGCCGGGGGCGGGGCCGAGGGCGGGGCGAACCCAGGCGGTGCTCAGAGCTCAGCGGGCCCGCTGGCGGGCGGGGTTGGCAGAGAGCGGCTGTCCGGCGGGGCCGGCGGGCGGCATGGGTCGGGTGCAGCTCTTCGAGATCTGCCTGAGCCACGGCCGCAGCGTCTACAGCCCGGGGGAGCCGCTGGCGGGAGCCGTGCGCGTGCGCCTGGGGGCGCCGCTGCCCTTTCGAGGTGGGCGCCGGGTCCCCTCGGGGCGGGCTGGGCGAGGCGGGGCTCAGGTGGCTGCGCTAGCACCTGCGGCAGGGCCCGGGCTCCCGGAAGCGGCTACCGGAGGCGCTGCCGGGGACACCTTCCCCTCCTCTTCCGCCGGCCTGGGGCGCGGGTGGGCTCCACTCGGGTCCCCCGGCTGTGGGGAGGACTGGGTAGAGCTGGCGGGGCGGTTCAGACTCTCCGGGGAGGGAGGCGGCGGCGGTCGGGGCAGAGCATGGAGCCCCGGTGGCCCAGTCCTTCCGCCTTTGCCCTTCCTGTGGTCTCCGCCTCCGGGGGGCGGGAGCCTAGAGCCTGTCCACCTTGCGGAAGCCCACTCTGATCTGGACACGTGCAAGCCTCCGACCTTCCCTCTCGGGTCTCTAGTGTCCGCTGAACCCCTCACCTGCTGGGTCCTCACCTGGAGCCTGGCCCAAGCTGGGCTTTCACACACACCCATGTTCCTGGCGCAGGGCCTCGCTCTTCACAGTCTGTCCCGCTGCGTGTGCGGGTCCCCAGCAGGGCCCACCGGGCACCCGCTTCCACCCCGTTTAAGCTTGTCTTTGCTGGCTGGAGGTGTCTTGCTCATCCCTTCTGAGCCCCAGGCTCCCCGGCGCAGCGGGCATCTAGGAGCAGAACCTGAGCCCTCCTGGCCAATCCCTCTGCTGGTGCAGACACCTGGGGCTTCTGGGCTGGGATTGGCTTGCTGCAGGGGCTTCACTAGGGCTCTGTGGACAGCGGCCTCGATGGGACTTCACGGTTCCCCCTCACGGTGCTGGGGGCAAAGCTACAGCCCAAGGCCCTCTGCCCAATCCCTGGCTCTGAGTGTAATGTTGTGTGAGGTGGCCCCGTGGGGTGTTCTTCCACCTTGGTGTGCTTGGCCGAAACCATAGCCGCCAGGCTTCCCTCTGGACCTTGAGCCTCCAGGTCCCTGCGTGGTTTACAGTTCAGCACTTATGGTCCACACTGAGGACTGAGAGCTGCTGCCCTCCTCTATGGGCAGCCGCCGCCCCCATCCTGGACAGGTCTGACCTGTCCCCCCCCCCACCATAACAGTTTGACTCTACAGGATGTTCTGCTCTCGAGGTGGGCAATGAGGAGGGTCATGCCCAGACAGCAGCGGCAGCCCCAGCTCTCCCCGCTCACTGAATTCTCGTCAGGGGTCAGGTGCCATTCTCCCCACTTCACGTGGTCCAGAACTCCGTGAATCCTCCTAACAGCCTGCGCAGTGGATGCTGTTATTATTCTCATATTACAGATTTGGAAACAGGACAGAGAGAAGAGACCCGCAGGCTAGAGCTTTAGTGCAAGGACGTGGCAAAGGCTGGGCTACCTCAGGTTTGTGGGAGCTGGCGGAGGGTGGGAGAGACTCTTAGGACCAGATGAGGAGTGAGCAGAAGTCTTCGTGGTCAGACTACAGGTGGTGCCAGGGAGAAGGGCTGGCACCTGGACAGGTGGGTGTGCTGGCTCGAGAGGAAAGTTCCAGAAATCACCCTGGAACACAATACATGATTTTCCTTAGAGAACCAGAGCAGCCCCAAATGCCAAATGGGTGCCCATTGGTTCAGCACCTGCGTTCTGTTGTGCTCGGAGCGCCGTTAGGACTAACCGTGGTAAACACAGTGCAGTGCGGTGGAGGCTGTACCTTGCCAGAACACACCTGCCCTATCCTGGGGCCGTGCCATGCATGGGTTCACCTGCAGGAACAGACCCCCCTGCCTGGGCAGGAGGGCCAGGCGTGCATGTGTGTCCGTCCTCCTGCACCTACAGTTCCCCTACGGAGAAGAGAATGGACAGGGAAAGGATGTCTGACCCCGATGTGGTGACTGGGACCTCCGTGTGTGTGCGCGCACAGAACAGGCATGGTGTTGTCAAGGTCACAGCGTGGGCCTCTGTGGTAACCTGAGGGTTGGTTTGATGGTTTGCTTTTCTATGGCTCCTTTACCTGAATTCTGGGGGCTGGGTCCAGGTGGGTGGGTGAGTGCTTTAGCCACCCTGCTGTTGGACACACGGGCTGTGCCCAGGTGGTTTGCTGTTCTGAGCAGTGTTGCTCAGGGCTCCTGAGAAAATTGTGTGAGACGCTAAGGGGAACCGCTAGGCCCCTGGTATGTGTGCGAAGAGGTGTAGCACAGGTGCCTGGCTCTTCCCTGGGGCCCTCGAATCAGCCTGCACGTTGATCTCTGTAAGGGAGTGCCTGTTACTACCTGCTCTCCAACACATCAGAATATTTAATATTTGCCAATCTGATGGGTTTAAATAGTAAGGCACCTGAGTTTCCTTGACTTCTAGTGAGATTGGATCTTGGTTCCTATTATCTGTTACTATGATCCCCTAAGTAACAAATCATCCCTAAACTAAGTGGTTTAAAAACAACCATTTTATTATATCTCAGAGCATTATGGGTAGGAATTGGGGCAGAGGTAAGCAGGGCAATTTGTGTGCCATCCACTGGAGTCACTTGACAGTACTTGGCTGGTACTGGGCCAGTCTGGGGACCACTGCACCCCTCTGGCATACTCTGTTGATCCCAGCATTCGAATGGCAGCCAGATTCAAGAAGGGTTCAAGCGATATGGTGTCTGGACCCACCAGCACGCCTTTGCGTCAGTTCAGTCACCCTCCTCGTTTCGGTCACTCCGCTCCCCTGCCTCATTTCTCCGGGGCTGTGCTGATTTGTCTAAGCACCACTGGCATTCCAGATGTCAGGGTGGGGACAATTCCAGGTCTGGCCCTAAGAAGGGGCGCGGACGGAGCGTGGATTGGAAAGCAGGGCTGAGTCTGGAAGGTGAGACTAGGCTGGCGTGGAGGCCGAGGGTTGCTCACTGGCAGTGCCATTGGGGGCGAGGGTGAGCTGATGGTTCGGGAAGGAAGCTCGGTGCGCCATGGGTGACTAACAGGAGACCTGCATCAGCAAGGTGGGGACAGCCTGGGGAGACTGTGAACACTCCTGGTATGGCTGACCCTTGGCCCCTGGGATTTGGGACACCAGGTTCTTCCTGCATGGTGGCTCTGTCAGGAAGGTGTCTGTTCTGAGTCACCTTCCCCTCACCTGACCATCACGTCAGGGGAGGAAGAGGGACTGAGCCTGGAGGCCGAAGTCTTTGGCCTTGACTCAGCCCTGCAGGGAGGGGAGGGGTGGAGCCGCAGGGCTGCAGGGCTGTCCCTCACTAAGCTCCTGCCCCCTCCCTGCTTGGGTCTCCAGCTGTGGTCCTCCCTGGTGACCAGCTGTGCCTGGTTGTCCAGCCACAGCCTTCTGACCATAGTGGACTCAGCATACAAGTTCTGACAATTAAGTTCGCAAACTTGTTGCAACGATGTCGCTAACCTTTTTTGATATCAGAGGGATTATTCATTATGAATTTGTACCAACTGGACAGTTAACCAAGTTTACTATTTGGAAGTGCTGAAAAGGCTGCGTGAAAAAGTTAGACGACCTGAACTTTTCACCCACAATCCATGGCTCTTGCATCATAGCAACGCACCAGCTCACAGGGCACTGTCTGTGAGGGAGTTTTTAGCCAGTAAACAAATAACTGTATTGGAACATCCTCCCTACTCACCTGATCAGGCCCCCAATGACTTCTTTCTTTATCTGAAGAGAAAGGAAATATTGAAAGGAAGACATTTTGATGACATTCAGGACATCAAGGGTAATACGGTGACAGCTCTGATGGCCATTCCAGAAAGAGAGTTCCAAAATTGCTTTGAAGGGTGGACTAGGTGCTGGCGTCAGTGCATAGCTTCCCAAGGGGAGTCCTTCGAAGGTGACCGTACTGATATTCAGCAATGAGGTATGTAGCACTTTTTTTAGGATGAGTTTGTGAACCTAATTGTCAGACCCCGTACGTTTCCTAAACTGAGGAATTCAAGTTCCTGATCACAGAAAGGTGATGGTCCCTGGTCTGGGTGCTTCCAGTGAGGAGAGGGGGGAGGACCAGGCCATCTCTCCATGCAGGAAATCAGTTCTCCTGGGTAGTACTGGCCCAGGAAGTCAGGTGTCCCCACCCTCCAGGGTGCCAGACTTGGGGACCTTTTCTACTCAGGCATGTCTGACCACATTCCTGCAGCATGAGGTTACACTTCGCTTGCTGGAGCGTGAAGGGGTGCTTTCCAGAGGTGATTTGCCTATGAGGCAGCTCGAAGGTGGGGTCAGAGGTCAACTGCCCCATAGGCCTCTGCTCTTCATTGGTGTCCCAAGCATCACCTATAGGGAGCTGGGTTTTCACAGGTCTGGCGGGCCCAGGCATGGCTGGAGTCAAGGTTACCAAGTTGGGGGTCATCCAGGGGTCCTCTGGGTGACCATTGGGGCCCTCCTGTTTTGCACGGCAGGACAGATGTCACTCCGTGCCTCAACACCCTGGGAACACCCCAAGATGGGGGATGGGCAGGAGGTGTTCTCTGAAAGGCAGCAGGCCACTTGCTGGCCTTCCCAGGGCCCAGCTGGCTGGGGCTGCCTATCACCTGGCTGCTGCCAGCCCTGCATGGATCCCTGTGCTGTGGGCAAGGAGGGGCCTGGGTTGGTGGATGGCTGGGGCTCATGCTGCCCCCCCCCCCCTTCTTACAGCCATTCGTGTGAGCTGCACAGGTTCCTGCAGGGTTTCTGACAAGGCCAACGGCACAGCATGGGTAGTGGAGGAGGGCTACTTCAACAGTGTCCTGTCACTGGCTGACAAGGGTGAGTGTCTGGGAGCCTGTTCCCCCCACCCCCACTCCAGGGCAACCCTGGCTGTCAAGGGTTATTGTCTGGGAGCCTGTCCCCCCACCATACCCCAGGGCAGCCCTGGCTGACAAGAGTGAGTGTCCGGGAGTCTGTCCCCCCCCACACATCCCGGGGCAGCCCTGGCCGACAAGGGTGTCTGGGATCCTGTCCTCCCTCACCCTGGGGCAGCCCTTGCTTGGCAGTGGGGACTGTCTGTCTAGCCTACTCATCTGCCTCTGGGATTCCTGGCCTGTCCCCCCTCTGCCAGGGCTGTGCATTCTGATGGGTTCCTCCCTCTGGCAGGCCCTGGGCATAGTCTGATAGGGGCTGGGAAGCTTCTCATGGATGGTGGTGGGCTCCGGCCCCTGGAACAGCCGTGCCCCCCTCTGTTGTTGAAGCCAAGCACTTGTCCCCATCCTTTGCCCAGGCCTTGGCCTTGTGCTGCTGTGGTGCTGGAGACACAGGCTGGGAGATCCAGCAGATGCAATGTGAGCCAGTGGGCTGCAGCAGCTACTCCTGTCTGGGCCCGGTGGTGTCACCTCAGGGCTCCTGAGGTCCCCTCTCTCCCACATCTCCTGCCTGTCTTTGCAGGAAGCCTGCCTGCTGGAGAGCACAACTTCCCCTTCCAGTTCCTGCTTCCTGGTGAGAGGCCAGCTTGGCCAGGCCTGGTGGTGACAGTTGGTGGGGGATGGGTTGGGTTGGCATCGGGGCACTCGGGTGCTAGTGCCCGCTGTCTCCCTAGCCACAGCACCCACATCCTTCGAGGGCCCTTTTGGGAAGATTTTGCACCAGGTGCAGGCCACCATCCACACGCCACGTTTCTCCAAGGACCATCAGTGCAGCTGCGTGTTCTACATCCTGAGTCCCCTGAACCTGAATAGCATCCCCGATATCGAGGTGAGGAAGGGCGGTGGCCTCTGTGTCCTCAGCTAACCGAACTGCGTCCAGGACAGGGTGTGGCAGGGCTGTGTGGGCTTGGTCAGGGCCTCCAGGGATCTGGCCTGCGCACATGGCCAACCCCCTCCCGCCCTCCCGTCATCCCCCAAGCAACCCAACGTGGCCTCCACCACCAAGAAGTTCTCCTACAAGCTGGTGAAGACTGGCAGCGTGGTCCTTACTGCCAGCACTGACCTCAGGGGCTACGTGGCTGGCCAGGTGCTGAGGCTGCAGGCAGACATCGAGAATCAGTCTGGCAAGGCCACCGGACCTGTGATGGCCAGTCTGCTTCAGGTCAGAGTCCTCACGAGCTGGGGAGGGGGTGGCCTGCCTGCCCAGGCTCACAGGCTGTCCCTTCCCCAGAAAGTGGCCTATAAGGCCAAGCGCTGGATCTACGACCTGCGGACCATTGCGGAGGTGGAGGGCGCGGGCGTCAAGGCCTGGCGGCGCTCACAGTGGCAGGAGCAGATCCTGCTGCCAGCGCTGCCCCAGTCAGCCCTGCCTGGCTGTAGCCTCATCCATGTGGATTACTACCTGCAGGTGCTGGTGGCGAGGCAAGAGGGGTGGGGACGGGGGGCAAGAGAGGGGGCGCGGCCAGGTCCTCACTCCCCAACCCCCTTCCCTGCCCCCCTCCTCCGCAGGTCTCCCTGAAGGCACTGGAAGCCACTGTGACCCTCCCAATCTTCATCGGCAATATCGCTGTGAACCAAGCCCCCCTGAGCCCTCAGCCAGGCCCCGGGCCGCCCCCTGGTGTTCTGTCCCTTGTGGTGCCCTCTGCACCTCCCCAGGAGGACGTCGAGGCCGTGGCTGGCGGCCCCCACGTCACAGACCCCGTCTCCCTCTTCACCAAGAGCCACTCTCAGCAGCCGCAGCCTGCTACCTTCGGCTCCGTGCCTGGCGCCCCTGAACCGGGTCCTCAGGACGGCAGCCCCGCCTCCCACCCTCTGGCTCCTGCCTTGTGCATCTCCACAGGTGCCACCGTGCCCTACTTTGCAGAGGGCTCTGGAGGGCCGGTGCCCATCCTGCCCCCGGAGTACAGCTTTCAGTGCCACCCCTATGGTGAGTGGGGGCCTGGGCCCTGGGGCAGGGAGGGCCATGGGCCCCATGTAGACCTTGCTCTCTCTCCGCAGAGGCTCCGCCGTCCTATGAGCAGAGCTGCAGCGGTGCTGACCCCAGCCTGACCCCCGGGAGCTGACCTCGCACTGCCTTCTCCCCCGCGGGCCTAGCTCTGCCCTGGGACTGGACGCCCAGGGCCTCGTGCCTTTGCTCCCGGCCTGGTCCTGTCCACTAAGGACTCGCCGCGCCGACCGTAGCCCTCTGTTTCCTCTGTGCTGCCTCTCTAGTCCCCTGCAGTTGGCCTCTACCTGCGGGACGGGACTGGAGGGACGCCATGTAAATAAAGCTCTTCGTTTGTAGAGCTGGGCACAGGCCGGCCTCTCGGGCGCCCTCCTGCGGCCGGGTGCGTAGCGGGGCCCAACCTGGGGTATCCCTCAGCCCCGCCCCCTCCCGGGTGCACCCCCTCTCCTAGACCCCTCCCCACTCTGGGCTCCCGGTCCTCCTCAGCCCCGACCCTTCCGGATGCAAGCCCCTCCACAGGCCCGCCTCTCCCAGGCTCCAGCCCTTCTTGGTCCCCGCCCTCTTACCTCCCGAGCGCGTCCCCTTTCCTCTGCCCCGCCCCTCCCCCCCCCCCCCCCCCCCCCCCGCTGGAGCCCTCTCGCTCCTTCCTGGAGCGTGCCCCTCTTCTGGTCTCCCGGCCCTTTTTTTCGGGTGTCTTGGGCTGGAAAGCAGGCCGGTGGAGCCCTCCTGGCCGCGGAGAAGGACCAGCCTTGCGGATTACAAGTGTTGGGTCCATTTAACGTGGGGCCACGGCTCGTGCTTGGACCCCCAGTTCTGCTTTAGGATGTGCCCTCGGGCCAGGGTTTCGTGTCCGGAACCCCGGCTTTAATTTAAAATAAGTTTGACGTAGGGCAAAGACAACCCGTTTCATTTTGTTAACACACTGTGGGCTTGCCCGTCCAGCACCCATTGTTCCGGGCAGCGCGGTTTAGACCTGTGCTAGAAGAAATCCCGCGGGGGTAAGGGAGGGCTTGCCCTTACCCTTGGCCTCAAGTGTCACGTCCCTGCTGCTAGCACTGCCAAGTCTGGCTCTGATGCTGCTTCTCGCCTCCCATCCAACTAAGAACATACAGGCCTACTCCTGAGGTCTGCCCTGCGAAGGACTGTCTCTAGGACTCAAGGAACTTCCGGGCAAACAAAAAGTCAGGGTTTGGCAGAGTGACATTTCCCAAAGGGGCACCCTACAGACTTCCCATGCCATGTGGGGCCACTGATCCTGGACCGAACTTTGGGAAACACTGGAGGTGGGGTTAAGACTAAGGGTTAAAATTCCAGCTCTGCCACATGGTGAAGGCTGACCTTGGCTAGGTGTCTCAGTTACTTAAACTATAACTAGCCCATGGTACTATGAGGGGACAGGTCGAGCCACCCCCTCGTCTCCAATGTGATAGTTTATTTCTCAAACATTTAACAGTCCAGAGGTTGAAGATTTGGCCTGGTGATGAAGCTGTCACTCTAATTGAGGCTTTCATCCCTGGGTACAGGTTGGCTGTTGCAGTTTTCACCGTCACCCAGCTGACTGGGCCTGCACCTTTAACTTTTTGGGGGACGGGCTGGAAACTAGATTGTATCACTTTTGCACACATCCTATGACCACCCTCTGGAAATGTACTCTTAGGCAGCCATGTGCCTGGCTAAAATTTTACTATCTGTGGGACAAGGTGAGGATGAATACTGGAGAAAAGCACAAAGTGTGCCACAAGTAGGATACTCTGAAAACCATGGGCTGGAAGCTGGAGACTCGTGGAAAGGAAAGTCTGCGTGGCTGGGAATCCCGTCCTTGAATGCACTCAACTCCCTTGCTTTGGTTTGCTCATTTAAAGAATGTGGTAAGAACAGAGTCCAGCTCTCATGACTGGCCTGACGGTTACAGAGTTAACAGTCATGCAATGAGAATGGCACCTGACAAGTCACCAGTGATCATACAAGGATATGGGCATTTGGGCTGATGGTGCAAAATGGAAGTGTAGCCTACTTCTGACACATTCATTCATTCTTGGCCTTTGCCAGGTAAAGGATTTTTCTCCACACCTTAACTCACTTATTCATTCAACAAATATTTACTGCCAAGAATAGCTCTAGGCACTAGGGAACACAAAACAAGAATCCCCCACGTGCAGGACTAATACTGTAGTGGGGAAGACAGACAATACGGCTGTGGAGTAAAATAAAGCCAGGGAGCCTGGGGTGCAGTATGGTTTGTAAGTCGGGTGGCAAGGGAAGGCTTATCCTGAAGAGGCAGTATGAAGACTCAAGGATGGTAGAGAAGTGAGCCACACAGATACCTGAGCTAAAATAAAAGCGTTACTAAGATCCAAGGCAGGAACGGAGATGGAAACGATGGTCCCAGAGAGGTAGATGTGGGTGAAAGCAGGTCAGGTTGGGTGGTGCAGGCCATGAAGGACGATTGCTCTGAACCCTCTGTCCGATGCTCCACGCAGAGCTTAGGGTCCCTGGCCTGTCATAAGCAGACTTCGGCTGCCCCAAAGAAACCTGGGAAGGTTTCCTCAGTACTTAGGCCATGTTCCAAGTTCCATTTCCTCCTACGTACCTGTGAGCACTAGCAGTGACAGTAAGTGGCATTTTCCAGGAGCTCTCCCATGAGACTTGAGCTCTCACATGGCGGGAGGCAGGTTAACCTTCAACTCTGCCTCCTGAGTCCATGCTTCTTTCCTCAACTCCCAGGGGATGGGAGAAACTGGTCTGGAGGTGGTGAACGGGTGGTCTAAGCCACTGTTGTCCAAGGAACGCTGTTTGGTGTGCAGAAAAGGTCTTGCCCTGGGCCTAACTGGGTGGCAGGCAGACGGGCAGGTGGTGGCCTGGAGCTTGGGGTGATCGGGGACAGTGCCCAGCTGGGGCACACCTCCTAACTGGCGCATACCCCCAAGCCAGGCATCTCCCTTAACCAGAGCAACCCCAGACGGGGGCAGTCCTCTCCAACGGGACATCCCTCACCCTATCCCCAGCCTTTCCAATCGGGACATTGTCCCCAACCAGGGCACATCCTCCTAGCGGGGCATCTTCCCTAATCAAAGCACCCTCCCTCACAGTCCCGTTATGCCCCTGGCCGGAGAACCCCCTAGCTGGGCATCGCCCCTCGTCGAGGTACCTCCCCCAACCGGAGCAATTCCAAGTGAGGCAACCCTCCCATTGAGACATCCTCCCAAGTTGGGGCAATCCTCCCCCTTGGGACATTCCCCTGCCCCCGCCCCCGCTCGGGGCAGCCTTCTCAGTCAGCACATGGCCCACAGCTGGCACACACTCGTAGCAGGAACCCCCACCTCCAGCTAAGCACAACCTATCCCAACACAGCCCAGAAGCAGAGCACACCCCTCCCAGTCCGGCACATCCCCAGCCCGGGCACCGCCCTGGGACGCAAGTCGGGGTCTGCGAAGGCCGACGGAATCCATGTGTGTCCGGGGTTAGAGGTCAGGGGTCCTTCTCCACTCCCGGCCAGCCCACCGGAATGCCTATGTAGATTGAGGGTGTTTGTGTGCGAAAACGGGAGGATAGCGCCCGCCCGCTCCGGCGGCTACAGGGAAGGCCGTGCCGCCGGGCCACGCCCCCGCCAGGCCGGCGCGCCCCGGTTCCGGCCGGCGCAGGCCCGCGCCGCGGACGCCGCTGTCCGGGCCGCATCGCGCAGGCGCGGGCGCGGGCGCAGGCGCAGACGCGCTTGACCGGCCCGCCCCGCCCTGGGCTGCGAGGCGCGGGCGGGGCGATGGCGCGCGGGAGGGGCGGGGCCACGCTGCGGGCCCGGGCCATGGCCGCCGCCGATGCCGAGGTGAGGAGCGGGGCCGGCGGGCTGGCGGCGGGCGCGGGCGGGCGCGGGGCCGGCGGCGGGCGGGGGCGCGCGGCGGGGGCGCCGAGCGGGCGGGCGGGGGCGCCGAGCCCGAGGGCGGGCCCGCGCCTCCTCGCCGCCGCCGCCGCGCCTCAGGCCGAGGCCGGGCCGAGGCCCCGGGCGTGCGGGCCGCGCTGCGCTGGGCGCGCTTTGTGCGGGCGCGGGCGGGGGCGGTGCGGCGGGGCGCGTGCGGTGCGGAGCCGGAGGAGGCCAGGCCGCCGCCCGCCTGCCGGCCGGCCGTGGCCGAGCCCCGCGGAAGCCGCGGAGGACAAAAGGGAAAGTGGGGCGAGCCGGCCAACTTCGCGGCGCGGGCGAGGCGAGGCCGTCCGCCGCCGGCGCCTCTCGTCGCCCCGCTGACCTTCCACTTTGTTCCGAATAGGAGGGCGGCGTCTCGAACGAAAAGTTGGCCGGGCCGGCGCGCTTCTCCCCAGACAAAGCTGCCCGGCCCCGCTGGCTGTCAGGAGCGGGAGTGCGCGGCTCCCGTGCACCGCTAAGCACCCCGCCCGCCCGGGCTGTGGACCGACGGAGCCCCCGTCCTTTTGTTAGTGCTCCGGGCCTTCCCGGCTCGTTCTCGAGGGTAGTTTGTCTCCTTGCTCGTAGCTGCATAGAAATCAAACTTGGGAGGCGGACCAGCAGCTTCCCGGCGAGGGCAAGAGCGAGCCGGAGGCGGCGTGCCCGTGCGAGGGGACGCGGCGCGGTCTCAGGCCCGACGTAGGGACCGGCTCGGGGAAAAAGTGATGACCGCGCAGGTTTCCTCAGATCCAACTCCATGTGTGGTAGTAACTGCGGGACTTGGGAAGATCTGAGAGCTGAGGCCGAGTACGGGGCTGTCGCCATAACCGGGTGCATAGGCTTACAGTCTGGTTTAATCCAGGTGACGTGCAGTCTTTGCGTTTATTTACCTTTCTCTTGCACTGTTTGGGAGTGTTGATGCAAGGAAACAGAAGGTGCAGGGGGTTCTTAAATCCAACATAAGGAGTGTTTATTGAGCACCTGCTACGTTCAAGGCACGGACTAGGCTCCGGGAACAGAAAGGTAAACTAGAGAACCCCCAGTCACGTCCAGGCTTGTGGGAGAGAAGACATGTCGTGATTCGTGATACCCTTTGACGAGCGCCTGCTGTGTCGTGGGCACTGGGCAAGCCCTTTAGGTAAGTCCTCTCTTGTAGTCTTCCTGTTCAGCCGGTGAGGAAACAAGACCTGGGGGAGGACCGGCCTGGCCTCGTCAGTGGTAGGACTAGCTCTTGTTCGGTGCCTGGCACATAGTAGGTTTTCAATAAATAATTGATGAGCCGAGGGCCCCCGATGACTCTGATTCCCTGGGCAGCCCTGACCGAGCATGTTTACGGAGGCTGTGCCTGTGTCCTACCCTTTGAGTGAATGCACTCATCGAAGCCTGAAGAGGACATTCGGGAGGACATCCCCATTTGCAGATGAGGAAACAGGCGTAGGGGGGCCCAAGGTTCCAGACCTTGTGGCAGAGAAGATGGATGCAAGTGGCCTGGGTCCAGAGCCCGTGCTCGCTGAACACATACTATACCTTTGGTCGTCATTGTAAGTTGATGAAAGCTCAAGGTTTAGATCTGTGATTCTGGGTGCTTATGCTGGAGGGGCCTCCTGGACAGTGGGCAGGCGTGGGCCATCTGCTGCCACTAAATCTGAAAAGTGGTTACTGGGCCGAGGTTCACTAATTACCAAATGATTAAACCAGCAAAGTGGACGTTTGAAACTCATCTCACTGCTTGTTTAGTCTCTCCTCTCCTTGACCTGGAATGATAGTCCCCACCTTTTTACACTCAAAAGAACTAAGGAGGTGGAATGCGTCCCCCACCTCCATTTTGTGGATGGGTAAGTGGGGGCTCTTAGGGTTTCACGTATGTTCCTGGGGTTTCATGTATGTTCAGGTTCACCCGAGAGCAGAGCCCAGGGTGGTGCATTGTCTTGAGGAACTGACGGGCAGGAAGAGGGCCTTCCCAGGCCAATCCTGTATCTTTCTGGCAGGGTGGCTACTATGTATCTCTTTCTTTAACCTTGTTTTTTGTTTCTTAGAGTAATAAATACACTTGCACATAGTTTAAAAAGTCAAATATTGCTATTGAAAGAGGCCACCCTCCTCTCCTGCCTTTCTAGAAAGGCAGCAGCCACGTGACACTAACATTCCCTGCATGTTCATGCTGTGTTGTCATGTCTTTGTTGACCAATTTTAGGGGTTATCTGTTGGCGTCCACTAATGGTACAGGATGATTTCAGTTCCTTCATATGTGCTCTCTTACCTAGAAAACTCACAATTTTGGTTAAATCCATGTCCAGAGTCTTTATCAGTCTGTTCAGGTCAATTTTTGTGCCATGTTGGGCGGGATGGTAAACTACAATTGTTCTTTTTTGTACAGCCTTTTTTTCTTCCCTGGAGTTAGTAATTGCCTTATTTTTCACTTGTTCGGTTTCCTTTGAACCTCCGACTCATGTTCTCGCACTTTTTATTCTGTCAGAAGTTTCTCAGTTTCTCACCCCCGGCTCCGTCAGCTCTCCAGTGGTTCCCGTGCGTGGTCACCCTGACCGAGTCAGGGTGCTTGTCTTGGCTGCCGCACTGTCACCCGGGGAATGCTCCCCACGTCTGCGGGTGAGGGGCCACTTCCCATGTCTAGGCCCCCTCTGTAGTCGCTCATGGCATTGGAGCACATTTTCCAGTGCCTTCTCAATCGTTTGTTGTGGGGCTCATTCTGGGGCTTGCATGTCTGAAAACATCTTTATTTCACCACCACACTCGCTGGCCTTGGCACTCCAGGTTGGGAGTCATTTTAATTTCAAGTTGTTGCTCCAATACCTTATAGTTTTCATTGTTGCTGTGGAGAAGTCCAGTTTGAGTTAATCTGTGGTAAGCGTTATTCCCCCCCCAGCTTAACTTTTGGCATCACTACAACCTTTATTGTCCTAATTTTCATGATTTACCTCATTGGTAGTCTTTTTTCACTTATCACGCAGGGCGTTAAGTGGCCCTGAAATCTGGAGCTAGATGGATGGCCCTTTCATTTACAGGAAATTTTGGTACAATATATTTGAGATAGTTCATTATTATTTTCTCTGCATTTTCCTTTTCTAGTTCCTTTGCTTGAATGTTGGGCTTCCTGTACTTAGTATTCTAATTTTCATTTATTTATTTTATTTTTTATTTTTATTAAAGTTTATTGGGGTGACAATTGTTAGTAAAGTTACATAGGTTTCAGGTGTACAGTTCTGTATTACATCATCTATATATCACCTTGTGTATTCACCACCCAGGGTCAGTTCTCTTTCCATCACTAAGTATTCTAATTTTTAAAATATTTCCTTGTCGTACCTTGCTTTTTTGTTTACTTTTGGGAGCATGTTTGACTACTTTCCAATTCTTTTTACTGAATTTTAAATTTCTGCTTTCATATTTTCGTGTTCTGTACTGTTCTCTGTCCCTTTTTTTTTTGAGAATTTTTGTAAGTGTTTGAGTCAAAACTGGAAGCCAGATCTCAAATGCTCTCTCTGCTCCTTTTTTAATGCCTTCTGTTCTTGTTTTATGTGTATGATATCTTTGCTTATCTCCTAATTTCAGTTAAGTTTTTTAAAATTACAGTTACATTTTTTTAAAAGTTATTTAAAAAATTGTGTTTTTTGCGTTTTTCCTGTTTGCCCTGTGCTACTCTTTGCTGTTGTCTCTTTTGGTCTCTTTCTTTCATGCTGGAAACCTTCCAGTGTCTGGTGACCCCCCCCCCCTTTGACTGTTTATTCACCTTTGAGAATAAAGGAATAAAAATGGCCAGCTGATTGGGGGGCTTGTTTACTTGTTGCTTTCACTGAAAATGGTGATGACTAATGTTTTTTGTTGGCTCTCCTCCAAATGTTACTATCCGCTGGTTTGGTTTCCTTGGAGAAGGATCCTTCCCCGTCCTGCGTGCCTTGTTGGCGTGAGCTGGGTGCTATGGAGCTAGGTTAGGGGCAGGCCTAGAGCGGCCTTTCCGGCGCTCAGTGGGGAGCCTTTCCCTAATTTCCCTGTTGTCAGTGGAGCAGTTTGCTCCTGTCTTTGTGCCTGCTGTCCCCAAGTGGGTGTATTTCAAGTGGAGTTTGCAGAGCTGCACCTCAGAAGAGGAATGTGCCTGAGAGTGCAGGAGGGGCCTGGGGACCTGAGAGTGCAGTGCTCCTTCTGTGGGTTTTTACACCCACCCTTCTCAGCTCCAGGCGTCACCCCACTTCTGAGGCTTCCTGCGGTTCTGTGGGCCGGCAGCCTGCTCCTTGTCCTTGACGGCCTTCCCATGCTTTTCTCCCTCCATCTTCGTAGTCAGGTTTGTGTTGGGGTTTCAGATGTCTCCTGGGTGGAGTTTCTCTCTCCTTCCTGTTCTTGTCTTCAGTTGATCTTCGATAAGAGAAGGGGATGGAAAGTCTGTTCTGCCATCTAGAAATCAGAAGCATTTACTGTAAATCTCGAGAGGTGAATTTGCACCCACACTCAGAGTGCAGCGTCCCATGGGCAGGGCTGCCTGTGTGGGGTCTTACTGTGTAGTTTGTGGGTTTGGAATCTAATGGTTCAGCCATGGCAAGAAAGGCACTTCGGCCCTCTGCGCCCAAGGACGTGTGGTCAGTGCCAGTGTTGGGGCTGGAGCCCTCGTTTCCTGCTCCTGCTTCCTGTCGTATCACCACACAATTTTGTGAATTTGACCACAGTTTGTTGACTTCGTCTTTGAAAGTAATTAGCTAATCAGAGCCATATTTTGGGCTCTCCTCTTTAGGAACCTTCCATTTGTCATGTGGAAGCTTGGCCATGCCGTGTGTGATGGATGCCTTTGGCTCACGGCAGGGGGCAGTTGGTCTCAGCTCGCATTCTCAGCCTGCAAGCTGCATGGCGAGTCGGAGTCCTACTGGAACCCAGGTATCTCAGCCCACCTGCCGACCTCAGGTGGCATACAGAAGCAGCAGTCCTCTCGTTTATTCTTCCGCTTTTGTTCAGATTCTCGTCTTTAAAAAAACAAAAGCAAAAACAACTCTTTGAGGTTTTGGATTTTGAAAAACAAAACGTTGAAGCCGTAATTTTAATTCTTGGAAGATGGCATTTCCTTTGAGATGGTGTCTTCCTGGGGGAGAGGTCACTTTTCCAGTAATGTCACTGTCAGTTGGTATTTTATTGTGAAAAAATTTGGGACTGCTTTCTGCATCCCCGTTCAATAGATGTGTAAGTTCTGATCAGAATGTATTTAGAAGGCTCTTTCTAAGGGGTCTAAGCATTTATTGAACGCCGAGTGTTTATGAAGTGCTGTGTGAAAAGATACACGAGTGTTCAGAGTGGTCCCCGATGGCACCGACTGGAGGAGTGTAAAGAGCAGATGTCAGCACGCAGGACGGCCGAGGGTGACGGCGACAGGAGGCCTGTGCTCGACCGGGTGGGTGCTGGGAAGGCCTTGTGGAGGTGACTCAGTCCAGGGCCAGAGGGAGGCGAGCTGCGCTGGGAATACCAAACTAAAGATTAAAACTGCGCTGGGAATCCTGAAACTGAAGATTAAAAACGGCCACTGGACTTGGAGCTGATGGACCCTGTAGAAACACACTGTTCCACAACATTGGCCAATACATTTTTTTTTTTGCCCAATAAAATTTTAAAAAATAAAATAAAAATAAACAATAAATAAATTGAAAAAAAGAATTAGAAACACAAATTACTTTTAATGATATTTTATTTAACCCAGTACAACCATCGTGTTACACCTTAACACATCTGTACTGGGGTGCTGACGTCATGCTCTCCGAAGCCCCATGTGTCTGTGGCAGTTACGGCACCTCTCAATTCACACTAACCATATCTCATCGCTCAGGAACCAGGTGCCCAGTGGCCACCACACTGGAAAGCAGCCTCCAGATCTTAAATGTCGACATCAGGAAATATGGAGGACAAAGGAGCACATTTGCAATACATGCAATCAGCAATATAAGGCTGCGGGGAACTTTGGGAGAAATGAAGCATTATCTTCAAAACGTAATTGCAAGAGAAAAATAAAGACATGGAAATCAACATAATGAAATTTAAGAAATATCGATCAAGGGCAATAAATGGGCTGTACTTTGTTCCTAATTTGAAATGAAGAAATCTGAACAGTGACTGGGTACTTACTGACTGAAATATTAACCAAAATGTCCACAGATGAAGCAGCCTGAGAACTGCTTCAAAGTGCCTGAGGATGGAGTGGGGACCGGGCAGGAGCAGGTGAGTGCTGAAGCTGCGGGACAGGTGTCCGGGGCTCATCCTCCCACCGTATCTACTTCCACTCAGGTCTGAGAAAGTTCCATAATAAAAGGTCCACAAGTGCATTTGTTTATCTGTTCCATGATAACACAGGTGGCCTACCTGCCAGGGGAAGCACTGAGTGGTTGGGGGACACGGGAGGGAGATGTTTCACTTTTATACTCTTTTATACCTTTGAATTTTGAACCATGTAACTATCTTATCTACTCCAAAAGTAAAATGTAAGCCTCCGCACCCTGCCTCAATCATGGGCCTGGCCCTCCTGCCACGTGCAGGCCCAGGCCTACTCCCGGGTCCCTGCTTCCACTCTGGTCTTCTTCCATCCACTCTCCACACAGCAGCCAGGGTCATCTTTTTAAAATATCCTCCCACGCCTAAAACCCTTCAATGGCGGTCTACAGTGCTCAGGAAACCACCACCGTGTCACCATGGCCACAGGTCCTGCGTGCCCTGTCCTGCTTCATGCCACTCGCCCCTCTGACCAGTACTCCCACCGTGTACCAGAGGACACAGTCTCACCCAATTCATAACCAAGGAAACTGGACTATGTACGTAACGAACACCCACAGCTACTAAAATGTCCGATGGGTGCGTTCACAGCCGTGAAAGGAGATGCACTCAGCACACGCGCACTGATGGTCACTGTAGGTGTGCCAAAGTCACACGCACGCTCGTAAGGATCAGAACAAAGCAGACGACAACTACCGTGTTTCCCCGAAAATCAGCCCTAGCCGGACAATCAGTTCTAACGCGTCTTTTGGAGCAAAATTAATGTTAAGACCTGGTCTGATTTTACTATAAGACCGGGTCTTATATAATGTAATGTAATAATATAACATAATATAATACCCGGTCTTATATTAATATTTGCTCCAAAAGACGCCTTAGAGCTGATTGTCCGGCTAGGTCTTATTTTCAGAGAAACACGGCACTTGGCATTCTTAGGTTTCTAGGTTTGTTTTCTAATTTGTTAAACTCCTTAATTTTCCCCGAATGGTCCACACTGCGTTTGGCATTCCCAGCGCAGCTCGCCTCCCTCTGGCCCTGGACTGAGTCACCTCCACAAGGCCTTCCCAGCACCCACCCGGTCGAGCACAGGCCTCCTGTCGCCGTCACCCTCGGCCGTCCTGCGTGCTGACATCTGCTCTTTACACTCCTCCAGTCGGTGCCATCGGGGACCACTCTGAACACTTCGTGTATCTTCTCACACAGCACTTCATAAACATCAGCTCCAAGTCCAGTGGCTGTTTTTAATCTTTAGTTTCAGGGGGCACAGCCCACCGTCCCATGTAGGAATTGAACCGGCAACCTTGTTGAGAGCTCGCGCTCTAACCAACAGCCATCTGGCTGCCCCTCCGTAAGCTCAGCGGCAGCTTGTCTTCAATCTAGTTGTGGAGGGCGCAGCTCGCTGGCCCATGTGGGAATCGAACCAGCAACCCTGTCGTTCAGAGCTCGCACTCTAACCAGCTGAGCCATCTGGCCGCCCCTCTAATTCTTTTTTTTAAATGGGGTGACTGGAGAATTTAAAATTTCCCATGGCTCCCGCTTGTGGCTCCCGCTTGATTGGACAGCATGGGCTAAAGGCTCCATCAGATGTAGGTCTGTGTCTAAAAAGTTTTTTTTAGCAAGAATATGTCGGAACTGGATTTGAGTTTTCAACCTGGCACAATGAGTCTGATCCTCCTGCTTTGTGATAATTAGTCTTCACTGCCCAGCGCCATGAACTCATTACGGTGCCAAGGGACAGACTTGTTCCAGCTGTTGGTGGGAACACTTTACCAGGAGACGCTGGGCCGCCAGGAAGTCCTGTTCCTGTGGGGAGGAGGGACGGAGGGGTTCCTGATGACACCTTGGCCTCCTGATAGGTGCTGGCCTGAGAGAGGCCTGCGGGTCTCTGTCCTGAGTAGTTGGAAGATGGTTTGCTAATTAAGAAATTGTTGGTTTCTGTCTTGGAGCCTAGGGCCTGTCCTCCCCACCAGATTCCTAGGCTGGCGTTTAGGCCGAGGGAGTCTTGGTGGCTCCCTGATGCTCTCCGTGTGCCTGTGTTTTGTGAACTTGAGCGCGAGGGTGGAACATGTTGCCAGTCGTCATGTGGGTGGGGGATGGTCAAGTGTACCCCCACGTCCACCTCAGGCTGCCCTTCTCTTCCTTTCCATTCTAGCCGAAGTGGGCTACCTGAATCTGTCATTATGGTTCTGTAGTATGTCACCATCCCTTAACAAGATTCAGTAACAATAAAACATTTAACCAAAGCATGAAGGTGGTGTTTTTTTGGGAAATTTTTTTACTGTATGACACACACATGTGTTATGTGTATATTTCCATACATGTCTCCAGTACCTAGATCAAGCAGGGGACATTACCCAAACCACAGAAGCCCCCTTGAGCTCCTCCCATCTGTCCTGCACTTCCCCGGGTAACTGCTATCTTGGCTTCTGGTACCGTGATTAGTTTTGCCTGATTGTCGTGAGTGGGACGTGGCTATCACAGTAGCAGTCACACACACACGGGTGTCTCTCCACAACGTCAGACTTCATTAGAATAAAGCCATGGATCCAGTCCTACTGACTCGGTTTCCCACAGGCCTTAATCAGGGATCTGGCCAGAGCATAGCCTCCAGTAGTGGAGGTAGAACAGTTTCACACAGGAGGGTTACACGGGTTTACAAGCCATAGGGTTAGGCAAGGCAAACAGAGTCTTAGGAAAAAGGATGAGAGAGAGTCAGGTGTTCAGCAAGAGTCCCTTCCGCGCTGGGGTGTCGGGCGTCAGGCTGGGCTGGTGAGACAGCCAGGAGGCCAGGCTTCAAGCCCTCCATCTGGGACGAGTGCAGGTGTGGCTTCAGCTCGTTGGCTAAGGCCTGAGCGAGGAGACGTCAGAGAGCTCTGATCTTACGCTCTGGTCTTTTAATGTAATATGAGACCGGGTCTTATATTAATTTTTGCTCCAAAAGGCGCATTAGAGCTGATGGTCCGGCCTGGTCTTATTTTCGGGGAAACATGGTAACATGGTAGGTCTGTCGTATGTCTCACTGTGCTTTAATTTGCATTTCTCCAGTGACTGGTGATGTTAATTAAGTGCCAGTGTGCTTTTTGGTCATTTTGTTTAGCCACTTTTGGGATGTGCCTGTGTAGACTTCTTTGGGCTTCTTTTTTGTGGGGGGAATGTTTTATTTTTTACATGGGTTAATAATATTCCATTGTATGGATATACTGCGTTTTGTTTATCCATTTCTGTTTCATTTTTTTGGCTATTATGAATAACACTATGACCATTAACAAACAAGTGTTAGTATAGGCAGTGTGTTTCCATTTCTCTTGGGTATGTGCCGAGGAGTGGACTTGCTGGGCCTGTGGTAACCCAGTTTAGGCACTGCCAGACTGTCCCCAAAGCAGCTGTAGCACGGTCCATTCCACTGGCAACTACGAGGACTCCAGTTTCTCCACATTCTGGCCGACACTTGGTACTGATTGTCTTTCATTAGAGCCGTTTTATTGGATGTGAAGTGGTATCTCATAGTTGTTTTTTTCTCCCCCCTTTTCTTCCACCGCCGCCCCCCCCCCCCCAATCTGTTTCAAGCCATTGTTTCTCAGTCTAGTTGTGTAGGACACAGCTCCCTGGCCCATGCTGGTACAGTGGTATCTCGGTTTTCGAACATAATCTGTTCCGGAAGACCGTTCGAGTTCGGAAATGTTTGGAAACAGCCGACAGCTAGGACTTAGGATCTTGCACTCAGCGGAAGCCACGTGACATGTTCGACTTCTGAGGCGTGTTCGAAAACCGAAGCATTTACTTCTGGATTTACGGCATTCGTAAACCAAAATGTTTGTCAACGGAGATGTTAGAAAACCCAGGTACTACTGTATTATGAGCCTTGTGCTCCCACTGGCTGAGGCAGTTGGTCGCTGGTCGCCAGTTGTCGGTAGGTTGGCTGCTTGCAGTAGCTCACAGCAGCTCTCACTGGCTGTTGGCTGCTCACGCTGGCTGCCGGCCGCTTACGCTGGCCACCGGCCACTCATGGCAGCACACGGTAAGTAGCCCACGGCAGCCCACGGCAGCCCAGCTCCAGGGAGAGCTGTTGTTCACAATCTTAGCTGTAGAGGGCGCAGCTTACTGGCCCACGTGGGAATCGAACCAGTGACCTAGGTGTTTAGGAGCCCAGTGCTCCAACCGCCTGAGCCAATGGGCCGACCCGTATCTCTTAGTTTTGATGTGGATTTCCCTAATGACTAGTGATGTTGAACATTTTTTAATTGTTTATTGGGTATTTGTATTTATTCTTAACACAAATGTCTGTAGAAATCCATTGTCTGTTCCAACTGGATTGTCTTTCTGTTGAGTTACAAAAGTTCTTTACATTTTGAAAATTATAGGTACATATTTCTTATAGATATATGATTAGCAAACATTTTCTCCCATTCTGTAGGTTGTCTTTTTACTTTCTTTTTTTTTCTTTAAGACTTTATTGGGGAACAGTGTGTACTTCCAGGGCTTTTTCCAAGTCAAGTTGTAGTTCTTTCAATCTTAGTTGTGGAGGGCGCAGCTCAGCTCCAGGTCCAGTTGCCGTTGCTAGTTGCAGGGGCGCAGCCCACCATCCCTTGTGGGAGTCAAAACGGCAACCTTGTGGTTGAGAGGATGCGCTCCAACAAACTGCGCCATCCGGGAGCTCAGCGGCAACTCAGCTCATGGTGCTGTGCTCAATACCAGCTGCAGGGGACGGAGCCCACCATCCCTTGTGGGTGTGAGTCAAGGGATTGAACCGGCATCCTGGTAGTTGAGAGCCCACGGGCCCATGTGGGAGTCAAACCGGCAGCCTTTGGTGTTAGGAATTCGGAGCTCCAACCGCCTGAGCCACTGGGCCGGCCCCACTTTTTACTTTATTGATAGTGTTCTTTTAAGTGTTTTTAATTGTGATGAAGTCCCATTTATCTTATTTTTCTTTGGTCGCTCATGTCTGTGCTGTCATATCTAAGAGTTCATTGGCAAATCTCATGTCATGAAGTTACCCCCGGGTTTTCTTCTAAGAGTTTTGTAGTTCTTGCTCTTATATTTTTGTTGATGATCCATTTTGACATGATTTTTGTATATGGTGTGAGGTAGGGGTCCAGTTTTATGCTTTTGCATGTGGAAATCCAGTTGTCTTAGCACTGTTGGTTGAAAAGACTGTTCTTTCCATGTTGATTGGCACATTTCAATTGTTGCTCATTTGACCATACGTGCTGGGACTCATTCTGGACACTAGGTTCTGGTGCACTGACGTCTGTTTGTCTTTGTGCCAGCATTACACTGTCCTGACTCCTAGAGCTTTGTAATAAGTTTGAAATTGGGCAGTGGGACTCCTCCAGCTTTGTTTAGCTCTGCTGGGCTCTTTGCAATTCCATGTCAATTTTAGGATTAGCTTGTCCAGAGCTGCAAAAAAAAGCCTTCTAGGATTTGGAAAGGGGTAGTATTGAATTCTAGATCACTTTGGGGACTATTATTATCCTAGTGATATGAAATCTTTCCTTCTATTTGGGTCTCTTTAATTTCTTTCAGTACCCTTTTTTCTCTTGGTCAGTTTAGCTAAAGTTTTGTCCATTTTGTTTTCGAAGAATCAAATATTGATGTCGTTCATGAGCACTCTGATCTTTATTACTCCTTGTGCTTCCTTTGGGTTTAGTTTGCACTTTCTAGAATCAACTGTGTGTGTGTGTGTGCTCTGAGGTGTAGAGATCAGGGCTCATCACATCTGTGTGGACAGCACTTGAGCTGGCGTCACCCTTTACCCACTGCACCTCAGGGAGGAAACCTCTAGGTGGGCGCTGGAAGACTGTTTGGTAGTGACGCCTAATGTCGCTGCCATTAGCATTCAGAAACAGCTCAAAGGTCACTGACTAGTGTGAAGTCTGTGGAGTTTTCTCAGGTATGAAGATTTAGTCAGTCCACCTGCACAGGCTGTTTCCCATGGAACAGGTGACGAAGTGGGAAAGAGGGAGGTGGGGGGCGTGTCCTACAGTCTGTGCCTTAGTGACATCATGGGCGTTAGTCTTGGAGGTTAAACCAGGTGTCGTGGAGAGATCACGGGCCGTTTGCCAGACAGTTGGCGTTCACCTGCCAGCCTCACCATTTACCTTTGGCACATCATGCAGCCTCTCTTAGTCTTCTCCCTTCTCATGGGCTCGTGGTGACAACACAGGCCAGGTGCCTGGCTGGCAACAGGCACTCAGATGAGGGCGCCCTCCCGCCCTGTCATTGGTCTCCTGCGATGTGCCTGGCACCATGTTTGTCTTGTGAGGGCCGCCGGCATGAGAGCCCTGGGCACCCACAGGAGAGGCTGGGCCCGGCACACAGTGTTGGGCACATGGGGTGGGGAGGAGGTGGTGTACTCCTGGGGAACCCCTGGGGGAGTGCTGGGCACGCGGCCCAGCCAGGCGTGCCTCACTGTAAGACAGTTACAGGTGAGGGGTGAGGGTTGGAATTTTGAGTGGGGGTTTTGTGTTTTTTGGTAGATGTGTGGCACTTAAAAGAGCCCCTTTGGTTTCTGCTGCCTGGAACCTGTGTCAAGCGTCATCAGTAGGTGGACAACTTCAGTTCTTTTCCAGGCACGAGTCTTATGTGACTGAGTGGGTGGCTGCCGTCATGCACACCCTGCAAGGACCCACTACTGGTTCATGTGGTTTCACTTTCACATTTTTTTTTTTTTTTAATTTTATTGGGGAAGGGGTACAGGACTTTATTGGGGAACAGTGTGCACTTCCAGGCCTTTTTTCCAAGCCAAGTTGTTGTCCTTTCAGTCTTAGTTGTGGAGGGCGCAGCTCAGCTCCAGGTCCAGTTGCCGTTTTTCTAGTTGCAGGGGGCGCAGCCCACCATCCCGTGCGAGACTCGAGGAATTGAACTGGCAATTGAGAGCCCACTGGCCCATGTGGGAATCGAACCAGCAGCCCTCGTAGTTAGGAGCACAGAGCTCTAAACACCTGAGCCACTGGGCTGGCCCCACTTTCACCTTTTTAAAAGGCTTTTGTGGGGACCCAGGGTGTGATAATTATGACATTGTCTGTCGGGAACCAGGGAGTAGTGTTATGATAATGTCTGCTGATTGTTCTTTCCAGCGTGTTATGAGTCCAGTCATCTATGTGGGGTTTTCACTTAACCCTTAGGACAGTCCTGTCGGGTAGGGTTACCATCCCAATTTCTTCTTTCACAGAAGAGGAAAAGGAGGTGATATGGCGTCTTGCCAGTGTTTTTAACCAGGCAACCTGAGGACAGCAAAAAAATAAACCTCGTTAGAAGTCAGAGCAGCAGTTACATTCCAGCTTCCTACTGGTGAACATCTTAGCTGCAAACCGGAGGGGGCCTCTTGGTTGCTGAGCTCAGGGCTTGTCCAGTCTTCAGTGGGCGCTGGAGTCTCAGCCTCCCCAGGGAGCAAGGGAGCGCGCACAGCGTGGTCCTGGGAGGCCGGAGCAGCTCGCGGCCTCGCTTCACTCCTCTGCTGGGTTTGTCTCCGTGTTTTGCCCTGTCACCTGTGAGCTGTGACCACCATGCAGAGCAAGGTCCCTACTCAGTGTGGTCAAGACATGGTCCGGTGTGTCACCAGAGTGTGTCCACTTTCTGTTGTTCCTCGTCGTCAAACGTTGCTTCCTGAGATTTGTGTGGCACAGAAACAGTGGTCACTAGCCTCCTTTCCCTGTCCCCTCTCCCTCACTCTCCTCTGTGGAACGGAAGTTTCTGCTGAGTGCCTGCTGGGGGAATTCTGCCCGGGTCACGTTCTCGGGGTACCCATTCTGGCGATGGGCGCAGCTGTGCCTTTGGAGAGGCTGCTAGACTCGTTCGTGCTTGGCATTTGTTGTGTGTGTGTGGGGTGAGGGCAGCAGTGAGCACAGGGCAGGTGCACAGACCCCCACTTGAGGCTGACGCCGGCCTGGGCCATTTCCTGGTTCTGTCGCTGCTATGGAGACTGACTCCGTCCCTGGCCTCAAGTTCACACTGCTCTCCTGAGGCGTGCAGGCCTTGCCTTCGCTGCCGTCAGTTGTCATCAGCATTTGAACTGAGGTTTGGGGCAGCCTCCCTTTGCCAGTTCAGATCTCTGGGCCTGAGGGGTGTGGGTCAGCGTGGTACCCCTGTGTGCCCTGGCACCTCGGTGGAGCAGCACAGTGGGTTATCCAGGAGGTGGGGCCGGGATCGTGGGCATTGTCACGCCACCTAGAGGTGCTAGGCGCTGGGCAGGAGGCTTTGGTGAGCAGGGACGTTGTCCAGTGGTGCTGTTGGGGCAGGACCTGAAAGAACGCCGACATTTGCGGGGCAGAGAGCCAGGGTGTCTGAGACCCTGGGTTCAGGCTCGAGGCTGCTGCCTCCAGCACCGGTGGGAGCTCCCCTTCCTGGAAGTGCAGCACGGGCCTTGGACCCTCTGGGTGCTGGGACCCGCAGGACGCAGGGCTGAGGGAAGCATTCACTTGCTCTCTCCACTGCCCAGAGGAAGATCGAGCCTGTTCCGCTCGTCCCTGATGCCCCCTGGGGCCGCCAGAAGGAAGGGACAGACATAAACTGGTGGTGGTCGCCTCGTTGCTTAGCATGGACTTAGCAAAGCTGAAGTAGCTGCTAGAGCGATGAGAGGCCATGCCTAAGATTCTCGTCCTCCTCCTAGGGCGAGGGAGGCTTTGGGGGGAGTGACGTGAGCGGGTTTGCATGTTAGAAGGTCTGTGGCTGCCGTGTCGGGGACAGGTTATAGAGAGGCTGAGGGAGGAGGCAGCCGCAGTCCCCATGGAGATGGGCCTTTCCCTTCCCTGTGACGCCCAGGCTTGGGGACGAGGGCAGGACGAGGGCAGGACGAGGGCAGGATGAGCTGGGGCCCAGCCCCCCGACCATGCTGGGCTCCACTGAGCAGAGTGGGCAGTGCTCAGGCCGCTCGCGGGTGGATGGCTTGTCTGGAGGCAGTGCACTTTTCTGCAAGGGCTGGAGGGTGATATTTTACGCTTTGGGCGCCAAGAAGCAAAATCAAGCATCATGCCACAATTTTTTCTTGACTAAAGTAGAAATATTAGGGGCAGCCGGATGGCTCAATTGGTTAGAGCGCGAGCTCTCCATAACAAGGTTGCTGGTTCAAGTCCCGCATAGGATGGTGGGCTGTGCCCCCTGCAACTAAAGATTGAAAACGGCGACTGGACTTGGAGGTGAGCTGCGCCCTCCACAACTAGACAGAAGGACAACGACTTGACTTGGAGCTGATGGGCCCTGGAGAAACACACTGTTCCCCAATTAAAAAAAAAATTAAAATAGAAAGTAGAAATATTAATAATTGACTGCTGTTTTTCTTGGTAATACAAATTTAATTAGACGACTGGAATTTTTGGGGGCTAGCATTTTGCTTAATTGGGGTTCAGTGTTAGTGTTCCCTGCCGTGAATGTCTCCTGGAAACATTCATCTGTTAATGCTGGTGTTTGATAGTTTTCTGTATTTCATCTTTGAAACTGTCTTCACACTGATTGATAGGTGTCGCCAGAGTCCGGTATCAGTCTAGGAGCATATGATCTGTTTTTATTGAGGTGTAATTCACATACCATGACATTGACATCTTCAATATGTACAATTTAGTATCGTTTCCTGTATCTACAGACTTACGCGGCCATCACCACAACCTAAATCCAGAACATTTCGGTCCCCGCCGCCCCCCAAAACAAACCCACACCCATTAGTGGTCCCTCCCTGGTCTCCTCCTCCTCCTCCTCCCGCTGCCCCCAGCCAGCATGGGTCTCCTTCCCTTTCTGTCTCTGGATTTTCCTGTGCTGAGCACTTCACGTAAGTGGGGTCACACAGTCAGAGGCCTCTGTCACTGTCTGTCGTTGGGCACCCTGTCTTCAAGGTGTATCCCTGTAGCCGCTTGGGTCAGTCCCTGGGCCATTTCCAGGCCGAATAACACTTCGCGGTGTGGACACAGCACAGTACGCCCGTGCTGTCAGTGCACGGACCCTGGGGTGCGTGCCCCCTTCTGTCTGCTAGAGCCAGGCTGCCAGGAACGCTCGCGTGCCGGCTCCGGGTGCACCCCTGCTGGGCGCTCTGGGGTGCACGCCTGGCTTTGGGGTAGCTGAGCCCTGTTTCATATTCCCAACAGCGGCCTGGGGAGGTGCCAGCCTCTCACGTCCTCGCCAGCGTGCATTAGTGCCCGTCTTTCTGCCGCAGCCGACCTAGTGTGCATGGTGTCTCATGGTTTCCTCGTGCGTTTCCACGCTGATTAGTGATATTGACCATCTTACGAGCTTGCTGGCCACTCGTAGCATCCTTGTAGGAACGCCTGTCAAATCCTCTGCCCAATTTAAATTTGGTTGTCTTTGTTATTGATTATAGAGCTCTTTATACGCAGGCAGAACTTGGCTTATTGCACTTCACTTTATTGTGCTCCCCAGGTGTTGGGTTTTCGCAAACTGAAGGCAAGACCCCCACCAGCACAAAGATGGCGACTCGCTTTATTGCGACCTCGCTTTGTTGCAGACTCTGGACCGGACCTGCAGTGTCTGCGAGGTCTGCTGTGTCCTGGATTCAGGCCTCTTATTGGGTGTATAGTTTGCAGGTATTTTTTCCCATTGTGTGAGTTGTCTTTTCATTTTTTCATTTTTCTTTGCTGTCCTTTGAAGCATAAAAGTTTTGATGAAGTCCTATTTTTCTATTTTTTTCCTTTGGTTGCTTGTGCTTTTGGTGTCATATTTCATTGCCTAACCCAAGTCACAAAGCTTATGTTTCCTTCTAAGGGTTTTGTAACACTTAGGTTTTTACCTATTTTGAGTTAATTTTTGTATATAACATGAGGTGGGAATATGAGATGTGATAAAAAACTAGGGTGAACGTTTAAATAAAAAAAAGTTTATTACAGTAAAAGACACATTGCCATTAATCCATTACCCTCAGAATACTCTTCCTTCTTTCGTGAGTGTCTAGTTGGGCTGTCGTGGCTGCCTCGACGTCCTGAATCATTTTTTGGGGAAGAGCCAGAAGTCACACGGAGCCAGAACTGGTGAATAAGGTGGATGAGGACACACCGTAACGTTATTTGACAGAAATTGCTGTACCAGAAGCGATGTGTGACACTTCGAACATTGTCATGATGGAGGATGATTTATGGCACACTTTAAAAACACACCTTCTGTCAACTGTAGCTCACACCCGACTGACTGCACTGAACAAGTTGAAACTTGTCACACACTGTTACTGAGGTTTGACGCGCCGCTTCTCGTATTGGAGATCCCTGCCTTTCCGTTGGATGGCATGCGGCTGCAGTGTTCCCTGTATTTTGTGATCGCAACAGAAGGCTCCTTATCACACATCACTTCTGGTACAGCAATTTCTGTCAAATAAAAACATTACGGTGTGTTCTCATCCACCTTACTCACTGGGTCTGGCTCCGTGTGACTTCTGGCTCTTCCCCAAAGTCAAAATGATTCAGGACGTCGAGGCAGCCACGACAGCGCAACTAAAGACACTTAAGAAAGAGGACTTCTAGAACTGCTTCAGAAAGTGGCAAGAACGATGGGATAAGTGTTTTTGAAGTGAGGGGGAGTATTTTGAGGGGGATTAATAGCAATGTGTCTTTTACTGTAATAAATTAAAGAAAATTTTTTAAATTTAAACATTCACTGTATTGTTTGATCACACCTCGTACAACTTCAGTCTTTTGCATGTGGCTATCCCGTTGGCCCAACACCATTTATTGAAAAGACTGGTCTTTTCCTACTGAGTTGTCGTGGCATCCTTGTGAAAAATCACTTGACCATAAATGTGTTTATTTCTGATTCTCAAATCTGTTCCATTGATCTACACATGTCTGTCCTTGTGCCAGTACCACTTTTCTTGATTATTGTCAGCATGTGATAAGTACAAAAAGAAAAATGGGGAATGCGAGTCCTCCAACTTTGTTCTTCTTTTTAAAGATTTTTTTAGGCCCATCCAGGTCTCTTGCGTTTCCTTATGAATTTTAGGATCAGGTTGTTAACATCTGCAAAAAGCCTTCTGGGGTTTTGATGGGCTGTGTTTAATCTGTAGGTCAGTGTGGGGTGTTGCCATTTTAATAGTCTTCAATCTGGGTACAGGATGTGTTTATTTAAGTCTTTAATTTCTTTTAACCATGTTTTCATGTACAAATCTTGCACTTATTTTGTTAAATACTTCTTTGAGTATTCTTTTTTATGCTTTTATAATGGAATTTTTTTCTTCATTTCATTTTTAGATGGTTCATTGCTAGTATGTATGAGGTTGGTGTAAAAGTAATTGTGGTTTAAAAGGTTAAAAATAATTGCCCAAAAGAACAATTACTTTTGCACCAACCTAATAGAAATACAGTTGGGTTTTGCCTATTGATCATGTGCCCTGCAGCCTTGCTGAAGTTGCTCATTAGCTCTAACAATTATTGTAGTGGATTCCTTTGGATTTTCTATGTGCTAGATCATGGCCTTTGGGAGTAGAGCTAGTTTTACTTCTTTCTTTCAAATCTGGGTGTCTTTCATTTCTCTTCCCTTACTAATTGCTCTGACTAGAACCTCACGTAAAATGTTGACTAGAAGTGTAAAATTGGCCACCGCTGTCTCATTCCTGTTTTGGGGGAAAGCTTTCATTCTCTCTCCGTTCGGTGTGATGTTAGCCATGGGTTTTCATAGATGCTGTTTTTCAGGCTGAGGAAGTGTCCTTCTGTTCTTACGTGGTTGAATGTTTTTATCAGAAAGGGACATTAGATTTTGTTAAATTCTTTTCCTGTATTTGTTGAGACGACTGTTTGGTTTTATGGCTTTGTTTTCATCACTATGGTGTATTACATTGGTTTTCATGTGTTGAATCCACTTTGCGTTCCTACAGTAAATCCATTTTGTCATGGTATCTAATCCTTTACACACCTTGCTGCATTTGCTGAGGATTTTTGTATCTGTATTCATAAGAGATATTATATTGGCCTGTAGTTTCTTTCCTGATGTCTCTGCAGTTGGTGACAGGGAGATAATGGCCTCAGAATGAGTTGGGAAGTGTCTCCTATTTTACGGAAGTGTTTGGGAAGGATTGGTGTGTGTTCTTTGCTTATTTTGGATTTAAGAAAGTTTTGTTTTTCAAAGTGTACAGTTGGTGGGCCCTGTTCATGCCCCTCACCATCTGCTCAGGTCCCCCACCTGCGGTGTTCCTCGTGTAAATTACTTGAGCTCTGAGCTTTGAAACTAGTTTAAGAGTCCGGAGCCGTGGATCTCAGTCTCGAGACAACAGCTGGGGTTCTGAGCTTAGAGTCGGGAACTTCCTCACAGAGACTGTCATATGTCGCTTTGTCACACAGGACTGGCTTACGGAGGGTGTCCTGACGTTGCCTTTGGACCACTTGTTCTTTTTGGCCTGGCCTCCAGATTTGTTCGCTGGGTCTTTGTCTGTCTTGGCCGACTTTCCGGCATCTTTCTTCTTGGCCTTGGGTGGCAAAGCGAAGCTCGGAGAGCAGCTGCTACCACTGCAGCTTCGCTAAGATGTCGGACAAAACAAGTGGTGTTTGTTCTTTAAATGTTTGGTAGAACTCACCTGGGAAGTCATTTGGTTCTGGGCTTTTCTTTGGCGGGAGGTTTTTGATTAATAATCTTTTTACTTGTTATAGGTGTTCAGGTTTTCTGTGAATTCTGAAGCATCTTGGGTGTTTTGTGTCTTTCAAGGAATCTGTTCATTTCATTCCTGGTGTCTGCTTAGTTGGCATACAGTTGCTTACAGTATCTCCTTATAATCCTCCTTATTTTTTAGAGAGTTGGTAGGAGTATTCGTCCTTCATTCCTGACGTTAGTAACCTGATTCTCTCTTTCTTGGTCAGTCTAGCGAAAGGTTTGTGAGTTATGTTGAAGTTTCAAAGAAGTAACTTGACTTCATTGCTACTGTTGATTGTTTTTCTGTTCTCTATTTCATTTTTTAATTTTCTTCCGCTTGCTTTCAGTTCAGTTAGCTCTTTTTCTGGTTTCTTAAGGTGGAAACTTAAGATATTGGTTTGAGTTCGTCTTTTCTGATACCAGAGTTTAAAGTGTTTCCATCAAAACACTTATTCAGCTGTGTTATGGGTTGAATTGTGTCCCCAGAAGACATGTTGAAGTCCTACCCCACTGCCCCAGAATGGGACCTTGTTTGGAAACAGGGCCAGCAGGTGAGTTCAGGTGAGGCTGTGTTCGAGTAGTGGGGCTCAGCACAGGAGAGGACAAAGCCGTGTGAGCACAGAGGGAAGGGTGCGAAGGCCTAAGGAAGGCTGCTTGCCATGCCACGGGAGGGATGGAGAGGCAGGACAGTGGCATCCTGGGGCATCAGGGAGCTTGGCCAGCTGGCACCTCAGTGTGTACTCCTGGCGTCCAGAGCCGGTAGGCACTGAGTTTCCAGTTTGACTCTCCCAGTTTATGGCACTCTGTGATGGCAACCCGAGAAAATGAAAACAAGCTGCCTCCTATAAATTTTGGATGTTGTGTTTTAATATTTTTTCAGTGCAAAATATTTTCTATTTTCCCTCGTGATTTCGTTAACCCATGAGTTATTTAGAAGTGTGTTGTTTAATTTCTAAATACTTAGGTATTTCATAGATTTCCCTGTTTTATTGATTTTTAGTATAATTCCATTATGGTCATAGGACATGCTTTGTTTAGTTTCGGTTTGTTGAAATGTGTCTGTTATGATGGCTCAGCTCATGCTCAGTCTTGGCGAGTTTGATGAGCAGCTGGACAGAGGCACCCTGTGCAGTTGTCAGGTGGCTGTCCCTGCGTGGCAGGTGCCGTGGGTCTGTGGCGTTGAGTGTTCTTGTCCTTCCTTGTTTTCTTCTTTGTGGTTCTGTCAGTTACTGACAGTAGGATTTTGAAATCTCCAACTATTGTTGAATTTTCTTTTCAGTGTTTGCTTCATGCATGAGGCTCTGTTGTTACTTTTGTGTATGTTTGCAGTTATTTGTACTTGTTTTCTCCCTTTATCATTAGGAAATGTCCTTTGTCTCTAGCAGTGTCTCTTGTTTTAAAGTCCGTTGTCTGATAGCGGTATAGCCACGTAGGTTCTCTGCTGGCTTCTCTTTGCATTGAGTATCTTCCCGCAACTTTTACATTTAATCTCCGTGCCTTTCAATCTAAGGTTTTTAATTTTTTAATCCATTCATTCTCAGCTTTTTAATTGGAATATTTGATCCATTTACATCTAATGTAATTACTGAAAGGTAGGATTTATATTGTTAGTTTGGTATTTGTTTTCTATATGTCTTTCTGTTCCTCTGTTTCTCCATTACTTTGAGTTACTGATATTTTCCACTGTACTTAAATTCCCTTCTGTTTAACTATGCTTTTTATTTCTTTGTTTCCCTGAAGATTACTATTTAATAGTCTAACTTACAACAATCCAGTTTGGATTAATACGAGTTTTATCAAAATAGTATACAAAAAAATTTGCTCCTATATAGTTCCATTTCTTTTGACTTTCTGCTGTTGTCTGCGTACAAATTACATCTTTATCCATTGTATGCCCATCCACACAGATTTACAATTATTGCTTTGTGCAGTTGTCTTTTAAATCATACAGGAGAAGAAGAGTTACAACTAAAAATGCGTCTGTAGTGCCTTTCATACAGTTACCTGTGTGGTGTCCTTTTCTGAGCCTCTTAATTTCTTCAGCTGGATTTGAGTTAGTCTCGTGTCCTTTCCTTTAGCCTGAATGACTTCCTTAGCACTTCTTCTCGTGGGGTTGGTCTGCCGGCGACAAATTATCTCTTTTGTGTGTCTTGGAATGTTTAAATTTCTCCTTCACTTATGAAGAAACTTTGGTGTGTATAGAATTATTGGTTGACAGTTCTGTTCTTTTAACACTTTGAGTGTGTCACCCGCTGCCTCTGGCCTCCATGGTCGCCCGTGAGAACCAGCTGTCAGTCTTACTGATTTCTCTTGTACTTACGTTGCTTCTCTGTTGCATTCAAGATTCTGTCTTTGGCTTTGAACTGTTTGATTGAGATGTGTCTAGGTGGGGATCTCTTGAGCTTCTTGGAATTTTATGACTTTGCTGATTATTGCTTTCCTGAATTGTGAACTGTGAGATCAATGCTTTGTCTGGACTGTGGATGTGTGTTGTCTGTTACCCTGGCTGAAGTGTCTTCCGTGATAAACACTGTGCCTGCCGTGTGAGTCAGAAACCGTAACCCGTGGTTGACAGCTCAGCTTTTGGACTTCCAACTCCCCTGTTCTCTTTGTTTTGAATTTATGGCTGTGCACTGGACACAACAACAGCGTCCAGTGACAGTGTGTGGGGGAGGTTCACTCAGCGCAGACCCCGACGGCACGTGGACATGTGAGCCTGGTGGTATGCTCTGTGTGTGCACACTGGGATGGAATCTCAGCTGGGTTTTGCATGTTTGAAACATAAAGCGCCCTTGGCCTTCAGGCTGCGCCTCGCTGACCTCTAGGACACGTGCTCCCACGCTGCCGGACTCTGATTTGGTGGCTCACTTGCTGCCGCTTCCGTCCCAGACTGTTATTCTCTTGCTGTCGCAGTGGCGAGACCACAAACCCTCTGAAGGTAGGGCTTCCGTGTGTGCTAGTTCCCGCAACGCCGTCAGGTGACCTGCACGTGGGAGCTGACCTGCAGATGTTGTAGAGCTAATGTAAAGGGGGCGGAGCTGAGCTGGCTGTGGCTGCGTGATGGTGGCCCAGGGGACGCCCTCTGAAGCTAACCGGCTTCCAGGTGTAGATGGGAACCGTTGGTTCATGCATTTGCTCCTTCCTTCGGTCATTTTTGTAGCAGACATTTATGCCTTCTGTGTGCCAGTTTCTGAGCTGAGAGCCAGATGAGAATAAATGTGGGGCCTTGTCATGAATGGAGGTGCCTATGCTCCAGTTCTGGGACAGACACAGTTACACGACTTGATAGTTGCTATTAAAGGAGAGAGAAAGTGTTCCAGAAGCAGCACGGAGGAGATGCTGAGCCCTCTTGGTGGTGGTGGAAGGTTTGCTGCCGTTCCTGTGTGCGGTTGGTGCCGGCCTGCCACAGACGGAGGCCGCAGCTGCTGGAATCGGGGGAAAGGTGGGTTTCCGCACACACACGTGCCAACTGGGTGGAGAGGCAGCCCCCACCCGCAGGACACTTGGTGTGCGCACCCAGGCGAGCGTGCGGGAGCGCGATGGCGCGTGGCTGAGACGATGCTGAGAGACTATGTTCTTTTCTTTGGCGCTGGTGATTGGTCACAGGTTGACATGATCGAGTTTTGGGTTTGTATTGGACTAAGCAGCTTTCGTGAAAGGTAACGACTCCTAGTTCCAGCTTTTAAAGTGCCTGCTGGAAACTGGTGAAATCACAGTGTGGCTTGCCGCATGCCCTGGAGAGCGGACTGGGCCTCTGGGCTGAGGTCCCGAAACGGTGGGCCAGCCGGAGGGAGGGGGGCAGGCCCCAGGAAGGGGCCAGTGGAGGGAAGGCTGCACACCTGTCGTGTGGGCTGGCACGTGGGGCACCCTGTGGGGCAGCCACTGGGGGACGCGTGGCGGTGCCCGTTTCTGTCTGCGCTCCTCCTCGGCGTGTGATCAGGGCTCTGGCTTCTGGGAGGGGGAGCTTGTGGCCCAGCATTGCCAACAACCCCTGCAGCACAGAGGTGAGTGGGAGCCCTAGGCATCTTAGTTGCTTCTCAGTTTGAACATTCTTTCTCTCATCCTGGCTTCGAAAACGCACGCTATTTGCATGCACATGCTTCTTACCTTTCTGTCAATTAAACCCGTTTCTGAGACTTCATTCTGCCTCTGCTGTTTCCTGGACCTCCCAGCCTGCGGTCGAGCCCGTTCTGAGCAGGGCATCTCCGACCTCGGGATTGCCAAACCCGGGGGTTTGTCCTCAGACTTCTAACTAGACCTCTCAACAACATTTGGCCTAGTACTGCAAGACAAGAGTGACTCATCTTCATTTGGCTTCTAGAACACGTTTCTCGTCTGGTTTTCGGACCTCGCGGAGCCTTCCTTTGGTCGGGTTTGCGTGACCCCGCTCCTGAGCTGACCTCCAGGTGCTGGCGTGTCCTGGCCTCCCTATCCCGTGTGCAGCCCCAGCCTCACCTGGGGTGTCCTGGCCTCCAGGTTTGGGGAGTGTTGACTGCGTGGAGGGCCATTGGGCGCCTCTCGCCCAGCACGTGGTCTGAGCCCCCTGTGACCTGGGGGCCGGCTCCTGTGGCCACTCACCGCAGTGCTGGCACCGGCACCATCTGGGGAAGATGGCGTTGGCCCCGTCTTGAGAGTACACCTTCTGTGTCCACAGCGCTGGCCCTTGTCCCTGCCTCACAGTGGAGCCGCGCTCCACGCAGGGGCCCGCGTGTCCCCATAGTGAGTGTCCCGCTGTGCGTGCAGCCTTACGTGGCTTCCAAAGCGCTTCCCTGGGGCTCAGAAGGCTGTGCTTGGCCTGTGGCCCTGGGCTGTCTGCGGTCCTTCCCGCCACTGTCCAGGCTCACTGCGCCAGGCCCAGGGGCGTCCTGGCTGCTCCTCTGCCTCAGCGCCCGGTGCCAGGCCTCCCGCAGCATCTGTGGACATGCCCCGCCGCCTCCCCTCTGGAGCACCTCACCCGTTGTATGTGCTGTGTGCTGAACAGTGGGAGGGAGTGTCCTTGTCACGTGTGAGTAGGAGAACTCAGTGCAGGTTTGTCAGCATAGACGTGAGGCAGATGCTCGCCGGCGGCTGCGTGTGCTTACGATGGACGGACATTGCCAGCTTGCCCACAGCTCCTGGTGCAGCCACAGTCGGGGGCCTGACTGCCCGCTCATGGGCAACCGCACGGCGTCAACAGGCTTTACACTGTCTACACCCGTCTCACGGCTTTACACTGTCTACACCCGTCTGATGGGTGGAAAATGGCACCTTTGTGGCTCTCAGTGCCCTTTCCTAAAAACGAGGGAACAGTGACATTGGTTTTTATTAACACCCGCGTTCATTTCTACTTCGCCTGCCGTTTCTGTGCTTTGAACCTTGGGGGAGAGGGAGCTGAGGCCGGGCGGGCTTGTCAAAGGCGTCCTGTGTGCGTGGCAGGCCGCTCTGTGGACGGCTGTGGATCTGGTGGCCCTGCGTTTTGTACGTTTGAACTTCGAACCTGTGTCTGAGTTTGGTGGGTCTGTTGTTGGCTCTGGGCTTCGTGGCATCTGGGTGCTTAAAGAGGGGCGTCTTGTCATTGGTTTTCTGACTTGCTGCCCATGGTCCTGACTTGACCGCCTTCCAGGGACCTGTGCAGGCCCAGGTCGACAGCAGCGTCCACGCCAAAGAAGAGCGTTTTACAGAAAGGCTGGCATTTGCTTTCATACCACCTTAAAAATTAGAAATGGTATTTGTGTTTGTTTTCATTTTGCGGTTGGCACAAAACCTGAATATCCTAATTTTAAAATATTGCCCCTTATAAAAAGACTTCAAATCTTTATTGTTTTGTGCTAAGAAATACTGCTTGGGCGGGATTGGGGGGCTGGCACAGTTGTAAAAGGGTCTCTTCCCCAGTGGGGAGGTTTGGGGTGGGGGAGGGGTGCAGATGTTTGGGAGGAGACCCCAGGGTGAGGTGAGGCCAGGCCCTTCCCAGTCCCTTCTCTGTGATCCAGTCACGTGGGCGCTTGGCTCCAGAGGTAAATCTCTAAGGTGAACTCCTTAGGACAGTGCTGGTCGCATGACTCTTATTCCCTTGGACTCGACCTCAGGCTCCTTTCCTAGGTTTTCGTTGGTCAGTAGTTTTTAAACAAAGCTGATCCCAAGAGGCCCTAAGAGGGGCGACATTTTGGTGGGAGGAGCTGTTACTGATGGTTTTTGTGGAAGGACCTTTTTTAGGGTGAAGACAAATGTACAGATGGTTTCCTTCTGAGAAAGCTCAGAGTATTTTCAAATGTTTGTTAATCTGAGGGTTTCGGGGGAACCGTGGGTTCGCAGCTCTCGGGAGTGACCCCTGCCCGGAGCCGCCACTGCTGCGAAAGGGCCTCTGAGCGCTCCCGGAGGATGCGTCCCCAGCAGTTTACGTAGCTCCTGAGTGTGCGGGCAGGCCGGCCGGCGGGCGCGCCGAGCAGAGGGAGGACTGGATGGAGGGCCGTGCCGGAGCGTGCTACTCGGCGATTTTCTGCCCTTGGTTAGCCTGTGTGGACGCGTGCTGAGGGGGTCACCTCCTCTCCCACCCCACCCGTGACCCTGCTTTGATGCCTTGCCACCTGCCGTCTGCTTTCTTGGGAGTGGGGTGGAAGGTCCCCCAAAGCTGCACTATGAAGACCAGGTGAGGCCTGTTCCGTGGGCAGGAAGAAGCGGCACCTTCACGCCGAGGAGCAGTGTGCGTTCCGACCCCTGCTGACTGGCGAGCTTCCTGTCTCCCCGTCCCGGGCCCCAAGGGAGCCTCAGTGGTGAGGGGAGCAGGCTGGGGAGCTGGCACGTCGAGCAGTTCCCCATTCTCCATGCAGGCGGCACGAGAAGTCTGTCAGCCCCGGGCAGGACACTGGCGCTGCCCACTGGCCCAGAGCACCCCTGGCAAGGCTGTGCCTCCCCCGGGAGCCCGTGCAGGGGTGAGGGTGGGGTGGGGGTGGGGGTGGCCTGTCGGCCTTGGTCCCAGGAAGACTCCATTTTTCTTGGAGTGACCGAAGGGAGGCCGAGAAGAGATGCGGAGACCCAGGCACAGAGCTTCCCCTGGGTTTGTCAGTGATTCCCTCGGAGAAGCGGCCGGTTTGTAGTCGGCCAGTGCTGGGCGCGTCTTGGGGAACCTGGTGAGGGGCTGTGGGTTTAGTGATGGTAAAAGCAGGATTGGAGCTCAGCGGTGGTCGAGAAGGAATTGTTGGAACAAAAGGGTGGGGGAGGGTAGGAAACTCCAGCTCCGCCTGCAGAATGAGGAAGAGGGAACAATAGGACTGCCCTCGACCCTGGGAGTGGCCGGGCTCTTGTGGGTGGGGGTGGTTCTGAGAGGGCCCATTTAATCAGGCGTGCAGAGCGCTTGGAGCACCTGGGACGGAAACTTCCTTGGCGCTTAGTGTTCTTAGCAGCTCAGCCCATAGGGAGTCTTTGTTTCCATCTTCACTGATGAAAAAAATGCTTTTAGAGGAGATGGTTCCCCAGGTCTTGTTAAGACAGTGCCCTGTTCCTCTGCAGGTTCGGCCCTCCTCTCCCTTCCCCGTCCCTCCCCTCGTCTTTCCTCCCTCCTCCTCCTCCCCACCCATCCCCCCCTTCTCTGCCCTCTCCCGCCCCTTCCTTCCCTTCCTTTCCCCGTCGGATGAGGGGTCCCTCTGTGGGAAGAGTGGACTGAGGGAGACCCTTAGCGCGTACTGACTGCAGCTCTGAGCTGGGGGCAGAGGCTGGGCCAGTGGGGAAGGCGGGGGAGGGGGGCCTTAGCCTTGGTAGACGCTTGCTTTTCATTATGAGACAGAGCCCTAGAGATGGGGGCTGTTTATCGGTGTCAGGAGATTTCTGCTGTGTGCTCTGAGCAGGATGGGTCACCTGTGGGTCTTGGCGTTAAGGGAACAGAACAGCACAGCCACAGTGAAAGTTGAAGGGAAGTAAAAGTTTTGGTGAGTTTGTAAAATTAGAAATATATTTGGTCAAGCCTTTTATCTTCTTTTTGAAGACTTAGGGGGGGAAAGGTATGCTGTTACGCTGTTGATCACGGTGGTCTGGCCTTTTTGGCACCTGGCGTCTTATAGGAATGTGTCTTGTGTAGAATATGACACATGGGGGGTTTCACGGAACCCAGAAAAGAGCCAGTCCAAACCATCTCACCTTCAGAATAGACCCGTGGGGCCTCGTAGAAGCCCGTGTCCTCTAACACAGTTCCATTTCACTGACCTGTTTTTTTTAAAAGGTGAGAGTGCTGTGAAGTAGAGCTCGTGTCTACTTTATGGACTTGAAGAGCACATGGCTTCTCTTCTGCCTTGGAGAGGTGGTGGGGCCGGTGGGGATGTAGCCAGACAGGAAGAACTGGGCGCCGACAGGGTGGGTACCTGTGAGTGCCAGCTGTCCATCTGTAGGAACGCGCCTGGTGGGACTTCTAGGCTCCTTCTAGAAGAGGAAGGTCCTTCCCACCCTCCCTCCTCCCCACCTCCACCCACCCACCCCCCCTCCCGCCCCCATCAAGTAGCAGAATTACAAGCCTGGAAACTTGGGTACACCTGTGAACAGAGCACAAAGAATCTAGACCATTTTCATGGCCCCGGGAAGAAACCTCTTACCAGCAGCAGTCACTGCAGTGCCCCCTGTCCTAAGCCCCAGCGACCACTGACCTGCGTCTGAGCTGCATGGTCTCTAGCTTTGTACACTCGACTCCGCAGAAACAGAGCCGTAAACAATGGTGTTTGCTGACCAGCTTCTTTCACTCACTGTTTTCAGGTTCACTCGGTTTGGGGGCTCAGCACCTCCTTTTTCTGGTTGGACCATACCTCGCCCACACTGTTCGCTCACGCCTCACTTGATGGACATAGGGATTATTTCCACTCCTTTGATACAGTGAACAATGCCAGTATTATTTTTCACGTTAGGAATGTGAGAAAATATTTTTTCCCATTTTGTGGGTTGACTTTTCACTTCCTTGATAGTGTCCTTTGAGGCACAAAGGTTTTTAGTTTTGATCAAAGTCTGGTTTATCTACTCTGTTGTTCCTTATGTGAAAGTGGTGTTTTTTTTTTTTTTTTTAAGATTTTATTGGGGAAGGGGAACAGGACTTTATTGGGGAACAGTGTGTACTTCCAGGCCTTTTCTCCAAGTCAAGTTGTCCTTCCAATCTTAGTTGTGGAGGGTGCCGTTCAGCTTCAAGTTGTTGTCCTTTCGGTCTTAGTTGTGGAGGGTACAGCTCAGCTCCAGGTCCAGTTGCCATTTTCTAGTTGCAGGGGGCGCTGCCCACCATCCCTTGCAGGAGTCGAACCGGCAACCTTGTGGTTGAGAGGACGCGCTCCAACCAACTGAACCATCCGGGAGCTCAGCGGCAGCTCAGCTCAAGGTGCCGTGTTCAATCTTAGTTGCAGAGGGCGCTGCCCACCATCCCTTGTGGGCGTCGAGGAATTGAACCGGCAACCTTGTGGTTGAGAGCCCACTGGCCCATGTGGGAATCGAACCGGCAGCCTTCGGAGTTAGGAGCATGGAGCTCTAACCGCCTGAGCCACCGGCCGGCCAGTGAAAGTGGTTTTTGATCAGACTGAGAAGTGGTGTCGGCATAAGTTCTGGGGAGAGAAAAAAACCAGAGCACAGGCCCGGAGGTGGGTGGGTTCAGGGGTCAGCTGTTGGGGGCGGGCTGTGAGAGCCACAGGCCCCCAGCCTTAGCCCAGGCTGAGACTGGATTGAGGGTTTGAGTGGCAGCTTGGCTGCTGTCCTGTGAGAGCCTCCTGAGGGTCCTGGGAGCCAGAGGCTGGTTGAGGGCTGTGAGGGGGCAGCAGGGAATGGAGGTGACGGGGCCATGTCCTTCACTTCTCTGTCACACCCTGCGCTGCCGCCCCCAGTGCTCACTGCCATAGCACCTTGCTTCCCTCCACTGAGGCGTCAGGAGAGAAGCACCCAAGGTGGTGCATCCATGCAGCTGCCCGGACATCTCTGTCCCCTGTCCTCCCCTCCCCTCCCCTCTCCTCCCCTCCCCTCCCCTCTCCTCTCCTCTCCTCTCCTCTCCTCTCTCTCCCCTCCCCCTCCCCACACACCTTCACCTTTTGCTCCTCAGAACATTTCCATCAACATACGAAATGCTTGATACCCCCCCGCCACCCCCCCATCGTTAAAGGCCGGTTTTTGGTCCTATTTCCCATTCCATTTTTCTGGTTTCTTGCCCCAAACCCTGCCAAGGTTTGTGTGTGCCTGTTGTAGCTTCCTCCCCTGCTGCCCCTTACATCTGTCAGTCAGACCTTGCACCCCACCAGCGCCAGAGGCCTGGGCCTTTCCTGGGGAGCGCCCAGACTTGGTCTCAGTCTGAAGCCTCCTGCATGCTCACCTCCTCCTCCCACGGGGCCCCCCCAGTCTGGGCCTCTCCTTCTCCTTCCCGTTCTCCTGAGCTGCCACCTAGCTCCTTCCCCTGCCTACGGCTGTGTCAGCCCTTCCGTTCTCGGATTTGCTGCTTTCTTCCTTCCGAGGACTTCTCTGGGGGAGGCCCCTGGACTGCAGCCGGCTGCCCCGCTCCTGCTGTGTCCTCAGCCACTGTGGCTGTGGGGGTGCCCTGCTCAGGAGCTGTTGGGGGGCCTCCCGCCCTCGCAGAGCTTAGTCAGTGGACCAGTGGGCTTCCTGCCTGTAGTTGTTATTCTGTTAGCCTTGTATACTTCATAGATAAGCTCAAGTGTTTAAATTTTTATTAACTTAGGGAGAAAACAACAGGGAAATATGCCAGTAGATAAGTTGGATAATCTGAATTGGGGGCTTGACAGTGGTTTTTGTTATATTTCGGGGAATATAATACTTTTTTTTATGATGAGCATGTATTAGTTAATTGTACAATAAAAGTGAATAGAAACTTTCATTTTTATTCAGTTCAGTTCACATGATTATTGCTCATTACTTTTTAAAAACTGCGGTAAAAACCTGAAGGGCAGATGACCCTGAGTTTAGATCCCGCCCCACATGAGGCTTTGGTGCACTTGTGACCTGTGGGGCCGCCCTTCGCCCTCCTCCCCAGGCCCAGCCCACGCCTGTCCCGTGCCCCTGCCCTCAGCAAGCTCCGTTAGCACCTGCTGTATCCTGGACAGCAGAGGGTCCCCAGGACCCTTCCGGGCTGTAAGGCCGGGCGTCTTCATGCGAACGGCAGGACCTTACTTGTCCTTTCCCTCATTCTGTCACGAGTGTAGGGCACGTTTCTGGAGCCTGCCTCTGTGATGGGTGACGACGCGGGCGGTGTGAACATCCAGAAAAGGTGTTTCAAACAGAAAACAGGGACGCTCTTGTCCCTTTTTTTGTTTTGAAAAGGTTACTTTTCATAAAAATATTTATGTTAAAGTGTAATGGCTTTATTGTTTTTTTAAAGGAAGTGTCGAGGATTTTCAGAGTTTCTCAGTGTTACCCATGGGAACAGCTCTTCGTGTGCTGAGGATTTTCCACTGTGGGGTCCTGGGGGGGCTTTGAGAAGCACAGACTGAGGGACGTGGCCATGCAGTCACGAACAGAAGGAACCAGCCAAGTTCCTCTTTCTCATAGACCTTACGTTCCGATGGGGGACACATTTCACATTTTTGTGTCACTTGCTTCCAAGGATTTAGCTGCTGTGGCTTACTTTCTTTACCACGCTCCCTCTTTTTGTGCGAATGAGGGTGTGAAGGAAATTCAGCTGTACACGTGTTTGTTTTTCCCACTTTTGTGCCCCCTGACGGAGCAGTGTTGTGGGAGGATTCACAAACCCCGATACCATCAGGACTGGGGTCTTCCAAGCAGCTTTGCGGATGGAAGGGCTTGCTGCACGGAGCTGCACGTGTCCTGCTAACCACCAGGGGGCGCCCTCGTTCCAGGAAGGCATGCAGCCCACACCTCGTGCGGAGTCCTAGGAAAGAGGCTGTGCTTTTACAGGAATCACCTTTGGCCCACGTAGGGACACTCGCCTTTGAGTCACAGCTCCAGCAGAGGACACACCCTCTTCCAGGGCCATGAATGGCGTCCCCGAGGAGCAGCCAGCAGACATGCACTGAGTACCTGCTGTGTATGTGCTTCCACGGGACCTGCACACGTCTGCCCACCTTCCCCCGCGGGCTGGCAGTTCCCCTCTGCTGCTGCTTGTGTGTCCCTGTCCCTGCTGGTTCAGATGGGACCGGTGCTCACATTACCTTCCGATCCGAGAAGAGCAGACTGTCCCGCCGGCCTTCCCTCCCTCGCTCTGCAGAGGTCCTCACAGCAGACAGACGCCCTGGAGCTGCTCCCCAGGTGATGGCAGCTCTGGCCCTGCGGTCGTGCTCCCTCACTGTGGGCCTCCCACAGGCCGGTGCCCACAGGCCGGTGCCCTGTGGCCTCATGGCCTTGTGGGGCCTGTCCACGCGACCAGCTTAGTGACGCTGGAGCGCTGCTCTGCCACGGGCCGGGCACAGCCCTGCACTCAGCGCCCGGGGATCGCACACTTCTCACATCAGGCACTTTCAGGCTCTTCCCTCGCGTAGGAGGTGTGAGGGCAGGTGTCACCTGAGTGTGTGGAGAATGACAGTGACCGTGCGTCTAGTCACACCACCTACTGGAAAAGGCAGCCAGTCTGTGTGGTGCCTTGCTGTTTATGTAGCCCGCAGGCAGTCCTGGGGATGCTCGCTGCTGACTCCAGAACCCAGGATGCTCTTTTCCTGGCATAGAGCCTGGAGTCCCCACTCTGACGTACAGTTAGAAGACATGAGTGATAGAGAGATGGGGGCCTGGCAGGGCTGTGCCCTCAAAGGATGTGGTACAGAGCATGGGGGCTGACAGCAGTGGCTCCGCTAACTAGACAGCCGCAGAGCCGGACGGAAGCTGTCTGTCTGTATCCCGTACAAATCCCCGTGTCGCACGCAGCCATGCTTTAGGAAGCAAATTCTAGGACCCCAGAGAAATGGAGCCGGCTTAGAATCTAGACCGCCCCTCTCAGAATTAGGATGGCAGACATGAAAACCCACACTCGTCCTTGCCAGTCCTTCCGCGGTCCCCACACTGTGGCCCGGTCCCCGCTCACTCTCCTAGCTGGCAGACACCCAGGACCGCGATGCAGCTGGCGGGCCTTCCATTTGCTCTCTGTTTCTCCAGTAATGGAGCAGCTCAGAGTGGCTGTGGCACTCACTGAGCCTGGCTGCAGATTTCCTGTGGGCGCCAGCTCGCCCTTGAGGCCAGAGGCTTCTGTGTTGTGTATCGTCATCCCTTGAAGATGCGTTCTTCAGAGTCACGGAGCATGCGACACATGCCAGGTGTTCCGAGAGGGACATGTGCAAGCACCTGGCTCTTCGGCTCCCTTGTAACGAGGACAGGGACGTGGGCAGGAGCCATGGGCTGGCAGGGCTCATGGCAGCGGTGGGTCTTCAAGGATGAAAGCCGAGGAGGGACAGACTCAGTGGCCAGACACTCAAGGCCACTTTCGAGGGCTTCTCAGTACCTTGATGCCGTCAGCACAAAGCGTGCTTGACAGGCCGTTTGGGGGCAGGAAAGTTGTTGGGCTAAGTAAGCGGTCTGCACGCTTTTCTGTAAAGGGCCAGGTGTGGAGGCCACTTAGGGTCTCTAATGTACATTCTTTTTGTTTCTCTAACTTAAGAAATGAAGAAAAACCACTCTTAGCTTGTGGAAGGACCAAAAATGGGTTTGGGCTAGTGGCCATGGTTCTTCGACCCCTGCTCAGACAGACTGTTGAAGTGCCGTCTCGTGCTGTGTTACGAAATGTGGGCTTGAGCTCACGGGCAGTGGGGAGCGCGGGTGTTGTCAGAGGGTTACAGTAGTACCCTAGTTCCAGGAACATAATTTTAACTGCAGAATAGACAGACTTTAAAGGGGAGAGACTGGAGTTAGAAACGCAAGTTAGTCGACTGTTCTGTCGCCAAAGACTCTGGGGTGATACGGCGTGAAATAAGGCAGAAGTGGGGTTTGGTGGGGTGTAGGAGGCACAGAACCTGCACGAGGAGTTAACTTGGCGCAGATTTTTTTTTTTTTAAAGGAGGGCGCAGCTCACAGTGGCCCATGCAGGGATCAAATCGGCAACCTTGCTGCTACCAGCACCACGCTCTAACCAACTCAGAATGCTTAATTAGTGGTGTGCCCAGGATCAGCTCCGTGGTGTTTATAAAAGCCACGAGTAGGTCGTGACCATATCATACAGAAGTATTGCCTATTGCCAAAGTGATTTATAAATGTCTTTATTGTCCAGTTGAGGGAAACCGTAGACAAAACCAGTGTATCGTGTAGTCAGTCCATTAGTATAAAAGCCTGTATGGTAAGACGGTTACTATTGGTGGCAGGATTAGGGTGATTTTCATTTTTTCTTACTTGTGTCGCCTGACCCCCCCTCCTCCCCCCCATTGCTCTGGCCAGAGCCCCCGAGCGTGGCTGCAGTGAAAGGTAGAGGTGGCTGCAGTGGGCTTCCTTGGCCTGCTCCTACCTTACGGGGAAGCGCTGAGCGTGTGTCGTTAGACGTCCCTTATCAGGATGAGAGGTTTTATCGTGAGTGAATTATGTCAAATCCTTTTCTGTGTCTATTGAAGTGAGTGTTGCGGTTTTTGTTCTATATTCTATTACTGTTTATCGCATTAATCAATTTTCACATGTTAAGCTAACCTTGCATTCCTGGTCATGGATGGTTAATTCTTTTTACATGTTGCTGGATTCATTTGCTAATATTTTATGAAGGATTATGCTGTCTTTGGCTTGCCTTGTTCTCTGTGTAGTACTGTTCTCGTAGAGCGTTGGGCGGTGCTTCCTCTTCCTACCACCCCGTGGTTACTAATGGGGTCGGGTGTGTCTGCTGGCCTGTGGGACTGCCTGTTTGGTTCTTGGGCCCATTTTATTGTTGTCTTTTTTTAAAAAATTAATTTGCAGTTATTATTTGTTTCTTCCTTCTAGAGTTGAGTAACATTATACCTATTATACATAGCTATACATGTTGCAGATTTTTTTTGTCTTTTCAAGTTTCCTTATTGATTTATTTAGCCACATAAGTGTTTAAAATATTTTCAGGGTTAAATCTTTAAAAAGTAAATCTGGGCCGGCTCGGTGGCTCAGGTGGTTGGAGCGCCGTGCTCCTAACGCCGAGGTCGCCTTTTCGATTCCCACACGGGCCAGTGAGCTGCGCCCTCTACAGCTAAGATTGTGAACAACGGCTCTCCCGGGAGCTGGGCTGCCGTGCCATATGCTCAGCTGCCGTGAGCAGCTGGAGGTCGGTGTGATCTGCCGTGAGCTGCCATGGGCTGCTGAGCGCTGCCATGGGCTACCGTGTGCCGCTGTGGGCTACCGTGTGCTGCCACGAATGGCCCATGGCCAGCGTGAGTGGCCGGCAGCCGGTGAGAACTGCCGTGACCTGCTGTGAGCGGTCAACCGATGACCGGCAACCGACTACCTCAGCCGGGGGGAGCGCAAGGCTCATAATACCAGCAGGGGCCGGGGAGCTGTGTCCTACACGACTAGACTGAGAAACAACGGCTGGAACTGGAGTGGGGTAGGAGGGGGGGAGGCGGGAAAAGGGGGGGGGGAAGTAAAGCTTTCCTTTTGTGATTCCTGGTCTTAGTTTTATGCTCAGAACTAGGACTTCCTCATATCAGGGTTATCAGTTATTTTCTCCTAGTGCTTTTATGATTTTTTTGTTTTGGCTTTAACCATTTCATTCATTGCTCTATATTTACGATAACCTTTTGGCTCCCACGGCTAGCCAGTTGTCTCAGTGACCATTTTATTCATTATTCTCTCATTCTACTGATTTGAAATACCCCTTCATCCTGTACTATCCTTTTATTTTTACATGGGACTGTTTCCAGTCTCTCTTAAATGTAGCCAGTGAAAAATTTTAGAACTTTCATAGTTGATAGTATTTTTTGGTTCACAGAATCAGGTCAGGACTGATCAGTACAGTTAGCTATCCTACCAGATGTTTTAAAAGCCTTCCCTTGTGGGGATTTTTGTTGCCTGTGCTGTTAACAAACTTGGCCGATCAGCATTTGCATATACAGATGTACCGGGAGGAACAGCCCATAGAGAAGGTAGAAATCGCACAGCTCACCTTCTGTGGGAAATGCCAGGGTTTTTAGTTGGTGCCATTTCACCACCATGAGGTTGTCGTGCATCAGGTTTTCTCAGCGACTGTGGTGTAGACAGAAGTAAGGTGCTGCTGACCCACAGAGAACCCTCAGCATGGGGTTGTCTTTTCAGTCAGAAACAGGCCACATTTTTGTGGTTTTTCCGTCTGTATAAGCAGCACCTCAGGACACAAGGATCAGATTGGAATCCTGAGAACTATTCCTCTGGAAGCTCCAGGAGGTTGCTGGAATTTTGTGTGTGTGCATTGCCTGTCCCAGAATTCTTTTGTCCTAGAAATACTGTGCTTCCTGAGGGATGTCATGTGACTTAATGTATCAGGGATGTGATGTCAGTAGCTTCTCTCTCAGAACGAAGAAAGATCCACTACCCTGATGTTTCCTAAGGTACCCTCTTGTCCAAGTTACCGGTTCCATCTCTGGCACTTCCGCAGCCCCTTTCTTCAGGCCCCTCAGGCCCCTCTGCCTGGGAGCGAAGGTCACTGCTTGGGTGCTCTTATTCTGCTCTTCCTTAGAGACTTCTGGTCAGCCACACCTGATCTGGCTGCGCCCCTGCAACCACTGAGGCATCGTGGGGCGGTGGTGGTGAGGCGTCAGGGGTGGGGGTGTGGGGGGTGGAGGGGTGGTGAGGCGTTTTGCTCACTCGATCCCCCAGAAGGTGCACTCTAGGCGGAGACTTCAAGTAACCCCAAGTAGGGTTTCCAGGCGGGAATTCCCACCCGTTCTCAGGAATTTTTCTTGCTTTCTTGTTCCCAAATCCCAAGATATAAACACTTTTCAGTTCTTCACGATGAGTCGTTTCCACAAAGTGGCAGCTGATACTACCAACCACTTGGGGTAATGGAGCCTATTTTCCCAATTTCCCGACCAGCTTTTCTCGGGATTCGGAAACGGAAAAGTGAAAAGAATTCCCGAGAATGGGCGTGAATTCCCACCCGGGAACCCTAGCAATAAATAGGAAAAATGTCTAAGAGATACATTGTGAGTAGTACGTTTATATCCCATTGTGGGTATTACTGGATTTGAGGAGCCGATTTACCTGATTTCCCGACCAACTTTACTCAGGATTCGGGAACGGGAAAGCGAAAAAAATTCCTGAGAATGGGTGGGAATTCCCGCCTGGGCACCCCAACCCCAGGGCTGGCTTGTATTTGTGCCAACCCGTTTCTATGCTGCAGGGAGCTGCGGAAACAGTAAAAACTGTCTTTCTTTTCAAAGGTCATTGGGTTTAGGATTTATTAAATATTTAAAACCTGTAAAAAGTTAAAAATTTCAAGTGAACTGTTTTTCTCCCTAATATCAACCTTTTTGTTTCGTGAGGATATATACTGGTTTGTTATTGTTTTTGATGGAAAATGTATGAAGTCTAAGACATTGTGACATTTTCCTCTTTTTAACAACTTTTATCCTTTCCAGATCTGAACTGGGCCACTCTTGGTGGAGCCATCTTCCCGTTACCATCGTAGGGCTGTCCTGGGCTTTGCAGCCACCGGCCAATCTCCCTGATAGCGGGTGGCCCGCACGGGAAACGCTCGGGCCTCCATCTGCTTTTAGTGGAGAAGGAGGTGGAACCAACTCCAGGAAGCTTCAACGAGAGAGTGGAGTTGGGCCTCACGTAGCCTTACACTTGGAGGCGAGGGCCTAGGTGGAGCTGAGAGCGCTGCCCGCTGCCTTCCCTGAGCAGCAGCGGCCTGGAGCAGCTGCCAGCTGTCCCTGGGAGGCGGCTCGAGGTCGATGGGCTGGGGTGGGGGGCTCAGCGCCCCACCCGAAGTCCCCAGACCCTATGGCTGGAGAGCATATGGGGTGCGGTATCTGGACTGCTCAGAGTAACAGGTCAGAGTCCACAGGGCGGCCACGCTTAACGTGAGGGCACGGGGCGGTATCGTTCGTCAGGCCGCAGAGAGCCGTCGCAGGCAGGAGCTGTGCACCCCGCCTCCCCGCTGTGCATTTCCCGTGTCCCTGTGCTGCGTCCTTGCATCTCGCAGTTCACACCAGATCCAGTCCCATCACAGGCATGAAAGCTCCATCCCGATTCTGTTCCAGGTTTGCTCTCACACAGGTCGCTGAGCACCTTTGACAGGCATTCTCACTGAATAGACTTTCTTAGACCCGGTCAGTGGAGTGGGTACTGGGGGTGCTCGCTGGCTGTCGGGCTGTATTGCACAGCTTGATTGGTGTTAAAACGTCACTGTGGACGGGAAGAGCTGATGTTCTACCATTGGGGCTGTCAGAAGGGAGGCTAGTGGTGTGTCACCTGGGCGTCCTTTGGGCACTGTCACCTCCGAGTACCTCACTTATGGGAGTTACACAGATCTCCTCGAGCTGTGGCTTGCAGTTAGCTGTCCCTGTCGAAGTTGGGACAGCAGGGGTTCCCTGTGCCTGTGTGTTTCTCCCACTTACCTTGTGATACTCAGAACCAACTCTGCCACTTAATTATGCAGCCTACAAACAGGTCACACTCAGTGGTGGGATGGATGTGACGTTCGCTCCAGGAAGGACTTCTCCGTCGTTCCCATCTGCCCTGGCTCAGCTCTGCTGTCAGCTCCTGACATGTGTGCCTGTGTCTGGGACACACGGTCACCAGCATGGCCCTGCCACCGCTCTGTCTTAGGCCTGCGGCTCCAGGTGGAAAAGGGGGCTGGGTCTGGGGAGAAGCTTTTCTCTCACGGCTGAAATTGGTGCCTGGTTAATGGCATTACCACCAGTTCACAGGAAGAGGCTCTGGAGTTACTCCTCCAAAATGTAAAGTGATTCAACCTTTAAAAAGAAGGAGAAACACCCCTCTGTGTGAGACCCCTGCTGAGACGCAGGATACGTCTTTTGTGGAAGGGAAGGAAGACAGCTTTCATTTCTAGCTTTGTCTCTTATAGCTGTTTCCTAGAGAAACTCACAGAGACCCACATGCAAAGGAATATGTTGTTAAATGCTGTTCCTTCAGGGTTGTTTATAATCCGGAGAAGTCAGTGCTCCCAAGTGTCTCTCAGTGGGGTCCTGTGTGTGGAGATAGCTCATAGTGGGTGCCATGTGCCCCACCGTGGGATCCTGTGTGTGGGAACAGCTCACAGGGGGTGCGTGTGTCCCACATTGCGTGGAGTCTCTGCAGCTTCTACAGTGATGGAATGGATTGATTTGCTCACGTTAGTTAAGGAAAAAATGGTTATCTAACAGCATGTGGGCGTCCCATTTATAAAGTCTGTGTCAGTTATACTTTATAAGTACATTTGCACAGAAAAATGTTTGGAAGATTATACACAAATGTTAGAATAGTTGGCTTATGGGTAATTTTCAATTTTTAATTTTTCCCAATTTTCCTGAAATTAAAAAAAAAATAAAATTCTACAATAATAAGTGAATTTTTCTGTTGAAAATCAAGCCCTGTTCAGGCAGGATCTACTGTCTGTCCCTCTCTGCCCATTTCACACTGCCGCACAGCTTCTATCAGGATGAGTTTGGTATAGATCCTCCCAGAGTGTTCCCTATGTAGAGAATATTTGAACCCACCCAAAATACATAGTATTGTTCTATATATGTTTCATTTTTTTCTGTGTAAAACTTTTTCTTTTGAAATGCTATCAAACTTAATAGACATGTTATAGGTATGGTAAGATTTTTCATGAGCCATTTGAGATTACGTTGCCGCCTAGGTCCCTGTTACCCCTAATTATGTTAGTGTTGTTTCCTACACAGACATTCTGTTACCACACGTGATAGAGCCATCACCATCATGAAATTGTAAATATCTTTAGAAATATACGAGGCCAGACAGTCGAGTTCATGAACTTGTTGCACCAATGTTGCTAACCTTTTCTTGATACCAGAGGGATTATTCATTATGAATTTGTAACAACTGGACAAACAGTTAACCAAGTTCACTATTTGGAAGTGCTGAAAAGGCTGCGTGAGACAGTTTGATGACCTGAACATTTCGCCAACAATTCATGGCTCTTGCATCACGACAATGCACTGGCTCACACGGCACTTGGAACACCCTCCCTACTCACCTGACCTGGCCCCCAATGACTTCTTTCTTTACCCGAAGATAAAGGCAATATTGAAAGGAAGACATTTTGATGACAGTCAGGACATCAAGGGTAATATGATGACAGCTCTGATGGCCATTCCAGAAAAAGCATTCCAAAATTGCTTTGAAGGGTGGACTAGGCGCTGGTGTGGGTACATAGCTTCCCAAGGGGAGTATTTGGGAGGTGGCCGTAGTGATATGTGGCAATGAGGGATGTAGCACGTTTTTTTCTCCCCCTTTCTTCCACCTGACCCCACTCTGATTCAAGCTGTTGTTTCTCAGTCTAGTTGTGTAGGACCCAGCTCCCTGGCCCACGCTGGTGTTATGAGCCTTGCCCTCCCCCTGGCTGAGGCAGTTGGTCGCCAGTCGTTGGTAGGCCGCTCACAGCAGGTCACAGCAGCTCTCACTGGCTGCCGGCCACTCACACTGGCCACTGGCCTCATGGCGGCACATCGTAGCCCACGGCAGCACACGGCAGCACATGCCAACCTCCGGCTGTTCACGGCAGCCCAGCTCCAGGGAGAGCTGTTGTTCACAATCTTAGCTGTAGAGGGTGCAGCTCACTGGCCCATGCGGGAATGGAGCCTGTGACCTCAGCATTAGGAGCATATGGCACTCCAGCCACCTGAGCCACCGGGCCGACCTTGTTTTAACCATTTTTAAGTGTATTTTTTGGTGGCATTAAGTACATTCAGAATGTTGTGCAGCCATCATCACTATTTCTAAAACATTTCATCACCACAAGCAGAAACTGTGTCCCTGTTAATCAGTAAATTCCCTTTTCCCCTTCCTGTCTCTGTGAATTTGCCTGCCTATCTTCTAGCTAGCTAGCAATCATTTGTCACTGATCTACCATCTATCTATCACCTGTGTATCTCATATAAGTGGAATTATACAACATTCATCCTTCTGTGTCTGTCTGATTTCACTCGGCATAATGTTTTCCAGGTTTGTCTACGTTGTGGTCTGTGTCAGGATTTCCTCCTTCCTGGCTGAGTAATACTCCATTGTCTGTACCACAGTTTGTTCATCTGTTGATGAGCACACGAGTTGTTTCCATCTTTTGGCCTTCGCATAATGCTGCTGTGAAAATTTGTGTACAGTATCTGAATGCCTGTTGTCAGTTCTTTGGAGCATACACCTAGGGATGCACTGGTGGAGCACATGGTAATTGTGTAACTTTTTGAGGAGCTACAGACTGTGTCTACAGCAACTGCGTTATTTTGCATCCCCACCACAGTGGATGCGGGTCTGAGTCTCTCCACAGCCTCGCCTGCACTTGTTCTGGTCCCTGTGTTGGATCGGGGCATCCTGTGGCTGTGGTGAAGGGCTGGCGCTGTCCACAGTCCTGCCCGCTGCTGTTGGGACCCGGCCAGGTCCTCCCTGGCCCTGGCTGTGTGTCCCCTTATACCTGTCATAAGGAGCCTTTACAGCTGCCCCCTTTCCCTGAAATCTCAGTGAAGCACAGTTACTAAGAATTCACAGGAAGTTGCTCTTCTATTGACGTGCCAAATCGGCAGAACTCGCGAGAAGGCTGATTGAACTCTGGAAGAATCTGGAAATGGGATAAAGTGAAAATCATAAAACCAGGAGACTGATCCTGCTCATGGTGCCCGAGTCTCAGCGGGAGGCCCCTCTGGCACCTGCACAGTCTGCTGAGATGTGCCCCCCTTTGGGCACTTGTGTTGGCCTTTTGTCAGTTTTTACGTAGAAAGGAGTTCTTACAGGAGGAAAAAAATGAGAAAACGTTCTTTCCGCTGTCAGCATCTTCTGTGTCTGGAGAGGAGTCAGATGGCCTTGTACCTTGGCCTGGCGTGTGCCCCCGACGTGTGTTAGCCCACAGTGAGGATGGTCTGGGCTCCAGTGAAGGGCCCGTGGACAGCTGGGGGTGCTGGCTGCTGAGGGAATGGACGTGCGGGCGGGCACCGCTCAGATGAGTGTGTGGTCCGTGTCGACTGCCGGAGGGCCAGGACACATCCGGAGCCTGCGCGTCGGGCTGCATGTGGCAGGCCGGGGGAGCTGGCCCGTGGAGTGGGGCCAGATGCGCTCTAACCAGGCCTTTGGACGGACCGCCCTTTTGGGAACGGCTCCAGCGGTTTTCCAGCGTGGCAATAACAGGGTTTCTCAAAAAGGAAACAGCTGCTGCTGTTGTGAGGGCGGATGGCCAGAAGGGCTGAGCCCTGGCCCGCTGCTGCGTTCACTCGGGGCCAGGACACGTGGCGGGCTGGGCACCGGGCTCCGGGGCACAGAGACTGGGCTGGTGACTCCGCAGCTGAGTGTGGGGTGACTGACGAGGAGGAGTGTGTGTCTGGCACGGGCAGCTGTTAGGATGCCTTGGGATGTAGTGACTGGCTGTTGAACAGTAATGGTTGTCGGTGTCTCGTGGGTGCCCAGAGCCTCCTCATGGTCCTCTGGGTTTTGTGTCCTTGTTCCCATTTTAGTCAAGAGGAAAGTGAAGCGACGCGAGCGGGGTGATGTGACTTCGGGCTCCGCAGTTGCCTCTGAACCGCGTGGTGACGTCGGGGTCTGGACTGGAGTGGGCCGCGTGGGGCAGCACTCACGTGACCGCGGCCCGCGCTGGCCCGCGACGGTGCCGGGGCCCCCTGTGCTTTGAATCGGGTGTCTGCTGTATTTTAGATCCAGATTCTATTAGAATTTTATGAAGAATTTAAATTTCCATCAGGTATAAAAATAGACTACTATTGCATGACAGTTGTCAAGATTTTGTCACATGGTGCCTATCTTTTTTCTTTCCTTTTCCTTTTTTTATTTTTATTTTTTGTTGTTGCTCAGGTATCTTAAAGCATCCTATACATGTCATGAAATTTTCACTTCTAAACTCTGAGTAAACATCTTTTAAAAAATGCGGACAGTTTTTATGTAACAACAATGTCGTTTTCACATCTCATAAAATTTACAGAAATTTCTTGGTTATCTCTAACCATTTTCAAATTTCCCTCCAGTTATGTCATTTTGTGGTTGGTTTGTTCAAATCAGGCTCCCAGCACTGACCAACCTTACGTTTGTTTGTTTATCTTCTCGACAGTCTCGCCCTGCTGTGTCTTTCCTCCATCCATCCTCGCGGGAGGAGACTGCGTCCCACACTCGGTTCTGTCCCTGGTTTATCCTGGGTGTGTGTTGCCCATTTTGCTTTCACACTGATCGTCTAAAGTGCAACATGACGTCATACTGAGCGACTCTCCGAGGTTTATGATGAAGGGTTTCACTGACACGGACGACGTAGGCGCTAGGTCGTGGCACGGGGCTGAGTTGTCCTGGTTTTGTAAGGTGCTGTTCTTTGTCCCCAGTCACCACCACGAGCTGGGCACAGCTGGTGGGCAGGCTTACGTGGGGCTGGCCTGGGTGGACACAGCTGACCACAGCCTCTTGTAGCCCCCTGTCCCTGCTGTGTCCTGCTGCCACCGAGCCATTCGGATTTCTGATGGAGTCCAGGCATTTTCATCTTAGTTGACTCGAATGAAATTAAAAGAGAGGGAGAGCTGTGTGCCAGTTTCTAGCGCTGCAGGTAGAGGTGTGGGTCTCCAGTGTTATGTCGGATTGTGTGCCTGTGAGCGCCTGATGGGGCCAGGCGCACCCAGACGCCCCCTTCACCCCTTCCAGTCATAGACACACAGTCACGTGGAGGTCCCCTCCCCCCGGTGCTGCTGTGTAAGGTGGGAGCCCGCAGTGGGAGGGCCCGGCAGAGGTCCCCGAAGGCGGTGTCACCCAAACTTGATTTTCTCGGTAAATCCAATTGTGGCGGAATTATCCCAATTCAGAGGAGACTGATGCGTGAAGTAGAGTCAGCTGATTTATGGTGCCAGGGTGCGTGTGCCGTCTCCAGTCGGGAAAGGCGGCCTCACAGGACACTGCGGCCCCAATCCCTGTAACGCTCCTGCCCGACACTCGCCACTTACATCTGGGAGCCTGTTCCGGGCGTGGCTGCGTTTTGTGTTTGTTCTTCACAAACCGGAAAAAGGGCCCAAATGGCATGGCTTACTTCATAGATGCTTACTGATTGGGGTTCAGAGTGGGAGAGGGCCCTCCTCTCTCCTTGGGTTTCACGGCGCCTGGCACATCTCTCAGGAGACCGGCCCTGTGGCCCAGGCCAGGGCACAGGGGGCTCGCTCACTGGTAACTGAGTGCCAGGCCCAGGCTGTTTGCTCTGGCCCTGGTGGGGGCAGCTGGCACTGGGGCACAGGAAGGAGACAAGCATTGTTTCTGTGTGGCTCCTGGGAACTTGGTGGCGACCATGGGTGTCCCTCCTGGGGGCCAGCAAGTCACACGGCTTTAGTCGGGTCCGTGAGCCTGGGGCCTCAGCCAGAAGACTCAGGGCGCGTGCACTCGCACCTCTGGCGGTCGCGGTGGGTTCCCTGGGCCGCAGGCACACGGGTGGCCTGTGCTGTGGTCGGGGCGGCGCATCCTCGTGTCAGCGTGCTGGCCTCAGACACCTTGGGCCGTCCATAAAAGGAAGGTGAGGGAATGCGGACCCCACCTGGCATGCAGGAACGGCAGCGTCGCCGTGAGTGGGACGCCTGGGTGATGGCAGCCTGCAGCTGTGGCCGTCTCTGGAGAAACAGGACCGCGGAGTGAGTTCCAGGTCAAGGGCAGAGAGAGGCAGCCCCCGGTCTCTGCGGAGCCGCCCGTCGGGGGGGAGTGGGAGATGATGGAAGGGAGTTTGTTCTCAGGTTTCAGAATTTTTCCAATGCAAATTCTCAGCTGCTTTGGGTATTAATTGTGTTTTCCAAATTTAGGAACTAACTCTCCTTTTTCTGCCAAGGGAAAAAAACACAGAGAGACAAAAGAGGGAAAAGCAAATCAGTCAGCTATTGGAAGGATTCGTTCTTGCTCTCCCCACTCCTTTGGATAATTAGTAGTGAAATTGGTGTTGAAAATAGCCTCAAATTAGGGGGAGGACGGAGCAGCGTCCATCTCCGAAGCCTCTTGGACTGGACGTGCGTTCCAGTAGAGTGCCTGGTGGTATGCCCGGGCCGGTGGGGTGTCTGTGCTTCTGCAGGGGCCACGCCGCCTCTGGCCCGGACCTTGGGCAGAGCCCTAAAGCAGAGAGTAAGTGGCAGGTTAGAATTTGACATTTCTCTTCCTTTGGCAAGAACCCAAACATGTCCACTCTGAGGGGGAGAGGCCCTTTGGCCTGCCTTGTGTGTGGGTGCTGTGACGTGGCCTCCAGGACTGGGTGCGTGGAAAGCCCAGTGAGCAGTGCACTCGGGGAGCAGTGGGCTGCGCTGTCAGCCTCCTGAACTCTGAAATGGAAAAGCAGGGTCACCTGTGGCGTCACAGAGACAAGGTTAGCAGGTGGTACTTAGCACGCAGGTAACGTGTTCAGAGGGCTTTTCTCCTCTTCCTCAGTCTCTTGCCACGGTTGGGTACTTTCTGCTCAGGTAGACGTGTGAAGGCGCACACACGTGCACGCACGGTGGGGTAGAAATACTTTGAGGCCAAGGTGGGAAGGACGACAGTTCGCGGGAGAATGCCCACTTTGTCCCCGCCCCGGGCTGTCTGTTTACACGGCCCTGCCATTTACAGCCATGCCCTTCCAGTCCAGTTCATCCCAAATTCTTTCTGAAATGCTTTGACTTCTTTTAAACTTCAGATGTGTGTGTGTGTAGCAGTCACGGAGCACCGTCTGGACAGTCGTGCTTCAAGCAGCATTCCGGACAAAATACACGGGTGGGGAGGGGCTGTTCCCCCCAAGGAGCCTCTCTGTAAAAGGCTGTGGCTCTCAGTGGGAGGGTCCCAGGAAGTGATTGCGCCCTGGCACCAGCACCAGAAGAGGGGGTAGGCCTGGCCTCCTGCGGCCGTGTCCCCGAGCCTCCAGCTCTCAAGCCCCGTGTCCCCGAGCCTCCAGCTCTCAAGCCCCGTGTCCCCGAGCCTCCAGCTCTCAAGCTCAGCATCAGAGCCCAGAGTGTGCTCTGTGCAGACACAGCAGTTTGAGGTCCCTGTGCCCGGTTGCTTCAGTGTCTGGCTTTTGTCCTTTCCGGGATGACTCTCCTGCAGTGTGTGCCTGTCTGCCCCTCACCTTGCGCTGCTGTGGCCTGGCTGCGGGCTCCAGCCTCGGCCTCGGCCTCGTCCCGGTGATGGCCGGTGGGGTTTGCCCGTGGACCCAGTCCCCTGTTTGGAAGACTGGGGTACCTGGACGCAGCTTCCCTTTCTGGCCACTTTCAGGCTTTTCCTTTTTTCTCCAAGTGAGGGTTATGTTTGCAGTTCGGACCTGATTGTGGAGGTCAGACTTTCCCTTCGCATCGTTTCTGGTGTGTGTGGTACGTTAGAAGGCGTATGTGAGGAGATGGTTCCCAAGCAGTTGGCGTGCGTGTGTGTCTTTGTGAAATAAAGCCACGTCGCACTGGACATCAGTACTGAACGTCTCGAGGAGAGCAAAGCCTCCCACGAAGGTAAGCAGCAGAGTCCCCGGTGAGGTGGCCACACATGCTCCTCTCACGTTTTCCTTTCTGACTGGTAGCCCTTAAGCCCCTTTTGATAGTTTCCCCTTTCAGTGGGGCTGTCAGCCCGGTCCTGAGGGCATGGCACTCATGGAGGTTTGGTGGTCGTGCTGTGACACCTCCTGGCCACCAAGCTTCAGAGGTGGTTTCTGTGCTTGTTACTTTTGTCGGCAAGACGTGGACATGCTTCGTTTTGATCCGTCCAGGACATGTGCAGAGGGAGTGGGACTCTAATGGTCTCTTCAGACGGCTGGGGGACCTTTGTCTTTGCGACACTGGACGGATGGCAACAGAGTGAGCCTTCTGAGGTAGCTGTTCCAGGGGTGTCTCCGTAAGACGTTGTAAGTCGCCTCCTGACCCCGGCGTCACGGGGACGACTGACGGCGCCCAGTATGTGACGATGCAGCAGACTGAGCGCCTGTGTGGTGGGGCCCTGGGGACGGCAGGGTGCGTGGAGCTGGGCCGGGGTGGCCGGTGGCTCCCTTCCCGTCCCCGTCCCCAGGCAGCTGTGCGCAGGCCATGGAGGCCTTGTCTTTCTCGGTCCCAGACCCAGTCCCAGACCTGGCTCTTGTTCCAGTCTTTAAAATTCAGATCGATAAAATCCTTTAAATCCTCCCATGGGCTTGTCTCTGACTGTCGTCGCACGATGACCCAACCTCTGTTCCAGCCCTGCTTTGTCTTTGACGCAAGGACTCTCCTGAAGGTCATGTCAGCGTTTCTGTGATCGGCCTGCCGGCCGTTGTTGATGTAAAACCTCAGCCGTGGTAGAAACGGGCTGAGCCTGGGTTTGGAGCCTCACGGGCGGGCTGTGCTGTGTGGGCCTGGGCAGGGCCTGGCCCTGTGCCCGACTGCTGCTGTGGACGTGCCTCCCCTCAGGTGAGCTGTGCAGGTGTGGGGAGGGGCTGGCGGGCTGACAGCTGATGGTTGCGTACCGGGGAGGCGTGCTCTGTCCTGGATGGGACTGAAGGTACACTCCTACCCGTGCTGTGTGTGTCACAAACTAGCCGTCAGAAGCGTCGGATACCAGGTGCAGTGAAATTGACGTTGACTGTATTGTGATGCACGATGTCTGATGCATTGTCGTTTCGTGTTAGGTGACAAAGAAGAAAGGACTGCTGTGGGTGGGAAGTGCTGCCCTGTGAGTGGCACACCTGCCACGTGTGCACACACACCTCCTGGCCCCTGAACCACTCAGGTTCAGTGCAGACCCTGTCCCATCCCCACAGTAAATGACTGAGTCAGGGCCCTGGACCCCAGTACGGCCATCCGTCGGCGCCGGACTTTGTCTCCTGCACAGTTGCTCCCCATTCCGACGTGCACGCACTCGTGTGCTTGTTGTGTCTGTGTCCTCCTGTCTGGGCAGCTTCTCAGCCTTTCTCTGGTGACATGCGTTTCTGGAGTGCAGCCCGGTTGCTTTCTAGAAGATCCCTCGTGATTGGGTTCAGTTTGTGTCCTGGTGGCAGAAGCAGTTGTGTTGATGGCTCTTTGTCCACGACTGTCACGTGGTTCAGGCTTCTCCACTGTGGCGTTACTCCTTTCCCTTTGTGATGGAGAAGCATCTTCTGGCAGGACACGCGGAGACGCTGCGAAGACCCTGTTTCTTACGATGCTTTCACCTGCGTGTCAGTGGTGCTTTTCCACTTCCAGCGGTTTCCACCTTCTTTACTGGCTGAAGGAGGGCAGAGCTTCCCGTTTCCATTTGCTCTTTGCCCCGTCACCTACCCTGGTGTGGACTCGTGTGACCGCCGTGTACTCAGTGTGTTCCAGTCTGTTCCTCTTACTAGTTGTTTGGATGCTGCAAGTGCCCCAGGCTGGGCAAGTGGGCGTTCCGTCAGGCTTTTCTGTGTTCTTGTGCCGTGTCCACCGATTTTGAGTCCTTGGACACAACTCTGTTTCTAAACTCCCGTCTGCCCCGCACCCAGTCGCCGCCTCCCGCAGCTGCAGCTCTTTGGGGGAAGTGACCCACCGGCCTCCGGACTCGTGCTTGCTGCTGCAGAGCTGGCCTGGCCTCGGCCGCCGCCATCCCCTCCAGCCCTTCCCCCTGCGATTCCCTCCTCTTGTCTCCGTCCCCTCCTCTGAAGTCTGCGTCCCCTCTGCAGCCTGCCGTCAGCTGAGGCTCTGCTTGCGTGCAAAGCAGCTGCTGCCACGACGTACACGCCTCTGCCCGCAGCCCAGCCAGCGGGGCCTCACGTGTCCAGCAGCTGTTTTGTTTGGTTCTGTGTTGCTAGTACAGGCTTTGCTTCTGCGTCGGGCCCCATGTTCTCTCTTTAACCCTGTCTGGGGTCAGTATTGATTGTGCAGGTCACTGGCCCTTTTGAAAAGGTGATGTAAACCATGTTCCCTGTCTCCAGCTCACAGAGAGCACCTGAGTCGGGAGCTTTCAGCGCCTGCGCTGGTCGCGACCTCGCGTTCGCTCACAGCCCGCTGCGGCGTTCCTGTCCTCACGCAGCAGGTGCCGACTGCACGCGGGTTGTTCCCCAGAGCCCATCTGGTGAGCCCGTCCCATCTGCTGCCATGTGCCACACACCGGGCACTGCCCATGTTGGGGACTGTCAGAACAGGAGGGTCCCTCCTGGTGGGCGGACTGTCAGGCTTGGCCATGTGTCCGGTGCAGGTGCCACCATGGGGTTACTGAGGCGGGTCCAGGAGAGGCTGTCGGGTAGGATGGAGCTGGCCTGGCTGGGTGTGAGGGGCGCGAGGGGCAGCAGAGCCGGGCCCTGTGGCTTCACTGTTCACACTGAAGACTGGCCTCTTCTTGGTGAGGTGGGGAGCCTGTGAGGGCTGACCCTGTAGGAAATGCTCCCCACTGTCTGGGACGAGGTCTCGGAGGCCCCTGGACTTGTCCTGTGTGCCTGGCACCACATTCTAGCTGCTGTGGCGGAGCGGTAAGAGAGATTGCAGAAGGGGCAGCCAATGCTGCCTTCCTGGAGCGTCCGTGAGAGGAGCGGGCGCTGGCCACCGGCCTTCCATCCAGGCCGCTCGATGCTGTGGGCAGAGCCTTTGGCAGGGGCTGGGGGAAGGCCTGTGAGACCACCCCCCAACTGCCCCCGTTCCTGCTTATTCACTCCGCAGCACCCCTCTCAGCTAACCTGGGTGTGTTTCTTCTTCCTCAACTGGAACGGGTCTGTGGTGCTCCCGACAGGACCACAGCCTGTGTCACCTGTTGTCTGTCGCTTCCTGGCTCTGACGGTGGAGACACTGCTGGGGGTAGCCTGGCCTGAGCCCGGCTGCTCCCTGAGGCCAGGTGCTCGCTGATTGTACTTGGCCTCGGCCCACGCACAATGTCTGACCTCTTCCACTCCCGGCAGATGCATTGCTGACAGGATCTCACCCCTGTGCGTGTGTGCACGTGCCTCTAAGAGCCTGGTCCTCTCAGGTCCCCTGAAAGAATCTCCGGGACCCCAGGATCCTCTGCTTGAGGGCCACACATAGTCCCCAGGACAAGCTGGAATTGGCGGGAGGCAGCTGGGCCGTGCTCACGCCCTTTTGGCCTGCCTGCCTGGGCAAGTTCAGCAAGCTGCTGCTGGGAGGGAGCCTTCTGGAAGCGCTGAGGAAGGAGGCGTGTCCTTGAGGTGCTGGGTGGTCCAGGGTGACAGGGCAGGGCCAACAGTGCTCTTAGGAGCCACACTTGGCACCGAGGGAAACCAGCAGTGAGCCCAAGGTTCAGTAGGGACCTTCTGAGGGCACTTTGTTCTGTCTTCTGGAGGACACCTTCCAGAAGCGATACAGTGTTTGGGGAGTTTGCCGGCACATTCTGTGGGGCAGGGCACTTGCTGACCCCTTTGCTCCCTGCAGACATGCGGTAAAGAGCGCTTGTGATTCTGGTCACTTTCCACCCAGACTCTGACCTTCCCAAAGGCAAGAATTTTGTCAGAAAATGGTTCCAGACACTTGTACAGTTCATGTCTCTATATAGCAGAGCAAGCGTTAGTGATGGGGTTTCATGTAATTTTCTTCATGATCCGTTTCTGTGACTTTCGGCAGGTCGTTGGGCATTTGGGATGCTCAGGGGGGTGTGTCAGCAGCAGGATATCCGCAGACAGTTTGTGGTATCCCTGTCACCGCACTGGGGCCGTCGTGCAGGCGTGTGCTGGCCATTCTCATGACAGCGCTGTCTCCAAAGCACAGCGAGTATGGACGCTGCCGCGGCGCTCCCAGTACCACCCTTCCCGGGGGTGCCAGCTGTCCACCCACAGCGAGTCACCCGTGCTTCTGAGTCACACGGGATCCCATTCGGAGAAGGCACGCTGCGAATGCCCAGGCCGCGGGTGGGAACCCCAGCTCACAGCTGTTTCTTTTCTGCAGGCCGTCCCGGCGAAGGGGGAGACGAAGCAGGACCTCTGCCTGAAAACCGAGCTGCTGCGCGAGGAAGGTAAGGGCGCCGGCCGCTCCTGGGCCTCCAGTGACTGCACGTGACCGGGGCACCTGCCGGTGTCGCGTCTTTTTCCTGCCCCGGTTGCTACTTCTTTGCATTTTCAAAACTGGGTTTACTCTCTAGTTTCTCATCTCGCCTTCCTAGACAGATACTCAGGCACACATACAAGATGGCGAGAAAGAAAAGAAAAATCTTCTCAAAGAGGGAAAAGCAGACACTTCAGGTATACGCAGCAAACTGAACGTGACACACAGGTCTCACGGATGTTAATGGCGGCTTCATTCATAGCACGGAGAGCCGAGACCACTCAGGTGTCCCTCACCTGGTCAGGGTGGCATGTAGGCGGCGGCGGAGGTCATGGGCAGAGGACAGCGAGGCTTGTGAATGGAGCCACACCCACAGGCCGTGGCTGTGTGACGTCCTGGGCAGCAGGAAACGGCCTTGGGGACACGCCCTCCCGGCCCCCCCAGGCCTTTTCTAGGGCAGGTGGTGCTGAGTGACGCCAGGCACCGTGTCGCCCCACACTGGCCCTGACCGAGGCCTGCTCTCCCCTTCCCCCGGCGGCCATCCCACCGGCCCTCCACCTCCTGCCACCACATTGTTACTCGCCCTTTGGTGGCTGCAAAGGGGCATCTCATTGTGTTCGGTTTGCATCTCCCTGGTGACTAGTGACATTGAGCATCTTCTCATTGCTCCTGGGCCACGTGTGTCTTCTTTGGAGAGATGTCGGTTCAGATCATTTGCCTATCTTTAAAATTGGCTATAGATTTTTGTTGTTGAATTGTCAGAGTTCTTTATATATTAGAGATAGAAGTTTCTTACCAGATACGTGATTCGCAAATATTTCCTTTCATTCTGTGGCTTGTCTTTTCACTTTCTTGTTGGTGTCCTGTGAAGCACAGAAGTTTTTAATTTTGACGAAGTGCAGTTTATCTGATCTTTCTTAAGTTCTTGTGCTTTTGGTGTAACATCTCTGAAATCCTTGCTTAGTGGAAAGTCACAAAGATTTATGCCTGTGCTTTCTTAAAGTTTTGTAGTTTTACTGCTTACAGTTAGGTCTTTGATGCATTTTGAGTTAATTTTTGTATATGGAGTGCAGTAGGGTCCAGCTTCATTCTTTTGCAAGTGGGTCCCCAGTTGTCCCAGCGCCATGGGTTGAAAAGACCCTTCTCCCCTCACTGCACTGTCCTTGCGCTGGAGAAGGGCAGTCGGCTGCGTGTGCGGGTGTGTCTTGGACTCTCAGTTCCGTCCCACAGGTGGCAGGTTGTCTCTTCTTGTGTTGGACCCGCACCCTCTTCTGCTGCCACTTGGAAGTGGGGGTTGTATGAGGCCTCCCACTGTAGTTTCTGTCTAGTCTTTTGCCCAGACTGGGTCCCTTGACTTTGCCAGTGAGTTCCAGGATCAGCTTGTCAGTTTCTGCAAGTGAGCCAGCTGGAAGTTAGATGTGGACTGTTGAATCTGGAGATGAGTTTCGGGGGTCGCCATCTCAACAGAGCGGTCGGTGTCTTACACGCTGTGAACACGAGGTGCTTTCTGTCTGTTTACATCTTCTTTAATTTCTCTCAATAATGTTTTGTAATTGTCAGTGCACAAGTTTTTGACTTTCTTTGTTAAATATACTCCTAAGTATTACGTTTTTGATGCTATTTCAAATGGAGTTATTTTCTTTCAGTTTGCTCATTGATACTGTATAGAAATACAGTTTGTTTTTGTTTGTTGGTCTCATGTCTTGCAACCTTGCTGAACTCGCTTATTATTTCTAATAGCTCTTTGGACTTCGTTGGGAATTTCTATATATAAAGTCATGTCAGCTACAAGTAGTTAACGTCCCTTTGTCTGAAATCTACTTAGTTTAATGTGTCATTGGAGCTTTCTTCTGCTTATGGCTTGTGTGCTGTATTTTTTTCTCATACTTTTACATTTAACCTGTGTCTTAAAACACACATGTAAAGGGGTTTCTTATACATACCATGTAATAGGGCCTCACTTTTTTATCCAGCCTGACACCCTCTGCCTTCTTGTTGGAGTGTTTAGGTCATCAATTTGTTTTGTTTTAATTGGATCGTGTTGTCCTTTTTTCCTTTGTTCCTTTGTCCCTCTGTTACTGCATTCTTTTGAGCTGAATATTTTTTATGATTCTTTTCCTTATCATCTCTATTGGCTTATTAACTTTACCCCTTTCTTTTTTTTCAGTGTTTGCTCTTGGGCTCACAGTGTTCACCTTTAGTCAGTGTACCTTAAAAACCATTATGCTACTCTGTGTGCAATCCATTATTTTAAACATAATTAATTCCATTTCTTCCTCTTGTCCTTTGTGCTACTATTCCAGGTTTTACTTCTACAACTGTTATAAGCCACAGTATACATTGTTATTATGTTTATTACTTGAAGCATTCAGTTTTCTTTTAACAAAAATTTTTCCTGAGAAAGTAAATTCTTAGATTTCCTCACATGTTTATCATACTCTGGATCCCCTTTTGTAGAGGAGTTTCCGTGGGGCATCATTCCCCTACCACCTGAAGAACTGCATTTAACATTATTTAATGTGCTTTTCTGCTGGTGACTAATTTTCTCAGCTTCTGTTTGTCTGAAAATACTGTTTGAAGGATATTGTGTTGGGTATAGAATTTCAGGAGAATAGTGTTTTCTTCCAGCAGTTTAAAGATGTCCCATGGCTTCCTGCTTGCGTAGTTGAACCAGAAATGGGGAGTCATTCTTACCGTTTCTCTGTATGTGCTGTCTCCTCTTGTCGGATCGCGTTAAGGCTTGCTCTATCACTGATTCTCAGCAGTTTGATTATGTTGTGTTGGATCAGTTTGTGCCTGTTTTGCTTGGAGTTCAGTAAGCTGCTTTTGTTCACTGATTTTATTGTTTTCATCAAATTTGGAAAATATTTGGCAAAAAACATTTTCCAGCCATTGTTTTTTCAAATGTATGTTTTTTTACTTCCTTCCATTGTGGGCACTGCAAAGTCGGTTTTGAAATAATCCCACGGTTCAGGTCGGCTTGATTCACTTCTCAGCCTTTCTTCTCTCTGGGCTTACTTTGCATGGAGTCTGTGGTGTGTCTCCAGGGTCTCTGATCTTTTCTGTTGTGTCTGGTCTGATGCGAGGGTTGTCCTGTGATAACTCCTTGCAGATCCCGTTTCCATGTTCACAGCTTCCACTTGGGTGGACGCGTGTAGTGCGGGTATCTTTCGATCTTGTAGTTTTCTGTGTTCAGAGTTTCCTTTCAATATTTGCAGTGCTATAATAGTGATTTTTTTAAATTTAAATTTTTTTTGCGGGGGGAACGGGGAACAGTATGCATTTCCAGGACTTTTTTTTTTCCCAAGTCAAGTTGTTGTCCTTTCAGTCTTAGTTGTGGAGGGCGCAGCTCAGCTCCAGGTCCAGTTGCCATTTTCTAGTTGCAGGGTGCACAGCCCACCATCCCTTGCGGGAGTCAAACCAGCAACCCTGTGTTTGAGAGGACCCGCTCCAACCAACTGAGCCATCCGGGAACTCAGCGGCAGCTCAGCTCAAGGTGCCGTGTTCAATCTTAGTTACAGGGGGCAGAGCCCACCATCCCTTGCAGGACTCGAGGAATTGAACTGGCAGCCTTATGGTTGAGAGCCCACTGGCCCATGTGGGAATCGAACCGGCAGCCTTCGGAGTTAGGAACATGGAGCTCTAATCACCTGAGCCACCGGGCCGGCCTCTAATAGCGATGTTTAACATGCACACCTGCTGGCGCCAGCATCTGTTACTCATGGGTGTTTCATTGACTTTTCATTATGGATTCTCTTGATTTTTTTCATTTCGTTAATTTTTGAATAGTATAGTTGGTGCATTGGATATGGTGTTGGATTTGGTTATCTTTTTTCCAAATAAATTCTTGGGCTTTTCTAGGATACTTGATAAATTAACTTGCAGATGAGTTTGGCCTCTTCTCAGCCTGTTTACAAACATTTTTAGCACTGAAAAGGAGCAACCTCCCATCAGAGGTTGGTTTGTTGTTGTTATTTGAGGAGTTTTATCCAGGTAACAGGTGGAGTTCAGCCCTAGTACTCAGACAGTAGCCATTTGGGATCTCGACTGAACCGTCACTGAGAACCTTCTTTCTCTTGGTCAGACTCCTGTTGCTCGACTCACATCTGTGACTGAGGATTGAGTTTTCTGGTGTGTGAACAAGCAGAATCGCTCTATTTATTTAGTTTTTCTTAGCCACACGTTATATTTTTCAGTGTACAGTTCTTCACCCCTGAGTATTTCGTATTTTCTTAGACTGTTGTAAATAGTGTGTTTAAAATTTTATTTTCTAATTCTTTATTGCTAGTATGTAGATTTGCAGTTTATCTTTTCTAATTGAACTTTATTTTGAGATAATTATAGGTTCACATGCAGTTATAACACTAATGACGTGAGATCTCATGTGCCCTTCACCCAGTTTCCCCAGGTGGCAACATCTTGCAAAACTGTAGCACATTCTCCACCAGGAGCTCGACCTGGATGCAGTCATGCTCAGCCGCCCCAGTTTTTCAAGTACTCGTTTGTGTGTGCATTTATCTCTGCATTTTTATCACATGTGTAGGTTCATGCGTCCACCCACTGTCGAGATACTGAGCACGTCCATCACACGGTTCCCCCAACCCGCCCGTTACCCTGTGTACCATACCTCGGTCCCTCACTTCCATCACCGTGCATTTTATCCCTGGCAGCCAGTAATTTGCTCTTTAGTTCTGCAGTCTTTTCCATTAAAAGGTTATATAAATGGCATTACACTGTACCCTGCCTTTGGGATCGCGGTTTTCTTTTCTCTCAGCACGATTCTTTGGGTCTCACCCAAGTCACTGCGTGTGTCAGTAGTTTGTTGTTTCTCTTTGTCCCTGAGTGTGTTACACACGTGGATGGGCCAGTTTACTTCACCACGTACTGGCTGAAGGACATGGGGTCGTTTCCAGTGCTCGTCTGTTAGAGTGAGGCCGCCGTGAGCATTTGTGTTCACTTCTGTTTGGTCATAACTTTCCATCTCCGGGATGGATGCTCACAGGTGCTTTTGCTGTCACAGATAAGTGTGTATGTTTAGTTTTATAAGAGACCACCCAAACTGTTTCCAGAACATGTGCCCCGTTCAGTTTCCCAGCACCCACCATGGGAAACGAGGCCCCAGTGTCGCCCACCCTGGCGTGTCCGTCTTTTATTACAGTGTCTCTGGGTGTGAAGCGTGGGGTCTCCTCGTGGGTTACATTTGTTACTGTGGGCGGTTGAGAAGTTGTTGGCTTTGAGGAATTGCATTTTATCAGTTTTGCTTTTAGGGATTTTTGTGCTTTTGGTGTAAAGGGTAAGACAAGTGGCCTAGATCACAATCCCGAAGGTTTTTTGTATTTTTTTCTAAACGTTTCCTAGTTGTAGATCTTTTATCTACGTTTCTTTTTTATTTTGAGTTAATTTTTATGTAAGGTCTGATGAGGTTTAGATCAGGTTCCTTTTTATAATTAATCTTTCCAAATTCAGTCATTGCTTCGGGTAGCTTCCATAGCGGTTACTCTGGCTTTGTACCGACAGGGTCATGTCAGCTAGGAATAGATTATGCCGCTGCTTTCTGAGCCTCTTGTTCCTTTTTCTTGCTTGATCGATTGCACTGAGCGGAATTTCAGAATACTGTGGGATACAGACGCTGGAATTCCAGATGTAAGAACCTTCTCTACTCATGCTCTCAAAGCACTTCTGCACAGCATGTGGGCTCCCCCACTCAGCAATTCTCCGCTTCTCTGGGACGCCAGCTCCTGTCCTTCAGTTCAGTTGCCTTCAACACGACCTCCCTGGAGATGGTGTCAGATGCCACACGCTCAGGCCTCAGTCCCGCAAGATTGCCCCCCCACTTCAGAGGGCAGCCACAAGCCAAAGGTCCCCAGGACTTCTGACCAACTGGCTGAAAACTGGAGGTTCCCCGGGGCCCCTGTTCAGGTTTGGTAATTTGCTGGAACACTCAGAACTCTGGGAAACACTTTACTTATTGTTACCAGTTCATTATAAAGGATACAACGAACAGGCAGGTGGAGGAGATGCACGGGGGGGCGGGGCACGGGCGTCCACACCCTCCACCCCACACCCTCCCCGCATGGATGTGTCCCCAATCTGGACGCTCTCTGAGCCCGTGGCTCAAGGGATTCACCAAGGCTTCGTCATGGAGGCCTGATAGGTGAGGTTATTAACTCAGTTTCCAGCTCGTCCCCTCTCTCCGGATGTGGGGGCTGGGCTGAAAGTTCTAAGCTTCTGATTGTGGCTGACACTTGCTGGTGACCAGCCCCATCCAGGAGCCACGCAGAGTCTCCTCATTAGAGCAAAGGACACTCCTGTCACCCAGGAAATTGCAGGCGTTTAGCAACTTTGTGTCAGGAGCCAGGGTCAGAAAACCTTTGTAATCAGATTCGTCTTTTTCCTGTTACTGTTGCGAGTTATGCTTTTGGTGTGTACCCAAACTTCCCTGTTTCTAGGCCATAAGTCTATTTCCCTACATGTTCCCGTGTTAACTGCGAGGTTTTCAGACCGTCTAGGATGAGGGTTCTCAAATTGAAGTGTGCGCAGGAAGCACCAGAGATTTCGCTGGGGCCGGATGTGCGTGTCCTGCTTGAATTCCGAGGTTCCGACCTGGCAGGGCTGGGCTGGGCGCGGGTCCTGCTGCAGCCACGTCTGCGGCCCACCTCCCGGGCCTGACCCTCGGGAGCCTGTGTGCCGCTGCCTTCGCCGCTGTTTCTGACTGACTTCAGAAGAGGGCTGCGGCGCTGCTCGGTGCCCCGCCGACACTGATGGGGCATCATTGAGTTTATGGATTTAATTTGACGTGACTTGACATCTTGGTGTTTTTGTCATCTATTGAGGATCATGAAATGCTTTAATTAAATTTTCTTCTCCTCGGAGGCTTTGGGTAATCTTTGTTAAAATTCTCCACCCCTTGCAGTTTCTCCTGATTTTGTGAACAGTGTCTTCTTTCCCCCTCATGTACATTCTACTTCATGCTGGCGTAGAAAAATGCCTGTGGGTTTTCTCTCGATTTCGAGCTCAGCTATATTGCTCTTGTGTTTTAGCTGCTAATTGAGTCTGTCTTTAAAAGTGAGCGATTGTGTGAGGTGTGGAGGACGGGTTCCGTCCCTTTATTTCCAGTCCTTGATCCTCATTTCTTCCTGTTCCTTTGGGAGGGCCAGTTCTCCCACCCCTGTGTTAGCACTTTTCGTTGTTAGCGGACGGCCTCAGGTTGTTTCTGACCATACGTGGGATTCATTTAATGAGTTTGAACGAGCGTGTTTGCTGCACTGTGTGCTTTGTCACCTTCTCCGAGCTAAGTAAGTGCCCACCTATGGTGGGTTTTTCAAAAGTAATCATGTTTTCATTCAGAAAGTACTTACTGCATTACGTGCCAGGGCCTGTTTGTATGCTCAGGATACGGCAGGGGACAGGCAGACAAAACCCTGCCTCGTCAACTTTCACACTAGGGGTGGGGGGACAGTGTACACCATGCCTGGCGAAGCGTGGGAGGCGGAACCTGTAGAGTCGGGGCCGGGGACCATGACTGGTGGAGCCTTGAACGCGATCTGCACCCTGGGCCGTATTCCAGGCCTGTGAGCTGCAGTCAGTGAGGTTACACGTGCTTGTGGGTCTCCTGATGGGAAGTGCAGTTCTTTGTGACCGACCCCGACCGGTCGGCCAGGGTGTTACCACGGCTTCAGAGCGGGGCTCTGGCTGCACATATGAGCGCGGGGCCCTTTCGGGGTTTCGGACCCGTTTTCTCTAACTGCTTTAGTGAAGCTGCTTCGGAAGCCTTGTTTTCTGCCTCGGCCGTGCCTCAGCCTGCGCCATGATTTGTCTTGTGCCTCTGACTGCAGACTGTGTCCCTTGGCAGGACTGCAGGGTGCCAGGCAGCCCATTGTGTGGGCTCAGGGCAGACTCCCCTTCTCTGACCTGGTCTTCCGCAGACTTCACCATCTGACTAAACTGAAGGTTTAAGATCGCTTTTTATACTTAGTCCATCTGAACATACGTGTTTGTACGTGAAGTAGACGCCAGTTCCCAACAGTTTCGTGTGAAATCGTAGCTGTGGTGTGAGTGCAGCCACTGACTCTTCTCCTCTGTCCGCAGAGCCCTCTATGGCCGCCGATGAAGGCCCCGCCGACAGGCCGGCAGGAGAGGCCCCCGTGGCCGCCGATGGTGAAGCCAATGGGCCCTGTGAGAGGAGCGATGCCAGCAGGCACCTCAGCACAGCAGAGCACACTCAGGAAACTGCACACGGCAGCCCCCCGGAAGGTACCAATAGACTCACCCGGATCGCGGAGAACGGGGTTTCAGAAAGAGACACTGAAGTGGGGAAGCAAAATCACGTCCGCACTGACGACCTCACGCAGACCGCTGTCGTCGGGAGCAACGGGCTCGTGCTGAGTAAAGCAGCCCCGCCGGAGCCGCCCTCTCGGGGCCCCAGCGCTGTGGCACCCGCTCTGCCTGGTCATGCCGCGAAAACCCTGCCTGCAGCGGCTGGCAGAGGGAGGACTCCCGGTGCTTTTGCTCAGATGCCAGCCGCAGTGCCAGCCAAGCCTGGGGACGGGAGTAGAGACGCAGAGGACAAGAAGCCCCCGGCCCCAGGCACCGACGTCAAGATTCACAGGGCACGGAAGACCATGCCGAAACCCGCCCTGGGCCTGGTAATGTGCCCGTCGCCGGGCTCCTGTCGCGCCGCTCGCGCTGTTTCCTCTGTCTCCTCTTTGGGTGTAGATGGACGACTGCACAAAGGAGAAGGGTCAGGGAATAGCAGTGGTCACCCGGCTGGTGGTGACCTGGGGGCCGCAAAGGGTTGGGACAAGAGCGGCATCGCAAGGGCCCCTGTCGGCCGCTCCCCGGGCTTGGTCTTGTAGCCGCTCCTGCCTGCACGGACACCGCGCCTCCTCTGCTTTGGGCCTGGCGGGTGTCCTGCCAGCTTCACACCCACCTTCCCCTGTCTCATTGGGAAATGAGTAATAGGAAGTGTCACAGAAGGGAGGGGAGAAGGGACCGCACTGAAGACGTGCCCAGGTCTCCTTCGTCCTCGCACCCAGCCACGACTGGCTCAGGGTTTTGCTGAGGACAGGTGGTCTTTCCTGAGTTCGCACTGGGTGCTCAGGGTTTGCTGCCAACAGCCCGTCTGTCTGTCTGTCCGCAGTCGCGTTTGCTCTCCCAGGTCCCTGTTGTCTCGGCGCGGGGTGAATTCTAGGTTTGTGGTCAGGCCCCCTTGGGACTGCACAGGCCTGGCTTCGCTGGGCAGCGTTCTGACATCAGTCTGATCGTCCGGCGTCGTGGGCCAGCGCGCTCTCCTCTTCGCAGCCCTCCCACGGACCCTGTGGGACAGACTGTGGGTCTGGGGACGTGCGTGGATGGCTGCTCCCTGCGTCTAGTTCCTCACTTGCTCTGATGTTCTTGCTGGTCATTCCGCAGGTTGATATTTTTAGTTTCGACAACTATTTTTTCATACCCAGACCTCTGATTGGCCCTTTCGTTTAAGAAAGCCATGCTTTTAGCTGTGTCTTGTCCTGTCCTCCCCAAGACGTTTGTGACGGTTCTTTTACTGTCTGGCTTAACTGCTGTCCTGTGGGACTGGACACTTCATGTTGGGGCGACTCCCCTTTACCTCTGAGACTCTGCAGTGGCTGACTGAGCCGTGACTGGGGCGGCTGGGGCTATGCTGTGCGTGAAGGGAGCAGTGTCTGCTTCCTGCCTTCAGACCCAGGCACTGCCGGGCGTGTTGGAGGAAGACTGAAGCTCTTCACAGAGCTGCTGAGTCACGTTCAAGCAGAGCCCTTCGTGCCGAGGGTGGGCTGCTGGTAGGTGTTGTGGGGTGGGGGGCTGTCACAGAGCCCTGCAGGATGGGCCGTGCCCACAGCGCCACAGCCCCAAGCAGGAGAGACGCAGTCCTGACAGGCCCACAGGGCTGCTGCGTTCAGGCTGAGTGAGTCCCCTGGGGAGGCCATGAGAACCCAGCTGCATGGACTGAACGCAGGCTGGGCACTAGCGGCATGTTGGCCTGGACTCAGAGATGGGGACGCATTGTTTTTAAATTGTGGTAAAACATGTGACACAGATCATACTCTCAGTCACTTTTTGGTGCCAGCTCAGTGGCATTAGGCGCAGTCACAATGTCGTGCGGCCACCACCTCCCTCATCTCCCGAACTTTCTCGTCTCCCCAAACTGACACTCTGTCCCCTTTACACACTCACACCCCACCCCGCCCCAGCCCTGACCCCCATCTACTTCCTGTCTCTGAATATGACTCCTCTGGGGACCTCCTGTGAGGGGGTCCTGCAGGGTTTGTCCTTCTGGGACGGGCTCGTTTCACTGAGCAGTGTCCTCAGGATCCGTCCACGTGGTAGCGGGTGTCAGGACCTCCTTCCTTTCAGGGCTGTGACATTCCACTGTGTGGAGGGACCCCGTTTGGTGTATCCGGTCCTCTGTCGGTGGACACTGGGGGTGCTCCCACCCCACCCCTGGGCTGCCGTGGACGTGGGGTGCCAGTCTCCCTCTGAGACCTGCTTCCAGCTCTTCAGGTGCCTCCCCAGGAGTGGGATCGCTGGGTCCCAGGGTAGTTCTGTGTTTAGCTTTTCGAGGAACCCGCATACAGTTCTCCACGGCGGCTGCTCCCTTTCACATTCCCACCCGCAGTGCACGAGGCTTCCCTCTTCTCCACCTCCTCGCCAGCACTTGTTTTTGTTTTGTTTAAATTGAGGTATAATTGACAATTGTCTGCTTTTGGTTTTGTTTTAATTTTTTGTAGTAGCCATTTTAATGGGTGTGAGGTGGTATCTCAGTGTGGTTTTGATTTGCATTTCTCTGATGACTAGAGACGGTGAGCATCTTTCCATGTGCTGGTTGGCCATTTGTGGTCTTTGGAGAAACGTCTATTCAGATGCTTTGCCCATGTTTTAATGCTGTTGTTTTGTTGTTGAGTCGTAGAATTCTTCGTATATTCTGGATATTAGTCCCTGATCAGGTATATGACTGGCAAATATTTTCTCCCATTCCTTGGGCTGCCTTTTTAGTCTGTTGTTTGTGTCCTTTGATGCACAGAAGTTTTTAATGTTTTAAAAAATAATTTTTATACACATCATCTTGCACATTCCTTTGCAAAAGTGAAGTTTTACCCCCTGAGGATAGCTCCCTCCCCCTTTCTTACGCCTCCCCCCACACTCCGGTTCAAGCCGTTGTTTCTCAGTCTAGTTGTGTAGGACACAGCTCCTTGGCCCCTGCTGGTATTATGAGCTTTGCGCTCCCCCCTGGCTGTGGCAGTTGGTTGCTGGTTGCTGGTCGGCCGCTCACAGCAGCTCACGGCAGCTCTCGCTGGCTGCCAGCCACTCATGTTGGCCACTGGCTACTCCGGTCAGCACAGCAGCCCGCGGCAGCCCATGCCAACCTCTAGCCGCTCACGGCAGCCCAGCTCCCGGGAGAGCTGTTGTTCACAATCTTAGCTGTAGAGGGCGCAGCTCACTGGCCCATGTGGGAATCGAACTGGCGACCTCCGTGTTAGGAGCACAGCGCTCCAACCACCTGAGCCACTGGGTTGGCCCCAGAAGTTGTTAATTTTGAAAACTTCGAGTTATTTGTTTTTTGTTGCCTGTGCTTTGGATTTCATCCTCAAGAGTTCATTGTCAAGTACGTTGTCATGAAACTTTCACCATTTCCTTGTGAGAGTTTTATAAAAGTTTTAGGTCTTCGAGTTTTTGAGTTTTTGTATCTAGTGAGGGTCCAACTCCTTTTTTGTGTGTAGATGCCCAGCTTTTGCAGCTGTGTTTGTTGAAAGATGCGTATTACTTGACTATTTATTCCACCTACTGCATGCCTGAGGAAACTTGGTTGAATCGCATTGGGTTTGGGACAAAACCGTGTCAAGGCTGTAGGGCCTGGTGGGTCGGGCAGTCTGGGCTGAAGGCAGGGCCGGGTAGATGTTGGTATCACAGGTGCCGGAGTCTTGGAAGGCTGGGGATACAGGCAGAGTTGTGAGCTGGGCCCAGCCGTGAGTAGGGAGTTGTTACAGTGCCACGTTGCACATACGCCATGGGACTTTTGCATGGGGCCGCCAGCCGTGATGAACTGGCAGGCACCTTAGGAGAGCTTTCTGATGCTGCCTACCGGGTGTTTTTAACTCGGTAATAGTTTATTACCGAAAGCAGGGTCTGGCATGGCGGGCAGACTTTCTCTGTGCGGGGTCAGCTTGAGAATACGTAGGTGTTGCACAGGCAGTCACTGCTCTCCTTCACTGTACGAGTGTCAACATGTCCTTGGCTCACACGCTGACCTGGGTTCCTGGGGCCAGGCGCAGCGTCGTCCTCTCTCAGTAACTACTCAGACGACGGGCACTTGTGGGGCCAGGAGCTGTACTTTGGGCACACTGTGCCAGTGACCGTCTGCTCGTGCATACTTATAGTTGTTCATTGTCTTTGTTGTGAAGCATGCAGCCGGCAAGGATCCCCGAGAAGCTCGAGACCACGAGGAGCCAAAAGAGGAGATGAGCAAAACCATTTCTGACTTTGGACGACAGCCGCTCTTACCGCCCTTCCCACCCCTGCACCAGTCGCTACCTCAAAACCAGTGCTACGTGGCCACCACAAAGTCACAGACAGGTATGAGAGACCCCCTGGCTGTGAGTGCCCTCTGAGCGTGTGTGACAGAGCCACACCTGCTGAGCGAGAGTCACGTGTGACTGGTGTGTGTGCTCGTGGTAAGCGACGGGTGAAAATCATGTGTGACGGGCGTGCGTGTGCTTGGGGTGATGACGGCTGGAGTCTCAGGCCCTGGGCCCCCCATAGCCTGCACAGGGCCGTCTGACCTCTGCTCTAAAGCTCCTCGGATCCTTACCGCGCCTTCTCGGCTAATTGTCAGCCCCAAGATGAATGAGGTTGTCTTTACTGAACCCGCACTGCCGTGTTCCAGTCGGGGAGTAGACTGGGTTTGGAACTGGCCCCGTTTATGTGGCGGCGAGGCCAGTGGGTTGAGGGTGTGTGGACGGCAGCTCCTCCTCGCTCTGTTGTCTGGCACTTCCCCAGGAGCGGCTCCCATTGTCCCAAGCTTCTGTTCGCAGAAGTTGGGGTCCTGAACATTTCGTTTTTGTGGGACGGAGCCTTGTGCAGGGGGTGTGGGTAGTTGTGCCATGATTGCGAGGCACGGACTCAGCCTGGCAGTGGGCTTGCTGGGCTGTCCAGCTGGACGGCTGGATGGGCATCATGAGCTGGTTGGTGCCGTCTTCCCCTGGACTTTGAGTACTTCACACTCCAGCATGGCGAGAAGTTGTGTAGGGAATTTCTCTGTGCACAGGTGTGTGTTCTCCCCACGTGGAGCTGTTCGTTTCTGATGCATGAGGAAGCCACGGGTGTCGGGGGTCCTTCAGCTCTCAGTACCTCATTGCTGCTCCCTCAGCCGGCTGCGGGAGCACCCCACCGGGCCATGCTCGGCTCTGTTATAGGATCCAGCCAGGGCGACAGCCACTTGGTGGTGCCTTCTTAGTCTTCTTAAAATCTGGAATGTTCTTTGTGTGGGTCACTGCTATTTCCCTGGGTCGGGGTCAGGCTGTGGAATGTCCCCAAGGGGTGTGTGTCCTACTGCATTTCCTTGGGTGTGGTGGTGCTGTTTGTTGCCACCCGAGCACGTACCCCTGTCACACCGTGGTCTGAAGGCCCCTCACTCATAGTTACCGTTTCCCAAATGGTGGTCAGTCTGTGTCCTGGGAGGGCAGGCTTGGGGCTCTGCACTTGCCCTGCTTCTCCTCACATCCTGCCCGGTGGTTCAGATGGTTCAACATCTGAGGTCGTCTGCCGGACTGATCACCATGGGGGTGGGGGCTGACCCCCTGGTTCCTGCTGTTGATTAAAGGGGTTTCTACCAGATCGAAGTGCTTCACCTTCACGTCCGTTTATGGATTTACTTTTCAGTACGTGGGTCCTTACTCGCGTGTCTGGGCTCTATTTCCTCACCTCGCTAGGACACTGTCCCAGGTTTGTCCCCTCAGGCTGGCTCCTGCGTGCTCTGATGTGGCCCCAGGGCTTTGTGATGACTGGCCGGCTTGTCCGACCGCCGTCTAGTCCTGCGATTGGCTGCTGCCCTGGAAGGGTGCCCTGTTGTGTCTGTCAGAGCGTGGGAGTTAGGGAACGGGGTCATTCGGTTGCCCCTACCCTGCTCTTTGGCTATTTTGACTCATTATTAACTGTTTCAAACAGCTAAATCTGGCACTTTGCAAAACCATGGAATTGGTAAGGATTGGCAAGCAGTGTCAGAAGTCAGTGTTTCTCTTAGAGTGTTAAGATATTTCCTATTTTTCCTTTATCATTTCGTCATCTCTTTAATCTGAGTTTTCCAGAAAGATACGCTCAGTGGGTTTCGCAGTTTCCCACCGTTAGTCCTTCCACAGCTTCGTTCTCAGTCGGCTGGAAACGGGGCTAATTAGCATCTTTGTCTGGGGCAGTATTAGGCAGCTCCCGGTTAGCTGAGCGGTCTGGTATAGATGCTCGCCCAGTCCCAGCCGCTCCTCGTCCTGCAGCCCCGGAGGGCGCAGAAGTCACGATTTCTGTGCCTGCAGGTGTCACCCACAGAGGGGGCAACCTCACGGCCACCTCGCCTCATTATAGCGTTGCTTGTGCGCCTGTCAGCATCGTGTGGACACAGAACATCCACTCGGTGTGGCCCTTGTGGACACAGGCCGTTGTGACAGAGTTCGTGCAGACCTGGAAGGGGGCAACCTGTCGGCTTTGTTCTGCAAACCCCACTCTTCTCTGCCCAGGGGTGCGGTCTTCCCGTGAGAGGGTGGAGCCGGCACCGGGGTCACCTCTGGGACTTAAGACTGCAGGTCGCCGTGGGTATGGTCCTGGAAGGTCCTGTCCTTTCCAGCCTGGGCACTGCAGGGGGGCCCGCATGTTACAGAGCACATGCTGCTGTCCCTCGTAAGGTTGCGCAGGGTTGGGCCGCGTGCTGGCACACCTGCCCTGCCCTAGCTCGTATCCTTGAGGTGACCGCTGTGCTGCAGGACCACGTGGCGGCCGTCCCCAGGCGGAGGCCCACCAGCTCTCTTCCACGCCGCACAATCCACGCAGTCTTGGCGGCTGGCCCTCCCAGCTTTCTTTTCCTCCATTTTGTAGAACTAGAGAAAAGGTACTGCTTCAGCCTTTAGTAGAGTTCCTCTGTGTTAGAGCCACAATTCTCAGACTTTTTTGAAAGCCTGGAACTTGTAAAAAAAAAAAAACAAAGTACTGTAGAGAGCGTCATTCTGCAAACCAGTCAGCCTGCAGCTGCTGCATCAGGACGGTTCAGACCCACTCGGTCCCCCACTGGCCCTGCGGACTTCCAGTCACTGCAGGGTTCTCATCCCCCTTGGTTCCGGGACTGCCGAGTAAGGGGCAGGGTGGGACGGGTCGCTGTGGGCACTGCTGCGTGGCCGTCCTTTAGCAGTGGACGCGTCTAGAGACATGTGACAGACACTCATGGGGCAGACACCCTGCCCGTGACCCTTGCTGTCCGCCCACAGTAGTCCGGGCAGGGCTCCTGCTTCTGATGGTTTGTGGCTTCTCCTTCTCTGGTGGCAGGTCCCTGCCTGCATCTGCACATGCAGTTTGTTGTGAAGAAAACAAACAGCCCAGGCCATTTCCGACCAGTAAGAACTGCCACCACCGTGTGTTGTGCTGATAATCTTGTAAACGGTCACCTGCCTTTGAAAAACATTTGAGTGGCATTTCTTTTCCTTTCTTGTCCCCTTTTGACTTTTTTTTTTAGCTTCCTTGCCTTTTGTTTTAGCAGCTGCAGTATCTCGGAAGAAAAAACGAAGAATGGGGACCTATAGCCTGGTTCCTAAGAAAAAGACCAAAGTGTTAAAACAGAGGACGGTGATTGAGATGTTTAAGACTATAAGTCACTCCACAGCGGGCTCGAAGGTAAGGGTTGCTCGCTGCGTGCACCGTGTCAGCGCCCGCGCCGGTGCCAGGCCCCGGGCCCAGGAGCACTGCATGAGGCAGACGACCTGGGTCGCCTCCACTTGAGGCCCTGCACGCCCTGCCCGGTGCGCGGTTGCAGGCTGTGCTGACGCTGAACGTTGGCCTGTTCCAGGGCGAGAAGGAGCTGGGCGACAGCGCCCTTCACGTGAACGGCGAGAGCTTGGACGTGGACTCGGAGGATGAAGACTCAGAGGAGCTGGACGAGGACGAGGACCAGGGGGCCGAGCAGGCCGTCGCTTTCCCCCCCGAGGACAGCAGGACTCTGAAGGACGGCGTGTCGGGGGCAGACCCCGCGCACAAGGTAGGCCTCCCATGGGGAGCCGGACGCCGCGTCCCGGAGCGCCCAGGCCTCCTGCACCCGTGGCTTGTGACTGGGCCTGTTGTCTGTGTTCTCTGGGGTTTTCAGTTGTTTTGTGTGCGTCAGAGGAGTGTGTGTCGTCCTGCGCCGCGTTCACTGAGGTAGTTTCCCAGCCGCTTCAGGCTCTGCCGGTCGGAATCATCAGGTGTGAGCGTGTCCCTGGCGGCTGCCTGTCCTGGCCTCGGCCTTTCAGTGCCAGGCATTGTGCAGGCACAGGCGCAGGGTCTCTGAGCTGTAGGGCTGCTGGCTGCCTGCGGTCTGTGAACGCCTGGTGTGTCCTTGTCCTGGGCTTCGTCCGTGCCCGCCCGAGGACAGACTCTGGGAGGTGGCAGTGCTGTGGTCCCTGCCGGCCGGGCCCTGCCTACAGGTGGCCTGGGGCTTAGAACTGGCCCAGGGTCTCCAGGACCATGGAGGGGTATGATTCTGCACAGACCGTGGTGCTTGGGCTGAGTTCTGTTCTTTCAGTTCTGAGAGGACTAAGTTAGGGGCCCTTGGGGAGCAACACAGACAGCTGTGACTTTACCATCCCCGTCTCAGACTCTGAGAAAAGTCTCATCTTGTCTGTCCCAGCTGGTGAGTTCCCCTGAAGCTCACGTAGGCAGGTAGGTTCAGGCGAGCACAGTGACCACAGCAGTCCAGCCAAAGGACCTGGCGATTTGTCCCTGTGCTGCACTCCGCGTCCCTGTGTGCTGTGGGTGCAGCCCACACGCGCACCGTGTCCTCTAGGTCAACTTTCAGACCCATCTTTAGCCAGTTAATGCCCGTTCTTCTCCTTTAGCAGGTTTTGGGGCAAATTTTACGACCTTGCCATAGCTCTTAGGTAAATATTCAAAAGTAAATTGGTGAAAATGCTAACATTATAGATTTAAAGGGAATTTTAAAATTGTTTGTTTTAAAATTTCATTTATTAGTGTTTTTCCGTTCATAGAGAGAAGTGTTGGAAGGAAACGCACAGTATCCTAATTCCCTGGGTGACGTTCTAAATGGTAGTTGTAGGAGCCCCTGCGCCCCACCCGGCCAGTAAGTCCCACCCCCTGGTCCCGGCCCCCCTCCCCCCACAGCCCCACCCATGCAGCGCCCTCTCCTGACTCACTGTGTGGCTGCAGTCCCCTTGCCCACCCTGGCAGTGTGCACTCGGCGGCTTCCTACGGGGGCACCCGCGCCACCCCTGTGAGCGTGCTCGTGGGCAGTGAGCCGAGTGCATCTGAAGCGCACAGCTAGCTCCCTACCAGGCCACCCCTGAGCCTTAGCCTCCTGTCCGCCCCCTGCAGTCTGTGCTGCTGGAGCCGCAGTGTTTGGTCGCGGCTCTGGGTAGGCTGACCCACTGCTCACGGGCTCCCACTACGGGGGGACCTACTCAGTGTCCTTTGCCCACTTTTCTTCCGCAACGGAGTCTCAGGACCTTTGCGTGAATAGACTTGGTCGGTCGTGGCAACGTTGGCCCTGCTCGGTTCCCCAGACGCTCGTTGTCCAGCCTGCCCTAGGACCCATGGCACTGGTCTGTTTCATTATGATTCCTGGTTCTGTGTTCTAACTGCGGCAAGCAGCCTTTCTTACCGTTGATTCTGAGCAAATTGATGTAAACTGTTTTGTAATACTTGGTGGGTTTCACTTTTGTGTAGAAATATTTGATTCACATAGAATTTATGTGGTGTTAAAACATGTGAGTAGATACGCTCAGAAGGGGTGAATTTTATGGTATATTAATTCTGTCTCAAAGCTTTTTAAACAAAACATGAGGTCAGGGTCCATGGCTTCCCTTAGACACATAGCCATGTGTGTCGCCAGCACATTGATGGACGTTTCCCCTGCTGATTTAAATGCCACGTTTGTCACCTACCACGTGGCTTAGGCGTTTGCGTCCATTTATGGATTCTCTATTTTCATCGAGGTTGTTGTCTTCTGGAGAGAACCTAGGCAGTGAATAACGCGAAAGAACTCTAGAAGTGATACAAAGGCAAAAATCAAATGGATGTCAAGCTAACAAAAGAACCAAGAAACAAAAGCAGAATCGGGAAGACAGTGTGGGCAGTGGGAGACAGAATCAGATGACAGGAGCGGCCTAATCAGCCTGGCCAGTAAATGGGGGGCTGTCCAGAGATCCCGGGCCTGGCCCAGGCCACCCTATGCGGGTCACACAGCAGGTGTGGAGGTGACGGGGTGAGGACGGGGCTGGACCCAGAAGAGCTGGTCCTTCACCAGCTGTTGACAGGACTCACCGATGGTCAGACCACGCGAGAAAGGCCGGGGGAGGCTGGGGAGCACCTGCTGCTGAGACGCGCGGGGACACAGCTCCGTGCTTCTGCCCTCGGGGCACTTCCTGACGGCACCTACCTGAGAGGAGGGCAGTCGCTCGCGATCACTGATTGGCCGCACTGGGTGGAGTGTCACCGCCTGCCCTGTGCACCTGCCCGCTGTCTGTGGTTGTCTTCTCTGTTTTGGTTCTTTGTGTAAATGGAGTCTGCAGGGTGCATTCCTTTTTTGAGTGTGGCTTATTTTACTCAGTGCTTACGTATGTGGGATTTACTTAAATTGTTAGTTTGTTTTCCTTGTTACCTAACAGTGGTTTTAAAGTGGTCTTGGTTCTCTGAGACCTTCTCGGGGCTGTGGGGTCAGAACTGGTGTGTGTTGCCAGCATTGTAAGTTTCTTCTCCTACTGTGGCTGTCCTGTCACCGGTGTGACCGACATCTTTGCCTTGTCATTTGGATTGGAAGCCAGTTGAGGACTGGTCACGTGGCAGGCGGTTGGGTGCTGCGTGGTTTGGGGCGCTGGACACTCACGTCCTGGCCCGGGGACCAGGGACCTGTCCTGCTGGGTCCGGTCTCCTGCTTGCCTTTGCTTCACGTGCCCGTGTGATCTCCCCGTTCAGAGTCGGAGCAGTTACGCCGGCTCATGTCCCTCTCTTTAAATCAGTTTCCTCGGGTTTCCACTTGCACCTTGTTCCTGGCAGCTGTCGTATGTGCAGTTATTAAGCGACCCTTTATAAAGTTACCCTTTGCAGTCACTTCATAGGCGTTTCAGAAAAACAGGAGTTAATGAACTTGTTAACCTGCCTATTTTAATTGGTGGTTTTATTGCTCAATCTTTTTAAAGTGAAAAACTACCCAATGAAATTTAAAGATAACATGTTAAGTAAAGCTGACTAAAGATGCCAGAATGCTGCAAAGTAGGTTATTCTACTTCATGGTGAAAATTTTAAAGCATTTTAGTATCAGTGACAGGGGGAGCGATGGCCACTGTCTTCCCAGCACGAACACTCCAGCGTCCTCGGATGGGAACCAGGAGGAAACATTAACATTTAAAGGACGAGGAGGGGAGTTTCTGAGAATATAATCATCTGTCTAAAGAAACGTAAGAACATCAGCTGACAACGTGTTATTAGTTATTAGTTAGTGAACTGAACGTAGACGTGCTCAGGACGTAAAACCATTTGTGTCCTTGTAACTGCAGAGGTAACGACAGCAGTGCACCTCGATAAAGGCCTGCAGTTTTTAACTTCTAAACAGAAAATGCCAAGAAACGCAGACATCCAGAAATAGTGAGCAGTCATCAATCCTTGGCCAGTCTCGTCGTCCAACACATGGGTTGTCTTGAAGCAGATGTGTCAGTATGGATCTTTACAATAAGGACCCTGAGAAACACCACCACGGCATCCACACCTAGAAGCTATAAAGTATGATTTTATTATTGTAACGTTACAAAAAATGAATTCTTGGATATCACCAGAATACTTAGCAATACATTTAACAAGAAACGTCTGTTGCCTACAAGAGGAAAACTGTAAAACTTTGCTGAAAGAGGTTCAAGAAAAAGACACAATCATGGAAAGACCCATTCTTTGTCTGAATGAAAATATTCGTTGTTTCATCCTCCCCATTATCCAGAAATTCAGGAACAGCTCTCATCAAAGTCCGTGTAGGACTCTGTGGGACAGCTGACAGCAGAACAGGGGAGGACAGCAGTAGCGAACCTGGAGAGTAACCGAAACGGGGGCTTGTTGTGGGTGTGTGTGTGTGTGTGTGTGTGACTGTTCCAATGTAAAGATGCAGTTTGTACTAAGGATGGGCTCAAGGGGGCGTGAACTTTCCAGTGAATGTTGAATAACTGACTGGTCTTTTGGGGGGAAAAGATGGCATGTAGCAAATGGAGCTGCATTCCGGAAGTGGGGCGTGGGGATGGATGCACAAGTCAGTATGCTGAAAACTTCCCAGCTGGACACTTTGAGGGGGTGAGTTAGGGTAGGGGAATTCGGTCTCAGTACAGCTGTTATTTAAAAAGTAAATGCCAGAAGATTTAGTGTCAAGAAAATGTTGGAAACAATTTTTCTCATCTGAAAGGAGGAAGGCCCTCTAGTGCAAGACGCAAACCCAGAACCCACGAAGGGAAGATGGACATGTCTGATTGGTGGAGATGCAACCTCCAGAGCTCTGTGCAATGAGAAACACCAGAAGCAAAGCTTAAAGAACTTGATGAGGAAAACACTTGGAACGAAACATTATTCTCCTGTGTGTGGAGCTTCCGCAAATCACTCAGAAAGCAGAGACCCAGTGGAAATACGGACTGAGGCTGAGGCCACGTGAGACGTGGTGGGAGAAGTGGGAAAGTGCGGTGACGTCTTGGCCATCTCGCGCCTTCCGTCCTGGGGCTGCGTGACCCCTTTGGAGGCTGGTGGTGCCTCGGGGCGCTGGTGTCCTACGCAGTTTGTCCTAGAGGCTTTTGCTTGTCTGGAACACAGCCGCAGTGGGAAGCTGCTGATGGAGCAGGGCATGCCGAAGTCACCGCAGGCAGCCCCACAGGACGCGGGCCCTCCTCGGAGGGGATGCGAAGGGCCGAGTGTGTCCTCGCCTGTGGTTTTACGTCTCTTGTACTGAAAATACATTCACCTATGTGGATAGAAAAGTGAATACAGCAGTAAACAAAGAAGGTGCCTGTGCTGTTCTGGTGTGGGAAGAGTCCCAAAGTGTATTGTTACTTAGAAGAAAGCACCCACAAATCTGCGTGTGTGCCCGGCATCTGTGATCTGTGCAGACCGGGGCACGCCCCGTGCTCGGGCCTGGGGCCGCGGCAGCGGCTGGATGAGCGTGAGCTGCACCTGCGTTTGGCCCCAGGCCTGCACTCGGCTCTTGGGGAGTGGGGTAGGTTTTACATTTTACATTATTTTGTGGCTTCTGAAGTATTTTTCCCATGTGTGTTTTGTGACTTTTTAATTGATTTCTGCCACACACAAAATTCACCAGGCACTCCTCCAGCATGCCATCGGCGACCTCTGGCCATCGGCGACCTCTGGCCATTGTCAACTCTGGCCATTGTCGACGTCTGGCCATCAGCAACTCTGGCCATTGGCGACCTCTGGCCATTGGCGACCTCTGGGGAGCCACTTTCGTGTCACGTCAGGTTGGGGAGTCAGTCTGTACTTCCAGGTCGAGGTGGAAACATGGTACAGGCTCTGTCCTCCGGGACCCTATGTGCACTGCCAGTGTTTGGGAAATGTGTTCTGGCCGGAGGTCTCAGTGCTATGTGTTCCCTTTGTGGCGTGCTGCGGCCGCTCAGGTGGACGGCGACTCTGAAGAGGAGCAGGAGTCGCCCGGCACCGGGGAGGAGGAGGAGGACGGCGACGAGTCAGACCTGGTAAGTGGCAGCGCTGAGGCGGGGGGTGGCGGGGCCACCACGGGCCCCTCGCTCCTGTCCCTTGCTGTGCCTTAGTGTGTGACGGCAGGCGGACGGGGTCACATCCCCCAGCATGAGGCCGTGGGCCCGGGGGGGTGGTCGGATGGGGCAGCAGCTGGCAGCACGGGCAGCGGTGGTGACTCTGCCGCTTACTGTTAGGCAAGGAGGTAGAACCGGCAGCTCCTCTTGGTAGGCTGGCTGTCACATGGGATGGGAACGCAGTCCCCCAGTGTTACCAGGGGCAGCCAAGTGCAGATGGCACGGAGGCGGGGCCAGAGGGCGAGGCCGGGGTCCAGGCAAGCAAGCACCCTCCAGGACAAGCCAGGGTAAGACCGGGAAGGAGCCTCCGAGCTCAGATTTCGGTGTCTCGTGGACTGAGAGAGGCTCTTAAGAAGTAGAACATGGTCTTAAGAAGTAGAACGTGAAGCTTGTCGGGTGGGTGGGTGACACGAGGGACTGTCGGGGGCAGTGGATCCAAGTAGCAGTGAGCTTTGGGTGCAGGGCACGAAGGGGGTCCGGGGACGAGGCCGGCGGTGTGGAGTGCTGGGTGGGGGGCTGCTCCCCGTGGGCAGGGCTCGGGCACCAGGGCGGTTGTCGGAGAGGCTGGCGCCCCGGCCTGGTGTGTGTGTGTTCGTCTTAGATGTCTTTTCTGTTAAAAGAAGTGGGACGTCCTCATGTGAGATGGGTTAGAAAGTGCTGGGGTTCACGCTGTGTGTCTGTGGCATTTGGGCCAGTGAGGTACCCTTTCTACAGCTAGAATTCAGAAACGTTCTCAGGCAGTCTTGAAACATCAGGAGCGAGTTCCAGCCTTCCCTAGCTCTCCGGTACGGGATTTGGCCGGAGTCTGAACCCAACTGGGGCACTAACTGTCCTTTTCTCATGAGCAAAATGAAAGGGTGCCTGTGATAAAAGTGGGTTCTCTCCCTGAGCTTGTTCAGTTCCTGGATAGGACTTGCTCATTGATTTTTCTTTTACACCAAACTCAGAGAAGATTTATACATTTCATTTTAATTTTCTTTTGCTCTACCCCCTTATTTTTTACCTGTAAAATAACTGACCTTAGAGTGATGTTTGGGGAAAAGCCTGGTATCATAAAGAGTGTGACCCAGAAAAGTGTCGAAAGTTAAATTAATCTTGTAGCTGCAGAATGGAGATGTAGCAGGTATTTCATTTTGCAAGAAAACAGAGCTTCCAGCACTCTGCGTCCAGCATCGCCCAGGCTCACGCTTCTCTTCCTGCCCCTTTGGTTCTCAGAGCTCTGAATCCAGCATCAAGAAGAAGTTCCTCAGAAGGAAAGGGAAGCCTGACAGCCCCTGGGTCAAGCCGGCCAGGAAGAGGAGGCGGAGAAACAGAAAGAAGCCGAGCGGCCTGCTGGGTGAGCGCGCTGGCCACGCTGGGGCCGCCTTGTGGGTGGGTTCTCTGCAGGATTTCATTTGGAAAGGGGGCTCCACTGTTAAAAAAAGAAAAACAGGAAAAGTGTTTAGAATCAATTTGTTAGAGACAGTCAGCTGATCCTGAAGTTCCTTTCTCCCGGCAAACCTCCTGTGACACTGGCTTCCTTGTGGCCTGTTGAGTTGATGGGGGTCCTTCGTCACCTTCCCTTTGTGACTGTGCATCTGTGGCCTGCGTGCGCCCTCAGAGTTCTGTGTGGGCAGCTTTCGGCCCTTGAGTTGGATCCCCTGCTCCAGAAGTAATTTCATTCAGGGACCACAGGGAAGCACATGGCCCACAGAGCCCGCAGGCCCAGGGAGCAGCGACACTACGGCAGCTTTGTTTCGGAGGACTTGGCATTTGGTGAAGTGCCCAGCAGGTGACTTTGGACACGGGTATATGACGGTGAGACCTCCAGCACACTCCTGTCTGAATGCCCGCCAGCTGCAGGGTCCCGTGCCCCTGCCAGCCCTCCCTGTCCCCAGGCACCTGAGCTTTCTCCCCACAGATGGCAGGGAGCGCGGTGTGGGCTGTGGTGTGACTGGACCGTCGGGCGGCTGCCCTTTCTCGGGCTGCTTTGTGCCTAACAGTCATCCACGCGGTCAGACCCACGGACAGGAGGCGGGAAGGACACCCGGCTGGGGCTGTCACGACGTGCTCACGGGCAGTGGGCTCTTTCCAGTGGGGGTGGTCTCAGCGGTACAACTGCTGCAGACATTTGTGTACAAGTCTTGACTGAACAGATGCTTTCGTTATCTTGGGTAAATATTTAGGAGCGGGGTGGCTGAGGCATATGCTGTGTGTCTAACTTCTCAGCTCGGGAGACTGCTTCCCGAGGCTCGTCTGCGTCCGTCCCGCAGTGTGCAGAGAGCACTGCAGCCTCTGCGGCCAGGCTGTGGGGAGCAGGGCGTCTCGTTGTGCTGCCACTGTGAGTTTCCTAACGAACAGCGAGGCTCACACCTCGCCTTTCCTGGCTTCCGTGGGAAAGTGTTTCTGTCTTTTGCTTGTTTAAATCAGATTGTGTGCCTTCCCAAGTTGCAAGGGTTCTTTCAGTGTTGTGGATACAAGTCTCTTTGTCAGATACATGTTTTGCAAATATGTTCACCTAGTAAAGTTCATAAAATTTTGTTGCAGTCCAATTTAATACTATTTTTTCCCAAAATTCACGCTATTTGTGATCTCAGAAAGCTTTGACTAACTCAGGTCACAAAGACTTTGTCCTATTTTTTCTTTTGGAAGTTTTACAGTATAAGCTCTTCATACCTGGGTCTCTCCTGATCCATTTGAGTTAGTTTCTGTGTGTGGTGTGAGGTGAGGTCCGCTCACATTTTCACATGGATGTCCAGTTGTTCCAGCAACACCAGCCAAAAAGACTTTCTCTGCTTCACCCTTTGAACATTTGAAGACAGTGTGTAGGCTGTTTCTGGACTTGCTAGTCTGTTTCTTTCTTTTTTTCATCTATCCATCCATCCATCCACCATCCGTCATCCATCATCCATCATCCATGCATCCATCATCCATTCATCCGTCCATCTGTCCGTCCATTCATTCATCCACCATTCACCATTCATCATCCATCCATCCACCATTCACCATTCACCATTCACCATTCATTATCCATTCATCCATCCATCTACCATCCATCCATCCATCCGCCATCCATCCATCCACCATTCACCATCCATCCATCCATCTACCATCCAACCATCCATCATCCAACCATCCATCCATCCACCATCCATCTGCCATCCATCCATCTATCCATCCATCCACCACCGTCCATCACCATTTACCATTCATCATCCATCCATCTACCATCCAACCATCCATCCATCCATACACCGTCCATCATCCATCCATCCATCCATCCATCACCATTTACCATTCATCATCCATCCATCTACCATCCAACCATCCATCCATCCATACACCGTCCATCATCCATCCATCATCCATCCATCCATCACCATTTACCATTCATCATCCATCCACCATCCAACCATCTATCCATCCATACACCGTCCATCATCCATCCATCCATCCATCCACCCACCATCCACCATTCACCATCCATCCATCCATCCATCCGCCATCCATCCATCCACCCACCATCCACCATCCACCATTCATCCATCCATCCATCCATCCATCTGCCATCCATCGATCCACCCACCATCCACCATTCACCATCCATCCACCATCCATCCATCCATCATCCACCATTCACCATTCATTATCCATACATCTATCCACCATCCATCCATCCATCCATCCGCCATCCATCCATGCATCTGCCATCCATCCATCCATCCATCCATCCACCATTCATCATCCATCCATTTACCATCCATCCATCTATCCATCATCCATTCGTCCATCTGTCCATCCATCCATTCATCCATCCATCCACCCACCATCCATCCATACATCCAGCATCCATCATCCATCCACCCACCATCCATCCATCTGTCCACCGTTCACCATCCATCCACAATCCATCCATCCATCCATCCACCATCTATCCATCCATCCATCCACCATCCACCCATCCATCTATCCATCCATCCACCATCCATCCATCCATCCACCATCCATCCATCCAGTATCCATCTATTCGTTCACCCACCATCCATCCATTCACCCACCATCCATCCACCATCCACCATCCTTTCATCCATCCATCCACCCACCATCCATTCACCATCCAGCATTCATCATCCATCCACCCACCATCCATCCATCCGTCCACCGTTCACCATCCATCCATCCGTCCACTGTTCACCATCAATCCACAATCCATCCATCCATCCATCCACCATTTACCCATCCACCATCTATCCATCCATCCACCATCCATCCACCATCCATCCGTCGATCCATCTACTATCCATCCATCCATCCATGCACCCACCATCCACAATCCATCCATCCACCCATCCACCATCTATCCATCCATCCACCATCCACCCCATCCATCTATCCATCCATCCACCATCCATCCATCCATCCATCCATCCACTATTTATCTATCCGTTCACCCACCATCCATCCATTCACCCACCATCCATCCACCGTCCACCATCCATCCATCCATCCATCCATCCACCCATCCACCCATCCATCTATCCGTTCATCCACCATCCACCATCCATCCATCCACCATCCATCCATCCACTATCCATCTATCCGTTCACCCATCCACCGTCCATCCGTCCACCATCCATCCCAGGACCTGCCTCACAGGCCCTTTATGGACACACACGCCTGCTCCTGAGCATGTTCAGATGTGTTGTCTTCCGATGAGCCACCCACGTGATGAACCAGCTCTTGTGGCAGTGGACACGTGCGTCTCTGCACCTGGTCCCAGGTGTGTTAGGCTGGGCAGAGCCTGTGGCTCGCATGTGTGGGCCTCTTGCTTCTTCAGCTCCTGCTCATCGGCTGGTCTACAACCTGCGAGCCAGAGTTCTGTGCTTTGTTTTGGAAGTGATCGTTGCAGAATGTACCCATGGTTTTTGTGCCTTTTGCCGCGAGTATTCAGTCAGCTTTCGTCTAGCCAATAGTTCAGAGAAGGATTTTGCACTTCTTTGCCTTTGTTTTCCTTGATACGGACTCCTTGCCCCCACGAGTGCCCTTGGATGTGGGGGAACCAACAGAATGGCACCAGGCTGTGACGCGATGCTGCCGGGGTGGCGGGGAGGAGGCCAGGCCTGGTGACGTGTGCAGCACCTGGGCGTGGACGCGGCCCTACAGTGTCACTGGCGTGCCCTATGTATGCAGGTTCTGAAGCATACGCGTCGTCTTCAGGAAGCGCAGAGCAGGCGGCAGCAGGAGACACCACGGCCTACGTGGAGGTTTGTTTGGACTCCCTGGACCTGCGTGTCAAGGGGACGCCGCCCTCGCAAGTGGAAGGTGAGCGTCATGCGCTCACTGCCCCTGAGGCGGCACTCGTCTCACCACAGCCTCTGAGTGAGGGTACCCTCTGTGGATAGACTAGCCAACCCCGCGGGCAGGATTGGGTCTGCAGGGTGTGGGCCACCTCCTGCCCGCCCATTGCCTGCACATTTTCACGCACAGTTGCTGGTGGAAAGGCCCCCCACATGGCCGAACTTCACAAATACATGGGTGCGTGATGTGGAATGATTCTGGAGTCTCCTGTTTGGCCGAGCGTGTCTGCTGGCTCGAGTGGAGCTCACAGGTCTCCGGCTCGGCCTGCAGTGGGCGCTGTATCCACGCAGAGCTGCCGTTGGGAATCGCAGCCACAGGTGCCCAGCAGCTCGGCCAGCGCTCACGCTTCCTCTCTGTGGGATTTTTATCAGAGCAGAGTAGCTAATAACTTCCTGTTTGAGAAATGCGCTTGAAATGTAATGTGGAGAAGCTGTGCTGAGCCGCCTACAGTTCTTTACTCCCCAGTGTTTGCAGCTGTGGGGTACGACCGCTGTAGGGGTTGAACCAGTCATTCTTTAAAGGACAAACAACCAGCTTTTCCACGTTTTGAACATTAGAGGAATTTTGATCACTTCTTTAGTTTGGGAAATCATGTCTCTAGCCTAAGACATAAATTGCAGGCTTAGTGAACAGGGAGCCGACTAGTTTTTTTCTTCTGACCAAATGGAGCAGAGCGTCCTCTCCAGTTCCAAGAACTCCTCAGCAGAGTCACCTGCCTTCTCTTCAGATCAGTGGTCAGGCTGTCTGCTGGATTTTCCTAAACCTGCTTTTGGGTTTGTCTCAGGAAGTTACAAATTCAGATGTGAGCAGGAAATCCTATTTTCCTCTGTCCGATCTCATCGTCCGCGGTGCCCCAGGGGCCAAAGGGAGATGGCTGCGGGGAGCAGTAGAATGTCCTGCCACTCGGGACATGGCGGCCTTGGGGGCAGGGGGAGACGGTGTTCGGGGGCCTCCTGCCCTTAAACCTCACGCTCTATCTCTGGTCAGAGAAAGTGGCCCCAGTCCCCAGAAAAGACCCATAAAGGACCACACGTGGCCTGAATCGGGACTGCAATGGTGAGAGCCGATGTGGAGAAGCCGGACCCTGGGCCGAGGCGTCCGTCCTGTGGTTCAGACACTTTGCAGGCTGATTCCCAAAGTTGGTTTCCCTGGGCTTGCAGCACCAGTGGACGTGTCGGCTGCGCATGGGCTGGGACCGTCAGCACCCTGCACAGTCGCCTGGCTCGGCTGTAGCCAGGCTCCTCAGACCCCGGTGCTGTGCACCTGTGACAGGGCCAGAACGTGGTGACAGGCGTGGGGTGTGCCGGAGCCTGGAGCATGTTGGTCCCCAGGTCAGCGGTTACTGTTGGTCTGTCTGCTTCTCATCCCCGCTGTCAGCTTGTGCCTTGAGGCTGAGTGGTGGGACCCCAGCAGGGGGTGCGGAGCTGCGGGTGGGGCAGAGGCAGAGCTTGGTGGACACTCTGCCGGGGTTTGCGGGAACCACCTGACTCCTCTGGTGGCTGCAGCTGCTGCAGATAGGGACACCCCAGGGTCAGCAGACTTGCGGCCACGTTCTGCAAGTGTGTGCGAGACACAGTCCACGGACCTGGAGCCCCTCGCATCCCCGGCCTTCTCGGCCAGGGTGGCCCAAACATACCCCTGCGCAGTGTGGGTCGTTCTTGTTTCACAGTCATGGTCCCGAGCAGGGCCATCCCAGAGGCCCTCGCAGATTTAAACTTGTAGGATAAGTCGCCATCTTCCTGCTTCTACAAAGGAAAGGCGTCCGTCCATCTCTGGGCTGTAGGTCCCCCAGAGGCTCGGCTGCGCTGGGCGTTGGCAACAGCATGATGTGGGGTTGCCCACCTGCTTTGCTCCTTTGCGGGCAGTGGGCTCCTGCCGTCGTCGTGGACTGACTGACCTGTGTCCTGCCTGTGAGCGGCCTCAGGTTACTCACGGGCAGGAGGCAGGTGGGGCGTAGCCTCCCACCCAGCCTGGGTCTGTTTCTGGATGTGCAGACACGAGTTCATTCCTCTTAACAAGGAGAGGTGCTGAGTGCTGGAAACGGGTCACCCTGTTGGTACCTTGACTGTTTCACGAGAGAGAACTTGAGACCCGCCTTCTTTTGGGAGCAGCGGTCCCTGTGGCTGCTGGTTGGATTGTGGGGACTTGCTGGTCTCTGGCCTGCATCCCCACCTGTGAGGCGGCCTTGGGGTGAGGCTGCAGGCCTTTTCCCCCGGATCCACCCATCCTGGCGAGGTCACAGTGAGTTGGGGACGAGGGGCGTGAGTGCATCTTCGTCAGGTCTGATCAGTACCCTCGTTTCCCGACTCGCCTGTCCTTCAGCCTAACAACGGGCCATTGCACGGTTGTAGTCGGTGGGAATTGTAGACAGGAAGTAAACCACTGTGAAGCCCTTCCAGATGCAACTGAATGTTGGTTTTGGGGGCTGACACGCTAAAAGCCAGTGAGCAAAACAGGTGTCACTACATGATGAGTGCTGCTTTTGTGTGACAACCAAGGGTTGGGAGGAGCTTTTGGAAGTGCAGTGTCTGTGAACTTCTGTGCTGGCCCCTGGGATCGGGTGAGCAGGATGTCGGGCCTGGTGGTGGTGGGGTCTTGGCTGGAGGGGCGCCCCTTCCTGTCCCACCATCTTGTGGTCCAGGCACTGGAGGTTTCTGCAGTGACTGGAGTTGTCGCTTTGCGACTACCCTTTCCAGGTGGGGTTGTGTCACTGGGTGTCGTGAGAGCCCATCTGGGTGTGTGCGCTGCAGTGCTGATGCTCACGCATGTCTGTGTAACTCTAGGCCTGGCCAATGGTCCTGACGCGGTGGAGACAGATGGCCTCCAGGAAGTGCCCCTCTGCAGCTGCCGGATGGAGACCCCGAAAAGCCGAGAGATCACCACTCTGGCCAACAACCAGTGCATGGCCACGGAGAGTGTAGACCACGAAGTAAGCAGCTCGCGATCGCTCCCAGCAGCAGGACCTGTGCCTGTGCACTGAGCACTGTCGCTTGGCCAGGGGCCCCGAGCTCATGGCCAGCCAGGCAAGCCGGGCGCAGCAGCACGGTGACGAGATGGGAAAGGCCGCACACGACTGGCGTTTTCCATAAGCAGCTGCTGCGGACCTGGCAGGATGGCCCGAGCAACGCTGCTGGGCGCTGAGCTCTCAGCGCCCTTTCTGGCTCGCTGTCAGTTCAGATGTGCACGGGTCGAGACGCCAGAGCTGGCCTGAGGCGCTGATGTCATTTGCTACGTGTCCCGCCACATGCAGCCCTCCACAGACCCCGTGCACACTGAACGGGCACACCCACCTTCCGAGCCTGGTAGGCCCGACCGCCGTCACCAGCGCTGTGGCTCCCCGTCCCATCCTGGCCTCGGTGGTGAGCTAGCCTTGGAAGGTGGACCCCACCAGCACTCCATGGTGTGTTTGTCCTGTGCCAGGCGTAGCGGGGGCATGTCCCACGTCGTGCCACCCCATAGTCACACGTGTTCTCGCCCAGCTTTCCCAGTTCTGCTCTTTGCTGTGTCGTCTTGTTACGTCTCTCAGCTCCAAACACTCCCTGCCACTGTTCCTGTCCACGCTGCTGACTTGCTCAGGAAACAGGACACATGAGCGCTGACCCAGAGCCTGCGTTTGGCTGGTGGCTTCTTTTCTCTTAGGTCACTTCCCCTACAACCTGTAGCCTGACAGCAGGTCTGAGGACTTGAGTAGATTTTCATTTGATTTCGATTTAATCTTGGCAAGTGTTTGGGGGTGCTGTGAACACACCCTACACCACATCGGGCAATGCCAAGGTGAGTTGGGGTTTGTGTGCCACTGCCTGCCCTTCCTCCTCAGTCTTTACCTGGCAGTGTCAGTGTCCTCGGTCACTCCTGCCTGAATCCGTCACCTCTTTAGAAGTAGCTCTGTGTGTCCTGGTTGCCGCTGGCCTTGTGTGGCTCAGGGTGCCTCACGTGCCAGGCTGTTTGGGGCTCCTGAGACACGTGCGACTGGGCGGCAGGACAGAAAGCTGCTGCAGAGTCTGTCATTTTTCAGAGTAACGTGTTGGTGCCCTCCCGACTTGCGGTGGCTTGGTTTTGTTCCCCGTTCCTTCCCTCCTTCCCTCCCTCTCTCCCTTTTTCCCTTCCCTACCCTGCCTCTCTCCCTCCCCTCCCTGCTTCCTTCAGCATCTCCGGGATGCAGGATCTTTCCTGTGTCCCCGTGTTATGAACTTTTTTGTTGTAAGATGTTGCAGATCCAGAAAACAGCACAAGACACATGTTTGACTCAGTGCGTCTGTGTCAGGGAGTACCCCTGACATTGGGACCTGGGATGGGACCGCGAGGAGCCGGGACGTGGTCCCCTCTTGCTGTGGAGAGCGCGGCCATGGGGCCTCATGGTCTGAGGCTGAGGGCCCTGTAGATACGGCGACGGCCAGGCTGCACTCCACCCCCTTGGGGGCTGCAGGGGCCTGTGGGCCAGGGCGGGCGCATGTTGTCTGGCTGGCCCTTTCTGATGGTAGCTGCTGTTGGCGCTTAACTGCCTGTGTGAGTTCCTCGTGAGAGGCTGTCATTTATCGTTCGTTTACTAAGGAGACTTGTCTTCTCACCTGCTGTGGCACGTGTCACAAAGGATGCACAGGGTGCATATTTGGACTTTCTCTGTTTCCCAGCCGTTCAGGTGGTGGATTTGTTCTTTCTCACCTTCTGAGGTTGACCAGTTAGTTTTTCTTTTAAAATATCACTGTGAATTCATGTATTAAAACATATTTGATGGGCTTTAATTCTTTGTGCTGGGATTACTGTTGAAACTCACACTGCCCCATATTTGGCGCGCGAGACCCTCTTTCATGGAGTCTGCAGGGTCACAGCTGTTCCCATGTGACGCTGCGAGTATGTCTTTCAGTCCCTCACACAGAGGACACGGTGGCATTTCTCACGTGTGTAACTGGACGGCAGTCGTTTCCATAGTGTCACAGAGGCTTTCAGACGCAGGACACACCAGTGGACTTGACGTAACGGCTGTGACGCTGGATGGTGCAGATTCTCCTCCCACTGGTCTCCTAGGGACCCACCAGCTGTGCTTTAGCGTGGCACTGAAGGAGGTACCGTGTCCGGTGTCCACGGGGAGCACGCTGGCAAGCAGGCAGGCGTGAGACCCGCTGTCCTGTTCATCCACATGGCACAAAACTCGGCCATTCTCCTCATCTAATTTTTTTTGTTCTGTTTTGGAAAACATTTTTTTATTAAGATAGATTTTTTGGGGGATGGTTAACATGTGATAGGTTTATTGGCATTTTAAAATAAATTAGTACTTAAACATTTTTAAATTTCCAATGTGGCAGATATCCATAGACAGAGCCCCATTTGGACAAAGGCTCTTTGGGACCCTCAGTAATTTTCACGAGTATGAGAGATCTTGAGAACCACTGGGCTCCGCCTTCTCTTTGCTGCATTGCCTGTCTCTGTCCTGTTCACTTTGGACTCAGTCCCAGTAGCTTCCCTCTGGTGTCCTCATGCCCTGCACTGGATGGGGACCTGGCAGTGGCACCTCGGCCCTGCAGCCCTGTGGGCTTCCCTGCTCTCCCGTGCCCCAGCCAACCTTCCCTGGGAGGGCCTCGCAGTATTTGGGTCCCCGAGATACTGCCTCGATCGTCCTCGTCCGGCTCGGTCACGTAGAGTGCGGCTAGTGGGGTCGGACGCCTGCCCCGCGCTGTGCAGCGTGGGCTTGCTGTGCATGCTGTCTGTGGGTGTGGGTTTTGCTGACTAGTTGCTCTGACTGTTTTATGTGGGATTCCAGGAAATTCTGGGGCCGCTGCTATTTCCCCAGGATTATTTTTGTCCTGATGCTCAGCCTGTCTCATCTCTAGCTGGTAGCAGCTCTCAAAAGAAGCTCCTTTTCTTTCTGTCTCCTTTTTTAGTCAGCCTTTTGAGGAATAGTTCCCACCCAGTAAGTCACCCGTTTTGTGTGTAGCTCTGAATTTTGACAAATGCACAGTTATGTGACCAGCAGCTCAGCTGAGAGCCATGCCCGGTCCTGCCCGATCGTGCTGGCTGTTCCCGAGGGAGGAGCGGAGCTCTCAGCAGGCCGTGTTTCCCCTCCCAACTCTGTGCACTTGGCCTCGTGGGCTCTGAAGCCCTGTTGTTCCGAACACACACGTCTTCTCGGTGAGCTGACCCCTGTCGTCTCTGTGCGGTGTCCCCATCACAACCTGTGTTCCAGGTCTCTGTGGTCTGACATTAACGTGGCCACCCTAGCTTCCATTGAGTGATGTTCTCAGCACATTTGTACCTTTCCATCTGAGCCTGTCTCTGCTTGTAAATTTGAAGGGGCTTTCTCGAGGTAGCATGCAGTCGGGACTTACTTTGTAGGGTCTGCTTTTAATCGGTGTGTTGACACCATCCCCGTTTGGTGTGGTGACTGGTAGGTTGGAGTACAGTCTGACATTTCAGTAGAGTTAAGATTTATACCATCTGTCATTCTTTTTCCTTCATTTTCCGCCCTTTGGATTGAAATTTTGTATGATGGCAATTTATTGTATTACTGGCTTTATTATTTACATCTTTTTCTGATGTCTTTAGTGGTTATATCTTTAATCTTCCACAGTCTACCTTCAGTTGATATTATTGCCACTTACCATATACGTTTACAGCAGTGTGGTTCCACAGCCTCCCGCCCATTTTTGTCTACATTTTATTTTTATACATGCTGAAAACCCAGTCCAGTGCTATTTTTGCTTAGTCATTATTGTTCAAGCTGATTAAATGTAAACGTTGTCTGTTGTCTTCCCTCAGTGAGACCAAACCCAGAGAGCTTGATTTCTCTATTCCGATGCAGGTTTCTGTCTGATATTGTACTTCTTGTGCCTGAAGACCCTTCCGGTTTTGTTTATTTATTCTCCCTCTAGCACAAGGCTGATAATAAATTCCGTCACTTTGTTAGAAGCAGTCCTTGTTTCGCCTTATTTTTGGAAAGGTCTTTTAATGGATACAGACTTCTCAGCCCTTAGAGATGCTGCTCGCTGTGATTTTCCGTGGTTTCTGACGGGAAGCCAACTGCTGTCGTGTCTGTTCTTGGTGTGGATCTGCTTGTTCTTTGCAGCCCCCAGGATTTTCTCCTTGTCTTGGGGCCCAGGGGTAGTGGTTTTGCTGTTATCTTTTTTGGTATTTGTTCTCGTTCGAGTTCTCTGAGCTTCTTGGACTTGGATCTGATTTCTCATTTTTCCTAGAAAACTCTTGCCCAGTGGCTTTGTGTTTTTCAGCTTGTTCGTTCTTCTTTTTCTGGGACTCCAGTCACAAGTGTTAGGTTGTTTGATCTTGTCTCACAGCCGATGGATGCTCTGCTCTTTTTCCCCCTCTGTATTTTAGGGTTAGATTATTTCTGTCGATGTTTTTCACATGCAGTAATCTCTCCTTCCTGGTTGAGTGTACGTGTGAGCATTGTCGTTTCTCGCGTTTCCACTTGTGCACCCCCAACACCCCAGTCTGATCCAACATCTGGTCGTCTCTGGGTCTGCTTCTGTTGGCTGCTTTGTCTCTTGACGGCAGGTCCAAATTCCTTCTGAGAATCTGGATGATTCCCAGAGCTGGGGGGCTGTGTTGTTGGTTGGTGCACGTTTAGCAGTCCCTTATCCCCTGCTGTGGTAGCCGCAGTGTCTCCGGGGTTATCCCGTCTCGGGCTGGGCTGGACGTCACCTCAGAATCCTGGTGGTGGTCATGTCCGCCCTGCACTGTGGCTCTCCAAGTCTCCTCCCCTGAGGCAGCCTTTTTGAGCTCTTGTAGTGTTTTCTTGGGGTATTTTCTTCCACATTTTAAATAATTTAAGCCTGCTTTTTATTGTCATTTCTTGACTTTCTACCTTAACACATTGTCTGCTGGTTTCATCTGTACAGGACGCGCTTCCCCTCCCCCCACTCCCCCACCGCTCTCACCACACCTGCTGCTTTTTCGGTGACAACAGTATTTGAGGTTCTCCCAGTGCTGTGTGAGTGCCCATAGCCAAGCCAGTGCTGTGCTGGGGTGACGCTGCCTGTCCTGAGCCACTTTTTGTTTTCCTCAGTTAATAATTACCTCGTCTTCCCATATTTGTTTTCTTTGTTCTATTACAAATTCAGTCCCAAATTGGTGGAATCGCACATTTTGTCGGGTTTTCAGACACGTCACGTCTCCCTCTGGGCTGCTTAGCTTGTCCATGTTGGTGTGTGACCTTCCGTAGCTCCTTCGGGAAGGTAGCTTGGGAGACGGGCTCTGAGCGGCACTCTGCCCTGGCCAGTGGGATCTCTGGGTGAGTTGTTGCTTACTCTGGACCCCGACTCTTCTCTGTTTTCATTGTGTGGCACCTGGAAGCTGTTCAGTCCTCTTTGTCCCTGGTGTCCTGAGGCCTGTGTGCTGTGTGGACTTGCTGGCTGTCATCTCAGAGGCAAGGAGTGCGTGCCTCTCAGTGCTGGAGACATATTTCTTCTCTCCACATCTTTAACTTTTCGGTTTAAGAAAATGCCCCGTCTTCCAGCACTTCCGTGGAAGTTCTCCGTCCTCTTCCTGATCTCTTGTCCGAGAGCTTGCTGTCATTCCCTGGTGTGTCTTCCTTTCTGGCCTCCGTTCCAGCTTGACAGTTGCCATGAGGTCTCCATCTCCGAGGGCCCTGCCGACAGTGTTTGTCACGTGCTTCTCCCTCCGCTCGTCACTGCGTTCCCCGCAGCCCTTCTGATGTGGGCTTGTTTACTTTGCTCTCAGCGTCTTCTGTCTCCGCGTCCCCAGTGCAATCATTCCACTAGACAGTTTGATCCATCGAGTAGGAGTCACACAAGGAATATAGGGCTCGGGGCGTGAGGCCCACAGCCCCATCCCTTGCGCTCCCTAACTTTCCTTGCGTCTGGATGTGTGGGGTTAGGGGTGGGGAGAGAGGGCTGCCTCAGCTGATGAGTCCCCGGGCAGGAAGTGAGGGTCCTCGTCCGAGCCTGAGGTGGGCTGCGCTGCGGCGTGTCCCAGGCCCGTTGCCTGAATAGCTAACCGCTACCCCCTCATCTGAGGCTACCCGTTAACTCATCACCTACGTAGCTGACCCCACCCCATCCTCTATAGCTAACCGCTAGCCCATCTTCTGTAGCCAAGCACTAACCCATTGTCTGTGTGATTAACTATTAACCCATCAACTGTAGCCAACGGCTAACCCATCATCTATAGCTAACTGCCAGCCCATTGTGTAGTTAAGAGGTAACCTGTCGTTTGAGTAACTAACCCCTAACCCCTTGCATGTGTAGTGAACCTAACCAGCAGCCTTCGATTTGGTGGTTTGCTCTGGTTTTCCCGGCCACTTGTGGTTTCCTTGGATTCACTGTGTGTTCCCCAGTGCCCATGACATCTGTTCTGTCCAGCCAAGGCTGTCGCGCTGGGCGGACGCCATTTGTTTTACATCCAGCCCAGACCCCGACTTGCCCAGCATGTTCTCTTTGGTTTGGCCAAGGTAAGCGCCTGCTGCTCTGGCACTGCGTGCATGGCCACCTGTCATGGCTGTCTTTTTCTGGCGAACGTGCAGAGGACGGTGCCCAGCCCTCTCTCTGCATTCTCGACCCCACACGCTGTTCAGTCATTGCGGACTGGGGTCCACCATGCCCCTGCCCAAGGCCCTGGTCTGACCCTGGTCTTGTCTGATCGCAGCTGGGCAGGTGCACCAACAGCGTGGTCAAGCACGAGCTGATGCGCCCGTCCAGCAAGGCGCCCCTCCTGGTGCTGTGTGAAGACCACCGGGGCCGGATGGTGAAGCACCAGTGCTGCCCCGGCTGCGGCTACTTCTGCACGGCGGTGAGTGCCCAGCCCACCGCCTCGAGCCGTGCGGGCTCACCGCAGCTCTGCCCCCAGCGTGCTCCCTTCCTCCGGCCTGTGGGCCACAGCCCCAGGGGACAGCTGGGGAGGGAGGTGGGTGCTCTGGGCACCCCCAGTCCTGCTGTTCGCCGCGGGCTTCGTGTCCGAGTGCGCAGCGGCCTGTGCCCCTGCCTCCTGCTCCCCTCGGAGTTTCTTCATCAGTTACTTCCTCCTGCCCTGGCACCCCGCCTGGGCACCCTGCCACCCACCTGCCCTCAGCTCATGGTGCCGCCTGGGCCCTGCTCCGTGTATCCCACCTGTGTACCCTCTCATCTTAAACATCCTTTCGCTGCTACTGAGAACAGCAGCCGCTTCTCGGCGTCCATTCGTCTCCAGGGTTCCTCTCGAGGTGTACCCCCTTGTGCCAATGGGAGTCCTTTCCTGAGGTCACCGGGCTCGCCTGAAATGCCACGGCCTTGTGCGGGCACCAGTGCGGGGTGCTGTCGAGAGCGCCTTCCCCTGGCTGTGTTCTGAGATTCCGTTTTCTGCTCTGTCCCCTGTGGGTCCGTCTTGGGACCTGGCCTCATGTGCGGCCTCTCGCCTGGTTAGGACAGCCGGGGAGTGAGGCCTCGGCCTCCATGGGGCGCGGGGCCTGGAGCGCTCCGGCATAGGCGTGTGTGTGGACGTGCTGGGTAAGAGCAGCTCACGGCCACATGCCGGCTTTCTCCTTCTCACCCAGCCCAGGACTGGGACCCCCCCAGCTGCGCTCACGTCCCTGCAAGTCCACCAGCACCTTTTCTTTTCTGCACCTCAGCCCCAAGTTTACAAAAATTAATTCTCGTCTTTCCGTTTTTAGGGTAATTTTATGGAATGTCAGCCTGAGAGCAGCATCTCTCACCGCTTCCACAAAGACTGTGCCTCTCGCGTCAATAATGCCAGCTACTGTCCCCACTGCGGGGAGGAGACCTCTAAGGCCAAAGAGGTGACGATCGCAAAAGCAGACACGACCTCCACCGTGACCCTGGCCCTGGGCCAGGAGAAGAGCTCCACTGTGGAGGGCAGGGCTGACACCACCACCGGCAGGTACGCGCTAGCTGTGCCGGCCTGGTGCTCCCAGAACTCTGCCCTTACTCGGTCACGGTTCTGCCGCGCGTCCAGCAACCTCCAGCCGACTCCCACTCGGACTCCCACTCGGGCGTCTGCCGTGTATGACACAGCGTGCTCCTGCTCATTGCTTGGGGCACAGTCCCTTGGTTGGCTTGTCGGCATTCGTGTGCCTGTCGGAGCCAGTATCACTGTCATTGACGTGACACAATGGTATTTTCTCTTGGGAGCATAGTGTCCCGTAGGTAGCTGTGTCCATGTACGTACACTTGTACACGTCCATATACATCTCTACATGTATGTACATGTCCACAAAACTACACGTGTATGTGTTCACACATTCACACCCAATGCACAATCCATACGTATGTACATGTCCACACATCTATACGTGTGTATATGTCGGCTCACAGACACACATGTTCAAACACATGTGTGTCCATGGTTGCACACATCTACACATGTGTGCATGTCTGCACAGACGTGTACATCTGTCTATATTCGTACACTTCTATATGTCTGAGTGCATATCTGTACACATGCACATGTGTGTACCTGTGTGTGCATCTGTACAGGTGTTATGTGTCTGTACACATTTGTGTGTGCGTATCTGGTCACGTGTGTTCATGTGTGTGTCAGCATTTGTACAGGCATGTATGTCTTCATATACGTTCCTCTGTGTACATAACTGTACACACCTATATGTGCACACACGTGTAACATGAGATATTCATGTGAGCTGATACAGTCTGTGTTACTGCAGAATGTTTTGAAGGCCCTGGCTGAACACAGTAAAAAAATCAATCTGAAAGAGAAGGATTCATTTTTCTTTCTAAAAGTATTCGGTAGAAACAGCCGAAGTACTCACAGAGATAAAAAGAGTCAGTAAGAGAATCAGATGAGAGAGAAATAGAGGTGGGTCACTGTGTTGCCTACCAGCATACCCAGCTAGAAAATAAAATGGTGAAAGAGAGACTTTCAGAACAGCAGCAAAACCCAGAAACTACCAGGGAAGAACACTTCATATCACACTGATGCAGAGAAAACAGGCAGCGTCATTGACGCTTGTTTAAAAGACACAGGAATTATCGATGTGAAAACTGTATGTAGGCAGGTGTTGGCTCTTTCACACTTTTCTGTAGCCATCATGTTAACCTATAAACTTAATGCACTTTGAATCAAATTCCTATGGGATCCCCTTCTCTTGTGGGCAGTGGACTCGGTAGGTTCAACTGGAAGCTCATTCACAAATGCAGGTGTGAGCACGTGCCTCAGGCATCTTGGGAACGTTGCCTGTGGGGAGTGATTTCCTGTGGGATTCGAAGGGTCCGAGGCATCTGAGTCTCTACAGGCAGCTTGTGGGGTGGGTTCCGGAAGTGACGTTTGTGTGTTCATTGGTTTCCACAAGAAGGGGGTTCAGGCTGTAGAACTGAGCATTTCCCGTTCTTCCTCCCCCTGAAGCACTGCCGGACCCCTGCTCTCAGAGGACGACAAGCCGCAGAGCATGGCCCCCCCGGCGCCCGAGAGCCTCGACCCTGCAGGGCCGGCAGGGCTGGCGAAGCCCGGTCCAGGGAAGGAGACGCTGGAAAGTGCCCTCATCGCCCTCGACTCGGAAAAGTAAGGCCTGCTTGAGCTGTCCGTCCCGCTCAGGGCCCCGCTAGCTGGTCCCCACATCTAGTCCCCCGCCAGGCCTGTGCTGACAGACCCCCTCAGGGCCTGGAAGGCAGGTGCCCACGCTGGTCGTGTTTCCTCTCTGCAGACTCTCTGCAGACGCCTCTCCCCTGTGCTGTCTGCCTGCATACATCGGCCACAGGCTTGTTCTCCTCGGTGTCCTCACCCTGTGGCTCCTGGGACCGCCAAGGCCGCACACCCAAGTGTCTGCCCGTGAGGGTCATGGAGCGTTTCTCAGCTTTTTCGCTCATGGTGTTCACCAGGACACTGCACGTACTTGTACCCTTTCAGGGAGTTATTGCGGATTATTGTCCCTTACGCTCAGAGCGGCAGGTGACCCCTGTGAAGGCCTGAGCAAGGCCAGTGCTGTGAGGGTTTCACGAACATCCCCTGGTGCAGCTCAGCTGCAGCGCTGATGCCGGCCTCACCGCCGTCACCGCCGGCCTATCCCTCCTCTCTGATGAAAGGTTGGACCAAGGGGCCTCAGGCTCACCTGCCAGCTGTCATGTAGTGCAGGAGGCCCGGTGGCCGTGACTCGTGAGCAGGCAGCTGTCCTCCTGCTGGGGACAGTAGGGCCCCTCCTCAGGCAAGCCGAGCAGCCAGCTCATCAGGGCCACAGGCAGGCAGCCTCCCTTGGGGAAGCTTGTCTGTTTGTCTGAGGGGGCCAGTGTCACAAGAGGCCTTTGCTTCATGGAAAGTTCTCGTGTTGGGACCTCTCCCGAGTCCCCCACAGCTCCCTCTGAGTCTGCAGCCTCCTCTGGCTCTGTCCCCAGTGTGCCCCTCACCAGGCCCAGACTGCACTGCCAGAGGGGGTGGGTGTAGCAGGCCATGACCACACTGTCCCCACTGCTGGTGGCCACTTCTGACCTCAGGCTGTGGGAGCGAGAGGGGAGCTCGTCCCCCAGGTGCTGCCGTCAGCCCGAGACACCACCTCCGATGCATGAAATGTGGCCTGTCCTGGACATCGCTCGCTGTACGCCTAGCACGGGCCGCTCGCACTGGGGAAACCTGGACCCTGACGGTTTACATACGGCGTTTTAGGGCAGAAGTGATGTCAGGCGGGAGGGGTCTGGGGCCCTGGGGGAGCTGATTGGTCAAGAGCGAAGTACGGGCAGTAGACCATGACTTCAAGTCTTGGGGTCAGCTTCGTTGTCCTTCATCTGGTGTCGTGGGGACACGGCCAGGGAATCATTCTGCTGTAGGGCTGGGCAGCTGAGACGCAGCTCAGGGCAGGACGGTATCTTCAGCTTAATGGCACCCATCCCGGTGCCCCCAGCAGGCCCTTGTGTTCTGCAGCCTCCAGGAGTCGGAACGTGAGGGCAGGCTGAGGTTGCCCGTGCTGGGAGGGGACGGGAGGGAGCACGTGCTGGGGCGACACGTGACATCGGGAAGGGAGATGCCTGCTGTGTGCCCCGCGTTGGTTCCGTCTTCCTGGGACACGGAAGTCTGCTGTGGAGGAAGGTGACAGCTGCTCACTTTTGGCGTTTTTACTGTGAGGTGCCTCGAGCCCCGTGGGTTTGGTGCCGTTGACCTTGAGGGATCAGCAGGTGGATGTTAGCCATGTCCCGCCGCCCGCAGCGAGCTTCGTGTGGTGACGGCAGGCGGGCAGGCCTCAGCCAGTGCTGTCCTCTGCTCTCCACACAGGCCCAAGAAACTGCGCTTCCACCCCAAGCAGCTGTACTTCTCCGCCAGGCAAGGGGAGCTGCAGAAGGTGTTGCTCATGCTGGGTGAGTGGGGTCGGGGGCTCATCTCCCTCTGCTGGGGTGTCGCGTGGGGTGCTCCACCTTCTGCCGGGCGGGCAGGCTGGCCTGTAGTCTCCCGTGCAGCAAATCGTCTGCCCCGTGGGGTTCACCCCGTCCCTGGTGTTCACACTTAGTTACCTCTGTCCTAGAAGCGTTCTCTGTGAAGTCCTCTTCTGAGAAAGGAAGTGGGTACGTGATTATTAAACTAAGAACAAATGTAGGTTCAGAAAAAGCAACAGGCGCACGCTGGGCTCGGGATACTGTCCCTGTGGAGACCTTGGCCCCAGCTGTGCGGCCGGAGGCAGCGGCTGTGCAGGGCCGGGAGCGCTCACACTTGGTTTGCGTTTTGGGGCCGATCGGCTGTTGGTGGGGATCGCTGATGCCCCAGACAGTGCCTGCCGGCCCCCAGCCTCGGCGCAGCTGCGCGAGGATAGCACTTTGGTTCTGAGCTCACAGCTTGATTTCTCTGAGCTCCTCTGCTCTGGGGGGTGTGCTGGCTCGGGTCGCTCCGGCCGGCTCGTTTCTCTCGGCCCCGTGAAGCGTTTGCCCTCTGACCGCATCTGCTGGGGCCCGTCCTCCCCGATGTCCAGTAGGACCCAGGGCAGTGCCATGACCAGCGCCATGTGGGAGCCCAAGATGGACAGAAGGGAGAGACTGCCGTTAGCTGGTTCTGACCACATACCCGTGTGGGCTTCACCCGGAGCTGCTCCGATGCCTCTCGAACCCGGTCGTCCACCTACACAGGATGGTGTGGGCGATGGCCCCTCATGGGTGCACGTTGGTGAGCCGCCCTCACGACCAGTCCGAGTGACTGATGACCCTGTTTGTCCACAGTTGATGGGATCGACCCCAACTTCAAAATGGAGCACCAGAACAAGCGATCCCCACTGCACGCCGCGGCGGAGGCTGGCCACGTGGACATCTGCCACATGCTGATCCAGGTCGGAGGGCCACACAGTGTCACACGGTCCCACAGGCCAAGCGCCTGCCGAGCCCGCACTTGGTCCCCAGGCCCGGGTGTCCCAGCAGGCTGCTGCGCCTCGTTCCCTCACAGCCAGTTGAGTCCTGATGGGCTCGCTTTTGGTGTTTAAGGTTACTGACTCCTCATGTGGAGCGTGCAGCCCAGGGCTGCGAGCTCCCACTGCCCTGCAGGCCTGCTCGGCCGAGCGTCCCACCCGCTGTGTTTCAATCTGCTGTGGGAACGTGCGTGTGACCACAATGGCACTAGGAGCTGCCATGGCTTTCCCCTGGCTGAGTGGCCTGCCTTCCTGCCAATTCATGCCTAACCCTCTGAAAGACTGACACCTGCCTGGTGTCACCTGGAAAGCACCTGTCGTGTGTGCTTAGCGCCATCACTCTGGGACAGACACATCCCTTGGTCCCTGGAGTCCACATTGTAAGTCTGACCTTCGTGTTTGAGCTGTTCTCTCCCTGGCGCTTCAGGAAGTCCCCTTGAACGCTCTGCCGAGTTCTAGGCCTCCGGCAGCTGGTGCGCCCTGTGCGTGCTCCACTCCAGCGGGTGTCCTGCTCCCTGCATTCCCGGCCCTGTGCTAGGGGCCTTCCTGGTCCCCCCATCTTTCTGGCGCTTTCTAGGCCTTGTTCTGTCAGCCCTTGGGGGCTTCCACCTGTGCTGGGGACCTGGAGTCCTTCTTTGTAGCCTCTTCCTGTCCCTTGTCTCTGGGACCAGATTACATCATTACTTCGGTCTTTCTCACCTAAAGGTTTTCTCAGATGCTTGATGATGATTGCAGCTTGTTTACATTTCCAGTAAAGGACTAACCTACTGACCGCAGGTTCTTGGTTGGAGTCTTGTCACTGTCAGTGACCTGCAGGACGTGGCTGTCTGGAAAGGACCCTTGTATACAGCTGTCACCTGTGTGTGACTGTGGGAGCCACAGAGTGGGACGGTGGGGGTGCCACACTGTTCCCCGAGCGGTGCTGGCCTGCCCTCCCCTGTCGGCTCTGGCTCCTGGCCCTGACCCTGGCCCTGGCTACTGCTGTCGTTGCTTCTGGTTTTCCTCGTTCTTTTATCCCCAGCCAGGCGGCCGGAGGCCGCGGCTGTGCAGGGCAGGGAACGCTCACGCTTGGTTTGCATCTTGGGGCCAATCCAGCTGTTGGAGGGGATCGCTGATGCCCCAGAACGTGCCTCCCAGCCCCCAGCCTCGGCGCAGGCTGCAGAGCCGCTGTTGTGGACGTGGCTGTTTCCATCGCACACAGCTAGAGTTTAAAGCTCCGTCTGGCAGTCTTGGAATTTTAATAGGCACCTTTAGCCTAGGTAATGCTTCCTGTCCTGTCTCACGTTGAAATTTGTTTAACGCCTTTAATTGTGGTTTTGATGTCTAACCTTTTAAGGCAAATATTTTGTTTCGTATCTTTTGTTCTTTTCATTGTCTCATTTCTGTTTATTCTCTTGGAAGCTACATGCTTTTGTTTCTTGTCCCCAGTGGTCACACCTACAGTGTCCTTACTGAGTCGTGAGACTGACGCGATCCCTGAGGAGGGTCCTGGAGGTCGAGGGAGGAAGCGCGTAATCGAGATGAGGGCCGACCTGTGACCGTGAGGCCCAGAGGGAAGCATGAGAGGGTTTGCTGACAGCAGATGGGGAGCTCAGATTGGGCACGCAGCTGCAGGTTCTCAGTGGTGACGTGGTGACTGGCGGGTCTTCGTCATGAGCCTTGAGGCATTGTTGGAGGGAGTGACGGTGGGGAGCTGGTGCCCTGCGGGGACGCCAGTGAGAGGCCGAGAAGTGGTGGTGGCCTGTGCTCACTGAGGTGGACCCGAGGTCAGTCGCGTCGCTGTGGGATTGTTGCAGGACCCCGAGCGAGGCAGTAGATAAGGACGGGGCACGCAGACCCCCTCCAGAATCCGGGTCACCCCAATGATGCGTGAGCTGGGCGGGCTCGTGGTGTGGGCTCGGGGTGGTGGCCAGGCCGCTCCTCAAGCTTGGAGTGAGATGGGTGTGGAGACACTGTCCCTGAGTTTGGGGTTCTGGCTGCCGGTTCTCAATGCAGGGAAGGACCATTCTACTGTCTTTTCGTTCCTTCTTCCTTTGAGAAGTTAGCTCATCACTCCTTTGAAAGGACCTGTGTTCTCTTTCGGGTTTTTTTTTTTTTTTTTTACATTGAAATGTGTGTCTGTGATGCCTACGGAAAAGTCTTTAAAATGTAAACGTTCTGGTTAATAATTACGAAGGGAGCCACCTATCTCCGGGTCAGGACAGGACGCTGCTTGCTCCCCAGAAACGGTGTCCCCTCCCCAGAGGTAGCAGCTCACCAGGCTGCCTTGTGCCAGTCACGTCGCTGCATTTCTGTGTGGTTTCACCACCGCGCATGTGTCCTCAGTGTGAGTGTGACTTAGCTTTGCCTGCAGTCTTCGTGCTGATGGAGTCACAGTGGATTCTGTGTCACAGCCGACACAGACGTGGGGTACAATCAGCCCGCGCTCCGACACCGACGTCCCTTTCCTGCCGCTGCCCACTGGCTGTGCTACGTTAAGACAGTCGGGAACGTGGGTGAAGGAGAACAGGAGCTCTGTTCTGTTTCACAACTTCCTGTGAGTCTTAAACTGTTGACACAGAACGTTACGTGTGAGAGAGAAGAAGGACCCCTCGTACGCAGGCATTCCTTAGGACCCTCTGCACTGCCCTTCGGCGCCTGGAAGTGGGGGCCTGGCACCCCTTTGGATGGGACTCTGCGCCTGTGTTTAACTTCGTGACTCAAGCTCGCAGTCCCTGAGCTTGGGGGCGTGTGACTGTGTATATTTTTCTACCCCAAGAAGGAAGCAACTTTTCTGTGATGACGCAGGAAAGAGAAGGGATGGGCTTGTTTTAGTTTCTTTCTTGGATGTCCTGCTTCTGTGGGGTGTGTCCCAGCTCATATGCCTCCCAAGGGCTGACAGCAGCCCCTGGTGTCACTGTCAGGCTCCTGTCTTGCTGGGGTGTGACGTGTGTTCTGTTCCATCAGGGCAGCACCTCTGAGGAGTGATTTGTCTTTTCACATCCTGTTGCGTTTTCTTTCTGGGGGTTCGCTGGAAACGGCTCTCTGGTTCCATTGGGGCCCGGCTGCTGTGGCATGGGGGGCCCTGGCACATGTGTCTGAGTTTTAAGTGACAGCATTCAAGGAGTGAAGGCTGTGGTCTCAGGCACACAGCTGCACGCCAAGGGCTCTGTGGTCATACGCCCAGATGGCCGGTCTGCCAGGCCACTGACGTCCCTGCGGGGGCTCTGCCCACAGCTTCTGCCCCGTCCTTTGCCCCTACGGGTCGCAGCTTCTGCCTCGCAGCTGCAGGCTATGGTCCCATCGTGCGGGTGCTCACTGCCGGGCCCCAGGTTTCCATCTGCTGCATCACCTTTACATGGCTGTGTGCTGTGAGCCTTGGGCATTTTCAGAGACAAAGTTGCCTTTTCTAGTAGAGCTCAGGGCAAGGGACACACCAACGCCTGCCTCACTGCTGGCCCTGAGGACCTGGCGTGGGTCGCACAGCTCACACAGGTGTCCCCAAACCTCACACCTCACACAGGTGCCCCCAAACCTCACACAGGTGTCCCCACACCTCACACAGGTGCCCCCACACCTTATACTTCACACAGGTGTCCCCACACCTCACACAGGTGTCCCCACACCTCACACCTCACACAGGTGCCCCCACACCTCACACCTCACACAGGTGCCCCCAAACCTCACACCTCACAGGTGCCCCACACCTCACACCTCACAGGTGCCCCCAAACCTTACACAGGTGCCCCCAAACCTCACACCTCACACAGGTGCCCCCACACCTCACACAGGTGCCCCCAAACCTCACACCTCACACAGGTGCCCCAAACCTCACACCTCACACAGGTGTCCCCACACCTCACACAGGTGCCCCCAAACCTCACACCTCACACAGGTGCCCCCAAACCTCACACCTCACACAGGTGTCCCCACACCTCACACCTCATACAGGTGCCCGTGCAGCCCTGCCGCACTCATCTCAGTAAGGATTTGGGGCCGTGTGGGGTTGGGTCCGTTTGGTGTCCAGCACTTCCACCATGGGTTCTTGTTTGTCTTACCAGTCTGTGCATCTGGCCGTGTCCTGGGACCTCATGTGAAGACCTCGTGCCTGTGCTGTGTGCGGCACGTGGGGACCTCCTGGTTTGACTCCCCTCGCCTCTAGGTTCTCAGAGAGTGTTTGACTGTCTTTCAGCCTCTCCTTTTTCTTGGGGACAATCTCTTTCCTTTGGGTGGACATTCTTGGTGTTGGTCCTGGGTTGTCTGCATATCCCCTGAGGGACCTCTGTGCAGCCAGTTGCTGGACAGCTGTGGTTTCTGACCAGCCCACTGAGAAGTGGTTGTGGGTCCACCCCAACCAGCCCTCAAACTTGGACCCTAAGTCTCAGTGAAGGCGTGGTCCTTTGACCCTGACCCCTGACACCTTCAGTGCCTCTGGGTCATCGGGCCGGCCTGTCTGGGGGGCTGCCTCCGTGTGGCCCTCTGCCTCTTGGGCTGGTCCCTGGGTTGGCTTGTAGCAGGTGTTGTCACACTTCTTGCTGCTGCCCACCCCCAGAACCCTTTGTGCTGTCCCCGTGATTTTCAGGTCAAGTGCATGTGCCCAGTTTGCGGGCAGCACCCACCTGCAGAGGGTGTGTCCTGCCTTTGCAGCCCGGGCCTCCTTTAGTGCTCTGACCCCTCATTGTGGCCCTTATCTGTGTGTTGAGGTGTGTTTTTAAGTGTATGTGTTAAAATTGGCGGTTGTGGAATTCTGGCTCGACTTGGCCCGCAGGTTGGGCCGCCCGACCTTGGCTTTGCATTCTCGTGAGTCCCTGCTCTGTGTCCTCCCTGCATGCTCACGCCTCTTTGATCTCTGACTCCGTCTCTGGAGAAGTGGCTGTGACCTTGTCATTCAGGGCGTTCGATTCTGAAATAGCTGATAGTCTCCTTGAGAATTCCCCGGACCACCTCAGTCCTCTGCTTTTCCATGTGTGCCACTCCAGGTCTATTTAAAAATTTCTTTCTTGTGTTTTAGCTTTTGTTTTTAATGGCTAATGGTAAAAACAATACTACATAAGCCTTTCCTGTAGTAAATATTTATTTTAAAAACTAAATATTAGCTCTTTGTACACCAGCATAAGAAATCACAGTTTGTCCCCCCGTGGGTCAAAGGTTTCCACTGCAAAAACAGCCGCTGGCTTGCTTCAGGCCACACCTGTGTCACAGGCAGAGCTTGCGAAGTTTCACAGACAGAGCCTTACCCGCCCCTCCCCCCCTGGCACACTAGGTTTTTGAGTACACCGTCCATTGAGAAATGTAGATATTGCTCCAAACATGTGCTACTGGAATGAGTTTTTGTTCTAGCATTAAGCGGCGTAGCCAGGGTGCCTGGGGCCACATCACTACTTGCTCGTCTGTGCTGAGGGGCCCCTGAGTACCCCTTGTTTTCCTGGTCTAGAGGGTTAGTGCCTTCTTGCTCGTTTCTAAATGTGTTGTCACTAATGTGCTATAAACATTTTCCTTTAAGTGAACTTAGAAAGTGCTCTTTGTGAACTGAAGGTCTGGTAATAACAGGATAATTCTATCTGCAAATGCAGTTTTGGAGAATCAGACACAGTTGGGCATTAGAAACGGCTAGTGTAGCTCGGGAGGTCTTTCTGCTGTCAGGTGTCTGAAGCACGTGAGTGCCCCCTCGCTCAGTGGAGGCTGCAGGGGAGGCTCCCCACACCCTGACCTGCCCTTGTCTCAGCAGGCGGGAGCAAACATCGACAGCTGTTCAGAGGACCAGAGGACCCCGCTGATGGAGGCGGCAGAGAACAACCACCTGGACGCAGTCAAGTACCTCATTAAGGCTGGGGCCCTCGTGGACCCTAAGGTACGTGTGCGCTGGCCACTGGCGGGGCCGCCTCTGCCTTGTGGGCGCTTCCCATTGCCACCAATGGCCTCCTTGTTGGAGGTCTGCGGGACGTGCCTCCACGCTCAGGAAGCACTCGGTTCCCTGGTGACTAACGTGTTGTGTGTCCACAGCCCGGTGAGCATGGCCTCTCCTGCACCTGACAGCAGACCACAGTGAGGAGCTGCGTGCAGGGGTTGGCAGCTCTCCATTGGCACAGACCAGGTCTTTTCCCTGGTCCAGTTAGGCAAAAAGACAGGTAAAAGGCATCCAGATTGGAAAGGAAGAAGCAAAGTGGTCTCTGTTCAGACGACAGCATCTGATACGTGACAACCCTAAAGAATCCACAAAAAACTTGTTAGAACTCGTAAGTACATACTGCAAAGTTGGAAGACACAGAAAAGACACAGAAGATCGGTACAGAAAAGTCACTTGTATTTCTTTACATTTGTTGATGAAACGATCCCAAAAGGCAATTAAGAAAACACTTCTATTTATAATAGCATCAAAAAGAATGAAATACTTAGGGATAAACGTAATGAAGGAGGTGTTAATTGGACAAAAGTAACCTTTTATTTAGTCCCCCAAAAAGAGGGTTTATTGGAAAAAGAAAACAAAACCACCACAGCAGTGTGGGAACACGCACCTTCTGGCCGGCCTCCCATGTGCAAACGAGAGCAATCTCCCAAGATGGCCCCCAATATACCCGCCCCCCCCCCAGGAAGTTAGAACCGTAAAGTTTAACAGGAAGTTGGGAACGAGAGAGTAACAGGAAGCCCAGCTCCAGCCATATTTGTCCAGCTCCCTGGTCAATTTCCTTCAAGTGCCGGTTGGCTTTTACCAGATTTAAAAGGTCTAGTACACAGAAAACTACCAGACGTTGCAGAAGGACGTTAGAGAAGACACAAGTGAATGAAAACACACCCGTGTTCGTGGATTGGAAGACTTAATGTTGTTAAGATATCAGTACCACCCCGAGCCACCTACAGGGTCAATGCAAGCCGTTCAAAATCCCAATGCTGTTTTTCACAGATAGAGAAAAGCACATCCTAGAATTCGTGTGGAATCTCAAGGGACCCCGAACAGCCCAGACAATCTTGGCAAGAGAAAGTCACAGCTGTAGGACTCAGACTTCCTGGGTGGTGGCACGGGACAGACATGCAGACCACAAACTAGAACTGAGCGCAGAAGGAACCCGCAGTGTATCACACGAGCTTCAGCAAGGGCGCCAGGACCACCCCGTGGGGAGAGGACCATCTTTTCAACAAACGGTGGTAGGAAAACTGGATCTCCACATGCAAAAGAATAAAGTTGGGTCCTTTCTTCACACTGTATTCAAGAATTAATTTGAAATGTATCAAAGACCTAAACTTAAGAGCTAAAACCATAAAACTCTTAGAAGAAAAGAGATAAAAAATCTTCATGACATTGGATTTGGCAGTGATTTCTTTGATATGACACCAAAAGTACAGGCAAAAGAAAAAATGGATAAACTTCATCAAAATGAAAAACTTGTGCAGGAGAGTGAAATGATAACCACAGAGTGGGAGAAATATTCATAAATGCTCTGAGAGGGTATTACTGTCCAGAATAAACATGTAAAGAACTCCTGACACTCAGGAACCCAAAGGTGGCCCAATTAGAAAAGGGGCAGAGTGAGTAGCCATCTGCCCATGGAAAGATGCCCGACACCACGAGTCTTCAGGGAAACGCAGAGCAAACCCCGTCAGACACCACTCACAGCCTTTACCTAAGAGGCTGCCATTACCTAAGAGGCCGAGTGAGTGGTGGCAAACGTGTGGTGAAACTGGGACCCTCCCACATGGCTGGTGGGAGTGTTAAGAACCGTGGACAGTGCACGGCTTGGTGCTTTGTCAGAAAGTTAAACACAGAATTACCACATGACCTAGTCACTCCAATCCTAGGTTTGTATGGAAAGAAACTGAAAACGGGGACCTGAACAGATGTGTGTACCCCACGTCCACAGTGGTTCACAGCAACCGAGGGGTTTAGCACCCCCAGTGTCCATCGAGGGGTGATGGGTAACCCAAATGGGGTCTCTCCACACAGTGGAATGTCACTGAGCCCTGAAGGGGAAGGAGGTCCTGCCACCTGCCACCATGTGGATGAGAAGCTCAATGTGACAGGAACCAGTCACAGAAGGAGAAGCCCTGTAGGCGTCCCTTAGGCAAAGGACCTGGAGGAGGCAAATGGAGGGAGGAAGCAGAGGAGAGATGGGCGGGGGGCTGGTGCCTGATGGTTCCTGTTGTCTGGGGTGCTGAGAGGTTTTGGGAGCAGATCCGTGGTGATGGCTCTACAACATGGGAAACTCATTAATGCCGCTGAATTGTACACTTAAAATGGTTCAAATGGCAAATGGTATGTTATATCCACTGTGTAAAACCATAAAAACCTAAGGAGCATCTTACAGTCTTTCCCATTAGTATTTTCATATTTTTTCAAATGAAAAAGAGATCATGCTCACACTAATTTATCACTCCTTTTCTCATCAAATTAAATTCTGTTTTCTGTGTCGTTAAACATTCTTTTAAGTGGCAGCATTGTGTTTCACGATGTAATCACATCGGTTTTAGTCATACTTGCTTAATGTTCAATGCTTAAGTTATTTTCTTGTCTTACGCTCAGTGCTTCAGCAGATACCTTCGTAACTTCGTCTTCGCATGTGGGATTCCCTTAGGGCAGATTTCTGGGGCAAAGTATGCCATCCTTTTTCAGACTTCTGATACTTCTTTCTGAATTGCACCCAGGAATGTGGGAGCACCCTCCCCTACACTTTTCCCCAGTGCTAGCTAGCTATTGGTTTTATTTATTTATCTATTTTTTTACTATTTTAATTTTTTACTATTTTAATTTGCTTCTTTTCAAGTGCACTTTTTTGTATCTAGTTCCCATAAGCTGTGAGTATTTTTCAAGGTTGTGTATAGTCCTTTGCTGTTTTTTATTTGTTTGTTTGTTTTTGGTGGTGTTTGAGATCTGGAAACCTACTTTTCCTGTAAATATCTGCTGTAACTGTTAGATAAGTGTTACTAACCCTCTCAGTTGTGATGGGGGAAGTTTGCATTTGGGCGTGATTCCCCATCGTCACCGCAGGAGCTGATACTCCAGCTGCGTGCCACCAAAGAGGCAGGAGGTCAGTGCTCAGGGCTTCACGGGAGCGTCTGGAAACAACTGGCACCGGCTGGGCAGGCTTGGGGAGGAAGTGGTGGTTGTGGGGCGGCCGGCATCTGACGTGAACGACTCGTGGGGGTGGGCAGGAGGAAGAGGGTCACTGAACTTGCAAACCCATCATAGAAACTTTAGTCTGAAAGTTTTTGATGCTGGATTGTAGGACAGTATCAAACTGTCTGATGTGTATAACTGGAGTCCCAGAAAGAGAAGAGGCAGAAAAACTGGTAGGAAACAATACATTGAAGAAAAGAAAAATGGCTGCATATTTCCCAAATCTGTTGAAAACCTACAGAACCAACTAAGTCAGAAAACACCCAGCTGGATAAATACAAAGAATACACAACTAAATACATCATGCCTAAATGTTGAAAACCACAAGTAAAGAGAAAACCTTACAAGCAGCCAGCGAAAAACACCATATTACACACCGGGAAACAGCATCACGAAAAACTGCCAAGTTCTCATCTGAAACAGTGGAGGCCAAAGAGTGATATTTGTATTGTCAGCCGAGAAGGCGATACCCAATAAAAGGTAACCTTCAAAAAAATAACTGAAATAAAACGCTTTCAGGTAAACAGTAGCTGAGCGGATGGATTTATGGGCAGGTTTATACTCGGGAGAGGTCTGAAGCTGCAGGAGGAAAACGCAGGAATAACGGGAAGCCCCAGAATAGTAAATAACAAAGACTGTTGTTTTCTTTAAATTTCTTAGAAGAAAAAAGGCTATTTAATGGGAAAATAATCCCGTTATAAGGTGGAGTTTTTATGAATTCAGAAGTGAAATGCCGTTGACCCTTGGACAGAGGGGGACTAGGGGCGCCCAGTCTCGCACAGTAGGAAATCGGCGTGTAACTTCTGACGGCCCCAAAACTTACCCAGTCCTCAGTATCCACGGGGGATTCAGTCCCCGCAGACACCAAAACCCAGGGGTGCTCACATCCCCTGAAGGAAATAGTGTAGAACTGTACCTACAGCCAGCCCTCCTCATCCATGGATTCCCAACCCCGATCGAAAACACTTTTCCATTCGGGATTGATGGGATCTGGACGTGCAAACCCGGGGATGTGGAAGGCCGGCCGGCCGTATGTGTACTGGCAAAATCCCTCTCACGTATGAATGGACCCACGAAATTCAAACCCACGCTCAAGGACCAGCTGCCTGTGACAGTCGTGGAGGAAGACAGCCGTACATGGGCCTTGGCTGTTGTCAGGTTGTTTGTTTCTGTTGCGGGAGGTGATAAGTGGTATCTGCCACATAGACGGACAGAGATGAGTGTTGTAATTTATGACATAATTTAAAATCTTGCTTTAAGGAAAACTTTTGAAAAGTTAGTAGAGGGGGCGACTTGATGGCTCATTTGGTTAGAGGGCGAGCTCTGAACAACAGGGTTGGTGGTTCAATTCCCGCTTGGGAAGGTGGGCTGTGCCCCCTGCAAATAAACATTGAAAACGGCAACTGGTCTTAGGGCTGAGTTGCGCCCTCAACAGCTAGAACTGAAGGACAGAGACTTGGAGCTGATGGGCCCTGGAGAAACACACTGTTCCCCTCGCCCCCCCAAAAAAAGCTACTAGAGGAAGTAAAATGGAAGCCTGAAAACTATCTGTTTAACTGAAAGGCAGGAAAGATGGGTAAAAACAGATGGGGCAGGTGGCAAGGTGATGCATTTAAACCTGAGCATGTCCACAATTACATTAAATGTGAAAAGACTGAATTTGCCAATAAAAGGCAGAATTTTGAGTAGATAAGAAGGCAGAACCAACTATGTGTTAATGAAGCTAAACTCACATTAAGTCCGAGAGGGATCAAAGGATACGGGGACACTTAGATAAAAACACATTTATTACAGTAACAGCCACATTGCCACTCACCCCTCAGAGTCTTCCCCTCGCTTCCAGCACACGTCCCTTCGTCATTCCTGCCGCTTCCTGAAGCAGTTCTGGAAGTCCTCTTCACTGAGTGTCTTTAGATGTGCTGCTGTCGTGGCTGCCTCGATGTCCTGAATCATTTTGACTTTGGGGAAGAGCCAGAAGTTGCATGAAGCCAGAGCCGGTGAATAAGATGAGGACACACTGTGAAGTTTTTATTTGACAGAAATCGCTATATCCCAGAAGCGACGTGTGACACCGTGCGTTGCCGTGATGGGGTTAATGGCAATGTGTCTAATACTGCAATAAATTTTTTCAATGTACATTCAGTTTAATGTACAATAAAATACATGCACTATTTTTCGATCACACCTCCTATAAAGCACAGGCGGAAGGAAAAAGGACAGTGAACAAATACGCAGATGCTAAATGTGAAAATGGAGTGTAAACGGGGAAACCACGATGCTTGTGCAGTTAAGAGGGAAGGTTATCTTTGCGACCCCAGCACAGGGAGTTTTATCAGCAAGACACAGGACAGTGGGAGTGAGTGCTCAGCTCAGGTGCATTGTCAGTGAGACCTCACGGTCAGCAAAGATGCCACAGAGCACACGAAAGGCTGCAGGTTGGGGATGAGCTTGCAACACGCTGGCAGAGGATTAATACCCCAAAATATAAAGAATCCCTACAAGTAAAACTAAAGGACTTGGAAGAAAAATGGGCTGAGACTGAACACGCAGTTCCCAGCAAGAAGGATGGGTGACTGACACGTGAAGATGCCCAGCCTCTCAGATGCCAGTGAGACCATGTGGGAGCACCAGGCCCCAGGAGGTGTGCAGTGCACCAGGCGTCGGCGCTGCAGGAGGTCACTGCCCTCCTGTGTCACCAGTGGTCCGTGTGTGACATGCCACGGTCTGCACTGCCAACAGCAGGGTCAGAAAACCCGAATGTCCTGCAGCCAGGAATGCCAGCGGGGAGCCCTCCCACATCTGTGGGGTGGTAGCCCAATGCTGTACCCACCTGCAGAGATGCACTGCAGCCCCAAGTCACCGAAGTGGGGGGCTCCAGGATACAGTGTGGTCCTTTAGGTGCGAGACGGTCAAGATGCAGCCGAACGTGAACCTGAACTGGAGAGTGATTGCCTCTGAGGGGGGAGGAATCGGTGGGCCTGGGTGTTGGGAGCGCCCTGACGTGGGTCGTGTGGGCCTGGAGACCCCGTAACTGGCCCCGAGGGTGAAGGCTGCCCCACTGTTTGCCATATCTTTCTGTCCTCTTGAGTGAAGGACCCTCCGTCCCCAACCTGCGCTGTTGCTCCTCTTCCAGGAAGCCCTCCCAGCTCGGGGCCGCACCTCTGCCTGGTGTCTCCTCGGCCTCTCCCTGCTCCTGCCTCGTGTCCCAGCTCGTGGCACCTGTGGCCAGAGGCACATGCTTTTGCCAGGCAGGAACGGTCCATCTGTCTGTGTGTGTCTGCCCTACGCACAGACGCAGCGTGTGTGCTCGGTGTGTCAGGGCCACACCCCAGACGTGCAGTGCACCTGTCCGTGTCCGTCCTTGGGGCTGTCCTCTTGTGTTCGGGGGGCTGTCAGACTGTACGTGTTCTAGTGATCAAGATGCTTGAAAATACAGCAAAACTTCAAACCAGCAACCATACATTTTGTATTTACAATAACGTTTATCACGTAAGTGCCAGCACTATGGTTCTAGTGTGGACTTTCGTGAAAAAAGTAGGTTTACTGATGAACTTCAGGTTTGGTTAGAAGTGTGTTTGATGATGTGTGATCAAATCTGGGATTCCCACTGTGAGAATAGAAACAGGGAGAGAAAGCGAGTAACGGGAATGGCCAATAGAGACAGGAATGCAGGAGCAAAGCCAAGAAACACCCGTGGGAGGAAAAGGTGCAGGTGTCCGCGAGGCGCCTCGAGAGGTGTGGGGCAAGGTTGGAACCGAGCCTGGCTGTGTCAGCTGGGGTGGGGGTGGCCCTGGCCCCCCAGGGTCCCCTGAGTCTCCTGGAGCTCCCCAGGTCTGACCACTCCCTGGGTGGGTGGCTTTTGTTTTGTTTTGAGGTAGTTCAGTGACTGGGATATATTTAGGAAATAGAGCTGAAAGCTGACCAGGAGGTGTGCCTGGTGGCCAGTCAGCGCCCAGACATGTGGGGCTGCAGGACCAGCCTGTTCCATTCTGGGTCCCTGCTCTTCTGGGCCCCTTGTTATTTTTAATTTCTGTGGACAGCGATGGTGGGGTCACGAGCACCGTGGTCAGCGTACCCTGGAGACCACTGACTCCTGGGCACTGTGGAGGGACCGGCCACTGCACACGGCCACGGCCCGCAGTGCGTCTGCACTGTGGGGGTGGGGCAGGGACAGGGAAAGTCCTGCATGTGTGTCTGGAAAACGAGGGCACCTGGCCACGCGAGGCCCAGCCCCATGACTGTTAAGAGCTGGGGCTCAAGCCCTATGGGACAGGGTGAGGACTGCAGCTGATTGACCTCACGAAGGGACACCACCTTCTCCAATGTGTGGCAGCTCCCTTGTGGTCACTCACTCGGCCTGGCACGCCTTCAGTCACACTGTTTCTCAGAACCTAAATGGCGTTTGTGTTGCAGGATGCAGAGGGCTCCACCTGTTTGCACCTGGCTGCCAAGAAAGGCCATTATGATGTGGTTCAGTATCTGCTTTCGAATGGACAGATGGATGTCAACTGTCAGGTAAAGCCACACCGTCACCCGCCAGACACGGTTCTCCTTTGCAGCAGTCCCACCCCGACCCCCACCCCGCGAGGCCCTGGGAGGCCTGGCCTCGCCCACCGCTATCTGCAGGCTCGCACCTGTGGTTGCCTCTGCACTGCTGCCCAGCGAAGCTCCTCCTGGGCTGTCCGTCTGGACCGCTCCCACCCCCTTCTGGCCGGCGTTCAGATGTTACCACCTGAGTGGGCCCCTCCACTTCTGGTGGCACACCATCTTCCCTCCTGTCACTCGTCATTGTCCAGTATTCCACTTCTTTCCCTGTGTGTTTGCTTATCTTCTGCCTCTCTACCCTGCTGTCAGGGCCCTTTTGTGTGGCATGTAGTGCTTGGCACCAGGGAGGTCTTTGTGTGTCAGCTGAGTGATTGGGGAAAGCGGAGGACTCTTCCTTCCCGTTCACCTTGGCCCCCCCCCATGGCCCTGCCCTCTCACTTTGTCCCCACCCAGTCTTCATGGCCCCACCGCTCACCAGGACCCGCTCACCGGCCTCATCTTTCCTTGCTCTGCCCTATCTTGTCGCTCAGTTGTGCCTGCCAGCCCAGCTCCCGAGGGGACACCGAGCTCCCCGTGCTGTGGCTTGTGACCCACCTCTGCTCTTAAGGGGTCACAGGCTGGAGCCCCTCTTCTTTCATTTTTCATTTCCCATTTGGTCGGGTTTTGTGAGTTTCTCCACTCGGGCTGGGCTGGTTCCCTGAGGTTGACTTATGTCATCACGCTGTGTCCCCAGTGCCTGGGCAGTGTCCACAGCCAACCTGCAGGGACAGTGTCGCTTTAGTGCTGGAGGCTGCGATGTGCCAAAAGCCGTGCCCATGGCGTTGGAAGGGCAAGTCTCTCCTGCAGGCTGGAGCTGGCTGTGTGAGCCTCACTTCCTGAAGAGCCGTGTTTTCCTGCTTTACATGAACCGGCTGGGACCCTGAGCAAGGAAACGGGCCTGGGACGGGTCAGGGTGGGTAGTAGGAGGCCCGCGGTCAGCACACATTCGGCCCCACAGCTGGAGTCAGCGGGGGCAGCCCTCTCTCCCTTCCCGGCAAGAAGACGGGCACTTTGCACGGCCCGTGAGCCCCGCCCCGACGTCTGTCCGTCCGTCCGCACTCCTTGTCTGACGCGCTGGCTTCGTGCTTGGAGCCTGTGTCACTGGGCCCAAAAGGATCAGTGGACACCATCTCTGCTGGTGTCGGGGGTCGGGTCTGGTGGCAGCATTTTCGGGGGGTTGCCCGGTGATTCCACCAGGTGTCCTCAGGTGGGTCTCGTGTTGGTGTTGCCGCCCAGCGGGCTGGAGGGGCGAGGTCGGCCAGTGGTCCCATCGCCCCCGCGGAGCACAGGTTTAGGGCTCAGCGTGGCGCCCGGCTCTGTCCTGCCCTTGCCAAGGTGCCTGGGGCATGGCTCCCGCCACCCCAGCTGCCCTGTAGGCCCAAGGGCCATTTTCTTGACGCCAGTTGCGTCTGGGAGCTGTGATGGACTTTTGCTTCTTTCCCTTGAAATCAGGATGATGGCGGCTGGACGCCCATGATTTGGGCCACGGAGTACAAGCACGTGGAGCTGGTGAGGCTGCTTCTGTCTAAAGGCTCAGACATCAACATCCGGGACAACGTGAGTGTCCTCGCTGCCCTCGGTCCCCAGGTCCCAGGTGCTCGGCGTGGCTGCTGAAGGCCCTTCGTCAGCCCTGCTGTGGCTCTGACCACCTCCCCTCGTGTCGTCAGCCCCGTGGACCCGGTGTGGTTCTGGTTGTGTCGTCAGCCAACTGCGGGATGCGCCTGGAGGGGCCGGGCCTGGAGGGGCCTCCGCGCGGGCGGCCTCGTCCGTGCTCACGGCCCAGGAGCCTGGGGCCCCCCCCACGCGGGCAGGTGCCGCTGCGGCCACCGGCTGTTACACAGCAGCTGCCTTGGAGGGAAGAAGGGGCCTGGCTGACGTATTACGGTTTTCTGGATTGTGACTTAAGATACCGCACTGATGGTTGGTTTTTAGGGCGAATTTGTTTTCCCAGAAAATGGGGTTTGTGGTCAAGGCGAGAGCACTCAGCTGTGCCTCTGGGAACTCCCTTCAGCACTGTGCCGGGGACTGCGGGCGACGTGGGGTACAGGGGTGTTTCTTAGAAGGTCTTTAGGGATCCGTAGGGTCAGTGGGGGCCTGGGCAGTGCCTGGCTCTGGTTCAGCCCGCATCGCCTGCCAGACGGGGATGGGGCTTCCAGGACCCAGACAGACACGGTGTGGCCTGTGGAGCTGTGTCCACTTCTACCATCACCAGAGCCTTGAGTGGGAAATCTAGTCACAAAGTCATGACGTTGATAAGCACTAAGGAAGCAGACTCAACACTGACATCCGAGCTCCAGAGCACGGCAGACCCTGTCAGTGCTGAGCCCAGTGTCCCAGGTAGGACGGGGCTGTCGTCACAGTTCTGAGCCGGAGTGACGGGCTCTCGAGACGGCCTTTTGGAGAGGATGTGAGCAGGGGACACTGACGGGCATTCATGGTGGCTGCTGCTCAGGTCCTACCCTCGTGCCCCTGAGCGTCAGGGCGCAGCCAGGCCTGGGGCCACCAGTGCTTCTTCTGGATCCATCAGACCCGGCCGGCAGGACGATGGCCGTAGTGAGAGGAGCCGTGAGCTGCGCAGCCCTGGGGACATGGCGTGGAGAAGATAGGCCGGGAGGGATGTGGGCCAGTGCAGTGTGGCTGCTGCACGTAGGCGCCTGCTGTGGGGTCCTAGACATGCCGTGAATTGCCCCTTGATAGGGGAGCAATGGTCAGAGCAGGCGCCCCCCACGCCGTGGCCCTGCAGTGTCCGGAGCACCTCGTCACTGGTTCTGACGAGTGGGAGCCGTTGATTACATTGTGTGTTGGTTATTTATACGATGAAACAACGTTACTTACTTTAACAGCTCCATTGGTGGAGTGCTGGCAGCTTGCACTACTTACAAGGGACAGTTGGGAAAGTTGTGACCCTGGAAAACACTGAGTGAGGCCCCGAGTTTCCTCCTGCCGCTCGCCGCTCCACCCTGTCAGGGGGACTCAGTGGCTTGTCTGCTCTTTCGTGACGGGGCCCAGAAGCTGTGGGTGGGCCTTGGTGGGCATCATTGCCCTGAGTGTCAGTGGCTCCGTCCATCCTGCCACGCGACCCGCCCCTGCCAAGGGCACCTGGCTTCTCTGGTTCAGGCCGCCCTGAGCGCTCTGGCCAGGCCGTTGCATGCCACCTGCGCCGTGTACATGAGCCTTTTAGGGAGCTGCCAAAGTGCTCTCCAAAGTGCCCGTTCCAGCTCCGAGTGCCGCCCACCATGTCCCCAGCTCGTGGCCGGTCACCTTGGTCTTTGTGGGGAAGCATCGGTGCAGACCTGCTCGTTTTGTCATCGGGCTGCCATTTCCTGATCTTGCGTGGTGGGAGTTGTGTGTATTCTGGATGCAGGTCCTTTGTCACATGTGTGTCCCACACTCTACCAGCCGTTTCTTGAGGAGCAGATATTTCCAGTTGTGGTGAAGTGCTCTGTGGACCACGCTCCTGGGGTTTTGCGCCAGGATCATCCCCAGCCAAGACCCCAGAGACCGTCTCACGTGTTCCTTGCAGTTTGGGTGTGGCTGTTGGCATACATGCGAGCTGCTGTTTGTCTGTGCGTGGAGGTCCTGCTGTCCCAGCACCGTTTGTTGGAAAGCCACACTCTGTCCATGGAATGGACTCTGCCCCTCAGTCAGCTGTCTGGGGGACCGTCCTGGGCTCTGTCCTCGATGCCATCGACCTCTGTGTGCTTGGTAAGAGTAGCGTTACGGCAGCATGAGAACCTCGTGTGGCCGGTGTCCCCTCCCCCGGGAATGTGACGCCTGTGCCCGTCACGTACATGCGTGTTCCACACCCCACGGTGCACTGCTGCTCGGTCCAGTCCATGACCTAAAAGATGGTGACAAGCGTGTCCTGTACCAACCCCCGTGTACCGTGCCCCCGTCTGCGTTTGCTCACCCGTGTCCGTGTCCTCGTGCTTTTCTGACGTCTGGAACTTGCCCACCGGACTGTCACCGGCCTCCTTCATTCAGCTCATGGCACCTGCCTGTCCTCGTCCAGCCTTCGCTGCTGGATGTGGAAGTCGGTCCTCTGAGTGCTGCACACACACCCTGAGTCCTCCATGCCCACGAGCCGTCCTCAGGGGCACCCCCGTCCTTATTTTTCTGTGTGAAGCCATCGTTTTCCTTTTGGCTGCTTTTAGGGTAACATTTTCTCGGTCCCTAAATGTGAGCAGTGGTACTTTTCCATGCGCTTGGGGTTCACTGAGCTTGGGTCTGCTGGTTCACGATTTTGTCGGACTTGGAAATGTGGCAGTCTGTCCCTTCCAGCCCCTTTCCTGCCCACCCCCTGCATCGCAACACCCACAGTTCCACGCCTGCAGCTCTCCAAAGTGCTTCCATTTCTCTAAAATTGTTTTCTCACTTTGCATTTAAGTTTAGCTGGTTTTCTTGCTAGGGCTTCAAGCTCACCAATCCTTTCTTTTACAATGTTTGTTTCACTATTAATTCTACCCGGTGTGTTTTCACGTCAGACTTAGTTTTCAGCTCTACACGGTCTGTTTGGGTCTTTTCAGTATTTTTTGAAATGGTCTCTAACCCTTGGAGCGTGTGGAAAACAGTTGTGCCAACTGCCATGACCACCTCGTTTGCTAATCTACAGTCTCTGTCAGTCTGGGTTTGGTTGGTTGGTTTTACTCCGCATTTCGTGTCGTGTTTCCTGCTACTCTGTGCGTCTGGTCACCTTGGGCTGGACCTGGATGTTGTGACTTTCCTGCTGTTGCGTCTGCGTTCCTGAGCTGTCCAGACCCTTGTCTGGGTGCAGCCAAGACACCAGCGAGCAGTCTGATCTTTAGTTTTCCTTCCAGGTGAGGTAGGCCTGTCCGAGCAGGTCTCAGCCTGGGGCTGGGCATTCCTCCTGTGTGTCCATCCCTCTGGACGTCTGGGTGGCCGTGCTCTGGTCTGCACAGACTGCTTTCCCAGCCCCACAGCCTGCTCTGCGACCCTGGCTGCCTTGGCCTCAGGGCTCCTCCTGGTCCCTTCCCTGCCAGGGCCTGGACCTGGGGACAGTGAGCAGGTGGGTGCAGGCCTCCGTGCAGCTCAGGGATGCCGCGCCTCGGGGCCTGACGTCCAGTGCTGGGAAAAGCGTGACTGCACACATGTTCATTATTTTGTTTTCTGCTTTGGTTCTGTCAGCTGGGAGGGCAAACCCAGTGTGGTCCCTGTCGGCCATCCTTGCTAGAAGCAGCATTGCCTCTGTTTTCTCAGGCGTGTGGGCCAGGCCTGTCGTAAATGAGCAGGTGGACCTCAGGAAGGCGGGGCGACTACCTGTCCGCGGTGGGTGAGCTTGGGGACAAGGAGGTCTCAGTCCTAGGGTCCTGGTTATGAGATGACAGGTCATCCTGCTGAAGGAGAGAGAAGCCGCCCAGAGGAAGCAAGATGCTTTGTGCTCAGGAGCTCGTGTGCGGGCGATGGAGCCAGGAGCGGCGGTGAAGGGGGCTGCTCAGTGACGTCAGGATAGGGGACCTTTAGGCTGCGGCCTGCCAAAAAGCACCAACGCCGACAGGCCGCTCTCCGTGTGTGCTGGAGCCAGCGCCTGGGCGGCAGTGTGGACAGGACCACAGGGACACGGGAGTGCTCTGTGTCCACCCGGCTTTTCTCCAAGCTCTCTGAGCAGCAGGCGACGCCTGTACTGAGAACGTGGAGGTCGGGCGGGGTCTGAGCGCCACCGTGTGGGGCCCACGTGGGGGAGGGGCGGTGGGACAGCTCGGGTGCTGGGCGAGACTTGGTCCTGGAGCCTCTGGAAACGTAGGTGGTTCCTGTGGGGCATAGAGCACTCGGGGTGTCCGGGCTTTAACAAAGCAGCCCCCAACCCCACCTCCGCTGGGGTTAGGCCTGGGCTGCTCAGAAAGGAAAGGCACCAACACGTCTCACCCTGCGGCTGCCTCGCTAGCTCGCCTGGGGGAGCAGGTGCACCCCGGCCCCGGAACAAGTTGGCCACGTGCTGCTCTCTGTCCCCAGTGTAGCAGTGACGTGTATTGTCCTGATCTGTGCTGATAGACCGTCTGGTCCATTCGGCAGTTCTTGTGCTTATGTTTTCTCTCCATCTTTTATTTCAGGTCATTTGTTTATTTTTTGGTTTCCTATCCTTTGCACATTGGTTTTTTTCCAAAATTGTAGTGTTCTGATAAACTTACTATTAAAATTGTAAATCATATATATTTTACACACGGCACACCTATTTTTCTATTTTTTTAATGTTTATTTTTACAGAGGCTCATATGGTACAAAGTCAAATTTTATTTTAATCAAATTTGTCCATCTTTTCCAAATCTTACACAAGTATTATCCTAGTCTGCGATGAACTGTTTCAAAGTGAATATGTTTTTTAAAAACAGGTAAAGAAAAGCACCTCCCGATGTTGGTTAACCTGTTGTGTTTGGGGTGCAGTAATCCCAATAATTTTTACAATGAAAATGAAGCAGGTGGGACGTGCCCTGGGGTCTCAGAGCCTCTGTCCTGTGCAGGAGGAGAACATTTGCCTGCACTGGGCGGCCTTCTCGGGCTGTGTGGACATAGCTGAGATCCTGCTGGCCGCCAAGTGCGACCTCCACGCTGTGAACATCCACGGAGACTCACCCCTGCACATCGCCGCCCGGGAGGACCGCTACGCCTGCGTCGTGTGAGTGGCTTTGCCATAGGTCCCCGCGAGGCTCCTGGGCTGGGGTGCCGGGTGCCCAGGTCCTCCGAAAGGGCCCATTCTGCTATCAGGCCTTTCCCGTCCCACGCCTGCGGTCCGCGTGGGTAGTGGTGTTCAGGGGGGATCGTGGTCAAACGTAGGGATGAGTCCCTCCCTGACGCCCCTGCAGAGGGAGAGGGGCAGCCCCACTCCGGGAGCCCACTGGGAGCAGCAGGATGGCTAGAGGTGTGGGCGCTGGCTGCTCGGAGCCCTTGGCACCATTGAGGACTTCGTCCCTCGTCACTCACACTTGGGTTGATCAGGGTCCTCTGTGCTCTGCTGCAGTGATCCTGCCTCCCCTGGAAATGAGAGTGACCCCTGCAGTAGGGCGCGCGCCCTCTCAGATTTGGGCCTCAGCAGCAGGTGTGCGGGGGAGGCCCCTGGGCAGGGACGGGTCAGGCCTCGCGACGCCTGCCTTGTACGTGCCTGCGGGCTGTGCGTGGTCACCATCATCGCAGCCCTTTCCATTCGAGGGCACATTTGAGTGGAAAAGCCACAAACAGTCAAACACCATTCCTCGTGCTTTCCAGTCTTTCTGCCAAGAAAACAGATGAGCTACCAGGAAATGCGGGAGGGTCAGGAAGTGTGTTCTTGGGCGTTTCAGCCGGGCTCCCGAAGCAGCCGGCCGCAGGCTTGTTAAGTACAGGGCGAGTGGCCTGTCCTCTTCGTTTGTGTCGCCTGTCGTGGCTTCATACACCCGTCTCATGGCTCTCAAATTAAGACCTGAATGTTCTGTTGGCTTGCATTTTTCCTTTTAGCCTCTTTCTCTCTCGGGATTCAGATGTGAACTTGAAAAACAAGGAGGGAGAGACGCCCCTGCAGTGTGCCAGCCTCAACTCCCAGGTGTGGGACGCGCTGCAGATGAGCAAGGCACTTCGAGACGCAGCCCCAGACAGGCCTGTGCCCACGGAGAGGACGGTGAGCAGGTGAGGTGCCCCAGTCACTGAGGAAGGGCGTCCGGGTCGGAACGCGAGCGTCTGAGCTGTGACACTTGCCCGAGTCCGGTCCCGGTCGGGCAGCACTTGTCACAGGAAGGCGACGTCCCCTTCTCCCGTGGCAGAGACATCGCTCGAGGCTACGAGCGGATCCCCATCCCCTGTGTGAACGCCGTGGACAGCGAGCCGAGCCCCAGCAACTACAAGTACGTGTCCCAGAACTGCGTGACGTCCCCCATGACCATCGACAGAAACATCACCCACCTGCAGGTCAGCGGCCACCACAGCCCATTGGGCGGGGACGTGTGTGTGGGCTTCCCCACCCGACAGCTGGAAGGCAGGCACACATCCTCCCAGGAAGTGCAGCTGCATCCTGTGCAGGCTCCCTGACTCCAGACCAGGGCTACGAGCTGTCCCAGCCGCTGCGCCCATGCTTGCAGCCTGTTTCTCCAGCGCGGCGAGTCGGCCACTGCCGTCCACGTGCCCTCGGGACCCAGCTGTGGCTCTGGCCTTGCCTTTCCCATAGAGCACCTTTTCCTGGGGCTGTGCCCCCCACCACCCCACACCATCCCACCTCCCCCAGCTGTCCTCACCCAGCCCCTCCCGCGAGTTCTCAGCATCCCAGTGGCCCAGCGGGCTTTTCTGCCCACACACTGTCACCTACACGGCCGCACACGCCCTCGGTGCCCTTGGGAACTGAGCAGAGAGAGGCCGCCCCTCTGTCAGCAGGGGTCAGAGGGAAAGCCAGGTCTGAGGGTGGCTCAGGGGCCATGGACGGGTGTAGGGCTCGGCTGTGCCCTCCTGGCGCCCACCTGACGCCCCCTTCTCACCCCTCTCCAGTACTGCGTGTGCACCGATGACTGTTCCTCCAGCAACTGCATGTGCGGCCAGCTCAGCATGCGCTGCTGGTATGACCAGGTGAGACCCCCCCCACCGCGTGGTACCTGTGCTAAGGTGAAGCCGCCCTCATCCTCACCTGTCAGGTGAGCCAGGTGTGGGCGCCAGGTGGGAGGAGCACCAGACGCCAGTCATAGGAGGCTGGACTGGGGCAGGACCTGCGGGATGAGCCTGCAGGTACTGGGGTGGCCAGAGCTGGTGTCCGTGCGCCCAGCCTGGAGGCAGCTGAGAGACGAGACCAGCGCTATAGAGACCAGTGTCCGAGACCACAACTCTGACCGTCCTTGGTATTGGGAGTTCAGAGGCCGGTGGGGGCCGGAGCCAGGGTGTCCTGGGTGCAGAGGACACGGGCTGCGAGTGGGGGCCACAGGCAGACGCTCCTAGAGTCATCTTCACAGAAAAGGGCATGGGTGAGCGTGGGACGATGGCCTTGTATCTGGCCGTGTGTTCTCCATGGAGCCTGGCCATGCCGAGAGGGGGCCAGGCAAGCATTTTTGAGTGTTGAGAGCAGACAGTGGGGCTCAGACTTGGCTTGCACGTCTTGCTGCATCATCTGGTGGCTGTAGGACAAGACAGCAGGTGGTGGGGTCCCCCCAGGGCTGGGGATTGGCAGGGCAACATGGCCGAGTGTGCCGTGTGTGGTGCATGGCCTCATGAGGCAGAGAGGACAAGGGGCTGGGAGGGAGGCCGCCACGCTGGAAGCCAGCGTGTTTGCATCAGTGCTGCAGTTGGTACAGTGTCACTGTCAGCTGAGCAGGCAGGTGTGGCGGGCCTTGCTGGGTCCTCATGGCTGTCTGTCTCCAGGACGGCCGGCTGCTGCCCGAGTTCAACATGGCCGAGCCACCCCTGCTGTTCGAGTGCAACCATGCCTGCTCCTGCTGGAGGAGCTGTCGGAACCGCGTCGTGCAGAACGGCCTGCGGTGAGTGCCTGGGACCGTCTGCCATGACAGGCTTCTGGGGCCTGCACAAGCGGTGACAGCTGACTGCGAGCCCTCTGGCCTCTGGCGACCTTGTGAGTTGCTGTGATGACAGATAAGTGTTTCCAGCTCAGACCTGGGCCTGAGACCAGAGAGGACAACATGGTGGTGAAAGGAGCCGAGGGCCCAGGCCCGAGCTTGACACGTGCCTGTGTCGTCTTTGCACACGCAGCCAAGTCCTGTCCTGAGTGCCTGAGCCCCCTGAGTTTGTCTGCTATAAAACACCTTGAACTGCCTGGACCCTGCACTCCGTGTCCTCCTCAGCGCCCCTGAGTGCCCAGAGCCAGCCACTGGGTCCTGGGCTTGAGCCTGCCTTCCTGCGTGCCCCAGGGTTGGCAGACCTGAAGTTCCCGCCGAGTCCAGGGGACAGTGTGTGCCGTGGCAGTGGGACTGAGCGCCACTTTCCGTGCTGTGGGTTTCTTGTTATTGCCAGCCCTAGAGCAGCCCCCGCGCTTCCGCCTTCGTTTGGGGGTGAGGACAGACATGCTCATCTCCTGTTGGGGCCACCGGGCACGCAGGTGGGCAGGAGGGACGCCTGTGGCTCTGGGTCCTGGGAGGGTCACCCACCCGCCCCAGGGACCACTCTGCGCCTGTGCCGGCCCCCTGCCCGAGCTGACCTGCACTGCAGCTGGGGCTCAGCAGGAGCATCAACCCCTTTGGGCCTTGCAGCAGCCCAATGGCTCAGCCCAGACAGGCCCAAGTTACAGATGGGGAAACGGAGGCTGTTCCAGGTGCTGACAGTCCGGCCGACCTCGGGGTTAAAGCCGTGGCGCCCTGGGGTATAGGAGGCGTTGCCCCCAGAGATATTCTGAGGCTTCCAGAAGGGCCAGCGGTGTTTCCTGCGCGTTGTGTTTTCTCGTGTCACGCGTGGCATGCTGCGCTGTGGCCTGAGGTCTGGCCTGTTTCCAGGGCGAGGCTGCAGCTCTACCGGACTGAGAACATGGGCTGGGGCGTGCGGTCCCTCCAGGACATCCCCGCGGGCACCTTCGTCTGCGAGTAAGTGAGCACCGGCCCCCAGTTGCTGCCGCATCTGTCACCCCCCACCCCCCGCGGGATGCCACCCAGTGGGCTGCCCAGGCCCCACCATCCCAGGCCCCGCGGGTTCCCTGAAACCGGCTCACCCTTTGATTTTCTCCTTGTGCCTGCCCTCACCAGCTCACGACTCACGGAGTGATGGCAGGGGGTGACCTCCTGGGTCCCTGGTCACATAGAGGGTTTCCGTGTCATCGTCCTCCGGGACTCACAGTTAAATTCCAGCTCAGTCACAGGCAGAGCCCTGCAGCGCGTTTGGCTACCGTTGTGGGCTGCACAACGGCGTCGTGGAGGGTGACGCTGCTGGCCTCTCGCCCCCAGGTACGTGGGTGAGCTCATCTCCGACTCTGAGGCTGACGTCCGGGAAGAGGATTCCTATCTGTTCGACCTCGACAACAAGGTATTGCCGAGGGTGGGTGCAGAGGGCGATTGTGACTGCACAGCATCCTGTGTGTCCTGGGGTGCGTGTGTCCTGGGGGGGGGTGTGTCCTGGGGGGGGGTGTGTCCTGGGGGGGGCGTGTGTCCTGGGGGTGCGTGTGTCCTGCGGGGGCGTGTGTCCTGGGGGGGGCGTGTGTCCTGGCAGAGCGTGTGTCCTGGCAGAACGTGTGTCCTGGGGGTGCGTGTGTCCTGGTGGGTCGTGTGTCCTGGCGGGCCCTGAGCTGATACGTAGGCGTGCCTGTGGCTGACCAGTGTTTCCCTCTGTCCAGTGCCGGCCCCCTCTGTGCTCTGGGCTCAGACAGTATCTTTGGTCAGGACCCCTTTCCTGGGAGGTCCCTGAGCTTGTAGAGCTCGCCTTGTATCAGAGCACAGGGTGGCGGGCACGTCACTCGGCCTCTCGTCCTGGCTGCAGCCCATAGTCTGCACAACCACTGCCAGGTGGGGTCCGTGTGCACAGTGACTGCAGGAGGCAGGAGTGAGCCTAGCCCTGGGGTAGGTGAAGGGAGTGGTCACACCTGAACGGGGCAGCGTGTGTGCCGTGTCCTTGGCTGTCCTCCTGAGTGCTTTCGTGCAGTCCAGCACCCTGGTGTCCCCGGGGGTGACTGAGCCCATTTGTCACACTGCCGTCCCCTGACCGCCAGGTTGGCTCCTTTATCCTTAAGTTGCCTGTTTCAGAAGCGTCCGGAGTTCCAGGCACTGCTGGTGGGAGCGACGTGGGCGTGGTGGTTCTCCTCTGGGACACAGGCCTGCCCACCGGCCCCACCCCAGCTTTGCCCCTGTGACCCAAGGGTCGGGGTTTGTGAGATGAGCTCCGCGCAGAGGAGGTGGTCGAGCCAGCCCTTGCCCACCGCCCTGGTGTGTGGACGCCCTGCCCACTCAGTTTCCCCACTACGTGTGTTTCCAGATGAGTGCTCTCCCGTGACATCGGGATGGCCAATGCTGTCCCTCTGGTTCGTTTCCTTCCTGGTGACAGTTCTGTTGTAGTCCAGCTTGTCACTCATTCTCGGTCCCCGAGGCTTTCTGTCATGTCCCAGATTAAGTTTTTTCAGACCCGAGGCCTCGATATGCACCTGTGTTGCCTGGGACTGCGCTTCTGCCTTCACACTTACCTGCTTCATTCCCCACGTTCTGAGACTCCTTGGCACAGTGGCTGTCGGCAGTCCACACCCATGCGTGCCCTCTGCCCCGGCTCATGCCTGCCTCGCCGCTCTTGCAGTTTCTGTGCGTTTTAAGGTGACCTGACAAGTTCCTCATGGAGTCGGTGCTCCGTGAGGACAGCATTGAGCCCACACATGTTTCATGGTGCTCTCTTGGTGGATTTTTTTGTAATATGTTGTTATGTTTTGTTTGGGGGTCAACTTCATTATGATTAATTTACATACAATGAACTTAAGTGTGTGGCCTGAATTTTGACCAATATACACTGGTGTGGTCAGCTCAGAACACCATGGAACATTCCATCGCCTGAACCCCGGGCCCCCAGAGTCTTACCTACGTCCAACTCTCCTGAGTGGGACTAGAGTATGTACTCCTTCCTGCCTGCTTTGCAACCCTCCCAGAGGGCCGAGTGTCACCCTGGTGGTCATGTGGATTTGCCTCTCGCAAGCATGGGCCTGTGTGACGAGGCAGCCTGCTGTGGACATTCACAGACCTGTGTGTGCGGGTGCGCTTTCCTTTCTCTTGAGTGACTTCTGGGAGCGGGAGGACTGCCATCTGGTGCGCGTGCGATTATTGGCCTGAGAAACAGCGGCCACCGGCCTTTGCATCCAGCGAGGAAGGTCCAGCAGTGCCCGGGGGGCTGTGCACGTGGGCGTCTCTCCCAGGCCTGCTTTTCTGAAGAAACCGGAGGTGTCTTGCCGTCGTCTCTTTGGGCTTTTGTTGCTGCTGAGAGGATGGGCACGCAGCCTCTCCCAGCATCGCCCAGCCTCGACCCCTCTCTCTGAAGGACATCTGTCTGCTGCTCACCATTCTGTTGTGAGAATTCTTCCTCTTCTGCGGGCTCCTCCCCTTCAGGGCTATGGCTCGTCCATGAGAACAGCCGCTCCAGCCCTGGCTGCAAAGTCAGCTGAGCGAGCTCTGCTCGCAGCCCCGGAGGGAGGCCCCTGCCGGCCTGCGCATCGTCCTCCCATCTGACCGCTGACCCTCAGACCCACGCCACTCTCCTGACTGCTGTCTGTTCAGCATCCGCCCGTAAACCAGGTGGCATTAGGGCTTCAACGCTGTTTTTGCAAACCTTTTGGCTCTTCCTGTGGTCTGCATTTCCATGTACATTTTAGAGCCGGTGCCAGACGGCTCGAGCAAGGCTGCTGGAGTTCTGGGAGGGATTGGGTCAGACTGCGGTCAGTGTGGGGCGCTGGCGTGTAGACAGCGTGGCGTCTTCTCAGTCCTGGCGTGTGTCCCGCTGGTCCCCGCCGAGTGGGTCTGCAGAGCTTTCCGTGCATGGGTCCTACGCACCTTCCTTGAAACTCGCTCCCAAGTATCTCATGCTTTTTTATACTTTTGCAGACAGTGCTGCTTTTTTATTTCATTTCCATCACTTGTTAGTAGATGGAAATGGTTGGGGGTTCGGATACTGACTGTTAAATCCACTTGCTGACTCGAGTAGCTTTTTCGAAGGTCCCTTAGGATTTTCTGTGTACGTGACCGTGTCTTGTGTTTAGTGGACAGCGTCACGTCTTCTTTCCCATCTGTTAACTCTGCTGCTTGTCCTTGCCTCGCTGTCTGTCCTCGGGGGAAAGCGTGCTTTGACCATCCTTGTTCAGCAATGTGGTGAATTTTTCAGCGATGAGTCTGATTTTTTTGTGCCCCTGGTACTAGGTTGCTATGTTATGTGTTTTGACCCATGAGACGTGTGTGGTCAGTGTGATCTGAGCTTGTCACCAGCTGGCGTGCCCAAACTGTGCTCCGTGGCACCCCCGGTGTGTGAGCCACGGTGGGTCTGTGTCTCGTGTCCGTTTCCTGCTTGTCGTCCTCCTGTCTCTGTGTCTCCTTACACTCCTCACCATGTTCGTTGGGTGCCAAACATGGGTTTTCACGTCTCTGTGAAGTGCTGCGGTGAGACTCAGCATCCTGGCCCTCCTGGCGGCTGACCCTCGTCCATGTGTGCAGCCCTCAGTGAGGAGGATTCACTGGGCCCTGGACCGCAGTCCTCGTCCCCCAGCCTTGCAGCACTGCTAGAAATGCCAGTGTGCCCCTGGGACCCTGCAGCGTCCCCTCATGGAGGCACACTCCCCCCTCCCGGCCGTCGCGGGCCCCTCACTGCCCGGTGGGTTCCTCGGCCTTCAGGCAGACACTGTCTTTCTCTGTAATTTTCTCAGGCCTTTCTGGATGTTCCCAGCAGACCCAGTCAGCTGTCTGAGCTTGCCATTCACCCTGTGTGCTCTTCATAGCAGCTCGAGGTTGCAACTGTCACCAACCACCTTAGATGTCCTTTGACTGGGTGGCCGAGGGCTTGCTGCTCAGGGAGGAGGCGGGGCAAGGCGTTTCCTGGACGTCCCCAACCTGCCCCTGAGCAGTGTATTGGCTGGCGTTTTCTGTTCCTGCGTCAGACGAGTCCCCACTCACCTGTCTGGAAGGACCCCGGCCGGCTGTCTCTTCCCATTCTGCTCTGGGCCAGGCGTTTATAACACGGACTGCAAACCCCAAGCCCACTCAGTGAGCAGACTGAACAGACAGACACCAAGTCCCCCTCTCCAGTGGCTGTGAGTCTGTCCCTTCCTGGCCCCTCGCAGGGGCACCATGCCCACAGCCTCACTCGTCCCCCACTGGGTGTGGCCCTTGGACCCCACCCGGCCACTAGGCTCACTTCCTCTCTGTGCCCAGCTGGCATGCAGCTCCCTTTGTCCTCACTCCATGGCTAGTCCATTCCAAGTTCGTGAAAAGCCACGGACAAACCTGAGCTCTGAGACCCATGTGTCCCCTAGCCTTGATGTCACAAAGTGACCGCGCTGGCTGGGCCTCCCTCCCAACCCACCATCTCAGCCATCAGGAAACTTTCTGGCTCTGCCTTCAGATTGTTTCCTGGAACGCACCACCTGTCACGATGCCCCTGCCTGGCCTGTCCTGGGCCCCGGGTGCGTCTCTCCTGCTGTTTCAGGACCTTGTGCCCAGCCGCCTGCCCTGCCTCGTTTCCACCTCCTTCAAGGCCCCCAGGGGAGGCAGGGCGCCCACACACCTTCTAACTCTGGGCTTGTGCGGTGGCTTCAGAACCAGGTGTGGGATCAGGACCTGAGGGGTGTCGGTCACAAGGACGCACAGTGTCTGTGGAGGCGGATTGGTGTGACCGGGCCGAGCGGCGGGCAGGTCTGGAAGGAGCTATTTGCTCCCAGGATGGTGGCCATCACCCCTGCAAGTCTCTAAGCTGTGTGCCAGCGCACGATCAAAAATCAGGACAAACCACAGGCTTTTCATTGTCACAGGCATTGTATCTGAGGCTGCAGGAAGTACGGGCCATGCGTGTGTCGGCGTGGAGCCCCGGCTCATGGGCAGAGGACCCACGCTGGGGCTCTGCACCTGAGGGGCATGTGGGACCTGCAGCTTGTCCCCAGAGAGGCCTGCTGTCCCCAGGGCAGAGGAGGGGGTGACCAACCTCCAGAGTAGCAGTGGGAATGGCTGCCGGCCATGGGACCTGGGCCCTTCTGTCTTGGTGATTTGCACGTAATGGGGGGCTCATGGATTGTTCAACACTCACTGTGTTTGGTCGCTTGTCATCATTCTTCTTTTGATGCTCCAGTTGTCCTGTGTGTGGCCAGTGGGAGCCGTTGGGACGAGCTCCGTGTACTCATTCTGCCGGCACCTCAGCTCCCTCGGCCCGGCTTCCCTGCTGGCACCACGTCTAGATTCCAGGCCCTGGCGGCTCGGACCCTTGGGCGCCCCTGGCTCTGCACGCATTGTTCCGAGGACAGAACTCTGGAAAAACAAATTTTAAAAAATGTGTTCAGGTTGCTCTTTCCGATTCAGATTTAACATTACAGGGTTTTTGCCCAACTTACAGAGAAAATGCTGGTTCGTGACAACATTACTTTTGAGCCGGCATCACTGGTGGCTTTGCCAGCAGCGACGGTGCTGTCTGTGGGAGCGTGGGTCACAGGAGAAGCGTGGCTGTGTGCGCGTCAGTCCCAGCGCGTGTGCCGTTTCGTTCATGCGTTTTAGTTGATTCTAATGTCTGGGACTTGAGGTGTTTTTAGTTGTGATTATTAAGATGTTGACATGTTTTAGAAGTAAAGTTACAGCCTGGCTCTGTCCTGTTGTCTGTATTTGGTCACCAGACCCCCCCGCGCCCCCCGCTGCAGGTGACTGTGTATAGAAACAGAAAAAGTATCTCTGAGCACCTTGTTAACGCCTTGCCTTTCTTGAAGAAAAGGTAGAGTAGCAGATGTCACTCTTGTCGCTGTATGTGACCTGGGACTGACTCACAGTCACTACGTCTTCAGGACATAGAGACCTTTCTCGTTTTAGGGGCTTTGGGGCTGATTTCAGCCTGTGCTGTTTGCAATCATGTACCCATGAATCGTTCAGCACACGAGACATTTGTCGGATGTTTGCTGTCCCCACACAGGGCCACAGGGTCTGTCAACAGCCAGGGAGTTGTGATGGAACTTTCCATTTGATTCTGTTACTCTGTTTCTTTGCTGAGATCTCCCATTTCGCTGAGATTTTCATGCTTTGTGTTACTTTGTCAGGGACCCTTAGTGGGAGCTGGTCACTCCGTGTTGGTGCGGTGTCTGCTTCGGCTCAGGGCAGGACTCTGGCTTTTCTTTGCTCTTCAGAACGCGTTGTCTTCTTGGCCCCTGAGCACTGCTGGCGCCGGCTTGTGGGCAACTCTAGCGTCCTCTGATGTGTGTCATACGTTTCTTTGTCCTGCCGAGCACAGGCTCTGCCTCACATGGCAGCTTCGGTCCCTGTCCCGTCCGTGTCTTTGGCCTGGCTCCAGTCAGGGCGAGTTTTGTGGGCACTGAGTTGGAGCCCCACCGTGGTCCACAGTCTCGAGTTTCAGCTGCTGCCTTGTGACCCGAGGCCCCAAGGCCCTGTGCAGACATGGCATTGCCGTGCCTGGCTGCGCTCCCTCCGGAGTTGCTGCTCTCATGCGTCAATATCTGTGGCCCAGCCTCATGGTTCTTTCCAGGTTTGCAGCTGCACTTTCCAGCGTGGGGGGACCTGCAGGTTTAGTCCGAGTCTGTGCCACGCCACGGGGGCTCACCAAAAAGTGAGGCTGCCGGACAACCGCCTCCCCGGGCGCCTCTGTCTTTGTCCCGTCCCTCCATGTATCCTGTCTCTGCTCGGTCCCTGGGCCGCCGGCTCCACTCTGGGGAGAACCTGCCTGCGGCAGAGTGGGTTGCACAGTCCCTGCTGGCTGTTATAGTGTGGGTCTTTGTGGAGAAAATTTTGTCTTTAGAGGGCTCCTGAGGTTAGGTCCGGCCCCCAGCTGCTGTCCCTTTCTCACAGTCAGCTCTGCGAGTACCATCCACATGGGAGTAATGCTGGGGGCAGGGTGGTGGGCCACCTCGTCCTGATTCCTCTGTGCGCCAGCAGGACCTCGTGTTTCCTGGTCGTAACCACCGATCGCAGCCCGAGCACAGCTGCCCTTCCTGTCTGTCCATCCTTCCTCCCCTCCCTCTGTCCCTCTGACCCCCTGCCCAGCGTGCCTCACGTCTCGCCCTCCTGGAATCACCAAGTGTCTGAGGAGCTGTGCGTCCCGCTGTCCTGCCTCCTCTCTCCGGGGCCCTGGGGGGTTGGTGGTGGTTTTCCCTGTGAAGACGGCCGCACGCCCCTAGGGCTCTCTCAGTGCCAACCACCCTGGGCAGCGCCCACCCGCAGCCTGAGGCCCCCACCGTCACATGCGGTGTCCCCACGCCTGTCCTCGCCCCCGCAGGATGGAGAGGTGTACTGCATCGACGCTCGGTTCTACGGGAACGTCAGCCGCTTCATCAACCACCACTGCGAGCCCAACCTGGTGCCCGTGCGCGTGTTCATGTCCCACCAGGACCTGCGGTTCCCCAGGATCGCCTTCTTCAGCACCCGCCTGATCGAGGCTGGGGAGCAGCTGGGGTAGGTGTGGGGAGGCCTGCGGGAGCTGCCTGTGGGGGACACACGCGCTGCCTGCTGTGGGCTGGGCCTCAGTGGTTTGTGTCCCCAGCCCCGACGGAGGCCAGCCGGTGGTGACTGGGCTGCATGGGCTCCCACCAGCCGGCCTCAGCGCTGCTCCCTCTGCAGGTTCGACTACGGGGAACGCTTCTGGGACATCAAAGGCAAGCTTTTCGGCTGCCGCTGCGGCTCCGCCAAGTGCCGCCACTCCAGCACGGCCCTGGCGCAGCGGCAGGCCAGCGCCGCCCAGGAGGCCCAGGAGGACGGCCTGCCGGACACCAGCTCCCCCACCAGCGACCCACGGTGAACTGCAGCGTGCGCTGTTTGCACCACGGTTTAGGGACGAAGAGGAAGGGCACCTGCGTGTGAGGGTCTGGGCCGAGGCTGCGTCCAGCAGGCAGTGCAGACCGAGGCCCCCGCCGGGAACTGTCACTCTGGGCACGCAGGGACCCTGCACCAGCCTCACCTTGTGAGTTCTGATGGTGGTTTTGTCATTTCCACGTTTCTCGTTTCTCCTTACTCCCCGCGGTTCCCATTTCACTGCTGAGCTTGTGGGCGACGTCCTATCAGCCCAGACTCCTCCATGTGGTGCCCGCCAAAGCCACTGTCACCTGTAAGCTGCTCCATGAGACCCGTCTGCCCATGCAGAAACTGTCCCCACCACCATCCAAGAGGTCGGGCCAAGCCGCCACTGACTGGAGAAAATGTGGGCTTGCTTTTTAAAGAGCCCCCGTGTCTGGTCCTGTCTGTCAGCCTTCAACACGTTCCTGCTCGAGGAAGCGCTTCGGGGGCAGGAGGCCATGGCCCACGGAGGGCCCCACCAGCCCCGCCGGTGCGGTGCCACTGGCACCTGGGTTGATTTTTAAGCCACATTCTATGATGATGAATAAACTGATTTATTTTCTACCATTATTGAACATTAGGACAAACAAAAAATAAAAACACAAAACACAGACAACGGTGCTGATTCTGGTGTGGTTTCTACTCACCACGTGAAAATAAACTCTCAGCTGTATAAAGAACAAAGTGATTTTAGAATAAAGTGCAGGAAGAAGCTTTTTTAAAATGTTAGTCTTGTAGTGTGAATAAATTTGCCGTCACCTTTTGTGTGGGGGCCTGCCAGGTCATACCCTTTTTTTGGCATATACTTTTTTAAATACTGTAACTAGTACAGTAACAGTGGGTTTTTGTTTTTTTTTTTGTGCGACTCTTCTAAAACATTCATAATGCAGTCATGTTTATTTTTTTCTGTTAAAATGTTTTTGACAGTTTTAAGAGCAGTCTTTTGGCTCAGACCATTTCTTGTTCTGTTTTCAATGAAATCAATAAAAAAAAAAAAGAAATACTTTAAATGAGGTTTTTATTATGATACCACGCTCCAGCTTGTTTCTGCAAAACACCTACACTTCCGGTGGGCGCGCTGCTGGGCTGGGGCCCCAGGTCTGAGCAGGTGGGCCCCCGGCGCACGGTGTAGCTGCCGCTGCCTTCTCACCCCAGACGGGTCCTTGAAGAGGAGACAGGCCTGCACCCTCCCCGGCTGACGTCAGGAGCGTGCGTCTAGGCAGGTCCATGCGTGTCGAGGGCCAGGCGCTGAGGCCCAGGCAGCTTTCTGGAGGCTGATGGCAGCGCCAGGTAAGTCCCTAGAATCAGGGTTGATGTGCATTTGCGCACGATGAGGCCGGAGCTTTTCCTGCCTACCAGCCGGCCGAGGCCTCCGAGCCTGCAAACGCGGCAACAAATCGCTAGAATGCTCTGTTCTCACGCGCTCGAGTCAGACACGTTGCCGCACAGCTGCCGCTCTCTGCTTCCTAGCGGCACAGGCCGGGTCCCTTTCCTTCAGGCCCCGGTCAGGCTGTGTCACTGCCAGGCTGGTGGCCGACGCCTGGAGTGACAGTGACAGATCCAACTAAGAGGACATGCACCTTTTTTCCAGGCAGTGGGGCTTGGCCCTCGGGGCCCGTCACCTCTTCTGCGTGGGGCCCACCTGGAGCTTGGGTTTCCGGCCCTGTGGCCCTTGTCACACCAGGACCCCTGGGCTGCAGTTACCGCAGTGGTTTTCACTCTGATGGCTCGTTCTCTGCACGGGGGTCAGGTGATGGGAATACAGATAGCTATCAGGATGCCACCTTGTTCAAACCTGTGGGGTGAAGGGGCCCCCTAACTAGGTGCCATGTCAAGTTCAGCCATTTTAAGTGAGTCCCCAGGGAACGTGACATCTGCCAGGGCTGCTGTGTGTCACCTGGTCTTGGGGAGTTGGTGGTGACCAAGTGCCTGCGGTGGACTATCCTAAAGTTAACCTGTGGGTGGGGCTTGAGGGGAGAGTCCTGGGTGGCGGTCTCTGCTCCAGGGGGCACCATCTGCAGACGGTGTCGGCTTCAAGGGGCAGGGCAGGTGAGACCCACGGAAGGGCAACCACCGAAATACTGGAATGAGAGCAGAGTCCAGGGTTCCAGCTACTTCTGTACCGGTCACACCTTTCATGGCCCCAGATGCAAATGACATGTAGAAAGACATGGGAGAAAACCGTGAGACCCTGAGCAAGTCTCCTCAAGCCCACCTGCTGGGGACCGTGCAGCCTTGGCTCTCACAAGCATGCTGGGCCAGTCCCTGACTGTCCCGACAGCTGCATGGCAGTGAAAGCCCCTACTGACCTGCCCGCGGTGTCCCCAGCTGCCGCCAAGCAGCTGTCTTCAGAGAAGGGGTCTGAGGTCACTCAACCACCCATAAAAGGCCGAGTCCAGCAGTGTTTCTCACGTCTGCGTCACGTTACCGTCCTTCCCCTGCTTCCTGATGGTCCGGAAGAGGGATGGTGCCTCCCTGTGTGACCACGTGCAGCTCTGCTTGCTGATCCCCCGAGTGTCTGCTTATTACAGACGCGCCTTTCTGCTTGTGTGAATCACCTTGGTGCCAAATTGTGGTGTTTATATTTTACTTACTGATTTGTGTGAGCTCTTCACGTGGTGCAGCTTCATACCCACGCTGAATCTAAAGTTTTTATGTGGTAAGGTCTATCTTGTGACTTCCGATTGCATACTATATTTAGAAAGACCTCCACCTCCAAATTATAGAAACATCGTCTAAAGTTTTGCGCTTGAATCCAGCTGGGATTTATTTGGCGTGAAATAACAGTATAAATTTGAGATTTTTGAAGTGAGGTAAGCAAAGACACCTTGGGTTGGAGAAAACACCACAGAGGAAGAAGATAAGTTGGACTTGGTGAAGTCATTTCCTCATGCAGCCCAGGAAGTCTGGACAAAGGCCTCTGCCCCCTGGCCCACCCCGGAGCAGCACGTGGAGCAGCCCCACCACCCAGTTAGCCCCCCTCCAGGAGCGCCCCCGTCTGACTCGCATAAATGAGTTGTTTACGACCAAGGGCATCACATAATGCCAGTGCCCCAGACTATTCGCTGTCTTGCTTCTCTTGCTCAGCCTTTTCTCTGCTCCCATTTTTCTAAAGTGTCGGTACTGGCCCTTTTGATTGCTGGAGTCTAGTAGGAATGGACTTGTCTGTCTGTCCATGCACACTCGTGTTTCCCATTTTGGCTACTGTCAAGACAGCAGCTGTGCATGTATTTCTGTGTTTCGCGTAAAATCCTCAATGGGCTTGCTGAGTCAGGTCCCCTGGGGCTGTACTATGTCCTTCACACCAGCAGCGTGAGAGTTCTGGCTTTGTACCCTCACTGGTAGTGAGCGTTTCTGGTCATTTCAATTTGATCTGTTCCTCTGTGTGTGCAGTGATCTTCTCGTGCTTTCAACCCGACTCCCCGCATGATGGATGGTGTGGACCTTACCAGCCATGGGTCCATCTTTGCATCTTCTGTGTATTTTCTCAGTTAGGCTGTCTTTCTGTTATGGACTGTAGTTTTGGTGTGTTTTTTCCCAATACATTTTATTGGGGAATATTGGGGAACAGTGTGTTTCTCCAGGGCCCATCAGCTCCAAGTCATTGTCCTTCAATCTAGTGGACAGTGCAGCTCAGCTCCAAGTCCAGTCGCCGTTTTCAATTTTTAGTTGCAGGGGGCACAGCCCACCAGCAACCTTGTTGAGAGCTCGCACTCTAACCAACTGAACATCCAGCTGTGACTCCGGAAGCTCAGCAGCAGCTCGTTGTCTTCAGTCTAGTTGTGGAAGGCGCAGCTCACTGGCCCATGTGGGAATCGAACTGGCAACCCTGTTGTTCAGAGCTTGTGTTCTAACCAGCTGAGCAATCCGGCCGCCCCTGGACTGTAGTTCTTTATGTGTTCTAGATACAAGTCCTTTGTCAGAAGTACTTAAATATTTTATCTCACTTCTAACTTCCTGTTCATTTCCTTAAGTTTGACCAAGGCCGGCCAGTTTATCTTTTTCTTTTTGGTTAGTGTTTTCTCCGTCCTAAGGTGACTTGCCGAGCCTGGGGTTGGGAAGATACTCTCCTGTTTTCTTCTAAAGCATTATAGTTTTAGATTTTATGTTTCGGTATTAATTAACATAAATCAATCTCTGTCAATAGAGTGAGGTAGAGCTTTTCCACTGTGGGTGTCCAGTCGTTCCGGCCTCATTTGGTGATTTTTCAAGACACCTTTCCTCCTCCCACCGAGAGGCGTGGGCGGCCGCCCAGAGCGTTTTCGAAGGTGGACGTGGACCGTTCTGCCCATTGCCCTGTCTGCCTGTCCTCACGGCAGCATTGCCGGTCTTTACGACCAACGCTTCATGGCAGGTGCCAGTCCCATGCCGCGTAAGTCGTTCGGCTCTGTTCTCAAAGGCGACTATTTGACTATTTCGGCTCTCCCAGGCCCTTTGAATTTTAAAATCGGTGTATCAGTCCCCACAAGAGACTGATGGATTGTTTGAAACTTTTGAAATCAACTTTAGTGAGATGAAATTGACATATCACAAAATGTACCCATTCGAAGTGTTCCATGAGTTTTGACACATGTATACACTCATTTTCCCACCACAGTCGAGACACAAAGAACGTCTTCATTGCCCGGAAACTTCCCTCTGCAGGCAGCCCGGCCTGCCCCAGGAGACGCTGATCTGCCCTTGTCATCGCAGATGCACGTTTCCTGTTCTGGAGTTTTCTATAATCTGAAACAAGCTGTATATGCTTCATTGGATCTGGTTTCGTTTGCTTAACATCTTTTTCAATTTTGAAAAATCTCAAACTTACAGAAAAACTGCAAGCACAGTTCTCTGAACCGTTTGAGAATAAATTGCCACGCTGATGCCCCACCATCCCTGCAAACAAGGACCTCCCACGTGACGGAGATGCCACCACCAGCGCCAGGTGGCACGGCCCACATGCAGCCCTCAGACAGGCAGTGTCTGCCTCTGCCTGGCAACGCTCCCTGTTGTCTTTAGTTGTCATGTCTCTTCAGGCGTCTTCAGTCTGGAACAATCTGTCCGTGGTTTCCACGACCTTGACGCTTTTGAAGACGACAGGTCAGGCCTCTTGTAGGATATCCTTTGTTTCGTTTCGTTACATTTTTCAGTAGTTGCTCCAGGGGTTACAATACACATCTTCGTGTGGTGTCACAGTGCTTCACACCCACTAAGAACCGCCAACCGGATTCTGTCCCCCAAAGCTGTGTGATGTTGTCAAACATTTCATCCCTTATTGTTCACACTCGTGAGACATCGTTATTATTTTTGCTTTAATTAGCCAAATATTCTTGTTTTCTAATTTGTAGCTTGTCTGCTCATTCCCTCACTGGGTCCATTTTTGTTAACAGCTTTATTGAAGTTCAGGTACATGCCAAACAAGTCCGCGCCGTTTTACAGCGTGCCATTCAGTGGTTTCTGTATGTTCACAGTTGTGTGCAGCCATAGCCGCCGTCAATTCTGGAACATTGGCATCGCCTCCCACAGAGACCCTGGGCCCCTTAGCAGTCACTTCTGCCCAGGGCCTCTCCCCCACAGTGACCTGCCTCTGCAGCCTGGCCTATTCTGGACACTTTGCACAGTGCTGCGAGCTTGTGGGGCGTCACCTACGTCACACAGGGTGTCGGAGGGTCCGCGTGTGCAGCCTCTCGCCGTGTTCCTTTTGTGGCCCAATAGTGCTGTGCCGTATCTGGCCTATCCGTCCATCCGTTACTGGACACGGGCTGCGGCCACTCTGGCTGCTGTGGCTGCCGCTTCTGTGAACGTCCATGCACAGGTGTTCGCGTGGACACCTCTCCGTTTCTCCTGGGCACATACCTACGCGGACGTGCTGGGGCAAATGGGGACCCTCTGCTTTACTTGTTCAGGGCAGGCCGGACGGTTTCCCACAGCGGCTGTACCGTCGTCCGTTCCCGCCGGCCGTGTGCACGCGTGTCGGGTCTCCCACTGCCCTCCGGCACTCCCTGTGCTCTGTTCCTGCCGTCCTCCTGCGCGGGAAGGGCTGCCTCGCTCTGCTTTTGGTTTGCATTTTTCTGATGACTAGTCATGGTGAGCATTGTTTTAATGTGCTTATTAGCCATTTGTATGTCTTCTTTGAAAATGTATTCGTGTCCCCTTTGAACTGAGTTACGGTGACCCGTGAACAGTGCAGGGGTTGAGGCGCCAATCCCACGCTGTCGAAAACCTACATTTAACTTTCAACTCCCCCCAAATTTAACTCCTAATAACGGCTACTGCTGACCGGAAGCCTTACTGGTCACGTAAACAGTTGATTAACATGTATTTTGTATGTTAGATGTATTATAGACTGTAGTCTTACAATTAAGGAAGCTCTCAGAGGAAAACAATGTTAAAATCATAAGGAAGAGAAAATACATTTACAGTATTTATTGACAAAATTCAATCCCATTCAAACTCGTCATTGAAGGGTCGGCTGTTTTTCTCTTCTCACTATTGAGTTGAAAGAGTTTTTTAAAAAAATATTCCAGATAAACATCCTTTACCAAATGTATGGTTTGACAATATTTCCCCCATTCTATAGGTCGTCTTTTCTCTTTTTTCAAGGTATATTTTGAGGCACATAATTTTAATTTTGATGAAGAACAATTTATTCACTTTTTCTGTTGTTACTTGCGCTTTTGGTGCCATATTTAAGAAACTGTTCCCGAGATGCAGCAAAGAGCCACTTTGAGTCGGTGTTTGTGTGAGGACTGAGGCCGGCCCACGTTTCCCTTCTGCGTGGGGACACCCACCTGCCCCAGCACCGCTGGTTAAAGACACTGTCCTTTCTCCAGGGGTTGGCCTTGGACCCTTGTCAACAATCAACTGGCCATCGGTCGTGGGTGTGAGTCTGTCCCATTGATCTGTACGTCCACCCTCGAGCTGGTAGCACCATTCTGATCACGAGTTGTGTGGTAAGTTTTGAAATGGAGGCGTGGGAGCCCACCGTTTTTCTCCTTCGTTTAAAGATGACCTTCGCTCTTCCAGGTCCTTTGTGTCTGCATGGGAACTTTAGGATCAGTTTGTCAGTTTCTACAGAGAAGCCAGCTGCGGTTTGGACAGGGATCGTGGGGAATGGGGCCAATTATTGTTTTTACATTAGACTTTTTAAAGAACATTTTTAGATGTACAGAAACACGGGAAGATCGTATCTACAATCCCCACACCCAGTTTCATTGTATTAGTAGTGTGGTGTATTTGTTATAGTTAATAAAGTAATAGTGACACGTTATCATTAACTAAAGTTCGTAGTTTACTCAGATGTCCTCAGACTTTTACCTGATGTTTTCCTTTCCAGATTTCTTCCATGACACACATTGCTTTTAGCAGTCAGGTGACCCTAGGCTTCTCTTGGCTGTGGCAGCTTTGTTTTTCGTGACCTTGACAGTTTAGGAGAGGACTGGTCAAGGACTTTGTGTGATGCTCCATTGTTGGAATTTGTCTAATGTGTCTATTATGGTAACACTGAAGTTCTGGGTTATTGGGAGAAAGCCCACAGAAGAAGGCACCATTTTCATCAAAATCACATCAAAAGTACGTCCTGTCAGCAGGACTTTTGGCTGTTGGCGGTGGCCTTGATCACCTGGCTGAGGTCGTATTTGTCAGGCTCCTCCCCTGTCACGTGCTTATTCCACCCTGTGCTGGGGGTGGAGGGCGCTAGGCACAGCCACACCTGACGTGTGGACATCATAGACCGTGCTTTGGGAGAGAGCGTCTGCATAAGTTATTTGGAATTCTTGTTCATAGAGACTGTCTCTTCTGCCCCATTTGTTAATTTATTTCAGTCCTTTATATCAATCTGGACTCACAAATATTTATGTTATGCTTTGGGTATGTATTTGCCCAACTTTTTCCAGCTTTGTTCATTCAGAGCACTTTCCTGTGGCTCCCGTGTCCCTTTGACACACCCATCTGCGTGTGCGTGTGCTCCCCAGCCGCTTGCTTTTCCCTGGCACTGTGACATGCTCCCACGTCGCTGTGTATTTTTGGCTGCAGTCCTGGAACCAGCCATTTCTCCAGGAAGCCCAGGTCCCTTTATCGGCGATGGACTTAGAGACCACGGCCCAGTGCTCGGTGCTTGGTGCACTTGTCACGGCTGGGTGTCATTTCTAAAAGGCCCTCTCCGGGCAGCTGGTTAGCTCAGTTGGTTAGAGCGTCGTGCTGATAACACCAAGGTTGCCGGTTCGATCCCTGCGTAGGCCACTGTGAGCTGCACCCTCCTTAAAAATAATAAATAAATAAAATAAAAAGCCCTCTCGGTTGACAAAGCAGAGACATACATGTGTACATACACACGTTGTAAGTGTTTCTCTGTGACCACATTGGGGCAAACCTGGGTTCACACTGCTGTGTTCAGCTCGTTTGTTACCACACGGATCGTTCTAGTCTCGCCCCCTGGCTTCTCTGAGTTCCCGCTCCCGCCACCTGCCACCTATTTCCTTAATGGTTCAGCTCCAGCGTCCATGCGTGGCGGAGCCGTCAGCCTGCGCCCTGTGGGGATAGCTTTATGGCCGGGGTCAGTGCCCACGGGCACTCGCACGCCCTTTAGTCTTCCAGCCCCAACTCATTTCCAAAGTACGGACATCAGTGCGTCCCCCACCCCACAAGCTGTGCATACACGGTGACAGGTTCTCCTGTCACAGTCTGCGTCCCCTCCTGCAATCTCAGCCTCCTAAGTGGTTTTTTTCATGGCAGACACTAGGGTCCACTCTGTGCTGTAAAGGTCTACGGGTTTTGACAAATGCAATGTTATCTGTTTGCCATCACAGTGTCACACGTAATTCTTACTGCCCCAGACATTTCTCTGTGCTTCACCTCTTCTCCCCACCCCATCCGTGAACCACTGATGAGTCTAGTGTTTTGCATTTTCCAGAATGGAAATGGAAACTTGGGGCCATGCAGGCCGTGTCCCTTCCGACTGGCCTCTTTCACTTAGCTGAGTGCACTTAAGGGTCCTCTCCTTTTGGCAGCTTGGTTGCTGACTGGCTCCATGATATGGAGGGACCAGCTCGGTCATCCGTCACCCACTGAAGGACGCCGGGTTGCTGGCAGATTTGGGCGATTTGGAAAAGAGCTGCTGGAAATGGGTTTCACGTTTTGTGTGGACGTGGGTTCAAGTCCATCAGGTAAACAGCAAGGGTTACCCGAGAGACAATGCCATTGTGTATGGAACCAACAGGCAGCCCTCCAACATGGGGACCGTCTGCAGCCCGCAGCCACGAGGCGGCTCCTGTCAGTCCACTTCCACACCAGCGTGGCGTGGCAATATCAGCCTTTCCTTCCAGTCTTGTCGTCCAGCAGCCGTGTGGAGTCCTCGGACTGCAGTCAGTTTGCAGTTCCCTATGACAAGCGCTGGTGAGCATCTTCCCACATACGTGTCTTCCGTGCTGAGGTGTCTGTTCACACCGTTGGCCATTTCTGATTTGGGTATTTGTTTTCTTATTGCTGAATTGTAAGAGTTCTTTGTGTATTTTTGGATACAAGTTCTTTGCCTAATGTGTGTTTGGCAGATATTTTCATCTGGTCTGTGGCTTGTCTTTGGATTCTCTGAACAGTGCCTTTTACAGAGCTGAAGTGTTTAACCTTTTAAAATCTGATTCATCAATTTTTTTTTCATGGCTTATACATTTGGTGTTACATGAGAAAAACTTCACCAAATCCAAAGCCACCTGGATTTTCTCCTGTCTCTTCTAGAAGTTTTACAGTATTACATTTTTCTGTGTTTTGGTTAACTTTTGTGACAGGTGTAAGTAAGCTCTTGTCTAGACCACTTTTGTTGTTTTTTTTTTTTTTTTAAAGATTTTTATTGGGGAAGGGGAACAGGACTTTATTGGGGAACAGTGTGCACTTCCAGGACTTTTTTCCAAGTCAAGTTGTTGTCCTTTCGGTCTTAGTTGTGGAGGGTGCAGCTCAGCACCAGGTCCAGTTGCCGTTGTTAGTTGCAGGAGACGCAGCCCACCATCCCTTGTGGGAGTCAAACCAGCAACCTTGTGGTTGAGAGGATGTGCTCCAACCAACTGAGCCATCCGGGAGCTCGGGGCAGCTCAGCTCAAGGTGCCGTGTTCAATCTTAGTTGCAGGGGGCGGAGCCCACCATCCCTTGCGGGACTTGAGGAATTGAACTGGCAACCTTGTGGTTGAGAGCCCACTGGCCCATGTGGGAATCGAACCTGCAGCCTCCGGAGTCAGGAGCATGGAGCTCTAACCGCCTGAGCCACCGGGCCGGCCCCCACTTTTGTTGTTTTTGCGTGTGGATGTCCAGTTGTTCCAGCATCAGTTGTTGAAAGACCATGTTTTTCCCACTGAATTATTGTTGTTCCTTTGTCAAAGTCAGTTGGCTGTGTTTATGTGGGTCCATTTGTGGGCTCTCCGGTCTGTCCCATTAGTCTGTGTCTGTGTGTCACTGCTTGGTTGCTGTCGCTTTATATTAAGTCTTGCCATTGGGTAGTATCGGTCTTTGACTTCGTTCCTCTCCACCACTGTGTTGGCCGTTCTGGGTCTTCTGCCTCTCCATGTAGACTCTAGAATCAGTTTGTTGATGTCCTCAAAATAGCTTGCTGGGATGTTGCTTGCGACTGCTTTGAATCTATAGATCAAATTGAAGAGAACTGACCCCTCAGCTACCCATGAGTGTGAAACGTACCTCCATTCACTTAGATCTTTGAATTTTTCAACATTTTATGGTTTTGTTTTACATATCGATCCTGGGTATATTTTGTTAAATTTATACCTATTTAATTTTCTTGATGGTACATTTATTCTAGTTTTACAAAATTAAGTGATTGCACTAGAGTTGCATATACGTTGGTAACCTACCTAAGTCCACTTTGAGTAGCAGTACACCCCACTTCAGAGTTCCCAGCTCCATCTTCCCTCTCCCTGTCCGGTGCTGTCCCTCACCTCACATGCCCACATATTGTGATCACCCAATGACTGCTACGGTGCTTTATTTGAACAAACATCTAGCAATTGAGAATAAGGAAATTAAAATGTTTTATTTTCCCTTTACTTATCCCTTCTCGGACGCTCTTCCGTTACGTGGATCCGAGTGTCTGACTGGTCTCCCTCTCCTTCTCGCTGAAGAAGTTAACATTTATTGCACCAAGATCTGCTGCTTTGAATTCCCTCCATTTTTGTTTGTATGAGGAAGTCTTTATTTTTCCTGCACCTTTGAAGGCTAATTTCACTGGATACAGAATTGTAGGTCAGTGCTTTTTTCTTTTAACACTAAATATTGCACTTTACTCTCTTCCTACTCTCAGGTTTCTGAGGGGTTGGATGTATTTCTTAGTTTCTCTGCAGATTAGGGTCCCCCTCCCTAGTACTTTGAAGATTTTCTCTTCGTCTTTGGTGTTCTGTAGTTTCAATGTGCCTAGGTGTTATTTTCTTGGCATTTATTCTGCTGTGTTCTCTGAGCTTCCTGGATCTGGTTTGGTGTCTGTCATTAACTTTGGAGAATTTTCAGTCACCATCACTTCAGCTTGTTCTTTTGCTCCGTTCTCTCTATACCTTTTAAAATTGTCCTGCACCCCTTGGCTTTTTCTGTCCCGTTTCTTTCTTTCTCTTTTCATTTCAGTTTGGGAAACTTCTGCTGCCATCTATTCAAGCTCACTGATTCTTCTCCTGGCTGTGTCCAATTGACTGACAAGCCCATCAAAAGGCACTCTTTATTTCTGTTACAGTTGGTTTTTTTGTTTGTTTTTTTTTAAATTTCTAGAATTTCCTTTTCATTCTTTCTTAGTGTTTCCATTTCTCTCCTTACATTATCAGTCCGTTCTTTCATATTTGTCCATTTTTCCCATTACACATTAGCCATCATTATTTTAAATTCCCTGTCTGACAGTTCCGAAATCTGTGCCAGTGGAGTCTGGTTCTGATACCTGCTTTGTCTCCTGTGTGTTTTTCTTGTCTTTCAGCGTGTGCGGCACTTGTCCTGAAAGCCGGACACAATCCACTGGTCATAGGGGTTGAGATCAGTAGGCTTTGATGTCAATCTGGCCAGGAGCTGTGCTGTGTTCAATGGTGACCATAGCTGTAGGTGCCAGAGCTTCAGTTTCTTCTGGGGTCCTGGTGTTTAGCCCCCTTTTCAGGGGTTTCCCTAAAAACCCTTTCTTAACGAGAGTCTGTACCTTGTAGGGGTTTCAGCTGTAATTCAGTTATGCGGGAGCCCTGTGGGTGTGGTAGTGATGGCGGAGGGGAGGCATTGCAATCCTGTGATTAGGTCTCTGTCTTTTTGTGGGCCTCTGTCCCTGGGCTGTGACCTTCACAAGTATTTGTCAGCTTTTTCTCTCCCTTAGGTGACAGTCGGGAAGACCAGAGGGGCGGGCACTGTGTGATTCCCTTCTCGCAGATGGGATCAGGGTCTGGTAAACGTCCCCTCTGAGAGGGTTTGCTTAGAAGAACCCTCCGGGCAGCTTTCCAGTGGTTGCCTTTCCCTCCCCCACCAAAATGTGAGGCTTTCCCTCGGCTCTTTACTGTGAGAATCTGGTGCTGTTCCAAACGTGTGGGGGCTCCTCTAAGACGCCAGCCCCCAGGAGTTTCTCACTCTCATCCTGGTACATATTCTGCCTCCAGTTGCTGTCTAGGTGGTTCTACCAATTTATGGCTCCAGCAGTTTCTGCCCCAGATGTGCTGACCTTGGCTGTGATTATCTGTATTTTTTGTCTCAAAATTTCCAGGGTGTGGTTTGTCCTAGGATTTCAGTTTTCTGACAGGTCCAAGAAAAGTCATTAATTTCAGTTTGTTCAGCTTTCTTCTTACTGTAATGCTGGGAGTGTTGACTTCCAAACTCTGTACATGTCACACCTAAAATTGAAGATCAATTATCTTTTAAACAAATTAAAGAATAAGTGAAAGGGTGTTTTGTATTTATACACATATTTACAGTGCCTGTTGCTCTTCATTCTTTTTTGTAGATCCAAATTTCCAGCTGCTGTCGTTTTTCCTTAACATGAAAGAAAATTTAAAAATATTTCTTTTAGCACAGATTTTCTGGCAATGAATTACCTCATCTCTTGTTTGTTCACAAGTGTCTTTGTTTCACATTAATTTTTAAGGTTATTTCAATGGGTATAAACTTCTAGGTGGAAAGTTTAATTTCCCTTTTCAGTATTTAAAGAGGTAATTCTCTTGCCTTCTGACGGCCTGTTTCTGATGAGAAATCGGTGGAGTTCTTCAGTGCAACATATACTTTTAAGCCTATCAAGTAAAATTTTTTTTTTTAATTGAATGCTCCCCAATTTTTTTTTTTTAAAGATTTTATTGGGGAAGGGGAACAGGACTTTATTGGGGAACAGTGTGTACTTCCAGGCCTGTTTTCCAAGTCAAGTTGTTGTCTTTTCAGTCTTAGTTGTGGAGGGTGCCGTTCAGCTTCAAGTTGTCCTTTCAGTCTTAGTTGTGTCGGGCGCAGCTCAGCTCCAGGTCCAGTTGCTGTCGCTAGTTGCAGGGGGCACAGCCCACCATCCCTTGCGGGAGTTGAACTGGCAACCTTGTGGTTGAGAGGACGCACTCCAACCAACTGAGCCATCCGGGAGCTCAGTGGCAGCTCAGCTCAAGGTGCTGTGTTCCATCTTAGTTGCAGGGGGCGGAGTCCACCATCCCTTGAGGGAGTCGAATTGAACCAGCAACCTTGTGGTTGAGAGCCCATGCTCCAACCAACTGAGCCATCCGGGAGGCAGCTTAGCTCAAGGTGCCGTGTTCAATCTTAGTTGCAGGGGGCGCTGCCCACCATCCCTTGCGGGACTCGAGGAATTGAACTGGCAACCTTGTGGTTGAGAGCCCACTGGCCCATGTGGGAATCGAACCGGCAGCCTTCAGAATTAGGAGCATGGAGCTCCAACCGCCTGAGCCACCGGGCCGGCCCCTCAAGTAAACTTTTAAGGTGTCATAGTTTTTCATTCTGGACATGCATTTGGTTTTTAGTTTTTTCTAGCTTCAATTTCTCTTTTGAGATTCACTATCTGTTACCTCATTATGTTAATGTTTTCCTTTAAATTTTTGAACACATTTGTAATAGCTATTTTTAATCTCTATATGTTGATTCTGTGTTCTCATGTTTTGTTTCTGTTGACTGATTTTTCTCCTAGTTATGTCATGCGTTTAAACTTCATGTTCGATAATTTTTCAATTGGATGCTGCACAGTGTGAATGCTATGTTGTTAAATGTCTGGATTTTGTTTTCCTTTGGAGGGCATTGGGTTTTGTTCCGGAAAGTAGTGACTTAATCATCTCAAGTCTTTTCTGAAAGCTTTTTACGGAAGGTCTAAAGTAGCCTTCAGTCTAGGACACATTTGGCTCTACACTCAACATGTGGTCTTTCTGAGGCTCAGCTTTGGTTTTTCTTTCTCCAGGAAAAAAGTGTCCTGCACTTCCTGTTGTCCAATGTCTGAAAATAGTTTCATGTATTTTTGCCCAGTTCTATAGTTTTTATGGCAGGATGGCTATCTAATACCAATTGCTTCATGGCCAGAAGCAAAATAATAGAGTTTTATTTTCTTACAAATTGAAAGCCAATTATTTCAGTACGATTTATTGACTAATCTTTCCCACAAATCTTAAATCTCATCTACTAGATTTGTTTACACACACACACCTTTTTATTCTGTTGCACTATTTTATCGGTTTATCGCTTTCATATGTGTATCCTATTTTCTTATGGTTTTATGTTTTTAAATAAAAAAGTCAATTGTAAGTGCAGTACAGAAAGAAAAAGAGTTAAAATTCCACTTCCAATTAATCACTGTTAACGGTTTCATGAATATTCCTCCAAACCTTTTATGTAAAATTATATTGATGAAAAGAACAATACCTAACCTTTTAAACAGCTCTTATTGCAAACAGTGCTTACTGGGTCCAGGCACTGTTTTAAGTGCTTTGCAAACACGATCATGTAATTCTCACAATAATCTACTTGTTGGGGATTGTGCTTCTCCCGACCAGATGATGAGACAGACGTTCAGGCCATGGGAACAGCTAAACGTGGCAGCGCCGTGAGCGGAATCCCAGGCAGCCTGATGCCAGAGAGCTGTTTCCTCATTCTCACGAGCAGTTCCATTGGAGCCTCGAAGCTCTGAAGCCTTTGCCTGTGGAAATGCTGCCTTGCTGTTGTGTGGGTGCAAATTTTCATGAGTCTGTGCGCTTTTCTCTACGAGGCAACTTTCCGTTCTCAGTGGAACGGAGAACGTTGTTCACGTTTTTTATTATTGACCTAAAGACCTCTGTGGTTATCAAGAACATTTATCCTTTGTCTTACACATTGATACCATTTTCCAAGTGTGTTTATTTACTTTGTTTAATATGGGTTATTTAAAAATACATATTAGCTTTTGAGTGCTTTTTTTGCTTCTGCATTGTAAGAATTTCAAATCCTCTGTAAGCCATTTGGCAGTCTTTACATTTAAGGTGGTAGTTCTCCGCCCCTGGCCATGCAGCATCATCAGGCCAGGTGTCTGTAGGTGTCCCAGGTGCCTCCATGTGCAGCAGCGTGGAGGCTTCCAGGCTTGGTAGCTAATTGGGCTTCCCACACTATAAAGCCCTTTTTGTTCTCCTGGTAATTTTGCTTTGCATCAACTTATTGAGAATTTCTTCTCGAGGGGGTATATGTAATGGATTATCATCACTTTTATATTGTTGGGACTGTTCTTTTATTGTCTTCTTTCTTTGTCCTCATCCGTTTATGTGTTTGCTCTTCCAGACCAGCTTCCTTGCAAATGTGTCAATTTCCTTCCGTCCACTTCTCCAAGGAAATGTCCAGAAACAAATATACCCCAAGTCTGGGACTTGGAAACAGAGCTGTGCTGGAATTGTGGCTATGGGAACTCCCAGACAGAGCAACTGGGACCACTCTGTGCCCCAGGGGACATTTGCGAGATCTGGAGACAGACTTGCTTGTCGCATGGAGGGGTAGCGTGGCATTTAGTGGGGAGAGGCAGGGATCTGTGAGCTTCCTGCAAAGCACAGGACCGTCCCCATGGCAGCACTCCCTCCTCCAAAATTCAGAATGGAGAAACTAACTGAAATGGGGTGGGCAGGGCAGTGGGTGCCCAGTGCCGGCCAGGAGGCATCCAGACTCGCAGGTGAGCCATGAGGCTGGAGAGGAGCGGGCACAGGCCTGGGGGAGGGTGACGCAGTCAGAGCTGTGCTGAGAACCGCACTGGGTGCTGAGACCTGACTGGGCCAGTGGCTGGATGGGCTGGGTGAGTGGACAGAAGGCGGCGACAAGAGCAGGTTCGCAGCTGGACCTGGCAGGAAGGGCACTGCACTGGGTGGGCTTCTCAAACACGTCTGCGACGGTCGCCCTGCATCGAACAGCAGGGGGCCAGCGCAGACCTGCCTCGTCCTCTCGGCCTTCCTCTCCACGAGGGAGCGGAGGGCAGAGTCGGGAGGTCTCGGGTGCTGGGCTGTGGGAGCAGGTGGCCCCAGCCCAGTGGGCTGGCTTATCCTGTCCGGGCACAAGGACAGCACATGGCTCCTCTGAGGGACTGGGCCAGCAGTGCCTATGTCAAATGAACGAGGCCGAAGAGGAAGGTGGGCTGGCAGCCATGACGACACTGTGGAGGGACTGCGTCTGACCAGGGTTCGCTGGCTGGGGTGGCCGAGGGAGCAGAAGGACGCCAGTGCGTTGAGGACAGAAGCTGGCTGGTCCAGCAACCAGGAGGGAGGCTGTGCTGCTGAAGACATGGGAGGGGCCCTGAGGGCGTGGCTTTAAGATATTTACATGTTTCATTCAAATGTCCTGATCGAGCTGAAGTTCACTTAACAAAATTTACCATTTTAACCATTTTATAAAGTGTGCATGCAGTGGCTTTAAATACTCAGTGTCGCGAACAGTCGTTGCCGCTGCCTGTTTCAGAAATCTTGTCACTCAGACATGTGCACCGAAACTGCCATGACACCTGCCACGGTGGCTGCCACCAGAAGACAGGATGTGCCGAGCTGGCGAGGACGTGCAGAGGAGGGGACCCTTGTACTGACTCGGCAAGGACAGAAGTGGTGGCCCTGCTGTGGAAACCATGAAGCTTCCGCAGAAAGTTAACAGTGGAGCCTGTGTGTCCCAGTGATGCCACTTCTGGGGGTGGATCCGAAGGACGTGGAACCAGGGTCTCATGAGACTTGCCTGCACCCTGTGGTCACTGCAGTGTCCCTCAGTGTGAAGACATGGAACCAGCCTGTGTCCACGACGGCTGAGTGGCTGAGGATGGCGAGGGGCATCTGTCCAGTGTCCCTGGTGGGAGGAAAGCCAGCCGCTTGTGCCAGTACAGCTGGCCTGGAGGTCATCGCGGTGGCAGGTCAGACAGAGCGAGGAATCTAAAGTGTCCACTTCACACAGTGGGACAGTGGTGGGTGCCAGGCTGGGAGGTGGGTGATGGGGAGCGGTTGGTCAGAGGGGCAGGTGTCCATCCAGGTGTCATATGAGTAGCTTCTGGGGATCTAGTGTGAGGCTCGGTGACAGCACTGTGCTGGGTACTGGAAGTTGTGAGTGGATCGCAAGCCTCTCAGTACAAAAAGGGGAGGCAACCATGTTAGGTGATGGGCGTGGCATTTTGCAATGTACACGCATCGAATGGCACAGTGGTAGGTGTCAGTCATATTTGAGTGAAGTGGACAGAAACAAGGGCAGTGACACGTAGGGACAGGAGCTGACAGCTGCTGTCAGAGGGCCCTGGCTTCTGAGCTCCCAGGACACGTGTGGTTACAATGCCATCGCTAAGCCCAGGCAGGACCAACTCGGGGACGCCCGAGAACTTCCTGGGTGACACCAGTCTCCCCACTGTGTGACCTTCCTCAGTGTCTGGGTGACTAGGAGACGGGCGAGGGACCAGGGGGCCCTGCTGAGGGGAGAAGACACTGAGGTCGTGGTGGTGGGACGGGGAGCTGAAGGCCCAGGGAGCGTGACTAGTGCCGTCGGGGGTGCCAGCCCCGCACTCCCAGAGATGCACTAACCACAGCGCTAGCTGTCACCCCGTCCCTCAGTGGGTTCTCTGCTCTGGGATGGGTGACTCTCACCATGCCCCTCGCCCCAGCCCCTTCCAACAGGCATGCCCGCCTCACGCAGGCGACTGTCCTGTCTTCTTCTCAAGGGAGAAGTACAGCAACCGCCAGTCAGCCCTCATCCCCCATCTTCCTGCCATCCCACGGGTGACAATGCAGGGACCCTCTTCCCTTCTGCACTAGGTGCTCTGGCCCAGACCCACCGAGTCCTTCTGCACCAGCAGCTTGTTTTTCTTTCATCGTCACATCACACTGGAGGCCCCATGTCACGCCAGTTTCTAAACTCAGCACCCGAACCTGCACTGCTCCACTCAGTCGGCACCAACTTGGCAGAATGCACCTGACACAAGCACCTGCTGTGTGCACTCCTCACCCATCACATGAGCACCTGCTGTGTGCACTCCTCACCCATCACAGAGCACCTGCTGTGTGCACTCTTCACCCATCACAGAGCACCTGCTGTGTGCACTCCTCACCCATCACATGAGCACCTGCTGTGTGCACTCTTCACCCATCACATGAGCACCTGCTGTGTGCTCTCCTCACCCATCACATGAGCACCTGCTGTGTGCACTCCTCACCCATCACATGAGCACCTGCTGTGTGCTCTCCTCACCCATCACATGAGCACCTGCTGTATGCACTCCTCACCCATCACGTGTACCTGCTGTGTGCACTCCTCACCCATCACACTATGCACCTGCTGTGTGCACTCCTCACCCATCACATGAGCACCTGCTGTGTGCACTCTTCACCCATCACATGAGCACCTACTGTGTGCTCTCCTCACCCATCACATGAGCACCTGCTGTGTGCACTCCTCACCCATCACATGAGCACCTGCTGTGTGCTTTCCTCACCCATCACATGAGCACCTGCTGTATGCACTCCTCACCCATCACGTGGGCACCTGCTGTGTGCACTCCTCACCCATCACGTGTACCTGCTGTGTGCACTCCTCACCCATCACACTATGCACCTGCTGTGTGCACATCCTCGTTAGTCATTCTCTTGTATCCACTAAAAGGCTGTTTACCTCTCCTTTCTGGAAACTGCTTGTCAAGGTAACAGGCACCTCTTTATTCCTTTGCAGAAGGCTGAACGTTGGCCGTCATCTCCCTGGATCCCTAGGCAGTTTTTGCAGATGACCGTGATCTTTCTTTCCACACACGCTTGTCTCATGGCCATGGACACTGCATCTCTTGATCCCTCCCCTCCCAAATGCAGGCTGGTCCTTCTCCATCTCCTTTTCATCTACTGGACCTGTGGAGTGCCAGAGGTTCGTTTTTCTTTGTCTACCCTAATCCCTGGGTGGTGGTGATTTGGGATTCAGGCTGCTGCTTGGCAGGGTGGCACAGTGAAGGGACTGTCTGCCTTGATTTGTGCAGGTCTAGCAAAGGGAGATGAGTAATGACCCCCAGGCACTGCTCGGCCTGCAGAAATGGCAAGGAGCAGTAACTGGAACCCCAAGAGAAACAATGAGGTTGCAGAGGGGGCCTGACCGGAGTTGGGACCTCAGTTGAGTGTTACAGCTTATACCCCACTGACCCTGCAGGAGGGAGCCGGGGGACGAACTCCCTGACCTCAGTCTTCTTTCTGCAGGGCGTGCTGTGCTCCCCATTGCTGGGTGCAACCAGGAGCCAGAGGTCACGGGAGCCAGCCAATGTGTGCACTCCACACATAGACAGGGAGGCACGGATGTGCAGCACAGCTTCAGACTCGTCTCTCCTGCTGTGGCTTGTCACCGGAGCCTCCCTTGTGATAGCCAGCTGCCTCCTCAACGTCTCCACTTGTGTGTCAGACACGGAGTTCTTAATTCCCACCCTGTGGCCAACAAGCTCTGCCCATCTCAGTAACGACCGGCACCCACCACTGCTTACGTCCAGAGCTGCTTCCACATCATGGCCAGGACCTCAGCAGGGCAGCCACTGCGCGTGGCCTCCCTTGCCCAGAGCACACCAGCTCTCGGGCTTCTGTGGGACACCGTTAACTGGCCTCCGTCTCTCTCTGTGACAGGCCTATGGGTAGCTGCCCTCCTGACTTCCCTTCCACTTCCCACGTGCGTGAACCCTGATTTTGTTTGGGGACATTGTGTGCCCCCCTCTGGATGATGGCAGTCCTGACCCTCTGTGCCATCACCCACTTCCCCAGCCTCCTGCAGCGGGAGTGGCACGTGGCCAGGTGGCCCATGAGAGTTTAGGGAGAACCTGCTGGGGAGTCTCTGAGAAAACATTTGTTCTTAAAAGTGGATGTCCTTTCATGCCTGCCTTTCTTCCTGTTGGAGATCACAGTGTAAACATGTGATGCCTCTGCAATGACTGTCACCTTGGGCCATGAAGCGACACGCATGAGGACAAAAAGTATATGTGGGGACCATGGGAGGCGGCAGCGATGGAACAAGTCTGCACTCCTGAAACGGCATCCTTTGCCAGTTTTTATTAGGTGAGCTTTAAGCTGCACTGTCTAAACCCCAGGTAGCTGGGAATCAGGTCACCTCCTGCATGATGCAGACTGCCCGTGCACACCCCACACAGCCACCAGAGGGAGCCTTTCAGAAGAGGGGTCAGGTGACACCGGGGCTCAGGGTGGAGGGTGGAGCCCACAGCTTGGCACCCCGGGGCCTCTGCCCCCAGTGTCCTGGTTTCACTTTGCTGCAACATTTCGGGTCCACTCAGGGATCATTTCCTGCCGGAGGTCTTCTGTGACCCAGTCGTAGAAAAGCCGCCTCCACTGGCTAGCAATGTGGTCTCCTCGCTCTGTTCTAGCAGTACTCACTGCTCCACTGCTGCTGGCGGGATCGATTTGCTCTGCGCATACTGGTGACGGTGTCTGCCACTTGCCTAACCTCTTCTGTCACTCACTGGGAGTGATTCGGGAAAGCTTCCATGTCCGAATGTCGTGAAAACCAAGTGAGCAAATTGTGTGTGAATGGAGTAGATGGGTGCCTGACATAGCACAAGAGAACACCGGCCATTCCTTGTATGAGACTGTCACCCCGCGGGGAGCCTAGTGCCTGGCATCTAATAGGTGCTAGGTGGAGACGTTGAACGGATGGGTGGATGGATGGATAGCCCACACAGGCTGTCTTTCAAGTTTTATTAGATGGATGGTGGACCGATTGACTCTCGGAATTGCATTTTGGAGCGGATTGGGTGCCTGTTGCTGGGAAGGCTTGGGTGTGACGGAGGGTGGAGAGGCCCCAGGACAAGGGCTGTGCATCCTGCAGCCCCGAGACCAGGGAGTTGGAAGCATCCTCTATAAGGACGTCGAAGACACCGAAGGAAGACAGGGGAGGCCCAGGAGCCACAATCTTCTTGGAAGAGGCTATTGGTTGGCAGCGAGGGGGAAGGGAGCTGATGATGTGGCCGCTGGGACGAGTGAGGTGGGAAACCAGCGGCCCGCCCTCCCCCATTTGGGCTGGAGCATGGCGCGGCTGGTGATGCCTCCCGGGTGGAAAAGAGGGGTCTGTTTGGGCTGCTCAGCACAGCCGTCGAGAACTCCCAGCCCCGCCCAGCTCCTGGCCTCAGCCGCCCAGTTCAGCATCTGGCCAGCGCCCGACTCCAGCGCAAGGCCCCAAGCACCGAGGGCGCACATTCATCGCGCCCGCCCAGGCCTGGGGCGCAGCGGGGCAGGACCCGGGGGACCAGGCGCAGCCCCGAGGGCTGACGGCGGGACCCGGCGACAGGGACAGGGCGGGGGTGGCCAGCTGGGGGCGGGGCGGGCTGGATCCCGGCGGGTGGGGCGGCGCGGATTGGCCGGCCGCCGCCACGTGACTGGCCCCTTATAGGGCGTGGTGCTGGGCGGCGGAGTCGGGTGCGGTGGCTGCCGGGCCGGGCGAGGTCCGTGCTGGTCCCGCGGCTCCGCTCTGAGCGTCTGGCGCGCCCCGCGCCCTCCCTGCCGGGGCCGCCGGGCCGGGGATGCCCGCGGCGCCCGGGAGCCATGGTCCGCTTCGGGGACGAGCTGGGTGGCCGCTATGGGGGCGCCGGCGGCGGGGAGCGGGCCCGGGGCGGCGGGGCCGGCGGGCCAGGCGGCCCGGGCCCCGGGGGGCTGCAGCCAGGCCAGCGGGTCCTCTACAAGCAGTCGATCGCGCAGCGCGCGCGAACCATGGCGCTGTACAACCCCATCCCTGTGAGACAGAACTGCTTCACCGTCAACCGCTCGCTCTTCGTCTTCAGCGAGGACAACGTCGTCCGCAAATACGCCAAGCGCATCACCGAGTGGCCATATCCTGCTGGGGGCCTGGCCGGGCGGGCGGGCGGCCGTGGGCACCGGGACCGGGCGTGGCGACCAGCGTCCAGCGTCCGTGCCCCGCCGGGTCTGGGAGGGGCGGCTGGGCGGGGGCCCGGGGCCAGCCGCGTGCGGCACCCAGTGGCCATCTTTTCGGGGCCGGGCGGAGGTTGCGACCTGGGGAGAGGCGCCTCCGGGACGGCTTGGCGAAGAGGGGGCGGGGCGGGGCTCCAGGGCCCCTCTCCTCGCCGCGTGTGCATGTGTGCGCGTGTGCGCGTGTGCGCGGTCGTGGCGACGCCGGCTGTGGGAGCGGGATGGACGCTGGGCAGAGCTCCCTGTCCCCGGACTCGTCCCTTCGCTCACTTGGTTCGGGTGCTGAGCGAGCGGCCAGCCTGGAGGGCACGCGAGGGCGAATCCGTGTGTGTGTGGGTGTGAGCCCTGGGTGGCCGCGAGCCCGTGCGCGTGCCTGGCTGCAGGTGCTTGCGTGTGTGTGCGTGCGTTCGGGACTCTCGGGACATGTATGTTCACGTGCCTGTGTAGGTACATGTGGCTACGTGTGCCTTTAAGGTAGCAGTGTGCGCCTGCGCGGGGTCCCTCCTCCAGCCTGGCGCAGGGGGCACACCGCCCCCTCCCCTCCCAGCTCGAGAGCCGGGCGGAGTCGGGTGGCGCTGTCCACGGTGCTGACGGCCGCCGGGACGTGCGGAGGGGCTACCGGACGCCGCTGGAGGGAGAGGCCCCGCCTCGCGGCGGCCCCCCAGCGTGAGGGCGGGAGTGGGGGGCGGTCCGGGCCTGGTCATTCTCAGCCCCCGGAGGCGGCCTGGCTGTGTGCTGCACTGCGCGCTGCCGGCTTCGGCCTCCTCGCCTGCCCCCCCCCCCCCATGGCGCCTCCCGGCCAGTCCTTAACCCACGCACTCCGTTTGAGTACATGATCCTGGCCACCATCATCGCCAACTGTATCGTTCTGGCACTGGAGCAGCACCTCCCCGAAGGGGATAAGACACCCATGTCCGAGCGGCTGGTGAGTGTGGCGGGTGCTGGGGGTGGAGGGAGCGGGTGGAGGGGATCTGAGGGCCGCGGCTGCTTGTCTGATTCCAGACCCTTTAGCGTCTGCAGCTGAGCATAGCTTCCGGTAGCTCCTCTCTCCTTCAGCAGAGGCAGGCAGCTAACACCTCCCTCAAGGACCAGGAGCACTGGGGCAACCAGTTCAGCCTCTGGTGGGGAAGGGGTCGGCTCTGCCTGTGCCACTAGCTACCGGTACACCCCAAATGGGCCATCCAGTCTCACGGCCTTAGGTGTTGATCTAAGAAACTAAGAGCTAAACCTGGTTGGGCGTGGGGAGTGTTCACAGCGAGCGATCAGCATGCCGGGCCTGAGCGTCTGAGTGCTCTGGCGCCACCCTCCCCTGCAGGGCTGTGGTGGCCTCTGCTCCTGCAGTGTGGCCCTGGATCTGTCCGCCTGGCCTTCAGAGTTGGCTTCCTGGCTCTGCTTCCCCTGGGGCAGCATTCCTCTTCCCACAGGAAGCTTTCCTTTCCCGGGCTTTATTCCCAAACGTCCTGAATTCTTTTCACCCACTCGTGCCACGAGCTGTGCCCTGCTGAAACAAAGAGTCTGTGACAGTCAGGATGCCAGGCAGGGTCTCTGGAGTGGCTGGGGCAGAGGGGAGGGTGAAGTTTGGGGGGGAGGTGAGCCTCGGAGTAGAGAGAAGGAAGAGCAGAGGGAGGGATCCTGAGAGGGAGCTGTTGGAGGCCAGGGGAGGCAGCCTGTCGTGGAGGCGCTTGCCCACATTCTGTCCAAGCCTCTCTCCCCAACTGCAGTGGAGACGAGCAGTGTTGGAAGAAGCCCCATTCCTTGCTCGGTGTGGGCCCCGAGCCTCCCTCCTCCCGGCCATCACAGGCCCCGAGGTGGGAAAGGGGGCAGAGTGAGGCCGCCCTGCGGTACAGAGGTCAGGCTCAGGCTGCCCCTGCTGGGTGGGCACACCTCCAGGGCTTGAGGCTGAGCTGCTGGGGAAAGGAGCAGCACTGTTCAGCCTGGGCCCGTCCGGAGGCCTGAGGAGCCCTTGGCTGACCCCAGTCCAGTGTGCATGTACAGGCCTTGTGTGCCTGTGGGATGGACTGAAGGCTGGACATAGCTGGGCCTGGAGAGGAGGGCGGTGTGGGCCCAGGGCTCAGGTGTGGAGCTGGTCAGCTGCCAGGGGAGCAGGTGGGGGCTGGTGGTACAGGGCAGCCGGCTCCAGGGTGGGGCCGCCACAGCTCCCTGTCCCTGGGCTCCACTTCCCAGCCACCATCACCTTCCCCAGCGGCCTTCAGCCGAGCCCCTAGCTTGCAGTCCCACCCTCCTCCAAACCAGCCCATGTGGTCCAGGGTGGGGCCCCGCCCATCGCCCAGCTCTGGGCGGGCTCCTGTCTGTCCAGAGGCTTTCTGGGCAGATCCAGCCGTTCCCCTGAGGCAGAGGGGGAGAGGGCACCATCCCACTAACTAGACCAGAAGCCTGGGAGGCGGGAGTCCTGTCCTGAGTCAGCATCAGGGTGGCAGGATGCGGAAGGGGCTGTGAGGGACACTGGGCCCCCAGCGCTGTCAGCTTCCACCAGGCAGAGCTGCCAGTCAGGGGGCCCAGGCTGAGGGCCCCTGGGAGGGGAGGGCAAAGCATGGGCCACTGGTCCTGAGTGGGAGCTGGCGGAACGCTCAGGTAGCCCGGCCCTCCCCTCGTCGGCCGGGCAGAGTGGCTTTCCCAAGGACAGTTCCTTGTGCGTGTGGCGGCGTCCCCAAGCTGTGTCTGCCTGACCCCACAGTGCTGTGTGGGCTGAGTGACTAGACGCAGCCTGGGGTGGGGGACAGGCTACTCTGCTGTTTCTTCTCCGTCCTTTGCTCACACTGTCCCTCTACCAGGAACTGCTTTCCATGCAGCCTGGCTGGACGCCTCGTCCTCCAGAGGCTCCCTGAGGCTCCCAAGACCTGCACACTTTGATTGTCCAGAAAGTGTGCTGAGGGAATCGGTGGGTCCTGAGCTGCTCTCCGGCCTGGGGTGTCCTCCAGGCCACCTGCGCAGTGACCAGAGCCCAGGCCCAGGCCCAGGAGGCCTCTGGCTCTGAGTGTGGCTGTGCCCTAGACAAGCTGTGGGTCTCAGCCCAGCCCCTTGATCTCTCAGTGCTTCTGTGTCACTTAGCATGGGGCTGAAACAGCACGAGATTGCCCGGTCAGTGCAGGACAAGCCCACAGGCCCCCACAGACCTGTCTGCTGGAGGCCAGGAGGCTGGTGGCCCCGGGCCCCTCCCACCTCCCCGAGTGGGGTGGGGGCAGGCGCAGTGGCAAATGCGCTGTGCTTCTTCGCAGGACGACACGGAGCCCTATTTCATCGGCATCTTCTGCTTCGAGGCCGGCATCAAGATTGTCGCCCTGGGCTTCGTGCTGCACAAGGGCTCCTACCTGCGCAACGGCTGGAACGTCATGGACTTTGTGGTGGTTCTGACGGGGTAGGTGGCTGCGCCTGGGCTGTGCCCCGTGTGGGGCTGGGGCTGGGCAGCTGTGTCCACACGGCGCGGGTGAGCCGATGCTGGTGTGTGTGGGAAATCCGTGTGCGGGACCAAACGGTGCCCAATCTGCCGTAGAGGGGGGTGAGGGGCCTTTCCTGGGCCAGGGGCCGTTCCTGGGCGAATCTGTTGCCAGGATCACAGGGGTGGGGCCCCCTCGGAGGAGGGCTCCAGGGCCTGGTTTTGTAAAGTGCTGGGCTCTAGCCTGGCCGTCTTCAACCTGGGCGAGGCACTTGTGTGTGTGAGCTGTTTTCTGCAGGGGGGTCCAGCTGGAAAGCTCCTCCTGAGCCCTGGTGAACAGCCAGCTATGTGCATGGCTCCCGCCCTCCACTTGTTCCTCAAATGGCTCCCAATACCTCACAACAGACCCGGGGGTCTGGAAAGGTGGCCTGGGGTTGGGCTAGGGCGGGAGTGCGGGCAGAGCGCCCTGCTCCTCCTCGCTGAGAGCTACCTGTGGTCTCAGTGGCCCCACCTGCCTGGGGCTCAGCTCTGGTCACCCTCCGGGGGTGGGTGGGGTCAGGCCTGGGGAGTTTGCTCCATGGAACCTGTTTGCCCTGAGGCTCCTGGGCCCCACCCCACACTGGGACTGCAGTCTTGTTTCTGGAGCCTGGTGGCCCTGGGAGGCTCAGAGCCCCACTGGAGCCCAGAGCGCTGCACGGGCAGGGTGGCTGTGGCTGGGCCTCCATCCTCCCAACGGACACATGCTGCCCAAGGAGCCCCCAACCTGCTTCAGTGCAGGTGAAGGCATGTGCACAGGTGTTTGGGCTGAAGGCAGGGGAGAGAGGAGATGACTGTGGAAGCCCTGGGTCCTGCATCGTGTTTCCCCTTGGTCCTTGGGCTGGTGGCATCAGCCTGTCACCAGCACTGATGGCATGGACACCACTGAAATCGGAATTAATAGATTTTCTTGGAAACTGATTTCTGTTCCATTTTCACAATGACTGAGAAGGGGATGGAGTGAGGAGCCTGGTGGGGCGCGTGTGGCTCTGCGGTGCCAGGGACCCATCTGCACCTGCCTGCTGTCCCCAGCGCACCCGCTCACTGCTGCACAGTGGGGGTGGCATCAGGGCGGGTTTACTGAAATCCTGATGCTCTGGGAACTCCTGTGGTCCCATTGATGGTGGGGAGAAGAAGGCTGGGGGCGAGGAGTGTGGCCCCTGTAGGAGGTCGCTCACACCGTCCTGTGGGCACTGAGTGGGTGTCAGGGAGTGTCGCTGGCTGTTTACATCTCTCTCCCTCCCTCTGGACGTGAGTCCCTGAGGACAAGAGTGTGTCTTATTTTTCAGGGTGTCCCCAGAGCCTGGCTTGGGGCAGGCCCCCAGGAGGGGTCAGGGAGTCTGCCAAATTAATGAGTTGGGGAAGCAACTGGGTGCTCTGCGCTTGGGCCCCTGGGAGCCGCCCCTCCCTTCCGGGACGCTGTCCGTGGTGCTGAGCCGGCTCTCGGCGCAGGGCAGCTGAGGAGCCCGTCACACCCGCCCCTCAGCAGGACCCCGGGGTCTTCCAACCAGCACGTCTGATTCCAGGGCCAGGGAGTCTGGGTCCCTCAGTGACGGCTGCAAGACGCTTTCTGAGGCTGGGTTACTCTGGGTTGCTCCCTCTGCCTGTTGACCACGCTCCTGGTCACGAGAGAGAACAGGATGGGCTCGCCTTTCTGGGAGCCCCTTCGGGAGGGGCCCAAGGGTCCTGAGATTTAAGTCCGCCCCCCAACTCCTGCCCTGGAGATCCCCCCCTCTGTCCATCTCTTCCTGCTCGGTATCTCTGTTGCCCTGTCTTTTCCTCAATGGGTGCTGCCTTCCCTGTCTCTCCCTTCTCCGTCTCCCTGTCTTACTTTCTCAGTTTTTGTCTCAATATTTCTAACCTCTGCCTCTCTAACCCTCTCTCTCTTCTCTGCCTCTCTGTCTCTATTTCTCTGTGTCATTTTATTTTAACTTTCTCCTTCTCTCTGCCTCTTTCTCTTTTCTGCCTTGTTCTGTGTCTCTTGTTTGGGTAACAGAATCTCTGTTCTCTGTCTGCAGGAGGGCTGGGCGTTGGCACCAATGCTCTCTAGGCTCCCTCTCTCTGCAGCTCATCCCTGGAGGTGGCACTGGGTTGGGAGGGGCCCCAGGTGGGAGGGCAGTGCTGTCTCGTGGGGGCTCACAGGCTGGCCAAGAGGGAGCTGCTCCATCACTTCTGCTTGTGACACATGGGACTCATGAACCTGTGAGTGCATGTGTGTGCGCAAATGTGAGCACGTGTGTGCATGTGTGTGCATGTTTGCATGCATGCGCGTGCATACTTTCTACACATGCATATGTGGGTGTGTGTGCATGAGTGTGCATGTGTTCACTTGTGTGCCCATGTGCACACATGTGTGCACGCATGTGTGTAGATGTGAACATGTGTGTGTGCGTGTGTGTGCATGCATGTGTGTTAGTATGTGTGCATGGTAGAAGGAGTCCTTGGGTCTGTTTTGGGGTGAGTGAGTGTGGCCCATGGGGAATCCAGGGAAGAACCCTAACTCTAACCCCTCCTGAACTGAGGTCCCTGTGGGTAGCCATGGGGGGACGTTATTTCTCATTACTTTGTTGTTTTTAATTAGGGTTTAATTAATTGATGGTCAGAGGACTGGATGCCAGCGGGGGGTGGAGAGGGGCTCTGGCTGGGGAAACCCTGTTGCCTGGCCATGCCCCATCACCCTCCCCACGCCACCTCCAGGCCAGCTGGGGTCTCTTTTGCTTCTGAGGCTGGTGTGCAGGTGTTGGCAGGTGCCCTGGATGGGACGGGCCCACCCCTGCCTTGGGGAAGCCTCTTAGCCTCCTTTACTCAGCCTGGGTGCACCCTTGGTGTTGGGAAGGGGTGCAGCATGTGTGGTCCTGGCTCCAGGGCACTGAGCGAAGGGCCAGGCAGTCCTTGTGCCCGCGCCCTCCCCACCCCACCCCACCCCATCTCATCCCCCTCCCATCCTCATCTGCCCTCCCGTCCATGCCTCTGTCCAGCTGCTTGAGCTGCCCTCTTCTGATGCTCCCCCGACTCGTTCATTGTAGTCAATCACTCATTTATTCAAGATTAGTTGAGCCTCTGCCAGGAGCTGAGGACGCCAGAACAATGGCCGGCCTGTGGACTGGGTTCTGGGGGCGCATTCTCCCGGCCCCGCTGCTTTCTCTCAGTGCTTACGGCCTCTGTAACTGTGCACTTGGCTCGTGTGGGATGTTTGCTGCTCCGTCTGTGTCTCCTGCCGCCCTGCTTGGCTGCAGTTCTTCGCAGCCACATCACTGTGCCGGGGGCAGGGGGTGCAGGTGGTGCAGACCGCTGGGTATAGAAAGGGGTTAGGAGGGCAGCGTGGGCTGCAAGCTAGTCAGAGAAGCCCTCAGCACCATAGTCACTCCTGAAGGACACGCGAAGACGAGCCATCTGGAGATCGGGAGACAGGCTGTGGCTGCAGGTGTGTCGATGGTCTTAGAGCCGGACACCAGACAGGATACCTGGGATGAGGCAAAAGGAGCCGCTGCCCACGCCTGAGCCCAGGGGCCCCAGGGTCTGCAGGTGGGGTGGCCAGTGAGGTGGACAGCGACTCAGGAAGTACATGCTTTTCTCGAGCGGGGGATGTGCTTGGGCACGGCCTGGAGACTGTGAGCGCGGTGGGCTCCTGACGGGGGTGTTGGGGTGGACTTGCTGGGAGCGGCTCCCTGGGAGTGGACTCTGCCTTTTAGGGAGATGCCTGGGCCAGTGGCAGTGGGGCTGGAGGGGCAGGAGGGTTTTATTAAGTGGGGGCTGCAGCCTGAGTGCTGGTGGGCGTGGTCCAGGAGGCAAGGACCACGGCAGACAGAAAGCCCTGGAGTGGCAAGGGGCGGTGACTGCACGACCTCAGCAGGACTCGGCAGTTTAGGTCTGTGTCCGTAATGCAGGAACGGGAGGTGAGCTGAATGTGTGCACATGGGGTTGGCAGCCATGTCCCCAGCCTGTCTATGACTGGCCCCCCGTGCTGTCCCCACGTCGTCACCTGCACCTTCCCAGTTCCCTCAAAGCCCCCACCCCACCCATTGGTCCTGATTCTGGCTGGGACTCAGGACACGTTCAGGGTCCCCTTGGACCCTGGGTACATCTTCCTGCTGGCAGAGAGCCCTAGGACCCCAAAGTCTCAGTTGTCTCCTCCCCATCCTGGCCCCAGCCTGGGCTTTCCTTGCTGGCCTTTGGGGACAGCAGACAAATGTGTCCTCGCTCAGGCAGGTGGCTCCCCAAGGGGACATTTCCAACCACAGCTTCTCGTTTTACTCCAAATTAAACTGGGGTTTCTTTCCAGGACATGTAATTAGAGCTGAGTCTCCCTCCCTGGACTGGGCCTCTTGTGGGACGAGGACAGAGCCTGCAGGCTGCTGCTCGGGAGGGAAGCTCAACCCTGGCGTGGGGGCTCCTGCTGGATGGGACAGGTGGTGGAAGGCACAGGAGAGCGCTCTGGGGAGGCCGCCAGGCAGGGGACACCCGCCCTGGGGAAGGACGGGCCAAGGGTGACCAGTGACTTCACACCTGGATGTAGGTGTCCGAGTGTGAGGTGATGAGACACCATGTCTGAGTGACCAGCGACGTGGTTTTGAGTGGGCTGACGTCATGCGTGACTAAATGCCACCACTCAAGAAGTGTCCTGTTCACAGCCAGGACCAGATCCATGTAGGTTCTTCCCCAGGCCTGTGAGTGCTGCTGGGGGCCTCCGTGCCCGATCAGGAGGGGGCTGCTGGACTTTTTCTCCCATCCCCACCTGAGGCTGGAAACGGCCTCCTCAGCATGTAGCTGGGACCAGGGGGAGGGGGTGGGGTTCTGACAAGGGAGAGCAGAGGGAGGCTGTGGGACCCTCCTTCCAGGGGCTTGTCAGGGTGGGGCCTCTCCAGGGGCATCATTACTGATCCTTCAGATGGCTCTGCAGACCCTCCTGGGCTTGGTGTCCTTGGGAAGTTTGCTCGTACGGTGGACTTGGCCCGGGTGGGGAGGAACCACCTGGGCCAGCCCTCAGCTGCCTCCATCCTGACTGTGGCCTCCCACTGTGCCTCGGGTGCCTGGGCACTGGCCCGGAGCCCCATGCTGGCTGCTGTGCCACCAGAGGGAGGTGGGTATTTACACGGGACCCACTCACTCCCCACCTTCTTCCTGTGTTTGAGGGGGTAGAGCCAGAGCCAAGCTCCTCCTGGGCGCTGCCTGCTGACCCCCATGTGAGGAGGGTGTAGCTGGGGGGAGAGCCCCCCATCAGCCCCAAAGGCCTGGTGGTCCTGGGCAGGGCATCCACACTGCCCGGGCCCAGGCCTGGAGCTCAGCTGCACTGAGCTGTGCTATGGCAGCTGGCCCCAGTCCTCAGGCTCTGGTGCTGCTGGGCTCCACTCTCGGGCTCTGCGTTCCCGTGGGGGTGGGGGGTGGGGGTGGGGGAGTCCCTGGGGAGCCTGGCTGGGGGGCTCTGCACAACTCGGGTGCCTCTTACACGCCACCTAACGCGGCAGTGCTGAGGGAACATCGGCTGTCCTCACTGCAGACTGCAGACCTGTGGCCGCAGGGCCCAGTGCAGGAGCCTGGCTGGATGTCACAGGTCTCCCCCGGGACAGGGGCACCGTGGGGGAAGGGTGGCAGGTTTCAGAGGACACTGTCATTCACAAAGGTCTGGGCTGCTCATCCCTAAGGCAGATGTGGTGCCCAGGGCTCTCTGGGGGGCAGGACTGGGTGGTCTGCTCTTCACACATTTGCCTGCTGGTGCCTGGTGCTTGCTGGGTACATCGGAACTGCACCTCTGTGGGCCCCGCGTCTGCTAACGGCTGCGGTCTCCAGCAGCCCAGGGTCTGCCGGCTGGTCTCGGGTGTGGGAGGTCCTGCAGTTATGCTCAGAGCCCCCTTCTGCAGCTTTCAGGCCTGGCCCCCACCCCACTCTCAGAGCCGCTGACATCTGAGCTGCAGGGAGTATGACCAGGCCACAGTGGCCAGTTTTATTCTGAGTGAGCCCCTGGGCCTTGCGGGCTGGATTCTCGGCCCAGGGTCCACCCAGTTCTGTGGGGCGGGGTTGGGGAGGCAGCTGGCGTCCAGCACTGAGTGGCGGGTGGGGGGCTGTCGGTCCCCCGGCTGCCCCATCTCTTGGGTCTGTGGCTGGTGGGCTGAAGGGCGTGGCCAGAGGGTCAGATGGGCTCTAAGTTAGCGGCCAACATTCAAGAAGGAGCTTGTTGTACTTAAACACACGTTTCCATCTTGCTTGGGAGATGTCTTGGAGCCTGCACTCCATCTGGAGCAGACCCCAGGCCCATCAGTTCTGGGGCCTGGAGGGCTCCTGCACAGTGGCTGGGCCGGCCCAGGGCCCACGGCGTCCAGGCCCGCAAGCCTCCTCCTGCGTCCTGTGGCTGGTCACTTGCAGAGGTCACAGGAGGCCACGTCCACGCCTGTGAGAGCAGGCGCAGCGTGGAGCCTGCCTTCCTGCTCAGGCCCAGCCTGCCGACCTCACCAGCATGTCCCCGTTTCGCAGTGCAGAGCCCATAGCTGCACACTCACTGCCGTGGGCGCGGTCGCTGGTGTCGTCTTGTGCTGCTAGGCCTGGAGTCTAAGCCTGGAGTGGGGTAGGACCGGGGCACAGGCTTACCTCCAGCTCTGCCCCCTCCCTCCGGGCTCTGGGGCTGCTGGGCTCTGGACAGGCCTTTCTCCACCCTGTGCCCCCCACCCCGCAGCCTCAAGCCCTCTGGGCTCTCTCCACCCATCTGCAGTCTGTAGGCGCATATAACGAGCCTCGACTGTCCTGTCACTCAGCCCTGCTAACACCATGCTGTCCCTGCCTGTGAGGAGCTGGGCCCTCCTGGTTCCCGTAGAATGTGGGTGTTTGCGTCCCCTCTGCCACTCCCACCCCCTTCTCCACCTGGCTGGCCTCTCCTCACCCTTCTCACCCCAAAAAGTGACCCTACTCTGGCTCCCGAGCGTCCCCACTTGCTTGCCGATGGCCTTGTGACCTGGAAGGACTCAGCTCCGGCCTCCGTAAAAGCATGCCACAGGCGGGGTGGCCTGAACAGCAGACGTGTCCTGTCTCAGTTCTGGAAGCTGGACGTCCAACATCAAGGTGTCCACACTGGCTTTGGGGAGGGCTTACGTTTTGGCTGGGAGACGGCTGGGTTTCCACCACGTCCTCACATGGCCTCTTCTCTGTGGGGACAGAGACAGCCTGGGAGACACCAGTCCTATCTGATGGGGGCCTACCCTTGTGACCTCATTTGGGCCCTGTCTCTGGGGGCTAGGGCTTCATGTAGGAATTTGGGGGGACGTAATTCAGTCCATGACACTCTGTGCGGACCACAGGCCCCTCTGCTGGGTGTCTGTCTCACCCCCAGCCGGTCACCCGGCCTCCATTTCCATAATCTTGTCATTTCAGGAAGATTACCTAAGAGCAGCCATACATCTTGGGGCTGGCTCCCTTCTCCCAGGACGGTTCTCTAAAGACAAGGAGATTACTGCCTGGTTTGCCGCCGGTTTCCCTTACTGCTGAGTGCTGTGGCATTGGGCCCGGGCTGTGGGTCGCAAATATCTGTCACCTGCTGCAGGACATCTGGGTTGCTTCCAGGTTTTGAAATGTGAACAAAGCTGTTGTATACACTCACGTGCAGGTTTCTGTGTGAGCACGCTCCCACCTCTCTGGGACGAGTGCCCTAGATTGCAGTTATGGGGCCTCATGGCGGCTGCATGATACCTTCCTGAGGAGACCACCTGCTGGCACCCCAGTGTCCACACACTGTGCAGCGTTTGCTTCCTGCCCAAATGGCCTGGTTCCCCGTGTCCTCACCAGCACTGCATGTTGCCACTGTTTTTTAGTTTTGCTCTTCTGATGGGTGTACAGTGATGTGTGGTTGCTGTTTTAATGTCCTCTCCCCTAGTGGACAGTGATGTTGGACATGTTTTCCACGTGCCTGTTTGCCGTCTGTGTTTCCATCTTGGGGAAGTGTCTCTTAATATATTCTGTTCATGTTCTAATTGGATTCTTGGACACATGACTTGCAAATTTTTCTCCCAGTCTGCAGCTTATTCTTTCGTTCTCATAACAGGGACTTTTGCAGCAAAAGTTTTAAATTTTAATGAAGCCCAGTGCATCTGTGTTTCCCTTTGTGGACTGAGCACGTGATTTTAAGTCTAAGAGCTCTGCCACCCATAGGTCGTGCAGATTTTCTGTGTCTTATTTTTCTGTCAGTTTTATTGTTTTACATTTTACGTGGAAGTCTGTGATCCCTTTGAGTTAATTTTTCTATCAGGTGTGAGGTTTAGGTTGAGGTTATTTTCTTTTTTTCTTGCCTGTTGCACCAGCACCATTTGTTGCATTTCCTCCAGTGGATTGTTTGTGTCTCTGTCAAACACCAGGCGTGTCTGCGTGGGTCTAGGTGGGGGCTTGCTCTCTGTCCCAGGGTCTGTGCGTCTGTCCCTTCCCTAGTCTCACTGCCTGGATCACGGGGGCTCATACATCTTGAAATCAAGTCTACTCACTCCTGCCACTTTGTTCTTTTTTTTTTTTTAATTGTTTTAGCTATTTTAGTTTCTTTGCTTCTACATAAATTTTGGAATAGTTTTGTCAGTATGTACACAAAATATTGACAGGAATTGTATAAAACCTGTATGTTAATTTGGAGAGAATGGTACCTTTACTATGTTGAGTATCCACATCTATGAACATGGTTTGTCTCTTTTTATTTAGATCTTTGATTTCTTTTATTAGTATTTTGTAGTTTTCAGGATTCAAGTCCTGTGCATGTTTAGATTTGCATCTAAGTTTTTCCTTTATTTTTACCTGAGTATAAATGCTATTGTGTTTTTCATTTGTATCCACGTGGCCATTGCTAGTGTATAGAAAAGCAGTAGATTTTTGTATATTTGTTTATCTTTAATCCTGGAACCTTGCTGAGCTCACTTCTTATTTCTAAGGGTTTTTTTTGGCGATTTCTTTAGAATTTTCTATGTAGACAAATCTGTCATCTGCAAATGAGAGGTAGTTTTATTTCTTTCCTCCCAGTCCAAACACCTTTCCTTGCCTTTCTCTGCCTTACTGATGAGCAGTGCTGGAACTGTATTCAGTAAAGGTAGTGAAAGGGGACGTTTGTCTTGTTCCCAACCTTACGAGGAACACGCTTGGAGCTTCACCATCAAGAGTAGTGTGAGCTGCAGGGTTTTGTAGATGCTCTTTATCAATTGAGGCAGCTCCTTTCTATTCCGATCTTTCTGAGGGTTTTGTCATGAATCGGTGTCAGATTTCATCAGCTGCTCTTTCTGCATTGGTGTGATCGCACCACTTTTCTTCCTTAGCCTGTCTGTGCTGGGTTGCAGTGAGCCTTCTGTCTCTGGGATAAACATAGTTGTGGTGTATAATTCCTTTTTATGTAGTGCTGAATTCTACTTGCTAGTATTTTGTTAAGGACTTTTGCATCTGTATTCATGAAGGCTATTGTTCTGGTTTTTTTTGTTTTGTTTTTAGGTACTTCCTTTGTCTGGTTTTGGTGTCAGGGTAATACCATGTTTCCCCGAAAATAAGACCTAACCAGAAAATAAGCCCTAGCGTGATTTTTCAGGATGACATCCCCTGAACAGAAGCCCTAATGCATCTTTGGAGCGAAAATTAGTATAAGACCGAGTCTTATTTTCGGGGAAACACCATACAAGCTTCATAAAGTGAGTTTGGAAGTGTTCCCTCCCCATCCTATTCTATGGAAGCCATTGTGTGAAATACTGTGAATTCTTCTTTATATGTTTGGTATAATTTTGCACTGGATCTACTTGGGCCTGGAGATTTCTTTTTTGGGAGTTTTAACATTACGGATTCAATTTCCTTAATGGTTACAAATTATCTACTTCACAGTGAGCGATTTGTAGTGGTTTGTGGGGTTTTTTGCCTTTTATTTTTATTTTTTTTATTTGAGGAAGTTGCCCATTTAGTCCAAACTATGAAGTTTATGTGCCTGGAGTTGTTTGTATAATCTCTTGTTATCATTCGATGTCCGCAGTGACAGCCTGTTCCATCCCTTATGTTGGTAATTTTGTCTCTTCCCTCCCCCTCCCCCAAAGTTGTAGGTATTGTGAAGCTTCATCCCTAATATTCCAACAACAAAGACACTGGTCTACATAACTACATAACATTATCATACCTAAGAAAATAATTCCATTACCACCCAATTTATTCCATTTTCAAATTTCCAATTGTCACAATCAAGACTTTTTCTTAGTTTTTAGTTCTCAGAAGTTTGACGATGGTATATCTTGTGAATTTCTTTGCTTTTTATGTTTGGGATTCACTCAACTTCTTGAATCTGTAGGTGTAAGCCTCTTGCCAGATTTGAGAAGTTGTCAGGCACTAGGCATTTGGGTCCTGTTTTGGCCCTACCTTCTTTGCCCTTTCCTGTGGGACTCTGATACCTCCATTCTTACAGTCCCCTAAGACCTGGGCTCCCGTACTCCTTCTCCGCTTTCACCTTTCATCTTTCAGCCTAGTTTTTGTCTGGTGTTCCCACTGCGTAATTTCTCCTGTTTTTTTATTCAGTTCATTGAATCTTTCCTCTGTTCGGCTGTGGAGCCCATTCTCTTAGCTTTTCATTTTGGTTATTGTATTTTTAAGTCCTAAAATTTTCATTAGATTCATCTTTATATCTTTTATTTCTTTGATGATTCTTTCTCGTTTGTTTTTTGCAAGCATGTCTGTAATTGTGGCAGCATTTTTGTCATCACTGCTTCAGAATCTCTGCCAATGTCTGTTATCTATTGATTGTCTTTTTGCATTCAGTTTGAGATGTTCCTGGTTTTTGATGGATGAGGTTTGATGGATGCCTGGGCATTTTCACATTATTTTCTGAGACTCTGTGTCTCATCTGAACCTGCATTATGTGGTCTCTGATCCTGACCCCCAGGGGACAGGGGTGCTCTGCCTTGTTACTTGCGGGTGAGAGTCGAAGGCTGGGGTTCCCCTCGCCAGACCAGCCAGGACTCCTGACTGCTGGCGGAGTGCACCCCACTTTACAGACTGGAACCTGAGAGACTCAGAATCAGTCTGGGCCCCTTGGGGACCTGATGGGCTTGTAGCTGAGCCACAGTTCAAGCTCCTACCCACTAGCTCCTTGGGCCCTCAGGACGTGCGGGAGTAAGATTTACCCTAAAAAGAAGGGTCTGAGGCCATCTGCTCCTGGTTTCTCCCTGGCTGCCGAGTGTCCTAGGTCATGGGGGGCTCGCTGTTCAGAGCTTTGCTGTACGTGACCAAAGTAGCAGGCGTCCTGCGAGCTGGACAGAGCACTGCAGCTGGCCTGAGGACTCCCTGTGCACGCGCAGGCCCACCTTTTCCCAACACAGGCGGCGGGTGGCGAGGGTCAGGGAGGCCGGCATGAGGGGTTGTAAACACATCTGTGCGAGGGTCGCCCACTGCACCCCAAGGAGTTTGAGGTCTGAACTCCGTGCTGTACTTGCGGGGTCCCCACCTGTCCTGTTTAGGGGAGTGCTTGGGGAGGATGACCACACGTGCCTGGGTCTCCTGTGCTTTGGGCAGGGGCTGTGACACTCGTGTGTGTGCCCTCAGCGTGTGTCAGTGTGTGTCACTATGCAGACAGAGGCACCAGGGATGGTTCCAGCTCCCCCTTGTCTGGGGCAGGCAGCCGGGACACTTGGACGTGCTCCCTGAACCTGTTTCTTGCTTTGGAAGGTGGGGGTAATGGCATTGACCTCTGACAGTCCCTGGAATGCAGGAGATAGCCCACGGTGTTTTTGCTTGAATGAGATGCGGTGCCATGCTCTGCCGGGTGTGTTCTCGGGGGTGGGAGCCCCTCTTCAAGGCTGCCTGAGTCTCCAGACCCCTCCAGTGCAGGGAGGGCCTGGCCCCTGGCCGGTGCTGCCTGCCCAGCCCAGGGTGGATGTGGGCGGGGAGACGAGAGCAGCGTCTTTGGCTGAGCCCCACAGGCTGTCTCCATGGCAACCGCCAGCCTCCTGGGCAAGAACCAGCACCTGGAAAGTCAGTGACAAAGCAGTTCCTGGAGATGGTGCCGCCTCGGCCATGCATCTGCCATCTCAGCGCCCACGTCTCCCTTGGCTGCGGCGGGCTATGGGCCTGACTGGCAGGGCATCCGCTCGGCCAATCATGGCCTGGAGCCCCCACCTGCCCAGTGTGGCCGGGCTGGGTTGCAGGTGTGGCTGCCTGTGCTGGCATAGCACTCCTGGCCTGCCCACTCTGCCCCCTCACTGAGGCAGCAGCAATGGTCCTGAGGACGCTGGTAACACTGCTCCTGCCGTCACCCCAGTGTCACCTCATGGCAGCCTGTGTGGCCCATGGGACCTCACGTCAGATGAGGAACCTTCCCTCAGTCCAGGGCCAGGAAGACGCAGGCTGAGCCTTGAGTCTCAGCCACCTGACCCAGGGTCCTTCAGGGAAGCCCAGCCGAGCCCAGGGTGCTCGTGTCAGGGGGGAAGGGGTTCCCCAGCCCCCGGCCTGGGCGGGGCCTGGGCTCCCCGACCGGCTGAGCGGTGCCTCTGAAACAAGTCCTGCCTCTGGCCCGGCCTGGATGGTGGCTATGCTCAGCTTAGCCATCCTGGGGCCAGAGCCAGCATTGCTGGGGGGATAGCCTCTCCAAGGGGATGGGGAGGGCACCTGCACTCTGGACCCTTCTTGCTGGTTTATTCTCCAGACTGAGGTGATTCTGAGAGTCAGACGGGTGCCCATACAGCTGTGCTGGGCAGCTGGACCTGTGTGGTCACCCTGTCTCCTCCCTTTGTTGGACTTGCTGGAACGGGACCCTGAGGCATAGCCGCTGGCTCGGCCTCGGGAGAGGCAGAGGGTGCACCACCCATCCAAGGCTGACAGCTGCCCCTGCCCAAGGGACAAGTGGAGGGTTCAGGGAGCTGTGGGTGCAGCCTGTGGGGCAGGGACCTCAGGCTATCGTGCTGGCCTCACTGGTGCTGGCTGTCCCCAAGCAGCCCCAGAGCACATGTGAATGGGCTTGGGACTACTGGCCCCGTGTTCCATGCTCTCCCCTAGGCTAAGCATGGCCCTTTTGGGGGGTGCAGGAGTGTGGGGCTGTAGCCCCCAGAGGGGCAGCAAGATGCCAGGAGGGAGGAGCGGGACAGGCCCATTGGCCACTGATACGTGGGCTTAGGGTAAAGCTTGGTGGGTCAATCTGTGTCCCTGGTCCTGTCACTTCCTCCCAGATAAATGACAACTGTGCTTCCTGGTCACCCAGGCATTTCCAGAAATGAGTGGCCCTGTGGCGTGTGCTGGCCTGGGGTGGCATGGGCGTGGCTATGTACTCAGGTGGTCCTGCACAGCCGGCGGTTCAGAGGCAGGTCATCTCCTTGCCAGTACTTAGCTATTCGGCCACAAAGCCCCAGGGGGATGTGGCGTCTGGGGCTGTGGGGTGAGCTCTGGGCCAGGCTTGGGGTCCAGGCCAGGGCGGCAGCGTGTGGTCCCATCGCCTTGCATTCTGATGGGCCTGGGAGTGCCACCTCCACCTGGGCAACAGCGCCATGGGGTGCAGGGGGGTAGGGCTGGCTGATGTGTCTGCTGCAGGTCCCCGTGGCCCCGCGTCACTCCAGGCCTATATGCCTCGCTGTTCCGTGTGTGGGTGGGGGCTGGGCCTGGGCGATGAGCCACACTGTCGAGAGCTGGGTATGTCTGTGCGCTGGGTGAATGCCAGCCTGTTTGTGAGCACAGTTGTGCTCACTTTTTACATAAAAACTTGTATTTTACCTTTTTTTTCTGCCTAGCGGCATATTGAGGTGAAATTCACAGACAATAATATTCATTCTCTTACAGTGTACATGTCAGGGGCTCTTTTACATGTTTGCAGAACCGTGCAGCCCTCACCACAACCTAATCCCAGAACATTTGCGTCACCCCGACAGGAAACCCACAACCGCTAGCGCCACTCCCCGACCCCCACCCCCCCTTCCCCCCACCCCCCACCCCCGCCCCTGATGTCTTTCTGTCTCCATGGATTTGTCTGTTTTGGGCACGTCACTCAAAGGCCAGCACATAGTATGTGCCCCTTTGTGTCCGGCTTCTGTCACGTGCTGTTTTCAGGGTTCAGCCACGTGGCATGTCCCTCTCATATTGCACCGCGCACTAGGGGCTGCGTTTTGTTTTCATTTGTAATGACTGCAGCGTCACGCTGTGGTGGCTTATTGGTGCCAGCACCACGGAGATGGGCGGAGTCTTCATTTTGCATGGTTTTGATGAGCGTGTGGCGAGCTCACTGAGGTCTCCCAGGCGAGGCCGCCGCGTCCTGGGGCCACTGTGAGAAGCTCTGCTGTGACTGAGTTCTCGTGTCTCCCCCAAGAGTAATCATTTTATCTGTTCCTTTCCTTACTTATTTGCATCCATTATGTCAGCCAGAACTCTCAAAATAAGATTAAATGAGAATTATTTTATGATCTGATTTGAAAGGAAATCCTTCGTGATAAATGTGGGTTTGTTGGTACTCTTGAGAGTAGACATTGTGCATAGAAAAGATGATTCAGAAAAGATCTTACTTTCTAAAACTCAGCATTCAATTGACTGAAGTTCCAAATCCAAAAACATAGTTCTTTAAAAAAAATTTAGATTTAATTCACCACACAGATGGATCTTGAAAGCAGAGAAAGACAAATACTGTGCTTACAGGTGGAATCTAAAAACAAGCAAACAAACACAGCAAACGCTGAGAGAAAGATCAGATTGGCTTGGGGAGGGGCTTGAGGGCGGGGCTGGGGCGGGCGGGGTTTGGGGGCGGGGCCGGGCGGGCGGGGCGGGGCCGCAGGGAGGTGGGTAGAGCCCAGCGTCACAGCCTCGGGCTGTCCTGTGCCCCGTGGTGACACTGCTGACGCTGCTGGACCACGGGTAGGAAAGGTGTTGAGAGGGGAGCCTAAGAGCTTCCATCTCGAGGAGCTTTTTCTTGTCTTTTTATTGTGTCTGTGTGAGAGACGGATGTTAACTAGACCTGTGCGGCAATCATCCCACAATAGACCTAAAATCTATTGTGCCACACACCTTGAACGTACACAGTGAAGTACGTGAGTTATTTATCAATAAAACTGGAAAAAAGTTTTTAGATTCAGCTTACGAAAAATTTTATGTATGCATTTAGCAGTTTTTAACAATGATTTTCAAGGAAACTCTAATGTGTTTCGTCTCATTTCATAAACTTGGTTAATGTCAAACATTTAAAATTTCATTTATAAACTCATTATAACTGGACCTTCCTAGGTACTGAAGTATTGTGTGTCCAGTAAACTAAAGTGCAAATATTTGCTTAGATTTTCTTGAATGTTCCAGTAGTTTACAGACGTATTGATTTTCAACTTAAAACCTCAAGTCCCCGTCAGATTTCCCTGTGAGCCCCTCCCAGGTCGTGTGATGCTGTGTGCAGCCCGTCTAGCGTGCCGGTGTTCTCGCAGATTCTCTTGGGCATGACCCCGAAACCTCACATGGCAAGTGATTTCCACAGACATCTCCACGTTTGGTTCTAAGCCTCCCCGGAGCCCAGACATGTAGCCCACTAAGGAAACTGTCCTCTCAGAGCACGGGAAGTTGACGGTCCCCTCCCACGTTGTTTCTGGTCGCCTCATCCCAGAGCATTTGGTGGGCAGGTGAGGCCCAGACTCTCCTGAAATACCAGAGACGGTGGCAGGGGCCTCTCCACCCAGACTCTGGTGGCCTATGTAAATGAGGTTCCAGCTTATTCCCTGGGCTGCTATGCCATTGGGTAGATTTGTGTCTTTCTGGTTCTTAAGATGGATTATAGACACGTTCTTGCCTAGGTCCTCTCACCTTTGGATCCTTCACGACAAAACAAAGTTATTTCCCGTAAGACCACAGGGGGCACCTCTCACAGGACACATGGGTTTCTGTGTCTCCTGGGTCTGCTGCCCATGTGACTTCTAGGGTCAATTCACTGACATTTCTGGGTTTGTCAGTGTGTCACGATACCTGGTGGACAGGAAGCTGTCAGGTGAAGGAAGACGTGACTGTGCTGTGTAATGTGTCTCCTTGGGGGACGGCTTGGAGCATCCCTGTGCCCTCACCGTCTGCACTGTGGGCTCTGACAGGTGCGCTGCTGGCCGCGTGCCCACCAGCTTCTTCCACACGCATGTCCCCTCCCTCACATTTCCCTGGAAATTAGAAGCTTTGGGAATGTTTCTTAGAGAAATAAAACATTACAGATATAATCGAAGTCTTGTGAATACGATCCCTCAGTCATTCTCTTTTGCCTTCTGGTGGTGACATCTATCCTAATTTGCGTTTATTAGTCCAGTGTGTGTGTGTGTGTGTGTGTGTGTGTGTGTGTTCCAACTTTTGTGAGTGTCTGTATCCATGAATAATATACCATATTGTTTGCCTATGTATGTGTGCATTTACACGCAGATAAATAATTGTCTCACAGCTTGCTTTTCACCCCTGGACATTGCTTTCAACATTTCCGTGTGCAGACGTCTGGGCAGAATCACACTCCACTGTAAGCGTAACTTTCTCCTTGTCGTGAGCGGCACCTTATCTCCATTTTGCACGATGCCAGCCAGTGCTGATAGGAACATGATGTGTACATTTCTTCCAGCGTTTGTGTGACGTGTCTAGTCTGTCCTTACAAGGGCTTCCTGAATTACACAGATGCTCGTTTTTAAGTTTTCTAGAAGTAGCGATGTGCCCTCGAACTGGTTGTATGGTTACCTCTTCCACAGCAAGCTGCTTCTGCATCACGCATCTTTAATAGTTTGCCTAACTGAGGGGTGTAAAAGGGTGTCTTTTCATTAGTTTCATTTGTATTTCCCCAATTGCTAGTGGTTTGGGGCAACTCCTTTTCTCTTTTGTAATTTGCTGATTTTTCCTGACAGGCTATTTGTATTTTTAATATTAATTTATAAGAATTCTTTATGTTTTGGCAACCGATTCTATGTCACTTATATATTGCAAATATCTTTTTCTTTTCATTTTCTCTATAGTATCTTTTGTGGTATAGTTTACATTTTATTATAGTCAAATTTATCAATCTATTACTGTGTGGTTTGTGATTTTTATGTTTTCTTTAGAAATCCTTTCTTACCTCACAATCCTAGTACTATTCTCTTAATTTTTTCCCCCAAAGTTCTAAAGTTTGCTTTCTGTACTTAGGTCTCTTTTTTTATTTTCCAATTTTTAAAATTGTGGCAAAATACACATAACATAAAGTTTCCCATCTTAATCATTACTAAGTGTACAGTTAGTTCAGTGGTTTTAAACATATTCATAATATTGTGCAACGACCACCACCACCTATCTCCATAACTCTTTTCATCTTGCAAATCTGAAACCCTGTCCCCATTAAATAATCACTCCCCACCGCCCTCCCACAGCCCCTGCCAACCACCGTCCACCTCCTGTCTCGAAGGGCCTCACACAAGGGTAATCACACGGCACTTGTCTTTCTGTGGCAGGCTGGTTTCACTGAGTATCATGTCCTCAAGGCTCTTCCCGTTTCATCCTGTGTGAGAATTCCTTTCCTCTTCTAAGGCTAACACACCACTGTAGGTATACGCTGCACGTGCTGCTTCATCCATCCATTCAGGGGCACTTGAGTTCCACCCACATTTAGCTACCATTGTGAATCCCGCTGCTGTGGACCCAGGTGTACAAACCTCTCTCCAAGACCCTGCTTCCAGTTCCTTGAAGGGGAATCGCTTCCTCAGTGGCTGCACCATTTCCATCCCCACCTACATTCAGTGCCCAAGGTTCCAGTCTCTCCATTTCCCTTTCTTTTTAGACTTTAACCGTTCTACTGGGTGTTGGGTGGTATCTCATTTGATTTGCATTTTTCTAATGATTAGTGCTGTTGAGCATCTTTTCATGTGCTTATTGGCCATTTGCATATATTTTTTGAGGAATATCCATTCAAGTCCTGTGCCTGTTTTTAAATTGGGTTTTTTGTTGTTGAGTTGTATTATTAGATGCTAATTCTTTATTAGATATATGATTCTCAAATATTTTCTCCCATTCTTTAGGTTGTCTCTTTCACTCTCCTGATGTTGTCCTTTGATATATTAAAGTTTTAAGTTTTGATGAACTCCAATTTAGGTATTTTTCTTTTATTGCCCATGCTTTTGGTGTCTTGTCCAAGAAGGCACTGCCAAATTCAATGTCGTGAAGATTTTCTCTTATATTTTCTTCTAAGAGTTTAATAGTTTAAGGTGTTATATTTCAATCGTTGACCCATTTTGAGTTACTTTTTGTATGTGGTATAAGATGAGGGTCAAGCTTAATTCTATTTTTTGCCTGTGGATCTCCACTTTTCCCAGCAGAATTTGGTGAAAAGACTGTCTTTTCCCCACCGAATGATCTTGGCACTCCTGTTGCAAATCAATTCCTTGTATGTGAGGATTTGTTTCTGGGTTGCTGTTCTGTTCTGTTGGTCAGTGTGTCTGTCCTTGTACCAGTTACACATTGTTTGGATTAACGTAGCTTTGCAGTAAGTTTCTAGAAATTTTTAAAACTAAATTTATTGGGGTGACATTGGTTAAGAACATTATATGAGTTTGAAGGGCACAATTTTATAATCCATCATGTGTCTATTGCATTGTGTGCTCACCACCCAAAGTCTAGTCTCCCTCCGTCACCACATATGTGACCCCCTTTACCCTCTTCATCTTCCCCCTTTCCCTTCCCCTCTGGTAACCTTCATACTGAGTTTGTTTGTTTGTTTTGTTTTGTTTATTCTTGTGTTGTTTTCTGTTTTATATCCCACATATCAGTGAAATCATATGGTTATTGTCCTTTTCCATCTGACTCATTTCCCTTGCCATGATACTCTCAAGATCCATCCATGTTGTCACAAATGGTCCTATTTCATCTTTCCTTACCGCCGAATAGTATTCCATTGTGTATATATACCACAGCTTCTTTATCCATTCATCTATCGAAGCTCATTTTGGTTGTTTCCATGTCTTGTCCATCATAAATAAAGCTGCAATGAACTTTGGAGCACATGTGTCTTTATGGATAAATGTTTTCAGATTTTTTGGGTAGATACCCAGGAGTGGGATTGCTGGGTCATACGGTAATTCTATTCGTAATTTTTTGAGGAACCTCCACACTGCCTTCCATAGCGGCTGCACCAGTCTGCATTCCCACCAACAGTGTATGAGGGTTCCTTTTTCTCCAAAGCCTCTCCAACACTTGTTATTACTTGTCTTGTTGCCATTTGGATGGGTGTGAGGTGGTATCTCATTATGGTTTCGATTGGCATTTCCCTAATAGCTAGTGAGTTGAGCATCTTTTCATATGTGTGTTGGCCATTTGTATGTCTTCTTGAGAGAAGTGTCTGTTCACGTCCTCTGCTCATTTTTTAATTGAATTGTTTGTTTTTTGTTGTTGAGTTGTATGAGTTCTTCATACATTTTTGGTATTAGCCCCTTATCAGAGGTGTTGTTTGCAAATAACAATATATTAAAAAGATAATACACGATCAAGTGGGATCCATTCCAGGGGTGCAGGATGGCTAACATATGCACCTCAATCGATGTGATACAACACATGAACAAAATAAAGGATAAAAAACACATGATCATATCAATAGATGTAGAAAAAGCATTTGACAACATACAACATCCATTGATAACTAAAACACTTAATAAAATGGGTGTAGAAGGAAAGTATTTCAACGTAGCAAAGCCCATGTATGACAAACCTGCAGCTAACATCATAAATGGTGAAAACTGAAGGCTTTTCCTTTAAGATCAGGAATAAGACAGGGTTGCCCAGTATTACCGCTGTTTTTCAGCATAGTACTGGGAGTCCTCGACAGAGCAATCCGGCAAGAGAAAGAAATAAAAGGCATCCAAATTGGAAATGAAGAAGTCAAATTGGCATGTTTTTGCAGGTGACATGGTTCTATATATAGAAAACCCTAAAGGCTCCACCAAAAAACTATTAGAAATAATAAACAAACACAGTAAAGTTGCAGGATACAAAATCAATGTACAAAAATCCATTGTGTTCCTATATACTAACAATGAAATATTGGAAAAAGAAATGAAGAAAACAATTCCATTTACAATTACAACAAAACAAATAAAATACCTAGGAATAAACTTAACAGAGGAAGTGAAGGACCTATTATACACTGAAAACTGTAGTAAGTTTTGAAATCAGGAAACGTGAGTCCTCTAATTTCATTCTTTTGCAAGATTGTTTTGGCTATTCAGGGTCCCTTGAGATTCCATATTAATTTTAGGATGAGTTTTTTTATTTCTGCAAAAAAATGTCATTGGAATTTTCATAGGGATTTCATCGAATCTATAGATTACTTTGAGTAATATAGACATCTTAACAACATTAAGTTTTCTAATTCATGAACAAAAGATGTCTTTCTGTTTGTTTAGTGTTCTTTAATTTCCTTCAGCAATGTTTGGTAGTTTTCAATGTACAAGTCTTTTGCCTCCTTGGTTAATTTTATTCCAAAGTATTTTATTCCTTTTGATGCTATTGTAAATGGATTTTTTAAAATTTTTGATTGCTCATTGCAAGTGTATAGAAATACAACTTATTTTTTGTGTTGACTTTATCTCCTGAAACTTTGCTGAATTCATTAGTTATGGTAATTTTGGATGGATTTTCTACAAATTAGGGTTTTCTACATGTAAGATCTGTTGATATTTTTACTGTAATTGCATTGAATTTGTAGATTAATTTGGGGAAAACGGACATCTAATGATGTTAATTGTCTCATCTATTAACATGTTTTATCTCTATTATCTCTTTGTTCTTCAAGAATGTTTTGTGACTTTTAGTATTATTGTTCTTATTTTATTGAGTTTATTCCTAGATACTTTATAGAGTTTGTTGCTACTATAAACAATATTTTTATGACAGCTTTATTGAGATGTAATTCGCACAACATAAAATTCTCCCTTTTAAAGTATACAATTCAGTGAATTTTAGTACCTATAGTCATAGAGTTTGCAAGCGTCACCATTATCTAATTTTAGAGCATCTTCACCCCAGAAAGAGGTCCCATACACATCAGAACAATATCTTTTTAAAATAATATTTTCTACTTGTAAATGAAAATAGTTTATTTTTGTATATTTACTTGGTATTTCATAATCTTGTGGAACTTTCTAATTAGTTCAAATCTTTTCTCTGTATAAGCTTTTGGGTTTTCTCTGTAGAAATCACATTATCTGTGAATTAGTTTCTTTCCTCCTTTCTAATCTTTATATATTTTACTTATTTTTCCTGTCTTATTGCCTTGGCTAGGACCTCCATAGGACATAAATGGTATACTTGTATTATCCCTGAATTTAAAGAGAATTGCTCTCAATGGTTTTTAGTAGATACCTATTGTGAGTTTAAGGAACTTTCCTTCTATTTCTAGTTCTTTTCTTTTTTACCATGAATGATATTGAAATTTTATCAAATAATTTTTTCTGAGATTGTTGACATGATCATATGGTTTTTATTTTTATTTTTATTTTTTTAAATTTTATTGGGGAAGGGGAACAGGACTTTATTGGGGAACAGTGTATATACTTCCAGGACTTTTTTCCAAGTCAAGTTGTTGTCCTTTCAATCTTAGTTGTGGAGGGTGTCATTCAGCTTCAAGTTGTTGTCCTTTCAGTCTTAGTTGTGGGGGGCGCAGCTCAGCTCCAGGTCCAGTTGCCGTTGCTAGTTGCAGGGGGCACAGCCCACCATCCCTTGCGGGATTAGAGGAATTGAACTGGCAACCTTGTGGTTGAGAGCCCACTGGCCCATGTGGGAATCGAACCGGCAGCCCTCGGAGTTAGGAGCACGGAGCTCTAACTGCCTGAGCCACCGGGGCAGCCCTTATTTTGATTTTTGATGTGGTGGTTATATTAATAGTCATCCTTCTATTAAACTATTCTTATGTTTCTATGACAACTCAACTGGCCATTTTAATACTTTTAAAATATGTACCTTTGAATTTTATTTACTAATACTTTAAGATTTGTGTTTATAGTTGAGATGTGTGTAAAATTTTATTGTTCTTTTCCACTTTTGATATCAAAATTATACTAGCATCATGAAATGAATTGGGGAGTTTTCTTGTATTTTCTTCTTGAAAGAGTTGATTTATAGAATTATCTGTGCTCGGCCTGATGTTCTGGCAGAGGAAACCTGAGTCCAGATTCCCTTTTGCAGATGGTTTTGGTAGGCACAATTCTAACAGGACCCCCACGATGCACTTCCTTTGCCTGCACACTCATACAGTCATGTCCCTTGAGTGTGGAACGGACCTGTGGGTGTGAGATATCGCCCCGTGATTACTTTACAAACCAGTTGACTTTGAGTTAGCCAAACAGGGAGATTATTAACTGGGACTGACTTAATCAGGCGACCCCTTCAAAGAGATCGTTCCCTTTCTAAAGCCTGAGAGGGATTGTTGAACGGCCAGGTGGCAAGGACGTTAGGGGGCCGGTAGGAGCGAAGGGAAGTCCCCAGCTGACAGCAAGATAATGGACTCCATTCCTACTGGAAGGAAAGGAATTCTGCAGACGACCTGAAGGGGCTGCGAAGCGTCAGTTTCCCCAGTTTGGCTTGCAGGTGAGGAGACACCTTGATTTCAGCTTATTGAGACCCCAAGCAGAGGATCCAGCCTGGATGAGCCCTGACTTCGGACCTATAAACTGTGAGCTAGTAAGTGGGTGCTATTTCAAGTCACTAAATTTGTGGTAAGTTTTGATACAGCGGTAGAAAATGAATACAACAGTTCATGGTTGTATTATTCAGGTTTTCTACTTCTTCAGTCACTTTTGGTAATTTGAACTTTGGCAGATATATCCATTTCATCAAAGTTTTAATGTTTATCAGCATAAAATTGTTAATAATATTCTCATGTGATTCTAAAAACCACCCCTGTTTGTAGTTATTTTCCCTACATGTACATAACATGTGCATATGTGTACACATGTATGCATACATGTGTGTATGAGTGTGCATTCTGCATGCATGTGTATCTGCATATGTGTGTGTCTGTGCACATGTGTGCTTGTATGTGAACATTTTTCTTGATTATTTTTGCCGGAAGCTTGTTTGTTTTATTAAAATTTCAAAGATTCAGCTTTCTTTCTCTATTTTTTATTTTAACCATGTCAACTCTTATCTTTATTGTTTCCACTCTTCTACTTTCTCTGTACTCTGCTGTTCTTTTTAAAGATTCTTGAGATATAGTGAGGCTTGGTTTATTTATTTTCAATCTTTTAAAAAACAAAATCACTTAAGTTTATTATCATAGTTTCCCCTAAAACATTACTTTAACTGAACCCCACACATTTTAATATGTAGTATTTTTGTTGCTGATGAGTTCTAAATATTTGCTAATTTCTGTTGTCACTTCTTTAATTAATGAGTTATTTAGTTGTGTATTTTGAGGATTTCTATACATGTGAATTTTCTTTGAAATGTGTTTAGTTGCAGAAATGCAATAATTTATGTTACTAATTCTTTGAAATTTACTGAGGCTTCTTTTGTGATGTAGGATTGTGGGCAATTTTCAAAGATAATCCAGTGCACTCCAAAAATGTATATTCTCTATTTGTTAGGAGCAGCTTTTGATATATAAATATGTAGATAAGATAAGATGAAAAGATATAGAAGATTAGAGCTACATAATGGGTCAAGGCTGCTAATATTGTTTTCATCTCTGTTTTAATTTTTTCCTAATTTAACCTTACTAAATTCAGTGGTACTAAATTCTCGTGTTTAGTCTTTCCAATTATGATAAGAGCTTTGTTAGAGGGTTTTTCATTTTTTTTCATTATTAGTTTTGAGTTTATGAGTTTGGGTGCATAAAATGAATGATGATAATATTTTTTTGGTGAAATTTTCCTTTTAATATTATATATTATGCCTTTCTTTAGCCCTGTTACTACTTTTTGTCTCCAATTCTATTTTGTCTTTAGTTACTATACCAAATTTCTTTTCTATAGTATTTACTTAGTGTATGCTTTTTTAATCTGTTTTTTTCCAACATTTCTGTATTTTTTCAGGTGTGTCTCTCATAAGTAGCATACAGTTGGACTTTTAAACACCCCAATTTAACAATCTGTGCTTTAATAGGAAATTAAGATTAATATATATTTCTCATGATTATTGATATGTGGATTTAATTCTAATATCTTATTTTGTGTTTCCTCCTTATATCCTTTCTTTGTCTTCTTTTGGGGGGTCTTTTTCTGACTTCTGTAGCTTGACAAAATGTTCTCTATTTCCTGATCCCCACACACCTTTTCCTCCTCTGCTGGTTTTGAAATAGATTGTATTTCTATCCATTTACCTGATATTCTTAACATTTTAACCATATATTTGTAATTATACATTTGTCTTGCATAGAGGTCAGCAAACTACAGACCATGTGTCTGACATTGTGTTTATAAATAAAGTTTTATTGGAATACAGCCTTGTCCATTCATTTACATATTACCTATGGCTGTTTTCATGCTACGATAGCAGAGTTGAGTGGCTGGGACACAGACCTTGTGACTCACAAAGCCTAAATGTTTACTAACTGGCTGTTTACAGAAAATGTTGGCCACGCCCGGGCCTAACACAGTGAAGAGCGTGTTAGCCGCTGTTACAGTTTGATGCAAGTACACATGGAACAGCCCCTGCTGTAAATATTTTTATTGTTGCATAAATTGTCAGTTTCACATATAGAAAATAAACACAAAAGAATGAAAAACTGGATGTCATAATTTTAAAAAGCAATTAATGATTAAATTTACTTAAAAATATTTTCTGTGCCTACCATTGTTCTTGCATACTATGCATTCCCCTTGGGTTCAGTTTTCATGTTGTTTTACTGAGGGTCTGGGGTGATGACTTATTTTATACCTGAAAATATGCTTATTTTACCCTCAGTGTTTTTATTTTATTTGTTTATTTTTAAATAATTTTTTATTTTTCAATTACAGTTGAAATACAGTATTATATGAGTTTCAGGTGTACAGCATAGTGATAAGACATTTGTATAACTTATGAAGTGATCCCCCTGACTAGTCTAGTACCCACCTGGCACTATACATAGTTATTACCATATTATTGACTATATTCCCTATGCTGTACTGTACATCCCTGTGACTATTTTGTAACCACCGGTTTGTTCTTCTAACTCCTTTTGCCTTTTTCACCCATCCCTTTAACCCCCTCCCATCTGGCAATCATCAAAATGTTCTCCGTATCTATGAGTTTGTTTCTGTTTTGTTTGTTTGTCTATTTTGTTTTTTAGATTCCACATACAAGTGAAATCATATGATATTTGTCTTTCTCTGTCTGACTTATTTCACTCTGTATAATACCCTCTAGGTCCATCCATGTTTTTGCAGATGGCAAGATTTCATTCTTTTTCATGGCTGAGTAATACTCCATTGTATATATGTACTACGTCTTCTTTATCCAATCATCTATTGATGGACTCTTAGGTTGCTTCCATACCTTGGCTATTGTAAATAACACTGCAATGAAAATATGGATGCGTGTGTCTATTTGAATTAGTGTTTTGGGTTTCTTCGGATAAATACCAGAAGTGGGATTGCTGGGTCCTTCTTTGTCCTTTGTTATAGCCTTTGCTTTAAAGTCTATTTTGCCTGGTGTGAGTATTGCTACCCCAGCTTTTATTTTTCATTTCCATTTTCATGAAATATCTTTTCCCATCCCTTTACTTTCAGTCTATGTGTGTCTCTCGACCTGAAATGAGTGTCTTGTAGGCAGCACATGAAAGAGTCTTGTTTTCTTATCCATTCAGCTCTCCTATGTCTTTTGATTGGAGCATTTAATCCATTTACATTAAAGTAATTATTAATAGGTATGTAGTTATTGCCATTTTATTATCATACTTTTAAAATCTTTTTTCTTCCTCTTCTTAAAGAAGTCTCTTTGACATTCCCTGTAATACTGGTTTGGGGTGATGAACTGTGTTAGCTTTTTCTTGTCTGGGAAGCTCTTTATCTCTCTTTTGATTCTAAATGACAGCTTTGCTGGGTAGAGTAATCCTGATTGTAGGTCCTTGCTTTTCATCACTTTGAATATTTCCTGCCAATCCCTTCTGGCCTGCAGAGTTTCTGTTGAGAAATCAACTGACAGTCTTATGGGAGCTTCTTGTAGATAACTGCTTTTCTCTTGCTGCTTTTAAGATTCTCTCTTTGTCTTTAACCTTTGCCATTTTAATTATAATGTGTCTTGGTGTTGGCCTGTTTGGGTTCATCTTGTTTGGGACTCTCTGTGCTTCCTGGGCTGGTATGTCTATTTCCTTCACAAGGTTAGGAAAGGTTTCTGTCATTATTTTATTCAAATAGGTTCTCAATCCCTTGCTTTCTCTCTTCTCCTTCTAGTACCCCACGATGCGAATGTTGTTACGCTTGATATTGTCCCAGAGGTCTCTTAAACAATCCTCATGTTTTTGGAATCTTTTTTCTTTTTGCTGTTCTTATTGGGTGTTTTCTGCTTCCTTGTCTTCTAAATTGCTGATTTGATCCTCTGCTTCATCTAATTTGCTGGTGATTCCTTCTAGTGCATTCTTCATTTCAGTTATTGTATTCTTCATTTCTGACTGGTTCATTTTGGGTGTTTTTTCTCCATTAAAAAAATTTTTTTTTTTATTGGGGAACAGTGTGTTTTTTCCAAGACACATAAGCTCCAAGTCAAGTCATTGTTTTTCATTTTTTCAATCTAGTTGTGGAGAGCACAGCTCAGCTCCAAGTCAAGTCATTGTTTTCAGTCTAGTTGTGGAGGGCACAGCTCACTGGCCCATGTGAGAATCAAACCGGCAGCGACCTTGGTGTTAGCACTGCGCTCTAACCAACTGAGCCAACCGGCCGCCCTCTTTTATGTTTCTTGTCTCTTTCTTGAAATTCTCCCTGAGATTATTGAACATCCTTATAATCAGTGTTTGGAACTCTGTACCTGGTAGATTGTTTATCTCCATTTTGTTTAGCTCTTTTTCTGGAGTCTTGTTCTTTTCTTTCATTTGGGACATGTTTCTTTGTCTCCCCATTTTGGCTGCCTTTCTGTGTTTGTTTCTATATATTAGGTAGGGCTACTATGTTTCCCGGACTGAATAGAGTGGCCTTATGTAGTAGGTGTCTTGTCGCCCAATGACGAAGTCTCCCTGGTTACCTGAGCTAGGCGTTCCAGGTGTGTCCCTTGTGTAGGTTTGTGTGTGTCCTCCTGTTGTAGTTCAGCCTTAATTGCTGTTGGCACGTTGTGGGGACAGAACGAGGAGTGCAGTTTCCAGGCTCTCGGCCTCATGTGGAAAGTTGCCAGCTCAGGTAGTAAATGGCCATCAACTGTGATTGGTTGGCCATCATCTGTGGCTAGCTGGCCATCAGCTGTAACCAGTGAGCCATTGGCCACTAATATAACTGCCGTGGCTATGCTAGCAGAAAATGGGGGCTAGCAAGAAGATGGTGGCTGAGCTAGCAAGCGTGGATTGCAGTTAGCAAGTGGGGTTGGTTGGCAGAGAGAAGTGGACGGCAGGTTGCGGATCGTGTGGCTCCTGCTTCCTGTGTCTCCAACCCAGCCACCAGCGAGACTATAGTGGTATGACTCCCCTACCTACGGCTCACTGGGTGTTCCTTTTTGGCCTCACCATATCCTGCGTTCTTATGTGGGCAGTGGGACCAGGGAATGCTGCATGAGTCCCTGCATGACACACATTAATGAGAGGGAATGACACTGGCTGATTGGCTGTGAGGACTTGAGGACTGGCCGTGACTACAGTGGAGGAGCCATTGTGCAGGGGCTGACCCTATGGAGCAGGATTTGCTTTCGTGGGGCTCTGGTCCCTGCCCAGCCTGCCTTTGGTTGTGTCGTCTGTGGAGGTGGTTTGGTGGTGCTCTGGTGTGGTCTGAAGCTGGCCACTAGGTGTGTTGGTCCCTGGGGCCTCTTGAGAGGGATTTTGGTGCCGGCCACGGTCGCCACTGCGTGTGCCTTACCTGGGGCCACTTGGCATGAGCTACAAAGTAATTTTCAGATGGTTTCCACCTGAGTGGGGCTTGGAGGTGCCTCAAGAGGGCAAGCCCTGAACCAAGGCCGGCTGCTGCCAATGCTGGGCTTGGGGCTGCTTAACAAGAGTCAGGGCATGCTGAGACCAGATGCTTCTCGTTTGGGGTTTGTGAATCTTTGAGACATTTTAGGAAAGTTCACAGCATGAGCCAAGACAGGCTGTTTGTATGGAGAAGCCACTGGAAGTGGCTTGGGTGGGCCCACAAATTGGGTGGAGTGGGGTCTCGGTATTACCAGGGCACAACAAACAGTGTTAGCCAGGTTGATGGAGACTCTGATATGGTGCCTGCCTGCATGTGCAGGTTAGGTGGGGGGAAGACAGCAAAGAAGCAATGGCTCCTGCCAGCATCTCTGTCAGGGAGAAAGCTGCTCCTCCCGCCCTCGTCCTAGAGCTAGACGACTTAGTTCCTCTCTGTGTGTCTCTTGTGCCTTTCGAGCTGCTGCCCCAGCGCTGGAGCTCAGAGTGAGTGAGTCTGTCAGTAGGTAAGCCACTGGTTTTCACAGCCAGAAGTCATGGGGACTTCTCTCCCTGGCACTGAAACCGTGGGCTGGCGAGCCTGGTGTGGGGCTGGGACCCCTCACTCCTCATGGGGGACCTCCACAGCTGAGACCTCTGATTTTTAACCACCACACGTGGATGTGGAACCAGCCTGTTCTGTGTCTCTACCCCTCCTACCAGTCTCCATCTGGCTTCTTCTGTCTGTTCTTACAGGTAGGACTCCGGTTCTGCTACACTTCAGGCGGTTCTCAGTGATGGTTGTTCTGTGGTTTAGTTGTAATTTTGATGTGGCTTGCCCTTACTCTTCATGGACAGTTTAATTGCATGACAAGATGACAAGTATTTTTCTGTTGATTTTGAAGGTATTACTTCTAGCACATATTTTTGCTGAGGTGAAGTTTTCTCTACTTATAATTATCCTTTTTTGGTAGAAATTTTACCTTTTCTTCCTGGCAGCTTTTAAGACCTCTTTTTATGCTTAACATTCTGCAGTTCTTTGCACTGTTTTTAGTTGGATGTATTTGCTATATTTGATTGGTACTTGTAGTGAACTTGACATTTGAGAATTCGAGTCTTTCATTCTGAAACTTCTCATCTGTTATCTCTTCAAATGTTGCTGCTTCATCATTTGCTGTATTCTCTTCTTTTGGAACTCACATTTGATGTGTGTTAGATATATGACCTAACCTCCATATCACTTAACTTTTCTCTCATTGTTTTTCTGTCTTTCTGATGTCTGTGGGTGAATTCCTTACCACTATTTTCTAAACCATTAATACACTCAAACCATGTTCTCCAGCCTTTAGCATGATTCATTGTTATTACTGATATCATTTCAATAACTATTTGTTTATTGCCAAGAATTCTAGCTAGTTTTTAAAATATCTGTTTTTGCTTGTTTTTGTTTCATAATTTGATTTCATCTGAACAAAATTAATCTTCCACTAGTTAATTCCAATAGTTGAATGTCTCTCTTAGCATTGGATTTTCTCATGTCCTGTGGAATTTTGTTTGAAAAAATGTTCTTGTTGTCCTTCTTTTCTTTTCTCCTGAGAGTCTTATCTTATTGTTGACCCTGCCCCATCTCTAATTTTATTCCTCACTCCAGTGTATTTAGAGTGACACAAAGCCTTCTTCACCAAAATTCCAAGATGCTTTTTAAAGGTACAGCCAACAGAATTGTTGGTGAATTGGATGTGGAGTGTAAGAGAGAGCGGACTCTGGGATAACGGCTTGCTTTTGGCTTAAATAACAGTTGACTAGTGCTAGTCACTGAGAGCGGGAGGACTGGGGAGGGAGCAAGGTTAGCAGTGAGAGTCAGAAGTTCTTTAGTCTATTACCATGATGTAACAATGCTGTACTTAAAAAAAAAGTTACATTTTAAATACTTACATTAAAGTTTAAGAAAGAGTTTTTTAATTATATAATGCTTGATATGCTTTTTTTGATATCTAAGTGGAAATATTTAAAAGGCGTTTGGATATATGAGCCCAGAGTTTCAGATTTGAGTTAGAGATGTGTGTTTGGGAGAAATAAGCATACGGTGGTTCTCAAAGCTATTGGGTAGATCCCTATGGAGTATGCCCTGGGGCATCCAATTTTTGAGTCTGGTGTTGAAGGTAAAGCTGACAAGTGAGACCTAGAAGCAGCTCCCAAGGAGTTAAGAGGAAAACCAGAGAGTTGACCAAAGGGCAAGAGAAGAAACCATTTGAAGAAGGAGACTTAACTATTGGAATTGGCAAGAAGAAGGTTCGACACAGTCCTTCAGGGGAACAGTGGGGGTGAGAACCTAGTAGAACAAAGTTAAAGAGAGAGGAAAGGTAAGGCAGTGGAGAGAACAAGGATTGACAGTTTCAGTGAGTTTGGGTGTGAAGAGATCAGGAAAACATGCTGTGGTAAGAGGTGGATGTGGGATCTTCCATTTGTTTTAAAAATGGGAGACATTGGAAAATGTTTTTATGCTAATGGAACTGATTGAGATGGTTTTTCTGAGTCCTCTGAGCCCTCGATTCCACCTTCCTACCCCTTCTTCCCATGTCATCCTGAGATAGAGTGATGAGGGCAGGTATGGGGCCTGTGCAGGAGTCCCTCGAGCCCATTTACTCCCGTGCCCACTCATCACTGCCTCTCATGAGGCAGCTTGGACTGCAGTTGAGCTTGGTTTGGGGTCGTGGTTCAGGCTTGGACTCAGTTGGAGGAGAGACTCAAAGCCAGACCAGAGACCCAGTGTCCCCTCAGCGGCGATGCCTTTGAACTGGAGGGATGGTGATGCTGGCAAAAGCTATCGCTAACAGTACTGGTGAGGGCCCACAGCCTGCGCCAGCCCTGTGCTCACACAGTGGAGGCCAGAGACACAAGGTGCCATGCTCTTGGGAGAAAGGACACAGGTGGGAGGAGGGGTGTGTTATCTTCTCAACTCGGCGGGAAGCCCTCACTTTTCCCTTTTGTTCCTGCCAGGATCCTTGCCACGGCTGGCACAGACTTCGACCTGCGGACTCTGCGGGCTGTGCGGGTGCTAAGGCCCCTGAAGCTGGTGTCTGGGATTCCCAGTGAGTCTGGAGAAAGCAGTGCGACTCAAGCCTACCCGGAACACTGACCTCCTTCCCCACCCCACCATGGCCACGGCCACAGTCATGCCCCTAAGCAGGGCGCCCGTTGGCCTTGGTCACTCTGAGCTTGCCGCTTGAGCCCAGGGAACCAGGTGTGAAGAAGGGGGGAGCTGGCCTTTTCCAGTCGCTCCATCCTCCATGAAAGCCCAGAGGGGGACTCGGCTGCCCGAGATGGAAGCTTGGCTCCTCCTCGCACCCTCTGCCGTATTTCCAGCTCTTTGCTTCTTGTCCTGGGATTAAATGGCAGAGGAGAGGTTGGCCTGGGTGGTGGGGGCAGGGCCACTGGACACTGAGACCAGGTTCAGACACGTTCCTGGACTGGACAGGGCGATGGAGAGTCACCTCGGGAGCCACTGGCCACCCTGACCCCTGTTCCTCCAGTTCACTGGAAGTTTGGGGTTCGGTGTCCCTCAGGGCCTGGATGGGGGGACCTAGGCTGTGTCCCCCAAGGCCCTGCCAGGCAAAGGCTCAGGCCTGTATCCCAGGGCTGGGGCCGGGCTGGAAGTGGGGGTCATGGGGTTCCCCCCTCTGCCTAGTTGCTCTGGCCTGGACACACTCATACGCTATGGTCAGTGTTAAAACACTCCCGGGGCATGTCCTCTGCTTCACCTTCCCTAAGGAGCTGGGTGCACCAGGAACCCCTGAGCTCCCCTCCCAGCATTCCCTGCTCCTGCCTCCCAGCATTCCCTGCTCCTGCCTCCCAGGGTTCCCTGCTCTTCCCACCCAGCATTCCCTGCTCTTCCCTTCCATCATTATCTGCTCTTCCTTCCCAGCATTCCTTGCTCTTCTTTCCCAGGATTTCATGCTCTTTCCTCCCAGCATTCCCTGCTCTTCTCTCCCATGATTCCTTGTTCTTCCAGCATTCCCTGCTCCTGCCTCCCAGCATTCCCTGCTCTCAGCTTCCAGAGTCTTCTGCTTTTCCCTCTCAGGATTCCCTCATCTTCCTTCCCGGGACTCCCTGTCCTTGCTCCACCGGGAGCTCCACCAGCCCACACTGCCCGCTCAGACTCCAGGCCCTGACACCCCCGCGCCCCACTCCTGCCCCCAGGACCCTGTGGTTTGTCCCCACCCCGAGGGCTCTCGGCTCCGCCCTCACAAGCACTCCCTGTTCTGTCCTCCTTCCCCGCAGTCCCTGCTCTGCCCCAGCTCTGTCGTCTGTCACCGGGTACCCAGGCTCTTGCCCTTGCTCCCCCCGCCCCCCCCGACCTGCCTGCTGTCCTGCTCTGGCCGCAGGTCTGCAGGTGGTGCTCAAGTCCATCATGAAGGCCATGGTCCCGCTGCTGCAGATCGGCCTGCTGCTCTTCTTCGCCATCCTCATGTTCGCCATCATCGGCCTGGAGTTCTACATGGGCAAGTTCCACAAGGCCTGTTTCCCTAACAACACAGGTGAGGCCGCCCGAGCCCTCCACCAGGCCCCGGGTGCTTGGGTGCCTGCGGGGCGCCAGGCCCTGAGGGGAGCGTACCTTCCGGTGGGGACACACCCAGAAACCTGACACCTACAAACACAGACAGACACTAGATGCAGTCACTGCACATGTAGGAACTTCCAGGAAGGAAACTAAAGGGTGTTGAACTAGAGTGGTGTGGGGCCCACTCACCTCTGCCAAGGCGACAGCTGAACTCGGTGTGGAAGCCGAGTGAAGAGAGCGGTGTGGCCGCCTGGCCTGAGGGCTTGGGCTGCAAGTCACGGCAGATGCGGAAGGCAAAGCGAGGAACGACTGACGGGCCAACGTGGGCTTCAGCGCTGCGGCGGGAGCGCTGAATTTTATTCTGGGAGACGTGGGAAGACTTGCCGGCCTCTGGGTGAGAAGTGACACCATCTGGTGGCCGGGCTGCTGTGGGAGGCAGAGGCAGGGTTCAGTCTGAGCGTCCCTCAGCCCTGGACAGACGACGGAGGTGGTCGGTCAGGCCGGGTCCTGGCTGCATTTTGCAGTGAGGCTGCTTGGAGGCTGCATGTGGCACGGAAGAGAGAAGAGCTGAGGATGACACTAAGGTCTGGGGTCTGAGCTGCAAACAAAGAACAACACCCGTCTGGTCATCTCAGTAGATGCAGAAAAAGCTTTTACTAAAATTTAAATCATGATTTTTAAAATAGTCCTTATCAAACTAGAAATAAAAAGGAATTTTCTTAAACTCCCTAAGATTTCCTTGAACATCATGCTTTAAGTCTTGAGCTTTCCCTCTAAAGTCACGAACCAAATGAAGGCACACGCAGTCACTTGTGTCGAGGTGGCGCTGGTCGTCATGGCTCGTGGCAGGACACGAGAAAAAGAAGAAAAGCTACCCAGGACTTGAAAGGAGGAAGTGAGACTGTTCTGATTCACAGAACACAACTGTCTCCGTGAGACGACGACTGTGTAGTCTCCACGAGCATCTGTGAACATCAGGGCCGTTTGCCCCGACGGTGTGCTATTTGCCTTCTACACCTGGCTCTACACCTGGGCACCTGCTCCATCCTGGCAGGGCCTCAGCACTTCTCCCCTTTGATAGGACGGATTCCATGCAGTGACACATGTACTTATTTTAAGCAGTTTTGCCTCCCCTTTCTAGGACTGTGGGAGTGTGCCGCTTGCCTTCTTCAGTGCAGAGATTAGCACTGGTTTTCTGGTGTCGCCTTCACCCCCGGTTGGTTCCTGGCTGCCTTCCAGGTGCCAGCCAGTGGGAGCACGTCCACTCTGTGGGGCCGGGCCGGTGAGGCCTGGCTGGGGCCCCAGCCATCTCTGGACACATGTTGGGTGGGCTGTGGGTTGGCCTGCCTGCCAGGCACTGACAGTAGTGGCTGAGTCCAGCCTGGCACTGGCTGCAGAGCGATGTCAGGAGAGTCTTGGTGGCAGTTTGGCTTTGAGGGAGAGAAGTCAGCGTGGAGAGGCAGGACAAATTGATGGTTAGGAGTTTGTTTTGATTGTGAGATCAGTGAGTCCTGAGCATGTTTAAATGACGACGGGCAGGTGCCAGTCCTGAGGGAAGGGCTCACGAGTAGTTCCTGAGAGGGTAGGTGGGAGCTCAGGTGCAGGAGACTGTAGGCAAGAGGAGAGAGCAGTGTGGGTGTGAGGAGGGTTGGGAAGTTGAGGGAGGGCCCCCGTGGGGCCTGATTCCTGCCCGTCTGAGCCGGTCCCAGGAGGGGTGGAGCACTCCAGTGTCTGAGCCTGGGGTCTGTATACCTTTCTTGTGTTCCCAGATAAAGACCCAGTGGGCGACTTCCCGTGTGGCCGGGAGGCCCCTGCCCGGCTGTGTGAGGGTGGTGCCGAGTGCCGGGAGTACTGGCCCGGGCCCAACTTTGGGATCACAAACTTCGACAACATCCTGTTTGCTGTCCTGACGGTGTTCCAGTGCATCACCATGGAGGGCTGGACCGACATCCTCTACAACGTGAGTCCCTCTGGGCTGGCGCTCCTGGGTCCCGCGTGGGGTGGCGCCTGTGACCTGAGAGCCTCTCCGCAGCCTAGGTCCTTCCTTCAGACGGCTCCACCAGGGTCTACTCAGACTCTTGACCCTGGTCCTGGGGGCTGTTTTAGCCATCAGCTGACAGAATCACTCCAAGACCCTTCGTACAGAAGGTGATGCGGAGGCGGGTCGCTAGCTGCTGACACCAGCTGTCCGCCCTGCTGGGTCTTCTGGACGGAGGAAGGGACATGGGCCGGGGCCTCTCGCTGGCTCTGGGCTGTCGGGTGAGGCCGTGAGCAGCAGCAGGGCCGCGCTGGGCTGAGTCAGGAAGCTGCTCCCGCTGCTGGCTTGTTGGGAGGGAGCCTGTCGTGCACTTTGGCTTCCTTCCCCTGTGTCTCTGGTACTGACGCTCTGGTCTCCTCACTGTCGTCAGGATGGCAGCCATCTCAGCAGTGCATGGCAGTCGGGGTCTGGTGACCGTGACAGAAGTTGGGGATAAGCCTTGGGGTGCCAGGTCACCCATGTCACGCCCACCTTCCTTCCCCCCAGCAGTCCTCTGTCTTTATTGATGTGGTGGGCCCCCACCTGTTCCCTTTGGCCCGGGAGCCCGTCATCCTTCAGGGCATGAGGACAATTAAGCTAGTACCTTGGGGCTGTCGGAGGTGGAGAAGGATCACGCCCAGGAGCCAGGAACCTGGTGGGAAGGCCTGGCTGGTGGCCTCTGTGCCCGGGGGTGGGACCCTGGAGCACACGGTGCTTCACTTTGAATCTGTCAACTGGGGCCCAAGTGGGGTGTGGGCTGCAAGCCCCTGCAGCCCTGTGCTGGTGGCATGACAGGGGGCAGGAGTAAGGGCACACACTGGGACCGTCTGCGCTGTGTCCTGCGTGGGCTCGTGCAGACCCAGCTGCACCTCGGGGCTGGGCATGCAGCAGGCGCCGGCTCAGTGCACGGGAGGACTGCAGGAGAAGCTGGCCCAGGTCCCTCTGTGGAGTGGGAGTTGCGTCTGGTGACAGCTCTGTTTGATCGAGGGAAAAAAGAATGAGGACAAAGGCCGTGACGAGGAGCTTGGCTGTTCTCTCCCTACAGCCGATCAAGGAACAATTTCCACAAAGATGGACCCTAAAAATAGGTCTGAGCTGGCCACGTCCCTGCCAGCCCCACCCCAACGAGGGCCTGCCTGAGCCCGTCTCTGCCGCCTCAGTGCTGCCTGGGGCTTGGCCAGAGGCTCCGGGAACGCAGACTGCTGGGTTTCTGCCCTAGGGGGAGGGGCCGGGCAGGAAGCAGGCCCTGGGGCAGGAGGCAGCCATCAGGGAAGGGCCACGGGGTGCTGGGCACCTCCACATGCTGCTTGTCCAGTGGTGAGCAGGAGGCATTCAGTAACCAGGGCCCAGTGACAGCAACTGCTGTGACACAGAGAAATGAGGATGAGGGGCTGGGGACCAGTGAGAGGGCTCTGGGATAGCAAGGCCTGGGCGTCTGGAAGCCAGATGTGCACTTGCGATGGGCTGGTGCCTTGGGGGGTTGGCAGGCCACCAGGATGCTGTGCGGCTGGCGCCAGAGCTGGATGCACCGTCCACAGCGAGGGCCAGCAGGGTGGTGGCTGGAGATGAGACAGGCATTTTGAAGGTGATAAGTCAGCCGGTAAAGGAATACACATGGTCAGGCAAGTTAAGAAAGTTTAGGAAAATCTATTTTATTAAGAGAAAGTCTATCAGCTGAACAAAGACGGCTGCAGCCTGGGCTGTACATCCAGAGGAGACTCGCAGCCTCACAGGAGTAGGTGAGGGGGGTTTCATAGGGGCTGTGCTGCCAGGGTAGCATTATTAGAACAGAAAATGCTGACTGCCTGTAAGCCAGTAGCTGTTTTGTGGTGTTTTCTATTATCACAAGTTTGGCTCTGCCTGCAGCTACAGGCCAGCAGACATTTTGTTTTCTTGCAGACATGGCTCTATCTGTAAGTCAAGGTGTCTGAGTCCTGACCTTCAGAGACCTAACATTAAGTCAAAGTCTCTAACATTCAGAGACCTAACAGAAGGAGATTCTGTGGAGGGGGAGCCCAAGGAGAGGGGCTTTTGTGCTACCCCGGAGCAGAGGTCCGAGCAATGATGCTTGGACGTCAGGGCAGGAGGTGTGTATCTGCAGCTGCGGCCCAGACCCAGGTGGAGAGGACACTGGGTGTTGGGGGAGGCGTGTGAGTGTCTGTCGGGGACTGGCCATAGCCAGGAGCCCTTCAACATTCTGACCGGGGATGGTGGGGTCTGCTCAGTGCGGACTGCTGGGAACCGGGCAGTGGCCTGGGTCTCTCCCGATGGAGGAGAAATGGCGCGCCTGCACTTTGAGAAGTAACTGCAGTCCAGTGGAGGAGTGCTGGAGGAAGCCCCAGACTGCCCTGTGAGAGGCAAGTCAGCAGTAGGTCCTGTCAGCGGATGGATGCCAGGAGCCACTCGCCTTCCCCTCTCCTCCCTCCCCTACTCTGCTGGCCCAGGGGGTAGCAGCTTGACCCAGCTGAGGAAGGAGGAAGAGTGGGCAGAAGCGGGGAGGAGAGGAGAGGACAGGGGAGAAGAATTGAGGAGAGGTGGGGAGGGGTGGGGATGGGGGAAGAGGGTAGGGGTGGGGCGGGGGGGGGAGGAGGGGAGGAGGACTGGCGAGTATTTGGTGGTGGTGTCACGTTTTTAACTTCAGCCATTCCGATACGTGTGTAGTGACGTGTCGTCGTGTTGTGTCCCGCGCTTCATATGATGGTAAGCTTCGTTCATACCTCTTTGCCACGGGCACCCTGTCTCCACTGAAATATCTCTACAGCGTTTGCCCGCGGTCTGCTTGGATGGTTCTTCCACTGTGGAGTTGTCATATATTCTAGACACTAGTTCTGTGTCAGTGGCACGGTGTTTCGCTTCGGCTTTGGTTTGCAGTCCCCTGATGACTCAGAACGCCAACCACCCTTTATGTGCTCCTTACACCACTTACACGTCTTCTTTGGAAAATGTAATCAGAGACTTGGTCCATCTTACAATTGGGCTACTTGTCATTTTATTATTCACCTGAAAGATTTATTTTTATATAATGGATCCAGACTCTTGTTCAGACACATGACTTGCAAATGTTTTCTCACATTCTGTGGGTAGTTTCTTTCTAGATGGTTTCACTTGAAGTACAAAAGATTTTTGTTTTGATGAAATACAGTTTTTCCAGTTTTCTTTTTACCACTTGTGCTGTTGGAGCTCTATCTAAGAATCCATTACCTAATCCAAAATCATGAAGATTTATTCCTATGTTTTCTTTTAGATTTTTCTAGTTTTTGCTTTTGTATTTAGGTCTATGATCCATTTTGAGTTAATTTTTGTACATGGAGTGAGGTGGGGTCCAGCTTCATTCTTTTGCATGTGGATCCCCAGTTGTCCCAGTACCATTTGTTGAAAAGACTCTTCTTTCCCCACTGAATTGTTTTGGCACCCTTGTTAAAAAATCAGTTGATCATAAATGTAAGGGTTTATTTCTAGATCATCAATTCTATTCCATTGATCAATATATCTATTCCTTTTTGGGGTAGTTTAGGGGAAAGTTTTAAAATGACAATTTCACTTTCCTTAATTAAGAGACTATAAAATTTATCTCTTTTATATCGTGTGAATTGTGATAGTCTGTGTTTTTTGAGAAACTGATCTGTTTCATCCACATTGTTAAATGTATGTGGAGTCGTTTGTGGTATTCATGACCCGTTGATGTTTGCTGGGCCTGTAGTGACAGCCCGTTTCAGTCCTGATATTGATCTTTTGTGTCTTCTCTCTTTGTCCCCTTGGTCAGCATTGCTAGAGGTGTGTCAACTGATTTTTTCCAAAGACCAATTTTGTTTTTAATTGATTTTCTCTGCTGTTTTTGTTTTCAATTTTATTGATTTCTGCTTTTGTCTTTATTGTTTACTTTTTTCTGCTTGATTTGTGTTTATGTTACTCTTCTTCTAACTGCTTCAGGTGTAAGCTTAGAGCATTGATTTGAGACCTTTTCTATTTTGTAATAAATATATGTATTTAGTGCTATAAATTTCCCTCTTGGCACTACTTTAGCTGTGTCCTTCAAATTTGATATATTGTATTTTCATTTTCATTCAGTTCAATGTATTTTAAAAGTTCCCTTCAGACTTCCTCTTTGACTCATGGATTATTTAAAATTGTTTTGTTTACTTTGTGTTTGGAGAGTTTCCTGTTATCTTTCTGTTATTCATTTCTAGTTTGATTCTATGATGGTTAGAGAGTACACTGAATTTGGAAAAAAATGTAAATTTTAAAAAATTTATTGAGGCTTGTTTTTTGGCCCAGGATATGATCTATCTTAGCATATGTTTTGTGGACACTTGAAAGTAATGTGTATACTGATGTGTGTGTGTGTGTGTGTGTGTGTGTGTGTGTGTATGTGTGTTTCAGTCTATTGCTGTTATCATTTCACCATTTCAAGTGAAGTGTATAAACCTTAACTTCTTTACATTTCTTTACCCACCCCGATTTATAATATAATTATCTTAAACGTTTTCCCTGTACATATATTTAGAACTATATCAGAATATGTTATAATTTTTGCTACCACCGTCAGACATAATTTAGAAAACTCAAAAGGACAAAGAAAATCTATTAACCTCATTTTTACTCTTCATTATTCTTTTTTCCTTCCTAATGGTCAACAATTCCTTTTTTCATCATTTTCTTTCTGTTTAGAGAATTTTATTAGCTATTGTCTCAGGGTAGATCTCCTGGTGACATATTCTCCTAATTTCCCTAGTTTTTATATGAGAACGTCTTGATTTTCACATCATTCCTGAAGGATATTTTTGATGGGTGTAGGTGTCTGGATTGACAATTTTCTTTCAGCACCTGGTAAGTATTGTGCCACTTTTTTTCTGACTGCCATGTTTTATGATGAGAAATTTTTAAATTTTTTTCCCCCCATAAGTGAGGTGTCATTTCATTCTTGCCACTTTCAAGATTTGAAATTTTTCTTTAGTTTCCTAAGTTTGACTATGATATGTCTTACGGACTTCTTTGGGTTTATCCTGTTTGGCACCACTTAGCTTCTTGAATCTGTAGGTATGTTTCTTGCCAAATTTTGGAAGTTTTCAGCCATTAATTTCTCTGAGTACTTTTCAGCCTTCTTCTCTTTGTCCTGTACTCTGCTACTCTGATGACATGAATATTATCTCTTCTGTTACAGTCCCACAGGTTCTTAAGACTCTGTTTTGGTTTTTCCTTGATACTTTTTTTGTTTGTTTTGTTCTGTTCATTTTTTAAGTGTTTTCTCTCTGTTCATAAGAGTGGGTAATTTCTATCGTTTTTTGTTACTGTTCACTGATCTTTCCTCTGTCCCCTTCATTTGTTGTGCCTTTCAATGGAAATTTTTATTTTAGTTATTTTATTTTTCAGTTCTAATTTTCTAAGTTTTGGTTCTTTTTGTCATTTATTTATTTGCTGATACTATTTGTTGAGACTGTCTATTTTTTCATGTTTTAAGTATGTACACAATTACTCTCTGAAGCATTTTTATGATGGCTACTTTAAAATCTTGGTCAGATACTTTTGTCCTCTCTGTCATCTCAGTGTTGGCAATCTGTATCAGTCAGGGTTCTCCAAAGAAATAGAACCAATAGGATGGAAAGTGTGTGTGTGTGTGTGTGTGTGTGTGTGTGTGTGTGTGTGTACATATATGAGAGAGAGAGAGAGAGAGAGAGAGAGAGAGAGAGAGAGAGAGAGAGAGAGAGAGATTTATTATTAAGAATTGACTCCTGTGACTGTAGAGGCTGGAAAGTCCAAGTCTGCAGTTTAGGCGATGAGGCCAGGACCCACTAGAGCCAATGGTGCAGAAGAAGTACGAAGGCAATCTACCAGAGTATTTTCTCTTGGAGGAGGGTCTGTCTTTTTTTTCTATTCAGGTGTTCAACTGACTGGATGAGGCGCACCACATTATGGAGGGCAATCTGCTTTACTCTATTAATTATACCATTAATCTTATCCAAAAACGGACTTTCAGAACCACTCAGAATAATGTTTGACTAAGTATCTGGCCCCCCACAGCCCAGTCAAGTTGACACATAAAATTAACCAGCACAGCATCTATTGATTGTCTTTTTTCCTTGTTTGCGCTCTTCCTGGTTCTTGGTATGGCAAACGAGTTTCATCTGAAAACTGGCCATTTTGGTATGTCATGGCACCCTGGATCTTATTTAAACCTGTTTCAGTTCTGTCAGGGGTTCTGTCACTGGTTGATGCCTCGCTACTGCAAGGTGGGACGGGAAGTCGAGTTTCCCCACTTGGCCTCTGTTGGCACTTTGTGGGTGTCTCCCCCTTTCTGCTGGGTGGGGTGGTAGTTCTGGCTCCCCAGTGTGCCTCTAGAAAACTTTCCTGGGTAGGGTTAGGTGTGCTTCCTTCTTGCTCTCCACATGGTCTCTACTATGAGTGTGTGTGGGGTGGTGTGTGGCCTTGTTGCTACTGGCTGGTGGTGCAAATCCTCAGTCTCCATGAGGCCTTTCTGGCAGCAGCTCAGTAGGGAAGAGGGAGTCCAGGCTCCCTCCCCGCATGGCGTCCGCTCATACCACAGAGGTGGGGTGCGATAGGAGAGGTGTCAGTACCCCCTTGTCAAGGAGGAGGCGCCCGTTCCCTGCTTGTCCTTCTCTGGCATCAGCCTGGCTTAGGGTGTGGGGAGGTTGGTTGCATCCTTACAGGCTGGGGTCAGGGAGGAAGTGTATGCTCCCTCTGAGCCGTTGTTGGCAGGGTGGAGGTGCACCAGTTTTCTGTGTTGTGTCTGGCTGGAGTAATGCAGTTATTGTCTAAAAGTTTTCTGTCTTGCTGGGCTGCTCTCTTCCCAGTCCTGTGGTTAGAGAGAATGCTGGCTTTTGTCGCTGAATTTCTTCCTGTGCCTATTGGCACGTCCAGGTTGCAGGTTCTTCAGCTACAAGTCTGGGATATATGAGGCAAGAAACAAACTGACCGTGGGCCCAGAGGTCCCGCTGGTCTGCCTTCTTTTCTTTTCTCCACCTTTTCTGAATCTTCTTATATTTGTTCTTTATGGGATGTCCAGGATATTAGAAGAGTATGTCTGCTTCATCTTCCCAGACGTGGGAGTCCTGCTTCGATCTGTTTGGTGTGTCAGGCTGAGACTAGAGTGGCCTGGCTCTTGTACGAATGCCCTGTTAGAGAGGGGAAGTTCAGGAGCCCAGCCCTTGAGTATGTGAGGAGGCTGAGGCTGCATCAGCTCTTCTCCTTCTCCCCAGGAAGGAGCAGGTTTTGAGGGTGTCCTTCAGGGAGATTGTTGGATGTGGTCAACGATCCCAGCTCGGAGTAGCTCATGGGTCTGGCAGAGGTGTGGTCAGGGAACGTGGATGGCACTTAAGAGTTGGGAGTCCGAGTGTCTGTTCTGGGTCACTGTCCAGTAATCAGAAGCCACAGGTGTGGTCAGTCCAGGGGACCTGAGACTTCCAGGGGTCGAGTCTGTAACGCTGCCCAGACCAGCAGGTGCAGAAGGGTAGGGGTCCCGACAGTAGCCTCTGGAGATCAGCCCCAGCCTTAGGGCTGTCCTGACTCTGTCCTGCTCAGGCCCTGACCCCTGACCTGTGAGCTGTCCCCTGAAAGAGGTACTAAGGGGCCAGGTGGTTGCCCAGCATGCACTCACATACACCCTCTGGGTCCACTTCTGGCGCTAGACACGGATGGAGAGAGGCTCTCTGCCCTCTCAGCCAAGTCTACTGGGGACCCATAAACACAGACAACAACTGGAAATGAATGAGGTTCGGAGGAACTCACCCTTCTGTGAGCTGTGCTGCAGAAACCAGTCGGTCTGGGGTGATGGTCCTTCTTTCATTTGTTTATGTAGATCACGCCTGAGCACGGGGCCCCGTCTCAGACTAGGCACATGGCACAGGCTGTGCCCCGGGATCCTGGGGGCTTGCTGTTGGTCTGGGGCACATGTGGCACAGGCTGTGGAGCTGCTGCAGACAGAATGTGAGCCTCGGGCCCTGGGGCCTGTGGGCTCCACACAGCAGCTGCCTCGTTAGTCCAGCAGCCTGGGAACCGCAGGGGAGGGAGAGGTCCTTGCAGAACCAGGCATGTGGCCCTCAGGTGCGCTGGGCAGCCTGTGGCTCCCTGGGATGACCCCACAGCTGGCCAGTGGCCAGGAGTGCTGAGCATCCTCAGTGCTTTGGGAGCCACAGGCCCAGAGAGCTCTGTGGGGCGTGGCAAGTGGTGGTGGCTGTGGGTCCTTCCTGGATGTGCCCTCCCAGACCCTGGCAGGTGCCGCAGAGGGGCTGGGGCTGTGCCTGGTGACCAGGCCTCCCCGCTCATGTGCTCTTGTTTCTAGACAAACGATGCCGCTGGAAACACTTGGAACTGGCTCTACTTCATCCCTCTCATCATCATCGGCTCCTTCTTCATGCTCAACCTGGTCCTGGGAGTGCTCTCAGGGTAAGAGGCACGTGGACCTGTGTGCTGCCTGTTCTCAGGCGGGGGGAGCTGGCGGAGTCAGACGCAGGCCCGGCCCGGCTTGGCCACACGGCTTACGCTCCATGGTGGTCTCGCTCAGCACCCTGAGCTCTAGGCAGCCTTTCCCTTCTGCTGCCATCCCGACCCTCCCTCGCCTGCCCCCGTGCCCTGTCCTCCTTCCCTCTGTCCCGTTTCTGGACGGCACCATGGCCTCTGACTCGGACCACAGAGGTGGGGGGGGATAGGGGCTGCTGCTGCCTCTCGCCTGGGCCCACGGCAGGTTTCTGGGCAGCTGTGCCCTGAGAACAAGGGGAGTGGCCCTGAGTCTCCATCTCGGTCACTACTGGCTCCCCACCCCAGTCCTGTTGCCCCCTCCGGTCACCTGACTTCTGGCTCCTCCAGTAGTGGTCAGGGTGGTCGCAGTGCTGGAAGCCCTTCTTTCAGAAAGGTGTTTCCCGACCCCACTCTGGGAGTGCAAGAGAGCCCACCTGTGGACGCAGCTGTGAGTGTGTGCTGCCCTCCTCAGCCGAGGACGTTGCTGGGACAGAGGCAGAGGGCATCGGGCCTGGCCCCCTCCCCACCTTGTTGTCAGACTCCCCTCCACCCACCCTGATGCTTCCTGCTCAGGCTCAGGGCTTGTGTGTGGGCTGGAAGGAGAGCCTGGAAGACCCCAGGGACAGTGGTCACACTAGCTTGGGAAGGACAGTGGCTGGGTCCAAGGCCCACATGCTCCGGCTCTGGGATGTGTCCTTTGTCTCGCCCTGTCCTGGGCATGTCACTAGCATGTCCTTCCAAGCCCCTCCACAGGGACACCCATAGCGCAGGGTGGATGTGGAACTCCTGCCTGGGAGCTGTATGTCTGAGCTAGATGGGGGGCCGGGGCTAGAGAAGGCTCCTGGGGAAAGGGCATCTCAGCGGAGACCCCAAAGGGACCAGGAATGGGCTTGGCGAAGGAGGGAGGGGACTTCCAGGCAGACAAGAGCTGAGTGGGGGCCCAGAGGTACAGAGGATGGGGAGTGGGCTGTGGGGACCCTCAGAGCCGGAGCCAGACTGTGGTGGGGAGTAGGCTGGGGGCTGCTGGGGGCTGCAGCACGGGCTCTGCACTGCAGACAGCTCGGGGGGCAGGTTGGCAGGGACACAAGTGGGTCTGTGGTGGGCGGGAGAACAGCCTGCATAGGACAGCTCTGTTTGGCCAATGGAGAATGTGCAGAAAGGTGTGGGGGTGGCAGGGGACGCTGGGGCTCGGGTCTATGTCCCCGGTCCTCTTCCACCTGGCCTCTGGGTGCTTTTCCTCATCAGGCTTGGCTGAGCCTCCCTCAGGTTTCCAGGTGCAGCACAGGACCGCAGGGTTCTCTCCCAGTCCCCCAGACAGGGAACCCCTAGAGCCAGCGGTCAGCACTGAGCAGGTGGGTCCCCCGGTGGGGTCGTGCCAAGGCTGCGGCGGTTCGATGCCCCTGGACAGCCAGGCTGGGAAAGGCCTGGTCCAGCCACAGCTCTGCCATGTCTGGGTGAGAGCTGCCAAGGGGGCTTGTTTCCGTCCTGGGCTCTCACCCTCCCATGTCCCAGACAGCATCATTGGTGACTCCTCGTGACCCTTCCTGGTGAGGGGGAAGCCTCAGAGGGTAGGTCCCTTGCCACCTGCCACGGGGGGAGGGGCCACTGCACTGACTTTCTGCTGGTGGCCCTCAGACTGACTCAGTAGTGTTGTCACTGCCCTACCCTTACCCCGTAGACCCTCCTGCTCCCATAGATTCATGACTTAGGGGGGTGGGAGGTCCAGGCAGGAGCGGCTTCCTCTCATTGCCAGGGTTGCCGCAGCTCAGGCCCTGGTGGATGCTTGCCACAGGCTAGAGGTCAGGCCTGGTCAGAGCCATGCTCTCCCTGTTGCCGTGGCTGTGTGCCAGGCGTCAGGTGTGCCAAGGCCCTTCCACAAGCCCAGCTGCTTTTCCTGGAAGAGAACTGCTGAGAACAGGCATTGCTGTTCTGCTGTGGGGTGCGCCCGCCTGCCCTTGGGGGACCTGGATCCTGCCCCAAGCCTGAGCTTGAAGGCGTGGCCACGCTGGACGCACGTGTGTGCGTGCACACTCTTGTGCCTATGTGTGAACAGCTGCCTTCTGACACCACGAGCCTGCAGGATGGCTGGGGGGGGGGCCGACGCTGCGCCCTGAGGGCCAGAACAGCTCCCTACTGCTTGCCGTGTGCCTCAGCAGTTCCGTCGGGGAGCCTAGTGGCTCTAGAATGTCCTCCTGTGTCCCTGGCCCGCCCTCACCCAGCCCTTCCCGTTCCTGTCTGTCCCGTCTTTCCCTTCTCCTTCTGGCAATGGCTTTAGGTCTGAACCAGTGGAAGAAACAAAGTGAAAGTTGTCATGTGGTGAATTCTTGTTCAGAAGCTCCTCTGTAGGATGGCAGATGACAGGGCTGGCATGCAGGGGGGCAGTGGAATTGTGCCTGTGCTCTGGAGCTGGCTCTCTGGGGACCGAGGTGCTGCCTCACTGCTGTGGGAGCCTGAGCAGGGCGGGTTCCCCTGTGCCCTCCCAGTGCCCAGGTTAGAAGAGGGCTGACCTGGAAGGGCGTGGCTCTGCCCAGCTCACTCCCTTGGCCGTCCGGCCCCGCCCCACAGGGAGTTTGCTAAGGAGCGTGAGCGGGTGGAGAACCGCAGAGCCTTCCTGAAGCTGCGGAGGCAGCAGCAGATCGAGAGGGAGCTCAACGGGTACCTGGAGTGGATCTTCAAGGCCGGTGAGAACGGCACTGCCGCCAGTTCCCTCTCCCCACGTCCTCTTTGGCCGCCAGCTGGGGACAGTGGCCCTGGGGGCACAAGGCCAGTCTGGCGGAGGAGAACTGAGGTCCTCTGAAGGGGCTTTGCAGTGCAGAGTGCTTCTCCAGCTCACCCAGGTGCCCGCACCGGCGGCCAGGTGGCGCTGGGGCTGCACGCCTTCCCAGTGCAGGGCCCGGCTCGGCCCAGGCGAAGCTCGTTCAGCCTGTGAGACCCGTGTTTGGCCCTTAACTTTGCGCGCCTGGAGCCTGGGGCTGCTAAGTGCCCGGCCTCAGGCCCGGCCGCAGGCCAGTGCTGCGTCCTCCACGTGGGGCACCCGCTCTGCCTCCTCCGGCTTCACAGGTGCTGGTCAGTGGTGAGCCCACCTACTGGGTGGCCGCTGTCAGGGGAGGGTGACTTGTGAGTGGGGACACGCCAGGCCCTCTTCACGGGGCACTGTCGGTGGGACACACCGAGGGAGAGCTCAGCGGGGGCCACAGGTTTCTGGAATGTACGGCCCCGCACGCAGGGTGCTGCACCTGGCAGGGTCTTGCAGCAGGTGCGCGTGCGCCGGCGTGTGGGGGGTGGGCCCTTGTCAGGCAGCACCCGGAGGCCCGACCTGAGCCGTGTCTCACTCGCAGAGGAGGTCATGCTGGCCGAGGAGGACAAGAATGCTGAGGAGAAGTCCCCTCTGGATGGTAGGTGACAAAGGCGCACTGGCACTCTGAGAGATCCGGGCGCTGGGAGGTCTGCGGGCGGGGCTGGGCTCCCTGTCACTGTCTGGCCCTGCCTTCCCGTGTGTGTGGGGGTTGCGGGGCGGCATATTAATCGCGGTCTTAGCGGGGAGCGCAGAGGCTGCACGTGGGCGGCTGCAGGGGTCCGTTCCCGGGCTATCGCGTGGGTTTTTTATTTTTCTTTACGGATAAGTCCCAGTTTTTATGGACTTCCTAGACTATTAGTTGTCCAGTTGACACAGGTGACTGTTGTTAGGCCTCGTGCGGAGGAGAGCGCCCGGTGGTGCGGAGCGCCCCACGTGCACACGTTTGCGTGCTCGTGCACGAGCCTCTGCTGTGCCGGAAACGTGCGCGTGCGGTCCTGGGCACAGCCCTTCGGTGGGGAGGCCTGTGCCGGTCAGCGGCACGCTCCTGGGGACCCGCGTGCCATGCACCGAGCAGCCGTGGTTGGTGGTGGGCTCCGCACGGCCACGCCTGCCGCGTCCCGGCGGCCTGTTCGCACAGCACAGCCCGAGAGCTGTGTCGTCCAACACGGCTGCTCACACGGGACTGTGTAAGCATCCACGTCAGTACATTACGAGGAAATGAGAGACAAGTCCACCGCTTCTGTCCCGCTCGCCATGTTTCAGGTGCTGAGTGGCCAGATGGAGCTGGTGCTACCATGTTAGTCTGTGAGGACAGAACCAGCTTTAAACCTGCTGGTCTAAACCACGCTGTGTCTGTCTTCAGGGCTCAGGGTGATGCTGCCCCCCCCCTCGCCCCGTGGCTACGGAAAGACATACCTGGGGCCATTGGGGCTGGGGCCCCATGCCGTGGTCACCGCCCTGGCTGCCAGCAGAGCCCCAGGACCAGGAAGACTGCCCTCTCTTCACACCCACTGCTCAGGACAGGGCCACACAGCCCAGCCACCCCTGCCATGGTCCCAGCAGGGTGCACACCTGGGGCTCTGAGCAGGTCTGCAGGTCTGACCGATCGTCTGGCCTCACCTGTCCTTGGACTGTGAGCTGCTGGGGCAGCTGCGGCCTGTCCCCACTGACATCATCATGAAGAGAAGGAAAAGTGGAGCCCACCCTCAAAATTCCTTGTCCCTGTGCTCTGAGGACCAAGAAGGGCCCCCAGGGACCCGCAGTTGTCCTTCCTCCCTCAGCTTTGGCTTCAGGATAGGTCAGGACGGGCCACCAGTCCCTGGAGGAGCGTCACCTTCTCAGCTGACGGACCCCCGGATCCGCTCACACAGTTCCCTCGCACCCTCTGTTTAAAGCAGTGTTGAAGAGAGCAGCCAGCAGGAAGAGCCGGAACGACCTGATCCACGCAGAGGAGGGCGAGGACCGGTTTGCAGACCTCTGTGCTGTGGGTGAGTCTCTTCAGGTCCTCCTGGCTCTGTGGGGCCCGTGACTGGGTACAGAAGCCACCCAGCTGCCTGCGGGTCACCCAGGCATCGCAGCTCTCTGGGCCACCCCTCCGCTCTGCCCTCCCGTCTGGTGGGTGGGCTGTGCGTCCAGCTCCTGGCAGCCCCTTGCTCGTCCCTTTCCATACACCTCGCTGGCTGCTGACTGCTGGCTGCTCGGGGCTCTGCCACCCGTCAAGTGAACATGGAGCCCTCCAGCCTGTCCCAAGGCTGGAGACCGCTGGTGTCCCTGACTCTGGAGAGACTGAAAGCTTCTGGTCACCTCTCTCCTAAACCCATCTGTCGTCCATGTTCCTGGAGCACGCTGCCTCCGAGGCCCCTGCCTTCACGCGTTTCTCCAATGGTAAAAGGAAACTTCCGGATAGTTTATCCCGCACAGCCTTTCTTGTTCCCTGCTGTCAGTGGTGCCAGGGCACCCTATTGTGCCTTGGATGGCAGGGGAGGCTCAGCCCAGGCCCCGCCTTCAGCCGGGCAGGGGTGGGGCTGACAGTGCAGGGGCCGGTTTTCGCTGAGTGACATCGTTGCCCCGCAGTCTGAGTGGGCCTGAGGTAGAACATGATTCCCGTTCCGTCGTTGCTTTGCTGAGAAAGCAGTCTTTAATGGAGTCACTTGTGTTTCTCGGGGTTGTTTGCTTTCCCTCTCCTACCCCGCCCGGGCCCCCTAAAGCCCTGTTAATAGCTGAGAGTCTACCCTCCATTTCTCCACACTCGTCCCATGTCACACACGCACATGCATGTGCACATATGTCGACTTTCGGGCCCCTGCATGTTACAGAAGTGATTTCATACACGTCCCCCCCCCCACATGTAAACGTCCCCATCAATCAGTCTTAATTCTGATTTGCAGTGGTGAGTGGCCTGTGGCCTGCGTGCTACGGCCTCACTGACTCATCAGCTGCCCCCACTAGGTCCTTGGTTTATTGGTAGGTTTTGTTTTCTGCCATGAAAAGTGCTGCCCCCAAATCCGGTAAATGTCAGCCCTTCCTCAGCTGACTTGCCTCTGCGGATAGGTCCCCAGGGGCAGGGCTGCTGAGGCCACGGGTATGTTTGTCCCGTTTTGGGATGCTGCTTTCCAGAATGGCCCGATGACGTCACCCCCACCCACAGTGCAGGAGGACGCAGCTGCCTTTGACTTTTGCCAGTTTGAGGCCAATTTGGTGATTATAAAGTGATACCTCCATGGGACTATAATTCTCATTTCACTCACCGCTAGTGATTTTGAACCTCTTTTTAAGTGTGTTTCTCACTTTAATTTGGGTTTTGATGACTCTTCATATGCCCTGTCCATTTTTCTTTTGGGCTGTTTCTTTGTTAATAAGAGACTGATATACATGTTGTGGATCGGAATTTCATTAGGATTTTAAAACTTTATCATGTGTGTGATGATCCCTCTATTCCTATTTTACCTAGAGTTTTTATGGTGATTTTGTAAAATGGAGAGCCTTTAAAAAATCTTTTTCTATGGCTTGAAGTCATTTAAATCACACCTAAATTACCTGTTCTTTGAAGATGAGATAAAACTGTGAATCCATCTAGCTGAGAAGTAGAAAGCACTTGGGCCAGTTTTACAAATTACACTTTGTTGGGAAACCGTCCGAGTTCTTGGCCTCCAAAGAGGTGCACGTGGTACTGTCATGCTTTGTCTTCGCTTATGTGTTCATTCACTCAACATACGTGTCAGGGGCCCATCGTGAGGCGCTGGGGCTGCAGCACCGAACCAAACAGGACCTTCGTCTTTGGAGTTTCTATTCCAGTGGGGACAGCAGCCAGCGAAGCAGATACCAAGTGAAATGTATGCAAAGGACAGAGAGTAGGAAGGCAGTGGGGCTTGAAGTGTCTGGGGTGCTGGGATGCTAAAGGTATGGACGTGGAAGGCTTGGAGGGTTGCCTTTGAGTAGAGCCGAAGGAAGTGAAATCAGCCCCAGGGACACCTGGGAGAGAACATTCTGAGCAACAAGTGACGTGCTCCGGAGGCAGGAATGTCACGGAGGCCAGTGTGGCTGGAAAGAAGTGATGTGGGAAGGGGTGGCAGGCAGAGGAAGTCCGAGGGTCACGGTGGGCTGGGGCTCAAGAGGGATTAGCAGCCATGGTGGGTCTGCAGAGGGAGATGTCAGCTGGCTACAGCTGCCTGGCCAGGGACTGGAGTGCAGAAAGGGAGGCAGGGGACCAGTCTGCAGGCCGCTGTAGGAATCCAACAGATGGTGGCTTGGGTCTGGAGGTGGCAGCCAAGGGGATGTTAAGTGGTCGCATTCAAGATATATTTGGAAGACAAGCCCAGAGAATTCGCTGACCAACTGGACGTGGGCGTGAGAGGAGACTGTCAGGACAGCTGCAGTGGAAGTGTCTCCGGGATGGGGCACTGCGGACAAGTGCGCTGTGGGTGGTGGGGGGGTCTCCTGTCCGGCATCGGGTTAGGACATGTGCATTTGAGAGGCATGTTGGAGAAGCAGTGGAGTGTCAGGGGCACTGATGTGTTTGTCCAGTGTGTGTCTGGGCTGGAGACCTGACCAGGGCGCTGTGGCTGTGCAAGGGGTTCACAGCGCCTCCCTCTTGCTGCTCAGAGCCCAGGTCCTGCTGCGACACAGTCCCCTGGAGTGGCCGTTAGAGCGAGCAGCTGTGGGTGCCACTGTGGCCTTGTGCCTTTGCCCCAGGGAACATGGGTGTGGCTGTGGGCACGTGGGCATGGCTTGGTGTGGGCCCTGGGCAGATGGTGGCAAAGGGCAGCAGCCTAGGAGGCTCTTCTGGCAGAGCTGACTGGTTCTCACTGCTCGTGTCCAGTGCATCACGAGGGGGCTGTGGGTCCCCTTGGGCAGGGGGCCGGCTCTGCAGGAAGCGTACACGCTTGGCCTAGGCCGGGCAGAGCGGGCGTGGGGTTGGGGGCTTGCCCCACCGAGTCTCCCGGGAGTCAGTACTGGGCTGTTGGGTCCTGCTCGCGGTGGTGCGGTGCCCGACAGAAGCCACGGAGCAGACGAAGCGGAGGGGCCTTGCTGCGTTCCAGTACAAGTCCCTACAAACGTGTCGGGTGGTTGCTGACCCGACTCAAGGAGGGCGGGAGGGTCGGAGGCAGCAGAGGAGGAGCTAGGGGCCTAGGGGCATTGGGGCTGTGCCTGGAAGGTGTCCGGCGGTGCTGAGACACAGGCGGCAGTTCCAGTCCAGGGTCTGCCATCGGAGCCCAACAACCATGGTGCCCCACGAGGATCTCGGTTCCCTCATGGGGGAGGGAACTGCGGGCAGGGCGGTTGGCACATTGTGTGTGTGCTTGGAACTGGGGCGTTGAGCCAGGCCTGGGGGCAAGTGTCCCTGAAGGTGGCGTTTGGGGTCACGTGTGTAGTCGGCTGTCCTCACGTATGTGCAGTGGGGTCCTGTCCCGGAGGTGGCTGCAGGCACGCGTGTCTGCCGCGGCGACCTCACGAGCCCTCTTCCGCAGGCTCCCCCTTCACCCGGCCCGGCCTCAAGAGCGGGAGGACTGACAGCGCGTCCTACCTGCGCAGGAAGGAGAAGAAGTTCCGGTTCCTGGTGCGGCGCGTGGTGAAGGCGCAGAGCTTCTACTGGGCGGTGCTGTGCGTGGTGGCCCTGAACACTTTGTGCGTGGCCATGGTGCATCACAAGCAGCCGCAGCGGCTGACCACGGCGCTGTGTACGTAGCCCCGCCCCGGCCTTTCCGTGCTGCGGGTGCCGAGCCGGGAGCCCCGCCGGGAGCCCCGCGCCCCATCCCGGCGCCGCCCGGACCCCCAGTGCACCTGACTAGACCCCTGTCCGTCAGGGCAGGGTGAAAGGGCGCCTGGCAGGGAAGTGAGTGGGTGACCAGGCCAAGCTGAGCCTTAGTGGCCTGGGCTTAGACAGCTCACAGGACGGAGTCCGCTAATGACTTCTGTCCCCAGGGGTCAGCTCCATTCACCCCGCCTCGGTGTCTAGTGACCTGGACACAGGGCTTGGGGCTCTGCGTGGGAGTCCTGTGTGCCTGCAGCCAGCTGAGGGGCCCAGGGGAGCCCTCTGTCCAGAGAACCCTCCTGACTGTCCTGCCCCAGCGGGCCTGCCAGGCTCTCTCTGTGGGACCAGGAGCCTGGATGGCTGCTGCGGGCTCTTCTGAGCTGTAGACTCTGGAGGCTCCCCAGGCCCTGTGACAGTGTGCATGGGATGGGACTCTGGGCTGCAGTCCCCACACCCTCATTGAAATCTGTGTCTTACATGATGGGAAGGGTGAGAGGTGGCAGAAGCAGGGCGCGGGTTCAGGTTCCAGAGTGACAGTGGGGGTGCAGCTGCTGTGCCCTGAACTGCCCACGCTTGCCTCTGGGCATGTGTCCGGGGGCCACAGTGTTCAGTATCTCCTAAGTCCTCAGACTACTCCCCCACCTTTGGGGATTGGGTGGGCGCCAGGGAGACAGCTTCCTCTTGCCGCAGCAGTGGGCTCCCTGGCTGGGCCTTTTCTCCCACAAGAGAGCCGGTGGTGCCTGTCAGTCTGGTCCTTGTTTCCTGGCTTTGCTACTTGAATGGCCTGGTCGCGTGTCTGATGCACTAGGGAACCCGGGGCTGGGGTACCTGAGACGGGGTGCCTAAGGCCAGGGTGTCCAGGGCTGGGGTGCTGGGTGCCCAGGGCCGAAGAGCACAGGGCTGGAGTGCCTTGGGATTTGAGTTCCCAGGGCTGGGGTGTCATGGGTTGGGCCAGGCCTCAGGATTCTGCGCCTTGCTGCTTTGTTTCTCTGTGGTCTCCTGGGAGTTCCCAAACTCACCGGCCTCTTCCAGGGAAAGCGGCTGGAGGGAGAGGTGGGTGTGCGCTGGGTGTGGACAGCTGTGCTCAGTGCAGGCTCTGCCCTTGCCAGGTAGGCTGGAGCAGAGGAAGGGTGATGCAGTGAGTGAGGGCGGGGGCACCTGCTGGCACCAGTGGCATCACACCTCCCGTCGGTCCTGGCCTGTGGCTGGTGCCCTGTGGAGAGAGGGTTCTGTGCACCTCGGCTGTCTGTCCATCAGGGAGCTAGGAGCCCCAAAACTGAGGCTCGAATGGCGAAGGCAGCTGGCCCCTAGGACCATGCTGCTGCGAGCTCCCCTGGCCTCACAAGACAGTCTGGACCACCTTCTCATGTGTCCCTCTGTTCTCACAGCATGCTGTCCTCTTACTGTTAACAGAAGACACTGTCTACGTTACTGCCTCTGCTCCCCCTTGGCCTGTGATCTCGGGACGGTAATCCTATCCCCTGCCCGCTCCTGGCAGCACACACACACCAGCTAGCTGGACAAGCCAGTCAAGAATGAGCGAACCCTCGCTTGGCCTTGGGGGGCTGGCATAAAGGCGGGAAGAGGGACCTTCTCTGGTGGTCTGGTCTATGGCAGCTCCTGTCCATGCTTCTTGCGAGCTGGTCTCGGGGCTTCAGCTCCAAGGGTCACTGTGAGGCTCATCTCGGGGCCTCCTGTGGGGAGTCCTGAGGGGCAGAGGCGGACAGGGCGCCTTTGCAACCTCGTGGGGAGGCTATGAGGCCTCGGGTATTTCCAGGTGGCTGGGACTTTGCGAGCTGCATATCGCGGCAGGCAGTGCTCAGCTTTTCCACCACAGTCCTGCCCTGCTGGCCAGATATTCAGGGAGTGTCAGGCCTGAGCTGCTCCTGCCTGAGGGGCAGCGGGTGTCTGTGCCGCTGACGTGGCCTCTCAGCCTCCCAGGGCGGCAGCTTTGCCTCCTCACTGCTCATTCTGCACCCACCTGGGTGTCCTGGTGACTTTCTGGTTGGCTTCAGAGACCAGCGTGCCGTGGGTGGGTTGCTCCCAGGAGCTGTTTGTCCATGTCCTCAGGCCATGGACAGAGAGTGGGTCCCCTCCTTGAGACCTTCGTATGTCAGTCTGAGGCCCGGTGCCCAGTGGCCAGTAGTGCTGGTGTCTGCTCGTCCAGGGGCGGGGCTCTGTCGTACAGTGCTTGGTGGAGAGCTGGGGGCACTGCAAACTCCAGGGGTGCAGTGACGGCAGGCTGGACATCGTGTCCCCACCGTCTGGACGCCAGAGGCCCCGGGAAGCCTGGGAGGCCCTCGGGTGGGCCTGCCTCGGGCTCTGAGCTGCTGTGCTGGGTCACAGGCAGTGCCCTGGTCTCCTGTCCAAGGCAGTAGCAGGTTCCAGCTCGGCGCCCGGGAGGGTCAGCGACAGTGACCTTGCTGTGATGTCTGCAGTCCCCGGGCAGCTGCGGGTCCTGCTGCCTGGGCCCTCCTGTGGCTTCTGCTGCCTCCTGTTCCCACCGTGCCTTCTGCTCGGGCTGTGTCAGGGGCACTGTCCGTGTGCCCAGATCCCCTGCATGAGGTGGGACTCCTGATGGGCCCAGCTGCAGGAGCCTGTGTGGCTCACAGCGTGCCGCCCGGGAGCCGCCTCCTGCCGGGTCTAGGGTCGCTCCGGTGGTGGGGCAAGCCTGTGAACAAAGGGAAAAGCGAGCATGGTGCCCTGGGGTCCTGAGGAGGGCACGGGAGTCCTCTTGGCAAGACAGGGAGCTCTGAAGAGGGACTGAGGGACTCGCCCTGTGACCAGAGCGTGGGGTGTGACGGACGGAGGCTGAAGGCCGGGCGACGGGGCTTGGCCCTCCTCTGGGGGCACCCTGGGGGTACCCCATGCCCAAGAACCCACCTGAGCCCAGTCAGTCCTGGGAGCCCACCTGCTGGGCCTACCCCCTGCCCCACAGGCACTGGGCACTCACCACCTGCAAACTGGAGTGAGCGTCTCTCCTCCCTCCCAGTCCTGTGGCTTCTCTGCTGGGCTGAGTTGCAGAGGCCTGGATGGCTCCATCCCAGAAGGCCCGGGGTCTGGGCTGGAGCCAGGTGGAAGGAGGCTGCGCGCTAACCACCCTCTTCTCTGGCTTCTCCTAGACTTTGCAGAGTTTGTTTTCCTGGGTCTCTTCCTCACAGAGATGTCTCTGAAGATGTACGGCCTGGGGCCCAGAAGCTACTTCCGGTCCTCCTTCAACTGCTTCGACTTTGGGGTGAGTATGTCACCTCGTCAGCAGGTCCTGGTGTCCGTGCTGGACATGCACACATCCGCCCCGTGAGCCGCGGTCTGTGGCTCAGGACCCAGGACCCAAGGGGACTGTGATCCCCTGTGGGTCAGAAACGCTTCCTGCCACCAGGGAGGTGCCGTGATGGGCGGCCCCTCCCGATCAAGCCCTGATTGGGGGGTGGGGGCTGCAGGACATCCTCCTTCTATCCCCGGACCCTGTCTGTAGACTTCAAGGTCAGCTGAGGATTCTGGCCCCCTCCATGTCTGGAAGAGTGGTCTTTTCAGTATGTTGCTGTCCGGTGGACGGCCTGGTCTCTGCCCAGCGTCCTGTGGGTCTGGCCTTGGGCAGGCTCGGATACTCGCAGCAGCGCCCCCAGGGGGAACCTCCTTGAGGGGTTGGGATGCAGCAGCCTGGCCGGTTCCTTGCACCTGCCCCTGTGGCTCAGAGAGGCCTGGAAGGAAGGCTCACGTGGGTTACCTCCATGGGCCCAGCCCAGCAGGCCCTGTGCTGAGTCCAGAGCTGGGCCTACCTGGAGGCCTCTTTGTGACCTGGGGACTCTGAGAGGTGAAGGTGCCACCCCAGGAGGACCTACGTCTCCGCAGTGTTCTCAGGGCTAGGCGAGATCCCTAGCTGTCAGACCATAAATCTTAAAGCTGCTTAGGTTTCTCGTCTGAACTAATGGATCCCAGAACACGGGCATAATTGCACATAAGCTCACAAGTTATTCCAAAACTTAGCACGTGAAAGTGGCAAGTGTTTGGCATCGCCCCATTGCCATGGCCAGGAGTCCAGGTGTGGCCTCCCTGGGGCCCGGGTACAAGGTCCCAGCCGAGGCCGGAGTGGGTGCTGTCATTCCAGGCTGGTCAGGATGGCAGAGGTGCTTTCAGGTGATCAAACGTGGTGGCTAGTGAGACTGAGAAGATCAGCTTCCAGGCTCACACACATGCTGGCTACCTCTGTTCCTGGTCACACGGGCCTCCACAGGCGGCTGGAGTGTCCTCAGGACCTGGAGCTGGTGATCTGAGAGGAGGATGAGAGGACCCACGGTGGAAGCCCCAGAGCTCCAGCTCAGAAGACGTAACCCGTCAGTTTTCCATGTTATACTTGGAGTGAGTTGTTAGGCCCAGCCCGCATGTAGGGGGAGGAGGACGTTACAAAGGGATGGAGCACCAGGATGCCAGGAGCCGTGGGGGCCACCACAGCCCACGCTCTGGTCCCAGTGTGACACTGTCAACCTGCCACCCCCCCGAGGGCTCATCCTCCGAGGCCAGGTTGTCTGAGTGCAGCTGCCGGGTCCCCCTCAACCTGCAGACGCGGGGAGATAGAGGCGACGTATCCACCCCACAGAGCCTACAGGGTGGTGGGACACACAGAGGGTGAGTGCCTGCTCAGAACGGGGACAGTGGACCCCAGGGAGCCTCTGGTCCACAGCGATGCCGGAGTCCTCCCGGCGGGCGTGTGCGATACTGCGATGGCTGCTTAAGGCCTGCAAGCCTTGTGGGCCCCTCGTTCTGCCCAAGTTACCTTCCCTTTTTCCTGAAGGCAGCATGTGTTCAGCTGGACAGTGTCCCAGGCTTCTTTCTGCTGGTGGGATTTGGGCGTCCCAATACCTTTTGTGCTGTGTCTGCCCCTCTCAAGCCGAGATGGTGACATGTCTGCAAATGTCCGTCTCCAGGAACTCAGTGGGTGTGTTGCAAACCTGGGCGTTCACCCATGAGATAAACGCCGACCCACAGCCCTGTTAGGGGCCAGCACCTTTGTGTCCCCGAGCGCCTAGGCCTTCTGGAGCCCCCTTGCAAGGCGCCTGGCAACCTTGGAGACTGAGCAGGGCTGGCCCTTTGGGAGCTTAGACGTCACAGCCACGTGTGGCCCCGTCATCACAGCAGGCCATGTCATCTTTTTTTTTAAAGATTCTTATTAAAATGTAGCTAACATGCACCATTATGTGAGTGTCAGGTGTACAGATAGTCATTCAACACTCATCTTCCTAAAGAAGTGATCACCGTGATAAGTCCAGCCGCCATCTGACCCCGTCCCACACCATCACAGTGTTACTGACTCTGTTCCCCAGGCTGCACATTACACCCCCATGACTGACTTGTTTTATTCCTGGAGATCTGAACCTCTTACTTCCCTTCACCTTTCCCCCCGCTTTAATTTTTCAGTTACAGTTGACATTCAGTATTATTTTATGTTAATTTCAGGGGTACAGCATATGGTTAGACATTTGATTGTAAAACCTAGGAAGTGATCCCCTGACTAGTCTAGCTCCTACCTGGCACCATGCATAGTTATTACCGTAGCGTGGACTACGTTCCTTATGCTTTGCTTTACATCCTGGTGACAGGCCACCTAACTGGGGCGTTACCTGCTCTCTGGAGAGGCTGAGCACTCACTCCCAGGCTAGCAAGTCCCAGCCTCTTTTTACGGGACAGCAGTTTCCTCACTCTCTGTCCTGTGACACCAGGTGGCATCTGCTGGGAAGCCTCCTGGGTTCATCAGCACATTTCTGCCCTTCCCGTAGCTGCAGGTCACACTCGGTGCCAACACAACAGGCCCTGCCTCCCAGGACTGTCCCTTGTGTGGCACCCCCTGTGGTTGTGTCCCGGGCACATCGGGCTCAGCTTCTACACATCGCCCACGTCTGCCTGTTATGACAGCAGTGCCTCCCCCTCCAAACTTCACTGGATTTTCTTCTGTATGGCAAATTGCCCCAAAGCGACAAGCAGTTGTTACTTCTCACTCGATGTGTCCTCCCAGTGCCCCTGGCTCCAGGTCGCGTGAGCTTTAGGCTTGTGCCCACGCTGGCTGACAGGCCTCGGACAGGCAGCTTCCAGGCTCTCACGTGTTGCTGGCAGCCTCGGGTCCTGGTCTCCTGAGCCTCTGTACAGGCTGCCCCACTGCCCCCACGACACGGCAGCTGGTGGCCTAAGGCTGAGAGGGGACCACAGTCTTTGTAAAGTGCCACCTCAGGTAACATCCGATCACTTTTGTCCTGTTCCCTTTGCTGGATGTGAGTTACTAGGCCCAGCCCGTCCTCGAGGGCACAGGATTGTAAGGTGGGGGAGGGGAGCAGACCATGGTGTGGCCATCGGGCAACCTCAGAGGCCACCTTTATGCTGAGCCAATGGGAGCAGATCCTGAGGAAGGTTCGTGGAAAAGGGGAGTGACACTGAAAGGTGACAGTGAGGACAGATTTAGAAAATGCCGGTCTTTGGCCCAAAGCCACATCTGGAGGCCATGTGACTGCTGAGAAAAGTTGCTGGTGACGGTCACACTGTGGCCAGCTTGTCCCGTGTTGTGTTGCCAGGGTCACAGCGGGCCCTGCAGCCATTGGTGTGTCGGTGTCAGGTCACTTGTGTAGTCCGACACATATTCACGGTGAAGTGTGCAGCGGCTGGCTGCATTGGGGTCACTTATAGCTACTGTGACCGCCACACCAGACGTGCCAGTTGATGGGCCATCGGTAACCCGAGGGGGGCTTCTGGTGAAGGGCCGAGGCCTCTGTCCCAGCACAGTCACCATCTCCTTAGTGATTTGGGGAGAAGGTGACGCTGAGCTGATCCGGTGTGAAGTGGATGGAGCTGTGTGCACGTGACTGTGACCTTGGGTGATGTGTGAGCCAAGGGCAGTGAGACTCGAGCTGCACGCCTGAGTGCCCCACACCAACCCCCGGAGTCAGGTTACAGGACACGGTCAGCCACGTGAAGGACGGCGCGCGTGCTGGCGTGAGCCCGGGCGTGCCCGTGGGTGTGCTGGGGGGAGGGGCTGCGTCGGGGCCCCGCTGTGTGTCCCGTCCAGAGGTACGATGGCAGGGTCTGCGTGCTGCAGCCGCCGCTCGTCCTTTCCGAGCCCCTCACGTGACAGTGACCAGGAACGGCTGGGGACGAGGGGCATGCCACTTGCTCATGGGTCCCCGTCCAGCCGCAAGGACAGTATCTGGGAGACCTCGTTGGTGAAACCAAAGGGCAGGCTCGCCATTAAGTTCCTGGTGACGCGTGCTGGGCTCTGGTCCCTGGGAAAAGTCTGAATCTGGACCTCAGAGCAGTGACAGCGGGAGGGAGTGACGGAGGCAGGTCCGTCTTATAGGCAGCTGCCCAGCCTTGCGGCGTCAGGAGTCGCTGGGTCACCTGGCTGCTCTAGGCACGGGGGGCGCTGGACAGGGCAGCTCAGACCTGTCAGGAAGCCAGCAGGCCTGACCCCACCCACCCCTGTCCTATGTGTCTGGTGGGCCTGGGGCTGCAGGAGCTCAGTGAGGCGTGTCCCTCGCGTCCCCCTGCGTGGCTTGCACTGCTCACGAGGGAGGCGGCCACACGTGCAGGGCGGGGCTGGTGGCTGACCTCTGCCCTTTGCAGGTCATCGTGGGCAGCATCTTTGAAGTGGTCTGGGCCGCCATCAAGCCAGGAACCTCCTTCGGGCTTAGCGTGCTGCGGGCACTGCGGTTGCTGAGGGTCTTCAAAGTCACCAAGTATGTCGCCTTGTGCCCGGTGGGGCGTGGGGGCAGTGTGGGAGCTGGGGGCTGGCGGTGCCGGCGTCACACTCAGCTGTGGGGGTATCTTTTGGGGCTTATATTTGCACAGACTCGGACGACAGTCATGAAACAGCCCCTGCTCATCTCAGCCTGTCAGGCCACATGTGTCCTCTGGACCATCCTGACTGCATCCAGGTGACAGGAGGTCTCACTGTCCATCAGCTTGCACCCCGTGGTTTCATATGGTCCCCTCTAGAAACCGGCCATCCCACCATGAGTCTGCAGAGGCAGACTTTGCTTCATAGTTAATGGAGGAAGCAGGAGCTGTCGGGTAGAAGTCATCTTCCTGCCACCAAGCTGGCCCTCAGCCCCTCGGCCCGGCCAGCGCTGGCATGGTCCCTCCCCCCAGCCCTGTCCTATGTGAACGGTGTTTTCACAACTCTGGAAGTGAGTGGCTCCGTTTTGCCCACAAAGAGGCCGAGGCCCAGGGCAGAGGTGACAACACAGCCAGTGTGCAGACCTGGGCTAGTCGCCGCCCTCACTGCTGGGGCTGTGGTGACCAGATGAGGGAGAACACATCACCCACCAGAGCAGTCAAACCAGCCCAGACAGCACAGCAGGGACCCTACGCTGTCCTCTCCCAGCGCAGTGCAGGACGGAGCCTGTGGTGCTCCCACCTGTGGCCTGTCTCCCTGGGGCCTGGGGCTGCTTCGGGTGCCTGCAGGGAGCCCAGTGTACTCGGCTCTCCATGGTGGAGGGCACTCGGCACTCTGAGTGGTCAGCAGCTAGGCTGTCGGCAGACATGAGCAGGGCCCGTGTGCTGTGGGTGCCACTGACTGGCAGGGACTCGGTGAGAACTTGGGAGCATCTGAGGGGCGGTGCAGGGGCTGTTTGGGTCCAGGGAAGTCATCCAGCAATGTCCTCCACACCCACTGCCATACCGTGTCCCTGGTCCTTGGTGACGTGTGCCCCTCTGCTCACAGGATGCCCGCTCGCGGATGGCGGTGTGGCCCCTAGCCTACGGCAGCCCCATGTGCGGTGGCTGACGGCCAGCAGTCATGGCCCTCACTTCACACAGCGCTGACCGGAGGCCCCTGGAGGGGGCCTGGGTGCTGAGGTGGGACAGGCCAGGCCAGGAGCCCGGGGTGGGCCATGCCTGCACTGTCCTGCTGAGGAGCGTGGCAGGGCCAGGTTTGGGAGGTGAGAGTGAGTCCAGCCCTGGACACATGGGTGTGCCATCCCCATGGTGCCCTGGTGACAGGAGGCTGGGTCTAGGACTGTGGAAAGAAGCTCCACTCCTTGTGTATTGTAACTGTGGGACGCTTAGGACGTAGAATGCCCCAGAAGCCACAGCTGTGACTGCAGGGAACTGGGGTGAGCGTGATGTGGGGGTCCGGAGCCGATGTGCTCCACCGGGCACAGCTGGGCTCAGACCCCGCCTGCCCCCAGGTACTGGAGCTCCCTGAGGAACCTGGTGGTGTCGCTGCTCAACTCTATGAAGTCCATCATCAGCCTCCTCTTCCTGCTCTTCCTGTTCATCGTTGTCTTTGCGCTGCTGGGCATGCAGCTGTTTGGGGGCCAGTAAGTGGACGGGGCTCAGAGCAGCTGTTTGGGGGCCAGTAAGTGGGTGGGGCTCAGAGCAGCTATTTGAGGAACAGAAAGTGGGAAGGGCTCAGCAGCTGTGGGGGGCACAGACAGTAAGTGGGCCCATGGGGAGGGCTTCTGAGCTTAGAGCGGTGGTTCTGCCCCCGTTCCTCCTCCTGCTTTTCATCCCCAAAGGTCCTCCTAGAGCCCAGCCCTCTTACAGCTTGTGACAGGCCCTAGGTGCCCAGCTGCTATGCCAGGTCCTGCGGCTCCTAAGGGGGCTGCCCCTTCCTCAGACGTCTCATTTTTCTCAGGTTCAACTTCAAAGATGAGACGCCAACGACCAACTTTGACACCTTCCCTGCTGCCATCCTCACTGTCTTCCAGGTAAGGTGCCCAGCTCCAGGTGCGCTCCTGGCCTGCTCAGCTTCCCTCCCAGTGCTGGGCCGGCAGCCTTCCTGTAAGCTCCCTAGGGCCACAGCACAGCTCAGGTGGAACTTTCCACCCAACAGAAGAGAGCAGGCAGAGACGAGGGTAGGCTGGTCCCCCATGTCCTGCGATGCCGTCCTGGGCTTCAAGCCACCAGCTCAGCTCTCAGTCCCTAGGACTTGGCATTACAGCCATATCTTGTCCTTTGAGAAGAGAACAGAGCACCTGGTTCTCCCTCACTTCTCTTCGTGTCTGCAAAGCACGTCCCCCAGCTCCATGGGAAGCCTTGGGGTGCCCTTGGGAGGTTCTGCTGCTGGAGCCGAGTCTCTCACACAGGGCAGGGACTGCCAAGATTGGTGTCACCGATATAATGGCAGACATTTGTGTTCCGCGAGCCCTCTGCAGACACCATGTCTGAGGTTGAGTAAGGCGGGGGGATGCTTTGCCTACAAGGACACTTAGGGAAGGCCAGCAGGCTGCATGTTCAGGCCAGGGGCTCAGCTCAGCACCTGGCCTCTGGGATTGTCAACCCCAGCCCCAGCCAGAGCTGGAGCCCACAGCATGTGCAAGGAGGCCGTCCCTCCAAAGGAAGGGAGTTTTCTCAGCAGCCGCTCAAACCAAGCTGGAGGGTTGCTGAAAGAGGAAACAGGGCCAGGGCTGATCAGGGGGATCTTGAATGTCAGGCTGGGGGAACTAACAAGAGTGCATTCCAGAAAAAGCAGCAAGGTGAGTGAAGTCTGGGTGGGGAGCACAGGTGTGTGATGGAAGGCTTGGGGTGGTGGGGCCGGTGGGGCCGGCATGAATGGCCCTGACATGCCGGCCTGTCCAAGAGGTTTTGCCCTGCGGGAGCTTTGCAGGGTTTCCACAGCAGGGGGTGGCGTGATTGACACCGAGAGCCTTGCTTTGCTGTATTTGTTGCAAGAAAGGACCTGAACTTGCTGAGTGGTGGTGTTTGGGAACCAGGGGAAGAGGCCAAAGTTAGAGGGAGAGAGGGCTTCTGACCAGGCGACGCTCTGATTGTACCTCAGGCCTCTGCTCTGAACACAGCAGTAAGGGGAGAAATACCTTTGGAAGTTGACATAGCCAATGGGAAACAATGTCTGCTAGACATTGGCTAGAAATGAGACGAGACAGTGGCCAGGCATCTGTGGACAGTCTGGGAAGAGGCGGTGCTGAACAGTAGCAGCACTGGCCCTGCAGAAGGCGTGTGGTCCTTTAAGGGGCTGGGGGAGGCTGAGGAGATCACAAAGGCAGCTCATTGGCCAGGCCAGGCCTGTAAGTCCCACAGAACGATAATGGACTGGAGGCCGAGACTCCAGGATGGGAGCCCCGTTTCTGAATGGGGTTGGAGAGGGGATGGGACAGGAGGGCATGTGACCTGGGAGAAGAACTTCACTTTTGTTCACGATGAACCTGCAGACGAAAGTTCTGAGAGCCAACCCCGTAGAAGAAATGACTGAGCAGGGGCGACCGACAACGCTCACGGTCGGAAAGTGAGCTCAGGCCTAGAGGAGAAGGGTTACTGCACAAACACAGGTGGCTTGGACGGAATATGCCTCAAACCCACAGAGCGTTACAGGAAGAACTCGTAGCACACACCACAGCATTGCGAAGGAAAGGCACCTGAGAACTAAGAATAGATGAACATGGAAAGGAGCCAAGGAGAAATTCTAGAAATGAAAATAGAGCTATTTAAATAAACTGAAGGGTGAAGGGGCCACTGGATGCAGCCCGAGGACAGCTGAGCTGCGGTGCGGACATGACACTCAGACGTCTGCTGTGACGGTGCCTGTGCTCAGAGGCCGAGCAGGACGCATGACACGGAACAGAATCACTCCAGACATAGACACATAGTGATATGGAGAAAATCTTAAAAACTCCCTAGAAAGATTTCCTACAAGAATGGTGATCTGAGGGTGGGCCTCTCGTGAGCAGTGGTGCCAGAGGTCTGGGGGAAGTAACTTGAAAACATTGTAGGACAGTCCCTGTCAGCCTGGAATTCCGAACCCGAGAGCCGTGCTTGCAGCACGGGGAGAACACATTCACGTGAGGGTGGAGAGAGTCACCGTCCAGACTGACCATTACATGGTTGTGAAGTGGGTGCTTTACAAGAAACCATGCAGCAAACTAACCCAAGAAGAAATAGAAAACTGAACTATTTCAGAAATTGAACAGTTGAAAGTTCACCTTTCCAAGTCACATTCACATACTGAATTCTAAATAAGAATTCTAAATAAGAAAAAAACTCCAATTATATACAGACCGCGCCAAAGAAGATCAAAAGGAAAGCAGCCAACTCATTTTGAGGCTCGACTAGCCTTGACATGAAAAGACCAGACAAGCAACGTATATGAAAAGAAAAATCGAGGTCATGATCACAAGCAGAGACAAAAACATCCTGAGGGAAATAATAACTAATCAAATCTAGACATGCTTAGAAAGCTTTATGATCAACCTGAATTTATCTTAGAAATACAAGATGATTTAACATTAGAAAAGACTTTCATGTAACTCACCATCTTAACAGAATAAGGAAGGAAATAACCCTAGATCATCAGAAAAAAGCATTTGAACTCTAGCAGAAGCACAACCAACCATGATAGAGAGGATAGACAAATAAGACTGACAAATTTTGTTAATTGTCAAATTAACACATAGGGATTCATTATACTCTCTACTTGGTGTATATTTGACAATATCCATAATAAATTTTTTTTTTCTAAAAAACACACAATAAAACCCAACACTTATTCTAAACGAGGTCTTAGCAGATTATGCTAATATCATTGGTCTTAGTTCATTAGAACAAGAAAAAAGTGAAATAAAATTCCTCAAGATTGACAAGAGAGGAATAAAAATGTCATTATTCACAGATGAAATATTTGTGCACGCAGAAAAGTCAAGTGTTGTCACCGCAGATGGTGTGGGGCCACTTGGTTGTCTGTAGAGAAGAGCATGAAGTTGGAATCCCACCTTGAAAATTGATTCGGATGGATGAAGACCTAACTTTGAAAAGCAAATCTGAAAGTTTAGAAAGACAGACGGCGACATAACATTATTAACTCAAGGCAAGGGAAGCCTTCTTAAAGAAAATACAAAAAGCACAAATCACACAGGAAACCATTGAAAATTTGACTGTTGAAGATTTCTGTGCCTCAGGACACCATAAAAAGATTGAAAATAACAACAACAAGTCACAGGCTGGAGGAAGACATTTCCAGTGTCAGCAAATAACCAACAAAGGATTAGTGTCCAGAGCATACCAAGAACGTCCACAAATGGAAAAGGAAAGACAGACAGTGCATCAGGAAAGGGCAAAAGGTAGAAACAGGTCACTCACACAAGAGGACCTGGGCCGACGAGCAATCTGTGAAAACTATTTTCAGTGTTACCAGAAGTCAGGAAAGTGATTGAAACACCCTGAGAACAAACCTGTCCATTCAGCTCAAGTTAAGAAATGCTAATTGTGAAGCAACGTCACCTTGTAGCCATGTGGTGACACGAGGGTCCTTTTCTGCTGTGCTGGGGTGAGGACCACTGTGGACAGTAATTGTCCCCTTGCATGTGCACACAGGCGGGTCCTGTTGCTGCTCAAGGCTCTGAAAAGGATCTTGCCCAGCTGCACAGACACGCAAGAGCATCGTGGCAGCGTTGTTTGTAAGAGGGAAAAGCCGCACGTCCCCCAAATGTGCATCAGCAAGGGAATGGCTAAGAAGTGCCGTATTCTGCAGCCGTAGCAAGAGTGACGGATCTCACAAACGTAATGCTGAGGAAAAAATAATAATTATAGCATGTAGTACTGTCTAAATAACTCTGGGAACCTGCGAAACAATGTTGCTTCCGGCATATGAGGTCTGACAATTAAGTTCACAAACTCGTCCTAGAAAAAGTGCTATACCCCTCATTGCTGAATATCACTACGGTCACCTTCGAAGCACTCCCCTTGGGAAGCTATGCACTAATGCCAGTGCCCAGTCCACCCTTCAAAGCAATTCTGGAACTCTTTTTCTATAATGGCCATCAGAGCTGTTGTCATATTACCCCTTGATGTCCTGAATGTCATCAAAATGTCCTCCTTTCAATATTTCCTGTATCTTTGGGTAAAGAAAGAAGTCATTGGGGCCAGGTCAGGTGAGTAGGGAGGGTGTTCCAATACAGTTATTTGTTTACTGGCTAAAAACTCCCTCACAGACAGTGCCTTGGGAGCTGGTGCATTGTCGTGATGAATTGTTGGAGACAAGTTCAGGTCATCTAACTTTTTCACGCAGCCTTTTCAGCACTTCCATATAGTAAACTTGGTTAACTGTCTAGTTGGTACAAATTCATAATGAATAATCCCTCTGATATCAAAAAAGGTTAGCAACATCCTTTTGACTCTTGATTTGGACTGACAAAAGTTTTTTGGTCATGGAGAATTGGCTGACTTCCATTGTGCACTTTGACGCTTTGTTTCAGGGTTGTATTGGTACACCCATGTTTCATCACCAGTGATAACACAGCCCAAAACATCGTCTTCCTCTCCAAAAGGTCTCGGCAAACTTCAACTCTTCTTTGGGTTTGTTCAGAAGTGAGCTCCTTCAGAACCATTTTTGCACACACCTTTCTCATGCCAAGAGTTTTAGTTATGATTTTCTAAGTTTTTCTATCGATGGTCTGCTATGCTTCTCACAGTCAGACGATGATTTTGACACATTTTTGTAATGTTTTCGTCAGTTCTGCTCATTACTGGCCGCCTTGACTTCTCTTCATCAGTGACACGTTCTCTCCTCTCAGAAAACAGTTAATCCATTTGTAACATCATGGCATTATCCCCATAAAGTTGGACTAACATGTCCCTGATGTCACTTCCACTCTTGCAAGTTTAACAAGAAATTTAATAGTTTGTTCGTTGCTCTAATTAAAGCTCAGACATTCTCACGACTGCACACAAAAACACGCAACAACAATAATGATCACCACTCAGCAAGACACTGCCACACGTCAACAGAAACACAGCTGTGAGATACTTGTATACCAAGTTTTGGAAACCTTACCGAGCTGTCCGTACAGTGCTGCCAGCGTAAGTGCATGGTGGAAAGTTCGCGAACTTGATTGTCAGACCTTGTACATACTGTAAAAGTGCAAAAGCTTGCACAGGAATGGTAAACACCAAATTTAGGGTGCTGGTTTGGGGGCGGGGAGAAGGAGACAGGGGGAGTTTTGTCCAAGGAACATCTGCTACATTTTAATGTTTTATTTCCTTAGCTCGGTAGTGGGTACACAGAGGTTTGTTAAATGTTATCCATTGTACATTTCTGAATGTTCGAAACAGTATTTAAACATTATCCAAAGGAAATTGTTGTGATGTTAACAGCCACAGTAGACATTAAGGCAGACACGCTTTAGTAGAAATAGAGAAGCATGTTACATGTGAGAAAAGGAAGCTGCTGTCACGAGCTCGCACGACCCAACAACATGGTCTGAAATATATTGGGCAAGAACTGAGAATTACACAGAAATGAAAAGTTGGGCATCTCGTAACAGATTTGTAATGCGTTTCTGTGCAACTGAAGGAAGAAGCTGGAAGTTAGAAAGGCCGTGAGAGCGCAGATGAAGTGCAGGAGTCAGCCGACATACAGCTGCAGCCAACCGGCCAGCCGTGGGGAAGCATCAGTACTTGGGGCAAACAGGACAGTCACAGAATGTGGCCACTCGTTAAATCATCCAGGAAATTCCCACAAACGTTAAGGAATTGCTGTCCTGCACCACACATTCCCGATGTAACTTAAATAAATAGAAAATGCTGATAAAAAGTCATTTAAAATCTTCCTCGTTGGTGAAAACTGAAAGGTTGAGTTAAAGAAGACATCACAATGGATATTACAAAATACTTAGAACTCAACAACAATATCAGAACTTATGGGGTAAGGCTGAGGCAGTACTTGGAGAAAAGTGTACACTCTTAAATGCAATTGTCAAAATAAAAGAAAGACTGAAGATAAACTAAGTGCTCATCTTAAAAATCTAGGAAAAAGAATAAACTAAAGAAAAATTGAAAGCGGGCAAAAAATGATAAGAGCAGACATAAATGAAACAAAACTAAAAATACTAAGGTAACAAACTCATATAAAAATCTTGTTCTCAAGAAGACTAATAAAGTAGATAACTTTCTAGAAAGACTGATCAACAGAAAGGCACAAATAAAAAGTATTGCCGGGTGGCCGGATGGCTCAGTTGGTTAGAGCGCGAACTCTGAACAACAGGGTTGCTGGTTCGATTCCCACATGGGCCAGTGAGCTGCGCCCTCCACAACTAGGTTGAAGGACAGCTATTTGGGGCTGATGGGCCCTGTAGAAACACACTGTTCCCCAATATTCTACAATAACATTTATTTTTAAAAAAATTTTTAAAAAGGAGTAATTCCCAAAGGAGGGATAGCTATAGAAAAGGGAGGTATATTCTTTAATTCCCCCCAAATATTATGGTGCCTTTCTACTGACAGTTTTGAAAACTTGATGAAATGTCTAGCTTTATAGGAAAACATCACTTATTAGCTCAAGATAAATTAAAAACCTGCATTGTTTTATGACCATTAAATGGAATCAGAGCTCGTCCTGTTTCCCTGCCCTTGCCCTGAGCCTGCAGTGACTAGGTGCGTCTCACCAAGCTGGCAAGGGACAGGTGACAACTTCCTCAAGCCACTCCAGAGAAGAATGAAGTCATACCATGAGGCTAGTACACCTCTGAAACCACAGCCAGTGGGGATAATGTATGAAAAGTGAAACGCAGGCTAGACTGAGCTCCCGAGCAGGGTCTGGTCTGTCTTATCCACGGACGACCCTAAGTGCCCTGCACTGCCTGGCACACAGCAGGCACTTTAAAGGTTTGCTCAGTGAAGGGACACGCGACAGCTGAAATTCAACGTTAAAAAGGCAATTTCTACTGCGCATAAAATAGGAGTTCGTAGCCGAACTGTGTTTATCACAGTACGACCGGAATTTGTCAGTATAATGTCTTATCTCTACAGGTTAAGAGAACAGCACACATGTCAGTAGATGTAGGAAGATAAAACATTGATACATGATCAAAACGTGTTCCAATAAGAATTGATAGGATTAAAAAATAAACTACAGCAAGGTGGGTGGCAGCTAGTACTTTCGGGTTTCTTTTTTGAGGGGTTGAAGAATGCTAAACCCTAATGTGGTGATGGGTGCCCATATCTGTGAATGTCCTGAGAACCACCGAATTGTACGCTTTAAATGACTCGATTATAAATGTGTCTCAATAAGGCTGTTATTTTAAAAAGACCATAGCAAGCATCACAGGTAAAAGATTGCACAATGGTTAAGTTTATGTGTCAACTTGACTGTGCCCAGACGGGGTTTTCCTGTCGGGACCTGATGCAAATATGGCAAAATGTTAACACTTTTCCTTTTCAGTGCTGGACACGTGAGTGTCTGTTATGTTATCCTCTTGTCTTTTCCAAAAATACAAGTAGAGGAGAGATGTGTTTCCTGATGAGGCGAGGACGTTATCAGTCACTCTCACAGCCCAGAGCCTTGAGCCCAGGGGGCGGGAACCTGGAGCGTCAGCAGCTTTGAGCAGCCGTGGCCCCTTTGAGTCTGTGTTCTGGGCTCTGGGCGTCGGGGGCTCTGCCCCAGTCCTGCGTCGCTTCTCCACTCACTGCTGTAGTCTCCTCTGTGCCTTTGTTTACCTTTTCTCCTGCTTGGAGCTCCCTTTCCATTTTTGGCTGACCCAGCTCAGCAGCCAAGTCCTGGAAGTTTCTCTGCAGGACCTTGGGCTACCCTTTCCTGCAGAAGCATCTAAAAACGTGTGTGTGCACATGCACGTGTGCCCACGGCTCTCGGGGTGTGCACATGCACGCGTGTGTGCAGGGGCCTTGCAGCCTGCCCGTGCTGCTCTCCCTGCACAGATCCTGACTGGAGAGGACTGGAACGCGGTGATGTACCACGGGATCGAGTCTCAAGGCGGGGTCCGCAAAGGCATGTTCTCGTCCTTCTACTTCATCGTCCTGACGCTGTTTGGGAATTGTATCCTTCTGTGGGATGGAGGGGCACACAGCAGTGGCCCCACGGTCATCATAGCTGCTTCTGAGCCTGCACAGGCCCCTGTCCTATCTGGTTGGGGTCGCCACGCCGAGCCTGTGTCCCTCCGCCTGGGGCCTGAGTTCTGTTCTGGCGTGGGAGGCCTGTGAGGGTGTCCACAGCTGTGGTTAGTGCTGGGAGATAGCAGTCTGGCCCCAGGGCTCTGTCCTGTGGGCTCCGCAGGAGCCCTGAGCTGGCTTGGCTGTGAGGCAGTGCCCTGGGGTGCAGGCTCCCAGGACCCAGGGCACCTCCCTGCCACACCGGGCCTGGGAGAGGGGGGTCATCACTGTTGGCCTCCTGCAGAGCTAACTGCTGCTTGAGCCTGGCACTGTCCCAGAGCCCCTGGGGGCGGAGGGGTATGCAAGTCCCTAGGCCTTTGGTGACAGCACTCAGTCACACAACTTTGTCCCCAGAGGAGTGCAGGATGTCTGAGACAGTTTGGTTGTCATGGCTGGAGAAGAAAGTGCTGCTGGCATCAAGTGGGCAGAGCCGGGATGCTGCTGAGTGTCCCATGATGAAGGGTTGCCTGTGTCAGCAGTGCCCAGGGATAAGGTGCCTTAGCAGGACAGCCACGGAGCGCCCAAGGCCCGGTCTGCAGGCTGAGCAGCGCCCAGGCGGGCACAGCTGGAGAGGGCACAGGGGAGATGCTGCTGGCTGCTCAGTACAGACACGAGCTTGTGGGAAGAGGCAGGTGCAGTGACAGGAAATCAAAATGAGTCAGGTCAGCGGTACATGAGGGCCTGATCCTGCAGAGACTCAAGGACATCAGGCCCTTGTGACTTCAGAACTCTGGGCAAGTGGCCCTTTGTGGCCTTCGTTTCCTCACTTGTGAAAGGGTGTTGTGGTAGGCTTTGTCCTGGGTCCTGGGGCGCTCAGTGGGATGGGCTCAAGGTGCTGTCACCATCAGCACCGCCAGGCTTCCACTGCTCTAGAGGGAGAACACCTGGACCGAGGGGAGGAAACGCTGTGAGCCCAGCCCAGGCCTGGAGCCCACGCAGTGCTGGCCTGGCTGGGTTTGCACGTTGTGCCCTGTCTTACCTGGCCTCTGCTCACGGGCCCAAAGGTGATGGAGCCCCGCACGCAGCCAGTGACAGTAGGAGGCTGTCTGTAGGCTTGTCCCTGGGTAGGAATCCGGGAGCAGGGACAGAGCAGGCAGTTCATGGGCTCTCCAGGGAGGCAAGGGCAGACTAATCCAACATAACCTCTGAGCTCCGGGCTGGGTGGCAGGAGGTTCCACGTGGGCATGGGGACGGGGTGACACGAGACTGCATGAAGGAAGCTTGGGCAGAGGCCAGGGACCCACAGAGCCCTGGTGGGTAGGTGGCCTCTGCTGGCGACAGGTCAGCGGGGCCAAGGGTCTGAAGGCTGTGGGTGCCGAGGAAAGGACGCTGGCCATCTGGGGAGCTACGAGCCCTGTTTCCCATGGGGGAAACCGAGGCGTGACCAGGTGGGAAGGTGTGCGGACACAGGGCGCCCTTCCTTAGCTGGAGCCGCCCAGACACGCTGCTGAACGTCTTCCTGGCCATCGCCGTGGACAACCTCGCCAATGCCCAGGAACTGACCAAGGTATGTGGGTCGTGAGCAGGACCAGGGGCAGGAAGGGTGGGGGGGCCAGAGAGCCACGAGGAGGGCCAGGTCGTGGGTCACGAGCCCGTGTGACCCGTGTGTCCAGCATGGTCTCCTTAAGGCGGTGGACAGGCAGAAATTAGGTTGTCACTCTGGTGTCAGGAATGGCACTGAGAGGAAGCCTGGAGCAGTGCCAGGAAGGCCGGTGGCCACGAGGGCGGCCCCTTGACACGCCAAGACCTGGGGAGAATGGCAGAAAAGTGGAGGGGAGTGTGTATGGGGAGCAGCATGGCTGATAGACAGGAGGTGCAGCCTGGACAGAACCGCGGGCAGGGGGGCGCAGGCGGCACTGGCCTCAAGTGAAGGGTCCCGTGATGCCTCCTGAGCCTGGTGTGTCTGTGTGTGAGGGACACGTGAGCTGGGCCGTGGGGAGCACCCAGCTCTGAAGACTGAAGGGCCGAGGTGGGCACCTGTGTTCATCCCTGGGGTCAGTCTCAGGTGGGGATGGTTGCGCTCTGGTGGTCACGGGGCAGTGCTGCCCTCAGACGCTGGCACTGGCTGGTTCCTAGAGGAGCAGCTGGTGCTACCTTCTTTGCCCACAGCAGGATAGCGTCGTCCCTATTAATATTAGATGGCCCCGGTGGACGCCATCTGATGTGCCTGGTGGGGGGTGTGATTGTACAACCTCCCCCCGCAGTTCCCTCCCAATGAGGCCGCCCCGCCTGGTCACCTTCCCCGCACAGCCCAGACGGTGCCGCTGGGCTGCCCGCTGACTCAGCCTCGGGCTGCTGCACTACAAGCCCACACCCTGTGCGCAGGACGCTGCTGCCAAGTCAGGCTGGCTGGGGAGGGCGCAGGCCTGGTGCAGACACCGTGTGCACATCTGTCACGCATGCATGCTCGAGCCAGTGCCTGAAAGATGCCGCCTGTGTGTTCTCACTCAGTCGGGTTCTCTCCAGTCCGCACGTCCCCATCCCAGGGCTGGGCTTGACTCGGGTCTTCCTCAGGAGGGCAGGCTCAGGAGGTCTCTGGACAGCTGAGATGCAGCTGTGGCCCCTGCACCTCCCATGGCTCCTGCTGAACCCTCTCCCCCCACCTAGGCTTGGGCCCTGGGGGTGCCTGTGGGTCTAGCCTCCCCCCTTGCTCTGGCCGCTGGCTTGTGAGGACTTGGGAGTCCCCCTGGCCTGCCCATTGCTGTCGTCAGGAGGGGCCAAGCCAGCAGAAGCTGGAGGATGGCCGAGGGCCTGGCTGGGCTGCCTGGGCTGGGGGACCCCTGTGTTCATGAGCACTTCTGGGGTCAGCGTTTCTGGGGCCATGTGAACTGGGGGTGCACAGCAGTGCTGGTGGTCTGGCACCAGCTGTCCTGGGTCGGAGTGGTCCCGCACTCTGCAAGTTCGGCCATGTGTAAAAACATGCCAAGGAACCGATGTCCTGGGAGCCCCGTCTCCATGTACAGACACTGGGCGATGGCCCTTTGGGAGCTGGGACTGGTAGAGGCCTGTCCGTGTCAGGCTGGCCAAGCCCCAAAGGTCAGGACTCAACTCTGCTTCCTTTATATTTGCACCGATAGAGTCATTTACTTTTCGAAGTGGAAACAAACTCAGGTTGAGTTTGTTTGTAGAATACCCTTTGGTTGAGTGGGGATACCCTCCACCCCCAGGAGCCGTAAACTAAGACGGAGGAATCAGGGTGAATCTGCCTTTGCCTCCTGTCTAGGGCCAGAGCTTGAAGGTCTGAAGGGAAGTCTGCAGACAGCTAACAGTGGACCTAGTTTTTGCCATTATTGTGACCCTAAGAGCAGATTCAAGGCTGTTCTGGGACCTGTTGGGGGTGCCAGGTCCCGGGGGGGCCCGGTGGACTGGGGGTTGTTGTTTGGGGGAATAAGCAATCTAGCTAGGTGACATGGAACTGCGGGCCCCGTGAACTCGGCCTGAAGCCGTTTATCTAGATGCCAGGAGCAGACATGTTGGTTTTGCCCAGTGACGTGGGGTCAGGGCCAGAGGGTCTGTGCAGATGTCCACTGTTCCCATGGAGGCAGGGCTGGTCCAGTGGCCGATGGCCATGGGGGTGCTGCCCAGGGACTCGGTGTTGAGGGGATACAGGACCAGGCACTACAAATAGCTGTCTAGCTCTGGGGGCGACAAGGAAAGACTTGTCCCAGTCATAGCTGGGACAGTGGGTCCAGGTAGAAAAGCCCAGAGGGTGCGAGGTGGCTCTGCTAGGCACACTCCTGGTGGCAGTGCTGTGGGCAGTGCTTGGTGCAGAGCCCTGCCGCCTGCTGTCTCACAGCTCTGGGGCAGAGGCTGACCTCGGTGTAGTGTGGCAAGTGCCCTGGGGGCAGAGGCCAGGTGGGACTGAAGGAGGAGTGGGTTTGCAGTTTGACAGAGTGAGTCTCAAATGCTGTGGAACAAACACGCAGAGCTGTCCAGGCAGCGGCTGAGTCCCTGGGGCTAGGGCTCTGGCGTGGGGTCAGGATGTGAGCATGGGTATGCAGTCAGCTTTGAGCATGCTGGGAGCCGAGGCAGGAAACCTGGGGGCCTCCATCTTGGGCAGCAGGCATGGAAGACGGGATACCTGAAGGCTGCCAGAGAGCATGTGTGGAGCCGGTGCTCCGTGCTGGAGCGGGTCACCCTGATGCAGGAGCCGCTGCCTGGCCACTCCGGTTCAGACAGAAGGAAGGACGCAGTGCCTAGGAAGTGGATGCAGCACTCCGAAGTGTCGCCATCTGTTTCTGTCTGTTCAAACAGGACGAGGAGGAGATGGAAGAAGCAGCCAATCAGAAGCTTGCTCTGCAGAAGGCCAAGGAAGTGGCAGAAGTCAGCCCCATATCCGCCGCGAACGTCTCCATCGCTGCGTAAGGCTCTGGGGAGTGGACTGTGGGTGGTCTTGGGACCCTTAGCAGGGAATGCCTTCCGGAGGCTTGTCAAGAGGGTCTCGTGCCGTGGCTGGAGCTTGTTGGGACACAGCCCCTGCTCAGGAGATGTGATGACCGGGGACAGCTCCCATCTCCTGCAGGAGTCTTTGTGCCAAGGGTTTATCAGGGAGCGTTCCCACAGCTCCCCCAGTTTGAGTAGGAGTGAGACGTGGCAGCGTGCAGCCTTCACGTGCTGTGTGGGATGGGCCATGCCGTAGGGATCTGTCTGTTCTTGACAATCTTGGGGGGCCCCAGGGCTCATCCTGGGGCAAACTCCACGAGTCCATCTGACTATTTCATGCACACCTTTTCAGAAAGGCATTTATGAGCCAGAAGATTCTAGGTGGTTTTTCAGCTGCCCAGGAGACTCAGTTTTCAGAAATGTCTCTGAGGTCTTGATGGGAAAAGGTGGAGGCAGGCCCAAGGCTCCTGTGCAGAGTCTGGAGCTGCTGGCTCCGTCTTCGGCTCCTTGCTTACCCCACACAGCCCACGTCCCGCACTAATCTGGGGCCCCAGATCTGGAGCTGGCCCGCCACCCTTTCTGTGAGGGGTGCGGTCAGTGCACCAGGACAGCTGCAGGCACATCTGTGGTGACACGTGCATCTGTGCTGCTGTGTATGCTGGCACGTGGACGAGTCTGTTGGGAGTGTGAGAGAGCATGTGCCTGGTCGTGAGTGTGCATATGTATGAGTGTGCAAGCACACGGGTGAGTTGTGCCATACCTGAGTTGCGTGCACATGTGTGAATGAGTTGCACACCCTCGTGTGAGTGTGCATGCAAGTATGTGCACGTGTGAGTGAATGTGTGCACTTGTGAGTGCACACATGGGAGTGCATGTATCATTGTGTGCACGTGTGTGTGCACAGGAGAGCATGCACATGGGAGTGTGCACGTGTATACGTGTATATACAGTATGTGTGTTAGTGTGTGCATATGAGTACATGTGCATGAGTGCGTGTACACGTGTGAGTGTACACTTGAGTGTGTGCACATGTGTGCATGTGAGTGTACATCATAGTAACCCATTCTTGCTTGGCGGACACCAGGGTGGTGGCCTGTTTCCTGAATAGGTGTTTGCAGGGGGCCTGTCTCTAAGCCAGACACGGATTGCCGGTCTTTGGTGGAAAATGAGCTAGAGGAGGTCGCAGGCCCCCGAGAGCTGAGCAGGACATTCAGACAGCTGCTGGGGTGGAAGCTTCATTGGCAGCTCTTTTGCTGTCTGGCCAATTCAGTTACGTGGCCACTGTGTGCCCGCAGACTCCTCTACAACCCCTGTCCTGAGGCCTATAAGCCACAGGACAGCGGGTGAGCCTTGGGGGGGTTTAGCGTGTGCTCGCTCTGCTGTTTCTGGAGGTGAGTGCCTTGTCCGGTGGCCCCTGCTACCAGCCAGGGCTGCTTCTGGGGGTGTGCAGCGGGGTGTCCACTGCCATCTGGGCTGAGACCGTGGAGAGGAGGGCACTGGGCCCTGAGCACAGCCATGGAGAGCCCTGCAGGCCACCAGGATGGGAGGTCTGGGCGCATTGCCCCTGCTCCCGGGGTGATGCTGCTGTGTAGGGACCGGCCGCACTGGCGGCCACGCCTGGGTACATGTGCCACCCGGTCTTGTCCTGATCACTGCCACGGTGCTGCTTCTCCACTGGGAAAGGGGTTCCCGGGGGATACATAGGTGCTCTGCCTCACATGGTCCTGAGCTCAGTCGCCTCACCCATGTCACAGCCGGCCGGGATGTGTCCAAGCGTCGGCCCCTGTGTTTTCGCCCCCGGCCAGCTGTGGGTCCTGTAGGCTCTACTGGGATGCACATGTAGGCCTTGGTCCTCTGGCGTGTCCTCAGCCCACCCGTGGTGGACACGTAGTCAGTCTGATGGCATCAGAGGCCCTGGGCACACAGTCAGTCAGTCTGATGGCATCAGAGGCCCTGGGCACACAGTCAGTCTGATGGCATCGGAGGCCCTGGGCACACAGTCAGTCAGTCTGATGGGATCGGAGGCCCTGGGTACACAGTCAGTCTGATGGCATCAGAGGCCCTGGGCACACAGTCAGTCTGATGGCATCAGAGGCCCTGGGCACACAGGCAGTCAGTCTGATGGGATCAGAGGCCCCCGATATGTGCACTGCTTTACTGCCCTCTGTCCGGCGGAGACCTTGCTCAGTCTACTGGTGTCTGTCGTTCCCCACCTGCCCCCACGTTTCTGTCCTCTGGGGGAGTCATGTTGCTTGGACGGGCAGGGCCTGCATCTCCTCAGCAGTTATTTCTGTGGCAAGCTATTGGGGTGGGGTGACAGCGAGTCACGTGTGTGGGAGGACTGTGAAGCGGGAGGACTGACTGAGACGCTCTCTGTGACGCCGTGGGTGCTGAGGGGACCTTCAGTGTACTCGGTGTTTGACAGACTCTCATTAGCACTCTGTGTGGCTTGACAGAGGGTGCTGGTGGGACTTGTCACTGGAGATTGGCTGGGGCTGTGTCTCTGGCCTCAGGTGACAGCCACTTCAGGCTGCTGAGAGGGAAGGGATACTAAGGTTGACATGGTCTTCCAGGTTCCCTGTGCTGTGTCACCCTCATCATCACCCAATTTCTGAATGCTGGTGAGTGTGCACACTCACACGTTGAAACATGTTCACACCCACAGTTCACACCCACATAACCACACCCACACGCTACAACCCCTTGTGTTCACACCCCACCCATGTTGACATGTCATGTGTTCACACTTGTGTGCATTCACACTCACTGAGACATGTTCACTCTCACACGTTTACACCCACACATGCTGACACATGTTCACACCCAGACACACATTCACTCACTTTCAGTCACATACCATTCATTCACACCTTCACACACTCGCACCCACTCACAAGCTCTCACACTCAGTCACACACCTGCTTGCACCCAGGGCCTGCAGGCAGGTGAGCTGCCTGGAGCTTCTCACTGATGTGCGCAGACGCAGACTTGGCCTTGAGAAGCGGAGCCGGGACCCACCTGGTCCTGCCCTGGGCACTGCCCTAAGGGGAAAGGACTATAGGGGAGGTTTGCTGTCTCTCCATTGGTTTTGGAAAGGCTTCCAGAAAGTCACTTGGAAATGGCTGGAATTACACCCACGGGCAGATGGGTTGCTGACATAGCCCGTGTGGCCCTGGGAAGGGTCCTGGTGCACTGGAAGCACCTGGCTTAGAGCTGGGGAGCTGAGGGGCTGTGGTGGGCTGGGCAGAGCACGGTGTACAGGCAGCAGGGCCCAGGCGACACCGCAGGTGAGGCCCCCTGCCTTAGCCATCTCTGCTCCATCTGCAGCTGTCAGAGCGGGTGCCACGGCGGGCAGGGGAGGGCTGTGTGGACTTGCAGGACAAGTGGTGCCAGCTCTTTGAACCCACTGCCCTTCCAGGGACAGTATGCTCCCAGCTGTGGCAGACAGGCCCCCAGGATAATGCTTCTTGTCTTGCAGCCACGTGGGGCTTGCTGTGCTCACTGCAGCTTCACTTTTCTGCTGGGTGCTCTCTTTTTCTCAACTTCTCTTTTCCTCCGAGGTGTTGGCCGGTGACCATTCTGATGGAAGCCTCCCTGGCCCCCTGCCCAGACGCATACTGCAGCCTGCACCCTGAGCTGACGCGGCTCACGCGTGTTCTAGTGTCTCAGAATCCTCTGCTTCTCTCACCCTTGTTCTGTTTTGTCTTTTGCATGTGCAGTTTTGTAAAGCACACTCGAGGTACTGTGTCTCGCAGCTCGTCTGTCTCCAGCGTAAACTCACCGTGAGTCGCTCTGCTACGATCTCTGAGGCGTCATGATAAGCACAATCACATACCTCCCTGCCACTCCCGATTGCTTTCCCACCCCAACCATTTGCTTCAGGGGGCAGCTCCAGGCAAGCCTGCAGCCTGGAGAATGGGGGATAGTGGGCACACTTCCTGACGTCCCCACGTCCCGCTCATAGGCACGCACTCTCTGACCTTGGTCCCCCTTCCTCTCCCTCCTGGTCTCTGTCCTCCTGTCTGAGGTCTGTCTGTGTGCCGTCACTCTGGTGTCTCAGGCATAGCTGCTTCTCTGAGGCGTCTGCCACTGATGTCTCCTTATAGTTCCCATGAGTCTTCATTAGGGGCTTGCTGGGGACATTTGTGGGGTGCCCCTGCCCCATCCCTTCCTTACGTGGGAGGGGATGTGTGTGTAATCCTTAGGAAGTCTTTGTTCTAGCAAGAGCAGAACTGCTTCCAGTTGTGAGGCTTACGCTAGACCAGCCAGAGCCCGGGGAGCCTGGGGTGACCCTCCTGGGGTGACACCAGTCTGACTGGGAGGCTTGTCCCCATGGCTCCCTCCCAAGGGTGAGGCCAGGTCCTGTAGGTGGGAGGTCCCAGGAGTGGCCGGGTGCCCTCTGCGTCCTGGTGGAGGTGGGAGCTGGGCTCTGTGCTTCCACGAGCACTGGGAGCTGCTGCCTCACGGGGTAAGAAAGCTGGATCTGGAATGATCCAGGGTGGAGGAACGTTCAGATGTAGGTGTCCTTGGTGTCACCTTGTCAGCAGCTGCAGTGACTAGATTTCTTAGCCCAGAGACCACATAGCAGGCCACAGCACAGAGTTCATGGCACAGAGGTCACGGCACAGCGCTCATGGCACAGGCCATGGCACAGAGGTCACAACAGAGGTCATGGCACAGGTCACAGTGCCTGGGTTGTGCTGTGCCCACACGCCAGGCAGGACGTCCTGGGAGCAGCTCCTGCACGTGACCCCTTAGAGAGCCCTTGTAAATAAAGACTTGGCCTGAGCAGTCATTGCCTCTCAGTCCTGTGGAGCAGAGGGTCGCTGTAGCTTGCGAACTCGGTGGAGAGGAGAGACCAGTGTTGGGGCAGGCTGACTCAGATACCCACGGTGCACAGACTCAGGCACACCTGACAGGAGGCCAACTGCCCAACTGGTGGCAGCGATACAGACAAGCCGAGAGAGGCCGCGAGACCCTGCGGGGGCAGGGCCAGGCAGAGCCCAGCGGGGCTTGCTCCCCGGCGATTATGAGGGAGACTGCCAGCCCCACGGCACCCCTCAATCCAGCAGACTGTCCACCTCTCTGTGGCCTTGAGCTGGTTCCTGGGAGGGAAGGGGCTGCAGACGTTGAGGGCACAGCCATGACCTCAGGAGCCCATCTCCTCCTGACCGGCCAGGACCACATGTCCCATTGTCTTTATTGCCTGTCTTCTGACCGACAGCCGGTCCCCAGGGCTTGTGGCCGTGTCTGAGCAAGCCACCATCTCTGAGTGCAAGCCCAGCTGGGAGTGCTAGACTGGTCGGGAGGCCTGGGCACGCCCCACATGGCTGTCGTCCGTCTTCCAAGGGTTGGCACAGTGCAGTCGGGCCGTGTTTTGGTGCCAGCTGGGGGTGGGCAGGCCCCTTATGACTCTAGGTTGAAGGCAAAGAAAAAAGTGTGTTTGTTTCAAGGTGACCCTGGGAGCGGGGCAGCATGGCTTCCATGTGTCAGGGAGGCAGGTCAGGGTTTGGGTGGCAGCCGGAAGTGTGTGTGGGTCAGCAGATGCCCCCCACACATCATCCTGCCTCCCCTGTCAGGGCTCCCAGGTGAGCGACAGATCTTGTGCTCTTCTGCCCCCCCACGAGGCACTGCGCTGGAAATGGCTCCCACACCGTCCCGCATTCACCTGCAGAGGGCAGGACTCGCCATCCATCACATTATTCAGGCCGACTGCTGCCTCTCTCTGCAGGTCACCATGGTGCCCATGGCCCAGGGCCCCGGAGCTGGTGCCTGGGCTGGCCTGGGTCCCCTCAGGCTGTGGCTCGGGGCTGTGCCGTCAGTGTGGTTGGGTTCTGGCCGAGGCCTCGCATCTTCCTTAGATACTTCTTTCGTTTTTGCCCTTGGGCATGCGTCTGATCCTGGCTCCGTCTGTGACTGGCTGTGGGACTCCCTGTGAGTGACGTCCTCTAGGCTCAGTGTCCTCAACTGAGGAGGGGGCATGGGAGCAACACCTGAGTCCTGAGGGAGCTGTGAGGGTTGGATGAGGTGGGCACTGGAGCCCAGAGCACAGTGCAGCTATTGAACGGCACAGATGTCACAGCCACCGTCGTTCTCATGCTGCTAATGCCGCCAGCCACCACGGTGGGTCCAGCAGCCTGCAGAGGACGAAGGGTGAGACCCTGGCCTCGGGGGGTTTGCTTGGGTAAGGGGGGGTTACCTACTTTGGGGGTCTTATTTAGCAAAGAGCCCAGAATGCCAAGGGCTTCCTGTGTACTCTGGGCTGTGGAGCCCCACACGTGACCATGTGAGTGAGGTTGGATGGTGGTCAAAGCCTTTGGTAGCCTGTACAGTGAGGGTGGCCTGGACCACAGGCCCCTCCTGGTGCCAAAGGGCTCCGGGGCGTGCTCTGGCTCTGTCCCTGGGGGAGAGGAGGGCACTGGCCGCCACAAGAGGTAGTGTCTCCAGTCCAGAGCTGACTGCTGGGCTCCTGGCAGCAAATGGTCATTGAGCCAAGCGGCAGTCCCCTGGATGGAGCTAACCACGTCAGGGAGCAGTCCTGGGCCCGTTTATTCCTGACAGGGCCAGGGCCAGCTGCCCCCTGCCCCTCACTCCCCGGGCTGTGCTGCTTGCTGTCCTGGGTTCCTGCACAAACGCGTGTGTCATCCTGGCCAGTGGCTTTCCTCCTGGAGGTGGAGGTGGAGATGGAGAAGCCCCTCTGTGGGCAGCTCTGCTCTCCTGTTGTGGGGCGCCAGGCTCCTGTCTCTTTCTGAGTCCTGCGGGTTTGGAAGCTGCCCCTTCCCCTCCCACCTCCCGTTTTGGCCTTCCTGCCAGCGGCCCACCTGCCCTGGAAGCCTGTCTGCCACCGCAGGCACCAGCCAGCCATTCCCGTTACCCTGCATCCTTAGCCTCAGGCTCTGACACCCGTTGCAGAGCAGACTTGAGCCCCTCGCCCCCACCCCTCAGGCCAGAGATCTCAAGGTCTGTAGGGCTGTGACCACGGGATGAGCTCGGTCACCCTGGGTGTCTCCCCCTTCTGCAGTGACTCCGTGGGGGTCTTGAGGGCCCCTCTGCCCCCCCATCCTCGCTGCCCCACTTTGCCACCCCCATCGCTCTGTCCGTCGGCGGTTTCCCCTGCGAGGCAGAGCGGGGCCGTGCTCACCCCCGGTCTCCCCGCAGCAAGCAGCCCAACTCGGCCAAGGCGCGCTCGGTGTGGGAGCAGCGAGCCAACCAGCTGCGGCTGCAGACCCTGCGCGCCAGCTGCGAGGCGCTGTACAGCGAGCTGGGCCCCGAGGAGCGGCTGCGCTACGCCACCGCGCGTCACCTGCGGCCCGACATGAAGACGCACCTGGACCGCCCGCTGGTGTTGGAGCCCGGCCCGGACGGCACGCGGGGGCCGCCGGCGGGGAAGACCCGGCCCGAGGGCGCGGACGCGCCGCGCAGGCACCACCGGCATCGCGACAGGGACAAGGCCCCGGCCCCGGCCCCGGCCCCCGTGGTGGAGCAGGACCCTGCGGACGCCCCTAAGGCGGAGGCCGGAGAGCCCGCCGCCCGGGAGGAGCGGGCGCGGCCGCACCGCAGCCGCAGCAAGGAGGCCCGGAGCGAGCGCGGCCGCGGCCCGGGGCCCGAGGGCGGCCGGCGTCACCGCGCCCACCGGCACGGGCCCGACCTGGGCAAGGAGGGCACAGCGCCCGGCGCCAAGGGCGAGCGACGAGCGCGGCACCGCGGCCCCCGGGCCGGCACCAGGGAGGCGGAGAGCGGGGAGGAGCCGGCGCGGCGGCACCGGGCCCGGCACCGGGCGCTGCCCGCACGCGAGGACGCGCAGAAGGACGGCGAGGCCGAGGCCAGGGACCCCGCCAAGGAGCTGCGGAACCACCAGCCCAAGTGAGTGGGCGGCGGGCGGCCCCGGGCCAGGCCACCACCGTGCTCTCGGCCGCCTCCTGCCTGTTGAGGCGACGCGTCGAGTGCTTAGAACTGCGTGGGGGGCCGCTGCGCTTAGGGGGTGTCAGCCATGGTTGTAAGGCACCCGGGAGGAAGAGAGGGCTTCCGGAGAAGTTGTTGGGACTGCTTTGGGACGCGTTGGCTCGGGAAGAACAAACTAGCGCCTGGAAAAGAGGAAATTGGGGAACACTGGAGGAAGGAGTCAGGAGATCCGGGGCAAGCCTGAGGAGACCCTGGACTAAGTGGTGGGAAGGCAGGGGCCTGGCTCTCTGTCCCTGACAGGAAGGGCCCTCTAGGCCAGCCGGGCCTGTTCTCTGGCTGGGACAGGACCTGACTGACGCTGGGGTAACAGGAGCCCTGAGGCTCAGGCCAACAGTCTTCACGCTTGCCGACCCGCCACCGCCACCCAGAAGCACCCATGCAGCCAGAAGCCACCACCCAGGACCACTCTGGCCTGGGCATCATCTGCGTATACAGAGCTGTGCTGGGCTTTGGCCTTGTGGGGCCCCGGGGCAGGGGGGTGGCTTAGGGAAACCTCCTCCTCCAGGTTTCTTCATTCTACAAACCATTCCATTCCACACACACCGTTGTGTTGCCAGTTATTCCTGGCCTTGTGCCAGGGACGGACAGGTGAGTCAGCCCTGTCTCTACCTTTCATAACTGAAAACTCAGAAGTGTGCAGGTGATTTAAAAAAAAAAAAGTATGCAATGTGAGAGTAACAGGAGGTGGTCGGGGAATAGATCTAGATAAGGGTTTAAGTCGCTGGGTTTTGCAGACTGAATAGGAGTTTGGAGCTGCATCAGACTGATGTGCATTTTTGGTTGCAGGGAGCCACACTGCGACCTGGAGGCCAGTGGGATAGTGGGTGTGGGTCCTGTGCACACACTGCCCAGCACCTGTCTGCAGAAGGTGGAGGAGCAGCCAGAGGATGCAGATAATCAGCGGAACGTCACTCGGATGGGCAGTCAACCCCCAGACCCGAGTGCCGCTGTGCAGGTCCCAGTGACGCTGACCGGCCCTCCCGGGGAGACCACAGTTGTTCCCAGTGAGTATCTGCCCGGACCAGCGGGGCCAGGCCTGCCTTGTTCCGGCCACTTTGCTTCCTCTTCTGTCTTGTTCCATGGCAGCTGCTTGGGGACAGGCGGCCTCTGTGACTTGTTCCCCCAGCTGGAGAGAAACTCATTTGCTGTCAGCATCTGTGCCTTGATACCCTTGCTTTCCGGTGCCCCCAAAGAGCACTTTTACGATTTTGTATTGCACTTAAGCGTTACTCTCCTCACTGCCAAAAACATTTGCAAGTCACCAGCTAAGGCTAGACACTCTGTGAGAGTGCTGGGGGCATAGTAGGAGGGGGTGGGGCCAGGGCTGCCCTCATGGGTTTCCAGTCTCATCAGGAAGACCATGAGACAGTCCTGATCTTCAGAGTTGCACGAAAGCTGCTGAGAACCATGGCCGCCACGTGGCTGGGCCAAGAACCAGTGGGCGAGGAGGCGGTTCCCAGGGTGCGGCCTGCCCACCCACTGACGGGCCCTCTGTCCCTGCGCTGAGGTCTGCCCAGGTCTCAGCCCGAGCCTCCCTCTTCCTTCCCCTCACTCACTCACGTTCACAGGGGTCCAACTAAGCAGCCCAGTGTGCAGGACTGATTGTGTGCAGGCACCGAGGGTGCAGGGTGAACAAGAGGCCATTTCTGCCTTCAAGGCCCTCCATTGAGTGGGGAAACCTGCAGGTGACGAGCGCAAGCCCCTGACTGAGTGGAAGGCACCTGGGTGTTTGGTGAGCACCAAGGATGGAGAAGATGTGCCAAGAGGAGACAGGGAGACCACAGACGCAGAGCTGGTGTGGGACCACGTGGAGCTGTGGGCCACGCGCCTGCCTGTGTGTGCAGACGTGTCTCCACACAGACACGTGCGTGGGCCTGTCCTCTCTTGCTCAGGGGCTCTCACCTGGAGCCATGGACCAGTGGACAGACCTGGTGCAGCAGTGGAAGGTGACTGGCTCGGGCTGCGTAGCCCCGCCTTCCTCTTGCTTGCCTGGGCCATTCTGTTCTCCCCTCCTGGGGGTACGAGTGGGTCTGTCTTCCCAGACTTCCAGAAATCAGCCCCGGTCTGATTCTCTCTGGATTAGCTTGAGGACAAATTCAGCATCCCTGCCTGGTCCTCCTCCCTCCCCCTGGCAGCCCCTGACCTCTTTACTGTCCTCATAGTTCTGCCTTTTCCAGAATGTTATACAGTTGGAACCACACAGCAGCCGTCTCAGCTTGTCTTCTCTCACTTACCAATGTGCTTTTAAGGGTCCTCCACGTCTTTTCCTGTGTGACAGCTCATGTCTTTTTAGTGCGGAGTAAACTCCACTGTCTGGCTGGGCAGTTTATTCATCCATCACCTGCTGGATGTCCATCACCGAGCAGTTCCTCGGCTGCTTCCGAGTTGCCACAGTTAGGAATAAAGCTGTGATAAACATCTGTGTGCAGAGTTCTGTGTGGACATGAGTTTTCAGCTCCTTTGAGTAAACACCCAGAATCGTACGGCAAGAGTGTGCTTAATTGTGTAAGAAACTGCCAAACGGGCTGCACCGTGTGTGTCCCCAGCAGCAGTGAAGGAAAGTGCCCCCGGCTCCGCGTCCCCCAGCATTGATGTCAGTGTGGCAGATTCTGGCTGTTGTGATAGGCGTGTGGTGGTGTGTCAGTGCTTAGAGCTGCGTTGCCCTGAGGACACGTGCTGGGACATGCTTCATGTGCTCGTCTGCATCTCTATCTCCTTTGCTGGGTCTGTTAAGGTTTGGGACCCATTTTTTAATCAGGTTGTTTGTTATTGTTGAATTTAAGAGTCTGGGTACATTTTTGGATAACAGTATTTTATCAGATGTTGTCTTTTGCAAATATTTTCTCCCAGTCTGTTGCTTGTTTTTTCATTCTCTTAACATTGTCTTTTGTAGGGCAGAAGCTGTTGATTTCAATGAAATGCAGCTTGTTCATTATTTCTTTCATGGGTTTTGTCTACTGTTATATCTAAAAAGGATCGCCATACCCAAGGTCATGTAGATTTTTCTCCTGTGTTAACTTTTAGAAATTTTATAGTTTTGCATTTTACATTTAGGTGTATGAGCTATTTTGACTTAATATTTTGGAAGGTTATAAGTTCTGTGTTGAGATCTTTTTTTGCATGTGGACATCCAGTTGTTCCGATAACATTTGTTGAAAAGGCTATTTTCCCCCCAGTTTGTTGCCTTTGCTCCTGTGTCAAAATCAGTTAACTATATTTATGGGGACCTGTTTTTGGATGCTCTGCTCTGTCCCATTGGTCTGTTTGTCTGTCCTTTCCCCAATACCATGCTGTTTTGATGACTGTAGTTTATGTAAGTGTCCAAGTCGGGTGGCGTCGGCCCTCTCAAGTTCTCTTCAGTACTGTGTTGGCTCTCTTGTGTCTTTTGCGTCCACGTAAACCTTGGGATTCGTTTGACTGTGGTTGCCTTGAATCTCTAGGTCAAGGTGGGAAGAACCGGCATCTTGACAGTGTTGAATCTTCCTGTCTGTGAACATGGACCATCTCTCCGTTTATTTAGTTCTTTGATTTCATCCATCAGAGTTTTGTAGTTTTCCTCATAGAGAGCTTGTACATATTTTGTTAGACTTATGCTTCAGTATCTCATTTTTGGGTGCCAATGTAAATGTTACTGTGGTTTAAATTTCAGATCCCATTTGTTTGTTGCGGGTGTACGGGAAGGTGACTGATTTTTGTGTAGTAACCATGTGTCCTGCCACCTTGCTGTAATTGCTTATTAGTTCCAGAACTTGTTCTGGTGGATTCTTTCGGGTTTTCTGAATGGACTGATCATCTTGTCATCTGAGAACAAAGACAGTTTTATGTCTTCCTTCCCAGTCAGTGTATTCTTTTTTCCTTTTCTTGTATTATTGCAGTAGTGGGGACTCCAGTATGGTGCTGAAAAGGTATAGTGAGGGGCCATCCTGCGTTGGCCCTGATCTTACTGGGAAGGCTTCCAGTTTCTCACCATCGAGTGTGATGTCAGCTGTAGGTGTTTTGTAGACGTTCTTTATTAAATTGAGGAAGTTCCCCTCTATTTCTAGTTCACTAAGACTTTTCATCATAACCGGGTGCTGGATTTTGTCAAGTGCTTTTACTGCATCTGTTGATACGATCAGGTGAGTTTTTTTTTATAGCCTGTTGATGTGAAGGACTGCATGAATTGGTTTTCAGATGTTGGACCCGTCTTGCACACCTGGGGTAAATCCCCTTGGTCCTTGTCTATAATTCTTTTCACACGTTGTTGGATTCGGTTTGCTAATATTGTGTTGAGAATTTTTCCATCTATGTTAATGAGGCATATTGGTCAGAGGTTTTCTTTTCTTGTAATGTCTTGTCTGGTTCTGGTTTTAGGGTGATGCTGGCCTCATAGATGAGTTAGGAAGTGTTCCCTCAGCTTCTGTTCGCTGAAAGAGATTGTAGAGAATTGGTATAATTTCTTTCTTCAATATTTGGTAGAATTCATCAGTAACCCATCTGGGCCTGGTGCTTTCAGTTTTGGAAGGTAGTTAATTATTGATCCAATCTCTTTAACAGAGATAAGCCTATTTAGTTTGCCTATTTCTTCTTGGGTGATTTTTGGCGTATTGTATCTTTCCAAGGATTTGTTCCGTTTTGTTTAGGTTTTCAAATTGGTAGGCATAGAGTTACTCACAATATTTATTATCCTTTTAATGTGGTGTCAGTGGCGACATCCCTCTTCCTTTCTGATATTAGTAATTTTTATTTTCCCTCTTTTTTTTTTTTTTTTTAAGTTGGCCTAGCTAGAGACTTATCAAATTTACTGATGTTTTTAAAGAACCAGCTTTTGGTTTCATTGGTTTTTCTCTATAGATTTCCTATTTTCAATTTTATTGATTTTTGCTCTAATTCATACTATTTTTTTCTTCTGCTCACTTTGGATTTAATTTTCTTTTTCTGGTTTACTAAGGTGAAATCTTAGATTATTGACTTCAGATCTCTCTTCTTTTCTAATGTATGCATTCAAAGCTACATTTCCCTTTAGGCATTGCTTTTGCTTCATCCAACAAAATTTGATAAGTTGTGTTTTCATTTTCATTTAGTTAAAAATATTTTTAAATTTTTCTTGATATTTCTTCGACCTATGTGTTATTTAGAAATGTGTTTAATCACTACACATTTTGGGATTTTCCAGTGAACTTTCTGTTACTGGTTCCTAGCTTAATTTTATTGAGGTCTGGAAATTGACATTTTTTGCCTACTTTTTAATTGGTTCATTTGTTTTCTAATTGTTGAATTTTAAGATTTTTCTGTATATTTTGGATACAAGTCCTTTATTAGATATGTGGTTTGCATATATTTTCTCCCAGTTCGTGGCTTGTCTTTTCATTCTCTTAATGTCTGATGTTTGGATGATTATTGGTGTGAGGGTTGATTTGTTCCCTGTGATAACTTCTGCTAGAAGCAGAAATCTAGGCTGTTGATTTTTTTTTTTAATTTTATTTAAGTGTGTTTTTCCAGGATCCATCAGCTCCAAGCCAAGTAGTTGTTTCAATCTAGTTGTGGAGGGTGCAGCTCACAGTGGCCCAGGTGGGGATCGAACTGGCAACCTTGTTAAGAGCAACGTGCTGTAACCAACTGAGCTGACCGGCTGCCCCTAGGCTATTGATTTTTCTATGTTAATTTTGTATCTTATTACTTTCCTGAGTCCTCAAATTGTTAGTTTTAGCATTGATTCTTTTTGTTTTGTTCCAAATACGTTATCTACAAATATAGCCCTAACTATTCCTTTCCAAGTTTTAGGCCTCCATTGTTACTTGTTTTGCCTGATTCCAATGACTAACTGGCATTATCAGGTAACAGTGGAGTTCGTGGGCACTCTTTCTGCCTAAACTAAATAAGGTACTGCTTTTGGGCTTGAGAGCGTGCACGCGCGTGTGTGTGTATGTATGTGTAAAATCATGTTACAGTATCCATTAGTTCCTCTTTCAATAAGTATTTTCATCTGGAGTAGATGTTGAATTTTTCTGAATTTATCATCCATTGAGATCATATTTTTTTTCCCCTTAAATGTGGAGCTTCATAGTAATGACTGTTCCGATATTGAATTGTCTTTGCAATCTTAAAATAAACTCCATTTGTTATCATATTTATTGTTTAATGTGATGTTGGATTCTGTTTGTTAATATTTTCTGTAGGATTTTTGGATTGATATTTTAAAGTATGTTGTGTTCTGTAGCTTTCTTATATTACGTTCAAGTATCATAAGGTTTACGTATTAATTCAATGTAGTTTTTCTTGCTTAATTTCACTAATCCATTCTTGAAAATCAAATATTGTCATGCGAGTCCCATTCCCCATTATTTCAAATGGGAAAAATTGTAATGTAATATATAAATTATAATACATTGCAATTGGTCATACTCAAAGTCCCCAACCAATTTGTTAAAATATAACTAAAGCACAGGTAAACACTGAAAAGTAAAAACTGTCATATTAGGACATAAAATGCTTAACACATTGTTTCCTAATCACCATAGTTAAAATAGCTGTTAACAACAAGCCATTGTGTTGGATGCCTCCTTTCTTGAAACTTACTGCACTTTTCAGAAACATCCATGTATGATTCTGATAGTGGACCAATGAAATTGGAATCTGGCCTGTGTTTTCCCCTACATTTTGTTGTTAAAAATGTTGTTTGGAGTTTGGGGGATGTGTACATTTTCCTATGTACACATCAGCCTTGAAAGCCCTCAAAATTTCAACGAGAGATATATGTTCTCCTGAGGTGTGCAGATGGTAAAAACGCAGGGTGCTCTGCTGGGAAATGTTACCTACAGAGCTGTCCTGTAGGATTTACCTATTAGTGATTCATAAGAAGATTAGAAAGTTTTCTGTTTCCTTTTCTGGGATCGAGTAAGTACCATTTAGGATTACCTGGGTTGGTTGGTTGGTTTGTTTTTGGTAGGGTAGTTCTTCGATAATTCCTGTATTTCTTTATAGATATTGGTCTGTTTAAACTTTCTTACCTCCTGAGATCAGTTTGGTAAATTAAAATTTCCTTAGAAATGACCCATTTGATCTAGGTTTTCCAGTTTATGTACATGGAATTCTGCAAAGAACTGGCTTAATTTTTCTCAAAGTTTTTCCTTTCCTGTTCTTAAATTCTCTTTCACTTCCTTATAGAACATAGAATTTTTTAAACCTTTTAATAAAATTCTAGCAACAATTAAAAATTTTTTTTATTTTTTATTTTTCGTCCCCATCCCTTACCCCCTCCCATTTGGCAACCATTAGTTTGTTCTCTGTATCTATGGGTCTGTTTCTGTTGTGTTTATTTATTTATTTTGGGGTTTTTTAGATTCCACGTATAACTGAGGTCATGCTTTATTTTTCTTTCTCTGACTCATTTCACTTAACCCAATACCCTCTAGGTCCATCGATGTTGTTGCAGAGGGCAAGATTTCATTCTTTCTATGGCTGAGCAATATTCCATTGTGTAAATATATACCACTTCTTCATCCAGTCGTCTATCAATGGACACCTAGGTTGCTTCCATATCTTAGCTATTGTAAGTGATGCTGCAATGAGCATAGGGCTGAATATGTCTTTTTGAATTAGTGTTTTGGATTTCTTTAGATAAATACCAAGGACTGGAATTGCTGGGTCAGAAGGTAGCTTTATTTTTAATTTTTTGAGGAATCCTCATACTGTTTTCCACAGCAGTTGCACCAATTTGCAAGCCCACCAACAGTACGTGAGGGTTCCCTTTTCTCTGCATCCTCGCCAACACTTGTTTGTTGATTGATTGATGATGGCCATTCTGACAGGTGTGAGGTGATATCTCATTACAGTTTTAATTTACATTTCTCTGATGATGAGTGACGTTGAGTAACATTTCATGTACCTGTTGAGCATCTGTGTGTCCTCTTTGGGAAAATGTCTAGTCAGGGCTTTTGCTCTTTATTTAATTGGATCGTTTTGTTTTTTGGCATTGAGGTGTATGAGTTCTTTATAAATTTTGGATATTATCCCTTATCAGATGTATCATTTGTGAATATTTTCTCCCATTCAGTGACTTTTCTTTTCATTTTGTTGATGGTTACAAAAACTTTCTAGTTTGATGTAGTCCCATTTGTTTTCTTTTTTCCCTTGCCTAAGGAGACATATCCAAAAAAATATTGTTAAGAGCAATGTCAAGGAGTTCACTGCCTATGTTTTCTTCACGGAGTTTTATAGTTTCAGATCTAACATTTAAATCTTTACTCGACTTTGAGTTTACTTTTATATGAGGTGTAAGGAAGTCATCCAGTTTGTGGGGTTTTTTTGCATGTATCTGTCCAGTTTTGCCAACACCAATTATTAAAGAGTTACACAAAGAAGAAGCTTAATTAAAAAATTTTCTCTGATTCAGTGTTTTTCCTCTTTTTCATTTTTCATCCTGTGTATTTTTTGTTTTCCTCTTTTTTCTTGATAAAATTAGTGATTTATATATTTTGTAGATTTTTATTAAGAGAAACCAGCATTCTAATTTGTTTATTAGTTCCAATATGGTTTTAGTTTTTAAATCACTGCTTTCCAACTTTATTGTTTCCCTCCTGCGTTTTTTTGTTTTACTTTGTTGTTCCTTTTCGAGCTTCTTGAGTTGGAGAGTTAGTTCATTTATTTTATTACGTAATTTTATGATTTGATCATTTAAGGCTATGAGTTTTTCTCTGATTACTAATTTAACTATAACCTTATAGACTCTGACATCTGTTGTGTTCCTCTCCATCAGATTTTAAAGAAATTATGTAATTTTGGTTTGTGTTTCCTCTAGGTGTTTATGGATTCCTTGAGATTTTCTACATAGTGAATCAAGTCATCTGAAAATGAACAGATTTTATTTTAACATTCTGATATGCCTTCCATTTCCTTTTCTTTCCTCATTGCACCGGCTGTAACTTCAAATACTATGTTGGATAACAGTGTTTTGTTTTTTCTGTTTTTGTTTCTCTGGCTTCTTTTTCTGCCTTTCTGTGGGTTACTTGTATATATATTTTAGAATTTATTTTTATTTAACTATAGTATTTTTTAGTGTATCTCTGTTATTTTTGTAATGGTTGCTTTAGGTATTCATACACACACACACAAACACACACACACACACACCATATCCCAGTCTACTAGAGTTGTCATTTTACTAGTTGGAGTGAACTATAAAAATCATACCTCTCTTTTTCCTCCCCATGTATAATATAATTGTCTTAAATATTTCCTTTGCATATATTTAAAACCATCTCAGTGAATGTTATAATTTTTGCTTCAACTTAGAAATTTAGAAAACTCAAGAGGAGAAGAAAGGTATTGTATTTACCCATGTTTTTACTTCTTCTATTGTTCTTTTTCCCTTCCTGCTATTCCAGTATTTCTTCTTTCATAATTTACTTTCTGTTTTGAGGACCTTCCTTGGTCATTCTTTTAGAGTAGGTTTGCAGGTGACAAATTCTCTTAGTTTTCCTTCATCTGAGAATGTCTTGATTTTCCCTTCATTCCTGAAGGATATTTTTAATGGGTATAGAATTCTGGGTTGACAGTTCTTTTTTTTTCAGCACTTGAAAAAACGTGTGCCTCTTCCTTCTGACCTCCATGGTTTCTGATGAGAAATCTACTGTCATTCGAATTGTTTTCTTCTTATAGGTAAGATGTTGTTTCTCTCTCGCTGCTTTCAAGATTTTTTTTTCTTTGTCTTTATATTTCAGAAGTTTGATTATGATGTATGTTGGCATGGGTTTATTTAGGTTTATCCTGTTTGGAGTTTGCTCAGATTCTTAAATTTGTAGGTTTATGTCTTTTTGCCAAATTTGGAAAATTTTTCATCCATTATGTCTTTCAATACGTCTTCAGCTCTGCCCCCTTTCTCTTTTCTTTTCAGGACTCTGTTGACATGAATGGTAGCTCTTTTGTTGTATTCACAAAGGTCCCTGAGGCTCTGTTCACTTTTTTCAGTCTATTTTCTCTCTGTTGTTCAGAGTGGGTGATTTCTATTGTTCTGTCTTCCAGTTCATTGATTCTTTCCTTTGTATCCTCCATTGCGATGTTGAGTCCATCTATTGAGTTTTTAATTTCAGTTGTTGTATTTTTTAGTTTTAAACTTTTTTATTTGGTTCTTCTTTATATCTTCTGTTTCTTTGCTAAGACTTTCTGTTTCTATGCTGAAATTTCTATATTTTTTCATTTGTTTCAAGTGTGTTTTTAGTAGTCTGTTAAAGCATTTTTATGATGGGTGCTTTAAATCATTGTCAGATAATTCTAACATATGTATTATCTTGGTGTCTATTGATTGTTTTTTCTCCTTGAAATTGATATTTTCCCGATTTTTGGTGTGACAAGTCATTTTTCTATTGAAACCTAGACATTTTGATATTGTGTTATGAGCCTGTGAGTCTTATTTAAATCTTCTCTCCTAGCTGGTCTACTGTGACACTGCTCCAGCAGGGTTGGGGAGCTGTCTCAATGACAGATGGGGGTGGACGTACAGGTTCCTCACTTGACCTCCATTGACACCAGTGAGAGTGGGCCCTTCCTTCCAGCTGGACTGAGTTGGGAGTTCTAGCTGCTCACTGATACCATCCCGTGTGGGAGAGGTGGGCGTGCCCTTTCTGCTCTCCACATGGCCTCCATTGACATAGCAGGGGTTCACCTTATTGCCTCTGGGTATTGATAAAAGTCTTGGCTTTCCACTAGGATTCACTCTGGCAAGTAAAGGGAAGATGCCTCGTTACTTCTGGGTGGTAATTGTAGACCAGGCTCTCCAAGTGATCTTTACTGAAGTTGCATGGGTTGGGGGTCTTATTACCACAGGGTGGGTAAGATAGCCCCACTTGGCTCTCTCCGATACCACCCAAGCAGGGGCTTTTGAGTCCCTCATTACACACTGTCGAGGGTGGAAGTCCAGGCTCCCCAATCGGTCTCTGCTCACGAGTGGAGTAGGGCTGCAGTTTTTTTCTGTTGCGTTTGGCTATAGCAGAGTAGTTATTGTCTATTACAAGTTTCCTGCTGTTCTAACTGCACGTCTCCTGGTCCTGTCACTAGTGTGAGCTGGCTTTTGTCGGAGCTTTAAAAAATCTGTGTCTGTTGGCATTCCTGGGTTGCTAGCTTCTCCAGCACAAAGGCTGTATGAGGCGTAAAAGAAAACCCAGAGAAGAAAAGCCTGCTGCGATATCATGTCTCAGGTCCCAAGGTTACTAGCCAATCTGCCTTCTCCTCTCCACCTTTCAGAATCTTCCTAGGTTTGCCTTGTATGTGGTATCCAGGCTTTTAGTTTGCTTAGTAGGGTGAATGGGGGCAAGGACTTCTGTTTCATCTTCCCAGAAGCTGAAGTCTCAAGTTAGTTTTTATACATGGTGTGAGGGAAGGGTTGAGATTCTTTTTAGCCACCTCCCCAACCACCCTCTCCACCCCCCCCGCCCATGGATGTTCATTTATTCCATTACCATTTGTGGAAAAAGCTAATCTTTTCCCATTGAATTACTTTGGCACTTTGTCAAAAATCAATTGATGGGTGTAATTTTATTTCAGGAAAAATTTCTATGATTATAGTTTTAAATGTTCCGTTATATTGTTTTATTTTTGTTTTTCAGACATTCTAGTTATAGAAATGTTGCATCTACTTTGCCTGTCTTCTGTTTTTCTGTCTCTCTGATCTTTTTGAAAACTCATTCCTTATTTAGTATTTTTTGGCTCATTTCATTCCCATATATTTTGTCCCTTGCTCCACTTTCAGTCATACCTATTTTCCCTTGGACTCCTTGTGATTTCTGAGATGATCTTGGTTTTCTCTTTAACTTCTTTTCTCAGACGATTTTGTCTTTTTTTTTTTTTTTTAATTTCTCTCCTGGGTTTGGTCAGCTCTCATCTCACATCTAGTTGTCCATACATTTTCATTTTGAGCTTTTGAATCTGATTTGTGATGCTTTTTCTTACTATAGATTTCTGTTTAATTCAGTTTACTCCATGTGGGAAAGTTATGTTACAGTTTCCCTTTGCTTTGCAGTTGTTTTTTTATGTGTAGTAGTTTTATTAGCTGTAAAGTTTTCATCTTTACAATCCTCTTTTCTTCTGGCAGAAGCTTTGTGGGGGTATTGGGTTCCTTTTTCTGACAGTGAGGAAATGCGGTGCATTTGCCCTGGGCCTGCAGTTTCATGTGATTTTCCAGAGAGTAGGGGAGTGGTCTGGTAACTTACTTGCTTTCTGGTGCAACACCTTGTTCACGAGGATGATGAAATCCTGTTTCTTTGGTCAGTCATGCCTGGTGGGAATGTCTGCCTAGTTCTCATTCTTTGATAATCTCCTGTCTCTAGAGGACCCTGGGCCTCAGCCACGTGTTTCTTCCACTCCATAACTAAGCCCCTACATGTACTTCTTCTTTTCAAGTATCTCTTTTTCCTTCAGAAGCAGGACCTCCCCCAGGTTGCCACCTCCAGCCCCAGGTACTTTCCAAGCCCTTCCTTTCAAGTCCCCAGGAGCAATGCTCTGACCCAGCAGGTCTCAGTCTGTTCTCAGGACTCTCTACTCAGGCTGGGACCTCTCTTCTGATGAACATAAGTTGATGTTGTCCACGTCCCACAGCCACAAGGACCCTCCACACGGTCCCTGCCTGATCTGCAGACCACAGTTACGTGTAAATTCAGGTTTGCAGTTTCCTTCTTTCCCACGTGCTGTCAGTGTGAACTGACCTTCCCTTACTTGCCATCTGGTTTTGGAGGATATGGAGAAATTGGAGTGTCATTGTCTATGAGTGCCTGCATCATTTCTTTTTAGTTCCTGCTGGATTTGTAGTTATGACCACTCTTACATTTCTAATTTCCTTCCTTCCTTTCCTCCTTCCCTACTTCCCTTCATAAACCCTTTTCCCCTAAAGGTTTGTCTTTTTAAATAGACTATCAAAGCCTCACTCTGGCTTTCTTGATCTTCTCTATTGTATCTTTGTTTTCTGTTTCATTGATTTCTGTTCTTATGTATTATTTCCTTTCTTCTACTTTCTAAATATGGTTTTGAATTTCCAAATGTCAGAGGTTTATGTGCTTTTTTTGGTTTGCTTTTTATTTTGTTTTCTGTTGATTTCATTATTCCTACTTGTCTCTCCTTGTATTTTGTATCATCCATTTGGTTTTTATTTCCTTCTACTTGAAGAACATCTTTTCTAATTTATTTTAGTGAAGTTTGATGGTGGTACATTCTCTCAATTTGCCTGAAAAGTCATTATTTTGCCACTGTTTGTAGAAAGTTTCGTTTTGTATGGAATTCTAGTTAGTTAATTAGTTAGATAGCTAGTTAGCTAGTTAGTTAGCTAGTTAGCTAGCTAGTTATTTTCTCAGCATATGGGACTATTCCACTGTCCTCTGCCTCCTGCTGTTTCTGTTAAAAAACCATTCGTTCTTCTGACGTGTTCTTTTGTATGGCTCTGTCCTCTGTCTATGGCTGCTTACATGAAAACCTTTTTATTACGGACAGCTGGAACACTGAAAGTAGAGACACAAGTATAATGAACCGCCATGTTTCTGTCACCCACCCTCAAGAATCATCCACATTCGCCTGTCTTGTTTCACTTGTACTTTTTTTGTTATTTTAGGAAAAGTGTGTCTGTGAGCACCTCTGATAAGGGTCTAACAACTCAAAAGCGTCATTACACCCAGCAATGTTGATTACAATTCCTTAATATTATCTAATATTTATCCCAAAATAAAATTTTACCAATTATTTCAGAAATAACCTTTTACAATTGATGTGTTTGAATCAGGATCCAGATGAGATTTACTCATTTGACTTTGCTTAATCGGTCCACATGCGTTTTTACTCTGTAACAATTTCTCCCCTCGATTTCATGCATGCCACTCATCTGTTGAAGAGATGTGTCATTTGTCCTGTAGAATTGCCAACTTCTGCATGTGGTGATTGCGTCACAATGTCAGTTAGTGCATTGTCCCCTGCCCTGCATGGCCTGCTAACTGCTGCTCACTCAGGTGTGAGGCAGCCCTCAGAGCCGTGCATTATTGAAGTTGTGCTTTTCTTTTTTTTTAAAGATTTTATTGGGGAAGGGGAACAGGACTTTATTGGGGAACAGTGTGTACTTCCAGGCCTGTTTTCCAAGTCAAGTTGTTGTCCTTTCAATTTTAGTTGTGGAGGGTGCCGTTCAGCTTCAAGTTGTTGTCCTTTCAGTCTTAGTTGTGTCAGGCGCAGCTCAGCTCCAGGTCCAGTTGCCGTTGCTAGTTGCAGGGGGCACAGCCCACCATCCCTTGCGGGAGTTGAACCGGCAACCTTGTGGTTGAAAGGATGCACTCCAACCAACTGAGCCATCCGGGAGCTCAGCGGCAGCTCAGCTCAAGGTGCCGTGTTCAATGTTAGTTGCAGGGGGCGGAGCCCACCATCCCTTGCGGGACTTGAGGAATTGAACTGGCAACCTTGTGGTTGAGAGCCCACTGGCCCATGTGGGAATCGAACCTGCAGCCTCCGGAGTCAGGAGCATGGAGCTCTAACCGCCTGAGCCACCGGGCCGGCCCCCTGAAGTTGTGCTTTTGCACCCTCTTGTGTGATTCACAATGCTCAGCAGCTTCCCCGATCTTTACCCCCTAGACCTGACTAGCACCCTGTGCTTGTGACAACCAGAAAACATCCCTGGGAGGCAAAGTCGCCCCTGTTCGCGCACCACAGAGCTAGACTTGGTTGCAACCAGAGAAACTTCTTTGCAAGCTTTGCAGGCGAGGGAGCCCCAGTGTCTGGTGTCCTGCAGGGTCCGGCCTGACCTGTCCGCTGTGAGTTCTCCACCCGTCCCATTGTAGACGCCGACTGTCACCCCGATTTCACTGGGAATCACTGTTTAATGCTTTTATGATTTTGACTTTTTCTGTAAGGAAGTTCTTACCTCTCCAACTTTTGGATCTCCCTGAAATACACTTGTATTTATTTTAAGCAAGACACATGCTCGTTCTGTCCCTTTATTTATGGGTAAGTTCTAAAAATTATGAGTTGACACCTTAGGAACTCCAAATAGGACCAATGAGAGATTTAAGAAAGCTATCGCCATGAAGTTTTGGATTGTAATGTGTTTGATGTGTTTCAGTCCTTTCAACGCACTGTTCCTTTTGGTGCTGAAATTGCCCCGTTTTTGGCCCATGGAAGCCTCTTACAGTTGGCTTTTTTGACCTTCTCACATTCCCGTAGTGGTCATTGGCAGCTTGCTGGTTTTCATCAGTGACCACATGTCGCAGGATCATTGTGTGCCTTTCCCGTCCCATACCTGAGACTGGCCATTTCTCCAGGAAGCCCCATGTACTGGTCACTGATGTCCCTGGACTTCCCTTCCCCACCTCAGGGGGTGTTTGCTGCCCCTGCCTTCAGCCTCAGCCACTCTCCAAAGGACTGCCTGTGACGGCGGGAGGTGGACGGTGTGGGGTGCAGACCACTGACACCCCAGGTGGCCCTGGCCAGTATGCAGGCCAGGACAGCTGGAACTTCATTCAGACCCCGTGGTAACGGACCCACTGCGGCGTCCAGGCCCTGCGACCCGCTGCTCCTGCCCTCAGAGCTTCCCTCTCTTCCCGTGGGGACCCTTGAGGGCCTCATGTTGGTGTCCCAGAGGCCCCGCCTCTCTTGGTGACAACGGGCCATTGCCAAGATTTGCAGCATTCAGGCTTTCAGGACTGCTTTTCCTTTTTAAAGAGAAGAATATATCATGTATTCTTTTGGTATTTGTAATTCAGATGTGAGATTATAGGATTTTTATCTAATTTCTTTGATTTTTATATTTGTTTCTTTTCTCCCTTATCCTGAAGATTTTGTCCTTCTATCTTTTAATTTTTTTTTAGGGCAGTTTCAGGTTCACAGTAAAAGCGAGTCGGCCGTAGGCTCCCGGTCCCCCGCACACACAGCCCCCTCCACCATCAGCAACCCCTAAGGATACATTTGTTGCAGTCTGTGAGCCGACACCAACACATCCGCAGCACCCAGAGTCCACAGTTGACCTTAGGGTCACTCTTGGTGCTATACATCATGTGGGTTTGGACAGACATGTGACTTGTATCCACCATTATAGAATCGTATAGTTTCACTGCCCTAAAATTCCTTCTTTTTGTCATTTTCCTTTGCTTATTGTTTTCAAAGTGGTATTCTTTCAAAAATTGTATTTTCTACTTATTTGTTCCTACTGGATAGAAATACAAAGTTTTTTTGTCTAGCCACAGAGTTGCCAGTCTTTCGTGTTACTCTAAGTAATTTTTCTGTAGATTATTTTGCTTTTTTCTGTAGACACAGTTATGCTGCTGATGGACTTAATTTCTGACCCATGAACTCTTTAAAGTCTGTTTTTACATTTCCTGTTATAAGAGTTAAATCTTAATTAAATCTTAATTAACTTAAATTAAGATTTAATTAAAGAGTTAAATCTTAATTAACTCTTTTGCTTCTGATTACTGCCTGATATTTCTAACTTAATTGCACTGTGATTAGAGAACACAATCTGTGTGATGTTGAGGGGAAGTTTGCAATCCCAGAATGTGCTTTTTGGAATATTGATCATTCTAGGCTGGTTATTTCTTTAAGAACCAAAAGACTCAGAAAGAACCTTTGACTCCCCACCCCTACTCCCCAACTGCCTAACGGAATTCAGAGAGGAAAACCTGTTTAAAGGTAGGGAGCATTATCAGTGTGGCAGACCTTGAGAATCCTAGCCAAGGCTGTTAGACTCCCCTCTGTGTCCCATTGTTCCCGGGGTCCCAGCAAGGTTTGTTTACATGCTTGCTCTTTCCGTGTAGTTTCTCTTTGAAGTCCCAGGCCCCTGACCCCCTTCTCCTCACTTCCGAAGGGCATATAAGCCTTAGCTGCCCAAGGTGCCCCTTCGGGTCCTATACTTAGGGAACCCCATATTTACCATCCTCTGTGTGTTAATGAAAGCTTCACTAGAATTAAATGACAAAGTATTATTCAAGGGTCTTAAGATTTGCAAATCAGGAAACACTGCACTACCAGATGGCACCCAGAGTGTCCTGAAGAAAACAGAAAAGCTGAGAGTTCTTATAGTAAAAAGTACATTCTTGAGAAGAATCGGTCCTGAGGGCTTAGCTTCTGGACTGGTCCGAGGAGGTCATCTCCCAGATGTCAGGCCAACTGGACACGCATGCGAATATTCTTCCCCGAGTTCTCCAGAGGGCTAGCTGTAGGAGTCACATACCGCCAAGCAAGTGAGTTCAGAAGTTTAAGTCCTCAGCTTACAGGAAAGCAAAATCTCTTCCTCAGGTTTCAACTCATTGGGACTTAAGCAATTTTGTTAGCTTAGCTGTGGTGACTCCATGTTGTTTCTTTACTCTTTCCTCAGTATGTAATGAATCTGGTCATTTTCTCCTGTTAATCTGTCTCGTGTTAATTTGATTATTAGTCCAGCCAGAAGAACTTAGAAGGGTAGAAGGAAAATTATTTTTCTGCCCCGACAGTGGTTCCCTTTGAGACATATTTACAGCTGCTTTCTGCCTTAGCATGTGGTCAACATTTGTAAATGTTCCATGCGAGCTTAAAAGGAGTATGTTTTCTTTAATTTGGGGATCTCGGGGCTTTTTATGTTTGCTGAATCGTTTGTTAGCTGTATTGCATAATAGTCTATATATTTCCTAATATTTTGCGTGATCGACCTGTTGATAATTGAGAGAGGTGCATTGGTATACCTTCTGGTAGACCTGTCCACTCTTATTCACACATATATACACACATATTTAATGCAGTCATTTGGAATAGTGACACGTGCAGCTCAATAAAGAAAATAATCTAACAGATGACGAAGCACTATCGCATATGTTTCTAAAATAGTAACTATGAGTGTTAGCTGTTCAGGGTCCATGCGCCTGATGCTTTGAAAGGCTGAAATTCAAAACGTCAGAGTTTGAAGTCAGGAGAGGTTTATTGGTTGAGGACATGGGAACCACGTTTTGCCAGAGTTCGGGCTTCTTTTATGTCGAGGGCGAGGGATGGGAGGGGCTGTGCTTGTACAACTCCATCTGCCTGCGGACGCCCTAATGCCCAGCTCTGCCACCTGTGACAGTGTTCTCCTAAGGACATCGCAGGTGGCACGAGGTGGCCTCAGACAGGCGAGCATCCCTCTGCTACATGTGTTTCTAAATCTCTTTTGAGAGACTTTTTCTTTTATTTCTTTAAAAAAAACAAAAACGTTTTATTAAAATATATGTGTTTAATATCTATGTTTTAAGCTACTTTATATGTGAGTAAAATTGTTGTTTCTCTCTAGAGCTGAACCTTTTGTCATCTTGTGGTGATTCTCTTTAATTAATAATGATGTTTTTCCTTGAAGTGTATTTTTCAAATGTGAATATATACATGAGATTTTTTCTTTTTAAATGAACCTTTGCTGTGTTATCTTTTTCTTTCTTTTGACTTGCATCCTTTGTGTGGCCTTATAGTTTAGGCTTGTCTCTTGGAAAGTACATATAAGTGTATTTTTAAAAAAACCCAGCTGGATAATCTATGTCAGTCAGTAGTCAGGTTCAGTTTGTTTATATTTATTGTGATTATTTACTTACTTGGATTTGCTTCATCCTTTTTAGATTCTGACTTTTGTTCCATTTTCCTCCTTTCCTTCATTTTTACTGTTGAATAATTTGTTGTTCATTTGCTTACGTATCACATTCCCCCACACTAGTTTAAAAACTAAGAATTCTACTTCTGTTTTTAGTGGTTGTCCTCAGGATTCTAGCATTAGTCTTCCTAAGTCCCCTTGTGAGCAGTACTGACCCCTCAGCCCAGCAGCCTTGCTCCCAGCTTCCTCGTCACTCTGTCTAGCGTTGGACTCCTTCTCTGATCTCGCAAATTCAATGTCATCATTATATTTTGACTTTACAGAGACTATGTTTATTTAGATTCAGTGTCTTGCCTTACTAATTTTTGGCTTACCTTTTGTTCTTGCATCTCAGACCTTCCTTTAACATTGTTTTCTGTCTTCGTGAAGTACAGACATTCCTGCTATAACATAACGTATACATTCCTGAAAATGCCATGACTGACAGTAGGCCTTTTTGGGAAAAACAGGCATGCGAGCACGTCATTCACGGTCTGTGCAGCTGCAACCAGATCACGACCCAAAGTGAGAGCAGTCCTAAGAGAAATCCTGGAAGGCACGTCTCTGGGCCTTTGCACCCAGCATCGAGGCTTGGCCCTGGTCTCTCCTTCCAGATGGGCTCCCGGAGGGCATTTGCTTCGGCTACAGAGGCCGGAGGGGGTTGGCCTGTGGCTGGGGAGGGACTCACTTCTCTGTGTGTTGCCCCTCCTTTCCTCAGACTCTGAGCTTTTCCTCCTTCCCCAGTGAGAGTGCTGCCTTGTGCTCTTGTACTGCTCATAGGACAGCGGCCTCAGGCAAAAGGTGGCGTCCCCTGCTCCCGAGGATGACGCTTTGGTTTGTCCGTGTGTTGCCTCCCAGTGCCTGAAACCTTCGGGTATGCGTTTTGTCCAGCTCTTAGATTTGTTTTCAGTGGGAGGATGAGTCCACTGGAACCTTCTCTGCCACAGGCCATTGAAATGCTGGGCCAGTTTTATAGACTTTTATTGCTTGTTCTTTTTTTAATATTAATTTTTAATTTTGTTACATATTTATTTTTAGTTCTTTTATACTCATCTGTTACTTGTGGTTTCTGCTGACTTTCACACAGGGTGACCTTTCTACCTGTATATTGGGTGATGTTTTAATTGGAGTTCATAGATGACTACCCTAACCCACCTTTTCTCAGCTGGGGCTGAGATACTTAAGCCCTACAGAAAATGAACTGATTGATTGACTGCTTGTTCAGTTCTCCGAAGGGTGGTACATTGCTGGTGCCATTCCAAAAATGGAGGAGAAAAATGCTGTCTACACCGCAGATGGATGTCCGGAGACAATTGGGCTTAAATTCCCTTCTAGCTGAGAAGGGGACTCCGTGGGTCAGATGGGGTGCTTTTGCCAGAGGGCATTTACGTTTGCTTTCCCAGACGCTCAGGGCGCCACTGCCACCGGCTGGGCTCACTCGAGCCCGTGGGGGCAGTACTCTAACAGGAAGCTCAGTCATTCGGTGCCCGGCAGTGGGCATTGGTGGACCACGTGCCCTCAGCTCCGCCTCAGGTTCTTACTCTGGAGAATGGAGACAGCAGTACCCGCCAGTGAGTGCCTGTACCCGGAGGAAGGCACCATGTCCGCATGTGCCTGCTTCTGGTGAAGTCCCCTCCCTTTGCCAGTCCCCTGTGCCGTCTTGCTGACTGTCTTCTATTTCAGTGATTTAATTGTTGTTACTGCTAAGTGGTTTTTTTTTAGTAAACTTCTAACAATGAATTTATTTAGTCCTTTCTCATTTCAATCTCCCTTTTTTCTCAGTCTGCTTTAACTTAATTGATTTGCTTGCTGTTGTAAATCTACTTCAAGAGAAGTATTTCCATCCAGGCGTTGGCATCTTTGTTCCACTTCTCTTGAGCAGCAGAACTCTTCATAGAGTCCATGTTTGTGGGGTTTTTTTTGTTTATTTGTTTACCATTTTACTTATTCTTGAGTTTGCTTTATTGTTATAGTGGAAGAGTCTGAAAAGCCATGGTTTTAAAATAATAAATGTTTCTTAATTTGAGAGTAATGCATGATCATCATGGAAAATTTTTTGGATGTTAGAAGTATAGTGAAAAGAATTAAAATCACTTTCAGAAAGCCATTCAGAGATCACCATTTATTATTTCGGTGCTATTTCGTTCCCCATATATGTTGTTTTTTGTAGTTGAGCTTATCTGGGATAGACAAGTATGTAGTCTGTCTTGTTTTTAACTTACCATACCATAAGCATCTTCCTTTGTCATTTAAACTATTTGTAGGCATTCTTAATATTCAGAGTATGATGTTTCATGTATACTGGGCATATATAGTCAATATCCTATGGTTGTACATTTTATAAGTTTTTGTTATTGTAAAAGAACTTGTAACAACCACCTCTGTGAGTACAGATTTTTGTGCACATCCTTGATTTCCTCAGGAGATAGGTTTTACAAGTTAAATCAACAGATAGAATTTTTTAGGCCTTTAAATAAGCATTTCTGACCAGCTTTCTTAGAAGACGGTGTGATTTCTGCCTTTGGCAGGGGACTCCAGTGGTGCCAGTGGGGAATTCCAATGGTGAAGAGCAAAGGTCATGGTCATTCTAACCCTGGGGATTGTGACTTGTGGGAACCAAGTTGGGGAGGGCATGCAGAGAGCCTAGGATGGTCGAGGGAAGGGGGAATGAGGAGTGGGGAGTAGGGTGGTGCCTGCTGGACAGCACCCTGTGCTGAAGTCCTCCTTGGGCCAGCGCCCTCTGAAGTAAGTCCCTGGCACAGTAAGTCCCAGGGCCTTCCCTCGGGCCCTGAAGGAGAGGACCCAGGCGTGGTCTGACTGCACCGCCTGGTTCAGAGTGCACCTGTGGTCCAGGGCCAAGGTCCCACAGAGGCAGCCACGTACCGTCTTTTTTCGAGGGGTGAATCCTGAACCAAGGGAGGGGAGCCTACTGGCCCCGGTCTCTGGGGCTCAGGGGGCACCTAGACACTGGCTCCTAGTGGGGGCAGAGGCGCCCACAGCCAGGGCACAGTGCTTGACCTTGGGGAAGTGAGAGGTGAGGAAGGATTCCTTCGGGGCTCTGGCAGATGGCACAGTCCTGCCCGTTACTCACCTCCATCATGATCCGACATGATTGGAGGGCGTCTCCTCTGACGCTGTGTTCTTAGCCACGTACCTTTTCCTGGGTGGGTCCACTCGCCTGTGGGGTTGGGGCTGGGAGGGCATCTGTTGCCTGGGTGAGACCTGTGTGATGTGACCTTTATGTGGCCACACCCCTAACTTGGCGGCCCTGTGTCCTTGCAGGTGGCAACGTGGACCTGGAAAGCCAAGCAGAGGGGAAGAAGGAGGTGGAAGCTGCTGAAGTGACGCACAGTGGCCCCCGACCCATCGTCCCGTACAGCTCCATGTTCTGCCTAAGCCCCACCAACCTGTGAGTCCCGCCCCTGCCCATGCTCTGTGTCACCCCGTGGTACAGAGCGAGTGCTGGGGCTGACCCCATGGGCTCTGATGCTGTGCACTTCACGTGTTAATGTCCTGATGTCACAGCAGCACACCGAGCACATATGGTCGTTCGTCACTTTACACGAGGACACGGAAGTCGTGGCTTGTCCACAGACACACAGCTCTGAGTGGTAGAGCCAGGATTTGAACGCTGACAGTGCCAGAGCCTGGCTTGAACCCCCGCCGCGGCCATTGTTTGTTTCTGCACACACGCCCCGTTCATATCCATGCGTGCACGCGTGTGGCATCCATGGGCCTGTTTACCTACCCCGCAGTCACCATGGATTTCTGACCATTGCAACTGCCATCATTAGTGCAAGCAGTAGTTATGTGCCAGATGGCATTCTAGGCTGCTGGGGACACACCACAAACAACAGAGCAGACGAGGGCCCCCTCCTTAGTAAGCTTCCCTGCTAGTGGGAGAGACAGGCAGCAAAGGAGACCAATACGGAAAGGACGGAAGATGTCCCATGTCCCATGGGGTCAGCACTAAGGGAACACAGAGCTGGGGGTGGAATTGCCGCTGTTGGGGCCAAATTAGGGGGAAGGTCAGGTTGTCCTCAGCAGGAGGCGGGGTGGAGCAGGTGTGTGAGGGAGGGGCTCAGAGGACATCAGGGTCCCCACTCTGTGCGTTGGCTATCTGTCCTGCCAGCCTTCTGCTTTTGGCACCCTGCAGCCTCTCACGTCAGTTCCTCCCCCTTCCCTTCACTGAGCACAGGTATTGGGAGCCTGTACTGCTTTGCTTAGGTTTGGGAGGAAAATGGTGCTGGAGACAGAGCTGGCCCCTGGCTGTCACAGTGACCGTTGAGGAGGGACAGCTGTGTGCCCGATCAGTACAGGGCTGGCGCCGCTGAGAGGGAGGTCCTGGTGTCTGGGAGCAGGTGGGGACAGCCAGGGGAGCTGTCCTGGAGGAAGGCTGGGGCCCAGCTGAGACCTGAGGGGAGGAGAGTGAAGGTGAAGAGGGAGCAGCCTGTCTGTAGAGAGGAGGGAATTTGCAGCCGTCCTGATGTGAGTGGTGCTGAGCTCAGGGCAGCTGCAGGCGGAATTGGCTGGAGAGGCACAGAGGTACACAGCGCCTGTCACGTGTCCTACGGAGAAACCAGACGCAGAGGAGAAAGGCTGTGAGCAGTTAGGGAAAGGTGGTGACACAGCCTGACTGCCCTTGAGCAGAATCCTTTGGTGGGAAGACTGGAGACAGGCAGACCCCTTAGTAGGTGGTCTGTTTTGATGGGGCAGTCATAGTGGAGAGGTTCAGAAGTGAAATGTTGGGGAAAATCTGCAGAATTTGATGATAACTCAGATGTGGAAAGGGAGGCCGATGTCAGGGAGGACACCCAGAGCCTCTCTTGGCAGCTGGGTCCTGCGGGCGGCCAGGGTAGGGCAGCCAGCGTAGGGCGGCCAGGGCACGCCCTCCTGAGACGCACCTGCCAGGCTGGTGGGCAGGGGGAGCCCAGCGGGGGCGCGCGTGTGTGGTCCTCTCTGAGCGCGCTGCGTCCCCAGGCTCCGTCGCGCCTGCCACTACGTCGTCACCTTGCGGTACTTCGAGATGGTCATCCTCGTGGTCATCGCTCTGAGCAGCATCGCCCTGGCCGCCGAGGACCCTGTACGGACGGACTCGCCCCGGAACAACGTGAGCGCGCCGTCAGGGAGCGGAGGGCAGGGACGCCCGGGCTGCTCGGTGCCGCCCGCAGCCCCTGAGGTTGCCCCCTTCTGGTTTCAGGCCCTGAAGTACCTGGACTACATTTTCACAGGCGTCTTCACCTTCGAGATGGTGATCAAGGTGAGCTGTGCGCTCTCCGGCCGACCCCAGTGCTTTGCTCCTCCTGCCTCGTGACTGTGACCAACCCGGGCCGGGCCGTGTCCCCGTGGGAGGGCCTGTGGGGACTGTGCCCTGTGTGTGGGCTGTGTGTTGTGGGAAGGAGGCCCCCGTTCACTGAGGACTCACCCCAGCGTCGCATAAGCCTCAGGACAGCTCCCCGCCAGAGCCTTGTTCCCACCGAGCTTCTGACCTTCCCGAGGGGCCTCGGCAGGGAGGCGGGGCCTCAGCCACAGGGCATGTTGCCAGTGCCTGGAAGGGCAGTCGCAACTTTGCAGTCTCTTCCTGAAAGTCAAGGGGACATTAACCCCTAGGCAGGGTCCTACGTCCCTGCGTGGTACTCGTGACGCGAGTGGGGAACAAAGCCCCGGCACACAGGTTCAGACAGAGTGATGAGTAACACAGGTGTATTTGGGAGCCAGTGTCCCTCCAGAGGCCAATGCTCTGGTCAGCACAGAAGGTTACACAGAATAGAATAGAATTTAATAATGAGCCAAGTTCTAGAGTATATCGGGATGGAGAAGGTCCCTGGTCCGGGAGAGGCGACTGGGTCCACGTCGGGTCTCAGGCGAGCGGGTCTTGCAATGAGGAGCTTCGGAGAGTCCGGGAGTATCGCAGCTTGCACCTTGCAGAGGGTCTTAGCCGGAGCGCCCAGTCAGACCACTCATGGCACTCATGGCTCTGGAGGTCTGCTTTTATCCTCTTTTCTTTGGCCTTGTTTACTTCTTAGGTGATAACCAGAAGTGGTTTTGGTGAACGTGTTTACCAGTTTTGTTATGCTCTGTTTCACACATAATAGACATGTTTATTTTTACTTCACTCTTATCAGCCTCACACATGTGCAGCCATAGTCTTGTCCCTACTAGTAAACAACTTGTTTTGCAAACCTCAATCCAACATTTTATATGCTCTACACAGGGCGGGGCCTTGGGAGGAAGGAGGGGCCTCGGACTGGGGGTGGGGCCTGGGCAGGGAGGAAGGGCCTTGAGCAGGGGAGGCAGGGGACGGGGCTCAGGCCGGAACTTGGACAGGAAGAGCCCAGACAGGGCTGATGAAGACTTTGCTTTCAGAGGGCTCCAGTATTTGGTGGCAGATGAACCCCATTTCACTGAGACTTGTGTTTTGTCTGAGCTCCAGGCATCGCTGCCTTGTCCATGTGTGACGAGTGGCTGGTGTGTGTTCAGGTGTCTGCATGTGCATCCGTGTGCATTATCTGACTGTGGTATGGCTTACTGTGTGCTGTGCATGTGACTCAGGTTGGCTTTTATTGTGTGTGTGTCCACATGTCACCCTATCCTTGCAAACTCCGGCCGGAGGTGTTGTCATCCCAGTTTACAGACGAGGAAACAGGCTTAGAGGCATTGTCAGAGCTCTACTTGTGGCAGAACCAGGTCCCTGTGAATGCCACCAGCCCTTCGTCCTCATGCAGGATCTGGCCAGGTGTGGGCACCCTGGGCCATGTGCCTGCAGCCCAGGCTCCAGGGGAGTTGGGGGCCCAGACAGGATCTTAGCTATCATGACCATGTCTGGATCTTGGGGGTCAGTGCCCCCCCAATTGAGGTCCAAAGCCCACGAGGACCTTAAAGGGTGTGCCTGGGCCTGATCCTCTATCCCTGGGAGGGCATGAGCTGGAGCAGCACCCTTTTCCCAACCCCACGACTCTGGGGTCTGGCTCTGCCTCCGTTCTGAAGTACCCTGTACCTCAAAATGTGTCTCTTCCCAAAGATGATCGACTTAGGGCTGCTGCTGCATCCTGGGGCCTACTTCCGGGACCTGTGGAATATTCTGGACTTCATTGTGGTCAGTGGCGCCCTGGTGGCGTTTGCCTTCTCGTAAGTACCCACGTGTGCTCTGGATGTGACCTGGGGCAGCCCCCAGATCCGAAGTGGGATGGGCGCCGGGCACGGAGCAACACTGGTGCCAGGGGCTGTTTGGAGCCCACCGTCCTCTGTCTGGGCCCCGGCTGTGGGGTTGGGAGGACCTCAAGGCCTGCTTGTGCCTGACTCGGCCTTTAGTTCTGAAATAGGGTGGGCGGGCCTCTGGCTTATTTGGCATCTGTCTCTTCCCGTCTTTCCCAACAACTTTCGACTTTCGCTTCCCAACCTCAGCTGTGTTGCTTGGCCAGCCAGAGCTGGCAGGTGCCTGGGCATCTATCCAGCGGGTGTTGGGCATTTTCTCCAGTTCCCTAGTGAGTGACGCTCAGCCCCATTGTGTCTGGGCCTGGAGTGGCTCCCCCAGTGTGCGTGGCAGCGGGGGTGAGTCATGTGTGGAGGGCCTGGGTGCAGCTGGGGGAGACACGGGTAAGTGGTGGCATGAGATGCAGGCCAGGGAAGACCCAAAGGGCGCAGGTGCTGAGGGCCGGGCCCCTACGTTCTCTGAGCTCGCGGGAGGTGCGTGCCTCCTCACTGACTCTCTTCTCTTTGTCTCCCTGTTGCTGGACTCTCGGTAGGAGCTTCATGGGGTAATGCCTTCCCTCTGTTCCCTCTTACTGCCCCACGTCCGGGCACACTGACAGCCCTAGGGGCCTCCTCCTCTCTCCGGCTGCATGCTGCCAGGAGCCATATTCTTAGGCCATGAGTGCCTGCCTCGCCTCTGGGTCTCTGTGGGGGCTGGGTGGGGCTGGGCATGGTCAGCCCTTGGTGAGGGGGTTCCCGTGAGCAGGTGTCAGACTGCCTGCTAGAGACTGGGGTCACTCAGGCCCTGAGGTACTTTCCTGTGGGTTCCTTTCCAGAAACAGCTTCCCTCTTTCTCTCCACACCTCCTTGCAGCGCCCTGTATCTCCTCGTTCTGTATAAAGGAGGTGACAGCTTTTCCAGTGCCAGTGAGGGACTCTGGGAATGAGAGTGGGGACGGGGTGAGATCGAGCTGCAGTTTCAGAGCAACAGAAAGACCCTGAGCTGGAGGAGAGCAGTGCGGCCTCTAGACGTTCAGAGCATACACAGCCCCCGGGTCCCTCCCACGGTTCCAAGGAGATAAAAGCAGCCTCTCGTCCCCTGTCACCCATTTCCCTGTGCTGGTGTCTGGTGGAAGCTGGTTTGGGGGTGGGTGTCAGGACAGTAGGCTTTCCCACCTGGAGCTTGGAAGAAGGCCCCAGCAGGGTCCTGAAGGAGAGGGAGGACCCAGCCAAGCTCTCCTTCCCCACGGAACTGCTGCCTGGGCCTCCTACTCACTCTCCCCAGAGCCTGGTTGAACCCAAGAAAGCCCATTGGGGTGGGGGCTGCCCTGAACTTGGGGAAAAGTGACCTTAGAGCAGGATGGACAGGGCCTGGAGTCCTGAGCCTTCAGCAGCCCCTCCCCCCTTAGTGGGGTGTGGCCTTGCTTCTGCAGGTGGCCTCCCCAGCCCCCAGAGTCTGCCAGCCTGAGGGAGCCACCAGGTCCACTCTGGCTTCCTCTTATGGTCCCTGATCTGGTCCCAAAGGTCCTGGACCTCTGAGCCTGCTTCTGGTGCCTGGAACTTTCTTGACCCGACTTCCAGTCCCAATCGCTGGCCTGCCCCTCCCTCCTTCAGCTCATCCTTCTCCCTCCCTCAGCTCTCCCTCCTCCCTCCCTCAGCTCACCCTCCTCTCTCCCTCAGCTCTCCCTCCTCCCTCCCTCAGCTCACCCTCCTCCCTCCCTCAGCTCTCCCTCCTCCCTCCCTCAGCTCTCCCTCCTCCCTCCCTCAGCTCACCCTCCTCCCTCCCTCAGCTCACCCTCCTCCCTCCCTCAGCTCACCCTCCTCTCTCCCTCAGCTCTCCCTCCTCCCTCCCTCAGCTCATCCTCCTCCCTCCCTCAGCTCTCCCTCCTCCCTCCCTCAGCTCTCCCTCCTCCCTCCCTCAGCTCACCCTCCTCCCTCCCTCAGCTCACCCTCCCTTCCTCTCTCCCTCTCTCCCCCTTGGTCCGTCCTCTGTTCACCCTTGTCTCTTGCATTGCCTCTGTGTTCCTTCCTCTGTATCCATTGACTGGTCTCTTTCTTAGTCTCCTGCCCTCCTCCCCTCCCTCTAGCCGCCCCACTCTCCTCCTCCTGTCCTACTGTGTTTCCCACCATTGGAGGAGTGCTAGGGCAGCGGAGAGAGGGCAGGCACGGAGGTCTTGACATGTGCCCCTTACCTCCCTCTCGCGGGAGAAACCAGACCTTCCAGGAGGTTCCAGGACACCGGTGCACTGCTTGTCAACTTCTCGTGCTGACCCTGGGCTGGCTCAGCAATTCTGGTGCAGCCCCTTCCCCCACCCCACTTACTCCCACTGCTGGTCTCAGCCTGGTGGCTGGAGCAAGCTGGTTCAGGGTAGGTGTCGGGAGTCCCGGGATGGCAGCAGGAGCTAACGTGGTCTGGGCGAATAGGTTCTTTTCCATCGGGAAGCTCTGCTCTCCAGGGTCACCAAGTCCTGCCACGCACCTGGTCCTGTCCACTCAGTGAGGCCATAGCCAGGCACCAGTGGGAGGACACGCAGCGGCCTGTGGTGCCTGTGAGGCCGGTGCCTCCATGCTCCCAGGTCCTCTGCCCTGGGGCCCAAGACAGAGTGCCTGGCGGGGGGGCGACCCAGACCCCAGCAGTCTTCATGGGGGTAGCACAGGTGTGCATCCTGCCTGTCTGCATATGTGGCTTCTCCCTTCTAGAGGATCCAAAGGGAAAGACATCAACACCATCAAGTCCCTGAGAGTCCTGCGTGTCCTACGGCCCCTCAAGACCATCAAACGGCTGCCTAAGCTCAAGGTGATAGCCTGGGGGTCGGACTCTAGAAGTGTGCAGGGCTGTGCATACATGTGTGTGGGTATGCGTGTGAGTGTGGGCATGAGTACACATGCATGTGTGCTGTGTGTGTAGGTGTGTGCATGCCTGTACACCCAGGGTGCACACGTGTGAGTGAGCCTGTGTGCTGTGCATTGTGGTGTGTACAGGTGTTAGGTGTGTGCACATGTATATGTGTACGTTCGTGCATGTAAGTGCATGGGCGCACATGCATGTGCACTGTGCATGTGTGTGTGCATGCCTTGGAGTGCACACATGTGAGTGAACATTGTATGCTGTGCACTGCGGGGTACACACGTGTTATGTGTGTGTGCTGTGGGTGTGTACATGTGTGTTTGTACATGCATGTGTGCACAGGCTGCATGTGTGTTGTGGTGCGCATGTGTGCATGTAACTGACCCTATCCCGCTGTAGCTGCCTGCATGGGGTGGGGACGCTCGAGGCTGAGGGATAACCCACGTTGGCTTTTCTCAGATCTCGCTGGCATGGGTGGGTTGGGCTCTCTCAGCTCTGTGGCCCTTATTCCCAGCAGCGCCCTGCAGTGACACCGGGCAGGCAGGGTGTGTCCCTCAGCAGGTGCAGTGCTGAAGGAGGGGCTGCCCATAGAGGCAGGAGCCCCTGAGGGAGGTGTGGGGGGGCCCTGACAGATGGGTGTGGCTGAGTTTCTGGATAAAGAGAAAAGTGTGAACCCAAACTCTTAGTTGTGATAAAACCTAGCGGTTTCCGAGCTGAGCCTGTGAAATGCTGTGTGCTTGCACGTGTGTAATGCAAACTGTGCGACACCAGACATGGGAGCTGCAGCAGGCAGTTGCTTAGAGCCCTGTGTGGAGGGGTGGGCTGGGCGCTTACCTGAAGCAGCCGGTGGCCCTACATGTCATGTCGAGTGGGCAGTGGCTGCATTTCAGAGGCTGCCACTGGGTCTGGAGCAGGCCGGGCAGAGTCTCAGGAGCTAGCTGTGGGTTTTGCACTAGAGCAGGACAGGCGTCCCATCAGCTCCCAGGAACAGACCAGGCCCTGGCTGGTACCATAGGGAAGCCAAGCTTCAGGGGGGATGAAGTTGAGAAAACACGCAGGTGGTGCTGGTAACACGTGACAGTCACTTCTGGGACACAGAACATGCCAGAGTCCCTGTGCTGGAGCTGGCCAGGGCATCGCTCCTTTTCTGTCCTGTGTGGGTCCCACCCATGACATGGCCCAATGCAGGAGCGGGACTGGCCATGTCCCTGTCCCCACTCCTTTCTCTCCGTGTCGGCCCCTCCTGACGCAGTCAGTCTGGCTTCCGGCTGTCCTTGTTGTGTGGCTCACCTGCCCCAGGCCACCTCTTGTAGCACCTGCCCACGCCATCAGGTCCAAGGTGACCCCTTCTGAGAGAACGGCGATATCAGCCAGCTTTCTGTGCCAAGGCTGCCGGCAGAGATCCTCTCCGAGGCCACGGGCCCAAGGGCCTGGTCCCTTCCAGTGCCTGGGGTCCCTGAGGTTCTGAGCCCGAGACACCCTATCTCCTCCGTTTACTTGGGTCCCCGAGGATCTGAGCTAGCACCCCGTGCCCCTACTCCTGCCTGGGGTCCCTATGGTCTGAGCCGGCACCCGTCCCCCTCATCTGAGGGGTCCCCCCGTCTGAGTCGTCCCGTCCCCAACAGGCTGTATTTGACTGTGTGGTGAATTCCCTGAGGAACGTCCTCAACATCCTGGTGGTCTACATGCTCTTCATGTTCATTTTCGCTGTCATCGCCGTGCAGCTGTTCAAAGGGAAGTTCTTCTACTGCACAGACGAGTCCAAAGAGCTGGAGCGGGACTGCAGGTGAGTGGGGGGAAGAGGTGGGACTGCAGGTGGGCGGGGATGGGCGGAGACTGCCGCTCCCCAGGTCAGGCTCCCCCTGATGCAGACCCCCTTCTGGAGCTCATGGGCCATTGGCTGTGGCCGGAGGGCTCTCTGCCCTGCAGATTGGAGCAGCTTTCCAGTCCTGGGCCCCACAGTGGAGCAGGCAGGACACATGCCCTTAGGAGAGTGTGGAGGTACATGTGGTGTGGGCGCTGAGCCAGGAGGCATGGGCAGTTCCGTCGTCCACTGCAGTGGTCCCAGTTGTGTCTGCAAATGTGCCACTCACTACTTTCTCATGTGCTTGTGACTGGTGGCTGGTGGGCTGATTCCAGGGTGAGGGTCCCATTGGCAGTGCTGCTGTGACTGTTGGCAGACCGTCCCTTGGGCATCGCAGATGCCCAGCCCCAGGAGGCGTGCACACCCAGCTTGTCAACTGTACTTCGGTTCAGCTTTCGCAGGTGCCTCCCAGCACTTGGTAAAGTTACTCTCCCCCTGCACAGAGGGGGCTGCAGTGTCCACACCCTGCTCTACCCCTGGTCTTTCTTTGCCTTGAGCCTTTCTGGTGCCGGCAGGAAGCCTAGCGTTCCTGTGTTTAACTTTGCATGTGTGGTGGCCTTTTCCTCAGTGGATCGGCCACTTGGATATCCCTTCCTGGGACGTGTGTATGCAAGCCTTTGCCTGTTTTCCTGGAAAGGGTGTCTGCCTCTCTGGTTGATTTGTAGGAATCCTTTAAAATCCCTCTAGGAATCCCTTGCCAGATCTGTGGACCATGGACATCTGCCCCTCTGCGGGGCATCCTTTTCTGTCAGTGGTATCTTTTCAAGATCAAGTCTTGATTGTGATAGTCCCAACTTCGTACTCTGTCTGTCTGGTTAGGGCAATCTGTCCCACGGTCAGGGACATGTCCCCTTATGTTTTCCTCTAAGAGTTTTATTTTTGCCTCCCACGCTTACATGAGTGATCTACCTGGAGTGTGTTGTGTGAGCTAGGGACGAAGATAAATTTTCTGTAGGTGGGTAGCCAGTGGCCCGGCACCAGTTCTTTGAGAACATCCTTTCCCCATTGCAATGGGATGCTTTGTTTTCTCATAAAAATAGCTTATTGAGATATAATTCACATACCTTATAATTCATCCATTGAAAGTGTACAATTCACTGCTTTTTAGTGTATTCACAGATACGTGCAACCATCTCCATGGTTGATTTTAGAACATTTTCATCAGTTAAAAAAAACACACAAAAAACCTGTCCCCTGTAGCTATTATCTCTCTCTCCTCATCGGCAGCCCTAAGCAACCCCTAATCTATTGTGTGTCTCTGTCGGTGTCTGTTCTGGACATGTCACACGGGTGGAGTCACACAGCATGTGGTGTTTTGCATCTGGCTTCTTCCACTCAGTACAGGTTCTCCAAGGACGTCTGTGCTGTAGTGTGTCAGTTCTTCAGCCCCATTCCCTTCTGTAGACAGGCCACGTGTTGTGGGCTGTTCACCTGTGGGTGGGCATTTGGCTGCAGTGGTTAGTGCTGCTGTGAACACATCCACACGTTTTGTGTGGACAGATGTCCCCATTTCTCTTGAGTGGATGCTTACAAGTGGAGTTGAGGGGTCACGTGGCAACTCTCTTCTACAGTTTCAGGCTGTGCCATGTTGTTTTCCAGCATAGCTGGACAATTTTACGTTCTCACCAGCAGTGTGAGGGTTCAGATTTCTCCACATCCTCACCAACACTTATAATTTTCCTTTTTGAAAATAAGTTACAGCCGTCCCAGTGGGTGTGAAGTAGTCTCTCACTGTGGGTTTGATTTGTGTTGCCCTGATGACTCATGATTCGAGCGTCTTCTCATGTACTAATTGGCCATTTAGTGTGTCTTTGGGAAAATGTCTATTCAGCTCCTTTACCCAATGGGGTATTTGTCTCTTTTATAATTGATTATAATAGTCCTTTGTATATTCTTGATACAAGTCCCTTATCAGATAGATGATTTTCAAGTATTTTGTCCCATTCTGTGTGTCAATGGTGTCCTTTGAAGCACAAAAGCTTTAAATTGTAATACAGTCCAATGTGCCTGTTGTTTGTTGGTCATGATTCTGGTGGCGTAGCTAAGAATCCATTCCCAAATCTCAGGCCCCTGTGTTTTCTCCTACGAGTGTTCCAGTTTTAAGCTCTTTCATTTAGGCCTGTGATTCAGTTTGAGCCAGGGTTTGTGTGAAGACTGAGGAGGAGTCCCCTGCCACCCACCCTAGTGCGTGGGTACACCCAGTCATCGCAACACCACTGGTTGGACAACACTTTCCAAAAATCATTGGACTGCAGTCACGTGGGTCTCTCTGGACCCTTTACCTTTAACCTCTATCCCCTGTATTCCCTTTATCCAGGGGCCAGTATTTGGATTATGAGAAGGAGGAAGTGGAAGCTCAGCCACGGCAGTGGAAGAAATATGACTTTCACTATGACAACGTGCTCTGGGCCCTGCTGACACTGTTCACGGTCTCCACGGGAGAAGGGTGGCCCATGTGAGTCCTCACCTGACGCCCCACGCTGCTCAGGCTGGAGCACAGGGTGCTAGGCAGGGAGGCTCAGCGCGTCCTTTGTGTTTCAGTCACTCAGCAAAATCCTGCAGGCCCCTAGACTGGCAGGTGCATGTGGCCCTGCCCTCCAGAGTGGCGGCCTGGGGAAGAGGACGGGTAAACCAGAGAGTGCAGCTTTGTGGTCTCCTGGACATCCTTCCTGAGAGGCTGGAGGCCAGAGGGAGGGTGGGGATCCTGGGCGTCTCCTTGTGCTTAGCCCGCTGGCCTCAGCTAAGGCAGCCGAGGGACGCAGGTGTTTAGTGCCACATGGGATGGCAGGGGGCTTCCTCTGGGGCTGGGAGGACCACCCCTCAGGAGGTGGGATCAGTGCTCTGGCAGGAGACCCTGCTGAGCCCTGGCTTCCCGAAGGCAGGTGAGCTGGCTGTGAGTGGGTGTAAGCTGGAAGTAGGCTGGGTGTGAGTAGATAGGCTGGGTGTGAGCAGGTGGCCTGGGTGTGAGCTGGGATTGAGGTGGGTGTCAGTGAGGGTGCTAAGTGTGAGGGGTGTGAGCAGGTGGCCTGGGTATGAGCTGTGCAGGACAGAACTGCCATGGCTCTTCCACTTCTCCTGGGGACGGGCCCTCAGGCCCCTGGGACTCCCCTCAAAGGCCCTCCAGCAGCCCTGAGTGCAAGCCCCTCGTTCGGGATGGCACCCTCCCAGGGAGAGATGGCGGACCTGGGGGTCGGCTTGGCCACACTTTGGCAGAGCCCTCCCTGGGCTCAGCCTCCTCCGTCTCACTGTCTCCAGACTCAGGTGTGGGAGCCTGAGTCATGACTCAGGGCTGTGTCCTTGTGGGCTCCCCTGACGGACATTCGCTCTGGCCAGGGTGCTGAAACACTCCGTGGACGCCACGTACGAGGAGCAGGGCCCGAGCCCCGGCTACCGCATGGAGCTGTCCATCTTCTACGTGGTCTACTTCGTGGTCTTCCCCTTCTTCTTTGTGAACATCTTCGTGGCTTTGATCATCATCACCTTCCAGGAACAGGGGGACAAGGTGATGTCTGAGTGTAGCCTGGAGAAGAACGAGGTAGGTGGCTCGCTGCCCGCCAGGTAGACGCTCCACTGCTGGGCGCCCAATGGGTACTGTGGTGGGGCCTGACCTCTGCACGGTTTCCTTCTGCACGGGTCCCTAGTTGTGGGGTCAGGCTACTGACCCCCACTGTCGCCCAGCACGGGACAGGGAGAGACTATGTCCGGAGCTCCCTGGAAGAAGAGACGACAGGCGCAGTGTGTGGTGGGCACAGCCGTGGGGTCCCCCTGAGTCCCGGCGCCCTGTCTCCCCATTGGGTCCCCCGAGTCCTGGCGCCCTGTCTCCCCATTGGGTCCCCCGAGTCCCGGCGCCCTGTCTCCCCGTGGGGTCCCCCCGAGTCCCGGCACCCTGTCTCCCCATGGTGTCCCCCCGAGTCTCAGCGCCCTCCCTCCCCATGGAGTCCCCCGGAGTCTCAGCACCCTCCCTCCCTGTGGGGTCCCCCTGAGTTCCAGCACCCTCCCTCTCCGTGGGGTCCCCCTGAGTCCCAGCGCCCTCCCTCCCCATGGGGTCCCCCCGAGTCCCAGTGCCCTGTCTCCCCATGGGGTCCCCCGGAGTCTCAGCACCCTCCCTCCCCGTGGGGTCCCCCCGAGTCACGGCGCCCTCCCTCTCCATGGGGTCCCCCTGAGTCCCGGCGCCCTGTCTCCCCATTGGGTCCTCCCGAGTCCCAGTGCCCTGTCTCCCCGTGGGGTCTCCCCGAGTCCTAGCGCCCTCCCTCCCCGTGGGGTCCCCCTGAGTCCCGGTGCCCTCCCTCCTGTGCAGCGGGCCTGCATTGACTTCGCCATCAGCGCCAAACCCCTGACTCGGTACATGCCGCGGAACAAGCAGTCACTCCAGTACAGGACATGGACGTTCGTGGTCTCACCGCCCTTCGAGTACTTCATCATGGCCATGATAGCCCTGAACACGGTGGTGCTGATGATGAAGGTGTGTGGGGGCTGCACTGCTGCCGTTCCCATTCACTGCAGCACAGGTGCTCTTTGTCCGGTTCCCCAGGGGTCCATGGGCCAAGACATAGGGAGGCTCCGGGGAGCGGGGTGGTGTCTGTGTGCCCTGTGCTCTGGAACAGGTTGTGGGGGTGCCCGTGGGGGGCCTTGGGCAGCCGAGCCTGTGCCCACGGTCCTGTTCCCGGCAGTTCTACGATGCGCCGTACGAGTACGAGCTGATGCTCAAGTGCCTGAACGTCGTGTTCACGTCCGTGTTCTCCCTGGAGTGCATCCTGAAGATCATCGCCTTTGGGGTGCTGGTGCGTGCTCCCAGCCTTTGTTGGTCGGGGGGGGGGCCCAACTGGGACTCAGGGTTTGGAGCCTCCAGAGCATGTGACACTGGGGCATCTGCCCCACAGCCCAGCTCCTGCAGGCAGGTAGCCAAGTCCCTGGTCTCCAGGCATCTGGCTCAGTCCCCAGCTGCACAGCCTGGGGTGCCTGTGCCTGCCCCTGGGTGGCCCCCGTCCCTCCTCCCTCGTGTCTGTTAGGGGCGACTTCCTGCAATCCTTGCCTGGCAGAGCCCCCCGCAGCCAGCAGCACTAACTGCCCTTCTTTCTTTCTAGAACTATTTCAGAGACGCGTGGAATGTCTTTGATTTTGTCACGGTGTTGGGAAGTATTACTGATATTTTGGTAACAGAGATTGCGGTAAGTAGCATTTCCTGATTTCCTCCAGGGCCTCAAAGTGGTTCCCCTGCAGAGGGTGCTCCCCATGGCCTGCCAGTCCTCCTTCTGGTGCAGATGGGGGCTCCTCTCCAGAGTTGGAATTTGGGGATTAGCTGTTGTCCCAGCAAATGCTTTTTCTTAGATAAGAAAACGGCTCCCCAAAAGTGTCCTTGGCTGGTGGCCTGGGAATCACCTGGGAGCGCAGGGTAACAGCTCACGAGGAAGATAAGACTGTCCAAATGTGTGTGTCTAATACATGTGCATCTAAGAAGTTGGCCCCAAAAATATGCAAACTGAAACCAATACGAATGTGGAATGCTTTAAATACCAGGTTTGTCTTACCTGAACTGGATACACTTAGCCCTACCACACGTTTGTGGATTATATCCAAAGGCTGACCGAGTGCTGAGGCATAAACCTCCTTCCACAAATTTCCAAGGACCCGAATCGTGAAGCGGGTTGTCTGAGTACAGCACGTGGAGTTGCAACAAGAGGCAAAGCCTCTCCCCATTTAGTCTCAGGGGAATTCTCGGCTCTTGTCCAAGTTATTTCTTAGGAGGGTGGGGAAGAGCCATATGTTGGGGTGAGTTTGCTGCATCGCCTAAGGGGGTCCGACACAGGGCAGGTCACACCTCTGTACCCATTAGTGCTTGACTGAGGGCTGTGCCTGGGGGCCAGTCCCCAGGCACCCCTGGCACCCACAGTGCACGCCAAGTGCCGGTGAGACAGGCTCTGGCAGCTAAGCTATTGGGGATGAGGGGTCATAGCTGCCGTCGTCATGGGGCCACCCTCGCCACACCGTGCTGTGCCCACATCTCACCGTGGGGCCACTTCACTGACTCTTCAGGCTGGTGCTGGTCACCGTCTCGGGGGTGAGGGGAGTAGAGCCAGCGCAGCTGGTCGGTCTGAGCTGACGCCATCCTCTCGACCATCCTCCATCCTTTCTCGAGTCCCCTGGCCTGTGGCAGCCTTCCCCTTGTGTGACCCAGACCTTCCCCTGGGTGGCCCCATCCCCTGCCTGCCCCTCAGGAGGCTCAGGCTCCCTAATGGTCCAGCAGCAGCTCGGACTGGTCATAGGAGCATCTGGAAAGGCCCAGTGAGCCACTGAGTCCAGACAGACTCGTATCCCCCTGAAGGCAGCTGTGCCCTCCACAGTGACCAGCGTCAGGTACCCTGGCCGGTATGGCAGCTGCTCTGCCTGCCAGGCTTCTGGCATGAAGAGCCTAGAGTGACAGGGCCACCACCGGGTGGTGGCACTGTGGACGCTGTCCTCTCCTTGGAGTCAGGATCTGGGATTCGCCACACCTCCCTGTGGGGCGGACACTGGGTCCCGGAAGTGATGGTGGGAAGGTGACACCCGTTTCCTGGGTGTCAGTGTTTTGCGGGTCAGGCGTCCAGGGCCATGTGATGGCCACCGGCTCAGCTGGAAGGACAGCACCCAGACCATGAGGTACTCACCAAGCCGCATTGTCGCGGGGCTTTGAGGCAGCTGTTCTGACTTCTCAGCAGGCTGGCCGCTCCTGAGGGACGTGCGGTGGGACGTGCCAGTGGGTCCTGTGGTTCCCTGCCCTTCACACAGCCGCTGCCTGCTGTGTGCCATGTCATGTGTGGCCGTGTCGGGGATTCTGAGGTGCAGCCACCAGGTGTGGGCGGTCCCAGGGAGACGCGCACGGCTGCTCCCAGGTGAAGGGGTTCCCGTGTGTGCAGTGTGCTGCCAGGGGCTGGTCAACAGCCTCAGTGACACCCACAGAGGCCCATGTGCGGCACTGGCCAAGGCTGGAGCAGCCTTGCAAGGAGGAGCCCAGCTGGGGCGGCCTCCGTCATGCTCTTCACGGTCCAGCGTGTGCACAGGGCTGGCTGTCACCCTGCGCCTGGTACTTGGCCGCTTGCAGCCAGGATGCCCTCAGCGGACATTTATTGTGTGTGACACGCAGACCTCTGCGTGGGGCCTGCCCCCCAAACCTCAGGCCCTCCGGAGGCCCAGCCTCGCTGTAGCACTTGCCTAAGCTCCTGTCACCCTCACCATGGGCAGCAGCTTGGTCCCCACACTGGGGCTGCTCAGGCACAGTGCCCAGGCCGTGTGTCCCCACGTGGGTTCCTCGTGAGGCCTGCACCAACGTGTCAGGTCCGGGGCTGAGTGTTTCCTCCCAGTTTGAGGGGGTGGGCTGAGGTGACAGGCATGGGGCTGGGCCACTTGTCGTGTGACTGTGCCTGGTAGACGTGCTCAGGCTGGGTCCTACAGGTGGTACTTGCATGGCGTGGGACTCGGGTGGCCTGCAGCACTCATCAGTGTCACAGGGTGTCACAGAACACACGAGATCTCATGGTCAGTCTCCATCATGGCCCAGCAGCCAGGAGTGGTGCTGTGTGGACCGTCCAGGGAGCTTTACAGGGCTGTACCCAGTGTCCTCGTGCACCACAGGCACGCCTAGCTCCTGGTCACGTGCTCTGAAACTGCTCCAACCCGGTGAGGTTGCGTCACCTGATAAGTGGGTCGTAGAAGATCCCCTACGTGGTGCTGTGTCCAACCCACGATGACACTCAGGACTAACGTGACTTTCACCTCGGGGCCCGTGTTCTGGCTGTAATAGTTTATACACTGGGCTCCCACCTGGAAGAAGGAAAGACTATTCCAAACAGACTCTTCCAGAGAGTAAAGGACTGGGAACATTCCCTGTTTCTGTGACACTAGTAACAGTCTTGACCCCAAATGTTTAAAAGCTAGAGTACAAGAAAGGAAGACCATAATCCACACTCATCAGTTACCACAGATGCAAAATTCCCAATGCCTCATCCGCACAGCAGGTCCGACAGCGGACAGGAAGGAAAAGGCAGGATGGTCTCGTAAGCTGGATTCTGCACCAGAAGTGTCACTAACTTCGATCAGCACAGGAGTGGTGGCTGCAGAGAAGACACGCAACAAGTCAAATTTTATTCATGATAGAAAGTGTTAGCAGACAGGAGTTACTGACGACAAGAATTGAGCAAAAGTTTTCTGCAAACATCAAAGTGAAATTGGAAAGAATGCTCTTCAAAATCAGAAAAGGAGACATGTAAACGTGACTTCTTTTCAACAGTAAAATTCTTCAGGTCCTGGGCAGCTCAGTACACTGGCTGCTTGAGGGCACAGTGTCTGTTCTGTTCCCAGCGGATTCCGGCGCCTAGAGTGGGGTCTGCTGCACTCGGTGGGGACGCCCTAGATGTGACTGAGTGGATAAGACAAGGACAGGAAATCAAACCTCCCAGGCTTAGCAGAGGGGCAGGCGTGGTTCCCAATGACATCATTACCGAAGGATGAAACGTGGAATAACGTACAACTGGAGTCAAGCTGGGTGGCTGTGTATGGGGTCACTCAGTGACTTGACGGCATTTCGTGACATCAGCAGGCCTGACAGTAAGCCTGACAAGTATGTGTGGTGGACATTCAAGTGGAAAATCCATAAACAATATTGAAAGAGCTTAAAGAAGTCTTAAATCGATGGAGTTACCCATGGGAATTACTAAGCAGTGTCAGTTTCATAAATGACAGTTCCCCCGCGTTGACCTGTAGATTCAATACAATTTAAATAAAAATACCACTGATTTTACAAGGTCTGACAGTTAAGTTCACGAACTCATACTAGAAAAAGTGCTACCTGCCTCATTGCTGAATATGACCACAGTCACCTTTGAAGTCCTCCCCTTGGGAAGCTATGCACTGATGCCAGCGCCTAGTCCACCCTTCAAAGCAGTTTTGGAACGGTTTTTTTGGAATGGCCATCAGAGCTGTCACCATATTACCCTTGATGTCCTGAATGTCATCAAAATGTCTTCCTTTCAATATTTCCTTTATCTTCGGGTAAAGACAGAAGTCACTGGGGGCCAGATCAGGTGAGTGGGGACGGTTTTCCTATACAGTCATTTGTTTTCTGGCTAAAAACTCCCTCACAGACAGTGCCGTGTGAGCTGGTGCATTGTCGTTTTTCAAGAGCCATGAATTGTTGGCGAAAACTTCAGGTCGTCTAATGTCACGCAGCTTTTTCAGCACTTCTAAATAGTAAACTGGGTTAACTGTCCAGTTGGTACAAATTCATAATGAATAATCCCTCTGATAAAAAAGGGTAGCAACATTGTTGCAGCAAGTTTCATATTTCTGTCTGTCTGTTTTGGAACTTGACAAGCTGCTTCCAAAATATATAAGTGCAAAGGCCCCAAATAGTCAAGACCAGACGAAGGTGCTGCAGGGCGGTGTTGTGGGCAGGCTGCTCCTGCCGGCGGCTTATTATAAAACCCTCAGACTGTGTGCTGGTGTCACGGGTTGCCAAGCCACCAGAAGGACCGGGAGCCTAGGGTCACTGAGCCGTGTGCAGAAACCTGTGTGACCCTGCTGGCACTGCAGCTGAGTGGGGAGACAGATCAATAGCTGAGCCACTGACTGTACAGGGAGCATCAGACGGTGGGTCTCGGGCCGTGTGTTTCACAGGAAAAACTGCTTCAGATGGATGAAGACTTATGAGCGGCAAAGCTGTAAAACCCCTAAAAGGAAATGCAGGACATTATCTTTAAGACCTTGGGATAGGGACGGATTTGTTAAGCAAAATATGTAAAGCACCAGCCACAACAGAAGAAAGTTCTATAAAGAGTTTCTGTTCATCACAAGACGAAAGACTCTCAGGGAGAGCATGTTTGCATCACATTAAAAATGCTGACGCCTGTCGTGTGCAAAGCGCACTGTTCTGAGTCCTGGGACAAAAGGTCAGCACCTCTACGGCTGTGGGATTTGGTCCTGGGGGCAAAGGCTCCTGGCATCCGGCGGTGTGGGTGCCGGGGTGAGGGCAGGGGAGCAAAAGCTGTGTCCAGGCAACATGTCACTGAGATGGAGACTTGTGAGTAAGGTGTCTGGACTTGTGAGGAGGCGAGCAGGGGCCAGGAGGCTGAGCCTGGGCGGGGCCCGTGAGGGACGCGGGCATGAGCTAGGGCTGGCCCTGCAGTCAGAGGAGACTCGGCTTTTATTTTGAGCGACATTGGAAGACTTTGGGGTTTTGTGAAGAGGAGTGGCACACGCTGGCTTTTGGAAGCATCCCTGCTCTCTTGAGAGTATAGTGCAGGGCCCAGGCCCACGCACTTGGCCCTAGGCTGTGGTTGTTGGTTTCTCCCGGAAACAAACCCTCAGTGCAAGTTGTACACTGAGGAGGTGGCCCAGGACATCCGGGAGTGAAGTGAGCTGGTGAGGCGAGGCTGCTGGCAGCAGCTGCTCTGAGCTCGGGTACCACGGGGGCCCCGGGGGGGCTCTGAGCCCAGGTACCCCAGCAAGTGGCTGCTGGGGAGAGGGGCCAGCAGGTTTAACATCTCTTGTGCCCGGGCCTGGAAAAGGCCTCGGGAGGAAAGCTGTGAAGGCCGACAGTGGGTCTTGGGCCTGTGCGGCCAAAGGCTGCCGAGCATGACTGCAGAAAGCCAGGTGAAGGAGCCGGGCAGAGAACCTGCCGAATTCTGGATGTGACAAAGGTAGAGCTGCAGGTGGACATGTATGTGAAGGTGACGCAAGAATGACAACCTTTTCTGTCTGAGCTGTTGGAAGAATGGATTCTCATTCATTGAAATGGGAAAGAATGTGCTTTGTTGGGGACAGTCGGGATGCACACTGCACGTGCTGGGCCTGACTTCTGCAGGCGTCACCCGTGGGCAGTGGGCAGAGGGCCTGCCGTGCGGAGGAGAGATCCAGGCCTGACCTGAGGTCAGGGTCGTGGGCACAGAGGGGGTGTCTGAGCCGTGGCACTGGACAGGGGGGTCAAGGGTGAGCGGCTGGGTCTACGGTGCACTGTTTGGTGACAAAGCCATGTCCAGAATATGGGAATGAACAAGGAAAACACAGGCAAGTGTGAAAGTGAGCGACAGGTGCGAATGGGGATTTTACACAAGACGTAAGTAGCCAGTTAGTTAACTAGGAAAAGGTGTATGAAAGGAACGAAATGGAAGTGGTCAAGAGCAGGAGCAAGCAGGCTGCCCTGTGGCAGGCGTCAGTTCACACCAGGCCCCCACCCCAAGCACCCACCCGGCTGGGAGGCCGAGCTTGAATGCCCGGGAGCACAGCAGGAGCCTCATCTGCCTGGATGAGAAGGAGGAAAGGAAGCCATCAGCCGATTAGTGGTGTCTTCTTTTTTCCATTTGTAGTCACTTCGTGTCACTTTGTGAATGCACTTTTTTTTCCTTGGGCAAAAACATGACTGTCAGTTCCTACCCCACCCCACCCCCCGCCCCCAACTTCAAAATCAGACTAGAGCACCAGTCTTACCCAGGGTCACGGCAGTTGCGAGCATCCAGCTGACATTGATGTCTTTGCCTGGAAATAAAAATGTGTCTGTGACTCATCTTGGGATTTGCATTACAAACAGGAATGCAAATGAATGCCACTCTGTCCACATAAAGCTACATGTTTCACAAATATGTTTTGATGCATTTGAAGCAAAACAGGCAAAGTTTAGCAAAACCCTGAAATTGTCCAGTGAAGTCTTTAGAGTTTGAGTTTTGCTTGTGTTGATGACTCATTTTCTCTTTTGTTTTCTGTTTTCTGTTCTTGATTTGCCTTAACCTACCTGCTGATTCACACCATCCAACCAACATACAATGCGAAAACCATGCCTCCGTCTGTATGTTGCACCTGCTGCTCAAAACCCCCAATTTGTAAATAACACGCAATGTCCATCCATGACAACACCACGTGTAGGAAACGGTTGGTTTCGTGACTTTAAACACTTCTTAAGCTCCTTGCTTTGCTTGCTCTGCTCTCGTGCTTATCTCCTGAGGTGTATGGTCAGAGTCCGCTGCATCCATCCCTCTGTGCACCCCCTTTGCACTGTCCCCATGACCCCAGCCTGGGGGCCCAGCAGGGGCCTCTTAGGAACCACTGATAGTGGGGACTGGCCTTGAACCAAGCGAGGAGGCAGGGGCTTCTGAGTGAGAGGTAGGAAAGTGCCTCTGTGGTTCTCCTGGACTGGCTCAGAATTGGAAAGGTTTTGGGGGGGCGTGAGTTTGAACCCCATCCCTGCATAGTCCATGGTTTCTGTCACACCGTCCACTCCCTCCTGCTGTCCTCGTTTTGCCAACAGACACAGACGGTTCTGCTCTCTCCGCTGGCCTCAGACCAAGTCCCCATGGTCTTTCCAGCACAGACCTTTGTGTAGGGGTCGGGCCTGAGGCCCATGGTCGGGGGATTGGAGATTTTGTCTGCAGGGCCCAGCGGGGTCCCCTGAGGCCTGACCATGTAGAGGGGCTGCCCCAGGGACCACCGGGCTCAGGGTGGTTTGTCTGGGCATCGCTGGAACAGGGGTTCCCCCTTGGTCGCTTGCATGGTGTGAACCAGGCCCTCCTTCCAGGTCTGTAGGAATACTCGAGAGGAGAGCGCAGATTTGGGGAGCAGATTAAATGGGCTGTGACTGGAAAGTCACACGAACTAGCAGACAGTTGAGATTCCTGTTAGAGAAAGTGGACATTCGTCATGAAGGGTTGGAGCAGAAAGGCTATTCTGAGAAAACTGTTTGATGCTGCACAGCCCTGCTCAGTGCGTGGGAACAGCACCCCCCACCCCCGCGGCCCTGCTCGCTCCCGGCGTGCGTCATGCCTGCCGTCCCGTGCGTATGCATGTGGGTGTTGGCCTAGTTTCCTTTCCTTCACCATCGGCCCCCACGGGCATGGAAGCTGAGTAGGAGAGCGGTGTGGCCCACGCATGGCTGGACCTGGCCCAGCGGGTGCGGCAAGGCTGTGGGAGGCCACACCGTGCTGTGGCCCCGACAGAAGCCGGGAGTGGTTGGATGCAGGCCACGCTGTCCAGTCACCTTTGTGGGGCAGTATTTCACACCTCTGTGTGCTTTTCAATTCCCTTTTCAGTGATTCCTCACTGCCTGGGCACACCTGGTGTCCTAACGTCTCCATCCGGTGGCAGAGAAAGCTGGGGCTCAAAGGAGTTAGGGACCAGGGTGCCCTCACAGTCTGGGGGTGCAGTGATGCCCTTTTGGGGCCTCCAGTCCCCTCCTGACTCAGGTGGCCGCAATAAGGAAGGGCCTTGCTTTGAAGTAGGTGTAGCTATGTCCAGGTGCCACAGAAGCCATGGACGCTGGGAGCCTGGGCCAGTTATGTCTGCCCCAAGGGTTTGGCTGAGGCCAGAGGTGACCATGCACAGCCACGGGGCGGGGGCGGGGCCCTGCCTGCCACATGCTTGCCTCCTGCCCTCCCGCATGCAGTCGGCATGGTGGGCCTGGTGGCTTCTGCCGTGGGCGCAGCCACCGTGCACTCAGCCTGTTGTGCTTGAGCAACTGTGCTGCCGTCACCGTCTGTCCTCATGGCGCTCTCGGGCTGTCTGTGTGTTGTCACCCCCACCCCTCTTCTGAGTGCCCACCAGAACCCAAGAAGGAAGCCTGGGCAGAGGGGTGGGGATCTGAGTCTCCGTGGAAGGCAGGAAGTGGCTTGCTGAGCCCAACACACCTGCGGTGACTGGTTCAAGCACCGCCTTTCCTGCCGTGTTTATCTGCTGGCCCTTCTCTCATGCCCCAAAGCCTACAATTCCCTGTGTTGGCAGGAAGTCTTCCTGTGCCAGCTGCCTGAGCAGATGGTTTGGAGCCAGGCAGGTGCTGGCTGTTAGCACAGCCCTGGCTGCTCCAGACCCATCTGAGCAGGTGGTTGGTTGCAAAGTGGGGACCCCAAGGCCAGGCTCTCGGCAGCCCGTCTGGCTGTGCTGTGTCGTCTCGTATGGAGCATCACCTGCCTCTGTGCAGAGTTCCCTCCGTCCCCATGCCCGTCCTCCTGAGGTGACTGGCTACTCAGGCACACGGGGCTCAGAAGGTGAGAGAGGACATTTTTCGGCCATCGTGTGCGCTGAGATTGTGGCCCAGACAAGTGAGGGAGCCGCGGCACCCTGAGCTCCGTGCAGAGTCACACCTGGAGGCCCCCTGCTGCCTTCGTGCTGATCTGGGCCACACGGCTCCTGTTCCCACTGACACCCCTGAGTCTCGTCCTGCCCCCACAGGTTCCATGTCCTGCAGTGAGCTGTTCCCCCACGTAGCTGTCAGGCCCTCAGATGCAGAGACAGCCACGAGTCCCCAGCCTCCCTGCTGGTAACCAAGGAGCCAGCCCCAGAGGGAGGGGACGCTCCAGGGAAGTGGCAGACTATGTCCCTGGAAGCAAAATGGGACTGTGTCCCCTGAAGGCCACTGACCGGATGGCAGCCCTGGCTCGAGGCTCCCACCGCCTCCCCCTGCCTCCCGCCTGCATGTCTCAGTCACCGTGTGTGTCCTTTGTCGTTTGACCACTGGGTCCAGCCACAACCTGTCGGACCCTGACCTGCTTCATACTTGAAGACACCAGAGTGGCAGGGAGCTGTGTGTGGGCACCTGGTTTTGAAGCAGCCAAAGGGCAGGGAGCCACTATCACAAGCACCCCGTCTGCTTGGGGACAGGCCCTGAGGCATGCCCCTGGTTCAGGGTGCCCCAGTCACCGTGGGAGCCCCACTCCCAGGCGGTCAGTGCGGTCCCAGGGCACTTGTGTGTCATTGTGCTGGATTTGAACCCCTCAGATGAGATCAGGGACCTGTGTGTGGATCGCAGAGGTGGCTTCCATGCCCTGAGTGGCAGGACCACCAACATTTACACCTCCCACGGTGACTTATCTGCAGGGTCTGCAGTGGCCCTAGAGAGCGTGTTTGCCCTCTGCGGGGTCCCTAGAGGGCAGGGCTTTTGCTGGCTGTGTGGGGAAAGGACGGGTGTGCCACTGGCCTGGCCCGGGTCCCTGCACAGGCGCTCAGTGGACAAGCAGCCTTGTCCAGTAGCTGGACTGCTGAGCCGGGTCCTGCAAAAGGCGGTCAGTGTTGGAGGCCCAGCGTAGGTGATGTCCAGGCTCTGCTGCGTGGCGACCCACGGGCAGTGCTGAGCTTCACCTGGAGAAGGTTTGCTGGTGGCCGCTTGCTACTTAGACTGGAGCGGTGACTGTTTCAGTCTCCCCTGATCCACCTTCTTCGGGACCACGGCGGTGCGGGGAGAAGCCCGGGGAGGTGGGCCTCCGAGGTCAGAGGTCACCCTTGTTCCCTCAGAACAACTTCATCAACCTCAGCTTCCTGCGTCTGTTCCGTGCCGCCCGGCTCATCAAGCTGCTGCGTCAAGGATACACCATCCGCATCCTGCTGTGGACCTTCGTGCAGTCCTTCAAGGTGAGCCACTCCCGCGGGGGGCCCGCCTGGAGCCCTGCTGACCTCGCGCAGTGTGTGAGGCCAGCAGCTTCCCCAGGAGCCATCCTGTCAGCGCTCACAGAACTCTGCGTGGGGGTCACGGCTCTGGCTTCCAGACGAAGGAGCAGGCAGTTGCGGTGGGGCCGTGGAGGCCCGTGCGCGCGGCCCCCGGCCCCGCCCCCCCCCCGCCCCCGGCCTCGGCCCCGCCCCACTGACCTGCCCACGTGTCTCCGCAGGCCCTGCCCTACGTGTGCTGCTGATCGCCATGCTGTTCTTCATCTACGCCATCATCGGCATGCAGGTGGGCGCCGCCCGGCCGGGCGCACGGGTCCCATCCCTCGGGCACGGCCCGGGCTCGTGCTCACGAGGTGATAACAAAGCACATTGACGCGGGCACAGATTTCTGGGAGCCAGCCATCACTATCAGCACTTTATGATTCATCCTCAGAAAGACTGATCTGTGGATGAGGACACTGAGCCCCCAGAGCTTGGGGCTCCGGACCCGGGTGCACCACCCTGCTCCGGAGTGGGACCCCGTGGTGCTGGGCCCTGCGGGCGGAGCGTTGGCGCTCGGCGGCATGGCGCCCAGGGGCCTAAGTCTGGCAACACTTCCGAAGGGCAGGAGATTCTATCCTCCAAAGAAGATGGTCCACAGGGTCCTATCATGTCACTGTAGGGGTCAGATTTAGCTTGCGTAACTTAGATTGTCTTCATTTTGCTGAAGAACACTGTCAGTTATTTGGGAAAACATGTAAAAGACAAAGCAGTAACCCAGTTCTAAACCTTTGGCATGTGGCCGCTTTCCAACAGTAGGGTTCGGAGATGGACCCGAATGTCAACTTACAGTGGGAGGAGCCAGTATCTTAAAGGTTAGCTGAAAACTTATTTTTTTAAACTCTCTGTCAGGGATCGAAAAGTTCTCTTGTTTAAAATTGCCTGGGCTCTAGTGATATTTACAACAAATACGTATTTTTCCTGCTTTGGTCTGTGGATGTACAAAATCATGTATGTCACTGGTCTTGGTTTTTGGTGGATGTGTGACAGTTCATGAATTTTTCATCTGGCTTCCCGATTGTAAGCTAAGTGCAGTTAGAAATCTGCATTTCTAGTCTTGAAAAACATCATTTAAAACACGGAAAAAGCTCATTGTGGTATTTGCATGGAAATTCATAAAGAAACTTTCCAGTGATCTATCAGAGCTGTGACTGACATAACTACTGCTTTGGAATCACTGATGAGTGAGGGGACTTTAAAATGCATCCTGTCTTATACGTAGCAGAGCCCCGGACACCTGGCTCTGGGTCCCCTGTTCCAGTCCTGCCGCCTGCTCAGAGCCACCCAGCAGCCACCATGCTGGGTGACATGGAGCAGCCACGAGGACTCGGCTGTCCTGGAAAGGTGCAAGCACTGGCCCGCAGGTCCTCGCGTGCACACACACACGCACTGGTGCTTCGGCCGGGCTCCTGAAGGGCCAGCAGCTCGGCCTGCAGCCTCTTCTCCGTTGCAGGTGTTTGGGAATATTGCCCTGGATGACGACTCCAGCATCAACAGGCACAACAACTTCCGGACCTTCCTGCAAGCCCTGATGTTGCTATTCAGGTGTGTAGTTGGCCAGGTCAGCCCAGCCCAGAGGCTCCTTGGTGGAGGCTGGAGGGGGTGCACCCTACACGTGGGGCCCCTGCTGCCCCAGGTCATGCTGCTCCGTCAGGGGACTGTGGCATTTCCTACTGTCCATTCCTAAGGGCTCCTGGGTCTTTGGTCAGATGAAGGGAAGCCCCCGATATGGCCAAGCTCGGAGCCCTAGGCCAGGCTGGCCGCCACCATCTGGTCACAGCCAGAAGGCCCGCAGTGAAGTCAGAGGACAGAAGCTGCATGGCAGGCCCTTTGTCTGTGTGTAGGCCTCAAGCTCTCCACCTGCTCCCTTACCCATTGCAGAGGTCTGTGAGGGAAGGGGACTGCCGTTGACAGTGTGTAGCTTCTCGGTGACCCAAGAGCCCAGCCGGCCAGAACTGCTGGTCAGAACGTACGTCCACTCACTACTGTCCCTCCCGGGTGCTGCAGTGCCCTGACCCTGGGGTGCAGCCAAGCGAGGCCCCTGCATGGAGCCTCGAGGGCACACGGCTGTGTTGGGCTCATATGCCTCCCCAGGAAGGTGTGCTTGGCACCAGCCGTTGTCCTTGTGGCCAGGGAGCCATTGACCATCCCAGCCTGAGGACAGACTTGGGGCAGAGGGCACGAGAGAATGTGTCTTCCGCCTCCAGAGTCTCCCTCCTGTCGCAAGCCCACCACTGTGGCAGGAAGGAGAGAGCCCTGTGCAGGGGTTGTGGTGGGGGCGGCTGGCATCAGTCTGCTGTGGGGCGGGGGCGCCTCTGAGTAGAGGGTGACCTCAGGCCTGGCCTGCTGACCCGGCTGTGTGCAGAGGGCTTCCTGCGTGTGCTCTGCCTCAGATGAGCAGGCTTACATGTTCCCCAAACAGCGCCATTTTCCCGGACTTCAGCTGCGACCTTCGTTCTGTTTCTTCATGTAGTAATGTCCTGCCTTGTGCCACGGTAGGTTTGAGGCAGGCCTGTGACGTCAGCCTTGGTTTTAAGCCTTGGCCTCAAAGACCCTTCTTCCTCCCTGAGCTTTGTCCCCTGTGAGCCGCCTCATCAGCTGGACCTGGCACAGGCTGACCCGGCCACCCCACCCCAGGAAGCCCCTTACCCCCAGCCATTATGGGGGAGTGGGCCCAGCTTCTGTCCAGGTGCAGAGAGGACCCAGGAGCCAGAGTCTGGGAAGGGGGTCCCGGAGCGTAGCTGCTGAGGCTGTGGCTGGAATGGAGCGAGCAGGGCAGGGCCATCGCAGGCACTGAGCTCGCGGCAGGTCGTGGGCTGTGGGCCGTCCTGTGCGTTTTGCCTTTTGCAGGGAGTGAGGGGCCACTGAGAGGAGCAGTGACAAGGTCTGATCTGTATTTAGTGGACCTGCCGGGCTGCTGGGAGGGCAGAGCAGAGCAGGAAGTGCCTCCTGCGGGGCCCCGTGAGGAGGTGGATGAGCTGATGCACAGGGTGTGACGAGCGAGAGGGCAAGGTGACAGCAGCAGTTTGAGGCTGAGCCGCTGGAAGGACGGAGTGACCATTGGTGGGTGGAGGACAGGATCCCGTGTATTGGCTCTGAGGTGCCGCATGTCCTCAGACACTCGCCACGGTGCTGACACTCCCGGTGAGTGGACTGTCACAGGAATGGTGCTTTCAAGGTGATTGATTTGGAAATCCAACGCCTGAGCAGCCATGTGTTACCCAGACCTTACGCGTTGCAGCTTCTCCGTGGGAGGAACCCACAAGAGGAGTCCCCCTTGACCCCACTCTCCTGCGTGTGCTGGCCAGAGTCGGGCCGCCCTCGTGGGCCTCATGGCGCCACCCTTTTTCTCAGGAGTGCCACTGGGGAGGCATGGCACGAGATCATGCTGTCGTGTCTCAGCCACCGGGCCTGTGACGAGCACGCCAACGCCACCGAGTGTGGAAGCGACTTTGCCTACTTTTACTTCGTCTCCTTCATTTTCCTTTGCTCCTTTCTGGTAAGTCCGGGTCACCGTACCCATTGTGGCGTCCCTGTCCCCTTTCTCAGTCCATCTTGGACCCCCTCTATTTCTTGCTGACCCCTGATTTTGGTTCATGTCACATGACAAGCTGATTCTGTGTCGACAGCCCTGGTTTCCTCAGAGAGGATGATCTTATTAATCCTGAAAGGATCACTCAGTCATGAGCTCCTGTGGGCCCTGCCTTGACTTCCATGGAAAGTGTTTTAGGTTTCCATGGGGCACTTATCCCTTAGTTTCCAGCTGCTACAGGGACATCTGCTGTAGTGATGGGACACAGAGAGGCAATGCTCCAGCCAGTGTGCCTGGGGGAGCCCCCGGAAACCAGTGGGATTCTGTCGGGAGGTCGGTGGGCTGGGTCCAGGAGTCTGGGTTTTATGCCAAGTCAGCAGAAGCTCCTGGGAGACTGTGGTCAGGGGCGTGACACCATGTGCCGGATGTTTCTGAACCTCACTCTGGTCAGGAGAGCTGTAGAGTGAGCAGGGGGGCAGTAGAGGTGACGGTTGCTGGAGAAGGGTGGGAGTGAGCGAGTTGGGTGGAGTGGACTGCACTTTAAAGGTGGAGCTGACACACTTGATAGCTGAAAGTGGGCATGAGAGAAAGAGAGGATACAGCTGTGTGCTGGGTTCGCTCGGGCATTGGAGTGACTGGTTCTCTCCCTGAGGTGGGAAGGTTGGGAGCTGCAGGCATGGGGTCAGGCGGGAGGGAATAGAGGTGATGAGTAGACCTTTGGGCTGGACGTGGAAATATCGTCTGTAGTGCTTGGGGCATTGACGGGGCTAGATGCTATTCTGTAGGTCTCTGGGCCAGACACCTGTGGCTGAAGCATCACCTGAGCACTTGTCAGACATGCAGATTCCTGGGCCTCCACCCAGACTTACTGCATCAGGATTTCTGAGAGAGGGTCCCAGGAATCTGGGTTTTAATAAACTCCCCTTGTGATTCGTGTGTGCTCAGCTTCGAGAAGCACTGGCCCGGGAGAGTGTGTCTTGAGAAGAAGGCGGAAGACTCAGCCCTGGGGGGCATTTAGGAGATGGAAAAGACCACTGGACCCAGAATTTGAGACGGAGCTGTCAGTGAGCAGATAGAGAACTGGGAGAGGGCAGTGCCCCAAAAAGCCAGGAAGAGAGTGTCTCAGAGGGAGGTGGTCAGCCACGTGACGTGTTGTTCAGAGGTGAAGCGAGGGTGATGATAACTGACAGTTGTCCCTCAGAAGTGTTCAGGTAGAGGCCACTGGTGACCTTCATAAGAACAGGTTCTTTGCGTGCTGGGGCCAAAGCCTTATGGCCGCAGGTTCCAACGCTAATGAGAGGTGAAGAGCAGCAGGAGCAGACAGCCCCTGAACAGCAGGCACACCAAGCAAACGCGTCAGCTTCACCATCAGGACTTTTGTGCAAGACCAGCCAGCACAGTGTGAACTTTTTTCAAGCCACGTTCACTACTTGGCACCGTGGGTAGGGAAGTACATTATCCAGATTTGGTGTTTCCAAGACCAGTCTAAGGAAGGAGAGAGGGTATGTGTAAGAAGGATTTTAGCACTGGCTATGGGATCAAGCTGGGCACAGAGGGAGGTGAGGGCAGGGCCGTTGGATTGGAGGTCCTCACGTGGACAGAAGTTTGGAGACATGGTATTAGTGGAAGTGAGCCAGATGGTAGGAGAAGTGTACAGAGAGAGGGCGACTGAGGTCAAGGCTTCGGAGGCAGTAACGGTGATGTTCATAGCTGGTCACCAGTCCTGGCCAAGCTTAGCTGTAGTCACAGGAATAAGTTGCTGAGAGGATGAGGTGGGGGGTACAGAGGTCACGGGACAGAGACGCCAGTCAGTCGTTGGCCCGTATCTGTGGATGTTGGCAGCAGCAGGATTGATGACGAGGGTAGAGCTGTTATCCAACAGCCAGCCAGGCACCAGGTCTTCCTTGAAGGGGGAAGGTGGCTACACCACGTGCATCGATGAGCAGGGCTGTGCTTTGGTTTGAGGGGTTGGGAGGCAACCGTTGTTACAGTGAGAGCACGAAGAACGGAGGCTATTCAGGATGGAGATGGAAGGGTTTCTGCTGATGGTGGACAGTGAATTTCTAAGGGGGCAGTAGGAGGTTGGGCTGGTTGGGAAAGGTGTGCGTTTGAGACAGGTGAGCTTGCATGTTGATAAAGGAATACAGGAAAATCTATGAAACTAGTGTTTCACTAGTTGCCAGAAACCAAGGAGAGGACGGGCATGTTGGGGCCGCCCCTGGATCCCTCAGAGGATCCTTTGTGGGCAGCGGGGAGGGCAGACTTTCTGGAGAGTCACGGTCTTGTCTGTGGTGGGGGCATTGGTATCTGTGCAGTTCAGAGACATGTTATGCTGCAGAGCAGCCACCCCACAGGTCCGTAGTCGAGCACCAGCCTGGCCTCACCACGCTCCTGGCTATAGAAATGAGGTTCCACTGAAAGCCAAATTCTTTATGACTCACCACCCATGGGGCCAACATTCCCCATACGTGTTCAAAATGACAGTGAGGAATCTCCTGGAGTTAGCTGTTACTCTTCTTCTCATAAGTGGGTGTTTGGTGGCCTCTGTCCTCTGCATCTTTTTCCCATGGACCTCCCCCACAGCTCGTGGCTGACATTGGTGCCTTTTCCTTGACTGAAGCAGAGAAGGGATAAGGGCTGCAAGCACAGCCCTCCTGGCACCTACCTGTCTAGTTTGGATCTGTTGGGTAACTCATGCTTTGGAAGCACGGGTCTGGTTTGGTCTAGCAGAGAAGTGACAGTGGGAAAAATGGAACTGTGACTTTGGGGATGGGTGGCAAGACTAGGTTAGATGGCGATTCAGTCACCTTGATCGTTGTAGGGGCATTGACAGAATAACGGAAAATGAGGTTGGTGACAACCTGCTTACAATTACTGAATTAGATCGTGTGCATAGTCTCATGGATGCTTTAAGTTCTTCAGTCTGTGTAACACTCCTGATATTGATATTATTATTATCACAATGAAGAAATGGATGCTTAGAGATGTAAAATATTTTGGCCAGCCTGTGCTTAGAACCCAAGCTGTTGAAATGGACAAATTCTAGAGTGATATGGATTACTGTCTCAAGAAGAAATAGAAAATCCAAATAGACCTATAACAAATAAGGAGTTTGAATCACTAATCAAAATATTCCGCCAGGGCCGGCCCGGTGGCTCAGGCAGTTGGAGCTCTGTGCTTCTAACTCCGAAGGCTGCTGGTTCGATTCCCACATGGGCCAGTGGGCTCTCAACCACAATGTTGCCGGTTTGACTCCTCGAATCCTGCAAGGGATGGTGGGCTCTGCCCCCTACAACTAAGATTGAACATGGCACCTTGAGCTGAGCTGCCGCTGAGCTCCTGGATGGCTCAGTTGGTTGGAGCATGGGCTCTCAAACACAAGGTTGCCGGTTTGTCTCCCACAAGGGATGGTGGGCTGCGCCCCCTGCAACTAGCAACAGCATCTAGACCTGGAGCTGAGCTGCACCCTCCACAACTAAGACTGAAAGGACAACAACTTGAAGCTGAACAGCACCCTCCACAACTAAGATTGAAAGGACAACAGTTTGATTTGGGGGGAAAAAAGTCCTGGAAGTACTCTGTTCCACAATAAAGTCCTGTTCCCCTTTCCCAATAAAATCTATAAAAAAAAAAAAAAACATTCACCCAAAAAGAAAGTCCAAGACCAGGTGGCTTCACTGGTGAATTCTATCAAACATTTAAAGAAGAATTAGCACCAATCTTCCCCAAACTCTTCCAAAAAATTGGAGAGAAGGGAATACTTCCAAACTCATTCTATGAGGTCAGCATTACTTCGACGCCAAAACCAGACAGACACTACTAGAAAAATATTGATGCAAAAATCCTCAACAAAATGCTAGCAAACCAAATTTGATAGCATATTAAAAGAATTATATACCATGACCAAGTGGGATTTATTCCTGGAATGCAAGGATAGTTTAATATATGCAAATTAGTGTGATACTCTACGTTCACAGAAAGAAGGGGGGAAATGCATGGTCATCTCAATTGATGTAGAAAAAGCATTTGAAAAAATTCAACCCCCTTTCTTGATAAAAGCACTCAATAAAGTGGGAATAGAAGGAAACTACGTCAACATAATAAAGGCCATATATGGAAAACCTAGCTAACATCATACTCAGTGATGAAAACCTCAAAGGTTTTCTTCTAAGATCAGGAACAGGGTAGGGACGCCTGCTTTTGCCACTTATATTCGATATAGTACTGGATGTCCCAGCCAAATCACTTTAGTCAAGAAAAAAAAATAAAAGGCATCCAATTTAGAAGGGAAGAAGTGTAATCATCTCTTTTTGCAGACATGATCATAATGTAGAAAATCCTCAATATTCCAAAAACAACCAAAAAAAAATTTGAACTAATAAACTAAGTAAAGTTACAGAATACAAAATCAACATGCAAAAATCAGTTAAGTTCTATACATTAACAATGAACAATCTGAAAAGAAGAGTAAGAAAACAGTTCTATTTACAATGGCATCAAAAAGAATAAATACTTAGGAATGAACTTAACCAAGGAAGTGAAAGATTTGGACACTGAACACTACAAAACATTCCTGAAAGTAATGAAAGAAGACCTAATTAAATGGAAAGACATCCCTCTTCATGGTTTGGAAGATGTAATATTGTTAAAATGTCAACACTGTAAATTCAGTCCTTATCAAAAACTATGGTTTTAATTTTTGTTACAGAAATAAGAACTCTATCCATTCAGATGGAATCTCAAGGATCCACGAGTAGCCAAAGAAAAAGAAAAAGAACAAAGTTTGATTTCAAAATTTACTTCAAAACTTCAGTACTAAAAGCAACATAATAGTGGCATATAGACAAACATATAGAATGATGACATAGAGTAGAGTTCCCAGAAATAAACGCTCGTATATATGGTCAAAAGACAAGGCTTCCAAGACCAGTTAATCAGGAAAAGATAAACTTTTCAACAAATGGTGGTGGGAGAACTGGATATCCACATGCAAAAGAATGAAGTAGGACCCATACCTTACACCATATACAAAAATTAACTGAAACTCCATCAAACATCTAAATATAATACTTATAACTATGCAAATCTTAGAAGAAAACATGGGCAAATCTTACTGTTATATTTGACAAAGGAATCTTAGATTTAACACCAAAATCATGAGCAACAAAAGAAAAAAGTAGATAAATTGGACACTGAATGCCACTGAACCACACGCTCCAAATGGCTGATCATGTGCTGAGTGACATTCCCGTCAAGTACAAAGAAGGAGAACCTGAGCTATTGGCTTCCTGTGAGCAAACTTAACTCCACAGTCATTGCCGAGAGGGGACGAGGACGGGGCCGCAGAGCGGGGGGCTGAACCTGGGTGGCAGGATGGACATGAGATGATGGGGCGGTGGAATCCGAGCGGAGGCCTTCGAGGACCGCGTGTCGGCTCAGGGTCAGGACTGGGAACAGCACAGAGGCGGCTGACCTCTGCCCCCTGCTCACGCACACAGGCTTCGGCCAGCGGGGGGGGGGGGGGGGGGCTCTTTGTGTCACCCCTCTTCCGTCCTGTCCTGCAGATGCTGAACCTCTTTGTGGCCGTCATCATGGACAACTTTGAGTACCTCACGCGGGACTCTTCCATCCTGGGGCCGCACCACCTGGACGAGTTCATCCGCGTCTGGGCCGAGTATGACCCGGCTGCGTGGTGAGTGACCCGCCTGCTCGGGGGTCCTTGGGACTGGTCAAAGCCGTGGATCTCAGAGCAGGGTTTGGGGACTCGGGCCGTGTTTCAAGTGACTGTCCCCTTCAGGTGTGTCTGGGCCCAGGGCTCCCCGTGCCCACGTGGGGCGGTGCTAGCTCTCCCTTCTGGCGGCTGGCTCCTCAGTCTCCGTGTGCTTGGCTGCAGCTCCCCAGGCTGAAAACCCTCCTCTGAGACCCTCATTCTTGCCCTCAGGAATGTACCGGGGCTCGGGGAACATTGTCAGGGCCTTTTGGGACTCTGAGTTCTCATGGTCTTCTCACGTGACCATTTTTATGGCCTCAGAGAGCCCTGTCACTACCTGACAGGTCACCACACCTGCACTGCCATGGCCAGAGCTCGTGCTGGAGTTCACAGGCTCAGGAGCCTTCACAGGTTCTCTGGTCAACAACGACAGTCGTGTTGGAGGGCGGGCTGACCACACTCAGGCCTCTGGTCCTTCTCAGGCAGGACTGAGACTCGTTCTGGAAGCAGCATCCCGACTGGTCTACACACAGGCTGCCGTCCCGGGCACATTTTTTCCATTGGCGATTGTGTTACAGAAACAGATTGTTAAGGAGGGACTTGGACTAACAGGCAAGGCCGGTCAGTGCAGGCCTGCAAGAGGGGGTGGCACCCCCGTCTCTATGAGCTGCAGACCCAGCCCGGTCAGCCAAGGGCGGGACAGAATTAGGACCACACAGGAAGTGGGCTCAGGCCAGACTGGCTTTACGACTGTTGCACGGAGGGGGCTCAGACAGTTTCCACAGACTGGTGACGTGTGGGCTGGAGGGGTGCATCCCCGTGACGCCCACTGTGAGCGGAGTCTTGCTCATCTTTACGTTCATCCATGTGTGCGGCCAGTGTTCTGAGCTCCTGCGTGTGCTGGGGACCAGGGCTGTGGTCTCCACACGCTCAGCCCACCTGGGTCCTGGGAGGAAAGACGAGCCAGAGGGTGAGGCAGGGTGTTTATGAGTCTGTCAGGAGGTGGTACTGAGCCAGAGCCAAGGGGGCAGGATGGATGGGCTACAGAGAAGTGCTGGGTGGTAGTGAAGGGGAGGCTGGCTTTGCCTGGCTGGCGAGGACAAAGTGTTGCAAGGGGTCTGAGAGGACGGCTAGGATAGGACGAGTTAGACCTTGGAATCTGGGTGAAACAAGTAGCGTTGACATTGTCTGATAGACAGTGGGGACAGCTCTGGAATCAGGCTGCTGGCGTCTGAGGGGTTGTTGGCAGAAGAGAGATGCGCCAAGGTGCAGGTTGTGGATGGGGGCAGGCCCACTGTTGAGGCCCCCCCCCCCCCCCCCCCCCCCCCCCCCCGCTTCCCGCGCTTCTGGGTAGGTCCCTTGGGTCCAGCAACACATTGTGGGTGAGGCCAGAGCGGCCTTCCTCTTCTTCCCTTCCCCCGCCCCGGAAGTCAGTGCCACCCAATTTGGAGCTGACTGGATGAGGGGACGTGGTGCAGGAGAGAAGCGTCCCTGCGGGCCAGGCCCAGATTCCGGGGGGGGGGGGAGGGAGGGGGGCAGTGCTCAGGGGGCTGTGGCCTCTGACCGTGTGCGCACGGAGTATCTGCTGCCTGTGCTGCGCTGGGAACTAGGGGTGGCCCTGCCTCCCCAGTGCGCCAAGCCCAGAACCCCCAGCGGGGAGCTGCGGTGCACAGCGCCTGGTACAGTCTGCGTGGGCGCGGGATGGGCTGGGAGCCCTGGTGTGGTGACCGTGAGGTTTCCTCCCGGGCCGTACGGGGTGAGGATGCGCAGGGCTTTGCGCCAGGGTGCGCCACCTGTTGGCCTAGCGAAGAACTGCCGTCGTAGCTCGGCCCACAAGGTTTGCGGCCTTAAGAGCCTCTGTCCATGCCCTTCCCTATCCGAGGTGCGAGCACAGCGCACACCCCCTGCCTGGTCCGGGACCACTGACCTTGCCTCTCCGCCCGCCCCGCCCTGCCCTGGACGCGCTGTCCCCGTCTAATCTCCCAACCCCTCCACCCAGCAGGGGACAGAGCCTCACACGAAGCGTTCTGGCTGGGCTGTGGGCTCTCCCTCTGGGTGGCAGCCGGCTCTGCTCCAGGCTCTTGAGGGTGGGCTGATGGCCAGAGAGCCTGGAGGCCGAGGGACCAGAGGAGGGAAGTGGGCACATCTCGACAGGGAGCAGCTTCCCCTCTGGGTTGGCAGAGCCCAACAACCCGGGTGGTTCTGCTCCAAAGACAGGCCCTCCTTCTTCCCCTCCCGACTGACCCCACAGCCATGGCTGGGAGCCCTGGGTGGGGGCAGGGGCTGGGGTGGACCTGCCTGCCGGGAACAGGCTATGCCCTCTTTGTCCTGGGCAGCCTGAAGCTGACTCTGGGGCCCTAAGCAGGTCCCATAGGCAGGTGTCCCATTGGTGGAGGGAGGCTTCAGGCCTGGTGGCCTGTCCACCTTGGGAAGATCCAGTTATCGGCCCCAGATACTTTCCTGAACCTGGAACCCTGAACGTGGATTGGTCCCTCCCCCACCCACAGTCCCCCACTTCTGGCCCAGCCCTGGCCCCAGCAGCGGCCAGGGTCCCTGTGTGGCCAGAGTCCATGGGCTTGCAGCAAGACTTGTCCTGTGAGCTGGTCTCCGGAGCCCTGGGGCTCGCTGCAGAAGCACATGGCTCTAGCTCTCGTTTTCTTGCTTGTCTTAGATTTCTCTCCACCTTTTTAGCCTCTAGGCTCACTTGGAAGCAAACTGGGTGTTAAGGGGGCTGGGGTTTTGGCCGTGGTTCTCAGGCCTCGTCGGTCACGCAGCTCTGCTGTCACAGTGAAAGGGCTCTTTTCTGACTTGCCGTGTTCTGTGGTTTCTAAAGGTGTGAAATCAGAAGTGGACACCCACAGAGCTACCTCATGCAGCCGCTACTCAGCCGTCCACTGCCCGCCGCTGTCCTGCCCCACGTGGGGCTGCAGTGCTCTGAGGCCGAGGCTGTGGGTCAAGCGGAGCACAGAAACCCCTCGGGCCCCCGCCGAGGCCTCTAACTGGGTTGTTCTCTTGTCTGCTTTCTCCCGGCCTCCTACGGACCCCTCTGCCTCTGCGTCTCCGGGCCGGGTCTCCAGTGGGCGCATCAGTTACAGTGACATGTTCGAGATGCTGAAACACATGTCCCCACCCCTGGGGCTGGGGAAGAAGTGCCCTGCGCGAGTGGCATACAAGGTAGAGACCTGGACCCTGCACGGAAAGCCGACTGTGCTGGCCGGGCTTGTTTTCTGCGTCTGCCACTCTGCTATCTCCCTGTCTGTTTCTTTTCTCGGCCCCAGCTATCTCCCCTTCCTTCTCAGACTGAGGGACAGTGTACACCCATGGCTATACACTCAGGAACTCAGAGCCTGCCAGCTGCCTTCTCCCCTTCCCTCCCCTTTCCTGGAAACTGGGCCACCAACCAGCATTTCTGACAGAGGCTGTTTTGTTCTGGGCTCAGCGCCATATTCAGCTGCTTTGTCCCCAGCCCTTGGGCTCTGGTTCTGCAATCGGCCTGGGGGGACGTGTTGTCTCCAGGGCCTGGTAGGCCCCACGGCGGAAAGGAGGCCCTGTGGCATTGAGGAGGCAAGGGTGCCAGGGAGAGGTGTCCTGCTATCCTTCCTGGGGCTTCAGAGGCCACGGCAGGTGACGACACAGCCTCGGGGGCCCAGGTGGGCCTGGGACTCCTGCCCCCACTGCTGAGGAGTACAGGGAGCTGAGCTGCAAGGACGGGGGTACAGTGAGGGACACCACCAGCCCTCCCTCCTGATGGACAAGCAGGTCCCAGGGCCCTAGCCCCACCGGCTCGCACAGCCCCAGTGCCCCTGCAAACAGCCAGCATGTGTCTGGAGCCTTCCTGCTGTCTCTCGCTCTCTGAGTGACGTTCCCGCCAGAGTCTTCGTCCCTGGTTCTCTGTGCGTGCTCTCTCTGCTCTGGTTCCGCACCTGTGTCTGTCTCGTGGCTGCATAACATTTGGGAGCGGAGTGGCTCCACCAAGCCACACACAGCAGCCTCTGGTGTCTTCTCAGCCCTTCCCTGCCTGGCATGAGCTGTGCCTGCCTGCAGGCCCTGCATGCAAGCCTGTAGCTTTGTCCCCAAGAAGGAGAGCTCTGTCTGCACGGACACCTTTGGAGCCCCTCCCCAGCTGTGCAGGCCATCTCCAAGGCTCTGGGCAGGAAGAGGCCAAGGGCGGCCTCAGGGTGGTTGCAGTGGGTGGGCTTGGCCAGCTGGGGAGGGTCCAGGCATTGCAGACACTGTGGCCAGAGGGTCTAGGCCCCTGGCAGACTTCAGCCTGTCCTGGCCTCGCCCCTCTGCTGCCCCCTCAGACTGCAGGCCCTCCGGTGAAGGTGCTATGCACGTAGCCCCCCTCTTTCGGAAGCCACCTGCTTTGCTCCTCCTCACCTCCTGGCTCCTCAGCTCCCTTGGAGGGGAATCCCTCCCTTCCCCTACTGCCATCCATACTGGGAAGCTGTCTTTCCTGGTGAGGTCCCGGGACCAGGTTTGGATGTGCTAAGCGGGGCTTTGCCAGCATTCAGGGCACAGAGTCTGGGTCCCCGTCTCTAGCCACCCACCCTCCAGCAGGCTGAGGAGTAAATGGGGGGCTAGGCTGCTGGGGGAATGGCTGGGGACAGAGAAGGCCTCCCCAGAGAAGGGGCAGAGGAGCTGTCCTGTGACAGACGGCAGGCTTGGGAAAGGACAGGCAGGCCCCAGGGAGGGGCCCTGTGCCCCATCTCCCTTTCTGTGGAAGGGGACGAGGTGCCCCTCTGTTCTCAGGGCATGGCGGACTCCCCTGAGACCCCTTCCTCCTGGGCCTCAGCCTCAGGCTGTGGGCAGCTGCTGGCTGTGCCCAGACGAGTGCACTAACAGACAGAGCTGTGCTGTCCTGGAAGCTGCAGAGAGGAAAGGGCACTTTTCACGTGATGGGGAGGGGACTGGAGCAGAGCTGCAGGCCCTGCTGCAGCTGCTCTGGAGAACTCGTGTTCTTGCGGACAGCCCCAGCCACCCCTGCCAGCCCCAGGCTGCAGGCTGAGCCCAAGGCCCTGCTCAGTCCCATCTTCTGGGTCTTTCCACCTGGAGCTAGTCTCCAAGGCTTCCGGACTGAGGGGCATGTTTCTTCCAGCTGGTGAGGGGCAGAAGCCTGCCCGGGGCTGGAGCTGGATCTAAGCGCTGTGCTCCTGGCTCCCCAGCCCTTGTCCAGGATGCGGTGGAGGAGGGGAGGCTGGGCGGGCTGTGGGGACAGGGGTGTTCCCTCCCTCCATCTAGGGGCTGTCCCAGGCTCTGCAGCTGCCTCCCTCCTCAGCTGTGGGCCGTGGGCAGGGGGCCTCTGGCTGAGGAGGTGCCTGACCTTTGGGAGGGACTCAGGCTGCCCGCCTGCTTCCTGCCCATCTGTACCCTGGCTTCTGCTTTTCTGCAGCCAGAAGAACCCTCAGCTCATGTGTGCGGGGGGCCAGGGGTGGGTGTGAGTGTTGGCAGATCTCTCCTGTGCCGGCACCTGCAGGGACCAGCCCAGGGAGACAGCCCAGCCTCCAGCACTGTGGTCCTGGGGGCGGGGGGGGGCAGTGGCCCGGCCCTGACCTATCCCTTGTCCCCAGCGTCTGGTTCGCATGAACATGCCCATCTCCAATGAGGACATGACCGTCCACTTCACATCCACGCTGATGGCCCTCATCCGGACCGCCCTGGACATCAAGCTGGCTCCAGGTGAGCAAGGCAGCCTTGGGGACCATGGTGACACCAAGCCAGGGCCACGCACCTGCCCTCGAGAGCCATCCCCAGGCGGGTGTGTAGGGACGGGGGTGAGGGGGTCTGTCTGGAGGGCACTGAGGACAGCTGCCCGTGGTGCCTGTATTGGGCACTGACTTTGTCCCCTGATAACCGTCCGACAGGTTAGCTCTGTAAAGCTCCCTTTTTTATATAAGGAAACTGAGTTGCAGGACTTGAAGCGCCTTGTCTGGGTTACCCAGAGCTAGCGAATGTTGGAGCTGGGACACAGCCTGACCCAGCTCGTGAGCCAGCTCCCTCTGGGGTGAAGTCGCACCCCAGTGGTGAGGTGTGCACCCTCACCACCACCACCACACATAGTGAGCCCCGTCTTCCACCAGGCCCTCTCCTGGGCTGACCGACAGGACCACGTAGCCTGTGCCCAATCAGGCAGACAGTGACCCTCCACATGTCCCCCACCCTCATCCTCCAGTGTTGACAGCGTCCCCTTCACAGAATTAGCATCACAGAGGGGACCTGCCCCCCCACACACCACCCTCCTCCCCGCACCCATGCCCTGTGGTGGATGAGCTGAGGCCACTCCCCACCTGATTTTATTATCCGTCTGATTTCTTGACCCATTATTTTTCTCTTTCTACTGAATTATCTGTATCAATATACAAACATGCAATAATTTCTCCCATCTTTAAAAAATTCTTCTCTTCCCCTTCATTCGACGTCCTGTCTTTCGTGTTTCCTTCAGAGCAGCCAGCTCCTGGACAGAGTGGTTTGTATTGTTGCTCTTGGCTGTCACCACAGCACTTCCCCAAGGCTGCCCTTGTTCAGCTCCCCAGTGACCTCCACGTTCTCACAGACCCATCTGCAGCCTTTTCTCAGTTCCAATTCCCTTCTGTGTGGAATCCTTTTCTTTCTCCTATTCGGGCCTCTCTCATCTCCCAGTCTCACCTACTCCCATGGCTTTAAATACTGTGAATCCAATTTTGTATTTTTAGTCCAGGCCTCCGGACCAATATACCCCTCAGGTTACTTGCCGTCTGCACTTGGAGGCCCCACGTGCTCTCCAGCCCCTTGAGCTCTAGAGAGTCCCATAGTTTCCCCGCCCCTGTCAGTACAAACTGTTCTTCTAGTCACTCAAGACAAAACTGTTGGAGTCATTCTTCTCACCCTTTTTTTTCTTACCCCATTTTTGATCCGTATCTGATCTCTAATCATAACTTCTGACTCTACCGTCAAAACACATCCAGAATGTGATCACTTTTCTACCCTCGCCCACTGCCGACTCCTGGTGCGAGCTGCTCTCTGTTAACCTTTGACAAGCTTGTTGCTGTAGCTTCTCACTGGTCCACTTCTGCTCTTGCCCTTTCAGTCTCCCTTCAAGACAACAGCCAGAATGATCACATTAAAAATCAAACCAAGGGGTGGCCAGATGGCTCAGTTGGCTAGAGCGCAAGCTCTGGGCAGCAGGGTTGCCGGTTTGATTCCCACATGGGCCAGTGAGCTGCACCCTCCACAACTAGATTAAAGGACAATGACTTGGAGCTGATGGGCCCTGGAGAAACACACTGTTCCCCAATATTCCCCAATAAAGTGAAAAAAAAATCAAACCAATAAAATTCCTCTAACTAGACTGATCAAGACAAAAAGAAGATAAAAATAACTAACATTAGAATGAAAGAGTAAACATCACAACAGATCCTACTGACATTAAATGGAAAACAAGGAAATTTTATGAACAGCTTTATGTCAAAAACTTCAACAAATTAAATGAAATGCAAAAATTTCTTGACACAAACTATTAAGCCCATTTAAGAATAGATCACCTGAAAAAAAAAAAAAACCTGAGTATTACTTTACATATTAAAGAAGTTATATTCATGGTTAAAAACCTTCCAACAAAGAAAATCCCAGGCTCAATTAATTCCATTCGTGAAGTCTACCAAATACTTATGGAAGTGTTTTCTATACAAACTATTCCAGAAAATAGAAAAAGAGTATATTTCTCAACTTAATTTTACAAAGCCAGCATTGCTCTGATACCCAAACTAGACAGAAACATAACAAGAAAAGAAAATTACAGACCAGCATTCGTCATGAATATAGGTACAAAAATCTTCAGTACAATTTTAGCAAACTGAATCTAGCCATACATGTTATGTAAAATAATACATGATGACAAGTGGTGTGTACACCAGGAGTGCAAAATTGGTTCAAGTTTAAAAATCAATCGATACAATTTAATATATCGAAAAAAACCTGCATGATCATCTCAATAGATGCAGAAAATGCATTAACAAAATTCAGCATCCATTCATGATTTTTAAAATTCTATATAAAGTAGAAATTAAAGGAAACTTTCTCAATCTGATAAAGGATATCTGAAAAACCTACAGCTTATGACATACTTAACAAAAAAAGACTGACTCCTTTCCTCCTAAGATCAAAAACGAGAAGGATGTCTGCTGTCACCATTCTTGGTCAGCATCATACTTGAGATCCTAGCCCTTGTAATAAGTCAAGAAAAATAAATTAGAGGTGTACCAATATGAAAAGAACAAGTAAAACTGCCTCTGTTCACAATTTGATTATCAATGTAGAAAATTCCAAAAAGTCTAATAAAAAAATTAATGAGACTGAGGCTGCTACAAGCCAAATAGTGCCAAAGATTTTTGGGAACCACCAGAAGCTAAGAAGAAACAAGGAAGGTTTCTTCATCCTCCCTCACTGGAGGGAGCCTGGCCCTGGCAACACTATGATTTTGAGTTTCTGTCCTCCAGAACTGAGAATAAATTTCTGTTGCTCTAACCCATAAAAAGTTACTAAAAGTAATGTGTGAGTATAGCCAGGACACAAGATACGAGGTCAGTATACAAAAATGAATGTATTTCTATATATTAGCAATTAACAAACTTGGAAAAAGTTCCATTAAAACCATGCCAAAAACATGAAATACTTCTATACTGCTGGAAACTGTAAAAAGTATATATGTAATATTTGTATGCTGCAAAATTCAAAACACTGACTAAAGGAATAAAAAAGACCTAAATAAATCAAACACTATATTGCATTCTTGCATTGGAAGACTCAATATTGTTGTGATGTCCATTCTTCACATGTTGATCAACAGAATCAGTGTTTTACCAGTCAAAATCCCAACAGGCTTTTTGGGTAGAAATTTACAAGCTGATTCTGAAATGTATGTAGTAAAGCAGAAGAACTTGAGTAACAGAAACAATTTTGAAAAAAAGAACAAAGTTGGAAAACTCACCCTATCTGAATCAGAGACTTCCTATAAAGCTACCTTGATCAAGGCATGTGGTTTTGGTGATAGGACAGAGACAATCAAAGGAACAACAGAGACTCCAGAAAGAGACTCACACTTATTTAGTTAATTGATTTTGAATGATGACACAAAGGCAGTGAATGGAGAAAAGATCATCTGTTCAGCAAATGGTGCTGAAAAATTTAGACAACTATATGCGCCCCCTACCCCCACCCCGGTTTAAAAACCTTGACCTTTGCTGTCTTAGTCTGCTTAGGCTGCCATAACAAAATACCATAACTGAGTGACTTACACACAGACATTTATTTCTCACGGTCTGGAGGCTGGAAGTCCAAGATCAAGGTTCCAAGAAGGTAGATTTCATTCTGGGGCATGTTCTGGCTTGTACACAGCCACCTTCTCTCAGTGTCCTCCCCTGTGGCGTGTCCTCTAAGTGCCTGTGGAGAGTGAGCACACACTCTGCTTATAAGGACACGAATCTTGTGGGTCAGGGACCCACTCTTAGGACCTCATCTCACCTTAATTACCCTCTTTCTAGGCTGTGTCTCCAGACACAATCACAGTGGGGGTTAGGCTTCAACACATGAAGGAGGAGGGAATACAATTCAGTCCATAGCAGGTACTTTCCACCTTCTACCAAAATTAACTTGAAATGAATCATAGACATAAATGTGAAAGCATAAAGCCTCTAGAAGAATACACAGGAGAAAAATCTTGTCAATGTTGAGTTAGGCAAAGGTTTTTTAAAAAAAAATTTTTTAAACAATTCAAGACACATGAAGCTTGAGCCATAGAAGAAAATTTGATAAATTGAACTTGATCTAAATTAAAAACTTTTGTTCTTCAAAAGATACTTAAGAAAATGAAAAGACAGGCCAAAGACTATGGGAAAATATTTGTGAAACACACATCTTATATAAGATTGGTTTCCAGAACATGTAAAGACCTCTTACAAACTCAGCAATAAGAAAATAACCCGATGAAAATAGGCAAAGGATTTGAATAGCTGCATCACCAAAGAAGATATGTGGAAGGCTAAATAAACACACGTAAGATGCTCAGTATCATTAACCGTTATGGAAACTTAAAAAGGGGGATAAAATAAAAACATACATTCACACAAAACCCATATACAAATGTTTATGGCCTTATTCATAATCGCTGCAAACTGTAAATAATGCGAATGTGAGTGGATAAACAGGGATGTGTCCATTCCACGAACTAGTGCTCAGCCATCCACAGAGACAGACTCTTTACATGCATCGATGTGGGAGAACCGCAAATGCATCACCCTGAGTGAGTGAAGTCAGACCCAAAAGCCACCACATTTGTGTGATGCCATGTGTGTGACGTTCTGGAGAAGGCACAACAATGGGGATAGAAAACACAGGAGTGATTGCTGGAGGCAGGAGCAGGCTGAGCGTTTGCCTGCCGTGGGTCCGAGGGACTTGGCAGTGGTTCTGTGTCCATGTCTTGATTGCGATGGTGGATACATGACTGTCTGCATTTACCAAAATTGGTAGGATGGCATAATGCAAAGGGGTAGGTCTTATTGTATGTAAATGAACCTGAATGACCCTGAAGTGAAGACAGGACAGGCAGGTGTGTGTAGTCCTCTGTGCAGAACCAGACGCTGCTCCCATGTCAGCGTCTGCCTGCCTTCCTGCCTCGTCATGTGACTCACCAAGCTGGTCCCTCTCTGCTTTCAGGGTCTGCCACACACTTCTCACAAGACCTTTCCTGACCCCGCTGTCAAAAACTGCAGCCCTCCTGCTATTTCTCATCTGGCCCCACCTCATCTCACATGCTGTATTTTTAACTTCTGGCTCCTTCATTGTCGGTGAAAGTCATGTACCTCCAAGAGGGCCTCTTCCCTTGTTTCTGTTCCATCAACTAGCACAGTACCTGACGTTTGGTGGGTGCTCAATACATGTCAGTGAAGGAGTGGATGAGCGCCCCTCCCCCATTCCCTGACCACCACCACCACCACACACACACACACACACACACACACACACACACACACACACAGACACACACACACACACACACGTCCTTTGAATGCTCAGCCCACATGCCCCTTTTTTCTAGGCAGGATCAGGCAGGGAGAGCTCTGAACACCCCCCACGGCAGTGTTTCTCCCAGCACCCCGTTCTCCCAGCACCGCCTTTGCCCCCCGCCGTCCCCCCACTGAGTCTCCCCTACCTGCCCAGCTCAGCCTATTGCCCCAGGGGGTCTGTGCAATAGCTCTTAACATCTCTCTTCTTGTTCCCGCCCTTGTCCTGCCCCAGCTGGCACCAAGCAGCATCAGTGTGACGCAGACTTGAGGAAGGAGATTTGCTCTGTGTGGGCTAATCTGCCCCAGAAGACGCTGGATTTACTGGTGCCCCCCCATAAACGTAAGTGAGACTGAGCAGTTCCCCCTTTTGTGTCCCACCCAGAGCAGAGCAGGGAGGCCTGGGGGACAGTGCTTATGCAGCCTCTTTGGAGAGCTGGGCTCACCTCCTGTCGTCTCGACTCAGTTTGCAGCTTCAGGGGTGCACAGGAGCTGTGGGAGAGGGGGTGTGGGCACCACGCTGTGTGGAGTGTGGGCAGTCACCCACACTCGTGTAGGGAGTTGACTTCCGAAAAGCCAGAGAAAAGGTAGGGAGACTCCCCCTGTTGCAGATGCCCCAAACAGTGAGGTGCTTACAGGTAAGCTCTGCCCCCACCGCGTTGTGGGGAGCCTGAGGACCCTCTGGAAGCCCAGGGGAGCCTCGGGAAGTCAGTGCAGCTTCAAGGGGAACACGGACAGCATCTGGGGCGCTGCTCAGGGCCGAGCCCCATTGTCCTGCGCATGTCCAGGAGTCCTGGGGGGTCCTGTGTCCTCGCCTGCTCCAGCTGTGTCCTCTGCCTTCCCCGTCCCCCTTTGCCCACAAACTCCAACCTTTGCACTCTCACGCTTGTCCGCTCATCTTCCCCAGCTGATGAGATGACGGTGGGGAAAGTCTATGCAGCTCTGATGATATTCGACTTCTACAAACAGAACAAAACCAGCAGAGACCAGATTCACCAAGCTCCTGGTGGTCTGTCACAGGTACTGGTGCCGGGATTTCCAAGAAATAATGCTGAGACTTAGGGACCTCCAGGTGTGACAGCAGTGGGAACCCACACCCTTCTTGAGAAAGCACAGTGGGGAAAGGAAGAGGAGAGGTTCTCGCTGCCGCCTCTCCAACCCCCAGACATTAACCCCATACGGCCTTTGTGCTTTCCATTAGCTGGCTGTCTGGCTGTACTGGGGACCCCCTGACTTGGGGCGCTCATGTTTAGGGGTGGAAGATGAGAGAGCTGAAGACAAAGGCCCTGAGCAACAGCATGTTTTTAAGTGGTAGAAGAAGAATTATGAAGGCTCCTGGAGGAGATGTTCTGGGAAGAGCAGGGAGAACCTCCTCTCCCTGGACATAGGCAGGGACCAAAGCGATTCCCTGCAACGGGCCCGGGGTCATGACCTGTTCCACTCTGGACTGAATGGACATCAGGGGCCCGTCTTCCTGATGTCATCTTGCACAGATGGCGACTCCCCTCATAGCCAGACCTTCAGCAACCATTGGCCATAGGCAGGCCTTCAGTCTAAAAAGTTCAGAGCTTACGGGGACCTTCAGCCCCTTGGGATGGGAAGTGTCTGGTGCCCATGCTTTCCTTTTCCTTGTCTGTTGCACACGTGCCCCCAGCCCTGTGACATCTCAGAATTCCGCACAACCCAGGGCTCCAGCAGCCTCTACCAGTCAGTCTTTTTGCCATTTGTAATTCGATCCAGTCCCCAAGTTTTGTAGGTAGGGAAACTGAGGCTCCATGAAGTAAAATGACTTTCACAGACCAGGTTTGGAGCAGATCCCTGCCTGTCCCATATGTAGGGATGGGCCTGAGAGCAGGAAGCCTCACCACCACACAAGAAGCTCTGTCCCTCAGGTTGCTGGGGCATCGTTGTGCAGGGGCATCTGTGAGGCCACTCCCAGCCCTCAGGGCTCTTCCTCTCCCCTGTATCCCTCTGCAGATGGGTACTGTGTCCCTGTTTCACCCTCTGAAGGCCACACTGGAGCAGACTCAGCCAGCTGTGCTCCGAGGAGCCCGGGTTTTCCTTCAGCAGAAGAGCTCGACCTCCCTCAGCAATGGTGGGGCGGTGTGAGTACTCGGCGGGGTGGTGTGAGTACTTAGCAGGGCGATGTGTGAGCACTTGGGGTTGTGTGAGTACTCGGTGGGGCGGTGTGAGTACTTAGCGGGGCGATGTGTGAGTACTTGGGGCAGTTGAGGACTCAGTGGGGTGGTGTGAGTACTTGGCGGGGTGATGTGTGAGTACGTGGGGCGGTGTGAGTACTTTGCAAGCATGCAGGATTGATGGCGTGAGTAAAGCAGGGCTCCCAGCTTCTCCGTCTCCCTGCTCTGAGCGGGACCCTCCGGCAGCATGCTAGGGAGCCCTCAGTTTCCATCACAGCTCTCTGGTTTGACTCTATGCCCACCTCCACCCAGATGTTTCACTGTGGGTGTCACCCAAAAGCTAGTCCAGCTCTGCTGTAAGCAGTTTCTATGTTGAACTCTAAAGTTAATTCCTGTAATGTTATATGCCTCTGACAGCACTGAGACCAACTGATTTAGACAGTTCATTATTCCAACTATTACCCGCCACTGTTCGTGCCTGTTTCTCTTTCGGGTGAAGGGTTTCAGACTCTACTTTCTCCTTGGCCTTTGTTGCTTACAGACTGTTAAGAAATTATTTTTTTTCACCCCAGGGCCTCACCCCATTCTGTTAATAGCCCCTATTCTAATCTTTCTAAGTCCTTTAAGACATTCTCCTCTCACATCTCCATTTTGGTCTTGATTTCTGAAGCAACTGTATTTTACAGACAAATTGGTAAGGTCATTTGATATCACATAACTCTTGCCGCAATAATTCTTGGTGAAGAACCACCAAAACCACGTGATAGAAAGTCACAGTCATGTTTCTGCACTGTGGGTAGCTGAGCTAGTACTGGTGGCTGGGCTGGGTTCCGTGTGAGGGCAGGTTCCTTTCAGCCAGTCCCCCGCCCCCAAGGCCAGTGGAGGTTCCACGTCTGTGACATTCCATAGGCGCCAAGGCAGGGACGTGAGCTCTGTCTCCCTCAGCAAGTGCTGAGGAGGGGGCCTGATGCCCAGACGTCCATCATGGAGGACGAGGCGGCAGATAGCGTGTGTGATGAATGAGGGCTCCTGACTCCTGCCTCTCGTCACATGTCTAGACATTCTTCTTCTTTGAAGGCTGATTTGGTTCATGGACTGTTAGTCAGTTAGCTTTTGTTGAGTCACAAACTGCCATAACTTAATGGTGTGTCACTTCTTGAGTTCGGGACCAGCCTGGCAGTTGTTTGGGCCTAGGCCTGGGCCAGCTCCTTGGGCAGTGAGCCCAGGACGGCTTATTCTCAGGTCTGGTGTCTGGGCTCATCTGTGTGGTGAGGGCCTGAGAGCAGCCTGAGAGGAAGGCCAGAGTGCAGGTGTTTAGCCTTCTTCTTGTGCCCCATTGGCCAAAACCAGTCACCTGGCCATCCCCCAGCACCGCTCCACAGGACACCGGGAGAACCTGACCGGAATGACGACGCTCCCTTCCAGAAATCACGCTCCCCACTAGTGCATGAAGACCCTGGGGACTGGCCTCGCAGAGACCCTGGAAACTCCTCTCAGGGCTCCAGACAGCACTGTGCGGGGGGTTGCGGGCAGCTCTGCAAAGGTGACGGTTGGCCTGGTCATTAGTGTGGCCAGTGAGACCATCAGGCCCCACCTCTGAACTCTGATTGTGATGAATGCCACCCATGCTGTGTGCCTGGGCATGTGTGCAATGCTACACTGAACACTGGAATGGACAGTAACCCAGGCAAATGCCGGGCAGCTCCCATGCTATTTGGGAGGCCTGATAAGACAGACAGATATTGAGAGGGAAAGGGCAGGCTTGTGCCCTTGGAAGGCCTCCCCCAAAGGGTGACACTTGAGATGAGATCTGAAGGGCAGAAAGGCTTCCGTGGCTGGAAGTTGGGTGTTGGGAGGAGCCTGGGCTCTCTGTATGCCCGGGGGACGGGGTGTCCTTACTACTCTACATTGTACACTCTGTCCTCGCATGGTGTCATCCTTGGTAACAGGGATCCCTGCTGCCACCACACACGTGGTGGAAGGGCTGTGGAATGTGCCAGGTGTCCCCAGACCAAGAAGCGGTGGGTGCAGGCTTCCCTTGGATGGGTGGCCAGGGTCCCCTCTCTGCATGTTCTGAGCCCTGGCATTGGGTCCACAGCCTTTGCTGTTTCTGAGCTTGGAAGCTCCTGCACACAAGGGGCATCACCCCTCTGGGCTCCGTGCAGCCCAGAATGGGGCCAGTGGAGGTTCCTGGCAGGTCCGACCAGGTCCGGGGTGGACATTCTGTAGCATACAGACCTCTGAGCCAACAGGACAAACCTTTCTCCACAGACAAACCCAAGAGAGTGGCATCAAGGAGTCTGTTTCCTGGGGTACTCAGAGGACCCAGGAGGTGCCGTATGAGGCGAGGACCCCCCTGGAACGTGGCCACTCAACAGAGATCCCAGTGGTGCAGCCAGGAAAACGAGTGAGGGCTCCCAGGGATGGGGGTGGGTGGGGAGACAGGGCTGGGGGTGCGATGGGGTAAGATGGGGGTGAGAGTGGGATGGGAGTGAGTGTGACTGGGGGGCTGCTGTACCCCCAGGCTGTGGAAGTACAGATGCAGAGCATGACCATGAGGGGCCTTGATGGGGAGCCCCAGCCTGGGCTGGAGAGCCAGGGTCGTGCGGCCTCCATGCCCCGCCTGGCAGCAGAGACACAGGTGGGTGTCGGGAAGACTCGGTCATGGGAGGGTGGGACAGTGAGGGTGGGAGATGTGCAATGGGGGGGGGGCTTGTGTCCCACTTGTGAACTTCGCAGGGTGGAGCCTCCCTAGGGCACTGTAGCCTGCACACTGTCCACCTCGTTGGGCACCCCAAACACAATGCTGGTCTTGGGCTGTGGCCAGGCCAGCTGAGGTCCCCACCACCCACCTCCTTCCCTGACCCAACGTTTTCCTCTCTCTGGCACATGCCTCTTCCACCCCAGCCCCCCACAATGCACGCGGTGCCTTCCTCCTCAGTCCACCCTTTTCCCTCCAAGGCTCAGGGGTGTCCTGGCCTTTCTCTGGACCCTGGAGGCAGTGCTCCCTCCTGGGCCCCTCCTGGGATGGGTTTGGTGTCTGAGCAGGAAGCCTCTGGCAGGGGCTTTCCTGGGCTCAGTCCCTTTCACAGGGACACAGGCAGGGGTCTACAGACCTGAGGCTGTGTCAGGGGATGCTGCTCTCACTTGCGAGGCAGGCAAGGGCCCAGGGAAGGGCTCAGCCTGTGGCCTGGGACCTTCAGGGCCTGTCCCCGCTGTGTGCCAGCTCTAGCTAGCGGTAGAGTGGCCTGAGTCCCCCTCACACACAATGAGTTTCTCCTCCCAGCCCTGTGCCTGCCTCCTTTTTGTGGTTTCTGCTTCTGTATGTTCAATCTGGACTTTATTTTGGTGACTTGTCACTCTCACTCCCAACAGTGATGGCTTCTGCTCTCTTCCTGGCATGAGAGCCAGGCACGCACATAACTGCCTCTCGTGCAGCGTGCTCTTGAAGAAAGGGTGGCTCTCTGGTGGGGAAGAGCTTTCCGGGGTCAGGGAGGGGCCTGGTGGTCCCAGAAGCCCTTGCCAGACCCCAGGAAGCACAGCCGGCCCTTTCTGGGGACGCACCCCCACTATGGGCCGGGTCCCTCCCATGGGGCTGGTTCTGTCGTGTGCTTGGCCCCCGGGCGACCCCTCAGGCCTTGCGGTCCACATCCCGCCCACAGCCGGCTCCGGACACCAGCCCCATGAAGCGCTCCATCTCCACACTGGCGCCGCAGCGTCCCCACGCGGCACAGTTCTGCAGTGGCGGCCTGGACCGCGCTGCCGCCAGCCAGGCCGCAACCCACCACCACCACCGCTGCCACCGCCGCAGGGACAGGAAGCAGAAGTCCCTGGAGAAGGGGCCCAGCCAGTCCGCAGACAAGGACGGCGGTGCGTTTGATGCCCTATGAATGGCAGAGGCCCAAGCTGGGGGGTCTGAGAGCCCGTGGGGACCCTCTTTCTGTACTTCGCGACCCCGCAACCGGCCCTGAATAGGGGGCAGTGAGTGCCAGACCCACGCGCCTTCCCTGGGGCCCTCTGCTGCTCTGGGTGGGGGCTGCGTCCCCGCCTGGCTCAGCCGTGGTGACATCCTCTCTTCCTGGGCCAGCGCCCAGCAGCACTGCGGGGCAAGGGCCGCCCCCGGGCGAGGGGCCCGCCGGCGGCCGGCGGGAGCGCAGGCAGGAGCGCGGCCGGTCGCAGGAGCGGAGGCAGCCGTCGTCGTCCTCCTCCGAGAAGCAGCGCTTCTACTCATGCGACCGCTTCGGAGGCCGCGAGCCCCCGCAGCCTAGACCCTCCCTCAGCAGCCACCCCACGTCGCCGACGGCCATGCCGGAGCCAGGACCCCCGCGACAGGTGAGACAGGCCGCTCGTCCCGCCCCTCCGCCTGCGCCCCTGCAGTCCCTGCGCGGGGCGTCTCGTGCGGGCTGTCCAGCTGCTACTTGACCATGGAGCGCTGGCCCCCGGCTGCCGCCCCCGCCCACTCGCGTCGCCAGCCCCCACTGTGCTGCTCTGTCCTTCCGGCCCTGTCCTTGGACTTTGATTTGCTCTGCGCCGTTTTCCTGCAGGGGAGTGGCTCGGCGAATGGCAGCCCCTTGCTGTCCACATCTGGTGCTAGCACCCCTGGCCGCGGAGGGCGGAGGCAGCTCCCCCAGACCCCGCTGACGCCGCGTCCCAGCGTCACCTACAAGACAGCCAACTCCTCGCCCGTGCACTTCGGGGGCGCTCAGAGCAGCCTCCCCGCCTTCTCCCCGGGCCGGCTCAGCCGAGGCCTTTCCGAACACAATGCCCTGCTGCACACGGACGCCCTCAGCCAGCCCCTGGCCCCCAGCTCTCGGATCGGCTCTGACCCTTACCTGGGGCAGCGTCTGGACGGCGAGGTCGCTGCCCGCACTCAGCCTGAGGACACGCTCACCTTCGAGGAGGCGCTGGCCACCAACTCGGGCCGCTCCTCCCGGACTTCCTACGTGTCGTCCCTGACCTCCCAGTCCCACCCCCTCCGCCGAGTGCCCAACGGCTACCACTGCACGCTGGGGCTCAGCTCCGGCGGCCGCGTGGGGCACAGCTACCACCACCCGGACCAAGACCACTGGTGCTAGCTGCCCCGCTCAGCGGGTGCCTTCCGGTTGATGAGTTTTATCATCCACGCCGGGCTCCGGGCACACGTGGGGGCACCGAGGCTAGGCCGCTGCCTCAGGGAGGAGGGACGCCTCCTGGGCCAGACGGGAGGCCCCGCCTCCTCTCGGCCCTTCGTGGAGCCACATGGCTCTCTGGGTCCCCTCTCATGCTACCTGCTGGGGTCTCAGACTGCAGACCCGACACAGGAAGTGGCTGCGTGTGCCGAGCTGGACCCTGCGAGTCTGAATCCTGGGGGAGGGGCTCCAGCACCTGGGGTGCTGCTTGGAACCTTTCAGGAGGTCTCAATTGTGGGGAGCGTCCTTTACCGGAAGCAGGGTGGGGAGACCTTGGGCCCCATGCGGTGGGGAACAGCAGCAACCTTGGGAGCCCAGCCCTGTGGCTCCACAGTGTCAGCAGCGGCCACAGAACACACGGCAGTGTTGCCCTTCATATCTTAGCCGGCAGACAGACTCCAGGCACCCAGACGCTCTGCCCTCCCCAGACACTGTCCCCCCTGAAAGGGACCAAATCTGGAAGATGTTCTTACTGTTGGGTTCGGTTTTTAATTGCAACGCCCTTCACTCTTTTGTCAATTCTATATCCTTAACCTAGAAAAAAACAAGCGAACCAGGTAAACGGGGAAGGAAATGTTAACATAACTTAAAATTCAAACCTGCAGGAAGATGCCAACTTTCCAGGATGTGTTTTGTGATGTGTCTGAGGAGCCGCCCTCCTGTGGGGCCCAGGCCCCGCCGCCCTGACCAAGTGCCTGACCTCCGAGCCCTGTCCCACCAGGCTCCTGGGGCGGTGACGCGAGGCCTGTGAACCCAGGGGTTTGTGGAAACTATTCCAAATAGCAGCCGAGTAGAAAGCTGCCGTACAGAGAACATGCAGACCACGTCCAGTGGGACTGTGGTTGCAAGAAGCGAGCTTCTCCCGGTTTCCTCCCACAAGTGGAAGGGTTTCCCGGGGAGCGCGGAGCGTGTGCTGTGTGGGGCATTTCCAGTCGGACCCACTCTGATCCTCAGGGACAGAATGCTTGCTGAGCAGACCCTCTGCTGTCCTGAAAGTGTCTTGGCATCAGGCGAAGGGGAGGGAGGCCTGGGGGAGGGGGGCTGGGTGTGGGTCCTCTGCCCGGCTGAAAGGAAGCCGGAACCTGGGGGAAGCGAGTGATGAGAGCGGCTGAGGAGGGGGCACGTGAAGCAGCTCTGACTCTGGCACGAGGCGTGGGAAGGCAGGCAGCGGAAGTGAAGCCCACCCTCATGGCCACTCACACGGGAAAGACCATAGCATGTTGTGCGCGAAACGCTGGGAGACTGTTTCACGAAGAAGAAAGGGACATTTCCATGGTGTGTCCTCCATGTTTTGAATTGTCAGATGATCTCTTTGCTGGATCATGTGTTTTTGGCTTCTACCCCATGATTCTCCTTTAAGAAACTTGGCGTGTGATGTGTGTGTGCGTGTCTGTGTGCAGGTGTGTCACCGTGAGTGGATGCCATTAACCCACAGGGCTATGCAACAAGAGACACACGTCTACTAGAAATAAAACACAAGGCCGCCACCTGTTCTGGGGTTTCAGCATGATGTGACCAAACCATTTTATAGAGTTCCTTACTGGAAGGCACAACACTCTGAAACTTTAAGATAACAGAGCATTTTACTCCAACATGATACACAACCCGGAATTTCCGACTGCATGTGATCGCTGTGACCTGTCGCAAAGCAGAGGGTGTGTGTTTTGATCCTGATGTTTCGTGCTGGTCCCCCAGCCCCTGTTATTTCGAATGTATCCATTCTGTGTGGCAGCCACAGCTGCCTTCCCAGGCCCCGCCGAGTGGAAAATCCACTTCCTAGAGCCACATGGCTTCACTGGTCTGTGTGGGACTTTCTAAACAGTGGAATTGGTGAGAATTACAGGGCATGGGGGAGGACACACTGTGTCTTGTTTTCTGACTTTGGGGTTTTTTTCTCTGCACTGTCTCTTCTCAGCCATCACATATCCCCCAAAATCTCATAGTGAGTTGCCAAATTTGAAATGCATCAACCAGTTGTCTACACTGGAACCAGTCAAGCAGTGGCTGTAGTTTGAACAAGTTACGTGTGCATGTAAAATATATACATATATACATATATGCAAGTATGTGCATGATAGTGTATATCTTCGTACTTTTTGATACAATGTATTCATTTGTTAATTTTTAATTATATTTGATATAAATCAAAAGTTTGTTGCAAAACTTTATATTTAAGAACAGTGTTAAAAAAAAAAAAAAGGGAAGTCCCAATCACACAACACAACTGGGACTTGCTTTAAAAAAAATATTCTGTGATTGACTAGTTTGCTGCTTGAGTTATATTTATCAGCCAAACTTTGGATTCTGCTATTGTTTCTACAATGACATTTTGTATGAAGCAAAGTCCTTGGATTAAAATAAAACTTAGCTAAAAAATGAAAACCAAAACTTCACCAAGCTGCTGGGTGATGTATGCGAGGGGTGCAGGAGCCGCTCGCAGGACAGTGGGGACCAGGACGTCTCCATGGGCACGTGAGCGGGTGCATAGGGAGGGTGGCTCCGAGGAAAAGGAGGACATGGACAGCTTGCCTGTTAACGATGCAACCAGGCTGAGAACTGGGGTGAGTATTGGAGTTATGGGTGGCAAGAGGAGCCTCGGTGAGGCCTCTTGGTGGGTGTGGTTGTGCTTGCGTTAGGAACACCGTGGGAGGGGTTAGGGGTGGGACCAGCAGGCTAGGATGAGGTTTTGTGTGGCCACCAGTGTTTGGATGAATTAGCTCTTAGAAGAGGTAAGAATGAGCTAATCCTAAAAGATGAGGTTATGTTCGAGTTAGGTTTGGCATTTTAAATAAAGTTTAGGGTTAGGATCAAGGGTCAGAGTTAAGAATTAAGGTCGGGGATAGGGTTAAGGTTAGGGCTTTGTGAGGGAAGCTGAGGAGAAATGAGCAAAAGTGAGAATAGAAGCAGAAAGGTGGGGAAAAGTTAGGGTTCACTGCCCAGCAGGGAGGGCGGCCTCAGTACCCAGGAGGAGCTGGGAGTGAGCAGTGGGGGCAGAATCTCGCGCCCGGGTCAGTCACCGCACAGCGAGGCGGGGTCTCTGCGAGCCCCCTGATGCCGGGCAGACCCTGGTCGGGGAGGGCCTTGGGGCTCCGCGCAGCACGTGCGGGGTGGGTATGCACGTGGTGTTCCCAGGAGAACTTCACTTTCCAGTCCTTTCTGACGTGCACGACACCTGCACAGTTAACAGAAACCTCTCTCTATCCTGTCACCGGTTTCCCTGCTGGCCTTCTTGACCACGTTGGCCACCACATTCGCAGTGCTTTGCACGGCTTGCCCCAAACGGGCACTCGCCCACAGAACCGCCACAAAGCCGGGGATGAGAACATGAGCGTGGTCTGTGCGGCATACCCCACCTCAGGCCCATTTCCCCTCACACCTGTCCCACTGTGCGAAAGGCCTTTTTCCAGTCGGATCCAGTGTTGCTGGAATTGCCCGTGACTGACCCTCATTTTCACACCTTGATGGCTTTAAAGGCACAGATGACGCCAGCCTGGGCCTGCATTCCTGCAGGAAGACGCAGGCCTGATGCTGAGCTCCCCTCAGAGCAGCCCACAAGGAGGAATCCGTGCATCCACAGCGTGAGCCACCCATCTACCTACTTCCAGAACATTCCCTCACCCCACAGGACCCTGCACCACTGAGCTGTCACTCATCTCTCACCTTTCCCCAGCCCCTGGCAACCCCTTATCCACTTTCTGTCTCTGGATTTGTCTCTTCTGGACATTTTACATGCATGGAATCATATGCTACGTGTCCTTGTGTGACGCTTCGCTCACTGAGCACCGTGTTGTCAGCGTCCACTTACCTGGCAGCTGCGTCAGAGCTTTGTTCTGTTTTACGGCTGCAGAATATTTCAGTGTGTGGATGCACCACTCATCCCTCGATGGACACGGCTGCTCCCACCGTTTGGCTGGTGGAATCATCTGCTGTGGACGTGGGTGTGTACATCTCTGTCCGAGTCCTGCCCTCAGCTTTGTGGGGTGATCATCCAGAGGTGGGGCTGCTGGGTCACGTGGACATTTCACATTTAATGTTTGATGAACCACCATCTTTTCTACAGCAGCCGCACCATTTCACATTTCTCTCTCCTTTCTGTGACGGAATGTTAGTGCTTTTACGGGTGTCCTACGTTCTGTGTATTAGATGTCCTTGGATTGACATCTGGGGTGTTTCCACCTTTCTGCTGTGGCGATGCTGCTGTGACAGCCACACACAGATCTTTGTTCGAACACTTGTTGTCAATTCTGGGTGTGTCATTGTGCGTATATAATTTGGAGTGTAATGGAACTAAAAGGGAGCTGCACTTTTAACTTTGTGAAGATGCTTTAAACTATTTTTCACAGAGGCTGCAATATTTTACGTTCCTACCAACAGAGCAAGAAGGTTCCAATTTCTCCACATACTAGTGTAAACGTAGCTTCAGTTTCTTCATTCCAGCCAGCCTAGTGTGGGACAGGGACATCATCGTGGGTTTTCTTTCTCATTTCAATAATGGTTAGTGTTGCATCTCTTCAGGTGATTGTTGGCATTTGTATGTCTTCTTTGGACAAGTGTCTATTCAAGTCCTTCACCCTATTTTTATTTATGTATTTATTTATTATTGCTTTCAGGCGTATAAAACAAGTTAGTGATTAGACATTGCACTCCTCACAAAGTGAGCACCCCAATAAGTCTACTACCCTCTGACACCGTAGTCAGCTACTACAATACCATTGACTATATTTCTTATGCTGCACTTTGTCCCATGGCTATATTTTTAAAAAATTATAGTTCACATTCGATATTATTTTATATTAATTTCAGGTGTGCAGCGCAGTGGTTAGACATTTATGTGTTATGAAGTGATTCCCCGATAGGTCTAGTTCCCTTCTGACACCATACATAGTCTTTACAACATAAGAGGATGGAACGCACCATGAATTTGTGTGGCGTCCTTGTGCCGGGGCCAGGCTAATCTTCTCTGTATCATTCCAATTTTAATATATGTGCTGTCAAAGTGACCACCTTCTGCTCCTTTTAAAATTGGGTTATGTGTCTTCCTATTGCTCAGCTGTAAAAATGCTTTATATATTAAGACTTTATATATTAAGTTTAGGGGATAGGAGTTGGGGTTTAGGGGTCAGGGTAGGGTTATTAGGATTTGAGGTTAGAGGTTAGAGGTTAGGTGAGGGTTGCTTAAGGGTTAGGTTTAAGCCTCACTGGCCCACTTCCCCTTCCCCTTTTCATCTCTCTGAGGCTTCTAGGAAGGGCAGGACTCACCCAGGGTCACACAGGAGTCGGGTTGAATGGACCATTGGTTCTCTGCCCCCAGTCCTAGACTCTGTTAGAAGAATGAAATGTTGCTCTGGGCACTGTTTCAAGTCCTACCCAACCTCAGTCCATGGTTGTGCAGAGCCTGACTCACGCACAGGCAATTTCCACCTGCCCTCCCACTGGGGAAGGGGTGGTGCCGGCCCCACTGTGCCTGGGCAGCGCCAGGTTCCAGCTCAGCCTTGGCACATGAGGGCACTCAGTAGATATGTGTGGATTTATACAGGACTGGGTGCAATGACCTGCCAGCCCCCAGGTACAGCTCCCTGAGGCGCCCTCCTGGGACTGTCTGGCTCCTTCATCCCATCCGAGGGGACAGCTTGAGACAGTCATGTCTCAGGCAGGACAGTCCTCAGCCTCTGACCATCCAGTGAGGCGTCTGTGGTCCTGCAGCTCAGGACAGCCGAGCCCTGTCGAGCCCCCAGAGCCAGTTACTGAGCTGACCACGGTGCTGGGCAGTTGAACAGCCACCTGGGATGTTTCAGTTCCCAACATCCATGTGGTAGACAAGCACCTTCTCCCTCACAGCCTCAGCCTCCAAGAGAGGTGAGAACCCTGCAAACGCTGAATATGGCCCTGGCCACAACAGTCACAGCCACACAGCAGCCCTGAAATCCTTTGGCCTCTCGGTGGTAACAAGCCTCTGACGTTCACACTTGGTGAGCATCACAGATGTGGGTGCAGCTGCGTCTCCCAGTGGGCAGCTCACACTGAGGCCAATGAGAGTGTTTGAAGCGGAACTTGCCAGGCCCAATCCCACTCTTTTGTTTGTTTGTTTGTTTTAAAGATTTTATTGGGGAAGGGGAACAGGACTTTATTCGGGAACAGTGTGTACTTCCAGGACTTTTTTCCAAGTCAATTTGTTGTCCTTTCAGTCTTAGTTGTGGAGGGCGCAGCTCAGCTCCAGGTCCAGTTGCCTCGCAAGTTGCAGGGGGCACAGCCCACCATATCTTGCGGGAGTCGAACCAGCAACCTTGTAGTTGAGAGCCTGCGCTCCAACCACCTGAGCCATCTGGCACTCGCCCACGTGGGAATCGAACCGGCAGCCTTAGGAGCACAGAGCTCCAACCGCCTGAGCCACGGGAGGCCCCCAATCTCACTCTTTAGCTTGCCTCTTGCAAGTATTGATTTATTTCTGCCATTAAAAAGTACTCATTTGTTTTACATCACTAAGTGTGCCTGGTCCCTGGCAATCCAAAAGGTTCCGGCTGACACAGCAGAATCAATAATCCCTGAGACGCCCTCTGCACGGTGTCCTCACTGGCGGGGCACGTCTGGGGGACATGAGGACACTGAGTGGGGTCAGACCTTAGGGGAGCTGCCGACAAGCTCTGTCCCTGTTCCTAGTCTGTCTCAGGAGAGAGAACCCCGAGACAACGAGAGGAGAACGAGCAGGGGAAGAGGTCCCGGATGGTTAATTGATCTACTTGTATTTTCCTTATTTTAGGAGCCATTTTGTTAATGTGAATTTTTCTAGGAAGTCACACATTTTGATGCAATAGGTTTCTCTTTTACCTTTAATTTCTCCCCTCTTTCCAGAATTGTTACAATCAATGAACAAATGTTGATGCATTGTTATTCACTAAAGTTGGTATGTTCTTCGGGTTCCCGCATTCAGGCTCAGTCTCAGTGCTGGCTCCTCTGTCTGTTAAAGCCCACACTGGTCATCCAAGCAAAGGTTAATGCTGACAGCTGGAGTACCTGGTGAGTGAATTGGGGTGTTATGATAAGAAACGAGACCAGGAGAAGAACATGAGGCCTGATAAAGTCGCAACACTGTGTGATGATAGAGACTTTACTCTCTAGCCCAAGTGAAGCTGTTGGTAGTTGTAGGCACAGGAAGTGACAGGATAGATCCCTAACTTAGAAAGATGTAGCTGGTCACAGTGTGGAGGTTGCACTGGATGAGAGAAGGACAGGAGCAGGGAGACCAGTGAGAAGAGCGGTGAGAGGCGCTCTGGCCTGAGCTGAGACAAGGGCCTTGAATTTGGAGATGAGCGGGGTTAGAAGACCAGGGAGGGGCTGTGGTGAGTGCTGCCCTGAGGATGAAGCTGGCACAGATGCCAGAGTCAGCACTCGAGACTGTGGCTTTGTGGACACCAACAGGAGAGCTCATTCTGCCACAAGGAGACTATTTGCTAAACTCTTGATCCTTCCAGTCCATAGAGGTAGAGAAAGGACTGGGAAGGGAAGAGGGAGGGGAAGCGAGGGCCCATCACGTGTGGGGCAGGAGCTGACCTGCGTCACCTCACTGACCTCACAGCCACCGGAGAGGGAGCGGTTATCCCCACCTGACAGGTGAGGAGCCTGACTTTCCATGTCTTTGTCTGAAGTCACACAGCTGGTACTTGGAGGGGACAGTCGTCTGCTGTACACCTTTCTGAGGCTCACCGCCCCCCACACCTCACTCCCAGCATAAGGAAGGTGCCAACCCAGACTGCTCTCTGAGCAGCCAGGAACCTCTTGTCAGTTGTGACCTCAGAGGAAGGGAGCATGGGCAGAAGCAGAGCCGTGCTCTGGGCTGAGGAAGAAGAGATTTTAAAAGGCCCAAGCACAGGCATCGCATAGTTGTGGGGGAGTCGTTGTCACAAGGACCTGGTGCTGCTTGTGCTCCTGGGAAGGGCCAGGCCACCACCTCTCTTCCCACCTGTCCCCGTCCCCATCTGCCAGCCCGGTCCCACCCCAAAACCAGCCTGGGTGAGTGCCTGGCAACGCTGCACCATTATCTTACGTGCAGATTTTCCTCAGTGGAATGACCAGGATTCCACCCAACGCTGCAAGGACTGTTTGGGTCACTCTGTTTGTCCAGGATCTCCTGTGTACAAGCTCTACTGGCCCATGTGGGCCCATTTCAGTTGGAGTTCTGGACTCAGAACTGTGTTATTTTATTTTATTGTATTTTTTGAATTTTTATGAGTTTATTTGAGCCACACTGACCACATGTTCTGGGGAGCAAGTTCTCAAATGCTCCCAAAATCAGTCATTGTAAATACCTGTGAAATGGAGCTAATAATTGTCTCTGCCACATCTGGGAGAGAGGGGTGAGACGAGGCCTGTGAAGGCCCAAAACAGGATTTATCTCAACATGAGCTTAGTAGTTCCATTTCCAGTTTTTTGAGGAACCTCCATATTGATTTACATAGTGGCTGCAGCAATCTGCAATCCCACCAACAGTGCACACGGTTCCCTTTTCTCCACAATCTCTCCAGGACTTGTTTGTTGATTTATTGATGATAGCCATTCTACCTGGGGTGAGGCGATATCTCATGTGGTTTTTATTTTAATTTCTCTAATGGTTATTGAAGCTGAGCATTTTTTCACATATCTGTTTGCCATCTGTATGTCCTCTGCCCATTTTTTAATCATGTTGTTTGTTTTTTTGGTGTTGAGCTGAATGAGTTTTCTTATACATTTTGGATATTAACCCCTTATCAGATATATCATTGACAAATACCTTCTCCCATTTAGTAGGCTGCCTTTTTGTTTTATTGATGTTTTCTTTGCTGTGAAAAAAACGTTTTAGTTTGACACAAAATATGTTTATTTTTTCTCTGTCTTCCTTTGCCTGAGGGGATTGTAAAGATTTTTGTAGGGTATCTGATGGATGCTTCGTCTTACTGGGGAGGCCACTTCATGGATGGTGTGGGTGCCTGACAACTGCAGTGTCCACCTGAACCTGAAGCTGAATGTGAACTATAATCTTATTTATATATATGTATATACAGTCACTGGAGACAGATTACAGCATGGGGAATAGAGACCGTGGAAATGTGGAAATGTTAACAGCTGTATGCGATGTCGGAAAGGTAGTGGATTGGGGCAGGGGGTTGTCACTTTGTGAGGGGTATAAATGTCTAACTATTACATTGTTTTGTACACCTGAAACTAACAAAAACAAAAATCAAAAAACAAAAATCAAAATGAGCTTAGTCCTAGGGGTCTGTATTATAATTGTAATGCAGTGGGGCAGGGAAACGCTCTCTGCTGCCATCTGGTGTACATATAGGGAATAACACCACGTTCTGGGCACCAGGAAAAGTTATTCTCTGCTGCCATCTTGTGTGATTCTTGGGAATAACACCTGAGTGGAGGTCAGGAAGAGCTCTTCTTTCCAAAGGTTTCTGAGCCAACGAAGAACGTGTCAGACCCAGGGCTGTGCCCCAGGTGCAGTCATCTGTGCCTTAGAAGCTGCCTGCTGGAATGTGGAGTCCTCGAGGTGAAACCTGGCCCAGGGCTTGGCACACCTGAATTAAGTGCCTTTCGCCTGGCTCTTACCTATGCTGCCTTATGCCACCCTCCCCTCTTGCCTCATGACCTTCGCCAGGGCTGTTTTTCAATTCACAGTGTGCACAGAGAGCCTCTGTAAGGCACCACATCTGGGGGCAGTAGGGTGCAAAGTACAGATTTATTTTGCACGTAAAAGAGGTAGCCCAGGAGGACAACCCCAAAAGGAACCCAAGTCTGAGAGTCGAAAACCTGGGTATGGAAAGATCACAGGGAGGCCTGCAGAGGCCAGACTGCAGCCCCGAGGGAGAGCTGGGGAGACAGGCTGTGTTGGGATCCCAGGCTGTGGCCTGGGAGCTGGTGCTGAAGGCGACTCGGTGACTCCAATCCAGGTGCAGCATTTGCAGGGGGAGCTGAACACCAGGCTCCTCCGGCAACTTTGCTGGAACAGCCTCCCCGCTGCCCAGCTGTGGTAGCTGGACCTGTCGCGTGGGTTGGGACACAGTCCATCAGCTTTGCCCTGGCATAAGGGGTCTCGTCCAAGGCTGGGGCCACTCTCAGATCCTGAAAGCTGGCCTGGTGTGGGAACTCCAGTCCTGGGGGGCCTAAAGGCATGTAGGGAAGACCTGGGAAAACAGTGCAGAGTCAACCAAGGACACCCCAAGAGATCCCAAGCCCACTGGTCACGCACACAGTCAGCGACCTTGGGCTGGCAGCACCTCAGCACCCCACACCCCACATTATCCATGTATTACTGTCCCTGTCTGACCTTCTCCTTCAGCCTCTGTCAACATCTATCTGAGTAGGTTCAATATATTCATGAAACATATGCTCTTGTCGCCGCCACCCTGTAGTGACCCTTTCAAGCCCCCAAGGGACCTTACTTCATCCCTACCTCAGGATGTCTACGTACCCATGTTCCCTTTCTATCTCCCTATCTCTCCCGTATGTGAGGTCTCTGACTGTCTTCTGTGTGCAGGGTTCCTACATGTATGTATTAAATCTGCTTATTTTCTCTTGCTAATTTGTCTCCTGTGTTAAAAGTGAACTGGCATCTTAAGATGCTTAACCATAGAGCTGAGAGGACCATGGGGTGGAGCTGGGGCCCTTGTTAAATCTCTAGACTTGACTTCCTGTTGAACTCTATGATAATTTCCGGGGGGCGGGGAGATGCAAATAAAGGGGGAAAGTCCTGTTGGGCTCTGCCCCTTTCTCCTCGTTCGTGGGTGGGGCTGACTGGTCGTCAGGTGGTTCCGTTTCTTTTTCTTGGAGAATCGTTTGGCCAGTCGACGTTATTGGCGCGCTTCGCGGGGCCCAGAGAGGAGCGGCGCTCCGCCGGCCGTCTGACCGGTGCGCGAAGCTATGGCGCCTAAGAGCCGCGTCCAGCTCTGCTTTCGGGCCCTGGCGTAGAGGCGGCAGGTGAGTTTCTTTCCTGGGTCTGAGCCAACGGAGTTTGCGTCTGGCACTTTCCAGGTGTGATTCGGGAATTGTTTGAAAATTTTTTCTGTCTCTGTTGTTTGCTGCTGTGTCTGTGTGTGAAGCCTTTAAGGCTTATTTCTTGTGTACTTGTGGCATGTTTGTTTGGTTTCTTCGGAAAGCAGGCTGTCCTTTGAGACGCTAAGTGGCCTTCGCTTAACCTTACCCCCCATGCCACCCAACCCCGGGAGAAGAGGTACTTCTACTGAAATCGGTCAGTTGTAGCCGGTATTGGGTCGTGTTGTCTCGTGGAGAAAGCCGGTGACTGAACTCCCCGCGAGCTGTTATTTCCCGGACCTGGCTTTCGGCCTTCAGTCCTGTTCTCAGGGATCAGGCGGTTCCAGAGTGAGGTGGGCTGAAGACCTGCAGGTTGTTCGAATAGTAAATTGTTTTGAGCCCAGTGCTTTTAAAAAAAATGGGATCTCTGATGTCTGAGCCTTCTAAAATTGTCCCTCCTCCCCAGGTATCAGCCAAGAAAATGCTTGAAACCCGCAGGGAATTTTCGTGCAGGCATTTAACTAAATGGGCAGATCTGACTATGGATAATTATAAATATCAGTGGCTGCTTTGGGGAGCTTTCGATATTCCCAAACTTGAATTTCTGAAGGCTAAATTGTGTAGTGACAGTGCTGAAACTAAGAAAGCGGAACGGAGATGCCTATTTGGAGTGGTGTATTGGGGCCTCCGATCAAGACTGTAACTCTAAAGTTACCTTTTTACAAAATAAAGTCTCACAGCTAACAGAGACTGTTAAAAATGAAAAAAAAAAAAAACCGGAATGGCGCCTGAAACCTCATGTCCTCCCTTCTCTACACTGCCTTGGCCATCCCTCACTGCTCCTTTGTCTCAAACTCTACCTCCTACACCATCTTGTTCTTCTTTGCTGCCTCCTCTGCCTTCAACTCAGCCCCCTGCGGCATCTTTTCCTGAATCTCCTCTCTTCTCCCTCGGCACCTATCAGAACTTTTCCGTTTAAGACTAAACCCTCTGGGGATCCTTGTAAACCCCACATCTCCTACATTCCCTGGACCAAGGCTGAGTTACGAGTTATAGTAAAGGAGCTTCCTAAGGTAACTAAAGATTCTAATAGGTTTGCTGAGGAATTTGATATTATTCTTCAAGCTTATCATCTTGGATTTTCTGATTTATACCAGCTAATTAATATGTTGGTTGGTGAAGTCCAAGGCAGATGTTGGATGAGAATTTCTGAAAGAGAACTTCCTGAAAGAGATTTAGAAAAGCAAACCCCTGATTATTGGGAGGAAGCCAGGAAACTTGCTAGGAAAATACATCGAGCAATTTCCAAGGCTTTTCCAAAGGCTGTTGATTGGAGCAAAATTCTGGATTGCTCACAAAGGCCTGACGAATCTGTTAATGACTCAGGAAAGATTCCAGGTCATTTTTAAGAAGCATTCAAGTCTTCCTTCGGATGCCGACCACACATGGACATTTTGTAATTCTTCCTTTGTCAGTGGGCTGAATGAAGACCTTTCCCTCCTGGTTAAGAGATCCAGGATGGGATGGCGAAAAATGCCTACCCTAGACTCGGTACATTTAGCTAATGAGCTTGCTAGTACCCTTGATGAGCTGCCTAAAAGCAAGATCGCCAAGATATTTGACTTTCAGCAGTGGAAAACGAGAGACCCTGTGGGAAACCAGAGAACTCCAACTGTTTGCCACTACTGCAAAGAGCAAGGACACTGGAGAAGGAAGTGCCAAACATTTAAGCATCGGAGATGCTCTCTGCCAACTAACCAGTCTCTTTCAGGCCTTCCTGATTCCCCATGACGGGGCTCTGAGAACTTACAGGGATTTTCCCCCTTAATCATCTTGGAGAAACAGGTTTACGTATCTGAACCTATTTCCTTTCGTCTAGGTCCTTTAAGAGATGGACGTTAACATTGTTTTCTCCTTAGTTCTTCTGCCCCACCTGCTTATCAGGCAGAGACTTAGAGAAGCATCATGCTGGATTTTCTTCCTCCTGAGAATGAGGAAGCCCCTCATGACTGCCTGACATTAACAGATCACCTCCTGACTCCTCGTGACGATTTGTAGAAAACTCCTCTGGATAAAGATGATTTCTCATGGTTTACCGATGATTCGTACTTGAGAAACGACAAAGGTAAGTACTGTGCTGGTTATGCTGTTGTGACTCCTTCTGAAGTCATCCAGGCAGCACCTTTGCCTCTGGCCACTTCAGCACAGCAGCCTGAATTATATGCCCCCACTCGAGCTTGCATTTAGCAAAGGGTAAAGCTGTCAACATTTATGCTGACAGCAGGTACGCCTTTGGGGTGGCCCATGACTTTGGACTGCTATAGAAACAACATGGTTTTCCTACCTCCAATGCAGATCTAATTAAGAATGGTCCATATATACAGAAATTATTGGACGCTATTCTTTTACCCAGTGCTTTGGCCATTATTAAGATCCCAGGGCATTCTAAACTTGACTCCCTGGAAGGCAAAGGAAATCACCTGGCTGACATTTCTGCTAAAAATGCTGCCCTTAACGGCATGAGCAACACTCGGGCCTCTGTCGTGGTCCAGAGAGAAGCTTCTCCAACTGATGACTTAGAGAAACTGGCCAGAGAAGCCCAACAATCAGCTTCTGAAGAAGAAAAACAACTGGAAACCCAACAATTGTTGGTTTAATAAGGAAGAGAGACTCTGGTTTGGACCAAATAACAACCCAGTCCTACCAGAAAGTTTGAAATTCCCACTTTTAACCACTGTACATGCGCTATACCATTGGTAAACTGACAAAATGGCAGCTTTCATGCACCAGTATTGGTGGGGAAATATTCATAAGGCTGCGAAAAGCGCTTACCTCAGGTGTCCCACCTGTCCAAAGTATAACCCAGGGAAGCCCATTCTCACTGCCCCTGGACATTTTAAGTTGCCAAATGGACCATTTGAGGTCCGGCAACTAAACTTCCTACAGCTTCCCCATCTCATGGATACAAGTATGTTTTAGTCATGATACGTACGGTTTCTCACTGGACTGAAGCTTTCCCTTGTGGACAAGCTAATGCACCTGCAGTGGCTAAAGTGCACAGAGAAGGGAAACAAAAGCATAGACACACAAATTCTTTTAAAAAATCCATTAAAAAAAGAATAGTGGGTATTTATTAGTGAAACCCACATGGAGTATGTAGCCTCTTCATGGGCCTGGCACAGGGAGAGGGGCAGATGGCTCATTGCTGCAGGTCGTGCGTGGGGTGTGGGACTCCCCCGGGGTGGCCTGCACTCCTCTGTGTCCTCTAAGGGGGGTTGGAATTCAGCCTTCCTGAGCCCATTGTAGCAGGAACAGGACTGAGACGGCTTAGGTCTCCCCAGGAAGCGGAGGTAACTCACATAGGAGAGGGTGTGAGAGGCTCCTCACTGACTGTCACTTGTCTCTGTGTTTGAAATCAGTTCTGGTTCCAAGGAAACCATGGCCTCTTAGAGCTGTCAGCGCCCTCGCTCCCCAGTGGCAGACGGCTGCCCTGTTCTCACATGAGTCTTGCTGGGCTCCCACCCACTGGGTCCATGGGGATTCTGTGCCCTTGTGGACACCATCTGTGAATGGGTGGCCAGGCGTGACCAACACGATGCATGTCTGCTCTGCGCATAGCATTGTCCCATCAGACTTCAGTAACAAACGTAAGTTTAAAGACACAATAATTAAGAATTTTGACATGGTGTTGGGTGCATTAAACCAGGCAGGGCCAGGTACAGGGGAGGTGTGTTACAGAAGCTGCTGTGTGATGGGCCACACAGGTGAGGCCGTGCAGGGGCCCAGAGACCCACTTACAGTGGGACCGATTCCTGCAGGTGCTGTCCCCACAGTCAGTTCTCAGCAGGGCCAGTGAGGGCCTTGTCTCGGCTTATTCTCAGTATCACCTGCCTGTGCTGACGGAGGCTCAGAGGCTGCCAGGGTCAGTTGGAAGGGCAGTGGCCTGGAGGGAGGTGCCCCCTGACCCCACACCTCCTCAGGGCAGCGGAGTCTATGCAGAGAAAAGTGGGGACAGCCCAACCTCTGAATTTGGCTTCCAAGCCCATAACTGGTCTTTATGCCAAGACCCGTAAGACGTGGGCACTGAAAGGTGTTCAGGGAGAGACCTGCGTTCTCGGCCATCCTCTAAGCCTGATTCTGCCTGTGCTGACTCAACTGTGAACGGCAGCCCCCAAGGCTGGGGTTACCATTCCCATTTTACAGGTTAGAAAACAGGCACAGAGAAGCTGAGCATCTTACCCTAGGTCACACAGCTGGTGAGGGCAGAGCTGAGTCAAATCCACTGTGGTCTAATCTGGAGTCCATATGCTTTGCACCATGAGATGCTGACCTTGAAGGGACAGCAAGGAAAGGGTGCGGGAGACCAAATGCCCCAGACATAGCCAGGCACACTACACACTCACACATCCCCACCTGGCTTTCACCTCAGCGACTACAGAGGTCCTAGGAAACCAGGAGAGGAGCCAAGAGAAGCCAAGGGAGGAGGATGGGGCCTCTTAGGAGAAAAGGACACACTTCCCAGGAGTCCAGGGAATTCCCTTCTCCCATGAGTCTGTCTCAAATTCTAGATTTCTCTCCATGGTCAGTAAACTAACTACCGTGACTCCAGACTCACACCTTTCCAGGAGTTGAGCTCCTGTGGCTGAAATTATGAGTTCTCTGTCGCCCTCCTGGACACCTCTGGTTTCAGTGATAAGGGGGGAATGAACTATGTGGCCTGGAGATTCGTATGGAGACAAAATTTATTAGAACAGGAGGCCAGAGAAACCATGGAGGAGATTGGTGTTGACATCCCCATAGCACTAAAGGAACTGTTTGTCTATCGTATCTCTTGTCATGAAAGTGGAGGATTTGTTTAAGCACTTACTTCTGTACTCATTACACTCTTGGGGAGGGTAAGGGTCAGAAGACTCCCTCTGAAGCCCCCTCAAGTAAGTGGTGCCTACAGTTGTCCTGTGGCTGTTGAGAAAGTATTTAATGCTAACGACTCACTCATCTACTCCCTGCAAACATGGGGCTTCTCCCCTGAGTGTGTCCTCTGGTGTCTGATGAGATGTGACTTTCGACTGAAGCCTCGCCCACACTCCCTGCAAACATAGGGCTTCTCCCCTGAGTGTGTCCTCTGGTGTATGATGAGATGTGACTTTTGACTGAAGCCTCGCCCACACTCCCTGCAAACATAGGGCTTCTCCCCTGAGTGTGTCCTCTGGTGTGTGATGAGATATGACTTTACACTGAAGCCTCGCCCACACTCCCTGCAAACATAGGGCTTCTCCCCTGAGTGTGTCCTCTGGTGTCTGATGAGACATGACTTTACACTGAAGCCTCGCCCACACTCCCTGCAAACATAGGGCTTCTCCCCTGAGTGTGTCCTCTGGTGTCTGATGAGACATGACTTTACACTGAAGCCTCGCCCACACTCCCTGCAAACATAGGGCTTCTCCCCTGAGTGTGTCCTCTGGTGTATGATGAGATTTGACTTTACACTGAAGCCTCGCCCACACTCCCTGCAAACATAGGGCTTCTCCCCTGAGTGTGTCCTCTGGTGTATGATGAGATATGACTTTACACTGAAGCCTCGCCCACACTCCCTGCAAACATAGGGCTTCTCCCCTGAGTGTGTCCTCTGGTGTGTGATGAGATTTGACTTTACACTGAAGCCTCGCCCACACTCCCTGCAAACATAGGGCTTCTCCCCTGAGTGTGTCCTCTGGTGTCTGATGAGATATGACTTTACACTGAAGCCTCGCCCACACTCGCTGCAAACATAGGGCTCCCCTGAGTGTGTCCTCTGGTGTATGATGAGATATGACTTTACACTGAAGCCTCGCCCACACTCCCTGCAAACATAGGGCTTCTCCCCTGAGTGTGTCCTCTGGTGTCTGATGAGATATGACTTTACACTGAAGCCTCGCCCACACTCCCTGCAAACATAGGGCTTCTCCCCTGAGTGTGTCCTCTGGTGTCTGATGAGACATGACTTTACACTGAAGCCTCGCCCACACTCCCTGCAAACATAGGGCTTCTCCCCTGAGTGTGTCCTCTGGTGTATGATGAGATTTGACTTTACACTGAAGCCTCGCCCACACTCCCTGCAAACATAGGGCTTCTCCCCTGAGTGTGTCCTCTGGTGTATGATGAGATATGACTTTACACTGAAGCCTCGCCCACACTCCCTGCAAACATAGGGCTTCTCCCCTGAGTGTGTCCTCTGGTGTGTGATGAGATTTGACTTTACACTGAAGCCTCGCCCACACTCCCTGCAAACATAGGGCTTCTCCCCTGAGTGTGTCCTCTGGTGTGTGATGAGATTTGACTTTACACTGAAGCCTCGCCCACACTCGCTGCAAACATAGGGCTCCCCTGAGTGTGTCCCCTGGTGCTGAATGAGATGTGACCCATCACCAAAGCCTTGCTTGACTCTTACAGTTCTTGACATTCCTACTCCCACAGATAATTTGCCTCTGTGCTCTGGGTGCACTTTCTGGCCTGTCCTGGGCTCTCCCTCCACCATTTTTTCATGCTCCCTACAGCTCCCCATTTGCCCAGTGGGTGGTTTCGAAAAGGCCCCTGAAATCCTCCTCTGCCTGATCCTTTTAAGCAAAGGTTTGGACCTTTCTTTGACCTCTTGACCTTCAGCATTGTCATCCCGGCTGTGTGCATCAGTCCCTTGCTGCTGCTGACTCTGATCCTCTGGGCAGGGTTCCTCCGACTGGAGGTGCTTCCCTGCTGATGTCGCTGGAAGGACCTGAGAGGAGTGACTGCGGCCCACGTGCTGGCTGAGGAATTTCTGAGTGGAGAAGGCCAGAGAGCAGGAGGGACAGGGATGGATCTCTGGCTCTGGTCCTGCTGGAAAAGAAAGTTGGGGTCAGGGCAGGTGTTGACAAGGCTCCCTGGGCTGTGTGCTGTGTCCTGGTGAGACCGGCCCCACTGGTCGGTCTCAGTGTGTCGACAAGGGAGGCTCTGCCTCCCACAAAGTGTTGCTTTACAGTCTACGTTTTCATTCCATTGTTCTGCGCTACATCTTCACAGATCCAGAAAGCCCCTGTCAAGGGCCTTTTCTACATACTGTCCACACTGGGGACTTCCAAGAAGCATCAGAGACAGTTTCAGTCCTTTTATAGATGGCACTGCAGTGGCCCTTCCCCATAGACAAGAATCTTCTAAGTCACATGAAAGAGAAAAACCACAGGCCCCAAATGCGTCACTCATGCTAAAAGCTCATGAAAACACACTAGATTTGATACCCGATCTAACTGCATTTTCATTTTCAGCCTCTCCTAGAAACTGTCTTCATCAACCATTCTGGAATTTTCTGGTCAATACCACTGAGGGCATCTGTGGACCCTCTTTATCCCACCCCATGGAAAGAAGAGGCAGTCTACAGGATAAAAACTCTTCTCCCCAAAGCTGTCCCAGCGCCCGCATAATCTTTTCTTTTGCTAATCGCTCCCTTGCCCATCCTTCTCCATATAAAAACTGTCCATTTTTTTACCACCCTTTGGGGCGCCCTGGTAGATGCTACATGGGTTTCTGCTGACTCATGAATAACGCCAATTAAAACCTCAAATGTACTTGTCTGAATTTTGCCTTTTAAGAAGCGTATTACTGAGACAGTGTCTGCAGTTATTTTACTGTGTTGAGAGCTAAGAACACTCTTCATTCCTTAGGTGGAATTGTCCTTAGTGACATCCTATGTGGGGAAAGGATCTGTGAAGTCAGGATCACCTAGCCTGGAGATCCACAAATGCGTCAGGCAGGATGGAGTCGTGGCTAAAGGGAGCATCTGCTTAAAGCTGAATCTGAGCCTCCCATTCAAAAGGTACTTGCTTGAGGACCCCTATGAGCCTGGATCTCTTGTCGGGAAGTGGGACTCAGATTGGACAAGACAAGAGGGTCAGGTCCCATTGACTGTGAAAGGATTTCAATCTGAAATGCAGCTGGGGGATAAAAAGATCAGAACAAAAAAATATATATATATATAAATTGTTCCTAAGAGTCAAACATGTGAAATGAATCCATTTCTGAAGCAACTGATTTGAAACTTGACTGACATTAGACTGGATTGTACCCTAGGAGTTGGACCATGAGCATTTCCAAGAACCCCTTCTTTTCTTTCCATTTTGAAAAAGAACCGCACTGCCCACCTGTCTCTGCCCCGAGCTCTTGCTTCCACTTGCTGCCCCACTTGCTGCCCAGCTCCTGGCCGTACTCGTCCCCGTACCAGACCAGCAGTTCACAGCCTGGCCTGATGACCTGGCAGGTTCGGTAGAAAATCTGCCTGTGATACTGAAAGGCCACCAGGTTCTGCTCTTCGTCATCCCGGGCACAGTTCACATACCTGGGATCGAGACAGGCAAAAGGAAGGAAAACAAAGGTGCTAAGTTCCCACTATGTGCCCGATCCCTGTCCAGCTCCCCTCCTGATACTGAAAGCCTTCAGGCTCTGACGTCGCCCACTGCCCCTTGCACTCCTGGGGGACCTTCTGTCCACATCTAAGCCCATTGCACAATGTCCTGTGGACTCCTACGTCCAAGTGCTGCCTAGAAAGCTTCCCCCGCTCTTGGAGGTCTCTGTCACAGCCCAGTAAGACAGGACAATAAAGCTCATTCACATTCTGTATCCCCCATAAAAGAGAACCCCTCAAGGAAAGGGACTGGATCAGGAGGCCAAGGTGCCCATGGCCAGACTGGTTCAGTCATGCTCTGCCATCTGCAGGACCCAGGTCTGTTTAGAACCAAGGCTAGGGTGCTTTGCTCTCCTCACAGGTCAAAAGGTCCCTTGTTTTAGGGTACCCTGGCACTGTGAACTTCTCGAAAATAGGAAAATTATAGTTAAATTTATTTCTAAAATCAATTGTTTCATGTCTGTCTGCAGTAAGTCCTCCATAAGGACTAGGGTTGTGTGATCTGTGTATGTAAGGAATCCACTGTCTGAATAAGTGTTCATTAGATTAAAGTATGAATCCAGGGTCCCCAGTGAATCTCTTTCCCTTCCAGATTTTTCCAGGGCCCAAAGTGTGTCCAGCATAGAAAGTTCCATTTTGAGGACATGTGCCATATTTTATCTCCTTTTTTCTTCATGTCTCTCAGTACGAAAGAGCACTGTGTGGAGAAAAGAGCAGGGGATCAAGGGGACCATTGAGTGAGGCTTGATGAGAAGGGAAGGACCAGGGGCCTGTGATTGATGAAGGTCCTGTCTGGAACCCAGACACCTACTGGCCTTACCTCATCCAGTTGGACTGGGATTCGTCCTTTCCATCCACATACTGATAGCAGTTTCTCCCTTTGGTGATCTGAGGTTCAGGGAAAGAAGTTAAAGGCTTTGTTTTGGTGGGGAGGCAGTAGAAGAGTTGTTCTACTCCACCGGCATCCAGGCGCTTTCAGCCTGCATGGATCCCACTGCCAGCTGTGACCACATGATGTGCTTCTCGCTCACCATCTACACGTCTGAGCCGATCTGTCCACTCAGCAGGAGCACCTCACCGAGGGGCCCCTCTGCTGTGTCTGCACCACTTTGCTCCCACTTACCCTCTGGTCTTTAAATGGGAGCGCCATGTTCATGCAAAGTGCACTCAGCACACAGAGCTAACCATATTGTTCCCGTGCACAAGCCAGCATGTAGGTGGGGCCCCCAACCCACAGGGGACAGGGGACAGGTAGATGCTTCTCACCAGCCAGGAGTATCCACTGTTGGCCGCCTCTTCATCTTCTGTGATCTGGCCCTCGTAGGGGCCAAAGTTCAGACCCAGCGGCAGATCGGACGCCTCGTTCCACACTCCAAGCCCCGCCTCAGGGATGCCCGACACTCTGATTCTCAGCCCAGGAGGCAGAGTGAGGGCTGAGCGGTTGGGGTGCCCCTTTTCTACCACACTGTCCTTCACAAATGTAGGGGACCCATGAGTAGCACAGCTTTCAATGAAGAAGTTCTGACACTTCTCACAATCTAGAGGCAAGAGCAACAGGGATTAGGGAAGGTGTAGTGTGTGTTCCTGGATGTAAGAAGCTTCAGAGAGAGTCCAGGCAGTCACATCACTGAGCCTCAATCCTGTACTCTAGGCCAAATGACCAGATGAAACTATTGTATCAAGACATAACAGCCTTGTTTGTAAAGGTCACTTACACAGGTAGTCGTCATCCTGGGGCTCGCTGACCTCTTGGTATGCATGGCCCTTTCTTTCCCGTAGGCTGTACATCTTCACTTCAATCTCCTTTTTCCTGAGTCCTAAGTTGGAGAAGAGAAGGTGAGTGAGGTTGGTGGGCTCTGTAATGTTAGTCCCTGTTTTGCCAGAAAACACAAAATCTATCAAATTGTCACCTGTTTTTCTGTTTGTCCTCCCTTAACTGTTGGTTCAGAGACTCAGACTCCACACTGACTACAGATGGCTGATTCAATGTTAGTTTCTAGCTCTTCACATTATCAGGGTTAACTTCCCAGTCTTTCTATTTACAAAATGGTTCATTCACAGTTACTCATTCAGAAAATATTTGTTGTGGGCCCATTATGTGTTAGGCATTGAGCATATAACACCAAGAAAGTATGGTCCCTATTATGACAGATGGATTTATTGGACAACTTGGATGTGTCAATTCTTTGAAATGTAATTTAATGCTTTCAAACAATGTGTGAGCTTTGTATCCTTATCTTCACTTTATAGATTAGCATTCAGGAACCCACAGAATGTATAAGAGTCGCCCAAAGCCCCAGAGCTAACCTGAGTTCTCAGCTTAGCCCACCTTAAACCCAGGCCTACCCAAAGTCCACCCCACATACCTCAGCCATACTTATCAACTTTTCCAGAGGATTCAGAGGAACTACAGTCCCCAAATTATTTTCTCTTACCTGATTTTTGTCTAGCGTGCTGTCCAGAGGTGTTTGCTTCTCCAGGAGGGGACATTGGTTTCTGGGTCTGCTCTGAGCCACTTGCCTTCAGCAAATTTGTGGTTCCTGACAATTCCTTCAAACTAGGTTTGTTTCTTGATGGTGCCCTGGACGTTACCTTCAATGTGACAGCCACATATTAAGAGATAACATGTGTTTCTTTAATTCTTTAGGGTTTATGACGTGTTTTCACAGGCATGATTTTAATTACTACTTCGACCACCCTTGGAAGTTCCTGGGGAGTATGAATGTTGGAACAGAAAGGGCCTATGTGGGTAATGAGTCCAAGACTAGAACCCATGCCTTAAGGCTCTTTCCTTCCAACTTTTTCCGTAAAAGTAGGAGTGAGAGAGATTGGGAATAGAACAAAGAAATGGTTGGGAGAAACATACGTATCTAGACGACAAAATTATGCTGAAAGTTGCAAATTGCTCTATCTTGGAAAGTATTTGTAATTCGATTAACTGTTTCCCATCAATTCTGATTTAATAAGGTTGTACCACTAGGTAGTTCTCTTTAGTTTCCTGATCCATAACATGGTCATTCTTAATGAGTTAGTGACCATGACATGTAATAACATTCACCAAAGTTTTTTGTGAGCTATTTAATACAATATGGAAGTGAGATTACAGTCCTACTATCAACGTACCCCTTCAGCCGTCTCCATTTTTGAAAAGTGACAGATATTATCTTCAGCATTCATTGACCCTCTTACTTCTATTTTAATTTGTAAATTTGAAATCACTCATTCAGAAAACATTCAGGGGGCCCTCAGGGGACCTGAGCTGGTCCAGGGACTTCTGAGAAGAATCACGTGTGGAGCAGCCTCTCAAAGAGCTCGCAGTACAGAGGGAAGCATTGATTCTAAACAATTCCAGATTACATGATCGTCACCTGATTAAGCTCAGAGAAAGAAGCTGTTACTTCCACCTGCAGGAATGAGCATTTGAAATCACTTCCAGAGGGATGTGGAATAGTGAGCGATTGACATGAAGTCCTTACAGAGGGACGAATGTCTGTAGAATGGTGAGTGACTTATATGAAGACCTTACAGGGGGGTGAGTGTCTGTAGAATAGTGAGTGACCGACATGAAGTCCTAAAATTGTATTATCTGTTGCTTCTCAGTCATCAGCCCTGAGGCTCCTCAGTGACGGAAGGTGATTCCTTTACTTAGAGGGCGAGGCTCTGAGGCTGGGGTCCTCTATCCTCCCTCCCCTGGGACCATTCATGCACAAACTGCCTGCATACCAGAAAGCTTCCCTGAGTCAGGGTTGTCGTGCACCTCTCAATGTAGCATAGCAGAAAGAACCGAGGTTGAGCTCATCAGTCAGATGAACAATATAAACGTATGGATGAGACAGTGCAAATTTTGTAAAACTATGATGTTCTAATGAGTTTGTAAGTGGTTTAGAGAAGGAGCTTTGGATTAGATTGCACTACCCCTGACACTGTGCTCTCAGACACATAATCAGACATTTCTGTAACTCTGAAACCTCAGTTTCCTCATCTATAAATGGTGATAGTTATAGTACCTACCTCAGAATTGTTGTAAGTGTATTCATGTAAAATTCTTAAAGTCTGAAATATTGTGAAAATAAAACAAGTGGCAGCTCGTGTTGTTGCTGTGTGTTATTCACTATTAAAATGATGAAGATATCACACTGTGTAGAAGAGACCAGGAAAGGAAGGCAGCAGTCCCTAGAACAGTCTGCAATTCCTTCTCTTACCTGCATTTGGATCCACGAGGAAGATTTTCTCTACAACAGGATTTGGGAACTACTCACCTTCTGGTGTTTACTCTGTCCCACTCTGAAGTCCACCCGAGAAGGTTTGACTAAAAGGTGATGAGAAAGCAGTGTTTTGGTTGGTAAGTGTTTCCAAAATCTGGAGATTCTTACTGGGGACAAAGAATTCTGAATCAGAGATTGACAAGTACAAACCACTGGAAATGGTTTCTGAGGTACCATTAAGGCTTATGCTTCTATTGGGGGCATCAACTAATTTTCTTAAAATGTTTAAAAATAGACAAAGCCTCATCTATGTTTCATCCTATGTTCATAAGGTATCTATTACATTTATTTAAAAAATAAATTGGCCTTTCATGACAAAAATACTCCACAAACTAGGAACAGAATGAAATTACCTCAATATAAAGGTCATATATGAAAAGTCCATCTGTAACATTTTGCTCTACAGTGAAAAACTGAAAAGCTTTTCCTCCAAGATCAAGAACAAGGCAAGGATGCCCACTCTTGCCACTTCTACTCAACACTGTGGAGGAGAAACTGTTCCCTGAGATGACTGATGTCGGTCCCTCGCGCTAGGTCTGGTTAGATGCAGGCCAGAACAGAGATTGCTTCCCCAGATTCCCCAGAGACTGTGTGATCGACCCTTCCACTACGCTGGTTCATGCCGGTTCCTGGAAAAGGCCATTACCCTTCCCCAAGATGGCATATAAGGAGGTCATTCTTATCTGGGGTGGCCAAACTCCATACCACCATCCATCTTGCCCTGTTCTCCTGCCATACTTCGCGGAGGACATCCATGGTGCTTTGCTGTAGCCCAAGAGGCATCTCGTGTAAGTTCCCTTAATAAACGCTTGATGTAATGATGGAGTTGTCAGCCTCTTTCTTTTGTCTCTGAGCCCCAGGAAATTTTATGAAACAAACATAGTACTAGAAGTCCTAGCCAGAGCGTTAGACAAAAAAGGAAACAGAGTCATCTAATTTGGAAAGCAAAAAGTAAGATTACATCTTTTTGCAGATGACATGCTGTTATGTCTAGAAATTCCTAAAGACTCCACAAAAAATCCTGTTAGAACTAATAAATCAATTCAGCAAAATTCCAAGTTACAAAATCAACAGTCAAAAATCAGTTGTATTTCTATGCACTAACAACGAACAATCCAAAAAGGAACTTAAGAAAACAATCCCTTCTATAATAGCATTAAAAAGAATTAATTAAAAATAAACCTAGGGGCCGGCCCGGTGGCTCAGGCGGTTAGAGCTCCATGCTCCTAACTCCGAAGGCTGCCGGTTCGAGTCCCACATGGGCCAGTGGGCTCTCAACCACAAGGTTACCAGTTCGATTCCTCGAGTCCCGCAAAGGATGGTGGGCAGCGCCCCCTGCAACTAAGATTGAACATGGCACCTTGAGCTGAGCTGCCGCTGAGCTCCTGGATGGCTCAGTTGGTTGGAGCGCCAACTCTCAACCTCAAGGTTGCCATTTTGATTCCTCGAGTCCCACAAGGGATGGTGGGTTGTGCCCCCTGCAACTAGCAACGGCAACTGGACCTGGAGCTGAGCTGTGCCCTCCACAACTAAGACTGAGAGGACAACAACTTGAAGCTGAACGGCACCCTCCACAACTAAGACTGAAAGGACAACTTGACTTGGAAAAAAGTCCTGGAAGTACACGCTATTCCCCAATAAAAAAAAAGTTCTGTTCCCCTTCCCCAATAAAATCTGTAAAAAAATAAATAAATAAAATGAAAAAAAATAAACCTAGGACGGTGTAGATGCCTGACCGCTGCACTGTACACCTGAAGCTGAAGCTAAGTAATATTGAATGTCAACTATAATTTCATATATATGATCACAGGATGTGGAGTACAGCATAGGGAATAGAGTCAATGGAATTGTAACAGCTGTATACGATATCAGAGGGCTAGTAGGTTGGGGGAGGGGGGTTATCACTTTGTGAGGGGTGTAACTGTCTATTACATTGTTTTGTACACCTGAAATTAATTTTAAAAAATGAGCAAAGAAAAAAAAGTTAAAAACCCAAACCAAGGAGGTTAAAAACTTGTACACTGAAAATGATAAAACACTGGTGACATAAAGTTAAAGACACAAGTAAATGGAAAGACATTTCATGCTCATGGATTGGGAGACTTAATACTGTAAAGCTGTCCATACTGCCTAAAACAATCTAAAGATTCAAAGTGTCAATGTCTAAACAGTAGATAATTTTTATCAAAATTGATTTGAGCCAAACAATATAAGCCTGGAAGCAAGAGCTCAACAGACTGAGAAAAATGCTTCTCAAAATAACATTTTTCAGCTTCTTTTATGCATTTAGCATTAAGGAGGGAATGTAAGGAAGATTACCTGAAGGTGGGAAAAAGCAAGGTGGGGAGTGGACTACAAGAGATCTAACAAGATTCTGTGCTCTCTTGAGGGTGGTCAAGCTTCAAAGGTGACTGAAAAGAGGCATTTCAAAGGTGTGTGAATGTAGATGCACAGAAACAATAAACAGGGCTTGCTTAAGGCAAACAGAAGCCTTTTACTAAACAGTTCTATGACCGGGGAGTGACTGCCCACCCTGACTTGCCCAGTTAGGAATTTATGATCAGATCACCCTGTGAAGTTACTTTCCGTAGAACCCCTTTTTCATCCACTAATGTAATCCCAATGGTATTTTTTGCAGAAAGAGAAAAAGCATCTTAAATATGGAATCTCTAAACATCCTGAAACGCAAAATACAATCTTGAGAAAGAACAAAGCTGGAGGTCTCACATTTGCTGATTTCAAAACATACTACAAACTTACAGTACTCAAAACAGCATAGTATTGGCATAAAGACAGAACCACAAGCCAGTGGAACACAGTAGCAAGCCTGGAAGGACACTCTTGAGTAAATGGTCAAATGATCTTCATCAAGGGTGCAAAGACTACACAATGACAAAAAGATAATCTCTTCAACAAACAATGCTGGGAAAACAGAATATCCACTCACCAAAAAAAATGAAGATGGACCCTTGTCATACAGCATATATATAGAAATCCACTCAAGACAGCTTAAAAACCTAATTGTAAGACCTGAAACTATAAAACTCTTAGAGGAAAAGCTTCAAATAGGCAATGCTTTCTTTGATATGACACCAAAAGCACAAGCATCAAAAGCAAAAATAGGGCCGGCCCGGTGGCTCAGGCGGTTGGAGCTCCATGCTCCTAACTCCGAAGGCTGCCGGTTCGATTCCCACATGGGCCAGTGGGCTCTCAACCACAAGGTTGCCAGTTCAATTCCTCGAGTCCCGCAAGGGATGGTGGGCTCCGCCCCCTGCAACTAAGATTGAACACGGCACCTTGAGCTGAGCTGCCGCTGAGCTCCCGGATGGCTCAGTTGGTTGGAGTGCGTCCTCTCAACCACAAGGTTGCCGGTTCAACACCAGCAAGGGATGGTGGGTTGTGCCCACTGCAACTAACAAGGGCAACTGGACCTGGAGCTGAGCTGCGCCCTCCACAACTAAGACTGAAAGGACAACAACTTGACTTGGAAAAAAGACCTGGAAGTACACACTGTTCTCCAGTAAAGTCCTATTCCTCTTCCCCAATAAAATCTTAAAAAAAAAAAAAAAAAAAAAGCAAAAATAGACAAATGGGACTACATTAAACTTACAAACTTCTGTGCAGCAAAGACAAAGTCAACAAACCACACAGACGACATATGGAATTGGAGAAAATTTTTGGAAAACATCTATCTGGTAAGAGTTAATATCCAGAATATATAAAGAACTTCTACAACTCAACAATAAAATATCAAATAATCCCATTAGAACTGGGTGCTATGGACTGAATTATGTTCCCCCTCCCCCCAGTCATATACTGAAACCCTATATATAAACGGTCAAGCATATGAAAAGATGATCAATACCCCTAATCAAAGGGAAATGCAAATGAAAGCTACAATGAAGTGTCATATAACAAGTGTTGGCAGGAATGTGGAGATATTAGAACCCCTACACATTGTTGGTGGGAATGCAAAATGGTTCAGCCACTATGGAAAATAGTATAAACATTCCTCAAAAAATTATAAATAGGGGGTTAGCTCAGTTTGTTAGAGCGTGGTGCTGATAACACCAAAGTTACCGGTTTGATCCCCACATGGGCCACTGTGAGCTGCGCCCTCCTTTAAAAAAAAATTATAAATAGAACTGCCATATGATCTATCAATCCAAATTTTGGGTATGTATTCAAAATAATTGAAAACAGGATATTGAATAAATATTTGCACCCCCATGGCAGCATTATTCACAATAGCAAAGATGGGAAAGCAATCTAAATGTCCATCGATGGACAAACGGACAAAGAAAATATGGTAAATGCATACAATAGAATACTATTCAGCCTTAACAAAGAAAGAAATCACATCATATGGTACAACATGGATGAACCCTGAGGACATTACACTGAGTAAAATAAACCAAACACAAAAAGACAAACACCACATGATTCCAGTTATGGAAGCTATCTAAAGTAATCAAATTTATGGGAGAAAAATAGAATGGTGGTTGCCAAGGGGCCATGTGGGAGACATCAGCTATCTGTCTGTCTGGAACAGCTGTCTGAAAACCTCCCCCAGAATCAAGACAAAAATCAGGTTCATTTTGGGGTCAGAAAATCATGTGTTGTGATAAAATATGCATAAATAAATTATATATCTTTACATAATATCTTAATCATTTCCTCATCTAGGACATTTAATCCAATAACTGAACTATTATGAGATTAGTGTTAGAAAGCTCTTTGGTGGAGTTACAGTTTAACTAAGTTTTCTGCAATTGCCCTTTATCAATGTGTAACAAAAATAATTGTTTTAAAAATGATAAATTGTAAACATTTGGAAAGTATGGAGAATTGCACTGGAAAATGTATATACATTCACCATTTAGCCTAATGTCAGGATTCTGCCACAACGGCTTCAGATCTTTTTATTTCTATGTTAAAATGCAAAAACAAAAAGCTAACCCAGACATTGGCAAGTCACCTGCTAGATCTTCCTCTTTCTCTTGGGATGTAACTATTCTGAATTTGTTATTTCTTATTCACTTTCAGGTTTCTATACAGTTACTGCTTATTCATGTATCTGTAAATATGTAATTATTGTACACATTTTTCTGGGCATCTTGTTTGCTGAACAAGCAAACACTGTTTCCTTAACCCCTGACTGGCAGCTCAGATCTACCCCAGGTCAGTTTCAGGACGGCACCTCTGAGTCCTCCTGGCCCCTCACCTTGCCGCCTTGGAGTCCATTCTTCATCAGAATCCTCAGTGTCATCTGCCTGGGGTCTCATGGCCCGCCTGTGTTGACACATGAAAGCTGGTCGAGAGGCTCTGAGACCTGGAACGAAGCAAAATCTCTGTCCTGAAAGGGAAGAGCCTGAAGGAGGAACAAAGCACCAGAGCAACTCACTGTGATGGACTGGGTGGGCCAAGAGGGTCTAGAACATGGCACCGTGAGTGTGGCACCGTGAGTGTGGCACTGTCAGTGCCATCCCTGCCCTCACACAAAAGAACAAAACTCCCCCCAGGTCGCTCTGCACACAGAAGGGAGCTGCAGGCAGATGAGCACCTGAGAGTGAGCGAGCCCGAGTAACACAGTGTGTCAGGGCTCCCAAGCTCACGTCCCCAGCTCGTCCTGTTACCTAGAGCAAGCATTGCCTCGTAGTTCCTTTTCACGTTTCTGTACCGGGTTTTCTCCCAGTCTCCCATCGCTGTCCATTCTTCCTTGGAGAAGTACATGGAAATGTCTCTGACAGCATCATTGGCCTCGAGAAAATAATAGGTTGCATCAGTAACTTACTACAAGTCAGCACTTCGGGCGGGGCCTTCTCCGCCCCGTGTGTGCAGGGTGTCGACTGAGACCTCCGGGTGGTCGCTGTGAACCAAGGATGCAGATGTTCTCTCCCTCCTGCTGTGCCCTGGTGAACGGAGCAATACCAGCTTTCCCGACACAGCAGCTGCTGACGCTAGTGTCCCGTTCTCCCCCACGTTCCAGACAGGACCAAGCGCCCCATTCTGTGCACATGCACAGCGAGGGGAGCCCACCAGTGCAGGTGGGTAGTCTGGTCTTCTGGGCACCAGCTCCTGGTCACCAGGCCCCTCTCCCCATCCTTCCCACAGGCCCCGCTTGCAGGCTGGCGTGGCCTCCCCCACTTCTCACCTTGGGCTTCCACCTTCTTCTCCTTGTGTTTCTTTCTGGGCTCTCCTCTGGGGACCTGCCAGGGCTCATGGTGCTGGGACCACTGGGGGACCCCGTTCTGGCTCAGAGGCTGGTACGGGCCAAGGTGCCTGTGGAGGGAGAAAGGGCTGAGAGGAGGTGGCAGCCCCCACCAATGCCCAGAGGCAGGCCTGGCCTGTCTTCTCCATCTGGGCAGGGTGTCCAGAGAAGGAAGATGTGGGGACCCAGCAAGGATTAGAGCACGTGGGGGAAAGTCTCGGGGGGCACCGATGGCACGGGAGGGTCTCCCCGGCCATCACAGACCAGCCGACTGGGAGCTGGGCTTGGTTTTTTTCGCCCCCTTGTAGTTGTGCCCTTCTCAGGAAAGGTGGCAAAGGCATCTGGAGGGATGTGGCTGAGGGTGTTTGAGGGGAGTCCTGAGGGGCGAGGCCAGAGAAGCCTCAAGGAGACTCCGAGGCCCGACTGCAGGGATGGGGTCTGGCCGACCATCAGGACTGTTCCAGAGACAGGAATGAATATTCCCCATAGAAGGGTTTGGGAATCCGGGAAAATCTGGGCAGAGGGCAGCCTCCATCTCTAAGGGCCGGCCATCCCTCTGGCTGAGGGGTTTTGGGGTCCCCCAGGCGGAGGGACTGGGTGCCTCAGGTCGAGAGGCTTTGCGGTCTCAGGTGGAGGAGGTCTGGGTCCCTGGGGCTGAGGTATTTGCGGTCTCCAGGGACAAGAGTCGGGGTCTTTCAGGCTGAAGAGATTCAGATGCTCAGGCGGAGAGAATTTGGGATCTTTGAGGCTGGGGAGATTTGAGGTCTCTCATTACGGGGCTCTAGGTTCCCGACATTGCGGTAAATTGGGGTCTTCGAACCAAAGAGATTAAGAGCTCCCAGGATGAGGGCATGTAGGATCTGAGGTTGGGGAATCGGGCTTCGGGTGCGTGCTGTTCTTAGGGTTTCTCATGCTGAGGGGTTTCTCAGGCTGAGGGGAATTCGGTTTTCAGGGTGTTTGGGATGTAAGCATTAGTGGATTTCGTGTCTATCTGGAGGAGATTTGCGGTCCCTCCAGGTTAGCGGATTTGGGGTCCCTCAGGGTGACGGGATTTGGGGTCCTTCGAGGCTGACAGGATTTGGAGCGTCTCAGGGTGAGGGGATCGAGAGTCTCTGAGGCAGGAATTTGAAGGTCTCAGGTTAAGGGTTTATAAGGGTTTCACATGGCAAAGGACCCGTTTTCCTGTCAGTCTCCGGGCTCTTCAGCCGCACCGCTCACCCGGTCGAGTGCCGCCCCCCAGCCTGCGCGCCGTTCCCGCCTGCCCTCAGGAGTTGAGAAGCGGCAGAGGGCGAGGTACCCGCCTATATAGCTGTGTCTGGCGTAACCCACCAATCACTGCTGCGATCATAGGGTCCTCCCGCCAATTGGCGGACAGAAGAAGCCAAGAGGGTGGGGCACGGGGCGGAGCCTACCTGTCAGTCAGGAGCAGAACCCAATCCTAGGCGGGGGGTGGGGGAGTGAAGCGGGCGGCCGGCTCTTCACACCTCCTGTGGAAGGTCCCTCCCCACTCCGCAGGGATTGGCTGCTCTGGATCCTGCCAGTGTCTGTCAAGAAGCCTTCCGCGAGGCAGCTGGTGTTGGTGAAAGACCTGCCCCTCAGGAACCAGCGTCCACCCCCAGGCTGAGCCTGGAGCGTGGACCTCGCGGCAGGTCTTTAGGGTGGACGTGGCCATCTGTGGAATGACAAAGATTCTGTGTTCCACCAGACTTTAGTCAGGATCCCAAACTTTCTCCTAGGATCATTTATGCCATTTAAACTCCACTTCCCCCCCCCTTTTAAAAAATTTGTTAGTTTCAGGTGTACAAAGCAATGTAATATGTAAAATCCACTTTTAGCAAGAACTATATTACCAGTTAGTGTGTGGTGAATATCAGATCACATGGGGAGGGGGAACGGGGACTGTAATTCAGTAAATTCTGATGAGATAAGATGCAGACACACAATTTTATTTTGTGTCCGTCCATATGTTTCAAAGGTTCAAACAGAACAAATGAAATAATAAGTATGTTAGAAAAACCTCTAGGAGATTTTTAAATCTCAAACAACTGGCATTACGAGTAATAGACACGTTTAAGTTATATAGGTCTAAAAAGGCTTCTGAAATAAGAAAATATAGATAAAACCACACAAAAAGGAAAAAACTACAAATATTTTGCATAAAAAAGAATACATCAAATACCAAGACGGCATCCACAGAGGAGGGTCAGTTTAACACCTACTGGCTTTCACAAGATTAAGTGGGAAGAGTGTTTCTGGCCCTTTCCTAGTTTTGATCACAGAAATATAACATGATTTCCATGTATTGCAAATAAGCCAACTGTCGATTTATTACTGTGAAATTTAATAAAGGGAGATGTCAGTAAAGTGGAGTTGGGGAGCCAGAAGGGGGCGCTCTCACATAGTACGACCCGAGGTCAATGACAGACCCTCACAGAAGAATCCTCCACGGGAAAAAATCATCAATTATACGCCTCAATGAGAAAGATACGCAGTGAGTCTCCCGCAAAAAACTGACTTCCCAGCATCTCATTCCCAGCATGAGAAACCGTCGTCACCCTGAACTCGGCTTTTCCCCAATGGACTTTCATTCAAAATGACCCCTCCCAACTGCCTTCTTCTTTTCAAAATCACATTCCTCGCCTTTATTTGTGGGACTTGCCTATGATTTTTGCTATAGTTTGCTTGTCCAAAATTGCAATTCTTTGCCGTTTCTGAGTAAACCCATTTTTGCTGGTAAAATAACTTTTATTTTTAGGGTCGACATTATTTGATGGCCCATATGGGGATCCAAAGAAGACCCACCCCTGGCATCTCTGGGGTTGTGCCCGCAGGGCCCTCTGAACTGTCAGCTTCCTTGCGGACCCTGGAATTTGACAGTAAGTCTTTCTTCTGAATCTGCGCTTCTGCTCTGTTTTCGAAGCTCTCCAGATTCTATTCGGGTCTATTTTAAGGCTTCGTCCTTTTCTGATTAAACGCCTCGTTTTGTTTGTAAGTACTCGGTCAGCACTTCAGCCTGACTTTTGAAATCTGGCTGTTCTCTTGGAACTGTGCTAGACTTTGACCTGATTCTTTTTGGAATCGGGCTGTTTCTACTGAAATTGAAATGCCCAACAATTGAACCCAGAAAAGAAAAAACAACATTGTAAGTCTAGTAACTGTTGGTTCCCTAAAAATTTGAAACTGTAACTTGGGCCAAATAACAAACTAACTAGTCCTACTAGAAATTCCAAGATCCCCACTCCTTGATACTATACATGCATTAAACCACTGGTCCTCTGCTGAAATGCTAGCACATAGGAACCACTGTTGGTGGGGAAATAATAACAAAGCCTCAAAAGGTGCCTACCTCACTAGTCGCACTTTTCGAAAGTGGGAAGCCTTACCCACCCAGGGAAGCCTGTTCACAGTTGTTCATTTTAAATTGCCTGTTCATTTTAAATTGCCTAGCAAAGCATTTGAGTTTTGTTGAATAAACAGTAACATGCAAATTTGGAGGATTATAAACAGTTGTCACTTATTTCTAACTCCATTGTCCACGAAGAAGGAAAAATATCAGGTAACATTAAACGTTGATAAGTCAATGCTACATATTGTAATCACTAGATAACCACTAAAACATTAATTTAGAAAATGTGTAGCTAGCAAGCTTCAAGATAGAAAAAGTAGAAGAAGATACAACAGAATAAAAGAACCCACCTAAAATAGCAAAATGAAAACAAAAATAAAACAACAACACAATTCTCCAAAAGCAAAATAAAAGACTTGGAAACAAAATAAAAAATTGAAAAGGCTAATGAGAGAGGAAAAAAACAGAAGTAAATGCAAAGGCACGTGTCCTTGTGTAGGAAGACTCAGTGTTCTAAATATGTCCGTTTTGTACGTTAACGTAAATTTCATTGTCACTCCAATTAAAATAATTTAAGTATTCAAATTTTTAAGCTGATTAAAAAGAATATATGTAAAAATAAGCAAGCTTGAATAGCAGGGAAATTTTGAAAACCATTAAGAGAACTATTAAGGGTGTGCTAGCCTATTGAACATTGAAATTTCTTATAAACATTAATATTAAGACTGTACATTTTGGGAAATTAATATAGTCAGTTCAATATAATTAAATATGAAATGCAGAAGTAGACTCTGTGACAGTTAATTTCATTTGTTACCTTAATAGCACTCAGGGACGGCCAGGTAGGTGGTAAAACACTATTTCTGGGTGTGTCTGTGAAGGTGTTTTTGGGAGTAGCATATGAATCCGACTGAGTAAAGAAGACAGCCCTCCCCAGGTGGTGGGCATCCAGGCTGTGGTCCCGAATGGGACCAAAAGGTGGAGGGAGGTGGAATTGTCTTTTTTCTTGAGCTGGACTTCTCACCTTTTCCTGCCATCGGACATTGGAGCTCCAGGTTCCTGGACCTTCATACTCGGACTAATGATCCCACCAGCTTTCCTGCAGACTGCTGGATTTCTCTGCTTCCATAACAGCGCGTGTCATGCAGGGTCTCAGCTCCCGCTCCCGCACAAGAACACAGGGCATGGTGAGGCCAAAACAGAACATCCATGGAGCCATTGATAGGGGAGTCATACCACTCTATTCTCGCTGGTGGCTGGGTTGGAGACACAAAAGCAAACATCCGCAAGTACCCCAACAAGGGGTCTTCCTGCTCCCCAGTCTCGCTGGTGGCTGGGAGAGACACAGGAAGTAGAAGCCGCTTGATCCGCAAACCACTGGCCGGTTTTCTGCCTGCCAACCAACCAATCAACCAACGAAGCCACGGCAGTTATATCAGTGGCTAATTGGCTAACTCATTACAGCTGCTGGCCACCTACTGCGCGAGCCTGCACCTCTCCACGTGAGGCCGAGAGCCTGGAAATGGCTGTCTGGTACTCTGTACCCTCAGCATGATATAGGCCCACATGTAGAATGACATGGTACCTGAGGAAAGTGAATTTCAAACTTTGGGGGAAAAGAGTCACTGTTGTGAGGCTGTGAGGAAGCAGGCTCTGTGCTCTGCGCTCAGCAGGAGAGGATTTGTTAAAGAGGTTTGCCCATAATGTGGAATATTACACACACAACTTGAAAAGTGAGTGAGGATGTGTGAGTTTACATTTCATTAAAGAAATTAAAACCTGATAAGGTGGTTCTAATTGATTGTAACAGAGAATAATTTCTAAGGAGTGTTTTTTTAAGTGAGAAAAGTAACATGCAAAACAAATTGCATTTTACAAATACCCAGCCAACCTTTAATTAAAATTCTGCTAATAGAAAGGTCGAGTACAGGAACATGTGTATCACACAAGAATTAATTAAAAAGAAATTATTGGAAAGGTATTATGATATGAAAAAGCATAATTAACATGTTTATTTTAGTTAGCTTCTGTCCATTAAATTGCTCCAAAGAGCAATTTAATTCCAAAACACAGAACCACTTCAAATTTAGAAAATATAATTTAATGACATTGAAATGAGTATTTTTTTTTTTTTACAGCCCGTTCATCCAGTGGGTAGAAAACCTTGCTCTTATATGGTCTATACTTTATGTCAATTTTGTGCAAGAAAATGAATTTGGCTAATTAACTGCTTTAGCTCATGAGTTTTGTATTCATATCTAGAACACTCTGAGTTTCCACTGTTCGATCTTACGATTTGCTATAAATGGAATGTATTTCAGAATATTTTATCCACAGGTTGTGCTGCCCTAAATCTCAACTGATTTTGCTCCTCAAACACCATGTTCTTGATTTTGTTGTTGTTGTTGGCTTTCACTTTACCACAGCTACTGGAAAATATACTTCAAAGGGAATAAAGATGAAATCAAATAAAAAATGCAGTATATATATGGTGCTAAAAAATGTATACTCATTTTAAGAAAGGAAAACTGTATTAAAATTGTAATACTCACTATATACTGATAACAAAGATGATAACAAAGATGATACAAGTCACGTTCGACGTCTGCAATGACAAGAGGAGCTCATAGTGGTTCCCATCAGTGTCCAGACACTTCCGATTACAGTGACCTACTGTTACATAGGTAACATCTCTTAAAATGTGTACACATTTTTTTGGCATCTGTGGGGACAGAGCCAGAAGTGCAGTTTCCAGGCTCTCAGCCTCATGTGGAAAGGTGTTGGCTCAGGTATTAAATGACCATCAACTGTGATTAGATGGCCATAGGCTGTAGCCTCTTGGGCAATTGGCCCCTGATATGGCTGTCATGACTGCGTTGGTTGGTTGGTTGCCAGGTGAGAAAAGACGGATTGAGGATCGTGTGGCTCCTACTTTGTGTGTCTCACCCAGCCACCAGCGAGACTATAGTGGTATGACTCCCCTATCTATGGCTCCGTGGGTGTTCCTTTTTGGCCTCACCATGTCCTGCGTTCTTATGTGGGGAGTGGGAGCTGAGACCCCGCATGTCACTCTGCATGACACATGGTGCAGCGAGCAGGGTGTGGTGTCGGCGGAAACTCTCCGAAAGGCAATGGAGCAGTTTATACGTATGAAAGCTCAGTTTCAGGAAGCCCATGAGGAGCAGCGCTGGGAACAGGAAGGGGGGGGGAGAGGGGGCTTCAGGAGCCAGACCGCAGACCCCAGGGAGAGCAGGGGAGGCAGGCTGTGTTGGGATCCCAGGCTCTGGCCTGGGCGCTGGGGCTGAAGGGGCCTTGGAAACTCCACTCCAGGTGCAGCATTTGCAGGGGGAGCCGAACACCCCGCTCCTGGGGCAGCTTTGCTGGAACAGACATTCCTCTGCACAGCTATGGTAGCTGGCCTGTCCTGAGGGTTGGGGTACAGTCTGTCAGCCTTGCCCTGGCATAAGGTGTCTTGTCCAAGGCTGGTGCCACCCTCAGGTCCAGAGGTCTGACCTGGTGTGGGAACTCCAGTCCTGGGGGGTCTAAAGGCATATGGAAGACCTGGGAAAACAGTGCAGAGTCAGCCAAGGACACGCCAAGAGATCCCAAACCCACTGGTCACACACGCAGTCAGTAACCGTGGGCTGGCAGCAGCTCAGCACCCCACACCCCACATTCTCCATCTGTTTCTGTCCCTGTCGGACCTTCTCCTTCGGTGTCTGTCAACATCTGTCTGTCTGACTAGGTTCAAGATATTCATGAAACATCTGCTCTTGTCACCACCCTGCAGTGACCTTTTCAAGCTCCCAAGGGACCTTACTTCATCCCTAGCTCAGGATGCCTTATCTACCCTTGTTTCCTATCTTCCTACTTCTCCTGAATGTGGGGTCTCTGACTCTCTCCTCTGTGCGGGGTTCCCATATGTATGTATTAAATCTGCTTATTTTGTCTTACTAGATCTGTGTCACAAATACTTGATTATTAGAGCAGCCAAAATAACCTTGAGGGTAGAGGAAAGTTTCTTCCCCATCGAAGCAAGTAATCAGATATTTAATAAAAGGTGAAATTTTGGAGTGTATCTACATCACTGCGTCATGCAATAAGATTCAACAATTTAAATTACCTTATTCTAAGGACTGAGTGATTAGATCAATGAAATATGGGACTATCTACCAATTTAACTCCTGGATGTGAAACTTCTATTACAGTTTCAAAAGCAGGAATGAAGAGGACAAAAAGTTTTGCCTTTGGGAATATTGACTTTAAGATGGTTAAGAAACAAGACTCAAAGAACTTTGACCATCCCCCTTTCCTGCCTAAGAGATTCTGATGGAAAGACCTGGTTTAGGAGGGGAACCTTGGTATAAAGTCATTAGCATAAGGCGGAAGACACCCAGGGAGCCTGCTGACCACCCTTCCCCCACGTCCCATTTTCTTCTGTGTTGTCTCACAACAATGTAAATTACGTGAGTGTGCCTCTCTTCCTAAATTATCTGCAAAGCACCCAATCTGACTTCACTGTCTTTGTAATTTTCACGTGTTTGTGAGTTACCCATGCTCATATATTAAAATTAGTTTTTATTTTACCAATCTGAGCCTGTTAATTAGCTCAGGTGGAAGTTGTTACTATAGTCAGAGAGAACAGTGCCTTGGGGAGAGGTGGGAGGAAAGGAAGGAAGATCTGAGGGGAAACGAAAAGACAGATGAGATCATTCTGAAGAAAAGGTGCAGCTACAGCTAATTGTAATGGATTATAACACTATTAGCATTGCAGGCTGGGAAAAATCTCCACCCTTGTGTCCTCAGGACAGTTCCTGCAGGGGAATCCCGCCTCCCAGTGGGAAGGAGTCTTCAAGATAGACGCACGCTGGGAACGCCCTGGGAATGCCCTGGGATCACTGGTGACTCCAACCCTGAATATTTCGCGCCCTCATTCAAATATAATCCTAAATTTTCTTTGTTCCAGCACAGTCGCTTGACTGGGCTTGTCCACTCTTGTGTTTTGGGAATATATTTTCTTTCTTTTAATACTTCCTCGGCCTGCTTGCCTTTGTTCATGAGGCGTTGTTCCTACATCCTGGAACGCCTTCCTGTGATGACTCTGACCTGCTCTCCGGTAACACACTTACTAGGTTAGAGCAAAAGAAATAATTGTTAAGCCCCCACAGTATTGGGGAGGCTGCGAGGAGAATTACTGGCCGGGACACTGCTGGCTCCTGGAAACGGCTGCAGCTGGGAGCTCAAGGACAATCACCATCAGAGGTAAGCGGTGTGTTTGTTCTCCCTGTCGTTCTTCCTGGTCTATTTGTGGGTTTGGGAGAATGTAGAAGTGCGGCAGGTCCTGTTTCTCTCCTCTACGTGCACATTGGCGGAGCCACGACTCACGGGTTTTCTTTACTGAATCTTTCCTCCCAGAGATGGTTGTTTTTTGTGTGTCTATGTCTCTTGTGTCATTTATCATGACAAGGAAATACCATAGGGACAGAAATCCTTTGGCTTCCTTGGTTAAGCTGTGAAAAGGGTTATTGGTTTGAGTAGCTATTAAAATCCTCTCATCAGTGGCCAGAGTATATGGATCCTTTGAATTGGGAAAACTTCTAAATTGGAAAAAACTGTTAGAGAACTATCATGGCAAACAGCTGTTTTATTTCACCCTAGAGAAAGACCCCATTTTCAATACAAATGAATTCGAGGAAATGTAACTATTCTTAATCTTTTGAATGAGTTATTTAGCTTCTTGGGTCTTATCAGACACTAATATCAACGTAACGTTTAAAAAAGGCAGAAGGGAAAATCAATAGATGTGCAAATATTAAAAATCTTGCTGGAGATTTAAGATTTTGAGAACTGGTATGTTGAAAAAGGTTTTAAAAGATTTAATAACTAATCATAAACTTGACAAAAATGGAAGCTGATTTCTCAGTCTGATAGAAAAGACCAAGTCTCTGTGTGTGGACAGTCCCAGAGAGCAGTTTCCAGGCTCTTGGCCTCACGTGGAAAGGTGCTGGCTCGGGTAGTAGATGGGCCATCAGCTCTAAGTAGTTGGCCATCAGCTGCGACCAGTTAGCCATTGGCCACTAATATAACTGCCATGGCTAAGCTAGCAAGTGCGGATTCCGGGTATCAAGTGGGTTGTTTGGCAGAGAAGCAGATGGCAGATTGCGCATCGTGTGGAGCCCACTTCCTATGTCTCCAATCCAGCTGCCCGTGAGAATACAGTGGTATGACTCCCCTATCTATGGCTCCGTGGGTGTTCCTTTACGGCCTCACCACATTCTGCGTTCTTGTGCGGGGAGCGGGACCGGAGACTCTTCATGACACAGAGACCCTGCATGACACTCTGCATCTCCCCCAGGTCCTCTGCCCAGTAGATCTGAAATGTAAACACAGCCCACAACTGCCCCGCGACTGCTGAGCTAAATAAAATAAAAATTTCAAAAGGGGCACTTTTAACAATACAAGCCTCCCTCGGGCAGCCTGGCTCCCCTTTTCCTGCCTCCTTAAAGTCTGTGAAGCACAAATAAAACCCTGAACAGAATAAAACCCCTTACCATGAGACAGGAAGACTCCATGCAGGAGCCTCACAAAAATTTACCTGTCACCTGTGTTCAGATTTCCCTATATTACCTTAAATCTCCCATTTTTACATCTGAAATCTGAGAACCCACTCCCACCCTTGTCTAAAATGTTGTATTTCTCCTCACTGTCTTTGGAAATTTCGTGGTTATGTGAATTCTAGGTGCACATGTATTACAATTCCTGGTCTCTGTCAGCAGTTGGGTAGAAGTTAGAAGGAGTGCGAGTTCTTCGTCTCCTTTCTTAATTTAAATTGGCAGAGAAAAATATCTGTGCAGCTAACTTCTTGCACCTAGAGACTCTAGGGTTTTCTTTATTCTTTCCTCCCAGAGATGTTCATTTTTCCTGTGTCTGTGTCTTCCATGTCATTTGTCCTAAGAAGGAACTACCACGGGGACAGAACACAGGCACAGGCTTCCATAAGCCTGTCGATGGAGCCGGCCCCACAGGCTGGGGAGTTAAGCGGTTCTGTCCAGAAACTTTGCTGTGGGTCCCCGTCTAAAAACCACTTGAGGTTTTTCTTTCTTTCTCGCTCTGTGTCCCGGGAGCTTGGCTTTGTGACCGAGGAAGCTAATCCTCTCCGGTCCCCACCATCGGCTAGGTGCACTTACTCCATTGAGCCTGGTGGCCAGTGGGAGAAGCTGGGGTTCCCAGTGTGCCTCTGCCTGGCCGTGCCAGCTCCCAGGGGAGTGTGTCCTGAGGGGCCTCTGCCCATAAGGGGCATCTGTCCCCCCAGCCTTCCTTACCCGTTAGTGTTGGACAGATCCCGGTCCAGTAGCACCTGCCCGGAGCCACAAATTAGTGGTTTTGGGGCTGGAGGTGCCTCACATTTTGTGGGAGACCGGAGAGACCCTGTCCACCCCACCATCCCTACTGCCTGTGTGAGGAAGGTCTGTGCTTTCTCTGAATGTCTTTGGGGGTGACCCTTTGGCTCTGGGAGGGCTGCTTCCTCTGCACTCTGTGTGGAGGGTCCTCTGGCTTCCTGGCCTGAGCTGTAAGTAGGCTGGTTGGTGTCTCACTATTTAGACCTCACTGTCCATGTACAGACGATGGGTCCTTGGAATGAGAACAACTTCTAAAATGTGTTACAGAGTTCTTGTGACAACCAGCTGTTTTCTTGGTAAACATCTTGTGCATTCTGTATAGTTATTACTAATTCTGTTAATTTGTGATCTCCTGGTGGCACCAGTTTGTATTTGTCTGTGTGTGTTAAGATGTTTTGTAGCTATGGATAGTGTTACCAGTTTGTGATATTTGATTGGCTTGAACAAATTAAATGCTTATATAAAGTAAGAAATAAAATACAAACTAACCCAAATACTTTATGATCTGGTGAAATATTTGATATTAAAGCTGGTTTTAGTTTGGTTTGATTACACTGTCATGTCTTTGAAAATTATAGACATAAAATAGATTTTTTTCAACTGGGTTTATAAAAATTATCTGTGTTAAAAAATATGCCAAGAAAATAGCTTTGGTAATTACTGACTTTGAAATCTCAAAGTTTTAACTGCTACCTATATAAAATAGGTACAATTAAAATAAAAGATATTTAGGTAAACTTTTAAGCGATAATTACATTGTATATATACATTGAAAAGATTTTCTAGGTGTCTTTGGGAACTTGAAATTTTAAAGTTTTGTTATCTAAATTATATGATGGATAGCTATTATTGAATGTCTAGACCGTTTCCAAATAGGAGAATAATGGAACTAATTACCGAACATCAATTTATCAACTTTTTGCTATTTATTGTAGATGAACTAAATATTTTTGGGTGTATTAGTAAACATGTCTTCTGCCACATTAAAATTTTTGTGCTAAGAGGAAACGTATTTCTAGAAATTATGAAATGTGTTCATAATTGCACCAAATTAAAGAATCCTGGTGTAGCTGCACGATTGGTCACTTAGTTTTCACTGCTGATTAAGATGGACATTTGAATTGTTTATGTCTCTGCTATTGTGAACAGCGCTTCTGTGGATTCACATATCAGCCTTTAACACCTGTTCTCAATTTTGGGAGTATATTTCTAGAAGTGGATCTGTTGAGCCACATGGGCATTTTTTTTGTGGGGTGGAAATTTCAAAGTGTTGTATGCAGAGGCCACACCATTGTGATTTTTCACCTTCAATGTTTAAGGGTTCTAATTTCTCTACATTGTTGCTGCCATTTGTTAGTTTTAGTTTCTGGATTATAGCCCTTCTGGTACATGTGAAGGGGGATCACACTGTGGTTTTCTTTTGCATCAGGACTGAGGATGTTGAACATCTTACTGTCTTGTTGACTATTTGCAGGTCTCATCTGGAGAAGGTTCTATTCAGGTCTATTTTAAAATTTTAGTCATTTGTCTTGTTTTGTTCTTGACTTGTAAAAGTTCTTTGTCTCATGGATAACAGGCTATTATTAGATATATAATGTGTACTTATTTGGTTCCATTTTATGGCGTGTGTTTTCACTTTCTGGATTGCTTATTTTGATGCATGTATGTTTTTAATTTTGAGGAAGTCCAATTTATCTTTTGTTGTTGTAGCTTGTATTTGGTGTCATATCTAAGAAACCACCGCTAATCCAAGATCATGAAAATGTATCTCCTTGTTTTGTTTGATAGTTTGTACTTTTACCTCCTATATTTAAACCCTTCATCTATTTTGAGTTCGGTTATGTATGTGGTGTTGTTAAGATCCGGAATTGTCCCCCTCAGACAGACAGAGAACCCGCACAATAATGCAAGTCACACAGCGAGGTTTATTACCAGCCGGCTGAGGTCCCCGTCTCTGCCCGACGCAGCGGGTTTTTAACAAGGACCCCAAACACTTAAAGCCAAGGGGTTATATAGCATTTTCAAGGCCTTCCATAGCTTCTGAGAGTACAAGATAACTTACAGGACTTACATAGTTTCAAAGAGTATAAGATTTACTACAGGACAAGGAGACCAGGAGTATAAGATAAGCTACAGGACTTGCATAGCTTCAAAGAGTATAAGATTTACTGCAGGACAAGGAGACCAGGAGTATAAGATAAGCTACAGGACTTCTAGTCGCCATGCTGCAACTGCCCACATCCTGGAATTTTATAATTATGTTGTTTCAGGCTAGGGGCTGTTAACCCTGACCTGAAGATAGCAGTTCTCATGCTAACAGTCTCTTACATGCTAACAGTCTCTTACAGTGTGAGGTTAGAGTCCAGTTTCATTTCTCTTCATATGCATGGCCAGTTGCCCAGCACCGTTTGTTGGAAAGACCCTTCTTTACCCAATGTCATGTTGTCTGCTTTTTATCAAAAATCAATGGACTTAGACGGTGGGGAGCTGCTGTGAGCCCTGCAGTCACCCTCTGTGAGTGGGCATGCAATGTCTGGGCCTGGACATGGCCCTGCAGCTCTCCTCACAGTAAGCCACCACCCTGCATGGGAGCGGTAAAACTGTGGCTGAGTTCTTATTTGACATCAACAACATGTTAGGATATAACATGCGTGGCATATATCCACCTGAAACCTTTACTCCAATGCAGAAATGTGGGCTCACCTTGCCTGTAACTACTCATCCCGAGCTCATGAAATACCTAAATAATGTGGTGGAACAACTAAAACTTTGATTATACAAGAGCTCAGTTCAGAAACTGGTGGCAGTCCTCTCAAATATTGAAAGGGGTGAAGTCCTTAAAAGATGATAATTTGATATTGATTGTGACAAGACTGCCACAGATGACCATACACTTAGAGAAAAGGCTTGTAAAGCTCTCCAAGATGAAATCTGTTCTGTGTTCAGACAGATCACAGCTACAATGACATTCCTGCCACTGTTGGAGGTTTCTTGTTCATTTGATCTACTGATTTATACAAATGTTAGGCTGGACCTGAGAAATGGGAAGAGTCGGATCACAGTTGATCTCAAGTTCTGAGTGAGTCTGTCTTCCTTCTCACAGAGTGAATAGCTTGGTGGCCACAGAATCCCTGGCAGGGACTGAATACGTGAGGACAACAATAATGTGATCCTCACATGTGCTTCTCCGGAATCCACGTCAACTGTAGTTCATGTATTTTATTGCTTAACTGTTAGATGGGGAAAACTTAACATACTTTATAGGACCGTGCATGATTGTCCCATTTTTGGGGGGCTATCTGTTTGACTTTCCATGGTGTTGACACAATTTTTTGCCCAGTGTTCAAAAAAGGGACCCAGCAGATTACTTCTGCCTTGTAATGTCAATTCCTTGAAGGTGGTGACTGTAGATAGAAAAGCTGCTGGTATAAAGCTAAATGTCGTCACAAATCACACCTTTTGGTCAAGTAGCTTGACTCAGAATACAGGTAGGGATTTTTTAAAATATGAAACACAACAAAAGAAGTTTGAATACTCAGAATCTTTGTTTAGGTCCTAAAGTATCTGATAATACATAGGTAACAAAATATTGTTATTAACCTTTGGCCATTTATTTCATTTGTATAGTAACCATACTGGAAAAAATCTCTAATTATTGGATTATAACTTATTTAAGTTACAGTTTAAAAACTATCAACATTTCTAGTGTTTAAATTCTGTTGATAGAGCAATCTTAAAAATGTCTTTCTGGGGGTGGCCCGTTAGCTCAGTTGGTTGGAGCATCGTGCTCTTAACACCAAGGTTGCTGGTTCAATCCCCACATGGGCCACTATGAGTTGCATCCTCCTTGAGAAAAAGAATAGAGAAAAAAATGTCTTTCTGTGTTATATACAATAAAGCTGTAAATGACAATGATAAATTAGTTAAATGTGTATGTTAAAAAAAAATCACCTGACTTAGATCGGTGGGTTTATTTCTGGGCCCTCAATACCATTCCATTGATCTCTATGTATATCTCTGTGCCAGTATCACCATGTTTCCCTTACTCTGTAGCTTTGTATTAAGAATTACGTTTGGGAAGGGAGAGCCTCCAACTTGATTTGGTTTTTGAAGATTGTTATGGCTCTTTGGCATCCCTTGAAATTTTATGTGACTATTAGCATCAGCTTGTGCATTTTTCCACAAAGACCTTGGGGCATTTTCACAGGAATCACACTGAGTCTGTACATCGCATCTGTTCTGTTGCCTACAAACAATTTCCATCACCAGGGGATGGCCTCACATTTACGTATGTAGGTTTTCTTTAAATCCTTTCGGCAAAGAAAGAAATGATGTATTTTAATTTTCAGTGTTGAAGCCTTGCAATTTGATTAAAACTATTCCTAAGTATTTTATCAACGTTGATGTTATTTAAAATGGAATTCATTTCTTAAAATCTTCTAGAGATTATTCCTTGCTCATGTATACAAATACAACAGATTTCTATGTACTTTTACTTTGTCATTAAACTTTGAATTACTTTACTAGTAATAATCCTTTTTTGTTAATTCTTTTGGAAGTTCTGTATATAAGAAGATGTGACCTGTTATCTATTAATAGACAGTTTCAGTTTTTCCTTTCACAGGGATGCCTCTCATTTCTTTCCTAATTGCTCTGGATAGAGCTACATTATAGAATGACAGCGATGAAAGCCAGCATCCTGGCCTTGTTCCTGATTTCAGGAACAAACCTGTCTTCTTAAAACATGAGCCATGATGTTTGCTGTAAATATGGCCTAATGTTCTGGATCACATTGAAGAAACTTCCATTCATTCCTACTTTGAGTGTTTCGATCATTAAATAGGACTGGGTTTTGTGAAAAGCTCTTTGTGCCTGACTGATGTGATCATCCTATTGTTGGGTATTCCATGGCTTGGTTTCAGTACGTTGAACAACCTTTGAATTTCTGGTGTAAACACAGTTGCTTACGGTGCATGATTATTTTAGTGTGCAGTTTGTTTCATAGTCCTGTTTTATGGAACGTTATTACATCTCTATAAGGGACATAGATCTGTATGTTCTGTTTTTGTGACCTACTTCTGATTTGACTGGTTAGGGGCTATTAGTGTCCTACAGGCTAGGGTTGGGGCTGAGGTGGAGTGTGGTGCTGAGTTAGGGGTTAAGGTTAAGATTATGGTTACAGTTTGGTTATGGTTTATGTTTATTGTTTATGGCTACATGCGTGTTATATGGTTTATGGAATTGATTATGGATTACGTTTATGGTTTATGGCTATGTGTTTTTGGTTATAGTTTATGGTTATAGTCATGGTTTATGGATATGGTTCATAGTTTGTAGTATGTGGTTTCTGGTTGTAGTTTAGTATTGTGGTGAGGGTTTAGGTTATGGTTTATAGAGATGGTTATGGTTTGTAGTTGTAAGGTTTTCAGAGTTTATGTTAAGGTTTAGATTTAGGCTTATGGCTAAGGGTTTAGTGTTTAGGTTTTAAGGATTATGTTTTAGGTTTAGGATTATGGTTAGGGCTCAGTGATGTGGAATCTGTTGCTTTCCTGACCTAGTGTCTGTTCTTTGGCCCAAGTCCTGCACCTCAGTTTCCAGGGAACTCATCTCACCTGCTCCCAGTCCTACCTGACATATCAGAATCGAGACTACTGTGTGGGGGAGATATTAGGGGACTTCTGAACTTCTCTGTCCCCGTTCCTTCCCTGTCCCAGGAGAGGGAACCCCAGAGCAATGTGACAACAATAAGCAGGAGGAAGAGGTCCTGGATGACTAATTTGCTAGCATTTTCCTTATTTTAGGGTCCATTTTGTTAATGTCAATCACCCATTTTAATGCAATAAGTTTATTTTAGTTTTACTTTCTCCTCTCTTCCAGAATTGTTAGAATCAAAGAACAAATGTTGATGCATTATTATTCACTAAAGTCTGTATTTTATTCAGTTTCCTGCATGCAGGCTCAGTCTCAGTGCTGGCACCTCTATCTGTTAAAGCTGACACCAGACAGGTTAATGCTGAAAGCTGGGGTACCTGACAGAATTGGGGTGTTATGATAGGAAATGAGAACAGAAGAAGAATATGAAGCCTGATAAAGTCTCAACACTGTGCTGATGATAGACACTTTATTCTCTAGCTCAGGTGAAGCTGTTGGTAGTTCTAGGCACAGGAAGTGACAGGATTAGATCCCTAATTTAGAAAGATATAGCTGGTCACAGTGTGGAGGTTGCATTAGACGAGAGAGGGACGGGAAGCAGGGAGACCAGTTGAGAAGACTGGTGAGAGGTGCTGCTGGCCTGAGCTGAGACGGGGACCATGAGTTTGGAGAGGAGCGGGGGTGAGAAGACCAAGGAGGGGCCGTGCCGAGCGCCGCCCTGAGGATGAACCTGGCACAGATGCCAGAGTCAGCACTCGGGACTGTGGCTGTGTGGACACCAACAGGAGAGCTCCTTCTGCCACAAGGAGACTCTTTGCTAAATGCTTGATCCTTCCAGCCCATAGAAGAAGGTAGAGAAAGGACTGAGAGGTGGAGTGAGGGCCCATCTCATGTGGGACAGGAGCCAACCTGCATCACCTCACTGACCTCACAGCCACCCCGAGAGGGAGCGGTTATCCCCACCTGACATGTTTGGAGACTTTATGTCTTTGCCTGAAGTCACACAGCTGGTACTTGGAGGGGACAGAAGCCAGCTCTGTGCATGTCTGGGGTTCAGGCCACCCCCCACTCCGGAAAGTGTTACCCCAGATTCCAGTCTGAGCAGCCAGGAAGCTCTTGTCAGTTGTGACTTCAGAGGAAGAGAACATGGGGAGAAGCAGAGCCGTCCTCTGGGCTGAGGAAGAAGAGATTTTAAAAGGCCCAAGCACAGGCATCGCATATCTGTGGGGGAGTCGTCACAGGGATCTGGTGCTGCTCGTCCTCCTGTGAAGGGCCAGGCCACCAGCTGCCTGCCCTGGTCCCAAGCCAAAACCAGCCTGGATGAGTGCAAGGCAAAGTGGACAATTAAGGTTATGTGCAGATTTTCCTCAATAGAATGACCAAGATTCCACCCAATGATATAAGGACTGTTTGGATCACTCTGTTTGTCCAGGATCTCCTGTGTGCAAGCTCTACTGGCCTACGTTGGGCCATTTCAGCCTCTGTTCTGGACTCAGAAATGTGTTAAAATCAGTCTCCCCTTTAAATACCTGTGAAATGGAGATAGTAATCATCTCTGCCTTATCTGTAAAATGGGAGCAGTGGGTGCCATGAGGTGTGTGAAGGGCCTGGAAGTGGGTTTATCTCACAGCGAGCTCAGCCCCAGGGTCTGGAATCTCATTTTAAGGCGGGTGGGCTGGGAGACGCTCTCTGCTGCCATCTCGTGTGCATTTTGGAATTGACACCCTGTGCAAGTCACCAGGAAAAGTTATTCTCTGCTGCCATCTGGTGTGCATCTTGGGAGTAACACCTGAGTGGAGGTCAGGATAAGCTCTTCTTTCTAAGGCTTCTGAGCCAAGGTGTCAGACCCAGGGCTGTGCCCCAAGGGCAGTCATCTGTGCCCTGGAAGCTGCCCGCTGGAATGTGGAGTCCCGGAGGTGAATGCCGGCACAGACCTTGGCACACCTGAATTAACTGCCTTCTAGCCTGGCTCTTACCTATGCTTCCTTATGCCACCCTCCCCTCCTGGCTCCCGACCTTCCCCAGGGCCACTTTTGAATTAATAGTGTGCCTAGACAGCCTCTGTAAGTCACCACATCTGGGAGCAGTGCGGTGCAAACCCAAGGTTTATTTTGCTTGTAAAAGAGGCAGCCCAGGAGGACCAGACCAAAAGGAACCCAGGTCTGAGAGCTGAAAGGTTGTGTATGGAAAGACCACAGGGAGGCCAAACGAGTTTGGGGCTCGTGCTGCCTGCACTGCTCAGCCAGTAGACCGACTCAGGAGCTGGGTCATAGAATAAGCGTTTATGATCAGAGCACCGGTGGTCTGAGAAGGCAGCCGGTTAACACCTCCAAAAACTTAGTAACGTTCTCAGACTAGCCTGGGATATTTAAGGGAAAATCTGTGCGTTTCTCCAGAGGCCACGTGATGGTTCCAGGGGTCTGCATGGAGCCTTCCTTCTGGCGATGTTGTTCTCCAATGTGGTCACCAACCAGGAGCAGTGATGACAGTAACCTGGAAGGAATGCTAGGCCATAAAGATTGTGATCAGTAAGTACAGGGACACAAGTTTCAGGGTAATTATCTAAAGCAGGGAACCGGGACTGGACATCCTAAGCTCAGGACCTGGGAGGGGACATTCCAAGCCCAAACCGCAGGGGTGGGGGGGGGGTTGATCAATTGTTAAGCTCTGGGGCAGGGAGAGGGGAGGCCTCTTTTGTGGGGGCCACAACCGGGCCCTGTTTAAATTCCCCCGTCTTATGTTCATTTTATTTCTATAAAATCAGTAAGATTAGATTAGAGAGGAAACAAATAACTGTATTATAAAGACAATTTTTAAATCCAGGGATACAGGTGATAGGGCTCTTGCTACTTCCTGCTGAGAGGGCTTAGTCCCTGCCTGTGGCTAACAGAGTTCTTTGCTGTTCAGTTCCAGCAGGGAGGGGACTATGGAGGAAAGATCCTCTGGTTATTAAGTGGCTACTGGCCTGGCTTGTCATCCTCGGGAGGGACGAGTTGGAACCCTGGCGGATGGCCATCTGGAGATGAAAACTGCTGTGTTGCAGACGACACAAACTTGTCTGTTTGAAGAGGAGCTTAAGGTCTTCAGCTGGCTCACAGGGACAGGAGTGACAGTCTTCCTTCTGGGGGCGTCCTATGGAGACTTAAATGACACAGGTTTGATTCGAGGGAAGTGGATTCAGCCACTGACTCTCTGAAGCTCAGCAACAGTTGGGGGCTCGGGAAAACTGCAAAGGGTCCCTTTCATTTCTGAGCTAACTGATCTGTTAGAGACTCCTCCCCCTCTAGGCTCTCAGTAGTATTTGGCCTCGTGGCTTTCTGGGGCTACAATGTGTAGAGGGGTTGGCCTGGGGGAGGTACTGGTCCCCCATATTTCCTAAGTGCCTGCTGAACCTCTCCCAAGTTAACACAGGACACAACAGAATTGAGGTCACCATCTAAAGCAATGGGCAGCAATTACGGCCAGGGCCTAGAGGTCTCCTCACAGAACTTCTCCAGAGCCCTTTTTAAGTCTGATTTGTTCATTTTATATTTTCTCTCAGGTATAGACCATTAGTAAGGAACAGGCTGAGTAAAATGAGCCCAAGTCTAAGGGCTCTCTTTATCTTTATAACCAAGCAGATTTTAGAGGAAGAAATAGGTCTAGAGTGAGCAGTCAAGACAGTATAAATGGCTCCCATATCAATCGGGGAATTAACAGGCTTAACTGTCACGTGAACGGTCACCTGCAGTTCCTCTTCTGTGATGAGCATGAGCTCTTCTGAGGAGCCACTGGGCACTTTATCCCTCAGTCAATTACAGCCATTTGCAGGGAAGGAGTTGGTCCCTGCTCCCTTCAGAACAGGGGACAATCCCTCTTCCAGTGCCCTTCAGTTTGCACAGTGGGCATGGCTGCTTTGCAGGATTTGAACACGCCTTACCCCAGTGGCCTGGGCTTCCACGTCCAAAGCAGGCTCCTTTCCCTTTCTGGGGCTGTCGGGGTGGCCCTGAGGTGGCCCTGGCCTTGGCTTGTCTATTAACTGCAGCCAAAAATCTGGCCTGCCTCTGGCCTCATCTACAGTCTCACTATTTCTTTCTTTCCTCCTTTTCCCTGTCGCGGTTGTTAAAGACATATAAACAAACCCCCTGTCCTTTTAGGATCTGAGCCTCTATCAGGAATGTAACAGTGGACCAGAAGCATTGTATTACCTTGCCAGGTTAGGAAAACAAGCTTCCTTATATTGGTCTATATGTGACTGTGGAGAACACATGAACTGCAGCAGTCCTAAATACAGAAGTTTACGTAACTATTAGCAAAACTCAGTTCTTAGATTTATTTTTCCTGAGTAACTGAAGATCTAATTAAGACAATATAATACATAGAAAATTATTTTCATGACACACATACAATCTTTGCTTTTCAGACAGAAAACTTTTCTATAATATCATTAGCAGACCAGTAGTCTAACAAACTTTGTTTAATTTAGCAGAGAGAGAGAAAATTTACTTAATTGTGTACCACTTAACTTTTATTATTATTATTATTATTATTATTATTATTATTTTTTAGGAGGCCAGAATTACTCTAATATCAAAGTAAGACAAAAAAAAACAGTGGTACCTCGGTTTTCAAACATAATCCATGAGTTCTGAAATGTTCAAAAACAGCTGACAGCTAGGCCTCAAGATCTTGCACTCAGCGGAAGCTGTGTTGTACCAGCTTACTTTTGATACTTAAATTTATTTAAGTTATGTTTAATTTAACAATATATAAAATGTCTTCAAGATTTTTCTTCACAAACCTTCTATAACTTTCCCACTCCCTCTTGGTTTGTCTCTTCTCACTCATTCAGAAGTAATCATCCTTAGGACAAACTCCTTTGTTTTCCTTCAAAAATGTATTTTTATACCCTATGCATTTCTTGAAAACATACATCATTTCCTTATATAGTAATGAACATCTATAACATTCAGAGCCTTAATTTTTACTGACAACTAAAAGCAAGTATCCAATATTTCCATTAGCAAATCCATAAACACATTTTGCAACCTTTAGAAGCATAGGTTTTTGTTAGCAATATATCAATTTTTAAAAATTATATTTTAAAGAAAATTAAAAAACACATTTACTGACATCGTAAGTTAGCTTTCAGATTTCCTGTGACAAGACACCAAAAAGTAGGTGAACTCAGACTCATCCAGTAATTAATATTTCAGCATTTGGTTATTTTGAAATACCTAGACATTCAATAGTTTTTATCATTTAATGCAACTTAGTAAAACAAATTTTTTATGTAAGGTTTTTTTTTTTTTTTTTTTCTAGCTTTTTTTATTGGGGGAATATTGGGGAACAATGCTGTTTTCCTGGACCCATCAGCTATAAGTCAAGTAATTTTCAATCTAGTTGTGGAGGGCGCAGCTCACCTCCAGGTCAAGTCATTGCTTTCAATCCAGTTGTGGAGGACGCAGGTCACTGGCCCACGGGGGAATCAAACCAGCGACCTTGATGTTATGAGCACTGCGCTCCAACCACTGAGCCAACCAGTTGCCCAGAACTGAAATCTTAAGTTACCAACAGATGCTGAGAAACCTCGTCCAAACATCCACACTATATTATTACTGAAAAGTTTTATCTGTTAACATATGATTAGTTCTTAATATGTTAACAGACAAAACTTTTGACTGAGATAACATGAATTTATGCTTGTAAAGCCAGGCAAAAGATACCCTATTTAATGTTAATACCTTAAAAAAGAAACCATATCTAACTAAAAGTTAAACTATCCTTAGTATCAAATATTTTCTTAGATCACGTGATCATGAAAAGTACTTGAGTTAGTTTTTATTATTTAAATTTATAAGTGATTAATCTTTGTTTTTAAGCCAATCAATTATAAACTGGCAATACATCCGGAGGCAAAAACATTATATGTAAAACATACAAACACATATAACAGATCATATACATATGAATAGAATTAACAATTGCAGAGAAGTCCTAAGATCTTACAGTTACCCCTAAAATTTCAAAGAGGCTGAAACAAGGGGTGGGAGATCTGGCTTGAGAATTAGCCGCTTGGTTTCAAAAGTGTCTTTTTTTTTCCCTTAAGTTACCTCAGCCTCTGCATTCCTGGTTATTAGTGGATTAGGAGATGGGTGGAGTCCCCTTTTTGCTGAACTGTCAGTTTTGTTCCAATCTTTTCAGAGTATATCATAAAGGCTTATACATAAGAAATTTCATCCTATTTCTCAGACCTCTAACAGAACAATTCCAGTTGCAAAATATTGTAATAATTTAAAGAACTATTGAGCAACCAGCACTCTCCATAATCTAATATATACACTGGCCAAACAGCACTGTAGTAGAACATTAATTTCTTTTTGGTCAACGGCTTATAGCTGTGCTTCTGCCAATTTCCTAATGTTTTACCCAATGGTCTCCCAGCTGGGATTGAAACCTTAGATCCCATGTTTGAGCTTGAACAAATACAGCTACACTTGATACACACACACACACACACACACACACACACACACACACACACAGATCCAAGTACTTCCTGAATCAGATAGCGAAAAACCAGAAAAACTAACTTCGGATCCGAATACCAAAACCAAAACCTGGCGAGGCACCAAATTGGGATGCGACGTTGTCTTATTCCATATACACGGTACGTTCACCATCAGACAATCGGCCAGTGAGCAAACACCAAAAACCAAGTGTAGCCCTAAGGCTACCCAATGCCCAAAGACTGAAACCAAGCGTGGTGGTTTTCACAGTGCAGGCGTGCTTCCCAGACCAGTGTAAGCTTGGTACCAGAGCCCCTGACTGGTGGGGGTATTATGCCTTGCTGGATGTTGCAACCTCACCTATTGACGCCATTGGGTCAGTATAACCTCCAGATGGCCCTCAAAGAGGAGCCCCAGATGTTGAGTGCAAAGTCCTCTGGCTGCGCATGCCAGAGCCACCCTGATTTCCAAACCAGAAATTACAGGCAGGAAACAGAGCCAACGCTTATTCTATCCCAACTGTGCAAGAAAGGCGTCAATGACGGGCAGGCCCTGGCACAAACCCCACCTCCACGAGCAAAATACCTCGGCAGAGGTCGGTCCTGCACCAAGGAATCTGCCCAGTCCCAGGCAGCCCCTGAGACCCTCCGCTAGCCGACACTTACCGGAGGAGCCCCGAGGCTGTCCCATCTGGTTGCCAGAAACTGAAACCGGAGGCAAACGAGTCAGGGGCTCATGCTGCCTGCGGCGCTCAGCCAATAGACCGACATAGGAGTTGGGTCAAAGAATAAGCGTTTATTATGAGAGCACCGGTGGTCTGAGAAGGCAGCAGGTTAATACCTACAAAAACTGCCCTAACATTCTCAGACCAGCCTGGGATATTTATGGGAAATCTGGGCGCTCCTCCAGAACCCACGTGATGGTGCCGGGGGTCTGCATGGAGGCTTCCCTTTGGCGATGTGCCTCTCCAATGTGTTCACCAACCCAGGAGCAGTGACCTGAAAGAATGCTAGGCCTTAAAGATTGTAATCGGCAAGCACAGGGCACTGTGACAAGTAAGCAAGCATAAGTTTCAGGGTAATTATCTAAAGCATGTCACTGGGACAGGGGGATCTCCTAAGCTCAGGAACGGGACCTTCCAAGCCCAAACCGCCGGGAGGGGGTTGGTCATCTGTTAAGCTCTGGGGCAGGGAGAGGGGAGGCCTCTTTTGTGGGTGTCCCAACCAGGCCTCGTTTCAGAGACTACAGAGAGGCCCGCAGGGTCCAGATGGCAGCCCCCTGGGACAGCTGGGGAAGCAGGGGGCCTAAAGGCATATATGAAAGACCTGGGAAAACAGTGCAGAGTCAGCCAAGGACACCCCGAGAGATCCCAAATCCATAGGCCACGCACTCAGTCGGCAACTGTGGGCTGGCAGCAGGTCAGCACCCCACAACCCACACTATGCTTCTATTTCTGTCCCTGTCTGACCTTCTCCTTTGGTCTCTGTCAACATCTGTCTTTGACTAGGTTCAAGATATTCATGAAACATCTGCTCTGTCACACCCCCCTGCAGTGACACTTGGAAGCCCCTAAGGGACCTGATCTCATCCCTAGCTCTGGAGGCCTTATTTACCATTTGTATCTCCACACCTCTCCTGTACCTGGGTCTCTGACTCTCTCCTGTGTGTGAGGTTCCCCTATGTATGCATTAAATCTGCTTATTTTCTCTTGCTAATCTGTCTCATGTCTATTTGATTATCAGAGCAGCCAAAAGGAACTTGATGATAGAGGAAAGTTTCTTCATCCTTCACATAAGCAAGTAATCAGATAGTTAAAAGGTGAGATTTGGGAGTACATCTACATCACTGCATCATAAAATAAGATTCAACAATTAGTTTATAAACTAACTTATTATTAGTGATACAGGTTAGTTAGCATGTCCCTAGGTAGACAGGGAGGTCCCTGGTGGAATAAACAAAAGGCAGCCATATCCTAAAACTCCAGGTTTTGAAATCACTGCCTCGCTCCAGGACATAATGTAACGAGGCCTTGAGATGAATCATAAAATTCCTTTTGGCCTGACAGACGGAACAGATCTGATACATAAGAGTGGGTTACTTTGCTAATTCCTTTAGTGTGGGCAAGCAGAACAAACCTGGTAGACGGATTTCATTAGAAGACATTAGAAGGCGCCAGTTCCCTTCTTCAAACAGGTCCCCTTCCCCAAACAGGCAAGTGAAGATCAGAAAGTAAGGGCTTTTGCCTCAGTCACAGGGCCACCCCCATTTGGGACCCCCTCCCGCTCGGGAGCTCTGACTCTTTGCTTTCAATAAACTATTCTCTTTTTAAAACTCTTTACCTCTCCTGGGTCCGTGTTTCCATTCTTGGGTCTCACAAGACCCGATCCTGGCCCACACCCAGAAACTGCCGGCAGATCCAACATTATCTACATCATTTGGGGAATCACAGGAAAATATTCCTCCATCATTAGGACTGAGTGATCAATGAAATATGGAACAATTTACTAATGTAACTTATGGATGTGAAACTTATAAACTTTCAGAGGTGGGAAAGAAGAGGACTAAAACTTTTGCTTTTGGGACTATTGATTTAAAGCTGGTTGTTAAGACTTAGAAAGAACGTTTGACACCCCACCCCATTTCTTGCCAAAGAGATTCAGATGGAAAAACCTGGTTTAGGAAGGGAAACTTGGCATAAACTCCTTAGCATAAGACGGGAAGACGCCCAGTGGATAATGCTGACCACCCTTCCCCCGTGTCACATTACTTTCTGGGTCACAAAAATTTACCTTCCATGAGTGCCACTCTTCCTAAATTACATGCAAAACACCCAATTTTACTTACCTCACTGCCTGTGGAATTTTCACGAGTATGTGAATTCCGCATGCACATATATTAAAATTTGGTGTATGTTATTAATCTAATTTTGTTCATTTGATGACTGCTCAGGTACAAGTTGTTATCATAGGCCAAAGAGAACAGTGTCTCAGGGAAAGAGGGGAGGAAAGGAAAGAAGATGTGAGGCAAAACAAGGGAAAGAGAGGAGATGAGATTATTCCTAAGAAATGGTGCAGCTACAGCTAATTGTAGTGGGTTAAAACACTATTAGCATTCCTGGCAGAGGAGGCAGGCTGTGGTGGGATCCCAAGCTCTGGCCTGGGCACTGCCCCTGAAGGGGCCTTGGGGACTCCACTCCAGGTGCAGCATTTACACGGGGAGCTGAACACCAGGCTCCTGGCACAGCTTTGCTGGAACAGGCTCGCCCCTGCACAGCTATGGTAGCTGGACCTATCCGGTGGGTTGGGGTATAGTCCCTCAGCTTTTCCCTGGAATAAGGGGTCTCATCCAAGGCTGGGGCCACTCTCAGGTCTAGAGTGCTGGCCTGGTGTGGGAATTTCAGTCTTGGGGGGGGGCCTGTAGGCATATATGGAAGACCTGGGAAAACAGTGCAGAGCCAGCCAAGGACACCCCGAGAGACCCCAAACCCACAGGTCACACACACAGTCAGCAACCTTGGGCTGGCAGCAGCTCAGCACCCCACACCCTACATTCTTTGTCTATTTCTGTCCCCGTCTGACCTCCTTTAGTCTCTGTCAACATCTGTCTGTCTGACTAGGTTCAAGATATTTATGAAACATCTGTTCTTGTCACCCCCCTGCAGTGACCCTTTCAAGCACCCAAGGGACCTTACTTCATCCCTAGCTTGGCATGTCTTAGCTACATACGTTCCCTTTCTTTCTCCCTACGTGTCCTGTATGTGGGGTCTCTGACTCTGTCCTGTGTGCGTGGTTCCCATGTGTATGTATTAAATCGTCTTATTTTCTCATGGCTAATCTGTCTCACATCTTTTTGATTATTAGAACAGCCAAAAGAACCTCGAGGGTAGAAGACAGTTTGTTCCTTCCCTCCACCTAGGCAAGTCATCAGGTAGTTGATAAAAGGTGAAATTTGGGTTTGTTCTACATCACCGCATCATGAAATAAGATTCAACAATTTAACTAAACTAACTTATTCTCCGGATTGAATGATTAGCTCAATGAAATATGGAACAATCTACCAATTTACCTTCTGGATGTGAAACTTGTATTAAAGTTACAGAGGTGGGAACGAAGAGGACCAAGAGTTTTGCCTTTGGGCACATTGACTTTAAGCTCCGTGTCAGGGAACAAAAGACTCTGAATCACCCTTTGACCCTCCCCCTTTCCGGTCTAAGAGATTCAGGTGGAAAGACCTGGTTTAGGGAGGGAACCTTGGCATCAACTCCTTAGCATAAGGTGGGAAGACGCCCAGGGGAGCCTGCTGACCACCCTTCCCCCAAGTCCCATTATTTTCTGGGTAGCCTGACAACAATTTACCTCCCGAGAGTGTGCCACTCTTCCTAAATTACCTGCAAAGCACCCAATCTGAACTCGCTGCCTTTGGAATTTTTACACGTATGTGAATTCCCCACGTGCATATGTTAAAATTCTATTTTACGTTAATCTGATTGTATTAATTTTATGATTAGCTCAGCTAGAAAAAGTTATTAGGATAGGCAGAGATCACACGGCCACGGGCCACAGGAAGAGGGGGGAGGAAAGGAAGGAAGATGTGAGAGGAAACAAAGAAAACAGAAATGCAACCACTCCTAAGGAAAGGTACACCTACAGCTAATTGTAATTGGCTATAACACTATTAGCATTGCAGGCAGGGAAAATTCTCCACCCCTTTGACAGTTCCTACTGGGGAATGAATCCCTCCTCCTGGTGGGAAGGAGGCATCAACAAAGACATGCCCTGGGAACGCCCTAGAGACGCCCATAGATCACCTGTGACTCTACCCCGGAATATTTCCCGCCCTCATTCAGATATAATCCTAATTTTTCTTTGTTCCAGCTCAGTCGCTCTCCCAGTGGTCTTGTGCACTCCTGCATTTTGGGAATATATTTTCTTTCTTTTAGTAAATCCTTGGCCTGCTTGCCTTAGTTCATGATGCATTGTTCCTACATCCTGGAATGCCTTCCTGTGATGATACAAGGACCTGATCTCTAACACACAAGATGAGAGGAAAATAATTTTTTTTAATCCCCCACAGTATTGGGGAGCCTGCGAGGAGAATTACTGCCTGGGGCACTGCCAGCGCCTGGAAATCGCCGCATTTGGGAGCTCAAGGACATGCAGGCAGAGGTAAGCGGTATTTTTGTTCACCCTGTTATCTTTCCTCGTCTATTTCTGTGGGGTTTGGGAGAATTTAGAAGTACTGCATGTCTTTTTTCTCTTTTCAACATGTAGATTGGTAGGAAAAAATGTTTGTGAAGCTAGCTTCTTGGGAGTAGCGACTCACAGGTTTTCTTTATTGATTCTTTCCTCTCAGAAGTGGTCATTTTTTTCTGAGTCTGTCTCTTGTGCCCTTTGTAATCAAAAGAAAATCCCAAGGGGAGAGGGGGGGGTTGGTAGATGAGGGTAAAGGGGATCAAATATATGGTGACGGAAGGAGAACTGACTCTGGGTGGTGAACACACAATGTGATTTATAGATAATGTAATACAGAATTGTACACCAAAAAAACGTATGTAACTTGACTAACAATTGTCACTCCAATACACTCTAATTAAAAAAAAAAAGAAAGAAAATACCACAGGGACTGAAAGCTTTGGGCTTCCTTGGTTAAGTTGTAAAAGGGCTTTTTGGTTTGAGGAGCTGTTAAAATCCTATCCTCAGTGGTCAGACCATGGCTCCTTTGAATTGGAAAAACTTCAAGTTCTGAAAATGTGTTGGAGAACTTTCATGGCAAACAGCTGTTTTACTGGAACCTAGAGGAAGACCACGTGTGTAATACAAACAAATTCAAGGAAATTTAAGTTTTGAATTAGTTCTTCAGCTTGTTGGGTCTTAAAAATGCTAATGTCAACATTAGGTTTAAAAAGGCAGAAGGGAAAATCAAGAGATGTGTAAATTTTTAAAACCTGTATTTCGATCTAATATTATGAGAATTGGTGTGTTGGAACAAGTTTTAAGGAATGTAATAACTGATCAGAAACTTGACCAAAATGGAGGCTGCTTTGTCATTCTGATAGAAATTAGAGTCTCAGCATCTCCCCTGTCCTCTGCAAAGCCGATCAGAAAAGTAAACACAGTCCACAACTGCCTGAGGCCATAGAGCTGAGCAAAGGAAAATAAATTGCAAAAGGGGCACTTTTAACAATACAAGCCTCCCTCCTGCAGCATGGCTCCCCTTTTCCTGCCTCCCCAAAGACTGTGAAGCACAAGTAAAACCCTGAGCCACAATCCCATTAGCAGTAGACAGGAAGACTCACAAAATTTACCTGCCACGTATGTTCACCTTTTCCTGAATTACCTGTAAATCTCCCATTTTTACATCTAAAATCTAAGAGTCCACTTCCACCCTTGTCTAAAATGTCATATTTACCTGATTTCTCCTCACTGTCTTTGGAAATTTCATGGTTATGTGAATTCTAGGTGCGCATGTATTATAATTCCTGGACTCTGTCTGTGGGGTTGGGTAGAAGTTAGAAGGCGTGTGAGGCTTTTGTCTCTTTTCTGAATTTAGATCGGCAGAAAAAAATATTTGTGCAGCTAACTTTTTCCACCTAGAGACTTCAGAGTTTTCTATATTCTTTCCTCCCAGAGTTGTTGGTTTTTTCCTGTGTCTGTGTCTTGCGTGTCGTTAGTCCTAAGAAGGAACTACCACAGGGACAGAACACAGGCACAGGCTCCCATAAGCCTGTCGTGGGAGCCGGCTCCACAGGCTGGGGAGTTAAGCGGTTCTCTCCAGACTGGCGTCTCTGCAGAAACAAACTTTGCTGTGTGTCCCTCTCTAAAAACCGCTTGAGGTTTTTCTTTCCTTCTTCCTTTGTGTCCTGGGAGCTTGGCTTTGTGACCCAGGAAGCTAATCCTCTCCCGGTCCCCACCATCGGCCATGTGCACTTACTCCATGGCACCTGGTGGCCAGTGGGAGAAGCTGGGGTTCCCGGTGCGCCTCTGCCTGGCTGTGCCAGCTCCCAGGGGAGTGTGTCTTGAGGGGCCTCTGCTCATAAGGGGCATCTGTCCCCCCAGCCTTCCTTACCTGTTAGTGCTGGACAGATCCCAGTCTAGTAGCACTGCCCAGGGACCACGATTTAGTGGGTTTGGTGCTGGATGTGTCTCACATTTTGTGGGAGACCAGAGACACCCTGTCTACGCCTCCATCCTGACCTCCTGGGTGACAAAGGTCTGTGCTTTCTATGAGTGTCTTTGGGGTGAGGTGACCCTTTGGCTCTGGGAGGGCTGCTTCCTCTGTACTCTGTGGAGTGGCCTCTGGCTTCCTGGCCTGAGCTGTAAAGAGGCTGGTTGGTTGTCTCACTATTTAGTCCTCACTGTCCTTGGACAGACAAAGGATCCTGGAATGGGAAAAACTTCTACATTTAAATTGTGTTACAGAGCTCTTGTGACTACCAGCTGTTTTCTTGGTAAACCATCTTGTGCGTTCTCTAAAGTTATTACTTATTCTGTTAATTTGTGATCCCTGTGTGAAACCAGTTAGTTTTGTGTGTGGTAAGATGTTTTGTATCTGTGGATGGTGTTACTAGTGTAATATTTGATTGGTTTGAACAAATTAAATGCTTATATCAATTAAGAAATAAAATACAAACTAACCCACATGCTTTTCAGGATCAGATGATGTGGTGAAATATTTGACATTAAAGCTGGTTTTAGCTTGGGTTTATCACAGTCATATCTTTGAAAGTCATTAACAAAATACATATATTTTAACTGGGTTTCTAAAAATAAGTTTGTTATCTGTGTTACAAAATGTGTCAAGAAAATAGCTTCGGTAATAATTGATTTTGACATCTCAAATTTTGAACTAATATGTAAGATAGATACAATGAAAATAAAAAATATTTATGTAAACTTTTCAGCGATAATTATATTGTACATAAGCATTGAAAAGGTTTTCTACGTGTATTTGGTAATTTAAAAATCAACAGTTTTGTTACCTAAATTAATGATGGATATGTATTTAATGTGTAGACTATTTCCAAATAGGAGAAAATAATGAAACACTGATTACTGAAGATACATTTATCTACTTTTTGGTATTTATTGTAGAGGAACTAAATATGTTGGTGTATTAGTAAACATGTCTTTTGGTACATTAAAATTTTTGTGTGTGCCATGGGGATATATGTTTCTAGAAATTATTAATATGTTCATAATTATACCAATCTAAAAAATCCTGGTATAGCTGCACAATTATTTACTTATTTTTCACTGCTGATTAAATGGACATTTGGATTGTTTTGGCGTCTGCTGTTGTGAACAGTTATTCTGTGGATTCAAGTATCAGTGTTTGTTTGAACATCTGTTTTCAATTTTGAGGGGTCTATTTCTAGAAGTGGATTTGTTGTACCACATGGGAATTTTTTTATGGGTTAGAAATTCCCAACTATAGTACACTCAGGCCACCATTTTACATTTTCAGAAGGAATATTTAAGGGTTCTAATTTCTCCACATTGTTACTGCCATTTATTTTATGACATTGGGAGGGTGACTCCTCAGTATCTTTACCTTTCCCTTTTTCTACCAATCGTATGTTGAAAAGACTTGTTTAGTCATTCAAACATTAAGTAAGTTAGGTATATACAAAATTCTGCTAAGTGTTCTGCAATAAAAGCTTATGTTTGCAGACTTCTCCCCATTTCCCAAAGCCCTTTCTGTATATACTACTCTATTTGATTTTGGATTATGGATTCAATCTCCTTATTCGTTACATGTCTATTCAGATTTTCTATTTGTTTGTGATTTAGTCTTGGTAGGTGTTGTGTTCCTTCAAATTTATCCAAGACTGTTACTACATTTTTAAGAAACTCCACATATATCAAGATTATTTTCCCCTGCATAAATATTCTGTGTAAACGTGATTGTAAATGGTTGCGTATATGCCATCTCATGTGTATGTCGTATGCATAGACTTCCTCCTGTTAAATCTAGGTTGACTTAAACTATTGCTCTGCAGTGAATAGTCTAACACTGTCCACACAGTTAATATTAGTTCCTCAGGCTATACTCCTAGCTGTAGAGTTTCTGTATAACTGGGTATGTAAGCATTTTTTCCTACTATGACCACGTTTTTCTGAGATGATGCCAGGAAGGAGATTAGACTCAAAGTTTAAGTTAGCAGTCGAGCAATGAGAACAATGTACGCACACAATTTTCTCAGTATCTTTCTATTCCAATTCCACTGTCCAGTAAACTATCTGCTCATTAGATGTAAAATTATGAGTGTAAATATTAGCGTTGTCTAATAGCAATAAGTCTCAAGTACAACTTTATTTAAGGAAGTTTCACCATTATTTCCAATATGTTCACTCTTGTGAGTTCTAAGTGTCATCAGAACAATGAATGACACCTATTCCAGAGGCCTAATGCTGCAGTTCCTTCTCTCAGTACTCCTGCATCCTCACAGGAAGAATTGAAAATTAGAAAAGGAGCCACTCTGGGCTAAGTAACTAAAAAGATTTATTTCCCCCATGACTGACAAGAGAGTGGGCTGGTGATCAGAGGAGGGGTTGGACTTTGGGCCCAACCAGCCCCCCCCCCCAGTATCCTTTCGTGGGAAATAATCAGGTCAACCAGGAGCTTGTTCTCTCTCGTATATAACATACATGAGTTCCCACGAGTTCCAATGAGACTACTGGCTAGTCTGGTTCTCAGAAGGCCTGGATTCTAGTACTTCTCTCCCTGAGTATGGGATTTAATGCACAGAGACTAAGGTCTCAAGACCCATTTGGCACAACCCTGCTGCTGTGCTGTGGTCATCAGTGTTTGGTGGTGGCTTGTGTGTGTGCCAAACCTTGGCTGAATTCATTTAGCCGCTGCTTGCGCAGACTCATCACCAGCCCCTTTGGGCCCACTGGCACCCAATATGCTTTTCTGGAAGCAAAATCTGACCCAGACCTAAGGCAGCCTCCTGCTGTCCCCGCTCCCCCTGGCTGCTGTGCTGCGTTCACAGGAGTAGCACTGAGCCCCAACTTTCAGAGGTCAGCATGTCTTGGAGTTGGCCTTACTTAGCACAAGTCATGTGTTTGGCTTTTGGAAATATTGGAATTTTGGAAATACCTCCCATTATACTGTTAACTTTCCTGGGATGATCCACTGCCTTGTGAGCCCCTGGTTTCCCAGTTGCTTTGGTTACAGTAAACGCAGCCATCATTCTGGGCTTCAGGTCAGGCCTTTTCCTAATCCACCGAACCTTACTTCCACCATGAGCTGGGCTTTCTGGGTGATACAAAAACGTGAGACACTTAGCTAAACGTAACGAAATGAGGACGGTCTGTACAGTGAGAAGTATAAAAAGTCGCCCTTGTAACTCATAAGTTAGGTAATAAGGCAAACCAATAAAAAAAAACACAATAAAAATATGTGACCAGATGCTTTACTTAAAAGAATATATAGGACTGACTGTCCATTAAACCCATGTAAAGAGGCTCATCGTTCATTAGTCCTAGGGAAATGC